>NC_071387.1:78090339-80490339 GCF_022682495.2 Desmodus rotundus
GATATTATGCCAATGAAATTACTTAGAGAAAGACAAATATTGCATGATTTCACTTACATGTAGAAATCTGAAAAACAAAACAAATAAACAAGTAAAACAAAACAGAAATAAGACAAAACTGAAACAGATACGTAGATACAGAGAGCAGAGAGCAGACTGGTAGCTGCCAGAGGGGAGGCAGGGATGGGCGAAATAGGCGAAGGGAATTAAGAGGTACAAACTTTCAGTTACAAGATAAATAACTCATGGATGTAATGTACTGCATTAGGGAATGGAGTCAATTATATCACGATAACTTTGTATGGTAACAGATGACAACTTGACTTAGCATGGTTATTTTATAACGTATAAAATATTGAATCACTATGTTGTACACCTCAAACTAATATAGTTTTGTGTGTCAATTATAACTCAATAAAAAAGCAAATCTCCAAACACTGCCAAATGTCTCCTGGGAAGCAAAATTGGTCTAGTTAGGAACCACTGCTCTATATGAATAGTGGATGATGTCTTAAGCAAAAGACCCAAATTAAGAGATGACCTACATAAAGGCAAAGCAACAAAAATAAAGAAACTAATTCCTACAGAAAACAAAATTTGGCCATTATTTTCTTGTGAAACTATACACAGATGCTGCACAAGCAATGGGGTAGAAGCTGAGGCCATACATATGGCCTGTGGAACTGTATTTTCACAGGTGATGGAATTATTTCACTTTTTGTTGCATAATTTTGGAACAAAGAAGAAAGATCTAAAATGAAAATAAAGATTTCAGAGAAAGTAGTCATTAAATGGTAACTGAAGTCATCAGAGAAAACAACTGGGCTCCGGAAGGTCACAGAAAGCGAGAAGAAAGAACCAACTAAAAAATTCAAAGGAACAGCAAAATTAACTGGCAGGTAAAAAAAAAAAAAAAAGAACAGGCCCTAAGGTTGAGAAAAAATTCTAAATGCTAGAGAGAAAAATCAGAAAGATTAGAGTATTAGAAATTAGGAGAAGAGATGATTACAAGCATAAATGACTCCTCTAATTCAAGGGAACTGACTGAGCACACACAGTTAAATCCCCTGCCTCCCAAAATACACTCGGGTAAAATACAGAACCTACTATAAATGTATGGCACAAGAAGAATACAGAGAAACAAAGGTCCCAGCAGAAGGCCCCAAAATTTGAGCAAATTCTGGAAGACAGAAGGTGAGATAGTATTAGGTAAGAAGAGCTGAGCAGTGTGGCCCACAGACAAATTACAAACACAGAAGTGGAAACAAGGAGCAGGGCACTGATGAGAGAGCGCCAAGATATCCAAGCTTACATTAAACAAGACCTAGAATAAAGTATATAGTGTGAGGAATGATTAGTCAAGAAATCTTCCTATCTGAATACAGATGATATCTCAAATAAGTGAGGAAAGGCTGGTCACAAATATCACAGAGATAACTAGATGGCTATCTGGAAAAAGAGAGTTAGATTTCTACCTCACACAAGAGCAGGATGAAATTAAAATGTATTCAAGACCTAAATGTAAAAACTAAAATCAATCACACTCTAGAAGACTACATAGAACAATTCTTTAAAACTTTTAGAGTGGGGACTTCGGGACAAGAGGAAGTGTAGGTAGATACACTTTATCTCCACACACAACCAAAAGAAGGACAACAACAATAAAAACAAAAAATAACCAGAACTACCATAAAATTGAACTGTATGGAAGTCTGACAACCAAGGAGTTAAAGAAGAAACATTCATTCAGACTGGTAGGAGGGGCAGAGACAGACAGCCAAGGCAGAGAGGACTCCCAGCAAGGTGATGGCTGAAGGACCAGGTGGGCGAGGCAGTGACTGGCAGACCAGGTGGTCCCACATTCTTGTGCAGATAAACCGGGAAGAACAACTGGGGAGACAGACCAAGCAACCCAGGGTTCCAGCGCAAGAAAAGAAACCCTTAAAACCTCTGGCTGTAAAAATCTGTGGGGGTTGCAGTGGTGGGAGAAACTTCCAATCTCATAAGAGAGTTCGTTGGAGAGATTAACAGGATCCTAGAATGTACACACACCCACTCACCTGGGAATTAGCACCAGAAGGGCCCAATTTCCTTGTGGGTAGTGGAGGAAGTGACTGAAAGGCAGCTGAGAGCCAAGCAAGCAGCACTGTTCCCTCTTGGACCCCTCCCCAACATACAGCATCACAACACAGCAATGTGGGTTGCCCCACCCTGGCAAATACCTAAGGCTCTGCCCCTTACCATGTAACAGGTGCACCAAGACAAAGAAATATGGCCCAAATGAAAGAATAGATCAAAACTCCAAAAAAAGAACTAAGCAATGAGGAGATAGCCAACCTATTAGATGAAGAGTTCAAAACACGGTTATCAGGATGCTCACAGAAATGGCTGAGCTGGTTGCAAAATAAGAGGAAAAAGTGAAAGCTATGCAAAGTGAAATAAAGGAAAATATACAGGGAACCAACAGTGACAGGAAGGAAACCAGGGCTGAAATCAACGATTTGGAGCAGAAGGAAGAAATAAACATTTAACCAGAACAGAATGAAAACACAAGAATTCAAAAAAATGAAAAGAGGCTTAGGAACCTCTGGGACAACTTTAAATGTTCCAACACCTAAATCATAGGGATGCCAGAAGTAGAAGAGGAAGTGCAAGAAATTGAAAGCTTATTTTAAAAAATAATGAATAGGAACTTCTCCAATCTGGCAAAGGAAATACATTTTTAGGAAGTCCAGGAAGCTCAGTCACAAAGAAGTTGGATCCAAAGAAGTACACAGCAAGGCACACCATAGTTACGTAATCCAAGATTAAAGATGAGGAGAGAATCTTATAAGCAGCAAGAGAAAAGGAAACAAGTCACCTACCAGGGAGTTCCCATAAGACTCTCAGCTGATTTCTCAAAAGAAAGCTTACAGGCAAGAAGAGAAGGGGCTGGAAAGAAGTATTGAAAGTCATGAAAGGCAAGGACCTACATCCAAGATTACTCTACCCAGCAAAGCTATCATTGAGAATGGAAGGGCAGATAAAGTGCTTCCCAGATAACCTCAAGTTAAAGGAGTTCATCATCACCAAGCCCTTATTATATGAAATGTTGAAGGGACTTATCTAAGAAAAACATGATCAAAAACTATGTAGAGTAAAATGATAGCAAATCACAATTATCAACAACCAAACCTAAAAAACAAAACAAAACAAAAACAAACTAAGCAAACAACTAGAACAGGAACAGAATCACAGAAATGGAGATCACATGGAGTGTTATCAGCAGGGAGAGGGAAGGGAGAGGAAAGGGGAAAAGGTACAGGGAATAAGAAGCATAAATGGTAGGTAAAAAATAGACAGGGGGAGGTTAAGAATAGTATAAAAAATAGAGAAGCCAAAGAACTTACATGTACAACCCATGGACATGAACTAAGAGGGGAATGCTGGTGGGAAGCTTGGGTGCAGGGCAGAGGGGAATAAAGGGAAGAAAAAAATGGGAGAAATGTAATAGTGTAATCAATAAAATATATTTTTAAAAAATTAAAATAAAAAATAAAACTTAGGACTAGTAGATATGTAATTTTGGAGATCAAAAGCACAACATATTGATTATAGTCAATTATACTATTGTATTATAAACTTTAAGTTGCTGAAAAACTAATTTTTAACTGTCCTCAACACACACAAAATATAAATTGTGAAATGATAAAGGTGTTGGCAGTAATCATACTGCAAGATATAAATGTATCAAACCAACAGACTGTGAACCTTAAACTTACACAATGTCATATGTCAATTATATCTCAATTTTAAAAAAGTACAGTCCAATCCAACTGTGGATACAAAAAGAAAGAGAGAGAGAGAAATCCTAAATATAGTATCAGCAAAAAGCTTTAGGAAAAATATGTGAGAAGCAACTTTCCACCCTATTAGCAACTAAGGTCTATATAGGAATTCAAGATAATATGAAAAAACCCATTATATTGTTTATAACATTTATAGATTAAAAGAAATAAGCTATAGCTTTATTTCAATAAATACACAATGGTATTCAATATTATTCAATGCACATTGGTGACTAACATGAAATCTTAGCAAACTAGCACCTGAAGGTGTGACCTAGTTACCCTGACAATGGCTACCTACCAAGAGTTGACAGCAAATATCATAGTTTATGGTAAAATAATGTATATATTCCCTCAAGACTGCCTTGCTCTATTTCTTTTTCTATGTAACGCACACACCCTCCTAAACTCCATAAATCCATTGCCAGATAAAGTGACGATGAAAAAAGAACTTACCTGAGGTATGTTCATTTTCCGTGTTTCTTGGGAGAGTGTAGACAAAGGGAACTGAGGTTCAGCTGAGGGGACAGAAAAAAAGGCAGGGGTCTCAAGATTTGGCCTGCCTTACAGCATCTAGACTCACCACCCAAGTGTCACACTCTGAGGCCTACGCCTTACAGGGACCAACATAAGCTCCGAGCCTTCAGAAGACATAGGAAGGATCATGTCCAGGCAGCATCCGGTGTCTTCATGCATCTCTGACAGGATCATGGGGCTTAAATGTGTAGCTTTTAACCTAGTGAACATAAGCTTTTCTCTGTTGATTAACAATGATGCATGTGTCCTTCTAACTAACACAAATAAAAAGAGGATCGGTTGAATTAAATTACACCAAAGGAAGGACCCTTTTTCATTAAGATTAACTTAGCAAAGAAATACTCAGTAAGCATTATTTACTTTTCTCAGTAATATTATTTACCCCCAGTATAGACAACCCACAAAAAGCCTAGTAAAGGAGATGTAATGCTGTGAGGCAGGATTGTTTCTTTCAGCCTTGATGTATTGCTCAAAAACCCTTTTGATAAGATGCTTTTGGTGACTTACCTGTAGGAGAGAGAGAACAATGTTTTCTTCCTGACTCTGTCACAAACTGAATTTCCCTGGACAAGCCACTGAACCTTTCCCGCCTGATGTCTTTAAAGCCTCTAAAAGATCCCCTGCTGGTGCAGCTCAGTTGGTTGGGCGTAGTCCCGCAAACCAAAGGGCTGAGGTTCAAGTCCAAGTCAGGACATGTGCCTGAGTGGCGGGTTCGAGCAGGAGGCAATCAATCTTTGGTTCGCTCCCTTTCCTTCTCCTTCCCTTCCCCTCTAAAACCAAAAATAAACTTTAAAAAATTATTTTTAAAAGTCCTCAAGAGAGTCAGAAATCGTTGATCTTGGAAAAATACTTCATGCATCATCATTCCGGGATCCTGTAAGGTCAGGATGTCAGTAGTGTCACATGTGATAAACAAGCAGCATCTGTAGAGCGGAGTGTGTTTAGGGCAAGTCCTCCCTCTGCCTGGTCACCTCTCACCACCAGGCCTCACTCTCACAAGCTCACCAATGAAGTGGCCGTTCCTGCGCTGCCCGCCCCTGGGGTCAGTCACCTCAGCTCACATCTCTCCTCTTAAGGCTGGCCCATACCCCTGTCCCCACCAGACACACAGTGTGGTGGCTTCTGGAGGTGGTGTCATCACCAAAACTAGCTGATTGCGGGCAGGGGAATCAAGGGCTGTCTCTGATCTTGCAAATCTAGGGTCTGCTCCTTTCTGGGCTTTTCTGCCTCTGCTCTGAAGCTCTGCTGAAAGATCTCTATGATCAGAGAGATGCTCTCTTTGAGGTTAAGACTCCTGTTTACAGAAACCCTCTACTTCCTACAAGGGTTTCTTTGTCTCAAGGGAACTGAAACATAGATCTGAGAAACAGAATCATTTTAGGGGCAAAACCATGACTCTTTAAGACAATCTGACAGTGCAGAAGGGGCCAAAAATCTGTCTGACCCATGGGATCTGAAGAGACATTGGAAACCCCAGAATAGTACACACGGTAGATTCCACCTATGTTCCCTTTCCCTTACATCCCTGGGTCTTACGGGGCCGGTCACTTTGCCTGTGTCTGTGAAGGCTGCAATGCTGGCTTTAGGCAGGTGTGGCATCTAAACAAACCCTGAGATTCTAAGTACAGGCATACCGGGTTCTACTGCTGCTTCACAGATGTTGCATGTTTTACAAATCGATGGCAGGAGGCTCCACCAGCAAAAAGATTACCACTAGATTTATGAGGCAAGGTATGTGTGTAAAACACACACCCCTTCGGTCAGTGCCCGCGACGTTCGCACATCGCTCCACCAGCCTGAGTCTCGGTTTTTGTTAAAGCGGTTGTGAGGTTACATCAAGTTATCCAATGAAAAGAACGGAACAGTGTCCTCTAATACAATAGCAGTTGTTATTCTCAATGCTTCCTACCTGCCACTTGCCTATATATTTTACATGTGATGATTTCGATCTAAGTTTCAAAGTGACCAGGAAGCAGTTATTATTAATATCCTCATGTTCACATCAGAAAACTGTTAGCCCAGGGTCCTTCTGTCGCCCCGGCCTACAGGTGACAGGGCTGGAATTTACAAATACCAGGCTCTTACCGGCTCCAGAGCTCGGGCTCTCACCGCAGACCCACCGCCAAGCTTTCTGGCAAATTCACAGTCCACTGTATAGACGCGCTTCCCCCTCCGCCGCTAGCACCGGCTTTTCTCCGGCTCGCCGAAGGCGAGCCAGACACAAGGTCCCTGCATCCCGACCCACACCCAGCACCTGCCCGGGACGGAGCTCAGCCTCACCTGCGCCCCGGGAGCTCGAGGGCCCTAACAGGCGCCTACAGTTGGCTCTGGGAGAATGCGGGGACGTCCAAGGACTTCCAGCTCCCCGCCCCTGTCACAAGTCCACCCCCGCCAGCTGCTCCCCACGCTCTCACCCCAGGCGGAGGCCCTTCGCTTTCTGAGTCAACCACTGGAGCCCAAACCGCTCCCCCAAGCCCAGGTAGGTCAATGAGGAGGCGGGGTTACCACTGCGCTTGCGCAGAAGGAGCCCAGACCGCCCTTCTGGGAGCGCAGGGCACCCGGCGCGATTCCAGACTGCACTTCCCCTGCGCCTCCAGGTCCACCTCTGGAGCCACTCTGCTGGGGCCTCTCAGCAGTTTGAAAGCTGGAGAATGGTTTTCTTAAAAGTATGCAGGCCAGGTTTCTTCAGAGCCAGAGGAGGTTGTGGTTTTTGTTTTTGTTTTGGAGGATTTTCTTTTTGGTGTCTGTTTTCATTTGTTACTCTTAGAAAAGCTCGTTTTTGACTGGACTTAGAGGTAGCTCTCTTAGAGGACAGCCTAGTATATTCTTCTCATAAAAGATAGAAAGTTTGCATTCATCGTCCACTTCAGTGAGTTCCCAGCAGCTAGTGGCTTGGGAAAGAGATGTTCCGCTTTATCCTGAAGCAGCCAACTGCCTTCAAGTAGCTCCCCAAAAGAGAAGTTAAGGCGTAAATTTGAAATCTTATGGCAAATCAAGGAGTGGTCCTCTGTTGGCTCCTCTATATGGAAATTGTTATATGCGAGAGCGACATCTCTCGTTCCAGGAACTGACGGACTCAGACTCTTAAGAGATTTATAGATGGTTTATTGGCCAAACAAAGTTTTTACCTGCGCAGGGGCGAACTCTCCGATGAGAGCCGGGGCAACGCTCACAGGCTAGCTCTTCTATAGGGTGAGAAGCAAGCAAGCAAGTTACAAAAGCAGGAGTTGCTGTTATCTCTGCATAGCTCTTGGCTCTGGAGGAACATTAACCAGATGTTAAAATTTTCTTTTGAAACCCTGTCTCCTGTCGATAAGAACCACCTGTCCCACTTAATTTGTACCCTCAGTTTAAAGATAAGGGTCCAGACCCGAGATGAGTCTGGCACCCAAAGTTTTATGGCCCTCTAACTAATTGGCTATAACTCAGAATGAGCCCTCTGCAAATCACGTATTGTTTACCTTTACTTTGGCCAACAATGTTGTTTCTCTCCCCTATCTATTCTGGTGACCTTCAAGAGGTTTTCTGCTTAGCAATGCCTATAATTGCCTAGCTCTCTTGCCTAGCTCTCAACAGAAATAACAGCATTTTTTCGTAAGTAATTTGGAGAAAATTGGGGAAATTTTAATTCAGATCGGATGTTGAAAGTATTAAGGAAAATTACCATTACTGAAATACGAAAAAATTCTGGAGTTATATAGAAAAAATTGTAAAAAAAAAGGCATGACAACTGGAGTATTTAGGATTTAAATTATATAGCTGTAGGGTACAAGGAAATAAATAAAACTGCCTAACAACAACCATGTCTAGTTCTTAATAGAACACCCCAAGAGGTGGATCTCTTGATTTCAGTAACAATTATAATAGACTAACATAAAGATCACAAATGGAGAGAGAGTGGTCACTACGTATGTTTATTCAACAAACATTTATTGAAAACTTGCTGTGTGAGGAACACCACTGTAGATGCCTGGATAACAACATCAAATAAAAGATTAGATTCTCTAAACCCTCATGGAGTTTTTTTTTGGGGGGGAGAGTTGTTGTTATTGTTTATCATAGGTGGTTGTGGGCACCTATTAGGGTCCCTTCAAGGAACAGTTGTCAATTGTCAAAAAAAAAAAGGAAGTCCTGACTAGTGTGCCTCAGTCCATTGGGCATCCTCCAGCAAAGGGAAAGGCTGCTGAGTTCATTCCTGGTCAGGGCACATGCCTAGGTTGTGGGTTCAGTCCCCAGTCAAAGCACCTATGAGAGGTGACTGATTGATGTTTCTCTCTCACATCAACGTTTTCCTCCCTCTCTTTCCCCCTCCCCCTCTCTAAAAAAAGGGGGAGGCTTTAGAGTCAAATAAATAGGTCTTTTAAAAAATGGGGAGAATTGGTGAAGCATCCTGCAATTATGGATGTGATCGTGGAGAAATAAAATGAAAAAAGCATGAGAAAAAAAAGAAAAGAAAAAGAAAAAGGAAGAAAAAAAAGAAAAAAAAGAAAAAAAAGAAAAAAAATGAAATAAGCATTGCTAAGAGAGTCACTTACAAAAGTCAGGAGGCTATTAAGGAAGTGGGCCTATGCAGCTTGTGCCTCAGTTCCCAGAGCTGCAACTAAGTTGTTAAACCTGTTGCTAAACTCACCTCCAAACATCCTGGTGCCAGTAACACCCTGGAACAACAACTGCTGTTATGAACTATTAGGCTTATAGTGAGGGTAATACACGGTGAGGGTATTACCAGAAAAGGCCACCCCTGTAAGAGCATAGGAAGAGAAACATTGTAATGGCCGTTACACTACTTAGCACAGAAAGCTAAACCTCACTTGTTTTCTTTCCTCTAATGCTCTATTCTCTGTTAAGCATTTGTAAACACCACTCAATACCTATTTCTAGAATTCCATTTACATTCCTCTACTCCAGACCCATTCTTATCAATTCTTGTCAATTCCAGTCTTATTCTTGTCAATCCCCCTACTACCAGTCAACTCATTGAGCTATAGTACATGAATCAATATAAATCTAAATGCAGAAAATGTCTCTTCTTCATAAAGTGAACAACTAAATATGATACCGATAGCATGTTCAGACCACTGGGAGTGGGCTGAGGGCGAAGACAGGAGGTGCTGCCAGGGAAGATCAGAACCACCTGGGCCACGTCAAGGCAGCACCAGGTCCTGTGGGCAGAGCCGCATTGCCCAGATAACTGAAGGCCTGCTCCACTGCCCTGAGCCAGATAGCAGCAGGAGGAAGCCCTTACACTGAGTGTGTACAGGGCTAACAAGATAATCATAGAAGAGGGGGAAAGCCCTCCTACCCCCTTCTGGTACCACATTGGGGGTAGGAGTAGGGAAAGGCAGGCACATGTGCAATAGAGGTAAAAATGGAGGCGGGAGTGGTTCTAGACTAAAAAGGCCTGTCAGTCTAGCCAGGGGGAAGAAGGGATTGGTTGGAAGGTGGACCCACCCAAAGCATGCAAAAGATTAGGAAGTTAATTGGTCATTCTGAGGAAAAAAAACCTTGTCTGCCCCACACCAGAAACTAATATAAACCCAGAGGAACAAAGACAGCTCTCTTACTCAGGATGTGCCCATGGCCATGAGGAGGTAGTCTCTCTCTCTTGCTGACTTGGTGGAGCATCAGTTGCCAGGGCCTTTGCCTGCTCTGCAGCCCAGGAGCATGGGACCTTGCGTGGGACCCTAGAAGCTGCATGGCCAGTGCTGGTGCTGGATCCAGATGCAGCTTCCAGAAAGCTAAAGCCTGGCTGCTGATTACAGCTTGAGGCTATATCACAGATTAGTTTAACTACTAAGGCAGAACTCTGGGAGCTCTACGAGACTTCAGCTAACCCTGCCCAGGACCAAGTGCTGATAAAAGTCAGTCCTGGTGTGCACCCTGGTACTTTCTGCACACTCACAGGCCCAGAAGAGAGAGCCACATGCTGTGCATCGCTGAGAGCTCCAAAGAGGTTGACCAGGGCCAATCACAAGCAGCATCTGTCAAATGCCTACACCAGAGTCTTTGCAGATCTACCTAATACATAGAAAAAAATGCAAAGAAGCAGCCAAAATGGGAAGACAAAGAAACAGATATAGATGTAAGAATAAGAGAATTCTCCAGAAGGAGAGCTAAATGAAATAGAGGCAAGTAATTTATCAAATAGAAAGTTTAGAGTAATGATTATAAGTATACTCAATAGCATGAGAAAAAGACATAGAAACCATAAAAAAGGACCAGTCAGAAATACAAAATGCAATATCTGAAATAAATAATATACTGGAAGGAATAAACAGTAGGTTAGATGAAGCAGAGGATTGAATCAGTAATATGGAAGACAAGGAACAAAAAAGCACCCAGACAGAGCAGCAAAAAAATAAATAAATAAAAAATGAGGAAACCTGATGAACCCTTTGGAACAACATGATGCATAATGACATCCACATCATGGGAATACCAGGAAAAGAGAGCAAGCAAGGGATCGAGAACATATCTGAAGAAATAATGACCAAAAACTTCCCTATTCTGGTGAAGAAAAAATACCCACAAGTCCAGGGAGCTCAGAGAGTCCCAAACAGGGTGACCCAAAGAGGCCTACACCAAGACACATCATACATAAAATGGCAAGGCTTAAAGACAAGGGAAAAAATTCTAAAAGCCACAAGAGAGAGCAGGTAGTTACCTACAAGGGAGCACCAAAAAGACTGTCATCTGATTACTCATCAGAAGCATTTCAGGCCAGAAGGGAGTGGCATGAAATATTCAAGTTGATGACAAGAAGGACCTATAATAGGCTACTTTACCCAGCGAGGCTATTATTTAAAATTGAAGGAGAAATAGGAGCTTCCCTGATAAGAAAAAGCTAAAGGAGTTTCTTAACACCAAACCACTATTACAACAAATGTTAAAAGGCTTGCTAGAAGAAGGAGGAGGAGAAGAAGAGAGAAAAAACAGGAAAATAGTCTAATAATAAAATGACACTAAATACACACCTATCAATAATCACTTTAAATTTAAATGCCTTAAATGTTCCAACCAAAAGACATAGGGCAGCTAAATGGATAGGAAAAAAGAAGTCAAGATGTAAACAAGGCTTGCCTCCTTGCACAACCACATCAAAATTAAAACTAAAATACAGAAAAAACATCATTCAACAGTCAGAAATCAAGTTGATAGGAAGTCCAACAACTACAGAATTAAAGAAACCACATCCATCTAGACGGGTAGGAGGGGTGGAGACACAAAAACAGTCTGGTCCCACAACCAAGTGTGGTGGGTAAAAATTTGGAAGACATATCTCAGGAGTGAGGAGAACCAGCCCAACACCACATTCCACAGCCCAGGGATCCAGTGCCAGGAAGATAAGTCCCCATAACTTCTGGCTGCAAAAACCAGTAGGGATTGAGTTGTGAAAGAAACTTCTGGAGTCCCAAGCAGTTCTCCTTAAAGAAGCCACACACAGACTTACTCAGATACACTATCTCTGAGCTCCAGCACCAGGGTAGCAGCTTGAAAGGCACCGGTGGTATGCGGGGAGGAACTGAAGTCTCTGGCATTGAGGCAAGAGCTAGGGGACAGTCTTCACTCAGGAAAAGGCAGGCAGAGGCCATTGTCCCTTTCTGAGCCCTCCCCACACAGAACCCCAGAGCCAGCAACTGGTGCCATAACTGAGACTCCATCAATCTGTCTAACACTGCCCGACCCTGGAGATGCCCTGAAACTCAGTCCCACCCAAATTACAGCAGACCCAAGCTGTTAACCGTGACTTTACCATATGAATGGCTGGTCTTGGCATATGCTTCACAACTTCTTAAATCCTATCAAATAAGCAATAGCTGGCCACAGTGAACTGCCAGCCCTGGTACCTCTTTCTAAGTAGCCCCAGGCATGCCACTAGCAGCAGCCAGCCTAGATTCACAGTTTGGCTTCACCTGGGAATCTCCAAGCCCAGCACAAGAAGCAGACATTTCAAACTGCTTTATAGCTCATGAAGTGGGGCCTCAGGCAGAACACAGGTGGGGGATGACATTGGCCTGAACCACCCTGGAAATCCCAGAGACTACACACCCAGTGGAGAACTATGGACAACATCAGAGCGCTACCACCCTGGCCCTGCACAGCAGATCCTCCACAGAGCATGGAGGTTGGTAGTCAGTGGACACAGCCATCCTTGAGGCTAACTGGCCTGGGAAAATCCCTCCCACTGACCTACCAACAGCAATCAAGGCTCAACTACAAGAGGAAGGTGTATTCAGCACAAATGAAGAGCAGACATCAAGTAGCCAGCTTGGATAACAGAAGAGACTGTGTCATTGGAACCTACAGGACACCTACTGTATTAGGTCTTTAGATTACTTTATCAAGCCTGGGAGACATAGCAGCTCTCCCTAATACCTAAAAACAAACACAGGGAGGCTGCCAAAATGAAGAGACAAAGAAACAAGACCCAAATGAAAGAATATATCAAAACTCCAGAAAAAAGAACTAAACAAAAGGGATGTCAGCAATCTCTCAGATGCACAGTTCAAAACATTGGTTATAAGGATGCTCAAGGAAATTAGTGAGGACCTCAACAGCATAAAAAAGAACCTGTCAGGAATGCAGTGTACACAAATTGAACCAAAGAACAACTTACAGTGCAACAACAGTAGATTGGATGAAGCCAAGAATCAAAGCAATGCTGTGGAACATAAGAAAGCAAAAAACAAACAAAACAACAAAAGGAAAAAAGAATGCAAGAAACAAGGATAGTGTAAGCAGCCGGTGGGAAACTTCAAGAGGTCCAACATTCACATCATAGGGGTGCCAGAAGGAGAAGAGAAAGAGCAAGAAATTGGAAAGCTATTTTGAAATTAATGAAAGAAAACTTTCCTAATTTGATGAAGGAAATAGACATGTACATCCAGGAAGCACAGAGAGTCCCAAACAAGATGCATGCAAAGAGGCACGCATCAAGACACGTCATAATTAAATGCCAAAGGTTAATATAAAGCGAAAATCTTAAATACAGCAAGAGAAAAGAGGTTATTTACCTACAAGGTCATCCCCATAAGACTGTCAGCTGATTTCTCAAAAGAAATGTTGCAGGTTTGAAGGGATTGGCAAGAAATACCAAAGGTCATGAAAAAGATGGACCTACACCCAAAATAGCTCTACCCAGCAAAACTATCATTTAGAACCTAAGGACAAAGAGTTTCCCTGACAAGGAAAAACTAAAGGATCTCATCCTCACCATACTATTATTATATGAAATGTTAAAGGGACTTAAGAAAAAAAGATCAAAACTATGCACAATAAAATGGCAATAAATATGTATCAACAATGGACTCTAAAAACAAACTAAGCGAACAAGAAGAACAGAGACAGAATCATGGGTACAGAGAAAATTTTGATGGTTGCCAGATAAGAAGGTGGTTTAGAGGAATGTGCGAAGAGGTGAAGGGATTAAGAAGTACAAATTGGTAGTTACAGAATAGCCATGGAGATATAAAGTACAGTATAGGAAATGGAGTACCAAGAACTTAATATTCATGTCCCATGGACATGATCAAAGGTGTGAGGATTACCTGAGGGAGTGAGGGGTACTGGGTATAGGTGGGAAAGGAGGAAAAATTGGGACAACTGTAATAGCATAATTGACAAAATATAATTCTTAAAAATAGGAATTGGAACAATGGGTGTCAGGGGCTAGCGGACCAGGTGGGAGTCAGTGTTAAAGGGGACAGAGTGTCAGTTTGGGAAAATGAGGTGAGAGTGGTGATGCCACTGAACTGTACATGAAAAAAAATGGATAGGATGATAAATTGTGTTACATATATTTAACCACAATAAAAAAATGTTCAAGAAATAAAATAAATTAAAAATTTTAAATAAAATATCATGACCTGTCCGGTGTTGACCAGTGGATTGCATGCAGGCCTGCGAACCAAAGGATTGCTGGTTTGATTCCCAGTCAGTGCACATACCTGGGTTGTGCGCCAGGTCCCCAGTAGGGAGTGCATGAGGGGCAACCACACATTGATGTTCCTCTCCCTTTCTTTCTCCTTCCCCTCCCCTCTCTCTACAAATAAATAACTAAAATCTTTTTTAAAAAATAAAAACTCAGCTGCCTGTGCAAGTATATAAGGATTTCTAGTACCAAGAATTAACCAACCAGACATAACGTTATTATGCAACATAACCCATAAGGTTCGATTCTATTGTATTACCTATATATCTATGGTTTGAGACAGGCCATTCACACTATGGCTATTGTTGGGTTAGCTGTTGTCATTTTTTAAATTTACAAACTAATGGAAAAGAGGTCAGTTCCCCTGACTAAATAGTCAGGTACTGCATGTTTTAAAAATACTTCAGGCATACCTGTGTGCTGTGGTACACTGGTTGAAAATTGCTGACCTAAAGAAATATGTATTTAATACAATCCCCATCAAAATCCAGATGGCTTTGTTACAGATACAGAGCAACAACAACAACAAATCTTCCATCTGCATGGAACTACAAAATACCTTGAATAGCAAAAGCATTTCTGGGGGAAAAAACAAAACCAAAGGTATCACATGCTTTGACTTCAAACTATACCAAATCTACAATAATGAAAACAGTATGGTATTGGCAGAAAAGCAGACACACAAAACAATGGAACAGAATTGACAGCCCACAAATAAACCCACGAATATATGGGCAACTAACTTTCAACAAAGGAGCCAAAAGCATACAGTGGAGAAAGGGAAGCCTCTTCAACAGTGTTGTGAAAACTGGAAAATAACATGCAAAAGAATAAAACTAGACTGCTATCTGACACCATACACAAAAATTAACTCAAAATGCATCGAGGACTTCAATATGAGAAGCAACAAAATACATAAAAGAATGCATTGTCACCAAAGTTACCAACCTTTGTCTCAAAGGGCTGTTTTGTGAACTTGACTTGAAACACAAGGGATATAAAAACAAAAATAAATTAATGGGAGTAGTCAAACCAAAAAAGCTTTGCACAGCAGAAGAAACCATCATCAAAACAGAAAGGCAATTGACCAAATGGGAGAAGATATTTGCAAACAATACCTCCAATAAGGGGTTAATATCCAAGTTACACTAAAAAATCATACGACTCAACAATAACAACAAATACAATTTGACTTAAAAAATGTGTAGAGAGTTCCAGCCAAGATGGAGGTGTAGGTAGAAACCCTTTGCTTCTTCACACAACCAAAAGGAGGGTAACAACCAATCTAAGATCAATTCAACAACTAAAAGTGCCAGAAAATCAAACTGCATGGAACTCTGACAACCAAGGAATTAAAGAAAAAAATCAACCAGAACAACTAGACCAGTAAGGAGGCTGACCACATGGGCCGACTCAGAAAAACCGAGGGGATGCTGTAGACCCTGGGGGCGGGGCTGGCTGCCAAGCTCCATGGCCTACGCAGGAGGGGCTGACTTAAGGGGAAAACTGAGACTCAGAGGTGGCTGTGGACTACAGCGGGAGATGCTGCAGTGGAAAAAACTCTCAGTCTCACACAAAAGATTTTGTTGAAAAGTGCACTAGAGACAATCAGGCAAGCTGCACTGTTCACTCTCTGGCCCCTCCCCCACAGGCAGCCCCACAGTACAGCAAAGAGGGTTGCCCTGCCAGGGTGAATACCTAAGGCCCTGCCCCCTTACAACCTATTAGCTGCATCAAGACAAAGAAATATGGTCCAAATGAAAGAACAGAGCAAAGCCTCAGAACGAGAACTAAGTGAGGAGGAGACCACCAACCTATCTGATGGAGAACTTAAAGCCCTGGTAATCAAAATGCTCACAGATCTGATTGAGCTTGGTCAAAAAAAGAAAAAACAAACGAAGTGAAATAAAGCCAAATGTTCAGGGAACCAATAGTGACAGGAAGGAAACCAGTACACAAAGCAACAATTTGGAACAAAAGAAATAAACATCCATCCAGAAGAAAAGGAAGAAACAAGAATTCAAAAAAATGAAGAGACTCAGGAACCTCTGGGACAACTTGAAACGTCCCAATATCCAAATGATAGGGATGCCAGAAGGAGAAGAACAAGAGCAAGAAACTGAAAACTTATTTGAACAAATAATGAAGGAAAACTCCCAATCTGGCGAAGGAAATAGACTTCCAGGAAGTCCAGGAAGCCCAGAGAGTCCCAAAGAAGTTGGACCCAAGGAAGCACACACCAAGTCACATCATCATTAACTTACTCAAGATTAAAAATAGAGAATCCTAAAAGAAGCAAGGGGAAAGGAGGCAGTTACCTGCAAAGGGGTGCCCATTAGACTCTCAACTGATTTCTCAAAACAAACCTTGCAGGCAAGAAGGGGCTGGAAAGAAGACTTTGAAGTCATGAAAGGCAAGGACCTACATCCAACATTACTCTACCCAGCAAAGTTTTCATTTAAAATGGAAGTACAGGTAAAGTGCTTCCCAGATACAGTCAAGTTCAAGGAGTTCATCATCACCAAGCCATTATTATATGAAACATTAAAGGGACTTATCTAAGAAAAAGAAGATCAAAAATATTAACAGTAAAATGACACAAACTCTCAACTACCAACAAATGAATATAGAAGAAAAGAAAAACAATGAAAACAAAAACTAAGCAAACAACCAGAACAGGAACAGAATCAGAGAAATGGACATCACATGGAGGGATTTCAGTGGGGCGGGGGAAGGGGGGAATGGGGGGAAAAGGCACAGGGAAGGCATAATATAGACGGGGAGAGGTCAAAAATGGTATAGGAAACAGAGGACTCAAAGAACTTATATGCACAACCCGTGGACATGAACTAAGGGTGGGGAAATGCTGGAGGGCTGGGGGACAGGGCTAAGGGGGGTGAAGGGGGAAAAATTGTGAAAACTGTAAAGCATAATCAATTAAAAATACTTTAAAAAATAAAGAGCTTAAAGCGATGCCTGCAAATGGAAAAAAAATGTGGAGACCACAATAACCAATTTTCAAAGAAGACATTCAGATTCATAAAAAGATGCTCAACATTACTAGTTATGAGGGAAATACAAATAACAAAACCACAATGAGATCTCATCATACATACTGTTAAAAGCTACTATGAATAAGCCAAAAAAATAATAGGTATTGAAGAAGGTGTAAAGAAATGGGAACTCTCACACACACAAGTGGGATTGTACATTATTGCAGCCACTGTGGAAAACAGCCTGGAGATTCCACAAACACTTATGGACAGAACTACCATATGACCGAGCAAACCGTTCTATGGGTATATACCCAGGAAATTAGAAACCAATCTCAAATCTCTTTATGAATATGCATATATATTCATGTAAATCCTTATATATATTCTTCACATATATATTCATAAAGATATATATATATCTTTATGTTCATAACAGCATTATACAGAAAAACCAAGACATGAAAGCAGCCCAAGTGTTCTGTGAAGAATGATTGGATAATGAAGATGTACTGCATAGCTACCACGGAATACCACTCAACCATAAAAAAGAATATTGCCATTTGTGACAACATGCATGGATATTTTTGATATGCCTAACAATATTTATTGAAATATTATGATTTTGAAAAAGGAAGTCTTTTTATTACATATCACAGGTTTTAGATACAAATTCTATCTATTAATTTTTATCCAGTTTATATACTTACTTTATTATTTTACATTTTATATTGATTATGCTATTACATTGTCCCATTTTTTTCTCCCTTTTATTCCCCTCTGCTCTGCACACCACCTCCCACCAGCATCACCCACCTTAGTTCATGTCAATGGGTCGTACATATAAGTTCTTTGCCTTCTCCATTTCCCACACTATTCTTAACATCCCCCTATTTTGTACCTACCATTTATGCTTTTTATTCCCTGTACCTTTTCCCCCATTCTCCCCCCTCCCACTCCCCACTGATAACCCTCCATGTGATTTCTGTTTCTGTGAATCTGTTCCTGTTCTAGTTGTTTGCTTAGTTCATTTTTTGTTTTGTTTTAGGTTCAGTTGTTGGTAGTTGTGAGTTCATTGTCATTTTACTATTCATTGTCTTGATCTTTTCTTTTTCTAAGATAAGTCCATTTAACATTTCATATAATAAGGGCATAGTGATGATGAACTCCTTTAACTTGACCTTATCTGGGAAGCACTTTATCTGCCCTTCCATTCTCAATGATAACTTTGCTGAATAGAGTAATTTTGAATGTAGGTCCTTGTCTTTCATGACTTGGAACATTTCTTTCCAGCCCCTTCTTGCCTGCAAGGTTTCTTTTGAGAAATCAGCTGACAGTCTTATTGGGACTCCTTGGTAGGTAACTGTCTCCTATTCTCTTGCTGCTTTTAAATTTCTCTTCTTATCTTTCATCTTGGGTAATGTAATTAGGATGTGCCTTGGTGTGTGCTTCCTTGGGTCCAACTTCTTTGGGACTCTCTGGGCTTCCTGGACTTCCTGGAAGTCTATTTCCTTTGCCAGATTAGGGAAGTTCTCCTTCATTATGTTTTCAAATAACTTTTCAATTTCTTGGTCTTCCTCTCCTCCTTCTGGCACCCCTATGATTCAGATGTTGGAAGGTTTAAAGATGTCCCAGAGGTCCCTAGGCCTCTCCTCATTTTTTCGAATTCTTGTTTCTTCATTCTGTTCTGGTTGAATGTTTATTTCTTCCTTCTGCTCCAAACAGTTGATTTGAGTCCTGGTTTCCTTCCTGTCACTGTTGGTTCCCTGTATATTTTCCTTTATTTCACTTTGCACAGCCTTCACTTTTTCCTCTATTTTGTGACCATACTCAACCATGTCTGTGAGCATCCTGATTACCATTGTTTTGAACTGTGTGTCTGGTAAGTTGGCTATCTCTTCATTACTTAGTTCTATTTCTGGAGCTTTTATCTGTTCTTTCATTTGGGCCATTTTTTGTTTGTTTGTTTCCACATGCCTGTTATGTAGCAAGGGGAGGAACCTTAGGTACTCCCCAGGGCGGGCCAACCCACATCGCTGTGTTGCCCTTCCCCTCTAAAAATAAACAAACACACAAACAAACAAACAAATAAAATATTTTAAAAATATACCAGTAAATAAAAGGCTATATATGTAAACCAAATATAAAATGACTGGCACATGGCATGTGACATACACAGTAGGTATTGTTACTACCACCATTTAACAGATTCACTTGGTTGGCTGTCTAGGACCCGTCTACTACTTCTTCCTCATGGCCAGAGACACCTCACCTCTGGATGATGTAGAGGTAGATATGACCTGACTAGCCTGAGCTAATTGTGGAATACACTCTTCCTATATTTGACCTGTTCAGAGTGCTCTTGTGATGCAGCTCTGTCCGGGGTGACCTCTGTGAAAATTTGTGACACTTGTGGGGAAATGTTTCCTACATTATTAAGTAAATTATTTATTGTACATAATGTGAAAGAAATATTACTGTGGTTTCTTCATATGGTAAACAGTAATAAATTATAAGTTTCTAAACTCTTTTTCTCCAGGATTTTTATATTTTCACACAATTCAGATTTATGGAAAAGCTACAAGAATGACAGATACCCTTCACACTGAATCATTTTACTAAATTGTAAAGTATTATCATTTTACTACGTTGACTTTCTCTTTCCCTTTCCGTCATGTAGATGGGTGCATACGTGGCTGGGTAACTGGTTGTAGATTCATAATTTTACTGAGGTGTTGAAGAGTGAGCGCAGTACAGTGTTTCTATTCCTAAATGCATCTGTGCATACCGCCTAAAAACAAGGAATTCTCTCACATACCTCAGTATATGTATCAAAATCAGGAAATTCAGGTTGATAAGTTTCTATTATATACTTATCATTTGGGAAAATTCAAGTTCATGCATTGCATTCTGTAGTCATGTCTGTTTAGTCACCACTAATCTTGAAGAATTGCTCAGCCTGTCTTTGATTCTACAACATTGGCGCATTTCAAAGTTTGGTGTACGTATTGCACTGAATGTCCTTCGGTCTGGGTGGGTTGCACACCTTTGGCAGCAATACTGCAGAAATGAGGCTGAGTTCTCCGGGTGTCACACCTGGTCCCAGTATCAGTGATGTTCCCTAAGTTTCTCCGTGACCTCACCTCTTTTTAACCCTTCATAATAACACATATTTTATGGGAAGATACTTTTAAGCTATAAATATCATGGGAATCCTCAAATTTTCATGCACTAGTTTTTTCAATTACTTATGCTTCTAGCCCAAATCAGCTTTCACCATGGACACCAAATAGTGATTTTTGTTTGAAATTTACATCACTGCTTATAGTTTTATCTGTTGACTTTCTGTGTTAAGAAAAAGTTTTCCCTAGCTGGTGTAGTTCGGTGGATTAAGCTTGGCCTGCAAACCAAATTGTTGCTGGTTTTACTCGGAGTCAGGGCACATGCCTGAGTTTCGGGCCAGGTCTCCAGTGAGGGGCGTGTGAGAGGCAACCACACATTGATGTTTCACTCCCCCTCTTTCTCCCTCCCTTCCCCTCTCTCTAAAAATAAATAAATAAAATCTTTAAAAAAGGCAAAAAGGTTTTCCCCTTGTCTCAGCCTGCTCAGGCTGCCATAAGAGACTACCACAGACTGGGTGGCATAAACAGCAGACATTTTTTTCCCCCAGTTCTGGAGTCTAGAGGCCAAAGTCCACCAGGATTGGTGGATCCCACCCCCTCTCCATGGACATTAGTGTTTTTTCCTGGCTATATCATCAGTTCTCTGATGAATAGTATTGAAAATACATCTTTGAAAAATTGTGCAGGAATTTCTGTGGGGTAACCTCCTAGGGTGAGCGCTTCCAGGTGAAGGTGGGCACCTACGGATCTTTGGAGGGTCCTGCACACTGTTCTCCCAGAGCAGGGGCCTTTCCCCTTCTCTTCAGAGGATCTGCTGCACCTCTGCTTCCTACTTGGTCCCCAGGACTGGTCACCACCAGACCAAAAGCCTGAATGTAACCGTGCTCTCTCCCCAGCGTTTGCAGTGCGTGTTAACCATCCAGTGGGGCGGGCATCTCTGACACGTACTGGAGTGTGCACACCTCTTGATGGAATGCTCATGCCTGCCCTCTGTCCTTCTAGAAAACACCAACTCTCGAGAGTTTTCTGTACCACAGGGATGTTCCACCTCTCTCTGGCCTTGGCTGTGAGGAATGTCGTCTGGTTGTGGTTTGCGTCCACGTGAAGTCCCTGCTCCTGTGTGAGGCGACACAGAGGGTATGGGACCCAGGCAGTGACCTCACTTACTGACAACAGAGCCCAAGTGAACTTGGAACCCTGGTAACCAGGCAGCCACATTCTAAAACGGCCCCTTCCCAGATCACTTGGTCCGAGGCACTTGCGAGGGAAGGATGTTCTGTTGTTGTCTGCCTGTCTCGCGAGGCCGTGGCCGGAAAAGGGGCAGCCACAATACTATTTTCCACCGTGGCTGCCGCTGGGTGGGGACTCAGTCCAGGCGCCTGTGGCCCTTTTCACGCAGGAGCCCAGAGGTAACACAGGGAGGCCCAGGGTGATGTTGTTTGGGGCAGACCACCACTCAGATCTCTCTTGAGAGGCCCTATGTCCCCTCCCCGTGTGTGTGTGTGTGTGTGTGTGAGAGAGAGAGTGTTTGTGTGTGTTTGCAGGAGTGGGGTTCACAGGGGAGGGCCTGCCCTGAGCAGCAACAGGTGAGAATCTGGTGGTCTGGTCATGTTCGCACCCCAGGCCAAGGCTGGCCAGGTGGACAAGGAGGTATGGGGGGTGTCCACTGCCCAAGGTTTATCCCAAGCCCGGGAGGTGAATCTCATTTGTCCTGAGCACAGGTCTGTGCAGACACAAGGCTGGGTCTGATCACAGAGCAGAGGGGCAGGGAAGCAGCAGCTTGGGCAGGGACAGGATGGAGGCCTCCAGACAGGCTGCTGGTCACTGTCATTGCAGAACTCAACCCAGAGCACAGAGGAGCAACAGTTGGATGATGGGGACCCCTGCTCCTCCTCTGTCAGGGAGGGTCAGGGGAGCCACACCACAGAGGACCAGAGCAGGCCCAAAGTAAATGTGGCCACTTGGGGGACTGAGAAACAAGGGCCCAGGAATGGCCGGAGAAAGACTCCTGACCTGAAGCTGTCCAGGCTCCCCAGCCATCTCAGCGTTCTGGATCCCAGTCTGGAGCACGGTGTGCCCACTGAAAGCACCAGGCCAGAGGACCTGGAGCCTGAGGAGGCAGAGCCTGAGGGTGAGAAGGTGGGGGAGGTGGGAGACGGATGGGGGGTGGAGGTGCAAGTGAGCTCATGTGGAAGGGTGGGTGCAAGACACACAGCGAGCACCCACAGATGCTGGCCAGGAGCCAAGACCAGGCTCAGAACACCCAGCTGCTGGACTGCCTGTGAGGAGGACATCCTGGGGTGGGTCCTGGCTATGGCTGATTTCTGAGTTGGCAGGGACACAGGGAAATGTGGGCCTGTGCATGATCCTTTCTCCTCTCCCAACTCCAGCACCAGCCCAGGAGGCGGAGCTGGCTCCATCTTTACCATCTGTCATCTGGCCCAAGGAGCCCACTGCAGGAGCAGACCTGCAGACTGCTCCATACTCCGAGGGGCGTCCAACTTCATCTGTTCTGCCACCTCCATCACCCGCTCCAGCTGAAGTTCTGGAGCCCGGGCCGGCCTATGCCGCAGCTCCTGACCTGACTGAGGCCCTCCGACCCTGGCCCAAAGAGCCCTCCCTGGAACCTGCCCCCGGCCCTGCCAGAGAGGAGGAAAATGCACCAGCGCCAGTTCTAGAGCCGCTTGTGGTTCCACCGGCTCTCCCATTCCCGTCTCAATTTGTTTTACCCCCACGCTTTGAACTAATTTTAATTTTTATGGTATGCTTTATTTTCGTCACAATTTGGTTTATTTAAGTAACACATAAAGGTGATTGTTTATATTTTAAATTGTGTCATTCCTGAGCACGAGGTACATTCGCGACGCTGCACAATGGACACCACTACCTAGTTGCAGAATGGTCCATCCCCCCGAAAGAAAATCGTGAACCCTAAATCCTCACTCCCGTCTCCTCCCACCCCTGGAAACACCTGACGTGCTCTCTGTCTCTGCTCCTTGACCTGTTCAGGGTGTTTCCTATAAATGGAATCTTCCCATAGCTGCCTTTTGTGCTGCTCACATATTTTGGGTTGTTTTTATCGGAAATAGCATTTTGGTATTTTGAAAGGAAAATCCCAGATGGGTTGTAGATCAGATGCCAAAAAAGGAGCCCTGTTAGTGAGTGTGTGCCTCATCTGGGGTAGAGCCTGCTGTGGCGAGTGTGACCCCAGGGCCAGAAGCCAGTCAGGACGGTTCCAAAAGCTTCAAGAGGAGGGAAAACTCCCAAGCTCATCTTAAGAGTCTAGCATTATCCTGTTTGTAAAACCTGGTAAAGACACTACAAAGAAAGAAATTGTAGGCCGATATCCCTGATGAACAGATGCAAAACTCCTCAACAAAATATCAGTACATTGAACCCAGCAATACATTCAAAATGTCATTCACCTATTGGAATTTATTGTGGGGATGCAAGGTTGGTACAATAACTAAACCAATAAACATGATACACCCATAAAATGAAGGATAAATATCATAGGATCATATCAATAGATACAGAAAAAGCATTTGACAAAATCCAGCTCCCATTTATAATGGAAACTCTCAGAGTAGTGGGAATAAAGGGAACATACGTCAGCATGGTAAAGGCCATATATGACAAGCCCACAGCCAATAGCATACTCACTGGGGAAACACTAAAAGCATTTCCCTTAAGATTGGGACCAAGATGCAGATGTCCACTTTCACCACTCCTGTTCAGCAGAGTACTGGAAGTCCTAGCTATAGCAATCAGACAGGAAGACATAAAAGGCAC
The DNA here is from genome assembly GCF_022682495.2 of Desmodus rotundus. NCBI lineage: Eukaryota > Metazoa > Chordata > Mammalia > Chiroptera > Phyllostomidae > Desmodus > Desmodus rotundus. The sequence continues at coordinate 78,114,542 of NC_071387.1, forward strand.
CCAAAATGGAATGCAAGAAGCACAACTCTCATTATTTGCAGATGACATGATACTGTATATACAGAGGTATCAAAAAATGACTAGAACTGATAAATGAATTCAGTAAAGTAGCAGGACACAAAATAAATATCCAGAAATAAGTTGCATTTGTATACATCAATAATGAACTTACAGAAAGGGAAACTAACAAAACAACCCCATTTACAATTGAATCAAAAAAATAAAATAAAATCGGACTAAACTCAACCACGGATGGAAAAGGCCTGTACTTGGATAATTATAAGATATCAAGGAAAAAAATCAAGAAGATACAAAAAGTGAAAGCATATACTCTAGTCATGGATAGGAGGGATTAATATTTTTAAAATGCTCCTACTACCCTAATTAATCTATAGATTCAATGCAATTCGTATCAAGATGTCACTGGCATATTTCAGAGAACTAGAGTTGCTAATAGTTTGTTAATAATTTTTGCATGTGTCTCATTCACTGCTCTATCACAAATTACCAACAGGTTAAAACAGGACATTACCTCAGTTTCTGTGGACCAGGGGTTGGGTGCAATATACTGTGTCTTGAGCATCGGCCTCACAGGCTGCTAGTCAAGTGTTGGCCATGCTGCATTCTCATCTGCAGCTCAACGAGGGAAGGATCTGCTTTGATGCTCTTCAGGTTGTTGGCAGGATTCATTTCCTTGCAGTTGGACACTGAGGGCCCTGGCTGTTTGCTGGCTGCTGTCTGAAGGCTGCTTTCAGTTCTCTGAGGGCACCCTCACTTTCTTACTGGTGGGTCTCCCACCATGTTTCAGAGCCAGCGAGGGAACAGCTCTGAGCGTGAGTCTGCTAGCAAGATGTATTATATAAGCGTAATGTGGTCATGGCAGTGACGTCCCATCTCTCTGCCATACTCCATTGGTTAGAAGCAAGTCACAGTTTCCACTCACACACAGAAGGGAGGGGGCTATACAAGGGCATAAACCTCAGAAGGTGGGTGCATTCCTACATCTGTTTGTGAAATAATCTATATTCTTGAGATGTTAGTCTGTCTTTTCTTGTCTTATAATGACTTTCTCATGTTCATTGTTGGAGTTATGCAGACCAGTTTTGAAAACGCTTTTTATTTCTTCCTCTCAACTGATTTTTAAGAAACAAATACCAGGGCAAATTGTTGATAGGAACACCTGACGCTTTGGTAATAGATTATGTCATTTAAAGTAAAAATAAAAAAAAAACTATATATTTGAGAATATCATTACTAGTTTTATTTTTGACATAGGAGTGAGTCCACGATGGCACCTGAGAAATCCTAATCATAATTCATAATGAAGAACTCTCATTTATGTTTGTTTGGTCATTCATCCTTCACTGTATCCCTAGCATATTGCTAGGAACAGAATAGAATTAAATTTAGATCATTTAAATGTGTGTCATGAAATTCTTTCAGCTTCTGTACAGTGACTCCTTCATCTGTGCCCATAAATTCACAGCTCAGGATAGTAAGGTGTGCACCACTAGTGGCGGGTGGGCAGGAGAGTCTCAGTGCCCAGTCCCCATGCAATAAATATATTTCTAAGTCTCACAAGCTCTATAGTGGGGTCAAATTGGCCACACATGAGTCACCCAATGCATGTTCACCCTCAGGTTCAGAATGGTGACTTGCTCTTTACCCTAAGGCAAAGATTGGGCACTGGACATTCCTGTGTAACTGAAAAATAATTTAATCTAAAAATGTGTTCATAGTCAAGCAGAGGGACTTGTAGCTCTAGAGCCCATCAGCCACAGTTTAAACTGTGACACCACCTCTTACTGGTTTTTATGACTTTAGGAAAATTAGTTAGTAACTCTAAGTCTCTTTCCTCATCTATAATATCAGTACAAGAGTAGCATCTACTTCAAAAGGTTATTGTGAGAATTAAATGAGATAATTCATGCATGATGCTCAACAGAGATTTTGACACTTAACAAGCACTTAACAAATGTTAGCTATTACAATTATGACCATTATTCCCATTCCTGTTACTCTTACTGTTACTGTAAATAGAAAGAGTGTCAACTTTGGAATCAGACAGACCTGGCACCACTGTTTTCAGCCATATGACCTTGTGTGAGTTAGTTGACTTTGCTGAACGTCAGTGTCCTCATGTCTAGAAATATAACAAGTAATTTCTGGGATCGTCATCTAGCATGGTGCCTGTTGAATTGAAAGCACTTTATAATGATCTGTTTTCTTCTTCTTCTTTTCTCCAGCACTCTCTGAGATGCTTCTTATTACCAAAAGAACAAATACTAGTTAAGATAAAGGCCAGGTGACTGTTACAAGAGATCCTGAAATAACGAAATGGTCCCTCTTTCATGGAAGGCCTAATATGGAGCCTAACGTCGGGGATGCGGTCTCTTTGCAGGCTGTTGCACTGCCCTACTCAATGTTACTTACAGCTTCTGGGAAAAGGACAGAAGGAGAGGGGAGATCATGCTTCCTTCTTTGGGGAAAATTCTCCAGAAGTCGTGGGCCTTGCTTCTGTTCATTCCCCCTTGACTGGCTCCTAGTTATTTGGCTACACCTAGCTGCTGAGAAAAGAGGTGTTATCTTTGGCTGGGCATGATGGTGGGGTGGTAGGCGAGGTTATCAGTCTGTGCCAAGATATTTTTCCAGCCTAAACCTACCAGATGAAATGAGATTGAGAGACACAATTTTCCTCTAAAGTGGTAGAGGTGAGATCCCTGGGGAATGAGAACAGAAAAAAGCTGTGTTCAATTGGTCAAAAGACGGAGACTGGTATGCTTGCATAACTGGTCTCGTATGTTGTGTATTAACAGGGTTAGACGTGACAGTGGTTGCTTTTGTTACTCATTTCTTTCCTGTATTACTTTTCTGTTTTTGTTACTCATCTCCTGTATTACAATGCTCGCTTGCTAAGGATGATCAAGTTACTTATTATCTTCAAGTTTCATTAAGCACAGAGAAAAGCAATCCTTCTGCTTCTCTCCTGACCCAGCGCGAATGACTTGATCAACAAGTAGTTACTGAGCTTCCAGAATTCATTCATTTATTCAGGCATTCATTTAGTCACTGTTTCACTTCTTCTCATTCCATAAGTATCCATGGAGTTTTTACTTTCTGCTCTGTTCTGGAAATGTTAATGCATCTTAGCCATGGTCTCAGGCCTCAAGGAACTCTTTTTTGATGTTTGAGAGAGACAAGCATTGAAAAGACCACAACAGAGCACCAGTGCAATAGATGCTGAAAGGAGGCAAGCCCAGGATCTTATGATGGTCCCTTGGAGGCTGCTATTCAGTGGCAAGGTGGCCCTTGATTGAATTCATTACTATGGTGGATGTGGCACTCTCCATCAAAACACTCAGGAAACAATGAATGCTCTTTTTGAAACCACAACTCAAGGCTTAGGGGGTCCTAAGATTTGCAGGCTGGCAGAGAGGGAAATCCATGAGAGCTGTAGCAGAAAGGAAAAGCTTTTGAGAATGTGAGTTTTAAGAACATCCTTTTTCATGTTGATACAGTTTCCCTGTAGTTTCTGGTAATTCTCACTGAGCTCATTGAGCTTCCTTATAATCATTGTTTTGAACTCAATATCTGATAGTTGACTTGCCTCTATTTCATTTAGCACTCTTTCTGAGGATTCCTCCTTTCCTTTCAATTGGGGGTTGTTTCTTTGTCTTCCCATTATTTGTGAGACTGTTCTTGTTTGCTTCTGCTTCTTAAATTGATCTGTTCTGACTCCCTGAGTTTGTGGTGTGAACTTCTATGGTAAGAAACTTGTGAGATTCAGTGGTGTGGCCTCGTTGATCTTCTGAACTTGATACTCTTGGGATGCCCTTCATGCCATTTATATTGACTCTCTGGATGTGACTTGCTTTTGATTGTTGTTGGTCTTTCTTTGGTGTATCTTCCCTCCAGCTGGTTGACTGAGGGTGAGTCCGCCCACCATGTTTTGTGTGCAGTTGTGCAGGTGCTGCCAGAACAAAACCACAAAGCCCAGGAAACAAACCCACGCCTGCAAAAATCACTTCCCCCCACAATCCCGCTACCAACAGCAAATGAACCAGTATTAATAAGGGTGTAAAGAGATAAGAAAGGAGAGTGAATATGAGATGACCTACTGAAAGAAAAATGATTTTGAGAGGGTAGAGGGAGGAGCACTAATAAGAGTTGGGAGTTGGAGCAATGCAAAGAGAGAAAGTAAAATTTACCTGATGAATAAAAAAGGAAATGAAGAATGTGGAATGGAGTATGAGAAGGGAATTGTATAGTATTAGGTTTAAACAGAAATTAAAATAATATAAAATAAAATAAAGTGAGAGAGAGAAAGAAAAAGGAAGGAAAAATGGTAAATAATAAAAATATAGGAGTCGAATTACAGAGGAACGTCCACCACAGTACTATCAACAAAAAGTGAGCTAAAATTAATATAGGTGGCATGGGTATAGGAGGGAAAAAAGAAACAAAGAAAAGCTTAAGAGATGTCTAGAGGAATGGGAAGGGATTTTGAAATGATAGAGGCAGAGGGAGTACTAAGAGTGAGGATCAAAAACCAGGCTAAGACAGGGAAAAATTAAAATTTGAGATATAAAGAAAAATTAAAAAAATAAAAGCTCAGGATGAAAGAGAAATAGAAGAAAGACAAAAAAGAAAAGATGGGCTAAGATGGCAAAATTAAAAATTTGAAATGAGAAAAAAGGGTAGAAGAGGGGACCAATAAAATTTGATATATGACATAGAAAATTGGTGAAGCCCTAGAGATAAAATTGAAAAAAAAATGCAACATAACTACCCTGCCAACAATCAACTAGCAAAGATTGCTAAAGTTAGAGAGAGAATGTGGGTATTTCAAGAGCTGGGAGAAAGGAAGTGAGATGACCATTGACAAGAAAATTGGTTTTGAGAGGCTGGATGGGGGAGAAATAGTAAGAGTGCAGAATGGAAACAGGTTGTAGCGAGAGAGAAAACAAAACTTGAAATGAAAATAATGGGAGGAAGGAAGAAGGTAAACTAGGGTAAGAGAAGGAGGGGTGCAAAATATGTGAATTGAAAAACACAACAGTATAAAATCTGGTGACTTAATATGTACAAACTTGCTGGACAGGACATGAATGTTAAAAAGCTGTGCAGGAAAAAAGATATTGCAAATCATGGAGAAGATCACAGTGGATTTTGTCTCAGTAGCCTCTTGTGTTTACCACTGTTTTTTTCTTTCTGGATCTGCCTCTGGTGATGTCAGATGTTGGCCCAGTCTGACCTTAAGCAGCCTCCTCAGAGACTGCCAGGGATCTACTGTCTGTGGATGACTCCTTCAGTAGTTAATCTAGTCACTCTGCACTCAGCAGTCAGGTTTAAGCACGATAGGGCAGGGCCAAATCCTTCCTGGGGTTGGGGCCATCGTTTCCCCTCAGGCTGCTGCCACCAGTAGGGAAGTGGTCTGCCTGAGCATGATGGCTGCTGCCATCTGGGGATTGACTCAGCACCAGGATCTCAGCGTCTACTCTCTCAGTTCTCTCTCCAAAGCTTCCAACCTCAGTGTGGAGGACAGTGAAGGCTGGCTTCATACAACCGGAACCCTCAGGGTTGAAAAAGGAGATAGTTGACCACAAGCTTCAGCGGAATGTGACTGTAACTTTTGCAGAAGAAATATTCATCATTTAGATCACCTGGGAATGGAGCAATTTGCCTGCAGTTTTTCCCTGAGTCTGCAAAATGTCCTTGAGCTTTATCCAACTAACTCTTATAAAATAAACATGGAGACCATGTTCAGGGTCATTGTCTCTCCATCAGAGGATGATGGCCCACCTGGTCCCCACTTTTCCTTAAATTGTCTGTGTCTTTCTTAATCTCCCATTGCTCCCCCCCTCAGGGACCTCCTCCCGGCACTGGTCACGGCACTCAGTCTCTCCTCTGGCATCACCAGCCCTCTCTGCCCCTGCCTTTGCCAGAACCCAGGATAAGTGGCTGCAAGTGAAAATATGTGTGTTGGCCCTTCAAACAGCTCGTGCATCCCCAGCTGTCTGTCTCTGCAGCCCTGCCCCTTTTCTCCGCTGGTTGTTAACTGTGTACTTTTGGGGCTCTGGTGCTCTTGGCTGGGGTACCCAGCTTAGGGTTTAGACCCCATTCTTCTCAGGGGGATCCAACTGGCTGCTTAATTATCCCTCTAGTGCTACTGTCTGTGGGCGCTCAGCCAGTCCTATTGAGTCTCTGCCTCACTCCTTACCAGGCTGGTTCTTCAGTCCATCCAAGGTTATAAGGCTACTCTCTCGCCTTTGCTCAGTTGTTTGTTTTGAGTGGTTCCTCCACAATTGAGTTGTAATTCCAGATTGGTCCTGGGAGAAGGTCAGTGTGACTTCCACTCACTCCTCCGCTATCTTCCTCCCCTCTCTGGCCTATATTTTCAATGCAATCATTTTGAAAAACAGAAAAGCAGAATTCTTTTATAAAATACAGCTGACACTAAATTCACACAGAAATGAAAAAGTACCCAAATAAAAACAACAATAACCAAACCCTGAAAAAGAAGAAAAGATTATACACCTACAGCACCCAGAAGAGTGTGGTGTTGTAGGTCAATAGAACGTGACAGAGGGTCCAGAAGTAGATCCCCACTGCATAAGGACAACTGAATTTCAGCAAAAATGCACTCCATGTGTGCTGACGGGCATCTCTCCACACTCCCCAAGTGTTCATTACCTCTGTGTTTACCTTCACCTCCTGCTCCCTGGAGCCACAAGCTCAGCCAGAGATGAGAGCTGAGGGTCTTCCTCTGACTTTCCTGAGAAAGAAAGAACACGGCCTGGGGCATGCGCTCCACACATGCATGTGCCCTTCTGGTTTTCCAGTAACACTGCAGAGCTTTCCCAAGCCTTATGCACATGTATTTCCAGCTTTTCCTTTGAAGTTTTTGTCCGTACTATTGTTTACACTGTTACCTACTACCTCAAGAAACCATGAAGTTAAACAATTGCCTTTAATTTTTTGTGACAAATGCCCTCCCTTTCAACTCCCTCAGGAAAATGGTTGTTCACCCTGGGCAAGCTCCAAGTCCTCTCAGTATAGCTTTGCAAGTGGGGTCTTCCAGGGAACCACTAGACAAGTCAAACAATGGCAATCTTGAGAGTGACTCTTTCAAAGAGATGGAGCCCTCTTCAGCTCCCTCCTGTGTGGGCCCTGTTTTTCACTTGCACATGTTGGGAAAGCAGGAGATGAGAATAGAGAAATCTAAAATGCCACAAAGTTGGCAGTTCTTAACCAAGATACAGATATTTTTTTCTGAATAAATGCTTCCCTGGTGACTACAAGACTTTGGTTAATTTCCAGACCTTTGCAATTGTGATTGGTGCTTTTTTTTTTTTCCTGCCTGTTTTCTCATTGCTTTTACAAAGTACAGAATTTTCAGAGGTCTTCTCTGGTCCCCACATTTTCTTCCAATATTTCATTGCTTTCCTTCTCCCCCTCACCTCATTCCCATTAACACCCCCTCAGTATGTCCTTTTCCTCCTAAAATTGTTTGTTTCATCATTTCAGCCACATTATATGCAGCCAGATTACATTGATTCTCACATTTCTTTATCTGCCTTTTCTGCCTCCCCACTCCAGAGAACAATTATGAAAAAGCACTAAAATGTAGATTTCTTGGATTTTAGTGTCACCACATGGACATAATTGCAACTTCAATGGCTCCTCAGTGCAGCCAGAAAGTCTGTTTCCCTTTTCTTGATTGCATCCTCTTCTAATCACCTTGAGTAGATGTTTTGCCAAATTTATGCCACTCTCCTAAATCTTTGCTGTCACTCTCCTATACAGTTGGGCACTTTTCTTTTTTCTTTTTTTCAGAGAAAATAAAAATCACCTTATAGGAATTTTTACAAAATTCCTGTAGTTCATTGCCCCTCAAGCAAGATTTTTATCCTTATTGACACATACTCCATATTACTTCTTTTCGTGAAAAACTATAACTCCTCCCTTTGTTAGGTAGGATAGATAGTAAACAAGGCAAAGAGGAGAGGGAGACGTGTCTCACCTACTAACTCAGCAGTCCTAATCCTGGTCTGATAATGTTGCCAGGTGTTCCAAACATCACAAGAAACACCATGCTAGCACAGGAGGAGGAGAGCCCTTTGAATTCTGTGTGCATCATTCCCACTATGTGGGAAATAAAGGCTTTGAAACTGTGTATTTATCCCAAGGCCTGGAAGGGGGCAGAAGAGGGGCTCCACAGTGCCCAAAGAAGAAGCCCATTAAACAACTTTGGTTAATTACCTGCTTCTGGTAACTATCTGTTTTATGAGGGGGTCTCTAGTGCTTACAGGAAGAGCCCATAGATAACTCTGGGCAACTGCGTCAACTTGAATTAACTGCCTCCTATCACATATGTATTACAACAAGATGAACAAATGTTGTCTGGAACAAGATATGATAAGAATGTGGGGAGGCTAACAGACCCCCACACATGCCTACATTTGGGTAGTCACATCCCCCCTCCCGGAGAAGCTGGCAGCACCTTTACTCCCCAATCAATACATAACTCCCTCACGCCCATCCAGCCTACTCAGGACAAAGGGCCTTATGATCTTGCTGCCCTGGTTTTTGCCACCCATACCTGTGACTTTCACTCCCAACTCAACAAGACCCACGCTCTTCCATGAGAATGTTATCACTAATAAACTTTGCTTGAACACCAATAGACTTGCTGACCTGTAATTCTTTTTTAAGTATGTTTTATTGATTATGCTATTACAGTTGTCCCATTCTTTTTTCTCCCCTTAATGCCTCCCTGCCCAGTATCCCCATTCCACCAGCATTACCCCCCTTAGTTCATGTCCATGAGTTGTACATATAAGTTCTTTCCCTTCTCCATTTCCTATACTATTCTTAACATCCCCCTATCTATTTTGTACCTACTAATTATGCTTCTTACTCCCTGTACTTTTCCCCCCATTATCCCCACCACCCCTCCCTGCTGATAACCCTCCATGTGATCTCCATTTCTGTGATTCTGTTCCTGTTCTAGTTGTTTGCTTAGTTTATTTTTGTTTTTGTTTTAGGTGTGGTTGTTAATAGCTGTGAGTTTGTTGTCATTTTACTGTTCATAGTTTTTTATCTTCTTTTTCTTAGATAAGTCCCTTTCACATTTCATATAATAAGGGCTTGGTGATGATGAACTCCTTTAACTTGACCTTATCTGGGAAGCACTCTATCTGCCCTTCCATTCTAAATGATAGCTTTGCTGGATAGAGTAATCTTGGATGTAGGCCCTTGCCTTTCATGACTCTGAATACTTCTTTCCAGCCCCTTCTTGCCTGCAAGGTTTCTTTTGAGAAATCAGCTGAGAGTTTTGTGGGAACTCCTTGGTAGGTAACTGTCTCTTATTCTCTTGCCCCTTTTAAGATTCTCTCTTTATCTTTAATCTTTGACAATTTAATTATGATGTGATTTGGTGTACTCCTCTTTGGAACCAACTTCTTTGGGACTCCCTGAGCTTCCTGGGCTTCCTGGAAGTCTATTTCCTCTGCCAGATTGGGTAAGTTCCCCTTCATTAATTTTTCAAATAAGTTTTCAATTTCTTGCCCTTTCTCTCCTCATTCTGGTACCCCTATGATTCGGATGTTGGAATGATGTCCCAGAGGTTCCTAGGCCTCTCCTCATTTTTTTGAATTCTCATTTCTTCTTTCTGTCCTGGTTAAAGGTTTATTTCTTCCTTTTGTTACATATCATTGACTTGAGTCCCAGTTTCCTTCCCTTCACTGTTATTTCCCTGTATATTTTTCTTTATTTTACTTTGCATAGCTTTTACTTCTTTATTTTGTGACCATACTCAATCATTTCTGTGAGTATCCTGATCATCAGTGTTTTGAACTCTGCATCTGGTAGGTTGGCTCTCTCCTTGTCGCTTAGTTCTTTTTCTGGTATTTTCATCTGTTCTTTCATTTGGGCCATATTTTTTTGTTTTGGTGTACCTGTTACATGGTAAGGGCTCAAGCCTTACTTAGGTAGGCATTCACCAAGTTGAGGAAACCCAGTTCACTGCTTCATGGTGCTGGATGTGGGGGAGAGATCAGAGAGGGAACAATGCTGCTTGCTTGACAATCACCAGGCTTTCAGTCACTTTCCCCCATTTCCCAAAAGTGAATTTAGCCCTTCGAGGTGTTGTCCTGGTGTAGATTACTGGGTGGGTGGGTCTCTCCAAAGAACTCTCCTGGGAAACTGGCAAGTTTTCTCTTGTTGCTGCAATCCCCACAGGTTTTTACAACCAGAGGTTTTGAGTCTTTATTTTCCCGGCACTGGAAACCTGGGTTGTGTGGTCTGTCTCGCTCCCCCATTGTTCCTCCTGGCTTATCCACACACAAGTGTGGGACTGCTTGGTCTGCCAGCCACCACCTTCCCATGAGTCCTGTCTGCCCTGGCTGCCCATCACCACCCCTCCTTCCAGCATGGGTGAATGTTTCTTCTTTAACTCCTTGGTTGTCGGACTTCCGTGCAGTTCAATTTTCTGGCAGTTCTGGTTAATTTTTGTTTTTAAATTTGTTTTTTGTGCTTCTTTTGGTTGTCTGTGGAAGGAAAGCATATCTACATATGCCTCCATCTTCTGATTCTCTATTTGAATCTTCTCTCTATTATGTTGATGCACCTAGGTAGGGATTTGTCAATTTTGTTTATCTTTTCAAAGTACCAGTTCTTTGTTTTATTATTTTTCCTTTTGTTTTTATTCTTTCTTTTTATAATTTTAAAAATCTTTATCGTATATTTTCCATTTCCATTTAGTCCCCTTACATGACCCTCCCCCAGAAAACACCACACTGTTGTCCATGTCCATGAGTCCTTTTTCCTTTTTGCTCAATCCCTCCTACCCCAACACCCCGCCCCTGCACTAGCTCTTATCCTGCTCTCCATCTATGAGTCTGCCCCATTCTCCTTGTTAGTTAAGTTTGTTCATTAAATTCTACATGTGAGTGAAATCATATGGTATGTGTCTTTTTCTGACTGGCTTATTTCACTTAGCATAATGTTCTTCACATCCATCCATACTGTCGCAAAGGGTAAAATTTTCTTCTTTTATTATGGCTGAGTAGTATTCCCTTCTGTAAATGTCCTGCAGTTGTTTTATCCACTCATCTACTGATGGGCACTTGGGCTGTTTCCATATCTTGGTGGTTGTAAATAACACTGCAATGAACATAGGGGAGCTTATGTTCTTTCGAATTAGTGTTTTGGGTTCCTTTGGATATATTCCCAGAAGTGGGGTCCTGGGTCAAAAGGCAGATCCATTTTTAATTTTTTGAGGCATCTCCACACTGCTTTACTCAGTGGCTGCACCAATCTGCATTCCCACCAATAGTGCAAAAGGGTTCCGCTTTCTCCACATCCTGTATTTCATTTATTTCCATTCTAATTTTTATTATTTCCTTTTTTTAAACTGACTTTTGGCTTTACTTGTTCTTCATTTTCTAGTTTCTTAGCACGCAATGCTATATTTTTATTTGAGGTTTTTGTTGTTTCTTGAGGTAGGCCTGTATTGCTACAAACTGCCCTTTTAAGGACTGCCTGTGCTGCATCCCCCAAATTTTGGCATGCCGTATTTTCATTTGTCTTTATCTATCTTTTGGTTTCTTCTTTAATTTCTTTTTTGACCCAGTACTTGTTCAGTTGCAGTTTGTTTAATATCCACATATTTGTGACTTTTCTTCTAGTACTTTATTTTTAGTTTTACATCATTTTGGTCAGAGAAGATACTCGATATGATGTACATTTTAAAAAATGTATTAAGACTTATTTTGTATCCCAACATATGGTGAACCCTTGAAAATGTCCCAGGTGCCTTTAAGAAGAATAGGTATTATATGTTTGGGGATGAAATGTTCTGTAAATATCTGCTGAGGCCAGTGTTTTTTTGTTGAGACTGTGTGATCTATCTATTGCTTTAAGAGGGGGATTAAAGTCTCCTATTATTGCTGCAACACTGACAATTTTACCCTTTAGATCTGTAAATATTAAATATTTGTTTAATATGTTTTGGTGCTCCGGGATTGAGTACATATATATTAGTAAATGTTATATCTTCTTGATGGATTGGGCCTTTTATCACTACAGAATGTCCATCTTTTTCTTATTACCCATTTTTTTTGTCTTGAAATCTGTTTTGTCTCATGAAAGTACTGCTGTTCCCACTTTTCTCTGGACACCACTTGCTTGGAGCATCATCTTCCACCCCTTCACTTTAAGCCTTTGTTTTTCTTTGGCACTGAGATGGGTTTCCTGAAGACAGCATATTTTTAGGTCTTGTTTTTACTCCGTTCAGGTACTGAGTGCCTTTTGGTTGGTGAGTTCATTCCATTTACATTTCGATTGATTATTATTATATGAGGACTTAACTACAGTTATGTTACTTTTTTTTTTTTAATTGCTCTCTATCTCCATTGTTTTTTTTTTCCCTTGTGGTTCTGTCTGCTCTTTTAGTTTGGTGGTTTTCTATGATGATTTTCTCCATTTCTTCCTGTTTTTAAATTTAGTGTCACAACTCTGGATGTTTGTTTTGTGTTTACCATGAGGGTTTATGTAAAATGTCTCATAGATAAACTAACCTTTTCTCTTCTTATTGCATCTTATCTTCATTTCCCTATACAAGTTCAGTCCTTTTCCTTCTCCCCTTTAGTTTTTGTTTTTGCAAATTACACATTTTCTTGTGAGTTCATTAACAAATTGCAACAGCAAGTTATTTTTACTGTTTGCTCCTTTAACCTTTCTAATTGTTTAATACTCTATTCTGAAATACAGTTGCAATATTCTGCTTCCGTTTGTCACCTTCCTCAGAGTTATATACTTTTATCTTTTTGTTTCGGATAGAAGAGCTCCTTCCAACATTTCTTGTAATGCAAGTTTTGTGGTGGTAAATTCCCTCAGCTTTCGTTTTCTGTGAAATCCTTTATTTCTCCTTCATATTCAAATGATAATTTTCCTGGATATATCATTCATGGCTGGTGTTTTTTCTCTTTCAATATTTTGACTATATCATGCTGCTCTTTCCTGCTTTGTTTTTTTTGAGAAATCTGATAATAATATGCTGGGGTTTCTTTTGTAAATTACTATCTTTTCCTCTGGCTGCCTTAAGAACTTCTGCATCATTAACTTTTGACAGTTTATTGTAGTGTGTTTTAGAGAAGGACTTTTTTGTGTTGAGATAATTAGGTGTTCTGTTAACTTTCTGAACTCAAATGTCCAATTCCTTTCCTAGGTATGGGAAGCGCTCATCAATTACTCCTTTGAATAAACTCTCTGTTTTCTTCTCCCTCTCATCCCCTTCTGGGATAGGCATTATCCCATTATCCTTATGTTACTTCTAATGGAGTCAGATAGTTCTCATAGAGTCCTTTTATTTTAAAAAAACAAACTCTTAATTCTCTCTCTTCTTCCACTGGAATCACTTTTAGATTTCTAACTTTGAGCTCACTAACTCCCTCTTTTACCTACTCTGCTTTATTTCCAGTGCTTTCTAGTACATTCTTCATCTTATTTATTAGTTGTTCAGCTACAGAATTTGTTTGGTTCCTTTTTTATAATTTCAATCTCTTTGGCAAAGTACTCCTTTTGTTTATTAATTTTATTCCTAAGCTCAACGAACAGCCAGGATTGCGGGTTCAATCCCAGGTCAGGGCACATTCAGGGGTTGACCAATGAGTGCCTGGGTAGGTGGAACAAGAGGTCAATGTTTCTCTCTATATATCCTTTCCTCTCTCTAACAATCAATTAAAATTTTTTTAAATAGTTGTATTTTATCTCCAAGGTTGGGCTTTATCTCTGCCAAGTTGTATGATTCTGTGAATATTAGCTGGGGTTCAGGTTGGGTGCCTCTCCCCCAAATCATGCACTTATGCATTATTTTTCAACAACATCTACTCTAACATAGTATGCCAGGTTCTGTGCACAATGCTGAGAATGCAAACACAGATGACATAGCCCCTCCCTCCCTGGGGAGAAGCACCACCTGTACACAAACTCAGCTAAAGTACTGTAGGGACTGTAACAGGTGAGGTATTGTGAGCAGGCACTTGGGAAGAGAGCAAGACGGGCTCAGCTTGGCCTGCAGAGGTCAGGGAAGGCTTCTGAGAGGGGAACAAGGTCTTGGAGGAGGAATAAGACTTCACCAGAGGAAGAGCAAAGGAAAGGCATTCACACAGGTGGAAGAACACGTGAAAGTGAAGAGGGATGCTGAGAACTACAGGGATTTAGCCCTAAGCAGAGTATAGGGTTTGTGGGAAGTGATACAAGATGAGGCTGGAGAGGTAGATAAGGATGAGATCCTTCGACAATGGAGAATCCCTGAAGGTTCATAAGATGGAAGAGACAAGACCGGCTTTCCATGTGAGTAAGACCACTCTAACTGTAATGGACTGGGGAACGGGAGACTAAAGGTGAGCATAGCACTTGGGGAGGCTAAGGAGCCTGAACTCAGTGGTGGGGGGATGAACTGATAGGACCTAATGACATATTGGATGTGAACGTGATGTGTGGCGTGTTGATGCTGTGAAGCATGGAAGATGTCTACGAGTCCAGGTTTTCAACTTGGGTTACTGGGTGGATTATCCTGAGTGTCGTGGCTGAATGTCACAAACTGAGATAGAGGATTAAGAAGGGAAGCAAGTTGGGGAGAAGAAAATATAATGAGTTCAATTTTGAACATATTTACTCTAAAGGCTCCTGGGGCACTCAGAGGCCATGTCTAGAAGTTACATTTGTGACGCTGAAGCTCGGACCCAAGGTCAGGACTGTAAACTGAAATTAGAGTCATCAACGTGCAGGCAGGAGTTGCAGCCACGAACGTAGGTGATCAGCCTGGAATACTCTGCAGTAGAGAAGAGGCTGGAGGCAAAGCCTTCAAAATTTCCTGAATGAGTGCTGGCTGGTGTGACTCAGTTGGTTGGAGCATTGTCCCATGACCGAAGTGTTGCAGGTTTGATTCCTGGTCAGAGCACATATCTAAGTTTCAGGTTTGATACCTAAATGACACCTGTCCAGGACTGTATGAGAGGCAACCAATCAATGTTTCTCTCTCTCCCTTCCTCTCTATCTAAAAGCAATGAAAAAAAAAATGTTTGCAGAATGAACAGAGGAAGGGGAGATGGAGAATGAGGAGCTGCAGAGGAGGTAACCAAGAGAGAAGGGTGCCCTGAAAACAGAAGGAGAAGAATGTTTCTGTAGGAAGGAGGTGAAATCTAGTGACTGTGTCTGACAGTAAAATGGTTGTTGGGGATTTTACCTAGAGTGACTTTAGCGATGTGCAATAACTTGGGAGAGTGAATGAAGGTGAGGAAAGGAGGTATCAGGTGCAAAGACAAAAGGGGAAAGGAAGGAGGAAAAACATGGGGTCGAGGGAAAGGTTTGTGTGTATTGGCTTATTTTTAAATGGCAGAAGCATCTATGACTGTGGGTAGAGATGAAGAAACCACTGGAAAGGGAGAAGTTACAGGAGATGGGATGTGAAACAAGGAGAGAAGGATGGATCTCAGGCAAAAGAAATTTCATTGCTAAAGGTACAGGGCTGAGACATTATTTAATATGTCAGAGGAGAAATAGCCTTGGAGTGAGTCAGTCAGCATTTGAATCCTTGGTCTTCGATTTAGTAGCTGTGTGACCTTGGGCATTTACTTAACCTCTCTGAGTTGTAGTCTCCTATAAAATAAATAACATCAATTGTGCAGAATCACTGGGACAATGTGAGGGAGTGCGTGATACCTAGCTGACCAGTTCAACAAATGGAAGGTAATATTCTTGCATCCGCAGAAAAACTTCTCCACTGCCCACATCTTCCTAGTGCTTTCACTTGTGATGAGCTATGGGCAAGAGGGACATTACTATGTCCTCTTAACCATTGCTACTCTCCAGCAGGTATTTTCCCTCTCCGATTGCCTTGCATTCTGGGTCAGAAGAGCAGGTGGTGCCCCAGAGCAGCAAGTGAAGAGGATTTTCTAGGATGGAATATCAGCTTGTTCCTCTCTATCAAATGCAATGGGACTGCTCGTACCAGGGCCCTCAGGACACAGCCTAGCACATAACCCTTGGCATTCCCAAACATCTCATATTCAGAGAGAGCCTGGGGAGCAGTGGATATTAGTGGTCATTGGTCCAATGATGCTCTCATCACAAGGGAAGAAAATGAAGCCTGGAGAGTTGAGATGACTTGCCCTTGCTCACCCAGCTTGTAAACAGTGTTAGTTCCAAAATCAGTCTAGAACCCCAGCCTCTGTTCTAACATAGCCCATTGCCTCCCCATCAGGATTATCTACACTCATGCACCTATGTCCCAGGCTGTCCATCTCCCAACTCAAAAAGCCACAGGTCCTGTGGCAAAAACAAAGGAAGAGATTCAGGGAGGTGGAACGGGGGGGAAGGAGATATGAGTCAATTCCTAGTTAGGTTGAAATAAAAGAAGCCGGAGTTGTTGGCTGTGGCTCAGTCTTCCTGATACCTATGCCGCAACCTGCTTTCCAGTCTCACCTCCCACTTAACCCTGGACCATCCCCTTAATTCCTCCTGGGACAATAAATACAGATGGAATTGGTTTTTTCCACCCTGGAGGCTGACCAGTGCCAGAATGTCAGGGGCATTGTGTGGACCTCTGCCTATATGGTGGGCATGTGCTAAACACTGGACTTTCCTAAAGTAATTCAATCATCGTATGATCTAGAAAGGTAAATATTGCATATTACCATGAACTCATTTTGCAGATGACAAAATGAAACCTGAATTTCCCTGGCATCTACCTGAAGGTAGGTGTAGCTTCGCTATGTGGATGCTGACATACATGTGCGCAGTTTCACCAGTGAGCTCCGAGCTCCCTGAGGAAAGGGCTGTGTCTGGTTCCCCTTCATACTGTTGGTACCTCCCACCCACTCTGCATCTTGCACCCCCATCCCCCTCCTCTCCTTCCTTCCCTCCACCTGCCACCGGAGTGTTGTCCTCAGAATCAGATGTGATCCTGTCCCTCACCTGCTCAAACTCTTACCCACTTTCCTGTTGCCCAAATGACTGAACATGGCATTCAAAGTCTCCAAATTCTGACCCCAATAAGAAGATGGAAAATCTGTTGTTCCACTGAGAGACAGTGCTTTAGATTCAACTATGACACATAGGTTTCTCCTTAGTCTTTGCCTTTGCTTCTCCCCATGCCTGGAGTTAATCTACTTTCTACCTGTCATAGTGTTTCAAGGCTAAGATATTGTGCAGCCTATTCTAATCTGGCCTCCACCTCTCAGGTCAAATCACATCCCCTGCTGGGGTCCACTTGCCTCAGGTTAGTGCCTTAATTCATTGTCTGACTTCAAGTGTTTTTTGTTAGTTTTTTGTTTGAGCTTGTTCTTCAAGGGCAAGAACCTCCCATTGTTCATTTGTGTGTCCATGCCATGCTTTGCATGTTTGAATAGTTGGAATCTGATAACAAAAATAAGGTGAATGATGTCTAGAGTTCATTGACCCTTACCATACTATATGTGCTAGCACTGAGCTAGGGGTTTTAAT
Source organism: Desmodus rotundus (assembly GCF_022682495.2). Classification (NCBI taxonomy): domain Eukaryota; kingdom Metazoa; phylum Chordata; class Mammalia; order Chiroptera; family Phyllostomidae; genus Desmodus; species Desmodus rotundus. The sequence goes on from NC_071387.1 coordinate 78,132,053, forward strand.
GCAAAGCCTCATTTAGTCTTTTTTTTTTTGTCTATGTGTCCTTCATAGTTGTTCCTGAAAACCATTCCTCCCTCCCCCTCCATTATCCCCTCCCACTCATTTAGTCTTCTGAACAACTCCATGAAGTCTGTTATTAATCACATTTTATTAATGAGGAAATTGAGTCATTTATGGAAATTAATTCACTGGCCTAAGTTCACACAATTATTACATAGTGGAGGCAGGATTCAAGCACAGCAGCCTGATTCCTAAAACCACAGTACAACTATACTCTTCAGAGGGTAAATAAATGTATGAATGACTACTGATATTCATTGTACTATAATTTTGCCTGCTGTGTCTCATAAACATGAGACACAGCAAGCAAGATGAAATGCTGGTCCCTTGGAGCAATTTTAAGATGAAATGTTGGCCCCTTGGAGCAATTTTAAACATACACAGTGGATGAAGCAGACTACGAGTGTTTTCCTCAGTTCAAGAAATGATTGCTTCACCCACACAACCCCTCTTACACTTGTCAAAACCCGCATTTTGGGGGGGAATGGTTATGCTGGGGTGTGAACACATTGAAGGAAGAAGAGAGAGGAGAGGAGGGATATAAGATTAGAATTCTTGTATGATAATCAAAGTTAAAAGGAACCAGGCTTTTCCTGGGCTCACAAGCCCTCTTTTAAGGGGGGAGGAGGTTGGTGAGGCAGAGAAAAGTGCCTTCTCTCTTCTGGGCTGGTAGCCTCTTCTCTCATCTCCCACTAATCACATCCAGTTACTGTCACCTCTAGTTATACCCACAGGAGTTTAGGGTAGAGCACAGCACAGGGAATATAGTTGGTACTTTCCTATAATGAAGAAAGATGGGTCTTCTGGTTTCTGGGGTGAGGCCCCTTTAGTCACATATCCAAGATGTGGATCAATTAATTAGTGAATGAACAAATGAGTGCGAATGAAAAAATCAAGCAGTGATATAAATGTAGTTTGAGCAGAGAAGGCCCCCCCCCCCCAAAAAAAAACCCAGCAGATGTATTCCCCTAGCCATACTGGGGAAAAAAATTCTGCCAGAGCTCTAACCATGGAATTCTCAAATGGTAAAAAGGGAAGGGAAAGGACCAAGTCTTTGTTGTTGCTGCCATTCATTTATTCTACACAAACTTACTGATTGTCTGTTATGTACTGATGTGGACTCCAACCAGTGGGGTCCATATGTTGTGGATGCAACAAACAAATTCACACGGACTGCAGAAGTCCAGTGGAGAAAAGGGACAGCATGGCCACTCTCTGAGTGAGAGAGTACACTGACCCTTGCCCGGACAGGCTTTTATTGCTTTCTGGGAGTATTACATCAAAGAAAGTTCTCATTCATTATGCTCAGGTTTGCTTTAGGTGATTACTTTTTACAGATAACAAAGAAAACGATGTTGCAAATGCAAGGGAAAAAAATGGTTGAAGTGGTTACACTCTGTCCTTGGGAGGTTTAGTACAGACCTTAGGAAGTTACTTCAAAAATATGCATTAAACATTTGCTGCCTTAATTCAGGGTGAAGGAATTTTAGCAAAAACAAGCCTCAAAGCAGCCTAGATTCACCATGATGCCATTCATTCACTCAACTTTGCCTACATTCATCTATGTCCACATATATGTGGGTATATGTATTTAAACACTCAGAATTTTATTCATGCATGTATTCATATATTCAATACTTCTTTGTCACTAAGGACTCAGTTATTAAAAGGCATTCAAGGGTGACTTCTTATTCCTTCAATTATTCAAATTTAATTCATTTGTCTAACTTTTGATAAAGTCAGTTCTTTAATTTTACCCCAATTATATTTGTTCACAAGTTTCATTTCAATATTTTTGTTGTAAGAACTACCAGGGAACTATGTGATTTCTTAAGTTGCGAATAACAGAAGGAAGTGGACAGGAAAGCAAAGGAAAAAGGAACCAAGAGGTAAAATTGAGCTGGGACAGATTCTCTTGGCTGGTTACATAATTCCAGACTATATCCTCCTGTTTGTTCCACATCATTGGAGTTTTTATGAAACGAAGCCAAGGTTTGAATCAACCGAAAAGAAGACAAGACCAGTAAGGGCAAAGATGAAGTTTGGGGTTGAGATAACCTGATCTCTCCCACGTTAAGACCTCCTTGCACAGGAATGTATATAGTCACCACCTGTGCTGACTATATAATGGCCCTCCCAAAGATGTCCACATCTAATTCTCAGAACCTGTTATCTTATTTCATAAGGCAACATTATGTGGTAAATGTGATTACATTAAACAGTTTGAGATGGGGAAATTAAACTGGATTGTATGGGTGGACCCAATGTAATCACAGTTTTTTTTTAAGGGAAGTTAAGAGATCACAGTAAATAGTAGGATACTTGAGGATGGACAAAAGAGGTTATAGTGATGTGTGGAAGGGGTCGTGAGCCAAGGGATGCAGGAAGTCACTAGAAGCTGAAGAGGCAAGGGAGTGGATTCTCATCTCAGATACTCCAGAATGCAACAGCTCTGCTGACATGTTGACTTTAGTCCAGTGAAAATGATGTTGAACTTTTAAAAAATATTTTATTGATTATGCTATTATAATTGCCCTGATTTTTTCCCCTTTGCCTGCCTCCACACAGCACCCCCCACTCCCTCAAGCAATACCTCCAACCCTGTCCATGTCCATGGGTCATGCATATAAGTTCTTTGACTACTCCATTTCCCTATACTGTACTTTACATCCCCATGGCTATTCTCTAACTATCTATTTATACTTCTTAATCCCCTCAACTCCTCACCCATTCCCCTACACCACCCTCCCATCTGGCAATCATCAAAACACTCTCCATATCCATGATTCTGTCTCTGTTCTTCTTGTTTCCTTATTTTGTTTTTTAGATTCAATTGTTATAGATTTCCTTTTTTTGCCATTTTAATGTTCATAGTTTTGATCTTCTTTTTCTTAAATAAGTCCCTTTAACATTTCATATATTAATGCTTTGGTAGGGATGAACTTCTTTAGTTTTTTCTTGTCTGATAAGCTCTTTATCTGTCCTTTTAATTCTAAATGATAGCTTTGCTGGGTAGAGCAATATTGGCTGTTCCTGCTTTTCATGACATTGCATATTTCTTGCCAATCCCTTCTAGCCTGCAAAGTTTATTGTGAGAAATCAGCTGACAGTCTTATGGGAACTCCCCTGTAGGTAACTAACTGCTTTTCTCTTGTTGCTTTTAAGATTCTCTCTTTATCTTTAATCTTTTTTTTTTAATATATTTATTGATTATGCTATTACAGTTGTCCCATTTCCCCCCCACTCCACTCCATCCTGCCCACCCCCCTCCCTCCCACATTCCCCCCCTATAGTTCATGTCCATAGGTCATACTTATAAGTTCTTTGGTTTCTACATTTCCTACACTATTTTTACCCTCCCCCTGTCTATTTTCCACCTATCATCTATGCTACTTATTCTCTGTACCTTTCCCCCTCTCTCCCCCTCCCACTCCCTTAATGACAAACCTCATGTTCTAGTTGTTTGCCTAGTTTGCTCTCGTTTTTGTTTTATGTGTGGCCGTTAATAACTGTGAGTTTGCTGTCATTTTTCCTGTTCCTATTTTTGATCTTCTTTTTCTTAGGTAACTCCCTTTAACATTTCATATAATAAGGGCTTGGTGATGATGAGCTTCTTTAACTTGACCTTATCTGAGAAGCACTTTATCTTCCCTTCCATTCTAAGTGATAGCTTTGCTGGATACAGTAATCTTGGATGTAGATCCTTGCGTTTAATCTTGGGTAATGTAATTATGATGTGCCTTGGTGTGTTCCTCCTTGGGTCCAGCTTCTTTGGGACTCTCTGAACTTCCTGGACTTCCCGGAAGTCTATTTCCTTTGCCACATTAGGGAAGTTCTCCTTCATTATTTGTTCAAATAAGTTTTCAATTTTTTGTTCTTCCTCTTCTCCTTCTGGCACCCCTATAATTCGGATGTGGGAACGTTTCAAGGTGTCCGGGAGGTTCCTAAGCCTCTCCTCATTTTTCCAAGTTCTTGTTTCTTCATTCTTTTCTGTTTGGATGTTTGTTTCTTCCTTCTGGTCCACACCATTGATTTGAGTCCCAGTATCCTTCTCATCACTATTGGTTCCCTGTACATTTTCCTTTGTTTCTCTTAGCATAGGCTTCATTTTTTCATCTGTTTTTCGAATAGATTCAACCAAGTCTGTGAGCATATTGATAACCAGTGCTTTGAACTGTGCATCCGATAGGTTGGCTATCTCTTCGTCGCTTAGTTGTATTTTTTCTGGAGCTTTGAAGTGTTCTGTCATTTGGGCCATTTTTTTTTTTTTTTTTTTTTTTGTCTTGGAGCGTCTGTTACTTTAAGGGGCGGAGCCTTAGGTGTTCACCAGGGCGGGGTAATGCTGGTCGCTGAGCTGTGATGCAGTACGTGGGGGCGGGGCCGAGAGGGAGCAATGGCGCCAGCCTCACTCTCCTCCGGATTTCAATCCTTCACTCCGCTACCCACAATCAAACTGGGCCACTCTGGTGCTGGTTCCCGAGTAAGTGGGCCTGTGCACACTCTAGGCCCCTGTGGGTCTCTCCAACCACCTCTCCTGTGAGGCTGGGAGTCTCTCCTGCTGCTGCCCCAACCCCCAGGGGCACTTTCAATCAGAGGTTTGAAGCTTTATTTCCCGGAGCTGGAGCCCTGGGTTGCACGGTCTGCTTCTCTGCCCGCCGTTCGTCAGGTTTATCTGTGGGCGAATGTGGTGCCGCAAGGTGCTATCCGCCACTCTGCCTGCCCCACTCTCCGCCACTCTGAGTCCGGCCCTCTCGGTTTATCTGCGCAGATGTGGGGCCGCAGGGTCTGCTAGTGCTTGGACTGCCTGCGCCATTTGTCCCACACTCCGCCAGTCTCAGTCCCGCCACAGCCACGCGAGTCCTCTCCACCCCGGTGCCCGTCTCCGCCCCTCCTACCAGTCTGGATGAATGGTTATTTTCTATTTTCTTGGTGTTGGTCCCCCTTGCTGTTCGATTCTCTGTCAGTTCTGGTTGTGCGAGGAGGCGCAGTGTGTCTACCTACGCCGCCATCTTGGTTTCTCCCTATCTTTAATCTTTGGCATTTTAATTATGATGTGTCTTGGAGTGGACCTCTTTGCATGCCTCATGTTTGGGACTCTCTGTGCTTCCTAGACTTGCATGTCTATCTCCTTCACCAAATTAGGGAAGTTTTCATTTATTATTTTTTCAAATAGGTTTCCAACTTCTTGCTCTTTCTCTTCTCCTTCTGGCAGCCTTATGATGTGAATGTTGGACCTCTTGAAGTTGTCCCAGAGGCAGCTTACGCTATCCTTATTTTTTTTGGCTTCTTTTTTCTTCTTGTTGCTCTGATTAGTTATTTTTGCTTCCTTGTGTTCCATATCATTGATTTGATTATAGTCTTTATCCACTCTACTGTTGTTTCCCTGTAAATTGTTCTTTTAAAAAAATATTATTTATTTTTAGAACAAGGGGAAGGGAGGGAGAGAAACATTGATTGGTTGCCTCCTGCAACCTCAGTTGGGGACCAGGCCAGCAACCCAGGCATGTGCCCTGACTGGGAATCAAACTGGTGACCTTTTGTTTTGTAGTGTGATGCTGAGCTGAGCCACACTGGTAAGGGCACCTTGTAAATTGTTCTCTATTTCAGTTAGTGTATCCTTCATTTCTGATTGGACTTTTTTCATGCTGCTGAGGTCCTCACTAAGTTCCTTGACCAGTGTTTTGAACTCCGCATCTAATAGATTGCTTATCTCAATTTCCTTGAGCTCATTTTCTGGAGTTTTGATCTGTTCTTTCATTTGGGCCATGTTTCTTTGTCTCCTCATTTTGGCAGCCTCCCTGTGTTTGTTTCTATGTATTAGGTAGAGCTGCTTTGACTCCGTGTCTTGGTAGTGTATTCTGGTGTTCTGTAGGGTCCAGTGGCACAGCCTCCCCTATCATCCAAGCTGGGTACTTGAGGTGCAGCCTGCGTGGGCTTAGTACACCCTCTTCTTATAGTTGAGCCTTGGTTGCTGTTGGCAGTTCAATGGGAGGGATTTACCCAGGTCAGTCAGCTGCAAGGATTGACTGTTACCACTGACGACCACCACCCTCCACACTCCAGAGAGGATCAGCTGTGCATGGGAAGGGCGGTGGTGCTTCAGCATGGTCTGTAGCTGTCCACTGGGTGGTCTGGCCTTGGGGTTTCCCAGGTGGTGCAGGATAAGGTCAGCCCCCACCTGTGTTTATCCTGGGGCCACCCTGCCTGAGCTATAAAGCAATCTGAGATGGCTGCTACTTGTGCTGGGCTTGGAGATTGACAGGTGAAACCAAGCTGTGAATCTAAGCTGGTTGCTGCTAGTGCCATGCCTGGGGCTCAGTGAGGCCAGCTCTTGCTTTTTTGATAGGATATAGGAAATTGTGCAGCATGAGCCAAGACCAGTCATTAATATGGAAAAGCAGGTTCGGTGGGCCCGTAAGTTGGGTGGGATGGAGTCTCTGGGGATCTCCAAGGCAAGTCAACACAGTGTTAGCCAGGTCGATGGAGTCTCATACATGGTACCAGCTTGCTAGATGTGTAGGGGGAGGATTTACAAAAGGGACAGTGGCCTCTGCTTGCCCTGATGCCAGACACTTCAGTTTCTCCCTGAAGTATGTCCCTGGTGCCTTTCCAGCTTCTACTCCAGTGCTGGAGGTCAGAGGGAGTGAGTCTGAGTAGGTGAGTCCGTGTGTGGGTTCTTTAAAAGGAACTGCTTGGGGCTCCAGATATTTCTTCCACCAACTCAATCACCACTGGCTTTTGCAGCCAGATGTTGTGGGGAGTTATCTCCCTGGCACTGGAACCCTGGGCTGGGAGGTCTGCTGTGGGGCTAGGACTTCTTGCTCTTGAGGTGTCCATCCTGAGTTTTTGCCCACCACACATGTGTGTGAGACCAGCCCGTTCCATGTCTGTGTCCTTCTTACCAGTATGGATGGATGTGGTTTCTTTAATTCCATAGTTGTTAGATTTCCAATCAACTGGATTTCCGATGGTTCTGAGTGACATTTGTTTTATATTTTAGTTGTAATTTTGATGTTGTTGTACAAAGACGTGAGCCGTGTCTGCTTATGCCACCATCTTGACTGGATGTAATGTTGAACTTTTGATCTGCAGAATTGTAAGAATAAATATGTGTTGTTTATACCACTAAGTCCGTAGCAATTTGTTACAGCAACAACAGGATACTCATATACCATTTTTGAGGAAGGACAGAACTGACCAAAACTTCACCAAAACTCACAGGAAGCCTGGGGCTGTGTGGTGGCTTGGTTCAGAGCCCTTGGAGATTCCAGGCCTGCTCCCACAGCAGAGATGGCAGCACAGGCACACCCTGGGTGCGAATAAGTGGGCTCTGACACTTAAGGTGGGCAGATTCAAAAGATGCACATACCCAGATTCCTCGAGGGGTCCCAATGCCTCCGGCAGACTCCAGCATGCCAGGGTTGGGTCCTGCCCTTTGTTCCTGCACAGTTCAACAGGGCAGTGACAACTTCATTAACAAAAAGTTTTCAATTGTTAAGTACTGTTACCTCTGTGTTAACCACAAGGAGGTGCTTTTTGCCCACTCATGCTGGAACCTTCAAACTGGGATTTACTAAAGTCAGAAAACAAAAGGAAAATAAATGTCCAGTATCACAATCCTGTTAATCTCATTTATATGTCAATTTTCTCACCTTCAGCTAACACGTTACTGTAAACAAGGAAGCCTCTGGTCCTAGTTCTGGGGCTGCCCTCAGAGAAGGAATCATATTTAGCCCCACCACCCAGAAGCTTCTTGCTGGACGCCATGATTCCCATCTTCTCACCTCCCCTCAGAAGGATCTCTTGACTGTGGATCATACAATTCAGGGCTCAGCCCTGAGCCACACCTCCCAAGCAGCATCTCCCACAGTGTGTAAAAAGGACCACTGGTGTTCAAACATGTTGAGCCACACTGTTCTGAGCAAATATGGGTTCCAAAAGGTGTGTGAGTCTTTCATGAGGTTTAGAACTAAAATCGGGCCTGGAGTGATGGAGGCGCGTGAATGTGTCAGAACTGAGATGGCTAGGGACCGTGACAGACTGTCGGGCACTCTCACGTGTGAGGGGAAAGCTGTCACAGACCATTTTGCTATTAGGTCTGAGTGAAGATTCAGATAATACATGTTTTCCAAATGGGAATAGTTAACAGAACTAAGGAAATAGGTCTCCTCAACAGTCCACGCTTACATTTCCTCATCTGAAAACAAAGTACAAATAAATTCTCCCATTTATAATGTACATAAGCAATCAGCACCATCTAGTGTACTGCTCTTGTGACTTCATCAAACAAGATTATTATTTGCAAAATATTTATTTGCCAGTTCTTCTAGACAAACATTGATTCTTTACCACATTTGTTTTTTATCTTCTTGTCTAATGATCCAATCTGACACATGAAACATGATGAGAATTGTAATTAATTTGTTCCAATCTGACAGAATAATTCAGATAAATTCAGCTTCAGATAAACTCATCAAAACTTAGGTTTGATTTTACTTTTGGGCTGTTTTCATTCTGTTGTCAACAACAAGAAAAAAAATGGTGAGTAGTAACTTCACTTCATCCTAACCTATGTCAGTTGTCTGCCAGAAGAAGACCTCACTTCTAGGAGCAGGTGTTGCAGAGAACAACATATGTGAGTGAATCTCCTCAAGAAGCAACTCTAGGCTACAAAAGTCACCATCAATCAAAGAATCAGTATGATTTCTGCATTTAATTACAGCACTGTTGGTGACATTTAGGAAAATAGCATAGAGTCAGCTTAAATCAAAAGGAAGTTTGTTATCAGCATTTAAGGTGATTCACACACAGAATCTAGAAGCAGAGATACAGCCCAAGTTCAGTATTGAACTGGAACCAAAGCTTCAACTGCCCTAGGAAATCTGTCTCCTTCATGGACTCTGTATGTGTGCTTAGCTGTCTTTCTTAGCATGCTAGACTTCTGTGTTCCTCAGGCAACAGAGCAGATGTGTCTTCTCAAAGGTGTATACACTTCTGCCCTGTTTAGGAGACCAGCCAGACTGAGACTGACAAGAGGGAGTGGGAAGCCTGGGCAACCAGCCCAGTAGGTCATGTTCCATACAATTGGCATTTTAGGGAACATCTAGTCTAGTACTTTCTCTCTCTCTCTCTCTAAAGATTACATAGACACAGTCTTATAGTCATTCATGCAATCCATAAGTATACATAAGAAAACACCAAAATATCCTCCTAACACCACTTCTCTTCACCAGGGATAACCACCATTTGCATGTGTGTGTGTTTACACACACACATGTATAGTATAAATATGTGTGTGCACATATATACCACATATATGCACACACGTGTATATGTCTGTATGGTATGTATGTATTATATATATATGCTTCCACTTTGTTTTCAATGTGTGCATACATATACATATCCATGAATATATAATATATGTGTATATCAGTAGACTCCAAATAAAGCAGATTACCCTCCGTAATGTGGTAGGCCTCATCAAAATCACTTGAATGTCGTAATAGCAAAGAAAGAGTTTTCCTGAAGAAGAAGTAATTCTGCCTCAAGATAGCAACATATAAACCCTGCTTGAGTTTCCAGCCTGTATATTTGAGACTCAAAACTGAAACATCAACTCACCCCTGAATTTCTAGCCTGTTAGAATTCTCTGTAAATTCAAAACCTGTCAACTACATATTATAGTGGTTTTATTTCTCTGGAGAACCCTAATAAAAATTTTTCACCGAGAGTAGTTCTAAAGGAACAGAATCTTAAGGTTTTGGGTTTTCTGAATTGGTTCTTGAGGTTTCTGGAATTGATTTTCTAATCTAATTAGACTTAAAAGGACTAATGTCTCTATTTCCAGTAGTAAAGAGAGAGCTGATAGTCTGTGACATGATGTGGTAATAGAAATAAACAAAATATCACCTTTGAATATTCCTAAACAAATATTAATAAGAGGCAACATCCTGTATGAGCCGGTATTTGATACTTTAGAAGGTTTTATCTAACTAATGAGTAAAATGAGATGGGCTGGTTGCTCCTATTTGTACAAAATGTGGAAAGAAAAAGAAAATTGCAGGGCTGTAAAATCCCAGCCAAATAAGTAACTTTAAATTTTCTCTGTCTGCCCTAAAAATCTTTATCCCTGTAGCTGCAGAGCTGAGATTGCTGAAAAACAAACCTCGGCTTTCATCCTGATATAGCTGAATTACAACACAAATGGAATTTCCAATCTCACAGGGTATCTACCATTAAAGTGAAGCATTGATTGGGAAAAAATGGAATCCTGAAAAGTGAAATGGAGATACATGAGAAGATCCTGATGAAATGGAACATTTACCCCTAAATTCTGCTGAGTCTTCTTTGCCAGTAGAAACAGCCACTCCACCCCTATCCGAGATTCACCCTATTTAATCCAGGGAACCTGTAAGGCCCTCTCTGGAAGTAGCTGCCTAGCAAGACAATGCTGCTAATGCCACTCAAATCCCACCCCCACCATTTGTCTTGCTTCTAGACTTATTGTTGGACTGAAGTCCCAGTGGGCCCCTAAAGCTGAGATATAAAATGTGATTCATGAGGAGGTGTGCCATACCACAAAAAACTACATGATTTTTCTCATTTGTACATACAGAAATTCAAAAGATATGTGAGGAAGGAGACATTAAGAGTGTGGCATAGAGTTCCGGGCAAGATGGAGGTGTAAGTAGAAACGCTTCACTTCCTCGCACAACCAAAAGAAGGATAACAACTAATTTAAAAACAATAAGCAACCAGAACTGCCAGAAAATCAAACTGCATGGAACTCTGACAACCAAAGAGTTAAAGAAACATTCATCCAGACTGGTAGGAGGGGCAGAGATGCGTAGCCGGGCTGAGAGGACCTGCGGCAAGGCAGTGGACTGTGCAGGCAAGGTGGGACTGGCTAACCGGGAAACTAAAGACTCAAAATCTCTAGCTGTAAAATACTGTGGGGGCTGCAAGGCAGGAAAACCTCCCAGTGTCACAGGAGTTTGTTGGAAAGTGGGGCTAGAGGGGAGTGAGCAAGCAGCATTGCTCCCTCTCTGACACCTCCCCCACAGACAGCGCCACAATGCAGCAATGTCGGTTGCCCTACCCTGGCAAATACCTAAGGCTCCACCTCCTTATAACATAACTGGTGTGCCAAGATGAAGAAGTATGGCCCAAATGAAAGAACAGATCAAAACTCCAGAAAAAGAGCTAGGTGACAAGGAAATAGACAACCTATCTGATGCAGAGTTCAAAACACTGGTAATCGAGATGCTCACAGAATTGATTGAACTTGACTGCAAAATGAAGGGAGAAATGGCCCTGGCTGGTGTGGCTCAGTGGACTGAGCACCGGCCTGTAAACCAAAGGGTCGCTGGTTCAATCAGGGCACATGCCTGGGTTGTGGGCCAGGTCCCCAATAGGGGGCTTGCAAAAGGCAACCACACATTGATGTTTCTCTCCCTCTCCTTCTCCCTCCCTTCCCCTCTATCTAAAAATAAAATAAGTAAAATCTTTTTCTAAAAATGAAGGGAGGACTGAAGACTACACAAAGTGAAATAAAGGAAAATATACAGGGAACCAACAGTGAAGGGAATGGAACTGGGACTTAAATAAAATATTTGGAATGAAAGGAAGAAATGAACATCCAACAGGAACAGAATGAAGAAACAAGAATGCAAACAAATAAGGAGAGGCTTAGGAGCCTCTGGGGCAAGTTTAAGCATTCCAACATGCAAATGATAGGGGTGCCAGAAGGAGAAGAGGAAGAGCAAGAAATTGAAAACCTATTTGGAAAAAAAATGAAGGAAAACTGTCTCAATACGGTGAAGGAGATAGACTTTAGAAAGTCCAGGAAGCACAGAGGGTCCCAAAGAGGAACACACCAAAGCACATCATCATTAAGTTACCCAAGATTAAAGATAAGGAGAGAGTCTGAAAAGCAGCAAGAGGAAAGGAGAGAGTTACCTACAAAGGAGTTCCCGTAAGACTGTCAGCTGATTTTTCAATAGAAACCTTATAGGCAAGAAGGAGCTGGAAAGAAGTATTCAAAGTCATGAAAGCCAAGGACCTACATCCAAGATTACTCTATCCAGCAAAGCTATTATTTAGAATGGAAGGGCAGATAAAGTGCTTCCCAGATAAGGTCAAGTTAAAGGAGTTCATCATCACCAAGCCCTTACTATATGAAATGTTAAAGGGTCTTATCTAAGAAGTAGAAGAAGGTCAAAAACTATGAACAGTAAAATTAACAACAAACTCATAACTATCAACAGCTGAACCTAAAAAAACAAAAACTAAGCAAACAACTACAACAGGAACAGAGTCACAGAAATGGAAATCACATAGAGAGTTTTCGGTGGGGAGAGGAATGGGGGAGAATGGGGGGCCAAGGTACGGGGAATACGAAGCATAACTGGTAGGCATAAAATAGACAGGGGGAGGGTAAGAATAGTATAGGAAATAGAGAAGCTAAAGAACGTATATGTACAACCCATGGACATGAACTAAGGGGGAGGGGGAATGCTGGAGGGTGGGAAGATGCAAGGCGGAGGGAGGATAAAAGAGAGAAAAAAATTGGTACATCTATAATAGCATAATCAATAAAATATACTTTAAAAAGATTGTGGAATAATGGTGAAAGGAACATATGGTTGGATCAGACTGAATTTGTTGATATGGACCCGCTAAGCCAAGTTACGGATTTGATGTTGCCTCTAATGATATGTGCAGTTGGTTCGACCAAAAACCTGTCCTACACTAAATGAGACTGAAGTGCCAGAACTGTTATGGTATACTTAGAGGAAGGTATCCAAAGGCCTGGGGAGATTGGAGTGTTAGAGTAGATTATCATTTAAGTCTTGCTCACTCGCCCTGGGAGCATCCAGAGGACACAACTTTCACCATGACTGTGAGAATAAATTTGTGAGGGGGAGCTCCACCAACCTTGAAGAGCTCTGTGGTCATTCTCCACTCTGTGTTAGAAATTACAGTGGCAACTGCTGCCGCTAAATTGGGAGATCTAAATGCAGCGGGGATATTGCATCCTGGGGAGACAGGGATCAAGTGGCACTTCCTCACCAAAGGCAAGGTAAGCACAGTTACCACAATGGACAGCAGAATCAAAGTAGCAATTAGAATAGCCTTACTCGCAGAGACTTACGGTGTTAGCTAGTGGACCATGATGTCCTTAAACGTGAAATAAAACAGCAATCTACTAAATTTTTGTTATCTGTATAAGTGGAAGTGTCCTAAATCAAAGTGAAAAAAAAAAGTCTAATGAATTTTTTACAAAACAGAATCAAGGCCCCTCAAACAATTCTGAGACCTTAGCCAGTTTACATACCCAGAACCCCTTGAATGAAGAGGAGGCCAGGTCTGCCTGAGGAGGAACCCTGCTACACTGCCAACAATGTATATACTGTTAATCTTTCTTTCTGCCTACCCCCCAAAAAACCTACAGCCTATTAGCAGGGTAACTGTGCCCTGGGAAACAGAAAATAATCAGACTTTTTATGGATTACTGGACACTGACTCTGAACTTAAAGTGATTTTAAGGGACCTAAAATGTCCTGTGGTCTACCAATCACAACAGGGGCTAAATGGATGTCAGGTGATCAATGGAGTTTTAGCTCAGTCCCATCTCACAGTGGACCCAATGGTCACCAAACCCATCTTGTGGTTATTTCCTCTTTCTAAAATTCCCAATTAGGACAGACATACTCAGCAACTGGTAGAATTCCCACACTGGTTCCCAGATTTGTGGAATGAGGACCATTATGGTAAAAAAGGCAAGCGAAAGCCACTGGAACTACCTCTACCTAGGAAAATAATAAACCAGAAGCAATGCTACATCCTTGGAGAGATTGCAGAGATTAGTGCCATCATCAAAGGCGTGAAGGATGCAGGGGTGGTGATTCCTGCTACAGCTGTATTCAACTCACATACTAGGCCTGGCAGAAAATACATGGATCTTGGAGAATGACATTCAATTACTGTAAACTTAACCAAAGTGTGATGGTAATTGCAGATGCTGTACCAAATGTGGTTTCACTGCTTCAGCAGATTAATATATCCCTGGTACAAGCTCCTGATCTGGCAAATGCTTTATTTTTCTCAGTACTTATTAGAAAAGACCACCAGAAGCAGTTAGCATTCAACTGGCAAAGCCAACACTACAACTTCACTCTTACCTCAGGGGTACAATAACTCTAGCTTTATGTCTTAATTTAGTCCACAAAACTCCGATTGCCTTTCCCTTCCACAAGAAATCACACTGGCCCATTACACTGACAATGCTGATTGGATCTAGTGAGCAAAAAGTAGCAACTACTTCTAGATTTACTGATAGGACATTTGCATGTCCCAGCATGGCAAATCAATTCAATAAAAATGCAAGAAGTAGCAACTACTTCTAGACTTACTGGTAGGACATTCACATGTCCTGGTATGGGAAATAAACTCAATAAAAATAACCTTCTACCTCCAGGAAATTTCTAGGGGTCCAGTCATGTGGGGCATATCATAATATCTCTTCTAAGATGAAGGTTAAGTTGCTACATCTAGACTCTCCCCAACCACAAAAGAGTCACAATGCCTGTGGGACTCAATGCATTTTGCACACGTTTTCCTTATTTGGGTGTGCTACTCTGGCCCATTTACCAAGTAACCTGAAAGCTACTGTTTTGAGTAGGGGCAGACAGGAGAAGGCTCTGCAACAGGTCCAGGCTCTTGTGCAAGCTGGTCTGCCAGTTGAGCCATATGATCTAGGAGATCCATTGGTGCTTGAAGTGGCAGTGGCAGACAGAGATGCTGTTTGGAGCCTTTGGCAGAGCCTTAGGATTTTGTAGTAAAGCCATACTGTCCTATGGCTTCCTATTCCTACTATGGATAACGATTCTCATTTTGAGAAACAGCTTTTGGCCTGCTATTGGGCCTTAATAGAAACCAAACACTTAATTATGTATGGGCCATCAAGTTGTCACATGCCTGAGCTGTCTATCATGAACGGGTGTTATCTTTACCCAGCAAGATAAAGTTGGACACTCCACCATCCAATGGAAGCAGCACACAGGAGATTGGGCTTGAAGGAAGAAGTGACTCGAATGCCCACATTTCCCATTCCTTCTACATTACCTGTGTCTCCCAGCCTGCAGGTATGGCCTCACGGGAAGTCCCTTACAATAAGTTGGCTTAGGAAGGGACTGCACGGTATGCAGGTGTAACAGGGTGCAGCCAAGAGGGGGGCCCCAAATAGAGATTTGAAATGGGGTCCAGAACTCAAGGTGTCCAGGAAATATTAGAAAAATATATATAGGATGTCCTCACCCCCACAAGCCTGAGCTGGGGGAAGGGACACATGGAGCAGGGCCATTCAGAGCTGTTTTGTATAGCAACAGCTGTGCAACTAACCTCTGGCATGGTCATTTAACATGTCTATAACCTTTAACTGGTTTCATGGATATGTTAAATAGCTGTGGCTATGCTTTGAGCCAGGGAGATGGGAGTGACTTCAACCTGATATGTAACTGGGAAGCAACTCCCCCTGGTTACAGTGCCTGCAGGAGAGGTTGGAGAAGATTGGCTCCATGCCAAGGGGACACACCTGCCCAGACTTACTATGGCAGCCCAGTAAAGCTGGAAAAAGTACAGGAATGCTGGCAGGTGTAGCTGATTGTAGGAGGAGTCGGAAAAGGGGCTGCAGAGGAAGACTGGTGCTGGGATTTAAACCCGGGCGCGACAGCCATACCCAGGAGAGAGCCATGCGGCTTTGGCAGAGTGGGGACTCTGTGGGTTTGGCAAGAGTTAGGACCACGTGCTTTGGGGTGCTCCCTTTTGCCACATGGCTTAGGCAGCAAGAGAGACTTTGCCTGGAAGAAAAGGGGAGAAAGGACTCTTGCTGGTGGGCCATGAGAAGATGCCACATGGTTCTGGATTAACTGGAGATCGAAGCAGCGACACATCGGATGGGGCCGGAACCGAGGGACTGCCTGAACCATGAACTTCTACTTCTTCTCCTGAGATACGCTACCCCGGACTGGGAAGAGGGGAGAAGGAAGGACTGTATGCATCTGTGGGTATTCTAAAGGACTTTAGTATTTTAATGAAGACATTAAGTCATTACTCTAAGTCTGTATAACTTTTAAATAAATAATTCCTTTCCTTTTCACCAATCTCTGGCATTGAGAGACATCTTTCCTCTGGCAGCAGGCAAATTGAACCTAGTAGGTAGGGGGGAACCCCCGGAGAAAAAAGAGGGGGTCCTTTTGGTAATAGCATATTGTTCACCACCCCCCCCCCCCAGGTCTGGTCTGTAACACAGGGACCAGGAAAAGTAGACAGTGGCAGCACCACAGCGCCTTTCTGGCATGTCCCTGAAGGACGAGGGAAAGGGAAATCCTCCAGTGGGCACAACTTCAAGAAGTGCACCTGGTGGTTCACTTTGCTTGGAAGAAAAAAATGACGAGATGTGCAGTTATATACAGGTCCGTGAGCTATATGGTCAATAGCTATGGTGGGGCTGGATGGTCAGAAACTTGGAAGGAATATGATAGAAAATTGGTGTCAAAGAGGTCTAAGAAAGAGTAAGTGGACCCACCTCTCTAAATGGGTGATAAAGAAAGTTATTCGTGTCTGTGTGGATGCTCACCAGGGATAACCTCAGCAGAGAGGATTTTAATTAATCAAGTAGATACAATGACCAGTTCTGTGGCTATCAATCAGCTTCTTTCTCCAGCCACCACTGTCATCACTCAATGGGCTCATGGAAAACATGGCTATGGCAACGGAAATGGAGGTTACACATGGACTCAGTGACACCAAGGCTGGCCTGGCTACAGCCACCACTGAGCGCCAATGCGCCAGCGCCCCAGACCAACACTGAGCTCCCAATATAATGCCACGGTGATTTCCCACAGTGATGAGCCTAGTGGCAGGTTAATTACATTTGCACACTTTCATCATGGAAACAGAAGCATTTTGTTTTTCCTGAAATAAACACTCTGAACACACATTTGCCTTCCCTGCATGCAATGCTTCTGCCAAAACCACTGCCTATGGACTTACAGAATGCTTCAACTACCATCATGGTATTCCACACAACATTGCTTCTGAGCAAGGAATTTACTTCACAGCAAATGAAGGGCAGCGTATTTCACACCACTCCCGCGCCCTCTCCTGGAACTTCACCACCCCGGGACCTTAAAGCTATCCAAACTTGGTCATTTTAGGGTTTTTTGGAGGTTCCATTTCATAGACATGATTGCTTAAACCATTGGCTGTTGGTGATTATCTTAGTTTCCAATTTCCATCCCCTCCCCCAGACTCAGGGGTGGGATTGAAAGTCCCAAGCTCTAACCACATGGTTGGTTCCTCTGGTAACCAGCTCCCATCCTCCAAGCTTCACTACTTTCCCACAGACTCAGCAGGCTGATGTTATACAAAGTTACATACTCAGTTTATACTTCATTAGCACAAGCTCAGTCTGTTTGAAAGGGGCTAATTATGAATCAAAAAAATCCTCCTCTCACTCCTCCCATCACTCAGGAAATTACAAGGGTTTTAGCAGCTCTGTGCCAGGAACCTGGGATGAAGACTAAATATATATTTCTTCTTATATCACAATATCACAGTGTCTCTAAGTACTACCATGCCCTGTGATTAAAGTTAATGGAAAACTCTTAACAACCCAATTCATAAGTAGATAAGACTACTTATGGCCCAGACTATTCTGAAATGAAGGTTTGGTTCATCATACCTCATGAAGAGCCACAATGAGCTGAGGCGCTTGCTGAGCAAAAAAAAAAAAAAAAAGGAGGAAAAAAAAAAGAACTATACGGTGGAAGAAGGTATTCATAAATACCAGCTAACAACACATGACAAGTTACAGAAATGAGGATGGTAATTGTCATGAATGTACCTTCTTTACTATGAGTGTTTGTGTGTGTATGTATGTGTACACATGAGTGTATATACCTGTCTATATATCTTATTCCCTTATCATATAACATGACATTTAGTAACTTTATATAGTAGTATTTAACCCACAGGATATCAAGAAGAATGAACATCACCTGAAGATTTTGCATACTCTTCTGGGAGAAGGGTTGTTTTTGGTTTTGGGTTTTTTTTTTTCTCTAGTTACACAAAGGATAGTTGTATCATGTTTAGGCAGAAGTATGACTTTATTGTTGTCTTTGTTTGGAGGTTACGTGTGTTTAGGTGGACACATATAGGTGTCAAGCTGACAACAGGTAAACTGTGATGGTTAATTTTGTTTCTCAATTTAGCTAGGCTATGGTGCCCAGAAATTGGGTCAAATACCAGTCTCCATGTTTTAAAGATTTCTTTTATATGTGACTAACACTGAAATTAGTAGGCTTTGAGGAAAGCATAGACTCTCTGTAACGTAGATGAGCCTCATCTAATCAGTAGAAGGATTTAAGAGCAAAGTCTGGCTTTTAAAGATGAAGCACTTCCCCTCAAGACTGCAATATACGTGCTCGGCCCGTGTTTCCAGACTCCTGTCCTGCAAAATTCTAATTCAGCTCTTACCTGAATTTCTAGCCTGCTGGCCTGTCCTACCTATAGGTTTCAGACTTGCCAGCCCCTACATTTCCTTACAAGAGTCTCTCTCTCTCTCTCTCCCTCAATGTATATAACATGTTGACTAATATAACATTCAAAAACTAGTGAATTGTACACCCATGTTCAAACCAGCATTATTTGTAATAGTAATAGCCAACAGATGAATGTGTGTGTGATATTCCACACACAGTGGAATGTCATTCAGCCTTAAAAAAGAAAGAAGTTTAGTCATATGCTACACATAGGTGAACCTTGAGGACATTATGCTACATGAAATAAGCCAGTCACAAAAGGATAAATACTGTATAATTCTACACAATATGAGGTACACAGAGTAGTCAAATTCATAGAGATAGAAGTCACAGTGGCCAAAGCACTGGAGGCGGAGGGAGAATGAGGAGTTATTTGTGCATGGGTATAGAGTTTCAGTGTGGAAACACACAAAAAATCTGGACATGGATGGTGGTGACGGTTACACAACAATGCAAATATATTTAATGGCATTGAACTGTACACTTAAACATGGTTACAATGATAAACTGTATGTTAAGTATATTTTACCACAATTTTTAAAATGAGAAAAAAAGATTTTTAAAAATAAAGAGATAAGAATTAACTTACACATCATCTGTATCATCCCCTCAGGGCCTTATTCTTGGCAGTTGAATCTCCTGTTGGACTTGTCAGAAGATATTTTGGGCAACAAAATGGTTCATATTGGCAACCCACTCACAGGTAGAGCTGTCTTGTGTGTTTTTCAAAGTCTATCCTTTGGTTCTATTTAAAACCATGGAAACATGAGGAGCAGTTTTCTTAGTTATACCACCAAATATTAGCAGGTCATTCTTAAATAACAGAATGGAAACAATAGTTCACATTTATACTTCCCTTACCATAGTATCTAATGCACTCTATTTGTCTGCGTCCAATAAGGAGATTGAAACCACAAAGGAGGTTGAACAGAGGAAATTTATTATAAAGAATTGTTAAACTTGGATTAAAGTGTGACCAGAAAATATAAGGAAACTAAGACTGAGGAAGAGTGCCCAAGAAAGACAATCTTGAAATGGGCCCTTCCTTAAAAGGCCTGGGGTGTAGACCTCATTTGAGAAGATTCAGCCTACTGGACAGCAGCGAAGTTTGCTGGCTCTCCCAGGATGGTCAGTGTCAAAGGTCTGGAGTAGCGGGCAAGCTGGAAGCAAACCTCCAGAATGCAGGTGAGGCACAGGTGATCAGCCACCACGGGCATGAAGCAGGAGCACCAAGGGTGCCAGCTTGTAGAGAGAGTGGTGGCTGGGCGGGAATCCTCTTCTGTGGCACAGGTGAGGAACTGGGTCACCAGTGGAGGCAGGAGGGCTTCCCAGCAGTTTCCATGTCAAACAAGATACAGGAAGATTGTCGCTAGATCAGGCCATGGCTGCAAGGTTGCTGAGGAAATGCGTGTCCTGGGTACATGGTGGGTACAGAACTCCAGTGACCCAACATGAAGCATCTGGAAACAGCAGGAGACCCCTCCCTCCTGCAAGGGCCCTTCAAGTGCCCGCCACTGAAAATGCTTGAACATTATGTTTACTATAGAGGAGAGTTATTTAAGGGAAATCTGTTCAGTATCACAGAGCCTATATTGAAGGATTAATTTGGAGCTGAGAGGCAATAGACATAACTGTCACGGGCCCTTACTTGTCAGCATCTCTCATGGGTTTAGTCATGTGCTGATACTCCCTACAAAGTCACTTCTAATTTCTGCATTTATACGTGGCTACCATCCCTCCTACAAAATTACTTTCTCATGATGTGAGTGTATTGCTCCTACAGTAGCAATGACTAAGTCATATATGGCTCATATATTTGAAAATGAAATTGTCTAATGTACAAATTGTATTTCACATAAAATATAGCCCTGAGCACACTATTGTCAAAGAAAATGTTCATTTATTGATATTAGTAATTAATTAGAGCTCTCAAAATACATGCAACTGTTTTCTTATTTGCATGAGATTCAATTGCTGAGCCCTGGCTGGTGTGGCTTGGTGGATTGAGCACTGGCCTGCAAACCAAAGGGTTGACGGTTTTATTCCCAGTCAGGGCACATGCCTGGGCTGTGGGCCAGGTCACCAGTAGGGGGTACATGAGAGGCAACCACACATTGATGTTTCTCTCTTTCTCCCTCCCTTCCCCTCCATCTAAAAATAAATAAATAAAATCTTTTAAAAAAAGATTCAATTGATGATAGATATGTATTTTTGACATTTTATCTTTCATAGTTTTGATCTTATTCTTAAATAAGTCCCTTTAACATTTCATATAATGTTAAAAGAAGATATGCTTTATCTGCCCTTCCATACTAAATGATAGCTTTGCTGGGTAGAGCAATCTTGGCTGCAGGTCCTTGCTTTTCATGACATTTAATATTTCTTACCCTTCTAGCCTGCAAAGTTTATTTTGAGAAATTAGCTGACAGTCTTATGGGAATTCCTCTGTAGGTGCTTTTCTCTTGCTACCTTTAAGATTCTCTCTTTATCTTTAACCTTCAACATTTTAATCTTGGAGTGGGCCTCTTTGAATCCATCTTGTTTGGGACTCTCTGTGCTTTCTGGACTTGCATGTCTATTTCCTTCACCAAACTGGGGAATTTTTCTTTCATTATTTTTTCAAATAGATTTCCAATTTCTTGCTTTTTCTCTTCTACTTCTAGCACCTCTAGGATGCAAATGTTGAACCTCTTGAAGTGTCTCAGAGGCTGCTTATACTATCCTCATTTTTTGGCTTCTTTTTTCTTCTTGTTCTGATTGGTTGTTCTTTGCTTCCTTATGTTCCATATCATTGATTTGATTCTTGGCTTCATCCACTCTACTGTTGTTTCCCTGTAAATTGTTCTTTATTTCAATTAGTGTATCCTTTGTTTCTGACTGGATCTTTTTTATGCTGCTGAGGCCCTCACTAAGTTCCTTGAGCATGCTTATTACCAGTGTTTTGAACTCTACATCTGATAGATTGTTTATCTTCATTTCATTTAGCTCTTCTTTTTAAAATATTTTATTTATTTTTACAGGGAGGGGAAGGAAGGGGGGAAAAGAGGGAGAGAAACATAGGTTGGTTGCCTCTTTCACACCTTCAACTGGGGACCTGGCCTGCAACCCAGGTACATGCCTGACTGGGATTCTAATTGGTGACCTTTTGGTTCACAGGCCAGCAATCAATCCACAACCAGCCACACCAGCCAGGGCTCACTAAGCTCTTTGTTTGGAGTTTTGATCTGTTCTTTCACTTGGGCCATGTTTCTCTCTCTCCTCATTTTGGCATCCTCCCTGTGTTTGTTTCTATGTACTAGATAGAGCTGCTTTCACTCCAGGTCTTGGTAGTGTGGCCGGATGTAGTAGGTGTCCTGCAGGGTCTATTGGCACAGCTTCGCCTCTCACCCAAACTGGGTACTCAAGGCATGCCCTTCATGTGGGTTGAGTACACCCTCTTCTTATAGTTGAGCCTTGGTTGCTGTTGGCAGATCAATGGGAGGGATTTACCCAGGTCAGTCAGCTGCAAGGATTGGCTGTGATCACTGACCACCAACCTCTGCCCTCCATGGAGAATGAACTGTGCAGGTGCAGGGTAGTGGTGCTCCAACATGGTCTATAGCTGTCTACTGGGTGCGCTGGCCCTGGGGTTTTCTGGGTGGTACTAGCCAAGGTCACCCCCCATCTGTGTTTTGTCCAGGACCACCCTACCTGAACTATAAAGCAATCTGAGATGGCTGCTACTTGTGCTGGGCTTGGAGATTGCCAGGTGAAGCCAAGCTGTGAATCTAAGCTGGTTGCTGCTAGTGCCATGCCTGGGGCTCAGTGAGGCCAGCTCTTGCTTTTTTGATAGGATTTAGAAAATTGTGCAGCATGAGCCAAGACCAGTCATTAATATGGAAAAGCAGGTTCGGTGGTCCCGTAAGTTGGGTGGGATGGAGTCTCTGGGGATCTCCAAGGCAAGTCAACACAGTGTTAGCCAGGTTGATGGAGTCTCATACATGGCACCAGCTTGCTGGCTCTGTGGCTTTGTTGGGAGGAGGATGTACAAAATGGACAATGCCCTCTGCTAGCCTTGATGCTCAGCACTTCAGTTTCTCCCAGTATACCACTGGTGACTTTCAAGCTGCTACTCGGGTACTGGAGCTCAGAGGGAGTGAGTCTGAGTAGAAGTTCTTCAAGAGGAACTGCTTGGAGCTCCAGAAGTTTCTTCCACCAACTCAATCACCACTGGTTTTTGCAGCTAGAAGTGGTGGGGACTCATATTCCTGGCACCAGAAACCTAGGCTGGGTGACCTTTTGTGGAATTGGGACTCCTTGCTCCTGAGATCTTTCCCAAATTTTTATCCACCACATGTGGTGTGGGACCGGCCTGTTGTGCATCTGTGCCCTTCCTACCAGTCTGGATAGATGTGGTTTCTTTAACTCCGTAGTTGTCAGACTTCCATTCAACTCTATTTCTGATGGTTCTGAGTGATGGTTGTTCTGTATTTTAGTATTAATTTGATGTGGTTGTGTGAAAAAGCAAGCCGTGTCTGCCTACACTGCCATCTTGACTGGAAGTCTCTTCCCATTTTTATTTGGATTTTTTTTCTTCCTAGTGTTGTGTTGTGTAAGGTCTTTTTATATTCTGGAGATTAAACTCTTGTCCAATGTTTCATTGGCCAGTATGTTCTCCCATACAGTAGTTTCCCATTTCAGTTTGATGATGGATTTTTCTTGCTGGGTGAAGCACTTTAATTTGATGTAGTCTGATTTATTTCTTCATTTGTTTCCCTTGCCCTTGGAAATATATCAGCAAAAATATTGCTACATGAGATATCTGAAATTTTACTATGTTTTCCTCTAGGATTTTTATGGTATCACAGCTTCTACATAAGTCTTTTATCCATTTTGAGTTTATTCTAGTGTATGGTGTAAGTTGGTCATCTAGTTTAATTTTTTTTTTTTTGCATGTACCAGTCCAGTTCTCCGAACATCATTTATTGAAGGTACTATCTTTACTCCATTGTATGCTTGTGACTCCTTTGACAAATATTAATCGACCATAAAGATGTGGGTTTATTTCTGGGCTCTCTTTTCTAATTCATTGATCTATGCTTCTGTTCTTATGTAAGTACCAGACTGTTTTTTATTGTTGTTCAATTACAGTTGTCCCTATTTTCCAACCATTACTCTCCCCCGCCAGGCTGCTTTGATTACAGTGGCCTTGTAGAATAGTTTGATATCAGGTATTGTGAGCCCTCCAACTTTGTTTTTCTTTCTCAAGATTGCTGAGGTTATTTGGGGTCTCTTTTTTTGTTCCATGTAAAATTTTGGAGTATTTGTTCTAGATCTGTGAAATATGCCATTAGCATTTTAATAGGAAAAGCAATCTATAGATTGCTTTTTATAGACTTATCGATTGCTCTAATATAGACTTATGTATAGATTGCTTTGGGTAATATGGACATTTTACTGATGTTAATTCTTCCAATCCATGAATAAGGTATATGCTTCCATTTATTTTTATATTCCTCAGTTTCTTTCTTCAGTGTCCTATTGTTTTCTGAGTATAGGTCTTTTACCTCCTTGGTTAAAATTATTCCTAGGAACCTTATTTGTTTTGTTGCAATAGGAAATGGGATTGTTTTCTTAGTTTCTCTTTCTGATAGTTCATTGTTGGTGTCTAAAAATGACACTGATTTCTGAGTATTGATTTTTAAAAATATATTTTTATTGATTATGCTATTACAGTTGTCCCATTTCCCCCCCTTTATTCCCCTCCACCCTGCACACCCCTCCCACCTGCATCCCCCTCCTTTAGTTCATGTCCATGGGTTGTACATATAAGTGCTTTGGCTTCTGCATTTCCTATACTATTCTTAACCTCCCCCTATTTTCTATCTACATCCTATATTCTACCTATATTCTACCTACCATTTATGCTACTTATTCTCTGTATCTTTCCCCCCTCTACCCCTCTCACTCCCCCACTGATAACCCTCCATGTGATCCCCATTTCTGTGATTCTGTTCCTGTTCTAGTTGTTTGCTTAGTTTGTTTTTGTTTTTGTTTTTGTTTTAGGTTTGGTTGTTAATAGCTGTGAGTTTGTTGTCATTTTAGTGTTCATATTTTTTATTTTCTTTTTCTTAGATAAGTCCCTTTAACATTTCAGATAATAAGGGCTTGGTGATGATGAACTCCTTTAACTTGACCTTATCTTGGAAGCACTTTATCTACCCTTACATTCTAAATAAGAGCTTTGCTGGATAGAGCAATCTTGAATGTAGGTCCTTGCCTTTCATGAGTTCAAATACTTCTTTCCAGCTCCTTCTTGCCTGTAAGCTTTCTTTTGAGAAATCAGCTGAGAGTCTTATGGGAACTCCTTTGTAGGAAACTGTCTCCTATTCTCTTGCTGCCTTTAAAATTCTCTCCTTATCTTTAATCTGGGGTAGCTTAATGATGATGTGCTTTGGTGTGTTCCTCCTTGGGTCCAACTTCTTTGGGACTCTCTGAGCTTCCTGGACTTCCTGAAAGTCTATTTCCTTTGCCAGATTGGGGAAGTTCTCCTTCATTATTTGTTCAAATAAGTTTTCAACTTCTTGGTCTTCTCCTTCTCCTTCTGGCACTCCTATGATTCAGATGTTGGAACATTTCAGGATGTCCTGGAGGTTCCTAAGCCTCTCCTCATTTTTTTGAATTCTTATTTTTTCCTTCTGTTCTGGTTGAATGTTTATTTCTTCCTTCTGCTCCAAACCATTGCTTTGGATCCTGGTTTCCTTCCCATCCCTGTTGGTTCTGTGTAGATTTTTCTTTATTTCACATAATGCGACCTTCATTGCTGCCTGGGTCTTTTTTTATGCTATTGAAGTATCCAGTGAGTTCCTGGAGCATCCTGATAACTAGTGTTTTGAATGATGCATCTGATAGGTTGGCTATCTCTTTGTCCCTTCGTTGTATTTTTTCTGGAGCTTTTTTTTTTTTTTGTCTCGGTGCACCTGTTACGTAGTAAGGGACAGAGCCTTAAGTGTTCACCAGGGTGGGGCTACCCACTTCCCTACATTGTGGTGCTGTATGTGAGGGAGAGGGAACAATGCCGCTTGCTCCGCTCTCAGACGGCTTTCAGTCACTTCCCCTGCTACCCACAATCAAATTGGGCCCTTCTAGTGCTGATTCCTGGATAGCTGGTTTTGTGTACGTTCTAGGACCCTGTGGGTCTCTCCAATGAACTCTCCTGTGAGGCTGGAAGTTTCTCCTGCCACCACCTGAATCCCCACAGGTGTTTTCAGTCAGAGGTTTTGATGCTTTATTTCCTCGTACTGGGACCCTGGGTTGCGTGGTCTGTCTCACTTCCTAGGTGTTCCTTCCAGTTTATCTGCATGCAGATATGGGATGGCCCAGTCTTAAAGCCACTCCCTTGCCTGGTCCACCAGCTGCTGCCTGGTGGAGAGTCCTTTCCACCCAGCTGCCCCCCTCTGCCCCTCCTACCAGTCTGGATGAATGTGTCTTCTTTAACTTCTTGGTTGTCAGACTCCAATACAGTTTGATTTTCTGTTAGTTTTGGTTGTTTTTTGTTTTTAAATTTGTTGTTGTCCTTGTTTTGGTTGTGCGAGAAGGCATAGTATGTCTACCTATGCCTCCATCTTGGCCGGAAGTTCCCTGAGTATTGATTTTATATCCAGTTACTTTGCCAAATTCATTTTTTAGGTCTAGTTTTTTGGAGGATCTTATAGGGGTTTTCTATGCTGGTGAAGATATGGAGAAAAGGAACTCTCATGCACTGTTGATAAAAATGCAGATTGGTACAGCCACTATGGAAAACAGTATGACGGGTCCTAAAATAAATTAAAAATGGAACTGCCTTATGACCCAGAAATTATACATCTGGGGACACATCTGAAGAATGCCAAGACACTAAGGATATGCATCCTTACATTTATTGCAGTATTGTTTATAATAGCCAAGATATGGAAGCAACTCTAGTGCCCAACAGATGAGTGGGTAAAGAATGTGTGGTACATAA
Organism: Desmodus rotundus; assembly: GCF_022682495.2. Classification (NCBI taxonomy): domain Eukaryota; kingdom Metazoa; phylum Chordata; class Mammalia; order Chiroptera; family Phyllostomidae; genus Desmodus; species Desmodus rotundus. The sequence continues at coordinate 78,158,705 of NC_071387.1, forward strand.
TATACAATAGAATATTACTTGGCCATAATAGAGAACAAAAACTTATCATTTGTGATGGTATAGACAGACCTAGAATTATTATGCTAAATGAAATAAGTCAGTCAGAGAAAGACAAATACCATATGATTTCACTTATTTGTGGAATTTAAAGGACAATATAAATGAACAAACAGAACAGAAACAGACTCATAGATGTAGAGAACATACTGATGGTTGCTAGATGGGATGGGTGTTGGGGGACTGTGTAAAAAAGGTGAAGGGGTTTAGAGTACAAATTGGATGTAAAGTACAGCATAGGGAATATAGTCAACAATATTGTAATTATTGTGATAGTACTAGGTAGATACTGAAAATATCAGGGGGAACAATCTGTAAAGTATGTTTGTTTAACCACTATGCTGTACACCTGAAACTACTACAAAATAATTGAATATGAACTGTCATTGAAAAATAAAATTAAAAAACAACATGAATATATCCTCTCACTCAAAATTCCACTTTTAGCAACTTATCTGGGGTATATACTTTCCCACCTCAAAACTGGTGTTTGCATGGACAAAACCAAGGGGGAGGGTGGAAGCAGGAGATGGAGGTGGGTTTGCTGGGGTGGGGTAGAGAGGTGGGGAGAAAATGCAGAGAGCTGTAATTGAACAACAATAAATAATTTAAAATTAAAAAAATACTAAATAAAAGTTCATTTTGAAACAAACAAACAAACTGGTGTTTGTGTAAGGATGTGATTCAAGTGTTATTTGTAATACCATCCACACACACACACACACACACATCCACACATCATTAGGAAACCAGTTAATTATATTTTTATAAAATCAAGAACATATTTTGCAGCAACATTTTAAACTTTCAATATGGAAAATCCCAAATATACATAATAGAAGAGGAATAGTATAATGAACCCACATTTATCCATCATGGACCTTCCAATATTATCATCAACAGATGACAGTATGGTGATTACCAGAGAGAAAGGGGGATGGATGAAGTAGAAGAGGGTAAAGGTTGGGGGATAAATGGTGACAGAAGAAGACTTGACTTTGTGTGGTGAACACACAATACACTATGTGGATGATGTGTTAAAAAATTGTATACTTGAAGCCTATATAATTTTATTAACCAACGTCACCCCAATAAATTCAATACATTTTTTAGAAATTAAAAAATTAACTATCAACTTGAAAAAACAATTATCATCATCTTGTTAATCTTGTCTCATCTATTCTCTCACCTTTTCTTTTTTCTTTTTTGGGGGGGAAGTGGGACTGGAATAATTTGAAGCAAATAACAAATTCCACCATTATTTTATTTTTTTCTATAAATATTTCAGTATGTATCTCTAACAGAAAGGTCTTTTAAAAACACGGTCACATTGACATTATCACACCTAAGAAAATTACAATAATTCCTTAATGTCATTTAAACTCAGTTCATGGTTTCCAGTTGTTTAAAAACATGGCATTTTTTATTGAAATATATTTAACATATAATGTTGGGTATGTTTAAGGTGCACAACATGTTGAATTGATACATATATATTGCAGTAGGATTGCGCGCAGTGGGTTAGCCAGCACCTCTATCACTTCACATAATTATCATTTCTTTTTTGTGGTAAGAACAGTAAAATCTAATTTCTTAGCAAGTTTGATGATTATAATACAATACTGTTATCTATATTCACTGTACCGTGCATTAGATCTCCAGAACTTACTCATCTACTAGTTGCAGGTTTGGACACTTACCAGCATCTCTTCTATTTCCCCATGCCTAGCCTCTGGTAACCACCATTTTTCTCTCTGTTTTGACAAGTTTAGGTGTTTTTAAATTCCACATGTAAGTAATATCATGCAGTATTTGTCTTTCTCTATCTGATTTATCTCCCTTAGCTTAATATCATTAAGGCCCATCCGTGTTGTTAAAAATGGCAGTACTTCCTCTTTCTCAAAACTGAATAATATTCCTTCAATTTGAGATGTATATATGTCTCTATATATCTATATATGTCTATACACACATATGTATATATATCTATATATGTGTGTCTACATACATGTATCTCAAATTGAAAGAACATTGTATACACCTATACGTGTCTCAAATTCCTCCGCTGAATGGGTTTTCCCGTGTCTGAGCTGTTGTGAATAATGCTGCAGCACACATGGGAGCGCATATGTTGTTTCAATGCCCTGTTTGCATTTCCTCTGGATATATCCCCTGGATTGGAATTGCTGCATCATATGGTAATTCTGTTTTTAATTTTTTGAGTAATCTGCATAATGTTTTCCATAGTGGCTGTACCAATTTACATCCCTGCCAACAATGCACAAAGGTTCCATTTTTTCTATATCCTTATCAATACTTATTTTGTTTTTTTATTTTTATAATACCCATTGTTACGGGTGTGAGGTGAAAGTTCATTGTAGTTTTGATTTGCATTTTCCTGATGGTTAGTGATGTTGAGCATCTTTTTGTGTACTTGTTGGCTATTTAGATTTCTTCTTCAGAAAAATGTCTTATTTAGTTTCTTTGCCTGGTTTAAAATCAGATTGTTTGGTTTTTGTTATTGAGTTATATGAGTTCTTCATATATTTTGAATATTAAAATTATCCAATACATGGTTTACAAGTATTTTTCTCCCATTCTGTATGTTGGCTTTTCATTCATTTTGTTGATTGTTTATTTTGTTGTGCCAATGCTTTTTAATTTGATATAGTCCCACTTGTTGATTTTTACTTTGTGTGTGTTGTATGCTTTTGGTGCCATATCCAAAAAATCATTGCCAGGACCAATGTTGAGGAGATTCTCCCCTACATTTTCTTCTAACAGTTTTCTTAATTTGGGTTATCCTTTCACTGTTCCTTTCTGAAATCACAAGCAAATGCATTTAAATATATTTAAATTCTCTTGCCCTTTTCTTAAGCAAAATTTGCATACCATAAAACTGTTTTACATCTTGCTTTTTTTACTGGATATATCTTGGCAATCACTCCATACATGCATATAGAGATCTTCTTGCTCATTTTATAGCAGCATAGTACTCCACTGAAAGAATATAACAGGTTTTTGAGGGTTTTGTTTGTTTGTTTCCTATGATATAGTTGTTTTGATTGTCATGATTGGTTTTGCTTCTTAAAGCAGTGCTGTAATGAATACATTGGAAAAGTGTGGCAATTTTATAATATCAAAGTTATTTGCATTAAATACAACAATAAGGTTATGAGCATTTTCCAGTGCCACAATAATTATTCATTCTTAGTAATTAGTATAACCCACTCTCAAGTTGGCTTCTTACTGAATATTATTTTATTTACCCAGATGTGCACCTCCTACTGTTACTCAGATAAACATCATCTACCCCAGTGTTTACTGCACATTTGCAATCTAATTATAAGCCCCGCCTTCCTGGCCACAATGACTGATCTATGCACAGGCATCTAATCCAAATTGGGTCCAGTAAAGTACCTCACACATGTAATCACAATTGATTGGCCTGGATTTAGTAATATGACACAATATATGCCATTCAGGCTCTTTTCTGGATTCTAAACTTGGGACCTATGAGGGTGAAGCTCAATTCATCTACAGCACAGTATGTGGGACATAAATCTGGGAGTAACCATGTTTTCAGGTATTGTGTAAAGGGAAAAGGTGAGAAAAGGAAGCCTGCCCATAGAGAGATGCAGAAACTGGAAACAGGAGGAAGAAGTTCCTTGTGGTGGTAATTCCTGAGACAAGCTAAATCTTTGCCTTTCCTGCTATTTTGTTGCATGGGCCAACCAACACATTACTCTTTTATTTTTTTTAAGATTTTATTTATTTATTCTTAGAGGGAGAAGAAAGGAGGGAAATGGAGGGGAAGAGAGGAGAAAAGGAGAGTAACATTGATGTATGAGAAGAACATCAATAGGTTGCCTCTCACAGATGCCCAGACCAGTAACCAACCCGCAACCTAGGCATGTGCCCTAACTCGGAATCAAACTCATGACCTTTTGCTTTGTGGTCTGATGCCTAACCAACTGAGCTACACCAGTGAGGACTCTCTTTTATTTTAAAAAATAAAAAGGAAATTATGTAGTGAATTAAGAGATTACATTTCAAATTGAATTATCCAACAAAAAAGTTCAAACTAGAGTGAAAATGTACTTTCCTACTTTATTGTTTTCTCTTAGTTCATTCAGTTTTTCAAATGGGAGAGTTCACTAGACTCCTTGCCCAGGTAGCTCAGTTGGTTAGAGCATTGTCCCAATACACCAAGGTTGCAGGTTTAATCCCCAGTCGGGGCACATACAAGAAGCAACTGATAAATATATAAGTAAGTAGAAAAACAAAATTGATGTTTCTTTCTCTCCCCACCTTCTCTCTCTCTAAAATCAATCAATAGTTAAAAAACAAAAAAGTAGAAGTTTGAAGAGTTCTGGCCAAGATGGAGGCATAGGTAGAAACCCTTCACTCCCTCACACAACCAAAAGAAGGATAACGACCAATTTAAAAACTATAAACAACCAAAAGTGCCAGAAAATCAAAAGGCATGGAACTCCAACAACCAAGGAGTTAAAGAAACATTCACCCAGACCAGTAGGAGAGGCGGAGACAAAAGACGCATGGGCAAGGCGGGGGTGGCTGAACAGGAAAATAAAGACTCAAAGCTAGCTGTAAAATACTGCCGGGGTTGTCTCATAGGAGAGTTTGTTGGAAAGTGGGGATGGAGCGGAGCAAGCAAGTGGCATTGTTCCCTCTCTGACCCCTCCCCCAAAGACAGCACCACAACGCAGCAAAGACCATTGCCCTGACCTAGCAAATACCTAAGGCCCTATCCCCTTACACCATAACAGGTACCAAGACAAAAGAAATATGGCCCAAATGAAAGAACAGATCAAAACTCCAGAGAAAGAGCTAAGCAATGAGATGATAGCCAACCTATCTGAGGCAGAGTTCAAAACACTGGTAATCAGGATGCTCACAGAACTGACTGAGCTGGTTGCAAAATAAAGGAAGAAATGAAGGCTACCCAAAGTGAAATAAAGCAAAATATACAGGGGACCAACAGTGAAGGGAGTGGAACTGGGACTCAAATCGATTTGGAACAAAAGGAAGAAATAAACATCCAACAGGAACAGAATGAAGAAACAAGAATTCAAAAAATAGAGGAGAGGCTTAGGAACATATGGGACACCTTTAAGTAAGTGCTCTAACATCAAAATTATAGGGGTGCCAGAAGGAGAAGAACAACAGCAAGAAGTTGAAAACTTATTTGAACAAATTGAAGGAAAACTTCCCCAATCTGGTGAAAGAAATAGACTTCCAGGAAGTCCAGGAAGCCCAGAGAGTCCCAAAGAAGCTGGACCCAAGGAGGATCAAGATACATCATAATTATATTACCCAAAGATTAAAGATAAGGAGAGAATCTTAAAAGCAGCAAGAGGAAAGGAGAGAGTTACCTACAAAGGAGTAAAGGAGTGCCCATAAGACTCTCAGCTGATTTTTCAAAGGAAACCTTACAGGCAAGAAGGAGCTGGAAAGAAGTATTCTAAGTCATGAAAGGCAAGGACCTACATCCAAGATTACTCTAACCAGCAAAGCTATCATTTAGAATGGAAGGGCAGATAAAGTGCTTCCCAGATAAGGTCAAGTTCAAGGAGTTCATCCTCACCAAGCCCTTATTATATGAAATGTTAAAGGGACTTATCTAAGAAAAAGAAGAAGATTAAAAACTATGAACAGTAAAATGACAATAAACTCACAACTATCAACAACTAAACTTAGAAAACAAAAACCAAAACCAAGCAAACAACTAGAACAGGAACTGAATCAGACATGGAGGGTTTGCAGGGGGAGGGGGAAGGGAAGAATAGGGGGGAAGGTGCAGGGAATAAGAAGCATAATTAGTAGGCATGAAATAGACAGGGGGAGAGGTTAAGAATGGTATAGGAAACAGAGAAGCCAAAGAACTTACGTGTACAACCCAAGGACATGAACTAAGGGCTAGGTGGGGGAAGGTTGGAGGGCTGGGAGGTGCAGGGCGGAGGGGGGATAAAGGGGAGAAAAAATTGGGACAACCGTAATAGCATAATCAATAAAATATACTTAAAAATTTTTAAAAGAAAGGAAAATTAAAAAATAATTCACTGGACATAGTAGGTGCTCAATAAATGATTGTTGATGATTAAATTGATGAATGAGTAAACAATTATACTCATCATCATGATTTCCTTGCAGTGATGGTTTTCTCAACATCCAAACAAGTAGATTATAATTCAGCATGAAATAGAATGTTTTCTAAATCCAAGAGTTCCTGCATTTTTAATTGGTTCTAACATAACTGATAAAACATTATTTCTTCATCCATTTACTAAATTATTGTTTACTACTTACTATTGATAAATTCATAAAGAAACACTCAATAACACAAAGACACTGAATGAGCAAATGCTGTTGAAAAAATGGCACCAGTAGCCCTGGCTGGTGTGGCTCAGTGGATTGAGCACTAGCCTGTGAACTGAAAGATCACCAGTTCAATTCCCAGTTTAGGGCACATGCCTGGGTTGCAGGCCAGGTCCCTAGTTGGGGGTGTGCAAGAGGCAACTGATCAATGTATCTCTCATACATTGATGTTTCTCTTTCTCTCTCCCTCCCTTCCCCTCTCTCTAAAAGTAAGTAAATAAAATATTTTTAAAAAAAGAAAGAAAGAAAAATGGCACCAATACACTTGCTCAATGCATGGTTGCTGCAAACCAACAAGAACTTTATCTGCCTGTTACTAAATAATAACAGTGAATACCACAAATATATTTTAAGAAACAACTTTGCAAGTAGAGCAAATTTATTCCATTTGTCGAAGGATGCTTGCTCTTATTTGCTATAAAAACTTGAGTCAATAGTATGTATAAGAGGCATTCTGTTTGCAGAGCCTTCTGTTACAATCCAGCAAAGATATTAATCATTAAAATAAGTTACTTAAGATCTTTAATCTCAAATCCAAATCTCAAATCTTATATTAGTCAGGGGCCAACCAAGTGATGGAAAACAAATAATTTGAATGGGAAAAAATTAATATAAAGAACTATTAATGAGAATGCCCTTCTAGTTGCTAGATGGGATGCTTCCTAATTCATGAATAGCTTAATAAAGCCAATTAAATCTTCAAATTTACTTGGTTGAATTTTTTTAACTACCCACATTAAGAGCACCATGACTCATAAGCATGCATTCCCTCTGATTCCCACCACCCTCCTACAGATGTACCGATGTCTTTGCTCCTAGCATGTCTGCAGACTCTCTCCTCTTATTCAGTCAAGCCTCACCTGCCACCTCTGCTTGTCCCCTTCTTGCCCCTCTTCTCCCCGACTCTGGAACAGTACCACATTGTTCATCTCTCCTATCTCTTGTATCTTTCACCTCTTCCTCTCTTAATTCTCCATACCACCCCCACCAAAAAAAAAAAAAAAAAAAAAAACCCTATTGGTCATTACAGACAATAACTAAAGGTGAAAAGATAACTGTAAAAAATACCCTAGAGTTCAGGAAGAGTGCTCAAGGAAGGCACAATCTTGACAGGGGCCCCGTTCCCCATGGCTGTAATTCAGGTCTGATCAGATGATGAAGTTTGCCAGTTTGCCTGAGCCAAAGCTGGTGCACAGTCACCAGACAATCAGAAAATACTCCTCCAGGTTGCAGGTGGGAAGAGACCACCAGAAACACATGCACAGGGAGTTGGGGCATCAGGGGCCCACTAGGTGGTACTAAGGCCAGACTCTGCAGTGTTCACATCGGGAGGGCCATTGGAAACAACCCTCCACAGTGCAGGTGAACTGAGGCTGTTGGGTGAGTGAATGGAGGGAGTCAGAACCCATCCCTGAGCAGCACATCGTGAGGCCTGGGGTACATGGTGTTCGCACAGAGAGGGCTGCAGAAAGTGGTCACTGGGGCTGAGCTGGGGCTGCAAGCTCACTGAAGGACCACACACTCGTGAGAGCACAGCTGAGACAGGGCACAGCTGAGACAGAGCATCGCTGAAGTCCCCACATGTGCATCCCTGGTAATCACAGAGTTGGAGCAAGATGAGGCAAAAACACAGCACATTGAAACCAAGAAAAGAAGCCTCACTCCTGCAATGTCCTCCAGTGTCCTTGTTTTAAAATATAGGTCTTATTGTTATTCAGGCCTGATGAGGCCAAAAGATCAAGAGATGGTTGCCATTGAAAATACAGTTTGTGACTCACAGTTCCCAACAACAAAGGGCAGGCCATGACAGGCAGGGACACTCAGGGAAGCACCAGGGTCAGTCAGGAGGCAGAAGGAGTGCATGGGTGAGAGTCTTTCTTGTGGCTTCCATGGAAAGGAATGGAAGAAGCAGAGTAAGCAGCCTACACAGGTTTAGATTTGGCTAGTTTGAATAATTTCAGAGGACTCCAGGGTGTAGGGGCTGTCCCAAGCTGACTCATACTGTACCCGAATGAAGTTCTGGCTGTGAAAGACAATATTCAAGAGGCAGGTGCTGATGTAAAGGAAAGTGGTTTATTTTCAGGTGCCGGCTACCTGGATGATAGGGGATTCATGTCACAAAACCTGTCTCCTGTAAAGATGGGGAACTCATGTCTCAAAGCCCATCTCCATGTCCCAGTGGAAGCCAAGGTTTTTATAATGAGGGAGAGGGGGACAGAACAAAGATCAAGGGAGGGGGTTGAAACGTTCTCTAGAAGGTCAGCAAATCTCCTGGAGTGAACATACCTGAAGGTTGGAGTCTGTATCTTCTGAACTTAGTTCCCAGGGTTCTTATACAAACATGTTATTCATCTACAAGCTACATATTAGTCAGAGGCAGCACTTAACAGAAACAGGGTCAAAACAAAGGTGGGGTGGGTTATGATTCCCCACTATTACAGCTTCCCACTGTTAGAGTAATTTATCCTGACATGACTAGTGCAAGGGAATAGGGCCCACAGTGTGGACCAAACAAAAGAGTAGTGAGGGGTATGAGATTTACATCCTCGAGTGTGCATGCAGAAGTTGTGCTTGTAGGCAAGCCCTTTACTATCTCTAGGAGCAGGTAGTCCCTTCAAGTCATAAAGGCCCCAGATGTCAAAACTTCGGAAACACCTACTTAATTGACAAAGCTTACCATGTGTCCAGTGCACAGGAGAAATGCTCCATTACCAGAGAGCAAGCAACGAAGGGTGGATTTGCAGCTGCACCGGCGTCATGGATAGCCAGCACAACCGCACCGGGACTGTACATCATTCCGTTAGAAAATTTGCTACCAGTTGAGTTCATCTCTGATTGCTTTCTTTTTTTAATTTCATTACATGACATCATCTTTGGAAAATTGATCACTCTTCCCTTTGTGTCCCTGATTTGGTAATTTTGGCTTATTCCCTAGTGTACATTCTATCCAAATAATAATCAATTTCAACCAACCATGGATATTTAATCCTTTTGTGAGACAGTAGTCCAAGAAAGAATAGGTCTAAGCTAATTTGGGTACACTTAACTAAAAGGAGAAGTTTGCTAGGCTTCTGAAGATGAAGACATTCTAGGCTTCTTTAGGAAATGCCACTCTGTTGTGGATGGCAGCCATTCTGTCTATGTAGGAGGCCAACATAGGGGCGATGCCCACACAAAAGAGGGTAGAGCCAAGAGAATAGCTCAGGAAGGAAGTCCTGCTTATACTATCCTAGAACCCAGCCTGGCACTGAATTTTCTGTTATGGTAGATCATAAATATCCTTATGATACAAGACCATTTGAATCAAGATTTTCTGTTACTTGAAACCAAAAGCATCACAAGTGATACAAGTTGTCACTACACATTATTCATACTTCTGGCTGTATTTCTCTTCATCACAACTATTTATTCTGTGATTATCTTCCCAACTAGACTATTAGCTCTTGCCTTAGGCTTGTCTTAGTTATCTTAATCTTTCTAGTTTCTAACACAATGCCTAACACAGGCAGGGAAGTTACTAAATAAATATTTATTGACTGTGTGAATGGTTCTGCCTTTTACATCCTAAGTATGAGAATTAAGGAATTTAAAAGAAACATAGTTCATATATCCTCAGAAGCTTAAAGGATAAAGGAAACTATAATATACTACAATTAATACACTGAAAAAAAATCCATTGAAACGTAACCAAATGAAACATCCAAACCACAATAAGACATATTCTGGACAAATCATTTGTAACTGTATTCACACTTTTCTTTCTAGTGACTTGGACTGGACCATTTTTTTAACTTTTCATTTTGAACTAATTTTAGATATACAGATGAATAGCAAACTAGTACAGCGAGTTCTGTTTAACATTTACTCACCTTCCTCTAATATTAGCATCTTATGTAACGATACACTTGTCAAAACTAAAAAATTAACATTAGTACAACTAACTAAAGTATAGACTTTATTTGGATTTTCTATTTTTCCACTAATGACCTTTTTCTGTTCCAGGAGCCAATTCAGAATACCACATTGCATTTACTTCTCATACTCCTATCTCCTATGATGATTTCTCAGTCTTTGTCTCATATGGCCTTCAAAACTTTAGAAGAGTATTGGTCAAGTACTTTGTAGAACATCCTTCCCTTTTAAGTCTAAGCTTTCTAGAAATTCTTTTATAGTAATAATGTCTTATAAATGTAGAACATTTTATGGTTTACAAACCAACATCAGTACATTCCCTTAGTGATTCTTACCTGGAGAAGTAACTCAGGAAGGATGTATCTCCCCATAGATAGGAATAGATAGGAAGGTGATCATGAAAAGACACTGTGAGGACTAGAGGCAAGCACCATAGCACCTGCTGGAATGAAGCCACGCCTGAAAGGAGCTGGGCTTGATCGTGTGAGTTCCCCTCATAAGGTCAGGTCCCTTACCTCTATGGTCTAAGTAGTTTCTAAAATCTCTTCCAGTTCTAAAATCCTCAATTATCTATGTATTTCATTTCCTCTGCTAATACTATACTCAATGACATTAATCATTAACAACTACTAATAAAACCCCAAAGTTTCCTTTCAGAGATAGCTTTTTACTGTTCTTTCCTTTCTCAGGAGCATATAGTTAGACAAAGAAAGCAAAATGAAAGATTTTACTTCTGCTTTTCTCTGGGCAAGGCTTTCGTCAAAAGGCTGATAAGGGTATATTGGCACCAAGTTATCACTTCTGCCTAAATTACTTCCTGGTGAAACAACTTCTTGAAAGCTACATTCTTTGTTTCAGGAAAACTAAGGTCCATTAGTGACAGCAGTAGAGATAGATAAAGCCAGTAATGCACTATTTTTCAGGCCCAGGTACAACTGCAGAACTTAGCCAGAAGTGTGGGCAAGAATGAATGTCAGAGACATAGCGGAGAAGCAAAGAAAAATCATGAAAGGCTGGGGAGTGGGAAGGACAGGTAGAGGAACAAGTACAAGAGGAAAACTTAAGGATGAGCAAAAAGAAGTTCATCTATTCATGATTACCAACTGGGTGCTTTCTATGTACCAGGCTCTGTGATAGATTCTAAAGATAGACATGGACCTTGTTTTCAGGATATTTGTAGTCTTCTTAAGAAATGGACAAGAGAGAACCAAGATGGCGGCATAGGTAGACACACTGCGCCTCCTCACACAACCAGAACTGACAGGAAATCGAATGGCAAGGATGTCCGACACCAAGTAGATAAAAAAGAAACATTCATCCAGACCGGTAGGAGGGGTGGAGACGGGCAGCCAGGGCGGAGAGAACTCACATGGCCGTGGCGAGACCAAGACTGGCGGAGTGTGGGACAACGGGGCAGGCAGTCTGACCACGGGCAGACCCTGCGACCCCACATTCGCGCGCAGATAAACCGAGAGGGCCGGACTCAGAATGGCAGAGAACGGGGCAGGCAGAGTGGCGGGTAGCACCCCATGGCCCCACATTCGCGCACAGATAAACCGGACAAACAGCGGGAATCAAAGCAGACCCCGCAACCCAGGGCTCCAGCGCGGGGAAATAAAGCCTCAAACCTCTGATTGAAAACGCCCATGGGGGTTGGGGCAGCAGCAGGAGAGACTCCCAACCTCATAGGAGAGGTCGTTGGAGAGACCCACACCTGGGGGGTGCACGGGCCCACCCACTTGGGGACCAGCACCAGAGGGGCCTGGTTTGACTGTGGGTAGCGGAGTGGAGGACTGAGATCTAGTGGAGAGGGGAGCGGGCACCATTGCTCCCTCTCGGCCCCTCCCCCACGTACAATGTCACAGAGCAGCAACCAGCATTACCCCGCCCAGAGGAACACCTAAGGCTCCGCCCCTTTAAGTAACAGATGCGCCAAGACAAAAAAAAAAAGGCCCAAATGACAGAACACTTCAAAGCTCCAGAAAAAATACAACTAAGCGACGAAGAGATAGCCAACCTATTGGATGCACAGTTCAAAACACTTCTTATCAAGATGCTCACAGAATTGGTTGAATCTGTTCGAAAACCAGATGAAAAAATGAAGCCTATGCTAAGAGAAACAAAGGAAAATGTACAAGGAACCAATAGTGATGAGAAGGAAACTGGGACTCAGATCAATGGTGTGGACCACAAGGAAGAAAGAAACATCCAACCAGAAAAGAATGAAGAAACAAGAACTCAGAAAAATGAGGAGAGGCTTAGGAACCTCCAGGACATCTTGAAACGTTCCAACATCCGAATTATAGGGGTGCCAGGAGGAGAAGACGAAGAACAAAAAATTGAAAACTTATTTGAACAAATAATGAAGGAGAACTTCCCTAATCTGGCAAAGGACATAGACTTCCAGGAAGTCCAGGAAGCTCAGAGAGTCCCAAAGAAGCTGGACCCAAGGAGGAACACACCAAGGCACATCATAATTACATTACCTAAGATTAAACAGGAGAGAATCTTAGAAGCAGCAAGAGAAAAGGAGACATTTACCTACAAAGGAGTTCCCATAAGCCTGTCAGCTGATTTCTCCAAAGAGACCTTACAGGCAAGAAGGGGCTGGCAAGAAGTATTCCAAGTCATGAAAGGCAAGGACCTACATCCAAGATTACTGTATCCAGCAAAGCTATCATTTAGAATGAAAGGGCAGATAAAGTGCTTCTCAGATAAGGTCAAGTTCAAGGAGTTCATCATCACCAAGCCCTTATTATATGAAATGTTAAAGGGAGTTACCTAAGAAAAAGAAGATAAAAAATAGGAACAGTAAAAATGACAGCAAACTCACAGTTATTAATGACCACACCGAAAACAAAAACAAGAGCAAACTAGGCAAATAACTAGAACAGGAACAGAACCATAGAGATGGAGATCACATGGAGGGTTGTCAATAGGGGAGTGGGAGGGGAGGGTGGGGGGAAGGTACAGAGAATAAGTAGCATAGATGATAGGTGGAAAATAGACAGGGGGAGGGTAAGAATAGTGTAGGAAATGTAGAAGCCAAAGAACTTATAAGTATGACCCATGGACATGAACTATAGGGGGGGAATGTGGGAAGGAGGAGGTGGGCAGGATGGAGTGGAGTGAGGGGGGTGGGAAATAGGACAACTGTAATAGCATAATCAATAAATATATTAAAACAAAAAGAAATGGACAAGAAACAGACTTCTGGCCGAGATGGAGGCCTAGATAGATACAATGTGCCTCCTCACACAACCAAAAGAAGGACAACAAATTTAAAAACAAAAAATAATCAGAACTGCCAGAAAATTGAACTGTATGGAAGTCCAACAACCAAGAAGTTCAAGAAGAAACATTCATTCAAAATGATAGGAGGGGAGGAGAGGACACGCAGCAAGGTGGCGGCTGGAGGACCAGGTAGGGGAGGCAGCAGGTAACAGACCAGGTGGTCCCACATTTGCATGCAGATAAACCGGGAGGAACAACTGGGGAGCGAGACAGACCATGCCAACCAGGGTTCCAGTGTGGGGAAATAAAGCCTCAAAACCTCTGATTGAAAAAATCTGTGGGGATTGCAGTGGCGGGAGAAACTCCCAGCCTCACAGGAGAGTTCGTTGGAAGGCCCACAGGGTCCTAGAATGTACACAAAACCACCCACCTGGGGAATTAGCACCAGAAGGGCCCAATTTGCTTGTGGGTATTGGGAAGTGGCTGAATGTCACCGAGAGCTGAGCAAACAGCATTGTATCCTCTCTAACCCCTCCGCCCTCACATACAGCGCCACAACCTAGCAGAGGGTTGCCCCACCCTGTGGAATACCTAAGGCTCTGCCCCTAACAATGTAACAGGTGTGCCGAGACAAAGAAATATGACCCAAATGAAAGAACAGATCAAAGCTCCAAAAATAGAACTAAGTGATGAAGAGATAGACAACCTATCAGATGCACAGTTCAAAACACTGGTAGTCATGATGCTCACAGAAGTGGCAGAGTATGGTCACAAAATAGAGGAAAAAGTGAAATCAAGAAAAATCTACAGGGAACCAACAGTGAAGGGAAGGAAACTGGGACTCAAATCAACGGTTTGGAGCAGAAGGACGAGATAAACATTCAACCAGAACAGAATGAAGAAACCAAAATTCAAAAAATGAGGAGAGGCTTAGGAACCTCCACAACAATTTTAAATGTTCCAACATCTGCATCATAGGGGTGCCAGAAGGAGAAGAGGGAGAGCAAGAAATTGAAAACCTATTTGAAAAGATAATGAAGGAGAACTTTCCTAATCTGGCAAAGGAAATAGACTTCCAGGAAGTCCAGGAAGCTCAGAAAGTCCCAAAGCAGCTGAACTCAAGGAAGCACACACCAAGAAACATCATGATTACATTACCCAAGATTAAAGATAAGGAGAAAATCTTAAAAGCAGCAAGAGAATAGGAGACAGTTACCTCCAAAGAAGTTCCCATAAGACTGTCAGCTCATTTCTCAAAAGAAACTTTGCAGGCAAGAAGGGGCTGGCAAGAAGTATTCAAAGTCATGAAAGGCAGGGACTTAAGTCCAAGATTAGTCTATCCAGCAAAGCTATCTTTTAGAATGGAAGGCCAGAAAAAGTGCTTCCCAGATAAGGTCAAGTTCAAGGAGTTCATCATCACTAAGCCCTTATTATATGAAATGTTAAAGGGATTTATCTAAGAAAAAGAAAGGATCAAGACAATGAACAGTAAAATGACAACAAACTCACAACTACCAACAATTGAACCTAAAAAAACAAAACAAAAACAAACTAAGCAAACAACTAGAACAGGAACAGAGTCAGAGAAATGGAGATCACATGGAGGGTTATCAGCAGGGAGGGGGAGAATGGGAGAAAAGGTACAGGGAATAAGTAGCATAAATGATAGGTGGAAAATAGACAGGGGGAGGTTAACAATAGTATAGGAAATGGAGAAGCCACAGAACTTACATGTATGACCCATGCACATGAACTAAGGAGGGCAGGGGAATGCTGGTGGGAGGTGGGTGCAGGATAAAGGGGAATAAAGTGGAGAAAAAAATGGGACAACTGTAATAGCATAATCAATAAAATATATTTTAAAAAGGAAATGGACAAGAAACAAATACAGGCATACATTTTATTGTGCTTCGCTTTACCGTACGTTACAGATACTGCATATTTTATAAATTGCAGGTTTGTGGCAACCCTGCGTCGAGCAGTAGACTAGAGCAAGTGTACTAGTGCCATTTTTCCAACAGCATTTGCTCACTTCGTGTCTTTGTGTTATGTTTTGGTAATTCTCACAATATTTCAAATAATAATAATGAAAGATTAGGACTAACTGAAGACTCAGCTGATGGTTTGCATTTTTTAGCAATAAAGTATTTTTAATAAAGGTACATACCTTTTTTAGACATATTACATACTCAGTAGGTTACAGTATAGTGTAAACATAACTTTTGTATGCACTAGGAAACAAAAAAAATTATGTGACTTG
The DNA here is from genome assembly GCF_022682495.2 of Desmodus rotundus. Taxonomy (NCBI): domain Eukaryota; kingdom Metazoa; phylum Chordata; class Mammalia; order Chiroptera; family Phyllostomidae; genus Desmodus; species Desmodus rotundus. The sequence continues at coordinate 78,174,567 of NC_071387.1, forward strand.
CTTTATTGTGATATTTGTTTTATTATGGTGGTTTGGAACCAAACCCTCAATATCTCTGAGGTATGCCTATAACTAATCAAAATTGTGACAAATGCTTTAGAAAATTAAAATGTGCACTGCATCAGATAACCAGAAGCTAGAAGGTCAAGGTTTCCAAATTGGGCTGGAATAGTTGATGAATTAACACATTCCCAGGTTCAACCAGGGAGTCTAGGGGAGTTGTTGGGAGACTGATGTAAAAACTGGGGTTAGAGCCCATGTTTGACAATTAAGCCATAGAAGGCCCGGCATCTACATTCGGGGGAGGCTCATCTCAGGAATAATCTGAGTGGACATAGAACTGGCTGGGTGTTAGGTTGATGAGTTTCTGTGGACTGGCCAGGCTGCAGTGGGATGTGTCCTCTGAGCCATGCCCTACCTGTCTCAACTAGTAGGAAACATGGGTCTTACCAAGCACTATGGCTGCTCTCCTCCCATTTACATTGGATCCACCCCGGCTGGTAAGAGCTCTCCTAGCACCACCACTTCTGGCCCATGGCATGCATTCACCAATTATACTGGAGGCCTACTATATGCCAGGCCTCCTGCCAGTCTGTGAAGCTATTACAGTGCTGCAGAAGGCAAGGAACTTATCATCTAATTCAGAGGTTCCCAATCATTCTTGGTTCACAGCACACTCAAGTTCTCAGTAGTTCATCCACAGCACCCTTGGGCCAAAATAAATTCCTATCATTCCCTTTATTTAGAAGTTGGGTCCAAACAACTTAGTGTTTATGTCTGAACAACTTAGTAGTTGTTTGAAGATACACCCATAAATTTCAAGAAAAATTAATATTTTTGTTTCATTCCAGGATGTGCGTGCCTGTTGGCCACTATATAACTTCTCAAACCTTAAAATCAGATCAGACCCCGCCATCCTTGTTTCCTGTTCCACAGTGATTTTTGTGTGGTTTTGGATTTTTATCACAACTGTTGAAAATCCAGCTTTACAAAGATATAACATCACTCAAAGAAATGTACTGGAAAAAATGTAGTATAAAGTGAAATCGCACACTGTCTCCACTTACATGCAAGATGTCAGGCCAATAACCTCTATTTTCCTCAGATATTTAAAATATTCTGTTTATTTTTATAAAATTTTTTTCATTGAGAGTTGACTGTTGACAGTCAAAATTATATTGGTTTCAGGGGTTAGATATTTATATGTTATAAAGTGATCACCCCATAAACCTACTAGGTACATTTCTAAAGTAGGTTTATTATCAGCTTTTAAAAGTAGTACTGGGGGAATTTTATCCTGTGATGAAAATGTGCTGTATTTTCATAGAGGGGTGGATAATCAGGCAAAACTCACCTAACTGTGGACGGATACGTGATAGAGAGTAGCATAAAATGCCAAGAATCTTGGCGGTAGATATAGCAGTGTTCATTGTGAAATTCTTTCAACTTTTTGGACATGTTTAAAATGCCATGCTAAAATGTTGGAAATTCTTTAATTTAATTGAACGCGACACTTAAGATCTGTATATGACACTGTTAGATAACTCAGAAAAGAAACTGGGGCAAAACTGGGGAGGGGGGTGGGTTAAAAGCGGAATATAAGTTAAAACAATAATTCTTTTGGATCCTAGATATGGTTGTCCTGGGTTAAAAAAAAAAATCCTCGGTAATCCTTGGTTCAACTGAATAGGTAAGAACTAACATCAGCCCAAGCTGCTATGAAGGGTAGGGACTGCATTCTTCCTAAACTACACCATCTTGCAAAGGGTCCATCTCACTCTTTCTACCAGGAGTGCCTGTATCAGAATCGCTCAGGCTGTGTGCACTTTCCTGCAGCAACCAAACCTGCAGAGCCGCGTAGAAACCGAGTCCCGCAAGGCCCCACCTCGGAGCGGCCAGCCAAGCGCAGGCCAACGCGGCGGTTACCCGCCCACCCCCGCCCTGCGCCGGTGCAGAAGGGGACTCCGCACAGCCCCGCCTCCCCGGAGATCAGCCGGGATTGCGCTGGGTCCTTGGCTCCCAACTCGGTAGAGACCTGTCTGGCCCGCCTCCAGGTCCTGCCCGCTCCGGCCAGCCTGAATTCGGGCCCGCGGAAGCCGGGCGCGATGGCTGCCCCAGCCCTGGCGCCGGTCACGCGGCAGGTCAGCGGCCGAACCGCCGCTGCCCCGGACCCAAGCGGCCCGGAACGCCAACAACCACTGGCGGCCGCCGTGGCCGAGCTTCCCGTGCTGGACGCGTCCGGGAGGCGGGTGCCGTTCGGTGCGCTGTTTCGGGAGCGCCGGGCCGTCGTCGTCTTCGTGCGGGTGAGCGCGGGCCGGGACGTCGCCTGCTGGCTGGGATGGAGGTTGCTTGCACGACCTCGGCTCGGGGCCCGTCGGGACCCTCTGACGAGGGACCCGGGTCGAGAGCGGTGCCCGCCGGGTCCTTTCTGTTGTCGTCCACTAGAGGCGGCCTGCACGTGAAGCGGCCTCTCGCTTCCGGTAACGGGAAGGGACAAATAGCCCGCCGAGCCAATGTCATTTTCTCAGCAAGCGAGGAGGCCTAGCAGGGGCTGGGTGCGGCCCAGTTTTACTGCGCTTTGGGCGCCCCTTGACACCTTTTCCCACCCACCGTGGGTGCTGAGTTAGAGTAACAGGACACGAAGTACTGGGTCCTTTCTGGACCCTGAGAGTGTTAGTTGCTAACTTGTTCTTTTTGCCCTGTTGGGATTTCAGCATTTCCTGTGTTACACCTGCAAGGAATACGTAGAAGATCTAGCCAAAATCCCCAAGAGTTTCTTACGAGTAAGTTCCTGAGACTGAGTTCCCGAGCAGCAGCGTGCCCTGCTTCAGGGCGACCCTGTGAAAGTCAGCCGTCATTTTTAAGTGTAGTAGGGTCGGGTGGGGAGTGCACTGCCTTTCCGGCCCACATGCTGACAAATCCAGATTATTACTTTCCCACTCCTCTCTCCAGAACCTCCCAAAAGGGGAGATATACTTTAGAGATCTGTTTCTGTCTTAATGTGTTGGGTACTGCCTGCTTCTAAGCACACTATCCATAGTGGTAATTTTGGTGTTACCTACTAGCCTGCCTATTCATAACTGTTGAATGATAATGACCAAAAGCACAAATGCTGGCAATTACTTGTGTTTCTTTTCTTTATTTTTGTCATAGAAACACTCCAAACAGTTCCTCATTATAGGAAAACATTAATATGTCTTGAAGGTGAAAAATTGGATTTGTACAGATTCCATATCCCTGAGACAGCCAAACACATGTGTTTTTATTCAGGCACATAGAGGTTGTCCCCAGGCATTAGGCAGCCTTTGTAAAACTCAGGTCTGTTTTCAGCAGACCTTAACAATAGGGATGTGAAAAAATAAAACTCTACTTTAATAATTTTTATTCTTTTTTAAAGTATACTTTTGGGAGGAGTACAGAGAATTATTGACTATTATTTTAAAGTTCATCTGCGTTAAACATTTTAGCATATATTTCTTTGCTTTGATGCATAGAATTTTGCTGTTTATTCCATTCTTCTAAAAACCTATAGATGGCATTAGAATGTAACAAAAAGAGTTGGACAAGGGGAAGTTGTAGAAAACATAATTTCTAATAGTATGTACATGTGTTTTTTACTCCTAAAGGAGGCAAATGTCACCCTTATAGTGATTGGACAGTCATCCTACCATCATATTGAGGTAAATGTATCACAAATTGAAAAACTAACACGTAAAAATTATATGATTTGAAGCACTAACTATAGGTTAAATTTACTAAAATTTAGATTATAATTACTTTTCTCTCATTTATTTCTTATAAAAATCCCAAATATTTTCTTTTTGTAGCCTTTCTGCAAACTGACTGGGTATTGTCATGAAATCTATGTTGATCCTGAGAGAGAAATTTATAAAAGATTGGGAATGAAAAGAGGTGAAGAGATTACCTCCTCAGGTAACACACCACGAGTCTCAGTAGAAAACGCTGATGGTGTATTTTTACATTTGAATCCACGCATAGGGAAACAAAGGGTAAATTCATAAATCAGGCTGCTTTTTATGACTCTCCTAAGTGGTCCAGACACGCCAGGCTCTAAAAGATTCGTTTCCTGGGTGTAATGACATGGAAAGCTGTTTGTAAAGTACTAAATGAAGTTAAAAAACAAGTTGCAAGGCAATATTTTCAACGATTAGTTTTGTGAAAACAAGAACCATTTCACAAACATAAAGATCTGTAGTGTGCATATGTGAATACAATGAAAAAGGTTTTAAAAGATATTGCAGTGCTTACATGTTTTTACAATGAGTACATTTTACTTTTGTAATTAAAAAATAATTGCTTAAGCTAATATATTTTTATACCTCATCATCACAACTTTGAATACTCTATGTTCTTTAAGTGATGAAATCTGTTTTCATGTGAAGCCCAACTCAAAGGGACTCTTAATAGCTCTTCAAGCAGAGGTAATTGCTTCCCTCATTGTATTTTAATAGCACCTTGTATGTCATTATATATTCAGTTATTGCATGTAAAGTGGCCGGGAGTATAGTTAGTTGAAGAGTTTGATGTTTTATTCACCTTTATGAAGGTGAATAAAACATTCCTTGCCCTTAGCACAATTCTTTTATAATTAATAGAGTTTAATAAGCTTTATGCATTTAGGTGAACTGTTAATATGTTTTAGGTAGGAAAAACTTGGCTTCTGAAATGCCAGATAAGAGAACTCAACTTGAACTCAAATCATTAATTCTCAACAAATATTGAGCTCTTGTTTGTTGACAACCACTGTGTTGGATGCTTCAAGAAGGTAGCGATAAAAGACACAGCCCATGCCATCCCAAAGCTCATAATATACTGAGTGACAGAAGCAAACAGCTAATTACAACCCAGATTAAGGGCTTGTAAAAGAGAACATGTTCTGGTAATACCTGTGCCTGAAATCTGAGGGAGCGAATATCTGGGAAGGCTTCTCAGAGGAGGTGTTGTCTAAGCTCAACCTTAAAGGAGTTAGCTGTGTGAAATGAGGCTGGGAAAGGGTGCTGCTGACAGAGAGCACATGCAAAAGCACACAGACATGCTAAAACTTGACTCTTGAGAAGAAGTGCAGGGCCCTGCATCTGGCCAGAGTCTAAGAGCCAGTTTGGGAATTGGTGTGAGCCAACGGACAGGTTGTAGCCATTTATGCCAAGTATGGGTGACAAGCCAAAGAGTTTGGACCTGTTCTGGAGGCAGTGGAGGAGTCAGTCATGCAAGTATTTGAGGTGGACAAGTGATAGTCACATATCCCCAGTGGAGAAGGCATTGGAACTCACCAACCAGAGCCAGTTTGTGACAAGGCTCGAAAGAAGTGACAGGGCCTGAAGTAGAGGTGGATGGACAGGAGGGGATGGATTGGGGAGCTATTTATGAGATAGAGTTGACATGGCCCATTTACTGATGTTTTTAAAGAAAGCAACTTAAACTTTATTAAAACTATTGATGAGCTAGCATAAACACAGAGTTTGCTCTTTTTCTCTCTTTAGTGTAGGAAATTTCAACAGTACCACTTGTGGACTGTACTCTTTGGACTATAACAGAGGCTCCGCATGTGTAAGGTCTCTGCACCATTTAGCACCTGAGCTGTGAATTGTGGTTTTCACTTTAATAACACCTCACCATGCATTGCCACAACAAAGATACAGAACTGCAAAGAAAACAGTTGAATTCTAAACACAGTATACCCTTGTGATTGTAAGAGAAGGTATAGTCAAATCTTTGAAACTTCTTTGATCTGTGCTAAAGTACTGTATTTCCAAACGGAAAATATTAGGTTCTTATAAAATAATTTTTAAAAGTTTCTCCGTAAAACAGTATGAATCTCAGAATCAGTCTCAGAATAGTCCTACTTGAAATCAACACACTAAAAACTACAGTACAATTATAATGTTAAATTAATGGGACATTTTATAAAGAAAAAGAGTAAGAAAGTAAAGCCATTAAATGGAAGGGAGTTATGGGTTTCCCCAGTAGTATTTCATTTTCCCTTATTTGATAAGAAGCTAATTTATGATATTAAATCTACAGTGATGACTATAGATGCAAGACAAGTACGATGCGGAAAACATGCCTCTTACAATATTTACTTAACCTAGTGTTCTAAGATTCTGATCTTAAGTCTAAGAATCAAAGTAAACAGGAAAGAAAACGGAAAAACAGGAGTTTTATGCATTAGAACTAAATTCAAACTGGCAAAATCAGAGTCTGCTTCACAGAAAAGATTGTTAAATTCTAGGTTGTGGAATCTCCTTCAGTTGAATTTCTAGTATTTTAAAAATATCAAATGACTCTTTCTTTGACATAAGGAGATAGTTTGGATTTCATTTATTGTAGGCATAGAATCCTATAAAACAGTAAACATGTCTTTTCCTCATATCTTCAGGCTAATGAACCTGTATTTGTTTCTTGGTATGTCCATTCTAATGTAAACATGAAAGAAATAGAAAAGTTCAAGGGACAGAGGAAAATAATAGGTATCTGGGAATATTAAGAAGTCAGGCAGGTCAAAGGCAGCATAATCATCAACATAAAAAGTTAAAAGCAAGTCATAAAAGACAGGGATAGGAGAAACATAAGTTACATGAAGGATAAAGTGAGTGAGTTTCTTCACTCAAAGAAAAAACTATTTCAAATGCTTTACATATATTAGCTCTATAGAATTGATACTACCATCATCATCATTGTTATCATCCCCATTTTACAGAGAAGAAACAACATCTTTTTTAGAGCTGAATTTATAAGAAAGTGAAGAAACTCCACCAGGCTGATGAGCACCTCAAAGAGTGGAAGTAGAGTATCAGTCAGTGTGAGAAAGCAAATAGAAAAACTGACAGCCAAGGAAAGATGGAGAGGTAGCTGCCATAGTTACATAGCTACTTCCCAAAGTCTCAGTAGCATAACATGGTCAAAGGTTATTTCCTTTTCTTTCCATTTCAAGAATGGTGCATCCATTTGGGTGCCTTGTGTCCAAGTAGCAATTTAGGGACACCATGTGGAGGGATCCAGGCTCCTTCCATCTTGTGGCTCTGCCATTTTCAGCCCCAGGCTCCCAAGAGTATAGAAGAAACGGGGAGAATCACTTGTGGCAGATTTTAGGAGCTGTCACACATCATTTTACTCATTGGTTAGAACATAGCTACGTGCCATACCAAACTACCAGGAAGACTGGGAGATGTAGTTCAGCTGTGAGCCCGGAAAGAAGAAACAGATTCTGACCAGCATATAACAGTGTGCTGCAATGTTTCTTGAGAAGGGATGGAGCTACCGATATGTAGGTTAGAGACTAAGCAATGTATGAATGGGGAATTTAAAAGGAAAGCACCACCAGTTTGAGAAGTCTGTAGCCCACAGTTTTCATGGCAGATAATGACCTGGGTCTGTCATCACTTTTTCCTTTCAAGCAGAAGTCCTCAACCTGGGACAGTTTTTCTCTCCAGGGGACAGCTGACATTGTCTAGAGACATTTGTAGTTGTCACAACTTGGAGGATGGTGGGTGCTATGGCATCTGATGGGTACAGAGGTCAAGGGTGCTGCTAAACACCCTACGTTGCACAGGACAAAGAACTATCTGGTCTAAAACATCAGCAGTGAAAGGCTGAGAAACTGTTCTTTGAAGAAAAAAAAAGTCAAAAGTTAAGAGGACACAAAAAGAATGTTTTATAGAAGTACTAACATTATCTTTTTAAATATCTAATTGAATATAAAGTGATAACATCTAAAGACACTTTCTAATATTTTAGGACAGAGCCCCCATGTAAAGTCAAATATACTCTCAGGAAGCATTTGGAGCCTGTGGCGGGCAGTGACTGGCCCTCTTTTTGATTTTCAAGGAGATCCAGTTCAGCAGGGTGGAACCCTCATTTTAGGTCCAGGTAAGCATCAAAGCCCAGACCCAGCAGGACACCTCTCGTGCCTTTTAGAAGTCCAGAGGCCTCCTGCTTTCTTCATAAAATGACAACCACGTAAAAATGGGCGACTTGACATTGTACCATTCAGGATGCTGTGCTTTCGTAGGGGGCACCTTTTGTTGCCAAAGACTTGTTTGTGTTTTGATGTCTGCCTATTTATTGGATGTAATGGGTCCATCATTCCAAGCCCGAGTGTTTTCACATATTTGGGATAGGAAAAGCCAGTCTTGGTTTGGTGAACTGTATATGGCTATAACACTTGAAAAAATTCAGTGGAGGTGAGTATTTCCAAGTAGGAAAAAGTCATCAAGCACCTTTTTTTTTGGTCAATAAATGAATCAGTCTAGTTAATTACATCTCTCAAAACTAGGAGCCTTGCTCAGTGTCAGACAGCAAGTCAGCCCCAGGGTCAGCTCATTCAATAACAGTTATTGTAAACCATATGCTGTAAATAGCTTTGTTGAGCAGTTTGGACCACCTGAAGTTCCTGTGTCCCCACTCTGCTAAACAGTTGTGTTGAATCTTTACCATGTTCAAGTATTGCACTCAGGGACAAACACCCACCCATGATAGTGTCAAAATACCTATCACTATATTGTAAACTATTTTTTCTTAGTTCTTCCTCTTTAAAATTGTCTACATTTGTCTTAACCGGTGTGACTCAGTTGGTTGGGCATTGTCCCACAAAGTGAAAGGTCACCAGTTTGATTCCCCATCAGGGCACATGCCTGGGTTGCAGGTTCAGTCCCTGGTTGGGGCAATTAATGTTTCTCACATCACTGATTCTCTCCTCTTTCTCCCTTTCTTCCCCTCTCTCTAAAAATAAATTAAAATAAAGTAAAATAGTCTACATTTGCCCTAGCTGGGTGGCTCAGTCACCTGGAGTTGTCCCATACACTGAAAGTTTGAGAGTTCGATTCCCGGTCAGGATCCATTCCTAGGTTGCAGATTTGATTCTCTTTTGGGATGGGTAACAGGAAGCAACCGATTGATGTTTTTCTCTTTCCTTTCCTCTCTCTCTAAAATTAATAAGTTAACATTGGGTGAGGATTACAAAAATTGTCCACGTTAGTGAGCATAGCTTCTAAGAGTTATAAAATTTACATTCACTTTAATAAATTCCAGATAGTTAAATGGAAGTCTTTACAAAGAGTATTTTGACCAAGCATTATAACTGTGGGGCTTTTTGCATCTGGAACACTACAGTTAACTAAGAACACTAAGCCGTGTTTTGTGAGAATGAATCCTATAAACTAGCCCGGAACAACATTGAGCTATATTTCTGAATGACTCATTTCCATCCTCAGCCCTGGAAGGTGTTTTTCTGAGTCCTCATCTCCATGTCTTGGCATCATTTGACCACACATTCAGTTGTGTAAGAATGAAGAGTGCAGGGAGATTGTCATTTGTGTCCCGGGTTGAGAACATACTTAAAAATGTAGCTTCTCTAAGGAAAGAACTAGGTGTACTTATTTATAAAAATCTGTGTCATGGTTAACCCAGTATTTTATCTTGCTTTATTTGCATTATTTGATAATAAGCCAATTTATTATATTAAATCTATAGTGATGACTGTAGACAGCAGATAAGTGTAATGCAGAAAACATGCCCATAATGTTTCCTTAATCCAATGTTTTAAGTTAAAATTCTGATTTTGAGCTTAAGAATCAAAATAGAGAGAACTAAACTATAAATTATGACTTTTATATTGTAGCAGATAAAAGGATTGTAAACATCTAAGGACCTGATTGTCTTAGTGTCCTTATTTTCAGCCTCTTTTGGTCTGTAGTTATGATGCAGATAGCCTATTAAATCAGTGTTTGGGAGTGAATTTTTTTTTAATTTTTTAAAAATATATTTATTGATTATGCTATTACAGTTGTCCCATTCCCCCCCCAACTCCACTCCATCCTGCCCATCCCCTCCCTCCCACATTCCCCCCATATAGTTCATGTCCATGGGTCATGTATATAAGTTCTTTGGCTTCTACATTTCCTACACTATTCTTACCCTCCCCCTGTCTATTTTCCACCTATCATCTATGCTACTTATTCTCTGTACCTTTCCCCCCCTCTCCCCCTCCCACTCCCCTATTGACAACCCTCCATGTGATCTCCATTTCTGTGGTTCTGTTTCTGTTCTAGTTGTTTGCTTAGTTTTCTTTTGTTTTGGTTTTAGGTGTGGTTGTTAATAACTGTGAGTTTGCTGTCATTTTGACTGTTCCTATTTTTTATCTTCTTTTTCTTAGGTAACTCCCTTTAATATTTCATATAATAAGGGCTTGGTGATGATGAACTTCTTTAACTTGACCTTATCTGAGAAGCACTTGATCTTCCCTTCCATTCTAAATGATAGCTTTGCTGGATACAGTAATCTTGGATGTAGGTCCTTGCGTTTAATCTTGGGTAATGTAATTATGATGTGCTTTGGTGTGTTCCTCCTTGGGTCTAGCTTCTTTGGGACTCTCTGAGCTTCCTGGACTTCCTGGAAGTCTGTTTCCTTTGCCAGATTAGGGAAGTTCTCCTTCATTATTTGTTCAAATAAGTTTTCAATTTTTTGTTCTTCCTCTTCTCCTGGCACCCCTATAAATCGGATGTTGGAATGTTTCAAGATGTCCTGGAGGTTCCTAAGCCTCTCCTCATTTTTCCGAATTCTTGTTTCTTCATTCTTTTCTGGTTGGATGTTCCTTTCTTCCTTCTGGTCCACACCGTTGATTTGAGTCCCAGTTTCCTTTGCATCACTATTGGTTCCCTGTACATTTTCCTTTGTTTCTCTTAGCATAGGCTTCATTTTTTCATCTACTTTTCGAACAGATTCAACCAATTCTGTGAGCATATTGATAACCAGTGCTTTGAACTGTGCATCCGATAGGTTGGCTATCTCTTCGTCGCTTAGTTGTATTTTTTCTGGAGCTTTGAAGTGTTCTGTCATTTGGGCCATTTTTTTTTCTTTTTTTGACTTGGCGCATCTGTTACTTTAAGGGGCGGAGCCTTAGGTGTTCACCAGGGGGGGGTAACACTGGTTGCTGCCCTGTGATGCTGTACGTGGGGGAGGGGCCGAGAGGGAGCAATGGCGCCCCCCTCACTCTCCTCCGGATTTCAATCTTTCACTCCGATACCCACAATCAAACTGGTGCTGGTTCCCGAGTGGGTCTCTCCAACGACCTCTCCCGTGAGGCTGGGAGTCTCTCCTGCTGCCGCCCGAACTCCCAGGGGCGTTTTCAATCAAAGGTTTGAGGCTTTATTTCCCGTGCTGGAGCCCTAGGTTGTGCGGTCTGCTTCGCTCCCTGCTGTTTGTCCGGTTTATCTATGTTCGAATGTGGGGCTGCGGTGTGCTACCCGCACTCTGCCTGCCCCGCTCTCCACCACTCCGAATCCGGCCCTCTCGGTTTATCTGTGCAAATGTGGGGCCGCAGGGTCTGCTAGTGGTCAGACTGCCTGCGCCGTTCGTCCCACACTCCGCCAGTCTCGGTCCCGCCACAGCTACGAGAGTCCTCTCCACCCCGGTGCCCGTCTCCGCCCCTCCTACCGGTCTAGATGAATGTTTATTTTTTATTTCCTTGGTGTCGGACCCCCTTGCCATTCTATTCTCTGTCAGTTCTGGTTGTGCGAGGAGGCGCAGTGTGTCTACCTATGCCGCCATCTTGGTTCTCTCCGGGAGTGAATATTTTTAAGTAATTTACTCCAGTACTACATTTAAGAAACAGCCCTGGCCCTGGCCAGTGTGGCTCCGTTTGTTGGGGTGTCATCCTATACACCGAAAGGCTGTGGTTTGATCCCTGGTCAAGGCATGTATAAGAGGCAACCAGTCATGTTTCTGTCTCACATTCATGTCTCTTTCTCCCTCCCTCTCTTTCTAAAATGAATAAATGCATTAAAAAAGTTAAAAAAAAAACCAAACCAGCCCTGGCCAGGTAGCTCAGTTGGTTAGAGGGTGGCCCCCGTGCACCAAAGTTGCAGGTTCCATCTCCAGTCAGGGCACATACACGAAACAACTGATGAATGCATAAATAAGTGGAACAACAAATCTATCTATACCTCTCTTTCCCCCTCCCCTTTCCCTCCCTTTTCCTTTCTCTCTCTCTAAAAAACCAATAAATAAAACATTATAAAAAAGAAAGAACAGATGTGATTTTCCAGTTTGATATCTGTGTTAGTTCTCATGTTCTGCCTCTTTGACAGGACATTTTATTTAATTACATTGAATAAAACCTAATAGAAGGTTATAATTTAAGAATCTTTCCCCTTGGATCTCATAAGACATTAAATATTATTCTTATTTAACCATATCCTTGTCATGCTTTATTACCTTAATTAAAAATTATGGTATTACCAATGGAACATAATGTACTCCAGTTAATTAATTTTTCCCTTTGGACTAATTAAAAGTTGAAAAGCTCCCTTGATTCTAGTAAGCAGTAAATCTAATAGATAATAATATATGCCAACCTCTGCCTTTTATTCTTATTGTCTTCTAGGTCACTACATCCATTTTATACATCGTGATAGGAATAGATTGGATCAGAAACCCATCAACTCTGTTTTACAGCTTGTAGGAGTTCAGCATGTGGACTTCACAAGCAGACCTCCAGTTATCCATGTGTGACAATACAGACTCTGTCACTTTCAGATGGAGCCTTGAGATACGGCCTCGTGTAGTATCTAAATTGTTGGCTCTTCCCAGCCTTTGAGGAGTTATGAAAACATAGAGAGACATGTACCAGTTGATTTGCGTTTTGAGAAGCACTGGTTGTCAAAAATGTGATGTATACTCGTAATTTTATAGCTTTTAAAGTTTTAAACACAATTTTATTTTTATAAAGTAAAACTTTAAAAGCTATCAAATTCTAAATACCATTCTTTATATTATGCTATATCTATTCAATGAAAAGGGTGTTGCTTTTTGGCCATGAAAATCATAAATCCTTATAAAGAACACATAAGGGGAAGGTTAAGCAACTCAACACCATTTTATCCAGTGGAAAAAGTAAAAAAGGATATTACATTCTGATTTATTATTATCACATATTAAATAATATAATCACATTTTTATATGTATTTGTTTATATTTTTGTATGCTTAGAAAAAAGACAAAAAATAACCACACCAGAATATTGCCTGTAGGAATCTCTATGTGGTAAGATTTATTTTCTTTTTCACACTTTTCTATATTTCCCAACTACTACACAGTGAGTACGTTTTTGGTCAGGAAAAAGTCTTACAAAATTTATGAAGAATATTTTCTTACACAACGAGTTCCACAAGGTGCAGATATATAGGTGCAGGCCACATATTTCTATGCTGGGAGTTTTACTCGGAGGAAATAGGGCAGACCACAACTTTCATATGGTCTGTCCAAAGCACCTTGTCACCTCACATAACATTATCCTTTCACTAGGATTTCTTTTTTTTTGGTAAAAGGAGAAAAATTTATTTTAGTTATATAAGGTACATGTTTAAAATATGGTGGGCATGCTTTTGGAAAAGGAATTTTATGAATTGTTTAAACTAAAAATACTTTAGAACTTAAACATACGCTGTGGTTTGGTTTTACACTACAGACAACTTCCATTTCTCACCCCCAAGTTGCTTTTGTTTAGTGGAGTATTGTCTTCTTTTATTTTTCTAGAATCTTAATATGAAGTGTCCCAGAAATTATGATGAAAAGTACAGCAAAACCAAAGTACAGGGTTGGGAAAAAGTAGTGGTTTACAGTTGTTTGTATGGAAAATAATATAATAATTAATAAGTAATATAAGAGTAAACTTTCTCATATAACTGTAAACCTACTTTTGCCCCATACTGTATTGGTGATTTTTAGCAAGTATATTAACTGCTTTGTATACTGAATTTACAGTTCTTTTATATCAAGCTATGAAGTCACACACACAAAAAATAACGTATCCAAATATTTGAATGTATTTTTACGTACATACACATACATGTATGTACATATATGTATATACATATACAGGCACAAACATATTTTTAATCAGTAAAAATGAAATTTCTCATAAAATTGAAATTAAGCAATTTTGTCTGTTTTGTAGGAAGGAAAGACTGGTGGTAACCCAGATCCCTTTGTTGACTTTAGACTTAAAACTGCTGAATCATAGCTTACACAAAATTTTATATTTATAAGTGAACACCATATTTTTCTACAATACATAAATGTTCCTTATGTGACTTCAGGAAGGTACAGTTATGTAAAGACAATGCAGTGGTAAATTGGCTGCTGAAACAAGACGTTTAATACAAATAATAGTTGTTATAAAATACATAAATATGCTCCACATCCAGATGTACTGGACTCAAAATTTCCTAAAACCTTCCTGCAGTAAGTATATAAAAATACTAGATAAAAGAGTAACATCTAACACTTTAATGGTGCTAATTATTTGCCAGGTACTATTTCAAATGCTTTACATATATTAGCTCTATAGAATTGATACTACCATCATCATCATCATCCCCATTTTACAGAGAAGAAACAACATCTTTTTTAGAGCTGAATTTATAAGAAAGTGAAGGAACTCCACCAGGCTGATGAGCGCACATTGAAGCTGTGGACTGCCCTAGGGTTGTGGCCATCCCAGGAATTAAAGGCTGTTTCTCGACCAACTCCAAGGACTTGCACAGTGGAGAGTTAAAACAAAAGCCACTGCATAGAGGACAACCTGAGACCTGTGCGTGAGGGCTACAGCCACATCCATCCCTAGACCTAGGAGCCTGGTGAGGACAGGTAAGCCTTCTGCAATGAACCATGGGGACAACAAGAATTACAATAAAATTAAAGTATATTTTTAATTTTTAAAAATGCAGATACTTTTGCCCTGGCTGGTGTGGCTCAGTGGATTGAGCGCCAGCCTGAGAACCCAAAGGTCACGGGTTCAGCATCTGGTCACAGCACATGCCTAGGTAGGAGGCCAGGTCCCCAGTTGGGGGACTGCAACAGGCAACCTTCATGTTTCTCCCCTCTTTCTTCCTCCCTTCCCCTCTCTCTGAAAGGAAATCTTAAAAAAAAAAAGATTGATGATGAACTAGTAATTGAGTAAAATGTTCATGTTACCATCTACCGTGGGGGGAGGGGCAGAGTGATGATAATGTCCCCCTGAAAACTGGAAGACAAACTTTAAAAAAGCAACATCATCTACTTCGCAGTTCATAGTTGTTTTAAGAAGAGTGTTCCGGTGATGTTTGGGGCATGCAGTTGTGCAGGACACATTAACATCATTCTGTGAATAATAATTTTGCATTTATATCAGAGTTCTTTTAAATTTTCTTCACGCAATTTCAATTCTGAGTTTTTTTGTGCACATATAAAAAGTGGAGTGGTAGCTGTTCATGTACTGGGTGTATTAGCAGAAAACTTGGAAAACAGTTCCAGGATGCGAGTTTTATATCAGATAAGCTTATTCCTGAAAAGGGAATTTAAAAAGATTTTTTTTAGCCAGTTTACAAAAGCAAAGCAAACCTATTCTCTCAAAGGTGAAACATCTGATGAACACTAATCCAAATTCAGTTTAAAAATTCAACATTGAAGAAAAAATGATTTGTGGCAACAGTATGAGTATAAATTTGGGTAAATATTGTGATGAAAATATCCTAAAATAAGGAACCCATGGAGCAGTAGTATGCTTGGAATTTGTTGTGATACACACATAATTCATGATTGTGTCCAAACAAGCTATTGATCATATTATATTTGTTAAAATTTACCAATTAAAACATTGAATTTACCATTTTGAACACTTTGAAAGGTGTACATTTCAGTGGCATTAAGGATACTTGTATTGTGCAGCCATCACCACCACTCGTCTCCGGAACTCTGTCGTCATCTCGCATGGAAACCACACTTAAACAGGATTCCCCACGCCCCCGTCCTCCTAGTTCCTGGTAGCCACTGGTTTAGTTCTGTGTCTATAAATTTGAATAGGAACCTCACGCAAGTGGACTCATAAATATCCTTTTATGTATAGTTTATATCCCTGAGCCTAATGTCTTCATAGTTCATCAGTGTGTCGCATGTATCAAAATTCTATTCCTTATGAAGGCAGGATAAGATTCCATTACATGTATAAACCACGTTTTGTTTATCCTTTTATCTGTTCATGGACATTTGGATTTTTTTCTGCCTTTTGGCTGTTGTGAGTAATGTTGCTGTGAACATTGGTATAGAAATATCTGGTTGAGTCCCTGCTTTTAGATCTTTTGTGGATGTACCCAAAGGTGGAATTGCTGGATCATATGGTAATTCTGTTTGATGCTTTGAGGAACCACCATCCTGTTGTCCACAGAGCTGCACCATTTTACGATACTAACAGCAGTGCACAAGACTTTCAAATTATCTAACATTTATTTTTTAATTTTAAATAATAACCATTCTAATGGGTGAGAAGTGATTTCTCACTGTAGTTTTGACAGAATTTGCCAGTTTTTAAAAATGTATGCACAAAGTAACCAAACAACAAAACTGCAGTGAAAGCTGATGTCGAATAACCATTTCTTAAAAAGTGAGCACAGCAGCCTGCACTTCTTTGTTGCCTGTCACCGAGCGGACATCAGGAACGTCTGTGCGCTGAAGAACTGCTCTGTAAATCAACCTGTGTTCTCATTGATGATGAACAGGTGTTTTGTACATGGGTCCAGTATGTTTTGGGTTCTTTTGTTTAGTAAGTTGGAAATCTTTTATGAATTTATTCAGTGAATGGTGTGCCAAAAAAAGCTTGAACTCTGGAAGCTTTTAGCAAATCATATGACTGAAAACAAACCACAACTAGGCAGACGTTGAAATCTGGCTCTCAAAGAGGAAACTAAGCAAAATAAGTAATTGAACGCTCAAATATGATAAAAGATTTAATTTTGAAATTCTATAACTTTGCTTTACAGCCCTATATATATATTTTTTATCCTCACCCGAGGAAATGTTTATAGATTTTAGAGACAGAGGAAAGGAGAGAGAGAAACATTGATGTGAGAGAGAAACATCGATCAGTTGCCTCCTGTATACACCCAAACCAGGTATGTGCCCTGACCAGGGATTGACCCCACAGCCTTCTGGTGTACAGAACAAAGCTTCTGTCAACTGAGACACCTGGCAAGGGCTACAGATCCTATTTTTAATTGGATAAATGTGAACTCTGCATCATAAAGGAATTAAATTGAAATAAATAAATAAAATTGCCTATGTTTTTGTAGCATTGACATTCAAAGAATTATAAATGGAGAATTTATTTGATGAGTTTCCTATATGTTAAAAAGATTTTATTTATTTATTTACTTAGAGAGAGGGGAAGGGAAGGAGAAAGAGAGGGAGAGAAAAATTGATCAGTTGCCTCTTGAACACCCCCCTACCAGGGAACCTGGCCTGCAAGCCAAGTATGTCAAACTGGGAATCAAACTGGGGACCTTTCGGTTTATGGGGCCAAGCCCAACCCACTGAGCTACACCAGTCAGGGCTGATAAGTTTCATTTGTAAAAATTGTGTGTTGAAGAAAGGTACTCTGAGCGGTGGTAAAAGACAGTATCTGGAAATGTTAGGGCTATTTGTTTTTAATATGAAAAAAATGGACTTGAAAATAACCTCCATTCAGCAAAGTTTGAGCTTACCAGACACCTCAGTACTATAGAGACAGAATAGTAGTTTGAAATGTGGACTACAGAGAAGAATCAAATGAAGAGGTTTGCAATTTCAAGTCATTTGACTAGAAAAATAAAACTTTGAAGAAGGTTGCAGGGAATTTTACTTTAAAAATTAAAAATAGTAAAACCATATTGAAAAACATAGTTTTCAGAAAATACCAATGACATGGCATTAGGGACAGATTAAGCTTAGAAATGGATTGAAGTATTCAAGTATGTTTTAATCATAATTTTTCTGCTTATATTATTTTTTAAAGTTCAGATAATATAAGTTTTAAAATTTTTAAAGACTTTTATTTTTAAAATAGTTTTGAATAGAATAATTTTATAGGTCCCTTTGAAACAGTTGTCAATAGGTATTTCAGGTAATTATATAATGTTAATTATTTTTGTGCCTTTTTTCACTCTCAAATTACATGGTCACGTAGATCATCTTCATTGATGGGTGAAGCAAATAAATAAAACAGTCATTAAGAATAAAGAATATTTTGCCCTGGCCCAGTTGGTTATAGCATCATCTGGTAACCAAAAGGTTGCGGGTTCAACTCCAGTCAGGGCACATACCTAGGTTTCATGTTCGGTCTCTGGTCCGGGTGTGGGCCCTGCAGCTGCTGGTTGGAGGCAAATGATCCCCAGTCTGGCGCAGAACCCTGGTTTGGGAGTGTCCGAGAGGCAATCAACCAATGCTTTTCTCCCATCAATGTTTTTCTCTCACACTCTCTCTCTCAAAGCAACAAAGAAAAATGATGTCTTCAGATAAGGATAAAAAAGAGCATAAGGAATATTTAAAAAACACAGATAATAAACCTAATTTAATGAAAACTATAAAACAATTTTTATTTCCTTTGGAAATTAAAAAATTTAATAAGATAGGAGCCTTAGCATAATTCTTGAAGAATATGAAAATATAATATATATATATAATTTCTATTTTACTGTATTTTATTCAAGATTTTATTTTAATCTTGAAGAGATTCCAAGATTACCCTAGGATCACAATAAGATCATTCAGAATTAAACATCATCTTAGAATTCTTTTTTTTAACGTATTTTTTATTGATTATGCTATTAGTTTTCCCAATTTTTCTCCGTTTATCCCCACTCTGCCCTGCCCCCCAGCCCTCCAGTATTCTCCACCCCTTAGTTCATGTCCATGGGTTGTACATGTAAATTCTTTCAGTCCTCTGTTTCCTATACCATTTTTCTCTCTCCCCGTCTGTTTTATGCCTACGAATTATGCTTCTTCTTCCCTGTACCTTTTCCCCCCTATTCCTCCCTTCCCCCTTCCCCACTGAAATCCCTCCATGTGATGTCCATTTCTCTGATTCTGTTCCTGTTCTAGTTGTTTGCTTAGTTTGCTTTTGTTTTTGTTTTAGATTTGTTCATAGTTGTGAGTTTGTTGTTCATGTATTTTATCATTTTCTTAGATAAGTCCCTTTAACATTTCATATAATAATGGCTTGGTGATGATGAACTCCTTGAACTTGACCTTATCTGAGAAGTACTTTATCTGCCCTTCCATTCTAAATGAAAGCTTTGCTGGATAGAGTTATCTTGGATGAAGGTCCTTGCCTTTCATGGCTTGGAATACTTCTTTCCAGCCCCTTCTTGCCTGCAAGTTTTCTTTTGAGAAATCAGCTGATAGCTTATGAGCACTCCTTTGTTGGTAACTCTCCTTTTCCTTTTGCTGTATTTAAGATTCTCTCCTAATCTTTAGTCTTGGGTAGCTTAATGATGATGTGCTTTGGTGTGTTCCTTTTTGGGACCAACTTCTTTGGGACTCTCTGGGCTTCCTGAATTTCCTGGAAGTCTATTTCCTTTGCCAGATTGGGGAAATTTTCTTTCATTACTTGTTCAAATAAGTTTTCAATTTCTTGCTCTTGTTCTTCTCCTTCTGGCACCCCTATAATTCGGATATTGGAACATTTCAGTTTGCCCCAGAGGTTTGTAAGTCTCTCTTCACTTTTTTGAATTCTTATTTCTTTATTCTGTTCCAGTTGGATGTTTATTTTTTCCTTTTGTTCCAAATCATTGCTTTGTGTCCTGGTTTCCTTCCTGTCACTGTTGGTTTCCTGAATATTTTGCTTTATTTCATTTTGGGTATCTTTCATTTGTTTTTCATTTTTCAACCAAGCTCTATCAGATCTGTGAGCATTTTGATTACCAGGGCTTTAAATTCTCTGTCAATTAGGTTGGCTATCATCTCATTGCTTAGCTCTTTCTCTGGAGTTTTGATCTGTTCTTTCATTTGGGCCATATTTCTTTGTCCTGGTGCAGCTGATCGGTTGTAAGGGGGCGGGGCAACCCTCTTTGCTGTGCTGTGGCGCTGCCTGTTGGGCCTGCTTTCCAACAAACTCGTGTGAGACTGGAAGTCTCTCCCATTGCAGCAACCCCCACTGTCATCCACAGTCAGCTCTGAGTCCCAGTTTTGCCTTCAGCCAGCCCCGCCCACCCAGTCCACCACCTCACCTCAGTTTTTCTGAGCTGGCCCATGAGGTCTGCTGTCTTACCAGTCTGGTTGTTCTGGTTGATTCTTTCTTTAATTCTTTGGTTGTCAGAGTTCATGCAGTTGGATTTTCTGGCGCTTCTGGTTGTTTATTGATTTTAGATTGGTTGTTATTCTCCTTTTGGTTGTGCAAGGAAGCAAATGGTTTCTACCTACGCCTCCATCTTGGCCAGAACTCGAAAAGTATAAAACAATTTTAAATCAACCATTCTTATCAGGAACACATAAAGAATTAACCATATATCTTAACCTCAATACATTTCACACTCAAGTTCATACATACCATGTTCTGTTATTATTGTATTGTAAATCAGTAAGAGAAACAAAACAAAACCTCCCATAGACTTTTTTAAAAAAGATTTTATTTATTTATTTTTAGAGAGAGGGGAAGGGAAGGAGAAAGAGAGGGAGAGAGACATCAGTGTGTGGTTGCCTCTCGAGCGTCTCCTACTGGGGACCTGGCTGGCAACCCAGCCATGTGCCCTGACTGGAAATTTAACTTAGAACCCTCTGGTTCGTGGGTCTACACTCAATCCACTGAGCTATACCAGCCAGGGCTCCCATAGACTTTTTAAAATTAAAAAAAAAAAAACCCCAAAACAACACTAAAAACTCATGGGGCAAAGGAGAGATTGTGATGGGTGTTAAAAATTAGAATTGAGGCCTGGCTGGTGTAGCTCAGTGGATTGAGCGTGGACTGTACAGCAAAGGGTCGCTGGTTCAATTCCCAGTCAGGGCATATGCCTGGGTTGTGGGCAAGGCCCCGGTAGGGGGCATGCGAGAGGCAACCACACACTGATATTTCTCTCCCTCTCTTTCTCCTTCCCTTCCCCTCTCTCTTAAAAAAAAAAATTAGGGACTTCTGGCCAAGGTGGAGGTGTAGGTAGACACATTGTGCCTCTTCACACAGCCAAAAGGAGGACAACAATTTAAAAACAAAAAACAACCAGAACTGACAGAAAATCGAGCTGTATGGAAGTGCAACAACCAAGGAGTTAAAGAAGACATTTTCATCTAGACCAGTAGGAGGGGCAGAGACACACAGCTGGATGGAGAGGACTCGCGGCAAAACGGTGGCTGGCCAACCCTGCGGTCCCACATTCAAGCGCAAATAAACCGGGAGGAACAAAGGGAAAGCAAAACAGACCGTGCAACCCCAGGGTTCCAGCTCGGGGAAATGAAGCCTCAAACCACTGACTGAGGACCCCTTGGGGGTTGAAGCAGCAGCAGGAGAAACTCCTAGCCTCACAGGAGAGTTCCTTTGAGAGACCCACAGGGTCCTAGAATGTACACAAACCCACCCACATGGGAATCAGCACCAGAAAGGCCCACTTTGCTTGTGGGTAGCAGGGGTAGTGACTGAAAGCCAGCAGAGAGCAGAGCAAGCGCCACTGTTCCCTCTTGGACCCTTTCCCCACATACAACATCACAGGGCAGCTCTGTGGGTTGCCCCCCACACTGTGCCTAAGGCTCTGCCCCTTTACATAACAGGTGCACCAAGACAAAAAAAATGGCCCAAAGGAAAGAACAGATCAAAGCTCCAGAAATAATATAACTAAGCAATGAAGAGATAGCCAACCTATCAGATGCACAGTTCAAAACACTGGTAATCAGGATGCTCACAGAATTGGTTGAATTTGGTCGCAAATTAGATGAAAAAATGAAGGCTATGCTAAGAGAAACAAAGGAAAATGTACAGGGAACCAATAGCTATGGGAAGGAAACTGGGACTCAAATCAATGGTATGGACCAGAAGGAAGAAAGAAACATCCAACCAGAAAAGAATGAAGAACCAAGAATTCAAAAAAATGAGGAGAGGCTTAGGAACCTCCAGGACATCTTTACATCTGAATTATAGGAGTACCAGAAGGAAAAGAGGAAGAACAAGAAATTGAAATTTTATTTGAAAAAATAATGAAGGAGAACTTCCACAATCTGGCAAAGGAAATAGACTTCCAGGAAGCTCAGAGAGTCCCAAAGAAGCTAGACCCAAGGAGGAACACACCAAGGCACATCATAATTACATTACCCAAGATTAAAGATAAGGAGAGAATCTTACAAGGAGCAAGAGAATAGGAGACAGTTACCTCCAAAGAAGTTCCCATAAGACGATCAGCTGATTTCTCAAAAGAGACCTTACAGGCAAGAAGGGGCTAGAAAGAAGTATTCAAAGTCATGAAAGGCAAAGATCTATATCCAAGATTACTGTATCCAGCAAAGCTATCATTTAGAATGGAAGGGAAGATAAAGTGCTTCTCAGATAAGGTCAAGTTAAAGGAGTTCATCATCACCAAGCCCTTATTATATGAAATGTTAAAGGGATTTATTTAAGAAAAAGAAGATAAAAAATATGAATAGTAAAATGACAACAAACTCACAATTAATAACAACCACACCTAAAACAAAAACAAAAGCAAACTAAGCAAACAACTAGAACAAGAACAGAATCATAGAAATGGAGATCACATGGAGAGTTATCAACAGGAGAGTGGGAGGGGGAGAGAGGGGAGAAAAGGTACAGAGAATAAGTACCATAAATGGTAAGTAGAAAACAGACAGGGGGAGGCTAAGAACAGTATAGGATATGTAGAAGCCAGGGAACTTATATGTATGACCCATGGACATGAACTAAAGGGGGGAAATGTGGGTGGGAGGGGGTGTTTGGGGAGAGGGGAGTGAAGCGAAAATGGGACTTTAATTGCATAATCAATAAAATATATTTTTTAAAAAGTACAAATAGGTAGTTACAGAATAGCCATGGGGATGTAAAGGACAGTATAGGAAATGGAGTAGCCAAAGAACTTACACACATGACCCATGGACATGAACAATGGTGGGGGGATTGCCTGAGGGAGTAGGGGATACTGGGTGGAGGGGGCCAAAGGGGAAAAACGTCAGGACAACTGTAACAGCATAATTAATAAAATATAATTTAAAATATTAGAACTGAACAATAGAGACAATACTAGTGAAATTCTTCAAAAATTGTATTCTAATGTAAATTTATACCCTAAACACTCATATTGGAAATGTAAAAAGGACTGAAAATTCATGTACTAGGGTTCAACTTTAAGAAGTGATGAAAGCAGCAAACTAAACCTGTATGAAATATGAAAAGAGATAAGAAAATAAGAGTTGCAATGATTAAATAAAAAACAAAAATGTAATGAGGAGTTCAACAGACCAAAATTTGGAAAAAAAGTATATAAACCTATGGCAAAATTAAAGAGAAAGGAGAGAAGGTACAAATATTAGAAATAAAAAAGGGACAAAACTACAGACATAGATTAAAATACAGAAACATTTTGCCCTGGTCACGTGGCTCAGTTGGTTGGAGCATTATCCTGTGCACCAAAGGGTTGCAGGTTTGAGCTCTGGTCTGGTTGTGTATGGGAAGCAACCAATCACAAAAAAGTAGGGTTTATTCCAAAAGTGCAAGTTTGGTTTTACAGTAAAAATTAATATAATCCATTAGTTAACATATTTAAGATTAAAAATGTATATAGTTACTTCAAAGAAGCAGGAAAAAGCATTGATAAATTTTTTTATTTTATTATTTTATTTCATCTTTTTTGTATTTTAAAAAAGATTTTATTCATGTATTTTTAGAGAGAAGGGAAGGGAGTGAGAAAGAGAGGGAGAGAAACATCAATGTGTAGTTGCGTCTCACATACCCCCTACTGGATACCTGGCCCACAGTCCAAGCATGTGCCCTGACTGTGAATCAAACATGTGACCCTTTCATTTGGTTGGCTGACCAGTACTCAATCCACTGAGCCACACCAGCCAGGGTTCTTTATTGTATTTTTTTACATTACCTTTTAGTCCCCTTGTACTCCCCTCCCCCAGCAACCACCACATAACAATATGTTAAAATTTAGCATCCATTTATAGTTTTAAAAAAACCGTAAGCAATCTAGAAATAAAGGGGAATTTCCTTACCCTGATAAAAGTTATCTACCAAAAACCTACAACAAATGTCATAATTAATGGGAAAATATCATAACTCTTCCCTTTTAAAGAAGAATGAGAATGCTTATTAATATTGCTAGTGATTTGACATTATAGCACAGTTCTAGCCAGCACTAAACCACAATAAAACAAAAGCTACAAGAACTAGAAAAGAAGTAAAACTTCCTCATTTTTAAGTATATTTTATTGATTATGCTGTTACAATTGTCCCAATTTTTCCCCCTTTGTCCCCGCTCTGCTCAGCACCCCCTTCCCTCCAGCAGTGCCCTCAACACTTAGTTCCTGTCTCTGGGTCCTGCATGTAAGTTCTTTGGCTTCTCCATTTCCTACACTATTCTTAACCTCCCCCTGCCTATTTTGTTCCAATTGTGCTTCTTAATCCCTGCACTTCCCCCCATTCTTCCCCATTCCCCTCCCAGCTGTTAACCCTCCAAATGATCTTCATACCTCTATGATCCTGTTCCTGTTCTGGTTGTTTCCTTAGTTTGTTTTTTAGATTCAGTTGTTGAGAGTTGTGAGTTTATTGTCATTTCAATGTTCATGGTTTTGATCTTCTTTTTCTTAGGTAAGTCCCTTTAACATTTCACGTAATAATTGCTTGGTGATGATGTATTCAATTAGCTTTACCTTGTCTGGGAAGCACTTTATTTCTCCTTCCATTCTAAATGACATCTTTGCTGGATAGAGTAACCTAGGTCGTAGGTCCTTGTTTTTCATCACTTTGAATACTTCTTGCCTACAACATTTCTTTTGAGAAATCAGCTGACAGTCTCATGGTAACTCTTTTGCAGGTAACTCTGCTTTTCTCTTGCTGCTTTTAAGATTCTCTCTTTATCTTTAATCTTTGGCATTTTAATTATGATGTGTCTTGGTGTGATCCGCTTTGGGTCCATGTTGTTTGGGACCCTCTGTGCTTCCTGGACTTGTATATTTCTTTCACCAAATTAGGGAAGTTTTCTTTCATTATTTTTTCAAATAAGTTTTTAATTTCTTGCTCTTCCTCTTCTACTCCTGGCATCCCTATGATTTTGGATGTTGTAATGTTTAAAGTTGTCCCACAGATTCCTAAGCCTGTCCTTGTTTTTTTGAATTCTTGTTTCTTCTTTCTGTCCTGGTTGAATGTTTATTTCTTACTTTTGTTCCAAATCATTGATTTTATTCCTGGCTTCCTTCCCTTCACTGTTGGTTCCCTGTGGATTCTTCTTTATTTCACTTTGTGTAACCTTCATTTCTCTCTTTATTTTGTTACCGTACTCAGTGAGTTCTCTGAGTGTCCTTATCACCAGTGTTTTAAACTCTGCATCTGATAGGTTGGCTATCTCCATTTGGCTTAGTTCTTTTCCTGGAGTTTTGTTCTGTTCTTTCATTTGGGTTATATTTCTTTGCCTCCACAATTCAGCAGCCTCCCTGGGTTTGTTTCTGTGTACTAGGTAGAGCTGCTTTTACTCCCTGTCTTAGTAGTGTAGCCTGTGTAGCAAAGGCACCTGTAAATTGTGTGGGGTGGAGCCTTAGGTAGTAGCCAGGGTGGGGCAACCTGTTCCACAGTTCTTGGGCTCTCGGGGGCCAGAGAGGGGACAATGCTGCCACCTAGCCTCTGGAGGTTTGCCCAGCACTCACCCCATTTCTAGTCAGTCCACCCACTTCCCATATGCCATTAGCACCCCTTTGGCTGCTGCCCTGGGGTTTGCATATGTTCTAAGTCCATGTGGACCCATTAAGCAGTGAAAATGGTAGTTTTTTCTGCCACCCCAATACCCACTGGTTTTTGCAGCCAGAGTTAATGGGGGTCTATCTCCCTGGTGCTGGAACCCTGGACTGTGCATCTGGTCTGGGCTGGGATCGCTTGGTCCTGGAATACCCTTCCCAATTTTTATCCACCACACATGAATGCAGGACCATGTGTTCCGCTGCCACCACTGTTTGTCCCTGCCACATGGCCTCTCTGCCCTGTCTCCGTGTCTCCATCCCTCCTACCCATCTGGAGGAATGTGGCTCTTTAAATCCTTGGTTGTCAGCTCTGGCTGTTGTGCTTGGTGGATTGAGCACAGGCTGCGAACCAAAGGGTCGCAGGTTTGATTACCAGTCGGGGCACATGCCTGGGTTGCGGGACAGGTCCCCAGTGGGGGGGCATGTGAAAGGCACCCACACATTGGTATTTCTCTCCCTCTCTCCTTCCCTTCTGCTCTAAAAATAAATAAATAAAATCTTTAAAATAAATAAATAAATCCTTGGTTGTCAGACTTCCATACAGCTCAATTTTCTGACAGTTCTCGGTATTATTTGTTTTTGAGATCTGGTTGTAACTCCTTCTATGGTTGCACAAGGAGGTGAAGCATGTCTACCTACGTCTCTATCTTGACCAAAGAACTAAAACTTTAATTTAACACATATGACATGATTGTCTTTAATCTTTGATTGTCTACACAGAAAACCAAAAAAGAATCCAGAGACAAATTTTTACAATGAATAAGATTGTTTGCTGGAAATAACATCAATATTCAAATTTCAATTGCATTTCTACATACCCTTAATAAATAAGAAACCTCAGGTAAAAATTATATATAAGGGCAAAAAACTTATCAGGTTCTCAGGCATAAGTCTAATGTGTTAAATCCTTATAAGAAAATTATATATTAATTAAAAAATTTTTTAAAAACCTGAATAAATGCAGATATGTACCATATTCATAGAGAATTCTCATTATTCTAACAATGTCAGTTGTTCCTAAATTGATCTACAAATTCCTAACAGTTTTTACAGACTTTTTCCGTAAAGCAACTTCCTTCTGTACAGCAACTTCTTTCCTTCCTTCTGTACAGCAACATGAGATGCTGGTTCTAAAATTTATGTATGAGAACAACAGGTCAAGAAAAGCTAAGACATTCTTGAAGAAGAACAAGAGGCATGAAATGGCTTGTTCTATGAGATACCAAAATGCAAAATAAGCCCCTTGCAACTAATATGGTGTGGAATTGGCATGATATATCTATAAATTAATTAAGTGGAAGAGAAAGCCCAGAAACAGATATACACATATATAGATGCTTAGAATATGAATGTCAGGATGGGCGGGGTAGGACAAAATGGCAGCCAAACTACAACCCAGAAGAGACGGCTGACGTCAAACCAGGGAACCACCAATGATGGACTGCGGCTTTGTTCCAGGAGACCAATCCCTAGCCCCCATGTAGAGAGCCAACCAGAATTTGGTGCATAAATCCCCGCCATTCTCCCTGCTTCCCCCGGACTTGCTTGCCCGCTCCGCGGACCGGAGAATCTCTCCCAGGTGCGCAAACCCCAGTAAAGCTCTGTACTGCCTAATTCTGTGGCTGATTGGCATTTCTTCCTCGGCGGAGCCTAAGAAAACCTTTCATTTGGTGCCGAAACCCGGGAGGAGGAGTTGTCTGCTGAAGACCACTCCTCTCCCTACTCCCCGAGGAGGCCTCGTGGCCACCCCACCAGTCCGGACTAAGAACCAGGGTAAGTGCCGTTGCCCTTACATTTCTGGTCCCTGAACACCGATTCCTGGCCCCCATCTGCTGGGAGAGACTGTTCTCCCACCAAATCGCAGCGCTGCGTCGGGGTGACCCTTCCGGGAGAGGCTGCTCTCCCTCCGCTGAAGGGCTCTAGGCACTGGAGGAGATGTCCCTGGGCCTAGATCCTCATTTTTAACAGACCAGATCAGCAACTTGGGTTGAGGGACACAGATTCCCACTTGCTAATCCTCACGGGACCAGGAATGGGGGGACAGGCATCCAAACCAGACCCTAAGTTACCTCTAGGGTGCCCCCTGAAAAATTTGCCAGCTATTGATCCTGGCCTCAAGCGAAAACGGCTGATTTTTCTATCCACTATGGCCTGGCCGTTATATCAGCTCAATAATCACGAAACCTGGACTCCTGAAGGTACTTCCGATTTCGTTACCCTTACTGACCTAGATAATTTTTGCAGACAGACTGGCAAATGGCCTGAGGTTCCATACATTCAGGGCTTTTGGGCCTTGTGCTCCCGCCCTGATCTGTGTGCCCAGTGCTCCACAGCTCAGGTTCTCCTGGCCCGAGGGAACTCTGACCCGTATGGCCTCCTAAGCCAACTGCCCCAGAACCCCCTTCCTCCTTTTCTGATTACCCTGAAGATCTTGCTTCTCCTCCTCCTCCTCATCAGCTCCCACGGAGGGCTACTCCAGCTCCGGCCCTCCCCTCTCAGCCGGATTCTTCCCCTCCCTCTGAAGACCTTTCCTCCCCAGTCAGCTCACACTCCCGCTCTCGCCTGAATCTAGAGCCCCCAGACTCCCGTATTTGCCCGCTCCGGGAAGTGGCAGGAGCAGAGGGTGTTGTTCGGGTCCATGTCCCCTTCTCACTAACTGACCTCTCTTCAGTTGAGAAACGCCTAGTCTTTCCACCTCTAACAACTGTAATTCCCAAAAGGAGGGCTCTGCCTTCCCCTTGCCCTTCATCTCAGGCAGTCAATTGTGATAAACTCAGAGAAGTCACCCAAGGCCCCGGAGAAAATCCAGCCCTATTTCTCAACAGACTAACCGAGGCAATGATGCTCCATACCCGCCTTGACCCAGCTTCTAATGCTGGGGCCACTGTCTTAGCTACTCACTTTATCTCTCAATTGGCCCCAGACATTAGAAGAAAATTTTTAAAAAGGCCGAGGATGGCCCCCAAACCCCCATCCGAGATCTGGTAAATATGGCATTTAAGGTTTTCAATAATCGGGAAGCAGAGGCTGAGGCTGCCCGCCAGGCACGCCTACAGCAAAAGGTGGCCCTGCAGACCCAAGCCATGCTAGTGGCCCTGCAGCCAGCGGCAAACACCGGCACAGGGGCGAAGCCTAAGTCCGGGCCGAAGAACGCCCCACCGGGGGCCTGTTTCAAGTGCGGCAAACAAGGACACTGGGCCCGCCAGTGTCCTCAACCCCGGCGACCAACGAAGCCCTGCCCTGATTGCCGACAGCTTGGCCACTGGAAGGATGCCTGTCTCCTTAGAGGCTTTCCCCTGGCACCTCCATGCGGGGGACCAGCCAGTCAAGGTGCAGACTCTTCCCTGGCCGCGCCGGAACTTCTTGGACTCCTAGATGACTGAAGCGGCCGGACTCGAAGACCCCCATGACCCCCATCACCCTCGCCGAGCCCAGGGTAACACTGCAGGTAGCAGGTAAGTCCATCCCTTTCCTGGTGGACACGGGGGCTACCTACTCTGTTTTACCATCTTTTTCAGGAACTCTTACTCCTTCCCAGATCTCGGTCATGGGGGTTGACGGGACCCCATCTCGCCCGTGGTGAACCCCTCTGCTTAACTGCAGTCTGGACGGCTTTCCCTTTTCCCATTCATTCCTTGTCACACCCTCCTGCCCCATCCCACTTCTAGGATGGGACATTCTCCAACTACTAGGCACCACTCTCCAGGTCACGTGAAACCCTACCCCTTCCTCCTCCCTTATCCTTCTGCTGTTAGAAAATCCAACTCCTCCTCCAGCTCTGCCTATTTCCCTTTCCCTCGTCAACCCACAAGTATGGGACACTTCTACCCCAACCATTGCATCCCATCACCTAAAACCTCCAACCACTAGCCCCTCCCCTCTCCGCCCCCCTGACAGTAGGAAGTAGCCAGATTAAATGTGGCACCCGTTATCCTATCAAAGAGGTCGGAATGTCAGGATGTCAGGGTAGGACAAAATGGCAGCCGAACTACAACCCAGAAGAGACGGCTGACATCAAACCAGGGAACCACCAATGATAGATTGCTGCTGCTTTGTTCAAGGAGACCAATCCCTAGCCCCCATGAAGAGAGCCAACCAGAATTTGGTGCGTAAAACCCTGACATATTCCCTGCTTCCCCCGGGACTTCTGCTCTGCGGATTGGGGAACCTCACCTGGGTGCGCAAACCCCGATAAAGCTCTGTACTGCCTAATTCTGTGGCTGATTGGCATTTCTTCCTCGGCGGAACCTAAGAAAACCTTTCAACGATCAAGTCCATGCTGTAGATAATTGGAGAAAGGATGGAGTATTAATAAATGATGCTGGATTATTTGATTATCCATAGGAAAATATAAATACATTAGTGCAATATATCTAAGCCACTGTTTTTTATATCAATATTACTTGCAGCCAAATCTAACTCTCTTTGATAGAGATTCCTAATTCACACCAAACACCAAAAGAATTAACTCCAAAAGAATTAAAGACCTTAATGTAAAAAACAAAACATTTATACTTTTATTTCCTATAAGAAAATGTTTTTATGAAGTTGGAGTAGGAGAGAAATTCTTAAATAAGATTTTAAAGAAAACAAAAATCCTTGGTAATAGGAAAATACAATAAAAATTAATAAAAGAACAAAGAAAAGGATTGCAAATCTTTTAAAAAAGAAAACAAAAATCTTAAAGGAAAATATTCAGACATCTAATTAAATCAAAATCTATTTATCAGTGGACAGCAAAATGGGGAAAAATGAATTGAGAAAAGATATATGCAGAGAAGCAATGGCTGGTGTGGCTTATTGGATTGAGCACCGGCCTATGAAACGAGAGGTTGCCAATTCTATTCCCAGTCAGGACACATGCCTGGGTTGCAGGCCAGGTCCCCAGTTGGGGGTGTGCAAGATCCAACAGATCAATGCTTGTCTCACACACATTGAAGTTTCTCTCCCTCCCTTTCCTTCTTTCTAAAAATAAATAAATAGCCCTGGATGGTGTGGCTCAATGGACTGAGTGCCAGCCTGCTAGCCAAAAAAGGTCAATGGTTCGATCCCCAATCAGGGCATATGCTTGGGCTGCAGGCCAGGTCCCTGGTTGGGGCGTACACATCTCTCACACATTGATGTTTCTCTCCCTCTCTTCTCTTTCTAGAAAAAATAAGTAAATCTAAAAAAAGTTATTTAAAAACATTTAAATAAATAAATAAACAAAATCTAAATCTTAGCACTAAAAAAAAGATATATGCAATGCACATAGCAACAAAAAAGATTAATACAAAGAATGTATCAGAACTTCTACAACTCAGTTGTTAAATAAGATAAACAACACGATAGGATAGGGACAAAAAATACCAACTATTGCAAACCTAGAGGGCACAATCAAAAACCACCCTCACTTCTGACACCAACTGCCAGTGCAGGGGTTTCCCCAAACCACACTCAGGTTTGATTATTCTCTAAACAGGTTCACAGAACTCACTGAAAGCTGTTGTACTCACAGTTACATTTTATCACAGGGAAAGGATTAAAATCAATAGGCCTTCAAGATCTTTAAAAGACTAAAATGTATATATCTGGAACTAATAGCAAAATATTAAATGTAAACTGTAACTGAAAAATAAAATGTTTTGAAAAGGAAAGAAATAAGTAACCTATTGAGTCAAAAAGAAGACAAGCAAACATTAAAATGAGCCAAAGAAACAAAAGCACATAAGGCAGTCCCAAAAGGACCAAATGCAGAGCTCGCAGTTGCCTCTTTGGAATCAGGACAGTGCTGTTTTCCCAGCATCGATGGTTATGTGTGGAATGTTGCCAGCTAGGGGAGCCCACCCGAACCCTGGTGTCCAGAGACTTTGCTGGGGCTCCTTGGTTGACTGCCCAAGTGGCTGACTTCAGGCTCCAGCTCTCTGGAGGTTAAGCTGATACCAAACTCAAATGATAACTCAAAACTACTACCACAGATGACATTGTCAATCACATCACTTATCTATCAGGTATGACCCAAGGCCCTCAGGCAAACACAGACACTCCCCCTAGCAGGGCAACATTCCAAGGGCTTAGAGATTACCTCTAAGGAGCTGATGGCAAAGGCCAGACCTCTTTTGGGAACAGATCACATTCTTTACTACATAACCATAAATTCATAAGGAAAAAAACCTTGTAAATGGCTTCTAAACACATGAAAACATGCTTAACCTCACTAGTAATTAAGACCTTGCAAAACTAAAACCACGATGAGATATTATTTTATATTCAGGAATTTGGCAAAATAGAAAAAGTGTGACAACAGGTTTTGAGGATATAGAGCAGCGATTTCCAGCCGGTGTCCTGTGGCAGTCACACTGATGTGCCGCAACAATTTTAAAGCATGCAATATCCGACTATTTATTTATACAGGGGCACTGACCTCTTTCCCCTTAGATTTTCAAATTAAGAAATGACATCAGCCAACACAATAGCCATCTGGTGCAAATGAATCAAAATTATACCTACTTTTTTGTCAGATTGGCAAAAAATATATTTTTTGGTGTGTTGCCAAATTTTAGTAATTAGCTTGTGTGTGCCATGAGATGAAAAAGGGTGAAAATTGCTGATATAAAGTCATGGGTGTTCTCATACACTCATGGTGAGAGCATATTTTTTTCACTCCACAAATTTGCGTGTCATCCTTGCGCAGGGACCGTGCTCATCCTCTGTGTATCATTCTAATTTTAGTACATGTGCTGCCGAAGTGAGCACTAACTGTTTAAATTGAGATATGTGGAAGGAAAAGGGGTCTATGGAAAGCAACCTCACAGGGTAATCTGATCATAAATTCATGACTGGGCAGGTCTTGGAGGGTAGACATGCCCCAGGCCTATAATTTTTTAGTAAAAGGTTTGTCTTTGCCTTAAGCAAGCCCTCTTCATTGTTTTTGTGCTAGGTTAATGCTCCTTTGAAATAAGTGTAAACATCCGTAAGAAAGCGGATAGTCTTGTTAACAACCCAGTAATTCAAGACCTGCTACTGCGAAAGTGTTCTCCAGAGCACCCGAGATCTTGCTCCCTGGCATGTTGTCAATGTAGATCAAATAAACTCTTACGAAAATGCTCTACAGGTTTGGACATTTCTCATGTCGACAGATATCACTGACACATTACATTAGTTTCAGGTGGACAACATAATGATTTTATAAATGTATATATCGCAAAATGATCACAATAAGTAAACATCCATCACCACATATAGTCCCAATTTTTTTTCTTGTGATGAGAACTTTAAAGATTTACTGTCTTAGCAACTTTCAAAGATGCAATAGAGTATTATTAACCAGTTACTGTGGGGGTTCAGTATGAGCCACCCCAAGATGTGCACATGTGGTATGTGGATTGCTTTGAGCTAAAGGCAACTTCAGCCAAGAGCTAAAGAGAAATTTAGGCCCTTTCCTTAACAACCTAGAAGAATTTGAATTAGGGGCCTTGCTTATAATCAGAGATTATCAGAGATAACCTCTTCTGACCTGTCTGTAGGGCAAGAAAACTATTTACTAAATATCTGCCTTTTTTTAATGATCCCCCAACGATACTTCGAAGCTCCCAAGGCAACTTACTTCATCCCTAGCTCAGGAGGTCTTATGATGTCTCACATACCCCCATTCCCTTTCTGTTCTGAACCTATAGTGCATGTGGAGTCTGATTCTCTAAGGGATACAGGGTCCTCATACATGTGTATGTATTAAATTTGGTAATTTTCACTTGCTGATCTGTTTCATATCTATTTGATTATTATCAGACCAGCCAAAGAATTTTGAGGGTAGAGGAAATTTTCTTCCTTCCCTACATCACCATGCTATAATTGCACTGCCATGATTTCTTCTTTTCTCTTTCTTCATTGATTGATTCTAGACTGAGAGGAAGGAAGTGAGTGAGAGAGAATCACCAACACGCTGCTCCACCCATCCATCCATCCCTGCACTCATTGGTGGACTCTTGCATGTGCCCTGGCGGGGGATGGAACCCACAACCGGGGCACATTGGAACAACACTCCAATCAACTGAGTTACCCAGCCAGTACTGAATTCTTTATTTCATAGATTGCAAACACAAGGCCCACAGTCCGAATCCCGCCCTCCACCTTGTTTTATCCTGCCCAGCACCTTGTATCTACCCCATGGCAGTGCTGAGCTGTCGCTTAACTGTTAAGGGGTAGTTTTACATTCGGCCCTTTGAAGGCATCCACGAGGATGATGTGGCTGGTCCCCGGTGAAAATGAGTTTGACACCCCTGCTTTATTTTGTAACTGGAAGCTGGTACCTTTTGACCACCTTCACCCATTCGCCCCAATCCCACCCAACTTCTAGCAACCACCAATCTGTTCTCGGAATCTGAGTTCTATTATTTTTTTTTTTTACAGTTCACATGTAAGTGAAGTCAGAGTATTTATCTTTCTCTGCCTGATTTATTCACTTAGCATAATGACTTCAAGGTCCACCCATTCTGTCGTAAATGATCACATTTCTTTTTTTATGGCTCAATAATATTCAACTGTGTATAGCATATCTTCTTTATCAATTCACCTATCAATGGACACTTAGGTTGTTTCCATGTATTGGCTATTGTAAATAATGCTGCAATGAACATCGGGGTGCAGGTACCTTTTCGAGTTAGTTTTTTTGTTTCCTTTGTCTAAATACCCGGAAGTGGAATTGCTGGATCATATGGTAGTTCTATTTTTAAGTTTTTGAGGAATTTCCATATTGTTTTTGACAGTGGCTGCACTAATTTACATTCCCACCAACAGTGCACACTGGTTCCCTTCTCTTCACATCCTAGCCATTTTTTTGACAATAGCTATCCTAACAGGTGTAAGGCAATAGCTCATTGTGGTTTTGATTTGCATTTCCCGATGATTAGTGAGGTTGAACACTTTTTCGCCTGCTAGTGAATCATCTGTAGGTCTCTTCTGGAAAAATGTCTATTCAAACCCTCTGCCCATTTTTTAATCATACTGTTTGATGTTGAGTTGTATGAGTCCTTTACATCTTGGATATTAATCCCTTTTCAGATACAGGATTTGCAAATATTTTCTCCAATTCCTTAGGTTGCCTTTCACTTTGTTAATGGTTTCCTTTGCTGCGCAGAAGCTTTTTAGTTTGATGTAGAGTGGACAAATTGGAGAATTTGGAGAATAATTTGTCAATATCTAGTAAAATTGAAAACATGTATAGCTCTGGAGTATTATATAAACCACATGAAATGCACAAAAAATGTCTATAGCAACAGTGTTCATCATAGCTATTAATTGGAGACATCCTAAATGTCCATCACCAGGAGAATGGATGAATTATGTTTAAGTATATATTGCTTAAAGTACCTACATATGAAATCTGTCTGGGAAAAGGCCAGGCGTTGTTCATGTAACAAGAACGGTTTGCGTGACATCGATGTAACCTGGCAGCCAAGGAGACTGGAATGCCCATGAGTGAACAATGACAACTTCACTGCACTAGTCAGTGGGGGCGGTAGATGCCATCGAGTGAGCATGTGTACTGTGTGGCTGTTGCATTCAAACTGACTGAGCAAGTAGAGAACGAATCTACATCAAATTTTACGTTCAGCTTGAACATTCCCTCATGGAAACTATCAGATGATTCAGAAGGCTGTAGCTATGGGCAACTGGTGATCGGCACAACACACCCTCATCAGGACGACACACCTGCTCATGACCACGTCTTGTGCAGAGTTTTTTTGGTGAAACGTCAAACCGCCCAGGTGACTCTGCCCCCTACAGCCCAGATTTGGCACCCTTTGACTTCTGGCTTTTCCCAAAACTAAAATCACCTTTGAAAAGGAAGAGATTTCAGATTCTCCATGAGGTTCAGGAAAATACAATGGGGCAGCTGATGGCGATTGGGAGAACTGTGTGAGGTTCCAAGGTACCTACTTTGAAGGAGACTGAGGTTTCATTGTCCTATGTACAATGTTTCTTGTATCTTGTATCTTCTTCAATAAATGTCTCTGTTTTTCTTTTTTTGTTGTTGTGTTGTTTTTTAAAGATGTTATTTATTTTTAGAGAGGGGAAGGGAGGGAGAAAGAGAGGGAGAGAAACATCAATGTGGAGAGATGCCTCTCACACGTCCCCAACTGGGGACCTGGACCAAAAAGGCACGTGCCCTGACTTGAAATGGAACCAGAGACCTTTGGGTCCTCAGGCCAGCACTCAGTCCACTGAGCCACACCAGCCAGGGCTCTTTTTTCATGTTACATGGCTGGATACTTTCTGGATAGATATATACACAAACACACACAATCACATCGAATTTTGCCATGTGTAATGCACACTTTTTGGTCCAAATTTTTGAGGGAAAAATAAGCATGCGTATATACATGGGTAGTGCTAATTCTGTAGCTATATAAATGTTTTTAATTATTTTATTTATGCTTATGTGTTAAAAGTGTAACTCTAGAAAGCATAACAATATCTGTATGCAAAATAATATCCTGGAATATGATAATAGCTTTTGCTTCTAAATATAAATAAATAAAAATTGAATAAAAAATTAAAATGAAAGCTTTTTCCTGACAGTTTGGGCCAAAAACATGGGTGCACATTATACACGGTAGCGCATTATACATGGCAAAATACAGTGTGTGTGTATGTGTGTGCATACATACATATATATATATAAAACATAGCCTGTTTTGTTATGAATTCATTGATTTGTGCCTTACACTATTATCTAATAATTGCCTTTACGGCCTAAATGTTGAAAGAGAAGGCAGTTAAGAATTTTCCATATATACATGTAAATTATATCTACAAAAGTAATACATATAGGTTTACTGAGCTCCAGTTTTAGTTCCCACCTAGAATGATAACAAGGGACATCTTTCTTCTTTGGGATCTGTCTGATAGGTGATAAGGCCTGATAATCAAGGGAAAGATATTTTCCAGTGCCTATTATGTGTTAGAATGTGGGAGAGTTAAAGGACAGATAACCCTGGCTGGTGTGGCTCAGTGGATTGAGTACCAGCCTGCAAACCAAAGGGTCACTGGTTTGTTTCCCAGTCAGGGCACATGCCTGGGTTGCTGGCCAGGTCCCCGGTAGGGGGTGCATGAGAGGCAACCACACATTGATGTTTCTCTCCCTCTCTTCCCTTCTGTCTAAAAATAAATAAATAAAATCTTTAAAAAAGAAAGCCCATAAATCTTTTAAAAAATCAAAATAAAAAAATATAAAGGACAGAGAGCCCTGGTGGGTGTGCCTCAGTGGACTGAGCACTGACCAGGGAACTGAAGGGCTGCTGATTCAGTACCGGGTGAGAGCGTATGCCCCTGGCCAGGTCCCCAGCTGGGGCATGACAGAGCCAACTGGTCGGTGTTTCTTTCACACACTGAAGTTTCTCTCCTTCCTTCTCCCTCCCTCCCCCTCTCTCTAAAAAAAATAAGTAATAAATAAATAAATAAATAAATAAAGATTTAAAGGGCAGATAAAGGAGAATTTCTGCTTCCAATCATTCAGAATATATTTGGGGAAGGTAGGAAGAATATCAGGGTAACTGACAAAATAGGGTAGTAGATAATCAAGGTGTAGTAAACCTTGATGAGGCCTTGGAGGAAAATACACTAGACTGAAGTGCTTGAAGGTTTGCTCATGATTTTTAAAAAAATTTTAAATTATCTATTGATTTTAGAGAGAAGGGAGAGAGAGAGATACATTTGTTGTTCCATTTATTTATTTATGCGTTCATTGGTGGATTCTTGTATGTGCCCTGAATGGGGATCAAACTGCTACCTTGGCAAACTGAAACCACTCTCTAACCAACTGAGCTACCCGGCCAGGGCTGCATGTGAGTTTTAAAAGTGGCTCACAAAGACCACAGTTTAATTAGCTTTATTCACCATGATGAGGTATTTAATCAAAGCTCTTATGGAAGTAAAACTTGTTTCTAGAAAATCATTTTAAATATTAAGTCAATCTTCTAACAATGCCATTTTTAAAAAGAGGTAAGCCCTCAGAATATTTTTAAGGTTCCTTTAGAAATAATTATGACCCTGTTACTTAACTTCACTCTGAGAGCAGCCTGTAATTACTCACATTTTCAGATTTTGACTTCTAGGCCTTAAAAGCCATATGTGAGTGGATTTACTGGCTTGATGTGAATATAGAATAGCCTCATATTTCCAAGCAACATGCATACATCTCTCGTAAGCATGACAATCATCTTTCTGCATAAACCAGTATCTTTCTTCTCCTTTTTTTCTAGGCTGAAAGCTCAGATTTTGATATTTTATTGCTCATGTCTGTATTGGTAAGCATGAAGGCCTCCTGGGAATTAATTACGTGGCCACACAAGGAAAATGGAGCAAAAGCAAACATTTTCAAAAATGCATTGGAAAAAATGATTCATGCATACTGTGAAATTATGGAAAAAATATATAGAACCAGAGACATTCTGGTTGAGAGACCTGTGACTATGGGTAAATAATTTGAGCATCTTTCTGCCTTTTTAAAAAATAATGTACCCTGTGTCCTATTGTTGAGAAATTATTCAAATATTGACTTAGAATCTATGGGCTTCATCGTAATCACACATATGTCTTTTAGAAAGTCATTCTGTTTTTTTTTTTTTTTAATTTTACTTGTTTTTAGAGAGGGGAAGGGGAGGAGAAGGAGAGAAACATCAGTGTGTGATTGCTTCTCCCACACCCTCTACTGGGGACCTGGCCCAAAACCCAGGCATGTGCCTTGACAGGGAATCGAACAAGCGACCCTTTAGTTCACAAGCCTGCACTCAATCCACTGAGCTACACCAGCCAGGGCTGTTGTAAGTTTTTTTTAAGGTCTTTTAAGATAGAAAAGTGAGCCACACACAGGGTACATAATAATATATATGCTTGTATACTATATCTGGATACATAAAATACTGAAAACATTGTTTACCTATAGGAGGGCAAGTGGATGATTTGGGAACACCAATGAGATGGATTTTTATTTATTTTATTTTTTAGAAAGAGGGTAAGGGAGGGCGAGAAACATTGATGTGAGAGAGAAACCGTGATCAGCTTGCCTTCTGTACGTGCTCCAGGGGACTGAATCTGTGACCCAGGCATGTGCCCTGACTGGGGAATTGAACTGGTGACTTTTCAGTTTGTGGGATGATGCCCAACCACTGAGACACACTGGCTGGGGCGAGATGGAGATGCTTTAATATACATTACTTTGCATTTTTGAATTTTGAAACATGAATGTATTATCTACTTAATAAACAAATGCAGTTATTTTTATAACGAATAATCATCGTAAATGGTCATTGCACTATAACTGTTTCTACATTAGATTCTAATTGGTTATAAAAGATTCACATAAAAATGCAAAAAAACAAAGAACATCAACCTCATTGTTTTATAATCACAGTTCTCATATTATCTTGGATAATATTATTTTCTGTTTCCCAAAAACTTAGCAATATGCTCATTCATACTGGTAAGAGGGTGAATAGAGGTTAAAACAAGGAGATGCTATTTTCTAGCATGAGAGAGGAGTTGAGGAGGAGGTGCTGCCAGGAGCACTCAGAATGGGATTCTGCGGCGATTGGAGAAGACCACACATCAGTTAATACTTGAATGGCTGTGAAAAAGAGGAAGAATGAGCCCCACAGAAAAACAGTGGTACGGGCATCCAGGAATAGGCAAGAGTATGGAGGAAGACGGCACTTTGGGGGCCCTGGGAGCATATGTGTCTGAGCACACGAGGCAATAAAGGAATCACAGGAGATGTCATAGATGACATCAGAGCCAAGTCATGGAGGCCTTGTATGCTTTTTAAATACCATTCCTCACTGAAAGGCACTGGGCCTCCCTGGAAAAATAGCTGACTCCTTGGCAGGGCAGGAAAAGGACAAATTAAATCTGGAACACCCTGTGCCAGAAAGTAAGAAAGTACTACAATATTGATGGGGACATGTCAAAAGGACGCAGTAGCCAGTATGAAGTGGCACCTACTAGTCAAATCTGAGATAATCTGAGCATCAAAATAAACAAAGACTATAAGGAATTATATCCCACTACAGAACACAAGAAATAAATCATCCATAATTCATCCCATCCATCTACCTACATGCATACACACATACATACATATGTACGTACATAAGAGGAAAGCCCTTTCTCTATAGAATGCCAATTAACAAATCTAGAAGACAATTAGAAAAGCATCAGTCTGGACCATTATAGTAACAACTGATTTAGAATCAACAACATGTACTAAATCATGGAAGTGGAAAGTTTGGGGTCTTAAAAGTATCTCCCCACAAATTATTTATTAATTACAAAGGGAAAAATTGCACCCTTACACTGGAAAAACCTGGCAGGCAACACCTTAATGAACTCAGTGATCAACCTTCATGAATTTCCCAGAATAGGGCAAATGTCATCCTGAGCCTCCCAATGTGCTATGTCAAGGATGCACCCTCGCAGCAGAGAGCAGCAGCAAGTATGCAATATGCACACCCTGATGCTAATCCTGCGTAGAGAAAGGATCGCTTCCTGGGCCGGGAAGAGAAATGCTATAAAGACATTATTAGGACAATTGGTGAATTTTGATGATGGACTACATATTTGATAGCTGTATTGTGGGAATATTAAGTTTCCTGAACTTGACAATGAAATTATGCTTATGTAAGAGAATGTTCCTGTTCTTAGGAGATACAGGTCATGATGTCTATAATGCACTTTCAGATAGTTCAGATTTTAAAACATTTCCCTCTAAATGAACTTTTCCATGGGGTTTGAAAATTTTCAAACTTAAAAAAAAAGGTGACTCTCATAGAGATACGTAAAATAATCCAGAAGATAAATTCAAGACTTTCCCTAAACAGGGCTGGTAGCTGTTAGAATTTTTTACTTATTTATTTTTTTAAAGAGAGACATCATCTTTTGAAAGATTTTTTTTAAAAGATTTTATTTATTTATTTTTAGAGGGGAAAGGAAGGAGAATAAAAGGGAGAGAAACATCAAGGTGTAGTTGCCTCTCATGCGCCCCCTACTGGGGACCTGGCCTGCAACCCAGGCATGTGCCCTGACTGGGAATCAAACCAGTGACCCTTTGGTTTGCAAGCTGGCACTCAATCCACTAAGCCACACCTGAGAGGGCTCAATTTTTATTTATTGCTTTGAGAAAGAGAGAAAGAGAGAGAGAGAGAGAGAGATTGCTTTGTTGTTCCACTTCTTCATGCATTCATTGGTTGCTTCTTGTATGTGCCCCTGACCAGATAGCACTGGGATTGGGACGATGCTCCAACCAACTGAGCTGGCCACCCAGGGCCCTGTTAGAACATTTTAATTGATAAAAGGATTTGATGAGATGTGCCATCTTGACAATTTATTAGGGACACGATGGTCCGTGGTCCATGCTAGCCAGAAGACAAGGGTAATCCCCAAACTCTTTACTTGGATTTTCAAAATACATTTTAATGTCATTTTGGCAGCCAGATCTAACTCAGTAATGTACCATATTTTTTGGACTATAAGACGCACCGGACCATAAGATGTACCTAGGTTTTAGAGGAAGAAAATAGGGAAAAAAAACCCCACTCCACTGCCCGCAGCCGCCGCTGCCCTCACTACCCAGACCTAGCGAGCCAGGTAAGCTGTATTTGGACTAAGACACACACTCATTTTCCTCCCAAATTTGGCGGGGGCAAGGGGAGGGTGCGTCTTATAGTCCGAAAAACAAGGTAGGTTTTCTTTATATATAATATTTAATAGTGCACAAACTAAAATAATACATTAAATGTAAAAACATAACTGCTTTTATTTTTTATGTTGTTAAATGACAATCAACTTCGGCAGATAATTTCTAGAAGTAAATTGCCTATAGTGTGCATCATTTCAGCCTTGTGCTTTTGTCGCTTGCATAGCCCCTAACTTGGGATAAAATAATTCACTGCTGACTTGAATCTGCATTTAAAAGTAGAGAAAGGGAGCTGCCAATTAAGATGGAGGCATAGGTAGACACACTGTGCCTCCTCGCACAACCAAAAGGAGGACAACAACAATTTAAAAACAAAAAACAACCAGAACTAACAGAAAATCAAACTGTATGGAAGCCCGATGACCAAGGAGATAAAGAAGAAACATTCATTCAGACCAGTAGGAGGGGCAAAGACGGGCAGCCGGGGCGGAGAAGACTCACAGCAAGGTGGCAGCTGGTGGACCCAGCGAGGTGGCAGATTGTGGAATGGGACAGGTAGTGCTGCAGCTAGCAGACCCTGCGGCCCCACATTCGCACATAGATAAGCTGGGAGGAACGGCAGGGGAGCGAAGCAGACTGCGCAACCCAGGGCTCCAGCGTGGGGAAATAAAGCCTCAAACCTCTGACTGAAAACACCCATGGGGGTTGAGGCGGCAGCAGAAGAAACTCCCAGCCTCACAGGAGAGGTTGTTGGAGAGACCCACAGGGGCTTAGAGCATGCACAAGCTCACCCACTCGGGAATCAGCAACAGAGGGGCCCAATTTGATTGTGGGTAGCGGAGGGGGAGTGACTGAAATCCAGCAGAGTGGAGCAAGCGCCATTGCTCCCTCTTGGTCCCTCCCCCACGTACAGCGTCACAGCGCAGCAACCAGTGTTACCCCGCCCTGGTGAACACCTAAGGCTCCTCCCCTTTATTTAACAGGTGCACCAATACAAAAAAAAAATAAAATGGCCCAAATGAAGGAACAGATCAAAGCTCCAGAAATAATACAACTAAGCAATGAAGAGATAGCCAACCTATCAGATGCACAGTTCAAAACACTGGTAATCAGGATGCTCACCAAATCAATCAGAATTGGTTGAATTTGGTCACAAATTAGATGAAAAAATGAAGGCTATGCTAAGAGAAACAAAGGAAAATATACAGGGAACCAATAGTGATGCGAAGGAAACTGGGACTCAAATCAACGGTATGGACCAGCAGGAAGAAAGAAACATCCAACCAGAAAAGAATGAAGAAACAAGAATTCAAAAAAATGAGGAGAGGCTTAGGAACCTCCAGGACATCTTGAAACGTTCCAACATCCGAAATATAGGGGTGCCAGAAGGAGAAGAGGAAGAACAAAAAATTGAAAACTTATTTGAACAAATAATGAAGGAGAACTTCCCCAATCTGGCAAAGGAAATAGACTTCCAGGAAGGCCAGGAAGCTCAGAGAGTCCCAAAGAAGCTGGACCCAAGGAGGAACACACCAAGGCACATCATAATTACACTACCCAAGATTAAACATAAGGAGAGAATCTTAAAAGCAGCAAGAGAAAAGGACACAGTTACCTACAAAGGAGTTCCCATAAGACTATCAGCCGATTTCTCAAAAGAGACCTTGCAGGCAGGAAGGGGCTGGCAAGAAGTATTCCAAGTCATGAAAGGCAAGGACCTACATCCAAGATTACTGTATCCAGCAAAGCTATCATTTAGAATGGAAGGGTAGATAAAGTGATTCTCAGATAAGGTCAAGTTAAAGGAGTTCATCATCACCAAGCCCTTATTATATGAAATGTTAAAGGGATTTATTTAAGAAAAAGAAGAAAAAAAATATGAACAGTAAAAATGACAACAAACTGACAGTTATTAACAACCACACCTAAAACAAAAACAAAAGCAAACTAAGCAAACAATTAAAATGGGAACAGAACCACAGAAATGGAGATCACATGGAGGCTTATCAATAGGGGAGTGGGAGGGAGAGAGAGGGGGGAAAGGTACATAGAATAAGTAGTATAAATGGTTGGTAGAAAATAGATAGGGGGAGGGTAAGAATAGTATAGGAAATGTAGAAGCCAGGAAACTTATTTGTATGACCCATGGACATGAACTATAGGGGGGAATGTGGGAGGGAGGGATTGGGCAGGATGGAGTGGAGTGAGGGGGAGAAATGGGACAACTGTATAGCATAATCAATAAATATATTTTTTTAAAAAGTGCAAACTGGTAGTTAGAAAACAGATGGGGGGGGCAGTTAGGAACAGTGTAGGAGATGGAGAAGCCAAAGAACTTATATGCACGACCCATGGACATGAACTAAGGGGGGAAT
The DNA here is from genome assembly GCF_022682495.2 of Desmodus rotundus. NCBI lineage: Eukaryota > Metazoa > Chordata > Mammalia > Chiroptera > Phyllostomidae > Desmodus > Desmodus rotundus. The sequence continues at coordinate 78,218,361 of NC_071387.1, forward strand.
TGCCAGAGGGAATTGGGGGGGGTACCAGGTGGAGGCAGGCAAATGGGGAAAAACTGGGACAACTGTAATAGTGTAATCAGTAAAATATATTAAAAATTAAAAAAATAAAAGTAGAGAAAGGAAATTAATGAGGGATACAACTTAATCTGCCCATTTGTGCACTAGTGTCATTGAAGAGTGAAAAAAATCATAAATAGGGAAAACTTTCCAGCATTAAAAATTTAAAACTGTAGATCTGTGCATATTACTTTTTCCTGTCCTCTCTACTTCTATAGAAAATGGTGGATGAGAGTGTAGAACCAAGGCTGGACTAGGGTGTCCTCATTAGTAGGAAAACTCATAATAAAAAAGACAAAAAAATTACCTAATATATTAAAATTGGTAGCTAGTTCTCTTCTAAAACCAGAAAAGTCTTTGCAGGGAATTTTCTTTCCAGCCACAACAGGAGATAAAGGATATGCTTTTACACTTCTAGAACTATAGAAGTGACTTGAAATTTACTCCTTTAATTTACTTCTAACAGTGTGGATAAGGACAGAGTCAGACAAGAATGTCTTTCTTGTCCTACAACAATTGGAAATAAAAATGTGTGTTGTGAAGGTGAAGGAGGTTAATAGCTACTTCGGATTATCTCTATTGATTACTACCCTCCCCAGCCACTCTGTCCTACCACCACCAAGCCCCAGTGGGAGGAGGGCCGGGGTTGGGGAGGGGTGGGCCCAGCAGCAAGATTTGGCCTGGCCAAAGGGCAGGGAAAATTTGGGGCTGCAGAAAATTTTGCAGAGCCCAGGAGAGAACAGCCAAGTCCTGTCTGAAGAAGAGGACCAAGATGCCAGCCAACAGAGCTCATCCAACTCAGTAAGGGTGAGAGAGTGGGAGGGACACTCAGAAGCTGAGGGAGTGCTGTGAAAGGGGGGTCAGTGGCAACAGAGAGCAGCAAGCAGGGGAAGGGAGAGGGGAATAGTTTGGGGCAGCAGGGGGGAAATCTGTGCAAAGGCCCGACACTGGGAGCCATGCTTATGTTTGCGTGAATGGGGTTTTTAAAAGGCCCACTGACAGAATAACATTGAATGTAAACTGCTGCTGAAAAATAATTGAAAAGATAAACATAAAAGGTCCATTGATTCTATATCTTGTTTTGGGTGGTTGCACAGGTATATATAATTTTAAAATTCATTATACTTTTGAACTAATATCTAAGATTACAGTTTTTATTGTATGATAATTTTCTGATTTTTTAAAAGCCCATTGAAAGTAGATACAGCAGGAAATTTCTGTAGCTTAAATTACAATTTTATGGTACCCCCAGAGCTAACTTTGAACACAAGTTTAATAAATCTTCTCAAGGCCTCCTTTACACTTGTAAAAATGAGGAGATGAGAGACTGCATGCCAAAAATCTGGACTGAAATAAAGAGGAGAATTTATTTCAAAGTTTAGTTGGACCTTAGTGTATATAAAAGGGCCCCAGAGGTAGCAGATTCTGTTTTCTGGTCAGACTGTAATAGGTCTAATTTCTTTTGTACCAGTAGGCCTCTGGGCATTGTGCGAAGCTAGGAGGAAAAACTGAAATTAGTCTGGACAATCATTTAAAATACTATCTCCCTTGTGAACAAAAGGAGCTGAGAAGTCTATATTTAATAGAAAAAAAAAGTCTGCATTCCTTAGTATGGATATAGGCTCTATCTTCAAGTAACAGTGGGTGGGATATAAGAACAATACTCAAAATAAATAGCTTCTCTGTTTACCAGGAATGTCCAAATCAAACCTGTATTGGAGGAAAAAGAAACCCATTCACAATTGCAGCAAAATCATGCAATACCTCATTATAAGCCTATGGTGGTTTACTTACTGAAGGATATAGAAAGGACCTAAATAAATGGAAATATAAACCTTTTCCTTTGAATAAATAAACTCAATATTTTAAGAAATTCCTATTAGAGTCCAGCCAAGATGGAGGAGTAGGTAGACATGCGATCATAACTAACGTCAAAACTAAAAATAACCAGAACTGCCAGGAAATCGAACTGTACGGAAGTCAGACAACCAAGGATTGAAAGAAGAAATATTCATCCAGATGGGTAGGAGGGGCAGAGACAGGGAGTGGGGTTGGAGAGGATGCAGTGTGGTGTTGGCGAGGCGGTGGCAGCTGGTGGAACTGGTAGTCCCACATTCATGTGTGGAAGATAAAACCCAGGAGGGACACCTGGGCAGTGAGCGATCCCAGCCCCAGGATAAACCGTGCAGCCCAGGGTTCCAGTACTGGGAAGATAAAGCCTAATAACTTCTGGCTGTAAAAACCAGTGGGGGTTGGGGCAGCAGAAGAAACTGCTGGTCTCTCAGGAGAGTCCATTTAAAGGACCCCCACGGTCCTAGAATGTACGCAAACCCACCCACTCTGGGATTCAGCACCAGGGCATTTGCATACTGGAAGTGAGGGAAGTGAATAGAAATGGGTTGAGAGCCAAGCAAGTGGCATTGTTCCCTCTCTGACCCCTCCCAAACATACAGCACCACAAAGTGGCTAAGTGGGTTGCCCACCCCTGGCAAATACCTAAGGCTCTGCCCCTTACAAATGTAACAGGTGCGCCAAGACTGGGAGTCAAAGCAGCTCTACCTAATACACAGAAACACAGGGAGGCTGCCAAATTGAGGAGATGAAGAAATATGGCCCAAATGAAAGAACAGAAGAAAACTCCAGAAAAAGAACTAAGCCAAATGGAGATAGCCAACCTCTCAGATGCAGAGTTCAAAACACCAGTGATAAGGATGCCCAGGGAACTCACTGAGTACGGCAAATGTATAATGGAAGAAATGAAGGCTACACTAAGTAAAATAAAGAAAAATCCAGCCCTGGCTGGTATGGCTCTGTGGATTGAGTGCTGGCCTGTGAGCCAGAGAGTCGCTGGTTCGATTCCCTGTCTAGGGCACATGCCTGGGTTGTGGGCCAGGTCCCCAGTAGGGGGCTTGAGAGGCAACCACACATTGATGTTTCTCTCTCTCTCTTTCTTCCACCCTTCCCCTCTGTCTACAAATAAATAAACAAAATCTTAAAAGAAAAGAAAAGAAAAATCTACAGGGAACCAACAGAGAAGAAGGAAGCCAGGGTTCAAATCAATGATTTGGAACATAAGGAAGAAATAAACAGTCAGCCAGTGCAGAAATAAGAAACAAGAATACAAAACAAACAAATCTCCCCCCAAAACCAAAAAAAAAAAAAAAAAAAAGAGGAGAGAATAAGACAACTCTGGGACATCTCCAAATGTGCCAACAACCAAATCACAGGGATACCAGAAGGAAAAGAGGAAGATCAAGACATTGAAAATTTATTTGAAAAAATAATGAAAGAAAACTTCCCTGATTTGGGGAAGGAAATAGATATACAAGTCCAGGAAGCACAGAAAGTCTCAAACAAAATGGACTCAAAGAGGACCACACCAAGACATATCATAATTAATATGGCAAAGATTAAAGATAAAGAGAGAATCTTAAAAGCAGCAAGAGAAGAGAGTTACCTACAAAGGAGTGCCCATAACACAATCAGTTGATTTCTCAAAAGAAACCTTGCAGGCAAGAAGGGGCTGGAAAGAAGTATTCAAAATGCTGAAAAGCAAGGACCTACAACCAAGATTACTCTATCCAGCAAAGCTGTCATTTAGAAATGAAGGACAGATAAAATGCTTCCCAGACAAGGTAAAGCTAAAGGAATACATCATCACCAAGCCCTTATTACATGAAATGTTAAAGGGACTTATTTAAGAAAAAGAAATCAAAACTATGAACATTAAAATGACGACCAAGTCACAACTATGAACAACTGAATCTAAAAAACAAAAACAAAAACAAACTCAGCCAACAACCAGAACAATAACAGAATCATAGGTATGGAGATATTTGGAAGGTTAATAGCTGCGAGGGGATGGGGGAGAATGGAGGATAAGGTGTGGGGATTAAGAAATGTAATTGTTAGGTACAAAATTGGTAGGTCCTATATTATTCTGAATCTTCAAATATTATTGGAGGTTCAGAATAATATAGGAAATGGAGAAGCCAAAGAACCTATATGCACCACTCACAGACATGAACTAAGGGGGTTTATTGCTGGAGAGAAGGGGGTGTTCAGGGTGGAAGGGGACAAAGGGGAAAAAATTGGGACAATTGTAATAGCATAATCAATAAAATATACTTAAAAAAGAAATTCCTATTAGACAAGTCAATATTTTAAATATATCAATTTCTCAAGTTAATCTAGAAATAAATGTGAGGCCAGGTGAAATCATAGTAGAAATTTAAAAATATGTGAGAATACAGAGAAAAATTGACTCTGATATCTGAAAAATTTCTTTTTTTAAAAAATTTTTATTGTTATTCAATTACAGTTGTATGCCTTTTCTCCCCTTCCCTCCACCCCACCCCAGCCTAACCCACCTCCCTCCCCCACCTCCACCATCTCCCCCGATTTTGTCCATGTGTCCTTTATAGTAATTCCTGCAATCCCCTCTTCCCTCTGTCCCCACCCCACTCCCCCCTGGCCACTGCTAGACTGTTTCCAACCTCAATGTCTCTGGTTGTATTTTGTTTGCCTTTTTCTTCTATTGATTATGTGATATCTGAAAAATTTCAAACACAGATAAAAGTAGGACAATGAAAAAACAAGAAACTGTTACTTGGATTCAATAATTCTGTTTGTTGTTTAGAACATTTTATTTATTTATTTTTAGAGAGGGGGAAGGGAGGAAGAGAAGGAGAGAAATGTCAATGTGTGGTTGCCTCTTGCGTGCCCCCTACTGGGGACCCTACCTACAACCCAGGCATGTGCCCTGACTGGGAATCAAACCAGCGACCCTTTGGCTCGCAGGCCAGCCAGCGCTCATTCCACTGAGGCACACCAGCCAGTGCTTTCAGCCTTTATGACTCCCTTCATATATTTTTTGTGCCATCAGGCTTTCCTCTAGCTCGGTATGCAGCAATATCCTTTTCATAACTCTCCTTCAGCTTATCAGCCTTCTTTTCATCAGCCTTCTAATCATCTGCAGCAGTGTGACTCCATATCTCTCCCAGCTTCCTTGCCACATCACCAATGAATAGGCCAGGATGTTCTCCTTTGATTTTTGGTTGATACTCAGAACAAAACGAGACAAAGGCTGAAGGAGGCCTCTTGGGTGCATTGGGATCCTTAAACTTTTTGTTTCCTCTTTAGGAGGAATGTAAGTTTTCATTTCTTTTTCATAACGAGCCTTGTCCGCCTTAGCCACATCTTCAAATTTTCCTTTCTCTTTAGCAGACATGGTCTTCTACCTCTCTGAGCCCTTCTTAGAAAACTCTGAAAAGTTGACTGAAGCATCTTGAGTGCTTCTTGTGTTCCTTCTGGCAAGTTTGCACAAAGAAAACATATGATGACATTTTGCCTCTCAGCTGCTTAGGATCTCCTTTGCCCATGTTTAATTACTTTTCCTCAGTGAGCACCAAGTTGCCCAGAGCCCTTCCAGCTCGTACTTGCCCTGAGGCTGTCTCCACTGAATTCAATAATCCTTAATATTAAATACTTTGCCATAGTTCCTTCATAGTTGGATAAGCAGATTGATAGAATGAAATACAGAGTATTTATTGCACCATTTTAAAGTATTACACTCTAACACTTTATCAATACATTCTCCAGTATGCCTCTTCCTAAATAGAATGCGTGGGTTAAACAACATTTATTTCTCAGAGTTCTGAAGGCTGAGGAGCCCAAGATCAAGGTTCTGACTGATTTGCTTCCTACTGAGGACCCTCTTCCTGGCTTGCAGACAGCTACCTTTTAGCTGTGTTCTCATGGGGCAGAGAGAGAGCCGCTCCCTCTCATCCTCTTCTTGTAAGGGAGTTACCGCAACATGAGGGCTGCAGCCTTATTGTCTCATCTAAACCTAAATTACCTCCGAAAGGCCCCATCTCCAAACACCACCACATTGTGGGGGTTAGGGCTTCAACATATGAATTTTGGAGAAACACGATTCAGTCCATAGCACTAGAATAAGGCCATTCTACATAACCACATTATTATTATTATCATATTTCCCTACTATCTCCTGATGCCGTCCATACATAAATGTCTCCACTTGTGCTAAATGTGTCATTTATAGCTGGTTTGTTCAGACCAGAGATGGGGCATTCCATTTGATTGTTACTTCCTGAAGACTCTTCTCATTTATCACAAGTCCCCCCAGTTTTTCCCCATGACATTTACTTGTTGAAGAAATAGAGTTTGTAGAAGGCCCCACATTCAGGATCTGTTAGATTGGTTTCTTATTACTCATTTACCTCTGCTTGGTATATTACCTCTAAACTAAAGTCAGATCTCAAGACTTGATTAGATTCAGGGTAAACATTTTTATCTGTAATATTTTATTGGTGATGCTGTGTTCATCAGAGGCACGTAATCTCTTTTTGGCTCACTCTTTAGTGAGGCAAAGTTTGATGTCTAGTTTAAGGTGGAGATAGCCATATTATAAAAATACCTTTGACCCTGGCTGGGTGGCTCAGTTGTTGGAGCATTGTTCCGTGCACAGGGGAATTGTGGGTTTGATCCTTGGGTTTCAGGGTTGATCCCTGGTTGGAGCGCATGCTGGGGGTGGAGGGTGTGGCCAATTGATGTTTCTTTCTCTCTAAAAAAAATCAATTAACATATCCTCGGATGAGGGTTAAAAAAATAATATATATATATAAAACTTTGTCTTTCTCTCTGCTCCTGCTGTGCAAGATGCCACAAGAAAGAAGGCTAAGGGAAAAAGATGGTGCCAGGCCCCGCTGTCATGAAGAAGCAGGCAAATCCCTTTTGAGAAAAGGCCCAAGAATTTGGGCACTGGACAGGACATCCAGCCCAAAAGGGACCTTACTTACTGTGACATATGGCTCCACTACATTTGGCTGTAGTGGCAGAGTCATTCTCTATAAGCATCTGAAAGTGCCTCCTGCCATTAACCAATTGGCCTAGGCCTTGGACCACTAGTCATGCAGCTGCTCAAGCTGGCCCACAAGTACAGACCAAAGACAAAGCAAGAGAAGAATCAGAGGTTGTTGGCTCAGGCTGAGAAAAAAAGCTGCCAGCAAAGGAGATGTCCCCACCAAGAGGCCACCCGTATTTCGAGCAGGGATTAACACCGTCAACCACCCTGGTGGAGAATAAGAAGGCCCAGTTGGTAGTGATTTCCCACAATGTGGACCCATCAAGCTGGTTGTTTCATGCTTGTGGTGTGCCATAAGATGGGGTTCTCTACTCTTTATCAAGGGGAAGTCCAGGCTGGGGTGTCTAGTCCACAGAAAGACCCGTACCACCACTGCCTTCACACGAGTTAACTCAGAAGACAAAGCAGCTCTGGCTAAGCTGGTGGAAGACATCTGGACCAATTACAATGACAGATATGACGAGATCTGCCATCACTGCGGGTAACATCCTAGGTCCAAAGTTGGTGGTTCTCACTGCCAAGCTGGAAAAGGCCAAGGCTAAAGAACTGGCCACCAAGCTGGGCTAAGTGTACACTGTTCTGCTTTCTGTACATAAAAGTAACAAAAATTCTCCGTCAAAAAAAAAGTATCTTTGGAAAAGAAAAACAGTAAGGAGGAACTTATCCCACTGGACACCAAACCACACTATAAAGCTACTATCATCTAAATAGTGTGCATGGACATAGACAAAAAATGTCAATGTAGATATAGACTGGAATCAGGCCACAGTACATTTGAGAACTGCATGTATAAAATAATAGCATTTCAAACTAATGGGAAAAAGATGAGCTATGTAATTAAAAAGTGTTGGGAAAAAAATAGATTCTTACTTTATCCTATGTCCTCCAAATAAATTCCAGGTGAGTTAAAGAGCTAAATTTAATAACATCTCTAAAAGAAATAGAAGCAAATAAAGAATACTTTTAAAATGCTGGGATGGGAAAAATAAGATCCAACACTTAGACTCCTTAAAAAAACATTGGGAAAATTGATTTGACATTAAAAGTTTTGTAGCAACATGCATGGAGTAATATGACAAAGAATATGTGGGTAGGGAATATCAGCAAAAGTTGAAGGGCTGCTGATATCCATAATATATAAACACCTACCACCTATCTAAGGGAAAATGAAAACAAAAAATGAGCAAGTAACATGAGCAAGAAATTCTGAGAAAACATACTTCAACCATCTAATGATCACTTTACAATCTGCTCAGCTCCACTAGTGATCAGGGAAACGCAATGAAAAGAGTGAGATAACATTTTTGTTTTCAAACTTTAAAGTACTGATTATATATCAATGATTTCAAGAGTGTGGGGAAACAGATACCAACAAATAGTGTTAGTTTTACCAAAATTTGAAAAGTGAATACCCTTTGATCCAGCAATTCCACCTCCTGTGGATATATACCTGTTAGGATATTCATAGCAGCCTTGTTTGTAATAGCAGCCCCTGCCCCCAAAACCTCAGTGTCCATCTGTAGGAAAATAAATTATGGAAAAAAAAAAGATAAACCTATACAGCCATTAGAGTGAATGAAGTTGGCCATAAGGGCTGACAAGGGAAATTTTCAAGATGGTGTATTAAGTGAAAAAAAAACAGTTCATAGAAAATATGCACAGTATGAACCAATTGATTGTTTTAAAAAGCTGTCTTTTTATCTAAATACAGATTGTTAAAGGTGGTTATTTATGAGGGAAGGATTGGGGTGTGAAGGTGAAGTATCATATGTATATATACATCTGTTTTAAACAAAGTTTTAAAAAAGATTTTGTTTATTTTTAGAGGCAGGGAAAGGGAGAGAGAAAGGGAGGAAGAGAAACACCGATGGACTGCCTCTCACACCTCAGCGGGGCCAGGCCTGCGACCCAGGCATGTGCTCTGACCAAGCATCAAACCTGTGACCTTTTGCTTTGTGGGATAATGCCCTACCAGCTGAGCCACACCAGTCAGTGCACCTCTGTTTTTTTATTTAAAAATTAAAAATGTAGTGACAGCGCTGGCTGGGTAACTCCATTGGTTAGAGCGCGAAGGTTGTGGTTCCATCTCTGGTCAGAGCACATGCAAGAATCAACCAATGAATGCATGAATAAGTGGATAAACAAATTGATGTTTCTCTCTCTCTCTGCCCCCCCCCAACTCTCTCTATAATAAATATAGAACATTTAAAAAATATGGTAACATGTTGAGACATTATTTGGTCATTTGGGATAAAACCAAAGAGAAAGAAAAATTCCTTACTCAAGACCTTGGAAAAAAAACCCCCACCAAGAATCTTTGAAGTAAAAAGCCGATATCATAAAAGAAGACCTAGATTTCTGAAGCTAGCCAGCAGGTTGAGCACAAGCATCCATTCCCTCTTGGTAGAAGCGTTTAGCCAAAGAGAGCATGAATGTGCTGATCTTCATTTATCTTTTTCCATTTCTCCCAGATTACTAGGTTCTACTTCATTGACATATTGAGTATCTGACAGTACGTTAAATGCATGCCAGCATTTTTCAAAAAGTAAATGAAAGACAGAGTTCTATGCTGCTTATTCAGTTCCCTAGGCACAGGTCTCTCTGGCCTTGGGATGGAAGCATTCTCCACGGTTCCCTGATCACAAGACTCCACACAACCAAAATGTTCACTCCCTTTCCCCCACATTCCATTATTATTATTACTATTTTATTTTTTGTGAGGGAGGAAGTGTACATAAAAAACACAAAACAATATCAGGAATATTGTTTTAAAAATCCACAATTACAGGGTTTGGTCCGAGGTCCAAAAAAATTAATAAAAACTTATGACATTTACCCAACTATAGAGGTTATTCAATTTCAAAAACCCATCTGCAAGAAAAGATCCCTTTCAACTCTGTTCTCCACCTGTGAAGAATGGTGCAGGCCCTAAGAAAGGGCATGGGTTTTCAAGCCAAACTCACTGCAGGACCTGGGACAAGGACCTGACCTGTAACCAGTACATAAGGGATTCCGTTCCCATAACGACAACAATAACACCCACCAGCATTTGTGCGAAGTCTCTGATGGGAGCTCAATAAATATCCATTTTTTCCCCTTTGCACAATTCTGAGAGATTTTCAGTCTCAAGGTCAGGAACACAGGGGATTTCAAATTAATGCTGAGATTGCCAGAATATCCAATGAAACACAACCAATTTTTCTCAAAGAAACAGAATACTAGTAAAGATTTTAGCGTGTGTCCATTTTCCCATATGCGTGCACGTAAGCCCTCTAGTTTTTAATTAAATTTTGACCTTTAACAAATTATCTTCACATAATTAAAGCTGTAATACACTTATTCTAAAACTTGTTTTGTCACTAAAACTTTAGCATCATGTAGGTATCAACCAGTTTCTACAAATTTCAGTGTAAGATTTAAAATTTTCCGAATGACTCATCTGAAATACACACTTAAGAAAATGCTCCGTACTGTTTTCCTTCAGCATGAATTTTACCTAGAACTCCTCCCCTGCTTCTGTTGCTTGTCTCTGTGCTGCCCACAAGTTGAGGATTACGACTAGAAGAAGCATCTGTTCTCTGAGTACAGACGGCTCAGAGAACAACAACTTAAGAGTCCTGCAGTGTTCAGGTCCTCACCCTAGCCCTGCCACTGCCACTGCCACTGGTGTGGGTCCCAGGTCTTCACTGAAAGGTCAGACTTGGATCAAATAATGTCGAGGCTCTTCCAAGCTCTACAATTCTGATTAATGGTCAAACAATGAACAACAGACTCACCAACCAAGCAAACTACGTTTCCTGTGGCCAAATTCTAAGAGCCCAGAGGTCACCTTTTTTGAAGGGCGGGAAGATTCAAATTGTTCAAGGGAAGTGTGACAACAAGACAAGTATCTGTAAGAAACAGCACTCTTAGACACTATCTAAACATGACCTAAGAACAAAATATGAATAGGGTTTAAAACTTTAACATGTATACTTAGCACATAGACTTTCTTTTCCCAAGAATGGAAGATATTTCTGCACAATTATAAAGTGTAATCATATACTTTTTCTCTTAATGATGTTATACTAACAAAACCTTTAATAAAAGTATATATTTGTAAAATGTAAAAATGCTTGAACAGTATAATTATCTGTATTTATGACATTTTTCCTTTATTGAAAACATGCACTTTGTTAGAATTTCTAGCCCAAACACTGTATTTGAAGATGAGAAAAAAATTAAGTGAACTTCTTGGTACTTTAGCTTTCGTTTGCCATTTATGTAAGTCACTCTCAAATAAATAGAATGTTATGCAGTACTTGATTTTCATTCCAGAGAGCCAAGGGGAGAGCTCCCATACAATATTTATTCAAAACAAGATCTATTGAGATGTTAACTGGATTTACTGTGGTGATAATTTCGAAATATTTACAAATATCAAATATTTATGTTGTACACCTGAAACAAATACGTTATAGCCAATTATACCTCAATAAACAACACACACAACAACAACAGACCTATTCTTGTGAAATTCGGATAGTTTGGGAAAGGGTGGCATTTCTACTGCTGAGCTCCTATGCCAGGGTGAAAGGTCTCCTCTTCCCAATTAAAACAGAGAGTGGACTTGGGACCGGCAGGTTTCTGTTTTCTGAAGTCATTTGCACTGCCTATCACAGCCTTTAAGTCTGCCCCTACAGACAAAAACGTAGAGACCATCTTTAATTTCTGGCCTTCACCGATCTCCTTATGGGAAATCGGGGAAGAATGGACAGGATTACTAAATTTCTACTAAGTGGCTGATCTCTACTTTCAGACTGTTCCACTGAGACAGTCACACTGAACCTTCAACTCCCAGCCCCCTTTCCTCCTTAATTAGCAGTGCTTTAGATAAAGGCCTTCAACAATAGAAGTCAAAGAGCCCATCCGGGAGGCAATCCATCAAAATTTGCATTTCTGAGAGGCTTCCTGGAGGACTGACTGAATTCAACTTAATCTTCTAGAAACTGGCTGTAATTGCAGAACCGCAGGATAAAACGTGAAAATGCTGGCGAAAAATTAGGAATACCGGCAGTTTGCAAGATGTAGAATTTTGGGCCAAGAAATGTAAAGACTGTCCTCCAATCTTCTCACCCTTTTAGAGGCTACCATAGAAACTTGTTTAAAGGCCCTGCCAAATGACAGTTGGTTAAGTTCCAGAAAGTTCTGGCGTTATTTTAACCCAGTAGAAAAACAAAGGGATCTTACAATTTGAAAGATAAAAGGTTCAAGAATTATATTCACCACTTCCTTCAATACTTCAATAACTTGACCTGTAGACACCTTAGGTGAGAAAAACATTAGCTATTGGCCTATAAATTACTGAGCTGTGCCAGTATTGGATACCGAGATGAGGAACTACGAGATGCAAACCATTGCTGTGTATCCTGTCCTCACCGTAGTTTTAGCCACTCCTTAAGGAGCCCGCGCCGGTTCTTTTTGAATGCTACGCATAAGTCATCAAAAGGTGAGTCAAACAGCTCATAAAGTTCGGAAACCAAATCTACCTTAAGTCTATATAGAGGCGGGCAATTTAATCAGTCCAAGCCAGAAGCCAAGGCATAAGTCCTCCTCCAGTTGGCGCGATTACAAGGAAAACCAAAAACTCTTTTAAAAACTATACAGGCCAAAGAACTGGAGTTACTAGGGCGGGGTTGTAAAGCCTTGGAAACTAAGTAGGGCACTGGGGTCTGTGCTCGAGGAACACAGAAAAAACAGTAAAGTTGGGGCGCTGGCAGGGTCTCACCCGCACACTTCTATCTTTGATTGGCTGAACCACTCAGACTTTTCTTTATGGCGTCACCGGGTACCTGCCTGTAGAAAGGCACCGTATCCGTGACGTCACGCCTCATTCACCAATGAAAGGCTTCGGTCTGCGGGCCCCGAGGAGGGTTGTGGGCCCTTTTTTGTGAATGAAGCTCCACGGAACAGCCCTCCTGGGGTCCCGGGTGCCGCGGTTCGCTTTACTCAGGCGCCACCGCAGCGGCGTTCGCGGTGGCCGCGCGCGGGCACCCGAGGCAGCCAGAGGCAGCTGTAGCCGCCCGCCGCAGCACCGTCGCCTCCTCCGCGCCAGCGAGCTGCGGGCACTTGGGGGCGGGCTGGGGGGCGCCGGCCGCGGGAGGAGGCGCTGTAGCCTGGGCTGCCGCGCGGGTCAAGCGGCGGTTGCCGAAGGGAGCGGGGCAGGCGCCGTGGGCCCTGCCCCTCCCCCGGCTCCTGCGCGGTCGCCTCCCGCCGGGCTTGGCCGGCTCCCGCCGTCCACGCAGCGCCTCTCCGCGCCCGCTGCCCCGAGCGCCCGCGCGCGTGCCTGGCGGGGGCCTCGGCGGGCGAGCGGGCGCGCGGGGCCATGCTTGTGGCCCCCTGACGGGCCGCGGCCGCCTCCATGAAGCGGAAGAGCGAGTGGCGGGCGAGCTGGGCCGCCGCGCCCCCCTGCTCGCGGCGCGGCTCTTCGTCCTCGCTGGGAGCGAAGAAGAGCCGTAGCTCCACGTCGCAGGAACTGCATCGCCTGGACCAGCAGGACGACCTGTACCTGGACATCACCGGTGAGCCGGCGGACTAATGCGTTGTGGGACGCCCGAGACACGCGCACTTTGTTGTGCGGTGGTCCCTGCACTCCTTTCCCCTCTGTCCCCAGCAGTCGAGGCGCTTTTACCTACCCCACCCCTATAAAAGCCCCAGCTCGCCACACCCCCTTCGGGAGCCTGGCTCGGGCGGAGCGCCCTCCTACCCGTAGTTGCCCTTTGCGTTTGTGGCGAGCTGTAACTTTATCCTTTTGGCTTCCTCCTACCCTAGCAAGGTGGGCCGAGGGTCACCTTTCTAAATGCAGGCATCAGCTCGGCACTTCAGGATTTTTGTTAGTTCGGGTTGATACAGCGTTCTGGGGTTGCGTGCTGGGTTGGCCCTTCCAGGACCCTGAACCTGGGAGTCACCCCAGAGGATTCCCCGAGCCCTCGGAACACGCCCGCAGGGGAGCTGTTTGAGTGGCGTTTGCCAAACCTCCGCTGCTGGATAGGAAATGGAGTCCCGCTTGGGGCGGCGTGCCCCGGCGGGGCCAAACAGTCATCTCCCCGCCCTGGTGCTCTGCGCACCGCCCCTTCCCCAGCGCACGCCCGAGGTCCTTCCCCTCTGGGGCCTCACGTCACGTGTATGGTATTTGAACCTGGTCAGCTTGCTGAATGCCCAGAGTTGTCACTTTTGAGAAATCTCAACCGGACACAGCAGGTAGAAAAGCAGCCCGTTGATAGCTGTTTTATTGTTAGTGCTGCTTCTACAATTCTCGAAGGACAATAAATCGAATTTGGCAGCTGTTGGGTTTGCCAGGATTGACACTGAAGCTTGAGAAGGCATCAAATGTGATGATGTATGTGGAAATGCTTTGTAAACAGCACAGCCGTCTACAGTTTTACGGAAATTTTCAGTCTGTTTGGTGCGTTATGTGTAAACCTTGGCTTGTCTGGGATTTTTATAAACTGTTTCTCACCTTAGCCACCATAGATGCACCAGGTGACCCGGAGTGGTCAGAACATTAATTTTGAAAGTGTTCAAACACAGAAATGTCATTTTCTAGGTTGATGGACAGCTCATGGTCCTTTTTTTAAACAAAAAGCCCAGAGTAGGGCGAAAGGTTTCTCAGCGTTGATGGTGGTTCTTGGGAACCGAGGGGGAAAGGAAAAAGTGGTTACCTTAAGTCCCTGTCCCTTGCTGGTACCTGCCAGGTCCACGGGAACTCGAGCGTGCTACTGTAGGAGGTGAAGCCAGCTGGCTGAGGATGAGACCAGGTCCCACCATGATGGGTACTCTGTGGAAATGGCCCCGCTGTGGAGGGCTACAGGTGGAGGACTCACACATTCCTTATGACTTTGTTGTTATGCCTCTTCAAAGGAACTTTGTTTAATAGCATTTAATTTTAGGCAAATAATGCATTTACATGGTGTAGAATTCTTAATTCTAAAGGTACATAGCAGTATAGAGTGGAAAATTGGTCTTAGCCACCCGGTGTTCTTCCCCAGAGGCAGTGTATGTTCCTAGTTTCTTGTGAGTCATTCCAGAAATAGGCTGAGTGCATACACATAGGCATTCTTTACCGAACCCAGGCATGGTGACATGCAACATCTTGTTTTGCACATTGTTTTTTCTTCATATTATTTCTTAGCAGACTGATTGTTTTGTATTAGCATAGGCAAAACTGTCTCTTTTGCCTTTTTTAAAAAAGATTTTATTTATTTTATTTTTAGAGGGGAAGGGAGGGAGAAGGAGAGGGCGAGAAACATCAATGTGTGCTTGCCTCTTGCAAACTCCCAACTGGGGACCTGGCCTGGAACCCAGGCATGTGCCCTGACTGGGAATCAAACCAGCCATCCTTTGGTTCACAGGCTGGTGCTCAATCCACTGAGCCACACCAGCCAGGGCTCCTTTGCCTTTTTTTTTTTTTTTTAAAGATTTATTTATCTTTAGGAGGGGTGAATGGGGGAGAGAGGGAGAGAAACGGGGATGTGAGAGAGAATCGTCAGTCAGTTACCTCCTGTACTTTCCCTGTATGGGGTCCCGCCTGCAACCCAGGCCTGTGCCCTTGGTGGGAAATCAAACTTGCAGCCCTTTTCTCTGCAGGCTGATGTCCAACCAAGCCACACTGGCCAGGGCCTCACTTAGGCCAAAGTAGATGTGGTTTTAAAATCTAAAACCATGAAAAAGCATATGTGGCTTTAAATGTACATGTTTTCAAGCTTGTTTAGACAGCATTCTGTTGATGAAGGACATTTTTGACAGCAGTCATTGGAGTAAATATTCTTCCTACTTCGTTGAGAAAAATGCAACCTGGCAGGCTTTCCTGAGGCAGTGACCAATGAATTAATTTCAGAAAATATCACAAGCAGAATACTGAGGAAAGAATGGTGCATTACATACAATTAAAATGCTGTTACTTCGCTTAAAGACCCAGATAAATGGAAGGGTGCAGTCTGTAAGACCACATGAGGGGAGGTAAGGGAGTCAACTTTCCCTGAGATTTCTTCAGGTGTCCTGGCCAAAAAAAAAAGGAAACCCAACAACTAAATCAGTCTGTTTTGATGTGATATTCAAGACAAAATAAAGTGACTATGGGCATAGTGTGTGTTTTACTCTTTATTGAGCTTGTAGGGAAGACTTGAGGCCTCATCCTCAGCAAATGGCAGCCTGGTCCCATTCTTGCCAACTTGTTTTCTCTCAGTCATTGTTTTTATAACTTAAACAGCAGTGCGTGCACATTTTTAGAGTCCTCTGTTAGCAAAGGAGATGTATAGATGTAGTTAGTTTCCCTCCTCCATAATATTTTCTTTCCCTTAAGTTTTCTTTGCCCGAGTTGCTACAAATTGTGCCATATAAGCAAGAACAGTCCTCTTTTTAAAAAAACAACAACCATTTTATTTATTTAGAGGCATGCTCCTAACTGGGGACCTGGCCCTCAACCTAGGTATGTGCCCTGTCTGGGAATTGAACTGGTGACCCTTCAGTTTGCCAGGAGGATGCCCAGCACACTGCGCCACACCAAGTCCTCTTTTTAGTGCCTGAGTGGCATGGTGTGGCTGAAGTGTGATTTATTTAATGGTAATAAATGGTAACCTTGGGGGGTTTCCAGTCCCTATTGCAAATGGCCACAATAGCATCAGTGTGTACGTCTACCTACACATGTGACTGCATCTGTAGAGTAAAATAAATTGAAGAGGCTGGACAAAGTATATGTAGGTTTATCCAGTCATCAGTAGACTTGGGTGCTTGTGAATAATTCTGCTATGAACATATGCGTGGACATGTATTTTCCGTTCCTTTGGATATATACCTAGGAGGTGGATTGCTGGGTTCCATGGTAATTCCAGTGTTTAATCTTTTGAGCAACTGCCAGACATTTTCCCAAAGCGGCTGTTCCACCAACATTCCCGCCACCAACAGACTAATTATTCCACATTTTTGCCAACACTTGTTATAGGATTGTGACAGTTCTTTCCCATTGGGGTTGATTTGTAAAGCATTAATGCACATCATCATTTCTGCCAACTCTGTCGTTAAACAGTTCAATTTTTTGTTTTACTAAAGTCTTGATTTTTTTTATTGCAACCTATTTTATCTGTAAATTGAATTCCCATAGATTCTAGCATATTTTTGTATGTGTACATTTAACACAGAATGCTTATTGCCTTTTTCATTCCTTTAGTACTTTGTTAGGTGGTCACTGTTGTTTAGTGTCCAGCCAGCCACCCAGCTACACTGGCATTTACTCTTGTTGGGAGTGGATTGATGGGAGTTTTATTCCCATCCCGACCCCATCAAGCTGTTATTAGCTGTTATTGACCATTTGCTGAGCTCTTGCCACGTTCAGTGACATGGATTTTTACCTGAGCTGCAATCCTGGTGCAGTTCCAGTGCCCTGTGTGAAAGAATGGTCATAAATACAGTATAAAGTGCGTACATTAATGTTAAACCGATGCTGGGTAAAGATATGGTCAGAATTAGTTGTTACCAGTCAAGGAAGCCGGGGAGAAGAAGGGAAGTGAGGATGATTTTAGTTGGATTTGGGACTACATAACTCTCAAGATGGGAGAAATACCAAAGGAGAAAATGTTGGGTTTTTGATTTTCTTACGAACCTTCTTGTGGCCAGAAGTATGAATCTGTTCGATTTCTATATTCTTATTCCTTAAATAGGGCCCTCCATAAATGACAGTGGGCATTCTCCTTTCCCTTTATTAACACAGGAAAAAAATTTAAAGACTGTAACTAACACTGCATCATCTGTTTGATAATTTATAGGATGGATTGTTGGTACAGAATTTCAATTTATTTTACTTTTTTAAAAAAATTCTGACTAGTAAAAAAAAAGGTAATAAGTAGCTAAAAAAGATTCTTTGTGGTTTGTCTTAAATTAAAAAGAAAAAGTTTATTTCAGTGTCCGCCATGATAGCCTACCTTTGAAAGAGTGTCTGTATTACAACAGTAAATCACTTCATTGGAGGGGCTCTAGTCAAAGTCCGGATTGCTCTCTGCAGGCCCTGGATTAGTGGTGTCTTGGATACTGATCAAGTAAAATTAAAGAGATACAACACTGTGCCCCGCAGATTTAAAAGATTTTTTAAATCTTTTAAAAAAGATTTTTTAAAAATCTTTTCAGGATTTTTAAAAAAAAACTCCTGGACATCATCAGGGAATATTTATTATTAATCTAGAAAGTATTTATTGCATGGCTACTGTGTCAAACAGTCATGCATGTTCATTGTTTGCAGTGATGATGGAAGCATAGTTTTTTTTTTTTGATAAAAAAGGAATGCTGTTACCTGGGGCGCTGATTCAAGGAGGAAATGAATTCATTTTTCTGCAAGAGTTTCATATAGTGCACAGGTGGCGAACACAAGGCCTGCCGGCTAAATCCAGCCGTCCACCTTGTTTCATTCGGCCTGGCATCTTGTTTCTACCAGCTCTCACCTTAACTGTTAAGGAGTAGTTACATTTATACAGTCCTAAAATTACATTCGGCCTTTTGAAGGCAACCGCTAGGCTGATGTGGCCCCCGGTGAAAATGAATTTGACACCCTGATGTAGTGGATTATTGTGTTCCAATAATTGAAGCTCATCAAAGTATCTACTATTCGTTTTTCTTCCTGCTTATGATTTCTATACTTTAAAATTTGTGCATAATATGAATTAATTTTCTTGATTTATGTGCTTACTTCATTCTTCCAATGGTGCCATGTTACCTGCTTTAAGAATACTTCCTTAGACATTCCAACACTCCACACAGACAAACGTAGCAGTTTTAGTGTTACTGCTTCAATGGGCACAAAGAATGGTTTGTGGACATGAAGAAGGGGATGTGGCAGTGCCGGTCAGTGCAAACTCTGACTTCTCTGTGCCTTGGAATGAGAACGAATTTCTCCAGTTCTTGCTGGGGTTAGGGAAGACTGGAGTGAAATCATATGGTAGATTGTTAGAATGGAATAACATTTGCAGGTTTCTGAGATAGTCTCTGGGGATCTCTGAATTGGTAGGACAGGTGTTTTGTTTTTTGAAAGAACTTTAGGTGATCATCCAGAAATACCATAACCTTCTACTTTTCCCTCTGAGGAAGCCAAGATCAGAGATCAGTAACTGTGGCCAAATTGATGGTTTCTTTTTGGGAAAGCCATGACTACCTGACTTTTATTCTAACAGATAACGCTGTTTCACAGAACTGTACATAAATGGTTTGTTGAATATCTACTAGTTAGTCCTGTGCTACTTAGGCCAGTAGACAATGTCATAGTAGATGCTCCAAAAGGTAAGCTCAGAGAGATGAGTCATTAACCCCGTTAATTTGGAGAGACAAGCGGACTAAGTACACAATTCAGGTTCTCCAGAGCTCGTGCTGTTTTCCAAATTGGCTGTCATCACCGCCCAGATTTTCCTGATATTTCCATTCATTCAACAAATGTGTAATGAATACTCTGCCAGACATTTTTTTCCCTTCTCTCAAGTGCTAAAAATAGGTCACTGCTGGAGATACTCCCTGCTCTCCCTGGTTTGTTTGGTGTGTGAAGAAAAAAAAACTTAGGAGGACCTGAGGGAGAACCAGCGCATAGAGGAACCCTATTGTGTTTGAAATCTTTGGGGAAGAAAAACTTTGATGGGTAGAGTTTTTGCAGAGCTAATTCTCGTGGTTAGACATGAGGAAACCAGGGTAAGCTAGTGTCTGCCCACACGGGGATTGAACACAGCAAGATTATTAATAACCTTTAAAATCGCGATTTTCCCATCTGTTTAGAAATAAAAAGCGCTCAAATTTGTTGGGAGGATGGACTGAAGGGGCTGCATGTGAAGTGCCTGGCCTGGTGCCTGGTTGACAGCCAGGGCTCCATCACTGCCCTTAGCATTACAAGTGTGCTGGCAGTGGGCCAGGTTGGGGGACGTGAAGGCAGAGACAGTCATCACTGCTGGAAGGGTGTCTAGCTTAGAAGCAGACATTTCCCCGTACATGTACTTGCACAAGAGGTTTGGTGAATCAGCACAGCGAAAATGCAGTGTGTTCCTTTCTGCTTCTAAACACGATGGTGGAACAAACCCGAGGATGGTGGAACAAACCCGAGGCGCTGGCTCAGTGTTTGTCAGAGCAGCAGAGGAGGTTTGGCACCTTGTTAATTTTTCTGCCTTGGGAAAAACATGAAGGTTTCTCTTTAAAGATTCTTTGTAAGAGGAAAAATAAACCCAAGCCGTTCCTTTGTTTTTGAAGTTATCATTACAAATTATTGTTATACTGAAGAGTTTGTATGTTGCCTAGTATTAAAGTGCAGATGAGCATATTGGGGGTCTTCGCAAAGATGCAAAGGCTTCATTGGAGTCTCTCAGGCAGACAGTTATAGAAAATTAATAGTTTACTGAGAGAATACCAGTGTTTCAGAGTGGTTAATTTAAAGCATGACTGTGCTCTAGTACATCCATTTTAAGAGAGTATTACACAGATCCAAAGGTTTGATACTGGTGGTTCATATTACTGGCAGACGGGGCAGTTTGGGGGCGGGGTTAAAATTGCCCTCTCAAAAGGCCTTTCCATTTTTAATGTGTAGCACAGAGACCCAATTTATCTGAAATGTGTGGGTGTTGTATATAAACAAGAAATTAAGTCTTTAAATCTATTTTTTTTATTATACTGGGAAAAATAATTTGAGTAGCTAGTATTTTGTTTCCCTTCCCAATTAAGGAATACTTTTAATCTTAGTAAATCCTTCAAGGTCCTTTACATTAAAATTACTTTTATAATTATCTGTAGTTTGAAATGAAAGCATGGTTAGAATGTTTATCTGAATATTTCAAAGCCATTCCTCACTCAGGACAGACACCTTTATGAGCGAGGTAAGTAGGTGCAGGGGTGTCATGGACAAAAAACAGCGAGATTGTATTGAATATTAGTTCAGCAGGAGCTAACCAATCTTTCAGTACTGTTTCTTTACATTGTTTGGTTTTTAGCTTCTGGGTTAATCATTTAATTTCCAGAAGTGCTGAGTACTGTATTAGACAAGGATTATCTTCGGAGACATTTTCCAAGATAAAATTGTTTTTAATACCTTAAATACAAGGATTTTTAACCGGAATGTATATGTCTCATCTGGATTCTGGAGTTTATACGAAAGTTTTACGCCCTCTCTCTCTCTCTCTTTTT
The DNA here is from genome assembly GCF_022682495.2 of Desmodus rotundus. Taxonomy (NCBI): domain Eukaryota; kingdom Metazoa; phylum Chordata; class Mammalia; order Chiroptera; family Phyllostomidae; genus Desmodus; species Desmodus rotundus. The sequence goes on from NC_071387.1 coordinate 78,239,479, forward strand.
TTTCTATAGCTTTTCATGGATACTGCACCAACAAAGGTATTCAGATCATTGACTCTACTTTGCAGTTCTTTCTGATGATTTTAAAACTGTAGATTTAATCTGTTAGTTATGATTCTTGGTTCCATCCCTTCCTTTTGCTTGTCTTAAATTTAGTCTTTGGCCAAATTGATGGTTTCTGCCTTGGTAGCAGATTCCATTTTTTTTATCACTATAGAGTATCTTCTGTATGTTTATGACTCAAGTTGAAATCTGTCTTTATATGAAAAGTTTTGCTGGTTTCTGTGCCTAGGTAATGCTGAAAGTAGTTTCTCTGATATTTTATTGGGTCAATTATGGATGCTGTGTTTTGGATGGTGGATATTTTTGGTAATATTGAACTTTTTGTGTTGTAATTGCATCTCACTTTTGTAAGTTTTTGATGAAAGGATACTTATAATGAGTTGTTATAATGGCTATTCTTGATCCACCTTAGGTTACTTATTTACAGGCATTTCTTGGCTTAATGGACAGGTTTATGTCTTATTTACTGTGTTTGGTAAGAGGGAAATAATCATGAATGCCAACTTGAACTTAAAAAGTATTCTGATCCCCTTTGATTTTCAAGTTCCTCAAATAAAGCCAAAACAAATGTGAATGGCCCCATATATACATATATTTTCCCCCTGAAGTTTTAAAAAGACGTCTGGCTTTATTCTCTTGGTCTTTCATTCAGCTCCTTTAATTCTTAGTGTAATTTATATTCTAGAATAGTAGTTCTCTTAGAATGCTTTTATCACCATTCAGTTCAAAGATTGCGTCTCATCGTCTTTGATTCCCAAAAGCTGAGGAAGCTAGGCTGCGTAAATTTATTCTAATTGTGTAATATTACATATTGACTTCATTTTTCCCGTAGTTCACTTTTATACCATTACAGTTTGGTTGGCACTGTACTTTTCACAAAAGAAAAACATCTTGTTCCTGATGTCAGTGATGTTTGTTGTTCCTTCAAGTTCTGATTTGAAAGTAAGATTACTTTCTTGGCACAGCTATGTAATTTATGTCATTGATCTTTTTATATGCAATCCATCATGGCGTAATGTCATTACAGATTCTGAATTCTTCAAGGCCCTTTATTTTAGGACTATCACACTGAATCACCTCTGCATTTTACTTATTTACTTATTTATACTAATTTGTATTTGTATGAATTGTGCTGTGGAGTTAATTAGGGTATTCATTCAACAAATATTTATTGAGCAACTACTTTGAGCAAGGGATTGGGCCAAATATTATTGAGGAAGGAAGAAGGGGGTGTGAAGATTTATAATGACCTGTTCCTCCTTATCCCTGAAAAATTGAGAAGGAATAGGCTCTTACGTCATCCTCTCAATGAAGACAGGTAATGAAGGAATTGGTCATTCTGTAGTTTTGTTCTTTCCGTTGAAACATTGCCGTTTGAGAGAACTTTGTGATGGAAATGTCATTCCTACACAAAGTGAATTATTTTTTCCAATATGTGGTAAGAATGGTTTGTCTTATGGTGCCTTTCTTGTGCTTGCTTGTGTGTGTGTGTGTGTCTGTGTTAAACTTTAAAAGAAACCAGGGTGTAAAAAACTTCATTTTGTTATGTAACCACATATATATATGATTATATATACGTATGTAAGCATACATATAAACACACACATATATATGCTTACAGTTAGTATACCGAATCCCCTATCTCTACTAAAACAGAGCAAAAGTGAATAGGTTTACATTCCTCTTAATTCTATATCTCTAATTTGAACCTCAAATTATCCTAGAGGATGTAATTTAAAATGAGATACCTTGTTTATTCTTAAGAATATATTATTTATTGGTAAGAAGTAATTCTAGAGCACCTTTTAAGCCAAGTATTGCTTCTTAAATTGAAGGCACTAAAGATGAAGATTGCTAAATATTTTAAGAACTAGATTTGGTGTGTGTGACTTGAACTGGAAAGCATTCTGATTTTCACATTTTAATAGGTGCTAGGGAAGAATTGCTTTGACATTAATGTATAATAGAATTATTATTATGGTTTTACATTTTGGGAGCTGTTCTCAGTCTGCTCTTGGAATTTTTTATTGTAATCTTGACATTAGAGAGCTTGTTGGAAGCACCTGATACCTGATGCTGCAGCATCTTAACGTGCATTTCTTTTTTGACAGTAAACTGTCAAGAAGCTTAGAATTTAGCTAGCAAACACAACTGAAGTAAGATTTTAACTCCACTATTAATACTGTAGTCTACTTTTAAACTGTTGTGGCTGAAAGGGCTTGAAGCCCCAATTCACTCAGGACGTGTTTTGAGTGCATTTTATAATCTAATCCTTACATTGGCTGCTGCCAGAACGACGAGAGGTTTCAGGCCTGCCCCTTGATCTCTGGGCAGTGACACTAGCACCCAGACTGGGTCGTCATATTTACATCTAAATCCATGTCCATATCCGTATCCATACCGCACAGAGGAGCTTGTCTGTGAATGTCATGGTCACTCAATAATGGATGTCTCTGAGTGAATGGGATCTTTGGAAAGGAGGCTTGAGCTACCATTTGAAAAGGTTCTCTCACTTTTCTCCAGAACCAGCAGGAACTGTTCTTGATCACTGGCAACGCACAAGTCTCTCTCCTTTATTCTTCTGCTGACAGCACCTTTGCTCTTAACTGTGGTGTCTGTGTGTGTGTAGGGGGGGTAATTGCTGCGATTGGGGATCGACTTTACCCCAGCATGGGCGAATTATCCTTACACCCTTTTCGTACCCAAGACCTGTCTCACAGTGCTTTTCTTACATTCTGCCAGTAATAAGCATCAAGACATAGCAGTTAACCTGATTTAAATAACAGCTTGGCTTCAAAATGAAAAAATACTTTATTTAATGACATCTCTCATTCAGGAGAGCTGGGACAGAATAAACCTTAAAGCATCCTTCATCTATCAGGATTTATTCAGATTGTTTTGCTCAAATAAGTTTTTAGAGGTTAAAATTGGGAATTCAGAAGGCAATCATTTCTAGGCACAGTGTTGAATATTTTTTCCTTATTATGACACTTTGGGGAATTAACAAAATAAAAATGTGGGGGATATTCTGAAGGCTAAGCAATAAAGTTGGATTTTAAAAGAAATCAAAGCTTTGGATTAAGCACCCTATTTTAAAATGATTTCAGAAAACAAATATAGTAATATAGAGATTTATGAATTAGATTACTGAGTTTTGTTGTTTTATGCCTCAATAGCAGTTCTTAATGCAAATTTTGTGCATACCTGTTACACATCCCATATAGCATAATCCTATGCAGTTTTGCTTTGCTGTAATACTGCCTTAAAAACAACCAGGCATATACAGAACGACAGAACACATTGGGTCAAGGACTTAGTGCAAGCGCAGTTGACTCTTAAACAACGCTGGCATTAGCAGCACCCAGTCCCATGCAGTAAAAAGCCATGTAGAACTTGACTCTACAAAACTTAATTGTTTCCTGGTATCTGTGGGAATTGGTTCAGGACCCCCTTGGATACCAATCTCCACCGATGCACAGTCCTCTATATAAAATGCCATAGGTCAGTGCATCCTGTGGGTCCTGGATCTGCGAACTCCCAACTACAGATTGAAAACAGTACAGATACTTACTGAAAAAAATCCCTTACAAGTGCACCAACGCAGTGCAAACCCATGTTGTTTAAGGGTCAGTTGTACTGTCTTTGGGAGACGATCCCAGGAAGCTTTCAAAGAGGAGCTGGGAAACGGGAGGGTCAGGAGAGGCAGGCTAAAGATGGCTCATTGAAGCAAGTTACTCCTGTGGTAACTGGAGTTTAATCCCACAGGGGAAACCTGGGAGCCAGTAGAGAACAGATGAGGATTGAGGGGACTGGAGTATTTATGTACTAGTAACGGTTGAGTGATAATTTCAAAGTGCTGTGAGGGTGGGCAAAACAGACTTCATAGGCCAGAGAAAGTCCTGAAAGAAATGTTAGTGCGATTGGAAAGTGTGCCACAGGCGGAGGGCTAGGGCTGGGGCTCTTACGGAGCCTCCTGCAGTCAGTTACAGTACTGATTTGTTCTTGTGTGCTCTTGGTGCTGCTGTTGTAGCACTCAGCCATTATCCCGAGTTGAGTGTGCCCTTGTCTCTGTCATGTCCGGGTGGGGCAATTGTGATAGCAAATGTTGAGAAAAAGGAGAAAAGGAGTGCAGGTGACAGGGTGGGTTTGCTAGAACCAGTAGGAGAGTACTAAGCTGGAATTTTAAAACACAGCTGAATGAGGACTTGTTTAAGGAAACTAGGTAACGATCAGTGTGCAATTAAGGATGGTTGGAAGTTCTTTGATTATTATGAAAAGCTTCATAAACACTGTAGCTTTAAAGGTTTGACCAAACAGTTGTGTGATTAGCATCTAGAAGAAATAGGTGCAGAGACAGTCCTGACCTCAGTGAACGTGAAGTGACTGGAACAGCTGAGCCATAGCTAGTGTGGAATGCCAGGACCGGGTCTCCATGGAGACTTTACTGATTCTGCACAAGTTCCATTTCCAGGAACTCCTCATCCCCAGCTAAATGGAGTTTGTGCCTGCGTGTGAAGTCAGCCACCTTATGTCATTTATTTCTAATAAGGCCAGATAACAAATATTAGGTACTCTGAGGAACATTTCAAGATAAATCTACTTCCTAAATGGCTCAAGAATTTATAATGTGTGCCATATGTGTGTATAAAGTTGTTACAGATACAAAGCCGGGAAATCACAGTTTCCAGTATGTGGTGTAAGTTTCGTTTTTTCACCTTTTCAGATGCTTTCCTCATCTTACCAAAGCCTTGCACAGCTCCTTTTCATTCTTCTTCGGGAATAATTCAGTCTGCTATTCTTTGTGGAGGGGGAAATATCATACTGCGAATCTTGTGAGAGCTGGAATTTAACAATGCTGAAGCTTTCACTTGGGATCAAGATTCAATAATAAAAGCCTTGACTTTGAAAGCAGTAGAAATATTTTTTCTTCATTTTCTTGAATGTCAGTGGGCAGCTTTTAGAACTTAATTGAAAAAGTAGTGCTGGTGATCTTTCCTGCCCTTTAATCATGTCCGTGTTTTTGAGGTACATTCATGATCCTGGGATCACCACACATTCATTATTGGTCCGTGCAAGACTGTTTATCAGGCTTTCTTCGTTACTGAAATATGGCCCACTAAACAACACTCTGTGTGTGTGTGTGTCCAGATGAGGTGTGTGTTTGAGTCCTCATGCAAATTACAACACATTATTCAAACCGTTTTGGTACCTTGCTTTTTTTGCTTGGCACAGAATTGAAACAAAGGGAGCTGGAGGGTCCTCATGAACGAGGCTTTTAAGCAGCTATAGATTGAGATGTGACAAGGAGAGCGCTTTGGCAGTCAGTGTCTGTCAGATGCTAAGGCCCATGCTCAGACCTGTGTCTCACTTTCACCCCCAAATGAAGTTTCTCAGATACCGGTGCTCATTATTTAAACACACACACACAAATAAAATAAAGGTGATCTGTTATTCTGCTACTAAGGGTGTTTTATCTATCAGTCTGTTTAGACTTGTTTATAACAATCCCAACTCCTCCCCACCCGCTTCTGTCTCAGCAGCTTAAAAACAAAGACTTAATTCTTGTTTCTGTTTCCTATCCACTGTGGCGCAACAGGAGGACTGAAATGTGCTTGTTAGGTAGGGAGCCAGAAATGTTTGATGAACGGCTTTAATGACTAAGTTTAGACTTTTATATTGCTCAGTGCATATTTATATGCGTATGTAGATACCCCTATGATGTTTCCACATTCACAAGATAAACAGCATAAATTCAATTATCATTGCTATTTTCTACCTCATGTTACAGTGGAATCTTATCATAAGTATGTGTCTAAATATGCAAAGATGGGCAAAAGTAGGTTTATAGTTTGTATGGAATATAATACAATAATTAATAAATAATAGTACAAGAATAAACTTGTGTTTCACATACTCACAACTGTAAACCTACATTTGCCCCACCCCTGTATATATCAGTGGGTGCATATTATTCCATTGTACAGATATATAGTAGTGTGTTTATTTCCTTCTGGCTCTTCCACTGGGGATAATGTACATAAATTTATTTGCTTAAAATTGGGTAGAGAATTTTAGGAGTAGACCTTTCCAGCCAAATCATGGATTCCTATCATGATCTCTAGGTTGTAAATATAAGCTCTGTTTAAAATAACTCCTCTTTATGCCCTTTGTGCCCTCATAAAGCACCTTTTTATAATTTTTTAACTTGCTATTTTGTGTAAGTACATACATTCACATGGTCCTGAGACAAGTGCAGGTTGGACAGTCTTCCGCAGACCCCTCCGTGCCCGTTCCTGCCTCGTTCTTCCCGCCTGCTGTTCCCCAGGGGTTTTAGCTTTTGATGTTTGCCTTGAGTATTTAAAAAGTATTTGCATAAAATATTCTTTAAATTATTATTTTATTATTTATTTATTTTTAAAGGTTTTATTTATTTTTAGAGAGGGAGGAAGGGAAGGAGAAAGGAGGGAGAGATACATCAATGTGAGGTTGCTTCTCGTATGCCCCTTACTGGGGACCTGGCCTGCAACCCAGGCATGTGCCCTGACTGGGAATCGTACCTGTGACTCTTTAGTTCGCAGGCCCGTGTTCAATCCACTGAGCTACACCAGCCAGGGCTAAGTTATTATTTTAATAAACTTATTTTGGAATAATTTAAGATTTACAGAAAAGTTGTAAAGAAAATACAGAGAGTGCTTTTGTATATCCCTTACCCATTTTCCCTAATATGTTCTCTTATATTACTGTAGTACCTTTGTTAAAGCTAAGAAGCCAACTTTGATGTGAACTATTAATTAAACTCCAGACTTTATTTGGATTTCCCATGAACACCTTATTTTTCCTGTTCCAGGATACTACATTACATTCAATAGATTCTTTTTGAACTAAAATATAGTGTATTCTATACATGATTCTGTTACAGAACCCCACCAGTGCTGTTCTGGAACAGCTGTGGGGTTCGATTGCCCACTGCCAAGAAGTGTGACTCCCAAGGCAAGAGTTTGGTGAGAAAGGAAAGGGGCTGTTTATTTAAAGGTTATACAAATTTAGAATAATAGCAGATTTCTGGTGTTAAGTCCCATTCCCTTTAAAACACCCCAAAACATGGAATCCTGCGTCCTTTTGCCAAACCAGGCTGGTTTCAGAATATGTCACTCAGACTTACCATCTTTCAGAAAAGCAGAAGTCTGCAGCTCAGCTTTCCCTCAGTCCCAGTTCATCTCCAAGCATCCCTCACAAATCCTTGCTTGGCTTGGCGAGTCCCCTCACAGCTCCATCAGCTCTGTCACCGTCTTCTCCAGGCAGGCTTCCCCGCCGGCCTCCTGTTTCTTATTCCAGACCTCATGGCATGCTCCCTTACACACCAGACCTTGTGGCGGACCCCTTCTCTTTCAGCCCACCCTCCTTTTAAAGGCTCAGCCCTGACCTTCCTGCGTGACCTCATATCCGGTCCCTCCTATATGTGTCACTGTCTGCCATTTTTGCCAGTTCCCCATATCTTTTACTGTCTTTTGGCTGCCAGTGTTAGTCAGGGCAAGAGTTCCCAGGGAGGCATCTGCCTCCCCTGGCTGTGTCATGAGTTGTACACTCTTAAAGTCACACACACCTTTCACCCTGGGTGGCAGTCCTCTTCCTTTCAGGAAAGGCATGCCTGTTAACTTGCCATTGTTATGCAAAGTGCCTTAACCAGCATATCATCCACTTCCCCCAATCAAAGGTGGTAGGGGATATGCTCAGCTATTTTTAGGGGACCCCCACTCTGCACCCCTGTATAGTTCTATACCATGCTCTTCGCAACTGATACTGTATTTCCTTGATCCTAAAATATCAAGTATAGGATGAAGCAAAAGTAGGTTGGCAGTTGTTCATATGGAAAATAATACAATAATTAATAAATAATAGTGAACGAATAAACCCTGTGTTTTGCAAACTCAAAACTGTAAACCTACTTTTGTCTCACCCTGTATATTAAGTACTTCAGAGAAAGGAAACATGCTGCCAGTTGTAACTGTCGCAGGTTTTAAGATACAGCGCACTTTCAGAGGTGTTTCAATACGAAAACTTGTCATGTTAAACTGATGGAATATAATATATCTTGGAGATCTTTTCATTTTATTTTATACGATTTTCTCATTCTTTTATCACTGCATAGAATTTCACTTTATAATGCACATGACAGCTTTAACCACGCCCTTATTGATATTCATTTGTGAATGTTTCAGTCTTTAGCTACAAAAATAATACTGTAATGAATAACGTATCACATACGCCATTTCTTTCGTCCAGATGTGTAACAGGCATGGCTTTTCAAAAGTGAATTGCCCAGTTACAGGTATGTGTGTGTGTGTACATATATATAATTTTGATAGCCCCTGTATCCATTTACAATCCCACCAGCAATGTATGAGAGGAGTTATTTATAACTTCACCAACAGAGTGGGTTACCAAACTTTGAGATTTTTGTGAGTCTGGCCAGTAGAAGGTTATAGTCTCAATGTAGTTTTCATTTGTATTTCTCTTAAGAGCACAGGTAGAGTTTCTGAAAATCTACTATACATATCTTTTGCCCATTTTTCTATTGGGCTACTGGCTACTTCCAATTTATATGCATTAGCTCTTTAAATATTAGGGAAATTATTATCTGTTAGGATTTGCAGATGTTTTCTATTTGTCATTGCCTTGGTTTTCTTACAGTTGTGCTGGCGATATGTGTTTGCCACGCAGAGTTTATAGATGAGCCTGCTAATCTTTGCACTTACGACTTCTGGATTTCAGGTCATAGTTGGATTCAACAGTATTATTGAGGAATTCTCACGTGTTTTCTAACATATCTCCTTGTGCTGGCCTTTATACTATTGTTCTTGGGCATTTTACTTATCTATATATTTTAAACTCCCCAATACATTGTTGTTAAGAATAATCTTTCCATGTAGATACCATTTTAACTGCCCTTAATACCTTTGTATAGATCTAAATTTCCAACTGGTATCATTTCCTTCTTCCTGAAGGATTTTTTAAAAACTTTTCATATGGTTCAGGTCTGCTAGTGATGAGCTCTTTCACCTTTTGAATGTATAAAAATGCTTTCATTATGCCTTTGTTTTTGAAAGATTTTTGCTTATTATAAAATTCAAGTTTGGCATTTTCTTTTTTTTTTTTTCCAACATGTTATAATGTCTTATTTGCATTGGTTCCAGTAAGAAATCTTACGCCCTTATCTCTGTTTCTGTATGTAGTATGGACTTTTTCCTCTGGCTGATTTTCAGATTTCCTCTTTATCACTAGCATAATTTCAGAGATGTTCAAAACTAGCTGGTTCTGAGCAATTTGATTATGGTGCAGTTTTCTTCATATTTCTTGTGCTTAGGATTCATTGAACTTGGATCTGTGGGTGTATAGTGTTCATCAATTTGGAAATTTTCAGCCGTTATTCCTCAGAATATTTTGTTCTGTCTGTTCCCTTCTTTAATATACAATTACTTGATTGTATTAGGCCATTTTATGGTGTCCCAAGTTCACAGATGCTCTTCAAGTTTTTGATTTTTTTCTCTCTCTTGCTCTGTTTCATTTGGGGAGGTTCACTGCTATGCCTTCAAGTTCACTAATCTTTTCTCCTCTTTTCTTATCTGTCATTAATCCCATTGATGTATTTTTCATCTCATAGACTGTAGTTTTCATCTTCAGAAAAGCTTGATTTGGATCTTTTAAAATCTTATGTGTTTCTACTTCTTTAAACTCAATTTTAAAAATAATGACCCTATTGAGATATAATTCATATACCATGCTACCCACCAATTTAAAGTGTACTTTTCAGTTTTTTTGGGGGGGGAGGTAATAGTATATGTTACATAGCATTTAAATGTTAAATATTTAAATTTTAGTATTTTAAAAATAGTATGGCGGGGTAGTAGATTTACAGGGTTGTGCAACTATCACCATAATCTATAATTTTAAGACATTTTTATTACCCCCCAAAGACTTATGCCTAATAGCAGTTCTTCCCATTCCCTTTACCTTCTCCATCCCAGCCCTGGGCAAGCACTAATCTACTTTCTGTCACTATATATTTCCTATTTCGGACGTTTTATAGGAATTGGATCATGCGATTAGTGATCTTTGGTGACTGGTTTACTTCACTTAGTGTGTTTGTGAGGTCCATCCATGTTGTTGGATGTATCAGTACTTCATTCCTTTTTATGACTGAGTAAAACACCGTTGTATGATTGTATTACGTTTTATCTGTTCATTAGTTGATGGACATTTGGGTTGTTTCCACTTCTAGGCCACTATGAATAATGCTCCTATGGACGTATATATACAAGTTTTTGTGTGGATATATGTTTTCATCTACTTACACTTGAATATAGTGACGACAACTTTTAATGTCTTTCTCTGCTAATTCTAACTTGTACATAGGTTCTAGGTCTATTTTGATTGACTGATTATTCTCTTCTTTACAGGTCATGCTTTTCTGCTTCCTTGAGTACTTGGCAATCTGATTGGATATAGAGTTTTACCTTAGTGGGTGCTGGATATTTTTGTATTTTTGTAAATCTGGAGCTTTGTTCAGGGATGCAGCCAAGTTACTTGGGAACAGTTTCAAACTTTCCAGTCTTGCTTTTATGGTTTGTTAGGTGGGCCTGGGTCAGTGCTCAGTCCCTTATTGAGGCAAGAGTAACCCAGCGCCCTGGAACTTGAGTTTTTACATAATGGCCCAGGAGGACACTTACTCTTCCAATCCTTGTTTCAATGCCTAACGCTGTCTGTTCTAAACCTTCCAGATGGGTCTTTTCTGGGCCTCTAGTGTTTTCCTCACATGCATGTTCTGTACGCTTAAATATTTGGGACTTTTTACAAATCTGGGGTCCTCCCTTCGCAGCTTCCTCCTGTGTCCTATGAACTCTTGCTGCCTTGGTTTCCCTGGACTCAGTTGCATCTCTTCAACTAGGAGTCTGCTGGATTATCTGGTCCTTGATACTCTGTCTTGGTTATCTGTTTTCTTGTGTCTTCATATTCCTATTTTCTTATATTTAAATATTTTCTTTATTTGAAATTTATTTTGTTGTGAGATTTCTTTCTCTCTTTCTTTCTTTCTTTCTTTCTTTCTTTCTTTCTTTCTTTCTTTCTTTCTTTCTCTCTCTCTCTCTCTCTCTCTCTCTCTCTCTCTCTTTCTTTCTTTCTTGCATAGCTACCTAATACCATTTATTTACCCAACATCTGGTTTGATTTATCATCTTTATCAGGTATCAATTCCTGTATGCATCTGGGTCTATTTCATAACTTCTGTTCCATTGTATATGTGTCTGTCAGGAGTCAAGAACATTCTGTATTAGTAATGGAGGCCTTTTAATATAGTTTAGTATATGGTAGTGCCAGCCCTTTTTTAGACTTTCTTTTTTTGAAATAGGTAAGTTTATTACTTGTAGATCCTGGAGGAGATACATGAACCTTAAGGGGCAGCACCAGACGGGCAAGTCAGGGTGCTGGCAGAGAGAGGTTTTTTGTTTTTTTTTTTAAATTCAGTATTACTTTGTATTAGTTAGTTCCAGGTGTACAGCAGAGAAGAGCCTTTTAGATCTTAAAAAAATAAAGTTGGCCCAGACTGGTATCATGGAGTTTGTTGAGCATCGTCGTTCTGCAAAGCCAGAGGTTGCCAGTTGGATTCCCGGTCAGGGCACATGCCTCGGTGGGGCGCCTGGTGCCTGGTTGGGGTGCATGCAAGGGGTAGCCAATGGATGTTCCTCTCTCACATGGATATTTCTCTCCCTCCCTTTCTCCCTCCCTGTCCGTCTCTCTAACATAAAATAAACAAAATAATACAACACTGTAGTAATCAAAATAGTATGCTGTTGGCATAACGACAGGCTAATGGAACAGTAGAACCCAGAAGTAAACCCTTATGTATACAGTCAAATGATCTTTGACAGAGGTGCTACGGCTTAAACTGTGGGGCTAGTCTCTTCAACTAATGATGTTGGGAAAAGGGGATAGCCACATGCAGAAGAATGAAGTTGGACTCCTGCCTTAACCTCATACACAAAATTAACTCAAAACGGATTAAAGATCTAAATGTAAGACCTGAAACTGTAAGACTCCTAGAAGAAAACAGTGGAAACGCTTTATGGCATTGGATTTGGTAAAGATTTATTGGATTTGGCACCCAAAGCACAGGCAACAAAAGCAAAAATAGAAAACTGGGAATATATGAAACTTAGAAACTTCTGTGCATCAAAGTACACAATTAATAGAGTGGAAAGGCAACCTACAGAATGGGGAAAATATTTGTGAATGATAATGTGTTACATGAATTAATATAAGAGGTTTAATATCCAAATACATAAAGAACTCTTTTAAAGAACTACAACTCAACAACAAAAACAAACAGCCCAATTGAAACGTGGGCAAAGCACATTTCTCCAAAGCAGACACATAAATGGCCAACAAACTGTATTAGAAAAAGTACCCCCAGCCCCAATCTGCCCTCCTGTGTGTCTCCTGTATTCTCACCCAGAACACCTCGCTTCAGACACTTCTGGTCACCAAATGTGTGCTTGTTTCCCCACACCAAGCAATTCTGTGACACCAGCTGGGTGTCCTTGGGAAAAACTTCTCAGGGCAGACACACCAAAGAAGAGGCTGACAACTCCAGCATTACGTCAAGAGTTTATTAAGGGAACTTATATACCAAGTGATGTATTGCCAGGTGCTAAGCGGTTACATAGGACAGGGCAACATGGTTAGGGGTATTGGGGCATGACTTGCCCCATATACGGGGAAAACACCTTACATATATGCTCAGGGTAGGGCAAGGACCTGTTCTAGGAACCAGCACACCTGGGGCACAGCGTAGGGGTAAATAGATTCTGAGGGGCTGTGGGAAGCAATCTCTCTTCTGGCCCAGATCTAGCTGGATGTGGCATGAGCGACCTGCAGCGGTCAGGCAGTGTCAGGCAGCAGTCCCATCGTGAAACAGTCGCTCCTCCACAGTCTTACAATTTTAACTCATTTTAGAAAAATATATTTTATTGATTATAATATTGTAGTTATCCCAGATTTTCCCCCTTTGCCCCCCTCCACCCGGTATCTCTATTCCTTTCAGCAGTCCCCCCTTTAGTTCATGTCCATGGGTTGTGCACATAATTTCTTTCGTTCCTTCACTTCCTAGACTATGCTTAATTCCCCGTCTATTCTGAATCTACCATTTTTTACTTCTTAATCCCTGTATCTTTTCCCCCAATCGCCCTTTTCCCCTCCCAGCTGTTAACCCTCAGTGATCTCCATATCCATGATTCTGTCCCTGTTCTGCTTGTTTGCTTAGTTTGTTTTTTAGATTCAGTTGTTGATAGTTGTGAATTTATTGCCATTTGATGTTCATAGTGTTGATCTTCTTTTACTTAGATAAGTCCCTTAACATTTCATTTAATAATGGCTTGGTGATGATGAACTCCTTTAGTTTTACCTAGTCTGGGAAGCACTTTATCTGCCCTTCAGTTCTAAATGATAGCTTTGCTGGATAGAGTCATCTAGGTTGTAGGTCTTTGCTTTTCATCACTCTGAATACTTCTTGCCAGTCCCTTCTAGCCTGCAAGGTTTCTCTTGAGAAATCAGCTGACAATCTTATGGGAATTCCTTTATACATAACTCTCTCCTTTTCTCTTGCTGCTTTTAAGATTCTCTCTTAATCTTTACACTTTGGCATTTTAATTATGATGTGTCTTGGTGTGGTCCTCTTTGGGTGCATCTTTTTTTGGACTCTGTGCTTCCTGGACTTGTATGTCTATTTCCTTCACCAAATTAGGGAAGTTTTCTTTCATTATTTTTTTCAAATAAGTGTTCGATTTCTTGCACTTTCTCTTCTCCTTCTGATACTCTGAGAGTCAGATGTTGGTACGTTTGAAGATGTCCCAGAGGCTCCTTAGCTTCTTCTTGTTTTTTTTGAATTTTTTTTCCTTTTTGCTGTTCTGATTGAATGCTTTTTTTTCTTCTTTGTGTTCCAAATCATTGATTTGATTCTAGGCTTCATCTACTCCACTGTTGGTTCCTTGTAGATTTTTCTTTATTTCACTTAATGTAACCTTCATTTCTGCCTGGGTCTTTTTTATGCTATTGAAGTACCCAGTGAGTTCCTGGAGCATCCTGATAACCAGCATTTTGAACTCTGCATCTGATAGGTCACTCACTTATCTCCATTTTATTTAGTTCTTTTTCTGAAGTTCTGTTCTTTCACTTGGGCCATATTTCTTTGTCTCCTCATTTTGGCAGCCTCCCTGTGTTTGTTTCTGTTTATTAGGTAGAGCCGCTCTGACTCCCTGTCTTAGTAGCATGGTCTATTGTAGAAAAGTACACCTGTAAGTTGTATGGGGTGAACCCCTTTGTGATTGCCAGGGTGGGGTAACCTTGTCACTCTGAGGCTTTGTGTGGAGGAAGGCTCAGATAGGGGACCGTGCCCCTGCCTGGCCTCTGGGGTTCTACCCAGGATGAAGCCACCTCCCTAAACTCTCCAAAGCCAGCCACTTTAATCTCTCCCTGTATGCCCTTCCTGCTGTTGCTCTGGTGCTGAATCCCAGAAGGAGCCTGTCTGAAAGTCTCAAGTCTGTTGCAGGCCCTTTAGGAGGAGTCTCCCAAGAATCCCGCAGTTTCTTCTGCTGCTCCAGTCCCCACTGCTTTTTGCAGCTGGAAGTTATGGGGACTTATCTTCCTGGTGCTGGAACCCTGGGCTGGGTATTCATCTCTGGGGCTGGGATCCCTTTCTCCTGAGGTATCCCTCCTGATATTTATCCACCACGATTTTTATCTACCACCTGTGGATGTGCGACTGCCCATTCTGCATCTCCACCTCTCCGCGCGTCTCCATGTCTCTGCCACTCCTCCCTCTCTGAACGGATGTGGCTTCTTTAAATCCTTAGTTGTTGGACTTTCACACAATTCAATTTTCTGTTGTTTCTGGGTGATAATTTGTTTTGTAGTCTGGTAATTTTTGCCGTAGTTGTGCAAGGAGGCAACTCATGTTTACCTATATACTTCCTTGACTGGAAGTGTAACTCATTTTTTTATCCAATTTTATTTTGTTTTGGTGTTAGGTGTACAGCTTAGTGGTTAGATAATTATATACTTTACATAGTGTTCCCCTCAATATTTCCAGTACCCAACTGGCACAATACATAGTTATAGCTTAACTCAATCTGATACTGCTTGGAGATAGCATCAGACCCCCAGGTTAATGGCTTAGTTCTACAAGACCACTATCCCTCCTGTGCTTCTGATCTATTAGCTGTAAGTCAGAGGTCCCCACAACCCCCCTTTCTGGTTTAATTAATTTGTTAGAACAGCTCTCAGAACTTAGGAAAACTGTTTACTTACATTTACCAGTTTATGAAAAGGATATGAATAGGATACAAATGAAAGAGATATGTGGGAAAAGGTACGTGGGATGGGGCATGGAGATTTCGTGCCCCCTCTGGGCCTGCCACTCTCCCAGCATCTCCATGTGTTCACCAACCTGGAAGCTCCCATGTTATTGGGGTTTTTATGGAGGCTTCCTCCCCTAAGCATAATCAATTATCAGCTCCCCGTCCAGGCTCTCTGTCCTCTAGAGAATTTAGGCGGGGCTGAAAATTCCAAGCTTGTAGTATGGCTTTGTCTTTCTGGTGACCTGGGAGCCCACCCAGTCACCTTGTTAGAACAAAAGATGCTCCTGTTACCCAGGAAGTTCCAAGGAATGTAGTATCCTGTGTCAGGAGCTGGGGTCAAAGACCTAATATTAGAACAAAAGTTACTCCAACTGTTCTTATCACTGAGGGTTTTAAGAGCTCTGGCACAGAGAATATATATATTCTATTATTTCACATAAGCATATGAAAGATATATATTAGCATCACTAATTACTAGGGAAGTGCAGGTCCCAGTCACAGTAAAGATATCACCTCATACCTTAGGATGACCACTATCCCTGCCACCCTGTCACTCCCCAAAAAAGCCCAAATAACAAGTGTTGGTGACAATGTGGAAAAATCGGAACCCTTGTTCACTGTTAGACTATAAAATGGTGCCACTGCTATGGAAAACAGCATGGAGGTTTCTTTAAAAATTAAAAATGGGGTAAGATCCAGCAATCTCACTTATGGGTGTATATATCCAAAATAATTGAAAACAGTGTCAAAGAGATAGTTGCACACCTATGTTCATCGCCGCATTTTCCACAGCAGCCAAGAGGTGGAAGCAACCTGAATGTCCACTGACAGGCGAATGTGTAAGGAAAATGTGCTCTGCACATAGACTGGAATGTTACTTCAGCCTTAAAAAACAGTGGTAATTCGGTCACATTCTGCAACACGGATGACCTTGAAGACATTACTCTCGGAGGAGTAAGTCAATCATAAAAAGACAAATACTGTATGATTCTACCGACGAGGTATCTAAAGTAGGCAGACTCTTAGAACCAGAAAGGAAGTGGTGGTTGCCAGTCTCAGGCGAGGGGGAGGGGGGGAGTTGCTGTTCACTGGGTATAGAGTTTCGGTTTTTCAAGATGAAAAAGTTTGAGAGATGTGTTGCATAACGTGCATAGAGCTAACACATGTAGTGCACACTTAAAAATGGTTATGACGATAAATTGTTACGCTGTTTTTGATTACTAGAAAACAAGATTTTAAAAAACAGCTCAGTGTCACATCTATTTCTATCTGCATACTAATCTTAGTATTGCTATTGGTGTAGGTATTCCTTTATGGAATATATTAAGCTCCAGGAGATCGAGAATCCAGATTTCAGAGAATGTTTTGCTGTATCTTAAGCAAATAAATGCATCTGACAATTGTAAGGGTTACTTTTAGGAGTGGAACAGAATATTTGAAATTAGAATTATTTAGGATGTATGTTTAAGCACAGAGTGCCTGCACAGTTGATTTAACTTAAAAAAACAACAAATAATAAACTCAACAGGTGTAACTTTTATCAGAATTTTTAGTGCTTTGTGATTGTTTTTCATCAAAAAGATTACATTTGTGCTTTCAGACAATGTTTTTTAATTGTAACTATCCAGATAACACTGTAAAATATAAAGCTGCTCCATAGTCAAAAGCTAAATATTGTTTTGTTATAAAATAGATAATATAATTCAGCATTGAAACTAAAATTCTAGGATTTTTAATGATTTCTCCTTTTATTAAAAAAAATTAAGCTTCCAATTTAAAAGACTAACTTAAAATTACGTTAAGCTTAGCCAAACGCCTTTTTCTACTCAAAGTACTATATAAGCAAATTTTTCTTAAAATCCTTGGGCTTCAGCTTCATGTAGGACTGGCTCAGGGAGCTAAATATTACTGCTGTGAAAATGTCTTGTTAAAAAACGACCTGTAAATGCAGGTGGTGTGTGCCACTGCTGATGAGGGCGTTCTGGCTGTGGTAGTAGCAGGCTCTCGGTGAACAACCTGTTCATTCGGTTTCTTATTTTCCACAAAACTGTGCTGCTTCTGGCTCTCCTCTGGATTCCTCTGCTCTTCTGTGGTGTCTGTCTACCCTTAAGCCCCCCAAGGAAGCAAAGCTTTGGAGGGAATTGATCCTGGCAATGTTCAAATAAAGCACCAATTTACACGATACGGATTGCAGTGTTTTTTCTCCCTCATCTTTCCTTTCAAATAATAAAATAATTAAATCTTGAAAGCCGTATGATATAAAACAAGCAGTTTTGGAAGTTAGTTGCCTGAGCCGTTTAATTTTTTCTTTTAAAATATTTTATTTTTGTGGGGGGAGAAGGAGAGAAACATCAGTGTATGAGAGAATCAACTAGTGTGTGAGAAAATCAACTCATTGCCTTTCTCACGCCCCCAACCAGGGACCTGGCCTGCAGCCCAGGTATGTGCCCTGACTGGGAATTGAACTAGCAACCTTTCAGTCCACAGGCCAGCACTCAGTCCACAAAGCTACACCAGCTAGGGCTCATTTAATTATTTTTTTCATGGGATTTCCTTGAAGCCACACTGTGATATAATAATGAGAAATAGGGGCCTTTTTTGTTTTAATGCTGTAGGGCAATTACTGGTATATATGCTCCTATATGTGAATTGATTCAGAATACATTGGTTTTATTTGTTCAAAGCATTGGTTTTTCTTAAAGTGTATTTTATCTGTTATGCTATTACAGTTGTCCCATTTTTTTCTCCTCTTTCCTTCCCTCTGTCCTGTAACTCCCCTCCAGCATTCCACCCAATCCCCCAGCCCCCTGCTTTAGTTCATGTCCATGGGTCATACATAAAATTGTTTTGGTTTCTTTGTTTCCCATACTATTGTTAACCTTCCCCTGTCTATTTTGTGCCTACAAGTTAATGCTTATTCCCCCGTACCTTTTCACCCATTCTTCTCCCACTCCCTCCCCACTGATAACCCTCCATGTGATCTCCACTTCTGTGATCCTGTTCCTGTTCTAGTGGTTTGCTTAGTTTTTGGTTTTGGTTTTATTGATAGTTCTGAGTTGTCGTTTTACTGTTCATAGTTTTGATATTTTTCTTAGATAAATCCTTTTAATATTTCATACAGTAAGGGCTTGGTGATGATGAACTCCTTGAACTTGACCTTATCCGAGAAGCACTTTATCTGCCCTTCCATTCTAAATGATAGCTTTGCTGGATAGAGTAATCTTGGATGTAGGTCCTTGCCTTTCATGACTTGGAATACTTCTTTCCAGGCCCTTCTTGCCTGTAAGGTCTCTTTTGAGGAATCAGCTGATAGTCTCACAGGCACTCCTTTGCATGTAACTCTCTCCTTTTCTCTTGCTGCTTTTAAGATTCTCTCTTCATCTTTAATCTTTGGCAATTATGATGTGTCTTTGTGTGTTTCTTCTTGGATCCAACTTCTTTGGGACTGAGCATCCTGGACTCACGTGTCTAGTTCCTTCACCAGATTGGGAAAGTTTTCCTTTATTGTTTTTTCAAGTAAGTTTTCCATTTTTTGCTCTTCCTCTTCTTCTGGCACCCCTATGATTCAAATATTGGGATGTTTAGTTGTCCCAGAGGTTCCTTAGCCTCTCCTCATTTTTTTTTTGAACTCTTGTTTCTTCAATCTGTTCTGGTTGGATGTTTATTTCTTCCTTTTGTTCAAAATCATTTATTTGAGTCCTAGTTTCTTACCCTTCACTGTTGGTTCCCTGTATATTTTTTGTTTATTTCACTGTGCATAGCCTTCACTTTTTCCTCTATTTTGCATCCGTACTCAGTCATTTCTGTGAGCATCCTGAGTACCAGTGTTTTGAACTCTGTATCTGATAGGTTGGCTATCTTTTCATTGCTTAGCGCTTTTTCTGGAGTTTTGATCTGTTCTTTCATTTAGGCCATATTTCTTTGTCTTGGTGCACCTGTTAAATTGTAAGGGGCAGAGCCCTATAGGTATTTGCCAGGGCGGGGCAACCCTCTTGGCTGTGTTGTGGCGCTGTCTGTGGGGGAGGGGTCAGAGAGGCAACAGTGCTGTGTTTTGTTTTTTTGGCTCTCTCCCTGCCTTCCATCACTTCTCTTGCTTCTTACAACCCGATTGTTCCCTTTTAGGTGCTGATTCCCAGGTGGGTGGGCTTGTGTACATTCTAGGATCACTTGGGCCTCTCCAGTGGACTCTTATGTGAAGCTGGGAGTTTCTTCCTCCACTGCAACCCCCACAGGTTTTTAGCAGCAGAGGTTTCGAGTCTTTATTTCCCCACACTGGAACCCTGGGTTGTGCTGTTTGTCTCACTCCTCAGTTGTTCCTCCAGCTTTACCCAATCCCAAATGTGGGCTGTCTCGGTCAGCCAGTTGTTGCCTTGTTGAGTTCCCTCTCTGCCCCAGGTTCCCATCTCCACCACTCCTACTGGATGAATGTTTCTTCTTTAACTCCTTGGTTTTTGGACTTCTATACAGTTTGATTTTCTGTCAGTTCTGGTTGTTTCTTCTTTTTGAATTGGTTGTTATCCTTCTTTTGGTTCTTCAAGGACGCGGAGGGTATCTACCTATGCTCCATCTTGCCCGGAACTGCAGGACTATCAGGTTATATTTGTTCAAAGCTTTGTTTTACTGGTTGTCCCAGCTGAGTGACCATGTGCCAGTTAATGCAGTCTTCTGTGGCACTGGCGCTCTCATCGGTAAAATGAGGACAATGACACCTGTACCATAAGAATAAGTGGAAAATAACAGATAATATGTGCAAAGTGAGTAGACTAGGGTGTATTTAGGAAATGAAAGTTTCCCTCTCCTCTAGCTTTAGTCTGCCCTTCCTTCGTTATTTATTCATTCATTCATTCATTCATTCATTCATTTATCTAGCAGAGAATTACTGAGTGTTGTAATTAGGCACCGTGCTGGGGAAGGTGTGTTTCTGACCACAGGTGCTCTCATTCTCTGCAGGCAGCTGAGAAAATCAGAGTTGGATGTTAGGATCAAGACTCTTGGAAACAAAGGCTCTAAAAGCAGAAGAAAAGCCAAAGCTCCCTCACTTTTGTTTTTCAGACAGTTGGAGGCCTTTTGTTTCTTGTCAGAGGCTATAGATTAGAAATTGATGGACTGACTTCCTCTAAGTCTATTCTGTCCATTGTAGTAACCACTAACCATGTTAGCAGATAGTGAACCTTCCATCATCAGGGTAAGTTCTACAGAGCAGTGGTGCTCTAGGTAGTGTAACAGGGTGCAGCCAAGAGGGGGGCCCCAAATAGGGATTTGTAATGGGGTCCAGCAGAGCTTGGAGATAATTGGCTCCACACCACAGGGCCACACCTGCCAGGAATGTTGGCAGCTGTGGCCAAGTGTGGGAGGAGCCGGAAATGGGGCTGCAGAGGAAGATTGGCGCTGGGATTTAAACCCAGGCGCGGCAGCCACTAGGCATCTCTTCTTTGGGACCATGCCTCTTTCGGGGGGGGGGGGGAACCACACGGCTTTGGAAGTGCTCCCTTTCTGCCATGTGGATGGTGCCGGGAGCTTGAACCACGGACTTTTACTTCTTTCCTGAGATACAGTACCCCAGACTTGGGCAAAGGGGAGAAGGAAGGACTGTGTGCGTTTGTGGGTATTCTAAAGAACTTTAGTCTGCATTATTTCAAATAAATAATAATTCCTTTCCTTGTCACCAATCTCTGACATTGAGAGATGTCTTTCCTCTGGCGGTGGGCAAAGTGAATCTAGTATGGGGGAGGAACCCCTGGAGAGAAAAGGGGGTCTTTTATATCATTCACCCCCCAGGTCTGTTCTGTAACAAAAAGACTACAGAATAAAGTATTTTTATATAGACTATAATTAAGACTTATCTTGACCTAATTAAGTGTACAGTATAGACCATACATAGTATATTACATTGCAACTTAAAAAAAGGCCTACAAGAAAAGATAGTGTAGCTAATTGAAGGATTCTTTCAGAGATGCCTGAAATATTTTTATCCTTTTCTCAGACTGTAGAAGAACTTTAAAAAAAAAAAAAAAAAAAAGGTTCCCTCGGGTCCTAAGATCTTCACAAAAGAAAGAGTTTATTATTAAGTGGAAATTTTATCTGCCATTTTTTTTATTTTATCAAACATTATTTTAAAAGTACTCTGGATTGAGAACAAGGAGAAAACTGTTAATAATACTACATCATATGGCTCCAACTAAGAATTGTTTCAAATATCATAAATGCAGCAGAATAATTCGGAGGTCTTCTTACATCCTTTCTCTATCTTAAAATACTGACCTAATAATAATGATCAAACTCTCCCACTACTGTTAAGAACAGACCTGGAGGGGGCTAAGGTGAATGATATACAAGGACCCTCCTTTTTTCTCCAGGGGTTCCTCCCACGTACTAGGTTTGCTTTGCCTGCCGTCAGAGGAAAGACACCTCTCAATGCCAGAGATTGGTGACAAGGAAAGGAATTATTATTTATTTGAAATAATGCAGACTAAAGTTCTTTAGAATACCCACAAACGCACACAGTCCTTCCTTCTCCCCTTTGCCCAAGTCTGGGGTACCGTATCTCAGGAAAGAAGTAAAAGTCCGTGGTTCAGGCTCCCAGCACCATCCACATGGCAGGTTCAGGCTCCCAGCACCATCCACATGGCAGAAAGGGAGCACTTCCAAAGCCGCGTGGTTCCCCCCCCCCCCCCCGAAAGAGGCATGGTCCCAAAGAAGAGATGCCTAGTGGCTGCCGCGCCTGGGTTTAAATCCCAGCGCCAATCTTCCTCTGCAGCCCCATTTCCGGCTCCTCCCACACTTGGCCACAGCTGCCAACATTCCTGGCAGGTGTGGCCCTGTGGTGTGGAGCCAATTATCTCCAAGCTCTGCTGGACCCCATTACAAATCCCTATTTGGGGCCCCCTCTTGGCTGCACCCTGTTACGTTTTCACATATCTATACAAAATATTTTCGATTAATTCTGTAGTATTTTCATGGATGTAACATCTTTTGGGCCACTAACCACCCCCCTCGCCACCTCCACCTCCAGCCCTTTAAAAAGTATAGATCATATGTAGTAAAATGCACAGGATTGTGTGTACAGTTTGAATTTTAGCAAGTGTATACTCTTGTGAACTACTGTTCCCTCTGGGCTCCTTTCCCTCTTACCCCAAACAAGCACTGGTAATTGCTATCAGCATAAATTAATTTCACCTGTTTTTGAACGCTATGTATTGAGAATTATACAGCATGAATTCTTTTGTGTCTGCTTTTGCTCAGCAGTGTTTTAGAAATGCATCCATTTTGTTTTGTAAATCAACACTTGTGTTTTTTGTTGTTGTTGAGTAGTGTTCCATTGTATGAATATAGTACAACCTGTTTGTCCATTCTCCTGTTGATGGAAGTATGTGTGGTTTCCAATTCCTGGCAATCCAAAGCTGCTACAAATATTCACATACCAGTCCTTTTGTAGACGGGTTTTACCTTCTCTTGGGAATATATACATTACTAGGAGTTGGATTGCTGGGTCATAGGGAAAGGTGTATATAACTTTGTAAGAAACTGCTAAACTTTTCCAGAGGCTTAATACCCTTTTACATTCCCAAGCAATGTTTGAGAGTTCGAATTGCTTTACATCTTCTCCAACAATTGGCGGTGATATTCTTATTGTAGCCATCTAGTGGCTGTGAGGTGATATTTCATGCTGATTTGAATGCCTTTTTCATAGGCTTGTAGGCTATTCCTGTAATTTCTTCATAAAGTATCTTCAAATCTTTTGCCCTGGTTAACATTTTAAAAAATTAACGTGTACCCTTAATCTTCTCTTTTTAAAGATTTTTTTATTTTACTTTTTTCCATTACCTTTTATCCCCCTTACATCTTCTTCCACCTCCACCCATTCCCCTTTCCCTCAAAATGAACCACACTGATTTCCGTGTCATTGAGTCTTTTTTTCTTTTCTTCGGACACCTCCTCCCCAGCCCCCTACCCAGAGCTATCAGCCTGCTCTCGATCTTTGAGTCTCTCTCTAATTTGCTTGTTAGTTTAGTTTGTTCATTAGAATCTACTACATATGAGTGAAATTATATGGTATTTGTCTTTCTCTGACTGGCTTATTTCACTTGGCATAATGTTCTCCAGGTCCATCCATGTATCACAAAGGGTAAAATTTTCTTTTTTATGGTTGAGTAGTATCCCACTGTGTAAATGTCCCACAGTTGTTTTGTCCACTCCTCTACTGATGGACACTTGGGCTGCTTCCATATCTTGGCGATTGTAAATAACACTGCAGTGAACAAAGGGGAGCGTATGGTTTTTTTTGAATTAGTGTTCAGGTTTCTTTGGATAAATTCCCAGAAGTGGAATCAATGGGTCATGAGGCAGTTCTATTTTTAATTTTTTGAGGTAACTCCATACTGCTTTCCACAGTGTCTGCATCAATCTCCATTCCCACCCACATGCAAAAGTGTTCCCCTCTCTCCACATCCTCACCACACTTGTTTGATGACAGCCATTCTGACAGATGTGAGGTGATATATCTCACTGTGGTTTTAATTTTCTTTTCTCTGATGATTACTGACATTGAGCATGTTTTCACATGTCTACTGGCCTCTTTGGAGAAGAGTCTATTCAGGTCCTTTGCCCATTTTCTAATTGGATCGTTTGTTATTTTGGTGTTGAGTTTTGCAAGTTCTTTATATAATTTGGAGATTAACTACTTATATGATGTATTGTTGAATATGTTCTCCAGTTCTGTGGGTTGTCTTTTTATTTTGTTGATGGTTTCCTTCACTGTGCAAAAGCTTTGTAGTTTGATGTAGTCCCAATTTATTTATTTATTTTTTTGTTTCTTTTCCCTGAGGAGATACATCAGAAAAAATATTGTTACCAGCAGTGTCTGAGATTTTACTGCCTATGTTTTCTTACAGGATTTTTATGGTTTCGAGTCTTAACATTTATGGTTTCAGGTCTTATATTTAAGCCTTTAATCCATTTTGAATTTATTCTTTCTGTGGCATAAGCAGATGTCTAGTTTCATTTTTCTGCATGTATCTGCCCAATTTTCCCACCACCATTTATTGAATAAACTATCTTTAGCCCTTTGTATGTGCTTGCTTCCTCTTGTCAAATATTAATTGACTATAAAGGTGTGGATTTATTTCTGGGCTCACTATTCTGTTGCATTGATACATGAAAATATCCAGCCATTGTTAAGATTTCTTTTCTTTTTTTTCATTTTAGTTTTTTTAAATAAAAATTTTATTGTTCAAGTCCAGCCTTTTGTCCCCCACCCCTCTCCTGTGCAGCCATTGTTAATATAACGAGAATGGTTTGCGCAATATCATTGTAACCTGGCAGCCAAGGAGAGTGGACTGGAACGCACATGCGTGGAAAATGATGACCTCACTGTACTAGTCAGTGGGGAAGGTAGGTGCCACTGAGTGAGCATGTGTACTGTGTGGCTGTTGCAGTCAAAATGACTGAGTAGAGCAAGGAATCTACATCAGATTTTGTGTTCAGCTCAAACATTCCTCTGTGGAAACTCTTTGGATGATTCACAGGGTTTTCAGGGACAATGTAATGAGTGAAGCACAAATAAAAGTGTGGCACAAACACTTCAAAGATGGTCGAGAATCTGTTGAAAGCGACACACGTTCTGGAAGGCCTGCAACAAGCAAAACACCTGAGAATGTGGAGCGTGTACGGGCTGCAATTAAGAAAGATCGGCGCCCGACAGTGTGAGAACTAGAAGCCGATCTGCGGATTCCAAAAACTGTTGTGTCAGAGATTTTGACACAGGATCTTGGCATGAAACATGTCATGACAAAATTTGTTCCACGGCTTCTGCTACCAGAACAGAAGGAACATTGTGCTGAAGTTAGTAATGACTTGATTTGAACTGCTACCAATGAACTAGATTTCTTCAAGAAGGTCATAACTTTGAAGGGGTCTTAGGCATCATAATCCTATGTACAATGTCTCTTGTATCTTCTTCAATAAACATCTCTATTTTCCATATTACAAGGCTGGATACTTTCTGGACACATCTCGTTTGTGCCTGTTTTTATGCTATTTTGATTACTACCTCAGCCTTATAGTATAGTTTGATATTAGGTAGCATAGTTTCTCCAACTTTGTTCTTTATCAAGACGGCTGTTACTATTTGGGGCCTTTTGTGGTTCCATGTAAATTTTTGAAATACTTGTTCTAGTTTTGTGAAATACATCATTGGTATCTTGTTAGGAACTGCATTGAATTTATAGATCGCTTTGGGTAGTATGGACCTTCTTAATGATGTTAATTCACCCTATCCATGAACACGGTATGTGCTTCCCCTGATTTGTATCTTCAGTTTCTTTCTTCAGTAATCCTCTCTTCTCTAAACCATTTTCTTAAAAACCACAACCAAACTGGCATGACAATTGAAAAAAGTCTCCCTGACAGGTTCCTCTATAGAAAAAAAAAATTACTACTGACATGGCTAGTGACCTAGAATAGTGGTAAGTCCTAAACATTTTTAGGAGGGCCATGAAATACCATTGGAGGTAAAGAATGATTATTGTGAATAAAAACTTGCTTCTGGTAACTATATAGTAACTATAGTTAATAATATATATAGTTAATAACTACATAGTAAACATACTCATTAAGTTTTCTTTATTATTTATTGCCAAGAAATTTGAAATGAGACAGATCATTTACTTATCCTTCCTTCCCTTTGAAATGATTATTTTGGGAGATAAATTAGAATTTATTGAAGTTCTTGGCTTAGGATCCTAGGAAAATATCTGTCTGCTGAGGTTGACTGCCTTACTTCTGTGTGACTTCTCTTTCTGGCTCAGCTGTCTGACTGCCGTGACAGTGACCCACATGTTTTAGGACATGTTAATGATGCCAGGTCTCAGCTCTGTATCACACTGGTGGAAACTGCCCTGGGCCAGTGTGGTCTTGCGTGGCTCTTAGGACGTCTTGATAGATAACATTAACTGAGAGAAAACCCCAGGCAGCTGGGGGTACATTTTCCACAGCCTTTCCACCTTATGTGTAATGAAAGCTAGTCTCAGATAAAACATTCTTTCTACACAAACAATCATTTATTAAATATTCTTAGCAAGCAGGCACAAAACATAATAATCTGTCCTATACACTTAACTCCTGCAGTTTTAAGCGTTCTGATCATTTTATGAAAGGTTCTGCGGGGCACAAAAAATAATTTTCTAATCACCTTTCAAAGTTCTTCTGTCTGGGCTGGTAAGCAGAGTAACATGAGACAGATTAACAGAAGAAAATGTCTAGAACTTACTTTGGATGCACACACTGGGCTGCCAATAAGAATATGAGACCCAAGGAGGCACTGGGTGACAGTTGGAGTTTATGTGCCATTCTGGACAAAGGAGAGAGAGGCAAGGGTCTGGGATTTCAAAGGGAATGCAGGCAATTTTCGGGTAGAGAGAGCAAATGATGTGTGAGAATCAGATTCTTAGTTGTGCGCCTAGAAACAATGGAACTCCAAGGGAAGGCCAACAAGCAGGCTTTTGCCAGATTTCTGCCACATTTAATTTATTATGTTGCTACGGTCATGCTTGCTTTCTTTAAGCAGGTTTTTTCTATCTGAATTCCTTAAGCAGGGCAAGGGAGGTGGAGAGGTGAAAGGTTTTTTCTGAGTCTTTTGT
The DNA here is from genome assembly GCF_022682495.2 of Desmodus rotundus. Classification (NCBI taxonomy): domain Eukaryota; kingdom Metazoa; phylum Chordata; class Mammalia; order Chiroptera; family Phyllostomidae; genus Desmodus; species Desmodus rotundus. Next base: position 78,266,582 of record NC_071387.1, read on the forward strand.
TTTTTAATAACCAGCTTAAAAATCAATATCCCAAAAAGTGTATTTTGAGGTGGCAAAGTGTGTTGCTTTGAATTGCCATGAATGGCGGTTGTCCCAGCTTATACAAGGCGGGACCCAAAAAAACCTGGAATATATTTATAAAAAATTGCATGTTCTTACATGTTTAAACTTCAGTCATCTTCAAAGTACTATCCATATGATGGAATATACCTACCGAGCCTTTTTTCTCTGCTCAAAATAGTTTTTGAACTTGATTTTGATACCTTTTAGTGCTTCTGCCTTTTTTTGTTTTACCTTTTCCACATCACCGAAACGGTTCCTTTTGAGGACTTTTTTCATGGGGAAATAAAATCAAAAGTGGCAAGATCGTGAAAATGGAGGGTGGGGCATAGGGGTTATGCCATTTTTTTGGTCAAAAACGGCTGAACATTCTGTGCATTGTGGGCAGGTGCCCTCATAAATCACCATCATGAAATGGGTAAACGTATTCAAAGAGTCTTCCAAAAAAAATCCACTGAAGCCAAACATACACTATACAGATGGGTTCCTAGAACACTCACCTAGTGGGAGAAGGCTGTAAGGGGCCCACCCTCCAGAAGATAATTCTGGGTTTTGGGGGTCCCCCTGGTGTTCCGCCCACGGGCAATGCTAGTTTCTCCACAGCCTCACCAACACAATGCATTTTCAAACTCCTTTGTTTTTTACCAGTCAGAAGGAAAACTAGGACCTTGTAGTTTAAATTGGTATTTTATTTTTTTAAGAACATAAAGTTGGAGGTGGGCATTTTCATTGGATGAATTTCAAATAGTTTTCCACTTTATCTTTATATGTGTCTACTGCCACCAGACCCTTTTTAAAATAAATATCAATTTAGCAGTCAATTCTCTTACGGCTTTTATAATCTCACTTAGAAAGGCCTTCTCCAGTTAGGCACAAAAATGAATTTGTGGTTTTCTTTTCCACATTAAAGGTCTTTGATTTGTCTGGAACTTTAGAATAAAGGTAGGATGGTTTACTTTGGAGGTAAAAATGTGTATGTGATGTACAATCTATAAGTTGTACTGGTATTATAAATACAGTGTTAATTCCTGGGAAAGAGTTTGTTGCTGTGTTGCTTGTCTTTTAAGTCAAGGGAGGGTCATGGCAAAATTCTTCAAGGATTAAAGTAACAGTTTTGTGTAGGAAATTTGGAAAAGTAAAGAAAGGAATGAAAACCACCCCTAATCCCAGCACCATATTATTTATAACAAAACTGGGACTAAACTCTTATGTATCTTTTTCATTTGAGACTAATAAGAACATGTGTTTAGACAATAGTTTAAATGGTTCCTTAGCATGGTGTCACAATTTTTGTTTTTTAACCATACTTAAGGCCTTTAAAGGAATGAATGGCCGCAGTAGTAGGCTTATTAAATTTTGAACTATTTTGAAGACGTCCATTGTAAATAAGACTACGACCAAGGAACTTGACACTGAGAAGAATGGGCACAACTCCCACCCACCCTACCCGGCTCTCAACTGGTCGGCCCCCCCCCCCCCCCCCCCCCCCCCCCCGCAGAGTGGGTGGGGTTGGCTCTTCAAGGACTGCGCCTCCCCGCCTTGGCTCGACTGCAGCACCCCCTGGTGGCGGCGGCCAAGGCGACTGAGGTACTCACCCGGAGTTGCTGTCACCACCAAGCCAGCCCTTCTGCGAAGTTATTTACTTGGCTTTCGGAGCTGCTTTCACCAGGCCAGCTCCGGCTTGCTCTGCTGCACAGCCCTGTGAGCAGTGCAGAATTTTGGCGCTGGAGGGCGTTGCACCGCAGAGGACTGCCTAGCGTCCCCAGCGGCCGCGTCCCCTTGTCTCCGAGGCGGGGCAAGGCTCCGTCAGGGCGCCAGGGGTTGGCTTCCGCACCTCAGTCCCTCGCCGCTCCTTTTGGGGCCGTCTGAGAAGTTTTGAACTTCCTGGGTTAACTCGCCGGGGTATACCATAGAGTGGGTGACCGAGAGGCGAGGCAGTTTCCACTGCCTGGGTGCGGCCCTTTAAACTTTTTGTTTTTAAACTTCGGGGGTGTGGTTGAGGCGTCTCCTCTCTCTGCGGCTGGTTGTTCCCTGGCCATCCGGTTGTCCCGCCTTTTAGATGCTTTGGAGTCATGAGCCGGGAGGGCACAGGGACCCGTCTGGTTGCTGAGGTGATCAAAGGTGAGTGCAGAGGGTACCGGATGCCTCTAGGAACACCTGTATTTAGGTGGCACCGGGTGGTGCCTGTAGTTCGAGGAGGCCCCAATTTCTGGCCAGAAAGGTGCCTTAACCCTTGGGAGCCAGGGTCAGTGCTGTCTCATGGGCGTGGGTGGCCTCCTAAGCTCCTGCTTGGAGGCCACATATACTCTTGTTTTGGGGAGAATGTGAACAGACCTGTGCATAAGGGGCGCCCCTGGCTGGTAGGTGAGTTACGTCTCTCCACCCAAGGTCTCCACCCAAGGGAGCAAAATCCGTGGTCACTGTGCACAGGGATCAAGGGTCATTTGTGGTTGGAAAAAGAGTAATAAGCCCGTTGTCCTTTTGAGTGTTTGTGGTTGCGAGACATTTTATTTGAGGTGTTTACAAGGAAATAAGTATAGCAGTTGCGTGAGTGGAATTGCTGGCAATTATTTAAATTACCGTTTGGGCAAAGGATGTAGACTGGCATCCTTTGTTTCTTACTATTTTAAAGGCTGGACTTGATTTTGCCACAATTTTTTAGAGTAGTAAGTATTCTACGAGCACTACTGGTAGTCCTAAGTATTTTAGGTGACTTTGCTTTGCAGAGGATTTTTAGGCAACTTTTTCTGTGGTGGTGGGCGGTAGGAATTAAAGGCTGGAGCCTCTAAACATTATTAGTACGGGTTACTATTCTTGCTAAACCTGATAGCAGTCTAACTGCATTTATAAAGCACAGATTTAGCTCTCACTCATGTAGAAAGCTCATTGCTTCTGTTGTGATGGTAATTTGTCTAATTGTAAAAATCACTGCAAAAATAGTGATCCCTAAGAACAGTTGGGTAAAACATAAGGTCCATTTTGTTGTTTGTGTTCTGTAGCCTTAAATGTTAATTTTGAAGCAGTTTGGAAAGCATTCTTTATCAACTTCAAATAGTTTCTTACTGAATGACTGTTGAGGATGTCTTGAAAGCATAGTGAAGCATAGCGAAAGTCATCTAGGTCGAAGACTGGCCTTCAAGGGCATGCTGCCATCTGCTCACTTACCTTATTTAGCCCAGGGAACCAGACTTTTGTGATGAGAGGTTCCCCCAGAAATCAAGCCTTATTGATCCACGAAAAGTTACTTGTCATTATTGAAACTTATGGCTAAAGACAATTTCTCTTCTAAAAAATTTGCTTATTTTTTTTATCACTCATCAAAATAGTCAAAACATTTTGAAAGTGTTGGTACCCTTACCATCAGAAACCTGCATGGAAAAAATTAAAAATTTGACCTCATCTGAAAAGAGTTGTATCATGATATATGAAATTTTAAAAAATAATCTGAAGGAAGGAACATTGCAATTTTTCCATTTCAGATCGCCTTTGTTTTGCCATTCTCTACAGCAGACCAAAGAGTTCATCAAGTGTACATTATTTCAGCATAGATAATGAACTTGAATATGAAAAGTAAGTATTGCTTTTTAAAAGATTGTTAATTTTTTTTATTTTGAAGAATCTAAAGGTATGTTTATAAATAGGATAACCTTGGAAAATTACAAATCTGTTGACTGATTAATTGCAGGGCTTTTTTCCTTTAAGTAACCTTAATAATAAAATAGACCCTTAGGGAAAAAAATCAAAATGAAAGAATCTTCCTAAATTTAACAATTTATATTTGACATTCTAATAGTTTACAGTACAGTGAGATATAAACTAATATACTAAGATGTGTTTTTACCAGTGGAGATGTGTGGAAAAAGTCTTTTTATTCAGAAAGGTATTTTCATGTGTTAATTGAGGTTAGATTTAGTTGTTGAGCCAATTTTCATGTTTCTTAATAGGCATTATATACCAGAATATGTCTTCCACTAGTTTAAGGCAGTACCTTTAAGTTGTGTGACTGATAACAATTTGGTGTATGCTTCCTTGTCTTAATTTGATCTTGTAGCTCCAAAAAGGCATATTCGGGGCATCCAGAATATACATACACATTTTTGCTTTTTACTTTTAAAGCTTCTACGCAGATTTTGGACCACTCAATCTGGCAATGGTTTACAGATATTGTTGCAAGATAAATAAGAAATTAAAGGTAAAGTCATTTTTACTTAAGATTTGACTTAATCATTGTTAGCCTGATCTTGGGGAGGGGAAAGTAAGGAAAGCACTTCTCTGTTTGAAAAAGAAAATGTCATGTTTTTTTACTGCAGTGGTGTTTGGGACATATTGGGGGGGGGGTTGCTTTATAAAGGTATAGTGTATATGTTAGTTTTCCAGAGTTTTAATTGAACAGTTTAAGTTTGGGTATTTGGTTCAGGTTTGGGTCAGTGATGCTCAAATACTTGAAAGTCAAAGTGGAAATTGGTTAATAAAGTAAACCTCTTACTGTCTGACCTAATGGAACTGAAACCTAATGAGAAGCTTCCCTTGCTGTGGTCATTGTCCTTTCTGCCTTCACTTTGAGAGGAGTGCTAGCAAATAAAGAAAAATCTGCCCATCTCACTTTCTCTAATTCTACCTTGAATCTCCGCTGATGTACTACTTGTGACTCTTCTTCACCCTGACTTTTACACACACGGGTGAAGATCAGGGGAAGCAAGGGCAGACTAGCATCCTTAAGGCTGTCACTCAGAGTTGCAAAAGTGTTTTTCCATTAGTTGAACTTAGACCCCATCCATTTATTTTAAAAACTTTGAATTATTGCTCATGCACAATAGGAAGTTTATATATTGCTAGCAATTCCTAGTTAGTCACTATAAGTTCTCAAGTAAATGCTGGACTCAGGAACAGGTCCTTTTTAAAAACAGCTTTATTTGGTCAGTTAAGTTACCAGGCTGCTATGCAGAAGAAATAAAATTTCTTTTCATTTAAAAATTAAATTATATTAAAAATGTATGGGTGAGTATGGCAAATTCTTTTCACTTGAATATCAGACCTAAAATTTCACATCATATATGTTAGAATCATCTGTCAGATGAGCTACTAATCTGTAAAGTGGAAATTGTGGGATTGCCTTTCTTTTTGTATTATGTATATTCACTACAGGCTTATATAGAGGTGGAGACTCTTCCTTCTGGACTTTTGTCTCTCTTGGGTAGGAATAGAAGCATTTATAGTCTTATGTATTTATGTCTCCCTCACCCCACCCCTTTTTTCAGTTGTCATTGGCAGGTCTTTTGCTTCATAGAGGACTACGAAGCTAAAAAAAATCCCCCCCCCCACTTGTGTTCCTTTGCTTTAATTTTGAAAGAATTTTTTCCCATCCTCAGCCATCTATGGACTTTTATCTTTTAGGTCAACTAAGAAAGTATTGGTCTTTTTTAAAAATTTTAAATAGTAGGAAAGTGAAAGAAAAGTGCCTCCCTCCCCCCTTCCAGATTCTTATATATTCCTTCAGAGGTGGTCTGTACTTTATATATCTGTTCATATCTTTTTGTTTTTTCTTTAATTGTACATACTTCTAATCCAAGAGTATGTCTTTTATGGGGAGGTACACAGTACTTGGAGTATCAAAGTTAATCTTTTTAAATGTCTTGCTAATAATTATGAATGCTAAGCTTTGGAATTTATCTTCATCACAAAATAAAATTTTAGAAAACTTGAAATGAAAAAGAAAGTACTAACAGTTGTGTGTCTTTATACAGTCCCTTACAATGATAAGGAAGAAAATTGTCCATTTCACTGGCTCTGATAAGAGAAAACAAGCAAACGCAGCTTTCCTCATTGGATGCTACATGGTAAGTCTTTAATTACCTTACTGATGTAGTAGTGAAAATGCCGACACAGTGGTACTTCGCTGTTGGAAATTTGAGATTATTGTTTTTCTAAAATAATGTCTTGATTTTTTTCAGAGAAACCTGTTTTGCTTTTTAAAAATTGACCAACTGGGGAAGGCTGTGCATATGTAGGGGCAGGGCACATATGGTAGATCTCTGTACCTCCTGCTCATTCTCCTCTGAACCTAAAACTGCTTTAAAAGAGTCTATTTCAAAAAAAAAAAATTGACCAGCTAGTATAAAAACCTTTGTTATGGCAGTTAACATAAGAAAATAATGCCCGCAAAGCTTGTTCTTAACTCATGACCCATTCAGTGAAGTTGTAAAAGTAGAGTCTGGCCCAATAATTGATTTAAAAAAAATCAAAGTGCACCACATGAGGTAAAAGTGCTTTATAATTTGAATACCATTTTTTCCTAACTAAGGTATGATTCTAAGATTATCGTCATTCTCATCAAAACATCTAGCAGGGGCACGTGCATAGGAAAGTGGGGAACGCACCTCGTCGCTTACAGATGGCATCGAGTGGTCCGTCTATTTGGGCCCCTGAAAGTATGTTTTGGAATAGTCGGTATTTACCCGGGGATTATGAATTTCGTTTATTTGTAAATATCATGGAAGATTTTTTTTGAGTCAATTTTTCTGCACCTAGTGTGTGCGTTTGCAGGAGAACCCAAGTAGTAGTTTTTCCTGAGGTAGCTAAGAGCTCCGCCAGAGCAGTGTCCCTCATCTTTTTGGTGGTGTGGACACAAGCTACCCCATTCGGTGAGAAGGATAGCAAGGGGCTGTTTCTTCCACTCCAAGCCACCATGGTTGTGATAGTTACTCTCCTAGATTTAAAAAAAAAAGGTTTGTTTTTGTTAATAAGTTCGTTCTTCCCTCAGCTTGTTACTGTTTCTGTCATGCTCCCTCCCTTTTAACATACACTGGTACATCTTTTCTGACTCAGTTTGATCATCTGGAATTTACATTGATTAGACCAAGTCGGTGGTACTAGTTAAAATTGGCCCCCAAATTTAATAATTCCTCTTCCCCCCTATGTCTAAGGTATATAATTAACAAAGATTAAGGCCTTTTTTGGTTTTGTTTTCCTGTTTGTGCTTACAAAAGTAGTTGAGGAATGCTTCTGAGATAACTTCAAGTTTTATTATCATCTCTGATTTTATGAAACACAGGTTGTAGATTGTGTTTATTAAAATTTGATTTCCTACGCTTACCCAGATGTTGTGGTGGTGGGTTTTTTTGGGGTTTTTTTTCCCATCTTTTCTGCTGTTTGTTGTGCTTAGCAGCAAAAATCCTTGGGTATTGGGGGAGGGAAGAGCCAAAGCAAGTTCCCAAGAAAAACAGTATGCAAAGGGGGCTCCCATTCTTTGGGGAGAGAAACCCCATGATTAGAGGAAATCAAGACAGCTTTACAGAAAGAGGGACACAGCCAGGATTCCTGGAATTTTAACATATTAAAGGGGACCCTAGAGAAGGGTTTCTTGGTACAACAATAAAAGTCCCTACACTGCTCAGGAGAAAACACACCTCTGCCTGCGCTGTTTGAGGTCAGCGCTTTGTCTCCGCTTAGTTGAGATGTCCCCAAGGTGGTGGGTCCTGAGGAACCAGACCTGGTGACTTCAGTGTGAAGAACCCCTGGGGGGTAGCTGTGGGCATGATGGGGAAATAAGCAAGGGTTGTTACAAAAACAAAGCACTTGATAATTTTACAAATAAGAAATCTCTTTAAATTTTGTTGCTGTTCTCTTATTGCCAGTTAAAAAGAGTAACCCCTTGGCATAGTTACTGAAATTTGTTGGATTGCCAGTTAAAAACAGTAACCCCTTGGCATAGTTACTGAAATTTGTTGGCATATTTGTTCGCCGTTCGGTGTTGGCCTTTTGACTCTATGGTTTTTGGCATTGTTAAAGAATATAAATTAAACCCAGTAAATTTAGATATAATTGGTTTTATTAATAATTCATGCATTGGGACACATCCCATCTGGTAAATAAATAGAAAGGTGCTCCAGCTGTAAAAAAAAAAAATAACAAACAGAAAAGAAAAAGAAAAGAAAGGTTTTTACAGGTAGAGGGTCAGATAGGAAGTTACAAGAGTAGATTATTTCAGGCAAGGTCACCTTCCCTTAGGTAAGGAAGGCAGGGGTCTTTTGAGTTAAATTACTTCTTTAATGCTGACCTGGAAACTCCAGACTGATTGGTTTTGAATTTCATTCCTGGGATGGCTGAACCTGCAGTTAGGTTAGATATTGTCTTGATAGGGTTCAGCAACAGTGACTCCATTTTTAATAGCAGGCAGAAGTTAATTTTGGGAGGATTTAAAATATTTTAGATTACAGGTCCTTTTAGGATTTTGTGATCTCGGGTTAGCACTGATTTGATTGATTAGGAAAATGCCACGTGAGCAATTGGACATCCACTTGAGTTCATTCCTCGACTCAGCTAGAAGCCAACCTGGCAGGAGGACTACAACTCTTGGCTGTGGCAAAAGTACTTGCAGCCACGAAGGGATGGCTAATGCAGGAGCCCAGAGCTGTAATGACACTAGGCAGGGACACAGGAGAAAAACATCTAAGAAAAGGAAATTTATTAATAGTAGCAAAGGAGTGACAAGATACTATAATATGGATCCTCAAAAGAATTAACATCAAAGTAATAGGTAAGTGAAGGTTTGATCTGGTTGAATTCTATGGAATCCTCTGATTCGAGATTTGTAGAGAGATGAATGGGAATTCCGTAAAAATTGATAACCTTTACTGGAATTGTTGAGGAATTTTGGAGTTAGTAAGGCTTTTTAGTGATTGGCTTGGGTGGGAGGTGGCTATGTTAAAACAAATAAAAAATCTGGAGGAAAACTTAAGAAGTCCATTCCAAATGGACTGACTCGATCCATCTCTGCCCTTTGAGGCTCGGGCCTGCCAAAGGAATCATGCTCGCTTGATCCTCCTTTACTGAAAAGGACTGATATGGTGTGTGGAGGGGGTGTGGGCATGAAGCACTAGCATTTCTATTTAATTTTTTATCCTAAACCAGAGAGATTAGGCTTTACGGATACTTAAAGTGGGATTGGTACGCCCATGCTCGGCTGGTGCTTTTGTGGCACAGTCGGGCCCTTCCTTCTGTCGCATCAAGTGAGAGGACCAGCTTGACTGCTCCTTTGCCCTCAGTGCGTCTCTAGTGCTGCCCCGTGTGTGTGGCCTGGTAAAGGGTTTAACCAAGTATCCCAAGTGGTGAGTCTTTGGTAGCACATTAGCCTGAAACAAAAAGTCTTTTGAACTACACTGTGAAAGAGTTGAAAACATAAAAGATAACTGAATTTTTCTTTTAAAAGATAAGTGAACTACATCATTTTATGAAATTGTAAGTTTGCTACCCTGTTGGGATAAGTCAGTGGCTGGGATAAGTCAGTGACTGTTAACCTAGCTAGATTTTGGGGTGGTGGACTTAACCTGTCGTTTCAAATATGAAATTTTGTGTGGAAAAGTAAGTTGTTTTCACAACAAATTAATAATTAAGTGCATATTTTGGAAACAAAAGTTTGAAACTTTGTCATTTTGTTGTAAAAAATTGATATTATGTACAAAACCCCTATGTGTACCCTGGAGAAATTTTTCCTTTAAAAACAAACAAACCTCGTCCGTATTTATAGAAGCAGGGCACACATGCACGTGTTCGGTGTGTATGCTATGCTCTGTGTCCCCTAGTGCAGTTTTATCGCCGCTTTTTTCAGTGAGTGATGTTTTATCATCTTTATACCCAGATTACATTATATTTCCCCAGCTGATCAAAAATGTTCAAGCCAGTATCTGATCCAGGTTGCACATGTTTGTTGTCTTTTAATCTCTTTCACACGTGGTCTCTTTTGCTAACAGCTGATTTATTGAAGAGGTCAGTCCTGTCTTGTAGAATGTTCCAGCTTTTGAATTTCTCTGCTTTTTTCCTTGTGTTTTAAAACTTGTTTCTTTGTTCTCTGTATTTCTTGTGAATTAGAGGTTAAAGCATAGGCTTGAATCCCTTCAATGTATGGTTTTCTTGTTACGGCTTTGACATATTCTGTGTGGTGTTACTTGAACGACTTGTAGTCATCTGTTTGGTTCCCCGTCAGCATTTAGTGTTTGGAACAACAATTGGTAGTACTTGCCTGAATCGGTCATTTTATTAGTGTTTCAGTGTAATATTTTTAAATTATTTCACTCATTCTTCATTTATTAGCTGGCTTTCTTTATGGGAATTGAACTTTCCCTCATCCACTTGGGGCTCTTTGGTTACCTGAACCTAATTTTCTACTGAAAAGACAGAATGAATGGTCATTTCCCTTTAATTACCAGTTTTTAAGTAAAGTGTTACATTAATAGCCACAAAACCAAATTTTATCACTTGCTTTAAAATCGTGTATATGGGTTTTGAACTCATTTGCTAAACATTTTTAAAATGTGCAGTATTCACCATTAGAGGGTTTTTTAAAAATGTTTTTTAAAATTTTATTTTATTTGAGATTTTAAAGAGAGGGGAAGGAAGGGAGAAAGAGAGGAAGAGAAACATCATTGTGCGATTGGCTGTCTTCTGTAAGCACCCCGACCAGGCGCCTAACCTGTAAGCCAGGCAGGCATGTGCCCTGACTGGGAATCGAACCAGCCACATTGCAGTTTGCTGGAGGATGCCCAACCAGCTGAGCCACAGCAGTGGGTTTGCCCTTTAGTTTTTAACAACATCCGATTAGTTGGGAATTTGGAAATTTACTAACCAAATGTACATCATTGGTGGATGGGATTGGACAGATGAGTGTCATCCTGTGTTTGCATTAACATATCATGGTCAGGTGGGGTTTCGTTGTTGTTGTTTTGTAGTTATAGCACACATTGAAATCGAGAATTGAAATAGCTGAACTTGTAACTAAGTTCTTAAATAAAAAAAGTTTTAATGAAGCATATCAATCACATTAACTGATACATTTATTAATATTTAGGGAACAGGGTTTTTTAGTACAGTGTGAAATAATTGTCACTATCTTTTTCCTTTAAATTTTTTGTGTCTATTTTAAATGGAGATGATGTGCTATTTTACTCGTAGGTGCAAACAATTTCCAGTTGCAAAACATTACTGATAAGAGGCCACTGTATACTGGATGAAGCTTAGGGGGCTTAGGTTCAGAGTGAGCTGGCTTTTAATTTTATTTTGGTAGAGTATCTTGCACAAATTGAGCATTCACTGAATATCATTTTCTTGTTCATTCTCCTGGTTCTGTCTACCATTATTATACCTTAAATCAGATTTCTATATCAAAAAACAAGGAAATTCTTAGTGTATCTTACTGGTTATCAACTTTAGTTCCATCTTACTGCCCCAACATTTGTATTTTGCTACAGATAATAATAGAGTATTCAGCTTTTCTGTAGGTTGAATATGCTTTTGAGGGCTAACTTGGGAAATTAACCATCATTTCTAACATTTTTCTGTGGTTAGAGCATTCTGAGTTTGAAAGACAAGCAAACTGTTGTTTCAAATTTGCTTTCCTCAAATGTTTCCTAGGTTACTTTTGTAAAGCTAATTGTGGTAATGTGGAAATTCCCTGTTCAAAGTGTTTCACTGTTTTTATAGCCTTAAGACTGTCTTGCCTTGTAAACATTTATATTGAAAATTATGATGCTAATTAAATTCTAGGAATATATTACTAATTTCAGCAGCCTGTCAGTAAAATTCTAAATTGCACTGAGTTTGAGATTGCTTCAACAGTTACAACAGCCCAGGGGCTTAATTTATTTTTTACTGGTGATCTTTTGAACCTATGATTTAGTTTTTCTTAATGATTTAATTATTTTGGATGCAGCGTAGTCAGCGCTGGGTTAAGGTGGCTGGAGGATAGAGAACTCACTTGAGTATATAAGACAAGGGGAGAAAAGAGGAGAGGATCTGGAAGCAGTGGGTACAAATCCAGTTTAGCAAACAGCAGTCTAGGCCCTGCAGTAGAGACTGGAGAACAGAACTATGTAGATGGCCAAAGTCTTTGTAAACACCCATCCTGGGCAAAATCCCTTCTTGAGTCTCTGTGAAAGGCAGAGCCAACAGCAAGCAGGCAGCTGTAAATAGGACCAGGCACCAGGTAGAGCGAGGTGTATTGGAGCCACAGAGAGGGCAGCATCCCTCAGGCCCTGCCCTGAGGTTGAGGCAGCTGACTGTAGTCATTACACCTCCTCATAACTTTTATTTCCCTTTTCACCTTACTGAGCCTAATATTTTAGCTGCTTGTGATAATTGCTAGGTAGTATTAACTTTGGGAGAGAGCAAAGAGAAATGGCCCTTTGATCATTTATGATATTTGATTGCAGGTCTTTTAAGCTGTGGAATTTTGTGGATTTAAAAAAATTATAATTTATTGATTATGTTATTATAGTTGTCCCAGTTTTTCCCCTTTTGTCCCCCTCTACCCAGCCCCGACCACTCCCTCAGGCAAATCCCCACGTCATTGCCCTTGTCCACGGGTCATGCATATAGTTCTTTGGCTACTTTACTTCCTGTGCTGTGCTTTGCATCCCCATGACTAAGTTATAACTGCCAATTTGTACTTCTTAATCCCTTCACCTTTTTCACCCATCCCCCGATCCACTCCCACCTGGTAACCATCACAAAGTTCTCTGTATTTGTGATTCTGTTTCTGTTCTGCTTGCCCTTTTATTTCATCTTTTATATTCGATTGTTGATAGATACATATTTATTGTAATTTTATTGTTAATATTTTTGATTTTCTTCTTAAAGAGCACTCTTTAAAATTTCATGTAACACTCATTTGGTGGTGATGAACTCTCTTTTAGCTTTTTCTTATCTGGGGAACTCTTTCTCTGTCCTTTGATTCTAAATGATAGCTTTGCTGGGTAGAGTAATCTTGGTTGTAGGTCCTTGATGTAGGTCCCTTGCACTTTGTATATTTCCTGCCAATCCCAGAAGCCTGCAGAGTTTCTTTTGAGAAATCAGCTGACAGTCTTATGGGGGCGCCTTTGTAGCTAAGTGCTTTTCTTGTGCTGCTTTGAAGAGTCTTTCTTTGTTTTTAACCTTTGGCATTTAAATTAATGATGTGTCTTGGTGTGGTCCTCTTTGGGTCCAACTTGTTTGGGACACTGCACATCCTGGACTTGTGAGTCTGTGTCCTTCACCAAGTTAGGGAAGTTTTCTGTTATTTTTTCCAACAAATTTCCAATTTCTTCTCTCCACCTTCTGGCACCCCCATGATATGACTGTTGGAAGGCTTGAAGTTGTCCCAGAGGCTCCTTACACTATCTTCACTTTTTTGGATTCTTTTTATTTCTTGCTGTTCTGATTGGTTGGGGTTTTTTTGTTTGTTTAGTTTTTTGTTTTTTGGGGGTTTTTTGCTTCCTTATAATGCAAATCACTGATTTGATTCTCAGCTTTATCCACTCTCCTATTGATTTCCTATAAATTATTCTTTATTTCAAGCATTATGTCCTTCTGACTGGGTCTTTTTTATGCTGTTGATGTTCTCACTAAGTTCATGGAGCATCCTCAGAACCAGTGTTTTGAACTCTGCATCAAGTAGCTTGCTTGTCTCCATTTTCTTTAGTTCTTTTTCTGAAGTTTTGTTCTGTTCTTTCATTTGGGCCATGTTTCTTTTCTCTTCATTTTGGCAGCCTCCTGTGTTTGCTTCGATTTATTGGGTAGAGCTGCTACGTCTCCCAGGCATGGTAGAGTGACCTACTGTATTAGGTATCCTGTAGGGTCCAGTGGCACAGCTTCCCCTATTACATTACCCAAGCTGGGTGCTAGGGTTCACCCACCATGTGGGCTGTGTACACCCTCCTGTTATAGTTGAGCCTGGATTGCTCTTGGCATGTCCTGTGTTCTCTCTGGGGTTACACAGATAAGCTACAATGTTATCTGCAGATGTCTGCTACTTGTACTGGGCTTGGAGGTGCCCAAGAGAGGTCAAGCTCTGATCCAAGGCCTGCTGCTGCTAGTGCCGGGGCTGGGGCAGCTTAACAAGAGGTAGGGGCTTGCTGAAGCCACAGGCTTCTTGTTGGAGAGATTTTAGGAAAATCTGAAGAATGGGCCAAGACAAGGCATTCATATGGAAAAGCCACTGGTAAAAGCTTGGATAAGCCTGAAAGTTGGTTGGGGCTGGGCGTCAGGGAATCACCAGGGTGGGGCAAATAGTGTGAGCCAGGTTCACAGAGTCTCAGACACTGCCGTTGCCTGTCAGCTCTGTCAGGGGGAGGAGTCAGAAAAGGAACCACGGCTTCTGTCTGGAAGAAAGCTGCCCCTGAGCTCTTACCCTCATACCAGACATTTCAGTTCCTCCTTGTATGGCTTCCCATCTGCTGCACCAGTTCTGGAGCTCAGAGGGAGTGATTATGAGTAAATCTGTGTGTGGGCTCTTTAAGAAGAACTGCCTGGGACTCCAGAAGTTTCTGTCTTCCACAGCCTCAATCCTCACTGGGTTTTACAGCCAGAAGTAATGAGACTCTCTTCCTGGCACTGGAACCCTGGGCTGGGGGTCTGGTGTAGGGTTGGGACCCCTCGCTCCTGAGATCTCCCTGTTGACTTTTATTTGTCACACATGCATGTAAGACCAGCCTGTCTGTGCCTTGCCCCTCCTGCCAGTCTCGGTGTGGTTTCTTCTTCAATTCCGCAGTTGTAGGACTTCCATTCGTCTCGATTTCTAATGGTTCTGAATGATGGTGGTTCTGCAGCTTAGTTGTAATTTTGATGTGGTTGTGCAAGGAGGCAAGCCGTGTTTGCCTGCGCTGCCAGCTTGGCTGGTAGTCTGAGCTCTGACTTTTGGATCCCTTTCTTGTTTCAGTGCTTGTTTTAGATGGTGTGGTTTCTCGTCTATAAATGTGGCCTGAGCAGTAGGTGCGTTTCTGTCAGTAACAAGCAGTGTGGCCCTGAGCCCTCAGTTGGAGTGTTGTCCTGTGAACTGGAAGGTCGCGGGTTCTGTCGCTAGTTGGGGTGCCTATGGGAGGCAACCACTTGATGTTTCTCCCTCACATGGATGTTTCTCTCTCTCCCACCCATCCCTTCTCTTCAAAATCAGTAAGCATGTCCTCAGCCGAGACTTTAAAAACAAACCAAAAAACAAGCAGTGTGATCTTGGGTGAGCAGTTAACCCCACAGGTTGGATAGTAGTAGCCTGCCAGCTTTACATACCTCAGGGTTTTTATAAACAGTAGTTTGTTTGTTTTTGTCAGTATTTAAAAATGAGGATATTTCATTTTTTTTAAATTAAGATTTTTGCTTTGTCTTAAAAAAAGCGCCCCTCCCCCTGAGATAGCACGTCCGTCCGTGTGCACTTCCACTCTGGGCAGTTCCCTCGTGTTCGGTAGCTGCCTGCTTGTCTAACAGGGGTCATTATGCCAACCTACCACAGATCTATAAATAATAGCAATTTGAAAAATAAAAACTATCGAAATATAAGGCCCTCTGAAATTTTTAGAAATGATTTAATATTTCTTATTAGTGTTTGTGCGGAAGCTGAAAGTGATTTTTATCTTATTTATTTTTATCATGAAAAATTGTTTATTATATATAGTCTTTCTGTGCTCACCTTTTTTATTCAGTAGTTGGATCTTTAAGCTTATTTCCAACATGTATTGATTCATGAGCATTCTATGTTAATCTAGAGAGTGATTTTTTTAGAAAATTTCAGTCAAGTTCTCAACATAGGAAATACTATCATTTGGCTCACGTGAAAATAGTTAAATCTGAAAACATTGTGACATTTCTCCATGAAGAATATTTGAAAATAGTTTACCCATTTATGAATCTCTTTACCCAAAAGGCTGCCACATTTGTTGTAGAATTTAAATACCCTGTATTGTTTTTGAGTCAGATATGATGATTTATAATGTTTTGGTTTTTAAAACTGTATGTACCAGAAGCTCTAAGTACATAGATTAAACTTCAAAATGTTTTGTATAAGAACAGAAATAAGAAGCACATGGCTAAATAATTTTGTAACTGTGTAATGACGTTTTATTATTTGAGATGGTCAGAATTTAAACTGACCATCTCAAACTTGATCTTATAAACGATCAAGTTGCGATCCTTTTGTTTCAGCCATTGCTAATTGAGCCCCTCCTGGGTTCTGAAACATAGATAGGTAATGCAGGGTCAGACAGATGGTAATTTCAAATGGGGGGGGGGTCGTCCTAGGAATGGCTACAGTGTTATTCAGCAAAAAAGAACCTTGACTGTGAAATTCCCTACTAACCTAACTTCTCAAGTATATTCTATCCCAATATTTCATTCTTGCGAGATTTCTTTTTGGTCCTTCGGAGAGGTTTCTTGAGAGAGACAGACACACACACACACACATACACGATAACACATAGTCCTTACTGATGATTCTTAAGCTGTGGGGCTTTCTTACCTTAACATCTCTGCACTTGTCACGTATTTTTTTATTTATCCACTTTTAATAAACTGGAATGATTATTTCCTTCCTTATTGTTTATTGTGGTAGTCTATTATCTTGTCTCATCATGAATTATCCTAACACTTAGTGACTGAAAACAATAATTAGCCCTCTCTCAGTGTCTATGGGGAAGGTGTCCAGAAGTAGCTGATTTAGGTAGGTCTACTTCTGGATCTGACAGGCTGCAGTCATCTGAAGGCTTGACGGGGTTGGAGGGGTCTACTGCTAAGGTGGCCCATTCACATGCCTGGCAAGTTATTGCCGATAGTTGGCATGAGACTGTCAATTCCTTGCCATGTGATCTGGCCAAGTGGCCTCACAAAGTGATAGCTTGATTTACCGGTGGTGAGGAGCTGGAGAAAGCAGGGCAGAAACCATAGTGTCTTGCATGGTCTATCCTCAGATGTCACACTTTGCTGTTACTGCGGTGTCGGATTGCTTATACAGGGTGCTGTATTCATTGTGGGAGGGGGCACATGAGGGTGGGGATACCAGGACAAGAGCATTATTGGGGCTGTCTTGGAAGCTGGCTGCCACAACTGTTTACTATTGCTTTTGTTCGTCATTTGTCACTTCCTATTTTGGGACAGCACTGTAGAATTAGAGGGGCCATTTTAAACATAGCTTCTCATGAAAACACACCAAAAGAATTTGACCAACCACATATTGCCAGGGAACCCAGTGATGGCGTCCTCATAAAATTTCATTGATTTAGAGTTTACTGATTTGAGACTTTGTGTTAATAGAGGAGCCATTTATAGGATTTTTCTTAAATAAATTTAGAATAATTTCATTTGGGGAGGCCTGATGAATGGGTGTAAAACAAAAAAGTACAGATTGTTAGCAGATTTCTTTGATAGTTCTATCTTAGTCCTTTGTGGCTGCTATAACAAAATAACAGGGACTGGGAGACTCATAAACAACAGAAATATATTTCTCACAGTTCTGGAGGCTGGGCGTCCGAGATCGAGGTGCCGGCACGGTCTGGCGAAGGCCCTCACCTTGTGGAAGTGGTGAGGGAACTCTCTGGAGCCTCCTTGTAAGGGTCTCATCCCATTTCTGAGGTTTACACCCTTATTGCTAACTAACCACCTCTCAAAGGCCCCACTTATAATACCAGCACCCTTTGAAACTTAGAATTTCAACATATGAATATAGGGGGCAGGGCACAGACATTCAGACCATAGCATTATGTAAATAGACTTTTCCTTTTTCTTTTTTTTTTAAGATTTTTGTTTTATTTATTTTTAGAGAGGGGGGAACTGAGGGAGAAAGAGAAGGAGAGAAAAATCAGTGTGAGAAATATTTCCAACGCGCTCTGTGAGCAGGAATGAAACTGGCAGCCCAGGCGTGTGCCCTGACCGGGAATCCAACCTGCAACCTTTTGCTTTGTGGGACAGTGCCCAAGCACTCAACACTGGCCTTATTTTGAACCTGTAAAGGAGACTTATTTTCAATCTGTAAATTTCCTTCAACTTAGCTCATTATACCTAAACATTAGCTATTTGTATATAGGCATTCACCTGCTGAATTTTGTTTTGTTAGTTTTCTTTCTTTCTCTTTCTCATTTTATTTATTTTCTTTGGTTGTATTTGTCCCAGCTGCATTTAAAAACTACATTTTTAAAAGTTCATCACTAGAAATTAGATTTTGTTTCCCAATAGTAAAAAATGTTGTATTTTTGTGTTCTTTGAATTGCACTTGTGTTCCAAGGCTAACCCACAATTATTCAATGTACTAGAGACTGTTTTTATTTTGAAAGTTAGAAGGAAATAATTTGATTGCAGTTTTAATAATTAATAAAACCAAAGAAGGGCAATATTGAGCAGGAGAAATTATCATTAATACAGTGCTTAAGGAAACATTTTATGTAATTTGAGAGACGGTCTTATTAGAAATGCAGGGAAAATCTGAGAGAGGTCTCTGGATTTCATTTAACTAATTTACTTAAATTATGTGTATTTACATGTACATACACCTATACAGAAATGAATCAAACCCTATTCTCACCTCTTTTGGCCTGAAGGTAGTCTTTTGTTTTTTTCTGTTGGTGTGGGCTCTTTTTTTTTTTTTTTTTTTTTTTTTTTTTTTGGTTTGGTTTTTGTTCTATTGTTGTTTTGGTTGTAGGGGTGTTTTTCTGGAAGGGGTCTGCTAGGAAGTCCCAAAGTAGAATGAAGAAAAGACTTGATGAGAAAGGAGTGCATGTTGGAGACTAGAAGAGAATGAATAAATTGAGGAGGGGAGCTGGATTTAATATTCAAAAACAATTTTTTCATAAAAGAATTGTTACACTGTTTTTACAAATAAATAATAATAAAATAGAAAGTCAATTAATAGGTTAATGCTCAAAATATGTGGGGTAATACACAGATAAATACAATATGTTGAGTGAGATTATAGATGACCTTGTGGTTAGTTCATGATAAACTACAATCTTAGGGATCACAAATAGTGTACTTTTAAATTTGTTTGGTAGTAGATAACTAAGCAATACTTGGGGTAAAAGGGGTGAAATCATATTGAGAAACAGGCTAGATATTGAGAAAAATTTCCATTTGAGTCTTCACACAGAAAATCGGCAAAATGCCCTCTGGAGGCTAAGTCACCTGCTTTCAGATATGTCCTTTTCTAAGTTTCCAATATCCTTGCTGGGTCTCGGATTTGTATAATTTCTCTTAATCCAATGATGTATTTATATCAGCTTTTTATGAGTTATTTAAAATCTTCCTTTGTATAGATTTAGGTTCAATGAATTAAAGCCAGTGAATCAGAGTCCACATATAGTATATAAAGCGAGAGTTACAATGAAACATACCATGTGGATTCCCCCCTTCAGAACGCTTACCATTTGCTGGAGGAAACAGCTCATATAATAAATAATGGAGATAAAACTTCGGTAACTTTTTCAGTGATTTCCTTACACTACTCAGCATTTAAAATGTATCATCCCAAAGTAAGCTTTAGAATTGAATCTAATACTGGTGGCATATGTGCCCAGTCTAATGCTTGCTGCCTCCTTCCCAACCCCCCATTCATGAGTTGCAAATGCCCTGCCCTGCAGGAAGATTGAGCTGGAAAAAGACTTGTGCCTTCAGATAGATCGAGGGTCAGAAAGGCCGAGGCAAACTTACTGGGGCATGAGGTGACTTATTTAGAAGAGGGGCCAGTGAAGTGCTCAGCTCCAAGTTTCTACAACAGCTTACTTAAGAGCAGGAGGAGGAGGGGAAAATGATATTGGTAAAATACCTCTGCAACACTGGAAATCAGAAGACAGTGGAACAGCATCTATAAACTACTGAGAGAAAGGGATTCGCAGATCAAAAATTGCATACATAGTCAAAAATGTCAGGGCAAGAAACAAGACAGTTTTGAAAATGCAGGGAGTAAATAGCAGGTGTGGACCTCAGATGCTAAAGAATCTACTTAAATTGAAGCGTAGCGTGCTTCTGAAGAAAAAGAAGCTCATCTGTACAGTTAAGATCTTTGTTCTGCTGGTGTGTCCCTCTCTACCTGGTCCCCATCTCCCAAGCCATCCCCCAGACTCATCCCCCACATACTCGTTTGCTGTCATTTTGGTGGATTTTTAGGAAGGGGGTGAGGTAAAAGCATGTGCTCAGTCTAACATCTTGATTTAGGAAATCTGTTTTTAAATTACTGTACTTCTTACCACAAAAGGTTGTTATGGAAAGCTGTTGGTCACCGCTCTTATTGCAAGCAGAGAAACCTTTGCTTGCAGTCTGCTGTGGCAGATTTAAACGAAAAAAGGGATTCACTGAAAAAAGGGGTTCCCCGACAGGGTACTGGGTGGCTCAAAGGACCCTTGGGAAGGCTGGAGAACCAGGCGTAGCTGACCGGCTCGAAACTACGAAACTTCGCAGTGACAGCACTGCATCTGCATTTAGAAGTAAATTGCCTTTTTCTTCTCTTTTCAAATGTAGGTTATATATCTGGGGAGAACTCCAGAAGAAGCGTATAGAATATTAATGTTTGGAGATACATCCTATATCCCTTTCAGGTAAATATAAGAATGATATGGTAGATTCATTTAATCAGGCCCTTGCCAGAAATAGCTTGATGTAGTTGTTTCTGAAATAGGAAGACTGGTAAATAGTCATTTTAGGGTGGGTGTATTTAACACTAGATTTAGGTTACTCAGCGGTAACACTACTGATATTTTGTTGTGGAGGCTGTCTTATGTATTGTAGGGTGTTTAGCAGCATCCCTGGCTTTTGCCCCCTAGATGCCAAGGATGCCTGCATCCCCACAATTATCAAAACTAAAAATGCCTCCAGACATTGCCAGATGTTTCTGGAGGTGGTAGTGGTGGTGGTGGTGAATTGCTCCTACCTGAGAACCACTCCCCTTGATGGAATAATTGGATGAGAATCCTAGACTATGGGACTCAAAACTTCCACAGAGCAGTTTGGTTCCTGGGGAGTTATGAAATAAAGTTTCCTACTAGTCAGGAGTTAATTTCTTGGGGTAAAAATGAACCCTGTTTTCCCAGGGACACTGCTAGCACAGATAGTGGGTTTGCTAGTGTAACAACACTGCTAGAAAAACCAAATAGCTGTGTCGTGGAGGGTGCAGATAAGCAATGTCTCACACAAAGGGATGAGTCCTCATCCCCCTCCAGACTTAGCATATGATTGTGTTGAAGACATTAAAAAAAAAAGAAACAACTTTTCCTTTAAATCAAATTAAGTTCTAAAAGTTTCTCTACCTGTTTACCAAAATACTTGACTTAGCTGTATAATCTAAATACTTACATGGTGCCAAATAGATAATAAATAGGTGACATAATTCTACCTGTGCATGCTGTATGGATAATTTCAAATACTACATTATTCTTCCACTCACAGATCAGTAGGTTCAGCATTGTTGCCTATACCACAAATGCCTGATTTTGAAAGTATGGTCTTGCTTTTAAAACGTAAGGTTCTAAACCTGACTTAATGGTGGATAAGTTTGGGGATGAGTGTCCCTAACCTTAGGTAGAATCTCCTCTTTAAATAACTTTGTAGGGACTGTCTGTGGACTTAACTCCATAAAATAGAGATTTGCTAGGACAGTTCCATGTTGCACGCAAGACTGTATATTAGTGATTTAGCAAAGTGGAAGAATTACTTTGAACCCAGTAGGACCCCCTTTCCTCCCAGCACATGGACCGTCTTAAGTATTCTATTTGAGGTGGGTAGGAAGCGACAGATGTTACTTTCTAAGCTGGAAGTGCCCCGTTTTTCTTCTCACCTAAAATATAACAACCACTGTGTACTTTCTTTAGGAAAAAAAATGATTGTGTTTCTGGTCCCTGAGTGACAGGTACATTGACAATGATAATTTTGTTCTACAGAACTCTTCTTTATTCTTTTTAAACTGTGCATTTTATTTTATTTTATTTATTTTTTAGAGGGGGAAGAAGGGAGAAAGAGAGGGAGAGAAACATCAATGTGTGGTTGCCTCTCGAGTACCCCCCACTGGGGACCTGGCCCACAGCCCAGACATGTGCCCTGACTGGGGATTGAACCGGCAACCCTTTGGTTCGCAGGCCAGCACTCAGTCCACTGAGCCACACCAGCCAGGGGTCTTTAGCCTTTATATTGCTAATTCTTTATAATAGTGCCACTTTTCAAATTTATAGCAATGTTCTGAAATATGAATAAGCTCATGTTTCACCTAACCCAAGTGAGACTCCAGGAAACACTGTTGATGTAAAAGAAGCTGTATGTTCATTTAAATATGGGGGCCAAAAATAGAATATATATTGCTTGCTGCTATCCCTGTGTTTAAAATTAGTGGAGTTTGGCACTGAGAATGAAGGTCGGTTGCTTCTGGTCTCGGGAGTAACTAATAAACAGGACTTAGCTAGAAATAGTTCAGGATTGTGAAATTTGAATCTTTTCAGTCACGGTGCCAGACATTTGATTTATCCAGGCGTTGTTTCTCAGTGTGGGGCCTGTGAAATAGGGCTAGACTGTGGACGTTTTGTTACTAGCCTGCGATGGGATAAATACTGGAATTGACAGTAAAGGTTTAGAGACTTTTATAGTAATTTAATAGAGTGTGTTTATGTCTGGAATCAAATAATAGAAGAACTTGGGCTTATACTTTGTTTTTTTTATTTCTACTTTTCTCATAATTCATTTTTATTTTCAAAGATAAGATTATTGGATTATCACATGTATGTAATAGTACAACATTGTTGTATTTTATATTGTATTTTACAAAAGTATCAGCCTGTAACAGATTAAAAAGTTTAGTGCTTCACCCTATTTTATTATTCTATAGAACTTACTGATTAGATAAAGCCTGATAATATTTGGAAAAGAAATTGTGTTATAAAGGCCTCTTGTTCCTGCCACTTCAAGTTCATAGAATGTAACTGCCAACAAAGTATGTTAACAAGGGATTGTGCAGGGAAAGCATTCATTTATAGTTAACAACTTTTATGCTCCGTAGCAATATTTAATTCAACTTAGATAAAATTCTTCAACCACGGAGTTCACATCAATGTATTTCTTTTTCTAAGTTATTCTCGATTACAGTTTAATTTCAATATTTTGTATTAGTTTTAGTAGTACAGCACAGTGGTTAGACAGTCAAATTCTTTACAAAGTGGTTCCCCCGATATTTTGAGTACCCACCTGGCACCATACATAGTTATTACAATATTATTGTGTACAGTGTATGATTTCTTAATGAATCATTAGCTGTTTCTCTTCTCGTCTAAATGAAAAAAATAGTATAAAATATAGTTCAATATTTTCTTTTGATACATTAGGATTATTGTAAGAGGATATAGTTCTATTCTTTGACATACCTAGTGTATTTCTTGCTTCTTAGTTGATTTTTTTTTGGCGGGGCTGGTCTCTGCTCTCTTTTTTTGTGTTGCACAGTTGCAGAGCTTGGCTATTGACATTAAACAGGTGGGAGGGCGACACTCAGCTCTGCTGGTAATCTCTCTGGTTTTTCACAGACATGAGCCTCAGTCTCCTCATCTGTCCATGGGGATGACAGCTATTTCTCCCTAATGGGGTTGTTAGGGTTAAGTAACCTCCTACATATAAAACACTTGGCATGGTGCCCTGTCCTTGGTTAACATTTTTTCACTCATACTTTTCTTTTTTAGATGTATAACTTACTTACAATTTTTTTAAATCACTAATCTTATGTACATAACCCAGTAAACTTTTACTTGTGCATATGCAGCCGGCCTCCAGTTCAAGGTACAGAGCGTTACCAGCGTCCTGCAGATTCCCTGCACCCCCTTTACAGTCAGTAACTCCCCTCAAGCTACGGCTCCTAGCACCGTCAGTTAGTTTTCCTCGCCTTTGTATGCTACATAAACGGAGTCATACAGTACGCATTTAGGAGAGCTGGAATCCAGCTTCTTAAACACCAACTGTGAGATTTATCCATGTTGTGGCAGGTATCAGTATTTTTTCTTAATTACTTTTGTAGTATTCCATTCTTTGAATATGTCACAATTTATTTGCCCATTGTCATTTTGATGGGTAACAGGCTATTTGCATTTCTGGGCTGTTATGAATACAGTCTCGTGTGAAAGCTGTTATTCTTAAAAACTAGTATTTGTCATTGTTTTGCAGTTTCTAAGCAAACCTTGACTGATTCTCATCCGATTTTCTAAGTTTGTTAAATGATCACAGTGCCAAGCCCCTTCTTCCTTCAAAGGCTTATTCCCAAAGTCATAGCTGCTATTCTGCTGTTTGGAAGAGGCCTGATTGCTTGGGTGGGAGGAAGGAGGTGTTAATGAGATAAACATGAGTGAGTAAAGGAAGATTTTTGTTGTCTATTCAGGTAGTGTGATGCATGAGGCAGAACTATAAGCCAAGCCCAGATTAAAGCTTGTGTGATCATTATTGACTAGAGCATGGTTTGGCCCATAGTTCTCCAAAAGTATGCATTGAATGCATGTATTAAGTTGTCACAAAGATTGAATCAACATGCTGTAACCTGATTGGAAAAGAAGTATCAGTCGGTTAAGAAGATAATCATCCTAGCTAGCTGAGGAGAGATGGCTAAAAACATTGGGATGTAACTTGAGAGTTCAGTGTATTTCCACTGATACTTTTGATTTTGATTACTCTTAGAGTAAAGAACTTCATTTTCTTAAATTAGCTTCTCTTTCTTAAAATGTTATTTCATGAAACAAGTATTTATGTTCATTTTATAGGCCAGTGGTTCTTAAACTGAACATATGTAACTATCACCTGCTACAACAAAAATGACTGGGCCCCACCCCTGGAGCTTCTGACTCAGCAGGTCTGGGGTGGAGCCTGAGAACTGCTGTTTCTCACAGCTGGGTTGATGCTGCTGTTGCTGGTCCAGGGACCCCACTCAGAATCCCTGCTGCAGGTCATGTTGTTTTTCTGCTTCCTAAATATTGTCAACAAGCTATTGATAATATAGAGACCTTTCCCAGCTTTTAGAGGAGTAGCATTTTAACTCAGAAGCTTACAAAGCAAAAATGACATGCTGTAAGACCTCATGTGCAGGCTGCATGAAGGCCAACATACCTCATACCTCAGTAATTCTAACCATTTCAGGCAGTAACATCTTCTAAAACTGTTTAAGCTGAGACGGTGGTACCCTTACTTTTCCTCATTTTTAATTTCATGTTGCTGTAATCATCTACATTCTTAACATTTGTGGAAATACAATTTTTTTTATTTGGAACTTTAAAAAATATTTTTATTGCATTTATTGGGATTACATTGGTCAGTAAAATTACATAGGATTCCAGCGTATAATTTTTTTTTCATCCTCATTTCTCTTTTTAAAATATTTTATTGTTCTACAGGAATTAAAATTTTTCAGGTAAGATTACAATATGAAAACCCAAGCAAGGCAGACAGTTGTTAGCTCCAATTGCTGTCGTGTTCCACCTAGGGGCAAATAATTACCATTCAGATAGGCGCAGTTGTTGGGCATGTCTAGAACGAGCATAGTGATATTAATTTTTATCTTATTTAATTCCAAAAACTTTCACTTCGTAATGGCTCAAGGTAGTCAAAAAGGAGAAGCAGGTGGGAGTGGAGGAGGCCTTATTTTTCACTGATATTAAGAGATGTGTAGTAAGATTATTGACCAGTGTTGGGCAGAGCTGTCTGCAAACTAACTTAAACACTTTCCAAGAGTAGAGTGATTCCACTAAGGGTAGTTAATGCCTTATTTCCTGTGATTTTATTGGTACTTGTCTTTAGGAATCAAAAAGAAGTTACCCAAGTTAAACTGTTAAAAATTGCAAAAGCATAATGAGAGGAGAAAAATACTTTTTAGCTTGCACATGGTATTTCAAATAGTACCCTTTTTTTTTCTTGCATGAATGGAGGTACACACAGCCACATACACACACAGCGATATATGTATGTGTGCACAGAATCGAAAAGCAATCTTTCCTGGTAATGATTTGATACAGTTTTCTTTCCAGTATGAAGAAAACTTCAGATGCCTTGCTCTTGGGGACAGGGGTCCATATTATTGATTAGTAACTCTTGAAGTTCAGCCATCAAAGCCAAAAATGATCCAGAGAGATCTTTTCAATTCCAAGTGGTTATTATTTATCCACATCTATAAAAAATATCTACTGGAGTAGGTAAAAATGGCAGTAAAATTTATAACAATGCTTACATTTTATTTAAAAACCAAACAGCAAGAATTTTTTTCTTTTTTCCGAGACTTGCTCTGAGTACATGTTTGACTTTAAGTTCTAGTCAGCTTTGTTTTGAGGACAGCATGCTGCAGAAGATTAACCCAGCTATGTGTTTCTGTACTTTTGGGATTTCAGAGATGCTGCCTATGGGAGCTGCAATTTCTTCATTACACTTCTTGACTGTTTCCATGCGGTGAAGAAGGTAAGTGACTGGCAGGATGCAGCCCCTGGTGTGTTGGAGAAATGAAGTGCAGGTCAAGGCTGGCTGGGCCTTCTTCCCCAGAGGTCTTCCAAGATGTGCATGATGTCAGAGGTATCCCATCTGCCCACTAACTTAGAATGATACCACACTGGAAAACAGTTTATTCTGAATCTAAGAGCTGCCCTGCATGAATTGGAAAAGCCACTTGAACAATAGGGGACAAACAGGTATAATTAATTTAGGTTCTCAACCCAGAATTGATTATTCAGAGAAAAACAGAACGACAATAGATTACTGATGTCCAGGTTCTCTTTGATGTATGTATTTATGGGTCTGATTCCCACCAATCCTATTTACATTTTTATCACACACTGTCAAACACTTCATTTTTGTGTCTTCAAGCCTTCAATTTCTAATTCAACAGAATTTGAACAGCCCATTAGCTTGCTACTAGGTTTTATATAAAACTAAGTAGACCACTTCTGCTTTGTCAAAGTTATGTATGTATGTATGTATGTATTTATTTATGAATGATCTTCCCCAAGGGTATGTTTATTGATTTTTAGAGGAAGGGGGGGGAGGGGGGAGAGAAATATCCGATCGGTTGCTTCCTGTATGTGCCCCAATCAGGGATCGAACCTGCAGCCTTTTGGTGTGTGGGACTGAGCCAATCATTCAGAGCTCAAAGCTATTTTATTTTGTTATTATTTTAAAGATTTTATTTATTCATATTTAGAGAGAGAGGAAGGGAGGAAGAAAGAGAGGGAGAGAAACATCGATGTGCAAGGGAAACACATTGATGGGTGGTTCCTTGCACACCCTTAGCTGGGGACCTAGCCTGCACCCCAGGCACGTGCCCTGACCAGGAATCGAACTGGTGACCTTTTGGTTTGCGGCACAATGCCCAACCAGCTGAGCCACACCAGCCAGGGCTTACAGCTGTTTTAAACTAATGCCTGTGTTTTATAACCAGGGCGGCTTGCTTTCGTTGACTCTAGGGAACACCCTTTATATGACATTCCAAATGAACAGGGTCCCCTGGAGTTACGTAACACAGCAGACTTTGTTTATAACACTCCCTTGGATATTTATTCTGCGTGTGAGGGCAGGACAAGAAACTAGAATTGTAAATCAGTAGCCCATGGATCAATAAGCCTTCAACAATATCTCAAGTTTTTGACTTGCATTTTTAGAGGCAAAAGGAACCCAGGTTTGCTTTCTTGTGTACTGAAACATGGTGGTTGCCTAAGAATTTTGACAGAAATTTTGTGGATTAAAGCGAGAGGACTAATTAGTATACAAATTCAGGGATTGATTAGTATATCTTTTTTTCCTGTATCAGGCATCAAGGTATGAAATTTAATCCTTTGGGGTTTGAGTCCAGTGACTCTGATGTGGGGAGCTGCCCAGGGTAGTTGCCACATGCAGTGGGGCAGCTCCATCAGGCCCTCAGTTCAGGCAGGTCGTGGGCTCCAGCTGGTGTGGAGCAGCAGGTGCAAATGATCTCTTCTGATTGCAGTTACAATCCTTGTCAGATGGACCCCAGCAAACTGCTAATGTTGGCAGGCATATGGTCCTGACCCTAGAGCTCCCTTCCCTCAACTCCCACCACCTTTAAAAGAGCAGAAAGACTTTAAGGGCCTAGGATATAGTCTACTATAACACTGTATAGCCATTTCTATTGTTAATTCTTGGCCTAGCTTTGTTGTTGTTGTTTAAGCAGATCTAATTAGGAACTATAGGTCAAAGACTTTTCACACTATATTTAATTTTATTGAAGAGTCAATAGCTTCTGATTTTCAATTTATATGTTAATTTGTGACTGATTTAGAATATTGCATACCTGAAACATTTATAAATGTAATTATGTCTTCATTTTAGTGCTATTTTTAATAGGGTCTTATGAAATTCAAAGAATAGAAATTTCCTATAAACTGTATTTTATTATAAGGAACATCTCTAGTCCAAATATCATGACATGTGTTGAGTATTTGGAATTCAAGGAAATAAAACTCATCATGAATTTGGTCTTGGAATTAGAATTTAAATAGCTACATTACATAAAATGAGGACTTTTTGTTTGGTATTGTAACCTTCATATTTGACATTTGTATTTCAGTAAATTTTGAAAACTGGGTTTATAATTCGCCCCTTTTGAACCAAGATTACCTTATTTTTTTGTTTTGTTTTTCCGTTTGTTGCGGTGACATTAGTTAATAATGCTTACCTTGTTGCTGGACAGTTCTTACTTACGGCCTGGCTCGGAGAACACTCCTCAGAGGCCCTGGCTCATCCTTGTCTCAGTAGTAGATCCTCTGCTTACTTCACTTAGCATGCTCTGCTCACTGCAACTTGGAAGTGAAGAGAAAACTTACATATTTTCTTATTGAAAGAAGAAATTTTCTCAAAATTTTGAATTTTAGAGTTGATTTCTGGGCTGTCTTTAGTAGAGGGAACATTATTAATCTCTTAATCCAAGAAGAATTTGAAAGTGAAAAGATTTGTGAACTTTGTGGGATTATTGTCTAGGATGAACTAATCTTTTTCCTATTATTTGTTGAGGGGCCATTGAGTTTGCATTATATTTGACCCTGAGTGGTGTTGATCTTGCCAATTAGTGGGATTACATTGAAGCCTTGATTATTTAGCTCTACACAGCTAGGATGATTGTGAAAGAAAATAAGACATAAACTTTTATTAAAAGAAATGTTGTTATAACTAATTTTCCAAATAATGGATGCCTTTAAAAGATATATCTACCCCATCTCTTTTGAAAATTATTCATGAAATGTAATCTAAGTATTATAATGCTCTTTCAGGGGTGCCTCCTGATGTTAGGAAATTGGATGGGAAATTGTTTCCTTACTTGCATCTTTGTTCTTAAAAGCTTTCCTTTGGATTTTAGGCAATGCAGTATGGCTTCTTTAATTTCAACTCATTCAACCTTGATGAATATGAATACTATGAAGTAAGTTTTCAAGGATATCGTTTTTAATTCTTTTATTCATGTTTTACTTACAGAAGTATTATTGTTTTAAAAAATATTGAACAATTTAGATGTGCACAGAGTAAAAAAAAAATCCAATCTTTATCCTCTTACTGCAGTCCCCGTTCTCAGTGGGGAAGTCTGTTTGATGCAGCCTTCCTTCCTCTGTGAATGAGGGTGCCCCTGGGCTCTTTCCTTTAATGTTCAGTTTACATTGTTTTAGTATTGATGACTTTTCATATAGTGCTTAAATGAGATAATATTTGTAAACCCCCTAGCAGAGACCAAAAAATGAGATTTTTGCTGAAGGTCTTTTTTGGCTAAGAAAGCTCGTGGAATCTTATCTTTTTATCTTACTACGGTTTTCTCGAGCAGACATCCTCACTAACACGGGAGCGATTTCACAAGGCAGCACGTTATACAGCCAGTGGCCTGGCTTAGATCACATGCCTCGCACTCAAGCAGGCATGTTTCTAGCAGGGATAGGGGAGGGGAGGGGAGCTGGGTGTAGGACACACTGGTCATCCCAGGAGCTAGGGTGTTGGGGACACCCCATCAAGCCACACAAACCAATAAAGAAGAGAGTCTAGGCAGGAAAAACCACAGATGTCTGTGACACATTCAACACAGTGGTTATTTTTGTTTTTCTGTTTTGTTTTTTAAGAAAGATAATTTGATTCTACCATTTATTCCACCCTCCAGATAATGAGTTAGATGCTTATGCTAAAGGTATTTTTTGGCCAAGAAAGCTCGTGGAATCTTACCTTTTTATCTTACTGCGGTTTTCTCGAGCAGACATCCTCACTAACAGGGGAGCGATTTCACAGGCAGCACATTATGCAGCCCGTGTCTTGAATCCTCACGTACCTGTTCTTTTACAGTTAATTTCTATCTTAAACTCGGAGGCATAACAACCATTTTACTGATGAGTAGGGTGAATAGTTACAGTCAGTCATTCCTGTGATGCACCGACAGGTAAAGCATAGTCTGTGACTCATTAGGGTGCGCCCTATCACCCTACCTTTACTTTCCTGTAATAGCGATACATTTCTAAAGTACAGTATGTATTTAATCACCATACTACACTGTTGACTTACAACTTAGGACAAGCACCTTATAAAATTAAATATTTAAAATAAAATATACTTTCTTTTTTATGTAAGCAAAACTGCTAAAAACACCACTGCATGTCCCTCCAGGTGTTGCCTAGTGGTGCCTCCGTGTTACTGAGGAGTAATGCCTCACTACTCGGCTTCTCTCTCACGAAGCAGAAATCCCGGTGTGGGCAGGAAGTAGCAGGGTCACGCACAAGTGTTGTTTACTTGCAGGGAAGTTACAGTGAAACCCAGGGCACTGTTTAGGTGGCTGCAGACACGGTAGCTCACAGACTGGTTTTTAGTCTCCACAGTGTATTGAGAAATTCTGTATGAGTGTTTCATTGATTCTCTGGTGCCTGTTTTCCCCACTGTGTTAACGTCTCTGAATTCAGGACTCACCTGCAATTCAATGAAGTCTTTAGGTTTCTTGTTTAAAACTTCACATTTCTGGTTTCACTTCCAAAATCAGAACACCTGGCAACCCTTGACCTCATTCCCGGTTAGACATTTTAGCATGGACTAGGGGCTCACCAATTCTTCTCTATGACAGTGAAGTAAATTGGTTTTGGTTACCTGCCTGGTCTTAGACCAAGCAACCCTTGGTTTAGGTACACATGTACATACCACATTTGCAAAGCTAATTGATCTTATTTTCATCATTAGTTCTCTCCTTCTTGACTATCAAGAGTCTCCTACATCCTGCTCAAGTCTTTCTGTAACTATTTTTTATTGTTTAATTTGACCTATATTTATCTTATAATAATTATTATGGTAGTATAACCCAAAGGACTTAATAAGAGGAAGTAAAGTGTTTTAAGTTTCAGTTTATTTTCTAGATACCTACTGTGATCTCACTATATTTATAATTTCAAATTTCCTGGTGGTTTAGTGAAAATTTTTCTGTGACCATCTTATTAAATGGCTAGCAGGATGGAAAGATGTCTTTCTACACATGAAAAGTAAATATTCAGAGGCCCGGAGTTTAATTAGATAGTTTTTTCTCCTTTGAGTTAAGATTGCTCATATTGGAGGAAGTTTCCAGATCCCTCATAAGGGAAAAGTTTGCTTTTTATTAATTAGCCGCAGCTATATGAGAATTTACTTGGATGAAATAGCCAAAGTACTTAGGTATATTTGGGATAGCAGTAGTAAGCTCTGTTTTCCAAAGACCAAGTATCCCAGCAAAAAAACACTTGTAAAAGAAAGTGGTTAGGACCAGGAGAAGTGAACTAACTTTTCCCTGGGAATATTCATAGCAGGCTAAATTTTAGTTTCCTGTCTTATGGTCATTTATAGACAGCTTTCATACTACAGCCAATGGATTTGAAGTTCTGCAGATACTCTGAATTGAGAAGAGGTGTAGAGACAAGAGTAAGAATAAAAATTATTTGTGCTGGTCTTCCCTTTGCAGAAAGCAGAAAATGGAGATTTAAATTGGATAATACCAGGCCGATTTATTGCCTTCTGTGGACCTCATTCAAGAACCAGACTTGAAAGTGGTATGCAAAAATACGGGATCAGCATAGTTTCGTTATTGAAAGTATCCATCCATCCTGTGTTCCCCTGCAACCCCCAGCCCAAAAGGCCTAAGAGTTAAATTAAGCTTGATGGCCTTAATCACTCAAGTGTACCTGATCACTTCAGTACATTATTCTGCCTGGATTTTAACTTTTTTCATTTGTCTTTTTACAGTTATAATCAAATTGGTATTCAATCCCCAGTCTAGACACTGTTTCCACACAATTACAGGTGAACTTGTTATCCATTGTTTTCTTTCTGCATTTTAGAATATTTGGTAATTTCTTTGTGTAGGTTATCACCAACATTCTCCTGAGGCTTACATTCCCTATTTCAAGAATCACAACGTTACTACCATTATTCGTCTGAATAAACGGATGTATAATGCCAAACACTTTACAAATGCTGGTTTCGATCACTATGATCTTTTCTTTGCGGATGGCAGCACCCCTACTGACACGATTGTCAAAGAATTTCTGGATATTTGTGAAAGTGCCGAGGGCGCCATTGCAGTACATTGTAAAGGTATGTTTCTAGGATGGGTTGAAGAATGGTGGACAGCTCTCGCAAGGGGTCTCAGTTGATTGGAGCATCGTCTCATACATCAAAAGGTTGTGGGTTCAATTTCTGGTCAGGGTACATAGCTAGGTTTCGATTCGATCCCCAGTTCGGACATGTAAGGGAGGCCACTGATCAATGTTTCTCCCCATCCCCCCCCACCTCTCTCCCTCTCTCCCTCTCCCTGTCCCTCTAAAATCAACACACATAT
Source organism: Desmodus rotundus (assembly GCF_022682495.2). Taxonomy (NCBI): domain Eukaryota; kingdom Metazoa; phylum Chordata; class Mammalia; order Chiroptera; family Phyllostomidae; genus Desmodus; species Desmodus rotundus. Next base: position 78,299,187 of record NC_071387.1, read on the forward strand.
TCTCAGGTAAGTATTAAGGGAAAAAAGAATGGTGGACACATGTATATATGTGTGGAAACATGCTTGTTTAGATTATAATGCCTTTGTTTTTTACAGAGTGCCTTTTTTTTATCTATTGTAAATTACTTTTTTCTTAAAACCTCCTTATGGTTGATTGACATAAAAATCAGCTTTTAAAACCCTAATTTCATATGAAAAGTATAGTAAATTACATTGCATTTGTTTACAGGTAACCCTATGAAAGCTTATCACATTGGAATGTATTCATTTATTCATCAAATATCTATTAAGTACCTGCTGTTTGGTAGGTTCTAGGATATGTCAGTGAACAAAGCAGACTTTGAGAGCTGTCTTTGTGGAGTTATGTTTTAACAAATTGCTGTTTTTAGCCGCTAGAATAGTGCCTGGCATTTAATACATTATAAGAATGCACGAAGATTTGCTTAACTTTTCTTCTCTTCTTAGATAGTTGATTCTAAAGACAGGAATATATTTTCCCTATGTTAAGAAAAATCCAACTTAGGGATAAAAACCCAGCAAATCTGGGGAATAGCTAACATCTAATCTCTAGAGTTATGATGTTGTAACAGTTTTCAACCTTTTTCATCTCATGGCTTACATAAACTACTAAAATTCTGTGGCACATCAAATATATATATATATATACTTTCTGCTGATCTGACAAAAAAAATAGGTATAATTTTGATTCATTCACACCAGGCAGCTATTGCTGTGTTGGCTGTTGGTGTTTTGTTTTTCATTTTTTTTTTTTTTTTTAAACAATCCAAGGGAAGAGAGGTCAGTGTCCCTGACTAAATAATCAGGTTTATTTTATGTTCTAAAAATTCGTGGGGTACACTGCTTTGAAATTGTCTGCATTCTAAGATTTAAATGCTCAGCTTTCTCCAAAAAAAAAAATCACAAGATATTCAAAGAAATAGGAAAGTATAACTCATTCAAAGGGGAAAAAAATGAATGAACAGAAACTGTCCCTGAGAAAAACCAAATGGTACATTTAGTAGACAAAGATCTTAAAACAGCTGTCGTCAGGGTGCTCAAAGAGCTAAAAGAAAATGTGAACAAATCAAGAGAACAATGAATGAACAAAATGGAAATATCAACATAGCAATAGTAAACTAAAAGGAACCAAAAAGAAACTCTGAAACTGAAATGTACGGTAACTGAAAGGAAAAATTCACTAGTGAGATTCAAAAGCAGGCAGAAGAAAGAATCAGCAAACTTGACAATACAACAATTGAAATGATCAAGTCTGAAGACTTGAAAGAAGAAAGGTTGGAAAGTGAAAAGGGACCTTGAATATCGTAAAGTGGACCAATCTGTGGATTGGGGGAGTCCCAAAGGGCAAAGCGAGAGGAAGGAACAGAAAGTTTACTTGAAGAAGTAATGGCTGAAGTTCCCAAATTTGAGGGACGACATGAATGTAAACACCTAAGTAACTCGGTGAACTCCAAGCAAGATAAACTGTGAGATGCATTATAATCAATCAATCTGAAGTCATAGCAAAAGAGAACCTTGAAAGCAGTAAGAGAGGATCAGCTTATGACATACAAGTGCCCCCAGGAAGATTGTCAGTAGATTTGCCATTGGAAACCTTAGAGGTCAGAAGGCAGTTAATTGATACACTCAAAGTGTTGAATTAAAAAAGTGTCAGCCACAAATTATGCCCCTGGGTAAACTTTTCCTAAAAAATAGGGTCAAAATTGAGACATTCCCAGGTAACTAAAAGGTGAGGGAATTTGCTACCATTGGGCCTGCCCTGCAAGAAATGCTAAGGGCTGAACGAAAGGACAGTAGCTAGTCAATGAAGCTTTGTGAGAAGATAAAGATCTCTGGTAAAAGTAAATACATTGGACAATTATAAAGGCTAATATTATTGTTATTTAAGCTGTAAACTAATCAAAAGATGATACTAGAAGAATGGCCTAAAAGAAGAGACTCGTCCTGGGGGGGGGGGGGGCGTGGCTCAGTTACTTGGAGCCACATCCTGTGCACCCAGATGCTTCAGGCGCGATTCCATTAGCGAGAGCATATAGCTAGGTAGCGGTGTGACTGTCATTAGATACTTGTTTTGGTAAGAAAACTGATGACAGTGTGTGAAGATTGGGTTACCAAGTGAATAGTGAGTTTCATTAGGAAGTGTTTTTGCTTGGGGTACAAAGCAGAAGACCACAGACTGTGTTTCAAACAACAGAAATTTATTTTCTTAGAGCTTTGTAGGCTAGAAACCCAAGAACAAAGTGCTGATGGAGTTGGTTCCTGGAGAGTCCTCTTCCTGGCTTGTTGACAGCCACCTTCTCTTTGTCTTCTGGGTACACTCATTCCTGTCTTTTCCTCTTCTTATAAGAACACTAATTCTATTGGGTTAAGTCCCCTCCATGACCTTATTCAACTTTAATTACCTTCATAAAGTCCTTTTTCCAGAGACTCTCATGCTGGGAGACAGGACTTCAACATACGGGTTCGGGGGCACATAATTCAGTCCATAATATTCTGCTCTCTGGCCACCCAGTTCATGTCCTCACATGTAAAATACAGGGTAGGGCAAAAGTAGTTTACAATTGTCATATGGAAAGTAATACCATAATGAATAAATAATATTACAAAAATAAACACTATTTCGTGTACTCACAACTCCAAACCTACTTTTGCCCTACCATGTACATTTCACCCCATCCCAACAGCCCCCAAATTCTTAACCCACTCCAGCATCAGTTCCAAGTTGAAAGTCCATGTACATATCGTCTAAGTCAGATATGGGTGACAGACACTTCAGGTACAGTGCATCCCGAGGCAAAATTCCCCTCTAGCTGTGAAACTGGGGAAGCAGACAAACTATGTGCTTCCACGATACAGTGGTGGGACAGGCAGAGGATATACACTCCCACTTCGAATGGGGGGAGTTGGAAACAAGGGAGTGGTAACAGGTCCCAAGCAAGTCCAGCCGAGCCAGGTAAATGCCGTGAAATCTTTAGGCTCAAGAATCATGCCCTTTGGCTCCATTGTCTGTTCTGTAGGCCTGCAGGGGAGGCAGTTCCATCTCCTTGGCCCCAGGCAGTGGCCTTGTCCCTGAATCGCAGACGGAGGTAGCCTGGTCCACTGAAACCACAGGCAGCCCCATCTGAGGAAACCAAGCAGTGGACACAGCTGTGCCCTGGGCGCCTGTGCTTGTGGTGGCGGCGGCCTTGCCAATCTCTGTGTCACTCGCGGGGTCATGTTTCTGTTTTCCTGAAGGATGAGACATGTTTATAGCCAGAGATCTCTCATCCAGTCCTATTGCCCAGAAATCCAAAAGCCCTCCTTTTTTTCCTCCTGTGGCTGTCCCTTTTTAGTCCAAACTGACCACATCTGGTGGGGCAATCCCATCCCTGTTTTTGGCTTCTGGTGATTAAATCCATGGGTAATATCTTTGTAGAATTGCTTGTTCAATCACACCCTTGGTATTGTCTTCAGAATATGCTTTCTTACCTTTTGCAACATGGATAGGCCTAGAATTTTTAGAATGTTTAGTTTCTGATACCTTTTTGGTTAAAAATCTCCTCTTCAATTCATCTCCTCTCATATTTTACTGTGTCAGTAAGAAGAATCCAGACTGCACCTTCCCCACTTTGCTTATAGATCTCCTTTGCTAAATATCCAAGGTTGACTCTCACAAATTGTTTTCTACCACGCACAAGTACACAATGCAACCAGGTTTTTTGCCAGTTTCTCACAAGGATTGCTTTTTTCTAGTTTCCAATAATACGTCTTTCAGTTCCACCTGTGTCTGCTCCAGAATCAGTGCTAATACCCATGTTCCTGCCAACAGTTTCTTCAAGGCAATCTAGGGGTTTTTTCTTACATGGGCCTTAAAACTCTTGCAGCTTTTTTAATTCTGAGTTCCAAAGCCACCTGTGCATTTTTATGTATCGTTACAGTCGTGGTACCAAAATCTGTATTGGTGAGGGTTTTCCAGAGAAACAGAACCACTAGGATGTGTATTATATATAGAACAATATTACAAGGAATTGACTCCCACAAATATGAAGGCTGGTGAGTACAAAATCGGCAGTGTGGGCCAACAGGGTGCGGACCCAGAAGAGCCAGCGGTGCCATTGAAGTCTGAAGGCCGTCTGCCGGAGAATTCCTTCTCACTTGGGGGGTCTTTTTGTTCTGTTTGGACCTTCAACTTATTAAATGAGGCCCACCCACATGGGTGGTAATGTATTTACTCAAAAGTCCACTCAAATACACCTGCCAGATGACACATAAAATTAGCATCACAAGAAGTAATGATAAGTTTAGGTGAGAGTAAAGGAAGATAGCAGGAAAAGAGTGAAAATAAAAACTCCATGTGAAAATGTGTATAGAAGTAGAGTAGAAAAAACTGTTGGATGAAGGGGAAAGTTTTGCAAGATTTTAAGCCTGTGTTTTTGGAAATATGATTTTACCATTAACAGTAAACCCAGAGTAGAAAACACTGCACTTAATTGAGAATCGTCACTTGTAAAGTGACTTTCAATCTTGGCAATGCCTAGAATCATCTGGGGGATTTTAGAACTCTGTCCAGGCTGCATTGCATACCAATTAAATCAGAATTCTGGAAGTGAGACCATATTTTTTTTTAAACTCTACAAGTGATTGCATTGTGCATCCACATTTGGGAACCACGGTAAGGTAAGAAGGATCATGATAAGCCTTTTGAAAAAATTCTACCCATCCAACATAATTCTGTAGGACACAGACCAGGTCTCACTCGATTGTTTCCTTTCCTAGCTGGCCTTGGGCGAACGGGCACTCTGATAGCCTGCTACATCATGAAGCATTACAGGATGACCGCGGCCGAGACCATCGCTTGGATCAGGATCTGTAGGCCTGGCTCAGTGATCGGGCCTCAGCAACAATTTTTGGTGATGTGAGTAGATGGAGAGCTTTTGTAATTCTGCAGAGAACGCTTGGGTCTGGAAAATAGTCGGAAGTAGAGTTTTTCTTAGTCTCCAGTAAAAACAGATAGTCTAGTAGGAGAAAGGTGTGTGTTTGTATCTTTCTGGCAAGGTGTATTTTGATGTTATTTAAATGCTCTAACAGGAAGCAGTCAAGCCTCTGGTTGGAAGGTGACTATTTTCGTCAAAAGTTAAGGGGTCAGGAGAATGGAAAACACAAAGCAGCTGTCTCAAAACTCCTCTTGGCTGTTGATGACATTTCAATCAATGGTGTCGAGAATCAAGACAAGCAAGAGCCTGAACTGGTAATTGCACCATCCCCGTCACTCTGTTGTCGTTGCTTTAATTGCTGTTGAGAACCCTGTAGGGCATGGAGGGAACTGTAGATAAAAGTAATAAAGCACATTTCGAGGGATTATTGTCACACATTTTTTTATACTTATAACCTCTCTTGGAACTTTTTACTCAAAACAGTTAGAACAAGGTTATGTGCCTGATAAACTGAAGTTCTTTTTTGTTCACTAGGCACTGGCGGGAGAGGTATGTGAAGTAAGCCTTTAGATGGACCTAGTGACACCCCTCTCCCTTCCTGATACCTTTTCCCATTTCCTGACAGCTGATTTAGGGAACCAGTCATTCTCAAATGGAGAACTTTAGAGAACCAAGAGTTTAGGGGGTTACTGTACTATTAAGTGGTGGTAAGTAGATGGTGAAATTTAAAAAAAGAATGTGTTCAATGTTGAAAACCCATTATACCTCTTCACTGTCTGTACATTTTATAACGAGTGCTATTGGGTTCCGAGACTGTGAAAGTTACTGTTTGGTTGTCTTGATATGTGACCTGTAGCTTTATTCTGAAAGCAACAAAATATTTTAGAGTTCATCTGAAAGTTGAAGTATATATCTGCGTGTGTTCCATGGATAGATGTTGATGCTGTGTTTTGCTGCATTAATAACGGCAACTTAAATCATTAGCTCAGTGTTCTTCTACTTGCACAGTACAGTGATGACGACGAAATCAGTGGAGTGACACAAGGTGATAGACTGCGGGCCCTGAAAAGCAGAAGACAATCAAAAACAAACGCTATTCCCCTCACGTGAGTTTGGTTTCCCTTGTGTGGGTGATGGTCTGTGTATAAGGTCCTTTGTGAGCATGTTGTCCTGCGCATTTTTCTCCATAGCCGCATGCCCATTATGCCACTTGGAAATGATTACAGTCATTTTAAATCAAGGGGTGTTGCCTGAGAAGCTCCTGGCTACCCTCGTTTCTGGTGTTCTGTCCGAGGCACACTAGCCTGCGAGCAGGAAAGCGGTGCTGGCGGTGCCTTTTCTCCTGGCTAATCTCTGCGTGGCCCTCTCACCAGCATGAACACCAGGCGTAAACTGCAGAACAGTAGATATGTCCGTAATTACTTAAAATTGTGAATTTCTCCTAATTCCTTACTATGTTACAGGTGATTTCGTTTAACGTAGTAGAATTCAATCAGTGGTGACATGGTGGCTTAATGTCATTGTATTACTTGAGGGCAACAAAAGATTAGACTATATTTTTGTATGCATTTTTTGTTTGAGGAGTTACTTGTAAGTTTCAGAAGAAGGTTTAGCATGGGGATAGGAAGTTTTATAGTCGGTGAGGGTGTGCTTCTCCGCTTGTACTTGCCTTGTGCGAGTGGTAGTTTGGATTCAAGCCCATGGAACATCCAGTATAGTTTAAAAAATGTAGAATCAAAAACTTGACCATCGTACTGTTTTCCTAGGGTATTCTTTAGTAGATGCTCCCCCCTTTGACACTGGATTTCTTCCTTCCACTAGTCTCCCTTAATCATTGTGGGACACCAGATTTCTAGCCCCCTCCCCGTTTTTGTGATGGAGATAGGTCATTTATTCAGTAAGCATCTTGTAATATGGTAAGGAACTAATGATGTAATAAACGTTCATGACAGATGAGCAAGCCTTTTTAATTAAAAGTGTTTTCTTTACCAGTATCTCCTCATAATTTTAAGTCCTAAAGTAGAATTACACATGAGGCATGTGTTGTTGTGGGCCTCTCTGCCTTGGGAGGTTCTTAAAAGATCCAAAGAAAAGAATCGAGTTTTCCAACATAAAGTGCCACGTGAATGAAAGGCATCAGTATTGCTGATAGATGCTAATGAAGCATTGTCTTTGCAGTGGTGCGTCATCAACTAGAATGCTTTAAGACCAGTGCACTTTATGTAATTTATTTAACTCCCAAGTGCAGTTTTCTTTTTAATTTCATTCAAGATATGTATTTAGCCCTGGCTGGTGTGGCTTAGTGGATTGAGTGCTGGCCTGCGAACCAAAGGGTCACTGGTTCGATTCCCAGTCAGGGCACATGCCTGGGTTGCAGGCCATGTCCCCAGTTGGGGGCGCATGAGAGGCAACCACACATTGATGTTTCTCTCTCTCACTTTCTTTCTCCCTTCTCTTCGCTCTAAAAATAAATAAAATAAATATTAAAAAAACTATATTTAAAACCTTAATGATTATTTTTATTTAGAAACATTATATTCCCTCCAGATAATTATTCTGAAGCCAATTTTAGACATGATGGAGGAGACAGGCAGTTCACAAAGCAGAGCTTCTCAGATTTCAGTCCATGTGTGAGTCTCCTGGGGGAGCCTATTAAAGCAGGTTGAGGTCAGCAGGTCTGGGTACGGCATGCTTCCAGGTGCTGCAGATGCTGCTGGTCCAGGACCACACTTAGTAAGCCCTAGAAAATGGATGATTTTGTGGGTTACTTTGTCATTGTGCCCAGGGTTTTTGTCTTGTTTTTAAGAATCTGCACCATCAGGTTTATTTCTCAACAGTTTATTGGCTTCTGTTCAAAAGTCAAGTTGGGAGTCAGGAGATGGGAATTCTGCTTAGTCAAAAGTTTTTGTTAAATAAGACTTAGGAAATTTTCTTGTTACTGAGTCTGCTACCTTGTGAATGTGTTTTCTAGAGTTCAAATTACTCATTGCTGTTTTCTAGAAGAGTTGAGGCTGTAAATGTCTCTCTCATAGCTGAAAAGTTTGTGGTAATACAAAAGAAAACAACAAAGGAAGACTAAAATTCTAAATATTGTGGGACACCCAGAGGTGACACTAGATGCTATTACATTCACCTTGGTGCTCAAGGTTCCTGGGATGAGAGTTGAATGTGTTCGGCGATGGCTGAGTGAACGGCACTGCCGAAGGCTGGGGGTGGCAGTCCTTTGTTCAGTTATGTGGTTAGATGCCTCCTTACCCCTAAAAGAAATGAAGGGCCTGGCCCTTTGCTTCGAAGCACTCTTGATGTAAATTAGAACCAAGTAAAATATTATAGTAAAAGGTTTTTTTTTTAATGTTATTAAAAAAGGAACTATTTCAGGATCCCTTTTAACTGTAATCCTAAAAATAATAGAATAATCCCCAAACTGTCCTCCTTCCATACACAGAGTTAACAAACTTATAGGCCACACTTTGAAAGGAAAAGGCAGAATGCTGATGTTCTTCAAAGCTCTTACCCATGCGTGCAGACCCTGGGGACTTTTAGGTCAGTCTCAGTACATTTCCCTTCTTCCTTTGCAGCACTTTGCTTATCCTCTCTGCTTTTCAAAATCCCCTTTCCTATTAAAATCATCTCTGTTTTGCTCTTATTTGTAGCTCTTTGGGCCCTAGGAAAGGAGGTCAATGGGAGATTTTCTTTCCCTCCCACGTCTTTGTTGTTATTTTAGAAATAAAAGTCTCCCCTGATAGCATTTCAGCAGTAGTTTAGGTTGAGGAATCTAAATTCAATTCCTGCCTCCTGCTTTTGACTCATCTGTTACCACAGGCAAGTTATTTTTCTCTCTGTTGGTACTTAGGTCTGAACAAAAATATTTGTAATAAGGAAAGTTAGTGAAAAATATGTTAAGTACTGGTGATTCCTAAGAGAAGGTTATAGTACATAACATATTGTTCCAATTACTGGCTTCTATTTTATAGTCAATATTTGGGAAAAGTGAGTCATTCAAAATTGTAAGGTAGCCATTTTTTCAGAAAGCCTGTCTGATCTGACTCCCGGGGAGACAGTGCAGGACGTGTGCGCACCATGCCCTTGAAGGGGTTGTCAGGGCAGTTGCAAGCATTTTATGGTCTGTGCTCAGGCAGATTAGGTAGATTTTGTAACTTCATCTGTGCTTTCTTTCTGTCTGTCTGTCTTTCTGCACACTGATCATTTCTGCGAGGTTTGTTACGGGTAAGGGAAATGTTCCATGAAGAGTGGAAGTGTATCCTACATGGGAATATGTAAAAATATAGATATAATTGACAAGTCTTAAATTCTCCTTAACATTATGGTGCAGGTGGGTGTGTTTTCATCATTGGAAAACAATTCATATGCCATGAGCTTTACTAGAGGAACAAATAAAAATCTATGATGTAGACACCTTGATATTCAGGCCATTCTGCCTTTAAGATAGCTGTTAAATCAGTAACTACAAATGAAAATTGGGATGGGTAGAGAATCCTTTAGTGTTCCAAGGTCATTTATTACATTCTATATAAATATTAAGCCCCTGTGATCCTAACATATAGTAGATTTGGGTGGGGTTTTTTTTAAATTTTTTAATTTTATAGCAGGAGTAAATGAAAGTGTGGGTTAGATTTCATTTCATGCCCATATAGGATGCCTGTGCCTGGCACATAGTGTTCAAGGGTTAAGATGACAAGGACAATAATAAAGATGGCATAGTAAGCCAAATCATTCATTCTGACTTGATCAGCCCAATAGTTTGCACAAAGCAAACACTCTAGAGCTTTCTGCACTGAGTCCCAGATGTGTCTGGGTGGCCGTTTGGAACTATAGTGGTTGGGAGGAGTTACCACACTTCTGTGAGGAGGGTTCCTGTCTTACTCATAGCAGCCAGACCAGTGCATTAGGAAACACCAAGCAGAAAGCCTTATTTGGTTGCCTGAGGAGAACGAGTGAGGAAGACAACTGAGGAAATATATATAGTACAGCAGGCCTTCGAATAACGTCATTTTGTTAACAACACTGATGAGATGCTGTAGGAAAATGACTTGTTAATCTCATTGTCTATGATAAAATTGGTTTCGTTACATATTGTTTTGCATAAAGTTGCAGAACCATCAATGATAAGTGAGGACTTACTATATTAATATATAAGGGAAACTTTCTTTATTTTATGTTGTTTGGAGTTAGCTGTATTTCTGTAATCCTTGTTTCAGAACATGCAATTTGCCTAAACTCCTGGATGATACAGTTGATGGCTCCATGAAAGTGAGATCAGTTCTGCTGTGTCCGCTCATAATCATGCCTCCTAGGGAATAGTTGTTATCAGTCCAGGGCCTTTTTTTTGTTTGGTCAGTTTTGCCTCCTTTTTCTGTCTGGTTTGGTTCAGTTTTCTGTGCGTGCATATCTTGTGCTTTTTGAAGAATTTGTTTTTGTTACAGAACAGCAACTCTGATTTCTGTATTATACAATTAAATTAACATGGGAGCAGTTACCAAACTAGAGGTTGGGTCTAACTCTTTTGTTACCAAATATCAAATCAGTTTAATACTGGAGATGGCATGTTTTTGCTAACATAAAATGGCAAAACTCTATCCTTGTTTCCCACCCCTTTGCTTCGTCACAGGGTGTCTAACATTTACACAGGGCTTTATTTATTTATTATTTTATTTATTTTGGCTTCCAATTTGAACATCTGTTCTTTCCCCTTCACCCCTTTCCAGATGTTCCCTAGCTGTGCTGACCTCTGCACTGTGTAGTGTTGTCATCTGGTGGATTGTTTGTGACTACATTCTTCCCATCGTGCTATTCTGTCTCGATGGTTTAAGAACACAGTAGCCGTCAGGACCCTTTGACCAATAGCTGCTGTGTAAGTGTTCCATTCCATTTCTCTACTAGTGCTCACCCCTGGTGTCCAGTGTGTGTCTCCTGATGCATGTTTCTCTTACTGCCAGCTCTCCTAGCTTTATTGATTTGCCTTTTTTCAGGGGTTCTTTTTCTAAAGCTCCTCAATTAATGGGGTAGTGGTGGGGAGGAAGGCCTTCACTATTCTTTTCATACATGGGATATTAAAAACAACACACTTTGTTTTTAAGTTGTGCTTACTCTTAGCTGACTTTTTGAAATTGCAGTTTAAAAAGACACTGACCTAGCTTCTTTTCTCTTGTGAAAAATATTTAGTTAGGTTGGAATAATTTGGGGTGCTTTTCTTTCAATCAGTTGTCTGTAGAACTTTCCTCTCATTTTCTAGAGAAGTATCTTTAGTATGTCCTTTTCTATGGGAAAAAGTAATTTTCCCATTGATTTTCTGCTGTTAGTAAAGATTTGACTTTGCAGTCTGGAGGTCTAGCGAACGTGACATTCTGTTTCCCCTCTGGTTCTGCCAGTGAACACAGCCTGCTCCCATCAGGCAGCTGCTTCCCTAGTAAGTCTTCTGTCTTGAGAGTTTGCAGAATTTTCTCCTCTACCTCATTTCACTCCCCCCGCCCCCCACCTTACAGTTAAGTACAATTTTCAAAACTTGATGTTGACCCGACCCAGGGAAGCCAAGAAGACCAAAGTCCTTTGCTCATGTATGTGTTTCTGCATGACCCTCATTGCTCCGTACTCACTCCCACTTCCTTCTTTCCCGAAAGTAACCAAAATGCCTTTATTAGGTTAATGTAAACAGAGTTTGTATTCTCTTGGTATCTTTCATCCTTAAATGAATACTTTAACAATGAAGAGACTTCTTTTCTGCAGAAGGGTGTGGCAGAAAGTTCCCCGGGGACTGTCATAGTCAGAGAGAGGAAGTGCACGGACAGGAGGTTGCACCCTGTGAGGCTGTGGCTGGCCGCTGCCCTCTTGTGTCCAGGTTGCATTCTTTTTTCTCTTGAAATTTTTTCTTCGGCTCATATTTCAAGAATGTCTTTCCTTGTTCCAACTTGGACTTGGGAGTTACAAAGAAATACAAAAGTTCCTTCTAGGACCTCCTCCAAAATAAAATTCCATGGTAACCAAGTCTAGTCTTTGTGGTTTCATTCAGATGGCTAGAAAAGATTATGAAACCTTGCCAACTTCATTCTTTTCAAAATTAAGGAAAAGCGCTTAATGTTTTTTTATTTATGCTATTTTCTTAAATATCTTACTAAATACAAACTTATTACATTAGCTGATGAGCTGTATTTCTAATATAGATTTGCCCTTTTAGGTGTTTTTTTCCTTTATTTCTCTTAGTAATCTTAGATTTCTAGATATTCTGACTCAAGGGCATTAGGTGCTGTATAGAGTCATCTCAAAGTACTTGCAGTGGTGCGATTCTAAATGGGCGGCACGTTGCTAGTGATACCTAGGCGCTTTGTGATTATGTCATTTTCCCCGGGAAGTTGAATGGGTTCAGTCGGGCTCTTTTCTTTTCAGTATTCTATGTAAGGTTTAACTTTTTCTGTTACTACTAACATTTGCCATTGGATTAGACCCGAAGCAGAGTATTCAGCCTAGCCGGACTGATTAATTTGGAGTTTTCGGAAACAAAAGCTTTCAACAGCAACAATGATATAAACAAGTATAATCCTTGTAGTTGTCTTTTGAGGTGATTGCTGGTGGGCACCATCGCTGGCACTTCCCTTTGACAGCCTGATAGGTTGTTAGGTAGCACTTGTGGAGATCTTGACGAGAAGGACACTTGAGCTGCTGCGTCAAACCCTTAGTGGGATAGATGCATGTGGAGGTTGTAGGCCCTGGGGCCCATCATTGGAAAGCTTGTTTTGTGTACACACAGAGCGTAGTTGCTCGGATGGATTCTCTTCTTGGAATTGGGGGTGTTTATGTTCAAAGCATTTTGTGGCTTGATTGGTGAGAGACCTGGCTCTCCAGTTTCTGTTTTGCCGTAGTCTCAGGTTGCAGACATCGTTGGGTCCAGAATCTGGGAATACTGGGGCTCAGAACAAAGGGAATACTGCAGAGAACTGAGTGAACTACAGTGAGGCCAGGAGATGAAAAGTAGGATTGAGGGTTCTGCCAGGGAAAGATGGACAGGAGAAAACACAGATGCTGAATAGTGCTCCACAAATCTACGTGTTTGGCCTGGTTTGCAAGGTGGGATGTAGTTCCTTCCCTTTTACTTTGGGGCAAAATTTTCTAGCTTATGCCACCTTACCAGGTGTTGCTTGTAGGATGGATATCACAGGTAATATCTAAGCTTGGTTACAGGGTTTTTTCCCCCACTTCAGAGACGCATGACCTACAGATACAATAACTGTTCTGCCGTTCCTGCAGATAAGTGCTGCCCTGAATCTTTTCGAGGGTGATAGTGCACTCCAAATGCCTGTCGTGCTCGATTTTCAAAGTTTCACGTTAATTATTTACACTAATCTTAAAGGTACTTTAAAATACTTTTTTAAAGTTTCCTGTCAAACTAAACTTCGATTTAGCAGTAATATCTTATTGTGAAAATAGTCTTTAAAAACATTTCAGTATAGGTAATTTAAGAAATCAGGACTTAAATTTCCAAAGTAGGCTATGTTTTGGCTCTTGTTTTTCCTCATATGTTTCCTCATCATTCATTTTACGGTGTGGTAGTTATCTATACTTTTGGCCATAAGTGGCCTCATTTGAAAAGTCGGTGTGGTATTTCAAAAAAAGCCAACAGGAGTCTCATTTTCTCCACTGGTAAAAAATGGGGCTAAAAACCATGAGCCCTGTGAGCAGGCGAGAGGCCTCGAGACAACAGCGGTGCCCCTTGCACGAGGCCTGGGCTTCAAAAATAGCTGTGGAAGCATCCTGGGCTGGTTTTTGTTGTTGTTTTGTTTTTTCTTTATGAAAAATTCTAGACTCATATTTTTAACAAAGACTACTAAATATCTCCCCCTCATTTTATAGAATCAGAAAGAATTTAAAAATAAATCCTTGTTTTCAGGGTTAGAATTCATATGCCAGGGAAGTTGGTGTCTTTAATCACATAGCTGTGTCTGCCTATACTTTCTCTATTTTGCTGAAATATTCAACATTTAGGATGATAAAACTTTTATGAGGAATCCTGAGTTGAGTTGAGCAGTGGCTCATTTACCTAAGATCACTTCCCCTCAGCCAGAGAGAAGGCTGTTTCCTGAGGCTTTCAGAAACCCTACCTGGTTAAAGCAGAAGGAGCTGGGAGCTGGGATAGCAGCCCCGCCCTCAGCCCTCTCCCTGGTCTTCCCCAAACAGCCGGAACACCACTGGCCTCCAGACTTCTGCTCTGGTACAGTAGAACCTATTGTTTCTTTAGTCATGGGAAGTTAGCATTTTACTAAATACTGCATATTTAGTGCTTTCGGTAATACTAAGATTATAGGAATTTACTAATCTAACTTACACTGTTTTAAGGACCTGGCTTTGGTTATCAACTAACAGTGGTAATGCAGGCACAGGAAGTAGGACTACTAGTTTGTTGTAATGGTTTCCTTTTACTCTTAGGAGCTGGTTTCAAGTCAGTTGTTATTGGCTACCTTACCTTTATGTTTGGATATGAGAACAGGAAGCTCTTCCAAGTCAGTGATTTCTCTTACAGAGAAATCAAAGTGGAATATATAAGTGTGTGGGCATACATTTTAGTATTTCAGTCATTACCTCTTGATGTTTTCTGCTGTTTTCCCTGTGATGATTGAGTGAGGAGTGTAAAAACCCCTTCAGCCCTGACCCATGCGGCTCCGTTGGCTGGGCATGTCCTGCAGCAGAGTGAGGGGTCGCAGGCTCATTCCCCGACGGGTATAGGCCTGGAGTGGGGGTTAGGTCCCATGTTGAGGGCATGCGGGGGGGCAACCGATCGATGTCTCCCTCCCTCCCTTCCCTTGTCTCTTAAACTAAAAAAAAAAAAAAAAAAAAAAAAAAAGCCACCTTCCACCTAACATACACTTGGGCTTAATCTGGTGGAGTTCTTTCTGATTCATTAATAACGCCTTGGGGTGATTTACTCCTAGAGGCATCGCTTCCTTGAGGTTTTTAAGAGTTTAATTAAATCAAGTCTCACAAAATGTAGCGATTTCACTTTCTTGTCAATGAGTATTTGGTGACTAGTAAATAGTTGTAATCCAGACAAAACTCAAATTTTACTTGAACATGTTTTAAAAGTTTGGAATGTTTTCATAAAATTGGTATTGATCCAGAGTGTATTGCCCTTACTCTCAGCTCTGAGGAATGAGTATTGTACAGATATTTATATTCACATTCTTTAGAATTTTAGGGGGGTTAAATGATTTCTCGTTTTCATGACTAGAATTCTGAGAATCTACTTTTACTTTGGGACATAGGTTTGTTTTACTGATTGATTTCTTTGCTGTGGGAATTGTTGAAAATGCCAGGTCATTTGTTTTCTAAAACCAAAGTACTCTAATTATCTTTCTGTAACCCTTATAGAGAAATAAGACGTTTCATTTCAAAGAGTTTGATGTAAAAATGTGTTTCAATTTGTTGGCAAATGTGTTTATGGCAAATCCCATCAATTCCCCATTAAATAATTGCACTAAAGTGCAAAAATGCCTTCCTGTCAAGTATTTGCAAATTGTTTCAGTGAATATAATCTTATTTTTTTCCAACTGTTTTCAGAGTAATCCTTCAGTCCAGTGTTCAGAGCTGTAAAACGTCTGAACCTGACATTTCTGCCAGTTCAGGCATTACTAAAAGAACCACCAGATCTGCTTCAAGAAAAAGCAGTTTTAAAAGGTGAGAAAAGAATCCTACTTTCTGAAAAGTTCCAAGCATTGGTTTCCCAGTTTAATCTTCTGGAGCTAGAAATGAAGACAGGAAAAGCAGAGTCCCTGTGATGGGAAGTTAATCAGGTGGTTTTGATTTGTTTGTCATCTAAGAAAATCCGGACCGTTTCAATGCAGGCTATTGTTTGGTTGTATTTTTCAAAGATGATTCTCAACGCTGGAAATGTGGTGTGTGAGTCATAACATGGGAAAGTTGAGAATGTTGTATATGTCACTTCTTAATTAGGAATTTCCAAAGGCTCTGTCAGGACTTGGAGGAAATCTTTCTGTGTATCAGATTCAGCATAATTGTTGGGGAATTCAGTGCAAAGAAGTAGGATGGTAGAAATGCGTGAAATTGAGTGAGTTGTGACCTTTTTGACCTAAGGGCTGCCCTCCTGGCCACAGTCCACACCTACAGGGGCTCATTCTTTCACTTTGACTTCCGTCATTAATAAGGGCAGAAATGGAATTCTCTGTGACCAGAACCATTACTCACTGTTGTCTTTGGATGTTTGTCCTGAACTGAAGGCAGACATTTTATTTTTAACATATTCTAAAAACAGATCCCTCTTGAGGAAAGAGCCTGTAAGGCACATAGTATTTTATTGCCTCAGGAGTGGAAGGCAGGCACCTTTTCGGGTCCCTGTGTGTTGGCCTGAGGCAGCAGCCTGTGTGGGCCTGTGCGCTGGACTCCCGCGCACCAAGTCCCTTCTAGTAGACCACGGGCAGCGGAAGGTGACCCAGACCAGGCTTCAGTAAAACATCCTGCACAATCTCCGTGCTTCTTGGTAATTTTTCTGCCCCCATGTCTTTGAGGTTTTGGCTGGAGGCGCCCATCTTCAGTGCTGAGTGAGTCTCCGGTGTGGTCTCCAGCAGTCTGTGTCCTAAGGGACTCGCTGGCAAACCAGAGGGCCCCTTGTGTTTTGCTTTATTAAGAAATTGTTCAGTTCTGTCATTTTTCCTCTTTGCTGATTCCTTTGTACAAATTTTACTTATATGAGAATGTGATCGTGCCCCAGTACAAGTATTTGAGAGTCAGGCCCTGGCTCATGATTTTAGAAGTTAAAAATTTTCATTTGAAAAGTATCAGCAGTTCATACTAAATTCTACTTGAGAAGAATAGTAGAGAAATATTGACCAAAAATCCAAGACTTAGGTACATTGTAACATAAAACCAGAATGTTATATATATCAGTGAGAACGAGGAAATGGGGTTTAAAGATCAATGAATTATACCAAAAATATTTAGAGTCATGTTTTTAAAGAAAATTTAATGATCTGGATAAATACTCATGAAGCAATAAGTGAAAAGAGCTGTACATGATTATTATGAAGTATTACTCTTAATTTTGTAAATGTACAATGTGCTTTAAGTGTATAGAAATGTATAGATGTATAAATATTTGTTTATAAATATTTATAAATGTATATATTTCCATATAAGTATTGAAACAAGATAAAGGAAAATATGCTGTAATATTAACAGTTCTTCTGGTTGGTGAGACAGTTGGGGATTTTTTCTTTTCTTACCCTTTCCCCCCCCAACTTTACTACAATAAATGGAGTGAAATGGGAATATTTTAACTTTGACACTTGTAGATGAATTAAATTACTAAAAATTCAAATAAGAAGCCTACTGTTGGTGATAGTTAGAATGTTTTGAATGGACATAATGTTTTTAGGTATAATTGGTCAGGTTTTCATTACAGTCTAGTGTGTCTTGCACATTTAATCTGCTTTCCCCTTTCTGGATTGTGCTCTTCAGGTTTCAGAGGAATAGAGTCCGGGAGCCGACCAGGGTGTGCCCCGTTGCACCGCGTTCCTCTGAGGGGCGTGGCTGTGCCACAGTTGTTCCACCTAGGTCTTACCTAGTGATCTAAACCTGTGTTTCTCAGCAGAGGTGCTTCCTGTGCAGTGAGCATCTCCCTGAGTTCCCTGGGCCAGATGCTCTGAGGGGTGTCGAGTTGAGTTCAGACTGAATATGCTTGATTAAATATTGAAATGGCCCAAAGCAGTTTCCAGGCATTGAGGATAGTGCTGAAAAGCAAAAAGACTTCTTTCAATTTTCTGAAAAGGACCGTCAGAAATTGGGAAGGGTAAAGAAGTAAAGTAGTGAGAGTTAACTGGGTGTCACTGTGTTGAACCTGCCCCCTTTGTGCAGGGGCTCCTTCGTCTCCTTTGGGGCTTTGACCTGTGTTCATGTTACCCTGTGAGCCACCTACAGCTCACAGAAGAAAAATATATTATATACAGGTCCCAGCCCCAGCTTCTAGGAATAATGGGAGTAGAGGCAAATAATCTGTAAACTGAAGCTTTTATCCTACTGAATAGTATCCATTTTTGGTTGGAGAGAGATGGAGGAATTAACACATTTGTGTGTAATCTGATTCAGGACAAAATAACATGAGCTAAGATTATTCAGTAATTATGAAGTATTGAATAGGATTCTTTTCTTTAGACAACAGTACAAAAACAAATAGTCCACTCCTTCAGTGTATGTTCGTACATGAGGCACCGGGGTGGCCAGTCTGCTGTCACTCCCACTTGTGAAGCCTTCTCTTTTGCAGGTTTGTGTTGTTCATGTGTTGTCGCCATCATCTCGTCCTGCCATAGGAACTTGACCTCTCATTTCTGTGCCTTGTTCTGTTCTTAGAGGTTTCCGGGATGAAGACCTCACCTAAACTCGCTTTCAACTGATACGGCTATCTTGACTTTTGACAGTTTACTGAGAGGCTCTACAGCTTTGGAGAATTTTTCCACAAACGTTAAAAGAGCAATTATTTGATACTTGAAAAAAACCCGCCTATTGTCATAAGCGTTTGTTTTTCTCATGGCAGATGGTTATTCCCTCGTGCATCTGTTGAACATAGGCCGTATCTCACCCTCAGTCTTGGGTGAAAAGCTCTGCTCTGACAGCGGCAGCGTCTGGTGGCAGGTGGTGGGCAGCTGACCTGCAGTGCCAGGCGGTTCTGTGTGTATCTTCCTCATCCCCTTCCTGAGCGGGAAGAAGTAAATTAATGTGCTCCTACACCTCCCACTTCTTGTTATAGCTAGAAACTCATTTTAATGTTTCTCTTTTAATAATAAATCCAGTGAAGAATTGGGCTGTTTTTCAGTGTTCTCTCATTAACTCTCTGGAGAGCTCTCTTAGATTGAGTCTTGGAAATGTCAGCATCGTGCCTGTGAGAACCCCCCTCACTGACATCGTTCAGTTCCTGTCTGCACACAGCTCGCCCACTGCGTGCGTGTTTTCGTCAGCTTACGCTCTTTCTTTGCGGCAATCTTTCCTTCCTTTCTTTTTTGTTTTAATTATAACCTCATCCATTTGCTAAGTAGGAACACTGTCATATACAAGAGTTTTTTTTATTCCAGGTTGCATCTTTGGGAACCATCACTTTCTGCTCTGGGGGATTTTGTGCCTGATTATTCATATTGGGAGGGCTCTTTACCAGCCCTATATTAAGGACATTTTGCTGGGGGGGGGGTCTTTTTAAATCTTCTCATTTCTGATTCTTGCCACCATTGAAGCTGTCATTGCGTCTTGCCCATTAGAGTCAGTTCCCAGTGACTGTTCCATCACCTCTGGGCTTTAATTTTTGTCATTGCCATTATTTCCAAAAGCACATCTTTGTAGAAGCCCCAGAATGTTGTATCTAAATGTTCTTTTTTAAATATGCTGGTTACCTCTGATCTTTTAAAATGTTAATCTCCCTTTGAAATTCCAGATATTTTCCCACTTCTGAACTGACCTGGACTTTTATACTTGGTACTCTGTTGAAGTCTCCGAAAGCCCCCTGATGGATGTAGATGAGCTGCTCTGATAGAGCGTGGTCATCTTCATCCCAGTGAGGGGTACCTCCAGATTGGAAATGGTTTTTCGCTTCTTTTGCTTTAGTTTTTCTCTGAAAGTTGCTATTTAGTTGAAAGTGTAACGTAATAAATTGTGGAAAGAAACTAGGGAGGTAGGGTGAGAATCAATCGCGGGTAATTATTGACGAATGGATGAGGGTTCTTCTGGCGTCTTTGCCTGGCACGACTGGCGGCACCTGGGTTAGGAGTCGGCGGGCAGGCCCCTTGGGGCCGCGCGCTGCGTGCGGAGGAAGGCGTGGAGCAGGTGCGGTGCCCAGCGCGCTCCGCCGAACTGGAAACTGCTTGATGTGCCAGAGCTTTTTCTGTGACCGAATTCTGGCTTGGGCAATAATCGAGTAACACTTCTTTATCTTTTCGTCTTTTCGCTTTTCCCGCAGCCTGGTTCCTCAGAGGGAAAGAAGGAAAAGGAGTGCTTTGCAGCAAATGCCCTTAATGGCATTATGGTACTCTCATTGCTCAGCTGCTTCTGCCCGCCCCCCCTCCTTTATTTTTATTGTTTTTTATTTTTTTATTTTTTTAATTTTTATTTTTGCAGAACTGAACCTTTTTCTGCTCTGCCTTTCTCTCCTGTTTGTCTTTATGGTTGGTATTGTACTGTTTTTTCCAAAGTATTTGTCATTAAAGAATTATACAAAGAGTATACTCTTTAGCATGTCAGTATTTTTTATTATGTTACCTTCCTTGTCTTTGATAACTACATACGGGACACTTGGAAACCTTCATGGTAAAATCCTTTTTTTTCTCCCCCCGTAGTCCCTCCATTTCAAGGACTAAAACAGTCTTGCGTTAAGTAAAAACCTGTGACCAGACTGAAGGAAGACTCTAGGAACAGAAAACTACAACAGGACTTAGCACAATTTATTTTGGAAACAAAACAAAATTGAAAAAGCCTTAGCTGCTTTCCACCTAAGAAGTTTATTCAATGAAGAAAATGTCCACTGGAGTGTAAATAACTACATGAGTTTGGGTACAAGGGATGACCTCAAGACAGCCCAGCTCTCCTTTTGGAGAAACATCTCAAGTCGAACAACAAAAAAGCTGTTGTAAATTTCGTCTCAGGTGTAAATATCAAAGCCTTCTGTTATCAGGAGGGCTGACTACTCTGTGGGTGCGTGTGTGTCCCTGTGATGGCAATCATTTTCGCTGCTGGCCTTCAGAGGAATTAAGCATCTGATGGAGGTTTTTTACCTATTTATTTTCTGTTCACCCTGTGTCAAAATTTATAAATGTAAAACAGGCATTACTTACATGGTACTTTCTGTAATTTGATACTATTTGGTGTAATCATCTTCACTTTAATATTTGTGATATTGTCGTAATGTTAACTGTGTTAAGTACCCAAGCTGCTTGTCTCCCACCGAAGAGTGCTTTATTAACAACACTCTGTGAGAGCCACATTTGCAGACCGTTGCATGTGGTGGCGCGAAGTGGCGGTAGGTACGCTGGTGTCCTGAAACGTGCCAGAGAATATCAGTAGTAGCTTCAGAAGACTCAGGAGGGGAAACTGGCTTCAGAGTTGGAAGATTGTTGAAGTCACTCCTTTTTATGTCATTTAGGGGCTAAATTATTTGGTTGCCTAGAACAGATTAAAATCGTATTTCCTTCTGTGCATGGAAAAACCCCACACTTTTGGTGTTTCTCCTTGGAAACAGTAATCCAAAACAATGGTGGCTTAAAAAAAAAACTTACTGCTTTACTAGACTGGTGTCTTTCTCTGTACCATTGTGGACTTTTTTGGTAATGTGATCAGCCCGAGGCCATTCACACACCCTTTGATTTCAGTGACAGTGACTCACGTCTGGATTTCAGTGGTTTGTACATAAGATGCTCACTGTTGCCTTTGGTAGGGAATCAACTCTTTGTAGAGTGCCTTCTCTCCCTACAGAATCTCAGCAGAGTCTGTGATGTAAAGCAACCACAAACCCAGAGTTTATTTGCTGCTTAAAAAAATGGGGTCCACTATAAAAGAGTATTTTTAAGTGAATGAATGGTTGTAGCTATTGTTAACCAATGTTGGCCTGGCCTAGTTGGGAGAATCGGGGGCTACATTATTGCAAGGCAAAATGCCTTCACATTACGAGATGAATGAATCAGGTCAGTAGGTAATTTCATTTTTTTAAAGCTGCCCTTTTAAACAGAAATATGAGGAATAAGAAGTGGTTGGCATAAACAGATTAAAGTGTGTCAGTGCAAAAATAATTGGAAGGCCCTGGCTCCATTTCCGTATTTACACTCTGGAATAATCGTGAGGTTGCCTCCCTTTGAGGGACGGTAGTAGCTTCTGTTTGGCCACACAAGCAGCACTTCCCTATTAGGCCATGTGGGGGTTGCGTCATGCTGGCTTTTACACCTTGCGGCCTGGATCTCAGAAAAACAGTGGTTTTTCTATCCCTGGAAATTCATAGACACAAAGACCAACTTGCCTGATGGGAAGACCGCTTTCCAATGAGCTTTGGGTGGGAGGAGAAACATTCCATTTGCTGGATTGTTCTGGGAGAGTATGCTAGATATCCAAACTGCCCAGGCATAAACATTGAATTCTCAGGGCAAAATTTCTTCCCTTCACACTTTTAAAGGCCATGTCCTGCATAAATATAATTCAGGTAGTTGTGAGAATCAAATTTCCATTTGAACTCTGCTTGGTTTGACTTTTTATTATGTCAGAACAAGTAAATGTGCTGTCCCCTCCCAGCAAATAAGCCATTTGGTGTCTTGGCCAAGAGTGAAAAATTTGGACTTCAGTGTTAACCACAGTACTTACTATTTTACTAATTGCCTTTTTGTGTTGGCTGCTCATGCTTCCAGCTAGAATTGCTATCACTGTGGCTCTCTCTAAAAATCCTTGTGTTTAACAGGCTCATTGCTGAAATTAGTCATAGGAAACTACTGATTTGATAAAGAGTCATTTCTTAGAACACAGGGGGACATGGCAACAGTGTTAAACTTTGGAGGACATACCTAGAGTCTAGGAAGTCTCTGGGTCAGACTGGGGAAAGCTCTTGCTATGAGTAAGAGTGCACTCTCCCCCGCCCCCCAACTGAACAGTCCACACCCCAGAATCTCCTCTAAGATTCTAATTTCGAGCTCTTGTTACAGGAAACCTTTTTGCAATGGAATATGAAACAGAGCATGTCAGGTGGAGAGATTCCTTTACCTTAAGAGACTTAGATAGCTTTAAAAGTGCACCATGACCATTTCCATTGCATTGAAAATTGGAAATATTTTTAGGTGCCCTTGAAGCTTTCTGAGGACTCAAATCATCAAAAGTCAGGGACAGCCCAAGGGTTGCAGAGGGGTGTCTGCAAAACTGGATACTGGGAAGTGTAGACAGACTTCTATTTTGTGTTTCTTAAAAACTAGGAATCTCTGTGACCTGCCATGAAGAGGGCCATCCTGAGCAATCCTGGCTGAGACAAGTAGCCTTGTCAGTGTAGCTGCTTCCTAGCAGCATGCTGCTCTTCCAGTTTCCAGATAGTTCTTTTCCAAACTCGATCTCCTTCCAATCACCCACGTTCCTTGTCCCTTGACCCTCTCCCCCTCTCAGGGGTGATTTCTACCTCTTCTCTTGGGCCCAGACAAGTTTTAGAGGTGTTCGCCAGTGTTCTCACTAGACAAAGGTGTTTCCTTTGGGAGCCTGACCCCTGGTAGGCGGGCTGTGTGGACCCTCGGGTGTCTGGGCCGTGTTGTGCCAAGAGCTCTGGGAGCCTTTCCTTTGCTTGAATCCGTGTTCATGACCCATGAGCAATGTGTTCCTTTGATGTTTGTTCTAAAAGTAGCTGTACTGCATCTCTTCATGCATTTTTAGTTACTGCATTTTGGAAAGCAGTGCTCATCAAAAACAACTTTAAAAACATATTTTGATTCTTTCATAGTTATCTCCCACTAAAACTGCCTTGTGAGGTTAGCTGCTGCTCTTCTCTTTCTCCTAACTCGGAGTATTCTCCATGCCGCTAGGTGGGAGTGCTACAGGTGTGCTGACAAGACTGGACAGCTCACCAGTACTGGGTAGGAAGTTACCTCCTCAGTTGCCTAGTAGAATTAAATGTCAGCAGGTATGTCATCTAATTAGAGTACTGCAGTTTTATATTAATAATTTGCATACTTTATCTAACCTGCACTCATGTACAGATTATTAAAACTTTTAAAATGTAACTGATTAATCAGTATCTGGTCAATCATTGTCTTGATTTTTTTAATTAAAATGTATATTTCTAATCATATTTTATAAAGCTGAGAGAACTGGTTGAATGAATGTTTATTTTCCTGAAGGTATTTTTAAGATAAAGCTTCTTAATGGCATGTAACTTTGCATATCTATGTAGTTTGATACATGTTGTATTTGGAAAATCGTGTGTATTGTAACTGGTTTTATACAAAACATTGAATAGTGGAAACTGTGTAATTATAATCGTGAAATTAAAAGTGTTAACCAACCAATCTCTAAGTTTGTTGTATTCTTTCACTGACCATCCCGAATTGTGGGGGCAGTTAACGTGGTTGTGACCCTCAGTGTGTGTTTGCCAGGGCATGGTAGCAACACACCTCCAGCCGGGTGCTCGAACGAGAGAAATCTATGCTTCCGCAGTTCAGGAGGCTGGAACTCTCAGGTCAAGTTGTTGGCACTGCTGGTTCCTTCGATGCCTCTCCTCGGCCTTCTGTCTGAGCGCTCCGATCCCTGGCGTTCCTCTGTCGGCCTTGTCTCCTTCTCTTCTGACACCAGTCAGATTGGGTGAGGACCCATCCTAACGGTCTCATTTCAACTTAATCGCCTTTTAAAGGCCCTGTCTCCAACTTCAGTCATATTCTTAGGTACTGGGGACACGGGCTTAAACTTGAGAATCTGGGGATACAGTTCAGTCCATCCCTAGGATAAAACAGTGAGCAGGTGATGGCTTTCCTATTGTGAAGTCATCTACCCATACCCAGCTCCAACGATACAAGGGTTTCACTTCTGGGAAACTGAGACATCCATCAGGCCCTCAGGGGTCAGAGACCGTAGTCCATTTTACCTGCCAAGGTCAGGGTTAAAGTGCTGGGTGAAAGGCAGGACTGGTGCTTGAGCACTCCTTGTCCTGATGTGTCTAACCAGGGATGCTGTCCGTGGGGCTGTTTGCCTGCCTTCCCTCTTGATGGTGTCTTGCAGGGCAGGATCCTAAAGGCCTAATGCCCAGGTCATCATGCAGAGGTTGTGTCTGACACAGAAGCCTGTTCGTAAGGAATGTTGTCCAGCTCCCTGAGGGACTTTGCTTTGATCCATGCTGGGGTATGAGTTTTCAAAGCACAAACCAAAGGGAACTGTCTTCTCACCCTAATCCAAACTACCACCAGAGTGGGATTTGCAGGCTCTGCCCCCTGTTGAAAGCTACAGCATCCACTTGCTCCCACCATGGTTTACCATGAGGCCAATGCTGGGGGTGACCACCTGGTGACCAACTGGAGCTTGTGTGGGGCGCGGGCCCAGCAGCTTGACGTACATGACCGTAAGGAAGGGGCGGGCTGGGTGGCAAGGCTCAGGCCCACCAGGCTCTGCAGGAAATCACCAGGTGTGTGTTTCTCCTGGGAGCAGCTGTGTCTCCCAGGGCTATGCAGTGTGTGTGACGAACCCGAGACCCCTGGCCCTGTAGATACTTGCTTTCCTTTGTTGACTACACTGTCTAGAGCCCATCTGCCACACGGACAATCTGCTAAACCCTCTTATTTTGGTGAAATGGGGATAAAAAGAATTTCTACCTTAACAGTAAGTGTAAGAATTAGGTGAGATAATACATGCTATGTACTCAAAGCAGTGCCTGGCTCCTAGCTCTCAATAAATTAATTTGTTACACATTTAAAATAATTTTCTCTGGGTAATTGGGTAAAGACAGATTTTGGTAGCAGATTATGGTCCCTCAGTATCTGATATATTTGGTACCTGCAGTGTAATTCCATGTGTTTCAGGAGAGGTCAGACTGTTTTGACTAGTGAAGGGAGAAATTCGTGCACTGAAGCTAAGTCTCCAGAGCGGCTTGTCCGAAGCCAGGGCAGGGGCAAACTTAGGGGTCCCTTCGGGAGGCCCCAGGAGCTTACCGGTAACAGGTTGGTGAGGGAGCAGTCAGTGACGTGCATTCTAAACCAAGCTCTGCCACCTGCTCTGTGACCGTGCAGTCCTGTATCTGTCTCCTTGTCCTCACTCTGTTCGGCTATAAAATTGGACTAGTAGATGCACAGTGTTGAGGTTAAAAGGGATCAAAGTATGTGTGCCTTAGCTCGGGGCCCTGCACCAGCCTGCAGCCTAATACCCCGAACTGCTTGCTTTTCTTCCTCCCGCGTGTCTTGGCCTGCGCTGTAACGTGCCCGGCGTCTGAAATTCTCCTCGCGGTTGCCATGTAGGTGCTTTCTAGCTTTTTACTGTTACAACATTGAGTGAACATTCTCATCTGTGACTTCCTGGGTGGTGCTGGTTATTTCCTTCAGATAGATTCTTACAAAAGGTACTTCTAGGTCAAGAATATTCAAAATTTTAAACTGTTGATGTTTATCACATCAAAAAGTAGCTTGGGATCATTGTTTAGAGTGTGGATTCTGGTCTGAGACTGTGGGTACAAACCTTTGCCTCTGAATAGCCGTGTTCTTGGAGCCCGGATGACAATATCTAATATGGTTGTATGAGGATTAAATGAATTAATATTTTGTTAATTACTTAGAGTAAGTGCCTGGCACATTATTAAGAGCCATATATATTGTTTAATTAAAAAATTAAAATATCACTATAATGCTCTCCAAAAGACTTTGACGGTGTACACTCTCCTGTGCATCCCCCCTCCCCCCCACCCCAGCAGCGGCTGTCATTGCCGAGCTGCTTAGTTAACCTTGGACCTTGGCCCCAGTGTCACTCCCTGCTCTGTACAGTCCTGTGTTTTTAGCTGCCCCACTATCCAGCTTTGGAGACTTTTGTCTTTTAAGTGATTGGCACAGTATGTCCCTGTTACAGTCGCACCATTTCTCCCAGCCCCCCAGCAGGGGATGCTGGCTCAGCTCAGCCCATGTGGGAGGAGGTCCTCCTCGCCGCCCCTCTCTAACTGTGTCTCGTCTCTTTGCTAGCAAGTCTGCACAGCTTTGACATGCTTCTGGATGACAGGGGCACCATCTACACAGAAATGTCCAGGTAAGGAGGCCTCCTGCACACCAGGGCCAGACCCATGTGGGCTGGTGATCACCAGGGCACTGGCCTGGACCCCTCAGATTCTTATAATGGCCACATGTATCTGTAGGCAGGAAGAGGCTTTGGGGAAAGAAAGACTGAAGGGGGCGGTATGGTTTGTGCTTTGTTTTACTTGGAGAAAGACAATGGTTTCTTCTCAGCATGGATATGCTTCTCTAAGGAAAACAAGATTACTTTTCAGGCAGGACAGTTCTTCCTTGCGGAGGGCTATCTGGAGAATGCGGCCCTTCGCCGCCCCCACCCCACCCCACCCACGAATGCCAGTCACGTTTCCAGCCGCGGTACATTCCAAACGCCCCACACGTTTCCAACCACATTCATGTTGGGAACAGCTGATAAGCTTCCTGTACAGCTTACTGGGCAGCATCATGAAATGAGCAACGGACGCTCGTGGGACCCCACTGAAGGAATATCACCTCCTGCCTTGTGCTGTGGCCCAAGCCCCAGTGGGCAGAGGAGGGGCCGGGACAAAGGTTTCGCTTACAGAGGGGGCTGCAGTGGAGCTCAACCCTGCAGCAGTGCTCCTGACTTTGATGAAACTGGGGGTCCTCCGAGACTTAGGTCCGGTCTTGGGTGGGTGAGCAAACTGCCTGCCTGCCTGGCCCTGGCTTACTCCCTGGCATCTCTGGGCCACACTGAAAGAAGAAGAGTTGTCTTGGGCCATACATTAGATACACAAACACTAGCAAAAACAAAAATCTCAATGTTTCAAGTAAGTTTACAATTTTGTGTTTGGCCGCGGGTTGGACAACCCCTGCAGGGCAGCAGGCACAGAGGGGTCACCAGGCTTTTGTCTCAGCCCCTGGGACTAGAGCTGGGTGATACACGGGACAACCGTGGGCAGGGTAGGACAGAGTGGTGATGGCAGGTGGCCATCCTGGACCGCTATTATTCGGAGTCATTCTACTGTGGCCAGCCCCAAATTTGCCTTGCAGTTAATCAAGTTTAGAGCATGCCCTTGGGTTTTTTTCTCCAGCTGACATGTTAAACTAGTCCTTGCCATCCCCAGTACTCCCTAACAGCCGTCCAGTGTTGTAAGTACAATTCTGTCTACCTCCTCCCTTTTCCAGCGACGGTTGGCTGTCACGGGCTGTAAGCTTTCTAGACCGTCTGTTAATCTGGCTCGGGCTCCACAGGGACTAGGCCTCCAGGGGAGGTCTCTCCCAGACAGCACAGTGTTCACCAACGGACATTCAAGGTACAATTTAAACCTGCTCCCTCAGGCCCGTGCCTCAGACTCTTTCACTTGGTATTGAGATTGCAGCCCAGGGCCAGAGTTCCGGTAGGTGACCCAGGGGATTAACTGGGTCAGGGAAGGGATCAGGCAGGCCCCTCTCTGGGAGCAGTTCAATCCCAAGTCAGTAGACAGTGTTTCTTGAACTTTCTTACTTTAGGCGCCCCAGTGACTACCTGATGGAAGCTGAAGACCCTCTACCTCCCCACAAAAGTTCAGGCAAAATTTTGGAGTTGTTCATAAACTGGCTGTGCACTAGCCAGCTCCACGGGTGCTGTTCCCACAGACGCAGTCTGATGGGCGCCCCCTGGGGGTGTGCTGTAAAGGACCCTATTCACCAGTCATCCCAAGGCCCCCCCAGGTCTTTCAAGGACCCTGGGTGAAAATCCCTGCGTTGGGATGGAGGCCCCCGGCCTCTGCATTTCTCTGCTTCCTTCCTACCCACCTTACCCTCTCACCGAAAACCTCTCCAGCGTCCCTCCTTAGTCTTCCTCTCTCTTGCCTTCACTGCCACAGCATGCAAGTTCTGATCATTTTGCATTGCTGAACGTTTTAGGTCTTACCTCAGGTACTTTAAAACGGTTCCTCCCTGTTGCTCCAATGCTGCCAGTAACTTCTGGGAGGGCAGGGAAGTGCAGAGCAGGGCCACCGGCACTGTGTGCCCATGGTTGATCGTGGTCCATCTGTGCTGAGGTCCTCTGGGGCTGGACAGAGTATCCCTAGTGAGGTGGCCTCCCACCTCCGTGCCTCCGGCAGGTGGCTATTCTCCAGCAGTTTTCCCACCCTCAATGTTTTCAGAATGCAGAATGCCCTGAGGGACTTTTGTGTAAATTGATGTGACTCCTTCCCAGCTTACACGATTTTGTGCCCCCAAGTAAGCCCTCTGAAATCGGGCCACTTTTTTTTCCCAAAGAAACTGATTCAAAGACAGTTGGTTCTCTGCGACACTGGCTCGACCTGCTCTCCCCACACATGGGACCTGCTTTTGCCCATGGGAACCTGTCATGGAGCTATGACAGGTTCGAAAGCCACTGTGGTTTTGTTGGGGCGAGTCCTATTTATGGCCTTGAGTCATGGGAAACTTTGTGGCCAAGGAAAAGGGCCTTGGGGAGGTGTCAGGAGCTGCTAGGCCTTTTGGCTGCATGAGGCCCCAGGACAGCCATGCTTCTGTTCGTCTCCACCTTGCTGGTGACTTTGAACCTAATCTCCCAATCTGTGGCCTCTGAAGTCTTGCCATCTCCACCTTTGCAGACATAACAAGGCTTTTCTAAGAACACTGCTAATCCCACCATGCTCTCGGGCAAACTCACTTCAGTTACCACTGCAAACGAGCAGTGTGGCAGGGTTGCCGTGGCTCACCCAGCAGCACACAGCCCGTAACGGTGGCTCTGTGGGTCCCTACAGTACATGTGCCCCCTGGCTTTTCCCTGTCCCTCTCCTAGCAGGTTTGCCCAAGGTACTGGTCATTTAACTGGAAATCTTAGGAGTCTGTAGAAAGACCATTGGGCAGGGGAACTGAATTTTCTCTCTGCCTCATCCCGTCTCATCCCTGCCCAAGTATTAGCTCGGGTGCGAGGAAGATGGAAGTTCTCCCCGTCCCGACTGTAACGGGAGACAATCACAATACGGTGCACGGCAGCCCCTTCAGGAAATGCCGGTCTCCGCCGTTACCCAGGTTCTGCAGTAAGTGCAGAAGGGGGTCATTCCGACTTAAAAGGCATCCAGGTGAAGCACAAAGGGGGGCTGACAGCGGCTCCTTTCTGAGGGTGGGTAGGCTTCTGGGGAAATTGGTTTCTGAACTTAGGTGGTAATTACAAAGAAGTTTTGCATTTTGATCTGTGTTGTAGTTTACAATAAAGAGTTGTTTTAAGTACCTGCTTCTTTCCTTCCTCATTCTTTTTACCACATAAACACAGGCTCTTCCTCTGGGACAGAGAGCTAGGCTAAGTCTTACACATGTGGCACGTGGGGGGACAGTGGTGCCCGCTGCCCATGGGCCCGCCTTTCAGCCACTGTCTGGAGGGGCGGGCCAGCCCCGGTGGCTGTTCATACAGCGTGGTCTGAGGGGACAGCAGCAGCAGCAGCAGCAGCAAAAGGAAAATGGGCCCTGGCCGGTGTGGCTCAGATTGTTGGAATGTCATCTCAAACCAAGAGGTTGTGGGTTCAATTCCCAGCCAGGGCACATGCCGAGGTTCCAACCTGGTAATGCTGTCTTGAGAGAGAGGGCAGGCTGACCCACAGCTAGCAGCACGGCTCTCTATGGAATAGCTTGGAAGAGGGCAGTTCCTGTTTTTATTAAGGGCTGACTTTTCCCAGCTCGGAGTCCAGCTGCGCCACAGGACTTGCCAACACCATATGGTGCGACTTCAAAGAAAAACAATGCTTTGACCCCTGAAATACATACACACTGGGATGGCATGGACGAGCTAGTGAACTGAGGACTTGAACCAGTGGCCAACATTAGGGAAGGGTGCCTATCATGGCCTCTCCTCCCATGGGATGAAAACGTTAAGTGCTCATCACCATTAGACTAAAGATGCCCTGAGTTTTGCCTTCCCAAGGCTGAGACTGTCCCAGCTGGCAGCAGCTTCTGGAGCAAGCCTGCCTGTCCCCAGACCTTATCACATATGCAGGGGTGACACCTGCCCGGTCTTCAGCTGCTGCTCGGGCAGCCTGAGGTCCAGCGGTGAGCTCCTGGCTGAGAAGGGACCTGGGTCACGCTGGAGCTGGCACACCTGCCCTGGGATTCAAACGTGCTTGACCTCTGCTTTCCAGGAGCCTGTCACGCCCGAGTTTTCTGTCGTGAGGTTAATTTGCCTGGTATAAAGTTACCAGCCAGCAACTGGCCCTGCCCCTTGCAGCATGTCTACACACAAGCCCGAGGAGTCTGTCTGGCCAGGGAACCTTGACCTGAAAGGCCTTGCCTTGTGTTTAGGTCTCAAAACAGTGTCCTGCTGTCTTCACGGGCCACCAGACTGCCAGCAGCCAGGTGACAGAAACCCCACCACATGCACGAGGTAGCGCTGGTGCTCAGACGAGGCCTTTGCAGGCTCAGAACTAGCCTGGTCGCCAAGACTGCTCCAGGGCACAGGAATCTTCAGCCCGATGGGGAAGACTGCAGTGTTTGCAAACGCCAAACCTAGCGTTAGGGGCTTTGCCAACGTTACCACCAGACTAAGGGGGCTTCCCCTGAAAGGAGCCCTCACAAGGTTTCTGAGCTTAGAACGAGGCACCCATTCATCATGTCTTTTGTAGGGGGAGGGAATGAAAGGGGGGGTTAAGACACTTTAGCACTTGGGTATCAGTGACAAAAGACCAAAAAAGTAGGTTGTCACTCATGGTGAAGGTCCTCAGCTGCCTGCCACAGGGCTTGGGGATCAACTTCAACTTCTCAACAAAATGACTCTTTACTGGGGCTTCTCCTAACATTCTCTTTTGCCCTTGGTGTGAACAAACAATTTAGTTTTCTATACACAAGTTCGGAAGGAATACCAACCTTTATTTACACTTCAATTTAGAGCCATCTGAGACAGTACAGCAGAGGGAAAAGACCTGATTCTAGAACCAAGGCTCAAATTCTAACACAAACATACTAACTGTGTGACAACAGACAAGTGTTACCCACGGTTCTGCAGTCAGGTGGGGACAGCATCACCCCAGCTTCCAGCAGCCATTACAGCTGCCTCCGCCCCAGCTGCCGTGCCTGGCGCTAAACCTCGCAGGGACTTGGGGAGTTACTGCACCTCTGTGGTTGCCCCTAACCCCAGACATTCACCAAAAGAAAGAAACAGGAACCCAAACTGGGGCAAGGACTGAGAAAAACGAGATGCTCAATAAATAAGAGTCATTTACAAGTCTTACCCAGGACAAGGACAGAGGGCTTGGGCGCAGAGGTGCTGAATTCAGACTCCAGTTTCGAAGGAGAAAAGCAGCCAGTATTAAGGTGCAACACCTCGTCTGGAACCCTGTCGTTTGATGGGTCAAATAACGCGATTTTAAAAATCAAATACTTAATACTCATCTAAAATCCGCCCAAACACTAAATACGCACGTGTATGCCAGACGTGTGCTGTGTACGCACACAGCAACCATGAGGTAGTTCACACTACTAGACCGAAACGTCCCCAATTGTCCCAGAGTGGGGGCCGCTGGCTGCACAACAGCTGCTGAGAATTGTTGGTTAAATGAAAACCAGAACTCGAAAAATCCTGGGAGAGTGAAACATTTACAAGTAAATAGTAAATATAATTGTATTTTAATTTCTTGGTCTCTGAAAACTAAGCTGTGACTGCTTTAAATTAACAATCCAAGTTACATGTATCGCCTCTAGTATTGAGGGACACAGCCTTCCAGTATCTATGCAACTTACTGAGCAGACTCAGTAGATTCTATTTTACAATCTCTATGTACACAGTTTAAACATTATTTTTAAACTTCATTTGGGAGTCCTTCAATAAAAAAATAATCCCCATTCTCCACCTTCTTGGGAATGTGCCAGACTAACCCCTGACTGAAGCTGCAGCTCTGAGTATGTGGGAAAATCCCTATCTCCCCCACCCCTGGCCAAAAAGCGCAATGAGTTCACACTGAAGGGGGAGAAGCAGTATCTATTGTGTTAGAGTCTGAGTGTCTTCCCCGTAGCAAGAAGAGTCTCTTCCCCGTGTGCCAGTGCTGTTCTGAGTTGCCAGGGAAACGGCTCTCAAGCCAGAGCAGGAAAGTCTTCAGGGTCATCAGGGTTTGGAGCGACTTCTTGCGTCTACAAAAGAAGTTTTGAAACCAATTGTCATTTCCCTCATTCCTACTTGGGCCAAACACTGTGTGACACATGGTGCCTGCTGTCACCCAGGGGAGGGACAGGGCCCCACTGGAAAGAGGAGAGAGAGCTTCAGGGTGGCAGGCGAGGTGCTGCCTCTGAGCTGCAATGCCCAAGGGCGCCTCTCCCTTCTCACTCCTGTCCCCTCTACAAAGTGCCTGGCAGTGCCTCCCCCCACCCCCTCCCCGTTTTTGTATCTGGCACTTCCTTCATCCAATACACAAGACAGAATGTCCACTGTGTGGAACTGTACTGATGGCTCCAGACAATTCCTGCCTGGAGGGGCTCACAGGGTGAAGGGAGAAACAGACCAGGAAAGTCAGCGGTATCTCCAGAAACAGATGCCCTGTGAAGAGGCCCCATGCTAGGGGTGTCCAAAGCAATTGGTGACCAAATACACACTGCAATCAGGGAAGGTTTTTTAGGAAGAGCAGTTTCTCCCAGAGGCAAGCCTCAATGAATGAGCAAGAGATCATGGATTCTGAAACAGTGCAACTTGACCACGAAGGGGGTGGGGGCCTGATGGCAGTTCTGAGCTGGAAAAGCACAGGAGGGCAGCAGGGGAGGGACAGACACATTGCCACACTCCACACTAGTGCTGAGGGTGGCAAGAGCTCAGCTATTGCAAAGGAGTGAACACATATTTTCTATTCTCGGAACAGAACTCTTTTTCCATCTTGCTCAAGTATAACAAACCAGGCACTCCCTGGGGCTGCTCCCGGGAGCCAGGGAATTGGGCAGCAAAAGGAACACCTCCCAGACCAGCCACAGAGAAGGGGCTGCTCCTGTTCATTGTCGTAAGGACTCCATGGGGCCGCACTGGCCACAGGGCCTTCTGCCCATTCCCACTGAATAGGTATTTATATGTTTGTTCATAAGATGTTTATGAAGCAGCTACTACACGCGCACTGTGCTAGGCCCGGGGAAACCGATGATGGACACGGAAACCAAGTGGCAGTTGCTGCTGTCCACCAACACGATGAATAATCCTACCAGTGAGCACACAATCCAAATGGAGATGATGCTTCAAAGAAGAGAAAGAAAATGCCTTGCTCAAGGGCTCTGAGCTGGTCTGCAAGGAAATGCAATCAAAAAAGCCCTCTCTGAGTAGGCAAGGTTACAGGAGCTGTTCAGGTGAGCAGGCAAGGTCCCGTGGGGTAAGGAGCAACTAGTCTGCAGAACTAGAGGCAGAGCAGACTTGGCTGAGGAGTGTGGAAGAATGGCCTGAGCCGTCAAGCATTCTGACTGCACCATAAGGGTACAGGGCACACAGGCCATTGTGAGTAGGCAACTGTCACGCGATCTGATTCAGTAAGGCCTGAGGATCTTGTCTGAGGCAGATGAGTTTTTCTCTGGTTCAAGGGGAACCTTCAGGGCAGAGAGGGCCTCCCTGGAGACCCTGGAGGCCAGGGCTGTAGAAGGGCTGTACCCAGCGATGCCCATGATGTTGACATCCCCGTTCCGAACACCACCAC
This sequence comes from Desmodus rotundus, assembly GCF_022682495.2. Lineage (NCBI taxonomy): Eukaryota > Metazoa > Chordata > Mammalia > Chiroptera > Phyllostomidae > Desmodus > Desmodus rotundus. The sequence goes on from NC_071387.1 coordinate 78,333,423, forward strand.
ATCAGACCCACACTAGACGGGAAGAGTACACGACAGAAATGGATGGCCCTCCAAAGTTAGACTAGGCCGGCCCAGGACATCCTCATCCTCTCAAGATTTAAAATACAGATACCTACCACCACTTCTGCTCTGGGTCCATAGTTCTCTGCCCTCCTGATCCTTCCCCGGCCGCCCCGTGTGCCACCTCTGGCTCCACGCCCGGGACGAGGGAGGTTACCAAAATTAATCTCCAGCTGGGATGTGATGTCATTGGCCGCTTTCCGGAAAACGTGGGTATCATCCTCACAGTCATTCTTTACCATCTGAAACACAGTTACAGCATCAAGCACATACAGCTATCTCCATGAACACGCACTGGGCTCAGGGTCCCAGCCGGGCCGGGCCTCATGGCCAGAAGCAGCCCCCCGTGGTGTGCCACGGCACAGGCTTCAGGGCTGGCAAGGAAGATGACAGGGCTGCTCTGGATCCAGCACGGTGAGGGGTGGGGGTCACATTTCACAGCCACACGCTCTCGTATTCACAGTCTTAATCCAAACATCTTTGAACTCACTACTACTTCAACTGAGACCAAATCTCTACCAGTTTAGCAGGTTAAGATACAGGATTTGACATGACTAACACCAACTGAGATAAATGTTTTATATCCAAGTGTTATTTTGATAAGATTAAAACATTTTAATTTCTGCCTTTTATTTATTCACAGACGACCCTTTGATAAATAAGGAAATATTCCCCTTCCTTGAAGAGACCTTGCTGGAGAAACTCCTGTCAATGTAGGTGCTGACGGTACAAATACCGTATGTTAAAAACCGCATGATTTGCAATGAACAATTCTTACTTGAACTCCATGAAAATAGTAAAACAACAGAGTATGGGTGCCTGAGGACTGCTACCCACGCTGCATTAAGAATGCCAACTGCTTTTTAAGAATTGCTTTAAAAAATACTTTGAGAAAGTACATTTTATTATAAGAGGTCAAATAAGTTCTGTCTCTTCTTAAAAGAAAACTATATTAAATAAATCTCCAATTTTGATTTGGCTTCAACTCTTAATAATGAATTTTAAAAACTCTCACATTTAAGTAAAATATAAACCTAGAGAAAATAGGCCATGATCTTGGATGAGAAACCCTATACTGCTTAAGGTTAAAATGTTCCTACAACTTGTCAAGGAAATAAAATCAAATTTCCCTGCCCTCGTCTGGTAGCTCATTTGGTTAGAGCATCATCCCCATATGCCAAGGTTGTGGGTTCAATCCCCAGTCAGGGCACACACAAGAAGCAACTAATGAATGCATAAATAAGTGGAACAACAAATCAATGTTCCTCTTTTTCTCCCTTCCTCTCTCTAAAATCAATCAATCAATGCATGTTTTTAAAAACCAATCACATTTCCCTGAGCCCATCAATCCCTTTGGCAATATGCTCATTATAGGTTTAAAGTTTGACATTTATGTCCCTTCAACATCCCAGATTAAAGTAAAGCAGAGACCTTAAGTAGATGGACTCTTGAAGCTAAAAAAGGTGAAGGAGAGAACGATTCAGAAGAACTGGCATTCTGGTAAAAAGATACACACAAAAAAAATAGTAAGCAGCAAAATAATAAACCAACGCCTCCTGGTTTAACCACTGTGACCAGGCAACCAGGCAGTGCCTCCCCAGTAAGAAGGGACAATGTGCCACTGTCCTTTCAGGGGATGCTGAGTGAGCTAACAGTCAGATTGGAGGGCCCAGCTCTATTTGCAGGCTAGTGTTGGTCTGAACTTTGCAAAGAACAGAGCTCCAAGAAGTGAGATGTGTTATTCAAGTGTTTTTGTCTCTTAGGGTGCCCAGAACAAAGTAAACTGGTGACCCCAAGATTTTTGGCTTATGATGCTTTAAGAACAATTCCCAGCTAAAATCCCCAATGCTGTAATATTAACAAGGACCCAAAATGTATGCGTGCTTCACAGAGACCAAGCTCGATGACTCAGCTAACCCAGTTGCTTCAAATATGCCAGGAGCCCTCTCTCTCTGGAGCCAGGGAGGATGAATCTGGTGTGGATTAAGGAAGAGAAGCTTCTATTTTTACCTAACATGTCAGCTGCACATTTGTTTTAGGCCAGGCTTTATTTACAATTCCCCAGAACAAAAGAGAACAAAGAAAGTAAAGAGGAAAAGAACTAACCCAGCTAACTGATATACTTGTAAAAAAAATAAAAACCCTCCCAGAGATTTCCATGTGTACAAAGCCACTGGTAGTGGGACAGCTCAAAACCTACTTGTTAGGCCTCTGAGAGCTTGCACTGACCCAACAAGAGGATGGGAGGGGAACCTGTATCATAAATGACCCTTTAATGAAAGTATTTGTACAAAGAACACGGCTAACCTATGTGTAAATAGGAACACAGACAAATCTACCTGGTACAACATTCCTGCGTTTCAAACAGAAAATAAATGAATAGCATCCAGCAGAGGAGGAGTCTGCTTATCACCACCACTGACACAGAGACTGGTATCAAGATAAACAGCTGTTGCTGAATGGTGCAAATTATAAATTTTAAAATTAAAATAATTAACTTCAATAACTTAAACAGAATGCAATTCAATGACTCGCTGACAAACTTATCAATATGTGCTGATAGATATTTTCAAAGCTGAAGCCTCTGCTAAAGACACAAACATAAACCATGAACAGTAAGGCCCTCACAGGAGAAAGGCGTTGGGAGCAATCCCGTCAGGACAGCAGGCTGCTGGGCGTGTCCAGGCGCCTGTCTGAATGTCAGCTGTTATGCAAAGGGAGCAAAGCTGCTGCAGGAACACAAGAAAGGCCTCACAGGGCAAAGCACCCCGACCAGTTTAAAATGGTCAGCTTCTCCCAGCAAAATGCTCCCAGGATTGGAGGTGAGGGTAATCAAATCATGGAAAGCAGAATCGTCAGTCACCCTTTGAAATGGCATCATTCATGAAACATTCTGTATATCTCTTTTAAGACGAAAATGAAGTGCAATTAACATACAGTATTTGCACAGTCTCAGCACAGTTCTGAGTCCAGAAGAAAATCCACTGACCTACTACTGCTTTAAGTGTCTACAGGTCAAGATTCAATTATTTCACAATAAAGATTCAGTAACCTAGGCACACGTCATCTCAATCACTCTTACGTAGCAACTAGAATGCCAACTACTAATGATATATTTTCAAAACAGGAGTGGAAAGGCCCATGTCCTGTCCAGTCAGGTAACAGTGAAGATTATGTCCACATACAAAACGTCATGCTTACATCATCTCTATACTTAGACTTGTGGATCACCACTGCTCTCGAAGGGACAGAGGACTCAGGTTTCCGGATGTTAAATTCAGGCTTCGGTCTGGTCTGTTCTTGAAGAGTTTTCCACTCATCTAAGGTCATCTCTTGAACTTGAGTTTCTTCTTCTACCTCCAACTCAGGAACTCTAGAAAGTATATAATAATAAGGAATAATTTTTGATGGGTCTGAAATGTCTACTTTATTGAAGAAAAAGTAATAACCACTTGTTGAACATACTTTCACAGTACTGTACCTCAAATTTAAATAAGGGGAGAAAATCTTTGAGCCATAAGCTTCCTTATTTTATTTTCATGATTTTATGCCATCATTGGCAACTGAAGATACTTCCTATTTGAGTTCAAAGCAGTCTTTGAAAAACAGAAATATTATCATCCAGTTACATTAACATTGCACTTGACTACCAGGCACTCCTTTCCCAGGTGGCATTATGCATAATGAGATAATTGTAGAAGAAAATGGGAGAAGCTATTGAGATTTTAAAAAAATAAAGGAAACCATGAATAGATTATAAAATAATGGGCCACAAATGCCTACTTTCATAAATATCCACTTTAAATTTGTAAGTTTTTAAAAGAAAACAGAAGATAAACATGTAAGTTAATGAAGTCTATAAATAAACCCTCATATTTATGATCAACTGATTTTTTTTGGACCAGGATGCCAAAGGCAGAAGGAGAACAGCCTCTTCAAGAAATGGTGCTGGGAAAACGAGATATCTACAAGCAAAAGAATGAAGTTGGACCCTTACCTCACACCATAAACATAAGAGCTAGAAGTATAAAACTCTAGAAAACAGAGGGGTAAACCTTCACAACTTTGGATTAAGCAATGGTTCCTTATATATGACACCATAAGCACAAGCAACAAAAGAAAAAGCAAACAAACTGAACATCCCCCAAACTGAAAACCTTTATGCTGCAAAGGACACCATCAAAAAAGTAAAAAGACAACCCACAGAATGGTAGAAAATATTTGATAATCATGTTTCTGATAATGGACTTACGTCTAAGAATGCATAAAGGACTCTCACAACTCAGTCAACAGAAAAGACCCAACTAAAAAACAGGCAAGGCTCTGAACAGGCATGTTTCCAACAATAGGTCTATAAATAGCCAATAAGATGCTCCACATCTTTAGCCATTGGGGAAGTGCAAATCAAAACCACAACAACTTACACTACTCCAAACTCACTGGGATGTTTATTCCCAAAAGGACATTGAACAAATTGTTGGTGAGGATGTGGAGAAACTGGAACCTCACGCGTTGCTGGTAGGGACATGAAATGGTGTGGCCATTTTGGAAAACAGTCTGACGGTTCCTCAAAATTTAAACACAGAACCGCCATCTGACCGGGCAATGCCATCCTAGGTGTATACCCGAGAGAACCAAAAATGCTTGTCCATGTGAAAACTAAACAGGAACCGCATAAAAGTTCAATAATGCTGTTTACAGCAGCTTCATCTATAATATCCAAATAGTAAAAACAGTCTGAATGTCCATCAAGTGTTCATGTGTTGATAAACAAATGAACAACATCTGGTATACCTATATTATAAAAATTATTTGGCTATATGAAGAAATGAAGTAATACATGTTACAACATGAATAAATCTTGAAAACATTGTTATGTAAGGTAAGTCAGATAAAAAAGTTTACATATGATCCATTTATATAAAATATCCAGAAAAGGCAACTTCGCAGAGAGAGAAAGCAGAGTAGTAGTAGCCTGAGACTGCGGAGGGGGGCATAGGAACCGACTGCTTATGGGTATGGGGTAGTGCAAATGTTTCAGAGCCAGATAATGGCGATGGCGGCATAACACTGTGCAATGTACTGTATGTCACTTAAAATGATCAAAATGATAAATTTCATGTTATACCTGTTTTACCACCAAAAGAAATAATATACAAAAAAGAAATGAAATATTAATATATCTTATGATATCGATAAGCCCAACAACATTATGCTGAGTGATGTGAGTCAGACACAAAAGAACAGACACTATATATTCCACTTCTAAGCAGTAGCTAAAGTAGGTAAATTCACAGAGACAAAGTAGAAGGGGGTGATCAGGGACTGAGGGGCGGAGGGAATGGAAGTTACTATTTCATGGGTACACATTTCTGTTTACAATGATGAAAAGTTCTGAAGGTGGCCAGGGGAGATGGCTACACACAATGGGAATATAATATAATTAATACCACTAAACTGTATACTTGAAAGTGGTTAAAATAGCAATTTTTATATTATATATACTTGATCACAACTTTAAAAAATTGACACCAAAAACCACTGAATTGTACAGATTAAATTGATGAAGTATATAGTATAGGAATTATGTATCAATAAGGTTTAAAAGAAAAAGATCATTAAGGGTGGGAACAGAAAGGGAATCAAATCTACAATACCGTTAGTGTTAAAGAGCGAATGTAATTTAAGGTTCTAGATTACAGGTTAGTGATATTAAAAACAAAGCAAAATCAGGAGAGAAACCTAATCACAGAGGAAGCAAAACAGTCACTTTTGTAAAGTGATTTTAAATACCAAGCTGATATTAGAAAACCACCCACGCGGTGCATGTCTCCCAAGAAGCATGAAGGAACTTTCTGGGATGATGTGTTACATTCTCTAGCTGCATAAGAGTTTGGGTCACCCAAGTATATGCATTTATCAAAACAATGAATGTAGACTTATTTTTTTACATTTCATGATAAGTTTTGTATCAGTTTAGCAGATGGGTATAGGTGTTTATTATAAAATACTTTAAACTTTGCTGTTTAAAATTATGAGTAATAAGTGTTACAAAATGCTAATATTAAAATATATCCCAAACTAATATTGGCAAAAACATGAAAAGGCATTAAAACTTGTAATACTAAAATGCTGGAAAGAACCCAAACTCCTCCTGAGAGAAATTTGGTGGAAAAAATGAGATATTAAACAGCAGAATATTAAGCAGTTTAAAATGTAATGAGCCCAGAATAACCCCATGTCTCTATGGTCAATTAATATTTGACAAACAGGGCAGGAGCATAAAATGGAGTAAAATTAGCCTCTTCAACAAATGGTGTTGGGAGATCTGGGCAGGTACACACAAAAAAATGAAACTCGACCACCAACTTGCACCATACACAAAAATAAACTCAAGATGGATAAAAGACTTAAATATAAGGCGTGACACCATAAAAATCCTACAGAACACAGGCAGGAAAATTTATGTCCCCTAGAACAAGGGACGTAAAGGAAAGAATAAACAAATGGAACTTCATCAAACTAAAAAGCTTCTGTGTGACTAAAGAAAACATCAGCAAAATGAAAAAGCAACCAACCATATGGGAAAATATATTTGCTAATGATACCTCGGAAAAGGGTTTGATCTCCAAAATATATAAAGAACTCAATGTGACTCCATACCAGGAAGACAAACAACACAATTAAAAAATGGACAAAGGGCCCTGGCTGGTGTGGCTCACTGGATTGAGTGCCAGCCTGCAAACCAAAGGTCACTTTGGTTTTGATTCCCAGTCAGGGCACATGCCTGGGTTGTGGTCCAGATCCCCAGAGTGGGGCGCGTGAAAGGCAACAACACACTGATGTTTCTCTCCCTCTCTTTCTCCTTCCCTTCCCCTCTCTCTGAAAATAAATAAGTAAAATATATTTTTTTAAATGGGCAAAGGACCTGAACATTTTTCCAAGGAGGACATACAGAGGGCCCAGAGACACATGAAAGGATGCTCAGCATCACTAACCATCAGAGATGCAAATTAAAACCACAATGAGATACCACCTCACATGGGTCAAAATGGCCATCATAAACACATGAACAAACAACAAATGCTAGTGAGGTTGTGGAGAAAAGGGAATCCCAGTGCACTGTTGGTGGGAATGCAGACTGGTATAGCCACTGTGGAAAACAGTATGAAATTTCCTGAGAAAACTAAAAATGGAACTGCCTTTTGACCCAGCAATTCCACTACTGGGATTATACCCTAAGAATCCTGAAACACCAATTCAAAAGAACCTATGTACCCCAATGTTCATAGCAGCACAATTTACAATAGCCAAGTGCTGAAACAGCCTAGGCCCATCAGTAACTGAGTGGATCAAAAAAAACTATGGTACATTTACACGATGGAATACTACACAGCAGAAAGAAAAAAGGAGCTCCTACCCTTTGTGACACCATGGATGGAACTGGAGAGCATTGTGCTAAGTGAAATAAGCCAGGAGGTGAAAGACAAATACCATATGATCTTACCTATAAATGGAACCTAGTGAACAAAACAAGGGAGCAAAATAGAACCAGAGACATGGAAATAAAGAACAAACTGACAGTAAGCAGAGGGAAGGGGATAGGAGATAACGGGGAGGGGGGGAAGAAGGGGAATGGTCATCACGGAACATGTATAAAGGACCCATGGGCAAAGATAACAAGAGGGAGGCAGGATTGAATGTGGGAGGTGGGGGTGGGTAAGGCGGGGAACAGTAATGGGTGGAAAATGGGGACGACTGTAATTGTACAACAATTAAAAAAAGAAAATAAATAAGTACAGTAAGTTCCCTAAAAAAATAAATAAAAGAAAATAAAATATAATGAGAAATACCTCTCTGTATATTGCTATGGTGCACCACCTGGATGTGTTGATGAAAAATCAAGGTGGAATGCAATGTATGTTAGTATTCTCCTGGAGAGAGATACAAATATATACACATTTAGTTTTTTAAAATTACAGGATAAACCAGGGAAAGACCAGAGATAGAAGCAATATCAGACTGCACTTCTGAAAACAGGTAAATATTTTATATAGTTATAAACAAATTTCAATTAAAATTCAATCTCTAAAATAAAAAAAGAAAAAATTTAGCCCTGACAGGTGTGGCTCAGTTGGTTGGGCATTGTCCTGCAGAGCAAAGGGTCATTGGTTTAAAAAAGAAAATTAATGAAATTATTTATGAAGTTGGTGATATAACCAACAGAAGAAACATTTTTAAAAAGATTTTATTTATTTCTTTTTAGAGAGAGGGGAGGGAGAAAGAGAGAAGCACTGATGTGTGAGAGAAACATCAATCGGCTGCCTACCCCATGTACCCCAACCCGGGACAGTGCCAACCCAGGCAAGTGTTCTGACCAGGAACCCAACGGGCAGCCCTTCACTCTACAGGACGATGCCCAACCAAGTGAACCACGCCAGTCAGGGCAAAAGAAACTCTTAAAAGTGCCTTTAAAATATGAATTTACTCATTTCTCCCTATGTAACTGTTTAGCAATTGTATTATTGGAGGTGGTGCGGGTAATACTACTTGTGACTGCGGTCTGTGTTACAAAGGAGTGATAGTACAATGTTACTGACAACCGAGATTTTCAGCATGGAGGAAAAAGAAACAAACATTAAAATTTTAACCCTGACCAGTGTGGGTCAGGCGTCGTCCCACAAAGCAAAAGGTCACAGTTTTGACTACCGGTCAGGGCACATGCCTGAGTTGCGCATTCAGTCCCTGCTCAGGGTGCGTGCAAGAAGCAACCAATGACGTTTCTCTCTCACGTTAATGTTCTTCTTCCTCTCTCACTCCCTCCCTCCCCCTCTCTAAAAATAAATGAATAGAATCTTTAAAATAATATTTTTTAAAATTTTAGCTAAAACTCTTGTAGTCCTTGCCCTGGCTGGTGTGGCTCAGTGGGTTGAGTGCCAGCCTGTGGACTAAAAGGTCACCAGTTCAGTTCCCAGTCAAGGCAAGTGCCTGGGTCGCAGGCCAGGTCCCCAGTTGGGGGCGTGTGAAAGGCAACTGATGTATGTCTCACACATTGATGTTTCTTTCCCTCTCCTTCTTCCTCCCTTCCTGTCTTTCTAAAATAAATAAATAAAATCTTAAAAATAAATAAATAAATCTCTTATAGTCCTAAATATCTAATGCAAATATTAACTCATAGTATATTTTATCTTAAAAATATATGTCTATTTCCCAGCTCTGTCAGTTAAATGTCTTATAAACAGTCAAGAACATAGTAGCAGTGAGCAACCCCTAGTGATCAGACTATGGTCTCTAAATACCATGTTCTGTTAAAAAACTATGGCTCTTTGATAAGTGGCTCAGTATGAAGTATGGGATAGGAAGTATCGACGATGAGTCTGGAACAACATGTCTTACCAGAAAGCAAGGAAGCTACCAAAGACCAGTACATGTGTGTCAAAATGATCAAGAATCAACTTGAATATAAGTGGGTCATGGTTTTTTTAAGTGAGATATAATTGACATATAACATATTACTTTCAGGTGTACAACATAATGATTTCATATTTGTATATACTGTGAAATGATCTCCTCAATAAATCTCATTAACATCTATCACCAAAAAAAAAAAAAAAAAAGAATCAACTTGAAGAGGCTCCCTCTAGTCAAATAAATAAATGGGTCAGTTTAAATAAAAACACAGTGGGGCTTGAAACACACCAAATATGTTTAAATCTCTAAGTTCATATTGACACTTAAAAAAAGATTTGGATGCATGGGCTTGGATTTAGGGCAGGCTCGTCCCCTGGGTCTCTCATAGTGCCCCATGCCAGAGCGCCCTGGCCCAGAACCATTGCCGGGCCTCTGCCCGTGGGCTGCAGGCACTGAAGCAGGCCGCAGAGTGGAAAAGAAAAAGAAAAAAAAAAAGAAGATTTGGCAATCTTTGAAGGATGCTAAAACAAGCTCATTCTGAAAATGGATAAACAACGAACTTACACCTCCATGCAGCCCACTAGTTCTACTGTAGAGTGTCCCAGCGAATAAAGAATGACAGAAATTAGATGGCCAATTTGCAGCCTCAATGGATAAATGTAATGATAATCGGTGACCTTCTATAACCTATGAAACAAGCTTGCCAAAAAGTTGAACCTGAACTTGATCAAACTTTTCTCTCTCAATTATTTTCAGGAAAGATACAAAATATGAGGGACAGAGAAATACATTCATCTACTCTATATAAGAAATGCTGTGCTGGAACTGGCTTGCATCATACATTTCCAGGAACTTTGTGAACCAGCTATTAAACACAGTCACTGTTAAAAACTGAATTATATAAACTTATAATTAACTATATTAAAAAGTTAAATAATACCCATAAATCACTACTGCCTAATTATTTCAGCACATTTTACCTTTATCTGTGTTCTCAGGGTTATTTATACCTATTGTATGTATATATATATATAGTGGAAATACTACATAAGTGTGTACTGCACATCTCTTCCCGGCCTCCTGTACACACTCTGACTGGGGATCGAACCCTCAAAATAGGTATGTGCCCTGACCGGGCATCAAACCTGCCACCTTTTGGTGTATGGAACTATGCTCCAACCAACTGAGCAACCCAGTCAGGGCTCTATTATTCTAGTTTATCTGAATTTGTAAAATTGATTTATTGGCTCAAAAAAGATACAATATTTTCCTAAAAGTATCTAGTTAACTCACTTTCTCAACATTCATATACACTGTTAATCTATTTTCTTAGTTAACTCATTGTCTAAATATTCATTGTAACTGTTTTTTTTTAAGATTATATTTATTTTATTTTTAGGCAGAGGGGAAAGAAGGGGAGAGGAACATCAATGTGTGGTTGCCTCTAGCACACCCCCTACTGGGGACCTGGCCCACAATCCAGGCTTGTGCCCTGACTGGGGAATTGAACTGGTGACCCTTTGGTTTGCAGGTCGGCACTCAAGCCACTGAGCTACACCAGCCAGGGCTCACTGTAACTGTTAATCTACATCTTTAAATTTATTTCTTACTTGTTTTGAATGATAAGTTAATGGCTTCCAAAATCATCAACCATTGTAGCAATTTGCTCTTGCAATAAGTAACAATAAAAAAGAGCAAATATTTATATGGCACTAATGATGCGCCAGGTCCTACTCTACATGACACATATACAGATTCCCCCAACCAACCCTTGTAATAACCCTCTGATATAGATCCTATTATTATTCCCATTTTACATATGAAGGAAACTGAAACACAGAGAGATTAAATAACTTGCCCAAGCCAGTAAGTGGCAGGGCCAGGATTTGAACCCAGCATACTGGCTTAGAGTCCATATTCTTTACTTTTTAAAGATTTTATTTATTTATTTTTAGAAAGGGGAAGGGAGGGAGAGAGGGAGAGAAACATCAATTAGTTGTCTCTTGAGCGCCCCCTACTGGGGACCTGGCTTTCAACCCAGCAGGTGCCCTAGACAGGGAATGGAAATGGAGACCCTTTGGTTTGTAGGCCAGCACTCAAACCACTGAGCCACACCAGCCAAAGCTGGAGTCCATATTCTTAAACCAATAGACACCCTGCCCCTTGGAAGCTGAAGGATGAGTAAAAGTTAAATAGGAGAATAGTGGAAGAGGATTTGGAAGAGAGCTACAAGAAAAAAAAGGAAACAGTACTTATAAAAGCCCTATGGCAAGTGAGGGGAAGGGAACGTAAAATAAGGGCCACCTGGTGATCACCAAGAACATACAGTAACTCTGCAGGGGCCAGACCACACAGGACCACGCAGGTCAGGACAAGGAACAGAAAAGGGACATGAAGCCACGGGGGTCTTACCGCAAGGTGTGAGGGCATGACGATCGGATTGCCAGTGTGAAAGCTACTTCGGTGCAGCAACAGGCTGGTAGAAGGTGAGCGTGCAGGGAGCCCCATTACCAGCTACAGTGACAGGTCAGATGCAATAACTGATACTATGATGGTGAGTGAAGGGAATGGATATTAGGAAAATATACCAATCATCAGGGCAGAGTGACACACTGGATTTGGGGGAGGAAGGGCATCAAAAAGGAGGAGGTCTCAAGGATGACCCCTAGGCTCTGGTCTGTGCAACTGGTTGGATGGCAATGCTGTCTGCCAAGATGGAACACCTGATGAGAACCGGAGGTATGTGGACCTTAGTTGTGGACACGCAGGGCAGGAGGAGCACTGGGGAGGTTCAAGGGGAGGTGTCCAGTAGGAAGGTGGATACACAGGCCTGGAGTCCATGCTAAAGTTCAGGGCCCGAGCCATGTATTCTGGAGTCAGTGTACAAATGACAATTCAAGCTGCATGGTCTGTGAGTTCCTATAAGGAGACACTACAGGAAGGGAAGAAGGCCTAGGGCAGAGCTCTTAAGAACTCAATATTTTAAAAGGCCAGAGTGACAAGGATAAGTCTACAAAGGAGCTGAGAGGCAGAAGGAAAGCCAGAGAGTGCAGGAATCATAGAAACCAACGGTCGGATATGCTTAATAAGATTAATAAAGTCAGATGTCCTGAGAGGTCAAGGGCAACACGGACCAAAACATCCATTAGGCCCGGAGACAGGTGGTGACTGTTTCAGAAGAGCAATGAGGACAGAGGCAGACCTAGAGGGAAGTGAAGATTAAGTAAGAAGGGAGAAAATGAAGAAAGAGCGCACACCTGAAAAAGGTAGCTGATTGAGAATGTGGGGCAAGAGGAGAAAATAGGAGAAATTGAGCATGTTTACAATCTTAATTTTTAAAATGTTGGTCGGAAGACCAGAGCAGGGAGGAAGGAGGCGAGTACACCTAACAAGGGAGAAGATACACGACAGTGTGAGACTTCTGTGAAGTTAGCAACAAACAGGTTCCAAAGCCTGAAGAGGTGGGAGGAGAGACGCCTCCCTCTCACCATGAGGCAAGGAGGCTGGAAGGCCTGCAGGTATAGGCAATTCGCACCTTTGGGAGTGGGAAGGTGATGAAGCTCCCATCTGACGGCTCCTAATTTCTCTGTTAGGTAGGGGGCAAAGTTGTATCTAGAAAATGAAAGAGCAGGTATAAGCAAACGGGGGCAGTGACAGATTTGAGGAGACAGGAAGGATTAAACCAGTCAGGGTAGTCGGGGAGAGGAAGAGTATACCCAAGAAATGGAGATCGCTGGGCAGTGTTGATGGCACATTTCAGAAAGCTGGTGATCAAGAGTTTACAGGGGTTCCTGTCAGCCCCACTGTGACATGTAGAGCTCAGCCTGTGGGTGCAGGCAGAGGCAAGGCAGATAGCTAGCAGTCACCCAGGAGGCAGATTCTGCTAGCAAGGTACAACAAAAAATCCAAGGGGCAAAGGAGTATAAAGAATTGGCAAGAATACTAGAGATGGAACAGAGACCTTAGCTCCATGAAGAAAAGAGGGAGGAGAGAATAAAGGGACAAGAGAAGGGGTCACGACAAGAGAGAGACTAGTCACAGTACAGGCTGCTGATGGAAAAGACGCGTGGGCACAGGGCAGAAGTCTTGAATTTAAGCCATTAATTATCATTACTAACCATTCATTAGATTATTTGAATTATTAACTAGTTCAATTATTCATTAATACATTAAGTAAATAAACCCTGTGATATGATGAAAGGCTAAGCTTTCTGCTCTGTGAGGAGCTCTTAGAAATTGGTAAGAGATTGCTTACAATAGCCAAGTGGTGGAAAGTCCATTGACTAATGAACAGGTAAACAAAATGTAGCATTTACAGACAATGGAATATTATTCAGCCTTAAAAAGTAAGGAAACTCTGTGATTTGCAACAACATGGATGAACCTTGAGGACATTATGCTAATTGAAGTAAGTGTCAGAAGGATACATGCTGCATTCATAAGAGGCATCTAAAGTAGTCAAACTCATCAAGGCAGAAAGTAAACGGTGGCTGCCAGGGGCTGGTGGGTGTGGGAAGTTCGGAGTTGCAGTTTAACGGTGTACAGTTTCAGTCTTGCAAGTTGAAAAGGTTGCAGCGATCTGCTATATAATGTGCTTGTAGTCACCAATACTGTTAGGTACTCTTAAAAATTTGTTGAGGTTAGGTCTCCTATGTTTTTTGCTACAACTTTTTAAAAAAGTACATATGCTAAAATTAAAAACAAAACCAAATGAGGGACTAATTATAAAATATATAATTTTGCTTCTAGACCTATGGCCATCCACAGTCAAAACCACTTTTTTTTTTAAATATATTACACAATTTTCCATAGTAACTCCCTCCATTATCCTTAGGATGCTTTTCTTTAAAGTTGCCCTAATTCTATTGTATTACATTTTCTTCTGGTCCTAAATATAAACATTTTATTTGGTACTTGTCTATTCCCTTAAGAAACCCCATGTGCCTTTTCTTCCCTGTACTATAAAATTTTTTAATGGCTCTGAAACTTTATCATGCTACAAACTACTAAAATTTCTTGGTATCAACCAGCAGATTGATGATCTTTAAAACTTCATTATGAAATAATCAACTTAATTGGCTAGGTAGTTATCTCATCAGATAACTACTTTGTGACCTAGCCTTTGACCTTTCAAAATGCCTGAGTTAGGTTTAATTTACCTGTGCTATCCACATGTGGCTACATCTAAATTTAAACTACTTAAAATTATACAACATTGAAAATCCAGTTTCCTAGTTATGCTAGCTACATTTTGAGCGCCCGAGAGCCACATGTGGCTAGAGTCTACTGAACCAAAAGAAAAAGAAAAGAAAAAAGAAAAAAAAAAGAAATCAGTAAGAGAAAGACCAACAACCCAAAGGGAAAAATGAATGAAACACGTACTTGGCTGGAGACCCTTCCTCTAGGGGGTCTGGGGGCTCCTCCACCACAGGGGACTCCTCCGCAGACGCAGATGGCTCCACATCACTGAAAAGCAGCGAGACCATTCTAGTCATACAAACTTGTTCACATCAATGCTCTTTGATATTCAAGATAGAAAAAAACATTTCAATGTCCTCTTTCTTATATATACACATACAGGTAATCCACATCAAAATGAAAAAGAAAATGCTCTTATTCACTAATCCACATCAATTATTTCCACAAATATGAAAGGTACTTTGAGAAACAGAAGTTTCTATGAATGGCCTAAAGTTAAAAACAGATTATAAAGGATCAGAAGAATTATTCAAAACTCTTATAAACTTAGGAAATTCCCAACATTAACAGGGACCATAAAATGACTAAATCAGTAAGAATATGCCCTATCAGACTTTTTTATTCTTTAGAAGATTTTATTTATTTATTTTTAGAGAGAGGGGAAAGAAGGAATAAGAGCGAGAGAAACATAGATTGACTGCCTCTTGCACACCCCCAACTGGCGACCCGGCCTACAATGCAGGTTCTGTGCCCTGACGGGGAATCGAACCAGCAGCCTTTTGGCCTGCAGCTGGTGCTTAATCCACTGAGCCACACCAGCCAGGGCTTCATATCAGACTTCTAAAAAATGGTAAAAAGGTAAAAACATTCCACAAAAATAAGTGTGCAGAATTACAAACAAGCTGGTAATAAGTATATTAGAAATACAAGGTTTGAAACATCAATTTATATACCATCACATCTAAACACACAATCTACATATTTGAAAATTACAATACAATGTAAAACTTCTGTGAACTTTTAAAATATGATCTTAATCTTCCTTTTTATGGTGAGATTAATCCATCTGATCATTACTTAACAACAAAAATGTCCTACCCTGACTGCTGTGGCACACACCTGGGTTGCGGGCCAGGTCTCCTGGTGGGGGCATGCAAGAGGCAACAGATCCATGTCTCTCTCCCTAACTTCCTCCCTTCCTTCCCCTCTCTCTAAAAGGAAATAAAATATTTTTTTAAAAAGCCCCAGCATAAGAACTTTCATTTTCAGGAAAATGCTAAAATTAGCTAATAATTATATTGACTTTGTATATAATTACTTGAGTATAAAATGGATATATAGTACCAATATAATGGATTTTATATATCTGTTAGAAATATTTTATACTACATACATAACCCAGCTTCATCACATAAGCTATTTTTTCAAAAGTAAACATAAATTGAACTGTAGAATAACAGAATAGACTTTTTAAATTGATATTTTTAAATTCTCAAATCAAAGCTATTATAATCAACTTTTAAAACTCAGTTTTTCAACATAAAATTTGAGTGATGATATTTTACTTTTATAAAGGGTTCTAAATCAAATGCAGTTGTGTTTATTTTTTACTTTTATTTATTGATTTTTGAGAGAGAGGAAAGGGAGAGACAGAGTGGAACATCTATTTGTTACTCCATTTATTTATGTACTCATTGGCTGGGTTTTTTTTAATCCTCACCCAAGGATATGTTTATTGATTTCAGAGAGAGAGGAAGCAAGGAGGGGGGCAGAGAAAAATATCGATGTGAGAGAGAAACACCTGAGAGAGAAACAACGATCAGCTGTCTCCCAAACGCACCCTAACTGGGGACCAGACCGCAATCTAGGTATATGCTCTGACCAGGGATCAAACCCAAAACCTTCTGGTGAACAAGACAACACTCCCCACCAAATGAGCCACCAGCCAGGGCCCCTCTGATTCTTCTATGTGCCCTGACCAGGGATTGAACCTGCAACCTTGATGTGTTTGAATGACGCTCTAGCCAATGAGCCTACCCTACTAGGGCTAAACACACTCGTGTTTGGAAGGACATCCTTGCTGCTCTGCCCAGCAGAGGTCCCTTCACAAAGGCTGCCTCTGCACATCTGCCTGAACCTGTGGAGTCATGGGAATTTTCAGCATCTGGGAGCCCCAAAGTCCAGCAGCAGCCTCAGCGTTGAATCGCTCCAATTTCCTCTTTACTCTCTTGGCCATATAATAAACCAAGGGGATGAAAAACATAGGTGTACCGACGGTTCCTAGCTTTCAACAATTAAAATTCATCAGTGGCTACAAAGACATGGGGAAGGAGAAAAGCAGAATACAAAACAAAGACACTTTGTAAAAATCAGTATTTCTAAAACTTGAGCAATTGACTTCAAAGAAAAAAAATCACAGGTCTCCCCTAAGTTATTTTTAAATTATTTTATTATTTTATGAATAAACCAAAACTAACACTGTATTTACAGCTCTTATAGAACCATTTGACCACAACTACAAAACAATGAAGTTTCAAAATTAGGTACAATTTATTTTGGCAGATTTTGTTATTTTGTTTAAAGTAATCATCAATATTGGATTAGATGATCTAGCTCCAGAACTTAGTCTACATATTTTTCAATTTTTCATTTATTGATTTGTTGAGAGAGTGAAAGAGCATGGGTGCATAACATCAATTCATTGTTCCATTTATTTATGCATTCATTGGTTGATTCTCGTAATTGTCCTGACCAGGGATCAAACTGCAACCTTGGCGTATCTGGATGATGCTCTAGCCCCCTGAGCTACCAGTCCAGAGCTCCCAAGTCTATATTTTGACTCCAGTTCTTTTAACATAGCACATGCCTGTTAGCACAAGCATGTTCCACAAAACAATATTAAACACCTCAAGGCTTTGAAGGCTTTGTTTCCTAGTTCATTCAATCAGACTTCACATTTAACCAAATCTATGACAGTGAACAGACTTTAGCCAAATGTTACTTGATAACTACATAAACTGTCTTGCTCTTCACAACAGAAGTTGGAAGGCAGCATTATTGAAAACTGCATTTGTGGGTGTCTATTTCAATTGGTAACAAGCAAGTAATATCTGACATTATACTCCTTAAATTACTGTTGATGGAACAAATTCTATTTTCAGCACAGGTACTCACAATCAAATTGTTCTGAAAACCATAACACTGGAAATGGCTCAACCACACCATTTTTAAATCAGCTTGTCCACAAATCTAATTATGCTGCAAATATCTTCAAAGAGGATTGCTAAACTACAGCAAAACCCTCACACCTGCACTGAACTGTGCGGCATCTGGCCTCGCCAGCCATGGACAGACACATCACTTCCTGTGTTAGGCTCCCCTCTGCTCTTGTTTTTTAATCAAAAGTTGCACATAACTCAACTGTACTACATGATGTTCATGATGGCAAATCAAAATTTCAATGTGTTAATTGTGTTCAATTAAAGTCTTATACTAAGTAAAATCTTTCAATTATAGATTATTATCACCTAAGAGCTCTGACTTTCTAACTCACAAATCGATCCAAAATGAGTGCCACAGGGCACCTTTCATCTTCACATCAGACATGCCAGTCTGCCAGGAGCACGTGTGGTCACCTCTTCATGCTACAAGGCCAAGACCGACGCCTTAGGGTAAGCTATCACTTGGAGCCAAAAATAATTTTAAGTTCAAATGCAAACTGAAATGGAGTGGTAGCATTAAAGTAGTAAATCAGATGATTCAAGAGTTGCCTGTATTGCTTTTTTATAGGGAACCATTCTGTGTGGCATAGGGAATGTAGCCCAGCCCCCACCCAGAAAGGCAAGTGGGGAGTGAGGTCCAGCACACAGGACCCATGTCCACAGATAGGTTCTCCTGTGGGGAATCAGGCCTGCATTGTACCTAGGCTGCTATGAGACTTGCTTTTGCTAAAACTCCCTCACCCTGGATTGAGGGCAGCAAATGTTCATCTCTAAAGTAACTTCCTAAAATCTGTGCTAAACCTCCCAAGTATGGAGTGTAACCAGTTCAACCACTTTTCCCCTTGATCTGTAACATCCTTCTCTTTGAAGTAACTAGCAACATTCTTTCCTTTGTTTTCTGTAAAAAGTAATCACCTACAGTGAACCTGTGCATAGTAAATGAGGACCATCCTCAATGTAATGTGCCCAGAAAAACAATAAAAGCCTGTCCAGGCAGGGGTCGGGGCCCTCTCTCTCACTTAGAGAGCGGCCATGCCGTCCCTTTTTCTCCACAGGACTTCTGTAGTCCGTGTGAATTTGTTCGTTACAGCCACAACACACTGCGGGCCGGGGTCCGCATCATTTTTTAAAAATATATTATCTATCTATAATCACAGTAAAATAAAACAAAATAAAAACATTTAGAATCAAGAGCCTACTACCGTGGCGGGCATGGCTCGGTGGATTGAGTGCTGGCCTGTGAACCAAAGGGTCACTGGTTTGATTCCCAGTCAGGGCACATGCTTGGGTTGTGGGCCAGGTCCCCAGTAGGGGGCGAGTGAGACACAATCACACATTGATGTTTCTCTCCCTCTCTTTCTCCCTCCCTTCCCCTCTATCTAAAAATAAATAAATAAAATCTTTAAAAAAATGCTCTGAAGAAAAATAAAAAAGACCCTATGGAGGCATCTCAGCCACCAACACACCATCCAGACTGAGGAAAACCTGGAAACTTTGGGGCCATGTGAGCCACGGCCACAGCCGCATCATCAAGCACAGGTAGCAACTGGGAGGCCGAGGTAATGCTGGTGGCTTACATCATCACAGGATCAACTCTGACAAATACCACCCAGGTTACTTTGGGAAAGTTGGTATGAGGCATGACCATTTAAAGAGGAACCAGAGCTTCTGCCCCACTGTCAACCTGGATAAAGTGTGGACCTTGGTCAGTGAGCAGACACGGGTAAATGTTGCTGAAAACAAGACTGGAACTGCTCCCATGATTGCTGCAGTGCGATCAGGCTACTACAAAGTCCTGGGGCAGGGAAAGCTCCCAAAGCAGCCTGTCATCGTGAAGGCCAAATTCCTCAGGAGAAGAGCTGAGGACAAGATGAGGAGTCTTGGTGGAGCCTGTGTCCTGGTAGCTTGAAGCCACACACACAGGAGTTCATTAAATTCTCACAAGTACAAAAAAAAAAAAAAGAAAAGAAAAGAAAAAAAAATCCTATGGAAGCCCAGATCAAGAATATTTAACAAGTTTTTTTTCCTTTCAAGGACAACACATGTACAATGGTAGTAAATTTTATGTTACATTTGATATTATTGTGTACATTTGTCTTTAAGGACAACGATTTAAGCAAAATAAATGTATATAAAAAGCTTATATTCAAAAGAAGAAAATTGGAAGTCTGGATCCTCTCAAGAGTTCAAACTTGTAGAAACCCTGCCACATGTCCTAGGGTGACCCATTTGTCACCCCACACTGCCTTGAATACTTCCTGCCTATCCCATTGCAGACACCAGGAAGGCATTGTCCCTGCAGCAGTGAAACGACAGACACAGCAGAACCACGTACCTCCTTTAAGGAGCAAAACTGGAACAGATCTGAGACACCACGATGCCTCAGAGAAATGTCAAATTTGAACCTCAGGCAAAACTTGTCACTGAGCTTCAATCTGCAAATGATTTCAGGAAATGAAGATGCAATGTAGATAAGAACTTTGGAAAGTCACAGAAAAATGAAATATAGAATATCCAGGAATTTAAAAAACATTCTGAGGCTTTTGCAATGTAATGTCTCGTGCTTGGTGCACGAACAAACACACAAATTTGTTTGGCTAAAATAAGACAAGAATTTTAAAAACAGTTTTCAAATCTAATTACAACATAGCAAACCCATTATTTAAAGTTAAAACAAAAGCCTAAAATCAATCTCTACTTAAAGGAACGTAAGTATAAAGGCACTGCACGCACAACAAAGGACATAATTTTCATGAAAGGCCAATTAAGATCGAGACTTCCACTTAGCTGTAGGTTCACGGAATGCACACATTTGCACCGTACCTGGTATCTTTACCTGATCCCCAGGGGCGAACTCCACATCCACCCATGCTGTCTTCAGTTCTGATCGCTCTAGAGAAAGAAAGGATATCCCCTTAAACTGGAAGCTGGCCTCTAGTCAATCTCCAACTCAGAGAAGTTGATCTAAAAGTTATCCCAGGATCAGCTCTTTCAGGAATGGCAGTATACTAATATAAAGTCAACTAAATACTAACATGTAACAGATTCATGTTATATATGACTAAGATCTTAAAGTGAAAACAGCATTTACAAAGAAACTTACATTTTATCATTCCCACCATATCTCTCAAATTCCCGTTTCCCTCTCTGGTCAAAACGGTCAAAAGGTCTGTTCCCAGGACCACCTCTGCCTCTGCTCCGCAGGCCCCCTCTCAGGCCTCCACGTCCTCTCAGTGCTCTGTCCCGATCAAACCGGTCAACTGGTCTAGGAAAACATGGGTACAATAAAAAGTACAGTTAAAGAGCTAAGCCTTTTTTTAATAAAGAAAATTCTAGCAAGACATTATGGCTGCAGTATACTGGAAAGAATGGTGGCTTGAATAATGACTTAATAGTTAACTTCTACTGAACACATACATACTATCTCTGGCATTGAACTTTTACTGAACACATACATACTATCTCTGGCATTGTTCTGAGCGCTTCACATACAGCCATTTAATTCACACAAACCAATCTATAATATATAACTATTGCCCATGAGGCAATGAGGAAACCAAGGCACAGAGGAAGTAAGTAATTTGCCCAAGGCTACTAAGTCAGGGAGCCAGTGAGAAGCAGGTCCTGGGCAGGTCTTACACTAATCTGTAGAGGGGCACCCCTCTCTCTCTCTGGATCTGGTTTCTTCATTTATAAAGTGAGAAGGTTAGATAAACTAACTCTAAGGTTCATTCCAGTTCTAGTACTAAATATTTAAGTTAAATTTGGAATGTTATGTATAATAAGAAAAATAGTTAAACTTCAAATTATGTCTCCTCCCAAATACGTAACCAGTCAGTGACATTTGTGGCTGAATATATTATCCTAGGACAATCTGACTTCTACCCTCATTGCTCCACATAAAATTCCAAGGACAAAGCCCTGGCCAGGTAGCCCAGTTGGTTAGAGTGCTGTCCTGACACGCCAAGGTTGCAGGTTCAATCCCCAGTCAGGGCACATACAAACAACCACCAATGAATACATAAATAGGTGGAACAACAAATCAATGTTTCTCTCTCTCTCTCAAATCAATAAGAATTAAAAAAATTGTAACAGATAAACTTCCAAGGACTGCTAAAGATAACCTCTTGGTTGTTAAACCCAATAGTAACTTTTATCTTTAAGTCATTTGACCACTATTCACCAGGTGACACGGCCGATCACTAATTTTCCTCTGACATTTCTGGCTTCTCTTTCCCTATCTGTCCCTAAAAAATTATTTTTGTAATATATCATCCCCATATAATGTACAAAATGACAAAGAACTTCCCTTGCTCCTCAGCCGCTTACTTGTACTTCTCACAGGCAGGCAGATCCAGAGTCACACAACAGAAAGTTCTACACCTTGCCTTTTCCACCTACCGTATCTGGGTGCTCTGCACACAACTGCCTCCCTTGTTCTTCTGGATACACATCCCACATACATCGTCCTCACCCCTGTGCTAATGCTACCTGACCGTTTTCATGTGACCCCATGTCTCCCCCTTGGGAGGGGGGGTCTCTGATTCCAGGTCACAAAACCAGGTACTTCCTGGACATACCCCTCTGTACATGCCCAGCCCTACAGATATGTGACCCACAGTGACCCACCCTGCTCCCCCTATGGTCCCTAACAACACAAGAGTGCCCAAGCCAAGAACTGGGCCCTTTCTCCAACCCTCTCTTTCCCCCTGCCATTCCCACTGCACCCAGGGCCTGCCACACCTCTCTCTGCCCCACTGCTGGTCACCATCACTTTCCATGAGTACATGCCTCTCCTCCATTAGACTCAAAGCTCCTGAAGGAAGGATCACATCTTTTCCCATTGTTAAACCCTAGTTTAATGAGACAAATTATATTTCTTAATTTGTCAAGGCTTTTAAAAACATTCAAAGCTATAAGAAATCATTTATTGAAATCCAATGGGGCATTATTAATGGCTCCAATATCAGAACTAGAGGTCTACTTTTATGGCCAAAAACATTACATTAAAAAGCTACTAGCCCAGTCCGGTGTGGCTCAGTTGGTTGGAGCGTCCTGTGCACCAAAAGCTTGAGGGTTGGGAAGTTCGGCCAAGATGGAGGAGTAGGTAGAAACCCTTTGCTTCCTTGCACAACCAAAAGGAGGATAATAACCAATCTAAAATCAAAACCTTAAGTGCCAGAAAATCAAACTGCATGGAACTCTAACAACCAAGGAATTAAGGAAACAAACAGAACAACCAGGCTGGTAACACAGCCGATAAAGAGAACCTGTGGTAAGGCGGGGGACTGCGTGGGTTGGGCCGGCTGAGAGAAACCTCAGCAAGGCTGTGGACTGTGCAGGCAGGGCTGACTGAACGGGAAACTGGGTTTCAGAGCTGACTGTGGACTAGGCCGGGGTTGCTGTGGTGGGAGAAACTCCCAGTCTCACCAGAGTTCGTTGGAAAGCAGGCTAGAGACAAGCAGGTGAGCTGCATTGTTCCCTCTCTGTCCCCAGCCCCACAGGCAGCCCCACTGAGCAGGAACAGGAGGGTTACCCTGCCCGGGTGAATACCTAGGGCCCCGCCCCCTTACAACCTATCAGCTGTGCCAAGACAAAGAAATATGGCCCAAATGAAAGAACAGAGCAAGACTTCAGAAAGAGAGCTAAGTGATGAGGAGATTGCCAACCTATCTCACGGAGCATTTAAAGCCCTGGTAATCAAAATGCTCACAGAACTGATTGAGCTTGGTTGAAAAATAAAAGATACCCAAAATGAAATAAAGCAAAATATTTACGGAAGTAACAGTGACAGGAAGGAAATCGGGACTCAAATCAATGATTTGGAACAAAAGGAAGAAATAAACATCCAACTGGAATAGAATGAAGAAACAAGAACTCAAAAAAATAAAGAGAGGCTTAGGAACCTCTGGGACAACTTTAAAAGTTCCAACTTCCAATTTGCAGGGGGACCAAAAGGAGAAGAACAGCAGCAAGTAATTGAAAACTTTTTTGAATAATGAAGGAGTGTGGGGAACCGTTCCAAGCGTGGGAAATGTGGCTCAGCCCCCACTCGGAAAAGCCAGTGGGGAGCGAGGTTGGTGAGCAGGACCCACGCCCATGGATAGGTTCTCCAGGGGGAAATCAGGCCTGCATTGTACCCAGACTGCTATGAGACTTGCTCTTGCTAAAACTCCCTCACCCTGAGGCAGCAAATGTTTACTGAGTATCTTCATCTTCCCAAAATCTGAGCTAGACCTTCCAGGTATGGGACAAAGCCTTTTCGACCATTTCTCCTTTTACATTGCAAATATCCTCCTTTGATGTATTCAGCGACATCCTCTCCTTTGTCTGCAAAAGATAACCACCCAAAACAAACCTATGCATAATAAATGAGGACCATCTTTGATGTAAGGGGCCTAGAAAAACAATAAAAGCCTGTCCAGGCCGGGGTCTTGGGGCCCTCTCTCTAACTTGGACAGTGGCCACACAGCCCCTTTTCCTCCACAGGATTTCTGTAGTCCCTGTGTATTTGTATATAGCCACCACAATACCGGATCCTGCAGGCCGGGATCCGCGTCAAAGGAGAACTTCCCCAATCTGGCAAAGGAAATAGACTTCCAGGAAGTCCAGGAAGCACAGAGAGTCCCAAAGAAGTTGGACCCAAAGAGGAACACACCAAGGTACAACATCATTAAGTTACCCAAGATAAAGATAAAGAGAGAGCATCTTAAAAGCAGCAAGAGGAAAGGAGAGAGTTACCCACAAAGGAGTTCCCATAAGACTATCAGCTGATTACTCAAAAGAAACCTTGCAGTAAGTAGGAGCTGGAAAGAAGCATTCAAAGTCATGAAAGGCAAGGACCTACATCCAAGATTATTCTATCCAGCAAAGCTATCATTTAGAATGGAAGGGCAGATAAAGTGCTTCCCAGATAAGGTCAAGTTAAAGGAGTTCATCATCACCAAGCCCTTATTATATGAAATGTAAAAGGGACTTATCTAAGAAAAAGATGATGATCAAAAATATGAACAGTAAAATGACAAACTCATAACTATCAACAAATGAACCTAAAAGAAAAGAAAAACAACAAAAACTAAGCAAACAACTAGAACAGGAACAGAATCAGAGAAATGGACATCACATGGAGGGTTATCAGTGTGGGGATGGGAAGGGAGGAATAGAGGTGAAAGGTACAGGGAAGAAGAAGCATAATTAGTAGGCATGAAATAGATGGGGAGAGATAAAAAATGGTATAGGAAACAGAGGACTCAAAGAACTTATATACGTACAACCCATGGACATGAACTAAGGGGGGGAATGCCGGAGGATTGTGGGATGCAGGGTAGAAGGGGGGATAAAGTGGGAAAATTGGGAAAACTGTAATAGCATAATCAATAAAGTATACTTAAAAAGAAAAAAAAAGCTTGCAGGTTCAATCCTGGTCATGGAAGCCTACAGGGGGCAGCCAATCAACATTTCTCTATTATTCCATGTTTTTCTCTCTCCCCCATCCCATTCCTCTCTCTCTAAAAGCAATGAAAAGATGTTCTTGGGTGAGGACTTAAAAAGAAAAAAAGCTACTATACCATCACGGGTAAAAAGATAGAAAACCCCTAATCCCCTTACTTGAAAAGATAAAGAACTAGAGGCACATGGATCACTAATTTCACGCCAGTCTCTGTAAGAAACACCATTCTAGGGAAACTGTACAAGTTGGCTTTTGTCTACCACCTCCCCTTACCAAAACTTTCTTTTAAAGGGGGCTCATTAATTGTTGCTGTTCCAAATGTATAAAAAAAATTAGAAAATAACCCCCAAACCAAATTTTAAAATAGAGTTCACTGTTGTAAAATCTGATTCTCTACTGAAGTACCTAAAGCAGAGTTCTAAAACAACAACAAAAGAAGTTCTTAACCAGGAAGTTGGATAGGACCACAAAAGAAAAAAAACCTACCTAAAAATTGAGCCCTGGCTGGTGTGGCTCAGTGGATTGAGTGTCACCCTAAGAACTGAAAGGTCACAGGTTCAATTCCCCATCAAGGCACATGCCTGGGTTGCAGGCCAGGTTCCCAGTTGGGGGCATGCAAGAGGCAACTGATATATGTTTCTCTCCTTCTCTTCCTCCTTTCCCCTCTCTCTTAAAATAAATAAATAAAATCCTTTTTAAAAATTGAGAGGAAATGAAGCAAAAACATAAAAGGAAAATAATGCCAACAGTCAAAATCAGGTCTATATTTACATGAAATCTAGATCAGATACAGACAAAATTACAAATTCATTTAAACTATAATAGTGACTGAACCTACCGTAAAAATAGCCCTGTGTGTTCAGGTGTATTTTTTAATCCCTTAAATCATTTTTTTCTTTACTCCGCAAGTTTACCCCCAGCTTCAATTAAATATATTCTCAATTGTTTACTTCCCCTTATTATAAAATATATCTTCTTGGCACAGGGTGGTGATATTGAAGAATCCTATACTCCAACTTCAGAAGCTTTGGATACACTCACAAGCTAAAGGAAGGAAAATAACCTTTGAGCCAAGCATCCCACTTTACATCCTTGTCACCCACTCTCTTACAACAATCCTGACAAGGAGACAGGAGTATGTTTTACAGGTAGAGGGAATGAAGCGCTGGGTAGGGGGTGGGAGTTGGTGTTTAATGGGTACACTTGGGGAAGATGAAAAGGCTCTGGAGAAGGATGGAGATGATGGTTACACAACAATGTGAATGGACTTAATGCCACTGAACTGTATTTTTAAAAGTGGTTAAAATGGTATGTATTATACGTAGTTTTTAAAAAATGCTTCCTTATGAGGAGGGAAAAATAAATTAAACATGTGATTCTTTCAGAACTGGAACTGACTTTAAATGACCAGCAGTAAATTGCAGAAAAGAGCCAAGTATGTCCAGACAGAGGAGACTAATTTCCTAATAGTCTGTGTTCTAAGAGTTCACCTAAATTCATCATTTGGAGCCTAAAGGAAAATTCCTACTGCATTAAGAACAGCGGTTGTGCTCCCAGACCACATGCAACAAGTGACGTGGCTGATCCCTACCCACAGCCGCACTGACAGTTACTCCCAGCGCCATTTGTGACATTGCTTCTCTGGGAAAACACTGGTTCTGCCTTAGTGGGATTAAAAATCCATGTCAGCTGGCTGCAACCAGAACCCACGTTGCTGAAATTCTGAGTCTTTGTTTCTTCACCCATAAATTGAGAGGATGGAATTAGTTAGACAGTCTGTTAAGGTTATCAAGATTCTATAATTCTGTCCAATAAACATGTATAGGTGTTACAGGAATGGAAGGTGATAACCATCTTCACTATCAAATAAGCAAAGATCAAACATTAACTTATTATATTTACATCTGGAAAAAGTGCTGAGAACTGCTTTTATAGATCATTAGTGACAGAGTAAATTGATAGGTTACTAGGACAGTGATTTATCACTATGTATCGATACACAATTTTTGTTTATTTTTACACTTCATGTATCCATCCAACCTGCACTGAAGCACATCTGGGGCCCACATTGGGATCCATGAGAATGACTGCTTTATGCCCCTAACTAGGACTCCTACTTCCAGAAGAACTCCATCTAGGAAAGGCCCTACATATATAAAAAGCTGCTCAATGGGAATTACTTATCAAGCAAACAACCAGAATCTGAGTGAAGGTCTAACACTAAGGAAATGATTACATTATAATTCACAGAAATAACAGGTGATAATAAAATGCTTACCAAACATTGTTAATGACATGGAAAAGATTTCCGCCATGTCAAATGGAAAAGAATATAAAGTACTTAATGTATATGCATTATCATCTTAAGCTCTAAGCATTGGGTCAGCAAATAAGTTCATTTAGTTTTTTCTGTTAAGTGAAAGACATTTTCATTTTTACCAGTAACTTTATTGATTTGGATATTTTGAGTATGTCGGCTGTCTCCCGCTATTGGCTTCTAGTGGGTAGAGGCCAGGGGTGCTGCTAAACATCTTCTAATGCCTCAGACAGCCCCACAGCAAAGAATTGTTTGGCCAAGATGTCAATAGTACCAAGAAACTCTGCAAACCATTTTTGACACATTTGATCACTCACAGCACCTTCTCCGTACACGTGCACAAATCGTTTTTCTTTTTTGCATTTCAGTTGCATTTTACCTTTTGTGAAAAAATAAAGTATATGCTCAAATGTTATGCATTTTCTTCTATCTTCAATATTAAAATGGCTGCATAAAAATTCACCAATTTTGATTAAGTTTTTTCTTAATGAACAGTGATAGGACAGCTGTCCCAATACAGTCTAACAAAATTGTTTCGAATGAAGTTAGAGACAACTAAGCGCTCCTACAGCCATCATACAGAAAAAACTAAAGGAACTTTTTGGCCAACCCAATATATATCTATGTGTTAAAATTTAAAAAAAGGAAGAAAATAGGCCAAGTGTTAAGAGTAATCATCTCAGATGGTAAGATAGGTGGTTTTTTGTATATAATTTTACATGTTTTCCAAATTGTCTGAAGAGACTATAAATTGCTTTTATTAAAGATCTTATGGACCTTTATTACAGAAAAGTACTTTTAAAGAAACTAAGGAAAGTATCTTTTCTGATGACATATGACTTATCAAAAAAATTCAAATTTCCTTGAAAGTAAAAATTCCTACATATTCCTAATGTGATACAGTGAGGACACGGGACATCACTTCTGTGGTATTCCTGCCAAAATGCATAGGGTTGCTCCATGAGGAGACACCAGACAAACTCAATTCTGGGCTATTCTATACAACTGGCCTCTACTCTTCAAAAAAAAAAAGAAAAGAAAAAGAAACGTCCAATTCATGAAAGATAAGGGACGACTGTGGAGCTGCTCCCAGTTAAAGAAGACCTAATGCAATGCACATTCCTCGACTGGACCCTGAACCGGACTGTTTTTTTCTTTTGCTACAAGGACATTACTAGGACAACTGGTGAAATCGGAATAGTCTGTAGACGATGTAATTTAGAGAATTAAATAGAATTGTATTGATGTTAATAAATTTGATAATTGTACCATGTTTTTAGGAAATACATTTAAAGCATTTAGGGATAAAGGGACATTTCTGCAGCTTACTCTCATCTCAAATGACAAAGAAAAAAAGTATATGTGAGAGAGAGGAAGAGAGAATGTGTGTGGGGAGAGGCTGAGAGAGAAAGGAGAGAGAATGGTATAATAACGCAAAAGTGGTAAAATGTTAACATTTGGGGAACCTGGATGAGGGTGTGTGGAAATTCTCTGCATAATTCTTGTAACTTTTTGTAAATCTGAAATCATTTTTAAAGAAAAAATAAAAAATGCCTCCACATCCCATATCCCACCCAATCCCTAGTCTTACATACATGTATGATTTCACTTAATGGGGATCTTTTCATGTTAACATAAAGACCTATCTTATCCTTTTTAAAGACTCATAATGTTGCAACTCAAAAAATAACTGGAAATATGGGCTTGTGCTTTTGAGCTGTAATTTTCTTATTTCCACAAAATACATTCCTGAAGTGAGGAAAAAAACACGCAAATGCTTCCTAAAAAATAAGCAGCTCTGACCCAGAGGCTTTGTGTAAGCACGCAGGCTGTGGCCGTGACGCAGCAGGTATGAAGTAATCACCAAAAAGGCAGAACTGAGCCTTTCTCTAACCCTCACCTCCAATGGGCTGGCTGATGCACCGTGCCTTGATGTTTTGAGTGTGCAGCTTGCTAGGGAGCAGATCTGTAGAAGGCACCAGCTGCTCAGCCCTCTCACACTGAGCTTATAGTTTTACAAAGCCATATTCTTTGGTTATAACTTGTAGCCAGGATCCTAAATGGGGTTAGCAGTCAAGAAGTTGAGAGACTTGGGAATAAAGGCTCCCTGGAAATTACACTATACACTACTCTAGTTTCCTTAAGCCTTTTTTTAAATGTGTGTTGTTTTTTTTAATCCTCTCCCTGAGGATATGTCCACTGATTTTAGAAAGAGAGGAAGGGAGAGAAAGAGGAAAAATATTGATCGGTTGCCTCCCGTTCGTACCCTAACCAGCGATCGAACCACAACCTAGGTACGTGCCCTGACCGGGGATCGAACCAGCAACCCTTTGGCATATGGGACGATGCCCCAACCAAATGAGCTATTCAATCAAGGTACCTTAAGCCTTTTTTTACTTTATTTTCCTTCAGATGTGATTCATAAGTTGTTTCGGTTTAATCTAAACTCAGCACTATGTGGATTTAATAATTAAACAAGAACTTCAGGCAGCAAGCATCCCTCCTGTTAGTGCCAAGCATGAGACACAAAGAACTGCTACTACTGTGTACAGGTGGGCAGATGCTCTGCACGACGCCACGTCACTCAGGCGTGGTGTCAGACGGCCCCAGCCCAAGACCATCTTCTGGGTCAGAGCACTTGCCAAAGCAGTACGGGAGCCAGCAACTCGTGTTACACTTCGTGAGCTCTTCTTCAAATTCCATCATGAGAGCCTATGGGCCTGACTATGGGGCTAGCAACTTGTTTAAATTCATCAGTGATCTACATTAATAATGCTAAATCAAAACCATAGTTATATCCCTAGCCTACACTTCAGGAGAAAATTTAACCGCTTGAACATACTCCTGTGCAGTTTTTTTAATGAGTACTTTTGGATTCATCGTGAAATCATTGCCTGAACCAAGACTTCAGATCATTTAAGAGATATATGGAAGATCCTTCACATGGCACCTAAGGAAATATGATTTGTTACTTAAATTGACAAAAAATACCCAGGACCAGCACCACGAAAAGGTCACAAAGGCTAGTCATTCGCTGAAAGCCATTCTGGTTCTCAACCCTCCCGGCCAAGACCCGTCTGCAGTACATACTTTTCATCTGTAAACTTCTCAGGTGTAGAGTCCGCCTGCCTCTCAGTCTCGCAGGGCTGACAGTTTCTGTAGGATCTCCGCTCTGCTCTATCCAGCGTCACCTCTGTGCCCCGGCTATCACTCCATCCTTGCTGCTCCCCTCTTCTGGGAGTTCGCTTATGGCCTGCCAGGAAAAAATCAAAGGGGAGAGCTGGCACACAAAGTCTATGCCAGCACATTATTTGCAGGTACTTTTACATTTCACTTTGCTAGAAATCAACGACATGGGAAAATCGGGAAATTTGGAAAAGTTTAGAGAAGAAAAGTTGATATTACTATAGCCCAGCATCAACTACTTTTCAATAAAAGTTTTAAGTTATACAAATGTCTTAAGTTACTATTGAATTACATGCTTTCCCTTACGTTGTAGAAAGTATGGTTAAGGTAAACAAACTACACCAACTAACCTGTAACGACAGGTATCTCACAATGGCTCTGTAACAGCTACGGATATAATTGCTAAACCAACTACATTTCACAAAAGCAGCTTCATCGAAACACGGTAGCTAAACTACATCCAGAAAATTTTAGGATAAAAACCCTGTACTTTAAATTGTATTTTTAGAGCCCCAACTATGGTTTAGCATCAGCTACTAAGGCTTTTGGTTTTAAACATAGCTTGTACCACTACCATCTTTTTTATTTAGAAAAAGATTTTCCTGCTATTTGATGGTATTTATGCATTTATGATCATACTTCTCAAATATGAGGCCAAAGTTGCACTGCCAAATCATACAAAGGCCAGTAAGCACCCAAAGAGACATCTCTCATCCACGGAACCGGCACTCACCTGGGACGGGGACGACCATTCCAGTCCTTCCCTCTCTCCTCTCACCTTACTTTACTCCCTGCCCCTCCAGTTCAATGCTTTAAAAATGTTACACAGATGTCTGATACGTAAGAACTTTTTCCAATACTTAAATCATCTTCCAAAAATGTTTATCTTTTCTCCGTATATTTAAAAAGTCCCCATCTCAATGTTTATTACAGTACTTTAATTTTTCTATAAATTACCCTTCAATTGGTTATATGACTATAAAAATATTAAATGCATTTGAATTAATGAGTATTTTTTAAATTGCTGGTTTCCATTCCTACTTAGACAAACATGATTCTTAAGGAATATATTGGGTTGGGCAAAAAGTTCATTTGGCTTTTTCTGTAAGATGCCTCTAGTAGCGCTTAGTTGTCTTTAACTTCATTCAAAACAATTTTGTTAGACTGTATTATGACAGCTGTCATATTAGCATGCATTTAAAAATACTGGTGAATTTTTGGATAGCCCTTTTAAGGCTGAAAATGGAAGAAAATACGCAACATTTTCAGTACGGTATGCTATATTATTTCAAGAAAGATAAAAATACAACTGAAACAGAAAAATAGATTTGTACAGTATATAGAAAAGGTGCTGTGACTGACAGAGCATGTAAAAAGTGGTT
Source organism: Desmodus rotundus (assembly GCF_022682495.2). Lineage (NCBI taxonomy): Eukaryota > Metazoa > Chordata > Mammalia > Chiroptera > Phyllostomidae > Desmodus > Desmodus rotundus. The sequence continues at coordinate 78,365,649 of NC_071387.1, forward strand.
TGCGAAGCTTCATGCTCGAGATTTCTTCCTGGACGATGCTCCATGGTTGGGTAGACCAGTTGAAGTTGATAGCAATCAAATTGAGACACTATTTGAGAACAATCAATTATATCACGTGGGAGATAGCTGACATACTCAAAATATCCAAATCAATAATGTTATTGGTGAAAATGAAAAATGTCTTTTATTTTATGGAATAAATTATATGGACTTTTTGTCCAACCCAATATGTATACATATTTTTCCATTTTCCCACTTAATATTTTCTATCTGAATTTTATAAACTGGGCACATGTATTAACTTAGTTCCAATACTTTACTGATCTCATTGTAAAGCAAAAATCATGTGTGATACCACTAACATGAAATTCTACAATTTATTAAATGTTAGTTAAATAAAGTATTTTTTCAAATGTGAAAAGTTGTATAACAGATCGAAGTTCAACCTCAAGTTAATGTCCCATAACCTAGAAATGCTTAAATCCGGGTAACATCTGTATTGAAGTCACAATCCAAGCTTGTGACATGTCTAGAACATGAGGAAATGTTACAGAGCATTATGCTTTTGCTGCAGAAACAAAACAGAGACTGGCACTCGTGCCCAGTGGCCCAGGAATACTCCAGGCCAGATACAAGGGTATATACTTTCTAACGGAGATAGGACTTGGGAGAGGCATTTGAAATGTAAGATAGAAAGAATTATGAAAATTAATTATCTAACAAGTTAAAAATGATGATAGACCATCACAAAACAGTCATAAGCAAACATGTCAACAGTAGTAATACCTTTCAACACTTTTCTCTCAAAGTAAAAGTTATTTTAATACAGCTTCAAATTTCCTATTTATAACCTGTAATATTTTTAAAAAATCTTAATATCTACACTCAGTTACAGAATTACTTAGGAGCATATACCACTTTCTCCTTCCTCAAGGTTATTTTTGAGTTGTTTCAGGTAAATTTGGAATTCACCATTCAAAACTTAAAATGACATTTACTGCATACTTCACAATAAAACTTCTCCCAAAGTTTCAGGGTATAAACTGAACACAATTCAACATGACTGGCTACTTATTAGAATAATTATCAATACCCTGCACATTTTTCATTCTCTCTCCAAAACACAAAAAACAGATAAGAGGGGTACAATTGTTTTCCCACAATTTAGTGCTAAGAGATTAAGATTGCAACTGAACCTCGTTTGTTTTTCTGTGCTGGATCAGCAGCTCCAAGTGGAGAACCCAAGAGATGAATTTCCACAGCCCTTTCCAATAAAAGGCTGGCACACGCAGTTGTTCACTGATCTAAAGCCAAGCCCACGAAAGGACAGAATACAATACAATTTGCAATGAGATTTCCTACAAAATAAAGTTGACCTTTGACTCAAAAACAATAGTTCTGAAAAGCTAAGAAAAGTAAAGATGAAAAAGCCTTTGAGAACTTCAAGAAAGAATTTACTGAGCAAGGCTCACACAAGGGTCAAGGTACAGTTGACCCTTGAATTTGGGTCAACTGAAAAATCCACGTATAAGTAAACCTGAGAAGTTCAAACCCGTGTTATTCAAGGGTCAACTGTATATTGTTAAATAATGAAGGACATTAAAAACCTCCATGGGAAACTCTCATGATTTCCACATTCTTTTCAGATTAATAAATGCTTCCATTATCTGTCAAACCTGTTTTGACTATTTCTTGACAACACTAAGCATTCGCTCACAATATTCTAACTACATTAAAATTTTTGAGTGTTAGAAAAGTACAGTCCATATCAATTAGGGCTGCAAAACCTTGAGAGAACATCTCTCTAACACTCATTACAGATAAGTTTAGTACAGCAATCAAGTAAATAGAAATGAATCAGCTGTTGCTCCTGAAATAACACAAACTTGAAAATGACAAAATTTTCATTCTAACTACAAAAGTAACTAAAGATCTTTAATACAGATATCAAAAGCCAGATCACTTGGCTCCTGAACAATTGACAGAAAAAAAGGCTATCGATATAATAGATTGCAATGCTAAGTGAGAGAAGCAAACTATAATCCAGTTTACATCATTTAAATTTAGAATAAAAAATAGCTTTGTGCATTTATGTCTATATATACAAGGTGTTTACGGTAGGTAAAATAAGAGATTTCACTTTACTTCATACAATTCTATCTTGCTTAAAATCTTTATAACAAAAATGCATGACATTTTTAATTTTACAAAGGTTACAAAGTGATGTTAGCACTAACTGCAGTTTCACACTATTCTCAAGGATAAAATATATTTTCATTTGTTAAAAAATAAAGGGAAAGGAAAAGCTTAGCCTTTCTCTATTCTTTTATTACTATATTTAAATAAATTTAAGAGAAAAATAAAACATAATACAAAATGTACATCATACCTCAAGTCTCACTCACTGTTTAAATATGCTTATAAACTTATGGCCTATGAAGGCATCTTGAGATGGCATTTTAAATAATTTTCAACATCTGTATTATATATGGTGACTTTTCTTATTCTCAAGTGATATCGCTGGACTGTACTTTCAAACATAACGGTAAACATTACCTAGGTGCAGGAGTCAAAGCCCCAGTACTTAAAACATCTGTTTTCTTGGGGTTGGAATGCACAGTTAATTTTTAAAATTTTTCAATTACAACTGACATTCAGTATTATTTTAGGTTCATGGAGGTGAGACATTTATGTAACTTAGGAAGTGATCTCTCCCATAACTTTACTACCCACTTGGCACCATACAGTTATACATCATTACTGACTACATTCCCTATGCTGTACTTTACATCCCCATGACTGGTAACTGCCAAATTGTGGGATGCACAATTTTTATCAAGCCAGGAACTAGCCAGTAAAGCTGAACTGAATATTGAATACACTGCCAAACACTGGCTGCAGTGATGGAGCTACACATCTTAATCTGAACACTCTTAGGCAAACCTTACGACTGCTGCCTCGTTTTAGGAAAAAAGTAAACACAGGTGGAGTCTTGATGACTATAGATAGCACTGATGCAGTTCAGGTGAGAAACGAACTCTGAAGCACCCTCCCTCCCTATATGCAAATAGTAGTACACCAAGCTCTGCCCAGCCACTCCGACTAAACAAGGGGGTGGGGAACTTTGAATATCCTATTGAGAGGTTAAAGAAAACAGCCTGAGTTAATGACAAGTCACACATCCCACCAACGCCACAAGCGGTACTGAAAAATAACGCCGGCTCAATACTGGAAACTACGTTAAAGGGAAGGGTTAAAGGCTCTGGGAACCCCGCGTCCACCCCTCCACATTCCGCTCGCGCCGACGTCACATCCCACCCCAGCGGTCACCCAGGCCTTCACTCCATCACAGAGGCCCGCACATCTCACTCCAGCGATTCTTCCCACACCCTGAGCTTTCGCCACCACCGCCAGGGGGTGGGTGCACCCAGCCTCCCTAAAGTGGGGCTCCCCTCCCAGTACACCTCTCTTTTTGCTTCCCGACCTGGATCTTGCAGAGGATGGAGAAGGTCCCTACTAGCTCTAGACTGGTGAGCCCCGGAGTAGCGACCCTAGTTTTTATCCCACACACCACCCCAGCAGTATCCCTTAACTTTGCCCAACTTGTGAAGGCTTAGTTCCATGGTTTTGAGACCCCCTACTCCAAACCTGCAGGCCCTGCCCACAGAAGAGACTGGGAAAGGTCGTAAGGGGTATGACACCCACCCTGCGCCCGTCCTCTTTTCCAACCTTCTTCCGCCACAAGGACCCTCAGCTCAACCCAACTATTCCCAAAGCCCCCTCCCCTTTTTGGAACAGGTTCTAGTAACCAGTCTCATACTGGGGCTACTGGGGCAGCTTTAGAACGGTGACCTCCGTGACCCCATTCCCCTCCCCCTCCTGCCCACTCGGAGGCACCCAGGTACCCGCCGCCGCACGCGTACCAGGTGTCTGCGGGCCACCTCCGGGGATGTCTAGCTGCTGCGCGCCGGGAGACGGGAGGCCTTTACGTTCCTTCTGGGACTCCCGTCGGCCGCCGCCCGCGCCGGGTCTGTGACCCGAGGCCCCTGCCGGGCTCCTGCCACCGCGGTTGCCGGCCCCGGCCGCCGCCACCTCGTCCCGCCTCTTGCGCTGCAGCTGCTGCTGGCGTCTGCGCTCGGCCTCGCGCAGGATGTCGAACGGGTCCGACTCATCGTCCAGCAGTTGGTGGAAGCGGTTGGCTATCACGCAGCCGAAACTCTCTTGCATCGCGGCGCCTGCGGCGGCCGCGGCCACGGGGCTCCCCAGAACGCCCTTCATGCCGCCGCGGCCACTGCGGGCCGGCCGAGAGCAGCCCACGCGAGCGAGTCTCAGCGAAGCTGGTGGCAAGGGCCCATCACGCACGCCGCTGCTGCCGTGCCCGCCGGGTCCCCTCTCCCCGCGTCAGCCCCGCGCTGCCACTGCTCCTTACCCAGCCGCCTCCAGAGAGCCAATCAGAGCGTGCGGATACGCCCCTTTTCCTAGCGGGCACCCTGGAAGTCCAATCAGAGGCCGGCTGCTGTCGCGTCTGGCACTCTTATGCCCCGCCCCTCGACTCACAAGGAGGGGCCAAGCCCAAGAGGCGGAGCTACTGGGAGGGGCTCCAAGTTTTGTAGTCCTTGCAGGTCAGCTTGTGTGGGTGGGTCCCGGCCCTTATTTATGTTCTCTTTGGTACTGAGTTCACGTTCGTTATTGGCTACTCTTCTCTGTAGCTTATGTATTCATTTAGCCATTGAGCAACTATATATTGAACACTTACTATGTGCCAGGCATTATGTTGTAGGAGATACAAGCTCCGTGTTTTCATGGAAGTTGTAGAACAGAGACAGAAAAAATGTCCCTAAGGAAAGGCACAGACCTCTCTATGAGATAGCAAAGGACTCTGAAGCTTTCCCTGGGAAGTGCTGATTAAGCGGAGATCTGAAGGATGGCAATGAACGGAAGCAATGGTAAGTGCAGAAATCTTAAGGTGGGGTGAGCACAGCCCATTCACAAGCTCAAAAAAGACCTGTGACCAGGGTTGCAAAGAGTCGGGGGAGGGCTTTATTTGGTCTTTATTCTAGGAGTACTAGGTAGCAAATTTTAAACATGAGCATATGCTTGAAAAGGCTACTCTGGCTGCAACTTGAAGGACTTGGAGGGAGTTCAACTAAGCAGAAGATTGTTGCTGAGCTCCAGGAAAGAACTGATGATAGTGACTTGGACTAGAATGATGGCAGTGGAGGTAAAGAGAGTAGTAGATTCAAGAGCTATTTTCCAAGTTTTATCAACAAGTCTTGGTGATACACTAGATGAGGAGGAGAAAGAGCGGGGTATGATGACTTCTGTTTTTCTCTCTGGTACAGCTGGGATGGTGATGCTATTCACAATGAATTAGAGCACTGGAAGAGAACACTTTGATGAGGATCATAAGTTCAGTCTTGGACATATTGAGGTTTGGGGTTAAGTTTGTTTTTCTTTTGAGACATTCAGTTGAGGCCTGTAGGTCAGAGAACACCAAGAACTGGACTTCTTCCAGGAACTCTTGCCTAGGCCCCAGGGCAGACACTCTTGGCTGCCCATCCTACAGCTCTTTTTTCCCTCTTACCTGTATTTTGTTAGGGTGTAGGTGGCTGTATGTCCCAGGGGAAGTTGGGCCCTCTTTCAGCCTCAAAGTTGATTAATCTTAAATCATGTATTGTACTTCCATTCCCTTGCTAATGATTAGTGTAGGAATAGGCTTGTGATGCAAATCTGGCAGAATAGACCCAAGGGGAAGTACTCTGGAGGATATTTGGGAGCATTTTTCTTATACCTAAAAAGGGATTTGGAAGGCATCTGCCATCTTCCCACTTCTCTTCTTTGAGAAGAGTACATGATGCCTTGAGTTATCATTCCCTATTGTGACTATGACGATGGCAGAGCAGAGGCATGGAGAAAACCTAGTTCCTGATGTTGAGCTGCTGACTTACCCTGCTCAGGAACCTTCCTACTCAGATTTATTATTAAATAAGATGATAAATGCCATTATTGTTTAAGCTACTATTTTTTAAATTTTATTTTACTTTTTAAAGATTTTATTTATTTATTTTTAGAGGGGGGAAGAGAAGGAGAGAGGGAGAGAAACATCAATGTGTGGTTGCCTGTTGAGCACCTCCTACTGGGGAGCTGGCCTGCAACCCAGGCATGTGCCCTAGACTGGGAATCGACCCAGCAACCCTTTGATTTGCAGGCTGGCACTCAATCCACCCAGCCACACCGTGAGGACTAAGCTACTCTTAGTTGTACTTGTTTCCTGCATCCGGAAGAATCCTGTTAGAGCATCTGGCTCATGTGCATCATTACCCTTTTTTACTTTTCCTTTAATAGCAAATGGAAAAGGAACCCTTAATCCTAACTGTTGCCAGGTCTGTGTTTTACTCACTTATTTAATTTTTTGTCATTCCTCAGGAGGAAATGGATGAGGTCTGACCTTTTCATTGCAATTTATACTCCCAGTGCTTAGCTTTCTATGTGGTTGTACAGTAGATTCTCAAAATTTGTTGAATGTCTGAAGATTTTGAGATTTGTTGGTCATCTCCTTCTTAGTCAGCATAGGTTTATGATTAAAAGGCTGTAATTTTTTTACCTAAAGAGTTGAGAGCAGGTAGTCAAACAAAAACTCACACCTGAATGCTTATAGCAGCACTATTCACAATAGCCAAAAGATGGAAACAACCCAAATGTACATCAACTGATGAACACATAAACAAAATGTGATACAATGGATAAATATTTGGCAGTAAAAAGGAATCAAATTACTGATGCCTGCTACAACATGGTTGAATCTTGAAACCATTATGCTAAGTGAAAGAAGCCAGACATGGATATTATATGATGTCATTTATATGAAATGTCCATAATAGGCAAATCCATAGAGGCAGAAAGCAGATCAGTGGCTGCCAGTGGTTCTGAGGGAAGGGTATGGGGAGTCACTGCTTAATGGGCATGAGGTAGTGTGTTGGGGTGAAGAAAACTTTCAGAAACTGTATCGTGATGATGGTTACACAAAATGTGAATGTACTAAATACCATTGAATTGCACACTTTAAAGTGTTTATGTTATGGGAGAAACTCCCGGAAACTCATTCTCGCCTATGGAGTAAAAAATTACAGATCAGCAGGTCTATTAGTGTGCAAGCAGGGTTTATTGTTGATTTCCCATGGAAGACAGCAGCCTAGGTCTTCCTAGGTGGGGGGTGAAAGGCATAGGCAAAGCAGGGTAATGGCAGCGAAAGTTAAGGATGGCCAAAGGCCAGGGTTGCAAGTACAAGCCCAGGTGACCAGAGGTTGGGTGGCCTGAGGACAGGCAGCCAGAGATCCAAGAGAGTCCTTTGTTTTGAGAACTTACATAGTTGGCAGGATGGAGTGAAGAAGTTACACATCGATTGGCAGGTGAAAGTGATACCAGCTTTTGGGGAGAGTAGAGAGCGGGAGGGACATGACTACCCAAACTTAGGTATATGTGAGGGTCTGTTAGCCCAAATCCTTATCTTGCTCCAGAACCTCTTTGTTCATCTTGTTGTAAAATAGGTATGTGAGAGGAGGCAGTTGATTAAAGTTGGGGCACCTACCCGAAGTCATTTGTGTAAGCATTAGGGACTCCCTCGTAAAACAGATAGTGACTAGAGGTGGGCAATTAATGAGTGTTGTTTTATGGGCTTTGGCACTCTGGATCCCCTGCCATCTTCCAGGCCTTAGGATGAATGCACAGTTTAAAACGCTTTCTCTCCCAGATAGTGGAGATGGTTCACAGAATTTCAAGGACTGCCCTCCTCCCATGTTAGCATGGTGTTTTCTGTGATGTTGGAACACCTGGTAATATTATCAGACCAGGCTCAGGGCTGCTGAGTTAGTGGGTGAGACATGTCTCCCTCCTCCTTCCTGCCTTGATTTTGCTATCCTATCCAACAGTCAAAATAATAAATTTTATATTTATTTTACCACATTAAAAAAAAAAACCCAGCCCTGGCTGGTATGGCTCAGTGGATTGAGTGCCAGCCTGCAAACCAGAGGCTTGAGGATTCAATTCCCAGTCAGGGCACATGCCTGGGTTGTAGACCAGGTCCCCAGTAGGGGACGTGTGAGCGGCAACCACACATTGATCTTTCTCTTTCTCCTTCCCTTCTTCTCTCTCTAAAAATAAATAAGTAAAATCTTAAAAAAAATAAAATAAAAACATGTATTTTGGAGTTAGACCTTGATTTAAACCCTGGCTTGGCCACTAACTTTGTGACCTTGGTCATGTTCCTCATTTTTGATCCTCTCTTCTATAAAATGAAGTCAATAATTGTACCTACTTGAGAGGGTTATTGTGAGGATGAGGCCATATAATGTATACAAAGTGTTCAAAACCATGCCTGGCACAGAGTATAAGTCCTCATTCAAAGTTATGATCAACATTACTACTCTCATCATCATCATTTTGCATCAGGCCTAAGACTAGATAGAGTTTGAACAATGCCTCATCATTACAAAGTGAATGAAATTTTCAAAGATTCTTCATGCCGCAGAATCACCACGTGCACCAGAGATTGCACTTTGAGAAGCATTTCTTCAAGCTGAAGTTGTATCTGGCATTTTTAAGCTGCCCATCACCAAGCCACACCACCAAGGAATCATTACCACTTGAGAGAAGGGCCTGTGATCTTCCTACTGGACATCTGAAGACATCCCACTCCCCCATTCTCCTGCTATCATTCTGAGATAGCCAACCACAGCAAGTTCTTAAGGCATGCCCTGTGAGCACTCTATTCTAATTCCCAAATCATAGCTCCCTAAAGCAGTTATCGGTAAACCAATACTAGTTGCTCCAGGGTTAAGAACACTTTTAGCTCTGGCCTGTGTGGCCCAGTTGGTTGAGTGTTGTCAGCAGTAAACCTAAAGGTTGTAGGTTCGATACCTGGTCAGGGCGCATGCCTGGGTTGACAGTTCAGTCCTGGTTGTGGGGCGTGTGAGAGGCAACTGATTTATGTTTCTCTCTCACATTGATGTTTCTCTCCCTCTCTCCATCCCTTCCCCTCTCTCAAAAACCAATACATAAATTTTAAAAAATATACCTTTAGAACCACTGAAATAGAGATGAGTAGCCTCTACCTGGTATTAGCTCTTATGGGGCTATTCATTAATGTAGAACTTACTGACTGTAACTTATTAAGCAGCCTCCCATTTTTTCCTGACCATTTTTCTGGGAGATTGCATCCATGAATGTATTCCTGTAATACAACTTCACCACATTAGCATACGTTATTTGCAACATTATATTTAATGTGGTCAGTTGGATAGACTAAACTTTCTAGTAATTCCAAGATATAAAAACCATGTCTGGTAATTATAATATCAAACAAAAAATCAAAACCACACACACACATCCATATAGTTTAGATGATAAGGCATACCAAAGAAACAGTGAGGTGTGGATGCCGAATAATCCCACCATCCCTTCCACAGCTATTTTTTATTAGCACCAGTGGAAATGCAGTGAAGTTTAACTACATACAAAATGTAAATTACTTTGGGTTATTTAATATATGAACTCCACTAGGAATAATAAAATATACTAACATCTTCAAGATTGACAAATACACAGAGAAGTCAGTTCAGAACTAAAAAATATTTAGCTTTATTACTTTTAATTACATTCAGGAACCAACAACTGGGTGAGGGCCCATAAGGCTGTAAAAGGTATTTTTGTCAATCACCAGAGTTACATTCCATGTATTCTGTTCTACGACTGGATTACTACTATCTCTCTGCTTACTTTGTCTCTTCTATAAAATTAGGATGATTATAATCAGTCCTGTGTTCATATTTTGATGGAAAGATAAAACCAAAGAAGTAAATTTTAAAAGATAAAAAGAAAGTACACTTCCTTCCGTTGTTTCTACTTGCATAATATATACAAAAACAAAAATATTTTTCTTAACTCTGAGAGGATTTCTTCTGTCCTTTATGCCAGCTGAGTCTATTGTGATAAGATCAATGAAACTAAGTTTCTGGTTTAGTTACAAGGTTGATAAGTGAATTCAAATTTGGTTTCTCACAGCAAATGAATAAAGCAAGTATGTAGTCTCAAAGTTAGGGGTTGTAGAACCATTAACAACCAAGATGCTATAAGAGAACTTCTAGCAAGCCCAAATCTATTTATGATGACCAGACGTTTTAAATCTGGAAAGTACCTGTACCCAACCTACCAACATTTGTGTTGTTCCTGGTGTCATTGAGGTTTCTCCAGCCCACTTTCTGGTGGCAACTTGATCCTCAGAGCACTGTGCAAACAGAACAGTTTTTTTATTTGCTTGAAATTCCTACTATTAAAATTTTGAGATTGGTTATAACTTTCATCAAGGCTGAATAAAATAATTTGGAATTTAGAACATTTAAGTTCTACATTTTTCCAGGTCCTTCCTGTTGTGAGCCACAGAAAACCCACCTGGAATAAGTAAAGCAAAGGACTTTGTTGGCTCATGAAAAAAAGATCAAGAATAGATCAGACATAGCTGGGTTGGGGGTAAACCATGTTAGGACCTGAATGGCTCTGTTACCGCCATGCTCTCTGCTTTATTTTCTTCTGTATTGGTTCCCCTTTTACAAGTTTCTCTCCCCACATGGTTCTGGCACTGCAGTGGTAAAGGCTTAGAGCTGTTAACCCAGCCAGAAAAGAAAGGGGACTTTAATGTCAACATAGGCACCGGTGTCCCAGAATTGAATTAATTGGTATTAATTAATACCAAAGGGTATTTATATTTATTATTTTTACTGAACAAAAGGCCTGTATTGTCTGCATTTATTTTCTTTTTAGTTATTGAAATATGCCTCAAACTTCTCAGTTTGAAAACCAAAGCTATTACCTAATCAGTCTTTTTAAAAAATTTAATCTTTATTGTATATTTTTTCCATTACCATTTAGTCCCCTTATACCACCCCTCAGCAATCACCACACTGTTGTCCATGTCCATGAGTCCTTTTTCCTGTTTGCTCACTCCCTCCACCCCCTAACCTCCCTCCCGACTTTCTGTCATCCTGCTCTCCATCTATGAGTCTGTCCCCATTTTCCTTGTTAGTTCAGTTTGTTCATTAGCTTCCACATATGAGTGATATCATATGGTATTTATCTTCCTTTAATATGCTTATTTCACTTAGCATGATGTTCTTCAGGTGCATCCATACTGTTGCAAATGATAAAATTTTCTTCTTTTATGGCCAAGTAGTATTGCATTGTGTAAATGTCCCATATTTATTTTATCCACTCATCCACTGATGGACACTTGTGCTGCTTCCATATCCTGGAAATTGTAAATAACGCTGCAATGAACATAGGAGTATTTATGTTTTTTCAAATTAGTGTTTTGAGTTCCTTCGGATATATTCCCACAGGTGGGATTTCCTGATCAAAAAGCAGATCCATTTTTAATTTTTTGAAGTATCACCATACTGCTTTCCACACTGGCTGTACCGATCGTCATTCCCACCAACAGTGCAAAAGTTTTCCTCTTTCTCCACATCCTCGCCAGCACTTGTTTGTGGATTTATTGATGATAGCCATTCTGACAGTTGTGAGATAATATTTTATTGCAGTTCTAATTTACATTTCTCTGATGATTAGTGATGTTCAACATCTTTTCCTATGTCTATTGGCTATCTCTATGTCCTCTTTGGAGAAGTGTGTGTTTGGGTCCTTTGCCCATTTTTTAATTGGGTTGTTTGATTTTTGCTGTTGAGTTTTGTAAGTTCTTTATAAATTTTGGATACTAACCCCTTATCAGATGTATTGACAAATATGTTCTCCCATTCTGTGGGTTGTCTTTTTATTTTATCAATTTCCTTTGCTATGTAAAAACCTTTCAGATTGATGTAGTCCCATTGTTTATTTTTTCTTTTGTTTCCCTTGCCTAGGGAGATAAATCCAATAAAATATTCTACGAGCAATGTCTGAGAATTTGCTGCCTATGTTTTCTTCAAGGATTTTTATGGTTTCTGGTCTAACACTTAAGTTTTTGATCCATTTTGAATTTATCCTTGTGTGGTATAAGAAGGTGGTCTAGTTTCATTTTTCTGCACCTATCTGTCCAATTTTTCCAACACTGTTTATTGAATAAACTAACCTTAGCCCATTGTATATGCTTGCTTCTTCTGTCGAATATTAATTGACTATAAAGGTGTGAGTTTATTTCTGGGCTCTGTATTTATTCTCTAAACAGAGAATCTGTTTATTCAGATTCTCTGATTCTTCCTGATTTAGTTTTGGAAGATTTCGTGCTTCTAGGAATTTATCCATTTTGTTCAGGTTGTCCAGTTCATTAGCAAATAGTTCATAATATTTTCCTACAATCCTTTGTATTTCTTTTGGGCCAGTTGTTATTTCTCCTCTTTCATTTCTGATTTTATTTATATGGATCTTTTCTCTTTTTTTTCTTGATGACTGTGGTTAAAGGTTTGTCAATCTCGTTTATCTTTTCAAAGAACCAGTTCTTGAATCCATTGATATTTTGTATTTTTTTTAGACTCTATTTTGTTTATTTCTGCTCTGATCTTTAGTATTTCCTTCCTTCTACTCACTTTGGGCTTTTTTTGTTTTTCTTTTTCAAGTTCCTTTAAGTGTGAAGTTAGATTGTTTATTTGAGCTTTTTCTTTTTTCCTTTTTTTTTTTTTTTTTTTGGTTTGGAGATAGGCCTCTAGTGCGATGAATTTCCCTGTTAGGATTACTTTCCTGGTGTCCCACAGATTTTGGATTGTTGTGTCCTTCTTTTCATTTCTTTCAAGGTATCATTCAATTTCTTCCCTGATGTCATTGTTGACTTATTCATTGTTTAATAACATGTTATTTAACTCCATGTCTTCAAATGTTTTTCAGTGTTTTTCTTGTGATTGATTTCTAGTTTCATAGCATTGTGGTCAGAGAAGATGCTTCATATGATATCAGTCTTCTTAAATTTACTGAGACTTGTTTTGTGTCCTAGTTGTGGTCTCTCCTAGAAAACATTCCATGTGCACTTGAAAAGTTTGCATATTCTGCTGCGTTGGGGTGAAATGCTCTGAAGATATCAATTAAATCCATTTGATCTAGTCTGTCATTTAAGGCCGCTGTCCCCTTGTTGATTTTTTGACTGGAAGGTCTATCCATTGAAGTCAATTGGGTGTTAAAATCCCCAACTATGACTGTGTTTCTGTAGATCTCTCCCTTTATGTCCATCAAGATTTGCTTTACATATTTAGGTGCTCCTATGTTGGCTGTGTAAATGTTTACTAGGGTTATATCCTCTTGCTGGATTGTTCCCTTTATCATGGAATGCCATTTTTCTCTTACTACAGCCTTGGTTTTTAAAGTCTATTTTATCAATATAAGTACTGCTACCCCAGCTTTTTTTCCTTTTCATTTTCATGAAATAACTTTTCCCATCCCTTTACTTTTAGTCTGTGTATATGTTTAGATCTGAGATGTGTCTCTCAAAGGCAGCATATATATGGGGTGTTTTCTTATCCATTCAGCTTACCTATGTCTTTTGGTTGGAGCATTTAAACCATTTACATTTAAGGTGATTGTAGATAGATACATATTAAGTGCCATTTTATTGTTAGACTCTTTTCTTTCTTTCTGTTCTTCTCCCTCCCCTTCCCCCCCTCCTTCCCCCACCCCCTCCTCCCCCTCCTCCCCATCCACCCCTCCTCTCCCTCCTCCTCCCATTCTCCTTCCCCTTCTTCTTCTTCTTCTTCTTCTTCCTATTCCTCTTCCTCTTCCCTTTCCTCTTCTTCTCCTCTAGCAAGCCCTTTAATATTTGTTGCAGTCCTCATTTGGCATTAATAAGCTCCTTTAGCTTTTTCTTGTCTGGGAAGCTCCTTATTTCTCAATCAATTTTAAATGTTAGCCTTGAGATGACCAGCTGAAAGAAAAATAACTTTGAGAGCATAGAAGGAGGAGCAATAATAAGAGCAGGGAATCAGGGCAAGGCAAAAAGAGAAAGAAAGTAAAATTTATATTGTAAATAAAAAAAGGAAAACTATACCTTCAAGGATCATTTCTATAGTTTGTTACTAGAGAATTTCTCTGAACCTGTAGAGCACCTGAAACCACAAGGAGGAGGCACAGTGTTCTCACCTGAGCATGAAACCAGCTTTTGGTGTTGCTTTTGCAATGGCCAATAGCCATTGATGATTGTTCTTCTCTTCCTTTTGAAGAGTAAGAGGGAGAGAACACAGTCTGAGTGGAAAAAAAGGAGGAATGAAGAAGGCAGAATGGAGCAAGAGAAGGAAAGTGTATAGTATTAGGTTTACACAGAAATTTAAAAAATATATAGTGAGAGAGATAATGAAAAAGGAAAAATAAGTAAATTAAAAAAATAGGAACCAAATTGTAGAAAAAGACCCACCACAGCTCTATCAACAACAAATGAACTAATTAATATAGGTGGGATGGGAATAAGAGGGAAAAAAGAAAGAAAAGCTTAAGAGGAAAGGGAAGTGATTGGAGCTACCTTTCCCCAGTATGGCTCACTCCTTAAATTCTTTTGCATCCCTGCTGAGATGTCCACTTATAATCATCAAAGTTTGAGTACCTGGTATAACCAGGGGACTCTGCTACTACTATGAGAGAAGTCTTCATCTAAGTTCACAAAGAGGCTTTCCATTTAGGTTGGGGAGAGGGGCAGCATATACATTAAGAATGTGCTCATTTAACTAATAATGTCATCATTTTAAAAATGTGCTCCAGATACAATGTAATTGTTAACACAATGGGCTGACTCATATATCTTGACAAGTTAATTTATAGAGCAGTATTTTGAGCCATAGACCCCATATAGCAGACACTTAGCAGTTAGAGGCCATTCCTCTGCACATGTGTTTGTCCTCTTGGGCCTTATTCTTTTGTCCATATGGCTTTTTAAAAATTTACATGACTAATATATGAATACTTCCACTGGAAAAATGTAATATAGAAATGTACCAAGAAAAAGAAGAAATTCTTTTTGCATACTATCACATATCATAGTAGGGTTCTGAACACACACTATAAATGACTATGTTGATTTTCAGATACTTTCAGATATTTCTGATGGAGAGATAACCATTGAGGCAAGAAAAAAATTAAAACCATAAGAAACTGCTTTGCAGACATTGATGCAAATACATTTGAAAACCTAGAGCAAATTAATAATTTCCCACAAGAGTTAAAGAGCTTAAAGAAACTAACATCCATAGAAGAAACAGAAAAAAAGTATTAAGTAACTACTCTAAGAAAAAGCACCAGGCCCATATGATTTCACAGGGGAATCTACTAAACCATTAACCTAGAACATTAAAAAGGAAGGAAACTTCCTAATTTCTCTTATGAAGCAAATATAACACTGATATCTAAATTAGATACAGTACAAAGAAACTATTGTCCAATATCATTCATGAATATTCTAAAAATTCTAAACAAAATAATAGCAAAAAGAATTCAATACCACATTAAGAAAATAATACACCATGGCCAAGTGGGATTTATTCAAGGAATGCAAATCTGCCTTGAAATCAATTAATATCATAGCCAATATTAATAAATCTAGTAGAAATATCATTATTCCATAGAAGCTGAAAAAACCTTTGACTAGGTGAACACCTATTTATCATAAAACACACAAAAACATAGTAATTAAAGAATACTTTCTTAAGGTGATAGAAAAAATGTATATACATACTTTACTCCTAAAGCTAGTTCTGTATTTAATGGAAAAATACTACAGGTAATTCTTCTAGGATTTGAAAGAAGACAAGGATGTGCACTGTTCACTACTATTCACCATTGTATAGAGGTATTAACCAAAACAATTAGACAAGAGTAATCAATTAGAGGCATCAGAACAGGTAGAGAAGTAAAAATATATGTATTTACAGATGATATGAGAGTATACTTGGAAATTTCCAGAAAAATAAGTAATAAAATTAATTTAAACAACAAAAGAATTCAGTGAAATAGCAGGATATAACATTAACATACAAAAATCAATAGCTTTTACATATACAAACAGTAAACAGAAAACATAATGTTAGAGAAAACATGATTTACTATAGCAACAAACAAGATTAAGCATGTAAAATTACATTTTTTTAAAGATTTGATTTATTTTTAGAGAGTGGAAAGGAGGGAGAGAAACATCGAAGTGTGAGAGAAACATCGGTCAGTTGCCTCTCACACACTCCCAACCCGGGACCTGACCGACAACCCAGGCATGTGCCCTGACTTGAATCAAATTGGTGACCTTTCGTTTTGCAGAATTACGCCCAAACCAATGAGCCACTCCAGTCAAGGCTTTCAGATTAAATTTAAAAAGAAGGAGAAGGAGAGGAAGAGCTAAAACACTACTGAAAGGTATGAAAATAGACTTGAAAAAATAAAAAGATCTCCTCTGTTGTTGGGATAGAGTGACATTATAAAGATATAAGTTCTTTCCAATTTGTAAATTTAATGCAATCTCAATAAAAATACCAACAAACCATTGACTTTTCTGACTCTCTTTAGAGAGTCAGAAAAGTTGATACTAAAGTTAATATAGAAAAACAAACATGCAAGTATGACCAAGAAAACACTGAAAAAGACAAACTGTGTGGGGACTAGCATTACTAGCTAATAATATACATAAATCACTATAATTAAAACATTAAGTCACTGGTGAATGAAAAGGCAAATAGTGAAATAGAACATAAAGTTAAAATTAGACCCGAATACCTAGGAAACAGTATATGACAAAGATGGAGTCTTAAGTTACTAAGGTAAAGATGAAATTTCTAATAAATTTGTGTGACAATTTTTTTTCAAAATCCTCACCCAAGGATATGTTTATTGATGA
This sequence comes from Desmodus rotundus, assembly GCF_022682495.2. Taxonomy (NCBI): domain Eukaryota; kingdom Metazoa; phylum Chordata; class Mammalia; order Chiroptera; family Phyllostomidae; genus Desmodus; species Desmodus rotundus. The sequence continues at coordinate 78,382,489 of NC_071387.1, forward strand.
GAGAGAAAGAGAGAGAGAGAGAGAGAGAGAGAGAGAGAGAGAGAGAAACATCAATTGTTTGCCTCTCCCACATACCCCTACTGGGAATACAATCTACAACTTTCTGATGTACTGGATTATGTTTCAACCATCTGAGCCCCCCTACCAGGGCATGCCAAAAATACATCATAAATGTACATAGCTGTCATTTAATATTATTTTTAAAAATTATTTTATTGTTCAAGTACAGTTGTCTATATTTACCCCCCACCACTCCACCCCCACCCCAACCATCCCCACCTCCTTCCCCTGATTCCACCCCCCTTGGTTTTGTCCATGTGTCCTTTATAGTTATTCCTAAAAACCCTTCCCCCTTTCCCCCCATAATCCCCTCCCACCTCCCCTCTGGTTACTGTCAGATTGTTCTTAATTTCAATGTCTCTGGTTATATTTTGCTTGCTTGTTTGTTTTGTTGATTAGGTTCCTCTTAAAAGTGAGATCATATGGTACTTGTCTTTCACCAACAATTAGGCAGTTCCTCAAAAAGTGGAGCATATAGTTGCCATATGACCCAGCAATTCTACTTCTAGGTATTACTCAAGAGAAATAAAAACGTACATCCACATAAAAACTTGTACATGAATGTTCATACCACCACTGTCCATAATAACCAAAAAGTAGAAACCATCCAAATATCCACAAACTGATAAATGGAGAAACAACATGTGGTATTTATCCATGCAATGAATGCTTTCCAGCCATAAAGAGGAATGAAATACTTATGTATACCTCAAAATGATAAGCCTTTAAAACATGCTTAATGAAAGAAACCAGTCACAAATGCAAGGTGAAGGGTGTTCGACAGTGTAATTGATCAATTCTCTTCAAGGGCGCCAGGGTCATGAAAGACAAGGAAACACAGTAAAACTGCTGTTGGCCGGAGTGTGGTAAGGCCAGAGGATAACCTTTCTCTGTGAGATTCTACACAGATTGTGCAAGAGGAAAGTGGAAAAATGGGTGAAATTTGAATAAGGATTATAGTTTATTTAATAATCCTAATGTTAATTTCCTGATTTTGATATTAGGGGAAGTACTAGGGGAAGCTGAGTGAGGGATATTTGGAAACTCTCTCTACTATTTTTGCAACTCTCCTGTAAGTCCGTTATGAATGAAAATTTAAAAAATATATACATCCGCTATAACTGTACTGACACCATTCTCCAAAGTTAATCTCTGACCTCTGACACAAAGAAGAGGAATAGGACTTAAAAATGGATTTGTCCTTACTTACCTTGATTAAATGGCAGTAAGATAAAATGCCGCAGCAGAAAGCTTCCATAGATACATAGTGTACTGACTGCCTTTGAGAAAAGCTTACAACTAGGGCATCCAACAGATGGTCAGTAAAATCCCGAGTCACTTCAATGACCTCTTTCACAATTTAAGTGCTTGTTGGAAGTATTAATCAGCTGTCTTATTAAACTGCTTCATTTAAATCTGTTTTGGATTTTATTCTAACATGCCGTAATATTTAGTCATAGCCGCAAGTTATTTTAAACTTGATTCCAAATCCAGCTGATAACTCATCACTGTGGGTCTAAAATAATGAAGCTTATGTCTTTTGTGGAGCATAAGAGAATAACTATTAGTACCTCACGGTCATTCAGTTGCAGTCAAGGCTCTGTGGAAGGGTAAAACTGCGCATCTCCTGACGCTGCTGACCGCGGGGGTGTTGAGAAATGCTTAGAAGATGGGGTTAGCACGCCCTAATCACCACCTGTGTCAACAAAAACAATTGCAGGCTAATGATAGCAAAATGTCTTTGTATGAATAATTGAAACTGCTTCAATCCTGTGTAAATTTTGCAAAAGGATTTGCTATTTTGTATTGATATGTAACATACCCTAAGTGAAAACATCATGTTTGTTATGAGAAGTAGTATCAGGGCAAGTCCCTTGATGCTGCCTTTCATCAGGACCGCCACTCCCAGCACACTCCCAACACACTCCCAACACACTCCCAACACACTCCCAACACACTCAGGTGAGAGTCCTGGATCCTTCGTGTCCCTGTACTACCATGAATATGGCAGTCACAAGCTGCGGAGGTTTATCAGGTTATGCCTAGTGTTGTTAAACTTCTAACTGTGATTTGTATCTGATTATTCAAGTTACACAGCCAGCCAAGAAAAATTTTACTGTGCTCTCATGAGGTTAAGACTCAGTAAGATGATTATTTTCTATGTGGTTTACATGGGCCCAAAATTTACAAGTCCATTGTATTTGTATGAAATTATAGTTACAAAATGTCTTTTGTAGGAGTGTGTGGTATGTGTGTTGTGTGTGTGTGTTTGTTTGGGCTTACAAACAGAAATTTAATTCTCATAGTTCTGGAGGCTGGAAGTCCAAGATCGAGTTGCCAGCACCATCAGCTGAAGGCCCTTTTCTGGGTCACAGACTTCTGGCTGTATCCTCTGAGGGCAGAAAAGGCTATGAAGCTCTATTGGGTCTCTTATGAGAGTATTAATGCCATTCATAAGTTCTTCACCCTCATGAAATAATTACCTTCCAAAGGCTGTGCCTGCTAATAACATCACCTTTGGGAGTGAGGATTTCAAAACATGAATTTTGGGGGAGCACAAATATTTAGAACAGAGCACAGTGGTTTTCTACGTAAAAGTCTAGAATTCTTCTAATTGATTAAAACCCAAACAAGTTCTTCTGACTCCTTTTTCTGCAACCACATCATATAGCTCCTATATTATCTCCAGCCTCCTTGGCCCCCGTATCTTCAGCTCTAACCTCTCCCCCGTGCCCTTACCACCATGGTTTTCAGCGTCCAGCCTAGAGATTATTTCAACCAAGCTGAGCTCTGGTCTGGATTGGGTTTCTGAGGACCATGTTGGAGCAGTTATTTTTTGGAGGCTTGAGTCACACGTCATAGCCTGTGTAGGTGTAAAGTTGCAACTGTGTAGTGGAGAACATTTTCGTCAGCACCTTTTCAACATGTGGTACTGGAGTTAATAGCCTGGGCACCACAGGACAGCACTTACACATCCGGACTGTGATGACAGTAGAGGCTGACTTGTCGCCCTTGCCTGTATCCACACCCCAGGACTCTTCGCCCACTGGGAAAGGGCTTGGCTGGAGGAAACCTAGAGCATGAGCCTATAAAGCTGGGGGCACAGGGTGGACCCAAGTGTCCAGGTGTACAGGTAGTACTAGGTCCGACAAAATAAAAATTGAATTAAAAAAAGGAGAAAGGACATAGGACACAATAAATAAACAAGGAATAGATAAATATATCATGGAGTAGAATAGTACCATGCTTAGTGGGATTTAACATGTAATAATTATAACAACATTGAGAACAACTAACATTTATTGAGAGCTCACTACATACCACATAGAGGTACGTACAATGCCCAACTTGACAAAACAGTGCCATGGCTATGCTCTTACCCAATTAACTATTGTATGATAAAGGTAAAAGGATCTCAATTCAGTGGGGGAGAGATGAACTTTTCCATAAATATTGTTGGAAAAATTGGCTCTTATATTAGTTAAGGTAACACTAGCTGCTCTAACTTTATTGTTGAACAATATAAAATATTACTTCTCTCTCACTTAAAGTCCAAAATGGGTGTTCCTGATTGGTGGTGGTCCTTCTCCAAATAATGATTCAAGGATTAAGACTTCTGCCATCTTAGGATATTAGCACTTTCAAAACATGGTTTCCGTGGCTTTGCGCTCAACTGCATCAGCCAGAAGAGGAGAAAGAGTGTGGAGGGTACAAAAGGGAAGTATTTATGGGCCGGACCTAAATGAAGAGTCATAATTTCTACTGACATTTCCTCCCTACAACCTAGTCACCTGTTCACATCTCACTGCAAAAGAAGGCTAAAAGAGGCAGAATGCTTTATGCCCAGGAAGCAGTAATGTTTTGATGAGCATCTAACTGTCTCTGCTACAGTTATCCACTAGGATTTTCAAAATAAGCTATATTTGTATTTTATATCATATTCATGAAAACAAATTTAGGATGACTTAATAAGCTAATACCAAAATCACCTATGAAAGTATCAGAACTTTCAATTATAAAAAAAATATCAAAATATTTTTTTTTAATAATTGGGGTTAAAAAGGTCCTTAACAAATCACAGAACCCAGAAGCTATTAAGGAAAAGATTGTCAGATTTAAATGTATGAAAACTAAAAATATCTGAACAATAAAAGATACTGTAAACATTCTAAAGAAAGTAACAGATAAGCCCTGGCTGGTGAGATTCAGTGGACTGAGCGTCAGCCAATGAACCTAAAGGTTGCTGGTTTGATTCCCAGTTGGGGCACATTCCTGGGTTGTAGGCTAGGTCTCCGATTGGGGGCATGCAAGAGATAACTGATCCATGTTTCTCTCCCTCTCGTTCTCTCTCTTCCACTCTCTCTAAATACATATTTTTTTAAACCTCAAAAAAAAACTTTGTTAAAATAACAGATAAGAAAATATTCACATCATATATAATTAGCATTAGATAAATATGTAGAATATACAAATACTTATACAGTCATTGAGAAAAAGACAACTCACTGGATAAATACACCAATGATATGAACAGGAAATTTTCCGAAGAAAAAGAAATCAATAGCCAGCAAACATATAAAAAGGTGCTCAAATACAACATTGTCAAGGAAATACAAATTTACATGATTTTTGCCTGTTAGTTTTGCAACAATAAAAAATATGTATAATGCTCAAGATTAAAGTAAATGTGAGGAAATAGGAACACCTTTTATATTATTGGCAGGAATATAAATAAAACACCACAACATTTTAGAAAGGCAATTTGGTAATATCAGTAAAATTTCTATAGCTTTGGAGACTTCCAGCCAAGATGAAGGTGTAGGTAGATATACTTTGCCTCCTCGCTCAACCAAAAGAAGGACAACAACAAATTTAAAAACAAAAACCAACCAGAACTGCCAGAAAATCGAACTGTATGGAAGTCTGACAACCAAGGAGTTAAAGAAGAAACATTCATCCAGACCGGTAGGAAGGGTGGAGACGGACAACCAGGTGGAGAGGACATGGGACAAGGAGGACCAGGGTGGTCAAGGCAATGGCTGGTGGAGCAGATGGCCCCACATTTGTGGGCGGATGAACTGGGAGGAATAACCGGGGAGCCAGACAGACTGTGCAATCCAGGGTAGCAGTGCAGAGAAATAAAGTCTCAAGCCTCTGACTGAACACACCTGTAGGGGTTGAGGTGGCAGGAGAAACTCCCAGTCTCACAGGAGAGTTCATTGGAGAGACTTACAGGGTCCTAGAAAGTACAGAAACCCACCCAAATAGGAATCAGCACCAAAAGGACCCAATTTGCTTGTGGGCAACACAGGAAGTGACTGAAGCCTGCCGAGAGCTGAGCAAGTGGCATTGTTCCCTCTCACACCTCTCCCCCACATACAGAGCCACAACGCAGTGATGTGGGTTGCTCTGCCCTGGTTAATACCTAAGGCTCCACCCCTTAGAACATAATAGGCTGGTCTAGAAAGAAAAATATGGCCCAAATGAAGGAACAGTTCAAAGCTCCAAAAATAGAACTAAGCATTGAAGAGATAGCCAACCTATCAGATGCAGAGTTCTAAACACTGTTAATCAGCATGCTCACAGAAGTGGTTGAGTATGATTGCAAAATAGAGGAAAAAGTGAAGGTTATGCAAAGTGAAATAAAGGAAAATATACAGGGATCCAACAGGGAAGGGAAGGAAACCAGAACTCAAATCAATGATTTGGAGCAAAAGTAAGCAATAAACATTCAACCAGAACAGAATGAAGAAACAAGAATTCAAAAAATGAGGAAAGGCTTAGGAACCTCTAGGACAACGTTAAGTGTTCCAGCATCAAAATCATAGGGGTGCCAGAAGGAGAAGAGGAAGAGCAAGAAATGGAAAACTTATTTTAAAAAATGGTGAAGGGGAACTTTCCCAATTAGGGAAAGGAAATAGACTTCTAAGAAGTCCAGGAAGCTCAGAGAGTCCCAAAGAAGTTCAACTCAAGGAGGAACACACCAAGGCACATCATAATTACATTACCCAAGATGAAAGATAAGGAGAGAATCTTAAAAGCAGCAAGAGAAAAGGACACAGTTACCTACAAGGGAGTGCCTATAAGACTGTCAGCTGATTTCTCAAAAGAAACCTTGCAGGCAAGAAGGGGCTGGCAAGAAGTATTCCAAGTCATGAAAGGCAAGGACCTACATCCAAGATTACTGTATCCAGCAAAGCTTTCATTTAGAATGGAAGGGCAGATAAAGTGCTTCCCAGATAAGGTCAAGTTAAAGTAGTTCATCATCACCAAGCCCTCATTATATGAAATGTTAAAGGGATTTATCTAAGAAAAAGAAGATGATCAAAAATATGAACAGTAAAATGACAACAAACTCACAACTATTAACAACTGAACCTGAAAAATAGAAACAAAAACTAAGCAAACAACTGGAACAGGAACAGAACCACAGAAATGGGGAGATCACAAGGAGCATTATCAGTAGGGAGTATGAGAGGGGAGAATGGGGCAACAGGTACAGGGAATAAGAAGCATAAATTGTAGACAAATATAGACATGGGGATGTTAAGAATAGTATAGGAAATGTAGAAGCCAAAGAACTTATATGTATGACCCATGGACATGAACTTGGGTGGGGGGAATGCTGGTGGGAGAGGGGGTACAGGGAGTAGGGCCATAAAGGGAGAAAAAATGGGATGACTATAACAGCATAATCAATAAAATATATTTTTAAAAGATGAAAATAAATACCCACTACTGAAATAAAAAAATGATAGCTTTGCCGGATAGACTAAAATTGTTGTATGTTCTTTCTTTTCATCACTTTTATTACTTCTTGCCAGCAAAGTTTCTTTTGAGAAATCAGCTGATAGTCTTATGGAAACTCCTTTGTAAGTAACTCTGCTTTTCTCTGGCTGCTTGTAAGATTCTGTCTTTATCTTTAACCCTTGGTATTTTAATTCTCATATGTCTTGGTGTGGTCCTCTTTGGGTCCAACTTGATTTGGACTCTGTGCTTCCTGGTCTTGCATGTCTAATTCCTTTGCAAAATTAGGGACGTTTCCTGTCATTATTTTTTCAAATAGATTTCCAATTTCTTGCTCTTTCTCTTCTTTTGACACCCCTATGATGTGAATGTCAGACATCTTGAAGTTTCCCGGAGGCTAATTATCTTACTCTCATTTTTTGGGATTTTTTTCTCGATGTTCTGATCGGTTCTTTTTTGCTTCCTTATGTCCAAATCATTGATTTGTTTCTCAGCTTCATCCATTCTATTGTTGTTTCTCTGTAAATTGGTCTTTATTTTAATTAGTGAATCCTTTGTTTCTGATTGGACCTTTTTTATATTCTTGCAATCCTCACTAAGTTCCTTCAGCATCATCATAACTTCTGTTTTGAACTCAGCATCTGACAGATTGCTTATCTCCATTTCATTGAGCTTTTTTTCTGGAATTTTAATCTGTTTTTTCATTTGGACCATGTTTCTCTGTCTCCCCATTTTGGCAGCCTCCCTATGTTTGTTTCTATGTATTAGGTAGAGCTTCTTTGAGTCTGTGTCTTGGTAATGTGGCCTAATGTAGTAGGTGTCCTGTAGGGTCCTACTGCATACCCTCCCTTACCAATTAAGCTGGGTATTCGAGGTGCACCCTGTGTGTGTTGAGTATACCTTCTTCTTGTAGTTGAGCCTTGGTTGCTGTTGGCAGATCATTGGGAGGGATTTTCCCAGGCAATCAGCTGCAAGGACGGGTTGTGACCACTGACCACCAACTTCTGGCCTCCATGGAGGATTAGCTATTTAGGGAGAAGAGTGGAAGTGCTCCGACGTGGTCTGCAGCTGCCCACTGGATGCGTTGGACCTGGGGTTTCTAGTGTGGTGTAGGCCTACTTCAGCCCCCACCTGTGTTTTGCCCTGGGCTGCTGTTCCTGAGCTATGAAGCACCCTGAGAAGGCTGCTCCTTGTGCTGGGCTTGGAGATTACCAGGTGAAGCCAAGCTGTGAAATTAATCTGGCTGTTGCTTGTGCACAGCCTAGAGCTCACTGAGCCCAGCTGTTGCTTGTTTAATATGATCTAGGAAGTTGTGTAGCAAGAACAAAGACCAGCCATTCATATGGAAAAGCATCAGTGGGGGGAGGGCACAAGTTAGGTGGGGTTGAATCTCTTGGGGCCTCCAAGGTGGGTCAAACAGTGTTAGACAGGTTGATGTATCAAATATGGCATTAGCCTGCCGGCTCCATGGCTCTGCAGCAGGAGGGCTCAGAAAAGGGACAATGGCCTCTCCTCACCCTGATGCTAGATACCACCCTCTCCCAGTATGCCACTGGTGCTCATCAAGCTGCAACTCCGGCGCTGGAGCTCAGAGAGAGTGAGTCTGAGTAGGTGAGTCCATTTGTGGGTTCTTTAAGAGGAACTGCTTGGGGCTTCAGAAGTTCTTTCACTGACTCACTCCCCACTGGTTTTTGCAATACAAGTTATGGGGACTTGTCTTCCTGGCACTGGAACCCTGGGCTGGGGTCCTGGTGTGGGACTGGATCTATTTGCTCCTGAGATATCCCTCCTGGTATTTTATCCACTACATGTGGGTGAGAGACAGCCCATTCTGTGCCTGTGCCCCTCCTACCATTCTGGATGCATGTGGTTTCTTTAATTCTGTAGTTGTCAGGCTTCCATTCAACTTAATATGTGACGGTTATGAGTGATGGTTGTTCTAGATTTTAGTTGTAATTTTGATGTGGTTGTATGAAGAGGCTATCCATGTCTGCCTACACCACCATCTTGGCTGGAAGCCACTATTTGCCCTATTTGTGAAAAGCAACTCATGGATATGGTAGTATTTTGTTAGTCCTTTCAAGTTATGTATGACTCCCAAATATCACCAATAATCTGTTGCTAACAGAGAGCTGCATTTATTGCTTACTTTAGTAAGAGAGAAACACAGCCTCTCAGAGCTTTGTCAGTCTCTCAAAGAGAGTAAAGTCACGTCAAAACTTATTGAGAATTTGAAGTTAGGCTTAAGAAGGTCTCTCAATGTAGACTTGATTAGAATTGGGTAAGGATCAGATAAAATGGTTGAGGATTGGTGGGATGAAGCTCTTTATACAGAGAGAGGAACTGAGGTCAGAAGCCAGGTGTCCCTTCAGGGTTCTGATGACCACTTCCACGTTGTAATCCTGGCTTTGGATTTATTAGACACTCCTGTTTCCTTTTAGTAACTCTGTCTTTGTTTTCTAACCTGTCCTGACTAGCATACATTTACTTGCAACCCAAGTTAGATCTCCAATTTGAAACTAAAAGAACTAGATCTAAGAAAAGTAACAATGCCACCATTGCTCATTAAGAGATATTTGGGCATTTGTGATAGTAGATATGGCAAATTGATGCTAAAAATTGTTTCTTTATTCTCTTGAATTGATGAAACTTTCACGGGCAAGGTTCTTGGAAAATATTTTGGAGAAGGCTCTTTTGGATGAAAAATGTACCTGGTCTGTGCAAGTATTTTCCTGTTGTCAGAGCTTAAAAATCACATTGAAATAATATGGGAAACCATTTCCCCCTAGATCTCTGTCTTTCTTGGAGAATTTTCAGAACTCAAATTTGAGTCTCTTGCAAAACAGAACATTGAGAAAATTATTTTGGAGAATTTTTATGGTAAAATATCTTCCTGTTAATCTCAAAACAAGTGTTCAGACATTTTATCCTATTTCATCTACATCTATTTGCAAAGCTTTTTTATCTGCACTTTATCTGTGGAGACAAATTATTGAAAAGGATTGATGTTATGCTCAGTCTCCTTTGCTAACTAGGATAAAAGATTTTATCCAAGCAGCTTCAAGTGCTCCTATTAATATTGTATTTCCAAAGTGAAAAAAATTTTGCTTTTTTTTTCAGATGTTATCTTGAAACATTAAAGTACATTTAAAAAAGAGGGCTCGAGGTATGTAGCTTTCTCAGAAGAGGCCCATATTTTTAACAACAGGAAAGACTACTGTAATAATATAGTAAGTGTTCTGAGATAGGTTTTAGTATTCTTCAGAGTTGGTATACACTGTAGGCTGTTGACAACTTCTGGGGCAGAGCAAAGACAGAAGGAATACGATGATCCACTCACTTCAGACAGCTTTCTAGTTGCATTAAAATTGAGCCAAACAAGTAGATCTTACAAGACCTCAGCTTTGCCCCTGGAATCACCCTCTGCCCATTTCACATGTTCCTGGCATGTCTTTTATTCTCTCATGGCAGAGAGATTGTGGAGTTGCCAGGTTACTGTTGATGAAGAGTAATTTTTAGAAACAGAAAGTCAGTGTCCTGGCTCTGAATGATTCATATTGCACTCTGGGTCATGTTATGAATGTTAAACAGTTAACTATCAGGTGATGCTTAATCTGTTAGATCTTGCTCAACCCATAATTTGAGTGTGCACTTTTTTTTTTGCTTTAAGTATAAAATAGATGGTTTACATTTTCCTTCCAGCTGATTCAGAAGTAAAATGGTGCACTCATTTGGCATTAAATTGTAAAAACAAAATGTTTATTAAATTAAGTGAGATGAGAGGTGAACTTTCAGCTTTCCACATCAACTATTTATTAAAGTATCAAATTGGATTTAAGCCCTGAAAGCTAACAGTTTTGGAATATGAGAAATGTGATTCAGAAACGTTGAGGCCCCATTTTTTAGCCTCTTCCTCCTTTTGTTCAGCAGATTTGAGGTATATAATCCATGGGCAGTTTTCAGACATCCTTTCAAAGGATTTATTTATCAAGTTATGTGATGTCGGATAAGTCTCAAGTCTGTTCGTCTATGAAATGAGAATAATAATATTTGTCTCACAAAATTGTTGATAGCAGAATGTAAGTGAGGCATCCATCTTATTGTATATGTATATTTGTAGATATTATTATAATAGACCTCCAGGAAATGTTAGGTATATACTATTTTATTTATTAAAAAAATACTGTCACTTCCTTCAAAGTTCAAAAGATGCAAAGAGTTTTATGTTGTATCTTTTGAAATCTTTCCACTTGTTTCCCAGCAACATAATTCTCCTCCGCAGAATCAAGAGATGCATCGTTTTCTTGGATATCTTGCTTGAGACATTCTGTACATCTGAACGTAAATATATATAGTCTTCCCTTGCCTTTTTAAAAAACATGAATAAAATCTTACTATTTTACGTTTTCCTTTTTGTTACTTACAAATGTATCTGAGTTGTTCATATCAGTAGAATGTTTTTAAACAACCGTGGCTAAATTAACTTAAGCATAGCTGTATATTTGTGTGTGTGGGGGGGAAGAGTGCGAGAGCTAGAGCAAGCTGGCCTGTTCTAATTTAATTACCAATTCTAACCCCTAACTACTGGATATTAATTCATACATTCACTTCATTCATTCATTCAACAAATATTTTTTGAAGGCCTACCATGAGTCAGGCTAGGCTCTGGCAATACAGGCAAGAACAAACCAGACAGTCACTTCTTTCCCATTCTAGTGAACAAGAGGCTGGACATTGCATTTTTGCCTCATCTGCTGTGTGGTGCTTCAGAGCCCCATGCTGGCCCTCCATGGCTGACTCTCAGGCTCAAACTCCCGAGGCTGTCCAGCATCCCTCTGGTTTGGGTTAGGGTCCTGAGGCGAGAGAAGGCGGAGAAGGGTCTGGATCTACGGGAACCCTGTGGGGAGCCCGGAGCTTCACGTGAATCCAGACGCGGGGATGGAGAGGCCCCGGAATTTGGGGGGAATTGCTGGCGGGGGTGGATCCTCTGTGTGACTTGGGGCATCCGTCCCGGGTGTGAGAGTGGCCACATGCCTGAGTTCTTGTCCCCTCCTTGCTGCGAGAAGCACACGGGGACCTCGGAGACTACTTCTTTAACTACCCCATTTTACAAAGATGGAACACCAAGGCCCAGGATGGCGATGATCCTCACCGTTGCCCACGTACGCCTGGGATTGGAGGGAGCCGGGGAGCGCGGACAGGATCAGATCACAGCTGGGCTGATGGAAACCGATTAAGGAACCGGACACCTCTCGGCGTCTACTGAAAACTCGTGCAGTGGGAAGGATTTTGGACCCGCAGAGTGGTAACGGTAGCTGTAGCTGAGTGCCAAGCGTGCAGCCCTCAGCCCTTTAAACTCCCAGCGCGCGGGAACCGCAGCCCAACAGCCACCAGCGGACCAGGCGGGAGGGCGCGCACACTCACCAGCCCACAATCGCCCTAGCTCCGCCTCCCCACCGATTCTTGTCCAATCAGCAACTCTTTCCTCCCGTCCCAGTTCCTCGCGTCCCAGTTCCTCCCCATCTCTTCGCGCCTCTGCCCCTACAACCCGCAGCCTAGAAACGAGGGGGCGGGGCTCCCCGCCAGGTGCCGGGGCAAGTGGTAATGTCGCGCGCTCCCCCTGATTTTTTCGAACACAGTTGGCCCTCCAGGCAGAAAAAAATACAAGAGTGGCGGCCAATGGCTCTCCAGAAAGAACCCGCGCGCTGCCCGGGCCCCGCCTCATTCTGCTAAGAAAGAAGTGCAGGCCCGGCCATTGGTTCGTGTGATCTGTCACTCGCCGCTGCGGCCAGCGGGCAGGGGCCTTGCGGTGATTGGTTCCGCCCAGGCGCGAAATGTAACGCGGGAAAAGTCGGAGTGGGGACCGCAGAGGCAGGTTGTTATTTTCGGGGGTTCAGAGGCGTGAGTTCTGCTTTCCTGTCACCTCAGGCCAGGCCGCCAGCTGCTTCCCTTCGCTGAAGCCTGCATTGGAGCGTACGGAGGACGGGCTTGGCCCAGGGGTTGGAGTCCAGCACTGACCACCCGGTGGCTGCCTTGCTGCTCTGCTCCTTCGCTGGCCGCCGTACAGGAGGATTCCAGGAAACGTCCGCTTGCCATGAGCCGGTGGGACTGAGAGCCAGCGACTCGAAGCAGAGCGGGCGAGCAGCGCTAAAGGCCAGGTCCGGGCTCAGGGAGCGTGGTCGGCGGAGCTGCGGATTGGGGCAGCACGATGATTCGGGGCGTGGAAGCGTCGATGGCGGAAAACCCGCCGCAGCCGGCGCCGCCGGTCATCTTCTGCCACGACTCCCCGAAGCGGGTGCTGGTGTCGGTCATCAGAACGACCCCGATTAAGGCCACGTGCGGGGGGGAGCCGGAGCCGCCCCCGCCACTCATCCCTACTAGTCCTGGCTTCAGCGACTTTATGGTGTACCCGTGGCGCTGGGGCGAGAATGCGCACAATGTGACGCTCAGCCCCGGGGCCGCAGGGGCCGCAGCCTCGGCCACCTTGCCCACCGCTGCCCCTCAGCACCCGGGGCTTCGGGGCCGGGGCGCGCCCCCTCCCACCGCCTCCGGGGGTGAGGAGGAGGAGGAAGCCAGCAGCCCAGACAGCGGCCACCTTAAGGTGAGCGGGGCGGGGCACGGGGCAGCCGAACGGTTAACGGTGCAGCCGGGAGCCCGCAGCGCCCGGGACGCGTCGGGGCGGGGCTGAGTTTAAAACGCAGAGTAGCTGGGGCCACGACTGGGAGGGGGGCGGGTGACAGGACCCTGACGTCACTGCCGCGCGCCAAAAAACGGGCCCTGCGTGGGGGTGGGGCGAGGCGGTGGCCACGTGATGCGGGAGGCTGGGGGACCAGAGGCGGGTGGTCCTGTGGTGCTGTGGAAAGGAACCCATCCCGGGATAGCGGTGGAGGTGGTCAAGCCTCCCTGCAAGGCGCTGGGCAAACCTCTGGGTCTTCGCTGGCCCGGGAGGGAGGGAAGTGACTGTCTCCTTTGAGCTGTTTACTTTGGGTGCTGGAAGAGAGGGGGCTGCGTGCGCAGTTTGTGTTCCATCTCTGTAGATACTTGGCCCCGCTAAAGGTGCGTTGCAGAGACAGCTGAAGAGTGAGAAGGGAGGTCAGGGAATCTTGAGTGGAAGTTAGGCCTTCCCTGCCGTTCATTTACCCGGTGTACTTTCTTCCTTGGTGCTGAAAGAGCACTGTGGCATGGGACGCTAATCTCTAATCTTACTCTCAGACTGTTTAGAACTGGGAAGGATGCGGTTACCTGGTTAAAACCTACAATTTTACGGATTAGGCAATTAAGGCTTAGATAGAGATTGGTGAAAGGACCTCCCCAAGTCACACAGCTAGGTAGTGGGAGAGCTGGCACTGTGGTTGAGTTTCTGTGGCTCCTAGTCCTGACGCATGTGTTTGGGGTGCCTCTCTGCAGACATAAAGACTATTCGACTTTAATACCTTACACACTGTAAATGTTGAATAAAGGTGCTCAGTAAATAGTTAGGTAATGAATGAATGGTGCTAATATACGGTTACTATTAAGGTTCTATTTGTTAACTGGCTATATAAAATAAGCAGTTTGCCAAAGATAAAACAAGTAAATCACCTAATGGGTAAGTGCATCTGTATTGGCAAATACTTAAAAGTTGTTATAAGTTTGATCGTTTTACACGCAGTAGCAAAGATGTTGAAACTGTTGCTTGAGCCCGGAGGAAATTGATACACTTTATGTCATTGTTATTAAAGAACTATCAAGTTAATAAAACTATGTGCTTTGACACTTCATCTCTTGAAGCTGCACTTCAGTAAAAATTTGAACAGTATATAAGTAGGAATGTTCAAAATAGTGCTGATCTCTGGGTAGCCTTTAGTAAGATGGATAGGTATCCCAGGTATTTTTCTTTGTCCAGGTCTTTTTTAAAAAACATATCTTAGAGCCCTGGCTGGAGTGGCTTAGTGGATTGAGCACCAGCCTGCGAACCAAAGGGTTGCCAGTTCATTTCCCAGTCAGGGCACATGCCTGGGTTGCAGGGCCAGGTCCCCAGTAGGGGGCATGTTTCTTCCTCTCTCCCCCCTCTAAAAATAAATAAAATAAATAAAACACATAGATTATATAGTTAGACATCATAAAGGCATACAGGCACAAATACTTGTGGAAGGTTTTGGGCTTATTATTGATTATAACAACCTAATTTGGGGTTATCCAAGACAATATTATCACAGATAAATGGAATCTGCAGGTATGTCCTTTTTATCCTGACAGACATACTTTCATATAAACCTTTTATAAAAGTTGCTTGCACAATGCATAGGTTTGAATTTTATTTCCATGTTGTTCACCTCTTTTCGGAGGTAAAATATACCAGAAATTATGAAGAACATGTGAAAGTGAAAAGGCTGTATTATATTTCACTTTTTTACTCCTCACGATTTTTCATACTGTAACTCTGATAAATTATCAGAGGAATTGGTTCTAATTTGTCCTCTTATCAATGAAGCAATCCAAATACAGCTCCAAAAATTCACTCATTTAGCTTGACAATCTTTCAGGATTGGGAGAAGGTGGGGCCCCAGGGCGAATTTAGAATATGCCTTTATTTAAGGAAGTTACCTAGTTGGATTTGTGACAAGTACCCTTTAGACTAAAAGCAGGGAGTCCTAGTTCCCTATGTTTGCTCCTTAAAAGTGCTTGTAGGTCTTTATCTCCAGGTGCAGCATGGGTTAATCGTACTGCCTGAATCTGCTCACTTTTTGGGAAAGTGGGAGACAAGTTTTCATTAAAGCTGATGCCAGTAACATGCGCCCCTCCACCTTTCTCAGTGTATAGGTTAGAGGCTGTGGGTTTGAGAACAACATTTGTGTTCATTTGCTGTCTTTGTTGCTGCTGCTCCCAAAGGAGGTGTCTGAGTCCTGCACACTGGTTATCAGCTTCTGGTTGCTCTATTGTTTGTTCCTGTCCAACACTGTCTCCCCTACCTGTGGGGAGAACATCCATCATCTACCTACTTGTTCCGGCTCCTGATTGTAAGATTGCTTAGCATTTTAGCAGGTATAATTACATATTGGCATTAGAGCTTTTCCTGTAGAATTTTGGGAGGTAAGGGAGCAGGTCTAATTTTCCTCTGCCATAGGATATTTCAGGCCTCCCCATCTTGTGTCCATGAGGTTACTTCTCTACTGTGGGACCTGTGTGGTTTGGCTTCTCTGTGCTTAGCCTCAGGTACCGTTCACTCTTCAGGGCCTGCCAGCTGCCTATCCTCCCTTCCCCTTCCTATCACACGAATACTTCAACCATCTAGACTGCACACAGCCTTACAAATAGCTGATTAGTAGAGAGTAATTACTACCATATTAAACATAACATGTTAACACAGGAGCCACCATTTACACCATTTATTGTCTGGCACAGTGACCTGCCAGGCTCTGTGTTGAGTGTTTGTAATTCCTTTCCTAATTTACCTTGTTTACCTGATGAAGGAGAAATTAGAGCAAAGAGTCCCCAACATTAAGTGTAGTTACCATCATGGTAAGTGGCAGAACTGATTGGAATCTTCCAGAGCCCTTGCTCTTAATCCCTACATGAGATTGGTTTTGTGTATATCATGTGTGAATTGCCTTTAGGTATTTATTATGTTTTTAATATTAAGCTAATGCAAGTAGACTTACTACATATTATTAACACCTATCTATGTCTCAATGGAGATGCTTTATGAGGGTCTGGTAATAGTTCAAATTAAGACTTGGAAAGCTTTGCAGGTAGGTCAAGGTGGGGAATAGAGTGAGGGTAGAGTTAGGGGAATACAGCTATGGGAGCCATAGGACATTTAGATCTAAATCTGACTTCAAAAGGGGAAATAAGATAAATTATATTTTCTCAATTACTTAGCAATGTACATATGCCTTCCACTGAGTCCTATTTTTCTTTTCCTTCTAGGTTGTGCCTGGGTACTTTATTTGAATTTTACTTTGTATAAAAATGGGTTGAGGGCTTTTAGATTTTTTAGTAATCACATGAATACCAAGTTGAATAT
Organism: Desmodus rotundus; assembly: GCF_022682495.2. Classification (NCBI taxonomy): domain Eukaryota; kingdom Metazoa; phylum Chordata; class Mammalia; order Chiroptera; family Phyllostomidae; genus Desmodus; species Desmodus rotundus. Next base: position 78,399,302 of record NC_071387.1, read on the forward strand.
AACTTTTTCTAAAGCCTAGGTAAATATGTGCATTATGCCAAGTGGTTTGAGAGTAGCCCCAATTAAAAAAAAAAAATCCTCACCCGAAGATATTTTCACTGATGTTAGAGACAGAGGGAGAGGGAAAGAAGGAAGAAGGGAGGGAGGGAGAGAGGAAGGAAGATCAGTTGCCTCCAGGACCTGCCCTAACTGGGGATTGACCCTGCAACCTTTTGGTGCAGTGGGCAATGCTCCAACCAACTGAGCCATCTGACCAGCGCAAGAAATAACCCAAATTTTATTAAAGAATTTTAGCCCTGGCCAGGTTGGAGTGTCATCCTATACACCAAAAGGTTGCAGGTTCGATTCCCAGTTAGAGCACAAAATGCCTAAGGTGTGGATTTGATTTTCTGATCTGGGCGCATAGGGGAGGCAACCAATTGATGTTTCTCACAGCTATGTTTTTCTCTCCTCTCTCTGCCCACTCCTCCCCACAATCCCCCCACCCCCGCCCCGTCCCCCACCCCAAGCATTGAAAAAAATGTCCTCTGGTGAGGATTAAAAAACATAATTTAAAAAAAGATTTTATTTATTTATTTTTATGGAGAGGGGAAAGAGGGAAAATGAGAGGGCGAAAAACATTGGTCAGTTGCCTCTTGCATGCCCCTAACCAGGGACCTGGCCCACAACTGAGGCATGTGCCCTGACCTGGAATCAAACTGGTGACCTTTCAGTTGGCAGGATGATGCCCAGCACACTGAGCTACACAGTTGGGACAAAAAAAAATTTTAAAGTTAGTTATTCACATCGAGAACTCAAAACATTTATCATGGAATAGTTTTTCTAAAAAACTATTCACTTTCAAAAACACTTCATTTTAAAAAAAAACACTTTCAAAATCACTAAGCTACTTCTGGAGATGTTGAAATTCTATTTAAAAAAATGAAGTTTACTGAAATATGTGTACAGTTTTGGTAGTTTAATCATTTAGCTTTATGGTAGCATATCTTGCAGCAGTTGCCACATAATACCAGTGGGGTGTCTTAGAATTTGTTAAATTTTTCTTGCAAATCAAGCAGTCTCAACAAGATTTCTCTCTTTTGCTACAGATATACTTGGTTGCTGGTGAGACTCTATTGTTGTCAGAATGTACCTTCGTACTGCTAAGGCCAAAATGAAAATAGTTCTTTTTAAGTCTGCTTATTTTTTATATGTACAGTTAAAAGATGCTCTTTATTTCTTGATTTATGGCATTAGATGATTACTTACTTGCCTTGCCTAATTTTCTTAGTTCAAAGACTGCACTTAGTGAAACCTTACTTGTTTATGGCTAGGATGTTGTATTGTTTAGCTTTCCATTTCTCATCTGATAAATGAGAATGTGTGGTTTGTACCTGAAACAAGATCTTAGAATTGCTTGGAAGCAGCCAAATGGTTAATTTTTTAAATATATCTTCCTTCCTATTAAACACACTTTTTTTTTTACCAGAAACATAGACAATATTAATGAGTAATCTTAAATTTTTTATATTAACTAATCATTATTTAAAATTGTAATAGTCGGCTGCATATCCCAGCCAGCCTAGTGATCCTGCTGTGCTTCTGGCCAAGACCTCACCGAGATGCCATCTCAAATGGAACACGCCATGGAAACCATGATGTTCACGTTTTACAAACTTGCTGGGAATAAAGGCTCCTTAACAAAGGAGGACCTGAGAATTCTCATGAAAAAGTTGTTCCCTGGATTTTGGAAAATCAAAAAGACCCTGTGGCTCTGGACAAAATAATGAAGGACCTGGACAAGTGCAGAGATGGCAGAGTGAGCTTCCAGAGCTTCTTTTCACTAATTGCTGGGCTCACCATCGTGTGCAGTGACTATTTTGTGGTACACATGGAGCAGATGGGAAAGAAGACAGCAGCACTGAGTGCTTCTTCTGCCCTGATAAGAGTTTTCCCAACGTGTCGCTTAAGGACTGTCTGCCCCACAGCTTCCCTCTGTGTAAGGATTTCATGAGCAGATTGGGACCCTTAGAAAATGTACAAATAAAATTCCACCCCCATTTGACAAGAGAAAGCAAACCCAATTAAAGTCAGAGAAGCAGAGGATATAAGGGGACTAAATGGTAATGGAAAAAAATACAATAAAGCTTAAATTTTTTTAAAAGCCAGATAAGCTTTTGATTTTTATATTGCTTGCATCTTCTTTCCCTCAATAAACACATTTTATTTTTAGTTCTTAAAAAAATAAAAAACTACAGGAACTACTATAAAGGACACATGGACAAAATCAAGGGGGAGGGTGGAGGTGGGGAAGGGAGGTGGGTTCGGCTGGGGTGGGGTGGAGGGATGGGGAGAAAAGGCAGACAACTGTAATTGAATAACAACAAAAAATTTTTAAATTAAAATCATAATCAACAATATGTTTTTATGTATTTAAAAATATTAATATTAGGAAAAGGATTCTTTCATGGCAGAGGAGTTGTATATCACTAAGGTTTTTAATTAACTTGATTTCATTAACAGAATCACCTATTTTTATGAATCATAGATGCTACATTTATTTGTTTAGCATCTTTAAAACTATTTAAAAATATTCATGATATGACCAAAGCCAGCAACAATCTATACAATTATTGTAGCTCAATAAATTATGGCAGTGGATGGTCTAATTTTATTCATGGTTGGGTCTCTCTTTGCTGATGCTCAGTGAACAATTTTATCAAGAAAGACTAGAGCTAAATGTAGCTCCTGTGGATCACAGCCAAGGAGTAAAGGAGGTGAAAACGAAAATGTTTGATAACCAGCAACAATTGCCAAATTGATTTCCTAATTTGACCTTAAACATAAATAAGTCAAGTTCCAATTAGGACCTTGCCTATTCTGAACTTCATTATAAATGGAAACTCAAGAGCCATATGGTAGCCTTTTGAAGCTTTTGCTCAGAAGTCACACATGTAATTTCCACTCACATTTTAGTGGCCAAAGCAAGTTATGTGGCCAAGTTGGCCTTATGGGTGCCCACAGCGAGAGAGGTACGGTGAATATTTTTACAATAATATAACCTTCTACAGTGCCTTTGCACATTCCTTTTTTTTTGTCAGTTGTGACAAAAAACAACAAAATTTACCTTCTTAACCATTTTTTAGTTTTAATTGTGTATTGTGCAATAGATCTCTTGGACTTACTCATCTTGCAAAACTAAAACTATACTCACTGAATTCCTTCCTCTTTTCTCTCTGCCCACAACTCCTGGAAACCACCCTTCTACCTTCTGTTTCTAAGAGTTTGACTACTTTAACTACTTCATACAAGTGGAATCATGTAGTATTTGTCTTTTTGTGGCTGGCTTATTTCTCTGAGCATAATGTCAGTCAAGGTTTATCCATGTAACATAGCAGGATTGCCTTCTTTTTTAAGGCTGAATATTCCATGTATTGTAATGCACCATATTTTCTTTACCCATTCATCTGACCGTGGACATTTAGACTGCTTCCACCTCTTGGCTGTTGTAGAAATAGATTTTAATATCTAAGAAATTTTTTGGCCCTGGCCAGGTAGCTCAATTGGTTAGATCATCATCTCAATATGCCAAGGTTGCAGATTCGATCCCTGGTCAAGGCATATACAAGACTCAACCAATGAATTCATAAATAAGTGGAACAATGAATTGATGTTTCTTTCCCTTCCTCTTTCTCTAGAATCAATAAATTTAAAAAAAATTAAATGATTTATTCTTTAAGTTAACTTATATTGAGCTTTTTCAAGTAAATGTTTTATTTTAGATAAGGTTTAGATGTATAGAAGTGTTAAGATAGTACAGAGTTCCCATAAACCACATACCCAGTTTCCCCTATTGCTAACGTCTTACATTAGTATGGTACATTTGTTAAATTAATGAACTGAATTGATACATTATTATTAAGTAAAGCCCACAGTTATTCAGATTTCCTTAATTGTTTTTAATTGAGCTGAAATTCATATAACAAAATTAATGTTATATATAAGTGAAATTATAAGTGATATTTAGTAATTCATAATGTTATGTAACCACCACCTATATTAAGTTCCAAAAACATTTTCATCACCCTAAAAGAAAGCCCTGTATCTGTTAAGTAGTCACTCACTCTTCCCCGCTACAGTTAGTGTCTGGAAAATGCCAATCTGTTTTCTGTCTCTATGGACTTACTTACTTTGGATACTTCATTACATGGAATGATACAATATACAGCCTTTAGTTTCTGGCTTTCTTCACTTAGCATACTGTTTCTGAGGTTTATCACCTTGTAGCACTTGTCATTTCTATGGCTTAATAACATTCCATTATATATGTATTATGTACATTGTACCACACTGTTTCCAGTGATTTAACCCTTTACATTTTTCTCAGCAATGTACAAAGGTTCTGATTTCTTTACATCCTTACCAAAAAACACTTTAATTTTCTCCTTTTTTCTTTTTCTTTTTTAAAAAAAATATAGCTTGGTGTGAAGTATCTTACTGTGGTTTTTTAAATTAAATTCTTTTTCTTTGAGATTTATTGGGGTGTAATTGACCTCACTGTAGCTTTTTTTTTTTTTTAATTTATTTTCTAAAGATAGGGGAAAGGAAAGGAGAAAGAGAGGGAGAGAAACTTCAATGTGTGGTTGCCCCTCACGTGCCCTGATTGGGAATTGAACCTGTGACACTTTGGTTTGTAGGCCCATACTCAATGCACTGAGCTCCACTTGGCTCACTGTAGTTTTGATTTGCATTTCTCTGATGACTAATGACGAGCATCTTTTGATGGTTTTGCTGACCATTTGTATTGTATAATTACTATGGAGAAATGCGTATCCAAGTCCTTTACTCGCATTTTAATTGGGCTTTCTTTGTTGTTGAGTTGTAAGAGTTTTTTATATGTACTGGATGCTAGACCCTTAGTAGATATATTAAGATGATAGTGCAAATATTATCTTCCATTATCCTTTTTTCATCTGTGATTTTGGTGCTATATCTGAGAATCCATTGCCAAATATAAGGTCATGAAGATTTATTCCTGCTTTGTTTTTAAGAGTTTTATAGTTTTTGCTTTGACATTTTGACATATAATACATTTTGAGTTAATTTTTATATATTGTATGAGGTAGGGGTCCAACTTCACTCTTCTCCATGTAGAAATTAGTCATATCAGGCCATTTGTTGAAGAAACCATTCTTTCCACATTGAGTGTTCTTGGCACCCTTGTTGAAAATTAATGGGCAATAAATAGGGGTTTATTTCTTGACTTTCAAATCTATTGTATTGGTCTATATGCCTTTCCTTATGCAAACATCACACTGTCTTGATTGCTATTGTTTTGTGGTAAGTTTGCAATAGGGAAGTGTCAGTCTTCTTGTTTTGGCTATTGGAGTCTCTTGCGTTTCCATATGAGCTGAGGATTGCTTTTTCTATTTCTGCAAAAAAGGCCTTTGGAATTTTGATAGTGATTGCATTGAATATGTAGATCATTTCAGGTAGCAATTGCTGTCTTATATTAAGTCTTCTAATCCAAGAACTGTATCCCACAAGTTTAGATATGTTGTGTTTTTGTTTTCATCCATGTCAAAGTATTTTCTGATTTCCCTTGTGGTTTCTTTGATCCATTGGCTGTTTAAGAATGTGTTGTCCAATATCCATATATTTATGAATTTTCCAGTTTATCCTTCTGTTATAGATTTATAGTTTCATTACATATGTGTCAGAGAGGACACTTTGGATGATTTCAGTTTTTAAAAATTTATTGCCCTGGTTGGTGTGGCTCAGTGAATTGAGCACCGGATTGCAAACCAAAGGGTCACCGGTTTGATTCCCAGTCAGGGCACATGCCTGGGTTGCAGGCCAGGTCCCCAGTAGGGGGCGCTCAAGAGGCAACCACACATTGATGTTTCTCTTCCTCTCTTTCTTGCTCCCTTCCCCTCTAAAAATAAATAAAATCTTTAAAAGTAAATATTTAAAAAAATGTATTGATACATGCTTTGTTGCCTGACATATGGTCTATCCTGGGAAATGTTCCATATGCACTAGAGAAAAATATGTATTTTGCTGTTTTTGTGTGGAATGTTCTGTATATGTCTGTTAGGTCAAGTCAGTTTATAGGGTTGTTCAAATCTTCCATATCTTTGTTGACCTATGTAGTTGCCCTATTCATTAGTTGAAAGTGAAAGTCTCCACCTATTTTTGAACTGTCTCTTTTCTCCCTTCAATTCTGCTACTTTTTCTTCATACAGTCTGGGGACTCTCTTGTTAGGTATATATTTATAATTATCTTTTTCTATTCTTTCACTTTTAACCAATTTGTGGTTTTGGATCTAAAAGTGAGTCTGTAATAGACAGCATATTGTTGGAGCATTTTTTTTTTTTAAATCTGTTCTGCTAATCTCTGCCACTGAATTGGAGAATTTAGTCTATTTATATTCAAAGTCATTGTTGATATGGAAGAATTTACTTCTGCCATTTTGTTTTTTGTTTTCTATATGTCATATACTTGTTTTGTTTCTCAGTTCCTCCATTACTACCTTCTTTTTGTTTAACTGGGTTTTTTTGTAGCATACCATTTTCATTCATACAATCTTAGCTTCCATAGTATACAAAAGGTATGTTCCTACACAGCTCTGTACCTCCCCCTTTTATTGTTGTCACAATAACATCTTAGATTGTGTTCCCATTAATACTGATTTATAATTTTTAATACATTTGGCATTTGAATTTTAAATTACAGGAAAGAAAAGAGAAGGTACAAGCCAAAACCACTGGTGTTCTTTATTTCTTTGTCTAGCTTTGAGTTATTGTCTAGTGTCCTTTCATTCTGCCTGAAGAACTTTAGATTTATTGTAGGACAGGCCTCCTAGCAATGAACACTTGCAGCATTTGTTTGTGTAGGAATGCTTAATTTCTTTATTTTTTATTCTTATTGTTTTGTTTTTTATCCTCACCCAATGACATTTTTTGATTGCTGTTAGAGAGCAAGGAAGAGAGAGAGAAAGACAGAGAAAAAAACATTGATGTGAGAGAAAAAACATCGATTGGTTTGTGGACCTGGGATCATATGCCCTGACCAGGAATTGAACCGGCAACCCTTTGGTTATGGTTCAATGCTCCCACCAACTGAGCCACATCAGCCAGGGCTAATTTCTTTGTTTTTGAAGGATAGTTTTATTGAATATAGGGTTGGTGGTTGACTTCTGTTTTCTTTCAGCACTTTAAACATTGTCATCCCACTGGATTCTATGGTTTCTCCTGAGAAATCAGCTATTCTTATCTGTGGACTCCATGTATGTGATGAACTGCTTCTCTCATGCTGCTTTCAAGATTCTCTCTCTATCTTTTGTCTTTTGATAGTTTGATTTAATGTGTCTTAGTGTGTATCTCTCTGTTTATTCTTAATAAAGTTTATTGAGCTTCTTGGATGTTTAGAGTTTTGTCTTACAAATTTGGGAAGGTTTTAGTCACTATATCTTCAAATATTCTTTCTGCCCCTTTCTTTCTTGCCCCTGGGTCTCCAATGATGTGTATGTTGGTATACTTGGTCTCAATGTTTGTGTCCCCTTCCCCGCAAATTTGTGTGTTCAGGTTCTGACCTGCAAAGATGGTGGTGTAAGGAGGTGCTTTGGAATTTACTTAGGTCATGAGAGCTCTTATCAAAGAGGTTCTGGAGAAATCCCTTTCCCCTTCTACCATGTGGGGACACAGAAGGCACTGACTATATGAACCAGGAAGAGGGCCCTTATACGATTGTGCTGGCACCTTGATATTGGACTTCCCAGATTCCAGAACTGTAAGAAATAAATTTTTGTTGTTTATAAGTTACCCAGTCTATGGTATTTTGTTACAGCCTGCAGACGAAAACACATGATGTTCTACAGGTGTCTTAGGCTATGTTAATTATTTTCTCTAACTGGATAATTTAAGTTGACTTATCTTTAAATTTACTGATTCTCCTTGCCCTTTCAAATTTGTCGTTAAAACTCTGTAGAGAAAAATTTCATTTTAGCTATTGTTTGTTTTAGCTCCAGTATTTCTTTCAGTTTTTTATTGATCTGCTCTGTTTGTTGAAACCACATTCTCCTGATTTCCTGTTATTCTTTGTCCTTTTAGAGTGTCTAGTAACACCATTGTCTGTTTCTATTAATTTTTCCTTTGTATGGACCATAATTTTGTTTCTTTGCATGTTTTATAATATTTTCTTGAAAACTGGATATTTTGAATATTATAATGTGGTAACTCCGGAAATCAGCTTCTCTCAGCTCAGAATTTGATGTTATTGTGTGCTGTGGATTGTAATTGTTTGGCAACTTTTCTAGACTATTTTTGTAAACTCTATTTTGTTGTCTAAAGTCTGTTTCCTTAGCTAAAGTCTGGTCAGCTCATATTTTGAGAGAGATCTCCTTGAATGCCTGGAGCCAAAAAAAAGAAAGGGGAAAAAACTGCTAATTTTTGCAGAATGGCTCTGTACTGTATTTTTCCCTTCCTTCCTTCCTTCCTTCCTTCCTTCCTTCCTTCCTTCTTCGCCACACTATTTATAACTCTGTCTTAGCCTTAATTTCCTACTTGTGCTAAGTCTCTGATCGGCCAAAGGTGAAAGCTTAGTGTCTTCTCAGGGCTTTTCTGAGCATGCTTCCTGCCCTGGGCATGTGTGTGGCTTTCTAAATATCTATCTTTAGGATTCATTGGCACTTTTCAATGTCATAATTTCCCAAAGAAAATCTCATCCAGTTTTTCCTCCCAAGCTCTTGGCATATTTCTTTGTCTCATTTGAATTCTTTTGCCCCAGGTGGCAGCAAGTTGTCATTTGCCTCACAAGGGTTTTGAACAGTGAGCTCTGTGTAGCAGTTTCCACCCTGAGAGTTCTAAGTTAGGCAAAAACAAAGACAAGCACCTTGCCTCGGCCCTTCAGGTAGCCCCAAGTCAGGTCAAACAGACACAATTCTTTCATAATAAGATCTGTTCTACTCTCTCAGGAACCAGGGACTAGGTTCCCACACTGAGGATGAAAGCTGCTATCTCCAAGACCACCTTGTAGTATAGTAGGGAAGAGGGGCAAGGGCAAGTAAAAAACTCTGCAAAGCTTTCCTGCTATTTTCATTTGCCTTTTTCTTAATTCATTGTTCACTGAGTTGCCGTAAATCTCTGTTTTCTGGAGTTGTGACAAAGTTGATTGTGACAGCTCGATTTTTCAGTGATCTATGGAGGGATGGGTCCTTGAAACTACTCTGTTATTGTTTTGGTGATGTCACTCAAGAAAGATTTAAACAAAATATTTATTATGGTATTTTGCTTTAATGAGTGGAGTCCAAGAAATATATTAATGTTTATACATACTGTTAACAGGATGGTATTCGACGTGGGAGACCCAGAGCAGATACTGTCCGGGATTTAATAAATGAAGGAGAGCATTCATCCAGCAGAATTCGTTGTAACATCTGTAATAGGGTGTTTCCACGGGAGAAATCGCTCCAGGCTCACAAAAGGACTCATACAGGTAAGTTGTGCAAATTTTAGAGAATGTTAAAAATAATACCTAACAGAAAGCTGATTTGATGTTTCGGCTTATAAATTAATTTTTTAGTTGCATTATATTTCCTTATTGTAGTTTTAAAAGTAGGTACTATGTATGTTACAGGACCCAGGTTCCCGTGTCTGCCACTTCAAAGGAAGGACAGTATTCAACACATGAGAATTTCAGAGTAAGGAAAGGTTTATTGATCGAGAAGGCCAGCTTGAGGAGATGGGAGAATTCTCAAATACATTTTTTCTTTGTTGTATGTTTTTCCATTACCATTTATCCTCCTTAGACCCTCTTCCACCACCACCCCAAACCACCACACTGTTGTCCCTGCCCATGAGTCCTTTTTCTTTATTGCTTTACCCCTTCACCCCGTCAAACAATCTGAAATTGGAAGGGAGGAGGGGCGATCTCTAGATGCCTAGATCTCTAGGCAATCTCTAGACAGGTAGGTCTTGAAAGGGATCCAAACGAGAGTATGAATTTTCTCAGTCCCTTCTTCCTGGTTGGTCTGTGGACCCTCAGGATCCTCACCCTCACCCCTGCTGATCTGAGTCCAGTTTTCGAGACCGGTGAATCTTTGATAAACAGTCATTACTTTGTGCATATTTCCCACCCTTCAGGGTTAGGGGAAGCACCCTCTATGGCAGGGGACTACTCTTGCAAAAACTCAAGCCTCAAGCAGAATTCCTCTAGTTAATTATATCTGTAGCAGGAACTATTAGCCAAAGGGCAATAGAGAGAGGAAGCATTTCACCGTGTTACAAGTAAGTCGGTTTCTTTTTTGTTGGAGAGGGATGGCTTTCTGAACCATATGACTTCTAAAGTTACAGGGTAATTAATCTAGTAATCATAGATATCTTATTACTAAATTTAGTTCTATCTTTCTACCTATCTGAATTTTACTTGATATACCCTTGTCTGTATAATTATTTAAGCTGATTTGTTGGCCATATACTAAAATAGTAATTGTCAAGTTTTTAATAAAATTTCCAGAGCCCTGAGTGTGCCATGGAGAGTGTTGGACTTAGCCATTAAGGCAAAGGTGAAGTATAATTTTTCAGAATTAAATGTATTGTAGGTAGCTATTTCAAGACCATCATCCATCTTTATTTGTGTAGAGAATTAGACTTGTGTTTAAAATATCATATAGAAAGTGAACAGATAAATAATATAGAGATAGTCCTTGTTCTTCCACAGAGAAAGTTGGCCTCAGAAAGAGGCTCATGGTTCTAATCATGGTATCTAATAATTTACAGATGAGGCAGCTTAGGCAACTGCCTTACGACCTCTCCCATCTGAAGGCTAGAGCTGTGCTGGCCATTATAGTAGCACACGGGCTCTTGAGCACTTGAAACGTGCCTCGTCTAAATTGAGACGCACAATATGTGTAAAATATACTTAGTATGAAAAAACAGTGCATGATGTCTTTAATAATTTTTGGTACTGAGTATATATCTAAAATGTATATCCATACAATATCTGACATACAATATTTTAGATATATTGGGTTAAATAAAATACATTATCAAAATTAATTTCACCCAGCCCTGGCTGGTGTGCCTCAGTGGGTTGAGCCATGGGCCTGTGAACCAAAAGGTCGCTGATTCGATTTCCAGTCAGGGCTTGTGCCTGGGTTGTGGGCCAGGTCCCTGGTTGGGGTGGTGTGAGAGGCAACAGATTGATGTTTCTCTCATGCATTGGTGTTTCTCTCCTTCTCTTTCTCCCTCCTTCTCCCTCTCTCTAAAAAAATAAATAAATAAAATCTTCACAAAAAATTAATTTCACCCATTTTTCTTTCCTTTTTAATGCAGCTACTAGAAGTGGTTTACACTTTATCTCTCTTGGGCACTACTGGTTTAGACCTTGGATTTTTAACTCTTAGTCCCCTGTTTTTTCTACACCTGTTTCTTTTTTCCTTTTAGTTTTTTTTAAAGTTCATTTCTTATTGTATTTTTTCCATTACCAGTTAGCCCCCCAACCCTCTTCCACCTCCACCCACTCCCCTTCCTCTCCACCGCAGTCACTACACTGTTGTCCATGTATATGAGTTCTTTTTCTTTTTTGCTTGATCCCTCTCCTTTTAGTTTTTGAAAAGTTGTATTTTAATGTTATGCTAGAACATAGTTTTCTCAGCTAAATCCCTGGAAAAGGGTAAAGCTTAAATTTTGAATCATAAACTGGTGGCCAAGAAGTTTTGACTTTAGGTACAGTTCAGTAAAAATAATTACTTAGTGAATATCTGATTTTGAGAATTTTTGAATTAAAAAAAATCTAATTAGTCTGAAATATTCCCAAGAAACTGGTCGTAGAGTACATGTTGCCAGTGTAGAAAAGCTTCAAGACCATATGGCATAATGAAGAGAGTCCCAGTTCTGATCACCCACCTACCGTGTGTCACCTGATAAGCTACTTCCCAGCTACTTCCAGGAGTCTGCCTACGACACTGTATGTCAGGAAACTGAGCCCAAGATCTCCGTGGTGTAGTTAAGCTCTAAGAGTGTATGCTTTGTAAAAAGCTTTTCTCTTACTATTTTAAATAATTCCCCATCTCCTGTGTTTTATGAACTTGTGTCCAACTATCACAACCATTTAGTGTATTTCTAAATAATGAGAAATTTAGAGAGGACTAATTAGTGTTCTTTTAGTCATGTTGGAAGAACCAGAATATAACTGTGGATCAAAGAATATTTTTTTCAAGAAATAATTAATTACGATTGAGCAACGTTTTTGAGCACTTTGTCCAGCCTAGCACTGTGTTGAATACAGGAATTGAAATGGAGTACAAGGTATTATGCATCTGTGTGTAAGGAGAGTACCACGACACATGAACAACATAGGGTACTAAGTTAGGGAGAGGGTACAGAGCTCCAGTATTTGGATGTAGAGGGAGTTTCATGAGAGCCCACAGGATTGAGAAGATTTGAATGGGCAGAGAAGATAGGATTTGCAAGGAGTAGAGCCAGATGAGGAACTGCCTCTTGGCTGCAATAAATCTCAGGGGTGAAGTAAAGATAAATCCTGTCCCCAAACCCAGTAGTTACATTGCACACTTTAGAGGATCATTTAGAAGTCAGCAGATAATTTTTATTTGTCTAAGGAGTGTAGTAGGGTTTAGGTGGTTTAGGGGGTAGTTGCTATGACAAAAGCAAGAGTTATGTGCCAGCTACTTTTGAAGTGTTGTGCAGGTGGATTGACTAGGGCGTTAGCCAGGGTTTGTTCTAGGTGGAGGAGCTTCCAGTCAGCAAGGGGAAGTTGCAGTGGGAAGTGGGAATGGGAGACACTTTAAAGAACCAGCAAGAGTTTGTGATTTGGATTATGGGGAGAAAAAATATGGGATCAGCTGAAGATGGTAACTTTAAGGATTTGAACCTGGGTACCTAAAAGTTCAAGGCCTAAAGAAAATATTGTGCTTCCAAGTGGATAGCTGCCTGATATCAGGGAAGGGCTGTCTTTGGCATGTTCACTTGCAGCTCTGTAGAGGTCGATGTGTTTTATTGCTGTTTGGAGTCATGATCTATATAAAGGTTGATATTCTCCACCTGGCCCTTCTTCTTCTTGCCTTATTGTTTCAGAAATAATGTATAATGTCTGTCTACTTAGGTGAGAGACCCTACCTGTGTGACTATCCAGACTGTGGCAAAGCCTTTGTTCAAAGTGGACAGCTCAAAACACATCAGCGTCTTCACACCGGAGAGAAACCTTTCGTTTGTTCAGAAAATGGTACGATGTTAGAAGTTAGGTTTGTGTAATAACTAGTTGTGAGTTAGTAGTTAAAATATCTTTTGCTTGAATTATTTGGGAGGGTATTTTTGATAAAGATTTTAGAAAACAGCCCTAACTATTGTGGCACAGTGGGTTGGACGTTGTCCTGCAAACCAAAAGGTTGCTTGTTGGCTTCCTGGTCAGGACACATGCCTGGTTTTGGGGCCGGACCCCCAGCTGGGGGCGTGCGAGAGAGACAACAATCAGTGTTTCTCTCACACATCTGTGTTTCTCTTCCTCTCTTTCTCCCTACCTTCCCCTTTCTCTAAAAATATATAAATAAACTCTTTCAAAAAATAATTTTAGAAAACACCATGCTCAATTTCTGGGAACAGATTGATTTTTTAAAAGAAGTATTCTTTTTAGGTGAAAATCTTAAAGGGTAATTTAAAATACTGTATCCAGTTGTAGGCAGTAGAAAAATCTATAGCCTTTAGAAATAGGCTTTTAGTTTGGTTCTAAGCCTTTTAACTATTAAACTGAAGGAAGCATATTATTGTCTACATTTTCAGTGAAGGGAGAAATTTTACCATCTTAATACTTCCACTATTAGTAATTTCTTATTACTTAAGTGATTTTCTTAATCTCTTATCACAGTTTCTTAGGATATTTTTCTTGTGCGCATTTTTATGCAGTTATAATTGAAATTAAATACCATTTTGTTCTGTAGCTCTATGATTTTCTTGATTATTGTCAGTTGTTACAAATGTGTGCAGGCTTTTCATCTAGTGAATTTGCTTGAGCATATACTAGTTATATCTGGATATTTGCCTCTAACTCCCACGTTATTCAAGGGTCAGCTGTGCACAATAATTGCCTCATAGTTCAATATTGAATATTTAATTTGTTTTAAAAATGCGTTTGTTACTAACAAGGCTGAGGGTCATGTTTTCTTACTTAAAGCTTTGTTTATCTTTTGGGATGTTGTGTTCTGATAGATTCAAGAATAGAATTCCAGGGTTGGAGGGTCTGAACATTTTTATGACACATGCCAATGAATCACTTCCAGTGGGTTGACTGCATTTATAATGTGATGACCCAGAGGTGAAAGAACCAGCATCCCATCCCCCTCACTAGCATTGATACAATACTGTGCTTAGGGTTTTTTTCCCCCCTCCTTTAATTAATGGAATGCTAAATCTCATCATCTTAATGTATTTTTCTTGGTTATCAGCAAAACTGAACATTTTCCATGTGTGCTGGATGTCCAGATTCTGATGAGTGTTTCCCTCTGTGTTTTGAAGGCTGCCTTAGCAGATTCACCCATGCAAACCGCCACTGTCCGAAGCACCCTTATGCCAGGCTGAAGCGGGAGGAACCCACTGATGCTCTCAGTAAGCACCAGACTGTGGACAACCAGGCCGCTGCCGAGTGGTTGGCAAAGTAAGGCTCTTCCTAGAGTCCACTGCAGAATAACACCCAGTATATGGGCTGATGCTGGGGACTTTACAGTTCTGGGTTTTGAAATAAGTAGCTTTTATACACATTTTATGAAATAAAATAACTTGAGATGGTGCTTTATTTTCTTAAGCCACAGAATTGTTAGGAGTATTACCAGGATCTGTATGTGATAGGAAACTATATGGTACTAGTCTTGAGTGCCCAGACCACAATTTATTTTAAAAGCAAAAGTTCTCCCCATTTTAAAAGAATGTTTTATACATATTTCATTTGTTAGTGCAACCCCTCTTTATTTCCTTATACTAGAATTAAATATGTGCTGATTATTATAGGAATATCTATCTCCATATAGCCCCATATATCTCTATATACAGGTATGTATGGATATAGATGTATATTGAGAGATGTTCTTCTGAAGTTCCAAAAAGCACCCAGTTTAATTTTTTTAAAAGGCAACAAGGTGGAAGGAGGCAGTATTAAAAAACTTCTCTAAGGACATTTTGATTTAAAGAGTCATCTCTCTTATACAAACCACCAGCTGCTAATTGTGCCACTCTCGAGCTTCATCAGCTTCTTCTGCACTTGGGATAAGGTCTGGAATGCCTGAGTGTGCTGGTGCAGCTCTGCCTTTCCTTGGCAATGAACCTGTCGCCAGCCCTCTGGGCTTCTGGCTCCTTAGTACCATTTTCCCTATGGTTTCTGGGCATTTGTGCTCTTTGCTTCCTCTGCAGAGTATGTTCACTTCCCTCTTCATTTAGCCACTTGGCTCATTCTTCATTTCTTACTCAGATTAAACATCACTGTAGGAGGTTCTTCCCTAACCTGCTCACCAACCCCCCAAACAAATAAGGTTAAACTCAATTAATAGATGCTTTTATAACATTTTATTTTCCCTTTCAAAACCTTTGTCATATAGTTATTCATTCATGCAGTGTCTGTCTGTCTTCCCTGCTGGACTGTAAGGTCTACAAGGGCAGGAATTATGTCTCTCTTGCCTACTATATCACTTTGTACCTCCTTCTTCCTCCTCCTGGCTGGTCTCCACTGCCCCATTATCTCTAATTTTGTCCAAGCCAGAAACTTGATGGTTATCCTTGTCTTTATCCTTTCCCATCAATTCAGTGGCTAACTTTTGGAATCCACCTCAATAACTCTCAGATTCAGCTACTTCGTCTCTCTAAATCCATTCTCCATGCTGCTGCCAGGGGGTCTTTCTAAAATGCTAATGTGATCCTCAGCATGAAGCCTGAACCCTATATTATAGTATTCAAAGATCTTCTTTACTGGGTCCCTGCGGACCTGACTACACTTACCTTTTGCCAGTCTCCTTTTCTAGCTGTCCTTCAAGTCAAATAAACTATTTGCATTTCTTTTTTATACCTCTGAGTATTGCCAAAACTTTTCCAGTATGAGTAGTAACAGCTTTACTGAGGTATAATTGACATACAATAAAAGTACACATTTAAAGTGCGCAATTTGATACATTTGGACATATGGGTGTATCTGTGAAATCATCACCACCATCAAGATAGTGAACATATCCATCATTTCCAACAGTTTCCTCAGGCCCCTTTGTAATTCATCACTCCCACTCCTTCCTTCCCGCCTCCTCCCCAAACAACTGATCCGCTTTCTGTCACTATAAACCACTTTGCATTTTCTAGATTTTTTATACAAGTGAAACCATACAGTATGCACTCCCTGGTTGTCTGGCTTTTTTCACTCAATGTAATTATTTTGAGATTCATCCACGTTGTTGACTTTTATCAATAGTTCATTCCTTTTTATCTCTGAGTAGTAATCCCTTGTGTGGATATACCTCAACTTGTGTATTCATTCATCTGTTGGTAGGCATTGGGTTATTTTTGGCTATTATAAAGAAAGCTACTGTGAACATTAATCTGCAAGTCTTTGTATGGACAGTTTTGGATATAATGATACTGTCATTTAAATATGCATTTCTTTAGTTACCAGGAAAGGTGGAACATTTGCATTTTCTCTTATGAATTACCAGTTTGCCGTGAAATAGAATAATGGTGGCGCTCTTAAGTTTTTGATTAAGCTCTGGTTACAGATTAATCTCTAAGGCATTTTTGTGGGTTTAAAGTTTCTCATAGTTAACTCTGGATAGAATAAATAGGTTTCGAATGGATATTTGTTCTACTATTTCTATACTTCAGTGCACTTTACATATGACCTTTAAGGCAGCTATATTTTAAGGGCAAAAACATGTGATTAGAGGGTTGAGTATGAAACCCAGCACTGCTTTTGATGTTGATTTTGGAAATCTGAGAAAATCTCTCTTCAACTTGAATTTTTTTCCTCTATAATGAGAAAGATATGTAATATATATGGGATATCACTTTATAACTTTTTAAGCCAAAACATATTTAATACCATGGTAAAGAACCTTTTTTTAAAAAGTAAACATTTGAAAATGTCAGGTATACCATTTAACTAATGCAGATGCATTTCCCATAGGTATTGGGAAACAAGGGAGCAGCGTACCCCAACCTTGAAAGGAAAGCTCGCTCAAAAGGCCGATCAGGAGCAGCAGGACCCTCTGGAATACCTTCAGTCTGACGAGGAGGACGATGAGAAGAGCGGTGCCCAGCGCCGGCTGCAGGAGCAGCGGGAGCGCCTGCATGGAGCCCTCGCTCTCATAGAGCTCGCCAACCTGACGGGGGGGCCACTGCGCCAGTAGCCTGCACACTTGACTCTTCCACTGTACAAAAGTACCGCCCAGCGTACTTCAAACATAGATCCCTGGGCATAAGCTAAGCACCTTATTTGCTTGTCATAGGCTGCTATTCTGTAGAAATTAATGAAGAATGTCATTGCCCCGGAATATGGGGTGAGAGAGAATTGCACTTTTTAAAATATGGTAATGGGTTGTTGTAAAGTTTAAAATATTTTGTAAATATGGGACCTCTAGTACAGGGTAGGAAACTACACGTTGTGGGAAGCTAGATTTTGCAAGTTTAATGCATTCATTGGAAGCAGTTCTCACAGGAAGCACTTTTTGAATAAGACACTTTTATTAAAAAACAGAATGGAACATGTAGCCAAAGAAGGTTAAGATAGATTATTTATAAGATCATTTTTAACAATGTGTATTAGTATGTTTAACAATACTGTAAACACTGAAGTAAGTAAGAAAATGTAAGGTGTATGTGAGATGTATATTTTTAAATTGCAAAATAGTGTGACTAACAGTACTAGAGAAGTGGAAAACTGACTATTTCGGAAGATGTCCTAAGTTACGGACTTTGGAGGAAAAATAGATATCTGAGGATCTGAGTAAGATGCATAATGGTTGAGACTTTTAAAAATTGGAGTAAAATCAGTCTTATTCTATCTTTATGAGGCTTTATATATCCTATGATGTTTAGGTTTGAAAAGCACTTGTCATCTCTCTCATGTTAACTTGGGAACTTTTGCACATTTCATATTTCTCATTTGCTGAAATTGAGTGATTAATCTTGCAAAGTCTAGGTAAACCTGGTAATTGCTTTCTTTCTTTCTTTCCTTTTTAACATGAGCCCTGTAATGAGATTTGGCACTTGGATTTTTATTAATAAAATGGACATCTACAGGGTTGTTTTGTAGTGAACTGTTTTAAATCTTTTGTTAACAAACACTAAATTTTAACTGTATTGCTTTTTTAGAATTATTAGCAAATGAAAACCTCCTATTTATATTTTCAGTGCATAAAGCTACCTTGCTTTTCAGAATACCATGCCAAGCTATTTTGTGCTCACTAAATTTAGCTATCAGTTAAACACCGCAGAGAAAGTATTAGCTACTCAAATAAGTAGGTTTCTGGAATAGTTTTAATTAACTGCACGTGTGTTAACTTGTGTGGTGGTTTTAAACCATTTTTTCCAAATAGATGAAGTTTTTAAACACCACTTTATGTACTGAAGCATGAACATAAAAATCAAGAGCTAAGCAGTTCACCTCCTTTATGTAGGTACAAATATCCATCATTTTAGCTTTTGTTTAAGCAGGAACTAAATAACATACATAACATGGTAATTTTTTATGGATGCTTAATTGGAGTAAACCTCAGAATAATAGAGGGAAACATGGGCTCTTCAGCGCCTTTTGTTTTCTTTTTTGAATTGAAGTAGTAGCCTACATATATAGTTTAAACATTATCTAAAATGTAGGCTTATTTATCCCCAAATCCCAATGAGTTACAGTCACAGTTCATATATGTAGCAATGGGGAAGGGGAGGCATGTAAATGTCTTGAAAAGGAGCAAAAGTTTGAAAGATGATAGTAACAAATGATGTGCATGATGAGGACTTACTTTACAAATGTAATCCTCAGTACAGTGAATTACAAATCTTGAAAGATGTTTTTGTAATAAGAAAATTTATATTTGTAATGGTCTAAGAATTTTGTTTGTAATCCGATATATAGAATTTTAACTTGGAGCACTTACAAGCACAGTGAGAGACTATAGCATTGAATTTTCTTGGTTTAGGTTTCAACATTTTCTCTAGATTTTTCCTCTCCAGTATGACTTAAATGAACTATATGAAGCAACACTTACTAGTCTTAGGAAATTAAACATTTAATGACATTACATAAAGAAGGAAAGGCAGTAAGAATTTTAAAAATACAAATACTTGTCAATTCAAAAATAATAAAATTTAAGACCTTCAAAAGTATGGTTTTTATTTCACTGGTCAACTTTTGTCAACTATAATAGTTATATTCACAGACATTTTTTACTTGTATAATTGAAAATTTTAAGAAATTATTACAACTATTTACTATAGAAATATTTAAAATGTTCTTTTTGATATAAGCTATGTACTTGGACAAAATACATTGGCATTTAAAATTTGAGGTGTGTGAAGACTGCTTTTTGTTTTTAAAATGTGGTTTACATTCAGATTTTGAAGTGTTTTATGCTTCATAAGTTGTAGTTTGGCAGAGTTAACAGCATAAAAATAAATATGCTGTAATTTTAAAAGATGCTTTGAATAAAATTTTATTTTAATTTACAGTTTAAAGTACATGTTCCTTATTGAACTGTTTATCATTTGTTTTCCTATCAAAAATATAACCACCATGATATAAAAATTAAAAGATTTAGAAAGAAATGTCTCCTATTGTCTTACATTCATCATTACTATTTTGATATATTTCATTCCAGTTATATATACATATTTTTTAATCCTCACTCCAGGATTTTTTTAATTGATTTTAGAGACAGGGAGTGAGAGAGAGAGAAACATCGATCGGTTGCCTCTCTTATGCTCCCAGACTGGTGATGGAACCACAACGTTTTTGGTGTATGGACCACGATCCAACCAACTGACCCACCTGGCCAGGGCCTGGTCATCTTTTAAGCATAATTGGAACCATAGTATGAATTGCTTTGTCTTACTTTGGAATAATGGCCTTTTATATCAGATACTCATTCAACTTTCTCCTCTGGTTCATTATTACAGTGTTAAAAATACACTCGTGTAGATAAGTGATAAGTATTGCAAACGTATTGGATTAGGGTAATCAGGAATGGGATTTAATTTTACTTATATGCAGGATATATGGGATCTGGGGTCACCTCCTCAAGAATCCACTCAGAGCCTGTTTACTTTTTATCTGCAATTTTTCTTTCTTTCTTTTTTTTTTTTAGTATATGTTTAGTCTTGTACTTGAAATGACAAGGTCCAGCCTGGGGCTTTGCAAAAGAATTTCACAAGCAACTCTTTAGTTGTGAGTTGTGATTTTAACAGTGGCTTAAGGTTTTGGAACTTGGGTGCATAAATGCACCCACATAGATGCAAATTAAATGCAAAGCGATTAAGGATGTCATTCAAAGTGACTACTGTTTGGCAATCAAAACTGACTTGGAGACTCACTGGAAACTTGATCTTTTTCAGGAAATTAAAATGATTTCAAGTTCAGGTTTTTTGATTCAACTTGCCTATGAGTTTACTTTCTATTTTAAAACGGTCTTACGTGTGTTTTCTTTCGTGTGACATGGACTCATTCTGTGTTTTTTAGTGCTAGTTGCCAAAAGTTATGTTTTAGTTCTTATCAGTGTTGAAAATGTTCTTGGTTGTTCAGTGCCTACAATAGAAAAACAATTGTATGGCACGGATATAATTAGCGCAAAGCTAAGATTTCAGATTTTTTATGTTAATTATTTAGAATGAAAATATGGGACATTTGAAAAATTCTAGAGCAGTGGACTGTGGTCAAGAGTAGGCAGCTCTGGGAGGATCTTCAGTTAACGCCAGTAACACTTTCTTAGTTGCTATACCGCTGGATAGAAAGCGGACCCTCGGGAAAGGAGAACCTGTCAGAAAGCACCCAGAGGCAAGGGAAGCCTTGAGACTTTGCACCTACCTTACCCAGCCATTCCACTCCTAGATACTTACAGAACAGAAATGAAAACATGCACACGAATGTTTATGGGAGCATTTTATATACTAGCCCTAAACTGGAAACAACATGCTCTGCAACTGATGAATGAATAAACAAATTGTGGTACTACTCAACAATGAAGAAAACAACAACAACGGGCGAGTGGCAAAAATACAAAGGGAGTGGAAAAAGCTGTAGTCCTGACTTGGGGGTGTGGTTCGGTTGGGCCTTGACCTGCAGAGAAAGGTCGCTGGTTCCTCCGGGTTGGGGTACGTGTGAGAGGCAATCGCGGATCAATGTTTCTCACATCCATGTTTCGCTTGCTCTGTCTCCCTCTTTTCCTCTATCTTTAAAAAAAAAAAAAAAGCCGTAAGAGAGAACATACTCCTGAATTTCCAGAAAAGGCAAATCTAACTTATGGCAATAGAATAACTCCTGATAAACTTCGGTGGGGCAAAAAGGGCACTTTTGGGGGTGACGGAAATGTTTTAATTTGGGTGGTTGCATGGGTGTATGTGTCAAAACCATTACACTGTGGACTCATGAAATCTGCATTTCATTCTATGTAAATTATACATTAAAAGAAGTAGGGGAAAGGCAAAATCAACCCTGAAAAAACCATTTCTCCCCAAGAGCAGTGTGGAAGGAGGGAGGGCCTTTGAACTCTTCCAAACCCGTCCCAGATCTCCCGTTAGACCGCGGGTGCTCGCACGCACGGCCTTTCCGAGGACGGACTCCAGCTGCCGCGGCTCCTCCCCCGCCGGCAGCTCCGGGGCGCCGGCCGGCCTCGCGGGCGGGGGGTTCGCGCAGGGGCCCTTCCTGTTTGGGCTGCGCCCTGTCCGGCGACCGGGGGAGGGGCGGGCGGGCGGGGACGGAACTGCGGCGGGCGGGCCGGAGCGACTGGGAGGGTGCGGGCGGCGACTGGGCGGGTGCGGGCGGCGGGCCATGACCCGCCAGGCGGACGGCGCGGGCGCGGACCCCGCCCCCGGCCGGCTGCCCCCCGGGGTGGCCCAGCTGCTGTCGGCGCTCTTCTACGGGACCTGCTCCTTCCTCCTCGTGCTGGTCAACAAGGCGCTGCTGACAACCTACGGGTGAGGCGGGCGCAGGGGGCCGGGCGGGGTCCGCTGGGGGCGCTCGGCCGCTCGGCGGCGACGGACCCGGCACCTTCCCGGCACTGGTGCCGCACCCGGAGCCGCGCCCGCCGGCAGGGGCTGGCGGGACTTGCGAGGTCCCGGCGCGGGGGCCGGGGCGGGGGAGGGGCGGAGAGCCGCGGGGCTGCCCCGCGCCCGGTGCGCTGAGGCCGCGTCAGCAGGTGGGCGGGGCGCGGAGCGGGGAGTCCCAGCGCCGAAGTGCGCGGCTGTGTGCCCCGCACCTTGACCCCGTTTCACGGGGCCGGGAGCTTCGCAGCGTTGTAAACACCGAACCACACACCGACGAAAGTCATTCTACCCCCAGGGACCGCGGGCACACCTCACTACGACTTACTCCGCAGGACTCTCAGTACTTTCAAATGCAGCCGTGAGCTGAAAGAAGTGAACATTCCTTTATGTGAAGCTAGATGTTCAGTCATCAGATCAGTCCTGAGGGATAAGTTTATTTGTAATATGTATTCATTCTTAAATTACCAGCACGTTCATAGAAACTGGGGAGAAAGCAATGCGAAGTTCCCATGATGTAGTTTTTTGTATGACTGTACAGTAAACCAGCAAATTTGTGGTTTCTTGAACCTATTTGTAAGGACTAAAAAGTATGTCTAATTCTATTGTCACAGTAGCCGTATTGAAAGAGCTGTGAATTTAGACCCAGCTTCACCATTTAGTAGCTGTTCCTCTTGGGCCAGTCCCATGGTCAGCAGTTTTCTCAGATGTAAAAGCTGGGTAATTACCGGCCTGTTAATTGCCCACCAGAGCTTTTCAGGAGCTGTCGTAAGTGAGGGCTCTTTGTAAACTATGCTTGCTACAAGACTGTAAAATCAGCATTTTATAAAGAGCACAAAGAGATGTCAGAGTATCTTCATTCAGCCTTCTTATTTGATACTTGAGAAAGCGGAGACCCACATGAGCTTGGCTGGTTACTCCTACAACATACTACGTGTCAAACCCATGGCGGGCACCAGGGAAGCAGGTGTGAACAACACAAAGCCTGTGCCCTGGAGGTCCCATGTCAATGGTGGGGACAGAAAATAAACAAATGGGTTCATGAATAACTGAGGTGATTTCAGGTATGAAATGAGAGTGCCTGGGATGGACTGGTTGGTCCTAACGCATTCCCAACAGAAGGGAAGGTGTTGAAGGGGGCATGAGCTGGGCCAGCTGGAGGAACAGAGAGGGCACTGTGGCTGGAACTGAGTGAGCAAATGGGGAAAGATGGGAGAGATGTCAGGGAGGTCAGCAGGGAAGGCAGGATCAGATCCTTCACTCAGTAATATTTCTTAAGAGCCTATTACGTGCCAGGCACTCTCCTAGGCACTGGGATACAGAAGTGAATAAAGCAGGTCAAAACCCCAAGTGTCGTGAGCACACACCTATCCTTCTGGCACTTCCATGGAGCTTTCTAGTGCATTAAGAAATAAACTGCTGGAATTTGTATTATGGCAGATGCAGCTATGCAGTCAAGAGGGAAAAAATAGGCAGGAAAGGGAGTAAGGTAGGGAGTATGGGCATGGGAAAGAATTCCGTCTTAGCGTGGCCAGTGAAATCTCACCATTTGAGCTAAGACATAAGTGAGGTGAGGGAGATGGGGGAAGAACATTCCAGGGATAGAAGAGTAAGTAGCTTGGATGGGAATGGTACTAGATGAGTCCCAGGTAATGGACTGGTACATTGTGTAGGGCCTTTGTGGCCACCAGAAGAAGCAGAGGAGTACCACTGTTGATGGAAGAGAGCTGGTTCTTCTTGCTGATTCATGTAAAGAATTACGGATCAGCAGATCTATTAGCATGTAATCAGTTTATTAGTGACCTGTTCCCATGGAAGAGAATGGGACTAGGTAGAGTGGGGGTGAAAGGCAAAGTTCCAGGGCAAAGCAGGGCGGGAAAAGTAACAGCAGCTGAAGACTGACCAGGGTGGCAAGCCCCCAGGTTGTCTGAGGCCGGGTGGCCAGAGGCCCAGTGGCCCGAGAGCCAAGAGCACCAAGAGCACCCCAAGCCCCAGAGAGAGAGAGAGAGAGACCTTTGTTTTGTGGACTTACATAGTTGGTGGGATGGGAGAAAAAGGTTACATGTTGATTAACGGGTAAATGTGGTGCCAGCTTTCCTGGGGGAATGTGACTACCCAAACTTAGGTTTGTGTCGGGTCTGTTCACCTGAATCCTTATCTTGCTCCAGACTCCATTTGTTCATGTTGTTGTAAAACAGATGCGTAACAGGAGGCAGTTAATTAAAATTGGGGCACTTTCCAAAGTTATTTAAGGGCTCTTTCTATAAGCATCAGGGACTCCCTTGTAAAACAGATAGTGACCAGGGGTAGACAGTTAACCAAAGTTGTTTTATGGTCTCCTTCTTCGGGCACCATGGCCCATCTCCCACATTCCAGGCCTTGGGATAAAAGCACAGCTTCAAGGCCTCCTTTCCCAGATAGTGGAAATGCTACAAAGAATTTCAAGGACTTCCCTTCTTTCTTGCTGACAGTGTTTCTTGTGATGTTGGAACACCTAGTGATATTACCAGACCAGGCTCAGGACTGCTGAGTTAGTGAGACATGTCTCCGTCCTCCTCTCTGCCTCAGTTTACTATTTATTCGACCTAAGTGGTAAAAGGTGTTGCCTGGCAACCAGGATGCTAGAAGCTGGTCAGTAACAGCAGTGCAGTCTCAGAGTTCTTCCTATGCTGTCTCCTGCCTCACGGTGATTTAAATCACTTTGGCTGCTGTGTTGAGAGCAGATATTGGGGGACCAGGGAGGAAGCAGGGAGACCATCAAACCAAACAATCATTTTAATTTTAATCTAAGTGCAATAGGAAATTCCTTGGATGGTTTTACAATGGAAATGACATGCCATAATTTGTGCAGTTAAAAAGATTTCTTTGGCTGGTGGGTGGGTAGAAGTGATGACTGGAAACAGGGAGAAGAGCTAGGAAGCCATTGCAGTATTCTAGACTCTGATAGCTCCGATTGGGGTGGGGTTAGCAGCGGACATAGAGGGAAGCAATAGACTTGGGATTTTTTTTTTTTGGTGGTTCTATGGCTGTTGACGTTGTTTACAAGGTCTCTACCAGTGTGTTGCAGCTTGATTGCTGGTGTCCATGGGAAATGCAAACCCTGCTTTAAAGAAATTAGAATGACCATATGCCTACACCTGGATCATTTAACACGTACAGTGGAAGCTAATGAAAGAAAAAGAAAACTTGAACACCTATGATAAAGGACAAGAGAACACTATTAATAGGCTTGTTTGGGAGTGGTTGGAAGTTGTGTCAAAAAGTGTGCTCAGTCCCCACTTTTTGAACTTGAGTGAGCAGGTGTGCTCTCTGGCCATGGTAGTTAGTGCCTCCAAGATGCATGTTTCCTTGTTGGAAGCTGGGAGCAGTAAACGTTGGTTAGTGCTTTGAAAAGGAAGGGTAGTGTCCAATCAAGAAGAATATTACATGAGACATTCCATGCTGTAGGCTTTCCATCTTTAAAATTTTGAGGTCCATGATTAAAGGAGAAAGTCAAGTTTTTGTCTTAGCAAGACAAAACCCTTATAACCCTTATAAGTAAATGGTTCACATTTCTGTAATGTAATATGTCGTACAATTGGAGAACCCTGTTCAAATAACATTGTTCATTTTCTCTTCTCAAAATGCTTTAGGAGCAGTTTTGAAGGAAGGAGGGTTGGTGTGATTTGGTTACAACAATAAACCGTAGAAATCTGATCCAAGCATTACCTGTTTGAGGATAATGTTGTGTTGCAGGTTGGAAGGAAGGACCTTAATAATCACCTCATTCACAGGGTCATGGGAATGTAACTCCGTGGATGTTTTTTCTCTTCAATTTTGAGCAGATTGTTTGTGGTTGGGGTACAAGACTGACTGATGGGTGGTCTTAGTTACTTGTGCTAGTTATTGTATTTTGTTTTAGTTCAACATGATGCTCTATTTTCCTGTTTGGACAGAGAGGTCGCTGAAGTACATGAACTGTCATGTGCTGCGGGGAGAGGGAAAAGCAAGGTATTCAGGTTCATGATGGTTGTGCAGGTGGTCAGTTGTTGTTTGGTTGCCATTTTAATGCTATTCCTTATGATGTGCAAGAATTTACAAATGATGCTTGAAAGATATAGAACTTAATTGTATTCAGTTCACAAGTATTTGCTATGTGTCTACTTCTTTCTGCATTCCAGAGCTTTGGGATCATTTAATAATGGTTTCCAAATCTGCCTGGGTCATGTGAATCACTTGGAAAGGTTTTATAAAAGCTGTTGAATCAGAATCTGGAAATCTACATTAAAAAAATGAAGCCAATTATTAATTTTCTCAAAACTTTGATGAAAATGTGCTGTAACAGGGTGCAGCCAGCAGGGCGGGGTGTGGGGGAGGCACCCAAAGAGGGATTTGTAATGGGGTCTAGAACTTGGGGTGTCCGGGAAATATTAAAAATACGGGATGTCTTCACCCCACAAGTTTGAACTGGGGGGTGGGACACATGGAGCAGGGCCATTGAGAGCTATTTTGCATAGCAACAGTTTTGCAGCTAACCTCTGGCATGGTCATTTAACATATCTATAACTTTTCACAGATATGTTAAATAGCCGTGGCCATGCTTTGAGCCAGGGAGATGGGAGTGACTTCCACATAGGAGGTAACTGGGAGGCAGCTACTCCTGGTTACAGCGCCTGTGTGAGAGCCTGGAGTAAGGTTGGGACCACGCTGCTTTGGCGAAAAAGAGAGGGGTCCATGTGGCTTTGGGGCTCCCTTTGCCACGCAGCTTAGGAAGCTGGGAAACAAGATGTAGCAGCGATGCAGAGCTCTCTCTCAGCAGTTTGGAAGAATGCAGGAGACACTGCGGGAAGGAAAGGGGTGAAAGGACTCTTGCTGTGGACCAGGAGAAGGTGCTACGTGGGTTTTGGATTAAGAACTAGAGCTCATGGTGACACAGCTGATGGTGCTGGGAACCGAGGGAGGCCTGCCATCCGAGCACGGATTACTGGGAAGAACCAGGGGCTACCTGAGCCATGGACTTCTATTTCTTTTCCTGAGATACGATACCCCTGAGTGGGCAAAGGGGGGAAGGAAGTACTGTGTGTGTTTGTGGGTGTTTTAAGGGACTTTGGGGTCTTAATGAAGACATTAAGTCATTAAATCTATATAACTTTTGAATAAAGTCCTTCCTTTTTCACCGATCTCTGACACTGAGAGACGTAATTCACTGGCAGTGGGCAAGGCGAACCTAGTACAGGAGGACCCCAGGAGAACCGGGGTCCATTCGGTAACATTGTGTGACCCCACCTTCTCTGGTGGCCAATCAAGGAAAATTATGAGACCACATGCACAGTAGCTTTAAAGTAATACAACTACTTGTACATGTGCAATAAAAGCCCGCCCAAACTAGCCTGGAAGGATCGCCCTGTAAGAATACAATCCCTCCAGCCCCTGAGGTCATCTCTGTTTGGAGTTGGCCTGCTCCCATGTTCTCTGCTATAAACTCTGTGTGTTCAGTTCAATTCTTTGTCCCCATCACCAAGAGCCTGGTTACCTGTGCCCAACTGTGACAGTGCCTCTCCAGAAGATTCTGCTCCCTTCTGCCCCCAAGTTGGAGCTGGATTCTGATTTCACCCTGGGTGTGGTCAGGGGCCAGAGTGCCTGGCGGGGGTCTGGTGGCTTCCACTGCGCATGCTCCTTGCAAACTCTGGCCTCCCAGCATGCATTTGGAGTTCTTTGTGATGGTTCCAAGGCTCCTGCAACTCTTAGTGAAGAGACCTGATCTTCTCAACTGGGACTGGCGTCAGCCATCAGAGCTTCAGCATATCCATGCTGAGTCATGGCAGCTGGGCTCATCCCACTTGCTGTGGTCACTCCCGCCTCTGCAGGGATGGCTGCCACCTCGGGCTCTGGGCAGCCCCCCTCTGGGTTCAGCGGTCCCATAGAGAGCAGCTCTGGCAGTCATGTGCTCCCTTCCGGCTCCCACCTTGGCTGTCACTCGTCCAGTGCAGCGTCCTTTCAACTGCCTCCTTCCTTCAGTGCTTGAGCAGCTCTGACTGTCCTGGCAGAGAAGACATTCTGGGCTGGCTGGTTTGACTTTAAATTGTTGATCACAAACCTCACACAGCTCTCCTTGTCCCAGAAATGACTCAGGTTTTGTCCTGTGACGTGAAATTGCCCACACCCCCATCCTCCACCCTCCTTCCTTTATACTTAATTGAAAAAATACAAGAAAATAGAAACCGTCACACGAGGCCACTCCCTGTCGTTCCTGCTAACATCGCAGGAGCCTTTTGTTGTCCCATGGAAGGGCCGCCTCCCCACCACTTCTAGGCTTCCACTCCGTCCGCGATCCCCCTCTTTTCTCATCAGCAACCAAAACCTTCCCTTGACCCCACAGGGCATTCATTTCTAGTTCTCTCAGTCCGACTTCTCAAAGGGCACCACTCTACTCGTACTGCCTTAACTTCCTTGCATTCACTCCTACAAGAACTCAGATAAAAAAAACTGGGGGCTATTAAAATACAGAACTGTACAAAGAATAATAAGTATTCATATTTCCACAACCTAGAATCAATATCTTGAAATATCTATTTTTTAAAAAGAAAAGTCATCCTGTTGTGATCATTATAAAGACTTCAAACAAAAGAAAAATAATTAGGGTGAAATTTCACAAGTTTCAAGCATACAGAAAAATGGAAAGCAAAGAACAATGGATACCCATATAGATACCACTGAGATGCAATAATTAACATTTTGCTATTTGCATTTTCCCTCCAGCACCATTGAAAGTAAGTTTTGAACATCATGGTACCTCACTCTGAAATACGGATATTCTCCTACATAGTATCACTTTTTTCTGTTAAACTTATCAGTAATTTCCTAAAATAATTTAATACCAAATCTATAATTATTCCCATTTTCCCCAAGATGTTCGTATAGTTATTTCTATATTTGAGGCAAGATCCAATCAAGCTTCATGTAATGCATAGAGTTATGTCTTTATAGTTTGTTTTCATCTAGAAAAGGGCCCCATTCCACCCCTCCCCCATGATGTTGACATGTTGAAAAGCCAGCTGTGTTGTAAAATGCTCCAAATTATGGATTATCTGATTTATTTTCTTAAGTCTCGCTGACTTATTTTCCTCCATTTCCTAACTGAAAGTTATTGAATAGACCTAAAGGCTTGATTACACTCAGACTAAATATTTATTCGGCACACTGCTTCATTGCCGACCCTGTGCACTTCACAGGACATCTTATCGGGGTTGCCGCACCATTAATCATGCTACCTGCATTTGAAGACTTAATTAAGGTGGAGATTACAGGTAGCATGTATGTAGGAAATTACTTCTAACTGATTTGAATGGAGGAAAGAATTCAACAAAAAGAATTGTTGACTTTCAGATATATATTTCTTCACTGCAAGAGTTAATATTTCTTAAAAGATCCCGTTAAGATTAAGAGGTCATGAAAAACATTAAGCTGAAGTCATTATGTTTGTTTTATAAACACATTTCAATTTTGGATGGTATGTATGACCTCTCTGCTATGAAAGATGAGCAGCTCTGACTGTCCTGGCAGAGAAGACATTCTGGGGTCATACTTCTTCCCCTCTTCCCTCCCCTCCATAACTTCTTTTTTAATGTAGCATCCTGTTCTGTAATTATAATCCCACAGTTGTCTCCATTTCAGTTTATTGTTTTGATTTGACTCCTAATTGGTGGATTCCTTTATCAGATAGTTTTTTCATGAAGAGTTCATGGCTGCTGTATTAATTATTTGAGCATTCTTCACAGATTTTTCTGTAATAAGTGTGCTTTTAGATCTGAAAATTCAGCTTATTTTCTTCATGTCATGGAAATGAATCTGTCTTTTATCTTTAAACTATTTTCTCTTTTTACTGAGTTCTTTACACCTGACTCAACAATCAGCCCTGCATGGGGTGTTTGTCTTCCATATCTATTTATCTTTGAATAGATACATCGAAGTCTTTTTCTTCTGCATTTACCCTACTTCCAGGGTTGGTAATTCAGTTTTCTGCAGTGGCCACTTAGTCTTGTGCTGTTTCTAAATTACTCATGTGGTAGCTGTGTTGTTTTGGTCCTCAGTTTGTTTCCATAGACCTGTACACGCCCTCTTCATCTGACTGTTTTATCCTCTCAATTTTGAACACTTGTTTTACTGACCTCATCTTCTTACTGAGGTGTTCCCTAAGCAGAAGCAATTATGAAGAGTTCCTTCTCTCCATGTATTATATTTTCTTTTAGGCTGGGCTCTTTGTCTACCTTCTGAGTGTTTTTTGTGCTGGTGGTTGTACTGTTTGTTTATATTGTTGTCTTACCGTTTTGCTTGATGTCACAAGTTGTGTTCTTAGGAAGCAGACTCTGAGGTTTGGGGAAGTATTTGAGGAGCACTTGTGGGATTCATTTCTGTGGTGGCGGGGTGGGAGGCAGGGTTAGGCAGAGGGGGAGATTGGGCTATATTGTGCTCAGAACAAAGCCTGATCCCAGAGTCTCTTGACAGAGTTGTCCTGAGTTGGGGTGAGAGGCCCTAGCCTTTCTACCCCTGCATAGACCAGTGACTGGGAAGCAGGTTGCTCTCAGAGAGGGAGTGTGCTATTGGCAAGGCAGCTTTCTTCAGCTCATGCTCTTGGGCAACTGGGGAATGAGTGCTTCAGTCCAGAAGCGGGTATCTGGGTGGCACAACCCAGCATCCATCCACTAGAGTTCATTTCATTCTCACAGTGGTAGTGTCCACATATTTATTCTGTTTTCTCTGTTAAGATAGGCTGATTTCTCATTTTTTTCTTACCTGTCTGAAATAGGTGTCTCCATATGACAGGCAGATCAGGGGCTGAGGTGTTGTTGTTTTTTTTAATCCCCCCCCTTTTTTAGTAGCCCGAGAGAATGACTGGGAGCCAGTAGAAGGTTGGGCAATGAGTGAGCCCAGTGAGGTGGTGAGCTACCTTCCTAAGTATGGTGTGAGAGAGGGGTCAGGATTTATCCAGACTACCCGGTGCCATTTGTGGAAATGGCACTTCTTTTCCCCATTGCTCTGCACTGTCATTTTTGTCACAGATCAGGTATCCATTTATATGTGTATCTGTCCCGATCTCTGGTCTCTTCCATTGCCCTATTGTCCAAATACCACACTCTCTCATTTATTGTAAGTTTACAGTGGTGCTGACATCCAGTAGAGTAATTTCTCTGGCTTCATTGGTTTTCAGGATTGTCTTGGGTAATTTTTGTTATTTGCCTTTCTATTCAGTTTTAGGATCAGCTTGTCAGTTTCTACAAAACACCTGCTGATGTTTTCACAGCGATTGCATTGATTTTATAGCACCGTTTGAGAATAATGGAGAATATTGGGTTTCTAATCCATAAACTTTATTTAGGGCTTCTTTAATTTTTTAAATATTGACTTATAGTTTTCTTTGTAGATGTGTTTCTTGGAAATCTCTTACTAGATTTGTACCCGGTTATATTATTAAAAACAAAATGAAACAAACAATAAATGAATCACCATGTAGCCATCACCCAGTTTCAACAACTTTGTTACATTTATATGCCTCTGTTACTTAATCCCACCATTTTCCCCCAGATTATTTTGAAGCAAATTAAAATATATCATTATAGGCATTTTAATATGTATTGCTAAAAGATAAGAAGGACTCTTTAGTTTTTAAAAAATAAACATGGCCCAGCCCCGGCTAGTGTGGCTCAGTGGATTGAGCACCAGCCTGTGAACCAAAGGGTTGCAGGTTTGATTCCCAATCAGGGTACATGCCTGTTTTGTGGCCAGATCCCCAGTAGGGGGCACACGAGAGGCAACCACACATTGATGTTTCTCTCTTTCTCCCTCTCATCCTCTCTCTCTGAAAATAAATAAATAAAATCTTTAAAAAAATAAACATGACCCAGAGTGACAAAGTGATGGCTCCTGAATGGCTGCCCTAAAGCCACGGGATCTAACACTGTCCCACTCCCCCCACCATGGATGGCCCAGAGCAACTGGGACACCAGGACAGTGCTGCAAAAGAAGGGACCCTGGCCACACATGCCAATCAGGCCATCTTAGCAGCTCACACACGAGATGTGGAGAATTCCAAGAAATGGGCTGCTGGCCAGAACAAACAGCATTCAGTCACCAAGAACACAGCCGAGCTGGACTGGGGAGACACTGGAGGTGGGCAGGGTAATCCAGCGGGATCGGACCGGCAGAGCAAGGCACTGACACAGAAGACCGGCAACAGAAATCAGCAAAAATTCACAGGTCGTTGCAGACTATACGAGAGTGAACAGGCCAGTCCTAATCAGGTTCTGGGCAAAATTGAGAGAGCCATCACCCTCAAGCTCTGGGAGGACATTGGGATGCCGACGAGAAGGGACCAAGGGCAAAATGAGTAAAAAGCCTTGAAATCAGTGCGTCCCAGCTGGTCTGGCCTGTCTGGCTACCCTAGACCACCATCACCATCCTGGGTCTCTTCTTGTGCCGAGTGTGATACTGGGTGCCAGATCTGCCCACCAACCCCCTCCACACAAACCTGCTTTCAAACGAAACCTTGCATACTCTTTGCTTCTGCTGATTGTTTTTCCTCCCTACACCCCATCCTCAAATTAGGGTGCAGAACACCATCGTCCTCTCCCAGTGTCTGCCCACTCCTGAGGGAGCTCCGTGCGAACCCTCACAGGGGTGAGAGAGAGGGATGATGCTGCCTCCGGTCCAAGGCATTTGCTGCCCTTCAAACAAAAAACAAAACAAGACACTACCCAATATCATTTTATACCTAAAGATGTAAAAACAATTCCTTTTACCATAAAATGTCCGGTTAGTGTTTGTTGGTTTTTTGGTGCTAGTGTAAATATCTTTAAAATTTTTCTTTTCCCTTATATCTTTCTGGTATATAGATATTTTTATATGTTTGTCTTGTATCCAGTATTTTGCTAAAGTTATTTATTCTAATAATCTATCCCAGATTATTTTGGCTTCCTATATACACAGTCATGTTTGTTGATATGACAGTCCACCTCAAACGGCAATGAAATTTCCCAGGTTTAGAAACCATCAGTTTAAAAAGTGAAAGAAATAAACAGATGAAAAGTGAACAAATTTGATGTTAAGATTTCATCATCTAAGATGAAAAAAATGGAAGACTTTTTAGTAACTGTCACTATGTATCATGTTACAGACTGTCTTCACATTTTTAGGAGTTGCTAAAATTATTTATTATTCTATGTTTTTTGTAGTTTCCCGTCACCAATTGTTCTTGGAATTGGTCAGGTAAGTGAAAAAAAAAATTAACCTCTTAATTAGCCAGTACACATGCAATTTTAAGTGCTTTTGTTTAAGATTGTGGTTTACAAATTTATTCATGTAGTCTTGGTACTCTTGATGAAACAATATGAAACAACACATTTTATTTCATTTTACAATTTAGGAAGAGTGTGTATTTATAGGGAAAACAAGTACTTACTTTAATTTCCTTAATGGAATTTAGTTGTTCTGAGGGGCCAAAAGATTGAAAGCCTTCATGGTCTGGTGGGTAGTAAAGGAATGGGTTGGGAGCTGGGGTGGGGCCCTAGAGCCTAGTCGCCCCTTTGAGGTGTGGGCTTGTAACTCCGCTTAAGCCACTGTGCCAGAGAGGAAAAGGGTGGGGAGATGCGGTAGGGCCCTCTAGGCCCTTATTATCAGACTCCAGAGGTTTTTTAAGAGCAGCAGGGAATTTGAAATTTTTACATCAGATTTCCCAATTTGTTTTTTGTTTTGATAAGCAAGTTTATTTGTAAATTTAGTCAACATACATAATTGACCTAAAAACGTCAATAGAAGGATAAATTTAAAAACCAGTTAGAAAACCATCTCTATAAAGTGATTTTCCCAGGACCATACCAGAGGTAACTTAACTGGACACCATCTTAACTGGCAGAGGATCAATAAGCTGGAGCCACGTGTCCCACCCCCACAGCAAGTTCACACTAAGGGTTATAATACAAACTCCAAGAGGAAAGAACTCGGGTATTGTTTCCTCTTGGTAGAGGGAGAAAAACTCAACCTAGTTATGAAACCAACCACAAAACAAAAATGCTGAACTAGTTCAGAATGTTAGCAACAGATGATGCTGGTGTGAATAACTTGTATTATGTTCTAGAGCCCTTATAAATAAAATCCCGCGATAGTTTGCATTATCAGCTGGAGGGTAGTTAACATGTGGTAGAATGAGGACTTATGCAAGGCATTAATTTGCAAAGCATTTTACTACTATGGAACAAGTGCAGTTTAGTTAGAGGAGAAAACCAACTGGACCTTAAATTACACACTCCTTACTGACAAGACTCCCCACATGTGAATGTAAAACATTTAATTTAAAAATACACTACAATGCTGGCAATGGATTCCAATTTTTATAAAACTCTCTGTGGCCCAGACAGAAAATGTTTGTTTCCTGTGGTTTGTGGTTTTTGTTCTCAGGTATAATGTTGAGCTTGGAAAAACTTTCACACTAACCTGTTTGGCTGTTTCCCATTAATGTGAATTTGTGGCTTGTTTATTCTTTTGGTAATATGCTGGTGATTTCTAGTTGACAAGTGCCAACAGGTATCAGATTTTTTTTCCTGATTTGCTTTAATTTATAGGGAGAAAAAAATTTAAATTATGACAATCATATCTTAACAAAATGTCTAATTGTGAATCTGGAAAAAGCTGTCATTTATATGATTATAGTCTGGTTAAACGTTTTGCTAATACGGTGCTCTTTGCAACATCATGTTAGGGAGACAAAATAACAAGGAAACAGTATATTTCCTTAAGGTCAAAAAATGTATTATTTTTAATGTTTCAATGTGAAAATATGCAGGAAAAAGGCATTTTAAAAGGTCAGTGAATATGTGATAATATGCCCTTTGTACTCCCTAAGGCAAATAAAATCACTGGCCGTACTCAGTAAAGGTAAAGTCTTTTGATTTGTAATTTGTTGGTGGGAGGAGCCAGCAGACCTAGTTTTAAAAGTCTGAATTACAGAATATTTTAAATAAGTGTTAGTATATTTCTGTAAGAATTATAAAGTAAGTTATAAATATAAACCATAATTATAGTTCAGCATGGGTTGGTTTAGGTGTATAAATCTATTATGGGTATTAAGTTTATAAACTCATTAGGATCAAGATCTAGGATTATAATCATATTGAAGGAGTCTTTAAATTTTTGCATTCTAATATGGCGAAAATTGAGAAAGTTCTACAATTTGCATAGGAAGATGATACTAAAATTTATATTTGATAATAATCTGGAGTATTACTAATATACCTGGTGTGCTCCATGATAATAGGATTTGAATGAGACATTTTTGCAATACTGGAGACATTGGAGAAAATATAAATCCCCTTTAAAATTTATTTTTCTCCTAATTTGTCCTTCTGTGTTACAGAAATACTGGACTTTACCAAAAACTGTGTTTCTGTGTGGAGTTTGTCCCCCTTCTTCTACCCTCACATTCACTTTATGGGGGAAGGTGACCACATGCTTAGTACATGGAAAGGAAGGTCCAGGATCGAGGGTCTTCACTGACTGTGGTCACTCTGGTCAGTTTTGGGGACATTGTTCCTGTTTCCCCTTTGTCACCCCTTCCTTAAGCTCCTTGAGATAAGATGTGTGTGTGTGTGTGTGAGCCTACTTGATGTTATACTTTTGCCCGTAGGTCTGCTGAAATTCATACAGTGGCGAGAAAATCAATTTTAATATTATAAGAAATAGTTCATTTTTCTTGGAACCTAGAAAGTGATTTTTTGGTATATATTTCTTTTTGGTGAATCTGTTTTCTTCTGATGTCTTTGTACCTCAAACAGTCCAGATATTTTGCTGAAGTTTCTTTTCCCCCCCTTTTCTTTAGATGGCAGCTACCGTAATGATACTGTATGTGTCCAAGCTAAATAAAATAATTCACTTCCCTGATTTTGACAGGAAAATTCCTGTAAAGGTATGTGATAAAAAGTACAAGTGGCTATAATGGAAGATGTAAAAATATTACAGAATTTACAAATTGATCTTACAGTACAGGTCAGTCTGTATACACTGTGATTCCTGCTTGCACTAGGTAGAAACATTATACAGTTAAAAATTGTGAATATGGTCCATACATAGGGAAAAAGGCATCATGTGTGAATATATAGCTGAATAAGTAACCATTACCTAGGTCATAAAATGGGATCACAAAATCCTCACCAAATTCTTCTTTTGTAATAATAATTTCCTTGCTATTCCATAATTTTTCTAAATTTGTATGAATCCCTGAGTTATGCAGTTTAGTTTTGCTTATTTTTGAACATTTTGTAAATGGAATTAAACTCTGTGTATTCTTTTGTATCTTGCTACTTTCACTTAATATTATAGTGGTAAGACTCATGCATGTTGTATATAGCTGTATTCTTTTATTATCTGCTTTACTGTGTAAGGTAATTTTGGTTTCTAGCTTGGCAGCTAGAAAAATTAAAAGCACTGTTTTGAACATACTTACATTTGGATCTCGGCCAGCATTCCCATAACAAAATACCACAGATTAGGTGGCTTCAACAACAGAAATTTCTTTTCTCACAGTTCTGGAGGCAGGAAGTTCAAGGTCAAGGTGCAAGCGAGTTGGTTTCTGGTGAGAGTTCTGTCCCTGGCTTGTAGATAGCTGCCATCTTGCTGTGTCCTCACATGGCCCTTACTCTGTGTGCCTCTACTCCTGGTGTCTTCCTGTTATAAGGACACTAGTCATTTTGGATTACGGGTGCACTCTTATGACCTCATTTAACCTTAATTACCTCCTTTTAATGTCCTATATTCAAATACAATCATCTGGGAATTAGGGCTTCAAAATGTGAAGTTTTAGGGCACACAATTTAGTTCAAAACACCACATGTACATAAGTTTCTCTGGGAGGTATATCAAGACATGGAGCCGCTGACCCCTAGTGTACGTACATGTATGTTGGCAACTCGAGTAGGTGCTGTCAAATTGTGCTCCAAAGTGGTTGTACCAGTTCCCTCATGACACGAGCACGCTCCTGTTGCTCCTTATTCTTGCCTGTTCTTGATATGTCTCATTTAAATTGTGCTGATCTGGTAGGTATGTAATAACATCATCTTAGCTTTTATTTGCATTTCTCTATTTATTAATTTATTTTATTTATTTCTCTAGTTATTAATTTTTATTCCTCACCTGAGGATATTTTTATTGATTTGGAGGAAGGGAGAAAGAGAGAAACATAGATGTGGAAGAGAAACATATTGGTTGCCACCTGTGTGCACCCTGACCAGGAATCACACCCACAACCTAGGTATGTGCTCTGGCTGAGAATTGAACCTGCAGTCTTTTGGTGCATGGGATGATGCTCCAACCAACTGAGCCACCCATCCAGGGCCCTTTTCACTTTTTTAAAAAATATTTTATTTATTTTTAGAGAGAAGGGAAGGGAGGAAGAGAGGGAGAGAAACATCGATGTGCAAGAAAAACATCGAAGGGTTGCCTCTGGCACACATCCCCATGTGGAGACCTGGCCCGGAACCGAACCGGTGTCCTTTCTGTTTGTGGGACAGTGACCATCCCACTGAGCCACAACAGCCAGGGATGGCCCCTCTTCATTTTTTAATGCCCTTTTGGATATTCTCTTTTGTGAAGTGCTTGTTCATGACTTTTGCCCATTTTTCTATTGAGTGGAAGTCTTTTTCTTACTGATTTGTGTAGGAGTTGTAAAAAAATATTTTAACGATAATCCTTTTGTTACTTATGTACAATATTATAAGTACATTTTTTTCTCTTTGTGGCATATCTTATTTTATGGTGTATTCCTTATCATGTAAAGGAATCTTAATTTTAAAATTGCTATTTATCAGTACTTTCTTTTATTATTAATCTTTTTTCTTATTTAAATAATTCTACTCTGAGGCAATAAAGATACTTTCCTAGATAAATAGTATGTAGATTTTCAGAATGAGGCTTTTAATCTGCTTGGAGTTGAGTTTTGTGGATGGTGTGAGGTAATGGTCCAATTTCATTTTTTTCCTAAATGGGCACTCAGTTGTCACAGATTCAACTGAAAAGTCTGTCCTTAACATTGTGCTATTGTCATTCACACGCGCGGGTCTGTTTCTGGGCTCTGTCAGCTTTTCATTTGTCTACTTGTGTTTTCAGCACCATCACCGTACCGTCAATTTCTGTAGTTGTAGAAAAAGTCTTGTTACCTGGTAGTGTTGCAGAACGGACCTATGGTCGGGGGGACAAGATACTGTTACCCCTCTCCCGAGGACCCTCTGCACTAGGTTTGCCTTGCCCACCACCCTTAGGAATTGTGGCTCTCAGTGCCAGAGTTTGGTAAAAAGGAAAGGAACTATTTATTCCAAAGTTACACAGTTTAGGATGATGACAGAATGTTGCCATTAAAAATCCCAAAGTTCCTTAAAACACCCACAAACACACATAATCCTCCCTTCCCCCTTTACCCAACCAGGCCAGTAAGGGCTTCCACTTCTCGGGAAAAAATAGAAGTCCATAGCTCTGCTAGACTCCTGGTTCTTCCCAGTAATCCGTGCTCCGTTGGCAGGCCTCCCGCAGTTCCCAGTACCATCAGCTGTGTTTCTACGACCTCCAGTTCTTAATCCAAAACCATATGGCACCTTCTCATGGCCCACCAGCAAGAGTCCTTTCACCCCTTTCCTTCCCTCATTATCTCTTCTGCATTCTTCCAAATTACTGAGAGAGAGCTCTTCATGGCTGCTACATCTTGTTTTTCTGCTTCCTAAACCACGTGGTAAAGGGAGCCCCAAAACCACATAGAAGCCACATGGCTGCCACGCCTGGGTTTAAATCCCAGAGCGAATCTTCATCTGCACCCCATTTCCAACTCCTCCTACCATCAGCTACACCTGCCAGCACTCGCACAGTTTTCAGCCTTTCTGGGCTATTGTAGTTAGTCCGGGCGGGTGTGGCCTGGTGGTGGGAGAGAACCATCTCCAAGCTCTGACACAGGTGCTATAAAGGGGAGCTGCCTCCCAATTACATCATGGAACGAAGTCACGCCCATCTCCCTGGGTCAGAGTTGCACCACAGCTACTTAACATGTTTATGAGCTAGCCAGCCATTATAGATATGTAAAATAACCATTTTTGCATATCACATGAAGCTGGCCAACTGTTGATATGCAAAATGACTCAAAGGCCATGTTCCATGTGTCCCATCCTCTAGTCAAGACTTGTGGGGGTGGGGACATCCTATATTTTCATAATTTCCTGGACACCTGAGTTCTGGACCCCATTACAAACTCGTTTCGGGGGGGCCTTGGCTGCACCCCGTTATAGTAGGACAAGTCTTTCCTTCCTTGTTCTTAGTCTTTCACATTTCTATATAAGTATTGGAAGCAGCTTATCCAGCTTCAGAAAAATAACATTTTGGGATTTTGATTGGGATTGCATAGAAGTTATAAGTCAATTTGGAATGCACTGACATTTTTAAAGTGTTGAATCTTTCAATGCATGAACATAATATATATACACCTTCTTAGTAAAATTTAGTAATTTTCTTTGTAGAGTTCTGATGATTTTGTTAAGGGTTATTCTGAGGTACTTCTTTATTTTATCTTATTTTATTTTTGCTATGAATGTATCTTTTAAGTATACATTATTTGGAAAATATTAGAGGGCATATTTTTGTACCACTTTTATACTGCAAAACTGTAACTTATTAATCACAATTTATTTGTAGCCTTAGGAAGTTTCCACATTCACAATCAGGTAATCTGTAAAAAGTGACAATTCTGTTTCATTCTTTTCAACATTCTCACTTTTATTTCTTTCGTTTGCTTTATCTGTAACATAAGACCTCTAATGCAGGGTTGATAGAAATGGTAATACTGGGTATCTTTGATTCAGAGGCAAAGCTTTTAACAATTCACCATTAAGTGAGGTTTCTGCTGTTTGTTTTTTTTAAAGGTTTATTTATTTTTGGAGAGAGGGGAAGCAAGGGAGAAAGAGAGGGAGGGACCATTGATGTGTGAGAGAAACACAATGGGTTGCCTGTCACACGCCCCCAACAGGGGTCCTGACTGGACTTGAACCTGCAACCTTTCGCTTTGTGGGACGATACCCAACCCACTGAGCCATACCTGTCAGGGTTGCTGTTGGTTTTTTGTAGGTACCTCTTATCTGTGATATCTTTTGCTGCATAACTTAACTTAGTGACTCAAAACAATAATCATTGCCTGACTGGTGTGGCTTAGGTGGCCGAGCGTCCTTCCGCAAAGCTCTGGACCGCTGTTTCTATTCCTGGTCGGGGCACATGCCTAGGTTTTGGGTTCGGGGGCTGCTAATCGATGTTTCTCTCTCACATCAACGTTTCTCTACCTCTCTTTCTCTCTCAAAATATGTAAATAGAAAAAAACCCAGGAATCATTTAATTATTTCTCAGTTACTGTGGTTAAGGAATTCAGGAAGGTCTCAAGTGGGCAGTTCTGGCTAGAGCTCCCATATAGTTCTAGACAGATGATGTCAGAGCTGAAACAATGATGGGGGTGGGGTTGGTTAGTGCAGTTGGTTGCTGGTTGTGTATCTCTCTGTTCCGATAAGCTCAGGCCTCTGCATGTGGTCACCCATCCAGACCAGTTTGAGCCTTCTTACAAAGTGGCAGGCTCAGGCAGTCATCATAATGGTTACGTGCTGGCTGAAGTCTTCGAGGGTGAGAGTATTCCAGCAAGGAGGCGCCAAACTGCATTGCTCCTTATGACCTAGCCTTGGAGGTCACATAGCATCATTGCATTTGTACATTGTTCGTTAAATAGCCCTGCCCAATTTTAAGAGGAAGGGATGTAGACCCTACCTCTGGATGGAAAAAAGTGTCAAAGTCACATTTTAAGAGCATGTGGAATGGGAGGTATTGTTACAGCCATCATCTCTGATTGCAGATTTGTTTATTTTTCTCAGTATTTCTGCCAGGTGTTTTGTTTTGTTTTATTCATTTTGAGGCTGTATCTTTAGGTGCCCCCCAAAATTACCTAGTTAAATCTTTCTGGTGATGTAAAGTATTTAATTACATGAGGTGGATCACTTCTGTTTCATTTCTTCTAGTGTTAGCCTGGAAATTCCAACAGGCATGACTGACTTACCAAACTAAAGGCAATTAACACAGGTACTCTGCCCCTCAACAGGGCCAGGCCTTTCACCCGCTTATCTCTCCTCGCAGTGTATGTGCTTTTGTCAGCAGATACTTTAATACATACTCTACCTTTATTTAAATTTCACAATACACTTTATTTTTTTTTTTAAAAATCTACCAATGTTTATTCATATTGTCAATGGAACAAACAGTCAGACCTGTAGAGAACTTTTGTGAGTTTATTTGAGTCAAAGTGATGACAGTTGCTGGGGAGCAAAACCTCAGGAGAATGGCAGTCTTGCACTTTATTTTTTACGTTACAATTAAAAGAGGGGGCATAAGTGGGTTACATGAAATCCACCGGTGATTAGGGAGGTGGGAGGAAGCAAAGTGGGGAAACCCCTGGGATTGGCTAAAAAATAAAATGATAGATGCATCTTTTACATAGCTGGGTATAGGATAGTAACAGTCAACAATTAACATGGAAACAATAGCAATGAGGGGATTTGTGGCCTCCCCCTGGAGCTTTGAGGGGTCCAGAAAAAGGAGACCTGACATTGCAAAGGTGTGTTATCATAGACACAAAAAGACAACAGGCAGGCTCAGTTAAGGTAAAGATTGACTCTGTTAGGGAAAAATAACAGCCTAGGACGTGACTGCCTGCCATGAACTGGTTTTAGTTAAGAAGTTTTAATTTCAGACCGTCCTTTGTGGTTACTGTAGGTCTCTCAGTTTGTAAGGTCACCACGCAGGACTCCCCTGAGGATGTTGGGTTTAGTGTGTGGCCCCCTTTCTTCCACAGTGTTTACCCAGGTATTTACTGCTTCCTTTGCTTTTCTTTCCCATTTTATCTCACACTTCA
This sequence comes from Desmodus rotundus, assembly GCF_022682495.2. NCBI lineage: Eukaryota > Metazoa > Chordata > Mammalia > Chiroptera > Phyllostomidae > Desmodus > Desmodus rotundus. The sequence continues at coordinate 78,441,456 of NC_071387.1, forward strand.
CGTTTGCCTCCTGATTGAAGCACCTATTTCAGAATTTACAGCTGGTGATGAAGTCCCCTAGTTTTCATTTGTGTGAAAAAGTCTAAATTTTCCCTTTGTGGTTGAAAGAAGAGCCTTTTTGGCAGAATTTTGAAGATGAAATTCTGCTGTCCTCTGGCTTCTATTGTTTCTCTTTGGGTTTCTGTTCTCTCTTTAAGTTTTGCCCTGGGAATTCCTATTTTTCCTGTCCTTTTGGGCTTTTATGAAGGTTTTGTATGCTATTTTATCTAGCATTTTAAATTGTTTTCAGCAGCGGGATTAGCATAAATAATTTAGCCCACTGTTACCAGAAGCTACAAGTCAGTATTGTTTTTATTTTGAATTATTTATGGAAATGAAGGCAACTGATTCTTTTCAATGCCAGACCCTCTAATGTTGTATTATCACCCGCCGTGTTATCGCTGAGCGAGTTGTAGGCGGTTAACCTGAATAGCTGTTGATGAATAAAGGGGAGGGTCCTGGATCTATTAGCCTGTCTTCCTCAAATCTTTCTTGTGCAAATCTCCTCATAATAGAATTCTATAACGCTTTTAGCACAAGATACTTAGTATTTCAGAATCCTTCAAAGGGTACCTTATCTGATTTATATGCTTAATGCATTTTTAGAGGAAAAAGAAATGTTAAACTCACCTTGATTGCTATGGACTATTATGTCAGTTAAGAAGTTCTTAAAGTTATTATGTGTGAAAGGATATATACTTTTTTCACTTAAGGGAGACTAGGTCTTACATTTTGTTCCTTCAGTATGTTCTGAACTGTATACCTCCTGACAATCTGAACATAATTCAGGAGCTCAGAGCTCAGTAAACCTAATTCAAGGACAGAGTGAGGGTGTGCATTGCTTGACTTATGTAGATAATTATTTTGGCTTTTAAGACAAAGTAACTTTAAAGTAATGTGGCCAGTATGCACATCTTTTTGAACGGGTCTCCAGTCTTGCGACGTTCCAGTGAGATGTGAACCAACTTTGCCTTTGTCCGGAAGAGTGCATGTGTGCACAGAACACAGAAGTTTACACAACTTTTTACAGCCTTTTGAACTTCATGCATGAACTGTAAACAGCCACCCTTAACTCACCAAGAAGTTCCTTGTCCAGAGGCTTCCTTTAGGAACATAGTCTATTAATGTGGGCAAGGTCAAGATTTCTGTTTCTATCCAGCTCCCCCGTGAATATGGATATCAGTGCCCACCTAGCTGTTTTGATCATGTGGAGAAACTTGTGAATGTTTTTTGGATTCTGCACAATTCACATTCGTTGCAGAGAAAAGAACTCAGAAGCATTTGCTTACTGCTGGGGAGTGAATGTCACCATTTTTATATATGAAGGAAAATACGTTGTTGGAATTCTAACCAAATAATCTTTCTTTTTTATTGAAGCTGTTTCCCCTGCCTCTCCTCTACGTTGGAAACCACATAAGTGGATTGTCAAGCACAAGTAAATTAAGGTAGAGTGCCGGGTAATGGTTGACGGGAGGCTCTTCACTTGTTTGCTTCTAATGCCACGAAGGCCACATTGGATTTTTCAAGATTCTGCTTGGGCTACATGTAGAACACAATCATATTTAATAGTTCAAAAAATAAGATAGAGTTTTGGGTTTAATTGTTAGTGCTTTTAGAAATGCTAAAAAGCCGTTTTTTCCTTTCTTTCTCTCTCTCTCTTTTTTATGTTCAAGTCTGCCCATAAAAAGTGAGCTGTCTTGGAATCAAGATACAGAGGGCGATTTATTCAGGAAGAACCATTTATATAAGTATGTTTCTGTGTAACTTTTGGTTTCATCAAAGTTTTATAAAAGCAGAAACATTCTGTCAGATTTGGTATAGGTCAGGTTTGGCACAGGGTAAAAGAAATAACACATTGTTTTCAAGGGGGTGCTATATACTTCTGAAACCTGCGTTTAAACTTATTTCAGGGCCTTTCATTGACTGCGTTTGTTAGAAGTAACTGTACGATATAAAAATGGAAGTGTGGATAGACCCAGGCGTCCTATAAGTCAGGAAACTTGGTGTGAAATACGTAGCCTAATGAACATCATCAATCACTAATCTTGTGACAAAGATATAAATAATGAAGTTTGTACAAAGGGTGACAACAGCGGAGGAGAGCCTGCTTGAATAGTGAGTGGAAAAGAGGCAGGTAGAAGGTAGACCAGAAGGAGAAGGACATATAAAATGGACAATGTGAAATTTGGCCGGTGGCCTCTCTCTTGTTTAGAAAGGAAAGGACAGGTGTGATTACGAAAAAAAATGTGACATACTGTTTTCAGTTACACATTTTAGTTGATTTGTTTGTTGTCTTCTGAGATCAGGGCAATCATTTTTCCTTAATTACCTCAAATGTGTTTTAAAGCTGCCTGCGGTAGATGTTACTGCTGTGCTACCACTTACCCTCCTGGCCTTTCTCTGAGTTCCCCTGTGGGTGGTGCCCTCGGTCAGCAATGAGGACTGGCCACCCCTCGCATTGGGGGTCTCTGCCTCCCATATGAGGGTTTCTTTTTTTTGTTTTTAGTGACCCTAGTGGAAACACCTTTTAAAAAAACCTTTAATTTGTTGGGGTAACGTTGGTTAATAACTATATAAATTTCATATGTACAACTTTGTAATACAACATCTGTGTACTATGTTGTCCACTCACCAGCTGGTGTCTAGTTTCCTCCCCTCCCCATGTAATTGACCACCTTTACCCTCTTCATCCTCCCCTAGTCCCCTCCCGCTCTGGTCACCACCATTCTGTTGTCTGTATCTATGAGTCGTTTTCTTCTTTAGATTTTATTTATTAAATTTAGAGAGAGGGGAAGAGAGGGAGACAGAGAGGGAGAGAAACATCATTCGGTTGCCTCTCACACGCTCCCAGCTGGGGACCTGGCCCACAACCCTAGCGTGTGCCCTGACCTGGAATTGAACTGGCGACTAAAGCTTTGCGGGATGACACCCAACCACACTGGTCAGGGCTGTATCTAGGCGTTTTTTGTTTGTTTTGTTTCTTCATTTGTTGCTTTTTTGTTTTATATTGTATATATGAGTGAAACCATATGGTTCTTGTCCTTTTCCATCTGACTTATTTCACTTAAGATTTCTCCATGTTGTTGCCAGTGGCAGTATTTTATCTTTCTTTCTTTTTTTAAGGCTTAGTATTATTTCATTGTGTATATGTATCACATACTGGTTTTTTTATATCTTTTTTTAATTCAAATACCATTCTGATCACTCATGGTACAAGAACATTCAAATAATAAACCAAAAAGAAATAGATGTTAAAGATTCATCTTCAAACATTCTAGCCAGTGATGCCACGTGTGCCTGTGATCTCGCCGACGTGAAACCACAGCCACACCTCAGTGGCCACCAAGCCATTCGGCACAGCTTCCTTAACTGTGAGCTGTTCGAAGCTATCAGTTGGAGCTCAACCTTGGCATAGTGCCACAGCGTGGCCAGGCGAGGTTTTGAGTGAGTCACAGCAGCATTTACCAGCACTGGGGCCTTCTCTGCGAGGCTACGGACAAATTGGGCCATGGTTACAGGATGGAAATTCTGTGGCCCTGCCGGCCAGCTGAATGTCACCCCTTGAAAGCTGTACCACAGATTCTTATCCAGTCTTCTGTCAGAGGACATTTAGATCATATCCATGTTTTGGCTATTGTAAATAATGCTGCAATAAATGTAGGAGCATATATAGACAGGTATTTGTGAATAAGTATTACCAGTTTTTTTCAGTGGAGGGATTGTTGGGTCACATGGTAGGTCTATTTTTAATTTTTTGAGGAACCTCCATACTGTACCATACAGGTGGCAAACACAAGGCCTGCGGGCCAAATCTGGCCCTCCACTGTGGGGGGGCTCCGCCCGCAGGACCCCCCCCACTCCCATCCCCGCCCCCCCCAGCTGCCATGGATGAGAATAAGTCTACCAAGACATGATCTGCTTGGGGAGGAAAGGTAGCCGATCTCTCAAAGGAGAAGGGCCAAGAGCCTTTTCCTCATTGGGCTTTTACTGGGTTCAGTTTGCACAGGAATACAGGTAAAGCTCATCAATCATTGTCAGGCAGTAATGATCAAACAATAGATAACATACAAAGAACTCTGAGGGCTTATTCTGAGTCAGGGTCAGTTAGCTAAAGGGCTATAAGATTTTGGGAAACAAACTCATTTCAGGCTTGGACCCTTATCATTTAAATTGAGGGTATTAGCAAAGCAGGTTTCACAGGATTGTATGCATTCTTTCTTAGGCCTGATCTCCCTGGGAAACCTGCCCTTTCTAGCACAGGACTGCACCACCCTCTGTAATTGTTTCAGGCTTAAGTCAGGCACGAGAAGTAAGGCAGTCAAGAGATTAGGAGACTTCTTGCAGACAGAATGAGGACTCAGGCTATGTCAAAGCTGAGGGGTGAGGGTCCATCACCCCCTTTTTCAATAGCCCCCCAAGTCCTTCCCTGAGGGCCTCTTCGTGACCATGCCTGTCTTAGGTCGTCCCTCCCTTGAGGAATCTTAACCGTCATTGGCTAACTGGTCAGGCTCAGGGCCAAGCAGGGTAAAGTAAAGTGGGCAGGGGTGGTTCCCCTGCCAGGGAGATAAGCTTTGTCTCCTTAGTGGCTTATGGTCCCAAGGTCTATGACTCAGCCTTAACCATGGGGGGGTTCCAGCTTCTGAAACCAGGCAGGGTGGTTCTCAACACTCCACCTTGTTTTATCTGGCCCGGTACCTTGTTTCTACCTGGCGGGAGCACGGAGCTCCTTGCCCCTAGTTAAGGAGTAGTTACATTTATACAGTCCTAAAATTACATTTGGCCCTTTGAAGGCAACTGCGAGGCTGATATGGCCCCTGGTGAAAATGAGTTTGACACCCCTTGCTGTACCAGTTTATATTCCCACCAGCAGAAAAGAGTCTTTCCAACAAAAGGTGCTCAAACAGTTGGACATCACACAAAAAACTGAATCTAGGCATAGGCCTTACATCTTTCACAAAAATTAACTTTAGCATACACCTAAATGTAAAATGTAAACTCTAAAGCTTCTGGAAAAAAACAGGAGAAAATCTAGATGACCTTGGGTTTGACAATGAGTTTTTAGATACAACACTAAAAGCACAACCCATGAGAGAAAAAAATGAAGGCAGAAGTTCATTAAAATTTAAAGCATCTGCTTCCAAAGACTGTGTTAAGAGAATGAAAAGACAAGCCACAGACTGAGAGAAAATATTTGCAAATACATATCTGATAAAAGACTTATATCAAGCAAATGACAACTTATGAATTCATGAGAGCAAAAAACAAACAGAAACAACTCTCACTGGTTACCAGTGAAAATGACAGAACACTATTACTTCTCTGATCATTTATAAATGATTCTCTTTCTTGCCTTTCCTATGTGAAATGGTGAAAATGTATATTTATTGAAGAAGTTTACACAATAAATACAGAAGGGATGATATAGTTAGAAAATCACCATTTTGCAATTTGTAGTGAAATAATGAGTCTAGATAATCATCATCAGTGGATACTAAACCCATTAGGTGAAAAACTGATGTTCACCTGTCCCAGCACCATTTGTTCAAAAGCCTGTTCTTTCCCTGTTATGTTGTCTTGGCACTCTTGTTGAAAATAATTGACCGTTATTGTAAGGATTTCTTTCTTTCTTTCTTTTTTTAAAGATTTTATTTATTTTTAGAGAGAGGGGAAGGGAAGGAGAAAGAGAGGGAAAGAAACATCAATGTGTGGTTGCTTCTTGCATGCCCCCTACTGGGGACCTGGCCCAAAACACAGGCGTGTGCCCTAGAGTAGGAATTGAACCTGCGACCTTTGGGTTTGCAGACCCGCGCTCAGTCCACTGAGTTACACCAGCCAGGGCAGGATTCATTTCTTCATTATCAATCCTATTCATTGATTATATGAGTATGTCCCTCCTTAACCCAGTACTGATTGTTGTAGCTTTGTATTAAGTTTTGAAATTGGGTCCACCAACTTTGTTCTTCTAATTATTGTTTTGGCTTTCTGGTTTTCGTGCATTTTCATATTAATTTTAGAATGAGCCTTTCAATTTCTGGCGGGGGAAAGCCAGCAGAGATTTTGATATGGATTGTGTTGAATTTATTGGTCCATATTGGGGAGTATTTCCATTTTAATAACGGTAAGTCTTCTGATCCATAAACATAGGAATGTCTTTTCATTTAATCATCTTTACTCTTTTAACAATATTTTGTAATTTTTAATGTATGAGTGTAACATTTCTTTTGTCAAAATTATTCCTAAGAATTTAGTTCTTTTTTTTTAAAAGAGATTTTACTTATTTATTTTTAGAGAGAGTGGAAGGGAGGCAGAAAGAGAGGGACAGAAACATCATGTGTAGTTGCCTTTTGCACACCCCCCCCACCGGGGACCTGGCCTGCAACCCAGGTATATGCTCTGACTGGGAATAGAACCAGTGGTCCTTTGCTTTGCAGGCTGGTGCTCAATCCACTGAGCTACACCAGCCAGGGTAAATTTTGTTCTTTTTGATGCTATCATAAGTGGAATTGTTTTAATTTCCTTTTGGATTGCTTATTGCTAGTGAATATAAATACAACTGATTTTTGTATATGCGTTTCCTGCATACTTCCTTAACTCTAATTAGTTGTAATTATTTTTATAAATTTTTAATGCAATTTATTTATTTATTTGAGAGAGGGGAAGGTAAGGTGATGCGGTCACTGGCCCACAGTGTCTGCGGCGTTGTGGCTGAGACGATACAAATTCACATGGACTACCGAGTCCTGTGGAGGAAAAGGGACTGCATGGCCACTCTCTCAAGGGGAGAGCGCCCCGACCCTTGCCTCACAGGCTTTTATTGCTTTTCTGGACACATTACATTAAGGATGGTCCTCATTTAATATACACAGGTTCACTTTAGGTGGTTACCTTTTACAGAAAACAAAGGAGAGGATGTTGCTAATTACATAAAAGAGGAAGGATATTTGCAAATGTAAAGGGAAAAGTGGTTGAACTGGTTACACTCGTCCTTGGGAGGTTTAGCATAGATTTTAGGAAGTTACTTTAAAGATATGCAGTAAACATTTGCTGCCTCAGTTCAGGGTGAGGGAGTTTTAGCAAAAAGCAAGTGTCAAGGCAGCCTAGGTGCAATGCAGGCCTGATTCCCCACGGGATAACCCATCCGTGGGCGTGGGTCCTGTGTGTCAGACCTCGCTTTCCACTGGCCTTTCCAAGTGGGAGCTGGGCCCACGCCATGCAGAATGGTCTCCTATAGTAGGGAGAAAGAGTGGGAGAGAAGCATTGATGTGGGAGACAAACATCGATGTGATAGAGAAACATCAATCAGTTGCCTCTTGCACATGCCCAACTGGGACTGAACCCAAAACTCAGGCATGTGCCCTGACTGGGCATTGAACCAGCACCTTTCACTTTGAGGGATGATGCCCAACCAACTGAGACACACTGGTCAGGGCTGTAATAATTTTTAAATGAGTTCCTTAGGCTTTTCTATATATGTCATCTGCAAATAAAGATAACTTTATTTCTTCCTTTCCACACTGTATGCTTTTCCCCCCGCTTGCTTAATTGCCTTGTCTAGAACCTCCAGTAAAATGGTGAATGGATTTAGTGGTGAGAGAGAACCTGCTGGTCCTATTCTTGGTCTGAGGAGGGAAAAATCAAACTTTTGATCATTAAGTATACCTCACCTGCTTTTAAAAGGCATTATCTAAAAATATTTTTGAAGTTTAATTGAAAGTAACAAGACATTTAGTTGACTGCTTTGACAAAGGCAATTCAAACCAGTCTCATCTTTTTTTAAAATTTTAAGCTGTTTATTAAGAAACAAAAGACTCAGAAAGAATTTTTGACCCTTCCCCCTGACCTGCCCAAGAGATTAAACTCTCATAAGAAATCTTTAAGTGTGATTCCTTAAAGATTTGGGTTCCTGAAAATCCTTTCCACACTTGGTCTCTGGTGGTAGTGCCACTGTCAGTGGGAAGTCTCTCCTCCAGTCTCAGGTCTGGCCCGGAGGAGCTGGCCACTCTCCCTCTGGGTTGTGGTTCTGACCTTCCTTCCCAAGGCTGCCATCTTCTGAGGGTCCCATCTGGAAGCAGGTGGAGGCGGGCTGTCCCAGCCCCGGCAGTCTGTTGGCTGTGTGTTGAGCTGTGTCCTGGAATCTCTGGGTTTTAAGAGTTGGTAGAAGTGTTTTTTTAAAGCATTGAATGTAACCTCATTACATAAAGTTTTGGAGGAAAATCACTGGTAATTCTATCTGCTAGCACACTATTTTAAATATTCATTTTTAATCTTTTAAAAAATATACAGAATGTACTTTGTTATAGTTGTAGGCTCTATATAATTTTGTATCTTCCTTGTCTTATTTAATATTTTCTTATAGTGGTAAAGTTATCACATACAATGTTTCCTCAGTGCATTTATCATAATTTATCTAATCGTTGCTTTGTTGTCTGACATTTTGTTGCTTATGATGCTTTTCCCAAAGATACTACTGCAGTGAACACTTTTGCACCCGTGGGTTTTTCTTTTCTTTGGATGATTACCTAGGATAAGTTTCCCAACCAGAAGTAATTAGGTCCAGGGTTAGGCCCATTTAATGACTCTTGATGTATAGCCCCAATCTGTTTTGCCAAAGGGCGTATTGGTTCACATTGTGTACTAGTTTAGCACAATTTTGTAGTAATTGGATATTATGTTGTTTTAAATAACTAATAGGTGAAAGTGACTAAAATTATTTAATTTCCCATTTTTAAATTATTTAATGTGATTTGGTAGTAATATACATGAGAATTAGGTCAATTCCTCATATTTAATTTGGAAAATTAGTGCCTTAATTAAAAATGTAAAACATGTTAAAATTTTCTTGGTGTCTGATGTTATTCTTCTTAAATCTTTTCCTGACAGCTTGCCGATGTTCACTGTGCTCAGGAAATTTACCATTCCACTCACTTTACTCCTGGAAACCATCATACTCGGGTGATTTTTGTTTTTCCTCCGTTTCTCTGATGTCCTGTTTCCCCTTCCCTGCAGTATTTTCACCTCACAAACTCTCAACATCTAGTCTTCTTTCCAAATAGTTGATTTGAATTGCTAGTAGTAGTAACTTCAGGACAAATAGTTATCTTAAAAATAGTCTCCTGTTTCCATAATACCCTATGAACTTAATGAGTGATTTTTTAATTATAATTTTACATTAGACAAATAATACATGTTTGTGGTAGAAATTTATTTTAAAAAATCAGTAACCCCAAAACAGATGCAAATCTGTTTCCTGAGCCAGATGGAATATACACTGATTTTGAAAAACAGAGGAAAAATTGTCCATGTATATATAGGCTAGGAGGGGAGACACTCAGGGAAATCCATTCTGATGCAGTGATTATGATGTAACATTAGAATACGTTTATTTTTGTAATGTTGGGTTAGAAGTTTTTCATAGGGATACTCAGGCTGACATTCATAAAGGTAATTCCTGATTTTGCTGTGAAGGTTATTTAGGAATGAAGTTTGGATGATGGCCCAGTTTTATCTTAATCTTTGGATGCTTGATATAAGTACCTACCAACTAGACCAGCAGCAGGAGCTGCTCTGCATTTTGTCCCAGCGTCTCTCTAGTGAGAACAGAGAAATGCGATTGTAATCAGATTAAGATGGTTCCTAAGAAATGCAGTAAATTCGGTCAGTTACTCATCTACTTACAGATACTTTCAATGCTTTCTCTAGGTAAAGCATTATTTATTCAGTTTCAGCTATAAAACTCTTAACAATGTTTATATTCAGTTTGTTTTAAAAATATGTTCTATATGTTTTTTTACTCTCCTTCTTTGGACTGTCTGTCTCTCATCTGCGCGTCTGTGTATTTATTACAGGAAACAGTATTCCTTGAACATCGTTGTCAGTGTCTTTGCCATCGTTCTCGGTGCTGTCATAGCAGCTGGGTAAGACTTTGGACAGTTTCTGCTCAATAACTTCTTTGTGTGTTTGACAACAGGCCCAGCCTCGTCCTCATTTTTTATTTTCCATCTGGCTGCCGTTGAATTGAGCAGCGAAGGGACAATCTGGTGTTTGGGAACCTCCCTGGTGTTCCTGTGAAAGTCAAACTGGATTCCATGTTGGCTGGAACGTTTCTGAGAATATATAAAGAGAGCATTAGAAGATATTAATACAGAATTTCTTCATAAAAAAGGAATGAACTGTTTACTTGTATTACTGAATATTGGTCTTCAATATAAAAATTTACTTGAAAACTTCTTAGGCATTTGATTAAGAAGAGTAACATATTTATTAAGTACGTTCCAGCTAGAATGCTGATTGGCTTTGTCATCCTGTGATGCCTTGGAAGTCAGTGTTTCCAAGGCAGAATACTCCCATGAGATGTCTTACGATGTTTGGGACAGGAGCCAACAATGCCAGTGCGTGACTACTGCCTTACTCACTAATATTCAAGAGCAGGAATGAGAGCTCGGAGTCTGCATTTGAAAGCAGGCGCTCAGAGCCTGTCTTTTATAGCAGGGTGGTCACAGCATGTGGGCAGTTACAGGCCCTGGGTTTAAAACAGTCCTGCCTCTGTCAGCTCTTTCTCAGCCTGCCTGTGCCTCAGTTTCCTCTCTTATAAAGTAAAGATTATAATAGAAAAGAAAACCCTACTTGAATGAAGGGAAGAAAGAAAAGATTAGAGGAATTTCAGTTAAACTAGTGACCTTAACTCATTTCCAAGCAAGTGTTCTGGATCATTACTTGCAAATTAAATAAGGGTGTGGGCTGCAGTGGCAGGATGTCTGGGATCTTATTCCGGCCACCTCACCTACTAGCTGTATTAGCTGGGACAAGCTATTCAACCTCTCTGGGCCCAGTCATGCCAGCAGCACAGTAGAAATGAGAATAGCATCCACCTGCTAGGTTCCTTGTGAGAAGTAAATGAGGAAATAATAAACTGGGGTTTGCCCTAGTGCATGGCAGCATCAACAGAAATGTACTAAGTGTTTACTGTGTGCCAGGCATCATTCTGGGTGCTAGGGAATCCAGTAGTTAACAAAACAGACAAGAATCCTTGCCTTTGGAAGGAATAGAGCTTCCATTCTGGTTGGTGGACAGACAATAACCTACGGAAATATACTTAAAAAATATAGCACACCAAATGGTGACAAAGACACGGTTTATTATTTATGTTTTCATGTGTATCTTGCTCCTCCCCAATCCTGGCTGGGGCGGAGGTCAGCCACTTGGAAGCCGGCCCCGGGTGTCAGCCTGCGTTCCCTCCCTGTGGTGTGCGCCAGTACAGACAGTAAGCAGCAGCACTCAGAGCCTGTGACAGTCATGAAGACTTTTGCTCAAACAAAATCAGATGAGTAAAATAGCTAAAATAAGAAGGTGCTCTGTTGAAAGTTCTCTGCCCTCACAGCACTCTGGGGATCTCTCCTGGGCAGCCTCTCTCTTCTAGGTTTCTTCCAGCTCAATTTGAAAACCATTGACTTAGAGCCAGTTGAAGAATTTACAAAAAAAAAATGGTTTATAAACAAGTCTGTAAATCTTTGGTGAAGAATGGCCCTGCAGGAGCTGTGTGTGTGTGGAAGCACATTCCAGAACCAGTTAGCGGAAATTTAGCTTATTTAACATATGTGACACTCTAATGAGCTGGAAGGGTAGCTGGTTTTATCTAAGAGCCATCTTGGAATAGTAATTCTCGACTTTCCCCTTTGTCAGCACCCACAGAATGAACATCCTGGTGGGTGACAAGTACAGTTCTTAGCTGTAGGCCAGCTGAGACCCCACCCTTCTCTCCTCTCACAGAAATTAACTCATCCAAATATAAGTAATCCTAGAATGGACTCAGTTGGATCAGCCAGTTAATGCTGCTGTAACAAACAGCCCCCACATTTCATCTTGGCTGTTTAACATATCAAATGTATTCTGCTCACACCTCTCATGCAAACCAATGCCAGTTAATGCTGTGTGTGTGCTCTGCTCAGTGTGGCTGCTCAGGGATCCAGGTTGATGGGACCCTGCCTCAAAGGGGGCTTCTTACTCATCCAGGCTGGAAGAGGGCATATGGAGAATTGTATACTCATTCTGCAAGCTTTGGCCCTGAAGTGAGGTGTTAATTCCTCTTACATTTTATTTGCCAAAGCAAATCAGAAAAAGTTGAAATAGAATGTCTGAACAGCCCTAAATGACAACCACAAGGGTTAACCATGAATCCGCTCATTTATAAACAAGTAAATTCCTCTCAGCCCTGGCTGGTGTGGCTCAGTGGACTGAGCACCAGCCTGTGAATCAAAGGGTCGCCGGTTCAATTCCCAATCTAGGGCACATACCTGGGTTGCAGGCCAGGTCCCCTGTAGGGGGCACACAAGAGGCAACCACACATGGATCACATTGATGTTTCTTCTGTCTCCCTTAACCTCTCTACAAATAAATAAATAAATAAAATCTTAAAAAAAAATTCTTCTCAAACTTCTGTGCTTTCACTACTGGCCTAAACAAATGATGTTTGGAACTGCCCTGGACTCTACTCCCCCAATCCCCAGAGGGAGAACTGAGAACTCGAGAATCCCTCAGGCTCTCTGAGGAAGTGAGCAACACCTCCCTTCATTCCTCTAGAAACCTGGCTGTTTTGCTCATTCTGCTCTTTGCCAGTTAAGGGAATGGCCAACTTTCAATCACTGAGCCTAATGTGAGTAGGCAGGAGGTTTGAACCCTTATTTTGAGGGATTCTATTTCTGTGAGTGAGCCAAAGAATTCTGATAGTGATGACCTAAAATTAACTTACAATCTCACAAATATATGTAGATAATAATGCCAGTGGAAGCTTCAAGCAAAATCTGGTTTAAATTGTGTACAGATCTTGGTGCAGTTTTTGCTTCTCTCTTTCTTTTTCTTTTTGGTTAGAAATAATATTTTCATATTGAAGGGGATCAGGATATGCTGCTCTGAAATATGCCACTTTGACCTAAACATTGTTTTGAGCTGAAGGTAATTGAGAATCAACAGATGCAGGAATCTCTGCCCTCCCTTTCCTGCCTAAAAGCAGATCATATTTTCTCTTTGTGAAGGTGTCCCCTTCCCTGGACCCGGAAATAGGAAAGGTGAGAGCATAAACAGACCTAACTAAAATAACCCTTATCTTCTGTTAGTTTCCCCCATATATTTCCTAGTCCCTTTCCCATCATTTGTTCCTCAAAACCTAAACCCTCTTTGTTAAAATGGTATATAAGCCCCAGAACCAAAAGCTTCGAGTTTCACTTCTCTGTGAACTCCTGTGTGCATAAAATATTTACTACAATTTGTATACTTTTTTTTTCACTGTTCATGTATCTCTTGTCAGTTAAATCTACAGGCCTCCAGTCACTGAACCTGAGGGGGTAGAGGATACCTCCTTGGCAATATATTTTATGCATTATGACATTGGTCTCATACTGTCTGCAAGGTCATGTGCAGGTGGATGAATCACATCTTGGCTAAGCTGTTGTTCTCTGTTTCTTCCCTATGTCATATCCCCCCAAATATTTTTATACTAGTATTATTTATTTAAAGTAAAACTTGAAGAAATGTTTCACAAGAATGGGAAGAAGGGAGCCTTAGAGGAGGCGCAGAAAAGGCATGGCTCTCTGCTTTGCCTTTTTGATGGACGGTGTTCTGGTGGACCATGTGACTGGGCACCAGATGTAGGTGTCAGTTTCTCAAATGACCCCTCTTGCTACAGTCGCTGCCCAGCTGTCTCCACGCGGCTGTACCCTGGGGATGGCCCTATTTACTACAATAAGCAACTGCCACTGGGTGTGTTGCATAAGTCATTCCCCTTAGAAAAGCAGAGCTCACCAATTACTATGCTGATTTATCAGTTAGCAAGAGAAAGGGCTTTACAGGAAAAAGAAGATGCTTAATGTCCTCTGGTTCTAAGCCACTTGTGATTAAGTGGAAGCCACCCGATGGCCTGGTTTTGTGTTTGTCTGGAGGCAAAGCAGAGGAATTAATCATTCACTACTGAGGGGGAAGCTATCCCGGAGGAAGGTAGTTACTAGCATCACCATTGGATTTGATTGGGGAAAGATGAAATGGGCAGACTTTTGAGGCCAACATGTGAGTGTCTGAAGAGTGTTCCTTTTGTGTTCTCTCTCTCAGTTCTGACCTTGCCTTTAACCTGGAAGGCTATATTTTTGTATTCCTGAATGATATCTTTACGGCAGCAAATGGAGTTTATACCAAACAGAAAATGGACCCAAAGGTAACACATCTTCACTCCTATGTCGTTTAGGCTTTGTCATCTGGCCCCTGAAATTACACGAAAAAATAAAATGAATTTGTAAAGTTGGCACGTAATTTAATTTACATAATGTCACTAATTTATTTTCAGTGACCTTGCCTGTAGAGTTTCTTGTTACTTCTTGTCTTGCAAAGTTTGGGTTGAAAATTAGATAGGATGGGGAAAGATGCCACTGTTGTTGATGTACAATCAGAATATATAAAAGGGATTATTATGAAAGGCAAATTAATAAAAGTTTTTTGTACCACCATCATCAGTGACCAGTTGAAGTCTGAGAGCAACTCCAGCTTGAGAGTCTGGAAATAAGGGTTCCAGTTCCAAGTTTTGCTGCTTACCAGTGGTCATTGTGACTTTGAACTTGAACTTCTTCAAAACCCCAGTTTCTTCATCTGTGGATTGAGGTGATTGGAGTAGGTAATTTATAAGGTCCTGTCCAGCAGTAACCACCTCTCACAGTCCTGAGGGGTTGTGGGCAGATGAGCTTTTCTGCTGAGGTGCCGCCTCCAGCCCTCACCCCAACCCCAGCTGTTCCGGAAGCACAGGAGAATGAGCCAGACATACGGTTCTTTGTACCAAGTCCTTTGTGTCAAGCGAGGGGTTTTCTCTGATGGACAGGCTTATTTCTATGAGCTGTTTTTATTTTCTCCTCAGCCATTTGTTTTTTAATGGTGGCACTTTTACAAAAACAGTTTTGTCACCTTTTGAGAATCACAGTATGTTGCCCTTTATGGAAAGTGGTGGAGAAGTGGTGTAGCTGCTTTAATGAAAAGTAAATTTATGGAAGATTGGAAATGTACCTATTGTTGTAACCATTCTGTTCTTTAATAGAAAGTGCAGATGTTTTTAAGGAGTTCTATTCATATTAACATTTTTAATTGTTTTTTGTTTTCTAGATTTTCTATTTTGAAAAGCGTGCTTTAAAAAAATTAGAATATCAGAGAAGGGTGGAACCTTGGAGGCCATCCATCTCCAACCATTTTATCTGTTTTTGTGTGAAACCAATGTTTATTCTGAGATTATAGTATACCTGAAAGGAATCATTTTGCATTAGAGATTTGCCGAAAATATTCCAATACAGAGTTCGTCAAGATGCATTTTGTAACTGCCTAAATAGATAGTTTATAAATGGAAAGTTGATATTCATGTTTCTAAAATCAAGTGGGGTTTTCTTTGTTTTCGCAGGAGCTAGGGAAGTATGGAGTGCTATTTTACAACGCCTGCTTCATGATTATCCCGACCCTCATCCTTAGCGTCTCCACGGGAGACCTCCAGCAGGTAAGCTGATGGCAGGCACTGTATTGTTACTCAGCATTCTTTCACATCTTTGAGTTTAATCCTCAGTACTCACTGAAACACAGCGTGTAAAGGTTACTAGGATTCCATGCAAGCAAGATGTCTGATATCCCATGAATACCTTTGGCACTATCCTTTCATTGGCATTTACCTTTAGACCCCTGGGAAGTGGCGGCAAGAGGTCCCAAGAACTCTGGACTGGAAGATTTTTGGAAAACAACCATAAAAATCTGAGCTTGAGTCTCACTACCCTTTGTTGATGTGGGGAGCCTGGGAAAGCTACTTAACTTAGAAGGGGATTTTGACATTAAAAATGTTATTTATTTGTGTATTACCTTGATTATGGACATTTTAAAACATGCAAAGTAGAGAGAAAAATGTAATGAACTCATGTACCTTCCCCCACCCCTGCTTCCATACTTTTTGGTATTTTGTCATTGATATTTCATCTCTCCCCTCTGCTCTCACTTTCCCCAATGGAATATTTTAAAGCAAGTTCCAGACAGCATGCCACTTTGTCTTTAAATATTACAATATCTATGTTTGGATTTTGAGAAGGTATTTTTCTTTTCGTATTGTTACAGAGCAAGGTGGGGGATGGTGGTTGACGATAAATTATTACAGAAAGGATCCTCCCTTTCTGTCTCTGGACGTTCCTCCCCCCCCACTCCCACCTGCTAGGTTCGCAATGCCCGCCGCCAGAGGAAAGACCTCTCTCAATGCCAGAGACTGGTGAAAAGGAAAGAAATTGTTTATTTAAAAGTTACACAGACTTAGGGTAATGGCTTAATGTCTTCAATAAGATACTAAAGTCCTTTAGAACACCCACAGATGCACAGTCCTTCCCTCTCCCTGTGCCCAGTCCGGGGTACCGTGTCTCAGGAAAGGAAGTAGAAGTCCATGATTCAGGCTCCCGGCACCACCAGCTGTGTGGCTGCCGCAATCTCCAGTTAATCCAAAGCCGTGCGGCACCTTCTCATGGCCCAGCAGCAAGAGTCCTTCCTCCCCTTTCTTCCTGGCAAAATCTCTCCTGCTGCCTAAGCCGTGTGGCAAAAAGAAGCACTCCAAAACCACATGGTCCTTCTACTCTCCTTCAGAACCGTGTGGTCCCTTTCCCCATTTCAGAGCCGCGTGGTCCTCTTCCTTTCCCCTCAGAGCCTCGTAGTTCTCTCTCTATGGCTGCCGCGCCTAGGTTTAAATCCCAGTGCCCATCTTCCTTTGCAGCCCATTTCCGACTCCTCCTACAGTCAGTTACACCTGCCAGCATCCCCGTATTCTTCCAGCTTTACTGGGCTGCCATAGTAAGTCTGGGCAGGTGTGGCCCCATGGCATGGAGCCAATCGTCTCCAAGCTCTCACGCAGGCCCTGTAACCAGGGGGAGTTGCTTCCCAGTCCCATCTTGGGTGGAATTTGGTCCCATCCCCCTGGCTCAAAGCATGGCCACAGCTATTTAACACATCTATGAAACCAGTTAAAGGTTATAGATATGTTAAATGACTGTGCCAGGGGTTAGCTGCAAAGCTCTTGCTACCCAAAACAGCTCTGAATGGCCCTGTTCCATGCGTCCCATCCCCCCTGGCTCAGGCTTGTGGGGGTGAGGACATCCTACATACATTTTTCTAATATTTCCTGGACACCTTGAGCTCTGGACCCCATTACAAATCCCTTCTTGGGGCCCTCCTCTTGGCTGCACCCTGCTTCAGTATCTGCCCTACTCCCTTATGTGGGCACACCAGTGAAGGACAAATGAAGTGGCGGATTAGTAGAAATATAGGTGGCCCAGCTGGAGAGTGGTGGCCTGTCTCCTGGGAGGGGCAAATGTGTGCCCCAGGACACTGACAGTGGCCACCTTGCAGTGTGCTGGCGCTGCCAGCCCTGCTTCTTCAGAAAGTTGCTGGCCACGCCACTTCTAGGAATGTTGCCTGAGTCTTAAGGAGATGTTTAAACTCAAGTGAAAAGCTAGGGTGTTACCTCAGCCCACAGAACCAACCCTGCTGGCCCGTGGCGGGGCGGTCAGACAGGCCCTGTGTAGCAGCTGTTTTGGGGGTTGGTAAGAGAGGCCCCGAGCAGCAGCTGTTTTTCTCCCACAGGACAGCATTTCTGTGTATAACAATCAGCGGGGGCGGGGGGGGGGGGCAGTGTGTGCACGCAGACTGACTCAGTCCCATTAGTAGCACTTCAACGGATTTGAAGGCTGCAGGTTTCTGGGGACTCTTGGGGTAGATGGCAGGTCCCATTGTCCTTCCTCAAAACTACTTTTTCACTTGTACAGTTCCTCTCCGAAAAGCAGGGGGCAGCAGAAGGGCTTAGCAGCAGCGTCCCTGGGTAAACAGCCATTTCCATGAGTTTCTATTGAAAACCACCCAGAAACAGCAGTTTTGGTAAAGGGTTCTCATTGTGTGAGCTGAGGCCTCCTGTAGTTCAGGGTGTTGGAAGGTAGGGCAAGCACCCACCCCTCTCTAGTAATAACTTACAGGGCAGGATATCAGAAAGTACAATATTTTCTTTTCAGTCACCATCAGTTGATTTTAAAATGCATTTGGGGCTTTTAATTTTATTTTTTATTTGTTTTTAATCCTCACTCAAGGATATGTATTGATTTTTAGAGTGAGAGGAAGGGAGAGAGCAAGAGATAGAAACATTGATGTGAGAAACACCAATTGGTTGCTTCCTCTGCGTGCCCAGCCGTGGATTGAACCTGCCCCCTGGATATGTGCCCTGACTGGGGACCAAGAGCGAAGGTTTGAACCCTCAGTGAGGTAGCTTGTCTCATTTCATTATCATTGAAATGAGGTTTTCTTTTAAAGTCACTGGAATGTATCTATTCTGAAATCCTGGTGTTTTAGAGCTGTTTCAGATACATTTTTATTTCTAGAAATAGAAATCTAGAAATTCCTAGCAACCCTTTGAACACCTGATTGGAACTATAAGCATATTTCCCCATAGGAACAATGTTATGAATGGCATGGTGACCAGAAACTTAATTTTAGGTACCTATGAGCAAAATAGACTACATAGTACGTATGCATTAAGTGTGGTTGTTTCCTCTTGTTAATCTGTGTCATGTCTATTTGGTTGTTAGGCCAGCCAAAAGAACCCTGAGGGTAAAGGAAAATTTGTTCCCCACACTCCCTACAATTGATTCAGGACAAACTTCTTCCAATCACTTTTGACCATGGCTGCCTCCATGTTGATTGTTGAATAGATGCAATAAATAAGCAAATAATTTTACATAGGTGTGTTAGTCTGCAATGCAAAATTGCATTTTACTTGGCATGTTTGGTTTGATTTTACCAGAAGTTGATTGATGAATTAAACGAAATGTTAACTTCTCTTATTTGTGGAAGGAGCACTTCGATGAGTTAGTTTTCCTGGTTGACAGCAGAGGGTCAGAGATTGTGTTGGGAGTCAGTGCGAGTCACTGCAATGGGGGTCCACTCCTGGACCTTGGACTTACACAGTTGGTAGGTCTAATGGCGTCTTGATTCTGTCTCTGATTGAGTCAGTGATTGTTAACAAATTAGGCCTATGGAAATCATTCAGTAGGTGAACTAAAGTCATTTGAGTCATTGAATGATTGAATCAAAGTACATTCATTTTTGTATTAAAAATTTATTTAAAATTTCAATTACAGTTGACATACATGTTGTATTAGTTTCAGGTGTACAGAATGCTGATTAGACATTTATATAACTTAGGAAGTGATCACCTTGACAAGTCCAGTATCCATCCACCCAACACCATATGTAGTCATTACAATATTATCGACTGTATTCCCTGTGTTGTACTTTACATTCTCGTGATTGTTTTTATAACTGGCAATTTGTCAAAGTGCATTTAGTGTATTACAGTTGATGTTAGGGGTAAATATGACTTTTTTCTGATTAAAAATCCACAAATGCAAAGTGAAAATGATTCACATGCTTACATATGTTTACAGCAATAATAAGTCTAAAGGAAGAAGTACTTTTATTGTTACTCATCTTGAATTATTTTGTTTTAAAATAAATGTCATGCTGCATTATTTTTTAAAATGCTACCCATATAGCCTCATCATTATTAGAGAAACACAATAAAGCTGAAATCTGTCAAACTTTAGGTTGGCCAAGAATCCAGATGTTTTTATGAAGGTTACTCCATCACCCTCTGTGGTTTATGTGGTTTATAACTTGGATTTCCTGTTTACTTGGTTCAAGTTTGGAGTGTATGGTTTCTTCTAGTCCCAATTCCATTTGACTTTCAGACACAGAGTGTTTTCGTGGTTTGTGTCTGGTTTTGCCATCGGGGCGTCAGCTCCCAATGGTGGCTGCTCCTTTGATTGGCATGGGACTTGCCAATATGACAGATTTATACTCATATTTTTTCTTTCACAAGTAAACATTTAAAAAAAATGCTTTAAGATGGAAAATTTCAAACCTATGCAGAAGGAGAGAGTATAGTATAACAAACCCCATGTACCCAGCAATCAGTTTCAGCATTTATCATCTTTTAAATTGTATTACCTTTTTGGTAAGAGAGGTGGGTAAAGTATTACTAATGAAACAGTGACAGTAAAGTGTACAAGGTTATAGTAATCAGACAAGAGAGTTCCATTTTAATTGGTTTAAACAATTTGAATTATAAACATAAGAAAGATTTAAATAATTTTAAGTATATGAAGTTATTAAAACTTGGCCAGCAAAATATTGCTTAATAGGAAATAAATAGAACTTTTATTCAATCATAGTATTCAGCAGTACTTAGGCATACTCTTTTATAAAATGATTTTCTTTATTTATTTTTAGAGAGAGGGGAAGAGAGGGAGAAGGACAGGGAAAGAAACATCAATGATCAGTTGCCTCTCACATGCACCTCCTCCCCTCCCCCCCAGCCACTGATCAAACCCACAGCCCAGGCCTGTGTTCCAGCTGGGAGTCGAACCAGTGACCTTTTGCTTTGCAGGATGATGCCCAACCTACTGAGCCAACCTGGTCAGGGCAAATCTTGAGTCCCTCTAAAATCATTTTTGGAGGCAGGCAAGAGACAAATCATGAATAAAATACTTTTTATTGTCACTTGTCATTTCAAGATGGTTAATTTTATGTTCTCAGCTAGGGACTAAGAGCAGAAGCTGAGTCTTAAACTTTTCTGCCTACCAGTACCTCCACCAAATTACTTTATTGCTTTGTAAATAGCAAATAATTGTGTCTTTGTTCATGATATTTCCTAAGCATTTGCAAATTCTAGAAAACAGAGTAATGCCAACATTGTTAATTTTATAATAAGCTTTGTTCTAAGGTTATTTTTATAGAAAGTAAACCTAACCTGATTGTGTGACTACAATTTTAGTAAAGATTTAGCGATAGCCATAGTAACAATAACTCTCATTTTCTTGCCACCTGCAAGGTTCTAAACAATTTCATGAAATCCTTATGTTGATCTTTTGAAGAAATTTTAAAAAAGTAATCCTCATTTTGTAAAATGGGCCTCAGGTTTAGGGAAGAAAAGTAATTTGCCCAACGTTACATAATTGGTACTACCTAGGGTTTTTAAAATAATGTTTTCTCTTTGGGAAATTGGCTCCTGTACTAAATAAAATGCACAATGTGGTGAAATCAATAGATTTAAACTGTAATTTTGTTGATCTAATCATTAGTTTTCTTTTTGATACTAGGCTACTGAATTCAGCCAGTGGAAGAATGTTCTATTTGTTATACAGTTTCTTCTTTCCTGTTTTTTGGGGTAAGAAACTATAGATAAATAAATAC
Source organism: Desmodus rotundus (assembly GCF_022682495.2). Taxonomy (NCBI): domain Eukaryota; kingdom Metazoa; phylum Chordata; class Mammalia; order Chiroptera; family Phyllostomidae; genus Desmodus; species Desmodus rotundus. The sequence continues at coordinate 78,462,774 of NC_071387.1, forward strand.
ATGCTTTGGTCTGTGGTATCTCTTGACAAGTCAAATCGAAATATACATTCTGTCTGTACTGTCAGAATTCCTTTGTTTGTCCTTCAGTTTTCTCTGGGAAGTTCCCATGTAGCAGAGGAGTGGACTGGGGCCCATGTTACATGCCACATTCTACAGATAGGATGTTGCCTATTGATTTCTTTTTCTTTTTTTTTTTGGTGATAAAGGAAATAATTCTTTATTTTTTTAAACTACTTTAAATATACTTTATTGATTATGCTATTACAGTTGTCACATTCCCCCCCTTATTCCCTTCTGCACACCTCCTCCCACCACATTCTCCCCACCTTTAGTTCATGTCCATAGGTCATACATATATGTTCTTGGGCTTCTACATTTCCTGTACTATTCTTAACCTCCCCCTGTCTATTTTCTACCTACCATTTATGCTTATTTCTATACCTTTTCTCCCTTTCTTCCCCTGCCCCCCTCCCTTTCTTGCTAATAACCCTCCATGTGATCTCCATTTCTGTGATTCTGTTCCTGTTCTATTTGTTTGCTTAGTTTGGGTTTTTTTTTGTTTGTTTTTTTTTTTTTAGGTTTGGTTATTGATAGTTGTGAGTTTGTTGTCATTTTACTGTTCATAGTTTTCATCTTCTTTTTCTTAAGTAAATCCTTTTAACATTTCATATAATAAGGGCTTGGTGATGATGGACTTCTTTAACTTGACCTTATCTGGGAAACACTTTATCTGCCCTTCCATTCTAAATGATAGCTTTGCTGGATAGAGTAATCTTGGATGTAGGTCCTTGCTTTTCATGACTTGGAATACTTCTTGCCAGCTCCTTCTTGCCTGCAAGATTTCTTTTGAAAAATCAGCTGATAGTCTTATGAACACTCCTTTATAGGTAACTGTCTACTTTTCTCTTGCTGCTTTTAAGATTCTCTCCTTCTGTTTAATCTTGGGTAATGTAATGATGATGTTCCTTGGTGTGTGCTTCCCTGGGTCCAACTTCTTTGGAACTCTCTGAGCTTCCTGGAAGTCTATTTCCTTTGCCAGACTGGGGAAGTTCTCCTTTATTATGTTTTCAAATAAGTTTTCAATTTCTTGCTCTTCCTCTTCTCCTTCTGGCACCCCTATGATTTGGATGTTGGAACATTTAAAGTTGTCCTGGAGGTTCCTAAGCCTCTCCTCATTTTTTTTTTGAATTCTTGTTTCTTCCTTCTGTTCTGGTTGAATGTTTCTTTCTTCCTTCTGCTCCAAATTGTTGATTTGAGTCCTAGTTTCCTTCCCGTCACTGTTGGTTCCTTGTGTATTTTCCTTTATTTCACTTTTCATAGCCTTCACTTTTTCCTCTATTTTGCAACCATAGTCAACCAATTCTGTGAGCATCCTGATTACCAGTGTTTTGAACTGTGCATCTGATAGATTGGCTATCTCTTCGTCACTTAGTTGTATTTTTTCTGGAGCTTTGATCTGTTCTTTCATTTGGGCCATTTTTTTTTTTAATCTCTGCAGCGCTTGTTGTGTAGTAAGGGGTGGAGCCTTAGGTATTTACCAGGGCGAGGCAACCCCGGTCACTTCGATGTTATGCTGTATGTGGGGGAGGGGTCCTAGAGGGAACAATGCCACTTGCTTTGCTCTCCCAGGCTTTCAGTCACTTTCCCCGCTACCCATAAGCAAATTGGACCGTTCTGGTGCTGACTCCCAGTCAGTGGGTTTGTGTACATTCTAGGACCCTGGGCCTCTCCAAGGAACTCTCCTGTGAGGCTGGGAGTTTCTCCCGCTGCCTCAACCCTCACATGTTTTTTCACTCAGAGGTTTGAGGCTTTAGTTCCCCATAATGGGACCCTGGGTTGCGTGGTCTGTCTCGCTGCCCAATTGTTCCTCCCGGTTTATCTGCATGTGAAAGTGGGACCGCCTGGTCTGCCAGTCTCCACATTGCTCGCCCAGATCCTCCAGCCGCTGCCTTGCCTCCAGTCCTCTCTGCCCCGCTGCCTGTCTCCGCCCCTGCTCCTGGTCTGGATGAATGTTTCTTCTTTAACTCCTTGGTTGTTGGACTTCCATATGGTTTGATTTTCTTTCAATTCTGGTTGTTTATTTTTTTTAAATTTGTTGTTCTCCTTCTTTTGGTTGTGTGAGGAGGCACAGTGTGTCTACCTACACCTCCATCTTGGCTGGAAATCCCAGGAAAGAATTCTTTATTCAAAAGCTTCACAATTTTAAAACAACATCTTCCCACATGCATTAGTTTCATAAGCCTATCAATTAAGGCTAAACTCTTAACTGAATTCTCCTAGCATGCCTCGTTAGTTTTAATTATATTATTTCTATAGGGTTAGTTTACAAATGAAAACAACATAAAATATAAAAGCTACACAATTTTGGAAGAATGACAGTTTTCTACCTCAGAGCTCATCCTCTCTAGAAGAATCACCCAAAGAAGAATAACCCTGCCTGCCTTTGCCAGGCCAGCCTTATCCTAAGCTGTGCCAGGAGTTCCTTCCCATCCAAAACACCGTCCGTTGGGAAACGCAGGCAGCTGCAGCACGATCATGCAGGCATCCTGCAGGAAGAAAGAGCCAGCCACTGATTTGTGAGTTAGTTTGACACGAAGCTAGCTGACATGTCAAATTCAGTACTGTGTTTGTCTTTGTCACAATGTCCCATGCTTTCCAGGCTCCCCATTTTCTGTAGTGCTGTGCCTACTATATTCAGGGAAATTTCTGAGTGGTGTTGACCATTATGTTGTCCAATAAGTTTAGGTTTTTTTCAAATTTTCCTTAGGTCTGACTTCCTATCAGAAGCCATGCAGCTGTATCTTTTTTCTTATGTTCCCAAACTTGAAAATTTTCATGAATAGATAATAATGCCACTAGCAAATAATCCAAAAGCTGCAAAGGAATGCACAGGGAACACAAGCCACCCTCCCTCATTCTCGTTCCCTCATTTTCCCTTCTTCCATGCCCTAGAGCACTGCCGTTTTCCTCTCCAGAGGCAGTCACTGTGTGAAGGCTTGGGCGTGGCCTTCCTGGGCTGGGCTCCATGTGTACACACGCCCCTGTGTCTTTTTGCATATTAAGGGGTCTTTGAATGCCTGTCTCAGGGGATTTCTTATTAAAAGGCTTTTTCTGTGAAGAAAGATGAATTTCCCTCTTATTTTTTAAACCATGAATACTACAATTTTAGTGATGTGTAAATGAACTAAGACAACTCTTGATCTCTTTGATCAACACTCAATTATCAAACTGGGTTTTAATTGCATAATGTAGTCACATACAGTAAAAATACTTATGTATATATTCTCCAGTTCAGTAATCCTCTGTTTAGCTGTGTCCGATTTAATGTTTAACCTGATGATGGAGTTTTTGATTTTAACATTTTATATTTTGTCAGCATCGTATAGCTTTTTTTTCCAAACTTATCTGCTGATCTTTGACATTCTTTCATTGGTAAACTTTGTGACTGTACCTTTTATTGCTTTAAATGTTACATGCATAGCTATTCTGTATTCTGTATGTGATGATTCCAACACCTGTAGTTCTTAAGAGCCTAAATATGCCCTTTGTTGACTATGTAGTTTGTGATTGTCTTTATGGTTTGCTTTCCAGTGTGTTTGGTGACTTGTGGTTGTGAGCATATTGCTTAGTATTAATCAGTCCTATTGGCTGAAATTGGGACTTTGAGAAAATTTCCTACAGGGACAAATGGATTTTGCTCCAGCTTGTTGCCAGGTGTTGCCCCTTACCTAGACCACTTCAGGCCTTGTTGAGGGTCTGGGTTCAGCGGGCGACAGTGGCCCATCCTCCCCACCTGGAGTTTGGACCCGGCTCAGTTTCCAGACTGCTGTTCTGCTCTGCCTCTGCCCTGAGGCGACCGGATCCTCCCCGAGTCTGCTGCTCCGACTGTGGCTCCAACTGTTGCCTGGCCGGAATTCCTTACTACTGTGTGCCCAGTTCCCCCGCTTTCACAGGGGTGATTTCGAATGATCTCTTGTGCCTCTTTCAAGACCAAAAGTCTCAAATAGTGTGTCCTTCCCAGTTATTTGTTGTTCTGCAATGGGAGAGTACTAAGTACTCTAAGTACTTAGGTAGCCACTGTTGGAAGCATAAGTTTAGTAAGATATTTGTAGTTTTCCCAGTTGTTGACTGAGAACATTCAACTTTGGAAAAATATCTACTAAGCTGTGTTGTGAGTTAGCCTTTGTCAAACCATCTTTTTTTCTCTTTCCAATTAAAAAAAGTCAATCCATATCACACAAATCCAGACCAGCACCTTTCCCTGGCTCAGCCCATTCACCTGTGAACAGGAGAGCCAAGTTTCAAAGCCTTTGTCTCAGGTTATTATAAACTTGATGAGATACTTGTGCTTCGTTATTTAACCATTTCATGAGTGATATGACTGGCAGTGTCTGAATGTGAGCTGTCAGTCTGGGGCTTGTCTCTGAGGGGCTTGATTGACTCCCTCTGTGTACAATTCCATACAGTTTTTTCCCACTTAAAAATATGGGAAATTCTCAGAAAATTAATATTCTCTCATTCAAAATTATTAATATATTATCAGTGTTCACTTTGAAGTGAAAATGTCCTAAAGGCATAGTAATTATAAATAAATCAGTAAAAATGATGAAATCATTGACATTTCAGATTTCACCCAAGTTTAAGGATGAAAACAGGGTAGGTCTCAGTTTTTTAAGTGGGTCTTTTGAGGCTACTATAATTGTCACACCTCTCCAACAGTGAAGTGCCTGGGCTCCGGAGTCAGATGGTCTGGGGTTCAGTCCTGGCTCTGCCACTTAACAGCTCTGGGTCCTGGGGTAAGTTCTCTAACCTTGCTGAGTCTCGCTTTCCTTACCTTTAAAAGGAGAGCAGTGAGCTAAAGTGTCTGATTTATAAGGTGGGGTTCTGTGAATTGAATGAGTAAAGAGCACTGAGAACAGTGCGAGACACAAACAAAATGCTCAATAAGTATTAAATATTATTGTCAATATTTCTGTTTCTTATAAATAGGGAGCATGATGACAGCTATGGGGGGGTGAGGGGGTGGAGGGATTGAGCAAAAGGGAAAAAGGATTTATGGACAACAGTGGGGTGGTTGCGGGGGAGAAGGGGAATAAAGAGGATAAATGGAAAAAAAGTTTTCTGTTTCTTGAGGGCAGCCTGTTCAGGTTGGCTGTCCTTTCTTTTTATTTATTTTTTATTTATTTTTTACTCCAGACACATTTGGTTTTCCCAGATGTGGATTAGCAGTGGATCGGGAATATCCCTTCTGTTATGTGTACTTTACCTTCAGCCGTCAAGTTTTAATTCTGAAGCTGCTCTAGAAGGAGGCTTCAGTTCTGGCATGGTAGATTTTTCAGAATCCTGCTTTCTTGCAGTTTCTCACTTAAAGGACACCATATGGTGGGGTCATTTGCTTCTTCGCAGTAGTAGGACTATTGTGAGTTTGTGAGAATACCCTTGGTTTTCAGAACAACTGGTGCTGGGCTCAGGCTGTCCCTTCTCTCAGGTCGCTGCTCAAGGAGCTTCTAGCCCTAGACTCCAGAGGGCTCTCATGTCCAGTTTCTTACAGTCTCTGCTTTCAAGTTTGCATTTCAGCCTTACTTTTTCCAGCCACTGAACCTCTATTCCAAGTTGAAAATAAATTTAAGAGAATTATAGCACTTTAAAAATGTAATTTAAACATCAATGGAATGGTGAAGAGGAGAGACTTTTTTGTTAAGCTATGGTGAACGACTCAGCTTTAGGAAATGCTACTTGTAATCAGGAGTTTGTACATAAAGCATATAACAGTGAAATTATGTCAGGAAGATAAGTTGGATTCTGGAAGCTAAGGCAGTAAAATATAGACTGTAATTTAAGTTGACCAGCTGGATTTTAAAAAGCTAGTTCTGCAGCTCTTTTTAATTTTGCTGAGAAATGACAGATTCCTGTTCACCCATACCAGCCACAGGCACCAGCCCCCAGGCTCAGAGGTGATTGTCCTGATCTGTTTCTGCCCCAGTAACAGGCCCTTTAATCCTGAAACAGTAATGGATTTCTTAATAAAGACACCAAAGCATCAAAGTTCCCTACTTATGAAACAAAATGTTCTGTTCTTTGAAATTTCATCGATAATCCCAAGCTGTACCAACATGAAAAAACACGATTCTGTGGATCGCTGGGCACAGGACCCACAGAAGCTTTAAAAGTGGGAGACACCCCCCTCGTTTCCCAGCAAACCAAACCTTAGTGTGCAGTCCATGCTCCACGAAGTCGGGCTGTATTCATCCCAGGACTTCAGCATCCTTGCCCATCATGGAGGGCTGGGGTTGGAGTGAGCTCCTCCAGAGATGGGCAAGATGAGGCTTCTTGGAACTCTTTGAAACCTGGTATTATGAAAGAGTAATGTTTCAAGGGCACCATTGTGATCGGTGCAAGGAGTGTTAATGTGGCCTTTTATTATTTGAACATTTGTTTTGAATTTCTCCATGTGTTTGTGCACGGAATGGTGACTAGCAATAGGTTGTAAATGAGGTCATTTCAGTTCTGTTGTGAATGGCATGCGTGTGCCAGACAGGCTTAGGTAAATGCTTTTTTCTTTTTTTGATGGGTGTGTCATTTACAGAAACACGAGGAAACCTTTGGGCAGGGGTTCTGGCCCAGGGCTGTCCACATGTCCACACGGACGCCTCTATCCCTTGGGCCCTATCAGCTGAAACATGCAGCCGGCATCTGCTATCTGAATAAATGTGTATCACATATATGTGCTTTCATTTTTCACATGTACAGAGATGATATATGATTTTAAAAATGCAGAAAGGCCAAAGCTGCTGAGTATTTGCAGTGCTTTTAAATATCTTTGCATTTTATTCCTCTCCTGGTGCTAAAATCAAAATTACTGTCATTGAAGGTTGACTTTTTAGTGTTAGAAGTGATGTGGTTTCCTTTGGACTGAAGTTCATAGAGGTTCTTTTAGTTTAGAAACTTTGTCTTCACCAAAGGTCTGTGTAGGTACTTATTTACGTATAGAAATATATTATGTTTCTCAGGAAAAAAATTAGTACACTACTTTGATCTTAGTGGTTGTATATTCATCCTCTTTGGGGACACCTAGTGGTTACACTATGAAGTGCAGCTGTTCTGTCTAGACGTTGTCTATTGCCCAGAACTGCTTGCTAATTCCAAACTCCACCCGAATGTTAGAGAGGATTGCTCTTCCCCTGCTCACCCCAGCTGGTGAGTGTCTTAGATGCCCACACTTGTGGTAGATGGGTATTGGAAGCTTGGATCCAAGGTGGCTGTGATTTTGAATGCAGGCCAAGATGGTTTCCCTAAAATGTAGTATGGAGAAAATGTTGCATGATTGGAACACTGGAATAGGAATTTTTAAGCAAAAATAAAAATAAAGAACGTCCATGCTTGTCCTGGGTTTAACGCCGCACTGCAGCTGAGGAAGCCTGCTGGGAGCTTTTCTGTGTTCCCTGAATTGGGTTGGTCCCCTCCCCTGAGTTGTAACCTCTGGGATTTTGGTAGACTCCGAGCCCCGCCAGAGGAGATCTCTGGCACTGTTCTCTTACTGTCCCGGCCCAGCAGAGCAGGCACTCATTAACATCAGGCTGAGTTTTTAAATCTTTATTTTGTGCATGTGTAGGATTATTTATAGTTCTACAGAGCTGTAAGTTAATTTATTGAGAATGTAAAAATTTTTTAAACTTAGATTTTGTTAAGCTTTTAATATTTAAATGCTGTTGCTCTATTTATGAAGCTAGTAATTTTAAATATAATAACTTTACTTTCATTATTTCATTAATGGTTTGTTATTTCAAGTTTAACTGATTAAAAACTCCTAAACAATTTACTGTAGATTAGTCTCATTTACAACTTAGTGAATTAAAATATTTTTAACCTTTTAACACTGCATTTACAAACATGATTTACTTGTCCCCCCCAGTAATTTCTAGCCCTAACAAGGCCCTAGCAAAGCCAATGAACCAGGTTGCTTTACACACCCAAGCAACTCTTTGAAATTTAGTAAACCAAAGTTGAAAACGTAGTAAATCACTTCTTTTCAACACTCAAGTACTCTGCACCATTTACTGAGGCTTTCTTACTCCTTTCAATTGAAAATGAAGTGGGCAAGTCTAACATCAGTTGCACGTTTCAAATTAAAACCACAAAGACTGAGATGTTGGCTTCTCTAATTTGTCAAATTGTTGCGATTATCTTAATAACAAAGACACATTTTTCTCAGAATTACAAAATTTAAAATTGTAATTGAATTTATTCCTCAACTTTACGTTAAAGCTTGGCGTATTGTACTTTATCTCTAATTTGTTCTCCACCACACCTCGTAATATACGTCTTAGGCCAAAATTGGTTACTGGGTTGATTTCTGATTCTGATTCTGTTACCAACAACGAGAGCTTTCGGCCTGGACCGGAGACCGCGAGCTAAATTCCTGCAGGGTTTACTTACCAGGTGAACAAGATGAGTCCTTTCTCAGAGCCGGGTCCCCTCTGTCTGTCGGTGGGAGATGCAAGTTCCTGCCTTCTAGCTGGGATTTAGCCTTAAAATCCAGCACTTCTTCTGCGTGCTCTCTCTATTTTTTCCGTTGTATTTTCAATCAGTTTTCATTGTGATCTCTTTCACCATTTAATCACCTGATTCAGGTGGGTGGTATTTTGCACCCTGCTTAGGCTGAAGCTAATTTTCTTCCTGCTTGATTAAAATGAATCTGACTATAGATTCTTTTCTGGGTATGTATATATTCTTGTCTGGTGCTTGGTCACAATTCTGCCATCATTTTGTTGACACACTTAAGTGTCAAAATACTGGGGAGTGTCAAACGCCTGTTGAATTAACTTTGGTTAACAGGTACAGGAGTATCATTGACATGGGGAATCCATTCATTTCAATCTCCTTTGCCCAAAGCCAGTGACTGCTTAGCTGATTTTCTTTTCTAAAGATTTTATTTATTTATTTTTAGAGAGAGGGCAAGGGAGGGAGACAGAGAGAGAGGGAGAAACATCGTTGTGTGAGAGATCACTTGCCTCTCACATGCCCCGAGCCCAGGACCTGGCCCGGAACCCAGGCCTGTGCCCTGACTGGGAATCGAACCAGTGAGCTTTCAGTTCACAATCCAGCGCTCAATCCACTGAACCACGCCAGCCAGGGCTGATTTTTCTAACACCTGTGGTTCTCAGGGCCGGCTGCACATGAGGGTCACCCATGGAGCTGAGACTTGTACACGGGGCCCACCTCAAGCCACTTGAAAGAGAACCTCCGCCTGGCATCATTGTGTGTTAAAAGTGCACTGGGTGATTCTGACACACAGGAGAGAGGGTTAAAAACTGGTGTTGTAACATAGCTGTCAAATGAGAGATTTCAGATCATTTAAAAAATCTCATTGTTCTTACCTCCTTTTCAAAGAAACATGAATGGGAAAGATAGACAAAATGAAAAGGACACAAAGTAGAAAGTTTGGCGAATCCACAGCTAGACCATTTTCCTGTAAAAGGTCAGAGTTAAAAATGTTTTAAGATGTAGGTCATAAAATCTGTTGGTAGTAAAGTACCTGTGTGGGGGCACTCGCTGACTCTTCCTACGCAGTGTGTCGTCACTACCCAGCACCGGCAGGCGCACACTCAGTGTTTGCTCCCTCGCCCAGGTTTCTGCTGATGTACTCCACGGTGCTGTGCAGCTACTACAACTCCGCCCTGACGACAGCCGTGGTTGGGGCCGTCAAGGTACTGGGTGAAGCCTTGGGATGCAGAATCGAATTGAGAACGTGACTGTGAGCCCAGTCTTTGCAGTAGAAGCTAAGTTTGATTTTATTGTTGGTATCAATGGTAGTCAGAGTGGACATATATTCACCTGTCCCTGGGTGATCGTTTCTTCCATCTTCCAACCTCCTCATGCATAGAACAGAGGGAGGACGGGCTAATTTAAAGAGGAGAGACAAATAATAATTTTTAATTGGGAGGAGAGGATGATCTGGGAATGTGAAATGAAAAATCTGTTAAAATGCCAAATTTTTGCACTCACCAAGATATCTTGTCATCTACAGTTTGGTTTTCTGGGAGAATCTGCCAACTAAGAAAGGGAATTCTTGTGAAGAACAGTTTCAGTCTCTCTATATGCTCAATTATAGGGTGATAAACTCATAGACTGGCGTGGGTATTTGCATGTGTGTGTATATGCATTTGAACACACACAAATGATCGAGGGTAGGGGTGTTCTGAGTCCTCTCTTGCAGATGCTTTGTCTTTCTCTTTACATGACTTCTCGAGGGAGGAAATCTGCCTGCTTCCACAGCAGGCTTGTCTGTTGGCTGCCCAGAGGCCTCCTAGAATACCCTGGACAGAGACGTGCTTGGAATTTATGAAGTGTCTCTAATCTGTTAATTAAAATTCACTGTCCAGTGATGATAAAGAGATGGGATCTGGGAAGCCGATTACAGCCCAGCTCTTACGTCTGTTTCCTGTGCACGAGCTGGAGGGGATGAGTAACGCAGCTTTCTTGTATGTGTCCTGCTGCGGTTCACTTCAGTTCAATAAAGCCTATGGAGTGGTTCATCCAACATTCCGTGAACACCTACTATGTGCAGAGTAACTAAAATATTTAGTTTCAGATATCATCCTATTTTTCTCCTAAATTCTTTACTTTTAAAGTGACCAATCCTCTTTTCCTGCAGAATGTATCCATTGCCTACATTGGGATGGTAGTCGGTGGAGACTACATTTTCTCTGTGTCAAACTTCATAGGCTTAAATATTTGGTAAGTGGGATTTTTTAATGAATTCATTTTAGCAAAATATGAATTTTTAAAAGTCTGATTAGTATAAGTGAAAGAGTAGGTGTTTTGACATGACAGTTTTTAAGATAATTGTACCTAAACCACTCAGTTCATCTGTTTTTGTGATACGCTCCCTGATGTGGAGCACGGGGTCATGAGTAGTTAACATTCTGGGGGCCGAGATCTAAATTTAAGTCATGTGTCTTCCTCACAGAAGAGTGCCCTGCATTCCCTGTCTTCCTCTTGTGAAGTGGGCCTCGTTAAACTTGTGCTCTGCCGAAGCCCCACATGCCGAGGGCGCAGAGAGGAGTGACTGAATTTCTTGTAAAAGGCCGTTTGGGATTCCAGACATGGGATGCTTTTTTAGGATGATAATGTATAGTTTCTTCAGTAATAACCAAGTGCTTATTTTCTCAGTAAGGTTCTGTATTAGATTTGACCTACTTTTTTTTCCTGCCCCAGAAGATCTATAAAATAAGAGGGGTAATTCCAATCAAGTAATCTACAAACGAGGAAAACCAGGGGGCTCAATAATTCCCTCCAGTTTAGCTGACTTGTTTGTGAAGGTGGCGGTGATTGCTGGGGGGTTTCTTTATTTTCACTCTTTTTTTCCCCCTCCTTTCAGCATGGCAGGGGGCTTGAGATACTCCTTTTTAACTCTGAGCAGCCAGTTAAAACCTAAACAACCTGTGGATGAAGAAAACATCCCTCCGGATTTGAAGAGTTAGACACTGGGGCAGCACTGCAGGCAGACCTGTGGTCCAGGGGCTGAGGGATGTGGGAAAGTGACGCCAGACCTCTGAGGTGTGGGACGCCCTCTGGTGAAAGCAAGAAAAGAGATCTCTGAGAGAATCTACCTCGTACACACTGCGCAATGAGCCGTCACTGCCCAGGGAAATGTGTCTGGGCAAAGCCTTACCAGCCAAAAGTGAATCTTCTCAAAAGAAGCCTCTTTTTAAAGGGATTGTTTCAGGGGTCCTGTGCTGTCCATCGCTCCTCTGCTGTTCCCCACTACTGCGTGCGCTTCAGAGGACGGACAAGGTCGACGCCGTGAAAGAGATGACTTTCTTAGCAGCACCTTCGCCTTAATTTCAAAGGTCCCAGCCAAAGCACAGTGACAGTGAGAGCATTTTTTCAGTTTAAACAGACATATTTTTATTTTCATTAAATTACCTGATTAACTGCCAGTAATGTGTTAGCTTTGATTTGATCTTATATTTTTCCCAATCATCAAAATGAAATAAAAAATAATTTATATGCATGCCTCCTACTGTGTGTGAAATCATGGCAGACAGGCAGAAAAACAGTAAGTCATTTCTTCAGTCCACTTTCAAGAGTGATACTCCTTTTAAGGTTTGTATTGGGAAAAATTACAAAATAACTCAGTGGAACATGTTACAAGGCTTAGTGTGCCCTGTCCACATTTAAGTAGGTCATTTCTCTCCTCATCTCCCTCCAAGTTTGTTCAGGGGCCTATGAAATTCAGATCAGGTGGACTTTAACCAAAGTTATATATCCTTCTAGGCCTGCCTGACCTCCCAGATGCGTGGTGTGTTGGAATGAGCCCCGAGTGGGTGGGAGTCATCATTACTCTCCCCATCAAGAAATGTGCTGTCCCCATGGGGTTGTGGTGCAGGCAAGGGCCGCGCCCTGGTGCACGACCCAGCTATTACAGGTGAGGGCGACAGGTTTTTATTCAGAGGGCTCCAGCCTGGGGGCGCTGAGGGCCAGCACTGTCCTTGCTCCCCACCAGGCTGTAAGCCAAAAATGAGCCCAGTAGTTCCCCATCTCCTTATCTGTTCGTAAGCCGGCTGCACAAACAGTTCTCCATCCCCTCTGGAAATGCACACTCATGGGTCGCAGCAGCCCTCCCCTTCAGGATCTGGGGTACCTTCTCCTCAGCCTCCATGTGGTTGTCCAGAAGAAGGTGCTGTGTTACACTGGATCATGGTGAAGTCTGGGAAGGCACACGTCCCAAGAAAGTGGCTTCTCTGTGCGTCCTTCAGGGAAGCAAAAGTCTATAGTCTTGGCATTCCCAGGCACAATTCAGCATTCCAGGCATCTCCCACTAATCTGTGTTTGGTTAGGCAGGTCCTAACCTAACCAGGTCGCAATTGCCGGCACCATCAGCCGTGCCCCCGTGTTCTCCAGGCAGGTTTCCCAACAGGTCTCTTTCTTACTCCAGCTCCTTCCTTGCTACCCCAGGCCACATGGCAAAACCTGACTACAAACTGCACAGCTGCTTGCTGCTTTCTCTCTCAGACCTCATGGCTGAATTCCTCGTGGCTCCTTCCTCATGGCTGCCTGTTCAGAGGAGCAGACATAGCTCCTCCCTCACTACAGGTGGAATGGCTGCAACTCTCCCACAGTTGCCCTCTTCACTACAGACCAGCACAGCCGCTCACGGCACACCAGCCTCTCTCTCTCTCTGCCTTCCCTTAGTTTGAATCAGGCCCCGGAGCTTCCTACGTGACCTCATCTCCGGCCCCTTCTACAATGAGCTACATTTGTCAGTTTCCAGTGTCTTCTACCTTCTCTTGGCTGCCATCTTTAGTCAGGGCAAGAGTTCCTGCAACACGGGGTGCTCCCGGGAGGACATTCGCCTCCCATAGCTTTATCGTGAGTCACTAAATGCTCTTTGAGTCACTTAGACACCTTTTACCTGGGGTGGTATCACAGCTTCCCTTCAGGAAAGACAAGGCTACCCACTTGCCATTGTAATGCAAAGTTTCTTAAATGCCTGTCATCTGCTCTTCCCCCCCACCCCCCAACAATGGGCTGTGGGGGGGTGTCTCCTGTATTTTTGAGGACCCTTGCTTTGTACCCCATTTCACTTCCTGTTAGTCTTGTCTTCATTGCTAGCCCCCCAAGACCTTCACAGGTCACCTTGCATTGTGACCTCCATTATTTTAACCTACAAAGTTGAGCTAGATTTTTAAATCCCCACCAGCTCAGCTTTCTACGTTTCTAGAAGCTGAGCCAGATGTGGGCAGGGCAGCAAATGAAGGAATGATTGTGCTGACTGATGTGTTGTTTAAATTTACTTAAAAATTTTAAAAAAGTTTTTATTGTAAAATACACATAAAATTTACTATCTTAACCATTTTGGAGAGTACAGTTCAGTAGTGTTAAATATATTCACACTTTTGAACAACCAAGCTCCAGAACTTTTTCATCTTGCAAACTGAAACTCTGTACCCATCAAACTAACTCCTCCTCTGCCCTGGCAACCATCATTCTACTTTTTGTCTGTATGAATTGGACTATTCTAGGTAACTCACGTAAGTGGTATCACACAGTGTTTGCTTTTTGTGTCTGGCTCACTTCACTTAGGATAATGTCCTCAAGGTTCACCTGTGTTACAACGTGTGTCGGAGTTTCCTTCCCTTTTAAGGCTAATCATATGCCATCATAGGGACACACCACACCGTGTGGACCCATTCAGTGGTCGCCGGGTCGGTGGGTGTTTGGCTTGCTCCCCCTCGTGGCCCTGCGTGAGTGACGCTGCGGTAGACACGGGTGTGCAGACGTGCCATCGGGACCGTGCGCTGACCGTATGTTGCCATGTGTGATGCACGTCCATGTTTGGGGCTCAAACTTTCAGGAAAAAAATCTTTTGTTTTAATTTTTTAATTCAATTTTTTATTCATATTTAGAAACAAAACTGATTATCATATTCCAAGGTATAATTTTGCATATGTGTATTGTTATTATTCTCTAGATTTACACTTTTAACACTTAAGCATAAATACAAAAAACATTTATATAGATATGGAATTAGTACTACCCATATATAATACACATTGTTTATTTTTCCCTCAAAATTTTGGGCAAACAATTGCTCATTATACATGGACAAATATTAAAATTAAACTGGTTTCCTGTGCACACAGAGCACTTCCGACAGCAAATATGTGGGGTCTTTTTTTCATATTAAGCAGCTCTCCAACTCTCTGGACACCAACTGGGTGCCCTACGATTGAATTCTGGCACTGGCCGCAGGTAGCGCACACCCCGCAGGTTAAGGGCTCAGCCCCGCACACTGCCTCCCCAGCACAGATGGCGGTCCCAAGTCCCAGGCTGTGACTGCTGCTCTGACTAACCAGCCATAAATCAAGAATTTCCCCTCCCTTGGGCTCAATAACTTGTTAGAATGGCTCACAGAACTCAGAGAAGTGCTCTACTTTATTACCAATTTATTATAAAGGATACAACTCAGGAACAGCCGAAGAGAAGAGATACAGAGGACAAGGTATGTGGGAATTGGTTTGGAGCTTCCATGCTCTCTCTGGGCCAGCTGTTCTCCCAGCACATCCCTGTATTCACCCACTGGAGGCTCCCCAAACTGCCTCTCTAGGCTTGTTACTCCTCACCACAGTAACACGGACCAGAGCTGCATGATTTTACTTCCCTTGTACAATAGCACACAAGGTCTCCAATTTCTTCACATCCTGTCTGACACTTGCTATTATTTTGGCAGTGTCCACCCTAATGGTTGTGAGGTGGTATCTCATTGTGGTTTTCATTTGCATTTCCCTGATGATTAATGATGTTGAGCATCTTTTCAAGTGCTAACTGACCATTTGTATGTCTTCTTCAGAGAAATGTCTGTTCAAATCCTTTGCCCATTTTTGAATTGGGTTGTTTGGTTTCTGTTGTTGAGTTGTAGGAATTCTTTATTGTTTCAGTTTATTTTTTACTTTTTAAAAGGCTTGTGGAATGTGACCTTGGGGCTCCCAAGCTGTGTAACCACCATCTCTTGCATCATCAACATCACTTCTGAAACCCAAAGACCAAACTGCTAAGATTTGGAAAATGTAAATATAAATTTCTTATTTTTCTCAGTGACAGAAAACAAAAAGACTTTCTTCCAATTTTTTTTCTAGTTTTATCCTTAAGAATCTTAAAGGAAATCACTTTTGTGTTTTTATAAAGTTTTAATATGGTCAATATTTTGCTTTCATAACTAGAATGCCTGAGGATGGGAGTTCTTATTGGAAATTTTTCTTTTCCAATCAACCAGATATCATTATCTTTTTTAAAATTCTTTTTTTACAAGCATATGTCAAAGTTTCATTTTAAACTTGTTTACAAGCAGGCTGATAAAGATCCCTCTTTTTCAGGGCATTTTGTAGGAATAAAGCATGTTAGGATCCTTGTTATTAGTTTGGATACAAAGTAATGACTGTCTGGAATCATTGGTTATCTTCTAAGACTGGTCAATGGTCATTGTCCTCTGCCAAGACTGATGGTCTTCTAGGTGAATTTTCTGGACGTTACGCCCACTAAAATCTATCATAAATAATAACTTCCCCAAATGAGCAGCTAACAACATCAGACAACAAAGCTCAGGTTTGAAACATTTTCTTCCTCAGTACAAAGGGCATACAGAAAGAGATCCCACTCTTGCTGGCGGCTCCCTAGTACGGATGCCGAGGAGCAACAACGTTACCAGTCTCTCGAAATATGCTCACACCTGGAGATCCGCCTCCATCAGCCGTGAACTAGGACCCTAAACTGTACAAATATTCTAAAGGGTGTGGGGAGTGTCTAGCTTATAACCTGAAGTGGATTTTTTCCCTCGTTTATCTTTAAAGATCAGAGTAAAATCTACTGCCCTCACCTGGCTTAACATAAATGTCCTTCCAAAAGGCCCTCATCTCCCACCCTATGAACCCTTTCTTAAATTGCCTTGAGAAACTTTTTTTTTAAAGATTTTATTTATTTATTTTCAGAGAGAGGGGAAGGGAGGGAGAAAGAGAGGGACAGAAACATTGATCAGTATTCTCTTTCATGCCCCTGACTAGGGACCTGGCCTGCAACCCAGGCATGTGCTCTGACTGGGAATCGAACTGGCAGCCTTTTGGTTCACAGGACAACACTCAGTCCCCTGCACCACACTGGCCAGGGTAAGAAGTTTGTTTTGACATTCCCTATAGCGCTTCACATTACTTTGAATTGTCCTCTAGCTCAGGACAAGTGTGAGCATTCTTTTTATTTTGGAATAGACTCAATTGATAAATAAATACTACATAGATATAGTCAGGGTGGGGGTAAATGTGAGGATAAACAAATAAAGACTGTTTACAAAATATTAAAAAATACTTCCAAAACTATACTTTCTCATTTTGATCCCCACCTGAACCCTAGAGGTAGATATTCTTATTACAGTGCTGCCTGACTCTGAACTCACTATTTTTAAAGTACATTTTATTGATTATGCCATTACAGTTGTCCAATTTCTTTCCTCCCCTTTATCCTCCTCCACCCTGCACCACCCCTCCCACCAGCATTCCCCTAGCATGTCCATGGGTCATACATATAAGTTCTTTGGCTTCTACATTTCCTATACTATTCTTAACCTCCCCCTGCCTATTTTCTACCTACCATTTATGCTTCTTATTCCCTGTATTTTTTCCCCTATTTTTCCCCCACTCTCTTCCCACTGATAACCCTCCATGTGATCTCCATTTCTGTGATTCTCTTCCTGTTCTAGCTGTTTCCTTAATTTGTTTTCATTTTTGTTTTTTAGGTTCAGTTGTTGATAGTTGTGAGTTTGTTGTCATTTTACTGTTCATAGTTTTTATCTTCTTTTCCTTAGATAAGTCCCTTTAACATTTCATAGAATAAGGGCTTGGTGATGATGGACTTCTTTAACTTGACCTTATCTGGGAAGCACTTTATCTGCCCTTCCATTCT
The DNA here is from genome assembly GCF_022682495.2 of Desmodus rotundus. NCBI lineage: Eukaryota > Metazoa > Chordata > Mammalia > Chiroptera > Phyllostomidae > Desmodus > Desmodus rotundus. Next base: position 78,480,228 of record NC_071387.1, read on the forward strand.
AAATGATAGCTTTGCTGGATACAGTAATCTTGGATGTAGGTCCTTGTCTTTCATGACTTGGAATACTTCTTTCCAGCCCCTTCTTGCCTGAAAGGTTTCTTTTGAGAAATCAGCTGACAGTCTTATGGGAACTCCTTTGTAGGTAACTGTCTCCTTTTCTCTTGCTGCTTTTAAGATTCTCTCCTTCTGTTTAATCTTGGGTAATGTAATGATGATGTTCCTTGGTGTGTGCTTCCCTGGGTCCAACTTCTTTGGGACTCTCTGAGCTTCCTGGAGTTCCTGAAAGCCTCACCAGATTATGGAAGTTCTCCTTCATTATGTTTTCAAATAAGTTTCCATTTCTTGCTCTTCCTCTTCTCCTTCTGGCACCCCTATGATTTGGATGTTGGAACATTTAAAGTTGTCCTGGAGGTTTCTAAGCCCCTCCTCATTTTTCCTGAATTCTTGTTTCTTCCTTCTGTTCTGGTTGAACGTTTCTTTCTTCCTTTTGTTCCAGACCGTTGGTTTGAATCCTGGTTTTCTTCCCTTCAGTGTTGGTTCCCTGTATATTTTTCTTTATTTCACTTTTCATAGCCTTCATTTTTTCCTCTATTTTGCCACCATACACAACCAATTCTGTGAGCATCCTGATTACCAGTGTTTTGAACTCTGCATTTGATAGGCTTGCTATCTCCTTGTCACTTAGTTCCTTTTCTGGAGCTTTGATCTGTTCTTTCATTTGGATCATATTTCTTCGTCTCAGTGTATCAGTCTGGATGAATGTTTGGTTGTCGGACTTCCATACAGTTTGATTCTCTGGAAGTTCTGGTTGTTTTTTGTTTTTAAATTTGTTGTTGTCTTTCTTTTGGTTGTGCGAGGAAGCAAAGTATATCTACCTACGCCTCCATCTTGGCAGGATCCCCTCACCTTTTCTTAAATGACTTTTTTTGCTGTGTGGAGATTTCTACTTCTGCTTCCATCTGTGGCCAGCAGAGGGCACCCTAAGAGCAGCCCAGCAACCCTTGTAGCTGGGTTGAAACTTGGCAATTTCTGCTATATCACTAAAGAACCAGATTCTGGAGGTATGGGGTTAATGGCAGTTCCAATCTGACTTTTGAATTAAGGTGAGTTGAGGGTGCTGGATGCAGAGTGTTGGTACAGAAGGGGGCCAGGAGCTACAAGGAGGCTGAAGAAATGTAACCCAATGCCTTAGGTTTCCAGATTTCTTTTTTCTTAGTAAAAATCACTCTAGATGGGAAAAATAAAACTATCCTTGACATTTTGCTTACTTCTGACTATTGTACTGCTAATAACAGCAATTTATTTGTTAATTTGGATTTTTTGCTAGTATTTAAAAAAATTTTTTTAACCCTCACCTGAGGACATGTTCATTGCTTTTTGAGAGAGAGGAAGAGAGAACATCCAGGGGTTGCCTCCCCGCAGGCGCACCCTGACCAGGGATGGAACCTGCAACTGTGTGGGTGCGTCAGACGACACTGCAACCAACTGAGCCACTTGGCCAGGGCTTCTCTGACGTTTTAGTACTTTTTTCTGTATATTAAATATATCTCAAGTTCAGGGGCACTGGAGTTTTGCGACAGCTGATTTTGCATCAATAGAAGAACCTAGTTTAGAGACATTTATATATATGATGTATTTTATATACATGTATTATTGTATAATACATGTTATATATTATATAGAAGTATATATGACATATTTGATTTATACGCATTTTCTGTGCCCCGGGGAAATAACAAAGGTACATATGTCAGTAATTTAAGAATCTTTAGTGACTTTTTTTCCTTTTCCATGATCACTTCAACTTTTAAGTCCTGGTGAATAATCCTTTATCACAAGGATAAAAGATAAAAGTCCTGGCTTTTATCCTTGTGAGTCACTTCTGTGCTGTCCAGATGGACATGAGCACTCGTGCTGACCAAGGGTCAGCAACTTAGCTGGCCAGCAGCTCTTACTCCTGGCAGTTTTCTGTAAAGGGAGAGTGCCCAGCAACTCAGAACCTCCACTTTTCTGTCATCAGGTACTGGAGCACAAGTTAAAAGACAGCATGCCCCTGTAGGATGAAGCCAGGTGAAGTCCCCAAGCCATTTCTGGGGCTTCCTGCTGAGAAAATGCCATCTCTGTGGCTTCTGACTCTCACCTCCACTGCAGGTTAAATTCTCCCTTGATGAGCCTCGGACCTTTTTGTTCTCATTGTGTGCTCCCTGGGCCAGAACTTGGGCATTAGCTGGCGGCTTGTTAGAAATGCGGAATGTCAGGGCGCACACACCAAGTCAGAATCTGCATTTAAACTGGGTGATGTGAGAAGCATACCCCAGTCTAGTCTTCTAGACCATAATTTCAATACCAGGGGTTCTTATCCTGGGTTTACAGAATGTGGGAGGCTGGTTAACTTGGGTAGGGAAACAGTGCACCTTAATTTTCCCTACCAAAATTTAGCATTTATTTTAATTTGAATGTAGGCAAAACCACAGTAGTATTAGCTGCACTTAAGTGTGACTTTGTTATTTACAGAAGTTGGGATATTTTCCTATCACCTTATAGTTTTTACAGAAAAATCATTTATGACCTGATCAGTATTTTGGTAGTTATTAGAGCCTCCACTAGTTTTTGTTATAATATTTCCAGATTTCCTTTTCTTACTAAAAGAAGCATATTTTAGTACATCATATTTAGAATATATTAGAATAACATTTTCTTTGTAATTGGTTTCCCTTATAGTTTTATGTATTTTATTTTATGAATTTAAAAATTATTCTGCTCTGGCTGGTGTGGGTCAGTGGACTGAGCGTTGGCCTGTGAACTGAAAGGTCACTGGTTTGATTCCCAGTCAGGGCACATGCCTGGGTTGCAGGCCAGGTCCCCGGTTGGGGGCATGTGAGGGGCGACCAATCGATGGTTTCTCTCACACATGGATGTTTCTCTCCCTCTCTTTCTCCCTCCCTCCCATGTCTAAAAATGAATAAATAAATAAAATCTTTAAATTTACACCAATGTTTAAAATTTTTTTTCAGAGAAGGAGGCTATAACCGTCTCTAGACTGCCACTGTGGCCTACAACACTGACAGAAGTAAAAGACCCTGTGTCAGAAGAAAAGAGAAAATTCCAGATTATGTTTTTTCAGTAATTGTTCCATTTTTGGCCTTAGTACTAGTGGAGGTTTGCTGCCTGAACGTAGATGAGCCCTGGGTATTTTTTCGTATCTGACAAGGTGGGAGGGGGTCATCCTCAAGCCAGTGGTGGTCGGCTGTCTGCTGCTGGAGGGGGGAAGGGAGAGAGAGAGGTTTAGGGGAGAGAGTGGGACAGGGCTGCTAGGCTTCACTGCTACATCCTCCTCATGCAAAGATCAGAACAGAGATGTGGCTCGTCAGCGTTACTGTATAGAACTTTACTCTTCAAGTTCTGCGACTGCTCACTTGGAGTGTGATGTTAAAAGACTACGAACGTGGGATGGGCAGCAGGAGGAGCTCTGCGAACCCACGCCCCAGGGAAACAAAGAAACTTCATGTAAGTGGCTCGCACATGTGGGAGGTGGCTTCTAAAATGGCTCTCAGTGGTCCCCACCCCCTTATACTCACACCCTAATATAACGTGGGCTTGCTTCTCCTGCAGAGAATACAGCAAAGGTGATGGGAGTTTCCTTCCAAGGTGAGGTTACGAAGCAGTGTGGCTTCCGCCTTTCTTACCTCTCTGACTCGTCTTTCTTGCCCAACCTGATGAGGCAAGCAGGAGTCCGTGTTGTGAGCTGCTTCATGAAGAGGTGCGTGTGGAGGAGCAGCTGTGTGCGGAAGACTTCATCCTGGCAACAAAGGTGTGCGAGCTTGGAATGTATCTTTCCTCAGCTGAGCCTTGAGATGATACTTATGGTTTTTAGTTACCAAAGTAGTACATGTTCATTGTGAAAATTTAAAAATATTAAAAAGCACAAATATGTAAGTTAAGAAATCTTTGGTTCATATCCTTACAAACTTTTTTCTACTGATCATCGCATTTAAAAAACAATTGGGACTATACCATTTGGTCACCTGCATTGTTACAGATGTAATTTTATTAACTCTCACAGTAGTCCTTCCTGCAAAGTAAGAGTAATTCTGAGTCCCATTTTATAAGAATGACTTGAGGGACAGACAGACAGCTTGTCCAAGTCACGTGACAGAATGGCAGAGCCAAACATACATCCGGCTGTTTTTCTCCAGAGCCCGTGCTCACCTGCATCCCAGGTGCTTCCAGATGAGCTGGACCACGGAGGAGACAGAACATGACAAGGAAAAAGATCACTGAGAGGAATTGTTTTTAATGTTGATTTTGGTGACTGCATCTATCTAGGAAAGAGAGAAATTTAAAAGTGACTCTAATTTTTCCAGCCTGAGTAGCTGGGAGAAGGATGATTCCACAAATGATACTGATCCCATAATCTGTTCATAATGTAGTTTCTACTAGGCAACAAGTATTGCCTCATTCAGACCTGCCTCCAACTCAGACAGGACTTCACACACTGTGTGATCCAATGAGGTCCTATCATATCCGAAATCCAGTTACCCCGCGTGCACCGAGGAGACCTGGCCTCGTGGGAGCCAGGGTGGGGACTGGGGCACCTTGTGTTTGCTAGCATGGCCTACCCACACTGTGCTTCCCACGGTGGCTCCTCTGTACTCAGAGGGGCACCTGGAACAGAGGGGCACCTGCACTAGGGTGCAGTCAAGCAGAATGGTCCCTCCCCCACTCCACACCAAGTGGACTCCATTTCTGCCCCAGCAGGGATGGGAACAAGTTTTTGCCAGAAGAAAAGGAGAAATCAAAACATATTTCCCCTGGGCTGTGTGTCCCTGGCTTGACTTTATCACTTGTGTAACAGTGATATTATTTGTTAGAACAGCACAGATTGTTTCAGAAAACTCCTGAAGTCCCGCCTGGGATTTGGTCCCCAGAGTTCCCATCTTGGACTGTGGTACAGTGATGCTGGGTCATCTGCCAACCTCAAGAAAATTTCTGTGCAACCAGGCGCACTATAAAACACCAGGCAGTTCCCGCCGAGACCTCATCCCCGTGGTAGACCTCATCACTGGGGGCATCCAGTCCCCACACCAGCCCCTGCTGCCAATCCCGAAACCTAATGGGCAAGGGTGGCAGCTTGTCCACGGCTTAAGAGCTATTCACGAGGTGGCTGTTCCCCATTCCCAGTTGTTCCATACCCAACACCTTTCTGTCACAGTTGCCACCAGACTGCGGGTGGTTCCCTGTTGCAGAAGACCCCTGTCAGGCATTTTCCGCACCCTGTCGGCCCCAGCAGCCAACGTCTCTGTGCTGCCACAGTCTGTGCTGCACAACAGTGTTGCCGTCAACAGCAGGCCAGGCATCCAATGAGATTCTAAGGACACCGGTGGTGGTTGGGCCTTGCAGCACAGGGCATTACTTGCTGCTTGCGGTGACGCTGGTGTAAGCCAAGTGACTGCTGCATGTACAGTCTTGCACAGACATAATATTGTGCTTAATAGTGATAATAAATGACCATCAGTGGTTTATGTATTTTGGAGTGTTCTCTTTCTACATATAAAAAGAGTTTGCTGCCAACCAGTAGCTGGGCTACACGGCAGCAGCCTCACACATCGCTCGATTGCATCATTTTCTCTTGCGCTTGATTTAATCTGGAGCGGTTTTGTACCGTAACATGCTGCACGGGCTTGTAGCCTGGGTGTGCAGTAGGCTGTACTCTCTAGTTTCACGTAAGTGTGCACTATGACATCCGTGCAGTGAGGAAATTGCCTAATGATGAATTTCTCAGACTCAGAACAATCAACAATGTATCCGAACAGTTGTGCCTCAGGGGTTTGTGAGGCTCCTTCTTGTTTCTCCCAAGAACTCCCCCCAGATGTAAACTTCCTCCAACTCCCTGGGAAACACACCCTTTTACCCTGGGTGGACAAGGTCTTGCCGAGCTCAGTTACAAAGTGGTGTCTGTTGAGGATTCCATTTATTTGCTACAACAGCTACCTGAAAGAGACATAACATCTCTAAAGAGAAATCACAATTATTCTAGGCACTGCTCATTTCCTAGATCATAATCTAAGCATTGAAAGTAGATATTCAATTATCTCCAAAAAGAAGCTAGTCTAAGAATTCCCTAGACTTACCACTAAGCGATAGCTTAGAGTCATGGATTTTTAGGTCTAGCTGCAGACTATGCTTCCTAATTTTTCTCATCGGCTTCCCTACTCTACGAACTCACTAAAATTTCAGCGAATGTGAGCCCTTCCCGGGGAAGGTAAACCTGAGCAGGCCTTTGTAAGACTGCAACGAGCGCTGTCCGAACCACCTGCGCTAAGGTGACCTAGCTCTTCAGAACCGTTCACCAGATTTGCGCATGAAAGATATGACCGAGCCCTGGGAATGCTCACGTGAGAACATGGCAGTGGACATGGCGATGCCCTAGTGCCTGTCCTAGCAGACAGCCAGATTCAGCTGGCTGGTGCCCATCCCAACTGCCTATAGGTACAGCTGCAGCTGCAAAGTGAGTAGAAACCTCTGGGGATTTCACTCTAGGAAATGACATTTTTTTTTTTACACATTCCACAGGCTGCCTAAAGTCTTCTTACCCCTGAATTGACTCAGTATTTCTCGGCATGCAGACTAACCTCCTATGAGGCCCTTCTGCTGTTGTACCTAACCTACATCTCGCATGTTGCAATGTTGTTATTCCTGCTACGTTACTACCCTTGACTGAGGTGAGCCCCATGATTGGGAGGTAATAATGTCCCATTTTGTGACACTGTGACTTGCTTTACAACATACCCCTTTACTCATCTGAATCTAATTTTGCTTGTTGATGGTTCATACTGTAAAAATGAAAGAGGGGATTTCCCAGCTGGTTATGCTGTTACTACCCAATATGAAGCCCTTGGATAGGGAAACACCCAAAAGCTCAGTTAGCCCAACACGCAGAGCCCCACGCTCTCACCAGAGCATGCCAGTTACCAAAAGGATGCGTTGCTAATATTTATACTGAGACCGGTGTGCCTTTAAGGTCATCCATGATGTTGGGCTACTATGAAACAAAAGGGTCTTCTTATTTTACAAGGACCCCAGTAAAAAATGGGCAACAAGTAAACAACAATTCTGACTGCAATTCTGTTACCCTCTGAAGTTACTGTCACCAAAACTGAGCCTCACACTAACAGGACTGAGCCTGAGTGTCAGGGATATGCCCTCACTGACTTCCATGCAAAGGCAGCAGCACAAGAATGTAGAAAGGTTGTGACACACGTGGATAAAGTCTGTGCTGCTTCTGCAAAAACAGACACGGACTTTTGTCACGATGATGTCCTTGCAACATGAATAGAGAGATCCGGATGAGCAAACAACGGCTGTAAATCAAATGAACAGTCCAGACTGTGGGAAATCCAGGTGGCTTGGATTTCTTTCAGGCTCCCTGGCAAACCCCATTTTTTGATTTTTGCATTCCTCCACCCACCACAGAGCAATTAAGATGACTCAAATGATAAGGAAACATTGGCAGGGAGTCTTCTATCAAATTGCAAAGACAGTTCATCACCAATGTCTGACTTGTCAGGTCCATAATCCTGGAAAAACTATTTTTGCCCCCAGAAGTATCAAACCTGTTCCCTCTGGACACTTAGAACACCTGCAGCTGGACTCCACTCAGTATAGGTCACCAATATGTCCTTGTCACTGAACATATGTTTCCCCGATGGGCGCAAGCTCCCCTTTCTGCAAGGCTGGTGCCCTCACGGTGGCCCAGAAACTGGTGGAACATGTGCTTTCCACTTGGGATATACTTTCTGTGACCTCCAGAGACAGAGTCACCCACTCCACTGGGAAAACTGTATGAGCCTTAGTAAAAACATTACAAACTTTGGAATTATTGCTGTCTCTATCACCCTCAATCCCCAGGCAAGTTTCAGAGAACTGATGGGATCCTCAGCCTTAAAATCTCTAAACTTGCCAAAACTGCTGGACTCACTTAGTCTAAGGCAGGGGGCCACATTTTCACCGGGGGCCACATCAGCCTCGTGGAAGCCTTCAAAGGGCCAAATGTAATTTAGGACTGTATAAATGTAACTACTCCTTAACAGTTAAGCGAGAGCTCGGCGCTGCCACTGGGTAGAAACAAGGTGGAGGGCTGGATTCGGCTGGCAGGCCTTGTGTTTGCTACCTGTGGCCTAAGGTGTTGTCTCTGGTCTTGCTGACTGTTCAGAGCAACCCGTTTGGGAAACCAAGTTACTCCACATGAGATAGTCACCCGTAGACCAGTGTGTACTGGTCTGCACTTGCTGCTGATCCCTTGTTATCTCATACTAGTAAGTCTTTAAAGTGTTATACTAAAGCCTATCAACAGCTTAAACAGCTTCTCCAGATTTCAGTTCAGAGGGTCCTGTTGGGCATGGTCTGGGACCTGGTGACTGGGTATTCTGGAAATGTCACCAGAGGAAGACAGCCCTGGACCCCACTGGAGGGGACCTTACTGAGTGCTCCTGACCACTGACGCTGCTGTACAGTTAAAAGGCATTTAGCCTTGGGCCTACATCTCACAGCTAAAGGAGGCTCCATCTGACACCTAGCCTTGTACGGATGCTGAGCCCTTCAAATCAAATTGACAAGGAGGAGACTAGCTGACAGCAACTCGAGATACTGGATCTAGACTTCAAAGTTTAACTAACTACGGAACCCTTTGCTTTTCTTTCTTTCCTTTACTCTGGCATTGCCTGGAAAGATCACGTCCTCATCCGTACCTCCCAGGCCGCTGTTGCAAAGGCGGGTAGCCTTTCAGACTGCTAGGTTTGTCATTAGAGAATCTGCTGTACCCACAATGCTAAAGACACCTGTTACGCCCTGTGACCAATTTCTCTTCTATCTCAATGTTGCCACGACCCATGATTGACCCCACCCCCACCCGCCAAGTCTCTTAGCAAGTTCAATTTTTACGGCCAGAGCACCCAGTGCTTTGTTTTCACCTTCTCTAGTTACAACTGTACTTGCCCGATTAGACATAAATACCTATGAAACTCTCAGTACATCTGCACCCTGATGTTCGCATGATTATCTAAATCAGATCTGCCCTCAAGCGTGAGAAGATCTCACCAGCATCACCCATCTTTGTGAGGGATTTAGAATGGCTCTTTATTTCAGGATAGATTTACTTCCCAAATGCGCTGAAAACTTGACTGACCCTTAGCCTGAATGGGTAAAAGCAACAATTCCCCCTAATGAATTCATTAACAGCGCCAGCTTAAGGGGAATGGCTTGTGCCCCAAGAGAGTTATCTTTGTTTTGGTCATTATCGTTCTCCTTGGGCCTATGAATGCGTAGATGGCTGGTACAAAACCAAGCAATGCCTGTCAAGTTATCAGTGCCCTAACCTGTTCACAAATGAACTGAGATACTGTTGGTTGATTCCCCTGAATTTACATCCTGGAGTTAAAAAAGACCTGCCAGGAGGCATTCATGATTCAGGATTCTTCCTTTGGCAGGGCCCCACTTCCCTGGATAGGAGTAAATGCAAATGAGGTTATGATCAGGGGCATCTCCTTAACACTTGAACATGTTGCAGAATCCACTGCTGAGACAGTAGCTGCCCAACAACGACAAAATCCTTAGACTCTCTGGGAAAAGTTGTTCTTGATAATAAAATAGCCCTTGATTATCTTTCCGCTGAACAAGGAACTGTCTGAGCTATAACCAACCATACCTGCTGCCCTTGCGGAAGCTGAAACTCGGTGGCGTAAGGTCACTGAGCAAGCCGCTTGGCTTAAAAGGGTGACTCCTTCAAAGGGGTCTTTCTTTTACTTCTTTGATTTCCAATGGTTTGGGTCTGGGGCCTTGGCTCTGAAATGCACTCCAACTTTGGGAATTATTCTTGCTAATAATAATCATAATAGTCTCCTTGATGGGCTGTATTCTCCCAAAAGCTTTAAGTGCATGTTTGCAGCTGCTAACCGCCAAGCGAATGATCTCCCTAAGGCTGGAACACCAGAAAAGGGATGAAGAACGTGACCGACTGAAAAATTGTGAGCCTGCAGTCATGACCTGTGAGTGCCGCAGACACTGAGCAAAAACAGCATGACCTGCGGGCGTCACACACAGGGGCTAGAAAGCTTGGGGCTACAGAGCCGTAGCTGAGAGGGGTACTGACCCCTTACATTTAGGTCATATCTCGCAGTGAGGCTGAGAGTCTGATCAAAGTGGGGGGATTGTTTGAAGGACACAATAGGCCCCAAGTGGAGTCACCTGTGCTAAGCACCAGGGCAGCAAATGAAGACTTCACACCTCACCTAACTGCAGTTTTGGCCTCTCCCGGGAATGTGATCTTTAACCAGCTAATCTGCAGTTACCTGGTCAATGCCCGTGAGGTAATCACCCTGACAGAACCCTTCTGTCTCCCACAGGTAGATGACCTTGCCTGAAACAATCCAACCTTCGCTAGAACCTTCCTTTTCTTGTGCCCTTCTGCCCCAAAAAAGCCTTTCATTTTGTACAGCCCTTTGGGCTCCTTTCTGCCTGTTAGATGGGATGCTGCTCAATTCACGCATGGTTGAATAAAGCCAACTAGGTCTTTAAATTTACTCCGTTGATTTTTTTAACACTGGTATCTCTCACTTTCCTCTCTGGGGCTCCTCTTCACTCACAGAAGCTCACTGGTCATCTGACACGTGGGCAAACCTGGGAATGAGGGAGACAATACCGCATGGGGCAAACTTGATCGGTGGGCACTGGAGCCAATAGATAAACACACTCTACTTCTGTGCTGAAGTCAGAAGAGTCTGAGGTGCATTTTCCAGTTTCTCAGAGGCTTCCCAGCAGGATGAAACCTCAGTCACCCACAGCAGTGACGAGCTTTGTCTTTCGTCTTGTCTTCCCTGTTCAATCTCCCAGGGCCAACCCGACTCCTGTTCATTGGAGCCACTTCCCGAAAGAATTGTCTTTCCTAGGCTCTCATGGCAGAAAGAACGCAGCTCAGACGGTCACACTATCTATGTGTCAGTCTTTCCTCGTAGATTCTCTCTCTCTCAGTATGCTTTATATATAAATATGAAATATATATAAATGTGAAGTTATCGATAATCTCGTTTCTTCCTCATATCTCCTTCAAGTTAAGAGGTCTCAATGTCAGATAATCCACAGTTTCTCTCTCAAGGAACTCTTAGACTTTGCTCTTTTAGCATATATTTGGCTCCAGCTTGTCCAAGCTGGTTACTACTGTTTCTGTATATATCAGCAAAACCCAGGAATCACATCACTTATTACAGAAATTCTCTTAGAGTTACGATGCTTACACTGTGTTCCCTGTAACTGGTAGAGGAAAGATATTAAATTTCTTCAAGTTGGAAACTGTCATTTGGAGGGTTGCAATGAACTTCTGTACTTTAGGATGCAGGCTGTCCTTTAATTCTGGAAGCGACTTTTTGATGAACATTTCACTAATGTTCACGGACCTACCACTCCCTGCATTATGGTGTTATACTGAGTAACGTAAATGAACAAACAGAACGAAACAAATTCAAAGCTGCAGACAACAGATTGCGGTGACGAGAGGGTAAGGGGTTGAGGGGAGAACCAAATGGGCAAGGGGGCCAGTTGCATGGTGACAAGTGGAAACTAGACCTTTGGTGGTGAGCTCACTGCAGTGCATACAGATGTCGGCTCATAATGTTGCACCTCTGAAATTATACAATGTTGTGAACCAACGTTACCTCAACTGAGAAAGTCCTTGCCATTCTGGGGACGGGGGCGGATGTGAGTGTGTACAAAGTAACAATGGACATTAAATGATAGTAAGTTTTATTATTAACTGTCATTATATTTACTTATATATGTGTAAATGGGGCCCATTAAATTAGTCTCCTTACTTTTATGTTTTTGATATTTTTCTTAATATAAATTTTTGTTAGTGCAAAAATTCTTGAAGAAATTATAAAAATTCACTGAGCGATATTAAGAAGAACTAAAAGGAGAGATATGCCATGTTTATAGGTTTAATGACTCAGAAGTGGAAAAGCAAATGTTAGTTCTTCCCCAACTGCGCCCCAGTAGAGCTTGCCCCCGTGATCGCAGCAGCACCCCGCTGGCTACTTCCCCTCACTGGAAGTGACTTTTGTTTGACAAAATGTTTTGTCAGCACTCCAAGGGGGTCCCTGTCCCAGGCAGCCAGCCCCAGAACCAGCCCCGTCCTCTGCACTGTGAGCAGCTGTCGCAGTGCAGCCCGGGGAACTTCACACCGGTTGGCTGCAACCACTCTCTTTCCAGGGAGGTCTGAACCCCAGTCTTGGGTCCAGAGCCTCCTTGCAAGTTTATCTGTTCCTTAGACAATCTCCTTCAGCCCTTGGGCATTCTTTTGAGTTCTCTTTTATGCCCTTTTAGTTGCTAAATTCCTTATAAGCAGTTAATATTTTATATTGCACAGCCCTTGTTCAAATGCTGTGTGGTTTGTGTCTCCTAAGTGGATCTGACTGATACACTAGTAAGAGTAAAACTGAAGTTCTACATATGTGATGTGTGTGACCAGGAACTGTGTGTGTGTGTGTGTGTGTGTGTGTGTGAGAGAGAGAGAGAGAGGAACTTGCACATGTATGGCCAAGTACAGTTACAAGAATATCCATAGCAGTGTTGTTCGGCATAATCTGGAACTCAAAATGAATCCACCAGGAGATAAACTGGCTGAGGGATGTGAGAGAAAGAGATGAGTCAAAGATATCGCCAAGGTTCTTAACAGGAACAACGGGAAGATAAGAGTTGCCAGTTCCTGGGACTGGGAAGTCTGCAAGGGGACGAAGGTTTCGGTGTTGGAAGGCAACACCAGAAGGCAGTTTCAGACGTCTTAAACTTGAGACGAGGCATTCAAATGGAGGTGTCACCAGGCAGTCGGATACGCCAGTCTGGATGGCGAGCCTGGATTATCATTGAGGTTGTACATCTGAGGGTCCTCGGCATACCGAGAGTCCTTAAGGTCAAGAGTGTGTGTAATGTCACCAAACAAGTGTGACACTGGGACACTCTTCTTGGATGACTGCCATAATCTTACCCCTCCCCCCGGTTCAGTCATCTTGCCCACCCCCCATCTCTACCCCTAAAAGGTCTCTTCCTTCAGCACCCAGAGTGACAATCTAAAAACGTAATTCAGATGATATAACTTCATTGTCTGAGCCTCTTCAGTGGCATCCTGCTGCCTGTAGACTACGGTCTCAAGTCTTACCAGGAGGATCTGGCTGTTCCTCACACCTGCATCTCACGTTCTTCTTTCCCTGTTCTCTCCAGACCCGTCCCCATACTGGGCTACATTGTTTATTCCTCAGATTCATGGATTGTTCTTATTTCAGGGCAGCTGTACTAGCTGCTCCTTCAGCCTGGAGGGGGAACCTCATTTTTCCTGGCTCCTCCTTCTGACTCAAATTTCAGTGCAATGTGCCACACTTTACAGAGTCCCTTCCTGGACACTCTGGCTAGAATATTTGATCACTAGTCACTTTAACAGGACATTCAGTAGCACTTTCTCACGGCACGCCATTGTGTTAGCTCTTTGCGTATCGTCCGTCTCCCCTTCTGGAAGCTCCGCTCCCCAGTCTTGCCTATGACTGTGTACTCATATTCCCAGTGCCTTGCACAGCGATGCCACCTGGTAGGCAGTCAATGAATGCTTCTGAATAAGTGCCTTACAGGATACTGCAGCCTTTTTAGCTTCCAAATCAGGGACAGTTCTCACCAGTGTGGCTCAGTTGATCAGAGTGTCAGACTGAAAGGTCACGGGTTAGATTTAGGGTCAGAGCACATACCCAAGTTGCAGGTTCAATTCCCAGTCAGGGCCTGTATGAGACGGAAACTGATTGTGTTTCTTCCTCTCTCTTCCTTCCACTCTCTCTGAAAGCAATGCAAAATATGTCGTAGGGTGAGGATTAAAAAAAAATCAGGGAGAGAACCTTGGGCTGTCATTTTAATTTTATCCAGGCATTATCTTTCTTCGTGTCTGCCTGTTACTCCTTCTCCAGCTCCCCCGCAGGCACAAAAGCCCAACAGTGTTATAAAGATATTAGAAAGAATACTTTATTCCAAAGTCTGTGAATCAGAGGATTGTGTAAAGAAGTTACTCTAATCTGAAGGTCTTTAAACAGTGGATCACCCTGGGTGACCCCAGAAGGTGACTGTCATGCCTCCCCAGCAGCCACGCCCCGGGAGGCCTGTGACGGCCCTGGCCAGGTCTGCGACAGAGGCTGCTTTGGTGCAGTCATGGGGGAAGCTCTGGAGCACTTCTTCGTCTTCATAGGGCTGCTGGTGTGCCTGGTCTACCTGGTAAAGTGGGTGAGATTCTCCAAATGTGTTTTCCTGCACTTCTGGAAAGTTTTGCCAAGGTCTTTCTTGAAGTCAATGGGACAGTGGGCAGGTAAAGAAAGCATTCCATCTTTTGGTTTCTGTTGTTCTTGCTTATTATTATTTGTCTCAAAAGACACATTGCATCTTTTCCCTTTGAGAGCAAAGATGTAATTCCTTTGGGTGATTTTAAATTGGAGGGATCTGGAAAGCATGAGCAAAGTTCGAATTGTTGGAAAACAAGAGGTGGGGTCTGAGGGGGTGACTGGGGGAGGACTGTGCCTGTCTGCTTGTCCTCAACAGCTGCGCTTTCTTCCTCGTGCAGCTTCTAATGATATGAGTGGTAATTGCTGCAGAAACCGCTGCATCCTGTTCTCCACGTTTTCAAAAGCCCGAGTGCCTGTTTTGTTGTGTTTCCAAATTCCGAAATTTGAATAATTTCAATTCACTTTATTAAAAATATTTTCACCAAGTCCTTTTGGAAAGTGAGTGTATTATCAAATCAAGGCAGCTAAGATCTCTATGGAAACACCTTTATAAGAGAGTTAGACAGAAACTCAGTCTGGTGGGTGTCCCAAGTGGGTTAGCTGCTGCCTCCCAAAGGGACTTATCTCCTGGAACCGCCACGTGGAATTATAGCCCACGGCTGGGTTTAAGGTAAAGGGCATGAGGCTGGCTTCGGCATCTCCTCAAATAAAGTACTAAGGCTACATTTCCAAGTTGGGCACCAAGAAACCCAGTGACTTAAAAAAACTTAAGCAGCTTTAGAAATACCATGCCAGGAGAAATTGTAAACAACCCTATAGAGCTGCCAGATAAAATACAGTTACATTTGAATTTCAGATAAACAGAGTAATTTTTTAGTATATAACAGCCCAAACACTGCACGGGACATATTTATACAAAAAACTTATTCACTGTTTACCAGAAAAATCAAATTTAATTGGCATCTTGCATCTTTGTTTGCTAAAGCTGGCAATCTTATAACTTGAGCAATGGAAATAAAAAATTTTAGCATTTTAAAATTGCTAGGAATGGAAAATAGGTTTGTAAGTGGCATGTTCCATTTGCAGAGTGTGTGTGAGTATTCGCCCCCTCCCGGGGCGATGTGCAGGCTCGGCGAACTCGCCAGGGTCCGCCAATGTGCAGGGTCCACCCGGTCTGCTCCACAGGAAGGCGAATGCCCACACTGCAGGGGCTTGGACCTCTGTGCAAGTGCTGCCCATCTGTGCTGGGCAGAGCCCCTCTAAGATCGCACATTCCAGAAAAAGTTCGCAGGAGGCTAGAGGCCAGAGCATTTGTTGACTCAGAAAACATAATCTCAACCTGCCCTTTGAGTCGGTATGAATAATGTTGTCATTAGCAGGAGTGAAATGTCTTTGAGCAGAGGTAGATATTGAGGAGATAAGTGGAGGGGGTGGGGGAGGAAATCCAATTATTAGAAACAAAAATTTTAACCGGCCCCAGAGCTCTGTGGTTGGTTTGCTAATTATGTCATTGGTATATCTTAAAAGACTGACAGCTGCAAAGCCAGACAGTTTGGGTTCAAAGCCCATCATCATAATTTTTAGCAGTGTGACCTTGATAGAGTTAAGAACTTCCTCTCTTGGCTTCTGATCTGTATATCAAGAACAATGGTGGTCCCTACATTAGAGTGTTATTTTGCATAGCAAGTGGGATCATGCATCTGTAACACTGGAAACTGTGCATGGCAGAAAGGAAGCACTCAGCAGATACCAGACCTTGATCGATGTCATTATCTTAACTATAGTACAGGCCTGTACTGGGTGATTTTGAATGGCCCTGTAATAGAGGGGAAGGTGAGGTGGAAGATAACCCTCTGCGTATGCAGCACAGGAGCTCCCAACTCAAACCAGGGGGCTGCTTAAGCGTTCGTGATGTTATGAAAAAAAACACCCAGTGGACTAGCTAATAGGGACAAGCCATTTATTACTCACGTCACAGGAGAGCGAGTCGGCCACGGAGGATGGGTGCGAGAGAGACCGCACCTCCGGCAGTCTGAGGCTCATTATGAGGGCTCCCAGACAAAGGGGGCACATGTCCTAAGAGCACTGTAAATTACATTACTTCAGTGGGTAAAAGGTCTCAAGAAGCAGTCAGAGGACAAGAAGCTGCTCCCAAAGGAGATAAGGAGGGAATTACAATCCACTCCCAAAACGATATGCATTCCTTCTGGCCAGTGGCCGTTTGACCAGCCTTCAGTCACGGGAGGGGAAAGGGCCATGTCCACTGACCCCACAGCACAGTAAACACTTCTACTAAGATGAACACGTAATATGCATGGATTCACTTAAACTACCTAATTAAACAGATAACCACTAGCCATTACTGAAATCAGGGTGCTTCTGCCGGTGTGCTGCTGGGAGCTCGTACAACTTGGTCTGCTCTTACTCTCAAATAAGCTAAAGGTACACGGATCTTTTGTTCACACTTTTAGAAAGCCTAACTTTTAATTGTTGGTGCAAAGGTAAATCGCAGATATGTATTTATTGAATTGTAGCACATTTTGATATTATGTCCGAAAGAGGTCTATCCTAGAGTTCAGCCATTAAATATGTATGCAGTGTTGGATATAAAAAAATTAGAAGGCCAATCTGACTGTTCTATATGAAACATCAGCATCATTGAATGCAGGCTTTTCAGGTCCCTTCATTTTATTTCCTCCTCCTTTTGCATTTCTGTATTTTCATCTTTGCTAAGTGCCCTACCTTTCCTGGGCTTTGATTGCTGTAGATCTGTGGGGCTGCAGATGGGAAGGGGGAGGACTCAACTTTTAGAAGGAACCTTGAAATGTCCTTGCAGTACATTTGGATATGCGGATAGAGATAACAGGGTGCATTGCTTGCCCTTGATGAATCAAGGCTTATGGGATCTGAGTGAAATGTTCCCTGGCTGTGGTTTTTTATTTTTCTGTAGTGTGTTTTCTCCAGCCTCAGGGAGGGAAAAGAACAAGTCATTTTGAATGTTCAGTGAGGGAAGTTGAGGGCTGGGAACTTCCCCGCTGGGTGGGGTGGGCTAGGGAGCAGAAGGGCACTGCTTTAGAATATTGTGTCCCAGAGAGCAAGCCTGCAAGGAAACATAGCCAGTGGGGAAGGGGACTTAAAGGTTAACTCTGTGCTCTAAACCTTGTCTGCTTTTTGCAGTGATCACTGGAGCAGGAGATGGCATTGGGAAAGCTTACTCATTTGAGGTGAGTTGGGTTCTTGGAGACATTCTCTGCCTCTTGTGTTGAACACATCGTGGTCACGTGATGTCCACCCCAAATGCTAGTGTCTGACTAGAAAGGCTAGACATTCATTTATGAAGGAAAATATTTTCTGTAAAAAAGGAAAGTTGAAAGTCATAATCACACTCCCTGGATACCTTAAAAAACACAATGATACTCAAAGGTGGCAGCATCTCCCCTTAGGAGTTGTTTTAAAATTTAGGGGTATTGTTATTTTCTCGTGCGATGGTACCACAAACATTTATGTACTTGAACACAATTTAAAAAATTATAAACTATTTTTATATATCCTTTAGATTATAGTTAGGGCATGTATTGATTTAAAAAATTATTTGTGTAGGCAGGACATAGTGCCTATGACTATAATTTCGAGAAGATTAATGGGCATTACCAAATATTACATAAAGAAAGGGCTGAGAGTCACTGGAATGTGACTGGCATCTTTTAGTATCTTTCCCGGCTTCCTGTTTCTCTGCACACAGATAGATAGATGGGTAATAGATGAGTGTCTTTACAAATACATTTATAGCATATGTAGTTTTCTATGCTGTTTTTATTATTATTACAAATTCCATGAAAGAGGTATTGTTTCCTGGAATTCCTACACAGTTTATTTCTTCCTAGAGTCATCACACTGACTGCCAGAACCAGGTAAAATACAAAGGAAATAGAAACAATCATAGAAATTATGAGGATGGGTGTCAAAAAATCAATAACACCTTAAAAATATGAAATGCACGTCAATGATGAAAACCACAACGAACACCAGCTCAGCACCCACGTGTCTCCTGGTCCCCAAAAGCCTTCATCGTGATAGATGCTAAACCACCTGGGGTGAAATGGACGGTGCAAGGTGTATGGGGGCACCTGATAGAAACTTCTGGGACCTTAAAAACCTAAACCATTCCAGTTAAAGAAGCTCCTAGTACTGGTCTTTTGGGTCTGTCCCCCCATCCTTCATCCTCTGATAGTGTCCGCGGTACCGACATTCTGCTTCAGTTCTTTGCTCTTATCCCAATTCGTGTGTAACACCTTTCTGATGAAGAGTGGTGCCCAGCGCTCAGCGGGTGAGTGGTCATGTGTGAGTGTTGAGGTTGGGGAGGCCACTCAGCAGCCATTTTCTGAAGCCTCGTGTCTTCCATACCCAAATACAAGGAGGAAAGCTTTTCTAGCTATTTGCATTAAAATTGTATCATCTTTTATGTAACTATTTTCTACCTTATATCACATTCCTGGAGAAGGCCTAATCCCTCATCCAAAAGACCCGTGGCCTTACCTCTCAGTTCTCCAGAGTGCTGAGAATGTTAGGTCCTTCACGATTTTCCTTAAACTCATGCTGGCTTGACCTATTTGTGGTCCCCTCCATATCTTTTTTTTCTTTCCTTTGGTTTCTTTCTTTTTTAAAAAAATATTTATTGATTATGCTATTACAGTTGTCCCATTTCCCCTCCCCACTCCACTCCATCCTGCACACCCCCTCCCTCCCACATTCCCCCCCTATAGTTCATGTCCATGGGTCATACTTGTAAGTTCTTTGGCTTCTACATTTCCTACACTATTCTTACCCTCCCCCTGTCTATTTTCCACCTATCATCTATGCTACTTATTCTCTGTACCTTTCCCCCCCTCTCCCCCTCCCACTCCCCTATTGACAACCCTCCATGTGATCTCCATCTCTATGGTTCTGTTCCTTTCTAGTTGTTTGCCTAGTTTGCTCTTGTTTTTGTTTTAGGTGTGGTCGTTAATAACTGTGAGTTTGCTGTCATTTTCTCTGTTCCTATTTTTGATCTTCTTTTTCTTAGGTAACTCCCTTTAACATTTCATATAATAAGGGCTTGGTGATGATGAACTTCTTTAACTTGACCTTATCTGAGAAGCACTTTATCTTCCCTTCCATTCTAAATGATAGCTTTGCTGGATACAGTAATCTTGGATGTAGGCCCTTGCCTTTCATGACTTGGAATACTTCTTCCCAGCCACTTCTTGCCTGTAAGGTCTCTTTTGAGAAATCAGCTGACAACTGATTTCATTGGGAGGTCTTATGGGAACCCCTTTGTAGGTAACTGTGTCCTTTTCTCTTGCTGCTTCTAAGATTCTCTCCTTCTGCTTAATCTTAGGTAATGTAATTATGATGTGCCTTGGTGTATTCCTCCTCGGGTCCAGCTTCTTTGGGACTCTCTGAGCCTCCTGGACTTCCTGGAAGTCTATTTCCTTTGCCAGACTGGGGAAGTTCTCCTTCATTATTTGTTCAAATAAGTTTTCAATTTTTTGTTCTTCCTCTTCTCCTTCTGGCACCCCTATAAATCGAATGTTGGAACGTTTCAAGATGTCCTGGAGGTTCCTAAGCCTCTCCTCATTTTTCCAAATTCTTGTTTCTTCATTCTTTTCTGGTTGGATGTTTCTTTCTTCCTTCTGGTCCACACCGTTGATTTCAGTCCCAGTTTCCTTCGCATCACTATTGGTTCCCTGTACATTTTCCTTTGTTTCTCTTAGCATAGGCTTCATTTTTTCATCTGGTTTTCGAACAGATTCAACCAATTCTGTGAGCATCTTGATAACCAGTGTTTTGAACTGTGCATCCGATAGATTGGCTATCTCTTCCTCTCTTAGTTCTATTTTTTCTGGAGCTTTGAAGTGTTCTGTCATTTGGGCCATTTTTTGTTTTGTTTTGTTTTGTCTTGGTGCGTCTGTTACTTTAAGGGGCAGGGCCTTAGGGGTTCACCTGGGTGGGGTAACACTGGTTGGTGCGCTGTGACGCTTACGTGGGGGAGGGGCTGAGAGGGAGCAATGGCGCCCTCTCCACTCCCCACCGGGTTTTAGTCACTGCCTCCGCTACCCACAATCAAACTGGGCCCCTCTGGTGCTGGTTCCCGAGTGGGTGGGCTTGTGCACGCCCTAGGCCCCTGTGGGTCTCTCCAGCGACCTCTCCTGTGAGGCTGGGAGTCTCTCCTGCTGCCGCCCCAACCCCCACGGGCGTTTTCACTCAGAGGTTTGAGGCTTTATTTCCCTGCGCTGGAGCCCTGGGTTGTGCAGTCTGCTTCACTCCCCGCCGTTTGTCCGGTTTATCTGTGCACGAATGTGGGGACGTGGGGTGCTGCCCACTGCTCAGCCTGCCCCACTCTCTGCCACTCTGAGTCCAGCCCTCTCAGTTTATCTGTGCACGAATGTGGGGTCGCAGGGTCTGCTAGTAGTCAGACTGCCTGCCCCGTTCGTCCCACATTCTGCCAGTCTTGGTCTCGCCACGGCAATGCGAGTCCTCTCCGCCCCGGCTGCAGGTCTCCGCCCCTCCTACCGGTCTGGATGAATGTTCCTTTTTTATTTCCTTGGTGTCGGACTTCCTTGCCGTTCGATTTTCTGTCAGTTCTGGTTGTGCGAGGAGGCGCAGCGTGTCTACCTACGCCACCATCTTGGTTCTCCATATCTTAAGACTCAGATATTTCTCTTACTGCTTATAGGAGGCCCATGTGGAAGGTCTCCTCAGGCATTCGTTTCTCTGCTGTTGCCAAAAGCAATGGCCTAGGGGTCGGGAGCTGGGTGTGGCAGTCCTCACTCTGACAGTAACTGGAGATTGTGGACAAGTTGCACATCCATTCTGGGCTTCCAGTCTTCACCAGCACAGAATATGCCTCCCAAGAGCTTCCAAGTTCTAAATTCTGTTTCTGTTCTAGGCTAATTCTTGTTTTGTTCTTCTTGTATTATCTTTTTCTTTGTTTCTTTTTGTTCTTTTCTAAGGCAACATGTTAGACAGTTTTCTGGGCTTTTTACCTCTCCTTCATGCAGGCTTTTCTCCTTTCCAGGGAGCCTGCTCTGGTCTCTCTGGTCCACGCCACCCCAAGGGAAGCAGTGCAGAGCCTGGGAGACTGCAGACTGAATGGCTGAGCCCCAGTTTGGGACATCTTTGTGTTCAAACCCTGACTGTGATGCTCACCGCAGAATTTACACATCAATAAACTGGATGTGATGACACCCCACCTGGGCGGTGGCAAGGGTTAAGTGGCATGAGGAGGGCAAAATGCTTTGCACAGAGTAAGCTTTTCAAGCTTCAAGCTAGCCACTATTATTATTGAATGTTCAAATTGTGCTTCCTTTCCCATGTAATCCTTTTGTAGTTACCCATATGTTTATTCTTTCTGTTGTTCTTTCTTCCTCCCTGATGTTCCCAGAGTCTTTCTTTTGTTATTTTCTTCCTATTCAGAGAACTCCTTTAGCTATGCTTTGAAGGTAAGTCTGTTGGTGGCCAATTCTCTTTGTTTTCCTTCATCAGACAATGTCTTGACTTCCCCTTCATACCTGAAGGATAACTTTGCTGGATTACTCATGGTTGACATCCTTTCTTTCAGCACTTGAAAAATGTTGTGCCACTCACTTCTGGTCTCAAAGTTTCTGATGAGCCTGATGTCCTTCAAGTTGTTTTTCCCCTTTAAGGAAGGCTTTGTTTTTCTCTCCGACTGTTTTCAAGGTTTTTTTTCCTTTATCTTTACTTTTAAGAAGTTTAATTATGACGTTTCTTGGTGTGCATTTGTTTGGGTTTACCTTGTTTGAGGTTCACACTGACTCTTGAATCTGTAAGTTTATGTCTTTTCACAAATTTAGAAAAATTTCACTCATTCTTTCTTCAGGTACTTTTTCTGCCCAGCCCCCTTCTCTCCTTCTGGACGCCGGTGACAGAAATGTCAGACCTTTCTTACAGCCCAACAAGCGTCCGAGAGGCTTCTCATTTTTTTCCAGTGTATTTTTCTTTGCTGTTTAGGCTGGGCAGTTTCTACTGTTTTATGTTTAAGTTCACTACTTCTTCCCTTAGTCCCCACCATTCTGCTGTTGAGCCCACCCATCAAGTTTTTAATTTGGGTATTGCATTTTTTGTTTTAAAATTTCCATTTTGTTCTTTTTTTATACCCTGTATTTCAGGGGTGTCAAACTCATTTTCACTGAGGGCCACATCAGCCTCATGGTTGCCTTCAAAGGGCCGAATGTAGAGCTCCTTGCCCCTAGTTAAGGAGTAGTTACATTTATACAGTCCTAAAATTAAGTTTGGCCCTTTGAAGGCAACTGCGAGGCTGATGTGGCCCCCAGTGAAAATGAGTTTGACTCCCCTGCTCTATTTTTTTGCTAAAATTTTCTATTTTTCATTTGTTTTAATTGCGTTCATCATTGCTCATAAAAGCATTTTTATGATGGCTGCTTTAAAGTCCCAGTCATACAATTCTAACATCTGTGCCATCTTAGTGTTGGCATCTTTTGATTGCTTTTATTTCACTCAAATTGAGATCTTCCTGGTTTTTGGTGTGAAGAGTGATTTTTGAATGAATTTTGGGCATTTTTGGTTTTATGTCAGAGACTTTGGATCTTATTTAAGTCTCCTTTTTAGGTCTACACCAACACTGCTTCATGCTCCTTTAGGGCATGGGGGCTGACTGGTCCCTACAATGTGCGGTAGAAGCCCAGGTTCCCACTTGGCCTTCACGGGACTGCGCTGTCTCCTAGTTACTGTGGGGATGGGTGAGAGCGCTGGCTCCCCCTTAGGTCGCTTTGGGTGGGGAAGGCAGAAGTGCCCCCTTATTGCTCCCCATGAGGCCTCCAGTGGTGCCTGGGGAAGATGACCCTGGTGTGGGGTAAGTCCTGACTGTCCTTGATGCCTTTCCTGTCACCATACCAGGAGAAGGGAGGGAGGGAAAGGGGTGCCTTGGCACTGCCAGGTGGCAGTAGAAGTTCAGGTTTCTTTTGACATGGTGGGGTGGGTGGGATGAAAGTCCCAGGTCTATACTTGGCCTTCTCTGAGGCCAACCTGACTGGGGGCTGGGGCCATTGTTACGGCAGCCTCACCAAGATGAAATTCTCGGCTCATCTCTCAGCGTTTGCAGGCAGTGGTGGCTGTAGGAACATAAAAATGTTTTTGAGTTGTTTATCTGGAGTAAAGCAGTTTTTGTTTAAAGTCTTCTGCTTGCTGGTCCTTTGGTCAGAGAGAAGAGGCTTCTGTTGGGACTGATGTCTGCACTTGCTGGTGTTTCCGAAGTTGGGGATATATGAGCCCTCTAGCTAGCTGATTTGCTTTTCATCTTTTGGAGTCTTTTTATGTTTCTTTTCTGTATTATGTACAGGTTTCACTTTGTAGTTGCATTCAGTGGCCAGAATGGGGAAAAGTACTTCTACTCCGTCTTTCTGGGCGCCTATTCTATATTGCACTTTAACTTAATCTGCAGTTATATTCAGAGTGGCAAAAGAGACTTCATCTCCTGCCAAAGGAATTTCAAGCATTACAGGGAGCAAGTGGGAAAACATCGTGGGGAAGGATGGGCCTGGGACAAAGGACCAAAGAGGGCCTGCCTTCTGTGCCTCTGAGGCCGCTGCCCTGCCCTGTCTCTCACACCATTTCTCCTCTTTTAGCACCTGGATTTCAGCCTCTGCTTTTATGCACTGTCACACAGAGGAAGCTCTGTCTTTGCTGGCAGTCCCACCACCTGTTAGAGATCAACAGTGACAAGCACCTTCCTTGACCCAGGCCCTAACATACAGTAGAAGGAGAAAGGCCCATTCATCAGGGCAGCAGCCATTCTTCAGGCTGGTGCCCCACAGTGAATTCTGGGAAAGAAAGAAAGTGCTTCTGTGGCTTAACTCCCAGGAAAAGGGAGACAGCAAAACCCGCATATGGAGCCTGTCAACCTGGACGTTCTGGAAATGAGATTGCGCTCTGCTCAAGTAGACAAAGGGGACAATGCTGGCCCAGACAATCAAGTGCCCTCTGCACCCCCTCCTGGCCCAGACCACTTCACTTGGACTTAAAAGTGTCGATGGCTCTTGAGAGGATGGAAAGCCCACCAGGCAGAGAGCATCCTTTGTGTTGCAAATGCAAATTGTTTCCCATTTGATGGACAATCTCCCCTCAGGAGGCCGATGAAGAGAACTGAGACAAAGGCGCTCCCTTTTTTAGCCATCCTAGGATGGATCCCAGGACTCAAAGATGAGGGTTGGAGATGGGGGACGGGGTGGGGATTTTCCATGGAGAGAAGAGAGAGAAGACCCCAGGGTACCTTTGGCAGGGTCCCCCTGGAAATGGGGCAGTCCTTGGTTTTTATTTTTTAATCTTTTAATTTTCTCTTATTTTTAAGTTTGTTATTAAACTTTATTTCTCAGAGAAGTTTGAGGCTGCCTGTAAAATGGAGTGGAAGTGCAGAGATTCTCCACATGCCCCCTGCCCCTGCACATCCACAACCGCCCCATTATCAACACCCCGTCCCCGTCAGAGTGGAGCGTCTGTTACTATCCATGAACATACACTCACGTCATTGTCACCCAGAATCCATGGTCGACCTTAGGGTTCACTCTTCGTGGTTAGTTTTCCCGTGGTGGTTGTTTCTCAGAGCAAACAGTCAGACAGGCACAGCTGAAGATGCATTTCTTTGAGGGGCTCTTCCTCCTGCCTTCCCCTCCTTTGCTCAGTCTGGCCACAATGGAGCTTAATCTAGGGTCAATCAAAACTGACATGAAGTCTCTGGCAGATTTTTCTGTGGTTTATTTTTCATTTAAACCAGAGCTGTGTTCCAGCTTTCGTTTTGAATAAACTTTTTTTGTATGTTGTATTTAAGTACACTAGGGAATTGACTATTGAAAGGGAACAACAGATGCAGAGAATCACCTCTAATTATCTTTTTTTAAACAAAAGATTTTATTTACTTATTTTCAGACAGAGAGGACGGGACGGAGAAAAAGAGGGAAAGAAACGTCAATGTGTAGTTGCCTCTTGAGTGCCCCCCATTGTAAAATAAAAATACAATATTTTTAAAAGATTATATTTATTTATTTTTAGAGAGAGGGGAAGGGAGGGAGAAAGGGAGGGAGGGAAACATCAATGTGTGGTTGCCTGTCATGCACCCTCAAGTGGGGACCTGGCCCGCAACCCAGGCATGTGCTCTGACTGGGAATCAAACCTGCAACCCTTTGGTTTGCAGGCCAGAGCTCAATCCACTGAGCCACACCAGCCAGGGCTAATTATCTTTTCTAAATGTCTAGATTTTGATTCATTTTTTTAATAAAATAAAACTTATTGTACATATTCCCGGTCAGGGACTTTTTATGGCTGAGGATCATCTCTTAGAGTGAATGTAATTTACTTTAAAAACTTCAGCATAGTTGATATGATATGCATGTGGTCAGTTAATTTATATATTTTTATATTTTAAACAGTTTCTTGAGGTATAATTTACAAAGAAAAAATGTACTTAAGTGCACAATTCAATGAGTTTTCATAAATTAGCCAAGTTCTCCACCATCATCACCATCCAGTTTTAGAACATTTCCATCACTCTAACACTTGCCTGGTCACAGTGAACCCTTCATTCGCATCCCTCCCCCCAGGCTGCTGCTAAGCCTTTCTGGATACTGCATGCAAATGCCACCACACAGTATGCAGTCTTTTGTAACTGGTTTTTTCACTTAGCACAATGTTTTTGAGGTTCGTCCATGTTGTAGCATGTGTTAGTGGTTCCTTCACTTTTATTGCAGAATAATGTTCCATGGTCTGGATATACCATAGTTTGTTTGTTCACTTACCAGTTGATGAATGCTTGGATGTTCTCATTTTTGACAACATGGTAACGTCGCTGTGAGCATTCATATGTGAGTCTCTGTGTGGACATATGTTTCCATTTCTTCTGGGTAGATTACTTGGGAGTGGAATCACTAGACTGTATGGTAAATTTATGTTTAAGGTCCACAAGTTTTAGTCCCCATTTCTGCAGCACTGGGTTCACAGTTGAAGTTAACACTCAGAGGTGGTGTCTGCTGGGTTTCTCTACTTGCCCCTCCAGACCCAGTCTCTGTCCTTCTTCACCCTGCTCTGTGCCCCACGAGGCTGACTTGCACCAGCAAACTCAGGTGGGCTCTGGTTTCAGCTGGGTTTGGCCAGTGGGGGACCCTGGCAACAGGTGAGAGGGAAGGAGGGGAGTGAGGATGGGTTCTTTTCTGCTCTCTCTGTGGGTCACAAAGCGTTGGCTGTGACCCTCTGCTGAAGCTCTGTTGGACAGCCCTCTTCACACAGCTCTTACTCTGGTTCCACTAACAGTTCACTCCTCACACTTTTCAGGCCCACAAGTGACAACAGGCCTATTGTCATTAGCCGCAGAGTATCGTGGTTTCTCTACACCCTTCACACACCTTGTAAATTGTCCTTTTGTTAAACTCTCTTCAAGTTACCCGATTTGAGTGAGCTGTTTCTGTCAGGACCTTGCTACCTCCAGTGTTTAGTTAATTTTTTTATTCTCACCCAAGGACATGCTTATTGATTTTAGAGAGAGGGGAAGGGAGGGAGAGAAAGGGAGAGAAACAGGGATGTGAGACAGAAACATCAATCAGTTGCCTCTTGTATGTGACCCAACCAGGGACCGAACCCTCAACCTAGGTATGTTCCCTGACCCAGGAATCTAACCTGCGACCTTTTGGTCTACTGGACCACGCTCCCAACTCACTGAGCCATACCAGCCAGATTAGTTAGCTTTAGTTAATTTTTAAAGATACTGTATTGAAGTTCATCAATATCTACACTTCAGCTAATTGGACTTTCATTAGAGGGTTTGCTGTTTAGACAAGAGATATTATGAATTATTTTCCTGAAGTAATGCAATCCAAGATAATGTGGATTGGCTAGAAATATTTCACAGGCACTTTTGCCCTCATATAAAAAAACAGAAGCGATATCTTGTTTGGCCATGCTCCCGAGACTTAGTGAAGGATTCTCTCCCCTGACCCATGAGAAGGCTGACTGCATCCTGCCCCAGGACAGTATCTACCCATCTAGAATGAGCCTTCATCAAGGTCCTCACAGAATGCCTAACGGGCAGAGGGCTGGGAGTCTGCTGAGCTATAAGAACAGGTTTGTGATGGTTTTGGGTGCCAGTTTACTGACGGATGTTGGTGTGGTAGGATTTGGCCTGAGGCTTCCTTGCTTGCATTTTGAAGCACACCATCTGCTTGCCGGGCTGTGGGGAGGACACCTGAAGCCCTCATCTACTCCTGGTTACTGGAGGATACAAGAATGGCCCCATGATTATGAACAACCAGACGGGCTGAGGACAGATAAAGACATCAGATTTACTGCCTGATGTCTAGGGTTCCGGCCATCCAGGGTTCCCAGTCAGCGGTGCCCAGGTATAGGACCCCTGAGGAGGAGGTGCAACTGCTCTGGCCTGTACAAAAGCAACCTGCTGTCCCCAAGCAGGGCCAGTGCCTCCATTCTCCCAGATCACCTTGGCCCCAGCTGAGCCCCATGTGGGAACCACCCAGTCCACATCTCTTGCTCTTTTAAAAAGCACTGTCACCTACTTTCCATGTACTTGTTTTGTTCTCCTTTAAAAAAAATTAAAGGTTTTATTTTGAGATAACTGGAGGCTCATATGCGGTTGTACGAAATCCAGAGTTCCCACATACTCTTTGCCCAGTTCCTCCGCAAAGCCTCCGCACAGTACCACAGTCAGGGTGTCGGCGCGGAGACGGTCAAGGACAGAATAGTTTCATGGCCACAAGGATCACTTGTGTTGCTCTTTTACAGACCCCCCACCCCCTCCTACTCCCACTCCCTCCTTCATCCCTGGCCAGTACTAATCTGGTCCCCATTTCTAGAATTTGGCCATTTCAAGCATGTTACATAAATGGAATCATATGCTTTTGTAACATTTCTGGATTGACTTTTTTTCACTCAGCATAATTTTCTGGAGATTTAGCGAGGTTGTCTCAATGGTTTGTTCCTGTTCAGTGCTGAGTAGGTTTATGTTACAGATGTTTCAGTTTGCTCTAACCACTCACCTGCTGAAGGACATCTAGGTTGTTCCCAGTTTTGGGCAATACAAATAAAGCTTCTATAAACATTTGTCTCTAAGTAATTGCGAGAGCGTAAGTCTCTATTTTTCTGGGATAAATGCTTAGGAGTGCCACTGCTGGCTGGTATGGTAGTTGCATGTTTAGGTTTTAAAAAAACTGCCAAACTGTTTCCCAGGGCATCTGTGCCATTCCCACCGGCAATGGCTGAGTCACCCAGGTTCCTCACATCCTTGTCACACTTAGTGTTGTCGCCTTCTTTTGATCTTATTTTATCCATTCTGCCTGATGACTATATAGTGAGATCTAATTGTGGTTTTAATTTGCATTCCCTGATGTCTAATGATGTTTATGAGTATATTTTTAACTCAAAGAGGCAAAAGAAGAGAACAGCAAAAGGTCATCATCTCTTTGCCTAGATAACCCCTGTTAAAGATAAAATAATGCAGACATAAAATGAGAAAACTTAAGCACCACAGGAAGGCATAAAAAGAAATAAGGCATTCCATCATTCCTGCCCATATCCTGCCCTTCTCTGTCAAGGTCTCCGTGTTCAAAATGTCTTGAGATTTCTTCCAGAAAAGGCAAATAAAACCCATGCTTAAGTCCATACGTCCATGTGGAAAAGGATGTTGACAGAATGGTGGAGGACGGCTGCAGTGACAGAGACCCAACGGCAGTCCAGATTTTCCTGATTGGCAGGTGGCTTTGTCCAGGCTCCTTCTGTCTTGTCTTGCAGGCCTTTGCTCCACTCTCTAAAGCTAGAGCTGGGTCATGAGGCTGTAGGTGGTGTCCTGGAAGCCCACTGACAGAACTCAGTCCTGCGGCCAAACGCGGGGCAAGAACAGCCAGGTGTCCTTTAGTCTCCTGCCCATGAAGATGTGGTGAAGAGGTTTCCGTAGCCCACCAGCAGCCTCCCTCAGAATGTATGCCTGCACGTTAGTTTTTGCCATGTCAGCACCAGTGGGGTCCTACTTTACACGACCATAAACCCTGCTCTCAACTTGGTGTTGTTCGTTTAATAATCTAGGGTGGAGATCTTGCCACAGCAAAAACATACAGATAAACGGCCTGCATTCTTTTTAATGATCTCAGGGATACTCCTTTCCAGGGATGTACCATGTCTCTTTTATCAGCTTCTAAGGTGTTGGCACTAAGGTTGAGTTTCATTTTTGCTTTTACAAATAATGCTTCAAGACACATCCTTGAACATATACACATTCAAATATACATCCCTATCAGTAAGATAGCTGGCTTATGGGTGTGTGCATTTAAATATTGGATACTGTTGCCAAATTATTCTCTATATGACGGAAACAATCTTAACCCATCCCATATTATTATAAATTTTAATATTTACATAAAATATGAGTTTAATATATTTAAAATATTATGCATTTTACTTTTTGTCACTTTGATATATGTAAGTAAACCTGTATTCTTGGCTATTAATGCCCAGAGAGTGCTAGAAACAAAATATACAACTAAAGCTTGTCTGGTTTTATTCCTTCACATCTGGGCAGCTCTAGTGCCACCCTCAACACCTGGGATGTCATGGATGCAGGCACTGCTCCCAGCTCCTATGTGGCAGAGAGAGCAGTCAGAATTCTCCTCAAGACAGTTCTCTGGGAAGCTACAGGGAATGGCACAGAGCTGGCCCCCAGATCCCATTCACTTGCCTAGCTCTGCTTCAGACCAGCCCAAGAAATCCCCGCCGTGCCCTATTCGTGATTGTCCTCTTACTCAGCAATGTATGGTGGTACTTTGTGCTGTTTCAGCAAGGAAATTCTTCTTCTAATGTCTAAATTACTCGAGTTTAAGTTACTCCAGCTGCACTCTCAGCTTATTCTCTTTCATCTGGACTTAAATAAAAACAGTAGCTTTTAATTATTTTTACATTCCCCTGGATTCATTGCTTTGTTCCTGTGCAGCTTGACTTCAGCCATATAATTTCTGATTTAGGCTTTGCTGTCCCGGGTTCACTGTAGTATGCCATGAATGTCCACGTGCATGTGTGTGAGACAGAGAAAGAGAAGGTGAGAGAGAGAGAGGGGAGAGAGAAAAATGCATCAAACAAGAGTGTATATAATGCATAGGTATGTTTGAAAAAATAGTAACATGAGTACTGTGTCCCTTATCACCCAGCTTAAGAACTATAACATCACCAAAGTCCTTGAAGCATGCCATACGGTCACACGTCATGCCTTTGTGTTTCCTCTCCCTCACTCCACAGATGTAGGCACTATTATGAGCATTGTATTAATAATTTTCTTACTTAAAAATTCTATTGCATATACATGTATCCCTAAACACGTTGGTTGCACCTCTTGTTTTGAATTTCATGTAAATTGATTCATAAATTGATATCTTCTGCAGCCAGCTTCTTATTAATCAATATTATGCTTTGAAATTCATCCATGCTGATGTATGTGGAACACAGTTCATTCATTTTCGGAATTGTTTGGTACTTCATTATGTAAATATACCCCAATTTAGGCTTCC
Source organism: Desmodus rotundus (assembly GCF_022682495.2). NCBI lineage: Eukaryota > Metazoa > Chordata > Mammalia > Chiroptera > Phyllostomidae > Desmodus > Desmodus rotundus. Next base: position 78,511,096 of record NC_071387.1, read on the forward strand.
GGTCAAGAGGGAGGCATAGGTAGACATGCTTTACCTCCTTGTACAACCATAAGAAGGATCACAACTAACCTCAAAACAAAAAACACCCAGAACATCCAGAAAATCAAACTGTGTGGAAGTCCAACAACCAAGGATTTAAAGAAGCCATATTCATCCAGATGGGTAGGAGGGGCAGAGAAGGGGAGCTGGGACAGAGAAGAAGTGGTGTTGTGGCAGTGAAGTGGCGGTGGTGTTGGCTGGTAGAATGGGTGGTCCCGCATTCATGTGCGGTGGATAAAAATCAGGAGGGACACATTGGCAGCAAGCGATCCCAACCCCAGGCTAGACTGCGCAGCCTAAGGTCCCCCAAGGTTTCCAGCCAGGAAAATAAAGCCTTATAACTTCTGGCTGTAAAAACCAGTGGGGGGTTGGAGTAGCAGAAAAAAACTGCTGGTCTCTTGGGAGAGTCTGTTTAAAGGGACAGCACAGTCCTAGAATGTATGCAAATCCACCTACTCTGGGAACCACCACTGAGGCAGCAGCTAAAGGGGTGCCAGTCACACATGGGAAGGGGGTGAAGTGACTCACACACAGAGCCACAAAGTGGTGAAGGGGGTTGCCCCTACCTAAGGTTTTGCCCCATACAACTTAACAGGTGCACTAAGACAGGGAGTCAAAACAGCTCTACCTAATGTATAGAACCAAACACAGGGAGGCTGCCAAATTGAGAATACAAAGAAATATAGCCCAAATGAAAGAACAGAACAAAACCCCAGAAAAAGAACTAAGCAAAACAGAGATAGGCAACTATCAGATGCAGAGTTCCAAACTCTGGTGATAAGGATGCTTAGAGAACTCACTGAGTATGGCAAAAACATAAGGGAAGAGATGAAGTGAAATAAATTGAACACTAAGTGTATATACACTAAGTGAAATGAAGAAAAATCCACAGGGATCCAACAGTGAAGGGAAGAAAGTCAGGGTTTGAATCAATGATTTGGAACACAAGGAAGAAATAAACATTTAACCAGTACAGAATGAAGAAATGAGAATTCAAAAAAAAAATAAGGAGACTATAAGAAGACTCTGGGACATCTCCAAATTTGCCAACATCCAAATCATTAGTGTCCCAGAAGGAGAATAGGAAGAGCAAGAAACTGAAAGCTTATTCGAAAAAACAATGAAAGAAAACTTCCCTAATTTGGCCAAGGACATAGGCATAGAAGTCCAGGAAGCACAGAGAGTCCCAAACAAGATGGACCCAAAGAGGACCACACTAAGATCCATCATAATTAAAATGCCAAAGTTAAAGATAAAGAGATAATCTTGAAAGCAGCAAGAGAAAAGCAGAGAGTTACCTACAAGGGTGTTCCCATAAGACTGTCAGCTGATTTCTCAAAAGAAACTTTGCAGGCTAGAAGGGACTGGCAAGAAGTATTTAAAGTGATGAAAAGCAAGGACCTACATCGAAGATTACTGTATCCAGCAAAGCTGTCATTTAGAATGGAAGGGCAGATAAAGTGCTTCTCAGACAAGGTAAAACTAAAGGAGTTCATCATCATCATCAAGCTCTTATTATATGAAATTTTAAAGGGACTAATTTAAGAAGAAGATCAGAACTATGAACATTAAAATGACAACCAACTCACAGCTGTCAACAACTGAATCTAAAAAACAGTAACAAAAACAAAATCAAACTAAGCAAACAACTAGAACAGGAACAGAATCATAGATATGGAGATCACTTGGAAGGTTATTGGTGGGGAGGGGGAAAGAAAAGAATAGAGAAAAGGGTACAGGGATTAAGAAACATAATTGGAAAGGTACAAAACAGACAGGGGGAAGTTACAAATAGTACAGGAAATGGAGAAGCCAAAGAACTTACATGCATGACCCATGGACATGAACTAAGAAGGATGGGGATTGCTGGAGGGAAGTGGCATACCAGTTGAAGGCCGGCAAAGGGGGAAAAATTGAGACAACTCTAATGGCATAATCAATAAAATATATTTAAAAAAATATATATATCCCAATTTAGTTATCTTTTCCTCTGTTGACAACATTTCTGTAGTTTCTCTTTTGCTGATCTGAACACATTGTCCGTGTCTCTCTGAAGGACTTGTGTGAGAGCTCAGCACATGCCTGGGAGCAGAATTGCTGGCTTATAAATTGTTCAGAGTCAACATTACTAGATAATGTTTTCAACTAGTTTCTAAAGTTTTGGTGTTGAGATTATATCAGCCTCATAAACTGAATAGAGAAATTTTACCTCTTTTTTCTCTTTAGGAATTATTGGGTATTTTAATGTTTAATAGAGTTTGTCTGTAAAACCACCTTTGTTTTAAACTACTTATTTATATCACTACCATCATCACTGCATTATTGCTATTATATTTTAATAGCAATTTAGTGGTCATAGAGCTATTTGGGTTTTCAATATTTTTTGAAAAGTCTTGGATTTATATTTTTCTAGAAATATATCCATTTCACCTGAAGTTTTCAAATTTATTGACTTTTTTGGTAACATTTTCTTACTGTGCTTAAAAAACTTTAGCAGGAAATGTGTTTATCCAAGGCTATGAACTAATTCACAAAATCACTGAGAAGGGTCAACAGCTTTGTTCTGAAAATGAGCAGAGAGATCGAGAGGCTAGTAATGGGACACATTTATCCCCCTCCATTTCCTCTCTTTTTTTTACAACTGCAATCACCCAGATGTCGGGCAATATTATTTCTGGAAGTCCTATTATGAAGATCCTGAATTCATCCTCTATTTGTCTCTTTTTCCTCATAATTTGTTTCTTTGCCTCTTTGCTTTCCTGTTTACAAAAGGATTTTATCAATTTTATCCAACTCTTCTATTACATTTTTCATTTTTTGCTCTATTTTCTTTACAAATTTTACATTCTAAAATCATTAAAAATGAAAACTTTTAAAATAAATTAAAAACTGTTCACCACTTCTGATGGGTATTTTTCAACTCTCCTTGCAGTTCTATGTGAAGATATTTTATTAGGTGATCCAGGATTAGAATTGCTCTATCTTCCTGATGAACCTTTTACTAATCTTTATTTCTGGTAATACTTATTTTCTTTAGTGGTTGTCTTGGCTGATATTAATAAAGCTGTGCCTTTTGTCTTTTGATTGGTATTCACCTTGTATATATAATATATTTTTTTCTCATTTTAGGTTCAACCTTTATGTGACCTTATGTTCTAGATGTGTTTCTTGAAAATATCCTAAAGCCTGATTTTAATTCAACTCCTCTCTGGTATTCTTTGTCTTTACTAGGGCTTGGTAATACATTAATTTCTGAAATCTTGCAGACATTATGGTTATAGTGTAACTATTGTGTTCATTTAGCCAAATGAGTCAAAGGATTGCTAATATTTTACTTCAGTATTTTAGAAGCACAAAGATACATGCTAAAACTTGTTAATCTTTTATTTGACTTAGTAAGGAAGGATACAGCAGGAAGACAAAAGAGCTGATTGAGAACATTTGAGAAATAAGGGCTTATGTAGTCAGTCGGAAAGGAATGTGAAATAACATTGCCAAGTTAGATACCAGACGGGCTTTCTACAGGGTGATAACCATGCCATCTTTGGGTAAGCTTCTCTGCCAGGCTATGGAGACCCCAGACTCCTCTCTTTCAAACCTCCTTGGCTGTGAGCTCTCTGCACCTTTGTCGGTTGAGGGCTGTTAAAGATTCTGTAACAGTGCAGTAACCTGCCCCAAGTGTCAGGTGAGGTCAAGCAGGCTTATTAGAAAATATTCTAGGGTGAGAGTGATTAAAAAAACCCAAACAAGCAATTATCATTTTACCAGCGGGACAATACACGGAGCTGTGGTCTGATTTCTCTCTCCCCTGACTTAGCATCTCTCCTTTCCCTGGGTGCTGAGGGGCCTGCACCTGCCAGGGATGGAGGAGCAGGAGACTCAGAGAGGGCGGGCAGAGAAGAGAAGGGAGATCCTACAGGTTTTATGTGCATAAAAGAGCATCTAGCTCTCTGGTCCTGGTGACTGACACTACTTATGGAGTAATTTTCTGAGTTCTCTACCACGGTGAGCGCCCCTCCCCTTGGCCCTGGTGCACCACCCTCGTCCTGCATCCTGCCTCACACTCTTCCTCCAGCTGCGCTTCTCTGGAGGTCTCTTTGCTTTGAGATAATTGTTGTGGAAAGAATGCAGTCCCATACCAGTTCTCTCCCACATGTGGTCAAAGAGAAACACTCAAACAAGTCTGGGTGGTGGCAGCAGAATGCGCCAATATCAGAGCACCAATAAGTTCCAGCCTCTGCTCTGGAGACTGGGAGCCGGCCTTCCTCAACGATAAGTCTACAGTTCAAGCACGATGAATAAGAAATAAGCCTTCTTATATTACTACGCTGCTGAGATTTTAGTGTTAACTTGTTACAGCAGCTTGACTTATGTTATATTAACCAATTCAGGCAAAAAAGGGGGGCAGGGATAAAGAACAGGAAAGTACAATGTATGTAAAACATACAATAAGATGGGATGCTACTCCTCTCTGTTGACTCGAGGTGAGAGGCAGGTAATGCTCCTCCCTCACGCTGCCCTTGGGGATGGGAATCACAGTTAGGAAGCAGGAAGAACCAAAGCAATCCTCTTGACAAATCCTTCCTAATTGCCACTCTGTTATATATTTATATGAGTGAGGGGTCCATCAGGGAAGAGATCAAGAATGATATTACTTTGACATTTTTTCCGTTGATTTTTGAAATCACTTTGTGATCTGATTATCTTTTGAGTCTTAGCACTTCTGTTGAAATTTCTAATTTAACATCTTATTACATAAATCAAAACCAATTAAGGGTATAAGAAAATTAAATAGTCTCTCATACTGGTTTAATTAATATTTGGTAAGTCATTATAGTGTATTGAGGTAAACATCAAGTTTCGTTTAAGAGGCAACAGTATATAAAACTGAGTGGCCAAAAAGATCAAATACACACTTCTTAAGGACATTTATGGAACAATCATAAAAGTTGTCTGCTTATTAGGCTACAAAGAAAATTGTGATAAGTTACAACTGCAAAAAACATACCTTTACATTCACTGAATACTATACACTAAAATTAAGAATAATCTTAGAAAATGATATCCATATCCTCATCTTCATTGAAAAATTATTCTTCAATGTAGCTTTAAGACTAAAGAAAAAATAAAAATGGACACCCTTGTGTATCAAAGTGTTATGCAGATGAAAAGTTTTGGCTTTAAATGCATTTAGTAGAAAATAATAAAAGGCTGTAGTAGTCTTAGCTTTGAAGAAATTATAGAAAAAGAACAATAAAATAAATCAAAAAGAGATAGAAGGAGTAATTAATAAAGGGGAAAACAAAAATTGATGACATAGGAAACACAGGGATAAATTAAATCGATCAGTTTAAACTGAACTGATCAACCGAACTGATCAACCAAACTTATTCTTGAAAAAGACCAAAACAGAAAACGAATCTTTAAAAAAACTTAAGCTAAGGGGGAAAAAAGAAAACAGAAAAAGAAATAACAACATTAGGAACATAGCTATAAACGAGATTTTTAAAAACAAAGAAGAGAAGCCCTGGATGGTTTGGCTCATTGGTTGGAGTGTGTCCCATAAACCAAAAGGTTGTGGGTTCGATCACCGGTCGGGGCACACACAGGAGGCAACTGACTGATGTTTGTCTGTCACATCGATGTTTCTCCCTCTCCCTCTCTCTCTCTTTCCCTTCCTCTCTTTCTAAAAGCAATAAAAAAGTGTCCTCGGGTAAGGATTAAAAAAAAGAGAGATGGAAGAAAATATTACTTCAACCTTTGTATCAATAAATTGAAAATTTAAATGATAGAAATGATTTTCCTCATATGAAAATATAAATAAAGTTGACTCAAGAGGAATTAGAAAAACATCAAGAGACTAGTACTCAAAGAAGGAATGGGAAAGGTTATACTTAAATAAAACACCTAAACATTTCTATAAGTAAATATTACTAAATTTTCAAGGAATAGACAAAAAAAATTCTAAGATGACTAACCATCTTGTTTTGCCTGGATCTGAGGCAGTTGCTGGGATGTGGGGATTTCAGTTTTAAAATTGGGGAAATCCTGGGACAAGTTGGTTACCTACATGTTTCATGAACTGCATAGTCAAATTAACATGAATCATACCAAAATGGGAGAAAGATAGCATAGGAGTGTTAGAATCCAAGTTAAATATTAGCAAACAGAAGTTTTAAAAAGAAGTAATTTAGGAAAAAGAATGCATGAAAATGTTCTGAAATTGATAAATCTATCTTCCAGAAATACTGGAAACATCGTGTTTCGTATTGAGAAATTTGTTCTCAGTATAGCGGGAAACAGGCAGCAATGTTTGCTTACCGTTGTTCAGGACGTGTTAGTCAAGATAATAAGGGCAAAGTATTCAAGTACTGTAAAGGAAGGGACAAATTATACTTTGTAGAGTATATTATTGTCCATGATAAAAAGCCAAACGTTGATGAACAAGTTATTAGAATGCATAGTTTTTTGTTGTTTTTTTTAACCTAGGTAGCTGGGTAGAGTGTCTAATTACAAATAATACCAAATTAGAATATATAGGAAAAAGGCCCTGGTTGGGTAGCTCACTTGGTTAAAACATCATCTCAATAGGCCAAGGCTGCAGGTTTGATCCCTGGTCAAAGAACCAATGAACACATAAATACATGAAATAACAAATTGATGTCTCTCTCTCTCTGTCTTTTTCGCGCTCTCTCTCCTTTCTTCTCTCTAAAATCAATTTAAAATATATAGAAAAAATAACTAATACTATTTGAGGGTTTCAATATAACAGGTTCTATGTCATAAACTTTGGAACATAAATTAAATGCATTTTCTAATTTAATCTCAGAACAAGTGTATAAAGTAGGTCTATTGATGTCCTTGTTTTGCAAATGAGGAAACCAGAGGACCAGGTTGTGCACACAGGTGCAAGTGGGGAAAACAGCAATTGAATCTCGGTATTTAATTCTAGACTTTCTTCTTCTTTCTATAGTAATTTAATTCACAAAACCAACAAGTAAACTTCAGATTTTGGACTCAAAGGCAACTACACATCCCCCATATCCCTCCTCTTCCTTCCATTGGTATAGAGTTGCAGCTGATAAGTGGTTGCCCCACCAGGAAATTTCCCAGACTCCCTTGCATCTCCCTTGCATTAGTCACATGGGTGGGGCCATGTGACTAATTTTGGTAATGAAATCAAGCAGAAATAATGTGTGCCACTTCTTGGTCAAGGTGGCTAAGGCACGGTATCTTCTTCACCCTCTTGGAGTTGTTGCACCGGCTGGCTGTCAATGCCCAAGGAAATCTTAAACCTAGTGCTGTGTGGTAAAGCCTTTCTTAGCTGTGGGCCCTGAATGACTATTTGCAATAGAGTCTGTTACATAAGACAAAACCCCAAACTTTGTTGTATTAAGCCACTGAAATTTGGAGTTATTTGCTACAGCAGCTAATGTTATCCTAGCTAATGCAAATTAACAAGATATGTTCCAAGTTTACATGAAGAAACTTCTAAAAGTGTTTAGAAGAATTATGAAAGCTGAATAAATGGAGATCATATTTATGGCTGAGACAAGTGGTCACTGCCAAGGAGTAACTTCCCTCCTGAATATCTCTAATTTCAATATAATACTTTTTAAAAAGATATAATTTTACCTGGAAAATTACACTAACAAGATAAAACAAAAATATTTTGAAAGAGCATAATAAATGGTAGGGACTTACTCTATCAGACACCAGATACCAAAGCTTACTGTAAGATTATGATTAGATTGTAAGTGGCAGTGGTATATAAATTAACAAATAGGTCAATGAAACATAACAGGCAGAACGGAAACAGACCCATGTACCACTGAAAATTTTGCACGTGACTAAGTTAGCATTTTAAGTCAGGAAAGAATGGACAAACAGAAAAGTACTGTTGAGACAATTAGCCACCCATTTTGGAAAAAATAATGCCAGATGATTTTAACCTCACCCTACTTTCAAAAATAAACAACAACAAAACGAACTACAGAGAGTTATAGGAAAATCTATTTATATTCTTGGAGTTAGGGAAAATCATAAAGAAAAACTTTTTAAACCCTAAGGAAAATATTCACAAACTTGATGACATTAAAATTAATATGTCATGTATGCCGAGACACCATAAACAAAGGAGAAAATGCTATGTACATAGTAAGCAAAAAATTAATATGCAGAACATATAAAAACTCCTACAAATTTATAAGAAAATGACAAATAACCCAGTAGAGGAATGGACAAAAGGTGTACACTGATATTTCACCCATAAATATACAAAAAGGTACTCAGCCCCACTGTTAATTGGAGAAATGCAAATTAAAACAAGAAAGGGATATAATTTATTGACCATTAGGCTGGAAAAGGTTGAAAAGTTTATTAGTATAAAATATTGGTCAGAGAGTGAAGAAATAGCTGTAACTGTATTTTTAATGGTATAGTTAAGGGAGGGCATTTGGGCAATACTGTTAAAATTTAAGAAACATATATCCTTTGACACAACAATTCTGCTGCTTGTCTATCTACTCTAGGAATTAATTCACTTGTGTATACAAAGAGCTACTTAAGGTTTTTTATTGTAGCAGTATTGGTAATGAGAGAACTGGACAACTTAAACGTCCACTGAAAAGTGAACTATGAACACCCTGGAGCAATAAGAAGAATGGAGGGGATCAACGTGGACTGATGTAGAAATGGGTACCATGCTTAGCGGTAAGATACAACATTATGCTAAAAAGACAACACTCCCAGTGCTATTTGTAAAGTGTGAAAAGAGAAAACCCACAAAGTGAACATTTGTTTCTGCATGTATTTATACGACACGTGTCCATATGCAGATGCTGAGATGAAGTTAGGAAGTCAGAGCACCAAACCGGAGACAGCGAGAGCCTGTGGCGAGCGAGGGGGCGGAATGGTGGCATCAGGGACACCTGTCACAACCAGAATGCACTTGTGTATTTAATCGTATAATTTAATAAATTAAATAGAGAACATGTAAATGCTGAGGCTTCAATCCCAGAGATTCTTATTTGGATGGTTTGGTAGGAATTGGTGTTTTTTGACATCTTCCTGGGTGATTCTGAGACCACTGGCTTGAAGATCGAATGACTGGTTATTGTAGACCCTGTATCACAGTCTTTCATTTGGCATCTTCTGTGTTTTCTAAAATGCATAATCCTTTATGAAAATCCTGGCATAGCGCTTGCTTTGGCGCATGCTATGCATATTAAAACTGGAGTGATACAGAGAAGTGAGCATGGGCCCTGTGCAAGGGAATATGCACATTCATAAAATATGCCATATATTCATTAACATTGAAAATTTTCTGCCGTGTGTAGTTTACCACCATTAGAGCAGTATAAATCATTTAATTAAAGCCATAGAGAAAGATTTTTTGTTAACTGGGTCCTTTGTCACAAACTCAAATGCCATCAGTGTCTGTTTACATGAACATCGGTTTTCCCTTCCTTCTTCAGGAAAAGCTGTAATTTTCTTCACGAGTAGCATTAGTAGGTGTGATGCCCAGCACACGGAGTTCCCATGTCTCCTGTGCCATGTTAAGGCTTCTGCGCTGCGTCACTAGGCCCCCACGAGTCTCAGTAGTATATATTCCAAGGAGAATGCCTTGTTGATCTCATGGAAGCATCCACTTACCCTGCGCTTCCCCATTCCACTGTCCTGTCGGGAGCCAGAGAACCACGAGAAAGGGCTCCGGTCCATGACCATAGCTGTATAAAGTGAACCATGAGAAGAATGTCTGTATGAATAGGAAGCAGCTCAAATTTGCTGCAGAAATATGTTTTTTTATTAAGGAGTGCTGCCCTGGGCCTGACACATGAATGATAATACCCTCCAAATTCTGATTTCCAGCACACATCCCACCCCAGGAGGTTCAGATGAGAGGGCATTCAGATGGTGGGAACCTGCACAAAAGGAAGTGTGGAATAGTTCCTGGCACATCATCAACACACACACACACACACGAACTACTATGGTTATGTCACATTGAGCCTGACCTGGTACAGCTCATAAACCAGAAACTTCTGCCACATTCTGTACATTTAAACCCAGGAGAAACAAGCACATCCCCTTGAGACCAATGGGTGATGTCCCATTCACCCTTAAATCAAGTCTTCCTGTCTGCTGATAGGCTTTGTCTTTTTTGGTTTCCCACCCCCAGCTAGCAAGACAAGGGCTCGATGTTGTTCTGATCAGCAGGACGCTGGAAAAACTACAGACTATTGCTGTGGAGATTGGTGAGTGACCCCAAGGAATAAGGAAGATGTTTGTGGAGCCCACTGATTAGGTCTGATCTGGTTCTGCCCATGGATGCACCCTCAACATCCCTTCATCTCTCCTCTGAGCCTGGGTTGCTGGTGCTTCTGTGGGAGCTCAGTTTACAAAGTTAAGCGCAGACTGATAAGTGGGGGCATCAGTTCACCAGTGCGTCTTTGGGCTCGATGAAGCAGGATCAGACTGATTCAGACTGACGCATGACTAGGTCTGCTCTCTTCATCTCTAGGTCTGGTGTCTTCATCTCTAGTATCGGACCTCCTAGTCCAGAGGCCCAAGCTTCCTGGCTACATCTGCCACTCCCTTCAAAAGCAGATCTGTGTTTCCCTATGTCTGTGCTCTGCTTCATGCAGGAGGGTGAGGGGCTATGCTTAGCGGTGGTTGTCAGGTTTTAAAAAAAGATTTGATCCAGGGCTGCTGTGTATGGCTGTGAAGGTTGAATGTTGTACAATTCTGTCCTAGGAGGCAGCATTCATGTTACAAAGTTTTATTATTATGATCCTTTCTGAAGTATTCTTAGTTAATAATGATTATAATATCCCTTTTTGGGTATTTGCATTTTAATGATCAATTATTTATTTAGCAATTAATAAACTCCGTAAGTCAAAGGAACAGTCTTCAATTATACAAAGACTTGTGAGACCAGGGCAGGCTGTCATTTGGATTAAGAGAGGGGTGTGGGAGGCCCAGGCTGAGCAATCACACCACAAGGCTCAGTGCCGTTGGACCAATGAGTTCTGCTTTTGTTTTATGTCTGGATATCAGAAGTAACTGTGACCAGGATTAGGACATTCTTCAGTGTTCCTCTCACAATGTTAAAATGTGCTTTTTACCGTCCTCTTGAAAAGCAAGTGGTGTCTTTAGTCCTAAAGCCCTCCCCCACCCCCAAATTATGCCTCAAGATCACTTGCCCCTGGAACACTGGGTCTCAATCCAATGCTGAGCAGGCAGCAGCTGGTGAAATCTGTCTGTTGCTTTCAGGTCTGTCTGAAGGCTCCTGCAGGAGGCAAGTGCGGGGAAGACAGAAAGAGCCTTGGCTGGGTGGGAACAGAGTGTGTGTGCCCTTGGGCGAGGTAGATAGCGTCTCTGAGCCTAGTTTTCTCCTCTGAAAAAGGGGAAAAATACTTACTTTACAAGGCTGTAGAGAGGATTCAAATGTGTTGTGTAGGGAAATGCTTTATGAATTCTAAAGTGTTGGACAAATACAGAGTGTTGCTATCTATGTGGAGGGGACTGACACAGCACAGGCAGTGTCACTGTTTGCTGTCATGGCTCTTAGTCTAGGGGTTTCAAAGCTGAGTGTGCAGCAGTCCCCTGGAGTGTGTGTGCAAAGGGATTGCTGGGCCCACTCCCAGGTTTTTCTGGTTCCATGGGTCTGGGGTAGAGCCTGAGATTCTGTGTTTCTAGCAAGTTGCTGGTGATGCTCACGCTGAGAACCGCTGCATTAAATCGTTGTAATGCATATACTTGTTACTGTAGTAACTCTTAGACTCACAGAGAAACCACCATTCACAAATCTTTTAGCCCATCCCAGCATTCACCCGGGGCTATTGCTTGTTTCTTATGGGGAGATGGGCTTGTGCTTTTCAAAGTCTGCTCAGGTTGTGTGGGAGCACCAGGGGAACTCCACGGGCAGAAAGGGATTTGGGCTCCTGTTCATCGAAGAATAACTGTTGTTTCTAATGCAGAGCGGACTACAGGGAGGAGTGTGAAAATTATACAAGCAGATTTTACCAAGGATGACATCTATGAATATATTAAAGAAGAACTTAAAGGCTTAGAAATTGGGATTTTAGGTAAGTTGATTGCAAAGGTTGTTGTAATATATCAGTGAAATAATTATCTTAGTGACATTTGATTATTCCATGGTGGCTTAAACTTAACTCATAACTGTATTTTAAGCTGTAGCATTAAATGAATATTAAATCTCAATTCTTCGAGAGGCATTACTGGATTAATAGATTTATATATAGCTTTAGAATGTATCAGATTTACACATTTCTACCTACCCAACCATATTTCCTAATATCGAAATGAATTTTCTTTCACTGAACTGATACTGACACTCGACGGGAAGAGGGATTCTCAGAAACATCGGCCTACAGGAGCTCATTTAACAAACAAACATTGTGTGGTTGGTTCATGAAAATGGCAAGTCGATGTGATTATTTGAGACTTGAGTACCTTATTCAGGAAACAAGATAATATTTTTTCTGTGCTGATTTATAAACGAGCTATTTTATAACTACATACACAGTACAGTGTTTGTATTGTTCATAGAAGGAAGATTTGATTTCTGAACCTCCTGCTGACTTTAAAAAATATGCCCTGGATGCTGTGGCTCAGTTGGTTAGGCATCATCCCACAAAGCAAAAGGTCGCAGGTTCGATTCCCAGTCATGCGACAGGCAACCAATCGATGCTTCTCTCTCTCACTTTGATGTTACTCTCTCTCTCCTCCCTACCTCCCCCTCTCTATAAATAAATAAACAAAATCTTAAAAACATAATTACTAATTCTTTTTCCTAATAAAAATGTAAAACATCATTGCAGAAAAGCTGGAAAGAGTAGAGAAGCACATAAAAGAATTATAAATTTCTTAAAATTCTGACAGCCTGAGATAGCATTTTGGTGCATACCCATCCAGATACATAGTTTCATATATTTACGTGCATTTTACATATTTACACATATTTTCAAAACGGGGTTTAATTTACTGTTTTGTAACATTTTCAAAAATGGTACAGCACAGACCTTTCCTGCATCTTTCAGACTCCAGGCGGCTGGAGCTGGGACAGACTGCAGGGCGCTCCAGCCTACAGCTGTACCATAGTGCGCTCAGGGGCTTCCAGCTACCAGACCACAGCATTTCCCTCAGACTTCCTCTCTGTTACCAAATCATGTTTCAGTGAACAGCCTCGTATAGGACTCTGCTTGTACATTATTTCTTTAAAAACACTTTCCAAGAGAAGAGTTTCTGGGTCGAATGTGATTATTTTTAAGGTTTTCAGTGAACATTTGCCACTGGCTCTTCTGACGTCTTTTTGTTTTGCTTCTCCCTGTCAGTCAACAATGTTGGAATGCTTCCAAGCCTTCTCCCAACATGTTTCCTGGATACACCAGATGAAATCCAGGTATATCTGCGCTTTCTGGGGACAGTGTCCTCTCACCAGGTACTGGGCTCCTGGGCTGGGCCATTGCCAGGGCCTGGGGAAGGTGTCTGGAAAAATTCTGAATTCCCGGTGGGTATCTCGAGGTTTCCCTTTCCTTTCATCTTAGTGCTTGACAGACAGTCAAGGGCAACACTGTTCACGGCCATCTCTAGGGTAAGGTCATCTCCCCCCTTCTCTGCACATCAAAACTTACCTGCCTACTGTCTCAGTCTTTTGGGGGCTCTGTGCTCTGCCTTATAAGGAGGGGTCGTACTGCCTGAAAAATTTACAGTTGTGTATGCAAGTGGGAGGATAGCTTATTTTTTCAATTGTCTTCCCAGGTAATAACACTTGTTCAACTTTCAGTGTGAGGAAAGTCAATGACACAAACTCTGTGGTTGGGGGTACTGTGAGTTCAGCAAGCTTGGCTCGGAACCATGACCACCCTTGTTGGTCATGAGGAAACTTGTTAGCATTTAGCAGTCCTTGAAGGTACTATTTGTTAAGTCTTCCCCAGGCCCTGACCTTTGATGTCATGGGGTTACACCAATACTGAGCAGGCTGTCATGGTTCTGCAGGTATTCCTATGTTCCTGTGAAAGCCCTGAGTCCACTGAATGGGGACAGAATGACAGATGGTTTGGACGTCATTGTACATCCTTGCCAAACCCTCCTTCACATACCTCTAGCCTTGTGGTCCTTGCTTCTGGCATAAATATGTGTCTCTTCATTAAGCAGATTCCATTCTTGCTTCTCATTCTCTAGTTATGTCTGCATTTGTGCTTTCTTCTGTGTCTGTCCCCCTCTCCCTCTCTGTCTTGTCCAGTATTTTCTCTACCTGGCCTCTGTAGCCCAGAGTCTCTACCTAGTATTGTGCGATCATTTGCCTTTCTGTTCTCTGTGTTGTTGTCTTCTAGACTCACACATGCTAACCTCTCTCCCCGCAGCTAGAAATGAACAATCTCCCGTTCAAACACTGAGTCCATATTCCGCTCTAAGTTTTTGAGGACACTCTTATCTTCTATTCAAGAAGCACACAGTACGGATGTCAGATGTTTCCCAGTTCCAGTGCATACTTGCTGACCAGTTAGGAGCCCGACACGAGAGAGCGAGCGAGGAACAGCTCACACACATGCTTTAGCCCACTTCGTGGTTCTTTAGCACTGACTACATCTCAAGAGAATTTCTGAAATGATCTGGCTGATTTGTGGTTATGATTATTTATTACAGAGCCTCATCCATTGTAACATCACCTCAGTGGTAAAGGTATGTGGTCAATGTATGTGCTAAATGCATAAAATGTAGCAGCTATTAGAATGTGGCAACTACTCTCCTCCTGGTAGAAGGAGAATTCTCTGAAATTGAACCTCACTTGATTGAGAGGTAACATAGTGGCCTTTTAATGTCTTACTCTGTTTTCATCAAGTACCAATGATGAAAAAAGTCCTCAAAGGGAAACATTTTGCCAAAGTGGAAGAGGTGAAACAAAAATGGCAGAAGCACTAAAGGCATCAAAATCGACAAGTTCAAAAACTGTTTTGAACAATGGAAAAAATATCTTGATAGGTGTATTGCATCAAATGGACAGTCCTTTGAAGGTGACTGAAGTTTAGACATGTAAGAATAAATACACAATTTTTTATAAATGAATTCTGGCGGGTTTTGGGTTTCCCCTTGTGTTTGTTGAACTGAAATTCACATTCATGTGTATTTCTGACCCCAGCTCAGCTACTAGTTAGTTGGACAGTGCTGGGATGCTATTTAACTCCCTTGAATTTCAGATTCTTTATCTGCATTAAAAGTGTTGGGCTAAGCCCTGGCCAATGGGGCTCAGTCGATTAGACTGTCGTCTGGTAAACTGGAAGATCATGGGTTCAATTCCCAGTCAGGGCACATAGCCAGGTTTTGGGTTAGGTCTCTGGTTAGGGTGCATAAGAGAGGCAACTGATCAACGTTTCTTTTTCACATCAATGTTTCTTTCCCTCCCTTTCCCCCTCTCTAAAATCAATAAGCCTGCCCTTAGGCAAGGATTATTAAAAAAAGTATTGGACTAAATGTTGTGTCTGGTGCCATTCAGCACAAGAATTTGTAGATATGACTACCACAAGGCTGTCCTGTACTGTGCCCTTGATTGAATAAAAAAATCACCCTTTTGGCCAAGGCAGACAGTTTGGGAAAAGGTGCTACTTAAGAGTGGACACAACCTGATGCTTGGTGAGTAGATGGTACTTTTGTGTGAACACAATGTTTTCCTTTCCTCTGAATGGTGAGAGCCCTCTAAATGGCTCATGAGTAAACCCTGGGCTTTCAGCCCCACTTAGCCCACAGCTGGGCACCTGGCTCAGGACATAGAATTCTCAACTGCATGTGGCAGCCCTTGTGACCATTCCATTAGGCCAATGGACCTGCAGCAGTGAATCAGGTATGATCCCTGATTTCATGGATCTAGATCATACCTGGGGAGCAGGAGGAGGTTCAGTCTCATCTTGAAAACATGGACTGTCCGTGGAGGGCTTCTTTCCCAAAGGAAAATCAGTTGCTCTAAACCTAAGGAGAGGGGAAGGATGCTGAGAAGACCAAAAAAAAAAAATTTGTTTTTCTTTTTCCCAGGGGAGTAAGTTGGGCCGAGAATTTTTTTTTTCTTTTTTTTTTTTACCATTGGTTGTTTTTCTGTAAGCACACTGGTATTTTATAGTTTCCTGCTCAGTTTTTATTGATATACACATTCTTTTTTGCTGAGCAATCAATGGCTTTTTAAAATTCCAGTTGAAGTAATTTTAAGTTTTATATGTCCAACTGTTGGCAGGCTTACCACTAAAATCTTTCATATTATTTTACACATTGATCTTTTAGTTTTGGTTCATTTGATCACAGGGCTTCCCAAATGTGTTTGATAACCTCTGACTCCTTCAGAAGAGAAATTTGATTTGTTAAAAAAAAATAGTTTACATATTGCTAGACACTAATTTCCCTAAAAACAGAGAAAACACACTGCAGGTTAGGTTGTAAGTATGCCACCCCCAGTTGTCCGCACTGGTTGGAGGCATGACAAGTATCACTTAATTATTCCAAAGGAGCCATCTGGAAATAGTAGAGATCTGTGTCAAGGGCAGAGATGGGAGATGAGTTTGAGGGCAAAGGAAGGTGGGATCAGAGGCTAAATATTGGGAGCTTTGTGACAGAGACACACAGTCTGATGTTCCCTCTCTAATTGGTATTACTCGCCCAACGAGACTAGTGAATGCTTGTGGGAAACTCTGAGGATGTGCTCCACAGACACCCTCAGTGAAGCTGGAAAAGCCCGGGAATGGTGGTGGCACAATCTGGCCCTTATCCTTCTCTCACCTCCCTTAACATCCAGGCCTTCAGGAGGCAGTCCCGTGGGTTCTCGGGAGCCTCCTCCCCACCACTCCCGCCCTGCCACTGACCCAGCGCAGTGAAAACATCGCTCTGGAGGCCCTGCCAGTTGGGTGCAAGGGCCTGGCCCGTGAGGCGGGAGTGGTGGCAGGGCTCCCAGACAACACGTAGAAATAGGCAAAACTTGTCTTCTGGTCCCCAGTCTTTTTTATTTCTCTGCTTCTCTCCATCCATTTGGTTGCTCTCTGTCTCAAGCCTGCTCCCCAGACAGGGCCTGAGTGCACTCAAGCATACTTTTGAGAACATTTTAGACACACAGTTGCCTCCTCCTCAACCCTTAAAATGTGGGCCTTATAATTTTGACGTGCAAAGCTCTTTTCATGGGACGTTTAAGCTCCAGAAGTGGCAGAGAAGACCTCTTTGAGAGCAGAAGGTTGTGGGGAGTGGGGAGGGACTTCTTAACGTTGTTGTAATTCTGACAGACAGACAGACAGACATGTTCTGTGTAGGGAGATATTTCACAGACCACCTGCAGGTTGCTTATGTGGCTGCTGCTGAATTGACAGATGTCCTTCTCCACCTCATCCTGTGAACTTGCGATGCTTATGGACACTTGTGTGGTTTCCTGATGGTCCCCCAGTCCTAACTCATGGCTGAGGTTCATGCTGACTAGCCTACTTTGCCTTCTCCCCCAAAGTAAAGAGTATCTGGGGACCTCAGCATTGGTACCACAGCAAGAAGCCAATTGCCATAATTTGTCACTGCCCTCAATTTGCAGGAAGACTTTAGCTTTATGGAGGAGAAACCAGAGGCCTCTGAGCAGTTTGCCATTTGTCTGGGCAGCCTCTGTGGGTTCCAGCCAAGCTCTGGTGTTGCCAGAATGACTTCCAATAAGTCTCAGCAGAGTTTCAAGCCCATCTGAGATTGAGCAGTTCTCCCGCTTCCTCCCATGCCCGCTTCCCCAAGTCACGCTGCCCACTGCCATTTACTTACTTTGTCCAGGCTTAACTTTGGCCTTCTCTTGTAGATGACACAGCTGGTTCTGCAACACATGGAATCAAGGTAAGGCCTTTCTTTGAAAAGGAGTAGAGTGGCAAGGTCTCCCACGTCTGGCAGTCAGACTTGGAGATTGGGGGGATGGAGTTCATCTGGCTGCTACTTTAACAAATGATAACACTATGATGAAAGGACATGGAGATTACGGAAGAAAAAAAGAACACATTCTGAGCCAGGCTGGCTTTGCAAACAGATAAGCATATTGGAAGGTCAAATGTAACATATACTGGAGGGAAAAGAACAGCAGATTCAGCACACATTGTATTAAAAAAATTAACTTATGTTGAGCATAAAAGAAACTTCAGAAGTTGGCCTGAGACCACAGCCATCTCTTTGTTATTATGTATTTCAGCTCTTGTCAGAATGAATATTCCAATTTAGTGGTAAAAATCACCACCCCATCAGTGCCTCCATTTATCCCATGTTTTTATCACCCTATTACAACACCCATTTGGGAGCTGTTCTTTTTTCTTTTTCAGATGGTATTCATTAAAAGCAAATGGTCGATAGTTTTATCTTCCCTAGGGGAAGAAAGGGCTTGGCTATGGATTCTAAAGTGCAGTTTCTTGGTTTTTCTGAATTGAACTCATCTCATTGGGATGGATTGAAGAGATTAAATTTCAAAAGGAAAAGTAAGGACCCCAGAGACTTGTGTGGGGTGCCTGTGTGAGCAGGTGATGGACTGTCAAATTCCACCCAAGACATATGGCATCTGTCTTGTCGTGGGTCATCTGTATGAGTCAAAAGGGAACTTAAGCTTCTGTGGCCACATGTGAGAGAGAAGGATCTCTTCCCCCCATCTTGTCTGAGCTCAACTGGTTTTCTGAATTTCGGTGGGGGAACCTTTGTTACAGCAGAGCCCATTTCCAGTCACAAGCTCTGATGTCAACTGTCTGCCGAGTGACGTCACTGAGTGGTGCCATAGTCCGTGAGGAAGGGAAGTTCCACTCCCAGTCCTTGGAAGCAGAGCAGTTAGTGCCCGTGGAAGCCTAGAGAGGATGGAGTCTCCCCAGCGTTCACACGAGTCCCTTTGTTTTCTTCCTTCTCAAGGTGTGGTAGGCAGCAAATCAACCAAAACTTTGCTTCTTTACCTTTTAGGCAGAAAGGGCTCATCTTGAACATTTCTTCTGGGGTGGCCCTCTTTCCCTGGCCTCTGTACTCCATGTATTCAGCTTCCAAGGTGAGTGATAGCATGTGGTTTGAGTCCCCTTCTCCTTCTTCCTCCTGTTTCTCCCCGTGGGCATTTTCTTTTGGACTGTCTGACCAGTGGATGGACAGATCTGCCAGGAGGCACTCTTCTGCGTACAGGGTGGAGCTTTAGTCAGAAGGCGTGTGGGTGCATTCTGGGAGAAGGCACTGCTGCCAAGCTGACTAAGGTCTGCAAGCAGCACAACTGGGCATGAACAGTCCCCAGGGGCCTCCAGCCCTCACTCACCCCCTCACCTGGGAGCCCTGCTACCTTCCAGTCATCAAGTGACCCTGTGGTTTCCTTCCTGCCCTGGAGGTCTAGCCAGGTGTCCCCAGGCCCTAGCCTTGAAAACCAACTCTCAGAGGAGGGGTTGCTCCACACGAGGGACTGCGCCCTCTGATTTGGGTCACTCATGTGCAGTGGCTGGAGGTACGCATCCGTCCCCAAATGCATGTTCCCACTGATTGAAGGAGCTCTTCTCAGACTGAGTAATGAAGTCCTGACTCCCACCAAGAGAAGCTGCTACAGTTTAAGATAAAATGGAAGGCTCCTGTTGCGCCCTTTGAAATCTGAGTAAGTGGGTTCTGATGGAGACTGCAAGCTCTGGGTCCTGAGGTGTTTCTCTTTCTTGCTCCAGGCTTTTGTGTGCACATTTTCCAAGGCACTGCAAGCGGAATACAAAGCAAAAGGAATCATTATCCAGGTGAGGTTAACAGTTCTGAGTCCATGGGAATAGGAACACCAGATCCTCATTCAGCCGGGGCCACTGCTCCCTGCAAGGCTGGTGGTGCAAGTGCAGCCGGGAGGATGGTGGTCTGAATGATGCTCCCATGACCTTTGCGGTGGCCATCGTGCCACCTTGGTACCACCTGGTGCCTCCCTCCCCCGTGCCCTGGGTGCTGGAGCAGGAACTGGGACAAGGTGTGAGTGCTCAGAATGCTGTCGACCCTCTTGCTACCTTTACTCTCTGATAGAGGTACGGAGGACAGGCTTATATGGGAGGAATGGGGGAGAGGGAATAGAAGAACACTGGGCACTCGGCCCATGTTGGGAGGAGTGGGGGCCTCCCTTGCAGGCCGTCCACCTGTGATGGGCCACAGAGAGCCTCCTACTTGGGATCCTGAGCAGTTGGGGAAGAGGTGCTCTGCTTCCCCTTTCACCAGCAATGGCAAGACTCTGACGGAGATGACCTTGTCCTAAGCGCAAAGGGATTGGGTTGTCAGTGCTGCCTGTAGGCTGAGCAATATGACATCTTTAGGTGCCAGTGATATACATGTGGTTGGCTCAGCAACACAGAGTCTACTGGTTTCTAGAACCTGGAACAAACAGTTTACAGAGGGTTTTGTTGTTGCTTGGGAAGTTGTATGACATATTATTAGAAATGAAAAAGACACACTAGCAGTGATATCTTTAAAATCATTGGCGTGCATACTGATTTTCAATTAAAATACTCAGGTGAGACCATCTCAGGTGGTTATGCTTATAAATTGACTAAAAAAGCAGATATGTTTTTGAGTTAAAGCATATCAAAAGCTTACTCAAAAAGCAGATATGAATTAATGGTGAGAGTTTTGCAAATAACATCAACTCCCCAGCCACGGTGACTGTAACAGCCACGTCAGGACACCACACCACAGTGTTGGTCTTTGCCCCGCTGAATCAAAGCCTCGTCTGTCAGATACTTTTTCTTCCTACCCCTCTTCTGACTGCCAGCTGAAGACAGATTCCTTTTGCAAAAGTGCTGCCCCACATAGGCTGTTTGCTGCAGTAAAAAATAAACCTTTAAAACCTCACTGACTTAAAACCACAGAGATTTATTTCTCATTCATGATGCACTTCCTGTGAGCTGCCAGATGGGGTTACCTCACTGTAGTGACACAGGGACCCGGCTGATGGAGCAGCTGCCATTTTGGATATCAACAGTTGACACGCCAGGGAAAAAGTAGTAGGAATTCTAGAGGATCTTGCTTT
This sequence comes from Desmodus rotundus, assembly GCF_022682495.2. Lineage (NCBI taxonomy): Eukaryota > Metazoa > Chordata > Mammalia > Chiroptera > Phyllostomidae > Desmodus > Desmodus rotundus. The sequence goes on from NC_071387.1 coordinate 78,532,151, forward strand.
GATAATTAAAGACTGTGGCTCAGAAAAGACATGGCACTTTTGCTCACACTCATTGGTCACATGGGCCCACCCAACCACAGGGGGCCAGGAAGTGCAATTCTATCATGTGTATGGGGGCAAAAAGAGCTCGCAATGGTTGGTGAGCAACACTACTCATTACCAGAGCTACTTGGCTGCTAGCCATGCGAGTGTGACTCTCAGCACCACCTTGATCTTGAAAACTGTGGTCCAGGGATGCTGTGGCTGTCAAGTTAGTGGGTGCTGAGGGGCAGGGGGTGTGGCAGGGAAGGGAGCTCCTTCCTTGATGCAGAAAACTTGGCGCTGTTCTCCTAGCAAGTATGAGAAGGTGAAAAGACTCTGTGATCTTTCAAAAACCAACTGGCCTCTCCAAACACTTAAGTAATTGGTGCTCAATAAATAAAAATTGGTTAAATGGGCAAGGAAGTATGAACTATAGACTTGAGTTTGATTTTCAAATTCCAGCTCTGCCTCTTATCATCTGAGTGATTCTGGAAAGCCTGTTTAAATTTTGTGAACCTCAGTTTTCCCATCTGTAAAAAGGCATTTACAATACCTGTTAACCTCTCTAGGTTATTATAAAGATATAATGAATAAATGGGTATGCAGGTTTCATCACTATTTTCTACAATAAGGTGTTTTGTCAACCAAATCTCACAGCAGGAATGAAAATACTTATTATTTCCATGTCTGGAAATGAGTTGGGAATACATGCTCCTATATCTCTCTAAGAGTAACACTTTGAGATCTTTGGAAGAAAAGTGTTATGCAAATTAATAACTGCATTCGCTTCCATGAGAACAAATTCAATTGGATTGATTCATAATGAATTATATCCAGTTATGCACAATTCATTTCAAGTGTGATGTGAAGAAAATGTGATATGACAAAAATTGAAAATGTGATTTGAAGAAAAATAAAACAAACAAACAAAAAACAAACCAAGCATGGATCTTTTTCTCTTTCTAAAGATGCTGCCAAGGTCTCTATGTCTGGGGGAAAAAGTAAGAAACCCCGTGCGACACTCCGTGCCAGACCACGTGGTGGTGTGAGCGTGGGTAGAAACAGTGTCAGATTTGGGAGGTACAATGTGTGCTTGGTTTCTTTTCCTCATCAGGACAGGACAGATTATGAGATCTGTGCCACTCCTGGCTCCTAACTGGTGTGAAAGTGGGAACCCAGAGTGCTTTAAGTTGCTCCAACTTTGGCCATGGAGGTTGCAAATAAACTTCTGAGATAGAGTTGCCAGGTAAAATACAGGAGATCCAATTAAATTTGAGTTCCAGATAAATAACAAATAAATTTTTAAATGTAAGTATAGCCCATGGAATACTTAGGGCATAATTATACTGAGTTATTTTGTTGTTTTCTTGGATTCAGTTTAACTGAGTGTCCTGCGCTTTCATTCTCAAAGTCTGGCAACCGTGTTGTGAGAGACGCCCGTGACCTCAGCCGCCGTCTGAACCCCCTGGCTGCGTGTGGCTAAGGCTTCCCTTTGAGTCAGTGGCCGAGTGAAGCTAGAAACCCAATTGGCAGCTCCGCCAGTTCCATGCCTTTTCAGCGCTCCTATTGTTTTGGATCCTGAAACTTGTTGCAGGAAGGGCAGAGTTGGAAAGTGAAGGGATGGGGAAATGGGGATTCATTTTTCAGGGCTGGGCAGGCTGCTCCTATGTTATGGCTTCATTTCCCATTGTAGGTGCTGACCCCATACGCTGTTTCGACCCCAATGACAAAGTGTCTCAATACCAGCCTGATAACCAAGACTGCAGATGCATTTGTTAAAGAATCACTAAATTATGTCATGATTGGAGATGAAACCTGCGGCTGCCTCGTCCATGAAATCTTGGTAATTGATAATTAACTTCCTTCCCGAAGCCAGGGAGGGCAGGTGCGCAGGCGGCCCTCGCAGGGTTGGGCTAGCCCTTCCTTCCTATTGGAGGCCTGGGTGCTCAACCCATAAACAAGCTCCCAGCTGGCAAATCTCACCTTTGGCTGCCTCCCCTCTCACCTCACAAGGTAAGGTGGCTCCCAGACCTCCTGGGAAAAGTCGACCAAGACCCAGGGAGCTTCTCAGAGAGGCTCCTGTCATCTCTGATCCTCTGTCTTCGTAAATAATTAACTCTCTGGCTTTCCAGAAAAAAGTAAAACAGAGCACCTCAATTTGCAGCATTTGCTGATTTCAGTTATTTAATCCTCCCCCACAGTGGATTTTAAGCTTCCAGTGTGTTGTCCGTGCACACGGATTTAGGAGCCTGACCACTGGCTCCCGTGAGCGGCGCAAGCTGGCGCCTGCTCTCCTCGGACTCCATCAAAGGCGGAAACGGGGCTCAATGGCACAGGTCGCCAGGAGTTTTCTCCATTCCCCAGCCGCTTTTAGAAACAAAAACGATCATGAAACAAAGGTAAATGAGAATATTGCGTGGTAATAGTGAAACACATTATTAGTGAAACAACAACAACAACAACACAGTTTCCACGTAGTGCTGTTTCGAGCATCACCAAAGAATTTTAAACAAACCTTTTCCCGCAGTCTCATTCTAATGGGGCCTTGGTAGAAGAACATGCAGATGCTGGGGGATGGAGCACCAGGGAAGGAAAGTGCTCACGAAGAGAAAGAATGGAGGGAGGTGCTTTACCATGGGCACATTTCTCTTAAGGTAGAATTTCCCGAGGGCTGATCCTATAAGTGGCTGTTTTAGTCTCTGAGAAAACCTTGTTTGCTGAGAATTCATGGTGATGCAGGTGCGCGCAAACCTGCTGTGCTGCCCGTTGTGTAACAGTGTGGCTCATGCAGTTATCTGAAGTGCGTGCTACTTCGTATGAGAATAAGTGACTATTCCTGGTTTATGTATTCACTGTATTGTCCTCTTTGTTATTTTTTAATGCAAAGCCTTTTTGCTTATGAAAAGTCTGCTGAGAAACGGCATGCCGTGTTACAAGGGCATCCACCTCCTACATCGCGCATCTGCCACGTCCCTTGAGTGCGTTTTCTCCAGGGCTTGCGTTAACCTCGTGTTGTTTTGTGCACCACGGCCCCTCAGCATACAAAACACACTGTTAATGTTGCCACGTTGAGTGAGTGACCTGGGAATGAAGTTAACCGTGATTAAGGACTACAAAGGTGGAAAATCGGTGATGGCTATTGCTTGCCAGTCTGGCATGCCCCATCCCACCGTGGCTACGATCTTGAAGAACAAGAATGACATGATGGACACTGTTAAAGGACCTGCTTTACTGAAGGCAACAAGACGGCAAGTTGTGAAGGGACTATACCACACGGGGAGAAACTCCTAACGACCTAGAGGAAGACTGGACACAGAAGCGTATCCCTCCCAGAACCACGATGATCATGGCCAAGCCAAAATGTTTGTGATGTTGACAGAAGAGACTGCACCTAACTATGATGTTGAATTTAGTGCTGGCTCTGGGCATTTTAAATAACTCAAGGATCATTATTCATTACATAATGTGAAAGTGAGTGATGAGGCTGCAAGGGCTGCTCTGAAGCAGCTGAAGAATTTTTGGAAACTCTAGATAAGCTGATTGTGGAGGAAAATTACTTGGCAGAGCAACTATTCAGTATGGATGAACGTCCCTGTTTTGGAATGGATGCCTGAAAGGACTTTCGTCCATAAGGAGGTCAAATCGATGCCAGGCCTCAAGAAATTTAAGGACAGAATAACAGTCTTGCTTGGGGGCAATGCCACAGGCTACAGACCGAAACACTGTTTGGTCTGGCAAGGTGAGAACCCCATGGCCCTCGAGCACGCCAGTAAGCACACACTGCCGCTGTACCGCAGGAGCAATGAGAAGTCCTGGGTGATCCAGCTTCTCTTCCAAGATGCCCTTCTCAATGGCTGTCCAGCAAAATGGAGAAGTACTGTTTGGAGAATAACATACCTTTCAAGATCTTGCTTATTGTTGATAATATCCCCAGATATCCTCCTTTTACTGGTGATTTTTATCCCAATATCAACATGGTGTCTCTCTTTTCAAACACAACCTCTTTGTTTCAACCAATGGATCAAGGAGTCATAGCAGCTTTTAAAGCCTCCTACCTGAGGAGGGCCTTTGCCCAGGCTATTGCTGCAAATGAGGAAGACACAGATGCCATTTTGGAAAAATTACATCTATGACTGCATCAAGAACCTTGCTTGGGCTTGGGCAACGGGTGTATGAATGGCATCTGGAAGAAAACACTCAGGAAGTTCCCCCATGACTTCAAAGGACTTGCCAAGAATGAGGAGGACGCAAAATCAACAAGGCTGTGGCTGGGGGACACACTACTCCCACCTGGGTGTGAGTGAGGATGACAGCGAGGGGCCCCTAGTGGCAGTTTGTGAACAGCTGACTCATGAGCAGTTGCCGGAACTGGAACAGGAACACATAGCTTAAGGTGACACATAGGAAATGTAGAAGCCAAAGAACTTATCTGTATGACCCATGGACATGAACTAAAGGGGGAGAATGTGTGTGGGAGGGGGTGTGCAGGGTGGAGGGGAATAGAGGGGAGAAAATGGGACAACTAATAGCATAATCAATAAAATATATTATTTAAAAAAAAAGATGACACAAGCGAAAAGGAAACTGCAGGAGAAGAAAAACAACCTTCAAGAAAATTCCCAGTGCAGAGTTTAGCAGAAGTTTTACAGACTTCAACCAGCTGCTTATAAAGTTTTTAATTAAAAAAAAACTAAAATGTCTTTATTTATAGAGAGGAATATTCAGGTTGCATTATCTGCTTACAAACATATCTATGATAAAAAAAAGAAACAAATTAAACAAATCACCGTGGTCATACTTCCAAAAAGAGTGACACCTCTTCAAGAAGAGCCTAAGCAGGTCCTTCAGAAGTTATTCTAGAAGAAGGCATTGTTTTCATAGGAGATGACAACTCCATGCACGTTCTTGCCCCAGAAGACCTTGTAGTGGGACAAGATGCGGAAGGGAGACAGTGGCATTAAGGATTCTTAGTCTGTGTAGCAGGCCTGGGCTAATGTGTGTGTTTGTATCTTAGTTTTTAACAAAAAAGTTTAAAAAGCAAAAAAAAACCCTTTTAAATTTAAAAATAGGAAAAGGCTTATAGAATAAGGATATAAAGAAAGAAAATATTTTTGTATAGCTGTAAAATGTGTTTGTGTTTTAAGCTAAGTGTTATTGCAAAAGAATTGAAAAATAAAACAAAAAGTTCATAAAGTAAAAAAGTTATAGTAAGCTAAGTTTAATTTGAAGAATTATTGAAGAATGAAAATTAAAAAAATAAATTCCGTGTAGCTTAAGGATATAGTGTTTATAAAGTCCACAGTAGCTTACAGTGTTGTTCTAGGCCTTCTAATTCACTCACCACTCACTGACTCACCCAGAGAACTTCTAGTCTGGCAAGCTCCATTCATGGTCAGTGCCCTACGCAGATACAGCATTTTTTATCTTTTACACTGTATTCTAACCCTATTTAAAAATTTTAAATGTACTTTTTCTATGTTTAGATATGTTTAGATATATAGATGCTATCATGTTATAATAGCCTACAGTGTTCAATACAGTAATATGCTGTACAGGTTAGTTGCCTAGGTGAATAGGCTGTACCACACAGCCTAGGTGGGTAGTTGGAGACACCATCCATGTTTGTGCGAGCGCACCGTGTGATGTTCGCTCAATGACGGCATCATCTAATGGTGCTTTTCTTAGCACGTGTCCTCCTGCGTGACACATGTCTGTACTAGAAGATTTTGGGGCTTAACTTCAGTAGTCAGAAAAAACATTTAAAAAATGATGACTATAAACTGAGATGTCTTAGTTATAACTTCCTTGCTCTTTTTCTCACCCAGACACTCATGTTTTTGTCTGTTTAAGGCGAGCTTTCTGAGCCTCATTCCATCCTGTGTCATCTACAGCAGCACGTTCAAGAAGCTACTCCTGACTCGTTACACCGACTACCTCAAGCAGAACACCCACGTCAGTAGTCTAGGTGGGCAGATGGGCCATCCAGCATCATTTTCTTCACCAAGTGCTTCATTGGCTGCAGACAACCAAGAAGCAGACCATCCCCCATCGCCCCCTGAAGATGGAGGGCCACCCCATGGATACAGTACCTAGAATACAGCTTTTGTATCATTTTGCTCATGTTAAAATTGGGGACAAATGGAGACCAGCCTTGAAAATTCCCTGCGCAGATAAAGCCAGTTTACTCATACAAACAAAACTTACTTTAGCTTATTATGTAAGACTGATGATGGGGTTCAGGGAAGGCCACCCCAAAGTATGTTGCTTTGGCATATTGATTATTTTGAATTAAAGTTACTTTAGGAACAGCAAGAACACTCTGACCCTTCTTTGCCCCCCGTGTAATAGGAAATATTGTTGTGACCACCTTTGGGAAATACAATGAGCCACACTAATTAATCTTACTGCAAGTGTTTGTCCTGGCATGTATCAATTATGAGGAATTACTTGACATTTCAACTACCAATGAAGCAACTTATAAAAGTGTAAGCATGGTGTTTCTAAACCTTCACATCAAACCCTGGTAAATTAGCCTTTAGGGAAGAACTTCTACAATAGCAGCTTAAGTGAGAAAAGAAATATACTTTAGCTTATATAGCCTGGGGCAGATTTTGGAAATAATTTTTTGTTGGGTTAATAAGGGTTTTCCTAATGTATTATCCTGGCTTGATTTGAATGATTGTCTACAACCTTTTTAAGGTCTTTAAATTAAGAGAGAATAGCCTCAAAATAAAGGCCCCAAGATGTTAGACTGGCTTATGAAACAAAGATAGAAAAGCTCTATATTTTAAGATTTTTATACCTATCACCACTAGCACTAGATAATAGCTAACATTTGTTGCACACTAATCATGTGTCAGGGGCTATGTAAATCCTCATAACTTAGAAAGTAGAAACCATTAGTATTATTGCCTTCATTTTGCAGATGAGGAAACTGAGGCACAGAAAAACTGAGTAACTTGCACAGATTCACTTGACCAGTGAGTGGCAGAGCTGGGATTTGAACTTGGGTCATCTTCCAGCATACATAGTCTAAAGCACTACAGTAGGCCCTACTTGTCTGGGATTAGGTTCTTTAATTGGACTTAATGGAAATGGGTGAGCCCTACTTCCCCCAGCTCTGTGTTTTTTACTTTCATATGTTGTGAAGAGAGGTGAGGAATTGGGTTTTGCAGCCAGACCCATGTGTCGCCACTCAACACTGACCACTTCCCAATTTACCATTGTCTGGGAATCATTTCAGAATAGGGAGGCTTGCCAAATTTCACTGAACTTTTGTGTCTGGTGAGGAGTACTGAGCTCTTGTTTATTGCTCAATTCTCTTTTTTTTTGCTGTTCAGAGGGTGTGGGACCCCAAGGAACAGCATCAGCAGCTGGTCATTTTGATAGAAGCATTCACTCTCTGTTCCTCCAGCCTTCCATCTGTGCTGTCTCCCAGCACGCCAAAAGCCTGAGGATGCCTCTGACAGCACTTGGAGCAGGGAAGAAAGGTGATTATGGGCTGCTGCTCTGAAAAAAATTTGGAAGCTGTTGCTGGGGCTGTTTCCTGGTGTGTCATTCATTTCTTGTTCCCGTGGGATGGGAACCAGAATGCCCCACTTCAAAAAGACTCCTTTAGCTAATGCTTGCCAGAAAAAGCTGAAGACGGTCATCCCAGGGTCAGCATGATTTTAATCATCTTTGTCTGCTTCTGATGCCAAAAAAGATGATTATTCTCACTGTAGTTTATCCACTGTGCTTAGGACTTTGCCTGGCTTGACTTGCTAGTGCCCTCTAATGGTGTGGGAGAGAGACTGTTGGGTCTTTCTATGTAATCTTGCAGGAATTTTAGAACAGAATCCAATTTGAGGAAAGAAATCCCTCAAAAAAACTTAGTCCTTTTTAGATAAATTGAGATATAGTTGACACATAACGTTGTATTAGTTTCAGGTGTTCAGGTGTATAACATAGTGATTCGATGTCAGATTTTGCAAGATAATCAGCACAAGTCTGATAACATCCATCACCACACATGGTTACAATTTTTTGTTCTTGTGACGAAAACTTTTAAGAACTGCTCCAGAAACTTTCAAATATACAATAAAATGTTATTAACTATAGTCACCATGCTATATATTATATCCCCAGGACTTATTTATTTTATACTGGATTTTGTACATTTTGGCCATCTTCACCCATTTCTCTCACTCCTTACCCTGCCCCCACCCTCTCTGCCCCCCATAACAACCAGTCTGTTCTCTGTCTTGTCGTTGTATTCAGATTCCACAGACAGGTGAGATCATACGGCATTTGTCTTTCTTCTTTCTGACTTCTTTGTCTTAGCATAACGCCTCCAACGTCCATTCCTCAATTTTTTTAGGTACCTTTGAGTGTGTGTAGTGGAGTCATCAGAAATAAAGAGAAGGAGGAGAGAAGAGGAATGGAATTGTCTGGGTTTCACATGTTCTGCCAAGGCGGCTGACAACTGGCCAGGACACTTAGCCTCTTTGGATGCTGGTTACTTCATCAGTAAAATTAAAGTTTGACTACATGGTCTATAATTTTCTATTCAGCTCTTATAGTCTATACACTTCAAGTAAGTTTTGGAAATAAACTCTCTCAATCTTTAAAATATAATTTCATTGTTTATCTATTCCGTAGGAAATATAACAATTATAGAAGGAAGAGAAGAAAATGAAAATCACCATTTATTTCACCACCCAATATTAAGCATTCTTCATTGATTGCAAATGTTCTTTTTTTTCTTTAAGTATTTATTGATTATGCTATTACAGTTCCCATTCCCCCCCCTACTCCACTCCATCCTGCCCACTGCCTCCCTCCCACATTTCCCCCCTATAGTTCATGTCCATGGGTCATACTTATAAGTTCTTTGGCTTCCACATTTCCTATACTATTCTTACCCTCCCCCTGCCTATTTTCTACCTACCATTTATGCTACTTATTCTCTGTACCTTCTCCCCTCTCTCCCCCTCCCACTCCCCTATTGATAACCCTCCATATGATCTCCATTTCTGTGGTTCTGTTCCCGTTCTAGTTGTTTGCTTAGTTTGCTTTTGTTTTGGTTTTAGGTGTGGTTGTTAATAACTGTGAGTTTGCTGTCATTTTTACTGTTCATATTTTTTATCTCCTTTTTCTTAGATAAATCCCTTTAACATTTCATATAATAAGGGCTTGGTGATGATGAACTCCTTTAACTTGACCTTATCTGAGAAGCACTTTATCTGCCCTTCCATTCTAAATGATAGCTTTGCTGGATACAGTAATCTTGGACATAAGTCCCTGCCTTTCATGACTTGGAATACTTCTTCCCAGCCCCTTCTTGCCTGTAAGGTCTCTTTTGAGAAATCAGCTGACAGTTTTATGGGAACTCCTTTGTAGGTAACTGTGTCCTTTTCTCTTGCTGCTTCTAAGATTCTCTCCTTCTTTTAATCTTGGCTAATGTAATTATGATGTGCCTTGGTGTGTTCCTCCTTGGGTCCAGCTTCTTTGGGACTCTCTGAGCTTCCTAGACTTCCTGGAAGTCTATTTCCTTTGCCAGGTTAGGGAAGTTCTCCTTTATGATTTGTTCAAATAAGTTTTCAATTTTTTGTTCTTCCTCTTCTCCTTCTGGTACCCCTATAATTCACATGTTGGAATGTTTAAAAATGTCCTGGAGGTTCCTAAGCCTCTCCTCATTTTTCTGAATTCTTGTTTCTTCATTCTTTTCTGGTTGGATGTTTCTTTCTTCCTTCTGGTCCACACAATTGATTTGAGTCCCAGTTTCCTTCCCATCACTATTGGTTCCCTGTATATCTTCCTTTGCTTCTCTTAGCATAGCCTTCATTTTTTCATCTAGTTTGCAACCAAATCCAACGAATTCTGTGAGCATCCTGATTACCTGTGTTTTGAACTGTTCATCTGATAGGTTGGCTATCTCTTCGTTGCTTAGTTGTATTTTTTCTGGAGCTTTGAAGTGTTCTGTCATTTGGGCCTTTTTTTTTTTTTTTTTTTGTCTTGGCACGCCTGTTATGTAAAGGGGCGGAGCCTTAGGTGTTCACCAGGGCAGGGTAATGCTGGTTGCTGAGCTGTGACTCTATATGTGGGGGAGGGGCCGAGAGGGAGCAATGGCGGTTGCTCCACTCTCTGCCGGATTTCAGCCACTCCCTTTGCTACCCACAATCAAATTGTGCCCCTCGGGTGCTGATTCCTGAGTGAGTGGGCCCGTGCACACTCCAGGCCCCCATGGGTCTCCCCAAGGAACTCTCCTGTGAGGCCGGGAGCCCCTGCTGCTGCCACCTCAACCCCCACAGGTGTTTTCAGTCAGAGGTTTGAGGCTTTATTTCCCCGAGCTGGATCCCTGGGTTGCGAGGTCTGCTTCGCTCCCCCACTGTTCCTCCCGGTTATCTATGTGCGAATGTGGGGCCGCAGGGTCTGCTAGCTGCAGCCTGGCCCGCCCCCTTCCACAATCTGCCACCTCGCTGGATCCGCCAGCCACCACCTTGCTGCACGTCCTCTCTGCCCTGGCTGCCCATCTCCACCCCTCCAACTGATCTGGATGAATGTTTCTTCTTTATGTCCTTGGTTGTCGGACTTCCATACAGTTCCATTTTCTGTCACTTGTGGTTGTTTCTTGTTTTTAAATTGTTGTTGTCCTTCTTTTGGTTGTGGGAGGAGGCAGAGTGTGTCTACCCGTGCCTCCATCTTGGCTGGAAGCCCCCTGCAGATTTTCTTTTATAAATTTCTTGTGTGTGTGTGTCTGAGTGCAGATTTTACATTTTGTCTTTTCCCTTAATGTTATAGCATAAGATATCTTGGTGCTGAAAATTATTCAAGAGATAATTTACTATAGTTACTTAGTACTTATTCATATGACTGAATGTAATATATTTTACCATCCCTTTTGCTTTCCATTTAGGTATTTTCTGATTGTTATAATCTTATAAATAACGGACAAACTACATCCTTGCATGTGCATTGTCTCCTTGTTGTTTTGAGTATTTTTACAGTGGTTTTATTCATTCCCATACTACACAAATCACCCACTTAACATATACTCTTGATTATTTTTATTATGTTCATGGGATTGTGTAAACATTGTCACCATCAATTTTAGAACAATTTTAGATCATTTCATCACCCTACCCAGAAACCTCAGACCCACTGGCAGTCACTCCCCATTGCACATCCCCCTCCCCGAGCTCCAGGTGACTGCTTATTTACTTTATGTCTCTGTCGATTTTCCTATTCTGGGCTTTCAATATAACTGGAACCATATAAGATGTGGATTTTTGTTATTGGCTTCTTTCACTTAGTGTAATGTTTTCAAGGTTCATCCATGTTGTAGCATGTATAACTACTTCTTTGTTATTGCTGAATAATATTCTATTGTATGGATAGGCCATCTTTATCAGTTCATTAGTTGATGGACATTTAGGTTGTTCCCATTTTTTGGCTATTGTGAATTATGCTGCTGTGAACATCCATGTACACACAAGTTTTGTGTGTGTATATGTTCTCACTTCTTTTGGGTATATACTTAGGAATGGGATTGCTTCGTTGTGTGGTAACTTTATCTCTAAACTTTTGAGGAACTGCCAACCTGTCTTCCAAAGTGGCTACACTGCCCTGGCTGGTGTGGCTTAGTTGGTTGGAGTGTCGTCCTGTAACCAAAAGGTTGCAGGTTCAATTCCCAGTCAGGGCACATGCCTAGGTTGCAGGTTTGATCCCCCACCTGGGCGGGAGCCTACAGGAGGCAACTAATGGATGCTTCTCTCTTGCATCAATGTTTCTCTTTCTCCCTTCCTCTCTCTCTAAAAGCAATGAAAAAAATGACCATGGGTGATGATAAAAGAAATTTAAAAAACCCAAACTGTCTATATCACAGGTGGCAAACACAAGGCCTATGGGCTGAATCTGGCCCTCCACCTTGTTTTATCCAGCCTGGCACCTTGTTTCTATCTGATGGCAGTGCTGAGCTCTTGCTTAACTGTTAAGGAGTAACAAGTTACATTTAATGTATAAGTTACATTTATACAGTCCTAAAATTACATTTGGCCCTTTGAAGGCAACCGCAAGGTTGATGTGCCCCCCCGGTGAAAATGAGTTTGACACCCCTGGTCTATACCATTTTTACGTTACCTCCAGCAGTGTATGAGAGTTCCAATTTCTCCACATTCTCACCAACACTTGTTTTTATCTGTCTTTTTGATTATAGCTATCCTGGTGAGTATGAAGTGCTATCTCATTGTGATTTTGATTCCCATTCCCCTGATGGCCAATGATGTGGAACATCTTTTCAGGCGCTCGTTGGCCATTCCTCTGTCTTCTTTGGAGAAATAAACACTTCAACTGTTTGCTCATTTTTAAAGGAGGTTGTCATTTTTTATTGATGTGCGTACATCTTTACATTTCTGATTTTTCCCCTTGAAGTAGGATTTCTGGATGAAAACATCTGAACATTTTGTAGAGTTCCTAATACTTGTTACCAAGTTGTTTCTAGAAAAGTTGTATAAATGTATACCTCCATCTTTAGCAGTGGTTCTCGATGCAGGGTGTGATTTTGCCCCCAAAGGGGCGTTTTGTAATGTCTGAAGACATTTTTGACTTTCCCAACTCAGGGCAGGAGGATGCACCTGGCATTTCCCACTCTCTCTCTCTTTTTTTTTATCTTCAGCCAAGGACATTGTTTCATTGCTTTTTAGAGAGAGAGGAAGGGAGAGAGAACGAGTGAGAGAGAAACATTGATGCAAATGAGAAGCATTGATTGGTTGCCCCCCATAAGCACTGGACTGGGGAAGGAACCCACAACCCAGGTATCTGCCCTGACTGGGAATTGAATGCACAACCTGATTACCAGACAATGCTCCAACCAACTAAGCCACACTAGCCAGCACACAACTGGTATCTTTTATAGGCAGAGGCCAGGGATGCTTCTTATCATCCTACACTGCACGGCACAGCTCCCTTCCCTCTACCTAAGAGGGAATTATCTGGCCCCAAATATCAATAGTACTAATTTTGAGAAAATTTGATCTTTGTTTTATGAAGGTGTTTGTCTCAATATATCACTGTTTGTACTCAGCAAGTCTTGGTTTTAGGATTATGTTAAATCCCACCTGTTGAAATGATTAAACATTATACTTTTTAATTATTCCCCCTTGGATCAGTATGTCTTCTGTTAATAAAAACTGGAGTGTGATACATTCAATTCACTCCCACTAGTATTTGTTGAGGCCTACTATGTGTTACTTATTGCTAGACCCACAATGGTTAACAGAAAGCCAACAGGACATTAACTATTACTAAGGGTATAATGATAACAATTACTTGCTATTTTTGATACCTAATATGTTTTATAATGTACATTTTCACTCATCACAATACACTCTGAAGTACATATTGTGCTAGTTAGGTTTAAGTTCACTTGTGTACTTGTAATTGTGTCATAGAGACTTTGACAGTGGCTTAGGAAAGGAAGACATTTATTTCTTTTTTGCACCAAAGTCTGTAGATAGGCAGTCCAGGGCAGGGATGGCAGCTCTGCTGGATGACGTTTTAAACATCCAAGTTCCTGCAGCTTAACCTCTATTCCAGGGCTATCCAAGGTGGTGGCTGGATCTCTAGCCATCACATCCACATCCAGGCAGCAAGATGGAAGAAAAGGATGTCAAAAAAGGAGCAAAGAGTGTATGCCAAGTTCATTTTAAGGAAGATGCCTAGGAGTTGTCGCATGACATATCCTTTTATTTTTCATAGGCAGAGCTTAGTTGTGCAGCCACGCCTAGCTGCAAGGAAGGCTGGTGTTCTGCAACACCAAATGCACATCTCAAGACTTCTGTTACTGTGAAAAAAACAGTAACAAGTATGGGGAGACAACAGCAGTCTATGCATGGTTTCCCCTCCTTTTACAAGTAAAGACATGGAAGTTCAGAGACACTAAATAGTCATACATTACATAGATTAAAAATGCCAGATCTGGGATTTGACCCTAGCTCTGTCTGATAATAAAGAATCAAGTCTTTGCCCCGGCCAGGTAGCTAAGTTGGTTAGAGCATCATTCTGATATGCCAATGTTGCAGGTTCAATAAACAACCAATGAATGCATAACAGGTGGAACAACAAGTTGATGTCTCTCTCCCTCTCTCTCTCCCTCTCTTTCTCTAAAATCAGTAAATACAAATTTTTAAAAATTCATATTTTTTATATCATACCATGTTTCACTTAAAATTTTAATGAGGTTCCAAGACATAAATCAATTATAAAACAAAGCAGATATTTTTAATTTTTTATTTTTTAATTATATTTATTGATTATGCTATTACAGTTGTCCCAATTTTTTCCCTTTTGCCCCCCTCTATCCAGCACCCCCAACCCCTCAGGCAAACCCCACACCTTTGTTCATGTCTGTGGGTAATGCATATAAGTTTTTTGGCTACTCCATTTCCTACATGGTGCTTTACATCCCCATGGCTATTCTGTAATGACCTATTTGTACTTCTTAATCCCCTCACCTCTCACCCATTCCCCCATACCCTGCTCCCATCTGGTAACTATCAAAACCCTCTCTGTATCCATAATTCCATCTCTGCTCTTGTTTTCTTAGTTTGTTTTTTAGATTCAATTGTTGGTAGATATGTATTTATTAACATTTTATTGTTCATAGTTTTGATCTTCTTTTTCTTAAATAACTCCCTTTAACATTTCATATAATAATGGTTTGGTAATGATGAACTCCTTTAGTTTTTTCTTGTCTGGGAAGTTCTTTATTCGCCTTTTGATTCTAAATGATAGCTTGGCTGGGTAGAGCAATATTGGCTGTAGGTTCCTGCTTTTCATGTCTTTGAATATTTCTTGCGAATCCCTTCTAGCCTGCAAAGTTTCTATTGAGAAATCAGCAGACCGTCTTATGGGAACTCCCTTGTAGGTAACTAACTACTTTTCTCTTGTTGCTTTTAAGATTCTCTCTTTATCTTTATTTAACCTTTGGCATGTTAATTATGATGTGTCCTGGAGTGAGCATCTTTTCATCCATCTTGTTTGGGACTCTCCATGCTTCCTGGACTTGCATGTCTGTTTCCTTTGCCAAATTAGAGAAGTTTGCTTTCAATATTTTTTCACATAGATTTCCAATTGCTTGCTCTTTCTCTTCTCCTTCCAGAACTCCTATGATGTGAACATTGGACCCCTTGAAGTTGTCACAGAGGCTGCCTATACTACCCTCATTTTATTTTATTTTATTTTATTTTATTTTATTTTATTTTTTTCTTGTTGTTCTAATGGTTGTTTTTTGCTTCCTTATGTTCCAAATCATTGATTTGATGTTCAGCTTCATCCATTCTACTGTTGTTTCCCTGTAAATTTTTCTTTATTTCAATTAGTGAATCCTTTGTTTCTGCTTGGGTCTCTTTTATGCTGCTGAGGTCCTCACTAAGTTCCTTGAGCATCCTTCTAACCAGTGGTTTGAACTCTGCATCTGATAGGTTGCTTATCTCCATTTTGTTTGGTTCTTTTTCTGGGGTTTTGATCTATTCTTTCATTTGGGCCATGTTTCTTTGTCAGCTCACTTTGGCAGCCTCCCTGTGTTTGTTTTCATGTATTAGGTAGAGCTTCTATGACTCCCTGTCTTCGTAGCATGGCCTAATGTAGTAGGTATCTTGTAGGGTTCCGTGGAACAGCCTCCTCTATCACCCAAGCTGGGTACTTAAGGTATGCCCTTTGTGTGGGCTGAGTACACCCTCCTCTTGTAGTTGAGCCTTGGTTGCTGTTGGCAGATCAATGGGAGGGATATCAGGCCAGTCAGCTGCAAGGACTGGCTGTGACCACTGACCACCAACTTGCGCTGTCCTTGAAGGATCAGCTGTGAAGGGGCAGGATGGTGGTGCTTTGATGTGGTTTTTAGCTGTCCACTGGGTGTGTAGGCTCTGAGCTTTTCTGGGTGGTGCAGGCTAAGGTCATCCTCCACCTGTGTTCTGCCCAGGGCCACCCTGAATGAGCTACAGAGCAACCTGAGATGGCTGCTACTTGTGCTGGGCTTGAAGATTCTCACGTGAAGCTGTAAATCTAGGCTGGTTGCCCCTAGTGCTTTGCCTGGGGCCACTTAACAAGTGGTAGGGAGGCTGGGGGCTCACTGAGGCTCTCTGTTGCCTGTTTCAGAGGGTTTAGGAAGTTGTGAAGCATGAGCCAAAAACTGCTACTCATATGGTAAAGTCACTGAGGTGGGCCCATACGTTGGGTGGAATGGGATCTTAGGAGATCTCCAGAGCAGGGCAAACAGTGTTAGCCAGGTTGGTGGAGTCTCAGATATGGCATCTACCTGCTGGCTCTGTGGCACTGTGTGGGGAGGGTGCAGAAAAGGGACAGTGGACTCTGCCCACATTTCTTCCTGTGATAAATATGTCCCCCTGCTCTTGCCTTGATGCCAGACACTTCAGTTCTTCCCTGTATGCCACTGGTGCCTTTCAAGCTGCTACCCTATTGCTGGAGTTAGAGGGATTGTGTCTGAGTAAGTCCATGTGTGGGTTCTTTAAGAATTTCCTGGAATTCCAGCAGTTTCTTCCACCAATTCAGTCCCCGCTGCGTTTTGCAGCCAGAAGTTATGGGAACTTACTGTATTTTGCCACATATAACATGCATCCATGGCTTAGTGCTACTCATGTGTAATGTGTACCCCTATTTTTCCCTCAAAAATTTGGGCAAAAAGGTGCACGTTGTTCGTGGCAAAATACGGTATCCTCCTGGCACTGGCACCCTGTGCTGGGGGACCTGTTGTGGGGCTGGGACTCCTGGCTCCCAAGATATAACTCCTGAATTTTTATCCACTGCACATGGATATGGGACCAGCCCATTCTTCATCTCTGCCCCCCTACCAGTCTAGATGGATGTGATTTCTTTAATTTTGTAGTTGTTGGACTTCCATTCAACTTGATTTCTGATGGTTCTCAGTGATGATTGTTGTATAGCTTAGCTGTAATTTTGATGTGGTTGTGTGAGGAAGCAAGCTGTGTTTACCTATGCCCTATCTTGTCTTGAAGTCCTTAGATATTTTTAAATGGTTAGACTATGTGGTAGAGAGCTATCCTGTGGTTTTAGAAGTTCCCATGTGCTGACCTCAGACTAGAGCTGTGAGTCAGTCTTCTGGAGAGAGCACGCAGTACCCTGAGTGGCAGAGGCCCCTTACTGGGGCAGGGAGGTAGGCAGCTCATCAAAAAGGTTGGTTAAAAAACAACAACAAAATATTGGTTAAAGCTGGGGAAAATAGAGGATAACACATATCTTAAATATTTTTACTTAAATTATTATTTAAGTAAAATTCCAAACACAAAGCAATCAGAATAGAATAAGGTACCCTCACGATACTATTCAACAATTATCAACATTTGCCATTCTTCCTTTATCTCTAACTTCATCTTCTCCCCATCCCTACTCATGTTTTTAAATTCTGTTTTCTTTAGGTAAAATTTACATACATTAAAATACACTAATAAGAACTGTACAATTTTGACAAATGGAGACAATGTATGATCCATAATCCTATCAAGATATTGAACATTTCCCGAGTCCTATCACTGTAGATTAGTTTTGCCTGTGATAGAATTTTATATGAGTGAAATCATGTAGTATGGGTTCTTTTATGTCTGGCTTCTTCCTTAGTGTCATGTCTGTGAGATTCCCCCTTGTTGCTACATGCATTACTTTTTTGCTGCTGAATATTGTTTCATGTAGGAATATATAATTCTTCTCTTAATGGATATTTGGTTTTCCATTTTGGATTATCGTGACAAATGCTGCTATGAACATCTTTGCCTAGGGATTTTTGTGGACATACATTTTCATTTCTCTTAGGTTTATATCCAGGAGTGAATTTACTGGGTCAAAGGGTAGGTGTATTAAACATTTTATTTTAACTTAAAACACATAAAAGTATAGTCCTTCGCCAATCTTCTGATGTAGGGCTGAGTCTTTTCTTTTAAGAATGGGTCCACTGATTGGAACTGCAGCTTGTTTTTCTTACATAAATCACCCCATCAACTACAAGACATAGTTTTTATTTCTTTTAAAGAAATGAGAACTTAAAGACATTTAAAAGCAATCTGAATGCAGAATCTCTTTGAATTTTCAAAATCTTCCTATAATTTCTTACAGTATCTTGTCCACATGTAATTCTACTGTAATATTTTTTATCAATTTGCCCTTATTGATTCTTTCCAAAGCATTCACCTTAGTTTTTATAATAATAATAATAACTCTCTTTTCATACAAGATTTTATTGGTTTATATAATTTTTAGTTTAATTGTGTAAGTATAATAATAAATACAACTGACATAAAGAGGTTTAGGAACAACACAATGCTTCTTCATAAGCACAGAACACAACCGGTAGGAGGAAATGAAGGGTACATAATAGAGAGGAGGAACTTTACACTTGGTAGTAGATATTTAGTAAGCATACTCACTGATTTGTAGTCAGTTTGTTTTGCAGGGAACACAAAGAATGCCAGTTTGCTCTGGTTACTGTTACTAGATAGTGAGTATTCCCACATTTAATAGCTTAATGCAACTATTTTATTACACTCATGGGTTCTGTAGTTTATAAATTTGGACAGGGTTTGGTGGAAAAGACTTACATATGCTTTAAGATGCAGGGATCCTCAGCTGGAAAGGCTTGAATGATGAGGGTGACAGTGGCTGAAGACTGGAGTCATCTGGAGGTCTCTATTTCACATCTGGTAACTGATGTGAGCTACTGGCTGGGACCTCAGCTGGGACTGTCAGTTGAAGCCTCTTCATGTGGCTTCGACTTCCTCACAGCATAGAGGTCTTCTTGGCAACTCAGGGCCTCAACAGAGTGTCCCAGTGAATTTGTAGAAGATACATTGGTTTTTTGTTTGTTTATTTTACCTAGTATAGAGTTACTTCTTTTCATACAAATAAATGATATTGAACATCTTCTTATGAATATATTTTTTTGCCATCCATGTATCTTTTTTTGGTGGAGTGTCTGTTCCAATCTTTTACCAATTTTCTAATTGGATAGCTTGCTTTCTTATTGTAGGGATTAGAAAGTTGCCTATGTTTTCTGTATAAAAGTGCTTTGATTTTTGCTGATTTGATTTGCAATTTTCCTCCCAGTCTGTAGCTTGTGGTCTTTTGCCCAACAAACATTTTAATTTTGGCAAAGTTCAATTGACCACTATTTTCTTTTATGGATTGTGCCTTTGGTGTCATATCTAAATTTTTTTTTTTTTTGCCTAGTCATAGATCACAAACATTTTTTTCCTCTGAAATTTTTATATTTAGACCTATGATGCATTTTTAGTTAATTTTTATATAATGTGTAAAGTTTAGGTTGAAGTTCATGTTTTCATGTATGAATGTCCAATTGTTCAAATACCATTTGTTGAAAGAAATGATCTCTTTTCCATTGAATTGCTATTGCATCTTTGCCTAAAATCAGTTTGCCATTCTTGTATGGGTCTGTTACTGAACCTTCTATTCTGTTTCATTGATTTATGTGTTTATGCCTCTGCCAAAGCACATTATCTTTACCGCTGTTGCTATAGTAAGTTTTAAAATCAGGTTATACTCTTAGAACATCATTTAGTGATTTAGTTACTTTACCTTTTCATATAAATATTAGATATAGCTTATCTGTGTCTACAAAAAATCCTGCTAGGATTTTTTCACAGGCATTGTGCTAACCCTGTAGATTAGTTTGAACAGAATTGCCATTTTTACTATGCTGAGTCTTAACAATCCACAAAGACAATATATCTGTCCATTTATTTAGATCTTTGATTTCTTTCACTCAAGTTTTATAGTTTATAGCATACAGATCCTGTCATGTTTTGTTAGATTTATACCCAACCTTTTCTGTCTTTCTTCTCTTTTCTCCCTGGCAATTATTATTGTACTGTGTTTTACTTTCACTTTCCAAGTGTCCATTGCAAGTATAAAAAACAACTAATTTGTGTGTGCTGATCTTACATCCCATGGCTGCACTAAAACCACTTACCAGCTCCAAGAATTTTGTTTTTTGTAGATTTCTTGGGATTTTCTACATTGGCAGTTATCCATCTAAAAAAAAAGGGGACAGTTTTCTTTTTTTTTTCTAATCTGCATGCCTTTTATTTCCTTTTCTTGTCTTATGGTGCTGGCTAAGATCTCTGACACTACACTGAATAGGAATGATGAGAGCAATAATCTTTGCCTTATTCCCAGTCTTAGGACTTTACCATTCAGTAAAGTGTTAGTTGTAGGTATATAATATCACTTTTTATGGCTGTATAATATTCCTGGATATTTAGTCAATGCCTCTATTAGGCATTTAGCTTGGTTCTTATTTTTTTGCTATTATAAACAATAGTTCAGTGAATGTTCTTACAGCAAAAGCTTTATGCACATCGTAGTTGCCCACTGCCAAATATTATCTACACTCTATGTCCCTCCCTTTACTGTAGATGAAAGGTCCTTGTTCTCATGCAAGGCCACCGGTCCTCTGGCTTCCATCTCACCTTGCATGTAATTGTCTCCTCTCTTTTTTTCATCACCAGTTTCTCTCTCACTCCTGGATCCTTCTCATCAGCATACAAACAAGCTCTCGTATGTGCCATTAAAAAACCTTCCTTCTTTGTCTCTTTGTTTTTCTCCAACTTCTGCATCCTCTCTCTGTGCCTTTCATGGAGCTTCTTGAAAAAGTTTTCCTTTGTCACTGTCTCTATGTCCTCCCTTTACATGTTTTCTTCAACCTGTTTCATTCAGCCTCTCTTCTCACCTGTCCACTGAGACCGTGTTTGTCAAGGTCAGCAATGACCCTTATGCTGCCAAACCAGTGGTCACTTTCTGGTTCTTATTTTGATGGTTACTCATTGACTCTTCTTGGAACACCTTCTCCATGTGACTCATAACACCACACCCTTGTTTCCTTCTACCTCACTGGCTGCTGCCGAACACATCTGCTAATTGACCCTCCTACCAGCCACGGCATCAGGATTGTGTTAATTTAGTAAAATCGACTTGGAAGTTTTTCATTTGTTTATAACTTATAGAACAGTTTACATAACAAGGACATTTTCTGATTTCTAGAAGGTTTTAAAGAACTTGTCTCTAAAATTACATGGATCAGCATATTTTTTGGAGGTTTTTCTTAGTTAAATAGTCAGCTTAATACATATCTATTAACCCATCAATATTTTTCTCTTTCTCTTTTGCCTGATTCTTCTCTCCTTGTTCGATAGGGACCTAAAGCATGGACCGGTAGCATAGATGGTTTAATTTACTTATTTTACATTTAATGGACTCTATTCTTTTCATTCTAATCTATTTTATTTTGGTTAGTCTGTAGGATGTTGTAGGATGAGAATGGCTGGAATGCTAAGCAGTGAATCTTTCCCACACAGACTGTAGGATTAAGGGAAATAAAGGAAAGTATAAGATCTCCAGGGTTTTTCCATATTCCTTTTTCATCTGGCACAAGTTGCAGAATTGTTTGAAATGACCCTGGGACGCTGCTCTACTTGGCCAATTAACTCTCTGAGACTTCACCTCTCCCAGTATGAGGCACTGCTTTGGGCTCAGTCTCCCACAGGATCCTTGGCCTCTTCCCCTTCATGGGCTGGAAGGGCTATGACTTCCCCAGGTCACTAGGTGTTAGACAATTAGCTTCCCCTGATAACTCTTGAAATGCTGGCACCCAAACCCAGACTTGTGTCCAAGTGGTTTGCACATTTCTTTGCTGACCTGGTTCCTCTGGTGCTTTCCTTACAATAGAGGGCAATGAGACTTGGAGACCTTCCCCTGGAAGGCAAGTTCACATTAAGTCTCCAGCTGAGAGCCCTGGCCCTATAATGCATCTTGTGAGAATAATGCTGATTTGTCCTTTGTACCAAGTTTGCCAGTGGTATGGGATAGACTGTCTCCCACATGTCATACGTGGAAATCCTAATCCCCAGGACCTCAGAATGTGGCCATGTTTGGAGATAAGATCTTTAAAGAAGAGATTAAATTAAAGTGAGGCCTTTCAGGTAAATCCTAATCCAATCTGACTGGTGTCCTTATAAGAGGAAATTTGGACACACAGAGAGGCTCGGGGGTGCTCACACAGAGGGAAAGACCATGCAAGGACCCTGGGAGAAGGAAGCCATCTGCAAGCCAAGGAGACAGGCCTCAGAAGAAACAAAACATGATCTAAGACTTCTAGCCACTTGAACTGTTAGAAATACAATCCTGTTGTTTAAGCTGACGTGTCTGAGGTATTTTGTTATGGCAACTAAAACACCAAGTAAAGCCTGTTCCTTAGCTAATGATATGGGATGTGTGGAGTTTATTTGAAGCCTAGTGGTGGACAAGTAGGTGGTGTTTGGAATGGACCTCATTTGCATGATCTGAACCTAAACTCCTGCCAACTCCCACAGTAAAAAAGACAAAACAAAATAAAACTGACGCATATCAAGAAATGTCAATAGAAGTTGTCAATGATGTAAAGGTAACAGGAGTAGCTGAGGGAGAAGGAGCCGCTACACTAACAGCATCAGCACTTTATGGCAGCCAGTCCCAAAGATCTCATTATGTTAAATTTATAGGTAAGAAAACTGAAGCTCAGGGAAGTTAAGTGGACTGCCTAAGTTCTACCCTAAGTGTTAGAAGCAAGATCAGAACCATTACAACATGATCTTGAATATGAAGCTGCTTTACTGACCATCCCCACCCAGAAAGATACCACAATGCATGCTGGGAAGTTTTCTGTAGCTGAGAGGGAACTGTAAAGACCCAGCGACCCAGCTACTACTCCCCTTGGTGGCTAATGGGTGCATGTACAGCAACAGGAAGACAATGGGTGGGGTGGCAATATGCACGAGATAAGGATGTTTTAGTTCCCAGAAGACTTATGGTCATGAATCACTGTGTAATGAGTAGTGGTAGCAGTGTCAATGACCAAGGCATAAATTAATTCCTAAAGAGGAGAAAGAGCTTTATGGCTGAGAATTTCTATTTAAGAGTTTTAGGAACAGTCATCTGGATGGGAGTTGTGGCTATATGCACAATTTTACTTAGATTATGTGTTACTGGGGTGGCTTAGGATGTGGGGAGATTTTGTTTTTGCCAGGTTTAATTTCCCAAACTGCTTTTGCAGTGTTTCCTCTGCTTGGTGTTGCTTGTCAGGGCTCTAGGCGGTTGACTCTCTGCAGACATTTCCGAGAATGCCTGTGGAGGATGGTGCTGGGTGTGGATTTTGGGCTGCTGCTCTCTCCTCTTTGGTCCACCTAATCCATCGGTTTCCAAACCTGACTGTGCACTAGAGTCATGAGGACAACTTGGAAATGGAAATTTGCAGGCTCTATTTCTGACTGCCTGAATTAGCCTATCTCTGAAGGGTGCAGGCCAAGGATCTGATGTTTGTTATTGTTTCTTTAAACAGCTTTTTTGAGGTGCCATTCATGTACAATAAACTTGTACATGTTAAAAATGTATAATCTGATAGGTTTTGAAGCTATCACCACAACCAATCACGATCACCACAATTTCTATTGCTACCTGTTAAATTGTTGTTAAGGATACCTAGTCTGTGGTATTTTGTTATGGCCACTCTAGCAAATGAGGCCCCCCAAACTTCCTTGTACCCCATACCAACCTACCCCAGAAACCCAGTGATCTGACTTCTGCCATTATAGATTGATTTTTATTTTCTAAAAATTTATATAAATGAAATCATTCAGTATTTATGTACCCCTTTTTGGTCTGGCTTCTTCCACTCCACGTAATGATTCTGAAATGCTGTCGTGTGTATAGATCATTCCTTTTTATCGTGAGTAGTATTCTGTGGATTGGCTGTACAACAATTTATTCATCCATTCACCTGTTGATGAACAATTGGGTGTTTCCAGTTTGGGGCTATTCCAGATGAAGCTGTTATGAACATTCATGTCCAAGTCTCCATATGGACATATATTTTCATTTCTTGTGGGTAAATTACCTAGGAGTGGCTGGATCATATAATAGGTATATGTTTATATATTTTTAAGTAATGAACAGACTGTTTTCCAAAGCACTTAATACCATTTTATATTCCCACCAACAGTGTGTGAGGATCCCACAGCTGCTTCACATTCTTGTGGGATCTGAGTTTTTAAATAACTCCCTGGTGATTGTGAAGCAACAGGCCCTGTACTGGTCTGAGACTGTTCTTGGGCCACCACAGATGAAGTCAGTGCTTCCAGGGACCCCTGTCAGCTGCATAGAGGCAGGTGGGCATAGAGATGGTTTGGAATGCAGTGCCTCCGGCTGAGATGTGATGAAACAGCCCATACACCTGAGCTGTGAGCTGCTCCAAGATCCTGTAACTTTCCCCTTCTAGAACATCCATAGTATCTCTACCACTTGAAATCCTAACATTGAGGCCTATCTCAAACTCTCTATCTTGTCCCTCAGAATCTACTTTTCACCTGGCACCTCTTTAACATGATGCTACAAAAAGATTGTAGAGTTTAGAGTTAGGCACATGTGAATTTTAAATATTTAACCTCTTATGCTTAGTTTCTTTTTTTAAGTATATTTTATTGATTATTAAAATATATTAATACAGTTGTTCCAATTTTTTTCTCCTCTTTATGCCCCCACCCCCTGCACCTCTCTACCCTCGAGCATTCCCCCCCTGCCCCCGCCCTTAGTTCATGCCATGGGTTGTACGCATAAGTTCTTTGGCTTCTCTATTTCCTGTCTATTTTCCTATTATCCTCCCCCTGTCCATTTTGTGCCTACAAATTATGCTTCTTATTCCCTGTACCTTTTCCCCCATTTTCCCCTCTCCCACACCCCACTGATAACCCTCCATGTGATCTCATTTCTGTGATTCTGTTCCTGTTCTAGTTGTTTGCTTAGGGTTTTTTTTGTTGTTTTTTAGGTTCAGGTGTTGATAGTTATGAGTTTGTTGTCATTTGACTGTTCACAGTTTTTGACCTTTTTCTTTTTCTTAGATAAGTCTCTTTAACATTTTGTGTAATAAGGGCTTGGTGATGATGAACTCCTTTAACTTGACCTTATCTGGGAAGTACTTTATCTGCCCTTGCATTCTAAATGATAGCTTTGCT
The DNA here is from genome assembly GCF_022682495.2 of Desmodus rotundus. Classification (NCBI taxonomy): domain Eukaryota; kingdom Metazoa; phylum Chordata; class Mammalia; order Chiroptera; family Phyllostomidae; genus Desmodus; species Desmodus rotundus. The sequence continues at coordinate 78,557,236 of NC_071387.1, forward strand.
GGATACAGTAATCTTGGATGTAGGTCCTTGCCTTTCATGACTTTGAATACTTCTTGCCAGCCCCTTCTTGCCTGTAAGGTCTCTTTTGAGAAGTCAGCTGGCAGTCTTATGGGAACTCCTTTGTAGGTAACTGTGTGCTTATTTCTTGCTGCTTCTAAGATTCTCTCCTTGTGTTTCATCTTGGGTAATGTAATTATGATGTGTCTTGGTGTGTTCCTCCTTGGGTCCAGCTTCTTTGGGACTCTCTGAGATTCCTGGACTTCCTAGAAGTCTATTTCCTTTGCCAGATTAGGGAAGTTCTCCTTCATTATTTGTTTAAATAAGTTTTCAATTTTTTGTTCTTCCTCTTCTCCTTCTGGCACCTTGTGATTCGGATGTTGGAGCCTTAAAGTTGTCCCAGAGGTTCCTAATCCTCTCCTCATTTTTTTGAATTCTAGTTTCTTCATTCTGTTCCAGGTGGATGTTTATTTCTTCTTTTTGTTCCAAATCATTGAGTTGAGCCCTGGTTTCCTTCCCTTCCCTGTTGGTTCCCTGTTTATTTTGCTTTATTTCACTTTGGGTAGCCTTCATTTCTTCCTTCATTTTGCGACCAAGCTCGATCAATTCTGTGAGCATCCCAATTACCAATGTTTTGAATTCTGCATCAGATAGGTTGTCTACCTCCTCATTGTTGAGCTCTTTTTCTGGAGTTTTGATCTGTTTTTTCATTTGGGCCATATTTCTTTGTCTCAGCAAAGCTGTTATGTTGTAAGGGGGAGGAACTTAGGTACTTGCCAGGGCGGGGCAACCCTCTTTGCTGCATTGTGGTGCTGTCTGTGGGGGAGGGGGTCAGAGAGGGAACAATGTCACTCACTTGGTCCGCCGTAGCCCCACTTTCCCACCAACTCCTGTGAGACTGGGAGTTTCTCCCACCGTGGCAACCCCCACAGTGTTTTACAGCTAGAGGTTTTGAGTGTAGTTTCCCTGTCAGCCAGCCCCTCCTTGCCCGTGTGGTCCACAGCCTTACTGTGGGTCCTCTCTGCCCACCTGGCTGCCCATCTCTGCCCCTCCTACCAGGCTGGATGAATGTTTCTTTAGATCCTTGGTTTTCAGAGTTCCATGCAGTTTGCTATTCTGGAAATTCTGGTTGTTTATTGTTTTTAAATTGGTTGTTGTCCTTCTTTTGGTTGTGTGAGGAAGTGAGATGTTTCTACCTATGCATCCATTTTGGCCAGAACTCTATGCTTAGTTTCTTAGCTGCAGAATGGAGTGAAGAAGATGTGGCACTTGGGGCTCTTGTGAAATAACACAGGCAGGTGAAGTCTCTGGGACCTGGCTCATGAGAGGCACCCAACAAATGCCATCTCTCTCCCCTTACAACCTGCTCTGTAGTTGGACATTGATGCACTTGGCTTCTTTTTCCTCAAGGGCAGGAACCGAGCACCCCCACCCCCTCCAACTTTATTACCTACATTGACTTTGTGTACCCATAGCACATGTTGGATAAAAGTACCCAGAGTGGAGGAATATATCTGAGGAAATTGCCAGATCTTTCTCTTTGGGCTAGGACATTTTGGATGACAACTTTTGGGGGCCATTAGAATCCTCTACCCTCCTGGGATCCCCATTCTCAGAACTCTGACCCTACTCCAGAGGTTTTGTCATCTTACTGAGTTCCCCCTCTGGCCCCTCCCCCATTCAAAAATCAACAAGTATTTATTGTGTATCTAATGTATGCTTGGCAGTGTGCAAGGCACTGAATATCTGGTGAAGCTGTCCTGGAGCTGACGGTCCAGTTGGGGAGACACAACCAATTCACCGCAGAAACAAAGGTGGAATTATAGCCATGTCGGAGAAGAGGTGCCAGTGCTGACAAGTCTACTGACGATTTGTGTTCCCGAAGAAACAGGGCTGGGACTAAAGCGAGTCGGGTGAGGCTCCTCGAGTGAGGCAAAATTTAAGGGGCACTCACTCTCAAGTTTACGGCCTTAGTGGCCTCAGCTCTAGGTGTGTCTTTTACATGGGGTTGGAAATAAAGGTCAGCCACTGTTTGGGCACAGATGATCTTGCTCTTATTTTGCTGTGAGCAGAAACGTTATGGGAAGAATGAGATATAGGAAAAGTAGTTCTTGATAATTGGAATCTTTTAAATCTTGGCTGAAGACATACTAAGAGCAAGAAGCCCAGGGCTCAGGTCTGGTTCAGGAATACTGAGAAGCACCTGTCTTTCCTCTTACCTTGCTGAAGGGTTTCAGAACACACCCGCCACATGCTCAGAGGCGCTGCTCCGCTAGGGGGCGCTGGAAGACAGGCCCGCTCCCAGCTACCAAGGCTACTGCAATAACCAGAGGCCTTCTGCCCATAGGAAGGTGTATGGGCCCAGAGGCTTACAGAACTTTGGCGAGGTGCAGCTGGGCCCCACTTTCGTAGTCACGAAGCTCTGCTGCCTGCTTCAGAGTACCTTTATAGTTCCTGGAGCTCAAGGAAAATTAAAGAAAAAGCATACATCCTCAGCTTCCAAGAAGGGGGTGCGGCCTTCACTGACCCCACTTCCACTTTGGTCTTTAGCCCAAGCCATCCCACTGTTTGGCTCATGGCCCTGTAGAAAGACACAAGCATTTTTACGTGAAATCACACTGTTTCCTGGGACCTAAGTAAGGTCCATTCAGTGACCTCAGTGGCCTGGCTCTATGAGTTGACCAGGGCTGATTAGATGTCCAGGTGGCAGGTTTTGTGAACGCGCAAGTGTGAGCGGACGGGGTGTTTTAAACTGGAGCACAGCCTCTCCAGGGTAAAAGTCATGAACACAGCACAGCTGTACATCAGGTGGAGGAAGGCCACTTACAGGAGCTGTGACGTGGCACAGGTCCCGGTGACACGGCACCCTGAGGCTAGCTACTTCACAGTTGAAGGACTGGCTCTGTCCTAGGATTTCGCCAGGCTGCATTTCGGAAACCGTCAGTGCACACCCTGCCCCATCCTTGAGCCTCGTGGATCCCCGTTCCCTACAACCAAAGACCCGGGGGAGAGCTGGACTGTGCCGTGCGGAGGGCGTTAGAAAGGACAGTGCTTTTTGTTCATCATCCCTTTGAAACTGGACAGTTACTATCTTGCTATGTGCGCATGTGTGTAGAGAGTGGTCAAGCCTATATCACACACATTATTTCATGTAATCTTTACAACAACCCTGTGATGAAAGCAACACAGCTTTAAATTTTTTCCCCTCCCTTTAAGGAGGAGAACAGAGACTTCCTGCACTTTGCTTAGGGTTTCAAAGCCAGACCTTAAACCTGCGGTTTTAATTCCCCATTTGGAATGTTCTCCTTCCCAGCCTCAGATCGACTAGATGCCCACACACTAGTCTTTAGTCACAATGCAGACGAGTCACATTGTAGTTTAACTTCCATACCTTGGGAAGTTAAAGACCCGGGTAGTGAGGGAGGGACACCACTGGAAGCACCCGCCTTGCCTGTTATTCCCCAAGTCGCCGCACGAGGGCACTGTGCCTCCGTGCTAGTGCTCCAGATGCCAGACAGCCGTCTTCAGGGTTTACCCAATTCCCCTTTCACAATATGATTGTGAGGCAGGAACCAGTTTGTTTCATGGGTACATCTTCCAGAAGTTAAAAAAGCAGGGGACTGCATAAAGGGGGCCCCCAATTAAAGTGGAGGAGAGCAGCCTCTTGCATCTGTTGTAAGCATGGCCTCTGCTCTTGTTGATTCAGCTGGGGCCATTCTGTCCAGGGTCCTACCAAGACGCCTAGCTCTAGCCACTTAATTGGGGACCAGGCACAGACCTGGACTGGACAGTGTTTCCAAGTAACACTTCCTTGGGACAGCTAGTCAGTGTGGTCAGCGGGGCCGGGAAAAACTTTCTAGGTTGTTAGGGAGAGTTTGGTCCCCAGGGAATTGGTCTTTTGCCCTATAAGGAGCAGTGTCCAAGGTCAGTGGCTACTAAACAGGGTTCAGCCTCTCCCCAGGCCTGGTGGGCATTGCCAAAGGCAAGCAAAGGACACATTTTCCTAGGTCTACTCTGCACTGGGCTTGAGGAGAGAGACACTGGTATAAGTCATTCATTGCTTTTGTAGCTTATCTTTTTAATGAGTAATACTGTTTTTTTTATTTAAAAAACTTTAAATTACAGTTGACATTCAATATTGTATTAGCTTCAGGTGTACAGTGGTTAGACATGTATATAACTTATGAAGTGCTCCCCCTGATAAGTCAAGTACCTCCCCACCCCCACCCCAACACACATACACACACCATTTCTGGTTTCCTGAACCCATCCAAACAAAGCGCCATCCCTGGAAATCTGAAGGAGACTTTGGCTCTGACCTTCCTGGCTTCCTTGGGAAGGGGCCCAGCAGTGTCCCCACTCTGGCAGGCACCCCGCCCAGGGGCTGCTCAGACCCTGGGGGGAGCACCAGCTGCTGCTTTCAACTTAAAAGAAACTGGCTCTGCTCTGGCTTATGTCGGACAGAGCTCTGGGAGGGCTGGCTTCCTCTCAGCTAGCTGGGGGGCCGGAGGCTGCCGGAGATGACCTGCAGGCCTTATCAGCACTTATCTTTCAGTAAAGCCCCTCAGAGGCCTAGCTTTGTGTGTGTCTGGCACTCTGACAGCTCAGGGCAGGGCAGGGCTTTTGTTCCTTGTTCTTCCCGGCTGTTGGGAACTTTGCTGACAGCAAAAATCTATCCCATGAGTTTGTAGCACAGGCTATGGATATGGACACATTTTCTTTCTGAAAAGTGTTTTTTAAATTATAAAGTTAATACACATTTTATATTTTTATACTTATTCTTTTAAAATAATTTCAGGCTTATAGAAATGTGGGAAAGTCCTGCAAAGACTTCCCATATGCTGTTCCCCCAGAGCCCCTCAAGAACAGCATTTGAGAGTGAATCGCAGACATGATGCCCCTCTAGCTTTCAGTGCTTCAGTCTGTATTTCCTAAAGCCGTGACCACAGGCTGATGATCCAGTCAGGAAGTTAACGTGGATACACTGTTTCACCTACCTATTCATGTTTCCCCATTGCCCTGCGGATGTCCTTTTCTGGATTACGCTGTGGGTCGTTGTTGGGTCTCTAGTCTCTAATCTGCAACAGCTCCCCGCTGGCTTTCTGTGTTATGACTTAGACATTGTTGAAGAGTTAGGCCAGTTATTTTTTAGAACTTCCCTGATTTTGGGCTTGTCTGACCTTCTTTCAGGATTAGGCTGGGCAGAATCCCACAGGAGGTCCTGTCAGGAGGCCCCATAATGTCCTCACGTGATTAAGTGGTGTCTGCCAGGTTTCTCCAAGGTCAAGTTACAGTTTTCCCTTCATGATCAATAAGTATCTTGTGAATATCCTATTTCTCATGCACCTTGTACATTTTAGATAATTTCATGAGTGCAGTCCAGGAGAAGGGAAAAACACCACTCTTAGCCAGCATCCGCCCTGCCCCCCATCATCACTATTTTCACAGTGAGTATTCACTCTTCTTACTTTCACTAGAGGCTCTGTTCTCTTTTGCTGCTAATCCTCTAACAGCAGAGATAGTGCTTTCCTACGCCAAGGTGCTCACGAGGCCCTTCCCCCCTCGGTCCCATTCCTGGTGGTGGTGGGTGGAGGGAGAGCACTGTGGGGACTGCCTGAAGCAGAGGTGTGACTCTAATTTAGTTTTTAGGTCTGGCCCAGGGAGGAGGGAGATGTTTTAAGTAGGTGAAGCTTTTTAGTTTCTCAGAACTCAGCACCCTGGGGCCTCCCTTCAGGTGGAGAAGAGGAGAATGAAGGCAGCCACTCAGAAAACCTGGGCCCTCATCACTTGGGGACTATAGAAGGGCCTTTGCCAACCTTGTGTCTGTGAATGTCACCAGGGAGTTTGGTACTTCCTGCCCATCCTCCCGGAGGGACCTGACAGGAAAGAGGGCAAGGTGGCCAATAACAGGTGGGCACTGAGCTGGCTACTGCGGTGGAAGATTGGAGCACTGTTCCATGGGAAAATTTAGGGAAACTTACGTCTCCACGTAGCCCACCCAAGATACAAGGCAGCCGGTGGACTGACACACCAAACTTGAGAGTCAATGACTGGGGCTATTAGTGAGGGTGGCTGGGGTGTGGTAACAGCCCAAGCCTTCCTGCCTGCTGCAGGCACATGGCAGATTGACTTCTGAGGTGCGGGGGACAGAGTGACTTCTGAGAGGCAGGGGTGGGGTGGGTGGGACTATGAGGTGTACACTGTTCATCAGCAAGTCCAGTGAGCTCTACATCCAAAGTACATCCCGTCCACTCATTTCTCTCCAGTTCACCTGCTGCCAGGGCCACTATCCTGGCCTGAGCCACTTCCCTGCCCACCGCCCTGAGGAAGGAGCCTCCTATTGCATCTCACTCTGATGATGAATTTGCCACAGTAGCCAAAATGATTTTTTAAAAATATAATTCAGACTAGCCATTCCCTTGCTTGAAACCCTCCCCCAGCCATCCATGGGGGTAGGGTGACATCCAGGGCTTTGCCCTTGGTTGGTGCCCCGGCACGATGAGGCCACATCCGACTTTACTTGCAATGCAAGAAGTTGGGGAGTGTGTGGATGCTCCCGGATAGAGAAGGAAAGGGAATACAATTCTACTGAACAGATGCTGGTGCCGGTCCCCGAGCTATGTTGTCACACACATACATTTACTTAGTATTGCATCCTGTTCTCCCACCACACCTCACTCATTCACTCCATCCAGGGCACTGGCCTCCTTTCTGTTCCTGGGATCTGCTAAGCTGGCCCCCACTGAGGGACCTGTGTACCTGCTTCCCGTTCTGCCTTGAAGGGTCCTGCCTCCAATTATGCACAGCTGCTGCCACTTGGCATTCAGATCTCAGGTCAGAGGTCAGAGAGCTGAGCACAGACGCCCCCAGTAGGGCCAGGAAGTCCGGCTGGGTGGAGTCTGTATAAAGAGACCTGTGGAGTCCAAAGCAAGCCCAGGGCAGTGGAGGGGTGGGCAGGCTGCAGAGCGTGGTGGGAGGAGAGTGACCTGGGAGTCCGCTTGGTTCTGGGAGTCTTGGGATGGTAGTGCTGTGGGTGGTTGACTCGAGTGCTAGTAAAATTTGTAGGAGTCAAGAAAATAGATTCTGAGCTGGACCTCATGGGGTTACAGACACTGTTATTGAAGTGGGGAATGGTTATTCAGCACAGAGGGCAGAGATCTTGATGCAGATAAAAATGATTTTGGATCACTGTTAGCCCAACTGGTTGGGTTAGCAGAAAAGTCATTAGTTTCCATGGAATGAGCTTTGACCAGATGATTTTTTTAAAAAGATTTAATTTATTTATTTTGGCAGAGAGGAAGGGAGGGAGAAAGAGAGGGGGAGAAATATCAATGTGTGGTTGCCTCTTGCACTCCCCCAACTGAGTACCTAGCCTGTGACCCAGGCATGTGCCCAGCTGGTAATTGAACTGGTGACTCTTTGGTTCCCAGGCTGGTGCTCAATGCACTGAGCCACACCAGCCAGGGACGGCAAGATTAATTTTGAGGGTATCATGAATTAGGGGGGCTCTCCAGGTCTTGGGGCACTGAGAGCAGGTTCTGGTGGGCTCCTCAATGAGGGAAAGGGGGCCAATTATTCAGGAAGCAGCAGAGGGCCCCAACTGTTGGAAATATAAGCAGTGCAATAACTTCTCTTGTGATTCGGGTGTGAGTGATAACAATGAGGGAACAAGGAAAGGGACAGAAAAGCCACCCAAACCATGTCTTTAAATTTCCAGCCATTTCTTTCTTATTATTTTTTAAAAATATATTTATTGATTATGATATTACAGTTGTCCCATTTCCCCCCCTTCACTCCACTCCATCCTACCCACCCCCTCCCTCCCACATTCCCCCCCTATAGTTCATGTCCATGGGTCATACTTATAAGTTCTTTGGCTTCTACATTTCCTATGCTATTCTTACCCTCCCCCTGTCTATTTTCCACCTATCATTTATGCTAATTATTCTCTGTACCTTCCCCCCGCTCCCCCTCCTACTCCCCTCTTAATAACCCTCCATAAGATCTCCATTTCTGTGGTTCTGTTCCCATTTTAGTTGTTTGCTTAGTTTGCTTTTGTTTTGGTTTTAGGTGTGGTTGTTAATAACTGTGAGTTTGCTGTCATTTTTACTGTTCATATTTTTTATCTCCTTTTTCTTAGATAAATCCCTTTAACATTTCATATAATAAGGGCTTGGTGATGATGAACTCCTTTAACTTGACCTTATCTGAGAAGCACTTTATCTGCCCTTCCATTCTAAATGATAGCTTTGCTGGATACAGTAATCTTGGATGTAGGTCCTTGCCTTTCATGACTTGGAATACTTCTTGCCAGCCCCTTCTTGCCTGTAAGGTCTCTTTTGAGAAATCAGCTGACAGTCTTATGGGAACTCCTTTGTAGGTAACTGTGTGCTTATTTCTTGCTGCTTCTAAGATTCTCTCCTTGTGTTTAATCTTGGGTAATGTAATTATGATGTGTCTTGGTGTGTTCCTCCTTGGGTCCAGCTTCTTTGGGACTCTCTGAGCTTCCTGGACTTCCTGAAAGTCTATTTCCTTCCTTTGTCAGATTAGGGAAGTTCTCCTTTATGATTTGTTCAAATAAGTTTTCAATTTTTTGTTCTTCCTCTTCTCCTTCTGGTACCCCTATAATTCGGATGTTGGAACGTTTCAAGATGTCCTGGAGGTTCCTAAGCCTCTCCTCATTTTTCTGAATTCTTGTTTCTTCATTCTTTTCTGGTTGGATGTTTCTTTCTTCCTTGTGGTCCACACCATTGATTTGAGTCCCAGTTTCCTTCCCATCACTGTTGGTTCCCTGTACAATTTCCTTTGTTTCTCTTAGCATAGCCTTCATTTTTTCATCTAGTTTGCAACCAAATCCAACCAATTCTGTGAGCATCCTGATTACCAGTGTTTTGAACTGTGCATCTGATAGGTTGGCTATCTCTTCGTTGCTTAGTTGTATTATTTCTGGAGCTTTGATCTGTTTTTTCATTTGGGCCATTTTTTTTGTCTTGACACGCCTGTTATGTAAAGGGGCGGAGCCTTAGGTGTTCACCAGGGCAGGGTAACGCTGGTTGCTGAGCTGTGACTCTATATGTCAGGGAGGGGCCGAGAGGGAGCAATGGCTGTTGCTCCACTCTCTGCCGGATTTCAGCCACTCCCTTTGCTACCCACAATCAAATTGTGCCCCTCGGGTGCTGATTCCTGAGTGAGTGGGCCCGTGCACACTCCAGGCCCCCATGGGTCTCCCCAACGAACTCTCCTGTGAGGCTGGGAGCCCCTGCTGCTGCCACCTCAACCCCCACAGGTGTTTTCAATCAGAGGTTTGAGGCTTTATTTCCCCCGTGCTGGAGCCCTGGGTTGTGTGGTCTACTTCACTCCCCCAGTGCCCCTCCTAGTCTATTTGCACTCGAACATGGGACTGCAGGGTCCACCAGCCGCTGCCCTGTGAGATCTGCTAGCTGCCCCTTGCCCACCCTGCTCCACAATATGCCACCTTGCTGGGTCCGCCAGCCCTCGCCTTACCGCAAGTCCTCGCCACCCGGCTGCCCATCTCTGCCCCTCCTACCGGTCTGGATGAATGTTTCTTCTTTATCTCCTTGGCTGTTGGACCTCCATACAGTTCGATTTTCTGTCAGTTCCAGTTGTTTTTTGTTTTTAAATTGTTGTCCTTCTTTTGGTTGCACGAGGAGGCACAGTGTGTCTACCTACGCCTCCATCTTGGCCAGAAGCCACCTAATTTTCCAGCCATTTTCAATGTCAGGGAATTGAGCTACTGGTCCACTGGTGTGCACCTGTATGTTGGGGGACAGTCTCCCAGTTCTAATACTCTGTCTCTTTTTGATAAAATGTCCATACACCGTGGTCTGGTCAGATGTGGTCCTTGGTGGTTCTCCTGTAATAGGCTTGGTAAGCTTTAAGTGAAAGCCTGGCACCTTAACCCTGTTTCTGCTGCTTCTCACTCATGATGCTGTTTTGTGGTGCACTTGATTATTTTTCACTGGGTCACTTGTTGCCTACCTGTAGGGATTCTTTTCTCTCTTGCTCTTTTTTAATCCTTACGAAGGCTATGTTTATTGAGGGGAGAGAGAGAGAGAGAGAGAGAGAGAGAGAGAGAGAGAGAAGCATTAATGTGAGAGAGAAACATTGATTGGTTGCCTCCCACAAGCACCCTGACTGGGGATTGAACCCACAACCTAGGTATGTGTCCTGATTGGGAATGGAACCTGTAAACTTTCAGTGTACTGGATGACATTCCAACCAACTGAAACACCAGGCCAGGGCTTGTAGGGATTCTTTGAGGCTTAAAATGAGGGAATGTCTTCAGGTAGCACCTGTATTTTCCTCTGCCACCCAAGGCCACTGTCCATGTAGAACATTTTTAACTAAATTAACAGCTTGAGGTTTTGTATATTTGGCTGCAAACACCAGTGAGAGCGAGTCTGTGGGTGTAACTTTTCAGGGAAGATTTTCCCTCCTCCTGCTCAGCATGGAGACAGCTTTTCTTTGCAGCTTCTGGAGGAGGGGTGGGGCAGCCTCATGGATCCCACTTTCATATTAGACTCCCAACCTTGGGTGGTCCTTAGGTGTCATCTTTTCCCCCCAAGAGCTCTATGAGACTTTAAAAATTGGAGCTCAAATGTGCCAAGTTCAGCAAAACCCTGGGGAAAAAGAGCTTCAACTCACAGCTATCCCTTTGGGTTTGTGATTTCATTTAGATTTGGTGTGATAATGATCAAATCTTTGATGCCTTTAAAAAGTAAGATGAAAAGAAAACATTATCAGCATTTTTGGTTGTTCTCAGTGGGAGGTGGGGTTAAATACTAGCCAACCATAGCACCAGAAGTCTTAGTAACTCCTCATTGGGACCTTCATGCTGGTCACCTTTCCCTTGGGTGTCACCTTATCAGTCATGTGGGCAGTGGCCTGGTGGTAAAACTGTGTTGCCTCACGTGGATTTTGCCCTCTCTGATCCTCATAGGTGCCTTGCACCGTAACTCATGAGCTGAGCGATTCCTGAGTACTCAGCAGTTGGGCTAAGCAGTGAGCTGTTGGTGGTTGTGGGGAAGCAGCTTTCTTTCCCTTACTCCTCCCATTCTAACATGTTTTGAGAGGCTTGCTTGGAACAGAGGGGCTTCTACTCTAGAAATTTGAGACAATGCCAGAGAAAGACAATGTTCTTTTGCTGGAGGCATGAGAAAGAGTCTAACAAAGGACTTTATACTCCAAGGTTTTCCAGCAAGATCCCAAAGACAGCATTTTCCCCTTAATCTGGCTTTAAACAGATTTAAGTAACTTGCCCATCCCATCCCCAGAAAGGAGGGTTTCATTTTATTATTATGGATTGTACCTGTCAACAATCATTCTTAGAGCCACTGGCTATCACGGGTCCTTTATAGTTTGTGTGTGTGTGTGTGTGTGTGTGCGTGCACCGGTGTGTCTGCTATAGGTGATGGAGGACTCAGAATTCCCCTGTCCATCAGAATTCTCACCATAGTCCCTGTTAAGACAAACTATTTAGACTGGTGGATGCTACACAAAATTCAGGACTCAGAAATGCCCTGCAACTTACTGAGTGGTTTTTAAATAATTTACTTAACTTTTCCATTCATTGAAAGTGACAACAACACATCCCTCATTGGGTGGTTGTAGGTGTCTGACTAGATGGAGCATGTGGACGGGCTCTGAAGCCAGCCACTGGGCTCTGCTGCTGTCTTGACTAACTGCACTTCTGCCTGTGCTGAGCATCTCCTGGGTTAGGTTCTCTGTGCTAAACACAGGGCGTCCAGAGCTGAGTGGGAGATGGCTTTGTGTTTCTGGTCAGCCCGACTCATTGTAAGGCCTTGTAGTGCGTCTTGGGTGTGGCACCTTTAAAACACATGAGTTTGAAAGTACAGCTTCCCACAGCGGTAGTTAGACTTCAAGAAAAATCATAGACAATATAAAGATAATAATACTTTGCATTTTAAAATTTTCACAGTATTTGAATGTTAAGTCAGTTGAATCTCAAATTAGTCATGAGTAGTGGGTAAAGTAAGTGTATCTCCATTTTACAGCTGAAATTCAGAGAAAACCAGGCTTTCATGTGAGAGTGACCTGCCAGGCCTGTAAGTCAGGACCTAAGCATGGCCAAGAGGTACTGCTGGCGCTCCAGGTAAAAACTGTCCCGCGCTGGCCTGGTCGTCCGGTGTCTTGTTAGAAACAATGGTGTCAAGAATTCTTTGACGGAGGAATGTAGTCGTTTTATTCTGCCATGTTAGCTATGAAAGCTGACTGACCCTTCCCCGATAATCCCTCCGAGTCCATCCTCAGGTCTTCTGAGGTGACACAGTTGAGAACGCTCTCAAGGTGAACTTCGTCATGCTAAGCGCTCCTACTAAAATTAATGATCAAGTTTCCCTGCTCATACTGACTGCCAGGGAAGCCAGTTTTAAGGTGGCCCCTTCGAGAGTGTAGGACTCGATACATGATAGTACGTATCATGTTTTTTCCGTGTTATGTCTCCACTCTGGCTTTTCCTTTTCCTCACATGCTCTTCTTATGTGCGTCAGTTATGGTGGTGTGCTTTACGGTGCCTACTGAACTGCCTAAAAACTTTTAGAAACAAGTTCTCTAATAATAAGAAAAGAAATGAATGCGTAAATGAATAAATAAATAAATAAATAAATAGGGTTAGAATACATGGTACAAGTGGTAGAGGTTCAAAGAACTTGAGAACCAAATGTTATATGGGCTAAACTAGTCATCGAATGCTTAATGGAAGCAAGTGATATTTGAGGTCAGATGAGTTCAAAGTAAATATGGAAATGATACCAAGTGAAGAAAGCAATTTGAACAAAAGAATGAAGTTGGGAGTGGGTGTGGCATTTGCTTAGACTTAAAGGCCTGTATGAATACATAGTGGGAGGCAAGAGTGGTATGTAAGTGCAGCCAGTTGGTGGATAAAAGCTGGATAGAGAAGTTGAATTTGATTCAGAAAACAAAGAAGGCTTCTTATTAGACATGGTGGATTACGCACATGTGTTTATCTCCTGTCCCTTCAGAGAAACTCACTAAGATGACAATAAAGGAAACACTAGGGCCAACATTTCAGTGGGAGACAGATTGATTGGAGAAGTCTAGGAAAGACAGAGAGTCCCCGGGGAGGTAGTAACAGACAGAGTGGGGCCCCAAATGTCTCTTCTAAGTGTTGGAAAAGGGGAGAGAGGTGAGAGAAAGGCTTGCTTGTCGCTCAGAGCCTGTCAGGTCTCAAGGGCACCAGATACCATGAAAGGTGGAACCAAAAACCAAGGGTTGATATCGGTCTGGGTGAAGCTGCCTATTTACCCCAGCAACTACCACCCCTCCCCTAAGGAGGCTGGAGACTTACCTGTGAGACATCGAGCATATCAGCTCTGGGCCAGAGCACACCCGGCCCAGCAGAAATAAGAAGGGTCAGACACTGAGCCGCCAGTAGGAAAGTCTTCATAGTGAGTGGCGGGTGCTCCAGCTTTCTCATTAAACTTCTTTGCTCTCAGAGCATCGGAAGACAAACATATCACTGGCTCTATCACAGGCAAAAGTGCCCTGTCACCACTGCTGCCTGTGGGCTGTGTCCAGGGAAGGCAGGTGTCTTTGATTTGATCTTTGACCCACTGCAAGTTTTCCTATTGCAGCGATTAAGTGCATGGTAAAAACCAGAAGCCCCAAAGGAATGATCCTTCTCCATGACTGAATGTCAAGACTAACAGGTCTAGACGATTTTAAGGGAAGGTTTTCTAGCATTGCTCCAAGACACAGCCCACAGTCACTTAATCTAGGTGACTCCCCAAACCAGGTCCCATCATAGGGGTGCCTTCTGTTGGTCCCCACTCATGGCTCTGTCCCTTAGCAAAGCAACTGAAGGCTCTAAAGCTCTAAGGGAGGGTGGGGGTGGAGGGGACAAGTGGTTGGTGACTCCTGCCTTGAACTCAAGAAACTTCACTGCTTTCACTGCCCGGCGGTGCAGAGGAAAGAATTCAGGGCTGAGACCCGCTTCAAGAAAAACTACAAAGGAGGCCCCAGCTGTGGCATCTAACGTAAGATACGCAAGCCTTGTGGGAGGCTTTAACTTCTCAAAACCTGTCTGCAGGCTGCTACCCTGCTTGCTCCAAGTTTCAGAAGTTACTTCCTTTTTTATCCTTTTGTTTATTTGTGCTTCAGTCTAAGGTACTTCAAAGTGTGGCCATAGTGCTCACTTTCTCTTTACAACTTGCTCCTTTTCATGTTGCTATTAGCTAATTTCAAAGACAGCATTAGATTGTGATACTAGCACATTTTTTTCAGCTATGAAATTGAAGTTTATTCATAGGCAAAAATAACAAGACATGGGTGGCTCCAAGTTGAGGAGGTGGGAGGGCATGTGAGGTACATGTCTAAGGTAAGGATGGGACAGGAGGGCACAAAATAGCCTCAGACGCTGATATGGGAAGGAAGAAAGAGAAAGAAAGAAAAAGTAGAAAAGTTGTGCTGCCAGACGATTATTTTGTGGCAAGGCAAACATTTCCTCATTCCAGAACTACTTGCCACTCACAGGGGCTGCCCTTGCTCTGCGACGGAATACTGTTGCTGGGGGGAGAGACGACCTGATATCCGATCTGAACCCCACTGGAAGAGCCCCGCCTCTGTGGCAGAGAGAGCGTACCCGTGTTTGTTTGCGTGCACAGCACACGCGTCGCCAGTCCACAAGACTTTAACCTGCTAGGAGTGCTGAGTTGTTAGCTAAACCCGACATCAGGCGCAGGGTTTTCAGGGCCTCTTTTCGATGGGTTAAGCCTGCTCTTGGTAGCTGAGCACGCAATGGGAAACATGAAGTTTAGTTCTGGGAGCCTATCGGGGGTCTCAGGGGAGCAGCTTGGGAGGAAGGTATCTGATTTTTCATGGCCAAACTGGGAATGCCCCGGTAACTGGCTGGGAACCATTCTGGCTGCAGGCAAGCCCCACTGTTCTCCGCCAGGGCCCGGAGGCGGAGGCGAGCAGTAGTAGTTCTCCCTCTTGAAAGACTCACTGATAAGCTTGGCATTGATTCAAAGGACCAGAATTATTTTTCATTAACCAAAGTAGGCACTGCTGTAAGAGTTTGATTTTTACCAATCTACCTCCAGCAAGATTAGATCAGACACCAAGATGAAAGTGTTTGAGATATTATCCGATGTCAAGAGAGCACACATGTGTGTAAAGCAGAGAGATGTGTCATAACCCACAAGTACATTCTGCCCAACCCCCTCTCCTTGCTCTAAATCGAGACCCTTACCCTATGACATCAGTGGTGGGGAAGTTTGAGGCTTTTTTTGGTGTGGGTTCCCAGCTTTTATTTATTTTTGTCACTGACACAATGCCTCTTAAGCAACTTTTTTGTGGTTTCAGGCCCGATGCTGTTCTTAGTTGTAAAAATCTAATGGGTGACAGATTTTCGTTAAATCTCCTACAGTTTTCCCTCTACATCTTGTTGGTGCAAAGACATTTTTATACCTTCCAATGGAAACTTCTGACACCTTGCAGGGTGTGTGAAGGGCAGGCTGGGCTAGTGACCATATATGTAAGGATATGCTAGGATTTGCTACAAAAACAATCGAGCCCCAAATCTCAGTGGTTTAAAAGGAAACACTTATTTCTCGTTCACATCATGGCATTATTACAGGTTGGCCACCACTCTGCTCCACGTCAGCTGTGCTCTGGGGTCCAGGCTTAAGGAGCACCTCGGACTGGAACTTGCTGGGGTAACAGAGGGAAGAGAGATACAGCCAGCCACACACTGGCTTTGAATGCTTCTGCCTGGAGGGTGCACATTTGACTTCTGCCTCCGTTTCATTGACTACTGTGGGTTACCTGGCCAGTCCCAAGTTCCAAGGGGAGGGAGTACCAAATCCTCCCTGAAGGAGTGGCAAGCCTGATATTACGTGGAGCCAGCAGGACTAACACTGAAGAGGGTCCTTCTGTCCACTCTTGGTCTCTGGCCTGAAATTAATGGACAACGCTTACCTATATATACAAGTTCTTAGGAAAAGCCTAAAGATGATTATTCTTTTGTGGGAGGCACCCTGCAAGCCTGGCATTACTACTCACCAAAGGAGCATACAGAGTGAAGAATATTTTCTTTCAGTCCCACCCTGTCTTTGAAGATGAGCCACACATGAAAATCCCAGTTCAGGCCTAGGCCTGCCTGGCCCTGGCCAAGCCACACTCTCCTCCCAAGCCTGGGAGAGCCCGCCTGTGTACCCTGGGTGGCCCAGCCCTCCGGAGGCATCTTCCTCAGGAGAGCAGAGGCCCCTCCATCCCATCTGGACCCCAGAGCCCAACCATCTTGGCCAAGGCTGCCCAGGGTGTCAGTCAAACTCAAGAATATTCTTTTAATACTGAATAACCATGTAGGGCTGGCAGGGCTCCCTCTGCCTGACAGATGGTGAACACATGCCTCAGGCAGCCCAGCTCTGCACATCAATCTCTCTCTGCTGGCTTTCAGCACATCCTTTCAGCCAAGGGCCCTCTCTAGCTTGAGCTCATGATTGTAAGGCATGGTCTCTTCTGGGGGGTGTGGAGAGATTTTGGGGAGGAGGGGCAGGAAGTTCGGGTGTTGCTATCAGATGTTGTTAGGTAGATAATCAGATTTTCCCCTGGCTGTATCTGGCTGGCCCTCTGCTGATTGGCCACCATAGCGGCTCCTACTGTGTGGGCAGAGGGGCCTAGAAATCATGCCAACAACTGGGAACCATTTTGGGATTGTAAGATCGGACTCTTCCCATTATAACCAGGCTTTTCTTGTACTTTGGGCTTCATAATCAATCTTCTTTCACATACCCTTACGAAGCTGGAGCATGTTGGAGAAGACAGCTTGTATGATTTCTCAGTGATTGTTGAGAGGGAGGGGGATTTCTGTGAGCCTTGGTGGCACCTGGAGATGTGGGCATGCAAGGCAGGCAAGCAGCCTGCTCAGTTGTGGGCCAGGCACCTGGTTAAGGTCTGAGCATCTGAGCCACCCCAAGTGCTCGGCTCATGGCCATGGCCTGAAAGACCATCCACACATCAACAGAGTCTAGATCCCTTTCCCCAGAGCTCCAGCTCTACTTCTGGACATCCATCTGCCTTCTGGATGTTCCCATTTGGGTGTTTTGCAAGCATCTCAAACTTCCTACGTCCAAAATCAAACTCATGATTTATAATCTGAAGCTTGCTTTTCCTCCAGTTTTTACAATCTCAGTAAAAGTTGCCACCCTCTCCCTTTGCTCAAGGCAGGAAGCTGGAAGTCAATCTTGGTTTTCTCCACTTCTCTCCTCCATCCATCCTACCTTTCACACATCTGCTCCACCAGCAAATCCTTTCCAATATGCCTCCAACCTGTATCTTGAGTATGTAAACTTCTCTTTGCCTTTAGTGTCACCTGTCCTTATGCAAGCCTGTGTCACTTCACCCCAGGTGTTACAATAGCATCACTTCCGCCCTTGTCCCATCCCCAAGCCACCCTGATCCATTCTCCTTGCAGCTGCCACTGGGATCTTCCAACATAAACTGGGCTCTGTCAGCATTAGGCCAGGAGCCCTTCAGTGACAAGAGACCTAACCTCTTCTTCATGATGTGCTCAGGCTGGGTCCTGGCTCACATTCCCGCCCCAGGGTGAGCTGCTGTGCTCCCTTTCTTCCAGAAACACAGGTCCCTTGCAGTTCTTTGATTTTACCCAAAGTCTTTCCAGTCTCAGGGACTCTGCACATGCTTTAGCCACTGTCTGGATTGTGCTTGCTGCCTCTCCACGTAACTGACTCTTTTTGGTCATTGAGGCATCAGCTCAGAAGTTCGTAGCTTGAGAGAGATGCAGAGATGACTCAGGAAGGGTGATCAGAGGCTCATTGCCAGGCAAGGGTTTGTAGAAAGACTAAATATCTGGGGTGGGTGGGCTGAAGCTGCCCTGTAAGGCAGGGGTGTCAAACTCATTGTCACTGGGGACCACATCAACCTTGCAGTTGCCTTCAAAAGGCCAAATGTAATTTAGGTCTGTATAAATGTAACTACTCCTCAACAGTTTGGTGAGAGCTCAGTGCTGCTGCCGGGCAGAAACAAGGTGCCGGCCAGATAAAACAAGGTGGAGGGCCGGATTCTGCCCGCAGGCCTGTGTTTGCCACCTGTGGTGTAAGGCATTAATGGGTGGGTTGGAATGCAGACTCGCTCAAGGCAGTGGACCAGATAGAAAGGTGATACAAGAAGCCAAGTGAGAGTTTAGAAAGGGCCTGAATTGGGCAGGTGGTCTAACTTCGGCAGAGTAATATGGGGCGCACAGCAGATAGGTGGTGGAAATAGGTCCACCTGTAATTGCTGACCTATCATCTGAAAACAACCTGTGTCTGAGGAGGAGGAAAACCGTGCCAGCTGCTTTTCTTCTTGCATCCCGCTCACTGGCTCTCCCCCAGGGGCTGGCATTTCCAGCTTAGTTGATTCTAAGGGATCATTTTACACCTAAGGTTTGGGGTGGTTACATCTATGGTTTGGACTTTCTTGCCTGGGATTTGGGGTAAATTACCAATGCTTAACTTAAATGACTCTGATGTCTTGCACATATGCTGGAAGAAAAGAAAGCAATGGCAGAAAGTGGCCAAGTCCTTCCACAGGAAGAGCTGCAAGATTCTCAAGAGTCTAGTTTGCCCCCCACCTGGCCCCTGAAGGAAAGCCTGTGCTCTCAGGAGCAGTCTCTGCCGGAACATCCTGAGGCCATCTGTCCAGCACCCCAGTCAAGTAAAAACCTTCCAGAAAGCGATGTGAATCACTGCTTACCAAATATAGTATGATCTGTGTGTGCGCACGGGGAGGGTCTGAAGCCAGGACCAGCCCTCCATGTATTTGAAGTCTGTTTTCACATTGTTCATTGACACTGAATTTTGCTTTCATGTGTTTCCTCCTGTACTGGCTCATCTTCCACCTCAACCCACCACCTGTTTTTTCTGTCCCTGGCTTGTCTACCTCCTGGATGAGTGGCGAGCTACTTGAGATAGTGCCGAGGCAAAGGTCTTATTTTTTTCCCCCTTAGTTTGAATTGATCTGCTGAAGAGAAGGTTTCATTATTTTATAATTCTTTATTCATCATGGAACATGCAAAGTCATATTTATTGGGGAATGAAAAGAAAATACTAATTTTGAGAGATAGCCCAGAGGCTCTAACAAGATATGGAGAGGTAGAGATGGACTGGGAGGAACAAGGAGTCACTGGTCACTGTCTGGGTCACAATCCACTTAAACAGCTATGCAAATGCAGGGCTTAGGGAATTTAAATATTTATGATGCTTGAGACAAAACCATCATTAGATATTTAAAAAAAAAAAAAAACAAGCACAGTGGTACTCTGTTCTGCAGGCACTTTTTGTAGACAGTGAATGATTTCTTATTCTATAGGACATGCTCAAACCCTAAGTAAATTCACATTGGAGCAGATCATTTTATTTTAGGTAATATATCTATAAACCAAGATTTGCCCCCCGAGGAGCAAAAGGCAGGAAGCTGGGATTGGTCCATTGTGGTACCGTATTCAGTGCCTGGCTCATTCTGTGAGATTCGGAGGAGATACGGGGGACATGGGCTTGACTGAGAGTTACATCGCAGATTCCCCCACAGTGCTTATCCTTGTATGAAGCTCAGAAAATATACATGAATTTTTTCAGGGGCTTAAAATTGTATCTATTTCTCCCCCTCCATTTCTGTTTTTAATAGGCAAAATGTACAATATTTAAGCATATACAAT
Organism: Desmodus rotundus; assembly: GCF_022682495.2. NCBI lineage: Eukaryota > Metazoa > Chordata > Mammalia > Chiroptera > Phyllostomidae > Desmodus > Desmodus rotundus. The sequence goes on from NC_071387.1 coordinate 78,576,950, forward strand.
ATTGAAAGAGGTATACAATGAACAATAAGTTATTTTTCTACTCCTGCCCGCCCACCAATCTCTGTTGTCAGTTGCTCTTCTCTCAGACCAGAGACGGCCACACGTGTTGTGTGAATGTGTGTGTCTGTGATACGGTAAAGAACACAACTGGTAGCATGCTACATCCACTGCTCTGTACCCTTCATAGTTTGCTTAAATGTTTCCTTTTGGGATTGAAATTCCCTAGTAAATAAATAAGTGAGCCCAATTAGGGAACACTTCTGTGAGCTCCTAGTAGTAGCAGCTAATATGAGCTTGGTTTGCACTGTGTGTTTCACATCTCAGTTGCTGAAGGAAAAGAACCACGATGAATTTATTTCCCGACTTTCTTTCAGCTTCCTTAGTATTAATTTCCATTTTCTCATGACTGTTCAGTGTCTCTCGCCTTTCCTTCTCTTTTCTCCCACAGTTTCTGCCCTTCTCTCTCTCTCTTGCACGCTCTCTATTTCAGCTTGGCCCCCTACGAGCTGTTTCTGCTGCCCCTGACATGTTCTCATTTCATTCTGGCAACTTTTCTTCTCCCTGATGAGTTAGCCGGGCTTTGCATGAGGCAGCCCCTTCAAGTCAGTGATTGACACAAGATGCTCTTTTTGGCAATGGAAGGTCTATCTTTTTGGTAAAATATAATAGTACAGAGGATTCTGCTCAGAGCTGATGCTATTGCTGGTCTGTAGGGAGGGGTTGCTCATCCTCTGGCTTTCCGGGGCTGGGGTGGACAGAAGGAGGTAGGAGTGACTTCTCTAGCGTGTCAGAAAAGGTGTCAGCCACTAGGTGAAATGAGGGTTTGTTGTCACCTTGTCCCCCTTATCCAACAGTGAGCAGTTGTCTATGAGACACAGAGAGAAGGAAGAAAGGAGAAGCAGATGGTCATGGGAGCAAAAAAATGCAATATGGGAGACACTGAATAACCCTGAGAAAATGGAAGTTAGTTACAGAAGGAAGCTTCTGCAGGAAGGAGATGACTCGGTGCACCTTTAAGCCTCCTACAGGGGTGTCCATCCGGCAGCTATGGGCTATGTGTGGCCCAGGATGGCCATGAATACAGCCCAGCACAAAGTCATAAGTTTACTTAAAACCTTTTTTTGCTCATCAGTTATCGTTAGTGTTTGTGCATTTAATGTGTGGCCCAAGACAACGCTTATTCTTCCAGTATGGCCCAGAGATGCCAAGAGGTTGAACACCCCTCCAGGATTTCCTATCTCTCTATCCTTGCATAGACGCTGTGTTCAGACATGAGTTATGAGTGTGGCCTTTGTGCACCCAGAGGTCAAGAGCAATGTGAACAAGTGGAGAAGGGGTAGGCTGGTAGAAAGGGGGCAGGTGGGAGAAGCAGGGCCCTGGGGCAAGGAGAGAAGTCTGAGGTGGTGGATCCGTAATATAGAAAACAGGGCACTGCGTTTGCTGCTCAGCCAGGTCTTTGTTCAGAGGCCAGGGGTGCCGGGTGCACAGGCAGTTCCTCCTCCTGTCAGGCTGCAGTGGGACAGAAACCAAGGTGCTCTGCAAATGTGTTTGGGCACAGTGGACATGTCCTTCAGGTGCAGCCCCAAAAGCTTCCCCTCAACGAAGGCTTCCCTAAGCATCCTGCCCCGTCCCCATATTTCTGACTCCTCCTAGCTGTGTTTTTTTCCCCAGCAGTGGTCACCTGCTAACATGCTAGTTTCCTTGCTATTTTATTGTATTTATTGTATTATTTTACTTTTTAGTGCTTTCTACCTTCCTCCATTAGAATGTAAACTCTACCAGGGAAGAGATTTTAGTCTGATTTTTTTTCTTCCTATTTTGTTCTCTGTAGTATCCCCAGTGCACAGGGGAGAGCCTGGAAACTTAGTAGGTGCTCAGTAAGCATTTGTTGAATGAGTGAGTGATTGAGTGAGTGAGTGAGTGAATGAATGAATGAATGAATGAACAGACAGTTAATACGAGGACACTTTGTGATATAACCCGGGCAGGGAAGCAATGGGTGTTTCCTTAGCAAAATCATGCCAAGCTTATTATTCCATAAGAAATATGGCCAGCATTACATGAATTGAAGGAATGTGAGTATCTTATAGAGATAAGAAAAGAGCATCTTAGGAATGAAATCAGTCCTTGCTGAAGCATGACATGTTTGCTTTTGGATGTTTTCAGAGCAAATCAGCTGCAGTGGAATGGAAGCTGCTCACCATTCTGCTGTACTCACCTGCCCCCTCCTTCCCAGAGCTCACCACTAAGGACCTCCAAGGCCTGGGCCTTCCTTATCTGAATGGTGGGATGGCTCTTCTCAGGGAAGAAAAGAGAATGGGGCCGGAAGAAGGTGACAGTTTAGGAGTTCTTCCCTCCTCCCAGGAGTGAGGCCTGAGGGGGTCCCCCACCCTATCGCACCACTTTTCCATTGCCTAGAGAAAATATTCAGGGCTGCAGGTTTGATTTTCTCATCTCCCTCCCAGGCCCACAATGGGTCTCATATTCCTGTTCACCTCAGGCACCTTGTCTGCCTCAGTCAGTTCTTAACTTCCTCAGCTTCCAGCCTTGTCTCCCTGACTCTCCCATGTTCTGAGGGGTTGATCCCCCACTTCCCCAGTCTTCTCTGAGCATCGTCATGGTGTCCAGCCTTTATGGGAGCTGGTTTGCTCTGAACTGAGTGTGGAGCGCCCCACTTGCTGTTGTAAAGGCAGATTTTTCTCTTATACTCCGGCCCTCAGGGTGGGAGGTGGAGCTCAGTGGCTTCCTTACACCTTGTTTCTGCTTCTCGATGTCTCTGTGCCTCTTCTTATGCAGAGTCCTGCTCCTTTGAAGATCAAGACAAGCAGTTATGCCCCTTCTGGCTTCTTTCTTGGACAGTGGGACTCCTAGTCCTGTCCTCCTGGTTGCTACTGTGTACAGACTTGGGCCTGTAATCTGCCCCTCCACCCCAGTTCAGGTCCATTCTCAAGGACTTCAATATCCATGTGGATGACCCATCTGACCCCTTGCCTACTTGAACTTGACATTTTTCCATGAATAAAGCTTTTTTTCCCTCCATTTTAAGCAGCCACTCCCAAGGTCACCCAAGATCTTGTCATTCAGAAGTGGTTTTATCCAAATCTCATTTTCAAACATCCTATTATCTGGAAAGCCCTCCCTATTGTTCTGGTCTTCTAATTGCTAACTAATCCATCTCACTGAGCCTTCTAATCCTTGTATATTCCACCTATCAGTAAGTCTGGTCAGAGGTCCACTTAACTCCTTACCCACTTGGATTTCCTGATCTTATGAAGAACCATCTCCTTGCTCCCCCTCTGGAATACTCTGCGAGGAAGACTGCATTTTCCAATCCGTGTGGCCCTTCCACAGGCTCATCTACAATGTGCCTTTGTCACTGTCCATTGAGAGCTGCAGTCTAACTCTCTATCCTTGAATCTGAACTGGCTCATGACTCGATTATAAGTAAAAGAATGCAGTGGAAATAGCAGTGAGTGAATTATAAAGCTGACTTAGAGATGGCCATTCAGCTCTCATCCAATTCTTTTGGGTTCCTCACTCTGGGGAAGCCAGCCAACCAAGTAAGGAGTGCATCACCCTAAAATGTCCATACTCCTCCTTATAGTGATGGAGGACCATGTGTAGGCTCCTGGATCAGCAGTCTCAGTGGACCCAGCCTTCCAGTCACCCCCACCTAGGAGCCAGATGTGCGAGTGAAGCAGACTTTGAACTGGCCTATTTGCCAGCTGAGTACCACTGAGTGACTTCTGTCATGCCCTGAGGAGCAGAAGAATCACCCAGCTGAGCCCTGCCTGAATTCCCAACCTGCGAAACAAAATAAAAAAAATATAGCTGGTGTGGCACAGTGGATTGAGCGCTGGTCTGTGAACCAAAGGGTCACTGGTTTGATTCCCAGTCTAGGGCACATGACTGGGTTTCCGGCCTGGTCCCCAGTAGGGGGTGTGTGAAAGGTAACCACACTTTGATGTTTCTTTCACCTCTCTTCGCCCTCCATTCCCCTCTCTAAAACTACATAAATAAAATCTTAAAATATATATATATATATATATATATATATAATATATATATACACACACACTTTTTTTTAAGTCACTAGGCTTTGGAAGATTTTTCATGCAGTAATCACAGCAGTAATACTGTATTTGAAAACTTTAGCTTGGTTGAACACAATCTGTGTCCTACCCCCGAGCAGCTAGAGAAAATTACAAAGTAGGGATGACTGACCTTACTTTAAACATTAGATGGACATCAAGCCTAACCATCCTGCTGTGCTTGTCTGTGAGCTTACCCCTTCCAGAGTCATCTATTTCATATAGTACCCCTGCCTCAAATCTCCTCCACTCCCTTTCCTAAGTCATCCAAGGAGAGATGTCAAACAGGCAGCTGGATCTCTTATGAGTTTGGAGTTCAGGAGAAAGGTTGGGGTTAGAGATAAAAGTTTGAGAGTCACCAGGATATAAATGGCATTTAAAATGGGGAAACTGAATGATATCACTAGGAGGGGTGTGAATGGGGAAGGGAAGAAATTCAAGAAGTAGCCCTCAAGCTCTCCAAGGTTTAGAGATCCAGTGGAGAGAGCCACGAAATGCACTGAGAAAGATGCCCACAGTTAGAGGACAGCCAGGAGAGCATATTCCAAAGACTGACAAGAGAATGTTCTCCAAGGGTGAGTTCCTGAACAGATGCTAAGAAGATAAGGGGAAGATAAGTGGAGGGATCAGTCTTTGACACCTGAAACTTTCTTCATGGCAATAGAAAGTGGCAGCCAGAAAGTGTGCACAGATGCTTCTGGATTCTAGATTAGATGGTGGGAAGATGAGGGAGCATCCAATTGACGGTGTCTATTTTCTCTGTGAAATATACATGTTTAATAAGCATCTCAGCCTTTATATGTCTACAACACAACTCCTTCCTCACCTCCAATCCCACTCCTTCCTCAGCCTTTCCCAGCTGAGTTAGTGGTTTGCCCACCCACCTGCTGCTTTGACCAGAAACACCTGGTTTCTTACTTTCTCTCATACCCCATATCCAATCCAACAGTTTGTCTTTCTAGTTCTACCACAACAGTGTGCCTCAAAAATCTGATCCAGGCCTGGCTGGTGTGGCTCAGTTGGTTGGAGCATAGTCCCATAATGAAGATTATGGGTTTGATTCCCAGTCAGGGCACACACCTGAGTTGTGGGTTAGATCCCTGGTCTGTGTGTGTATGGGAGGCAACAAATTGATGATTCTCTCTTGCATCTTTGTCTCTCTCTCTCCCTCCCTCTCTCTCTAAAAGCAGTGAAAAAATGTCCTCGGGTGAGGATTAAAAAAAAAATCTGATTCCTTCCCACTGATTCTGTCACCTTCCTTGAGCCACACTGTCCATTACCTGATTACCACTCTTGCTTATCTCTCTTCCTTTTCCCAAATCCATTATCCACAGTGCTGTAAAAGGAGAGAAACTTAACAACCACAGATCAAATTTGACACTCCCCCACACATACCTAGAACCCTGCAGTGGTTGCCATCATACTTAAAATCTCAATGCTATGGGGACCAATAGGCATTGATTTTGGATTTGGCAAATGTCGGATTTGGTGAAATAGAGGACTCAGCTGGAGAAATAGAGAACCGAGATCCTGACAATGGCCTCACCAAAGTGGACAGGTCCTAAAATCAAGGTCACAGTTAGAATTGTTTTTGCAGTTGTGGCTGTCATTTAAGGCTATTCCAGCCACATGAATGAGGTCTTATAAGACAGTGGGGCAGGCTTATCATGAGAAAATAGTCCTGTGGCCTGGTAAGGGTATCATCTGCTGTCTCCCGTCCTCAGGCCCATGCTCACAAACTGGGGCCACAGAGTCTCTTGCAGAATAAACAATCTTTAAATTTCAAAATTTAAGCTCCCCACTAGCCTTCACTGATACCACCTGGGCTGGGATGGGGAGGGTTGCCTTGATGCTGCTCTGCTCATAGCCTCTATGACCATGGGGATGTGGCCTTGTTACTGCTGAGTAGAGGTGAAGGCCCTGACTCTGCAGGGGGCCTCCCGATGCTACCCCAGTGAGGAAGGGGAGCTACCTTGTTACTGCATGTGGGGGGGGGGTGGGGTGACGTCCAGGCTCCTGGCATGGTCTCCACTGACACTGTATGGGGCATGGGGCGGGGGTGTTGGGGAGAGGCTTGTGCTCCCATTGGGTTGAAAGTTCTGGCTCCCCACTTGGCCTTCTCTGACCCACCCTGGTGAGGGGGTTGGGTGCCTTGTTACAGGTTAGTGAGAATGGAAGTCTAGGGGGCTCAGCCTTTGCTAGCAGAAGAGTTTGCAGTCTCTTTTGTTCCGTGTACTTGGCTGGAGGAGAGCTGTTGTTGTCTAAATGTTTTCTGTCTTCACAAGCTGCCCCTTTTCTGTTCCTTGGCTAGAGAGAGCAGGCTTTCCTTGCAGACGGCTGTTATCTGTGCCCACTGGTATTTTTGGGTTGACAAAAGAGCATATGTCTACCGCAGAGCCTGCAGCTTGTTGATGGTGCAGGCGAGGGCACAGATGCTGGGGCTCACTTCCAAAGTGGTTCTCCTTCACCTAAAAGTACGGAAGAGAAGTGCAATACACTAGAGGCCCCAGAAGGTATGTAAGTATAAGAGCAGAATACTTTCCTAGTTAGCTGTGAATGTTCAGAAAGGTTTGATGAATCCTAGTCTGCAGGGTGTCTGCAATACAGGCTCCTGGCTTGTGACCATAGCCCACTCAGTGGGATTCTGACCATGATTAATTCTGAGAACCTTCTAGGGTGGCTTAGAATGAGTTTGTTGTGATGCTGGGCAAACAATGCTCAGAGAAAGACGGCACTGAGTTTAGCTGCTGTTTCAAAAATTCGAAAACACATCTGAAAAAAATACTCCAAATAAAACCAGTTATATTCAGAAGCAATCACTCCAGTTCCACCAGCCACATTTTGCCCCAGAACAGCCAACAACACTCCTGTTAACCTGTACCACCTCATTTCCCCAGAGAGAAATCTGCCTTTAGTGGAGCAGCCGTGTGTGGCTGTAGACCCTGTAAGCTCCCCGAGGTTGACACTTCTTTCTTGAGTTGTTAGCTGCCAGTCTGGCTGTTAGATTCTCCACTTGGGATCATCAGTATTTCTTTTTATAGAGTCAGAGTGTTGGATGCTATTAACTCTTTGCTTCACTCAATCATATGAACCTGTTTAGCTTTAATTTTTTAAATCAGATTAAGTGTAAGTTCTAGAGTCAAGAAATTGACTGTGGAATATAACACGTTCCCCCACTCTGCTCTGAGGATGAATTTTAGAGTGGGGCTGGCTACCTAAGATAGACTGTTGGGGTCTTTGGAGCTGTCCACAGGGACCTGTTACTTAAAGATAATCTCTTCTGATTGGACCTGGAAGCTTTAATGGACCCTAAATTTTACTAAGGCTATTTGTCCAGTTGTGTCTAAAACTTACTAGGTGAATCCCAGGTAGCATTCACAGCAATTCCGGGAGGATGGCCCAAGTGCCTGCTCTGTGGAAGGCCCAGTCAGTTGTGTTGCTCTCAAGGAGACTTAGTCTAGACAAGCAGGTAGGACCTCAACATGTAAAAATGTGAATGGCAATAAAAGATTTAAATAATTTGAAACCAATGAGTGTCATGTGATTGCTTGATCAATGGCTTGTATCTATTATGCTTTTCAGGAAGGTGAGAATGCTTTCTATTCTGGAGGGGTTGGAGTTTGAGCTGGTAGAGGGAAGAAAGGAAGGTGAGATTTAGGAATGTGGAGTGGACAGAGGAATCAGCCTAGATATACAGGAAGCATATTCCCAGAGTGGCCAGAAGCTCATAGGTTCTCAGCAAAGGCCATGTTTACTATTAGCTTATGGTTGGTTAATACTTACTTCGGAGTGCTAGTGGACGCCCAGATGTTTCCTGAGATTGCATCTGGATCTTGTTCCTTGGGGACCACAGAAAAGCATTACCAAGTGTCCCAGACATCTGAGTCCAGTCACAGCAATAAGGGTGAGATGTGGTGACTGTAACTCCCTCCAAGTGATTTTGGGGATGGAGGGCTTTGATCCAGTTGTGTGGAACTTCCCACTGAGCCCAAAGGAGCTGGTGTCCTGCCAGTGGGGTTGAGAAGTTGGCCAGGGGAATAACATCCACTTACCTTTTATTCATTCACACAACTTGTGTTAGACGAGTGCTATCTATGTGTCAGGAGCTGAGCTGGGTGCAAAGAATACAGGTGAACTGCTCTTATGTAGGTTAACATTAATTATTGACATCATTTTAGATGCCTGTGTGAATAGAGTGATGTGAAAAGGAGTAAATAGGTGGTGGGGAGAGACCTGAGTTCATGATACGTGGGATGAACCTGAGGATTCAAAAGAGATGGTCAGGTGAGGAAGGGGGAAGACATTCTTGTGTGCCAAGGAAGTGCAACGGCCCTGAGGTGAGGATGAGCCTGGTGAGTTGGAGAAAAGAAAGGCCAGTGTGGCTGGAGAGGACGAGTGTGACAGAGTAACAAGAAATGAAGGCTCAGAGAGGTGGTAGAGGCAGGCCAGCTAGGGCCTGTTAGTTTGCAGTAAGGAATTTGGGTTTTAGTCTCTGTGTGATGGGAAGTCACTTAGGTTTTTAATGTGGAGAGTAGAGAAGACTGATTTCATTAACATGTGTCTAGAAGAGTTTAAATAAGTTTTGTCAAACTGCCCTTCTGAGCAAGAGTGTGGTAAAAGTAACTGGTGATACATACCTACTGTTATAGGTAGTGGCTGGGTGAGAGGTGGGTGTACTTCCGTGAAGCATCCTTTAAGGTGGGACAGGGGATAGATGGCCTTGGACTCTTCAGTCACTGGGAAGACCAGGGAGCCAAGGTTCTGAGGGAGCAGTTCTTGAGAATGGTGGAGGCTTCTTATAGTTTTAGTGTTGTTGTTTTTTTTTTTTTTTTTTTGACATACTTCACATGGGCAGGTGGGATCCACATCCCCATCTCTTGAATCTGGGCATGTTTATGACTCTTGGCCAATAGAGTGTGGTGGAGTGATGCTATGAGAATTCTGAGGCTGAGTCATAAAAAAACCACGTGGCTGGAAGAGGCACTCTGGGGCCCTGAGCTGCCGGGCGAGGAGTCTGGCTCTCCTGAGTTGGCCAGGTCACAGAGGCCACATGGGTGACAGCCCCCGGTGAGCCCAGCTTTCCATCCATTCTGGCCAAGGTGCTGGATGTGACCGTGAGGCTGTCTTCCCGCTGAATTACCATATGGAGTGACCTCTTGTCTGCCTCAGGAGACCAAGGAACTGCTCTGCTGAGCTCTGCCCAAGTTCCTGGCAATAAAATATCACCCATGAAATCATGAGATATAAAAAGATGGTTGCTGTTTTAAGTCACTAAGTTTGCTTAGGAGCGATAGTAACTGGAACGAGGTTGTCTTGTTACTGACCCTGCCTCCCTTCTTTGCAGCATCCTTAAGGGAGAAGATCTCCTGAGGAAGCCTGGAGAATGTAATCCTCTGTGAGAGTCGACACCAAGGAAATTGACCTTCCCACCCGTTACCTGGAAATAGACTGTGTTGGAGGCAGGGATTGGCTCCAATGAGACCTAAAATGATAGATTTACCTGAAGATCTCAACTTGTAGGAACATCCAAGGTGGGGAGAGGACTGCACTTAAGATAAGCTCAGGGAGGATGTATCTTTGAGTCCCATAGTGTCCTACATAAACACTTAGATGTAGGGAAGGAGTGGCAAATTAAGATTAGGTGAGGAGACTTCAGTGATGTGTGTTTCCTCTGAGGTTGCCTCAGACAAGGATGCTGGGAGGAAAAGGAAGGGCAGTTACACAGGAACAGGAAGCCTGCAGGGTCCCTGGGGCTTCTTACTATAGACTCCGGTACTCCAGAGTTCATCCCCCGCATTTTCTCTGCAGAAGGTCGGGCTTTTCAACCATGGCTGGCAGGAGGGTTATGACCAGTGCCCCAGAGGAGGGCAGGGTGGGCCCTGTGGTTCCAGCTAGTCAGGAGGGCCCTCAGGTGCGTGTTTCTTAGGGTCATTTCCTCAGGGATTTTCCATGAAAACACAACTCAGTGTTCAAAAGACCCTCTGCTACCTTTGGAGGCTACTGCCCCGGACCACAGTCAAACGCAGCAGAATACTAAGTGGGACTGCTGCGAGATCAAATGGGTTGTGGCTTTTGTGTCATCTTGGTTTGAGAAGTGATTACATTCTGAGACAAAAGAATATGAGTAGCGCTTCCAAATAAGACAAATCAGAATTCACAGTTTTTCTTCATAGGGAATGTTTGTGAAAAGAAAAAGCTGTGTGGGTCTTGGGCCTCTGGGTTGGTGGGGTGAGCTCAGGCTTGACTGCTTTGCTATGCGTCACAAAATGAGTTTATAAATGAGTGCTTACGAAAACCCCCAGAACAAAAGAGAAAACCTCTTTGGCAAAATGATCGTGAGAATGGAGCTATTTTGCTTGGGGACAAATTTCTTATAAGGGTTCCATGTGGCTATTCCTAGTGGCAATATGAGTTGGGTTCCCTTTATTTCATTTATGTTTTATAACTGGTTCTTAAATTGGCCAAGGACCTTACCCTCTTTTCCAAAGGTGGAGAGCCTCAGCACAAAGGCAGATGGCCTATGAGAGTCAGATATGAATGGAGTGTCCTCACAGTTTTCCCTCTGTAACTGGATAGCCCTTCAGGGCACTCCACCCTGTCCCTGATGAGAACAAGGTCGTGCCAACAGGTAGACACTAATAACCAGTATGGAGATTTCCACTTTCCAGCATTTGTTGACTACACTTTGGTCTTTTTATCTTTAATCTCTCTTATATTTTATGACTTATTGTTAAATACTTTTGGGAGCATATTTCACTTATGTCTATAAAATTAGTTTTCATGAATATTCATATACACACGTATGCATGTATTTTCTTTTTAAAGATTTTATTTATTTATTTTTAGAGATGGGAAGGGAGGGAGAAAACAGGGGGAGAAACATCAATGTGTGGTTGACTCTCAAGTACCCCCTACTGGAGAACCTGGCCTGCAACCCGGGCATGTACCCTGATTGGGAATTGAACTGGCAACCCTTTGGTTAGCAGGCTGGCATTCAATCCACTGAGCCACACCAGCCGGGGCCCATGGGCATGTGTTTCTATTAGTTTTATCTCAGTGTTCCATTGTTCACTGATTCCAAGTTGGCATATTTATTTCTATAATAGCTAGTAAGTGTCAAGTCAAGAGATTTTATGGAATTGGAAAAATTTGAAACCATAACATGGGTTTCCCATTTCTTGAGTCCATACCTAACATGTCCTGATGGCATTACACATTGTTATTAGCCACAGGTAGATGCAGATAGTTTTAATGTAGGCAGAACATCTTAGTAATAGTAGAGGAATAACTCTGGACCCTGAAAAAACAGAAATATCAGCCGATTGCTAGTTATTCTTAGGTACTAAGGCCTTCAATTGTTGTTAATCTTTTTCTGATTTATGAAATTCCACTGAAACCCAGAGATGGGAATCTAAATTACAAAATGGTCTTCTCAAAGGATGCTGTATGAGGAGATTAACGGGTCTTTCTCTTCCCTGTAAAAACTTAGTGAAACACATTCTTAAAATATACTAATAACCAAGTTTTTGACAATCAGTTTGCTGAGGACAGTTGTAATATGAATTAACAGATCCCAAATAAGTGGTTTTCAATTTAATCTGTTTTAATATTTTGGTTCACTGGGTTATGATGTTCAGAATCCATCCTGTTTGCATTTGCCTTTCACTTCCCATGCTCGGCCAGGACGCTGCAAACTGGTGCACAGTCTCGCCAGGAGCACAGTGTTGATGGACCTTTTTCTGAGGTCACCTGGAAGCTGTGTCAGAGGGCACGTCGTCCTTCCCTTCCCTGGACAGGGGAGTCTGCTGCGCAGAATGGTTAGGCGCCTTTTGCAGATTTGGCGGGGCCGGTGTCTCCTGAGCTCCACATGCTGTTTCGTTTATTATTTCTGTTTATTGCCTCTGTGTTGGCAATAAAGTCGGGGCCATAAAATTAGAGTGCGGTCACCACGTCCGGTTTCCCAGATTTCCATGTCATGTTGGGAAGCCCGAAAGTTCCTGATTGGTGCCACTGGGTATTTTCAACTGTCTTAGTTGAGGGCTGTGGAGATTGACAGAGTATAATTTTTAAAAAGGGTAGTGAAGCCAAGGTTGACATTTTGGAGCAAACATATGCCGTATATGGAAGAAAGGTTAGTTACTGAAGGCAAATTTGCTATCTTGACAGCTCTCCCCTTGCATGAGGACAGTGTAGGCCGCAGGCGGCCCCAGGACCCTGCAGCTGGGACCACACAGGGAGAACCCTCGACCAGCAGGGTGATCACAGGCAGAACCAAACGGAGTGCAGGCCTGGGCAGCTGCCCCCAGAGTGTGCGCTGGGGCCTGCGGGGGCGGCCACCCTGGTCTGTCACCGAGCAGGCTCCCCAAGCCCTCAGCTAACCAGCATGTTGCCTGACTTTTGTCTTCACTAGCCACGCCTTTCTAAGGGACAAGGAGAGGCTGTCTTTGAAGAGGGAAAAGTCGAGGAGGTCTAGCCACAAAAATAGTCTTCAGAGAAGTTTTCTTTGTTGCTCTTCCAAAAGCAGGGCTCTGATTTAAAAAGAAAAACAAACAATTGAACACTCTCCCACACCCTGCTCCTGCAAAGCACATTCTCCTGAAATACACAATTAAAAAATGTCTGTTTTTGTTATAGTGCCAGAAAAATAGCTAATGGTATTGATAACCACCTTGGGGGGAGGGCTGTGTAAATGAGTTCATGTAATTTTTCAACCACCAGGTAATGTACAGATGAAAGGAGGTAGACCTACTTGTCCAAAGTCATACAGCTGCTAAGTTCACCTACAGTTCATGCCCTGACTCCATGTGGTATTTTCATCCTTGAGCCTAATGCTGCTGCTGGGTGGCAATGGCTGACTCCAGAGTCAGCCCTGCAAAGCAGTGGTTCTTAACGGTTTTGATTGCCACAGCTTGCACCTGGCCAGGGCTGCCACTAAACACTTTGCAGGAAAAGCCCCATGACAAAAAATTATCTGGCTAAAAATGTCAATAGTGCTTTTATTTTGTGACATTTAATGTGATTTACTACATGGTGAATAATTAGAAAAAGTGGAAACTGGAGGGCAAAAGGGAAACAGCTCCCCAAAACTTACCCAATGCAATGCCAACCCATATCCTTATGCACAAAATGCTTTGGAAACCAAATGAAACCCACAATAATTCCTTAAAATTGGGTGAGATGTGTACACCCCGGGGCTCAGTGTCATGGACAGTTGACTGTTGCCTTCCTGCTATTGTTGTGTCCACTCTCTCCTTCCTCTTTGGAACAGCTGCCCCTGGATCTTCAGGAGATTCCAGGTGAGCGGATGTCACCCTAGATCCTGGGGCAGAGCATACTGACCTAAGCAAGGGGAACATCTGGATATTTTCTGGGAATGCTGGGACAGCAATTCTCCTCCTAAGCATGGGTGAGAGTGAGGTCAGAGGTCAGGAGCAGCTCTGGACATTTTTCAACTGTGAGGGGAGCCCTAGCTCTGGTCATAGCCCTGCGTGCTATCTGGATGCCAGCACCTGTCACCTGTGGTATCCTTCTGCCTGCAGCCTGCTTCCTCCTCCACCTACAAGCCTCATCTTAAGCAGTTCCCTCTGCCTGAAACAGCCTTCCAGGGCTGATATCCTGATGTCCTTCGAGGCTCAGCCCCATGCCCTTTCCTCCAGGAAACCTTTCTTGATTACTCTGAATTCTTAGTCTGTTTATTGACAGTAAGGGCTGAGGTATATGATATATTTTCATTACCTACCCAAGTAGATTATAAGCCTCTGGAAGGCAGGCTGTGTCTTGTATTTCTTCATATTCTGTGCAGTATGTACCAATATGTGTTGTCTGACTAGGTCAGAGGGCTGCCACAAGCACAGAGCCACACGGGGCAGTGTGACTGGGGTCCCACTTTGCATGACTTTGTTTGGGAGCAGAGGACAGATGGGTGGTTGGGAGGACAGGCTTTGTGATGCTACACTTCCAAGTCCCTCTCTGCCACCCGAGGGACCCACATATCTGTGTAACATTCATGGTCTCAGATGGCTCTAGCGTTTCAGCCTACTTACTGCACCTGTCTTCTTTTCTGCTCCTTCCTTTGTGATCATTTCTTACCACTTCATGCAGTCTCCCCACTTCTCAGCAAGGGAACCACTAGCAAGGTCTTCCCTTTCCAGGTTCCTTTTCTCACTGGAATCTGGCTTGTTAGGTTGTTTCGAGGCTTAAATGTGCCATTCCATGTACTGTGGATGCTCACTGACTGGAAGCTGTCATGAAGAGCCACAGGGCAGGTGAATGCAGAGGAAAAATGGGAAACAAGAAATTTTGGTTACTAACATGCAGTTAGGGTTGGGGCTGGCGTACTCGCAGTCACTCAGTAGACCTCTGCTGTCCAACGCCGTAGCCACCAGGCACAGGTAGCTACTGAGTGCTTGAGATGTGGCAAGTGCAAACTGATAGGAGCTGCAAATGCAAAACACACACTGGGTTTCAAAGGCTCAGTATGAAAAAAGAAATGGACAATATATTATTAATATTTCTTTTTATACTAATCACATGTTGAAGAAATGTTTTTGGATGTATTTGATTTAACAAAATATATTATTAAAATGAATTTTATCTGCTTCTCTTTGTTTAATGTGGCTATTAGAAAATTTAAAATTACATCAGTGATTCCCATTGTATTTTTATTGAACAACATTGGTCTCAGCAGAGCCTTCAATAGTGTGACTTATGGGTGTTGAATGGAGTTTCTGGCTCTCAAAATGTCTCTTGTGTTGGACTGTGATGACTAAAATCCCACCTTAGCAGCTTCATGCCTTAAAGGCCTTGAGCTCTGGGAAAGTTTTAGTCTCCTGGGGGAATTTAAACTGCTATCAGCAATTTACACTCTAATATGAATGAGTATGTGGTTTTCTTCCTCCCTCCCTTCCTTCCTCCCTCCCTCCCTCCCTCCCTCATTCCCTCTCTCCCTCCCTTCCTTTCCTTCTTTCTTTCATGTAAAGCAGATTTGGTATGAGGAAGTGGAGCTGGAGGGAGGTAGAGGTGAACAGGGACCATGAGAAGGATGAGTAGGTAATGGTGGGACAAGGGTCCCCACATAAGTGGGTGATGGGGATGCTGATGAGGCAATGATGGAATTGACCCACAAATGTTTCTTTCACAGGGTGGTGTCCTTATTCCTTTTGTACTTCTCACAGTACTGTCACGATGGTCTGCACACGCAGGGGAGCCCACAATAACAGTATGGACTTGGAGACTAAAAATAAGATTTGAAAGAAGGATCGGCTGTACAGGATAATTTCTCCCCTGACATGATTCGGCCTTGAGCCTGCAAACCATGACTGGATGAGTAGGTGTCATTCTTCTTTGGGAAAGGAGATGTATTGAGAGTTTTCCTTCTTATCTATTTTCACAGATTATTGAGATGGTGTCAGAAACCTGAGGATCAGACAGTAGTGAGTGACCTGCTTTTGATCACATAGGATCTAAGACTAAAATTTTGGTTTCTGTCATGGAACCACACAATGGATGGGCCATTTGTTTCTTACAGATTTTCAAGGGAGGCGAGTGCTAACAGACTCCCTCATTTAGAATTTCAGGGAAGCACCAACTTGGAGGGATGGGTCATTTTTAAACTGGTCACTTCGTGAGACAGCAAGGCTTCCTTGAGCCTCAGTTTTGTTTGGTGCCACTGAAGTGACTTCAATTTCCTGATATAAAGGATTGGGTTCTTAAATTCTGAGGACAATACAACTGATTTTTCAAATCGTTTTTTAAAAAGAACTTAAGTGAGGAAAAATAACTAGTTCCTCCAACAAGAGATATGGAGAACCTAACAAGTCCATGACATATGGTGAGCCCCTTTGAGTTGCCTGTGCTTCCAAGGTCTGAGTCGTGGGAAGGCCAAGCTTACGCAAGATTTGGAGCTTTAAATGCAATTCCAATTTCCACCCCACTCCCCCTGCCTCTTAAAAACTGTCCTCAAGTAAGCTAACTCAGCCAACTCCTCCTCCTGAACATTAAAGATGATGAGAAAACATTTAGAACAGAGAAACAGTGAACTCAGCTCACCCACTTCATTAGGAAACCTTGAAGGAAACTTTCCTCATTAAATTCTTCTTATTAAAAAGCTGTGAAGTCATAAAGTTACTGAACAATAATAGGTCACACAAAGGGGCACTTCCATCAGTCCTTCCCCCGAGCTTTAAGGGACCTTCCCCTCAGGGACCAGTGGGGCGCTGAAGGCTTTGTGTGGGTCCCCACTGTCCTCTTTGACTGTCTTTGCATCTGGTTTCATCACCATTTTCTCCCCCTTGTTCTTTCCTTTATCTGCCCATTAGAAAGGCTATGAGAAATGTGGTTTCTAAATTTTTTAGTCAAGACATTTTTTTTGAGCCACATGTTTGTTAGGGCTATGATTGGAGTTTTTTCTAAAGTGTGACACTTGAGAATATTGTCTGAAATCTACGTCAGAAATATATTTGTACAGGTGATATGCAATCTAGTAAAATGGTTTCACTTTCTTTTGTTTCATTTATTTATTTATTTTCAGAACTCTGCCAGGAATTCATGAAATGAAATAAAAGGTTTTCAGTAATTAGAGCTTTAAAGGAATAGGTCCCTGTAGGTAGGAAGTTTCTGGTGGCTTCCCTTCCTCTCTTTCTTTCTTTCCTCCCTCCCCCCACCCCCCCTCCCCATGGTGACTCTAGCAAAGGTGAATAGTTTGCCTATTTGGACCATTTGGCAACCCCAGGTACACTTGCAAGGTCAAAGGTGACAAAGATCTAGTCCCTGCCCTCAGGAAGCATTCAACTGTTATTTTGACAGGCTGGGTGCCAGTTGCATGAATTTTCTGGTATCCCGTGTACTAAATGCTCTCCCTGTCATGCCCATTTTTCTGGAAACATTTAACGCATTCTTGCCAACCTCCAACTACTAGTATCTGTACCTATGTCATTTCCCACCAATCCTGTCCCCCGACTACCACAAAGCACACAGCCCACCTGTGACCCACAAGAAGTACAGAAGAACAATTCACCCTAGGAATGACCCTCAGCAACGACGTTAGGGAGCAGCGGGTGGTTCTGGGAAAATCCTTTGAACTGAACAAAAACACTGTGAGGCAGGCCATTGTTTCTCTTAGTTAACCCAGGGAGACAGGGAAGCTTGGAGACTTAGGGAACTTCCTCGGGAGACCCTGACTTTTGAATTTAGGACTGCCTGACCCAGCAGTATGAGAGCAGAATGAGAGGCAGCAGGGTCCCTTACCAGTTCCAGTTTCAGTGACACAACTCTGGTAGCTTGAAATTGGCCATGGTGAGAGTATTTATACCACAGAAATTGGCAAATACTACAATCAGGGCTTTTTTCTTTTCCTTAGAGAGTCTGCTGTTAAACATTTACCAGCATACCAGTGGGCTGACCTACACTCATGCTTTAACTCAGGCATGCAAGGCCATCTCCCCCAGGGGCCAGGACATGTAGAGGACGAGGTGGGCTGAGCGGGCTCCTGGTGCCCTGGTGAGCTGTGTGCCCTTCTAAGGGAGCAGCTGATATCCAGCTCCAGCTGACACTTGTTATTCTGTGGGATGTGGACCCAGTGTTAACATCTTCTAAGTTCTTCAAGTGTAGCCGCAAAATCCAGAATTTTATGTGAAATCTCAATTTAAAAATGCTGGCAACTAATTCAAAAAAAATTTAAACATTACTCTGGCCAAACAAAACACATCTGTTGGCTGGCTTTGGCAATGGGCTGCCAGCTCGCAAGTTCCCATTTTAACCAATAAATTCCATTGCTCTGTGCTTGTGTTCCTCTCCCGAGATGCCCTCCTACGTGTCAAGATCCAGCTTAAATGACAGCTTCTCCATGTTTTATCCCTGTGTCTTCCATTTAGAAGTCATTTTCTGAACACTAAGAAGATGGTTCTGAATAAATATGTTCCCTCAAGAAAGTACTTACGTGTTTGATGCTATTTGTACACACATTTCTTTTTCTCCTTTGGTAGCTTATAACTTCCCTCAAGATCAAGATTTATGTCTTGCCCTGGCTGGTGTGGCTCAGTTGGTTGGAGTGTCATCCCATAACCCAAACATTGCAGGTTCGATTCCTGGTCAGGGCACTTACTGAGGGTGTGGGTTTGATCCCTGGTCTGGGTGTGGACAATCCCCAGTATCATCTCTGGTATGGGTGCAGGTGATCCCCGGTATGGGCACGTATGGGAGGCTACCAAGTGATGTTTCTGTGTCGCATCGATGTTTCTCTCTCTTTCTCTCTCTCTAAAAAGCAATAAGAAAAATGGCCATGGGGTAGGATTAAAAAAAAAAGATCTATATTTTGGCCATCTTTGTTTCCCTGGAAATGGTCAGCAAGCCCCCTGTATTTACTAGACATTCAACAAATATTAGGTAAAATTTAAAACCGAGAACTTAGTAGATGTTTACTTGAATCATATTTTATACTTCCCTTGAGAGTCGTGAGTCTTCCACTTGGCCGGGGAGACTGAGTTTAGATGGGAAATGTCGAAGCCATGTTGACAGCACAGGGATATTTCTCATCATTCCTACTTTGAGGAGACATGCTAAGGGAACACTTTATTTTCCTGTGTGGTGATGCATGTGAATGGTGGTTTCTGCGCTAAGTTTTGTGGTCCGAAGAGGGACCCTGACTGAAGTGATAGAATATAGAGCATTTTCCTACTTAGGTAAGCCTTTCTTTCTAAATCAAAATAACACTATTAAAACAAAAATCATAATGTTTTCTAATATTGGCATTTATAAGGATTTTTAAATGCCTTTTAATTTTAAAGAATAATGTCTCATAGAGTAAGATATAAGCACTTTGGCACCAATCTCAGATTAAAATTTGATACTTATGATTTTTCCTTCTTATTTTCCTATGCTGTTTTAAATGAAGACTCTTTAGATCTTTCTCTCACTTTCAATACTATAGATTTGTAGAGCTGGTAGCTCTTGTCTCTTAAACCTTCAGTGTCCTTGGATAATCTTTTACTGACTGCTTGCTGCTAATTTCAGAAAAGAATTGATTACTTATCTCTAAATTCCAGGAATTTCAAGGGTTCCTTTTTTTCATGGGCTCTGTTTTTTTTTTTTCTTCGTTTGTTTGTTTTTTAATGGTATTTTTCCTAAGCAGGACTATTACAGCCTTTTGCTCTCAACTGGTTTCTGTTTTACGTTAAAGAGCTTAGAATTAAAAAAAAACCAACTTATCAGTACTTTGTGTTAAACATAAGTTGAAACCAAACAGTAAAATGATATTAAATACAGATTCAAAGATTGTCTTCTCATTTAATCATTAACTTCATTTATTTGCATACTGTGGGACAAGGTGGTAAAAAATGAAAGTGTGGGCTGCTCATTTTTTTCGAACAGACAAGTGTATTTTAAATTTTGACCCACTGCACAATTTTTTAAAATTATTAATATTCATCTGAAAATGGCATAGAACCAATCTATGTCATTTAAGTTGAATTTTCTTCTCGTAGTTCAGAAAGATTTCAACTCTGCTAGCCACTCCAGTTATCTTATTTCTAAAATTTTGGAGATTCCTGTGCACTGTGTGCAATCATAAAATAGGTACTGTATCTACTCCACCCACAGATGCGGAGGACCTGCTCATGCAGGGGTAAGCAAAACAGACAGGCCTAGGCCCCGCCCCACGTCGTCAACAGTGTGCAGCCTTGAGCGAGCCTGCACCTTTGACGTAGTTACAATCACACTCTAACATCGATTGAACAGTCGCTTTGAGGTGTAATGTGATTACTTTTAATTGCCACTAAGAAGTGATTTCCATTAGATCATAGACCTAATTTGTTAAGTTCGAAAGGGAAAGTCATCACTAGTGTCCATTCACTCCACTAGCTGAAGTCTCCAATCTCTGCTCTTTACCCATTATCCTGTGTTGCCACGTGAAACTGGTCATCCTTAAAACAGATGACAAACACTGGATGTGTGTGGTGGAGGCAAACTTGTCACCATCATTGGGCTGATTGCCCTTTGCTTTTGCCCCTCTTACATAAGCCCTGCCCCCAGCACTGGAAGGATAGGAGTTTCCTTCTTCAAGGCTAAAATTCTTTTGAAACAATGTAAGTTAAGCGGTGAGTTTTGTGGTTATTTATGTCATTATTGTCCATCCTCTCAATCTGCCCTCATTATTTAATATTGTGCTTCAGGACAGTAATGGTGTAGCTCTAAAACTCATAGACAAGGGGGAAGGGTCCACCTTAGATGAACTGAGTCCAGTCCTGTCCTTTGACCGAGACTCAGAGAAGTGAACTGAGTTCCCAAGGGCACAGAGCTGGTCACGGAGCAGGACCCTGTGTTTCGATCCACATGAAGAGAACATGCTCTCAGTATTGCAATCCCATGTTTTATGGCTCTTAGTATTGTTACCCTATCATATCTTGTTATAGTTGTAGAATATTAACTTCTCTGATGTGACGTGTTTATTTATTGAATATGAGAGTTTTAAGTTTTGTCCCATGAAAGACAGTTGTTTTCCTTCTCATGGCTGGTTCTGAGTTGGCATCTTCATGGACAATGTTCACCATTTGCTGCTTGAACTTCACCAAAAGAGAGATTCTGTTTACAGCAGTTGATTTTTCAGAGGCCAATGGAAAAGGAAAACCCAAGGGTGCTAGGAGTTAGCACATGTTGCTTCTTACTTGTGCTCTAGGTGAGTTATTGGATCTGGAGCCTTTACATCTTCTGTTTTTGTTCCACTGACTTAATAGTGGTCACACGGCCAGAAGCAAATGGTTGGAAGTAGAACTGCCCAGACTCTGGGAAGGAGAAGTATTATATGCCTTTTGGGTAGTGGGTGAGGGTTTCCCTCATCTATTAGATTGAACCAAGTGAAATTGTCAATATTGTACCACTTTTGACTTATAAAAATGGTACTTTTATATGGCTTAATCAAGTATGATCTTTCTGTCCCTCCTTTCTCCCCTCTTATCATCCCAAGACCTTGCAAATATTTTTCACTGGCCTAGTGGTAGGATCATTTCTTTGACTTACTATTAAATTGGTGTTTCTTCTCTTTTCCTTATCATAAAAGGCTTTTAGCTCTTTTTAAGTGTCAAAGATTAGCTCCTTGGAAGGCACAATCAGTTTCAACCTAAGTTCAAAGGGGCCACTCAGACATGGTTATGAACCCTAAGACACTCCTTTACTGAGCCTTTGCCTGGTGCCCCTTGCTGCTTGTAGGGGCTTAGAAATGGCTGGTTCGGCATTCTTTCCTCATTAGAAGTGGTCCAGCCTAATGATTGGGTTCAATATGCTTAATATTAACATATCTTGAAAGATGAGCTTTTTTTTTTTCTCTTGGGCAGGTTGAGACATGGTGCTCCTATCTTATCATCCAGAGGAATAAATATTATGGTTGGATCTCCACCATCCCTGGACCTTACTGGAGGTGCCCTGTGTTTCATCAGAAAAGGAGGCTGCTTAGTTGTACTCACCAGGTAACCAAATTTGTGTGTAACGGATAGACAGCAGGCCAGCTGGTAGGGGCCTGTGGGACGTGGAGAAGCAGATAATCTCACCACAGTCTTCTGAGGGACCAGTTACTAGGATGAGTGTCAAACTCTCAGGTGATTGCCTCAGCCCCTTCATCCTTAAGATAGAGGAGCCAAGGAAACTTGCTAAGATCAGAAATAAATGCAAGCTTGGCTATGAAGAGCCATAAGCCTTTATGGAACTAGTTTTTGGTTGTAGAAATAGAACAATAAGACAACAATTCTGGATAAGTACTCGGTGTCGACTAGCACTGGGGAAGGAGGAGGCAGCATGAATTGAAAAGTTTTTGGATACTACTGCTTTTCTTTTATACATGGAGTAGATTTTGTTAATAAAACCTGGCCCTAAGGAAACTTCCACCTTGGCTGTTGTTAAACCAGTGACGTTTAAGATTTCTCTTGAGGTCCAGAAACCCTGCAATGCATCCCAAAGCACCCAGCCTTCTCCACTCTTCACTGACAGAAACACAATCCAAGACACTGCCTTTTCCTGTAACCAGCACGTATTTATTGAGCACCAAGTCTTACACTAGGCCAGTGGAAATGGAACGTGGTTGTCGGGTGGGCAGCGTCAGTATTGCCCAGAAACTTGAGAGAAACTTTAACTGGCAGGTCAACCCATGACCCGACGGACCACCAGCCTGGGAGTGAGGCCTAGTGTCTGTGTCCTGACAAGCCCTCCAGGTGACTCTGGAGTAACCCTAAAGATGGAGAATGACTGTTCTAGGCATGGGACATGGACAGGCGAACAACACTCTTGGGCATGCCTTCAGTGGCTTTGTTCTTGTGTGGTAAGGATCATAAAATGTGCCTGACAAACTGTTGCTTAGAAAAAAATTCTTTACATTTGCCAACCAATGAAAAGGAGGCCACATTGAGGAAATGATGAATTGGTGTTTTGATGAAATGTCACCATGTTCTCTGAAGCTAGGCCACATATTAAGGAATTCTGGAATTGTTGAGCCATGATGTAATGTTGTAATTCTGCTGTGAACAAGTTTAAGAGCCTTGATGAAGATTTTTCTTCTTTCCCCTCGTTTCTAACTAGAGCCTGCAATGAAGTTTTGATACTGGAAAGTAACGTTGCGTGGCATTGCCTCTACCTAAAAACTGGGGGTACAGCTGAAGAACTCCTCCGTCAGTGTTGTCAAAAAAGTATGGCCATTTTTGGTTTGGGTTTTGTTTCCTTCCTCCCCTCTTTCCTTCTCTTTCTCCCACCCTCCCTTCTTCCCTCACCGCCTTTCTTCTTTCTTATTTTTTATCAAAAATTTAAAATCTGATGAGATGTCTCTATCCTCAGGCACTCATCTAAATTTATCTCACACATCTGGTTTCTTTTATAGAAGAGAAACAATAAAGGGATAGGGTTGCTTTATACACATTCATTAAAAGAAAACACATACTATTGTGGTGAAGGAACATTTCTATATATTGACTTTCTATATCCCCACACAAGCTATGCCTTCTGACTATTCCCCTTTGCAGGTAAATGGCAGTGGAATTGGAGTCAATGCATTGCACCAAATTTCTCCCTCCACAGTGCATGCCCGCTAGGCAACACATTGTGATGTGCCAGAGTCTCACCTTTTGCTGGCTTATTTCCACCTGTGCCAAAGGAGAACTGGGTCTGGAGCCTACTCTGAAGTCACCTGTGTTAATCAACAGCCCTTCCATCCCTTTACCCTCTCAGGTGCTTCCTCTCGTTCCACCTCTTCGGAGTCACCAGTCAGATATGCTGCCAGAGAAGGCTCTGAAGTTGTGGTACATCATGGCATGAAAGAGAACTCCGATGGTAGAATTTCAAGTGTCAATCATCAGGTGGGGCACTAGGGGCTCCCGGGCACCCTTCTTAACATTGGGTGGATGTGGTAGAGCAGGTGAACCTTAGTGCCTGAGCTTCCTCCAATGGCTAGGACTTGGATTTCCAGCCCAAGTGATGTTGGCAGCATGTGTTTCGACTTTCCTTTTGGGGAGTTGCAACAGCACTTACCTAGCAATTGGGTTAGCTAGTGTTCTTCTTTAAAACTTTCAAAGTTAAAGCTTCAACAGTGAAGACAGTTCTCTCCCAGCAGATGAGTGGCATTTAGTGTCAAATTAGGAGATACTTTGTACACTGGACTTGATTCTCTTTGAAAAATAGGATTTATTTAGGTGGAGCACAGATAGAATTTTTAGGGCAGTGAAACTACTCCGATACTATAACGATGGGTACATGTCATTATATGTTTGTCCAAGCCTATAGCTTGTATCTCACCAAGAGTGAACCTGCATGCAGACTATGGATTCTGAATGATGAAGATATGTTGATGCAGGCTTATAGATTACAACAGATGGCCCACCCTGGTGGGGGATATTGATAGTGGAGGAGGCAGAGCGTGTGTGGGGATAGGAGTATAAGGGAAATCTCTGTACCTTCTGCTCCATTTTGCTGTGAATCTAAACCGCTCTAAAAATAAAAGCCTTTCTTAAAAAAATAGACTTTATCCTTAGAGAATGGGAAAATGAATTTTGAGGCAAATGTTTTCCCTTTTAATCTGTGTAGTCCACCTCACCCTGCAGTTGGGAAATTATTAGCAGAATTTGGGTATCAGTCAGATGTCATTTTTTAAAAGTGTAGTTGATTTAGTGGATGAAGGACAAATGAAATAGAGAAGGAGAAAAAGCCAGACTCACACATGCTGCTATGCACACGGCCCCTTAGCTAAGTCTGAGAAAGCTTTAGAAGAATGGAAAACAAAAGCAAACACCGAGCCCTCCCTCAACTTAGCAATAACAAAAAAATCTGGTCAGCAATTCCTTATTCAAGACATTGGTGATCTGTCAGAAAGAAAGGATATAGGACATGCTAGGAAAAGTGGAGGGTAATAAAGGGTCTGTTATATTTTATTTTGTTTCAGTGAGGTTTGAGGTTTCCAAGATCGCCTACATTTTCACAGCCTGATCTGGGGGGGTTAGCATCCTGATCTAAATTACCGACTGGTCAACCCCCACAAACAGCACAGGCCCAGCCGTCTCCGCCCCCAGCACGCAGCTTCTAGAAGGTTTTTGGAAGTCCATCTGTTTCTTTTAGACTCAGTCTTGTTTGTCTTTTCAGTGACATTCTGTTTATTCAACACTGTTTTCCCTTCTGAGGGAGAAAGCTTAACATCTTTTTCTTTCTAAAATTTTTGTCTGCTTTTCTTTACCGCCACGGAGAAGAATAAAAACTGCGGGCAAAATGAAGGGAGACTTAAAGCCGGGCAGAGAAAGGAGGGCCCTGGCCGGGGAGCTTGCCTCGGGCCCTTGCAGCAGGCGGCTCTGGCGTCACCCGCATTCCTGGGCCGCCCCGACGCCCAGAGCACAGCCTGTCATTTCCTCGAACCAGGCAGGGCCGTTACAGCCTCCGGGCGACGTGGGTGGGCTTCTGCGAAGACAGTGTCTGTCCCATTCAGGAACTGCCCTGGGCCTGGCCCCACGGAAGGCGGGATGTTTGTTGTTTAAGTAAATAAACTGGTCTGGAGACGCAGGCTGGCTGTGCCTGGCCCGCCCTGGCCCCCTCCGTCAGCCCGGCCCAGACCGGGAAAGAGGCCCCGCCACCCGAGCCAGCGCTGCCACCCACCGCGATTGCGCCCTGGCGGTGTGGCGTGTCCCCGCGGAGGCCGTGACCGCAGTCCTCCTGGAAATGCCCGTAAACAGGAGAGAAGAGAAGCTCTGTCTTTGCCCCGTGTCACAGTGAGGAGCGTGGGCCTGTTCATCTTGTTTTTTCAGATGTCCCCTCGGGTTCTCTCCCTGCCCACCGACGGCCCCAAACCCTCACCGAAGGCCCTTGCGGATCTTCTGCGTGTAAGCTGGAGCCCGGGATACTCACAGGGTGGTCCCGGGGCCAGCAGCGCAGCTTCGCAGGGAAGCTTGTTAGAAATGCCATTCTCAGGCTCTGCTCCGACCTGCTGGATCGGAAAACCTGGGCAGGGGGCGCAGCCACCGCCTCTGCAGCCTCTGCAGGTGACTGGATTCACCAGGAGCCGTGAGGCCAGGGGCCTGGCTATTGGCTTCCCGAGAGCAGGGCTTTTTTCTCTGTTCTGTGGGCCGCCGGGCGAGGCCCCAGTCCCCATGCTGTCCAGCACCGAGCAGGTGCTAGTGCACACTCTACAAATAACAAGTAATGCATGTGGGGGCGGGGGTAGGGACAAGGTGACGGGTTTGGATTAGTTTTTCCGTCTCTTCCCAGCCAAGAGTTTTGGGTTGGCCACTGGGCTTTGCCATGTCGCCTTGTTGAGGGGATTAAACACAGACAAGGTCAGGATGGAAGGACCGGAGGGCTGCACAATAGAGAACATGTCTCTTCTGAGACTGCCTCTGAAATCTTCCCACACATCTCCTTCATATTGCTGAGCTCACACTCACACACACATTCAGGCTCAAAACCAGGGGATACATACAGGGTGGGGCAAAAGTAGGTTTGCAGTTGTGGGTCTGTGGGTCATTATTGTGTTATTTTCCATACGAACAACTGTAAACCTACCTTTGCCCCACCCTGTGTATATATTTTTTCTTTTTAAAATTAAAAATACTTCAGCCCTGGCCTGGTGGCTCACTTGGTTGGAGCATCGTCCTGATACACTGAAGTTGTGGGTTTGATCCCTGGTCAGGGCACATGCAAGAAACAACCAACGAATGCACAAATGGAAGGAGCAACAAATCGATGTTTTCTCTCTCTCCCTTTCTCTCTTTAAAAAGAAAACCCCAAACTTCAAAAGTCCCTGACCAAATACAGTCCAGCATTCAGGTTGGCCCAGCCCAACTGGTTAGCAGTGAGTACCTGAAGCCACCTGGGCAGAGTCCCCTTAAATGCCCTTCTGCCCCTGACAGTCTGACCTCGCGCACAGCTGTCCCGTGGTCAGCAGCGATCAGACAGTGTGTCAGACCCTGCAGGAGGTTGTCTGTAGTCAACAAAAAAGGTCCAGTATCTACCCTCATGGCGCCTCCATTTTACGTAAGAAGACAGATAATTAAATAATTTCAATATAATGCAATGTAGCAAGTGTTAGGAAAGTATTACTTAAAACCCTATTAATTACATACCATCTCTAGACAGCTTTTGTTACCTTGACCTGTTATCATTTACACATTTTACTGCGAGGTTCAGCAGGGTTACCTCTGTCCAGCAGGCTGTTGAGCTGCTGGAGGATGAGAACAATGGCTTCCACACTCTCACCCTCTGGAGGTTTTGGTCCAGGGTGTTCCTAGACTCCAGTGGATCTGGGGGCAGTGAGGTGGGGCGGCAGGTTTTTGACCCTCGGGGACATGTGTCAATGTCTGGAGACATTTTTGGTTGTTACAACTTGTACAGCTTGGGGGGAAGTTATACTGACATTGGGTGGAAGCCAAGGACCCTGTTAACACCCCACAAGGCACAAGACAGCCCCTCCCCCAACATAGTTATCCAGCCCCAAAGGTCAGCAGTTGGAGGGGAGATGCCCTGGTCCAGGGAAACCTTTTGGGTTCCTTCTGGCAACCGCCTCCTTCTAACAAATCATGCCTGGTAAACCAGAGGAGCTATGGTGACCAGTGTGACACCGGTAGAGCTCTTCCCAGTGCTCCCTGGTGCCTCCCCAGGTCCTCCTCTACCCGCAGACACTTGTCTGTGACAGCAAATCTGACTTGAGCTATGCAGGTGGGGACAGGGCCTCACACCTCACTTTCTTTAGCCTTCAAGACCAGATTTCTGGACACCGAGCTCCAAGGTCATCATTATACTGACTGTACTTCAAGGCTCCATCAGGTGACCTTGTGCGAAAAAAGAGTTACAATGCTGAGATGCTGAAAGAAGTTTGAAAAGCACCACTTGCGATTTTCTGGCTCCTACTTAGTTCTTTGAAAGTGGCAGAGTAGGGGTGTTCCTGGAATGGTAGTGAGTAAGTGCTACTCTTATAATTGGTGTCCCCACTACTAGGATGGTTCAATGGGACAAAGATCAAACCTGGAAATTTCTTGGCTTCTAAGCCCCACAAAATTGAAGTAATTAAAACCAGATGTTGTATTTTAAGGCGGTGTTGACTTTGATTATGGTAGCTGGTGTGATGCTGAGAAGGAACAGGGTACTGAATGACCAGGCAGGGTGGGGTGGCTTTGTGACAATTACTTCACATGGCTCAAGAGACTTGGTAAACACCAAGCTCAGGAAGCTGCTCATGAAACTCCTGCTCACCATCTTTGTAGGAGTCCTCCCATCGGAGACCTCCAAATGCAATCGGTTCACACATCAAGCTAGAATGTTCCATGTTCTGGTTAATGAAGGGCAAATGCTGGTCTTTGCCAGGACAGGGTGCATCTCTGCAGAGATTATTGAGCATCCTGGGGTGGGGACGGCAGGGGCAGGGAGGAATGACACTCAATTTACAGTGTGCTAAGCTTGTGGTGGAGGGGACACACCAGGAGGAGATTTTCCCATGCAGAGGAATGGTCCCTAGTGCTTAGGGGTGAGAATATTTGATACCTCTTCCCCTCCTTTCTTAAAAAATCTGCAATTCCTCAAGGTCGCTAGCTAAGGTTGTTAAGCATGATCATCTTCTTCCACCATGGCTTAGGGAAGCCCCTGCCCCTATGGTTGGACTGGGCGACGATGTGGAGCAGCATGGAGGTGAAGAGAAGGTTGGGAGAGAGTGGAGGAGTGCCGTTTGCAGAGATGCCCAAGAGAGGTGATTCTTGCCATTCCTCCAGAAGGGCACTCAGATTAAAGCAATTTGAATGTTAGCAGGGAAGGACAAGATTGAATAGCTGGAAAACTCAGGGGTATCTGCGTTAACAGGTGTTAAATACACAAGAGTTTTAGTGTCTGAAGATTGTGTTGAGAGATGCTGGTCAGGTGGGGTGTACCTGCTGTCCTGGGGAAAAGCAGCTTGGGGCCACCAGAAGTGGACAAGCTTCACCAGCTAGACCAGTGGTCCTCAGATAGGTGATTTTACTTCCCAGGGGACATTCAGCAATGTCTGCAGAGAACTATTGGTTGTCACAATTGGGAGGTGGGTGCTACTGGCATCCAGTGGGTCAAATCTAGGGATGTTGCTAGATATTCTACAAAGCACAGGACAGTCTACACATCAAAGAATTAGCTGTCCTAAAATGTCAATGGTACCACTGTTCTTGAGCCATGGGATAGAGCAGAGAGAGAGAAGTTTCTTGAGAAAGACTCCAAGACAAGGTTCCTGTGGGAGGGCCAGCACTGAGAAGGTCTGTGCGAGTTTCCATTTCCATGAGGAAAGCATTGCAGACACAAGCCACCTGAGTCTACTTGGGATGTACTGGCCTGTGT
This sequence comes from Desmodus rotundus, assembly GCF_022682495.2. Taxonomy (NCBI): domain Eukaryota; kingdom Metazoa; phylum Chordata; class Mammalia; order Chiroptera; family Phyllostomidae; genus Desmodus; species Desmodus rotundus. Next base: position 78,605,842 of record NC_071387.1, read on the forward strand.
CCTACTCTGCCAATTTAGTGTCACTGGGGGGCTAAATCCTAGAATATTTTCTTGCATGTATGGTTCTGAGCCAGTCTCTTCTAGCCAGGCCCTTTGAAGCAGATTGGATGATTTTCTGTAGTGAGGGGAAGTGAAAATCCCCACTACTTCCTTGAGGGACCTGGAAGGATATGTGAGCTCAAACGCTGCCAGGCTCCTGCTGAGCAGAGCTGGGCCTAAAATCTGGGGTATCCTAGGCCTTGAGGATCGGCCCTTCTTTTGCCAGGAGCATCAAATTCACAGCACAAAATAGCTTTGTCAGTGCCAATGGCAAGAACCAAGTTCAGGGTCCAGGGGAAGGCAGATGGGAGAATGCCTCACTGAGGGAGGGATGGTCTAGATGAGCAAGTGGGAGAATTGCAGGCCCTCCTCTGAGGGAGGCACTTCCTTTTATGTTTGATCTGAGTCAGCATCTTTATACTACCTTGTCCCACGCTGCCCAGGGTCTTGGGAGAAGAGCAGGCACCCCCACTGACATTCAGAGTCTCCTGAGATTCCCAGTCAGCAGTGTGTGTGAGGTCATCATCGGGGTGGACGCACTCTCTGTAGCTCCTGTGGTTGTGCTGTGAGATGTGCGCACAGGCCTCAGAGGTCCAAGTGGTGTGCAGCTGTCTCGTAAGTAGCTGCTGAGGATACAACACCAGGCACACTTGGAGAATAGTAATAACTGTTAATTTGGTATCTTTGTATTCGAAAAGCAACAGTCTTTAGAGATAAATGGGCTCAATTTGAATCCAATTTTGAAGGACTTTTAATCATCACTTCACTTTTTGAGTCTTTTTTTAAAAAATCGTTAGAATTGTTAAAGGATTGAAAAAATGCATGGGATGTAGTTTGCAGTGTCTGGACCAAGAAGTACGATAGGGAAGCTGCTTTTATTATTATTTTACTGCTATTATTGTTGTATCATTCAAGGCCAGAGATGTCTGAACTCATATGGCATTTTGCAACTGGCATGTAGAGTAGATGTAGTTACTGCTCTTTAACTATAATTGCCTTAAAGCTTCTTAAAACTTTGGTGGTTTTTGTAATATCTAATGTATGTAGAGATGAATAGATCAACACATACATCCAACTATTGCCTTAAAAAAAGGATATAAGATGGATAGTTTCTTTAATACAGTTGGTCCCCAATGCTTGGGGTTCCACATCCTGAAATTCAGGCAACCTCTGTATTTGTGACATTGTTGCTGATGGGTACTAGGTAGATAGGCCTAGGAGGCTGGGTCCGTACTGAAAATGTACAGACTTTTTCTTGCTATTCCCTAAACAATGTAGTATAACAACTATGTACAGAGCACTTACACTTTATTAGGTATCATAAGCAATCTAGAGGTGATTTATAGTATGTGAGAGTATGTGCATGGGTTATATGTAAACACTATGCTATTTTATACAAAGTGAGCATCCACAGATTTTGGTATCTTCAGGGGATCCAAGAACAAATTCCCCTCAAATAAAAAGGGATGACTGTGACTACTTGAAAATACATTCTCTTTGAAAAACTCAGACTCTAAATACAGTAACATTACCTGGGTCAAAACATTGTCCAAATTTTTGTCATTTGGTGAAGTGCTCAGTGATTTATCTAAGAGGTTATTGCCATACATTGGAACCCAGAAAGGTAATTGTGTAAAAATACTTTTATGTTTTAAACTTTAGATTTTCAAACCTTTCATTAATTTTGCATTAGCTATCTGAGGAACGAAGTATGAGTATAAATGAAGCAGTTTCTCAGGTCCTGTATTTGAATAAGTTGGAGGAGCGGTATGTGTGTGTGTATGAGTGTGTGTGTGTGTGTGTGTGTGTGTGTGTGTTGGGAGGTCAGGAGGAAGGCAGTCTTTCAGATAATCTTTTAGAGTAACTTTTCTCTATATAGTATATAAACCCTTTTATATTTAGGACCCAGTAGTTTAAACTTTAAATTCAGCACTGATATAAAGAAATTCAACATTGTCTACAGTTTCCAAAAATGTCTATGTATCTGTTTTCCTATTCTTTAATACCGATATATTCATTCTTTAATATTTATTGAGTACATTCAATGTGTATACAAGGATGTTGAGGTTGGACAGGCTTTGTGGGAGATACAATACATGAGACAGGGTCCCTTTATTCCAGGGTCTCTTTATTCCAAGAGAGATGAGAGAAAATGCCCCTTTCGCCCTTTTCTCTTTGAAATAGTTAAATGTGGAGGAGATTGCTAGTTGTTCTCCAAACACCCATTCTCATCTTGCTGGTGGGATATGACTGAAGCAGAGGGTGAAGACTTTAAATGGAAAGGATGTGTCCTTCTCTCCCCCTCCCCCTTCGTGGTGGAATGCAGACACTGGTGCTGAGCACAGAGAGCACGGCAGAGCAACAGCGTGGAAGGAACCTGGGTCCTGAACTGTGGGGTTGCCGCAGCAGCCCAGGGTGCACATGCTTAAGACAATTCTGGCAAGAGAAATCAACTGGTATCTTATTGAAGTTACTGTTGTTTTGGTCTCTGTTCTGGCAGTGACATCTGTCTGCTAATTACTACAGGAAGTGGCAGGGCCTGAGTGAACCCTAAACATGGTTCTGAGGTGAGCAGTCAGAGAAGACGTTATGGAAGAGCCGTACTTGACTTCATTTCTGTGGTTATTTGTAGAAGCAGAGGAGAAAGTCAAGGTCACTTCAGATGGTTCAAAGAATGATGCCTGTTTGGAGATGGCAAGGGGGTTGGGCCAGCTGGACAGAGTTGGGATACAAGAGGAAAGCTTGGGTGTCTGGGCTAGGGACAGGATTTGGAAAACCTGGAATTCCCAGGGCAGAATTTCAGAACTTATCCCAGAAACAACAAGAAACTTGGGAGTTTTGAAGCAAATTGGAAAGAGACTCTGGAGCTGGCAATTTTACTGGTGGAAGGAGACCAATTAGGGACTGGTCCAGGGGTTTTCCAACTGTGTTCCACAGAAGCCCCAAGGCTCTCAGGAACCTTCTGGGCCACAGGGAGGAGCTGACTGAAAGTGGGGAGGATCAGGCATCCTTCCCCCTCTTCCTAATTCAATCCATGTTTTTCTATTTGATGCATAGATTTGGGGCTTCTATGCAAGAGAAGAGGGGAAAGGAACGCGTTTTACTTGAAGAAAGGAGCCCACAGGGTCAAACCCTCTGGAAGCCATAGGGTTGCAGATGGTCTGGAAAAGTAGCAAACCCTGCCTGAAGTCTTGATTCCATGGATGATGCTTAGTGTTTGTTTAGGTGTTCTGTGTTCACGAGGTTAGGAGGACTGGATTCACTGCCTGCTAGCACATTCTGCTCCCCTGAAAGCTAGCTGAGTGATTTTACACCTCAGTTTCCTTGCATGTGAAATGATAATCAGATAGTCCCTTCCTCAAGGAGATGTGGTGAGGCATGAGTTAATATATACAGAGCACAAAAATCATTGCCTTACACATATTAAATGCTCTATAAACATTGCTAGTATCGCTACCTCTGTGATTATTACACTTATTATTGTAATCATCTCATAAGGATGAATCTTGTAGTAGATTCTTAAGCCATGTTGATATGTAGGGGTGGAGGACAGACAGTATTGGTTAAGGTTAGCAGAAATTTGTAGCTTTCATTGAAAATTCCCAGTGGGAATTAATTCTGGGTCTGGGGAATGTGGGTATAGTTGATGTTACTTCAGTGAACTGTTAGCTATCTCGAGAGACTGAAGTATGGTGGAAAAACTACTAGAGCACAGCTCTGCACAATCCAGCGTGCTTAGCACTCAGCAAAATCCATCAGGAGTTTTTTGACTTGATGTCAGGAGGAAAACGAATTTCATGGAGGTGAATTCCCTTGAGACAGTTCTTCCCAAGCTGATCCCACGCTTCCTCTGTTTCTTTTTCTCCCAGAGGACTTAGGGAGTTGCCTTTTTTCCTAGTCTGTCTTCATCTGTGCTTCTTCCAGAATTCTCTCTCCTAGTTGTACAGAAGAGCAATGAGAGAAGATGTCTCTCTCTTGCCCTCCAAAGTAATCCCATAAACCTTCTGCCCTGTTTAGCTTTGTTTCAAGGGTTGTAGTGGCTTGTAACTATAGGGAACAGACAGGATCAAAAAATAATAAACAAGGAGAACATTACAAGTTCCCAAGAAATCTATAAAATTCTGCTCAGCATTTCTGGCCTCCATTTATGTGCAGTAAAGATATTCCCCCATACCCACCCCATAATATCTTCTCTGTCTTCTTTCTTAGATGCATCCATGAATTTCTTCTAATTCTTGTCTTGGAAATGGATCTGCCCAACTCTTTGTAGGTGGGCCTTAGATCTAACAATTTAGACTAGCTGCACACACACACAGACACACAAAGGTATTTTCTAAAAGTCCATTACCAACAAGAAGATGAAAAAAGGGAAACATCATCTTTTAGGCTGTGTGTTATATAATGGTAACATAAGACAGAGAAAGTGAAATCTCTCATCTCCTGTTTGCTGTTTGCCAGCCGTCTCTCCCTCCCTCCCTCCCTTTCTTCTGTCTTTCATTTTATCCTTCTCACTAGAGGTCAGAGGTCCTCGAAGATAGACACTCCCACCAGAAAAGTCTGCCTGCTGCATCTTCTTCCTGCTTCCTCCTGTTTCCCCCTCATCCTAGACATTTCAAGTCTCCCTCCCTGCGCGGTGTGCCTCAACTCCATGGATGCCAATCGTCTGTGGCTCTCCTTTTCCTCTAATGCCTGTGACGTTTGCCCATCCCCTTGGTACTGGCCTTTACAATGCAGTCACCAGCCTAACTGTGCTTCTCTGAAAGAGTTCTGACAAAAAGATATATAGGAACCTCTTATTCAGAGCCACTCCAGTGACTTATTGGCAGGAACCACCTCACGTGACAATGTTAATTTAACAACAGAGGGAGGGCGGGAGAGGTTAGGGGATGATTAGATAATGGAAATTATCTAATTGATTATTGGAAAAACTATTTTTGAAAATAGTTTTGATTATTGGAAAACTATTCCAATAATGGAGATGATTATTGGAAAAACTATTTTTATGTAAGAAAGTAAATCAATATATTTAGTACTTAAAGCCTTAAACATGCTGTGAAAATAATGTTTAGTTCCCCAGGGAAGAAAAGAATTGTTGCTTCTCTAGCCATAATGGTGTTGGTAGGGTCACCCCCAATTTTGTATATCCTTGAGTCAGATTTCAGTAAACCAGTCACAACACAATGGCTTAAACTTGAAAGCTATGATGACTAGTGTGCTCAGGGGTTAACACGACACAGGTATCGATGTCTGTGCTTGTCTCCCCAGACTTGGTCTTGTTTGAAAGCCACATTTATTGAAGTGATTTTGATCAACAACTTAATAATTAGAAAAGTTACTCTAAGCAGAAGAGGAACTGATTCACGGCAGCCAATAAATATCTTTGCAGTTTAGACCCTTCATAGCTGAGCTTAATTTTTTAAAGAGGAAACCTCAGACAATACCTACTGCTACTGTGTTGGAGGCTCTGGAGGCAGACGCTATGGGCGGTGGAGCAGGCAGGGCTCCTGTGCGGTTGCGGCTGGATCCCCTCCAGGACCAGTGCGAGGTCACCAGGACTTCTTACCTTAGAGACATTTATTTCTCTTCTAACTTGATCTGAAGTCTTGCCAGGGTGAAATGAACTCGAATTGCTCCTAGCCTGTTGTTTTAATTTAATTTTTTCCTGCTGTTTGGGAGTGTGGATGGTCTGGGTTGTGCTGAGTCTGTGGAGTGAAGACTGTGTGTGTTATTTGTGGATTGTCACGTGACCCGGGTGGCTCTCAGGAGAGCCATCCTGCGTGTGATCACCTGAACCAAAGGGGTTAATGAACCCAGAAGCAGGAAAGGACAGTGTTCACACCCTCTAAGGGGGCTGAGTTAGCAAGGCTATTCAGCCAACTCCACACATTTACTGAGCACCTTCTGTATACTAGAGCTTAGCTAAGTGTTAGATGGGTTACAAGCACATAGAAGGCAAAGAGAAAGCCAGGCGGATGGACTCTGACTCCTGAGCCGGGAAACTCTGAAGCAGACCACAGCTGTGGTGGGAACTAAAGACTTTTCTAGTTTGGGGAATTTGTTGAAATGCACACGTAGGACCATCCCTTGCTGGTAGCATCCCCAGCTGATGGAAAAGCCACATTTTCTTCCTTCCTTAGTCTCAACTTCAAATTCATGAGCGCGGCAGTACCCACCTGTTCAATTTCAGCCCAACACTAAGGCCCATAGAAGGTCAGGGGCTGGGGAGCGGGGGGCTGGGAGCAGGCGTCTCTGTTCCCCAAGCCTAGCGTTCTGGTGAAGGGCTGTGTCTGTCCACAGGGGGCGCTTTTATTCTGTTCTCACAGAGGTACCCCGCAGGTGCATGGCTGTGAGTTTGATCCACTGAAGTTCCCTACTAGACCAACTCCCTCAAGAAACCTGAATAAATAGATAGAGGAGCAAACGACATCTGTTACCACAGACAGACAAAAGTGAAGACCTGGAGACATTCCTGGGCTTTTCAAAAGCCGTACTGAGAACTGACGGGCGTACGCACATGCGCACCGTGCAGGCATTTTGTCCTCTCCGTCTTCTGACTTTATTTTTTTTTTGGAAAAGCAGCCAAATTTTCATTTTGGGGGAACTATCATAAAGGCCAAAATGTTTAATATCTTGAGATAAAAAATGGAGATATTAATGACTGAGTGCTTCTGCTTTGGGCCTGAAACTTGTTACTAAACTCTCAATTTGGCCATTGTTTCTAGTTCTTGTGGTTTGCAGTGCCGGATAGGCTTTCCCCGCACCTGGCCTTGGAAGATCTACCTGCTCAATAAGCCATGCTTCTCCCCCTAAAAATGCTGCATTTCTGAGTAGCCAGGGCTTCGGGAGAGGACCAGGGCTGAGCTCCCCAGCAGGCAATTCCTGAGGGATGACACTGGGACTGTCTGCCAGGGCCTGACACCTGGGCCCACCAAGAGAAGTCTTAGCTTGTAGAAAAGTTAAAGGAAGTAGCTCTTCTGTTAGTGGGACTAACATTGCAGGCATCTGGGGAAAGAACAAAAAAAAAAACAGTTTTATTGAAACTTCCATCCATTTTTGAGAGAAATAAAATCCTGCGTTAAACACAGCAAACACAAGGGTAAACAGGGCTTTCCTATGGGGCATGGTACACGGGACAAAAGTTCTGTGATTCTGTTTCAAAACAGTTAATATTTGCCCTAGTTACAAATGCATTCCTGTCTTCACGGCTGCTGCTTGGCTGTCCCCAATCATGGCATCTGACTCCTGCCTTTGTTCCAAGAAGCAAAGACCCATAGAACCCATCCTTGCTCCTTTCTGCTCCTGCGTGCACACTGTCTGCCCCTCCAGACGCACACAGAGCCCTTTGAGTACTGAGAGGTGCTGACGAAGGCTAGAACCATCAACACCTGGCATTTCCAGAGCCAAAAATTCCATCAGACACTGCCTAGCTGGGCCATCAACAATGTCAAGATTTAGCCGTTTTTGGAAAAGCAAATGGACTGTTCTTGAGTACTGCTTTCCGTGACTAATGAGCGTACTGTACATATTGGTTAGTACACACATGATGTGTGCCCACACCCACACCTGGGCCCTCAAGCCCACACTCGCTGCATCTCAAAGCCATTGTCAGTTGCACTTTCTCCAGTAACAGAAGTGATTACTCTGATGGGAAATACAAAATTAAGCTCTGAAGTGATTTCCTTAGAAATCAGTAAGATGGGTTTACTGAAACTTTTTTTTTAAGATGAAAAGTTTGTTTTCCCCGGAGGGTTTGTTCCAAAAAAAGCAGCTCTCACCATATGTTTTCCTGGAGGGAGGAAAGAGAAGAGTGTACAATCTGAATGCTGACTAAATACTGTAGCTCTGGATTCCACTGGCTGCTTGTCACCAGGATCCTGGAAAGGCCTTGGCTGGCTAGTCAAGTTGAAGGCTGTTTAGGAAAGTCCTGGGCAGACTCAGTGCCTCATGAGTATTGGAGCAGCCGGTAGCTCAGTCTATTATCAATAAGTGCAATCCCCGCCCCCCCCCCCCAGGGCAGGTGAGCAGGGGTAAGTCTATAAAGAGTTTTTAAGATTTTCAGAGTCAGAGTTTTACACATTTTAAAGCAAGATGATGGTCAGCCTTTGAACAGTAACATGAACATGGTAAGTGGCCTGGCCCAGGGCACCAATACTGGATAGAGAGCCCTAAAACCACAGAATCAGGACTCAAAGTGACCATAAGAGATTTCCTGTTTCACTCCTGGCCTCCTGGTAGTATTATCACTAACCTCATTTGGATAGGGATAGGGTCTTGCCTGCCCTTCTCTTAAAGTTCTCGAGCAAATAAAATTTTATGGCCTACCTTGGTCATTCCCTAGAGGGATTATCATCAATTCATTTATTCATTCAACAAATATTTATCAAGTGCTGACTTTGTGCCTGGCCTTTTTCTGAGCTCTGGGGAAACAATAATTAATAAACTACTCAAATCCCTGTCTTCATGGGACTTACATTCTAACTGGGGGGTGGGGAGAGTTGGAAAAATGTGAGGATAGAAAAGAAGCAAAATAGATCAAATATATAGCAGGTTAGATGGTGAAAATGCTATTATGTGTAATACTAGTCTGTAGGTTACATTTGCATGAGGCTTCATAATTCCATGGACCAGGACATATAATTCTATGTGATCTTCACAAGAATAAGTGACCTGGAATGTTAAGGAAATTCTCCAGGTCACAGGACTGAAAGTGACTTTTCTGGAATTGGAATGCAAGTCTTTGGATGCTTAATGTCCTTCTCTTTTATTTAACTTAAGAAATGAGTAAGCAACTCAAATATCTGTCTCATTTGGGTTCTCAGTGGAGATGGGACAAGAACTGTTCACTTTCCTACTTATGGAAGACTGGGAATTCAGGTGGAGAGCTGGGGAGGCAGCCTGTTTTTCAGTTTGAATACCATGGTCATTCAATAACAGTGAGTCTGGTTTCACGGGCCCACGAGGGCTGGACAGAAACGACCACAGAAGGATGGCATCAGAGCAACACCAATCCAGGAAGCCAAGTCTGCCCCCAGTCAGAAGAATACTGCTGGGGAGAAGGTAAATGTTTGCTCTTCTTCAAACATTTTCAGATGGGAACGTGACAACCAAGCCTGGGCCAGGCTCTGCCCACATCACGAGGCTGTGACACACAGTCGGCCACCAGAGGGGGTTTAAAAGAAGAAGAGACTGAGTGTTTACTTTCTTAATATGCTGTGATTCCTTGTACCAGGAAATCAAATTCCCCTTTTATTCTCTTACCACTTCACCTGTTCTTCCTTGCCCTAAACACAGGGGAAAAAAGAGAACCAGATGTTCTAAAATAGTCATCACAACAATTAAATAATTTCAGTTTGAATTCAAGTTGGAAAGAATCATGGACTTTTCATTTTCTAGGGGAGGGGGAGTCATGAGGAAACATGAGTACTTGAAGCTGATATTGGTACCCACATGGTGTGGGAAATAAAAGAGCAGGAGTTTTGGAATCAGGCAGAACTAAAGGTGAGTTCCAGCTCTGCGCTCATTTAACCTCGGACCTCAGGCTTGTTTTTTGAACCTCAAGTCCCTTATTCACAACCTAGAGATGTTGCCTACCGGGCAGGACTGTTTCAAAGAATGATGGAATAACCTGACACCCATGAGCCAGGGCAGCAGCTCAGTAACTATTACCGATCAGTTGCATCATATGTGAGTTCAAGTCTTGTAAATGCAACTATCCATGCCTGGCAAGGGAAGAGTGTAGGGAGAGACCAAGTTGAAAATGTGGGCGGTCCCAGCTTGTTCAAATATCTTTTATTAAAAGTTATATTTTATTGATTATGCTATTACAGTTGTCCTGATTTCCCCCCTTTGCCCCCCCTCTATCCAGCACCCCCTACTCCCTCAGGCAATTGTTCCCCCACCATTGTTTAGGTCCATGGGTCATACATATAGGTTCCTTGGCTGCTCCATTTCGTACACTGTACTTTATATCCCCACACCTATTCTGTAACTACCTATTTGTAGTTTTTTTTTATCCTGCTTCTTAGGCTTAACTTTGTTTTTTTCCAAATCTAAATATATTTATTGATTATGCTATTACAGTTGTCCCATTTCCGCCCTCCCCCCACTCCACTCCATCCTATTTGTAGTTTTTAATCCCCTCACCTTTACATCCATTCTTCCCTTCCCCGCTCCCATCTGGAAACCTTCCTGTAACTAACTTCTTTTCTCTTGCCTTTAAGAGTCTCTCTTTATCTTTAGCCTTTGGCATTTTAATAATGATGTGTCTTGGAGTGGACCTCCATCATAATTGGGACTCTGCACTTCCTGAACTTGCATATCTATTTTCTTCATCAAACTAGAGAAGTTTTTTTTCACTATTTTTTCAGATAGATTTCTAATTTCTTGCTCTTTCCTTTCTCCTTCTGGCACTGCTGTGAGGTGAGTGTTGGACCTCTTGAAGTCATCTGAGAGGCCATTTTTACTATCCTCATTTTGTTGGACTCTTTTTTCTTATTATTGTTCTGCGTGGTTGTTTTTTGGTTCTTTGTGTTCCAAATCATTGATTTGATTCTCAGCTTCATCCATTCTACTGTTGTTTCTCTGTAAACTGTTCTTTATTTCAATTAGTGAATCCTTTCTTTCTGACTGGATCTTTTTTATGCTGCTGAGGTCCTCACTAAGTTCCTTGAGCAACCTGATAACCAGTGTTTTGAACTCCGCATCTGATAGATTGCTTATCTCCATTTTGTTTAGCTCTTTTTCTGGAGTTTTGATCTATTCTTTCATTTGGGCCATCTTTCTTTGTCTGCTCACTTTGGCAGCCTCCCTGTGTTTGTTTCTATGTATTAGGTAGAGCTGCTTTAACTCTGTGTCTTGGTAGTATGGCCTAGTGTAGGTGTCCTGTAGGGTCCAGTGGCACAGCCTCCCCTATCACCCAAGGTGGGTTGTTGGCAGGTCAATGGGAGGGATTACCCAGGCCAGTCACCTACAAGGACTGCCTATGACCACTTACAACCAACCTCTACCCTCCATGGAGGATCAGCTGTGCAGGGGCAGGGTGGCGGTGATCCAGCGTGGTCTATAGCTGTCCACTGGGTATGCTGGCCCTGGAGTTTCCAGGTGGTACAGGCTAAGGTCAACTGCCACCTGTGTTTTGCCTGGGGCCACCCTGCATGAGCTATAAAGCCATGTGAGATGGCTGCTACCTGTGCTGGGTTTGGAGATTCCCAGGTGAAGCCAAGCTGTGAATCTAATCGGGCTGCTGCTAAGGCTCACTGAGGCCAGCTGTTGCTTGTTTGATAGGATTTAGGAGCCAAGACCAGCCATTCTTATGGAAAAGCAGCGTGGGTGGGCCCATAAGTTGGGTGGAGTAGAGCCCTGTGGATCTCCAAGGTGGGTCACACAGTGTTAGCCAGGTTGACAGAGTCTCAGATATGGCACCAGCCTACCAGCTCTGGGGGGAGAGGGCTCAGCAAAAGGACAACGGCCTCTGACTGCACTGATGCCTGACACTATGGTCTCTCCCTGTATACCACTGGTGCCCTTAAGGTGCCACCCTGGCTAAGTCTGAGTAGGTGAGTCTGTGTGTGGGTTCCCCAAGAGGAACTGCTTAGGGCTCCAGCAGCCTCTTCCACCAACTCAATCCCAGCTGGTTTTCACAGTCAGAGTTGTGGGAATTTATCTTCCTTGCACCGGAATCCTGGGCTGGGGGCCTGGTATACATCTGGGACTCTTTGCTCCTGAGATATCATCCCTCCTGAATTTTTATCCACATGGGTGTGGGGCCAGCCCATTCCACATCCATGAGCCTCCTACCAGTCTGGATGGAGTGGTTTCTTTAATTCCGTAGTAGTCAGACTTCTATTCAATTCGATTTCTGACATTCCTGAGTGATGTTTGTTCTATATTTTAGCTGTAATTTTGATGTGGTTATGCAAAGAGGCGAGCCATGTCTGCCTATGTTGCCATCTTGACTGGAAGCCTCAAATATCTTGTTCAAACAAGGCAGTTTGAAAATCTCTTTAGTTTATTACTCTTCCACTTAATGAACTTGTACTTGGGGGCTCAGTGTCTGCTGTTCCCTGACAAATCTCAGTTCCCTCCCCCCCGCATAGTGTGAACATCTCACCATGCCAAGTAGGACTCTAGAGTGTAAAGTTCCATGCATTTCATACCTCATGTACCCTAACTGTGGTCCAACAATGTCATCAGGGGCTCAGCTAAAGATTCAATGATAGATGGTCATTTGGACACTATGCAAGTTTTGTTGTTTGTCCTAAACCAAAGAAATGTGAAATAATAATAATAAAAAAGAGAGACAATGTTCCCTTAAAATATTAGCAAATATCTTTGAAAAAATGATAATTCCCAAGGCCTGGCAGTATACTCATTGCTGATGGTATAAATAAGTTTTTCTGGAGGACACAATAATAGATATAAAAAAGCATAACAATGTTGAAAACTTTTGATGCTGTAATTCCACTTCTAGCAATTTCTTGAAGAGGATAATTTAATAGGACCTTATTGCTTTTTACTTAAGAAAGTTCTTTGCAAGGTAATTTATAAAACCAAAATATTGCAGACAACTTCAGTGCTCAACCATGTAGGATTGTCAAATTGCGTCATTTGTCCAGCAGACAATACTGGGCACTACCATGGCCTCACCGTGGCCTTGGCCCTGCTTCTGCTCAGACATGTGTGCTGAATCCAGTCTGACCCAGGGTTGAATGCACACATTTGTAAACTGGCATTCCATCAAAGGCACAGAAGGCCGTCTTAGAACTTCTATGTTACATGGATACAGCTGAAATTTACTTGAATATCTGGCTAATGTTTCAATGTTCACTTAAGAACTTTCCTGCTTAAATTTTAAAATTTTGATAGTATTGTATGGTATCAAAAATCTCAGCAGCATGCTCGTGTGACACTGTGCTCATGTGCGTGAGCCAAACAGAAGCCCATTACAACTAGAAGCCATGTGGGAACGTGGTGTGTTTTGGCAGCTTTGTCGGTGTTGAGTTCCCTAAAAGATGCTACTGCGTGCAGTGGGTTGATAGCAACATCTTTATGGCCGGTTATCACGTAAGAAATGTCTATACCACTGGTTCATATTTCCTTGTTCTAAACCAGCGATTTCCAACCTTTTTCATCTCATGGCACACACGAATTAATTACTAAAATTTTATAGCACACCAAGAAATATATTGTATTTTCTGCTGACCTGAGCAAAAAAATAGGTATAATTTTGATTCATTCACACTGGATGGCTATTGTTGTGTTGGCTGTTGTCATTTTTCAAAATTTGACAATCTAAAAGAAAAGAGGTCAGTGCCCCTGACTAAATAGGTATCGCATGTTTTAAAAATTCTTGTGGCACAATGACTGAAAATTGCTGCGTTAAACCAATGATTCTCAGAGCAATTTTGCATAGGGGACATTAGGCAATGTCTGGAGACATTTTCAGTTATTATAACTGGGGCAGAGGTGTTATTGACACTTACTAGATAGAGGCCAGGGATGCTGCTAACATGCTATAGTGCAGAGGACAGCCAGCCCCTCACAATAAAAAAAAATCACTAATTCAAAATGCCCAATAGTACAGACATTGGGAAACTTTGCTCTAAACATAAGTAACCAGCTAAAGTCCAGGCTTCTCCCCTCTTCGTATCCTGGAGGTGAAGATTTGGTCTGTGGAGGTGAAGCAACACCCAAACTGAAGCTGTATGCACTGCTTGGAGAGGCTTTCTGAACATCTCAGAAGCAGACCTCAGGTTGTTGCCATCACTTAATCATCTTTATTTCTAATGTTTTTGCATGCACTCAATAAAAAGTTTGTCCTTAAATATTCCATTTATAAGCAAAGCAATGTATTTGGCTTTTATGAGAACAGTATCATCTGGGAATTTCCACATGCCCCTCAACTTCCCTTGCCCGAGTGCCAAGCCCAGCACAGATCCGGCAGTGGGAACTGACCTTAAAGCAGTTCAAAAATGAGATACTTGCCTTCTCCAAGCCCGTCAGGTGATTCCCTTCTGCAGGTTCCATCAATGAGCCACTTTCTCTGCAAGCGACATTTGGTTGTTAGTGCCACGCTGAATTGGCAGTATTTTCCACATGGTTCAATTTTAAAATCGAATTTCTTGGCTTTTTTACTGTTCAAGCAGCCTTTGAACACATACTAGCTGCTGTTCAAGTTTGTTGAAACATTTTGTAAAATTACACAATAAGGCAGTTCCCAAATCATGTCTATGTCATGTAGTTTATCTTTGGATGAAAAAGAATGATGAAAGGGGCCCAATCACTGGTGATTACAGGCAGCGGTTTGGTGCCATAATAGCTTTGTCAGCACACCACTGAAGAGTGCAAACACCATGTGCTGCTGGTGACTCCTGAATCACTGATAGCCTTCGCTAAGTTTGGTTCCTTGTCAGACACAATTGCCCAACACTTTTCTTGATGAACTTTCATTTTATAAATACATCCTCAATAAAATTCACTCTGCTGAGAAGAACAAGGGCTTCTTGGCACCAAAGTAAAGATGAAACTCACTTGACTTTAATCATTAATCCACTGAGCCATCAGACTGATGGAAGAAGTTCAAAAGTAGAGCATTGAATAGCACCATTAAACTTGGTGCGAAGAGCAGAATAGAACTCAGGGTAAAAAAAGCCTTTTAATAATATGTTTTCTGGAAGAAACTTTGTACTGAATTACTTGAGTAAATCATAGAAGTTCTTTGCCTTCATCTTTTGAAAACAGTTTTCAGGAGGGCAACATTTTGACAAGCATTTTGTTCAAAAGTTTAGTTTCCAAAGACATCAAACAATAATGAATTGTCTTTCAAAAAAATTCATATAATGTCCATTATTTTGAAATATCGTTAGTGAAAATATATGCTTTGGGTCCCTCCTCTACCTGTAGCATTTCTTCTTTTGTTCATTAATTTTTATTCTTTATTAATCCAAACCAACTTCTTAATCAGGCTATGTAGGTTGTTGTACATGATTTTAGGTTTATTTTCTTCCTTAAGAAGTTTTGTGGTGATGAAAATGAAATTTTACCTTAAATTAACCTTTAGAGCCTTGGCCAGTTTAGCTTAATTGGTTGGGTGTTATACCATAAAGCAAAAGGTCACTGGTTTGATTCCTGGTCACAGCATGTGCCTGGGTTGTGGGTTCAGTCCCTGTAGTCCAGGGCATGTATAAGAGGCAACCAGTAGATGTTTTTCTCTTACATCAATGTTTTTCTCCCTTTTTCCCTCTCTCTAAAAGTAAATAGACTTCCGGCCAAGATGGAGGCATAGGTAGATATGCTGTGTTTCCTCACAAAACCAAAAGAAGGACAACAACAAACTTAAAAACAAAAAACAACCAGAACTGCCAGGAAATTGAACTGTATGGAAGTCTGACAACCAAGGAGTTACAGAGGAAAAATTAATCCAGACTGGTAGGAGAGCTGGAGATGGGCAGAGAAGATGCACAACAAGGTGGTGGACTGGGTGGGTAAGGCAGCAGCTGGTGGACTGTGTGGTGACACATTCCCATTCAGATAAACCAGGAGGAATAACTGGGAAGTGAGACAGACCACAAAACCCAGGGTTCCAGCATGGAGAAATAAAGCCTCAAAGCCTCTGGCAGTAAAAATCTGTGGGGGTTACAGTGGCAGGAGAAATTCCCAGGGTCACATGAGAGCCCATTGGAGGGGCCCACTGGGTCCTAGAGTGTGCACAGGCCCACCCACTGGGAATCAGGACCAGAAGGGGCCAATTTGCTTGTGGGTGGCAGGGGAAGTGACTGAGAGCAGGGCAAGAGCAGGGCAAGTGGCATTGTTCCCTCTCTGATCCCTCCCCCACAACACAGCAAAGTGGGTTGTCTTGCCCTGGCAAATACCTAAGGCTCCATCCACCCCTTACAATGTAACAGGTACACTGAGACAAAGAGATATGGGCCAAATGAAAGAACAGATCAAAACTCCAGACAAAGAACTAAGCAATGAGAAGAGAGCCAACCTATCAAGATGCAGAGTTCAAAACACTGGCACTCAGGATGCTCACAGAAATGATTGAGTACAGCTGCAAAACAGAGGAAGCAGGGAAGGCTATGCAAAGTGAAATAAAGAAAAATATACAGGGAACCAAAAGTGAAGGGAAGAAAGGGACTCAAATCAACAAATTGGAACAGAAGGAAGAAACAAGAATTAAAAAAAAATGAGGAGTGGCTTAAGAACCTCTGGAACAACTTCAAACATTCCAACATCTGAATCATAGGTGTGCCAGAAGGAAAAGAGGAAGAGCAAGAAGTTGAAAACTTATTTGAAAATATAATGAAGGAAAACTTCCCCAATCTGGTGAAGGAAATAGACATGCAAGTCCAGGAAGCGCAAAGAGTTCCAAACAAGTTGGACTCAAGGAGGACCACACCAAGACATATCGTGATTAAATTACCCAAGATTAAAGATAAGGAGAAGCTTAAAAGCAGCAAGAGAAAAGGAGACAGTTACCTATAAAGGAGTTCTCATAAGACTCTCAGCTGATTTCTAAAAAGAAAGCTTACAGGCAAGAAGGGGCTGGAAAGAAGTATTCAGTCATGAAAGGCAAGGACCTACAACCTAGATTACTCTATCCAGTAAAGTTATCATTTAAAATGGAGGGAAGATAAAGTGCTTCTCAGACAATGTAAAGTTAAAGGAGTTCATCATCAATAAACAATAAAATGACAACAAACTCACAACGATCAACAACTGAACCTAAAAAAGAAAAACAGAAACAAACTAAGCAAACAACTAGAACAGGAACAGAATCACAGAAATGGAGATCACATGGAGGGTTATCAGTGGGGAGGGGAAGAGGGGAGAATGGCGGAAAAGGTACAGGGAATAAGAAGCATAATTGGTAGGTACAAGATAGACAGGGGAAGGTTAAGAATAGTATAGAAAATGTAGAAGCCAAAGAACTTATATGTATGACCCATGGACATGAACTAAGGAGGTGGAATGCAGGGCAGAAAAAAGTTGGGACAACTGTAATAGCATAATCAATAAAATATACTTAAAAAATAAATGAAATCTTAAAAAAAATCATCTTTATAGATAAGAATTCCTAAATAGGATCTTTCCTTAAAAGAATAATGGCATATGTGAAATTCAGTAACCAAAAGTTAAATACAGAGAGGAACAAAAGTAGGTTAACAGTTGTTCATATGGAAAATAATACAATAATTAACAAATAGTACAAGAATAAACTGTGTTTCACATATTCATAACTGTAAATCTACTTTTACCACAGCTTGTATAGTTCTTAAAGTTTGTTTTGTTTCATATTAGTAATGCTCCCTTGCCAAATAATTCTATAAATATTAGAATTAGAGTAAATCTAATATTTTTCCTTATATCATTGAAATTTTTATAAATTATTATCAGCTCTAAAAATAAACAATATTCTTCCCAAGGTTATTGGCTAACACACTTTCTTAATATTTGTATTAAGCATTTCTCTATTTCCTTATTTTAGTATTGGAAAATTCTTAATAATTATTTTTGCATGTGAAATTAGTATTTTTCATAATTTATTATTTATTTCATCATTTTACTCTTGAAATGGTAATTGTTCTCTTATATATCAATTGACTAATAGAATTTAAATATATAAAACACAAGGAAATTTTAGTCCATATTATACCCATAAACGTACGTAGATCTTAAAGTGAATAATAAGATATTAATAATCAATTCAAGTGATGTCTTACTTTGTTCATATTATTGTGGTTGTTGTACTAATTGGTATAATGAGAATCTATAGATCATCACAATTATTGGTCATACCCAAGGTACGAGGTTGAAGTCAGCATTTAGCTCTTTGGCCTTCCAAAGTCTGAGGCCTAAGTGGAATAGTATATTTTGGCAAAAATCCAAGGGCAAGTCCCAATGTTGGAGCATTCCTACATTTTAGTGGGAACTATTATATGTATATGTATTTATATTTATATGTGCATAGACACATGTATAATAAACAAATATATCCATAGAGTATTTTAAGATAAGGCTGGTTCGGATATGGAAATATGCCTATGTTACATTCATTGTATAAAAGTAGGCTATAACACAGTGTTAAGAGAATTATCTCAAAATGAATATTAACTAGTGTATTTTTTATTTTACTTTGTTCTGATGTACGAGGGAAAAATGGAAATATCTCCTTGTTCTTGAGGTGGGGTACCTCTTACTGAGGGGAAAATCAAAATTAAACAGCCTTTTAAAAAACACGACGGACCATGTGGATCTCTATTGAGAAGGGTTCAGTCCTATGAAGAAAAAGCTAGAAGGAACTCTTGTGCTTCATGGGTAGAGAGGGCCAAGGTAGGTGGTGGAGAGTATGGGTTGGCAGGTACCCCAGACTTTATGAGAGGATGGAAGCCTTGCCCCCAGCCTGGTCCCAGATGGGTGGCAGCCTGGGTGTCTGTGGGGGCGGGTCACTAAGCCATGGCTTTGTAACAGCAGCAAAGGTCTTTGGGGCTCAGCAAGCGGCCTGCAGAGAGGACCCCTGTGAGAGGCATCCTGATGCCATCTGGGGCAGTGGCGCCTGCACCTGGTGAAGAACTGCTGTCCGGTGGCAGCGGCACCTTGAGTTGATAGTAGCAGCAATGACCGCCCTGTCACCAGGACCATGCATGGCCCTTTCCCCAGAGCACAATAGCCCAGGTTCTATGTGGGGCATAGGATGGAGCCCCCAAATGGCTGCCTTTAGCCTTTTCACCAGGCTCAGCCAGACTGAGCTTTGATTTGGAAAAAGAAATGTGATGTCTCTAAATTTCATGGAATTTTTAACATCTGACACTTGGGTATGTGCCTATGGAGACAAAACCGTGTTGTGGCACATTGAAGCCACAACACCAGTTCCTCAGTGGAGCAGGGGTCAGAGGAGATTTTAATTTTAAAAATTTTCCCACTCTGACTTCTGTTCCAAAATCTCTAGAATGAACTCGTGTTAATTTTACAATCAGAAAAAGTAATTTGAATAAGCCAGCTCATGACTTAAAAACAAAGAATGTTTTCTTTGTAATCACTTTCTATAGTAATCAAGAATGGTGAAAAGGATGTTTTATTGTCTGTTGCACTTCTTTGTTCCAGCCAAAAACAATGGCTGCTGTTTTTCCTAAGTGGTTTTTATGAGCCAGGCACTGTGCTAAGCACATCATGTTAATTGAATTAATCTTCACAACAATAAGATGGGTACTATCATCAGCCCCCTTTTAAAGATGAGGAAAATTATAAAACAGTACTGATAGAAATAAAATAGGGTTTGAAGAGATAGACAGACATTCAAAGATCCTACAAAACAAGGGTTGGTAGCCTTTTTCTGTAAAGAGCAGGAAAATAAATATTTGAGGTCACGTGGGCCATAGGGCCTCTGCTGGAACAACGGAGATGTAGTGCAACAGCAGTTACAGACAACTGGTAAATGGGCAAGTACGACTGGGTTCCACTGAAATGTTGTTGGGGAAACTGACGACGGGGTGGGGATGGCCCATGGGCCATAGCTTGCTGGCCTCTACTACAGAGGAGGATAATATCAGAAACACAAAACTTTCTAAATTAATATCCAACTTAATGCAATTCTATTCAGGAATCTAGGATAATTTTTTTTAACCTCTAGGAGGGGAGGCCTTTTTAAGCAAGACAGGAAACCAAAACCTCTTAAGGAAAAAGTCTGACAAATATGACAAGCATAAAAATTAAGGGCCTGAATCAACAGAACCCCAGTGTGAACTGGATAGAACTGAGTAAGAACTAAGAATGAGTTTTCTCTTGCCCTGGTTGGGTGGCTCAGTTGGTTTGAGTGTCCCATACACCAAAAGGTTGCAGGTTCGATTCCCCGTCAGAGTGCATACCTAGGTTATGGGTTTGATCCCTGGTTGGGACATGTATGGGAGACAACTGATTAATGTTTCTCTCTCTCTCTCTCTTTAAAAAGAAAAAAAGAATGAGTTTTCTCCATATTGCTCTGTCTCTGGAAATGTCACCAGGCATGGGTGGTAGGAAAAGTTATGGGCACAGGCTTGGACATGCAAATCATACTCTGACTGCTTATCTGAACTTCTTTAATTACTAGGAAAGATGTTCCTTTATATCTGCTTGTTACCCCCAATCATGACATTGGTGCCCTGCTTTCCACTCCCAGAACTGAGATTAGGATAGTTTATGACAATAACCTCAGCACGGAAAGTTAGGAGTCCAGTTCCATCCTGAAGTAAGAAGTGGGCAAGGCTTTGTTTCAGGTGGTCCACTTCTCACCTACTGTTCCCGTCTCTACCTTTCCCTCTAAAGCTGGCCAGCTGTCCTCCCCACTCCTGGCAAGCACAGACCCTCTGAGCTGCTAGTTCAGCAGTGTCACAGGAGGGTGCCAAGTGGGGGATGACACATAAAATCACCTTTGTAGGGGCCCAACTTTCAAGGAAAACATAATCATCATTGAAGCATCACAATGTGAGCTTCATTTGGGTCACACATGTCCCAGGGCATGGCCAAGAACGTCCCTCTGAGCACCCTGGAGTGGCCTCCCTCCTCCCGGAGATGGTCTGCAGCAGGCTCTGTGTGGTGTGGTGTTTCAGATTCCATCAGAAATCTAAAACCTGTAAACACACTGACAGCAGTCAGCCGAGGGATGTGAGAAACTTACAAATGAACAACAAATGCAGGCAGAGAAAGGACAGACCAAATGGACTGATGTTTTTCACAACTGTGGAGGAACCTAAATCCACTGGTCTCAAACCATATGGCACACTGAACACGAGCCGGGAGAGGCTGGGAGGTTCTTGGCGGCAGACCATGGAAACATAAACGCAAGGCATTTTGTTTCCTTGTGTGTGCTTTTTTCCCTTTAAATATTTACTTTTTGTGTTTTGCCAGGACAGTTTCCATCCCATATGCAGAACAGGCTGTTTTTGCAAATGGGGGCAGGGGTAGGCAGGGGACAGCTTGGCTCAGGGGACCTGAAATAGGATATTGATTCTGTCAGATCTAGGTTGCTGGCTTTCCTCCCCAGGTGATGCTGAGCAAAACCCTGCCACAATCTTCGTGGCTAGGCTTGGTGGCTCCTGGAGGAAGGGTACTCCCTTGCAGGAATCCAGACCCACACCCATATGGTTAGATGTGCACCCACGGGGAGAAGGCTGACTGGCTTGGGGAAAAGACACACTTTTCTGGGCTGGTAGTAGGTGGTCTCTGCCTGTCTGTCTGAAGCTGTGGGTGGGCAGGAACGTGTGAGGGAACCACACTGGCAGAAAACAGAGTCTCTGGCTTGGAGGCTGCTGATGGGGCATCTTTCAGAACAGGGAAGAAGGGTGGCGAGGGGGGTGGGTGGGTGAAGGCAGAGTAGCTGGAAGAGAGAATGGGGGGTGGCAAATTCCCAAGTGAAATAGAAATGTACCATGTAAAAATAAATAAATTAGTCCTGGGCCATGAGCCATGTTTGAACCAAAATAATGTAAGCAATCAAATGCTTACTGTCTCTGATTCACTCAGGCTTCCAAACACATTACTTAACAGAAAATGGAAGGGTTTGTAATAACGGAGTATAATAGTTGTACAATGTGGGCCACGTGGTTAGAAGGAGGCTGGGAACTGGCAAGTCCAGACGTCCTAACTAAAAATACACAGCCCCGGCATGCTTTCATTAGTTATGAGGGATGAGGGCAGTGTGAAACATCCTTATGTTCCCAGGAGGTCTTGAGGGATTCCATTTGTTTCACACGCAACCAGAGGAGAAGTAGGTATGAGAGGCACCAGGCTAAACACTGAGGCAGAAGGGAAGATGGGAAAGCAGACATTCCTCAGCGAGCCCATGGAAGTAAGAAATCTGCCAGGAAGATGGAGACTAGTCCACACTGGCGAAACCACCCAGGGACACTGATACTATTGTCCTTATTTTCTAGTGCAGCGCTTCTCAGGCTGTAGTGCACATAAAAATCCAGACAGATTCATTGGCTCACTCCCAGACATCCTAATCCAGGAGGTCTGGGTGGGACCTGAGAATCCAAGGCTCTGACACGCTCCCAGGTGATTCTCATGCTGCCGGTCCACTGACCACACCTCCAGGTTCTACTCTTCTCAGTGATCTTAAGTGACAAGAACATTTATTTGACCTGGATTCCAGATCCATGTTTCATACCATTCCAGATCCATCAATACCATGATGCTTCTTGTTTCTTTCACACTCTCCCTGCTGGTCCTGGGGCCCATATCAGCTGATCCTGGACTTATTCTCCAAATCCTTCCTGACACGGTGCTCTGGGCTGCCACCAGTGATTGACCAGAGTTGATGTGCAGATAACCTACTTGTCATCTTTCAGTTGGTAAAAGGAGCAGTGGTCTGAAAGTCGGAGAACCTTGGCTTAATCATGACTGGACTATTGACTAGACATAGAGGTCACCAGATGAGATGTTTACCATCACTGTACTTCAGTTTCCTTCCCTATAAAACGGCAGGGCTAGATTGGGTCAATGGTTCTCAATCAGGAGGATTCTATGAATCATATTGTGTTAGTCAGCTCAGGCTGCCATGACAAAATACCACAGACTGGGTGGTTTAAACAACAGGAATGTATTTTTCACAGTTCTGGGGACCCGAAGTCCAAGATCATGGTGCTGGCTGATTGAGTTCCTGCTGAGAGCCTTTTTCCTGGCTTGCAGACATCTGCCTTCATGCTCTGTCAGTTCTGGAGGCTAGAAGTCAAAGATCAAGATGTCAGCAGGTTTGGCTTACCCTGAAGCCTCTCTGCCTGGCTTGCTGATAGTCACCTTCTCACTGTGTCCTCACATAGAAGTTTATCTGTGCACGTGTGTGTCTGGTGTCTCTTTTTATAAGGGCACTAATCCCACCCTCATGACCTCATCTAAACCTGATGACCTCCCAAAGACCCCATCTCTGAACACCATCACATTGGGGTTTAGGGCTTCAACATGTGAATTGGGTGGAGGGCACAATTCAGTACATGGCACAGATGGATAGCTTGTTTTAAAACTCAGTTTCCCAGTTAAGTCCTTGTTCTAGAGGCTCTAAATCAGTGTGTGTGGAGTGGGACCCAGGAATAGATTTTTAGCAGGGATCCCACATGTTCCTCAGTAAGGCTTAAAAAGCTCTGGATGAGTTGCTCATGGAGTTCTCTGATTCCCAAGGAGCAAGCTATAGGGTCCTCCTGAGTTGCAAAAGCCACTTGGTCACCTCTCTGCATAAGCACTTCACCCATCTCATGTAACTGCTGATAATAGATGGAGAGTCTGGCTTCTTAATACCCAGATCTCTCACCTAGCACCCCTCCTAGGGCCAAGCAAACAGTAGGCACATAATCAGTGTTTATTGAGGGCCTCACCCAGGACCCAGTCTAACTTCAAAGTCTTTGAAATGTGTAAATCATCTTTGAAGAGTTCTCAAAGGGGTTATCTGACATTATTTAGGCAAAAGGCAGTACGGCTGCCTTTGCTTTTAATGTCCAGGAGGCTTAAACAACAGCAAGTACATTTACATGTCCCTCTCTCCCCCAAACAGTGGAAAGCAAAACAGCTCGAGCTGTGACTAGAAAATGAATGTACACAGGCACAAAGAACAGACCTGCTTCTCTTAGCCCTCTGGGCATCTACTTCCTTCTTTCATTCTCTGCTGACTCTGAGGCTGATGGTGAAAGCAAATGGAAGGCGATAACTAAGGCTTCATCAGGACAATACAATCCAAGAGAAAATGGGGAGACTTTTCTACATTCCTTTAGTCCCATGAGGAATAATAAAGTGTAGAGGAGGGAGTGTAGAGTTTTCTCTGTTAAAATTAGGACAAAAAGGAAGAAGGCAGCAACACAAAGTAGTTGAACTGATATATAGCAAATTAAAAACCCTTCCAGAAAAACCACAAGATATCACTACACACCTATTAGAACAGTTAAAATGAAAAATAGTGACAATACCAAATGCTGGTGATGATGCAGAGAAATTGGATCTCTCTCAGACATTGTTGGTGGAAATATAAAATGGTATAGCCATTCTGGGAAAATGTTCAGCAGTTTGTTATAAAACTAAACATACCATATGGCCCAGCCATCACACTCCTGGGCATTTATCCCACAGATATTAAAATTTATGTTCACATAAAAACAGGTACAGGAATGTTCATATTAGCATTAATTGTAACAACCTCAAATAGTAAACAACCCAAATGTCCTTCAGTGAATGCATGGTTAAACAAACTGGAACATCCATGCCTTGGAATTGCACTCAGCAATAAAAAGGCACTGTTGATATGTACAACAACTGGGATGGACCTCAAGGGAACAATGCTGATGAAAAAAGACAGTCTTAAAATGTGGCATACTGTATGATTCCATTACATAACATGTTTAAA
The DNA here is from genome assembly GCF_022682495.2 of Desmodus rotundus. Lineage (NCBI taxonomy): Eukaryota > Metazoa > Chordata > Mammalia > Chiroptera > Phyllostomidae > Desmodus > Desmodus rotundus. The sequence goes on from NC_071387.1 coordinate 78,630,245, forward strand.
GTGATGAAATCAGAGATGGAGAAAAGATTAGTGGTTGGCAGGGGCTAAGGAAGGGGAGGAAAGGGAGGGAAATGGGTTTGGCTATAAAGAGGTAATGTAAAGGATCCTGGGTAGTGGACCTGCTCTGTGTCTTGATTATCGTGGTGGTCACATGAATCTACACGAAAGATAAAAGTTCATAGAACCACACACACACACACACACACACACACACACGTAAAACTGCTGAAATCTGAATGAGACCTAAATTGTACTCAAGTCAATTTCTTGGTTTTGATATTGTACTATAGACAGGTAATATGTACCATTGGGGGAAATTGGGTGAAAGGTACATGGGACTTCTGTACTATTTTGAACTTATAATTATTTAAAAATAAAGAATAGAAAAAATCCTGAAGAGAAAAATAAATAAATAAAGGGATGCATTTTCTCATACTGGAAGCTATGATAATTTTCAAGGAAAATAATTTCTTTCTCCTGGTTTCTTCAACACAAATATTATTATTAGTCACCTTAAAAGGTAAACATTATATAGAATAGAGAGCCCAGAAATAAACCTTTCCACATATGATCAAATGATTTTCAATAAGGGTGCCAAGGTCATTCAGTGGGGGAAAGGATGGTCTTTTCAACAAACAGTGCCAGGAGAAGGAGATGCTCACATGCAAAGAATGAAGTTGGACCCTTACCTTACATCATATATAAATACTAGCTTAAAGTGGATCAAAGATGTAAATATAAGAGCTAAAGCTATAAAACTCTTAGAAGAAAACATAGGGGGAAAACTTTATGATATTGGATTTGGAAATGACTTCTTGGATATGTCTCCAAAACCAGAGGCAATATAAGAATAATAGAGATAAATCAAACTTCATCAAAATTAAAAAGTGTTGTGCATCAGAGGTCAACATCAACAGAATGAAAATGCAACCAACAAAACAGGAGAGTGTATTGGCAAGTTATAAGCCTAATAAGAAGTTAATATCCAGAATCTATAAAGAAGTTCTACAACTCAACACCAAAAAACACAGTTTTAAAAAATGGGCAAAGGACTTGAATAGACAATTCTCCAAAGAAAATATACAAATAGCCAAAAAGCACATAAAAAGGTACTCAGCATCACTAATTATTAGGGAAATGTAAATCAAAACCACAATGAGAAACCACTTAACACCCGTTAGGATAATTTAAAAAAAAAGTGTTGATGAGGATGTGGAGAAATTGGAACTCTTGGTCATCACTGGTGAGAATGTAAAATGGTAGAGCCACTGTGGAAAATGATATGGTGAGTCCTCAAAAAACTAAACATAGAATTACCATACGATACAGCAGTTTTACTTCTAGGTATATACACAAAAGGGATTGAAAAGAAGGACCTGAACAAATATTTGTACACTATGGTTCAGAGCAGCATTATTCACAAGTAGCTAAAAGATGGAAACAACCTAAATGTCCATTGATGGTAAATGGAAATATGAAATGTGGTCCTATACATACAATTAAATATTCCTCAGCCTTATAAAGGAAGGAAATTCTGACACATGCTACAACATGGATGAAACTTGAAGACATCATGCTATAAGACAGACACAAAAAGACAAATAGTGTGTGATTCCACTTACATGAGGTATTAGAGTAGTCAAACTCACAGAGAAAGAACAGTGGTTACCTGAGGCTGGGGTGGGAGAATGGGGCATCACTGTTTTTAATGGGTATCAAGTTTCAGTTTTGGATGACAACAAATTCTGGAGACAAATGGTGGTAATGGTTACCCAACAATGTGAATATACCTAATGACTCTGAACTGTATACTTAAAAATTGTCAAAATGGTACACTTTATGTTATAGTAATGTTAACACAATTTTTTAAGGAAACATTACTAGAGATAAACAGGTTCACATACACACAGAAGACAAACACTGTGAAAATTTTCTCACAATATTATTTCTTTCAATCCCTAAGAAGAGTCTGTTTTACTACAGGTTCAAGTAAAATCATAACAGGATTTATTAAAAACTGAAATGGTGCCAAGCAATAAGTAGTAAAGGGAAAACTCTCAGCCTGGCATTTGCAGTGCTGTGCATTTCAACCCAAAGTCACTATTCCTGTGGTAGTTAACTTCTGCTCCCCCAAGGAACTCATTCTCACGAGGCTGAATGAGTTACTCTTCTGAACAACTTACTCTTTCCCGGTTCACACCATCTGTCCTTTCTGGGAATCACCTCTGTTCTCTCTTCTTCTCTGCCTGTGCAAATGTTACCCATCCTACAGACCAATTCAAGTTCCACCTTCTCCATGATGAGGTCATTCAGTGATTTCTCTCCTTTTTCTACCCACCTGTTACACTTCTTGTTCACACCTATTTTTGGTATCTGCATTTTAAATTTAATTTACAAGTGCAAACTTCATACTCCTCCCATTCGTGTGTGTGATCTTCAAAGTACAAACCAAATTGTTCATCTCTTTTTACCACCAAAACAGAGTGGATACTTGGTAAAATTTTGGAGCTGATTGAAAAGACATTTTTATTTGTTTCTCAATACAATTCTGAAATATTTGAAACAAATTTTTAAATAAGGGAACTTAATAAATAAAGACTTAGTCTGTGAAAGATGGAGAAACATTAAAAATTCAGATATAGAAGGACTTTCTGATTTCTGGGACTAGTGTATGAAATGCTAGGAGAGATGCCGCTCTTTATAAAATCACAGACTACTAGAACTACAGGCAGCCTTAGCCATCATCGACTCCCATGTCCATATCACACCGAATAAGAAACAAACTCCAGAGAACCAAGATGGCGGTGTAGGTAGACACACTGCGCCTCCTCGCACAACCAGAACTGACAGAAAATCGAATGGCAAGGAAGTCTGACACAAAGTAGATAAAAAAGAAACATACATGTAGACCGGTAGGAGGGGCGGAGACAGGCAGCCAGGGCGGAGACGGGCAGCCGGGGCGGAGAGGACTCACGTGGCTGTGGCAGGACCGAGACTGGCGGAGTGTGGGACGAACAGGGCAGGCAGTCTGACCACTAGCAGACCCTGAGGCCCTACGTTCGCACTCATAAACCGAGAGGGCTGGGCTCAGAGTGGTGGAGAGCAGGGCAGGCAGAGCGGCAGGTAGCACCCCGCGGCCCCACATTCGCGCATAGATAAACCAGGACGAATGGTGGGGAGCAAAGCAGACCGCGAAACCCAGGGCTCCAGCGTGGGGAAATAAAGCCTCAAACCTCCGATTGAAAACACCCGTGGGGGTTGGGGCGGCAGCAGGGGAAACTCCCAGCCTCACAGGAGAATTCGTTGGAGAGACCCACAGGGGCCTAGAGCGTGCACAAGCCCATCTACTTGGGAACCAGCACCAGAGGGGCCCAATTTGATTGTGGGTAGCGGAGGGAGTGACTGAAATCTGGCAGAGAGTGGAGCAAGCGCCACTGCTCCCTCTCCGCCCCTCCCCCACATATAGAGTCACAGCTCAGCAACCAGCATTACCTCACCCCGGGGAACACCTAAAGCTCCGTCCCTTTAAGTAACAGAGGAGCCATGACCAAAAAAAAAAAAAGGCCCAAATGACAGAACACTTCAAAGCTCCAAAAATAATTCAACTAAGCGAGGAAGAGATAGCCAACCTATCGGATGCAGAGTTCAAAACACTGGTTATCAAGATGCTCACAGAATTGGTTGAATTTGATTGAAAACAAGATGAAAAAATGAAGGCTATGCTAAGAGAGACAAAGGAAAATGTACAGGGAACCAATAGTGATGCAAAGGAAACTGGGACTCAAATCAATGGTGTGGACCACAAGGAAGAAAGAAACATCCAACCAGAAAAGAATGAAGAAACAAGAATTCGGAAAAATGAGGAGAGGCTTAGGAACTTCCAGGACATCTTGAAATATTCCAACATCCGAATTATAGGGGTGCCAGAAGGAGAAGAGGAAGAACAAAAAATTGAAAACTTATTTGAGCAAATAATGAAGGAGAACTTCCCCAGCCTGGCAAAGGAAATAGACTTCCAGGAAGTCCAGGAAGCTCAGAGAGTCCCAAAGAAGCTGGACCCAAGGAGGAACACACCAAGGCACATCATAATTACATTACCTAAGGTTAAACAGAAGGAGAGAATCTTAGAAGCAGCAAGAGAAAAGAACACAGTTACCTACAAAGGACTTCCCATAAGACTGTCAGCTGATTTCTCAAAAGAGACCTTACAGGCAAGAAGGGGCTGGCAAGAAGTATTCCAAGTCATGAAAGGCAAGGACCTACATCCAAGATTACTGTATCCAGCAAAGCTATCATTTAGAATGGAAGGGCAGATAAAGTGCTTCTCAGATAAGGTCAAGTTAAAGGAGTTCATCATCACCAAGCCGTTATTATATGAAATGTTAAAGGGACTTATCTAAGAAAAAGAAGATAAAAAGTATGAACAGTAAAAATGACAGCAAACTCACAGTTATTAACAACCACAACTAAAACAAAAACAAAAGAAAACTAAGCAAACAACTAGAACACAAACAGAACCACAGAAATGGATATCACATGGAGGGTTATCAATAGGGGATTGGGAGGGGGAGAGAGGGGGGAAAGGTACAGAGAATAAATAGCATAAATGATAGGTGGAAAATAGACAGGGGGAGGGTAAGAATAGTGTAGGAAATGTAGAAGCCAAAGAACTTATAAGTATGACCCATGGACGTGAACTATAGGGGGGGAATGTGGGAGGGAGGGGGTGTGCAGGATGGAGTGGAGTGAGGGGGGGGAAATGGGACAACTGTAATAGCATAATCAATAAATATATTTTAAAAAATTAAAAAAGAAAAAAAAAAGAAACAAACTCCCAGGAAGCTGAAGATTTTGACCTAGGACACACAGATGGTGCAGAGCTGGGACTAGGATCCATGTCGTCTAAGTTACTACTTTTTCTTTTTAGTTAGTACAGCTGCCTGATGGAATGATTTTATTTATGTGTGAGATACATGGTATGTAGAAATGGTAAATGTCAATTATCATTTTCCACCTGTGGATGAAGCACATTAACACTAAAAATAATCTTGCATGTTCAGACTGGCAGATCTATGGGTATAAATGTGTTCATGCTGGATGAGCAGAGACGTAGATAACCGTTTGTGGTGTGGAAATAAACAAAGAACACCCAAAGACAAAAAGCGAAGGCTATTTACTCAGAGCTTGCTCTGGCAAGGGAGTCAGCCCATCGCTGCATTAGGCGGAGACTCAAAGGCAGGCAGAAGAGTTGAAAAGCTTTATAGGTGAAAAAAGGGGACTACTTCAGGTATGTCCTGTTTGGAGGCTGTGGGCCTGAGGAAGAACAAGAAGGGGAAGCATCCTAGATTATTGATTAGGGGTACACATTTGGCTCTCTCTGGTTGGTTCAAAGTTGGAAGCAAGGACAAAATTAGGGAAGCTGTCAGTTATTAATCAAGTCCTGGCTATTTGGGGCCAACTGTCACACAAGTTATTGTTTGGCTTCCTGGACCAGTCGCTGGAGAGAGAGTTCTGTTTTCCTACAAGCCTCAAGAATAGCAGTCTGGCTTCCTGGGCTGGTGATTGTAGACAATGGGTTTGTTTCCTGGGTGGTTGAGGGAGATTGTGGGTTGGAATTCTATTTTTATACATAGCTTGACCATTGCCTGCTTGTATACTCAGTCTCTCAGTGTTTATACTTACAGTCATGGTCTACTTCTTGCTCTCTGAACAAGCATCACTGCCTTTCCCAGGCTGAAATGGAGAAGCACATTCAGCAATCAAGTATATACTCCTTGTTTCACTTCACAGGTCCTGTGCTGTATCTATTCCATGTCCCTACAGCCTTCCTTGAAACATTACTATTCTTACCTTAATTCTCTGCTTAGAAAATGTGCACTAACTCTGAATTGAATCTGCTGATCAGGTTCTTTATAATCCACATCTGAGACACTCATGAAATCAATTTTTCCCTCCTCGACTTCACTCATGTGGGAATCCTCACCTGCACAGGCACTCCCATGCTATCCCTACTTCCCTGAGTTTCCCCCATGGCTTCCTACCTCCTGGAGTGCTTTCTGTTCTCTTCCCCAAGTCCTGCCTGTAGTTCATGTTTCAGTCCAGAACCCACCTCCCATAGAACCAACTTCTCACGACTCCATGTGTATAAACACCTTCCGGATCTGGAGGGCAGGACAAACCTTCCTCACTCATGGTTGTGCATCAGAGGCTCACCTGGGGAAGCTGACTTAAGGGGCAGAGTCCTGGATGCCCCCCAGAGATTCTGATTTATTAGTTCTAGGTAGGCTAGCTAAGTCATATTTGAACTTTCAGGGAACAAAGGGAAAGAGTGCTTTTATTAAAAAGTAAACAACATGGCCATAGAGGTGGGAAAATGTGAGTGTGTACATATTAAATATTAGGGAAAATTGTGAAATATTTAGAAATGGACTGAAAAGATAACTGGGTATCGTCAGTGAAAAACTAGGCATTGTCTGATAAATTCTTCCCAATATATTATTGACTGTATGGGGTCTCTGCTCCTTTCACTGTCTTTGAGCTTTTTAGAACTCTGTAAAGTGTAAATAACAGATAGCAATGCAAATGAATTTTGCATGTGGATGGAGATCCCATTGGCCTTCCTCCCCTGCTGTGGAAAGAGTCCCTTTTGCCTCAGTTCAGTATTTTTGATGGTTTATAGATATGTCTGTTCTTTGGGTTCTTTTTTGCACAAGTTCTAACATCTTATTGGTTCTCTCATCAATTAATATGTTAAATGAAATCCTTGGCTTGTGTTCATTTTATAACTCTATGAGAATCATGGTTTTACCTTTTCAAAAAATCCTCTCTCACACACATGCACATTCATGCACATATACAGGACCCGATCGGCTCAGCCATCGACCCTGAGTAGAGTTTGGTGAGAAAGATAGACTGGGAACTGCTGAAAGGCCAAGCTATGAAACCAGAATGTTATTAGGTAATTAGTTTTTAAAATAGTTATTCAACACCAACTGGTGTGGCTCAGTGGATTGAGTACCAGCCTGCGGACTGAAAGGATGCTGGTTCAATTCTCAGTCAGGCCAAATGCCTAGGTTGTGGGCCAGGTCCCCAGTTGGGGGCATGTGAGAGGCAACTGATTGATGTTTCTCTCACACATCAATGTTCTCCCTCTCTCTTTCTCCCTCCCCCACCTCTCAAAATAAAATGGTCATTCAAAGTGTGGGCATTGCCATTTTGTAATATTCATCCCTTCCACTTGACTTTGAGTGAGAGTGAGTAGGTAGCATCACTCTTCACTTTTCCCATTCACCTGTGGGAACTTTCCTCTGGAAATCTCATGGTGCCATACAAGGTGGAGCTGAGTAAAGCATCAGGTGGTCTGACTGCCAGTACAGCACAAAATGCTACTGATTCCTCTGAGTGTAGTCACAAAATATCTTGACTCTTTTAGCTGCAGGAAGCCAGGAAGATTTTGTGTCAGGAATGCTTTCCACCTGGTTCTCACGTGGCCAGCTGGAGCAGCTCAGCCATCCCGAAGCCAGCAGCACACCTGCCAAGGCACGTGCACACTGATGAACACTCACCTCTCTCGGCTCAGAGACGCTTCATTCCATTTCTGGTCCTTGTTTTAAACCCATTAGGCAACAGGCCCAGGTGCTTCCTGCAACTTTTGCCTTTCAACTTTCCACAAAGACTCTTTCCTTGACCAAACTTTAGTTAGAGTCCTTTGAGCCCTTTTCTCGGCGAGGCCTCATCTTTAGGCCCTGTCTTCAGCCAGCCTCATGCAATTGTAGCAAGAATCCTGCTAAGTCATTTTAGTGAGAATCCCAGCACCCTTGATATTGGATCACCCTGGAATCTGATCACCCTGGTCTGCCTTCAGCAAAAATCTTAACTTGATTTAGCAAGAACCCCCATTTGATGTCTCCTCTTAGTACTTTTCCATCCACTGACCCTGCACTCTGCTCCTTGGCTGCGAATCCCCAGCTGTCTTGGCCGGATTCAGAGTTGCGCACTCTGTCTCCCCACTACTGCCACAGTCATGACATACATCACCAGTCCTGAAGAAAGTCTTCCTTACCATTTTAACAAGTGTCAGAGTAAGTTTTTTCTTTAATACCACTAGGACCTCAGCTCAAAGGAATGACTCGCTCCAGCCATTCTGACCTCTAAGCAAAGCTGACTCAAGCTGACTTGGACTGCCTTCTGCTTTCTGAGACCCGCCCAAACCAAATAAACCATCTCTTCATTTTCCAAGGCATCCTGTCGTTGCATTGGCACGAGGATACCTCCAGTTTGAACCCCTGGAGAAGGATCACCTATTCCTATCCTGTCCTCGAAAACCTTTCAAGTGCAAACTGTTGTTTCAGTTGCTGGGATGTCCTGGAGTTAAAGGCCAAGTGCAAGCATTCTGACCACCTGGTGTGGCTGAGCTCTGAGCAGCCAGAACCACATAAGCCATCTTTCTATGCGCTTCTCCACGTGTGGAAGGGGTGTGATAATTTTGTGACCTGCCTTGCAGTGCTCCTTGAAAAGATGTCTGACTCTTTAGAAGGAGAGAATTCTGCATGCTTGAGGCATGAAAATTTTTTTTTCTCAGTCTCATAGAACCCAAACAGAAGTTAACCCCTAAAATGTGCAAGGACAAAAGGGGGCTAAGGAAATGTGCCCCAAGGGCTGAAACAACAAACCATTTTCCTAAAGGGCAAAGAATAATTTCCTATGTTAGAAAGAATTTACAACCTCAGTTGCTTTCCTTTCTTTTCTTTTTCTTTTCTTTTTTTTTTTTTTAGCCAGCTTCCTCCTCTTTGTGTAATAAAGGGGATCAGTTTGTTCAGCACCCTTTCTTTTTGATGAGAGCCTGTCTCTGGGAAAGGGACGGCGCTTCAAGAACACATAAAAGTAAGTAGTAAAAACACAACACACGGCGCAGTCTGCCTACTAGCTAGCAGGTCCAGAGCCCAGCATGGTCCTCATGTCCCAAGCCGCCATGTGTAGAGCGATAAGAGCAGTTTGCAAGTGAGGTCAGCCTAATTAGCCAGGCTAATGTCTGGTTTCCTGGGGAGAGCTTTTGTGAAGTAATTGCCTGCTTTGGGGTCAAAATGCAGTAATTACAGGTCTTTTTTTTTAAAACTAAATGAGATAAACAGCCTTTGAATTGTTCCTGCGAATAAGCCAATCACACCAAGAAACTTCTCTTTGTGCCCCAGAACTGCAGTGGATATTTTGACAGGTGATTTCAATACCATGTAGCTATTTATTTATTCTGGACTGGGGATATAAACACAAACATCTTGGACTGCAATTCTCTACGTTAAAAGACTATCAGACTCTGTCAGAACCAAATGTGGGGGTTGCATTGCAGAAGGTCCCTTAAAATGCTGACAGAGAATAAGGCTGATGGGTATTTTGAGCTAAAGCAGAAATTCCATCACAATTTAAAATGTTAACAGAACAGCAGAATTATCCATGTAAACCAGCTCCCTTTCTCCCAGTTGTTTGCTTATTTTCTCTGCAAAAATCAACAAGAATAGTCTGGAAAGGCCTGAGAAAGCTAAGGAAGTATGGCAGTGTCATTTCCAGTTCCGGAGGTAGACAATAGAGGCCTGGAGACTGGATTAATTCTGAGCATGAGCTGAACATATTTTTCCTGGTTCTGGTTAAGGTGAGGGTGACTGACCCCACAGAGAGTGAATAAACTGGTGTGGAGACCAGGAAGTAGGAAATGGGGAAACATCTTATAAACAAAATGAGCACCATTTCAACGGTTTTGTTTGCCTCGTGGGGTCCCCTCCTCATCACCGCCCCATAGCCAGCTGGCTATCCCTTTAAACCCCAAACTGATGTGTTATTCCCAGGCCAGCAGTAATAGTATCAGTGGGGAGTTTGCTTGAAATGCAGAGTCTTAGGCCCCACTGTAGCCCTCTTGAGTCACCGTCTGCATTTAAACATGATCCCAAGGGGATTCCTGTGCTAATTCAGGTTTGAGAAGCTCTGGTTGAAATGACCCCATGATAGGGCTTGTTCCAGGTAGGAGTGGATGTTTGAATTATCACCTTACCTAGGTAGTGTGACACCCAAAGGAGAGGGATATAGGCTCATTCCATCTTTATATCTAATGATGCAACTTAACACTATAAATCAATTATTATTTGAACACATGTCTGGGGCATGCCTATTATCACTTCTCCCCATACATCTTTTAAGACAAGTCATGCACGTGGAAGTCTGGTAATTAAAGACACAGGTAACCCTTTCAGTATCACACTAACCTTAATGCTTAGAAGGCACTGCCTGTGGAGTTTTGGGTCCAGATGGAGGTTTGGGCAGTTCAGACTATTTCCAAATCCCCCAATTCACTGTTGTGCCATCATGGTTGGGAGCTCTGCAGAATTGCCTGTGGGACACCCTTGACATTTCTGTAGCACGTGGATAGGAGTTTTTAAGACTCGGCCTTAAGTCAGTGTTGATGAAGATAGGCAACGTCTCAGGACACAGAGCGTGGATGTTTTTATCCATTTAAAGATGTTTACTAGAATCAAGTCAACATTGTGTAGCTTGCATCTGTACCCTAAAAACCAGACCTTCACCGCAGTCAGCAATCCCTAAGGAAGACAGAAGGAATTAGATCACACTATCATATTTCCATTATTTTAATGTGTGTTTGAGAACTTGAAAGCCAAAGTACTTCCAAAGCATTCTGCAAGTAAGTTACCCCAAAATTGTCTCTTCCCAAGAAATTCTAGCTGTATCTATTGAAATATTCTATTTCTGAAATCAGAATCTCTTTTCCAAACCATCCTATAGAAACTCCGTTATTAGTTCTAATTACATAAATACATAAAATACACACAAGTTACTTACTCAAGACTCTCTGCCCAGCTATGGAATTGAAGCACCATAAATGGTAGCTAGCTGCTGGGCATGGGCAAGTCACATACTAAGCAGGATAAAGGATATTTTTCATTCGACAAGTATTTATTGAGTGCATAATGTCTAGATACTGGTCTAGAATGAATAAATGTAATCGCAGTTAGCATTAATAAGGGTCAGCCATGTATCAGGCAATGAATGTTCTCTGCAGTTCTCACATATTATCTAATTTAATTCTAAAATAACCCCATGAGATAGACTTTGTGGATTTGGAGGCAGAAGCCAAGAAAGCCCAAATGATTTGCCTGCAGTCACACAACTAGTAAGTGGGTGAGCTGAGATTCAAACCTAGGGAGTTGTCTCACTAGCGGGCACTGTTATTCCCGATACAACCCACATCTCTCAGAGAACAGACTCTGTCCTTGTTCTCACGGTGCTTACAGTTCCAAGCGGAAGACAGACATTAAACAACTACAGTTGGCTCTCCGTATCTGTGGGTTTTGCATCTGCGAATTCAACAAACTATGGATCAAAAATATTCAGGAAAAGAAATCCCAGAAAGTTCCAAAAAGCAACACTTGAAATTTTACCACGGTGCCAAGCACTATGCTGAATCCATGCAAATGAAGTATTGGCACACTTTGCTGTAGCCTATAATGTGCAAATATAGGTTGTTTGCAAATACCATGCTATTTTATAGAAGGGCCTTTGACAACCGTGGATTTTGGTACCCTGAGAGTCTTGGAACCAATTCACTATGGATACTGAGGGATGACTATAATTGCAAGTCTGATGACTTTTACAAAAGGTTGCTATGGAAGTATAAAGGCTTCCTGCATAAGTCATGTTAAAGTTTCAACTGAAAACTCCAAGGGTAGATTTCCATGGTCAGGCTGGAGCATGAAGCAGGAGCCATGTAATGATGTTGATTTTATTTGAAGAACAATGGGAAGCCATTAAACTAAGGGAAAGAGTGATCCAATCCTGTTAAAGCAGCAACAGGGCTCAGGCTCAGTGAATGGATGGTTTGGAGGTGGTAAGGGAGGCCCCGTGGGAGGGAGGCTATTGCAGTGGGGGTGGTGATAGCTGGACCAGACATTGGCCGTGGGGGTGGGACACATGGTTGTGAGATGGGGTGAGTGGGACTTGATTTAACATGGGGAGCAAAGAAAAAAAGAGTTTGGGCTTCAAGATGTAAAACATAAACAGTAGAGTTTTATAGAGACTCATTAACTTGACAGAATGTAATCAAGTATTAACAAATCATGCTGTAGATAGCCCCTCCTCCATATTGTATCACTGACACTCTGGGCCAGACACCCTGCAAAGTGGCTTATGTGCATTTTATCATTAATCTTTATAACAACTCTGCGAAGCTAGCAATGGTATGATGCCCATTTTATAGATGGGGGTGGTGAGGCTTAGGAGGGTTAAGCAGAGGGTCCCAGGTCATAAAAAAAGTGATAGGTGTGAAGCTAAAGCTCCAGTCTATCTGATTTCACAAGTCACAGTCCTTACGCCTCTAGTTCCTGAACTTATCTGATGATAAGACTCACCTGGGACACTTGCTGAACAAATGCACTGTGCACTCCACCACCCCTGGACGTGCTGGCTCACTGAGAGGGGCTCCAGGATTGGTAAGTTGACAGCCTCCTCACCAGGCCGCATTGGGAAGCACTGACCTGTGCTGTCCCGGACTAGGAAGCAAAAGGGGTGGAGGAGTCAGCAGGGCCACTTCCTATCTGGATTCTTCTCTCTACACCTCAATTTTCCTCATTTGCCTTCTCCTTTACCCTCACTCTTTTTTTTTTTCCCAAAGAACTTATCACAACTTGAAACTTTACTGTATTATGTATTGATGTACAGTCTGGCAGCCCTCAAGAACACAAGCTCCAAGAGGGCAGGATCTTTGGCCTGTCCCTGGAACATGCCAGGACTGAGGCCACCCTCGTCCACGCCCCTTCTCTCCTTGGACCATGAGAGCCACCCGTCTCCAGCCACCCTGCTGCCATCCCTGCGCCTCCTTGGGCCAGCCTCCATACCGAGCCTGGAGGCTGAGAGAGGGTAACTCTGACTCCATCAACCCCTTGCTCATAGTCCTTGAACCATCTGAATCCAGCTTCCCCTTCCCTCGCTCCCTCTGTCCCTAAGCTCCAGCCAGGCACACAAGCCTCCAGGGTGTTTTTCAGTCCCTCAAGTGATCTGAGCCATCAAGAGTCACGTGGGAGGTTCCCAAAGACTCTGTCTGGAGGTGCCGGTGCCTGTTGGAGGCCGCGAGCTGCACCCCACGCTAGCTGGTGGCCACCCGCCGCCACTTTCTTCCTGGGCTTTCCCTGGCTCCCAGAAAGGCTCAGAAGAACGCGCTTGTGGCCCGGCCACTGGCCTGGATGCAAGGCACGAGAAGGTGTCCTGGGCAGGAGGTCAGGGAGGGCTGTTCCGCAGGCCGCGGCGGTGGGGAGCGGCCGGGCTGGGGCGGGGCGGGGGGTGGGCGCGGAGAGCCCAGGGCGGCCTCCCGCAGGAGACCTGACTCCGCGGTGGCTGCACCCTGGGTGGCCGGCCACAGTTGGAGGAAGCTGCGGGTGGAGGGGGCTGCTCGGCCGGACCACGGCTTACACCACACATGGCGAAAGTACACAGACGATTAGCAATCAAGGGAAAGACCTCCCTGTGAGGGAAAATGACACAGGGGTTACTTCTCTGTAAACAGCCCCAGAAAAAGCATGGGTTCCTTTTACCCATGGGCTGTCTTTGCTTCTTTGAAAAGTTGCAAATGCCCCCACTGAGTACTTTAGCTCTCTGTTCACAAACAGGGGCGGAAGGACACGTATACACACACTGACAAACCTACACAATCTCCCAAAGAGAAAACCACAAAAGCACTTGCCAGCTGTCTGTGCCCTATGCCGGAATCTTCTGATCCCAGAACCGACACTGCCTGAAAGGGAAGACAGGTTTGCCTGCAGGTAAACAAAGCCCTCAGAGCTAGGAACCATTCCTTTTAAGTGCCTTGTCCCAGCACCTTTTTACAGGTTGCTCATATGAGAACAGGAGAGTATTTGTCAAGTTGCCTCTAATTTATTACAAATTTAAATCACCTGGGTAATCTGTTGGGCATCTGAAAAAAGGTAGAACAGAGACTTATGGGGTTTTAAGAACCTCAAATCCTACGCACATCTGTGAAGCCAGAGCCTTTGGGGTCTCCGCAGTGAAGTGATTATAAGCTGTCCCTTTATCTGGGAAGCCCCAAAGCAAGTTCTTGGGGAACAAAGATTTCTGACACGCAGGTGACCATGGTTGCCTAAATGGCTAAGTCCCCAAGTGCTACTCAGTCTCACCTCCAGTGTCCTTAGGTGCACTCTTTCTGCTTCTTGGATCTGCCACCCTCTGAATATGTCCTTTTCTCCCCTGCTGGGCACAGGCTTCCTCCCTGAGTGCAGAAGCCCCCACCAGGGGCTGCAGGCACAGGCAGTTTTCCCAGTAGTTTTCCAGAGCAGGGAGCTGGGCCAGGCAGGAAATATAAATGTGTGACAAGGGCCATGTACTGGGCACTGTGACAAATGGAGATTCCACAACCAGCTACAGCCACTTTAGGAACATGGCCCAGGGTCACCATATCCTCCAATTTTCAAGAAAAGCCAGAAATCTGGATTTTTCAAGTAAAAAGTTTCTGCTTTTGAAAATGCTATGCAATTCTAACAAAATACTCTTAGACTCACTAATGTTCAACCCCTGCTCTCCAGAAGAGTTGGGGAAAGTAACCTCAGCTGCTCACCCATCCTAGGAGCAGTTACTGTGGACAGGCCAGCGCCTGGGGTCCTCGTAAGTCTATCTGGGAGCTGGTCCACCGCCTGGCAGAGGAGGGGCCGTGATTGACCGACCCAATGAGACCACCCTGCTTGTGGATGGAGTCCCAAAGGAAAAGTGATTGAGTAAACTCTAGAACGTCTGTGGAGCCACTTGTATGAGCCCACAGTCCCATAGAAGAGAGAGAGAGAGAAAAAAAAAAAACTCCACTCAAAAGTTAAAGTTGGTTATTTTTTGGATTAGCCTCAAAGTAGAGATGAGTATGCTGGGCTAAGAGAGGACTGATGGACACAATCCATTTGCTCCAGCCTGTAAGGAAGTCCCTTGGTCAGAAATTAGGGACTCTCTGAGGTTGAGCTGGATGCTTGGTTTCCATTTCCTATACAAATTTCAGCCTGTCTGATGAGATAAACGCAAAGGAACCAGATGTGGTCCCTGTGTAACTTTTGCAGATTATACTGGAGACTTTGCCTATAAGGCATTTTCACCTGAGCAGGGTCTGGACTATGATTAGCAACTTTTGGGGCCTTTTTGAATTAGGTTCCTACTGAATAGCCTGTCTAAAAGAAAGCATGGTCTGTGTACACATGTTTTGTAAACTTCAAATTTATAACTGAATAATTCTGTGGGCATAGATCTAAATACTCTCTTGCTCTTGGTTGGGATCATCATTTCATGAGGAGGTGCTGGGTCCCTCTGCCTTCAATCCTCATGTCCCAGTCTCCTTGTCACAGAGCCTAAGATCATGCTAGTGCTACTTTTCCTCAGTCTTACCACATTGTGCATCAATTTCTAAGGTCAAATGGGTCTACACTGACCTGAAAGGATGGTGTGTTGGCACAGATAACACAACCTGCTCTGTACTAAGTGTCTGCCCTGCTTCAGGTGCTATATACAACCCTTCCTCTTATAAAGTATCTAATAATAAGCATTATTAACTCATTTTCAGAGGAAGAAACTGAGTCTCCAGGAGTTGGAGTGAAGCTATATTTATCATATAGCTGATAAGTGACAGAGGCAAGATTTTAGGAGTAACATATAAGACACTTTGGCTACAACTAACAAATCTCCAATTCAAAGTAACTTAATGAGGAAAATTATTATCTAACATAACCATAAATCTGGAGGCCAGATGGCTCTAGGGCTGGTTCATTTCACAGCTCAATGACACCATTGGGAATGTAGGTTCTTCCTTTCTGTTGGCTGTCTTCCACTGGCCAGCCTTGACCTCAATCCTCATCGTCCCTAGTTGGCTGCATCCCACACAGACATAGCCACCTCCAGAGCAAGGGAGGCAGTGAGAGTGTCTCACTGGGCACTCGTTCCCTTCTCTCACACTTGACTTTGAATAGTCTATACCTCAGGTTCTCTAATTTTTCTTGTAGAGTTACATAGTAATGCCCCATTTTCTTTCAACTAGCCTCTAAGGTGAGAAGAGATCTTAGCCTATGTGTTAGACAGGATGTGTTTCAGTCAGGGCTTGTGAACCAATGAGAACTGTCTCCATAGCAAGTGACTCAAGTCCCTTCTCCCCACCTCTGGCTTCTGCTCTGTGTGTTGATCGAGAGTTTGGATTTGGGGATCTGGCTGCAAAAATTACTTCATGTCTTTGTCCTTCAATTTCTGCACCATTAAAATGGGAGTCATATTTGAACCTGCCTCAGAGGGTTGCTCTAATAATTAAATAAATTAGTATTTGGGAAATCCTTAGGATAGGGTCTGACCTATTATGAGAGCTCAATAAGTTAGTTATTAATGTTATTCTCCAAGCTTTCTCCTCTATGAAGGGACATGGATGAAGCAGCTCTGATGTGACATCTGTACAGCTGTGCTCCAAAGGAAGAGAGAGGGCGCTCCAACCACTTCTGATTCCAAGGAGGACACTATGGCCTGACGTGGTCCCCTCCCAGTTCAGGCTGGGTCATGAGCCAATGTCCCAGGGCGGGGTGCAGTGGCTGGTGTCTTACCCAAACCTCCCCAGGGTTAGAGAGGAAGGAGCAGTTTCTTAAAAGAAGTCAGGAGGAGCTGTGACCAGAGAAAGAATTTGAGGTGTGGTGAGCAGACACTGCTACTAAAGACCCACTACCTGTTTACTTTCCCTCTGATTCCAGGAGAGCTGGGGTTTTGGTTAGATGTGTTGAATATATTAGGCTCCGTGTTAGGAGCTGTGATTGTAAGAAATCCTTGGGTCAATATACAATCTTTCATTCTGAGCTCCACATTACAATCTCACATCTAATAATTTTCTCAGCATTTGGTATTGAACTCTTTGGAATGAAAATTTGGAGGGGCAAATGACACCTTCAAAGGCTAACAGCTTAGTAGATGTAAAAAAACCCCTTTATTATATTTCTTTGATTATATAATCATTATATATGACAAGAGCTTGGCAGAAATAAAGCAGACAGCAAACATCTGTGTCAGGGTAACGATAGTAACGTGCATTTGGTTAAGAAACACGTGAAGCCCTTACATCAGAACGGCTGCCTCGGAATGTTGTGCTCCTCCTGCACTGTGCTGGCCTCACTCCGGCACTGACTGCGCCCAGCACAGGACTGACTGGGCCGCCCCACCAGACTGTGAGGTCTTCCTTCAGCTGTGAAGACAGAGCTTTATCAGCTTTGCACATAGTGACGGAACACAATAGGGGTTCTGTAAAGGTTTTTTGAACAAAACTGATAAAGTATATAAAAACACATTTTCTAAGGAGTAATACAATATAAACTTTTTTCTGAGGCCTACAATTTGCTATATATGAGGCAAGTACTTAGTAAATACTCTTTTATGCTAGAATTTTTTCTAAATGTAAAAGCCAGAGACCTCCAATAAACTTTTTACATTTACATTTAATTTTCATTTTTATCAGTACATGGACATAGTTTTAAAAATGCAACAGGCCCTGGCTGGTGTGGCTCACTGGACTGAGTGCTGACCTGCAAACCAAAGGGTCGCCAGTTTGATTCCCAGTCAGGGCACATGCCTGGGTTGCTGGTCAGGTCACCAGTAGGGCGTGTGTGACAGGCAACCACACATTGTTTCTCTCCCTCTCTTTCTCCCTCCCTCCCCCTCTCTAAAAATACATAAATAAAATCTTTTAAAAAATAAAAATGAAACAGTTTACAACAATAACAACAACAAGTAAAGTTGTTGGCAGTTTTGGCTCATCCCACCTCAGCCACCCGTCCACTCCTCTGGCAAACATTTTAACTCTTTTAGTTCTGTGTTCTGATGTTAATCTCCATGTTGTACAATAATAAGATTACCTTGCAATTTTTTAATTGTACAATTTACATATTGTCTTAGTCCCTTGAGGCTGCTCTAACAAATTACCACAGACTGGGTGGCTTATAAATATAGAAATTTATTTTCTCATAGTTCTGGAAACTGGAAGTCTGAGATCAGGGTCCTAGTGTGGTTGGGTTCTGGTGACAACCTTTTCCCAGGGTGCAGACTGCTGACTTCTCAGTGTGTCCTTACATGGCGGAGAGTGGAGGGAAAGTAAGATCTCTCGTGAGTCTTTTGAGAGCACTAGTCCCACTTAAGAGGGCTCTATGCTCATGGTCTCAGCTAGTCCTAATCACCTCCCAAAGGCCCCCGTTCCCAATGCTACCACAGTGCAGGGTAGGGCTTCAGCATGTGAACTTGGGGGAAGCAGTCATTCCATCCATAATAGATGTCATCTACTTACTTCTCATTATAGAATGAATATAAAGCTTGACTCCTTTTGTAAACACCTCCCCACAGTCTTCCAATGTAGTTAACTCTATAGATTAATTTTTGGTTAAACCAAATTTCTGTTTTTGCAGTATTATGCTCATATAAACAACCTAGCCATGTGGTATACTATGATTATTTTCTTTCGTGGTCACTGTTTTGTTACCCTAGAAGTTAATAATTGCTTCATTTTTTCATTTCCTAAATTTTTTTTATTTTTTTAAATATATTTATTGATTATGCTATTACAGTTGTCCCATTTCCCGCCCCCCTCACTCCACTCCATCCTGCACACCCCCTCCCTCCCACATTCCCCCCCTATAGTTCATGTCCATGGGTCATACTTATAAATTCTTTGGCTTCTACATTTCCTACACTATTCTTACCCTCCCCCTGTCTATTTTCCACCTATCATCTATGCTACTTATTTTCTGTACCTTTCCCCCCCTCTCCCCCTCCCACTCCCCTATTGACAACCCTCCATGTGATCTCCATCTCTGTGGTTCTGTTCCTGTTCTAGTTGTTTGCCTAGTTTGCTCTTGTTTTTGTTTTAGGTGTGGTCGTTAATAACTGTGAGTTTGCTGTCATTTTTACTGTTCATATTTTTGATCTTCTTTTTCTTAGGTAACTCCCTTTAACATTTCATATAATAAGGGCTTGGTGATGATGAACTCCTTTAACTTGACCTTATCTGGGAAGCACTTTATCTGCCCTTCCATTCTAAATGATAGTTTTGCTGGATACAGGAATCTTGGATGTAAGTCCTTGCCTTTCATGACTTGGAATACTTTTTGCCAGCCCCTTCTTGCCTGTAAGGTCTCTTTTGAGAAATCAGCTGACAGTCTTATGGGAACTCCTTTGTAGGTAGTGTCTCCTTTTCTCTTGCTGCTTCTAAGATTCTCTCCTGTTTAATCTCAGGTAATGTAATTATGATGTGCCTTGGTGTGTTCCTCCTTGGGTCCAGCTTCTTTGGGACTCTCTGAGCTTCCTGGACTTCCTGGAAGTCTATTTCCTTTGCCAGATTAGGGAAGCTCTCCTTCATTATTTGCTCAAATAAGTTTTCAGTTTTTTGTTCTTCCTCTTCTCCTTCTGGTACCCCTATAATTCGGATGTTGGAACGTTTCAAGATGTCCTGGAGGTTCCTAAGCCTCTCCTCATTTTTCCGAATTCTTGTTTCTTCATTCTTTTCTGGTTGGATGTTTCTTTCTTCCTTGTGGTCCACACCGTTGATTTGAGTCCCAGTTTCCTTCGCATCACTATTGGTTCCCTGTACATTTTCCTTTGTTTCTCCTAGCATAGCCTTCATTTTTTCATCTAATTTGCGACCAAATTCAACCAATTCTGTGAGCATCCTGATTACCAGTGTTTTGAACTGTGCATCTGATAGGCTGGCTATCTCTTTGTTGCTTAGTTGTATTATTTCTGGAGCTTTGATCTGTTCTTACATTTGGGCAATTTTTTTTGTCTTGGCGTGCCTATTATGTAAAGGGGCGGAGCCTCAGGTGTTCACCAGGGCGGGGTAACGGTGGTTGCTGAGCTGTGACACTGTATGTGGGGGAGGGGCCTAGAGGGTGCAATGGTGCTTGCTCCACTCTCTGCCGGATTTCAGTCTATCCCTCCTAATCTGGCAAAGGAAATAGACTTCCAGGAAGTCCAGGAAGCTCAGAGAGTCTCTCCCTCCGCTACCCACAATCAAACTAGGCCCCTCTAGGGCTGATTCCTGAGTGGGTGGGCTTGTGCATGCTCTAGGCTCCTGTGGGTCTCTCCAATGACCTCTCCTGTGAGGCTGGGAGTTTGTCCCACTGATGCCTGAACCCCCACAGGTGTTTTCAATCAGGGGTTTGAGGCTTTATTTCCCTGAGCTGAAGCCCTGGGTTGAGCAGTCTGTTCCTCCCAGTTTGTGCACGAATATGGCGCCATGGGGTCTGCTAGCAGTCGTACTGCCTGCCCCATTTGTCCCACAATCTGCCATGTCTCTGGGTCTGGCCATGTTGCAGCGATCGTGTCCACCCCGGCTGCCCTTCTCTGCCCCACGTACGGTCTGGATGACTGTTTCTTCTTTATCTCCTTGGTTGTCGGACTTCCATGCGGTTCGACTTTCTGTCAGTTCTGGTTGTTTTTTGTTTTTCAATTGTTGTCCTTCTTTTGGTTGTGCGAGGAGGCTCAGTGTGTCTACCCATGCCTCCATCTTGGCCGGAACTCCGCATTACAGACTTTAAAAAGATATTTTGATCTCTACCTTATCTCTCCTTTTTTTTCTGTTAGTTTTTGTCTTTCTTCACAAAGACATTCCTCAAATATATGCTACTTTTTAAGTTCTTACATATGTAAGTGTGAGCAACTAAAACAGTGATGGGAAATTCTGCATATAAAAGTTTTCCTTTTGGCAGAATTTCCCAGAGGGTAACTGGCTATTTCACTGAGAAACCCGCAAGTGTCATTATCGCAGTCAAGCCTCTGGGGTGGATCAATTTCCCTGAGGAAGGATCTCCAGTTTCCTGCCATGGGATAGGGTGGAGAAGAGAGGTTCTGAGCCTGGCTTACAGAGCTTGAAGCCAATTGTGGTTTGGAACTGTGGCAGGGCTTGACATTGACCTTACCCATTGTGTATACCTGGGCTTGGGTTCATGAGCCTGGACCCTCTGCTTTTTCCTCTCTGGAGAGTGATCCTCCCTTTTAGATGAGGGGTGGTGGGCAAGGGGACCCATAAATTTTTATATAGAATTTCATTGAATCCTCCCATTTTCAGCCCACTCATACCCTCCCCAAGAGAAACACCCTCTGCTTGCTGAGACTTCCTGGGTCCTGCGGTGTGAACCGGCCCACAGCCCCGGGCCCAGCCCCCACACTGAGGGCTCTCTACTCCTCTGGCTGCTCAGTTAATCACCACTAGATCTGATCACCCTCTCAGAAGTTTAGCTGACCTCTCTCTGCTCTGATGCTTTTCATGTTCTCTTTACTTTTGTGGGTAGATGCCTTTTTATCTCTTTTCTGTCACTTTAATGGGCTTGGGGAGGAATTTCTGAGTGCAGTTCATCATGTTTACATACATTTCCATTAAGCCATAGCATGTGAAGTAATTAACTGAGACCACCTGAATGTCTCTCATCCAGATTTGGGACAATCCCATTGTCTCCTAGCTGCCCACATTTCCAGTGAAATGGCCTCACCTGTCATTTGGAGTTGAGGAGACTGGGGGAGGGGTGGGTAGGATCTTCATGGCAAGAGCCCCTACTTTCAATGAAGAATCCTGGTGGAGGATGAAGCAACCCTACTAGCTTCCAGAGTACTGGACACTGCTCTGGGTCCCAGTAATTCTGAGTAGGCCAGCCTTTTTATCAAACTAACTGAAGCCTTTGTTAAAGCTCCTAAATTTAAAATGATGCTGTATGAGGGAAAAGTCCCACAATAAAATATTGCAGTGCCCATTTAAAAGAACAGTCATTGCTTTTTTTAGCCCTTCACCTCAAAAAAAGTTCCCTGGCTATACTGGAAGAAAAGGAAGACTGAGGGGTCGAGGGCTTGAAAGTTCCACCCTCAGTGTTTATATGAAAGGCAAGAACTCCCTGGAGTGGTGTGACTGGGCTGAGAGTGGCACTCCCAGCCTGAGCCCATTTCTCAGCTGGATGTTTTGGACCAGCTGTGCCTGTTTCTTCCCCAGGCTGACTTGCACTGGTGAAGACCGTGACCAAGGACTCACTGACAGTGTGCTGCAAGAATAGCCACCCCTGGCTATGGAACAGAGTTTTAATCTTGGAGCTGGGTCCTTGGTAGTCCCTGAGGAGTCTGTGCTGACAGGTTGCCTGGGGGCCAGTGGTATATTGGGAATGGTACCAGCTGGGGACTGGCCTTGCTCTTGGGCACAGAATGTTTTATTCAGTGGGGAAAAAGGTGTAAGGGCATATGAATAAAGCCTTTAGATTCTTGGTGGGGAAGGCTGAGCTTTTTAACTCTTTCCCTCTTCCTCATACTCTGAACACAGCTAAATGCATTTGGAACTTGGCCCATTGATCTTATCGTAGGTGACAATGGAATCTGTGCCACCCCCAAATCAATGAATCCTTAACAAGGCACAACTAGCTGTTGGGACTTGCCTGTAGAATTGTGACATTGCCAGCTTGGTAAGTAAATATTCTTTGTATAAAAACACTCATATTAATGTATAAACTATTCCCTTCCGAGTGAGGAGAGTCATTATGAGACTGCTGTTATGTTCCTAGTTGGAGACTGAAAAAATTGTCCTCCCTAGGTATTGATGTCCTGATGTGAGGATGAGACACAGTGTCTCTTCCAGCTCTGTCTCTGATCCAGCCCAAGGTTCTGTTATCAAGGGTCATGAAGGGAAAAGGGGCAGCAGAGTCGTAGGGATGGCAAGATGATCTATGGTGGGGGTGGGAGGGAGGTGTGTAGGAGAACTGAGTACAAAGTTGTCCTCCAAAAGATGTATCTAAGTCTTTTTTTAATATATATATATTGATTATGCTATTACAGTTGCCCCATTTCTGCCCCTTCACTCCACTCCATCCTGCACACCCCCTCCCTCCCACATTCCCCCCCTATAGTTCATGTCCATGGGTCATACTTATAAGTTCTTTGGCTTCTACATTTCCTACACTATTCTTACCCTCCCCCTGTCTATTTTCCACCTATCATTTATACTATTTATTCTCTGTACCTTTCCCCCCTCTCTCCCCCTCCCAATCCCCTATTGATAACCCTCCACATGATCTCTATTTCTGTGGTTCTGTTCCTGTTCTAGTTGTTTGCTTAGTTTTCTTTTGATTTGGTTTTAGTTGTGGTTGTTAATAACTGTGAGTTTGCTGTCATTTTTACTGTTCGTATTTTTTTATCTTCTTTTTCTTAGGTAACTCCCTTTACATTTCATATAATAAGGGCTTGATGATGATGAACTCCTTTAACTTGACCTTATCAGAGAAGCACTTTATCTGCCCTTCCATTCTAAATGATAGCTTTGCTGGATACAGTAATCTTGGATGTAGGTCCTTGCCTTTCATGACTTGGAATACTTCTTGCCAGCCCCTTCTTGCCAGTAAGGTCTCTTTGGAGAAATCAGCTGACAGTCTTATGGGAACTCCTTTGTAGGTAACTGTCCTTTTCTCTTGCTGCTTCTAAGATTGTCTCCTTCTGTTTAACCTTAGGTAATGTAATTACGATGTGCCTTGGTGTGTTCCTCCTTGGGTCCAGCTTCTTTGGGACTCTCTGAGTTTCCTGGACTTCCTGGAAGTCTATTTCCTTTGCCAGATTAGGGAAGTTCTTCTTCATTATTTGTTCAAATAAGTTTTCAACTTTTTGTTCTTCGTCTTCTCCTCCTGGCACCCCTATAATTCGGATGTTGGAACGTTTCAAGATGTCCTGGAGGTTTCTAAGCCTTTCCTCATTTTTCCGAGTTCTTGTTTCTTCATTCTTTTCTGGTTGGATGTTTCTTTCTTCCTTGTGGTCCACACCGTTGATTTGAGTCCCAGTTTCCTTCGCATCACTATTGGTTCCCTGTACATTTTCCTTTGTTTCTTTTAGCATAGGCTTCATTTTTTCATCTGGTTTTCGAACAGATTCAACCAATTCTGTGAGCATCTTGATAAACAGTGTTTTGAACTGTGCATCCGATAGGTTGGCTATCTCTTTGTTGCTTAGTTGTATTTTTTCTGGAGCTTTGAAGTGTTCTGTCATTTGGGCCATTTTTTTTTTTGTCTTGGTGTGTCTGTTACTTAAAGGGGCGGAGCCTTAGGTGTTCCTCAGGGCGGGGTAACCCTGGTCGCTGCGCTGTGAGGCTGAGCTGTGACGCTGTATGTGGGGGAGGGGCCAAGAGGGAGCAATGGAGCCAGCTCCACTCTCCACCGGATTTCAGTCACTCCCTCTGCTACCCACAATCAAATTGGGCCCCTCTGGTGCTGGTTCCCAAGTGGGTGGGCTTGTGCACACTCTAGGCCCCTGTGGGTCTCTCCAACAACCTCTCCTGTGAGGCTGGGAGTCTCTCCTCCTGCCGCTCTAACCCCCACGGGTGTTTTCAATCAGAGGTTTGAGGCTTTATTTCCTCGCACTGGAGCCCTGGGTTACACGGCCTCACTCACCACCGTTTGTCCCAGCTTATCTGTGTGCGAGTGTGGGGTTGCGGGGTCTGCTACCTGCATCTCTGCCTGCCCTGTTCTCCACCACTCTGAGTCCAGCCCTCTTGGTTTATCTGTGCGCAAATGTGGGGCCTCAGGGTCTGCTAGTGATCAGACTGCCTGTCCCGTTTGTCCCACACTCTGCCAGTCTCAGTCCCGCCACAGCCATGCGAGTCCTCTCCACCCCGGTGCCCTGTCTCCGCCCCTCCTACTGGTCTGGATGAATGTTTATTTTTTATTTCCTTGGTGTGGACTTCCTTGCCATTCGATTTTCTGTCAGTTCTGGTTGTGCGAGGAGGCGCAGTTTGTCTACCTACACCTCCATCTTGGTTCTCTCGATGTGTATCTAAGTCTTAACCTGCAGAACATATGAATCTGACCTTATTTAGAAATAAAGACTCTCTAAGTGCAATTATGTTAAAGATTTCAAGATGAGATCATCCTGGATTTAGGGTGCACCTCAATCCAATGTCTGATAGGTATCTTTGTAAGAGAAAAGAGAGGGAGATTTGAGATGCCAAGAGACAGAGGGAAGAAAGCCATGTGAAGATGTAGGCAGAGATGAGTGATGTAGCCACAGTGAAGGAGCCACTGGAAGCCAGAAGGATACTCTTCTAGAAGTTTTAGAGAGTGCATGGCCCCACTGACACCTGGATTTCAGACTTCGGCCTCCAGAACTATGAGAGCATACATTTCTCCTGTTTTAAACCACCGTGTTTGTGGTCATTTTTTACAGCAATCCTAGGAAATGAATTCAGGGAGGGAGACCTGAAAACAAAGAGGCAGGAATATAGAACGATGAGGTCAGGGAAGGGACAGCTGTGGAGGCTGAGGCAGGGAGACATAGGGCTCCTGGAACAGCCCCTCTTTTCCTGTCTTCATCTGCTCAGGCCATAACACAAAACCATAGACTGGGTGACTTAAACACCAAAAATTAAATTTCTCGTGATTTGAAGGCTGGAAGTTACAGGTGAATGTGCCAGCATGGCTTATAGGTGGCCACTTTCTCACTGTGTGTTCACATGGCAGAGATCATGAGAGCAAGTTCTGTGGTGTCTCCAAGGGCACTAATCTCATCCTGACGGCCCACCCTCATGTCCTGATCTAAACCTAATTATCTCCCAAAGCCCCCATCTCCAAAAACCACCTCATAGGGCTTCCAGGTATGATTTTTGGGGAGATACAGTTTAATCCACAGGACTCCCCCACTGCATGCATCTCCCAGCATAGGTTTGGCAATTTAGTAGCTGGAATTGGACAGAACTCCGTTGCAGGAAAGAGGCCAAAACTGTTGATTGAAGGGTAATTTAATCTGGAGGTAATAAAAAGTAACCCAACACCGTAAGTGATGGTGAAGACAGGTATGGCAGTTACTCATCAGATCTATGAAATGGGGGCTGAGGGAGCTCTCTGTTTGGGTCCCCCTACCTTCCTGTTCTGACATTCTTCTGACAGAAGGGGTTTCCTGACTGGTTACTTTTGTGTTATGGCTGAACTGTGTGCCCACCTCTCATTCTTACATTGAAGTCCGAACCTCAAGTACCTTGGAATGTGATTGTTACTTGAAGATTAGACCTTTTAAATAGGTAATTAAGTTAAATGATGTCATTAGGGGTGGTCCTTATCCAATTTAATCTGGTTCTTATAAGAAGAAGAGGTTAGGACACAGGCATGCAGAGAGGAAAGACCCTGTGAAGATGCAGGAAGAAAATGACCATCTACAAGCCAGAGAGAGGCCTCAGTAGAAACCGGCCCTGTTGACATCATGAGTTTGAACTTCTAGCCTCCAGACTATGAGAAAAGATATTTCTGTTGTTAAAGCCACCCAGTCTATGATACTTTGTAATGGCAGCCCTAGCAAATTAACACACCCTCTCCAAGCCCAATGCTTCAAGTAGTACTCCATGTGCCCCCGAACAAACTCCTAGTACCCAGACCACCCCCCACTCCAGTGCTACTAATCCCCTCAATCTGTTGGAGCCACCAGAAACATGAGTCCCTGTTCACTCCCTTCCAACTGTGGGATCTTTAGCAAATTCCTCAGTCTCTTTGAATCTTGGTTTCCTTATTCATAAAACTGGAGATGATGAATTCTCCCTGGGAATGAAAATTAACATATGTAAAAGGATTTAATACAGCTGAGGCCGGACCACTCTGGCACCTTCTCTAATTTTGTCTACTGTAGGGAACATTTGCTATGTTTTCAACTCAGCACAGGAGAGCCTGTCTCTTTGAAAGAAATGCCAAGATCTATGGAAGATTGGGGCCTTTATTTCATTGTTTCATTATGTGCAAATGAACCCTGTAGGCACTTATCTTCTGGAAGTGAGGCAGGCAGTGTGACTGGTTCAGCCAGATTCTCCCATTTAAGCCTTGGGCTCTTAAATGAAAGACATAAGGAACTCATGGAGGTGGTGGTAGAGATAAGAGACCAGAGGTATGGCTACAAGGGCCTAGTGACCTGGTGGTGATGTCTACTAAACCATGCCATTGGTGGTATCCCCAGCAGCAAGTCCTGTGGGGTGACTTTCCTGTATCCCCTGTTTGTTTCCAGACATGATCCTCCAGTTTTCCCATTCATATCATATATTGTCTTCCAACAACTTTGGTCTTTAAATCCTTCTAATAGATTCTCTTTCTGCTCAAGTTGCAATTGGTTTCTGGTGCTTGCCACCAAGTGCTCTCACCGGCATGTCAATGTTTGTGTCCCTACTTGTAGCCAATTTCCCTGTGCTCTGTTCTCTTTGGGCCTGTCTCAGCTGGCAATCAATCACATTGAAAGTTATCTAACAAATGATTACACACTAAATGAGAATGATTTGCTTAAAATAGTAATTTTTCCAAAGGCATTTGCATTTTGAAAGGGTAAAGAAATAGGTAAAGCTAAAAAGTTAGAATTTCATTTAATCGTCAGTGCAAGAGATGATGCCTTGCTGTGCACTGACAAGTCAGGGCCCTGGGGTTCTGCTAGTAGGGCAGTGTATGTAAAGAGACCAGACCCCCAAATACGGCGGTAAGCCAGAGCCTGGGAAGAAGATCAGCTGCCAAATAAATAAAAAAGCAGTCATCTTTTCACATTCCTGAAGGAGTAACTTTAGGGTCGACTCACCGTGCTTGGTAAATCTCACTAGGGCTTTAAAATGGGCTCTTAGCTCTTGTGACATTTACTCCTGTCAAAGGGCAATTCTGGCCATTGTAGCTTCCTGAGGTGCTTTTTGAATGCCAGCTCATGCTGCCTCCAGGAATGTTTTCTGACTCACTGTCCTGCCAGCCAGGGTCAGAGTCTCCAAGTCATCTCTTGCTCTCTCCTCTCTGTGACTCCCCAAGACCATCAGCCCACAGACCTTCACAGACTCCCCCTCACTCACTCCCACTGACTCCACTTTGTTCATACTCATGCTGCTCCTGGCTCTTGTTCTGTCCACAGGCTCCTCAGGGAACTTTTGGCTTCAGGTTTCTTCTCGTCAATGGTCTTGCCCACCACTGCCAAATTACTAAAAAATATCCAAGCTCCCACGTTATCTACAAAATATTAAGCCTGCAAGTCAAGGTCTTACTCGAGGTCTAGCACTTCTTAGTTTTTCAGGAATGAGAGAAGGATTTTAATCAATTGTGGTTTTAGGCCTCCAAGATTCTAACAGATGTTGAGAAAGAGTGGTATCCTAGAAGAACAAGAAAACTGGAAAAGTTGCCGCTGAAAGGATGTTCTGCTTCTAGATATGTGTCCAATGAAACCCAAATGATGATGTTTATAATAAAAAAATGCAAGCCCTATGAAGATACATTTTAACATGTTTGCTTCCTTAGGTTTGTTAGCCATTTGATCACAGTTATGTGTCTGGATGGCATCTGAGGGAACAGCTAAGTGATGGTAAGCTGTAGTTGAGGAGGTGGAAAAAGAAGGTGTAGAGAAAGCCAGAGGGGTGACGATACTCTCCCTTCCAGCCCATGCTCAAATGCTGCAACAAACACACAGAGACACACACAGTCTCCTTACACACCAAACTCATCAATGCTCTTGGATTTCTAGAGTAATCATTTCGCTTTCAGACTGCCTTGTTCTTTTTACTTTACTTTTCCTCATTAGATTATTGCCCATTCTCCTACGAAGTACAGCAGACATAGGGGAGATGTGTTAATGGTTATCTAGCCACTCTTTCAGGCATCCTCCCCTCTTCCCTTCTCTCTTTTTTCTTATTCTTTTTTTTTTTTTAATAGTCCAACACCCTTAACAGGGTGAGATGATCCAAATGTTCTCAAAACCTTTGGGTGCACACCATCATTGTGATCACTTTCAAGGATGATCCAGAGATACAAAAGTTACCATTAGTTATTTAAGATGTTACAGTCATCTTAACTAGGAAACTTTTCTTCACTATTATGTACATTACTGTGAACACTCTTAAATTTTACAATGTTTTGGGATTAGCCACATAGTAGAGAGACACAAGGATGTAAAGGATACATTGAAAAAAAGGTCTGTAGAAAGAGATTTTACACCATAAAAGAGTAAATTATTAGGTGTTAGAAAAATATAAATGTTGCAAATAGTGTGTTTTATATACTGCTTCCAAGAATAAAAATATGCCAAACCAACGGGAAAAAAGCATTGGTTAATCAGCTTTCTGGATGGCCTCTTCCTTTTGCTCTTAGCACTGCTGTGCTGTTTTATAGGCAGTAATCCAGTCACCAAAGAGAAGACAGTCTGAACAAAAGTCTTGGAGGATATGCCAACTTGAGGACTAATTATTGCCTTGTTAAACAGTGAGATGGGGTTATTGTAGATCTCGGGGTAAGGCAGTTAAAATGTACTTTTTGAAGCAAGTTTTTAGAAACCAAGGATTTCCCAAATTTAAGAAGTAACTAAAAGAATAATTTACAGAAATTCAGTCTGATCATGAAGCCAGATTATGAAATAAAAAGGAGAAAGGATAATACTAAATGGGAAACAAAATAGGGGTGACCCTTCCATATGGTTTTTTTGAAACTCCTTTCAAGGAATGTATCTGCCGGACAATGCCACCAAATGGCCTGTTCATCTATTGTTTCACAGTTCAGAGGCTAGAAGTCTGAAATCAAGATGTCAGCAGGGCTACCTGCTCTCTGAAGAACCTAAGAAAGGATTCTTGCCTCTTTAAGCTTCTGATGGTTGCCAGCAACCCTTGATCTTCCTTGGCTTAGTCTCATCCCTTTAGTTTCTGTGTCTGTGATCACATGGTGTTCTTACTGTGTGTCTGGCTGTGTTCACATTTCTCTTTCCTTATAAGGACATTAGCCATTGGACTAGGTCTACCCCAATCCAGTATGCTCTCATCTTAACTTGATTTCACCTGCAAAAATCCTGGTTTCAAATAAGGTTGCATTCTCAAGTACTAAGGGTTAGAACTTCATTAGCTCATTTGTAGTCCACAGTATCACCATCAAGAGAGCATACCAGAAATTCTTTGTTATTGATACAAAAATGGTATTAGTAATATTTACATACTCAAAATTACCCAGAGTAAGATCAACTTCCAGCATGACAGAAGCTCCACTGACTCAGTGAAACCGGTGGAAATCTATTTAAAAAAACAACAGTAACAACAACAACAACAACAAGGCAACCATTTAAAGCTTTGAAAGCTTCTGGAAATGGTTCTAAAGAAAAAAACAGCAAAGTAAAAACCCTCTACTCAAGAAAATTAATGAAAATGTGGTAAGAAAGGTGAGAGCCTGTGATATTTGCATGAAGATTGCTTCCTCCCTCCCCTCTCCAAGTTCAACTGGGTGGAGGCTCCACTCCAGCATTCTGCAATCCAGAACACAAGGCTCCCTCTCTCCCCAGGGCACAGAGATTTTTTGTTTTGTTTGTTTTGTTTTTTCCCCACAGAGGAAGAGAATGTCAATGTTTCTCATCCTGTCCACAGCCACCCATTGCGGAGACTAAATTCCACATGAGTATGATTGAAGGTGGGGCTTCCTTCTGCCACCTAGCTCCCACTGGTGGAATGTGGAGTCTCTCTTGGACAAAGCATGCTGAAGAGACTGACCCTAGTCACTCTTGCCCCAGCTTGTGAGGTGGTGATAAGGAGATGCAAGCTGAGAGAAGCTCTGGCTGCCGCTATTTTTCCACCAAGTTCTCAGCTCCCAGAGTGGGATTGTCACTCAGAGAGAAGCTTGCCATTGTCCTCACCTCAATCTCCAGAGCCCTGGATCAGATATTTTGCTGGAGGATGGGGTTGGGAAGGGCAGGGAAAGCAGGCCAATAAGGAAAAAAAAAGATACTTCTTAATATTTTCCAAAAGGATTGAATTATTTTGCAAGGGTGCAGAGACAAAGTAAAGTTTAAGTGAGGAAGGTTGCGTGAAAGACAGTTGGGAGGAGATTCAAGATACAGATTCAACTGCAAGCCTGCTAGTTTACTGACCAAAACCCAGAATACATCCCATGGGAGGAGCCCTCTTGAAGTTCAGAACAAATATCAAACACTGACCTCAGAATCTATTCCTTCAAAGGAACCACATTTTACTGGATTATTTTGTATAGCAAATAATGCTCCAGGGCATTTTTGAAAATAATAAAGCAACCAGCCACCACTTAGAGGAGCTTAACAACTGGGTGTGGTCAGAAAAGAAGGGGCTGAGAACCCTAGCAAAACCATTGTTATCCAAGCATGACTGCAATGATGCCCAAAGCTGTGCCTCCTTGAGGAGAAATATCAGAGGCTTAACACTATGGGAGAGGAAATAGACTTCAGGGAAATTTACCAGCCACTCACTTAACAAATAAACAAGCAAATAAAATGACAAATTATGGAGGGGAGGTGTGGAAGGTCAATATCCAGAGTTGATACAATATTTTATCTAAAATGCTTAATTTTCAACACACATTAAATATATGATCCATACACCTAAAAAAAAGAAAAAGAAACAGAAAAGCAGGCAAAGAAACTGCCTGTGACAGTGACTAGTGTTGGGTTTATCAGAAGAAGACTTCAAAACAAAACATCTACTATAAACATGCTATAAACAGGGCTAAAGGAAATCTTAATTAAAGAAGAAAGGTATAATGACCACTTTGCAAAAGATATGGAATAGAAATAAACAGATACAAGTTTAACAACTGAAATAAAAAAAAGTCACTAGAGAAGCTCAGTATAGATTTGAACTAGCAGAAGAAAGAATAAGTGAACTTGAAAATAGGTTAACAGGGACTATGCAAGCTGAAGAACAGAAAAAAGTGCACCACCACATACACAATAAAGTACCAAAGGAAAGGAGAGAAGGGAGCAGAAACAGTATTTTCTGAAATAATGGCAAAAACTTCCCAAATTTATTGGAAGATATTGGTTTGTGTTTTTCTTTTTTTGTAACACATTTGTTTGGTTTTGGTATTTACTAGGGTAGTGTTGGCCTCAAAAAAAAAAAAAAAAAGAGTTAAGAAGTATTTCATCTGCTTCTAGGTTCTGAAAGAGCTTTCAGAGAATTCATAATTTATTCTTTAAATATTTGGTAGACCTCAGCATTGAACACATCTGGGCTTGATACTTTCTATTTTAGAAAATTATTAATCCTTGATTCAATTTTCTTTAAAAGATATAGGCCTATCGAGATTGTCTGTTTCTTCTTGTGTTTTAGCAGATAGTGTCTTTCACAGAATTTGTTCATTTCATCTAGGCTATCAGTTTGTGGCCATAGATTTGTTCATAGTGACACTGACAGCCTGGCCAGACAGCTAGGAACAGGCACAGGGCAGAGAACAGGAGGGGTCACTGGAGAAGACTGTGGGGACCGCCTGGGTCCATGGGTGGAGGCAGTGGGAGGGGCTGTGTTGCTGGGTAACTGAGCTTGTACCTTGCCAACTACCCACCCTTGGTGCAGATCCCCCACTGCCAAGCAAGATGGTTGCAGGAGGAAGCATTGCACCAAGCGCGCACAAGGCTAGAAAGCTAATTGGATAGGAGGAAAAGCCCTTATACTCCCTTCCAGCACCTGAGTAGGGGTGGGACCAAGGGAAGGCAGGCAGATGTGCCATAGAAGTAAGAATGGTGGTAGGGGGGAGGTGCTGGACCAAAGAAGCCTGTCAGTCTAGCCTGGGAAAAAGAAGGGATTGGCTGGGTGGTGGACCCTCCTAGAGCATGTGGAAGTTTGGGAAGTTAATTGGACATTTTGAGAAAGCACTTGGTCTGTCCTACACCCAAAACTAACATAAAACCAAAGGAAAGAAGGGATGCACTCTGACCCACCTGGTGAAAGTATTGGCCAGGGTATTCATGGGACATTCTGGTCATGGAAGCCACATGGCCAGTGGTGGCACTGGCCCCACATGTAGTTTCTAGGAGTGAGCCTGAAGCTAGACAGTGGCCAGGAGCCAGCTGAGTTGTGTCGATGACCACTCAGTGGCTGCCTGTGGTTTTCAAAGGACGGTACTTTAAAATGAAAGAAAGAACTCTGGACACTGCCTTTTGTTTTGGTCTGGTTGAAGATGGCTGTGCTTTCACTGGGATTTTCAGAGGAGATGGGTTTTGAGACAGGGTCTGCCATTCTCCCAGATTGTGCAGTATTTGAATAAAAACCTCTTTCTTTTCTCGCCACCCTGTCTCTAGAATTTGCCTGTTAGTGGTGGTGGGCAGCCAAACCCCTACTTTGGTTCTGTAACAATAAATAGTATCCCCAAATTTATTGAAAAATCATTAACCTACTTATCCAGGTACCTTAGCCAACCCCAAAGCAGAATAAATGCAAAGAGAGCCACAAACAGATACATCATGGCAAAAATGTTGAAAGTTAAAGACAAGGAGAAAATCTTGAAAGCAGCAAGAGAAAAATGACATTACTTACAAGGAAACCTCAATAAAATTAATAGCTGGCTTCTCAGCAGAAACAATGGAGGCCAGAAAGCAGTAGGATAACATCAAAATGCTCAATAAAAAAACTGTCAACTAAGAATTCTATATCCAGCCAAACTATCTTTAAAAAATGAAAGTGAGATAGAGACTTTCCCAGATAAACAAAACCTGAATGATTTTTTTTGCTGGCAGATCTAGCTTAAAAGAAGTACTAAAGGAACTTCTTCAGGCTGAAAGCAAGTAACCCCAGATGGTAATTTAAATTCACATGAAAAACAAAGACTATAGGTAAAGGTAATTATGTAATTATAAGAGAGAGTGCAGCCCTGGCTTGTGTGGCTCAGTGGATTGAGCACTGGCCTGTGAACTGAAAGGTCAGTGGGTTGATTCCCAGTCAGGGCACATGCCTGGGTTGTGGGCCAAGTTCCCAGTTGGGGGTATGTGTGAGGCAAGCAAGCTATGTTTCTCTCTCTCTCTTTTTCCTTTCCTTCCCATCACTCTAAAAATAAATGAATAAAATCTTTAAAAAAAGAGATAGTGTAAATACACATTTTCCTTCTCCTCTCTTAATTAATTTTATTTTATTTTACTTTTTAAAAGATTTTATTTGTTTATTTATTTTTTTTTAGAGAGAGGGGAAAGGAGGGAGCAAGAGAGGGAGAGAAACATCAGTGTGAGAGAAAAACATCGATTGGTTGCCACTTGTATGCACATCAACCAGGGACTGAACCCACAACCCGGGCATGTGCTCTGACTGGCAATCGAAATGACAACTTATTGCTTTGTGGGATGACACCCAACCAACTGAGCCACACTGGTCAGGGCTGTTAATTAATTTTAAAACATTGGTATAAAACCATATGTGTATAATGTTTTTGAAAGCCTATACATATTCCACATAAATATGTAGGATATGTAGGATACGTCCAATAATAGCACAAAGGAGATAGATTGGAGCAAAGCTCTATTGGGTTAAGAAATAACTATAGATTATAAGTATCAATTATAATGGTGTATTGTTGGATTTGTAGCATTAATAAATCTAATATGTATAAAAATAACATGACAAAAAGGGAGGAAGGGGAATATAATTACATAGGAGTAATGTTTCTGTATATCAATGAAATTAGTCCAGTATGAACCAGAAGCCAATTCTGATAAGATACATATGATAAACCTTAGAGCAACCACTAAAAACCTGAAAATATATAGTGAAGGAAATCAATAAATAAGTAAAAGTGCTACATTAGAAAATATTCACTTAATGTAAAGGAACAGTAAAGGTGAGCTTACAGAGAAGATGAGACATAGAAAACAAAAAGCAAAATGGCAGATATAAATGAATTTGATCACATTAAATATGAATGGATTAAACAATTCAATCAAAAGATAGAGAATGTGAGCTAGATTTAAAATACTTTCCAATGATATGCTGTCTACAGGAAACACACTTTAGGTTCAAAGCTACAAGCAGATTGAAAGTAAAAAAATGAAAACATGTCAACAACAACTGCATGAAAACTGGAGTGGCTATACTGGTGTCAGACAAAATAGACTTTAAGACAAAAAACGTTACTAGAGATAAAGAGAGACTTTTTATAATGATAAAAATCCATCAGGGAGATATAACAATTATTAGCATATATTCACTTAATAACATGGCACCAAAATATATGAAGCAAAAGCTGACAGAAATAAAGGGAGCAATAAACAATTCAACAATAATAGTTGGTGACTTCAATACTCCACTTTCAATAATGTGTAGAGCAGCTAGAAAGAAGATTCACAAGGAAAGAGAAGACTTGAACAACACTATAAATCAATTACACCTAATAGGCATCTGTAGAACACTCCAACCACCACCAACAGGATATACATTCCTCTCAAGAGCACATGGAACGTTCTCCCTGTTAGACTGATGCTAGGATATAAAACACACCTCAGTAAACTTAAAAGACAGAAATAATACAAGGTATATTCTTCAACTACAGTGTAATGAAAATAGAAATCAATAGTAGAAATGAACTGGGGGAACTCATAAATGAGTGGAAATTAAACAATACACTCCCAAGTAGCCAATGGATTAAAGAATAAAAAGGGAAATCATAAAAGAGTCTGAAATTAATGAAAATGAAGACACAGTACACCAAAAGTTATGGGATGCAGCTAAAGCAGTGCTTAAAGGGAACTTTATCACTGTAAATGTCTATATTAAGAAAAAAGAAAGATCTTAAGTCAATAACATAACTTTCTACCTTAAGACATTGGAAAAAGAAAGGCAAACTAAACCTGAAACAAACAGAAGAAAGGAAATAATAAAGATTAGAGCACAAATTAATGGAATACAATAGTGAAAATTGAAATCAAAAGCGGGTTCTGATATAGAACAAACATTCTAAAAATTTACATAGAACCATAAACTACCCTGAATAGCCTCAGCAATTTTGAGAAAGAAGAACAAAGTAGGAGGGATCACAATACCTGATATCAAACTATATTACAAGGCCACTGTAATCAAAACAGTCTGGTTCAGGCATAAGAACAGACACATAGATCAATGGAACAGAATAGAGACCCAGAAATAAACCCATGTCTCTGTGGTTAATTAGTATTTGAAAAAGGGGGCAGAAGCATAAAATGGAGTAAAAATAGCCTCTTCAACAAATGGTGTTGGGAAATTTGGACAGGTACATGCAAAAAAATGAAACTCGACCACCAACTTACGCCATACACAAAAATAAACTCAAGATGGATAAAAGACTTAAATATAAGTTGTGGCACCATAAAAGTCTTAGAGGAGAACATACGCAGGAAAAATCTCAGATATTCCATGCTGATATATCCCTTAGAACAAGGGATATAAAGGAAAGAATAAACAAATGGGACTACATCAAAATAAAAGCTTCTGCACGGCTAAAGAAAACATCATCAAAATGAAAAGGGGCCCTGGCTGGTGTGTCTAAGTGGATTGAGTGCTGACCTGTGAACCAAAGGGTCACCAGTTCAATTCCCAGTCAGGGCACATGCCTCGGTTGTGGGCCAGGTCCCCAGTAGGGGGCAAGTGAGAGACAACCACACATTGATGTTCCTCTCCCTTTCTTTCTCCCTCCCTTCCCTCTGTCTAAAAATAAAATAAATAAAATCTTTTTAAAAAATGAAAAGGGAACCAACCGTAGGGGAAAATATATTTGCCAGTTATATCTCAGACAAGGGTTTGATCTCCAAAATATATAAAGAACTCACATGACTCCACTCCAGGAAAACAAACAACCCAATTAAAAAATGGGCAAAGGACCTGAACAGACACTTCTCCAAGGAGGACACACAGATGGCCCAGAGATATATGAAAGGATGCTCAGCGTCACTAATCATCAGAGAGATGCAAATTAAAACCACAATGAGAAACCACTTCACATGGGTCAGAATGGCCATCATAAACAAATGAACAAACAACAAGTGCTAGTGAGGTTGTGGGGAAAAGGGAACCCTAGTGCACTGTTGGTGGGAATGCAGACTGGTACAGCCACTGTGGAAAACAGTATGGAATTACTCAAAAAATTAAGAATGGAACTGCCTTTTGACCTGGTAATTCCACCGCTGAGAATATACCCTAAGAATCCTGAAACACCCATTCAAAAGAACCTATGCATACCAATGTTCGCAGCAGCACTATTTACAATAGCCAAGTTCTGGAAACAGCCTAAGTGCCCATCAGTAAATGAGTGGGTCAAAACACTATGGTACATTTACACAATGGAATACTACACAGCAGAAAGCAAGAAGGAACTCTTAACCTTTGTGACAGCATGGATGGAAGTGGAGAGTATTATGCTAAGTGAAATAAGCCAGGCAGTGAAAGTAAAATACCATATGATCTCACCTATAAGTGGTGAATAAGTGGAAGTTAATCATCAAAACAGATAAACGAGTAATATAGAACCAGACACTTGGAAATCAAGAACAAACTGACAGTGACCAGAGGGGAAGGGGGAGGAGGATAACAGTGGAAAGAAGGGGAAGGGTCAAGTCAAGGAACATGTATAAAGGACCCATGGACAAAGAGGATGGGGGGAGGATTGAAAGTGGAAGGTGGGGGGTGGGTAAAGCAGGGGAGAGAAATGGGGGAAATGGGGACAACTATAATTGAACAACAATAGCAAAAAAACCCCGCGCAAAAACTGTTAAGACAGTGTGGTACTGGCACAGGGGTAGACAAATAAATAAATAGAATAGAACTGAGATTCCAGAAATAAACCCATATGTCTCTGGTCAGCTGAATTTTGACAAGGGTGCCAAGACCATCCAACCAGAAAAGAATAGTCTTTTCAACAAATTGTGTTGGGACAAGTGGATTGCCACTTGCAAAAGCTTGAGATTGGATTCTTATCTCATACCATATCCAAAAATTAACTCAAAAATGGATCAAAGACATAATTGTAAAGTTAAAGTTATAAAACTGTTAGAAAACACAGATGTTTGACCTTGGATTTGGCAAAGGATTCTTAGATATGACACTTAAAGTACTAGCAATAGAGAAAAAAATAGATAAATTGAACTGCATCAAAATGGTAGACTTTTGTGCTTCAAAAGACACTATGAAGAAAGTAAAGAAAACAACCTACAGGATGGGAGAAAATATTTAAAAATTACATATCTGATAATGGTCTTACGTCCAGATTATATTAAAAACTCATGTATCAATACTAAACAGTCAGCTAACCAATTTTAAAAAATAAGTCAAAGATCTGAATAGGTATTTCTTCAAGGAAAGTAAATTAATGGGCAATAGCACATGAGAAAGATGCTTGCCATCATTAGTCATCAGGGAAGTACAAAACAAAACAACAAGATATCACTTCAAATCTATTAGGATGCGTATAATCAAAGTGTTAGGTAAATACAAGTGTTGGGGAGGGTGTGGCGAAATCATACACTGCTGATGGGAATGTACAATGGTGTAGCTGCTGCGGAGAACAGTCTGGTGGTTCTTCGAAAGAATAAATGTAGTTACCATATCACCCAGCAATCCCACTCTTAGTTGTATACCTAAGAGAAGTCAAAACATATATCCACAGAAAAGCTTGTACATGAATGTTAACAGCAGCATTGTCCACAGTTGTCAAAAGGGGTAAACAACCCAAATGTTCATCAATGACAAATAGATAAAAAAAAAATGTGTTGCAACAGTGCAATGGAAGAATATTCAGCCATAAAAAGAACGAAGTACTGATGTAAGCACAACATGGTTAATCTTGAAAATGTCATTCTAAGTCAGTGATTTGCAGCTTTTTTCATCTCATGGCACACAAAAACTAATTACGAAAATTCTGCAGCACACCAAAAATCACATTTTTTGCTGATCTGACAAAAAATAGGTATAATTTTGATTCAGTCACACCAGATGGCTATTGTTGTGTTGGCTGTTGTCACAATTTTTATTTGACAATCTAAGGGAAAAAAATCAGTGTCCCTGACTAAATAGTGAGGTATTGCATATTTTAAAAATTCTTGTATCACATCAGTTAAAAATCGCTACTCTAAGGGAAAGAAGCCAGCCACAAAAGATTATATAATTACCTTCATATGAAATATCCAGAGAGGGAAATCTATGGAGCAGAAAGTAGGTTAGTTGTTGCCTAGAGGTGGAGAAGTAGGGGCTGGTAAATAGAAGGTGATAGCTAAAGGGCACCACATTTCTTTTGGAGGGTGAAAATATTCTAATATTGACCGCGGTGATGGTTGCACATATCTGTGACTATGCTGAAAACCATTGAATTTTATACTTTGAATGACAGTGGAAACTATATCTTAAACTTAAAAAAAAAACTACCCAAAGTGAAAACAGCTTAGCACCAGACTTTAGCAACATAATGTACCCTCCTAAAATAAGGGCAGACCAACCAACACACACAACCATCTGTGAAATCCCTATCAATTGGAGTCTTGCTTGAGATAGGGGAGGGGACTGTTTTAATGTACTTTTCTTTATTGAGTGTGTGCAGATGCTGAGGGCAGACCCACCTACTTTATTGTCTTTGTTTTCCTCCTATTCTATTATTCTTCCTCTAGTGAGTTTCACAGCACCTGAAGCAGGGGATCAAATGGGATTAGAATAGTCCTAGTACATAGGACCAGGGTAAAAAGAACATTTTGTTTCCCGTTTGTCTGGCTGGAGCATGTTTGAGCAAGAGTTGGTTGTAGTGATGGAGACCCTGGTCAGACACATAGTCGAGTCATCTCGGATCCTTTCCCATTACCCACAACTCTCCCCTAACTTATAAGCTCCATACTTTATTTGTAGTTTTAAAATCCTTTCTTTTTCCTTTATATAACGCACATTTGTGTTATAATAGAGGCTGATTTTTTACAATAGGCTTTTATGTGTGCTTTTGATTCAAATACCAAAAAGCTCCACTTAATGTAATAAATAAATACCCAACCATTATTGCACTAAGTAATTCACAGACCTCAAACTCACTTCCTGTCCTCCCTGCCAAAGTCCACCAGCACTTCTCCCTTAATTTCATTAA
Organism: Desmodus rotundus; assembly: GCF_022682495.2. NCBI lineage: Eukaryota > Metazoa > Chordata > Mammalia > Chiroptera > Phyllostomidae > Desmodus > Desmodus rotundus. Next base: position 78,670,099 of record NC_071387.1, read on the forward strand.
GAAGCTTGAGAACAAATCATTGCACTCTGTAGACAATGTGTCTGTGTTTCACTGTTTTTAAACAAAATATATTTTATTGCCCTGACTGGTGTGGCTCAGTGGATCGAGTGCTGGCCTGCAAACCAAAGGGTCACTGGTTTTATTCCCAGTCAGGGCCATGGCTGGGTTGTGGGCCAGGTCCCCAGTAGGGGGCGAGCGAGAGGCAACCACACATTGATATTCCTCTCCCTCTCTTTCTCCCTCCCTTCCCCTCTGTCTAAAAATAAAATAAATAACATCTTTAAATATATATATTATTGTTTATGCTGTTACAATTGTCCCACTTTTTTCCCCTTTTCCCCCCTCCACCCAGCTTGTCCCCCACATCCATAGTCAGTCCCCACACTGTTGTCCATGTTCATGGGTCCTTTATATATGTTCTTTGACTAATCCCCTCACCTTCTTTCATCAGTCCCCACCTTCCCTCTACCCTCTTACAGCTGTCAGTCTGTTTCATGCTTCTGTGGCTTTGGTACTGTTTTGCTCATTAATTTATGTTGTTCCTTAGATTCCTCTTATAAGAGAGATCATATGGTATTTGTCTTTTACTGACTGACTGGCTTATTTCACTTAGCATAATAGTCCCCAGTTCCATCCATGCTATTGCAAAAGGCAGGAATTCTTCCTGTTTGTCTGCTGTGTAGTATTCCATTGTGTAAATGTACCACAGCTTTTTTATCCACTCATTTACTGATGGGCACATAGGCTCTTTCCAGTACTTGGCTATTGTAAATTGTGCTGCTATGAACATTGGGGTGCATAGGTTCTTTTGAACTGGTGTTTCAGGGTTCTTAGGGTATAATCCCAGCAGTGGTATTGCTGGGTCTAAAGGCAGTTCCATTTTTAGTTTTCTGAGGAAATTCCATAGTGTTTTCCACAGTGGCTGCACCAGTCTGCATTCGCACCAACAGTGCACTAGGGTTCCCTTTCCTCCACTTCCTTGTCAGCACTAGTTGTTTGTTAATTTATAATGATAGCCACTGTGTTTTACCGTTTTGAGTGTAAATAGATTTGTAGTTGGAGCTTTAACTTGTCTCAGGCTATGCCTGCTAGAGGCCAAGCACGTAGGGCCTGGATTCTGGGTCTGCATGTGCCATGGTTTCATTTACAGGCTCATTCTCTTTGGAGCATATCCTGTGCTCCAAGCAAGGTTTCCCACGTACTCTCCCATGTGCTGTGGGAGACGTGGAGACAGAAGTCCACCTGAGTCTATCATGCAGGTGTCTAGGTGACTCTTGCTTCTTCTTCAGACACTGAACTCATCTTGGCTCCCCCCTTTGTCATATAGTGTGCTCCTCACGTTAATGGATGGAGCCTACATCAGTCCGCATCACCAACTTTTCTACTGTACACATGACAGAGAAATAAACTTTTATTTGGTTTAAGCTGCCATATTTGGGTAGCCTCTATGTTACTTGATCTAATCTTTATCCTAACTGTTGAGTGTATCTACATATTGGGCTCAAGCTGGTAACCACAAGGAAGCCCATTTACCTGGCTAAACTTAGGGATTTTGTTACTAAATAAAGAAGGGGAGAGTGAATATTAAAACATATAATACACATATAAGTATAAATATGTAATTTAAAACAATTACATATAAATTAATATGTATAATATAAAAAAGCTCCAAGACCTATTGACCAAATAGACTGGGAGTCTGAGTCTCCCGGGGCTGCTTCCCTGATTTGTCAGAGCTCCTCGGAGGTGCTCTGTGTTGCTCACTGAGGAGCCGGAATTTGAACAGATTCATGCAGAAGCTACAGAGCTTCCTCAGTGCAGGGCTGAGTGAAAGCCCTTTAGCTGCTGTGCCAACCACTGCGGCTGCCAATAACCCTCAGAATGCTGCTGACCACTGGGCATGGCTGTCCCCAGAGATGGCCAGAATGAAACGTGCCGTTTTCCTCTGTACTGCTGACTGGTCCTTCTCCTTGGCGTCCATACATAGCACAGACCAGACTGTACCTTTTTATGAGAATTGCCTTAAGTCTGAGAAAAGTGAGATGAAAATACAATAGGAAGACAGCCTACAGTGAATGCCCAGACCTTTCTAGAATTTTTATCAGGCTACTCCCCTTCTCTGGTCATAGGAGATGATGTAAATACCTCCAGATTCAAACTCTAAAAAATGACTTTAAGAACCTGGTGGGGGAGGAAATATATAACATCACCTCTAAGACCCACTTCTAGAGCTCCTGTTCTCTGTATAACATCTCTCTTCCCAGGGTGTTGACATCTATTCCCTACAGAACCACCCATGGGTGTGGTATTGAACCATGGTCCCAATAAGAATTACACAATCATCAGATAGAACATTTGCCAAAGTCTGAACTATTGACCGTAAGTGCCCTCAGCCCAGCCAAGTCGGCTAAAATAATTTCAGCCTCATCTCATCAACTATTCAATCTCAAACACAGTCATAAAAAACCTGCCTTCCTTTTTTTCCACAGGACTCAGATTTAGTCCACAGAGCCTGGCTGGCAAACCGGACACCAGACTCCCACGTTGTTCCCTGCATTTCCCTATCCCTCTGGTTGCAGGATCTTTATCAATTACGATGTGTTTGACAGCAAGTCAAGCCTCTTGCTGTCAAGGATTCTGAGTTTGGCACTGTTCCTGGGGAGGCAGGGAGGTAAGACGTTACAGTAAGCTGTACAGTGGCTGTACAGTTTTAGACATTTGCGTTCTGGGATTGGCCTTCCGGTAGTTCTGTCTGTCTCCTTTGCGGTGATAATTTCTCTAGCGAGAGGACTAGTGGGCAGATACGATGGCATTTGGGGAGGGGTATGTGTCCTTCTGGACCCAGAAACTTGTGTGAGCCAGAGCACCTTCTTGGAACTGTTTCTGCCTTGTAAAGTAATAACTTCCTAACCTGATGCATTAAACACTTGAGAGATTTCCTTTGAGAATTCTAGAAATAGAAAGACATGTTCTAGCTGCAAAAGGGCAGCCCTGGGCTGTACCTAAATTCGTGTGCTTGTTCACGGGTTTGTGTGCTTGTTTTCATGACACCGGTGCAATTAGAATGTTCATCAATTAGAAATGTAAAAAAAAAGTGATATGCATATTAATATGGAATTTTCTGCTAATAGCAGACTGCAGTGAAATCCTCAGCATATCTCAGACTCCCTGGTCTCCTATCATGGGAATGTCCAATGCTTATTTTATGTGAAGGGGGAACAGACATTGAAATCATAAACCCTTTACATGTTTGAAGTTGTGCCTTCTCTTCTGTTTGGTGGTGTGTATGTGTATCATGTGCCCCCTGCTTTTATGCCTTTTATTATTCATGGGAATGACTGGAATTTGAACTTAGAATTTCTTTAGTGGGAATCTCAACTGTGGGCCAAGGTGGGAGAATGTTCTTAATTTTGGTGGTGGTAATGCGTTTGGATGAAAGAAATGGTAAAAGGAAACGTGAAAGGGAAGAGACTGTGGGGCCTTGGAGGGAGGTTCTTTTCTCTTTTTAGTAGAAAATGTTACTGCCCAAAGTAACGAGAGGGGAGACCGCGGGGGAGCCCAGGGAGTGATACCCAGCGGGGAGCTGAAGTTCTTAGTCCAGGGAGCTCTCTGGGCTCAGGTGTAGGATAAGAAAATGGGAGTTTTCTCTCCTTGGATATTTTTGTTGTTCACTAATCAGTAAAAACACATGCAAAGAAATAGGGGATAATAAACAGACATCTACAAATCAGCCATACTGAATGAACAAATGTTAACATGCAGACATATTTATTTCTAATCTTTTTTTCTATAAAACACATTATACAATAATTATACAATAATTATATATACAACATAATATAATATATACAACATAATACAATAATATACAACATAATAATTATATATACAACAAATAATTATATACAACATTATACAATAGATACTTTGAAGTTTGTGAAGTTCCTCCTCCCAGTTCCTGTCTCCCTTGCCACCAGCAATTCCTATGGTATCATTTTAGCCCAGATATCAAAACGTTTTATACATTTATGTGTCTATAGATAATAAAGAGATTTATTTCTTTGTTTTAAAAAAAGTTGCCACAGAAATGGCATCAAATTTTATCAACATTCTACAGCTAGTTTTCTTCACTCTAGGTTATTTTCTCAATCTATTCATGTTGAAACATATGGATCTGGTCATTCATTTTGACTGTTGTATAGTATTCCTTCGCATAACTACATTACATTTATTTATCCATTTCTCTACAAACGGAAATTTGGGTGCTTTCTTTTTCTGCTGAAATAGTGCGGCCATGCTCTTATTCCTCGAATTGGAACTACTGGGTTACAGAGTCTAATCTATCAGGGTAGCAAGAGACGCGGTGACAAACCCGAATGGATAATGAATGGCTCAGCCAAGGTAGAAGCTCGTTTCTCCTTTACGTGAAGTCTAACGTGGGTGCTCCTGATCACTAAGGCACTGTCCTCCCAGTGGGTTTTGGGGACCGGGATCCTCTCCTGGGCTTTTCACCACAGGCCTTCCTAGGTGGCCATACCAGACCATACCCAGCTGCTGGGCGGGAAGAAGCCTGGAAATGCATGTCACAGGGTCACATGGCCCACTTAGATGCCGGGAGACTGGCAACCCATCAACCAAAAGGTATGCGGAAATGTAAGAAAATAGAAACTCATACGGAGCTGGGGATGTAAATTAATATAAAACTTTGGAAAGCAGACATCTACTGAAGGTTTGGGTTATGGAGAGAGATTAAGTTCGAGCCCAGGAAACAAAAGACAAGTAGCGCTACCCACCCCTCTCCCCCACTCCTACTGCCGTTCCAGCTCTGCTTCTCACTTACTGTGCTTCTGCTGGACGTTCTTCTTCTAGGCACCCTGGGTCAGTTAGATAGTTTGGTTGTTGCAACAGAAGTCGCTTCTGACTAATTATGCAAAAGAAAAAAAATTCTAAGAAGGATAAGGAATAAGTAAAGAAATTGAAGGGACTAGCTAATGAACCAGACCTCAGAAAGGATGGGACCCAGCATTTTGGGGATTTAGGTGGCAGGACCTAAGGGAGAATTACTGGATTTAATCAGCTCCCATTCTTCCCAGTCCTTCTATCACTCTGAAGAGAGGTCTGATTGGCCAAGGAAGACTGGGGCACAAGGGAGTGACAATCCCACCACTTTGGATTACAGGGGCGGGGTGAAAGCCAGCATCTTTACCTAAAGGGGGCTGATTGGTGCCGGGCAGGCACTCACCGAAATCTCAGCCTCCAGCTGCCCAGCCTGTGCGCTCTCTCTCCCCAGCCCCCCGTCAGAGCCGCTCCCTTTCACATACAGCACCTCGAAATTCTCTTCATGCTGCCTTTTAGAGCAATTCGCCTCTGTCTCTCAACCCTCACCCAATTTATCTAGGCTTTTTAAGTGTCGACTTTCTTGGCCACAGGGCCGTATCAAATATTTTCCCGAGCAGAGAACAATTCGCCCTGAAGATAAATGATGCCACGCCTCTATAAGACGCTTGGCTGCAAGGAGCTGTGGTTCTCCGGAGAACCTCGCGTTCAGAAAGAAGTGCCTGTGACAGTGTCATGTCTGCGGGAGTGCAGGAGTGCGGTGTTGAAGATGAGAGCAAGGGAGAGGACGAGAGCAAGAGAGAGAATACACATTAGGCGGAGGAGAGAAAAAAGGGGACCTAAGGGGAGGCAGGAGGGCAGTAGAGGAAGGGGTGTATCTCTTTCAGGAGATGGGTTAGGTTGAGAGCTTTAACCATTTTCTTGCCATGGGCCTCCTTCGGCCATCTGAGTAAATTTCTAGTCCCTTCTCAAAAATCAAAGTTTTAAAAAAAAATGCATTAAATGAAGTACATAGAATTACAAAGGAAACTAATCATGTTAAGATAGAGTTATAAAAATTTAAACATTCTGTCAAATAACAGTATATGTGCTTCTTTATTAATGTTTTAAATGACAAGACCTGGCGGTGGGTCTGCTTGCTGTAGTGTGAAGACATGTTGAGCATACGTGATACAAAGATTTCCGTGATTTTTTCTATTGGTGACAAAATTGCAGGTACTACTGATACTATGGTGGCTAGTTTCTCCATTCATTGAAAGAAATGTTGCATTTCTGTTAGAGGTTAGTGAAAATAAAGATATGTTTCTTTCCCATCCAAGACTACCAGGTCCCTGAATTATTTTTGTCGACACTGAGTTAAGAATTTCTGCTCTGGGCAGAGAATGAAGGAGCTGTTTCATGAGACACTTTGAAACAGGGAGCTTAGGAGGTACTGCTTCAAGGCCCTAGGTGTGGCCCAGAGGCAGGCAGAGGGCCACGTCCTCCTCTGCACGGACTCCTCCATGATGTGGCACCTGGGGAACAGTGGCGTTATCACAGTGGGCGCCCTCAATGGCACCCTCATGTGGCTCCTCCAAGTGAAGCCTCACACAGGACAGGTGCAATGCAGTGATCAAGGTCCGCGGCTGGGGCAGGAAGGGAGTGAGAGGCCTGCCTCTCCGCAGTGGCTCCACCAGGCACCTGGCTGTTCCCATGGAAGGGAGTTGCTGGTTCTTGTCAAATACCCGCAAGTCAAATTTGTGAGAACTTTTGCACAAATATACAGGGATTTTAACTGAGTTTTCATACCCAACAAAATCAGCCACATTCAGTTATTGCCTTCTTCTTCATCATCTCTCTGGGGTTGATGCTAAGCTCTGGCAGTTCACACAGGTCCTTTGAGGGCATTGGTTTGAAGAGGCCTCTGCATCTTGATCTTGACCTACTTTGGTCCTACCCTGAGACAGAAATCAACTAGGCTGGGTCCCTGGGCAGTTCTGAAGACATGTGAGGATGCCCTATACAGTCCCTGGCTCTGGAATCCCCTTCTCCTGGATGCAAACCTTCTGTCTGCCTTTCTGTCTCTGATCACCCTTCAGCCTGCTTCACGAGCTCAGGAGATGCTCCAGTGCCTTCACATGGGGGAAACTGTGGGGCTTTGTTAGCTCTTTAACACCTGGACCACAGACATGTCACATGAGCTTTACTGGTACATCACCATGAGGGAGCGGAGGCTTCTCTCTGGGGTCTGATGAGTCTGCTTGGCAAAGACTGTGTGGGTGAACCTACCATGGCATCTCTGAACTCGCAGAGGTATTCCATCATTTCTCCTTCTCCTGGACTAAGCTGGTAAATGGGAAGGGCGAGCAGGGACACCACTCACAAGAATTACCCTCTGGCTTCTTGCTGGTGAGTTCTCCCTCCCTAGTGCAGACTATACTTATCCAGTCTACCTGGAACAGGGCGTGGGCCCTCTGTCTACTTCTATTTCCAGTCTGTTGTGATGACACAACCTTTGTACTTTCATGCTTTGTGGGGGTGGGGGTGGGGTTTGGGGGGTTTAGCCTTTTGAAATTTAACCCTCCACCTCTTTTCTTCCTTCAAAATTCTCAACTTTTACAAATTAGGGTCTGGATTTTTAAGGATATTTATTCTGAATTTTAAGCACCTATTTAGAACTGAAAATCTAAAACTTTGATTCTTTAGTTTTTGCATTTGGCTTTGTTCATGCAACCATGAATAAAACAGGTAGAAGACTAAAGACAGAGAGGGCCTAGGGTAACTTTTGTGTGAGGAAATTACTTAGTATCTCAGGATGTTGTACCAATATCCTGGGCTGTATGACTTCTAGACATTCATAGACATGTGAATGTTGTAATGTCGGCCACATTATTGCCCCAGGAATGACACTATTCCTTTTCTTATAGCACAAACATATTTATTTATTTATTTAACTTTATTTTCCTTGTTGATACTATTATAGATGTCTCCATTTCACCCCCTTTGCCCACCTCCACCCGCCCACTGCCACTTCCCTCAGGCCATCACCACACCGTTGTTTGTGTCTATGGGTCATGAACATATGTTCTCTGACTAATCCCTTCACCTTCTTTCATCCAGCTCCCCTCCCCCCTCCGCTCTGACAGCTGTCAGCCTGTTCCATGTTTCTATGCCTCTGTTTCAACTTTGTTTATCAGATTATTTTGTTCATTAGATTCCACATATAAGTGAGATCATATGGTATTTGTCTTTCACTGACTGGTTTATTTCACTTAGCATAATCATCTCCAGGTCCATCCATGCTGTTGAAAAGGTAAGGGCTTATTCTTTTTTACTGCCATGTACTATTCCATGGTGTGAATACACCACAGCTTTTTAATCCACTCATCTACTAATGGGCACTTGGGCTGTTTCCAAATCTTGGCTATAGTAAATAACACTGCAGTGAACATAAGGATGCATCTGTTTTTCTGAATTCATGTTTCAGGATTCTGAAGGATATATTCCCAGAAATGGGATTGCTGGTCACAAGGAAATTCCATTTATGATTTTTTGAGGAAACTTCATACTGTTTTTCACAGTGGCTGCACCAATCTGCATTCCCACCAACAGTGCACTAGGGTTCCCTTTTCTCCACATCCTTGCCAGCATTTGTTGTTTGTTGATTTACTGATGATAGCCATTCTGACTGGTATGAAGTGGTATCTCATTGTGGTTTTAATTTGTGAGATGTTGAGTATCTTTTCATATGTCTATTGGACATCTGTATGTCCTTTTTGGAGAAGTATCTATTCAGATCCTTTGCCCATTTTTAAGTGGATTTTTTATATTCCTGGTGATTTTAAAGTTAAATTTCTATTTTTATCACATATCAATTTGTTAGGAAGAGAAGGAAGAGGGAGCATCTAATGGTGACAATGAGACATCTGTTTTGTTCTGTTTAGAGATATAACAAAGGTGTTTCTAGCAAAAAAAAAAAAGATAGAAAAAGGAGAAGAAGAAGGGGAGAGGAGAGGAGGGAGAGGGGAAGGAGTGAGGGAGAAGGAAACAAAACAAGGTTAGAGGCGCAGCCAGGCTCTTGCAGAGGGGTGGTGAACAGAGAACAGATGGGTAGCTTGGCTTCAGGGAGTTTTAAAAGTGAGCAGGGTCAGCTCCCCTCTCCCCACTGGTGTTTGGAAATGTGAGGGGACACCCTTTGTTGTCACAGTATGGTCCCCATGTAATCAGAGCAGAGGGACAGTGGTGGCTGTGTGGAGAGTGCCAGCTGGGAAGCTTCGTTGGTGGGAACAAATCGTGAGAGTGTGGACGGACCTCCAACAAGCGCATGAGTATCATGCACTAACTACCTCCCAGTGTTGTGGGCTGTGGAGATGAAGCGACCGGGGCCTGCCTCTAGCAGAAAGCTACGGATGCAGTCCCAATAGATACTCTTGCACTTTCAAAATTGACCAATGCTCACTTGAACCCTGCTTCCCATGGATTTCCTCATCTCAGCAAGCCAACCATGCAACCTCAGCCGGATTGCAGGAGGGGCCCAGGTGATGAGCATACATGTGACTGAGGGTGTGTGACCTTCTTTGCCTCTGCATTTTGGTTTACTCCTCACCTGTGTGTTGTTAAATTTATTTTTTCCTCAGAGGCAGGACTCTCTGGGAAGTTTGTTCTCATACTGCAGTACCCCAGAGAACTAGCATTTCACAGAAATATGAGCATGGGCACCTCAGCATCTGGAGCCTCTGTTTTCTCATCTCCGAAAGGGGGCTGCTGCTAGTACTTACCTCACAGGGGACGAGGTACTAAGTGAGCCACCACATGAGCAGTGCCTTGAGGGGACATCGCTACACTGAGCGCTCATAGCTGTGACCTGATTTTGCTCCTCAAGCAAATTCAAAGCCACAAGGCTGTAGCCAGGAGCAGAGATCCTATTTAGATTTCTTGGAGACAAAGCAGATGTGGTTAAGTCATATACTACAGGCAAAATTCTTGTTAGCCTCTTCTTTCGTCTCCCCAAAGTTTCCCACAGGCTGTCACTGGTTGGAGCTTCCCCTCATGTTGATTGTCTTGAATATTATTATCATAAAATTTTTAGCCTGTGATAATAATGGAAAGTCTTAGCAATACCTTGTAAAATGAGGCAAGGGTTGTCAAAGAGAATCTAGCATTTCTAAATTAAATTAATTTCAGTGAAGGCCCACACCCAGCAATTCTACTTCTATATGCCCACGGGTTGTGAGGGTCACATACCCCAATGATGTGGTTCATCACAGTGGAAGACAACATGCAAGAACAACAGGTTAGGTACAAAGCCAGCCAGGAGTGAAAAGGCAGAAACAACGTACGTTTAGAGGCTCACTGCTCAAATAAGGGTGGGAGAAGGTGGGGACAGGCCACATGGGCCTGGTCTGGTGGCTTGTTAGACAGGCAGACTCTGCCTGAAGACCAGATCTCCCAAATCTAGACCTCTGTGTTCACAAGCTGCCCGTGTGAGCACACTGAGGCTGCCTCAGCACCATCTAGGGCACACAGAGCCCTGGCATGCTCTTCCTACAGCCGCCAAAAAGAGAAGGCCTCACAGCAGCAACGGAACTGTTTGCCTTCATGGGGAAGAGCAATGGAAGAGAAGAATGGAAAGACAGGTTAATAAATAGAACTAAGATGGGATCTACACAAAGGCAGTGAATGTGTTTTCCATGGGGAGGAATATCAACATAGGCATCTTTTGCAAGAAAGATTGTTAAAGATGAAGTTAAGTTTCTCCTTCTCCCTCCCAATCTATATGCCCCAAAGGGAAAATGTGACCTGAGGACAAGCCTGGGTTCAAGGTCTCAGCATCCCGTGGTCCTTTCATTGCACTGATTTGCTGAGGCTGGGTTCTTCTACCAGACTTGTAAAAAGACTCTCATGTTCTACATTTGCCACGGCAGTTCACCAAGTCCAAGTGCTTACACGTGGAGTCATGTGGAAAAGAGGGAGGGGCACTTTAGGGCACATTTTAGGGGCACATTTGCTTGATTTCCCAGTCAAAACAGAATTCCAGAGATTGTGAAGGGCAAAATAGGTCAGTATATTTTTTAAAAGATTTTATTTACTTATTTTTAGAGAGTGGGGAAGGGAGGGAGAAGGGGAAGGAGGGAAACATCTATGTGAGAGAGAAACATCAATCAATTGCCTCTCACATACTCTCCAACTGGATGGAACTCGCAACCCAGGCATGCACCCTGATCAAGAATCAACCTAGCAACCTTTTTTGCAAGATGATGCCCAGCCCATTGAGCTGCACTGTTCAGGGCACAATAGGTCATTATTAAGCTGAAAATAATTTTGCCTTCAGTGTCTCAGTACTCCCAGTCTGTTGCCTTATATAGTTGCTTCAAGGCTCTGGATAGAGGGTTGAGAAGGGACTATTAGTAACAGAAACATGGTTTTAAAAAGAAAGTGTGGGCAATGGAGGGTGGAGATGGGGAGAGGGAGGAACCTGGATCACTTTAAGAGTGCCCAGAATATCCACACTGAGCAACTGGTTTTGGAGCTGGCAATGCCCACAACAGGACATTTTGACATCCTTATTTGCCTTTTTTTTTTGGTGTGTTTATTTCAATTCTTTGAAAATTTGGAATAATCAAACACGAGTTCTGAACTCTCTAGCTCAGGGTCAGAAAAACGCTGGAGTGAAAATGTATTACTGTTGACGATTACCCTTCCAAAATGGTTTACATAGGAAATGTCACTAAAGCAACTTTGTGAAACCCAGGCCCACCTGCCACTCTTCCTTTTCATGGTCAGTGACAAAACTACATGGTGGTGACAAGCAAGATGGAGTTGTGGCAAACTGGGAAGAAGGAAACAAAGGGTGGAAGGACATGAGAACTGATGGGCAGGGTCTAGGAGCTCAGTCCCCTCTAGGCAGCAGAGAGGAGATGGTTGGGGACCTGCCCCTGTGAGGAGAAAGCCTGAGGCCTGGAGACAACATGAGGATTCTTTCCGCTCAGCTTTTCCTTTCATCAGAGGAGCTCAGGCCTTTTACAGAAATGAATGAGTCCTGTCTTGTCATTATTATTATTCCTAAGGTTATGAAATGGAGTTATCCATGTAACCCAGGAGTCCTGATTCTCCAAACCCAGTGCCTGGGTGTTGAACAGGGCCTGTAGAAAAAAGTCTCCTCAAAGGAAGAAAAACAGTGGAGTGTGGTTGTGTGTGCTCTTTTCGAATTCTGTTGTTGGTACTGTTTCATCTGTAAGATGTGTGGAGTATCTTTCCTGTATATCTAGTACAGTGTCTGAGAGGATCAAAAAAGGTAAAAGGGATGTGCAAATATCTTTCAAACTCCCCCACAAGATGCAAGCATGAGATATTAGCCCTTTATCAAGATGCTTCTTGATTTGTTAATTCTTCTTTCCCAAAACCCCTTGGGGATGAGAACTCCACTTCTAGTGGGTCCCCTGCCAGCTGTTGCCATGCTGTCCCCCATGCTCCATCCCCGAGTTTTGGTCCAGACCTTTCATTATCTAATGCAACTGCCACAAGCCATTTCATTTGTCCAGGTCCCCAAATGCTGGCCTGAGAACCTCTGCGCTGGAGGCAAACTTTTCACGGTCCCTGACAAAATGTTAAAAATAAAGGTCATTGGGCTCCCCACCCCACTACAAAGCCAAATTTATTCTATTGAAAACACTGTCCTTAATTGTGAAGTGACCCCTCTTTTTGGTATTAAAATTCCATTTTAACATTTAGTATTAGTATTAGTATTAGTATTAGTATTTAGTAAATTGTTGGTGCCAGTAGATAGTAGTTTTTTCCCCCCCTGAATGTGTTTACTTGGAAAAATTACAAGTTGGCTACTTTATATAGGTCCTCCAGGTTTTTGTTTTGTTTTAAAAAAATTTTATTGGTTCATGAAATCCCACAATCTGGGAATCACTGCTAAAGGCTCAGTTGCTTGTCTTCTGAAGGCCCGAGCTTGTGACTATAGGAAGGAACGAAATCTTTACATGACACCCTTTATTGTGACGCTGATGAAAAGAGATTCGAAGCTCTCCCAGAATTCAGGTGAGCAGTGGGCATAGGAGCTCCTGCCAGCAAGGGGCAACTGCCTGGACCACAATGCAGATCTCCAAGGGTGGCCTCCCTGCAAAAGTTTAGGGAGGTCCCTGCATCATCCTGCTGCCCAGGGCCAGAGTTTGTTCCCAGAATTCTTAGTTAGAGTTAACAGAAAATAACATTCTGCATGATCATTAGGGGTAATTCAAGCCACTGCCGTGTTCGACAGGTATATTGCCCATTAATTAGAGATTTGTGGGAGAGCCAGGAACTTTAATAGCCATTTACAGTGTTGTTTCTAAGGAAAAATGCATTCTGAGTTCCAAATGGCTAAATTAAAATCAAACTCTTGAAATGGTTCACACAAGGTAGGATCTGGGTCTCATTCAAGAGACCCAACTGAGTCAGAAACCAATAATTAGCCTTTCTATCATGCGTTGTTATGCAGAGCTCCATGGCCCTGGTGAACCTGAGGAGGCAGATAGAAAGGCTGGGTTTCAGACTTGGAGGTTCTCTAGTCAGTCGCCAGCTAGCCATTTGTGACCTCAGTGGTGATGGGCTCTATGTGTAAAAGACACCCTGGATTTCAAAGACATAAAGAAAAGAATCGGAAAATACCTAATTAATAATTTAAATATACACATTAAATGATATTTTAGATATATTGTGTTTAAAGACAGTATTAAAATTAATTTCAATAGTCTCTTCTCACTTTCTAAAATGTGGCTAGACAACTCTAAATTACGTATGTGGTGGCTCTCATGTGTGGCTCACACTGTTTCTATTGGAAAGCCCTGTTCTAGACTAGAGATTGGCAAGCTACCGCCCACAAGCCAAATCCAGCTCATCGCCTGTTGTTGTAAGTAAAGTTTTATTGGAACACAGCCATACCCCTGTGTTTCCATATTGTCCCTGGCTGCTTTTAAGCTGCAACAGTATAGTTGCAGAGTTGCATAGAGGCCACAAAGCCTAAAATATTGGCCCTTTATTGAACATATTTGCCAATGCCTAGACCAGAGATTTTCAACAGGTATGCCACAAGAATTTTTAAAACTTTCAATACTTGACTATTTTTTTCTTTTTAAAAAATATATTTTATTGATTATGCTATTACAGTTGTCCCATTTCCCCCCGTTTATTCCCCTCCACCCTGCACACCCCCTCCCAGCCACATTCCCCTCCTTTAGTTCCTGTCCATGGGTCATACATATAAGTTCTTTGGCTTCTACATTTCCTATACTATTCTTACCCTCCCCCTGTCTATTTTCTACCTACCATTTATGCTACTTATTCTCTGTACCTTTTCCCCCTCTCTTCCCCTGCCACTCCCCCTCTGATAACCCTTCATGTGATCTCCATTTCTGTGATTCTGTTCCTGTTCTAGTTGTTCGAGTAGTTCATTTTTTTGTTTTTGTTTAAGGTTTGGTTGTTAATAACCGTGAGTTTGTTGTAATTTTACTGTTCATATTTTTTATCTTCTTTTTCTTAGATAAGTCCCTTTCACGTTTCGTGTAATAAGGGCTTGGTGATGATGAACTCCTTTAACTTGACCTTATCTTAGAAGCACTTTATCTTCCCTTCCATTCTAAATGATAGCTTTGCTGGATATAGTAATCTTGGATGTAGGTCCTTGCCTTTCATGACTTTGAATACATCTTTCCAGCTGCTTCTTGCCTGCAAGGTTTCTTTTGAGAAATCAATTGATAGTCTTCGGGGAATTCCTTTGTAGGTAACTATCTCCTTTTCTCTTGCTGCTTTTTTCTCTCCTTATCTTTAATCTTAGGTAATGTAATTCTGATGTGTGTTGGTGTGTTCTTCCTTGGGTTCACCTTCTTTGGGACTTTCTGAGTTTCCTGGACTTCCTGAAAGTCTGTTTCCTTTGTCAGATTGAGGAAGTTCTCCTTCATTATTTGTTCAAATAAGTTTTCAATTTCTTGCTCTTCTTCTTCTCCTTCTGGCACCCCTATAATTCGGATGTTAGAATGTTTCAAGATGTCCTGGAGGTTCCTAAGCCTCTCCTCATTTTTTTGAATTCTTGTGTCTTCATTCTGTTCTGGTTGAATGTTTCTTCTTTCTGGTCCAAATCTTTGATTTTAGTCCTGGTTTCCTTCCCGTCCTATTGGCTTCCTGTACATTTTCTTTTATTTCACTTTGCATAGCCTTCATTTTTCCCTCTAATTTGCGACCAAATTCAACCAATTCTGTGAGCTTCCTGATTACCAGTGTTTTGAACTATGCATCTGATAGGTTGGCTATCTCTTCGTCGCTTAGTTGTATTTTTTCTAGAACTTTGATCTGTTCTTTCATTTGGGCCATATTTTTTTGTCTCAGCACACTTGTTACATAGTAAGGGGTGCAGCCTTAGGTGTTCACCATGGTGGGGCAACCCACATTGCTGCATTGTGACGTTGTATGTGGAGGAGGGTTCCGAGTGGGACCAATGCTGCTTGCTCCGCTCTCTGCTGGTTTTCAGTCATCCCCCCCCGCTACCCACAATCAAATTGGGCCCTTCTGGTGCTGATTCCCCGTGGGTGGGTTTGTGTATGTTCTAGGACCCTGTGGATCTCACCAATAAACTCTCCTGTAAGGCTGGGTGTTTCTCCCCCTGCCACCTCAACCCCCATAGGTGTTTTCAGTCAGAAGCTTTGAGGCTTTATTTCCCTGCTCTGGAACCCTGGGTTGCAAGGTCTGTTTTGCTCCCTGGTTGTTCCTCCTGGTTTACCTGCACTTGAATCTGGGACCACCCAGTCTGCCAGCTGCCACCTTGCCTGTCCCGGTCCTCCAGCCACCGCCTTGCCGTGAGTCCTTTCCGCCTGGCTGCCCATCTCTGCCCCTCCTACTGGTCTGGGTGAATGTTTCTTCTTTAATTCCTTGGTTGTCGGACTTCCATACAGTTCAATTTTTTGTCAGTTCTGGTTGTTTTTGTTTTTAAATTTGTTGTTGTCCTTCTTTTGGTTGTGTGAGGAGTCACAGTGTGTCTACCTATGCTTCCATCCTGGCCAGAAGTCCCTCAATACTTGACTATTTACTCAGAGGCTCTGACCTCTTTTCCCTTAGATTATCAAATTAAAACAACAACAACAACATGTGAATGAATCAAACTTATACCTATTTTTTTTGTCAGGTTGGAAAAGATATATTTTTTGGTGTGCTGCAGAATTTTAGTAATTAGCTATGTGGACCATGAGATGAAAAAGGTTGAAAATCACTGTTGGGACTATTAGACTAGAGACTATTTGGATATAGATCCTGGTTTCCTGACATACACACTATGGGACTTGGGCAAGTTCACGTGCGCTTTCATGTCTTCCTGCGTCAGTGGGGCAATGATGAGCCGACCTTCCTCTAAGAGGCTGTCGTGAGAATCAGATGAGATAAATGCTATCTCATGCTATCTCATCTGATCCTCTGCAGAGTCAGTGTTCAATATATTCATCGTTGTCATCACCATTTTTCAGATGACGTGATTGGGGGTCAGAAAATTTGTGTGGTCCATGGTCATAGTCACACAGCTCGAATTCATGTCTTCTAACTCGTACTTAGTTATTTCATCAGAAGGCCCCTTAGAAACAAAAGAAAACAAAAATCCCTTTAAAGAAGAAAGATTTTCAAGTGCTGGGAGGGTAAATTTGCAACTTGCATGTCTGCCTCTCTCTTCTCAGATGTGGCCTCAGAATCATTTTCAGCACAGGTCTCCAGGCAGTAAACACAACTGAGCTCGGCATATGAGCTGAAACCTCTTTGTCTTCCCTGCTCCAGAGACATTGACTTCAAGGTCAGTTGGATAGAAAAACTCTAACAGAAATGACTCTCAGCATATCAAATAAAAATGTATTATGCTTTTGGGGTCCCCCAGGAGTTGTAGAGCTTTTTAAAAATTCTGGAGCATATAATGCAAACAGCAATACTTTGCATTTACAAAGTCCTTTGCAGTTTATAAGACATCCATATAAAGTTAACAGAGCAGATACTGTTATTCCATTTTCATAGATGGGAAAATTGAAAGCCAGAGAATTGATGATTACTTACCATCAGAAAGCTAGTGAGAGGCAGAACTGGCTCTGATCTGCAAGTCCAGTGTCCCGTATCTATGGCCACTGTCCCTTAGACCAGAATCCTCAACTGAAATGCTTTAGAGGCCACCAGTGGGAATTTGTGAAGCAAGCTGAGTATTTGTGTATAAATTCAGTGGGAAGAGTCTTCAGTTCCAAAATGTTTATTTTCTTTCATTTTTTGTTGAGACATGTAACCTTCTGACCTACCTTTTTCCCCCTCCTAATTGTTGATAATGATAAGGTGTTGTTAGTTTAGCTATTGAAGCAGAACAAATCACCCCAAAACTTGGAAACATTGACTGTCTGTCATGATTTTATGGGTGGACTGGGCTCTGTTGGGCGTCTCTTTTGTTCCATGTGGTTTTAGCCAGAGCAGTGGTCATTCGGTGGCTGGACCAGGTGGGATCGTCCAGGACTGCTCACTAACTTCCAGTTTTCAACATCTGCCTTGTGTTTTCGTGGGACTGCATGTCTTTTATGTGAAACACCTGTCAGCAAGACATCTGTGGACAACTCATTTATCAGAGAACGTCACTGCTTCATGGTTGGTAAGAGAGGGAGTAGAAAGAGCAAGTTAATTATCCTGAGGCTGGGTAGCCACCAGGTGAAAGGCATGTCTGTCACTTATTTTCTAGTATTTACTTGCAGGACAGTAATTCAAAGTCTTGCATCGTCCAGGAGAACCAGCAGTGGCAACAGCTGGGCCAGACAGAACAACCTTTTTTATATGATGAGCACCTGGGCAGGCTTGGCTTCCAATTCTTTTCTGCAGCTCTTATTAGATGCTGAGGAAGATGAGGGGTGGAAGGTGAGGACAGAAGCCTCGGCCTCCTACAGAAACACAGTGTTGTCCACAATAGGGTGGGAGAAACAGGTGGAACAGGGAAGCCCCAGCTCAAGAAGTCTCCAGTCATGTCAACCTGAGGACTGGGCCCTCCACCTGGGCAGAAGGTTCTCCTCCCAAGCCTCCTTCCCACAGCCCCACTCCTAAGCCCAGGGTCTTTTTCCACCATGAAAATCAAACAGCCTTCCATTTATCAATGAAAAAAAAGATCCTTCTTACATATAATGAAGAGACATCCTGTGCTAAAGAGTTCCTTGGCTGTGGTGAGGGGTGGAGTGTTTGAAATCTGAATCCCGAAGTACCGCATATACCCAGTTGTCCCCAGTGTGTAAGGCCCCAGGGCAACTGCAGTCTTCCAAAGGGAACCTTGAGGGGACAGAAGCTGCTCTGGGGACAATGTACACCCCAAGAGTCTACTTGAGGGGCTCCTGGGGTGGGAGTAGGAGCCAGGACTCTCCCCTGGCCCCACCTTCCCTTCTACAGAGCAAATATGTGTGCATGTCCAGGGGCAGGGGACGCGTTTGTTCATCCGCTCACTCTGTCATTCATTCAACAAGCCAGGTGCTTTTTAGGCCAGGTGCCTAAAGGAGCCAAGTGCTTTTCTAGGCTCTGGGAACACAGTCCCTGCCCTCAAGATGTGCACAGCTGTCCTTGGAGGATATAGGCCTCAGCCTTGCAGGATGGGGTTGCGGGTCAGAGGTCACCTGGCTTCTTCCTGACTGCCAGGAGGTTAAGGGATGGGGCCACCATCTGTGACCTCAGTGAGCTATCAGGGTGCAACAATCATATTTTCCAAATATAAAAAAGGGTTAGAGACTAAACTAAAATACCTTTTTTTGTTCCACTTCTGAACGAAAGAGGCAGTCTGGGAGATGAAGTTTGGGTGATGAAAATGTGTTGTTTTCCAAATGTTTTGATGATTTATGAGGACTTCTGGTCGGGATATTTGAAATTATCATCCTGTAGCAAATTCCTTACTATGTAGCATAAAATATATGTGGGAAGATAATAAGAAACATGGAAACATGAAAGAATGAGAATTGTAATTCTGGGGACAGAATTCTTTTTTTTATTTAAGATTTTATTTATTTATTTTTAGAAAGAGGGGAAGGGAGAGAGAGAGAAACATCAATGTGTGAAGGAAACATTGAAACGCTGGTCTGTTTACACTCCTTGCCTGGGGCTCAAGCCTGCAACATACCAATCAGGTATGAGCCCTGATTGGGCATCAAACTGGCAAGGTTTCATCTTGCAGAATGATGCCCAACTAGCTGAGCCACACTGGTCAGGGCCTTGGGGCAGAATTCTTATTTGTAAGATTTATGTAGCATACTTGTTGCATTTAGCTTATTTAGCATATGAGCATTATTAGAAGGAATTAATACTTAATAACAGCTAACATTTACTGACCACTGACTGTACCAGATACAGTCATCTTAATAACTTCATTAAAATAACTTTTAATAATACAAAGTTATTATTATTTTAATAACTTTGTATACATTATCTCATTTAATTCTTGCAGGGACCACCTGCAAGAGGTGGGCACTCCTATTACTGCTAGAGCTCAGACCCTTCCCCAGGTTTCCTGGCTCACAACTGGCAGACCCTGAACTCAAACTCAGAAAACCTGCCTGCTGGAGGAGCTCAGGTTCCACATGCCATGTTTTAATTTATGGGAACAGGCCATCTGCTGGATTTAGGGAAGGTAAATGATAACGCATTACACTGAAAAGGCTGGGCTTGGAGTCAGAAAAAAACTTCTCTGAGTCCCAGTGTCACTGCTTATTACCTGGGTGACATGGGCCAAGTCACTTCCCTTCCCTGAGGCCAAGTTCTTCTTCATTCATTCACTCTGCCTTTTTGTCCTATGTGGAAGAACAACCGTCTGCTGTGTGTGTGGTTGGGGGACACAAAGATGAGTGCAGCAAGGTTATGTGGGGAGTAGCACTTGAATAGGAGGAGTACAAAGCTGTGAGGAAAGGATCGCAGTCCTGTGGGACAGCAGAGGGGGTGAGCTGGCGACCACAGAGCTGCATCTAGAAGGGCAGATGTGGCAGAGAACTCCAAGTGGGAGGCCAAAGGCCCTCCAGTCAGTTGCAACTGGACTTGGCAGGGAGGCGTGGTAGGGGATGGGCCTCCACAGTCTTGTAGTGTGGCCACAGGACAGTGGGCTCTTTCAGCAGTGAGGCCAGAGGCCAAGGGTACATGGGGAAGAAGCTTGAATGCCGTGTCCAGGGCTGTGGCCTTGACTGAAGGAGCTGTCATTGAGGAACCAGCTGGACACTGAATCACACAGGAGGAGTGACACAATCCAACCTGCAATGATGGTCACCTCTGGTGGCAGCATGTGAACCCTGGAAGGGTTGGGAGAGCCAGGGAGGGAGTGAGGAGAAATGGAAAGGGTGGGAAAGATGAGGTAGGAGCCTTTCTGAGTTCTTTTCCAACCTGCCCTCATATAAACTCACATCTAGTAAAATTTAAATAAAATGTAATTATGGAAAAAATTTCAACACCAGACTGCTTCTTTTTTCTTTTATTTCTTTTTTAAAAAAGTGATTATCTTTAAGTAAACATACAAGATGGCTTGGGAGTGTTAAATGTATTTAAAAGAGTAAATGGTTGTCGAGTGCTTTACCAATTTCTTGGGTGAAAGCAGCATGTGAAGTGTAGAAGGACTTTTCCTGCTGACGAAAGCAGGTTTGTTCAGTGTCTCCAGCAGTACTTGGTCATCTGTGAACATGTACTGCTAGGTTTGGAAACTGTAGGACCACATGGCTACATCTATTAACATATATTGTACAACACAATCATTATCCTAAATCTTTATCTGGGTTCATACCCCCTCACTTTAGTCCATATCAATGCAATTTAATTATAATCTCCTGCCAATTCCATTTTAGCACAGTAAAACCTAAAGGGACTTAATGGGCAGCAATTGAGGGTTCTGGTGAAACTTTCGTCTGGGAAAAAGATGTAGAAGATGAAGCTTTTGATCAGCTTTGAGAACGACCTTGCCTGCAGGCTGACACGGTGGTCTGGACTTCCTCGAGTTTATAGGAATGGCCCTCCTGTCCTGGTCTCCCAGTGCAAAGCCACACTCACATCTGCAGGGCCTCTGGTTTTCGGGCCTGCAACTGAAGCACTAAACATGTTACATTTGTTCCCTGTTGCCCAGCCTCAATTTTAGGTTTTTTTTCTTCCTCTCCCCATAGGGGACCACCTATTTTTGGTTAGATAAATGGTTCATCGTCTAGTGCAGTTGACTTCCTTTTATGATCAATTAGTTTGAGGCTGTCAGCATTGCTTCAAAGCCACTATGTATCTTTCACACCCCTCTACCCTGTAATTTATAAGCACTATGGGTTTCAAAAAAAAAAAAAAAGAAAGAAAGAAAGAAAAAAAAGAAAAAAAAAAGAACCCTCTAGTACTTTTATTAGCTGCTGACATGCATTAGGGTGCATACACTTTGAACTGCACAGAAGAAGATAACCATGCCTGTAATTGGAATAACTCACATCGGGTCCCTCACGGCTCCCTTTAGTAACCTCTGCATTGTTTTATCCCCAGGATTTATTGATGACCTGCAATAGCCCTCTCCCAGGCCCCAGCCTGCTGGGGTGTTTGTGGGGGAAAGGGCAATGTGCGTGGCCCACTCCCTGACCCGAGCCGCCCCGTAAATCAGGGCCTGCATTCGTCTGTGACGGTGAGACAGATGGCAGCTGTTGTTGGAGGAGCTCAACAGGAATCAAGGCCTGTGATCTTTCCTGTTGCTAACAGGCCTGATTTTTTATGGCTGTCAGCATCCTTGGAATGGCTGAGGGAGGCACTAAGGGAGGAGGGGAGGGGTGGGGGCGATGGCTCTAGATCTCTGCTTTCTTCTCCCAAGGGGGCAAGCCACAAAGGTCTTTCTTTCTTCCTCCCTGGCCAGGGGCTTGGCTTCATACTCTGTTTCTGAAGATGTTTCCTAGAATGCGCAAATGGCAAAGCTAAATGTAACCAAAACCTTCTAGAAAGGAAAATGGCGGTCAGCTTCCCTTTGCCATTGGTACACAGACCCTAGCATTGTCCTACCTGAAAAATGAGAGCTGACCCTTTCCATTGGAGTAACATTGAAAACTCAGTGGGCCTCTTAGGACACAGGCTTGTTTTCCCAAGTGCCTTTGATGTGTAAATAAAAGCAATTACTTAAAGCTACTTGGTGGGTCCAACATTTGAATTTTTTGCTCTTTCAGAGAGAATGGACAGAAAATTCAGGAAGGATGAGGAAGTAGGATGCACGGGTAAAGGATGAAAAGCAAAGAGCTTGCCAGACAAAAGAAACTCCAGCCAATTCTGAGGTACCTGATTAGGGGACATTAGCGGCACAGATCCGGTCATTAAGGTGAAGTTGGACCACAGTGGGTGTAGTGGCCTGAACACCAGCGTGGAGTAAACAGTTTATTAACAGTCCTTGTGTGGTCCAGCAGCCTGCCTCCAACAGACTCAACCTCCCAGCAAGAACAGAGTCGGCCACAGGGCAGGGCCGTGTGGCCAACACCAAACAGAGCCTGCAGAAGCCCAGAGGAGACAGTAATAGAATCCCAGATGCAGCCAAGTGGTTTATAGGCAGGAGAGTGAATTGATTTATTTATTTATGTAGGGATTGAAGCTAGCCTCAGACCACAGGGACACTCAACTTACAGATAAAGCAGACACACCCAAGAAATCACGTGCAGAAAGTCTCAGTGGACATCCAAGTTCTTAGAGGCATTTGGGGTCCACTGAGACTCTTTCTGTAACTCTGTTTGCTGCAGTGGGATTTGGCCTGTAGCCAATGGCCACTTCTCAAGTTCTGAGTCCCCTGACAGAGTGTAAGTGGATGACAGTTCCATTCCCACAAAGGATTCTCTCTGGGCCAGTGGTCTGACAACCACAGCTCTCATAACCTCCAGAGGCTTCACCCTTTCAAAAAAGAGCGAAACATCCTCAAAAAAGGAAATGAGGGAAACATCCTCAAAGTTAGTTTGCCAGTCCAGGGCTGGCTGAAAAAAAAAAAAGGAAATGAGCGAAACATCCTCAAAGTTAGTTTGCCAGTCCAGGGCTGGCTGAAAAAAAAAAAAAAGAAGAAGAAGAAGCCATTCAGATGTTTCCAGAAAGGGCAGGTGCTCTACCTTTCTCAAGACTGATTGCCAGGTGGGGCCCTGGGTGTCAAGGGGGTCATGGCACAGGTTAGAGTTTCCAGACTAGTACAGCAGACAGAGAAGCAGGTGCATGGGTTGTTAAAGTATTCTTTGCTTAGAGTTAGGATTTTTGGTCTTCGAGTTGCCTGTGAGATTGGTTATGGACTTGCTGCGTAAAAATGGCGGCAAGCCCCTGCCTTGATCCTTTCCTTCTTCTGGGCCCTCTTAAGCAGAGGCAGCAGAGGTACAACAGAGGCAGAAATACTTTACTCCTCCTTGATGGGACTGCTCTGATCAGGACTCCATTTGAGGCTCTCCCACCCCAACTGTAAGGCTTTCAGGGAGACTTTTCCTTATGTGACCCACATCCTTATATTAGGCTTCACAGGGAGGAAGAGTCCTGCAAGATTCTTCCCGCTGTGAGGGCAAGTCCCACACCACAGGCACCAACACAGAGACAATAATGACAGTCCCAGGAACCTGAACAGATAGAAGACAAATGGTGGTAGCAGAACAATGTCCCCCAGAGGTGGGCTGCTGTAACCCTCGGAACCTGTGAATATGTTATATGACAAAAGGGGCTTTGCAGGTGTGATAAAGTGAAAGCTCTCGAGATGGGGAAATTAGGCTGGTGGGTCTGATGTAATCACAAGTGTCCTCACAAGGGAAAGACAGATACAGAAAAGGTAGGGGAGATGTGACAATGGAAGCAGAGGTGGGAGTGATGTAATTGCTGGCCAGCAGGAGCCAGGAGCCAAGGAATGTGGGCAGGCTCCAGAAGCTGGAAAAACAAGGAAATGATCCTCCCCTTGAGACTCTTCCCTCAGAAGGAGTGCAGCCCTGCTGACACCTTGATTTCAGCCCAATGACGACGCCCATTTTGGACTTGTGATGTCTGAAACTATAAGGTAATAGATTTGATCTGTTTTAAGCCTCTAAGTTTGTGGTAACTTGTAACAGCAACAGCAGCCTCATCATTCATGGAATGGTATGTCCATGTATTCACTTCACTTTTAAAATAGCATTGTTTCTCCTCACACTCCCAACCTGCTGTGATTTGACAACAGTGGTGTTCTGAACAACTCAGGAGAAAAGTGAAGAGCAGAGGTAGATTTTATTGTTTGAGAACAGATTCGGTAGCTACTCTAACAATCAGAACAAATAAATCTTGCATATGAGAGCCGAGGCTGGGAACCAGCAAGGACAAACAAAGGTGCAGAGACTCCAGGTCAGCACCTGCTTTCAGTCCTGGGTGATTTTGCTGTCACAGGAGTGTTTTGTGAAGGGTTCTCTGGATGTCTCTGTGTCTTATAGGCCTTGTCTAGTGTCTGAGAAGGAAATGCTTAAGTTTTTTTTTCCTAATTGATAAATCTGATTTAAGCAAACAAATAACACACAGGTACACACAAATCCACATACAATTTGGTCCTTATTAAATTTTATTCCACCTGATGTATTGCACTTGGGTTTTTAAAAATGTATTTTATTGATTGTGCTATTACAGTTGTCCCATTTCCCCCCCTTTATTCCTCTCTGCTCTGCACACCCCCTCCCACCAGCACCTCCCCCCCTCCTTTAGTTCACGTCTATGGGTCATACATATAAGTTCTTTGGCTTCTACATTTCCTATACTATTCTTAACCCCCTCTCCCCCCCACCACACTTGGTTTTGTATATAGGCTGGTGCATAGGAAAGCAGGTGCTCATAGTGGCTGGACCATGGGCTATGGAGTCAGAGAACTGGGTGTAAATAAATGGCCTCTGTTCACACTAGTGAATGACCTTCGGTAGTTTATTACTGTCCCTGAATCTCCAGTAGAAGGGAGCTAATCCTAGTCCCTTCCTTCATGGCATCATTGAAAACATTAAATGACATTGACGCTCATTGGGCCCTTATCACAGAGCTCAGCACATGAACATATAACTGGTACTCTACAAATGTAAAGAAGTTATTATTTTAATAACTGGTATTTGGTAGAACTGAGTGTGTAGTTTAATTAATTATTTATTTAACCAAGTTCATAATCTGACCCAAAGTTGTTAAAGGTGGCAATGAAAAAAAATAGTATGCACTTATTAATGACCTGCTTTGTGCCAGACACTCTTTGGAGCACTTTACCTATAAAGTAATGGAAGCTCTGGAACTCTTTGAGTATCTTGCCTGGGTCACCTTGCTAGTTAACCACAGAACTTGGATTTGAACCCAGTAGTCTGAGCTCAGAGCCTGACTAACCACTTTGCAATACTGCCCATCAAGGGAGACCTCTCAAAGCTTGTACCATTACCTATGTAACCACAGAAAGGCCAGCAGATTCATTCCAGCTCTTGATTTCCTGATGTCCTATATGATCAGAGGGGTGCCCTGGGCACTTTCCTTAAGATTAAGTGACACTGATTAATCTCTTGAAGATGTTAGCCAATAGAAGTTTGGCTTCCCAATGAAGTATTGGAGGAGATGTGCAGGAGGGGAAGTGGTTGTTTAGCCAGGTAAGCTTGAAATAAAGTCTTTCAGGCATCTCTCTAGCACCATGGCTGTGGGAATTCATTTAGGAATGATTCACCTTGACATTGTCTTCTGCACATGGAGTGCATACCAGGGTGGACCTTTCATGGGTAGTCCTTTCCAAGATCACAAGCAAGAATGACTGTGCTTTCCAGGACTTCGAAAAACACGGGTGGCTGGGCTCTGTGCAAGTCACCTTAAGGAAGAGGATAACAACTTTTGGGGGTGAGAGGATAACTTGAAAAAGTTTCAGGAAATGTAGAAATCAGGAGGGATTGGTAACACCAAATATCAAAGAACAAAGTTATCGTGAACACCCAGAACAAATAAATCTTGGAAGGGATTAAGAATTGAGTTCCATGCCCTTAGGCCCAGTAATTCCGCTGCTGGGATTATACCCTAAGAACACTGAAACACCAATCCAAAAGAATCTGTGCACCCCAATGTTCATAGCAGCACAATTTACAATAGCCAAGTACTGGAAGCAACTGAAGTGCCCATCAGCAAACGAGTGGATCCAAAAACTATGGTATATTTACACAATGGAATTCTACGCAGCAGAGAGAAAGAAGGAGCTTATACCCTTTGCAACAGCATGGATGAAACTGGAGAGCATTATGCTAAGTGAAATAAGCCAGGAAGTGAGGGACAAATACCATATGATCTCACCTTTAACTGGAACATAAGCAATAGAAGAAAAAAGCAAACAAAATATAACCAGAGACATTGAAGTTAAAAACAATCTAACAATAGCCAGGGCGGGGGTGGGGGGTGGGGGTGGGGACAGTGGGTAGAGGGGATTACAGGAACTACTATGAAGGACACATGGACAAAGCCAGGGGGGAGGGTGGAGAGGGGGGAGGGAGGTGGGTTCACCTGGGGTGGGGTGGAGGGATGGGGAGAAAAGGCATACAGCTGTGATTGAATAACAATAAAAAAAAAAAAAGAGAGATTCCCCTGGAAAAAAAAAAAAAGAAGAATTGAGTTCCAAAAACTGAGAGAAGTGAACACAATGAAAATTTCAACTTTTGATGGGTACTGAAGTGGGAAAATTCCAGGATGACACGGCAGGTTGGGCTCAAAGACCTTTCATATGCCTCCCAACTTAGATTCTATGATTCTATTAATGTGCCAAATCAAATAAGCTACCAGGATTTCCCTTGCTCAAAATAGCAGTTGCTTCATCTGACCTGGAGGTAAAATATTTCTGAATAGTTTCCAAACCAACTGACTCCTGTAGTCCTGAGTGCTTGAGGAATTCCTTTCTGCCTCTTCTCCCTATCCCCTTCCTTCTTCTCCTTTCCACCTTTCTCCTTTTCCTCCTTTTCTTCTGCCTCTTCCTCGTCCTCCCACTCCAGCATCTCCTTTTTCCCTTTCTTCCACATTCCCAGGTTAGATACCTGGCTAAGGGAATAATTTAATTCCAAGAGGATATAAAGCAAATAGCCTGGCTTAGAAGTGGTGAGTAGGATTTAGTACACTTTCACACCCTACAGTTGGAGGCACATAGAGAAACACAGTAAAGACAAGGATTTTACACTGAAGGACGTGAAATTTAAAAAAAAAACAAAACTTTTTTGGTGTCGTACTTTGAGTTTAGAGCTAACAGTTTTATTTTCATAAAATAAAATACAAAAAAAATTAAAGTGAGTTCCCTATGTACTGCAGTGGGACTAGGGCATCCTGGGGTTTAAGACAAGCAGAGTGTGAATTAGCTAAAGCAGATGCTTTGATTCCATAGTGAGGAGGATACAGATTTTCATTACACAACAAAAACATTTCAGCTGTGGCTTGTGAACCCGGGTGGGTGCCGAAGCTCTGGATACTATTTCCATTGGATAATGTGTTGAGGCCTGGCTTTTGTTAATATTTTCAGAGTCTTATCTCAGCTATCACATGCTTTAAATACCAGGAAGAGTTTAATGCAGAAGCCAAATATGCAGTCTACACGGACTGCACTTAAATGCGCCATTCTTCCTCCCCTGTCAGGTAGGCTGCAGATTTGGAGACTCAGCGACTCTTGTCTCAGAAACAAGTAGACAGAGCAACTCAGTGCAAGCAGGTAGAAGGAACAACATAATTAAACAATTAAAAAATGGAGACCTGAGAGGAAGCAAATAATAGAAACCAAAAGAAATGAACAGTAAAATAAGTAAGGTAAAGTTGATTGTACACCCTTTTAAGCCCTTCTGTACACCGCAAAAACCCTATTAGTATTTCGTTCATTCATTCCTTCATTCCATCTCATTCTATTCAGGGGAGATCAAAATAATGAAACATCAAAAATAAAAGCAACAGCATGAATGAGATAAATGAGGGGAGTATACAAGAGCAAACTAAGCCACGAAGCTAATGGAGGAGTTAGACAAAGAAACATTGTTTTTTCCAGTTCAACCTGATCATTTCCCAGAGTGGCATATTTCATGTCTATTGTAACTGGTTGTTGGCCTAAATGTGTTTTTGATGCTTGCTTAAAAAATGATAAAATCAACAATTTTTCTTATTTTCATATTCCTCACTTCATTGGAAATAATGGAAGGAATAGGAAATGAGGAGAGTGGTGAGCTCTGTAGATGTGAAAATGAACAGAATTAACAAGGGGTGGGAGTCAAGTGGGAAATACAGCAGAGCATGGACCCAGGAAGCAGGAAAAGGAGGAGAGGAAGCCACAGGTAAATGGCTGTGCAGGTGGAGAATCATGCAGAGGATGTGCTCTCTCAGCGTCCCAAGCATCTTTTACCAGAATGTTCCATATTCTACTGAATTCTCTCTTTAGAATCTGCCTCCCTCATTCATCTGTCAATTTCTCTCTAGGGCAGTTTCTAAGCTATGGAAGATGTTCCATGAACACTTGTTTGGCTCAGATCTAAAAAGCTATGAATGGAAGAATAAATGCAGGGAAAAACACAAGTTGTGTGAGATAGAGACCATGAGAAATAGTAAGAGACAAGTAGCAAGGGACAAAAAGCAAAAATGTCTTTCAGGTGGTGGTTTGGATATTTCCTTATCTGGAAATCCCTTCCTGACCTTTCTAGAACAAAGTGGCCCTACTGTGAGCTTCTGTGGCATAGTACACTTCTTTCACCACAGTCATGGTGGCCAGAACTGTGACAGCCTGACTGTCTCTCTTCCTGCTGGACGTTAAGCTTTAAGCACAATGGTGAGTGTATCCATCTAGCTCATTATGGTGTTCACAGAATCTAGCACAGCACTGGTTTATCATTGTTTCCCAATATATATTATTTTGGGGCAACCAACTGAGTGGGAGAAGACATTTGTAAATGATACCTCAGGTAGGGGGCTAATATCCAAAATAGATAAAGAACTAATATAACTCAACAACAACAAAAATAAACACTCAATTAAAAAATGGGCAGAGGATCTGAACAGACATTTTTCTAAGGAAGACATACAAATGGCTAACAGATATATGAAAAAATGCTCAACATCACTAGTTATAAGGAAAATGCAAATCAAAACCATAATGAGATACCACTTCATACCTGTTAGAATGGCTCTTATCAATAAGATGAGAAATAACTGTTGTATAGAAAAGGGAACACTTGTACACTGTTGGTGGGAATGTAAATTGATGCAGCCACTAAGGGAAACAGTATGGAGGTTCCTCAGAAATTTAAGAATAGAACTACCATATGGCCCACCAATCTCTCTTCTGGGCAACTACCTGAAAAACTTGAAAACATTTATTTATAAAGATATATATATGTATATATATATATAGATAGATAGATAGATAGCTATATCCCCCTATGTTCATTGAAGCACAATTTATAATGGTCAAGACAAGGAAACAACCCAAGTGTCCTTCAACAGAGGATTGAATAAAGATGTGGTACATATATATACAGTGGAATACTACTCAGCCATAAAAAACAAAATATTGCCATTTGTAACAACCTGGATGAATCTTGTGAGTATTATGCTAAGTGAAATGAGTTAGACAGAAAAGGACAAGAATCATATGATTTCACTTATGTGGAATATAAAACAAAAAGCAACAAACAAAATGAACAAACGAAAAACCAAACTCATAGATGCAGACAACAGAATGGTGGTAACTAGAGGGACAGGGGGTAGGGGGAAGATAAAGAGGGTAAAGGAGGTCAAGTGCATGGTAACAGAAGGAGATTAGACTTCAGGTGGTGAGCACACAACAGAGTATACATATATCATATTATAAAGCATACACCTGAAATTATATAATGTTACCTCAATAAATTTAATAATAAACATATATTAAAAACCTAATAAAATATATATTATTTGAATAATAAAATGAGACAAAAGTTAAATGAATAGTCTCGAAGAAATAGGGGAAGTTTGTTTAAAAAATGACTAAGGGCATGAGAAGATGTTTAGGTACCTTTAGGTGAGAAAATTTAATTTGAAAATTAAAAAACAAGGTTTGTTCATGAAAAGCAGGGAGGGATGGTATTATAATAAATATATGTGGTATAATCTCTTGATGTTTTTGTTCTTTTATCTATAAAATGGAATTAATAATCACTACCTCCTAGGTAATGAGGATTTGTGAGGATTAGAGGAGACTATGTACAGTGTGGAGTGTTTGTTGGCTTCCACAATTAATTAAGACCTGTTAGGTTGAAAATGATAGAAGACCATTTTGAACTTATTTATAAACAGAAAGGGGGTTGCTTTACTGGTTTGTGTAACCAAGCCAAGAGCAGGGTGGGGAGAGGCAGGGGAGTGTGAGGGCTATGAGGACCCCTGATTTCCTTGGAGTTCATCCTCTCCAACTCCAGTTGTCTCCACAAACCTGCTAATGTGGCCACCAGCAGCTCCAGACTCACATGTCAACAGTTTCACAGGTAGAGAGAAAAATGGGGCTCCTCTCTATTGCTAGGAATTAAAAAAAATCCTAAGAAAGTCTTTGATGAGTCCCACTCAGACTGTGTCCTCATGTCTGCTCCTCATCTTGCTCAGGGACTGGACATACCATGAATGCCCTACTTTGGGTCAAGGGTCACCTTTGACCCAAAATAGGGCATTCATGGTATGGCAAGCAGGGCAAGCAGGAAAATCATAGTAGGCCAGGCAGTCATCCCAATCCGTGTCTATGACGTTCAATAAATGAAAGCTATTAATAGCAGTAGTAACAATCAATGCAGCAAAGGAGGTGAAGAAAAAGAAATACCAACTTTTAGTTTAATTTTTCCACTCTTAACTTTAGTAACATGGCACCTGGCCCTGGCTTTGTGCCTTGATCCCTGCTCTGGATCTGATAGCGTAAAGGTAGCTATTTTCAACCTTTTCCCTCTCCCGACACATATAAACTAATTACCAAAATTCTGTGGCACACCGAAAAATTATATTTGTTATGGATCTGACAAAAAATACATATAAGTTTGATTCATTCACATCAGATGGCTATTATTGTGTTGGCTGTTTTCACTTTTGTATTTGATAACCTAAGGTAAAAGAGGTCAGTGCCCCTGACTAAATAGTTAGGTATTGTGTATTTTAAAAATTCTTGTGATGCTCTGGCTAGTGTGGCTCAGATGGTTGGAGCATCATCCTATAACTGAAAGGTTTTGAGTTTGATTCCCAGTCAGGGTACATGCCTACGTTGCAGGTCCAGTCCCCGATCTGGGCAGGTGCTATCCCCAGTCTGGATGCATATGAGAGGCAACTGATTGATGTTTCTCTCTCACATCGATGTTTCTCTCTCTCCTTCTCTCTCACCCTCTCTCTCTAATAGCAATAAAAAAATGTCCTTGGGTGAGGGTAAAAACATTAAAAAAAATTCTTGCGGCACACTGGTTAAAAATCATTGGCATAAGGAATTGGAAACCACACATAGCACTTGATAAAATTCAGTGTTCAAGTTTGACTTATCTGGCAGCCACACTCAAGGTGGCTTACCTTGGAGCTGCCTGCCTTTCCCCTCTTCCTCTTGTTTGAATGAATAAATGTCGAGTTGTACAGAAGTAGGCACTGTGCCTTCAATTTTCTTTTGTGTACCTTGACTTAACCACAGAATGCCATGTTCCCAGTGTTTATTGAGTGCTTTTTAATAATCTAATGAACAAGCAAAGTGACAAGTAACATCATGAAATATCAGCCATTTTGCAAAATGGAACATGTGTCAAAACATTTTCTGTGAAAATAACTCACTGAAGATAATTGAAAATTTTGCCTCAAAAAATGCCCCCTAAGCTAGTTAAACCTGTTTGTTGGATGCCTAAGATGCGCAAATCTGAGAGTTTGGCACTCTTCCTGAAGAAATGGCAGATTTGGCCTTCAGGGAGGCTCCAGTTAAATGACTTCTTTATTGTTTCTAAAGTGAGCTATTTTAATATTTCTCAATGAAAGATTAGTTTATCCCTTGTATTTCAGCTTTTGCTAATCCTACAAGTAAAATCTAGTCTGAAAAGGCAGCATAAAAATTGAAAGGACACATTAAAAAAGAGCTCATCACAAGGGAACATTAACACAGTACCTTGAATAACTAAGTTGTAGGGGGAGGGCGTGGGGCAACAACCAGAGGAGAGAGTCAATTCATGTGCCATCCGTCCCAAAATGTTTCCTGAACAAGGTGAGTTTAAAGCATATTTTAAAGGAAGTTAGAACCATCTCCTGAAGTTAGGAGAGGGGACAGCAAACTAGAAAAATGAATGATCTAATCACAAACATGAATTTTAAAGAAAGGCAGATCCATTTCTTTCTCTCTGTCTTGAGGGAAATACATTACCTCTGTGGTTGAGGGAGGTGAGCTGTGAGAGACCAGAAGAGGACACTGGCTCTCATCCTGACACAGAAGCAGGATTGCTGCGAGAGCCGGGTACAAAGAGGTGGACACGCGAGGCCAGGGCCAGAGCAGCTGGGGTTTGCATTCGAAGAATGCTGACAGGCTGTGGAAACTTAGGATCTCTTAGAGAAGCAGAGGTAATCTCTGGGCTGGTTGGGGAGAGATATCAGGGTATCTGGGAAAGGTGACAAAACACGTGTGAGACATGTTGAAAGACAAGTCCAAGTGTCAATCTGGATTTACAAAGGTGACTAGAGTGAAAAAGAAACCCAAGAAAGAGTACTGACTGGTCCAGATGGCCGAGGTTATGCTTTAGTAACAAACACTTCCCCCATTTCCATGGTTCAAACAATAAAGGGTTGCCTCTGGCTGACACTTCTTGTCCACTGCATATCAGCATTGTAGTCACTGGGGACCCAGGCTGATGAGCACTCCATCTTGGCGTTATCTACCACCATCGACAAGACAGGACAAAGGGAACTTGGAGAATCTCACAGTGATTCTCAAATCTTCTTCCTGGAAGTGATACACATCTCTTCCTTTCACATTTCACTGGCTAGAACAAGTCACATGATCATGTCTAACTTCAAAATATGTAACCATCTCCTTTTAGTTTAATTTCCTAATATAACACATTTCAAATTTTCAAGCTTAACACTTTCTATATTTTTAAATTTAATCTTCATTTGAATTTATTATAAAATCTGTGTTAAAAAGCTATAATAAGTAAAGAAATTCCCTGACAGGTGTGGCTCAGTGGGTTGGGCATTATCCTGAAGACCAAAAGGTCTCAGGTTTAATTCCTGGTCAGGACACATTCCTGGGTTGTGCCAGGTCCCCAGCTGGAGTCATGCAAGAGGCAACTGATTGATGTTTCTCTCCCTCTCTTTCTTCCTCCCTTCCCATCTCTCTAAAAATAAATAAATAAAATCTTAAAAAAAAAAGATTTTTGTAGAAAGAAAGAAAGGAGGGAAGGAAGGAAGGAAGGAAGGAAGAAAGAAAGAAAGAAAGAAGAAAGAGAGAAAGAGAGAAAGAGAGAAAGAGAGAAAGAGAGAAAGAGAGAAAGAGAGAAAGAGAGAAAGAGAGAAAGAGAGAAAGAAAGAAAGAAAGAAAGAAAGAAAGAAAGAAAGAAAGAAAGAAAGAAAGAAAGAAAGAAAGAAAGAAAGAAAGAATCGGTCTGGACTGTGTTCTGGGATGAGTCATCCTCTATGCTGAATAAGAGTTTTGTTACAATACAATATTCTTTGGGAGACAGAGGTATCAGATTGAGAGGCTGACATAGTTAAGTAGATTTGCTAAGGGGAATTCCCTGGAGAGAAACACCTTTGCTTTGCATTATGCAAGAGCAGGTCCAAAGTCAATGGCACAGCAAAGCTCCAGGGAGTGTCTTCTGTCACCTGTAGCATCCTGCAAGGGCAAACAGCCCTTCCTGCATGAGTGGGGCCACCAAGTCCTGTATGTAACTTATTCATCTATGTGTCAAAAACTCATTGAGTACCTCCTATGGATCACATACTGTTGTAGGCATTCGAGATGTACTGTTGAACAAGATAGATGTGGATGATATGAGGTGCCACCCAGGTCCCCCTCTTCAGAAGTGGAGCTTTTGGGAGTGCTGTTGGCAGATGCCTCTCAGCTGTCAGCCCCTGTGTGGACCAGCTCAGGTAGCTGCCCGAAGACTGCATCCTCTTAAAAAGCAGTTACCTGCAGTGACTGATCAATGAGGGACAACACACCAGGCAGAGAGAGGAACATGTGTCAGAGTCCTGAGGTAGAAATGAGGAAGGGAGCAAAGTGCACTGTGGTGGGAGTCATACGGGTAAAGTCGCCGTGAGATCAGAGAAACAGGTAGAGACGGACCATGGAGGCCACTGTTGGTCACGAAAGCACCTCGGATTTTATTTTAAGGGCTATGGAAGATAGAGGCCATTTAAGCAGGGTTCAAACAGGGACATTCTGTGTTTTAGAAAAAGGCACTCTTCCCTCAAGTAAAAGGAAAAAGAAATTAAGTTAATGTTGAGTTCAGTTCACAGTGTATTACTGTGAACACTTGCTCAAATCGTGCACTGACAACAATAGCAGGACAACAGAAAGCTGACCATGGCAGCTGAGACCTATAAGTGGGGGAGAGGAGAGGAGTGAGGAGATAGGAAGAATGTCAGCTCGAGAGTTTAATCAGCAGCATCCAGCATAGGTTCATCCAAACAGTGGTTACGTAATTCAAACTGCATTTTAAATCAATGGCCAGACATATGCATCCTATTAGGAATTAGGCAAAGCTGCTGCTGTGAGGATGTACCCCTTGAGTCAATCTGGCTCTCTCCACATGCTCACTCATCACCCCTGAACATGGGGGTGCACGTGCAGTCAATAGTGTGCATACTCCATCCATAGCCCCCCTCCACCTGTACGTGTCCCAAGTTGTTTAACACAGCTGGAGGGGGCTCTGTTTCTTTGGATGGTTAGTTCCCTGTCACTACAGAAAATGCTGTATCTCTTGTATCAGACAGGAATTGTGTTCAGTTGCCAGCACAGAGATCCAGCAGTCTACTTAAATAAGATAAAGATTTGTTTATCTCTCACATAAGAGAATCCAGACATTGGAGCAGAAAGATAGAAGGAACATGGATCCCAAATGATTATAGAGCTACCAAAGAAACCCTGAACTCTCTACATCTGGCAAGAAAGAAGACAAGAGAAAAGGAAAAGGGGAATGCCCCACATGTTTTTTAAGGAGATTTTCCATAAATCCTACCAACTTAGCCTCAGATTTCATTGGCCCTGACTTAATTACATCTCTCCGCCTCTGTTCTGGTACAGATATATCACTGTTTGCAGTTAAATTCATAGCCAAAATTTCTATTTTTATGACTATGTAAATATTGTTTACCCCAGCTTCAAGAAATGAACAATTTCTTTTCTTGAAAAGAATATTTCTTATAAAGTTTTTGGTTTTTCCTTGAGATTTGACTAGCCTTTTGTGCTATTTGCTATCTGCCATTATTATAGCCTCAGCCCCCCACCCCCACTGATGCAGCCCCAGAGTCTCCATCATATCAGGTATTCTCTGTTTTTGCTTCCTCACAAAGTCCTCAGACTTTCCATTCTGCGGTCCTATCCTCTCTGCTCGTGGATCTCCAAATCTGCTGCACAACTGTTGTCCTTGGACTTGCCATTACTGCTCTCGTGGGTTGGATGCATTGTGTCCTGGGTTTCGTATATTCTTCTTTCTTGATTTACTTCCATATGTTGCTGGAACTTTCTGCTTAATTACTCCTAGATCAGCAGCCAAAGAAGTGCTAAACGAGGCACCGAACAGACAGAAGTAAGTGAAACATTATCCCTGTCCTGAAGGGTTTCACAGCTTAGTGATGGAGACAGACACGTAGAGAAATAAGTAATAACCCTTAACTGTATGTTTGTGCTCTAGTAGCTCACATGGGAGGCAGCACATGAGAAGGAGCAAAGAAATAGAAATTTATTTGTGGAATCAAGGAAGGCTTCACAGTAAAGGGGACATTAGGTTTTGAAAGAAGAACAAGTAAGCGTTTGCTTAGTGGAGAAGTGGAGAGAAGGAATTCCAGGCAGAGGTAACAGCATGGGCACTGACTGCATGGAGGCATAAGACACAAAGCCAGTGTGAGGACTGGCAGAGTCGGTGATATGTAGAAGCCTGAAACACACAAGGTAGAGCCCATTAGGCTGGTGAAGTAGGTTATAGCCAGAGACTACAGGACCTTGTATGTTTTCCGAGTTTCAAACAACCCATTTATAAACTTATGAGCATGTCTTATTTGCAACTTGCGGGTGGCCTAAGCAAGTCTATAAATGTAGTTGGGGCATTAAAAAACCATTTCTGTATAAGAAATAAAGTCTCTTCAATTCTGGTTGTGGGTTTTTCATCCCAATTCAGACAAAGGAGGCTGAAGTGCTGCCATCAGACCTATACCTCCTCCAACAGATTGCTTGAGGTTGCTAAAGAGAGAGAGTTTTATTAGAATGTAAAAAAGAATAATTGGTTTAATTAATTCAGGATGCAAAATCTTTGGTGTTCCTATGGCACTATGAAATGTTAGGATTCAAAACAACTTAAGATCTCTCTTGCACTCAAAATCTTCCTTGCCTTCAAATGCTAAAATGTTTCTTACTTGGATGCATAGTTTACTCTTCTTTCAAGAGACAGAGTTAGCTTGAGTCATGGAGGGTAAAGACCCTCCCCCTTTCCACTTTTCTGGATTATTGGGTTTATTCTCTATTTGCAACCTTTTAAAGTGCTTCTAAGGGGACTAGAGCAGACATAACCTCACCTCATAGACTCCTGGCTCTACACCATAAGTCTCCTGGGTATTTTTACAATATTATTGGTTGAAAAACATTTAAAATATCTTTCCTCTATAAATGCATGAGTATATAGTTTCCCCATTTCCCTGAAATACTCACATTATTGGTAGGAAGTAGATGATTGGACAACCATATACTTTTTGGAGAGGTTCATACCTGGAGAGAAAAATACCTTCATACCCCTTAACGGTAGAACCCAGAATAACATACTTCATGGTTATTCTCTTATCACATTATTTTTTTGCTCTTATAGATCAAGGTGTTTCAGTGATTTTGTAGTAATAACCCTTTCTGAAGAATCAGAGAGGGAAATCCATCTATTAAGTCGGTTGGTGGAACTGTGGGAAGGTATGTGTGTGTGTGTGTGTGTGTGTGTGTGTGTGTGTGTAGGAAGGCAGGCAACACTAAAAGTATTCTGAAATCTACTCCTAAACCTAAAACCTAATTTGTTATTTTTGTTATGAACATTTGAAAGTGTTGAGTTCACCAATTTGTTTTTCCAGCTAATGGTGAATGTGCATCTGTTTTGAAGCTGGGTGCTTGAGGGACAATGAGAACGCGAGAAACAAGGAGGCCCTGACCTCAAGGAACAGAGTGGTCTGTAGGCTGGTAGACGAGGAGCCCTTCCTGCCACACCCCCCTCAGTGCACAGAGGGCCGGAATGGTTCGAGCCTGCCCATGCTTACTCTCGTGCTCACACGTTCAGATTTAGTTTCTGCCCCTAACATGAAACTTTCTGCCCAATTCATCAAATTCTACTGTTATAAAATGTCTTAGATTTTAAAAAAAATTCTTACTGGTCATTGCTCAGCTGCAGATAATTTCCTTTGGGTCCAACCTATCTTACCATGTCTTTCCTTGGCTTAAAAATCCCAGCATTGCCATTGTGAACACTCCTCACTTCTGGAAATGAGTGTCAGCTGCCCCAGGATCCCATTCCAAAATTTTAACCTAGTTCAACAGCATTCTGGATTTATTTCTAGGTAAGTCTGTATAAGACATACATACATATGTGTGTATAGTATATGTTCATATACATTATACACACATATCCATATACACAGTCGTGTCTATATTTACATTTCTTTTTGTGCCTCTTTTTATCTTTTTTTCTTTTTATCTTTTTTTCTTTTTATCTTCATACTAGAAAAAATGAAGCATTGACAAAGAAATTAAAACATTAATTGGTTCATGGCTCTAACAACTCAGTGAATATAAAGAATTTTGTAATGACCAATGGTGGAGTGTCCCTGTGATGTCCTCGTATCTACGCTTGAGAGGGAGCCCCCCTTTTGGAACTGTGTATCACTCACTCTTTTGGAAGTGAGTGATGTACAATTCTAGTGATAAGACCATTTGGAGTTAACTTGACTCCAGTCCCCACGTGACAGACAGAAAATGCCTGCACAGAAGAGAGGTCCGTCCTGACTGTCAAATCCTTACAGGACTTACCAGTTTATGGAAACAGTTGTTGGCAGACACCCATTCCACTTTGGGCCCCAATCTGATACCCTGCATTCTGGGGGTGGGGCACAGTGGGGTGATTCTCAACCTTATTGGCACATTAAAATCACCTGAAGAACTTCCCAAACCACTCCTGTTAGGGTGCTACCTGCAGAGCCTTCCGTGAGTGGTATAGGCAAGGCCCGCCTGCCTGGGGCCATTGAAAGATGATTCCACAGTCCCACTGAGTTTGGGAACCACTGCAGTGGGGTCATCGGCCAGCCCAGAGATACCTGATATTTGGGGGCAGAAACTACCAAGATGGCCTGTCTTCTCTTTTTCCAGGGTGAAAGGCTGTGGAGAGAAGCAGGACGATGCGTCTGGAGACCAAAGGCCCAAGGCCCCTGCAGGGAGCCAGTGTCCCAGTGCCCATGGCTGTGTGGATGCCATTGCACCGCACCTCCCACCCCCCCACCTCCCGCTGGCCCGGAGCCAGCACAGACTGTCAGAATCATGGAGGACAGGCTCCTAGGAATGCAGAGGGGACAGCCTGCACTCCCTGGGTTCCTGTGCTGGAGCACGAGGTCCCAGAAACGAACAGTGGGAGCATGCATAAAAACCCCAAAAGACAGGAGGACTCTGTTTCAGCAGATTCATTTAGAAGGAAAATATCAGAAGCAAAGGGCACACATGGGAATATTGTTATTGGAAAGAGAATTTTCCTAAAGAATTTTTATAAATGGAAACTGCTTCAAGTTCAAGCCATATTTAAAAACACAACCACATGGGTGGCAGGAAGGAGGGGAACAGCTGTGTTCAAATATTTTTCTGAAGGGGTGAGTATCCGACCTCATTCAGCTGTCTGTCCTGAGGGCCCGGCGTGGTTGTGTGGGTCCCATGTGCGTCTGGACCACACCCGCCAGCCCCTTCTGAGGACTCTGTGACCCAGCCAGGATGATAAACAGGGGCGCTGGTAAAAGAGCCATCTCTTTTAGAGTTTAAAGTTTCCCCCTGCCCCCCAGGATGATTCAAGAACAATTTATTCTGGTACTGGAGTGGAGAAATGGGCATTAACTACGTAACAGTGAGTGAAAAAAAAGTCAAGAGGCCACATTCCCTGTGAAACTGGTGCCTGAGTGCGGCTTAAAGCCTGTGGTATTCGCCTCAGGGATAGCTCAGGAATTCTCTCTCGCTTCCTTTGACCCATAGTGGAATGGACTGCACTAGTTTTGGGTATTTCTGGGTGATTGTTTGGGGATGGAGATTGACGGGATTTGGGGAGCTGGAGAAAATGACTGTTCCTGAATAGACCAGAAGTGAGCGTTTGCTGTGGTGTATAGCACGAAGTCTAGTGGAGGCCGTCTTCTGTGCATATTTTAGAAATTGTCATGATTTGACACAGCCTCTTTTGGCCTGAGGGAGTTTGGTTTTTCTAGAAAAAAACATTTTTATGTTAAGTGAGGTGGGTAGTCCACCACTAGATGCTGGGTCCCTGAGGGCAGGCTGTCTGCCCCACATCCCTAGTGCAGTCTGCCCCACGCCCAGAGAGTGCCTGGCACCGGGCAGGCACTCCAAATGTATTTGTTGAACAAATGAAAGAGTAAATGTCTCCCCTGTGAACTCTCAGAAAGCATTTCTGAAATACAGTAGTCCCTCTTTGTCTGCAGGGATTATGTTCCAAGACCCTCAGTGGATGCCTAAATTTGTGCATAGTACCAAACCCTACATATACTATATTTTTTCCAATATGTACATTCATATGACAAAGTTTACCTTATAAATTAGGCACAGTAAGAGATTAACAGCAGTAACTAATAAAATAGAACATTTATAACAATATACCAGAATAAAAGTTATGTCAACATGTATCTCTTTCAAAACATTTTATTATACTGTACTCACTCTACTTCTTGTGATGATGTGAGAGGACACAATGCCTCCGTGATGACATGGCGTGGGGCTAATGATGTGGCATTGTGAGGTAGTGTTGGGCTACTATAAGGGTTACCTGAACACAAGCTACATTGATCTGACTGATAACTGAAGAAGCTACTGTGGGACAAATGGGTGGGGAGTGTGTACAGTGTGGAGATGCTCCACAAAGGAATTATTTGCCCAGGTTGGATGGAGTGGGATGTCTCAAGATTTCATCATGCTATGCAGGATGGAACACAATTTAAAACTTATGAATTGTCTATTTCTGGAATTTTCCATTTATAGTTTGGACCTTGGTTGACCAAGGGTAACTAAAACTGTGGGAAGTGAAACCATGAATAAAGGGGGACTGCTATAGACAAAAGACCCTTAATATACATTTTCCCCAAGATTAATCATTTCAGTTACCAGGAAACAAAAACTTCTCTGACCTTCTGTATGTTGTCTTGTATCATATAAATGTAATTAATGTAATGAAATTGGTTTCTCCTTTTCATAATAACTGTGAGCACATGCTATGAACCAGGAGTTGTTCAGGAGCTTTGTATATATTAACCCACTTTTATCCTTACAGCTGTATGGGGACAACAGCCATGTCACAGACTAGGAAATGGAGGCACAGATTTAGTAACTTACTTAGGGACACCCAGCTCAAGTGTGATGGAAGTGGAGCACCAGTCCAGGCAGTCTGACTCTGGACCTCACTCCCCTAACCAGCACCTTGCATTGTGTCTAGGGGTCGTGGTTTTGCTTGCTCAGCATCTCACTTCTTTTCTCTGGGATGCCCCATCAACATGGTTTATGTTCTCACAGGACTCTGTCCCTGACCATGATTCATTGGTCTATGGATGTGCCCCTGACTCATTGGTTTATTAGTTCTTTCCCTAGTGTTTTTGAACTTGAAACTAGCAAGAAGTCAAGGTCTATTTCTCTCCAATAATTGTAAAATTCAGGACTTGGTTGGCAGCCATATCTGGAGAGAGGTCTCTGTAACCAGAGAGAGGAAGGAAGCCAGGTGCTCAGAGGAATGGAAAGGAGAGACCAAGAATCCTGGAACATTGAGCCTCTGGTTCCTAATGTTGCCAAGGCTCGCCACGTTCCTTCCATGGATGCATGATCTCTGCAGTATCTCCCTTTTGGGCTGAAGCTAGTTTGAATAGGGTTTCCATCACTTACAGCCTAGATAGTCCTAACTGGTAGAGAGGCCTTTTATCAACAGAGGAGTCGTTTGTCTACAGAAGCATATAAGCCTCTCCCACAAAGCCTTCTCCACACGACAAGAAATCTTCAGGGGGACTTCACACCTGTGTTGTTACTCCAGATGTTTTCAGAGATGCTACAGCATGCTCTGGTGGCCGGGTACCTCACTTGGTTACAGCACCATCCCAATATGCCAAGGTTGTGGATTTGATCTCCAGTCAAGGCACATAGAAGAATCAACCAATGAATGTATAAATAAGTGGAACAACAAATCAATGTTTCTCTCTCTCTCTAAAATCAATAAAAAAGAAAAAAGTTGCAGCAGAAATTTATCCCATGATCTCTTGTGAAGGGAGTTTGCTACTCATTCTATCAGGTGGAGGAATCTCTTTCTCTTCCCCTTAAATATTAGGCATGATAAGTGACTTGCTCTGATCCATAGACTGCATCAGAGGTGGGTTATGCAACCTCCAAGGCTTGGTTTAAAAGGCTTTTCAGCTTCTGCTTTTGCCATCTGGGGACACTGCCCTGTGACCACCATATAAGGAAGCTAGTCAACCCTCTGGAGGATGAGAGGCCTCATGGAAGAGAACTGAATTGTCCTAGCTAAGAGCAAATGGTATCCGCTGGACTTGTCTGGGAGTTGCTCTTGGACCTCCTGGCCCAGATGACCCTCCAGCTGAGTGCAGCCACATGAAAAGCCCAGATGAGCCAGCAGAAAAACCAACCTTCCACATCAAGAGAAAATAGTAAATCATTGTCACTTTAATCCATAACTCTTGGGATGGTTTTTCACAGCAACAGATAAGTGATATGGGCAAGCTCCATGTTTTCCTTTTTCAAGATGTCTAGTTAGTATTCTTTGTGAGAATAAACACAGTTGTTCTCACAAGGTGCCTGGGTTTTGTTGTTTGGTGGAGAGTTATGGGGGCAGCAGGTATAACAGAAAAGAATAATAACTTAGAAGACAGAGAGGGGATAGTTTCACTGTACTTACAGTTGACCCTTTAACTAGGTGGGGGTTAGAAGCACTGGCCTCCTGGGCAGTTGAGAATCTCCTATAACTACAGTTGGCCTTCTGCAGACGTGGATTTGCAACCACAGAGTTGACCTGGAACAATGTGGGTTTGAACTGTGTGGGTCAATGAAAACCCACATTTAATAGGACTGGCACAGTTCAAAGTTGTGTTGTTGAAGGGTTGACTGCATTTTGTGGCCTATGGAATGCTCTGGCACATATAAAGGTAAGAAGGTGTTCTTGTTACCTGGCAGGCTGCATTAAATCTGAGCACCTGAGTGTGTAAGTGGGAAGAGTGTATAATGGCTTCTTCCTGGGAGAGTGGCTATATTAGCTGTGTAAAGTCCCTCTGTGTGGATAAAGCCATGGGCGTCATTTGAGTGCCAGTCTGGAGAAGCTGCCTTGCTGGAAAGGAATGTTGTCCATGAGCTACGGAATCACTGGCTCTGCATTTGCTCTTCCAGGACTTATAGTTCTCTTGCTTCAGGTGAAACTGATCCAGGTCTAATTATTGGGATCAGCCAAAACTTGGGATATGTTAAACTTCCAAATATCTGTTTCTTGATTCAGCAGAATGTTTTTAAATTGCATGAGCTATACCTTTTTTTCTGATTGCACCAGTTAGTACAGCCAAGAGCCTTCCCAGTTCTTGGCTGTTTCTTCTGCTTGTTATTACTAGAAAGCACGGGCATGGAAAGCTGCAGGGACTTGGGATATAATACAGGAGAGCTCCTCAGTTTCTGTGATGTTGAGGGTGTCTTGGATAACTTGAGATAGACTTGGTGGGCTGGGGCATTGGCCGTTGGCATCCAGGGACCCTCTGTGTGCTCAGGTCAGACAAGACTCCCTTAATTGTGAACGGTTTCTCAGGGGCACATAAACTGGTGTCCAGCCAAATCTCTTTGTTTTCCTGGGATTCTACTAAAAAAACAAACAAACAAATTAATCCACAAGTGAGATTCAAGTTTCTGAAGGACTTGGGAGAAAGAGATTGTGGGGAAATCTCTGGGGAATGAGACTGGAGGGAAATTTCTAAGTGGAGAGTTTCCTTGGTGTAGGAAAAGATGCAACATCTGAACACTAGGTGTGGTGTGAGGAAGGAATATCTCCGTTGTCCCTGATGGTGCCAAGGCCTCTTTTCTAGGGAGCTGGGGGCAAAAACAAAAGAAGCACAGCTTCAGGACCAAGCAGCAGTACTGTGGGTGTCAGAGTCTCGTGCCCATTGAGGAGGTGGGAAGACATGGGGTGGACTCTCCCAGGAGTGACGCAGGCGCAGGTCAAGGGTAGGGGTCTAGGCTGTGGAGGGACCTGTGTGCAGAAATGATTGGGACCTGTGTGCAGAAATTCAGTCATGGCACCAGCAGTTGCCTGGTAGAGCTTTGGGGTGGGGGCGCGGGTCGTGAAGTGCAGACAGCTCAGTGGGTGGATAAGGGATTAGAGGGATTATGGGATTATTTCTATTGGTATATACATGTATGTATATATGATGTGTCTATTTATATGCACACATATACACATCCATTTAGATTCCAGGAGACACAGTAAGAAAGGGCTGATATCCCATCCCAGGGTAAGTGGGGATTCCAGACAAATTGTTCCAATGAGTCTACTGGGGACCTACAAGTTGGAAGGTCACAGGAATGTTTGGGTGATATCCAGCTGAACACATTAAGGCTCAGACAGAAAAAGTGATTTGTCAATACAGGACAATACTGGTTCGCTCATGGGACAAATCTGTCCCAGGTCTGTTTTTGTAGAAAATTGGGACCCAGCCGTACCCATTTGTTATAGCAGTACTTGTAGGAGGAAAAGGGTGCCATGTGATATGATCCTCTGTGTTCCACAGGTAGAGGCATTCCCACACTTTCTATTAGGAACATAGATTGGT
Source organism: Desmodus rotundus (assembly GCF_022682495.2). Taxonomy (NCBI): domain Eukaryota; kingdom Metazoa; phylum Chordata; class Mammalia; order Chiroptera; family Phyllostomidae; genus Desmodus; species Desmodus rotundus. Next base: position 78,714,130 of record NC_071387.1, read on the forward strand.
ACCAGGGTGAAACCCAATGATGATTCTGATAAATGTCATCAAAACAAGGACACTTTGAGTGTCAAGAGTAGGCTTGGGGGAGAACCAAGATGGCGGCATAGGTAGACACACTGCGCCTCCTCGCACAACTAGAACTGACAGAAAATCGAACAGCAAGGAAGTTCGGCACCAAGGAAATAAAAAATAAACATTCATCCAGACCGGTAGGAGGGGCGGAGATGGGCACGGGGGCAGAGAGGACTCGCGTGGCCATGGCGGGACCCAGACTGGCAGAGTGTGGGACAAACGGGGCAGGCAGTCTGACCACTATCAGACCCTGTGGCCCCACATTCGTGCATAGATAAACAGAGAGGGCCGGACTCAGAGTGGCGGAGAATGGGGCAGGCAGAGCGGCAGGTAGCACCCCGCGGCCCCACATTCGCGCACAGATAAACCTGACAAACAGCGTGAGCGAAGCAGACCGCGCAACCCAGGGCTCCAGCTCGGGGAAATAAAGCCTCAAACCTCTGATTGAAAATGCCCATGGGGGTTGGGGCAGCAGCAGGAGAGACTCCCAGCCTCACGGGAGAGGTCGTTGGAGAGACCCACAGGGGCCTAGGGCATGCACAAGCCCACCCACTCGGGAACCAGCACCAGAGGTACCCAGTTTGATTGTGGGTAGCAGAGTGAAAGATTGAAATCCCGTGGAGAGTGGAGCAGGCGCCATTGCTCCCTCTCGGCCCCTCCCCTACGTACAGCTTCACAGCGCAGCCACCAGCGTTACCCCGCCCCACCCCGGGAACACCTAAGGCTCCGCCCCTTTAAGTAACAGACGCACCAAGACAAAAAAAAAAAAAAGGCCCAAATGACAGAACACTTCAAAGCTCCAGAAAAAATACAACTAAGTGAGGAAGAGATAGCCAACCTATCGGATGCACAGTTCAAAACACTGGTTCTCAAGACGCTCACAGAATTGGTTGAATTTGTTCAAAAAACAGATGAAAAAATGAAGCCTATGCTAAGAGAAACAAAGGAAAATGTACAGGGAACCAATAGTGATGCGAAGGAAAATGGGACTCAAATCAATGGTGTGGACCACAAGGAAGAAAGAAACATCCAACCAGAAAAGAATGAAGAAACAAGAATTCAGAAAAATGAGGAGAGGCTTAGGAACCTCCAGGACATCTTGAAATGTTCCAACATCCGAATTAAAGGGGTGCCAGAAGGAGAAGAGGAAGAACAAAAGATTGAAAACTTATTTGAACAAATAATGAAGGAGAACTTCCCTAATATGGCAAAGGAAATAGACTTCCAGGAAGTCCAGGAAGCTCAGAGAGTCCCAAAGAAGCTGGACCCAAGGAGGAACACACCAAGGCACATCATAATTACATTACCCAAGATTAAACGCAAGGACCTACATCCAAGATTACTGTATACAGCAAAGCTATCATTTAGAATGGAAGGGAAGATAAAGTGCTTCTCAGATAAGGTCAAGTTAAAGAAGTTCATCATCACCAAGCCCTTATTATATGAAATGTTAAAGGGAGTTACCTAAGAAAAAGAAGATCAAAAATAGGAACAGAGAAAACGACAGCAAACTCACAGTTATTAACGACCACACCTAAAACAAAAACAAGAGCAAACTAGGCAAACAACTAGAACAGGAACAGAACCATAGAGATGGAGATCACATGGAGGGTTATCAACAGGGGAATGGGAGGGGAAGAGGGGGGGAAAGGTACAGAGAATAAGTAGCATAGATGATAGGTGGAAAATAGACAGGGGGAGGGTAAGAATAGTGTAGGAAATGTAGAAGCCAAAGAACTTATAAGTATGACCCATAGACATGAACTATGGGGGGGGAATGTGGGAGGGAGGGGGGTGGGCAGGATGGAGTGGAGTGGGGGGGGGAAATGGGACAACTGTAATAGCATAATCAATAAATATATTTTTTTTAAAAAAGAGTAGGCTTGGCATCCAGGCTTGGGATGGAGTCAGTACAAAAAGCAGGGGCACTGTGGGTTCCCCAGACAAAAATCTTTTAAGTTAGCTCATTCCACTTATAACCTATGACAACTTAAACTTTAGGTGTTGCAAGCTTTTCTTACCAAGGAGGGAGAAATGACATAAGAAACTTGTGAAAAGCTACTAGAGAAGACATGATCCCATCTTTGGCAACACTGGTTGGACCCAGAGCTTTGTAAAGCCCAAAGCACCAGAGGTGTATTTGCTTGCATGTATCACAAATAAGCCAGAACGTGGGGCAGGAAAGATTTAAAGAGAGGAATGGAGAGGTGGAGGGGGAAGGGGGAAGGGCACAATGAAATTTGCAATCTTCTAATGGCTACTTCAGAACATCTGGAGGTGGACAGTGCCCAGAAACCAAGCAACCAGCCCTCCTAGATTACAAGGGTGTCCCGGGAACAGATGGCCACGGAAGTGCATCCAGCACTAAGCTGTGCATGGCATCTGTTGCAGCACATGCAGAAGCACAATAGCACCCCACTTGCCTCCCCCATTTTCAGAGCCAAAGCAGCAATGGTCCTTCTTCACTAGCTGTGACGCAGCTTCACAGAGACACTGCTCCAGCCACCCTGCCATCTTTCCTTCGCTTTCTTCTTCAACCTCCAAGAAAGCAAAATGTGGGTCACAGGAAAGGGTTTTGAGACTGCAAGATATCATTTCTGTGGACGTCAGCATTCTCATCTGTGAAACAGGACAGGTGTGGGTAGGAACAAAGAACTCCCAAACTTTTATTTTAAAACAACAGGTACTGTTTTTCAAAATGACCATCAGAGCAAAGTGGAAGCATTTCAGTTGAGGAATGGGGAGGGGTCCAAGGAGCCGGCCAGGACTCCCACAACAAAGTTCTGCAAACAACAGAAACATATCATCTCACTCTTCTGGAGGCCATATATCCTTAGTCAAGTGTTGGCAGAGTTGGTTCCTACTGAGACCTGTGAGGGAAGGATCTGTTCCAGGGCCTTCTCTCTTTGGCTTGTGGATGGCTTCTCCACTCACACTGTATTTCCTCTAAGCATATCTCTTTATCCACATTTCCCCTTTTTATAAGGTCACCAGTTATATTAGATTATGGCCCACCCCAAGACTTCACCTTAACTTGATTAGCTATGTAAAGATTTTATCTCCACACAAATTTATAAGTATCTCCAATAAATTTATAAATCTTAAGTACTGTGGGAACAGGACTTACATGAATTTGGGGGGCGGGGTGCACAATTCAACCCACAACAGAGCCTTTCCTGCTCTGACCCATCCCCTTCATGTGAGGACTCCTGGGACAACACCATGGACACAGAGCTCCAGACTCAACTTGGAGAGCTGACTATAAGACCTCATCAGCCATTTTCCTCAGCTCTAACAGTCAATGCATCAGCAAAGGCCTGTGTTAAATGGAATATTTTGAGAATATATGTGTGCACCCAGTGCCAGATTTTGGTTTCTAAACACCTTTCCACACTGATTGAAGCCCAGGTTCCTTGAAGAAGTGGCAGCTCAAAGGGCTGGGGTAGGGAAAGTATGGAAAGAGTCTAAAATACATTTTTTGTGGTAGAAAAAAAATGATTGGAACAAACATGTCAAAAGGACACAGCATAGGGGTGAGCACCAAAGAGAGAGAGGAAGGAGGAGAAGACTACAGGACACAGAAGCCTACCTAAAAGGGCCTCCACTGACCAAACCCAGGATAATCTGAACATCAAAATAAACAGTGATTGTAATGGATTATAACCTTTTGAATAAAACAGTAATCTATGAGTCTATATTGCTAAAATGAATAAATAAAGAAACAAATGAGGAGAAGGAATGTGATTTCTTACAGTCTAATGCTAACCAATAAATTTATAATTAGTTAGATTTAGAAAGTCACCAGTTGCAACCACCACAGTAATAATTAATTAGATACATTAGACACTAAAACTAGTTGGGAAAAGTATGGAGGCAAACACTATATTTACATAGTCTCAAAGTACCTCCCCACAAATTATTTATTAATTTAAAAGGGAGAAATGGTAACTTTCGGTGGAGAAATCTGGAAGACATCTTAGCTAAGTGACCAGTGTTCACACACCGACAACGGAGAGTCCACCATCACGGGCCTCCTGAAATGCTGTGGTTAGAAGGATGCAGCAGCATTTCTGTGCAATTTCTGCACTATTTCTGTTGTATTAGCTTCCCACAGTTGCTGTAAAAATTACCACAAACGGGGTGGCTGAAAACAACAGCTATTTATTCTCTCACAGTTCTGGAGACCAGAAGTCTGAAATCAGTGTCAGTGGCCTCAGATTAGGGTGTCCACAGGGCCCTGCTCCTTCCAGAGCTCTCAGGGAGAACCTGTTCCTTCCCTCTTCCAGCTTCTGGTGCTGCCAGTGTCCCTTGGCTCGTGTCCTCCCCCTTGTAGTCTCTGCCTCTGTGTTCACATCCCCTCCTTCTCTTTTGTCAGTGTGAAATATCCCTCTGTCTCCTTCCTATGAGGGTTCGTGTGGGTGCACTTGGGGCCCACCTGAATTATCCAGGATAATCTTCCCATCTCAAGATCCTCAACTTCATCACAACTACAAAGATCCTTTTTCTATATGAGATAGCATTTACAGGTCCAGGGATGAAGACCTGTTATATTTGGTCATATTGAATACTCCTGATAGTCAACAATATCAACATTATTCAATATCTGCTAAAAATTCAAAACCAAATCTTTTCATGAGGATGTGTCAGACAGACCAAAACCAAGGGCATTCCACAGAACCATGGACCCATGCTCTTCCAGAAACTGATATTACAAAAGACAAAAAAGAGTGGGCACCAGCTGAAGACTAAAGGTACCTAAAGAGATGTGACCAACCAGTGCACTGTGTGATCCTGGATCGGATCGTGGATGGGGTGAGGGTGGGGGAATGCCGCAAAAGATGTTATCAGAACAATTGGTAAAATGTGTAATAATAGTAACTTATCAATGCTAAATCCTGAATTTTAATATACAAGAGAATGTTCTTGTTCTGAGTTCATGCTATAGCATTTAAGGCTCAGAGAATATCTCCAACTAGTTCTGAAAAAAATTCTGGAGATATAATAGATATAGATAGGCCTATCCACCTATCTATCCATCTATCTATCTGAGATATAAGTCACATGAGGCAAAATGCTAACCATTGGGGAACTCAGTGAAGGTTATATGGGAGTTCTTTATACTATTCCTGCAAATTTTCTCTAAGTTTTGTGTGAGTTTCAATTATGAAAGAATATATGTGCTCTGTTATTACTCATCAATGCAGGTACAATGTTCTCATCATTGGAAAATTCAGACCTAGGGACTGCCTTAGGCTGGGAGCAGGAGCGCTTCTGCACCTGCCCTGGGGCCTGAGGAATGGTGGTGGTGACTTGTCCAGGAAAGGGCCACTCTGGGGGCGAGGGGGAGTGGGGCTTTTTTATTTCTGTTTTTTCTTTCAGAACCCTTTATTGAGATATAATTTACATCCACAAACTTCACGCATTTAAAGAGTACAATTCAACGGCTTTTAGTATATTCACAGATTTGTGTAAACATCATCACTGTCACTTTCCTTCCTCACTCCGAAAACCCCCATACCCTCCATCACCTCCATCACCCCCACGCCAGCCCCAGGCAACCACTAAAGTAGTTTCTGTCTCTGGATTTGCCTATTCTGTACATTCATATGGACTCATACAATATGTGGCCTTTTGTGACTGGATTCTTCCACCTCACCTGTTTTCAACGTTTATCCATGTTGTAGCAGTTATCACTGCTTCTTTCCTATTATGCAAATGAACCAGAGGTGGCCCAAGGCTGTTTATTTCTTCAAGGCAGTCTGAGAAGAGTAGCTCCAAAGCTCACTGGTGCCAGACTCAAAATTTTACACCTTCAGTTGTTTTAAGAATAACCAGACAAGCAGATTTTTAGCCATTTATGGGCTGCCTGCTTTGCATACCCTGGGCAACTACCCTTAGCATCTCTGTCCATCAATAAGATGTGGTTTTAAGGTCCCAAGCTGCTACGGCCCTCAGAGCTCTCTTACCCAAAGACTCCCTGCCTTGTTGTTGAGCAACTTCACCTAACACCTAAGCTTACTTTCTGACCCCTGGATTTCCTTTGCCTTCAGGATGGTGGCCCCGTGGCCATATACCTATGCAGTCTCACGCTGTGAGGAACTTCCCCTTGCATGTAATCCCATCTGAGTGCTGCCCTAGAGAACTTAGTGGGTGTTACTTTCTCTTACAGTCACCTCTTTAGCCTTGATCACCCCCAAACCTTCCATGACCCCTACAATTCCTTTTTGTTGCTGAATAACATTTCACTATATGAATAGACCACATTTTGTTTATCTTCATCCCTTGATGGACATTTGGGTTGTTTCCACTTTGAGCTATTTTTTGAGCTATTGTTTTTGCTACTGTGAGCATTCAAGTACAAGTTTTTGTTTGCACACTCTTGGGTACTTGGATATAGCTCTACATCTATAGAGCTAGGTGTAGAACTGCTGGGTCATGTGATTCTATGCTTTAATCCTAGGAGGAACTGCCAGACTGTTTCCCAAAGTGACTGAATCATTTTACATTTCCACCTGCAGTGTACAAGGCTTCTAATTATTCCACATCCTTGCAAACACTTATTATCTTTTTTATTATATCCATCCACGTGGGTGTTAAATGGTATCTCAGGGTGAGTTTTTTTCTTCTTTTTGCAGCTTAAAATATTATACATTTATTACCTCATAGATCTATAGGTCAGAAGTCTTATGGTCTTGACTGGGTTCTCTGCTTAAGCTCTCAAAAGGCCAAAGTCAACGTGTCAGCTGGGCTGCACTCTTATCTGGAGTGTTGGGGAACAATCCACATCGAAGTTCATCCAAATTGTTGGCAGGATTCAGTTCCTGTGGTTGTCGGACTGAGGTCTCCATTTCCTTGTTTGCTGTCAGTGAGGGAAGAGACTCAGTCCCTTTGGCCAGCAGCTGCACATCAAATCTTTCTCCTGCTTCAAACCTCTCTGATTTCTCCAGTGACCAGCCTGAAAAAACTGCTCTACTTTTAAAGGGCTAACGTGATTAGAAGAGTCTCCAGGGATAAATCGCCTTTTCAATAATTCAAAGCCAACTGATTAGTAACCTTAATTACAAATGCAAAATCTTTTTTGCCACATAATTTAACATTATCGTGGGTGTGCTGTCTCCTCACAATCACAGTCCCAGGGGGTGGGAAACTTTGGGAGGCATTTTAGGATTTTGCCAACTCCTTATGTACCTATGATATAGGTGTATCAGGGGCCAAATAAAAGAACATTCATGATAACCCCCAAATTATGATATAGTCATAAGATGGAATTCTGTATAGCAGTAGAAACAAGTGAACTACAACTACATTCATCAAACGAGATAAATTTCACAGACAATGTTAAGCAAAAGAAATTTATCACAGCCATGGCCAGGTAGTTCAGTTGGTTGGAGCATCATCCAAGATTCAGGTTCGATCTCCAGTCAGGGCATATACAAGAAGGAATGAATGAATGCATAAATATGTGGTACAACAAATCAATGTTTCTCTCTCTCTCAAATCAAAGTCAATTTTAAAAAATTTTAAAAAATTATCACAAAAGAATGCATATAGTTTGGTCTCTTTCATATAAAGTACAGATAGAGGCAAAATGAGACTGCAAAATAAGTTTTGTGTGGCAAAACTTGTTGCATAGGGATGCACTAAAATGTAAAACTATTTTAAAAAAAGGAAGGAAATGATTCTTTCAAAAATCAGGATGCAGTTACTTCACTTACTTCTCAAGGACTAGGAAGGAGGATGCATGAGAGAGAGGAATGTTAGAAGCTTCCATATTTTAGAAGTTACCATATTTTTCCCTGTATCATGTGTATTTTTCTGCCCAAATTTTTGTGGGAAAAATAAGGATGTGCATTATACATGGGTAGTACTAATTCTGTATCTATATAAATGTTTTTAATTCTTTTATTTATGCATATGCATTAAAAGTGTAACTTTAGAAAGCAATAATAATATCCACGTGCAAAATAATAATACCCCGGAATACAATAATTGGTTTTGTTTCTAAATACAAATAAATAAATAATTGAATTAAAGAATTAAAATGAAAGGTTTTTTTCCTGAAAGTTGGGCCAAAAACGTGGTTGCATATTATATATAGGAGTGTACTACACAGGGCAAAATACAGTGCTCTCATGTTCTGCTCTTTTGCCCTGGTCTTACTGTGGATTTGATTTGTATTTTCCCGATGACTGTCGATGTGAAGCATCTTTCATGGGTTATTTGTATATCTTCCTTGGAGAAGTATCTATTCAGATCCCTTGTTCATTTTTAAGTTGGGTCATTTGGCTATTTATTACCGACTTGAAATAACTCTATATAATCTGGATAAAAGTCCTTTATCAGATATATGATTTTCAAATATTTTATCCCATTCTGTAAGTTGTCTTTTTGCTTTCTTGATAGTGTCCTTTGAAGCAGAAAAGTTTATAATTTTGATGAAGTCCAATTTATGTATTTTTTTTCTTTTGGGATTTATACTTTGGGTGTTATGCTTAAGAATTCATTGCCAAATCTAAGACCATAAAGATTTAGCCCTATGTTTTTCTAAGGGTTTTATAGTTTTAGTTCTTATATTTAGGTCTTTGATGTATTTTGAGTTAATTTTTGTCTATAGTATAGGATCCTTAGCATTTGGCTATTCTTTTGTATTAGCATCATTTGTTGGGGGGGGGGGAAACACCCTACCAAACAACCCAGATCTTTCTCCACTGAATTGCCTTGGCAACCTTGTCTAAAATCAATTGAGCATAGACACATGGGTTTGTTTCTGGATTCTCAGTTCCATTCCATTGATCTGTAAGTTTATTTGCACGTCAGGACCACAAAGTCTTGGTGCTTGGAATGGAGCCTTTTATGTGACTCATTTGCCCAACTAATGAATCACTCAAGTCAGGTGCTGTCCCCTACACCTAAGGGTGTGGTGCTTTTGGAAGGTGCTGCTGCCCTTGGCATTTTGTCCTGGTTGCATCTCTCTCCATGTCCTTGGCTTCTCCTCCTTTTCAGCCTTTCTGTAGCCATTTTTGGCCATTTTGCCACTCAGGAGTGTTTCCCTGAGAGCAGCGGCGGTGGTGCAAGATGACTTGAAGTGGCAAGAGAGCTGGTGGAGGGTAGTGATTAAACTCAGTCTACAAGAATGGGGGGCTCCTCTGTGCTCCCTGGCTCCCACTGACACAGGTCTTTGGGGGTTGACTCTATGTATTTCACTTTTCAGCTCTGGTTTGAGAATACCAAAGTTAAACCCAAGGTATGAAACAGTATGGAAAAGATATTCCAGAAGAAGGGAAATGATTCTTGGAAGGAAAAGAACATTGGCCCAATCCCTCAATGTTTGGGCCCTTAGATATTAAATATTAAATATTAAATATTAAATATTCTCTAGCCTTCCACCCCCTTGAAGAGAAGTCAAAAAGATGCTGAGAAGTAAATCTATTTGTCATCAGGAGTACCATGGCTTTAAAGAACCTCCTCAACCTGAAACATTTCTAAAAAGGGAAATTTTACAGATTTGCTAGGGGACATAATAGAATCTGGAACTGGAAAGGCAACCGAAAAGTGACAAAGGTCATTGCTTTCAGGAGAGGAATGCTTCGGAGAGGAGACCTCCCCCCAAATGTTTTTCATGTGGAAGAGGGACACGCAGGGAGCTCAGACAGCACATCTCTACAATGAGGTCTTCAGGTGGTTTGCTGGAAAGTGAGAAGGTTTTATATAATCTGGAATTTATATAATTTTCTTAATGAAAGGAGATCAGGCAATGATTTTAGACCTGGTTAATATTTCCATATTGCTTAATATTTCTCATCTGGAGTCCAGCTAGAAGGGGACAGGGTAAGGAGTAAGTTCAGGGACACCTAGAAAAACCTCTTTGTTTTCGGGATGAGAAAATAGCATCACCATTTGTTATTAGGAAGTGAAACATAAATAAGGCAGAGATTTAAGCCAGCTTTAAGTTGTACATACAGAATTCCAGAGTTTATACCAGCATTATAACCACTAGCTCCTGACCCCAGAGGTCTTGGGAAGAAACAATATAAAAGGCATAGAGAAAAGGCCTGGCCTAGTTGGCTCATCTGGAACCCCTCAGCCTTTCTGATGGGACACAGGGGCTGGTCTTTTCTCCTTGCCTATCATAGTGCATATTTTTGATAAGCACCAGGATAGGCATGGGGTGGATTGAGGATACTAAGGGGCCTCCTTTGCATAAGATGAAGAGAATACAATATGATGAAGGCCCTGAAGGCTGTGCTCCCCAGGAGCCCGCTGCTTTGCTCTATTTCCAATGTGTTATAAGCAGAGGTTTCATTTTTTATAACAAATTTTTACATGATAAGTACATGTAGATGTTTAAACTGCAGTTAAGCAAAAGGATAACGATAATTTCCTGGCACTCCCCCAAGTAACTGTTGGAAGTATTTTCATATCTACTCTTGACGACTTGAAAATACACCACAGTTGCACGTAGACACAAGTATACATATTTGATTTCTTCAAAAATTGAGTCTCACTGTACAATAGTCTTATGTAGGCTTCCCCCCCCCCCACTCAACTATATATGACGAATATCTTCACATGCCAAATGAAATCTTTCAAATCATTTTTTTAGTGGTTGCTTAGTATTACAGCCCACGGATGTATAACAGCCTTCTAGGGATGGTATATTGGATCAATAATGATAAGCAGAGCAACACATTTTTGCCTCTTTTGAGCACAGCCAGAACAGGGCTCTCTGTTAGACAAACCTCTTGCATTTCCTACCTGCTTAATGATATAGGGGCCTCCTTAATGAGAAAAGGAGGACCCAAGAAACTAGTGACCCACATCAGGTAAATACTGAAGACTGTTTAAGAATCCTTTATTTGGAAATTTCTACTCAAGATGGGGGAGTAGGTAGACATGCTTTGCCTCCTAGCACAACGATAAGAAGGATCACAATTAATTTTATTAAGAATGAAAAACACCCAGAGCAGCCAGAAAATTGAACTGTACAGAAGTCCGACAACCAAGGATTTAAAGAAGCTAGATTCATCTAGACAGGTAGGAGGGGCGAAGCTGGGGAGCCAGTGTGGAGAGGATGTGGTGTGGTGGCCATGATGTGGCGGTGGTGGAGGGTGGAATGGGCAGTCCCACAATCACATGTGGTGGATAAAAATCAGGGAGATACTTTGTGAGCCAGCAATCCGAGCCCCAGGCCAGACTGCAAGGCCCAGGGTTCCAGTGGGGGAAAGATAAAGTCTCATAATTTCTGGCTGTAAAACCAGTGCGGGTTGAGGCAGCAGAAGAAACTGTCAGTTTCTCAAGACAGTCCAGAACATATGCAAACCCACCCACTCTGGGAACCACAACCAGGGCAGCAGCTGGAGGAGCACCAGTCACACACAGGAAGAGGGTGAAGTGACTGGAAATGGGGTGAATGCTAGGCAAGCCACCAGAAGTCAGCCAGCAGCAGCATTGTCCCCTCTTTGACCCCTCCCCAGCATATGAAGCCACAAAGCAGTGAAGCCAGCTGCCTGCCCTGGTGAATACCCAAGGTTCGACCCCATATAACTTAACTGGTGCTCTAAGACAGGGAGTCAAAGTGGCTCTACCTACTACACAGACACAGGGAAGCTGCCAAATTGAGGAGACAAAGAAATATTGCCAAAATAAAGGAATAGAACAGAACTCCAGAAAATAACTAAACAATGTGGAGATAGGCAACCTATCAGACTCAGACTCCAAAACACTGGTGATCAGAATGCTCAGTGATCTCACTGAATATAGCAAAAGCATAAGGGAGGAAATGAAGGCTACACTAAATGAAATAAAGAAAAATGCATAGGAAACCAACAGTGAAGGGAAGGAAGCCAGGATTCAGATCAACAATTTTGAACATAAGGAAGAAATAAACATTCAACCAGTACAGAATGAAGAAACAAGAATTCAAAAAAACAAGAAGAGTATAAGACTCTGGGACATCTCCAAAAGTGCTAACATCTGAATTATATGGATGCTGGAAGGAAAAGAGGAAGAGCAAGAAATTGAACTTATTTGAAAAATAATGAAAGAAAACATTCCTAATTTGGCAAAGGAAATAGACATACAAGTCCAGGAAGCACAGAGAGTCCCAAACAAGTTGGACACAAAGAAGACCACACCAAGACAGATGATAATTAAAATGCCAAAGGTATAAGATAGAGAATCTTGAACCAAGATGGCGGCGTAGGTGGACACACTGAGCCTCCTGGCACAACCAGAACTGACGGAAAATCGAACAGCGAGGAAGTCCGACAACAAGGAGATAAGAAATAAACATTCATCCAGACCAGTAGGAGGGGCAGAGACGAGCAGCCGGGGCGGAGCGGACTCGAGTTGCCGTGGCGGGACCAAGACTGGCGGAGTGTGGGACAAATGGGGCAGGCAGTCTGACCACTAGCAGACCCTGAGGTCCCACATTCGCGCAGATAAACCAAGAGGGCCAGACTCAGAGTGGCAGAGAACGGGGCAGGCAGAGCGCGGGTAGCACACCGCGGCCCCACACTCACGTACAGATAAACCGGGACAAACGGACGGGAGTGAAGCAGACCAGGTAACCCAGGGCTCCAGCGTGGGGAAATAAAGCCTCAAACCTCTGATTGAAAACGCCCATGAGGGTTGGGGCGGCACGGGAGAGGTCATTGGAGAGACCCACAGGGGCCTAGGGCGTGCACAAGCCCACCCACTCGGGAACCAGCACCAGAGGGGCCCAATTTGATTGTGGGTAGCCAAGGGAGTGGCTGAAATCCAGTGGAGAGTGGAGCGGGCTCCATTGCTCCCTCTCGGCCCCTCCCCCACACACAGCGTCACAGCACAGTGACCAGAGTTACCCCGCCCCCTGTGAACACCTAAGGCTCCGCCCCTTTAAGTAATAGACGCGCCAAGACAAAAAAAGAAATGGCCCAAATGACAGAACACTTCAAAGCTCCAAAAAAATACAACTAAGCGACGAAGAGATAGCCAACCTATCAGATGCACAGTTCAAAACACTGATTATTAAGACGCTCACAGAATTGGTTGAATTTGTTCGAAAAGTAGATGAAAAAATGAAGCCTATGCTAAGAGAAACAAAGGAAAATGTACAGGGAACCAATAGTAATGCGAAGGAAACTGGGACTCAAATCAACGGTGTGGACCAGAAGGAAGAAAGAAACATCCAACCAGAAAAGAATGAAGAAACAAGAATTCAAAAAATGAGGAGAGGCTTAGGAACCTCCAGGACATCTTGAAACGTTCCAACATCTGAATTAAAGGGGTGCCAGAAGGAGAAGAGGAAGAACAAACGATTGAAAACTTATTTGAACAAATAATGAAGGAGAACTTCCCCAGTCCGGCAAAGGAAATAGACTTCCAGGAAGCTCAGAGAGTCCCAAAGAAGCTGAGGAGGAACACACCAAGGCACATCATCATTACATTACCCAAGATTAAAAATAAGGAGAGAATCTTAGAAACAGCAAGAGAAAAGGACACAGTTACCTACAAAGGAGTTCCCATAAGACTGTCAGCTGATTTCTCCAAAGAGACCTTACAGGCAAGAAGGGACTGGCAAGAAGTATTCCAAGTCATGAAAGGCAAGGGCCTACATCCAAGATTACTGTATCCAGCAAAGCTATCATTTAGAATGGAAGGGAAGATAAAGTGCTTCTCAGATAAGGTCAAGTTAGAGGAGTTCATCATCACCAAGCCATTATTATATGAAATGTTAAAGGGACTTATCTAAGAAAATGAAGATAAAAAATATGAACAGTAAAAATGACAGCAAACTCACAGTTATTAACAACCACAACTAAAACCAAAACAAAAGAAAACTAAGCAAACAACTAGAACAGAAACAGAACCACAGAAATAGAGGTCACATGGAGGGTTATCAACAGGGGAATGGGAGGGGAAGAGGGGGGGAAAGGTACAGAGAATAAGTAGCATAGATGATAGGTGGAAAATAGACAGGGGGAGGGTAAGAATAGTGTAGGAAATGTAGAAGCCAAAGAACTTATAAGTATGACCCATGGACATGAACTATAGGGGGGGAATGTGGGAGGGAGGGGGTGGGCAGGATGGAGTTGAGTGAAGGGGCGGAAATGGGACAACTGTAATAGCATAATCAATAAATATAAAAAAAAGATAGAGAATCTAAGAGCAGCAAGAGAAAGGCAGAGAGTTAGCTATAAAGGAGTTCCCATAAGACTATCAGCTGATTTCTCAAAAGAAACATTGCAGGCAAGAAGGGACTGGCAAGAAGTATTCAAAGTGATAAAAGGCAAGGGCCTACATCCAAGATTATTCTATGCAGCAAAGCTATCATTTAGAATGGGAGGACAGATAAAGTGCTTCCCAGAGAAGGTAAAGCTAAAACAGTTCATCATCACCAAGAATCACATTCATTATTACATGAATATTAAAGGGTCTTATTTACAAAAAAGGAGTTCAAAATTATGACATTAAAATGACAACAAACTCACAACTATCAACAACTGAATCTAAAAAGCAATAACAAAAACAAACTAAGCAAACAACTAGAAGAGGAACAGAATCATAGATATGGAAATCATTTGGAGGGTTATCAGCTGGGAGGGGAAGGGGGACAATAAGGGAAAAGGTAGAAGGAATAAGAAGCATAATTGTGTAGGTACAAAATAGACAGGAGGATGTTAACAGTATAGGAAATGGAGAAGCCAAAGGACTATAGGCACAACCCATGGACATGAACTAAGGGAGGGATCGCTGGATGGAAGGGGAATAGCGGGTGGAGGGGGGCAAGGGGGGAAAAAATAGGACAACTGTAATAGCATAATCAATAAAATATACTTTTAAAAAAAGAATCCCTTATGTGTTTTAAGGCAGAAAAGGGTTAAGATTTCCTTAGCAGTTAATAATGACATGCACTGAATTTAAAATCTATTTTATTATAGAGATCAGTTTCTAACTGATGGAAATGTGTAATCTCTCCCTTAACTGTGTATAATATTAAATTCCTTTGAAACTGGATAAAAAAATAAATTTTTACTTTTGATGTTTTCCTTAAGCGCCAGTGAAAGTGGTGGCTTTCCTGAAGTAGACTAGACAGTGCCTGACTGAGGTAAAACACTTAAGCTGATGTGTAAGATATAAAATTGCCACATAATTCTTATAATGATAACAATAATATTATCATTATAAATTAAGTTCTAGACTTTAGGTTTACAGTAGTAACCTGCAGAAGTTTAGAATTACACAAAGCAATACTTTGCTTCACGTAGACCATACATGTGCTCCTGAAAACTTGGGGACAAATTAAACCTTTGGTGAATCAAATTATACATCCCTACTTAATATGGAAATGGCTCTATCTTTCTTTCTATTGACATTCAATTTTCCCTGCCATTAAAACTTTAGTTTTAAGTCCTCCCCTTCCAAGAGGTGAAGATTGGGCAAACACTTACACTGGGGTATCCTGCTTGCTGACCACCTACTGCCCCCAACCCCCTTCCTCCCTGCTCAGCTCCAGCCTGGTGAGTCTGACCTGTGTGGACTGTATTTTACAGCTGCTGGGCCCTCTGGCTTCTGGGTGGGTTTGGCCAATGGGGGCCCCAGAAGGAGATAAGAAGGAGGGAGGAGAAAGGGGTCAGGGTATTCATTGCTCTGACTTCCTCCCTGCAGTCACATCTGAAGGAGTCGTCCTCCTCACAGCTCTCTCCTTCTGGGTTTCCATACCCTCCCCCTCCCTCATCTGTTAAGGCTGATGCTGGTAACACCTCACTCCATGGTCCCCTTGCAGCTGTCCACACCTTGTAAGTAGCCCCTTTGCAAAGAAACCTCCTGTAATTATCCTAATTTGAGTGTGCCTTCTGTTTCCTGCTGGGACCCTGCTTGATAAGATCTGGAGAGTTCAGGAATCCACCCCTAGTAGCCCATACCCTTCCTTAATTTGGTGGCTAGAGGCCAGGGAGACTATGCTACTTGTGATAATGGCTCTGTGTGTTAAAGATGAGAACACACAAAAAAGGGATGAGCTCAGGGTTAGGCATGGAGGATTTGGGTGCCACACAGACATGGCGTTAGTATTGGTAGGAGAAGAGCATAGAGGCGAGGTGTCTATACTTCAGTGCCATGCTGCCTGGGTTCCAATCCAGCTTAGTGTGGCAGCCAGACTTCACATGCCCTCTGGTGATCCTGCCTCCTCTAGTTGCCCTTGTGTGATCTCTCCCTCTGAGTGTGTGTGGGAACTTGTGTTGCTTCTAACCAATAGAACATGACAAAGGTGATGAGATGTCATTTCCACGATTATGTGGCATGATTGTCAGTTTCCTGCCAGCAGACCTTCTGTCTCTGGCTTTGATAATGTGAGCCGCCCATGCTGTGAGGAAGCATAAAGAGAAGCTTGTGAAGTGAGGAAGTGAGGTGGCCTTTGGCCAATAGTCAGCTGGGAAAAGAGGCCTCCCCCTGACAGCACTCCTGAAGCTGCCACCTGCCAACCAGCACATGAACTTGGAAGCAGGTCCTTCCCCAGCTGAGTTCCAGATTAAACCACAGCCCTGGCTGATTGCAGCCTCATGGGAGACCCCGATCATCAGCTGAGTTGGGCCTGAGTTCTTGACCTATGGAAGCTGAGATAATAAATAGGCTTTGTTCTAAGCTGCTAAGTTTGTGGTAATTTGTTAGACAAAAAAGATAACTAATATACTTACTATCTGTGAAACTGTGAGCAAGTCACTAAACCAGTTTATGTCTTAGTTCCCTCATTTATAAAACTGGTACTAGAATGACCATCAACTGCTTTGCAGGACTGAGGTAAGGATTAAATGAGTTGACTGTAATAAGCTTAAGCAGCTCTTGCCACAGAAGTGGCTTGTCACGTGTAAATGTTGGCTAGTATTTTTAGAGCAGACTCTGCAGGCCCTTTAGGGTGACACTGCCTTTCCTGATCGTTAAGATTGGGTTGACCTCCTTCCTCTGCTCCTGCCCCCAGGACACCCCAACTTCCACTCCTCATTTTTCTCTTTGGTAAGTCTTGTGTTCAGTAACAGGTTTTCACAGAACAGAAAGCACCTTGCAGAGAACATTCCCTAAAGCATGAGAGCATTCCCCTAAGCATGAGAGCATTCCCCTAAGCATGAGAGCATTCCCCTGAGCCTTTTCTGAGACCCAGCCACTCTCTCTACAATCCTCTCTATGGGCTCTTTGCCGCTGCGATCTCTGAATTCCTTAGAAAATCAGCTGGAAACATAGCTCAGCTGATCCGTGGAGGGCCCAGGAACACAGCACTGATCTGGATGTGGGTCTGCTGGCATTTATTATAACATATCCTGAGAGAGGCCAGAAGAGCATCAGAGAACCATGGCACCTAGAGGGGAGTTCCTCCAGCCACGCATCTCTCAAAACTTGGTGTTCAGCTCCTAATGTGCCATTTCACTGTTCTGCCCAGATCTTGGGTCCTTTTCCCTTCCTAGGATCTGATAGATTTTTAGAGTTCAAGGACACTTTCCTGTCAATCCTCTTTTCTCATACTTTCTCCCACATAAACTCCAAACTTTCTGATTCATCTTCTTGCTAGAGGGCGGGGAGGCCTCCAAGCTCCTCCCTTTCTTCTCGTACCCAACCACATTCCTTTTTCTCACAGCACCTCATAGGCAAAAAGATTCCTCCCTTCCTGTCCGGCAAGCCCCCCTGTTTCAAGTTCACTTTTACCTCCCGTTTCTACCTACCTTGATTTGGTGGACATGGCTTTTTCCTATTGTCCCCCCAAATCACCTCACCCCCAAATAAACACACATATGTTTACCTAAGCACGTATGTCAGCTGGAGATTTCACATATTTACATGCACATTTTCATGGATGGTATTTCCTTCAAGTACCAGCTACCTGACCACCCCACCCCAGCCCCACGCTGTGGGTAAGGAAACTGACCCACAAAGGAGAAAAAGCCACTTGCCCTGAATTAGCCTCCAGTTAGTTGTCACCCTAGAAGTACAGTCCAGGTGTTCTGGCCCAGAGTAGATTCCTTAAACAACAAGATTGGCCTGTAGTCTCAGTCCAATCAGCCATGCCACAGTTATGAGCTTCTTTCCGACCTGTCCAGTAGGACCAGCTCCTAGTGATTTGGAAACCCCATGAGGTTAGCAGCTACCTCCTATTTGCATTCCTTACAGAAAGCTGATGTAGGAGGCACTCAGGAAATATGAGGTGACTGGAATCCCTCGTTTTTGTTTTGTTTTGTTTTTCAAAGCAGGGAGCAGGTAAACCAGAAGAGGTTAGAGCTGGTTTGGAACAAGAGAAGGCTGCACCTCCGGATGGGGTCTTCCTGGGAGGTGGTTCAAAACAGCTGCTTTACCTGTGAGCCGCTGAGAACTCTTAGGTGCTCCTGCTTCCTTCCCACCCATCAGCTCCTGCTTTATTTCAAGCAAAACCCTGTCCGTTCAAGGGTCCTTAACCTCAAGTAACCAGCACATGCAGCTCTTGTCATTTAAACTAAAAGCACTATGTACCTAGAGTTTTAAAAAAAGGAAGTGCAGAGAAATGTACAGTGAAATCCCAGGTTTCTCTCCCCCAGCAGAGCTTCTAACAGTTGAACACTTGCAGGAAAATGTCAACTCCTAAACCAGGAAAGATTATGTACTTTCTCTTTACAGAAAAGGAATTTCTCTGTGCCCAATAACTCCAACGCTTACTAATTTGACTTCCTACATGTGAGAGATCGAGGATATTATTTCTATCGGCTGTATTGTACTCCATCATATGGTATATTTAACTTATTTTTCAGTTTCCATTAATGGTTGTTTTGGTGGTTTGCAGTTTTTCATGTGCAGGCTTCAGGGGCAGAAGTCTGGGGGCTGGAATGTGGGGCCCCTGTCCTCCGGGTCCCTGGTAACCAGGGGTCATCACGTGTCTGTCCAGCTTAAGGAATCTGCCAGCCAATGGCTGAGCCCTCGGACTGTTGGAGATGCTCATCTGGCAGGGAGGCACCACCGCAGGGCGGGGCAGGGCACAGGAACTGAATGCTAAAGAGGCACAAATAAAGGCACTCAGACCCCTGGGTCCCGAATGGAGATGATATGGCACGGGGTGCAACAGGGAGGGCACGCTTGTGAAGTCTGGGATATGGTTCTAGGCCTACCCCTGTGGAAGATGAGGATGCACGGGGCATTTATTGTGCTCTGACCCTGAGCACAGGCCCTGGCCTTTCCTCCTTGTCACAGGGACTGAATCCCCATCTGCCCGGGTCAACACAGTTCTTGACCTTGTGGTGTGCACCAGAGTTGTTTCTGATCATTTCCAGTTTGAAAGTCTTTCTGTCTAGCCCTGCTATGCCCTCCTTGCAGCCCCTTTTTAAATAATTTTTCTTCTGTCCTCCTTTTTCAGGATAAACTCAGTGAGGTCAGCAGGTACTTACTGAATACCTACTTTTTGCAGAACACTCTTGTTCTCCTTACCCCATAGGTTTCTGAATGGCAGGCACAGTTGTCTAAGGGATTCCATTGTGTCCCATCATCCCCCCGTGGGCCACAGCCTCAGCAGTCCACCTTCTTCTGGTCTCCTCGGAAGGCAGTCACAGGACAGTCTCCTGACATGCGAGATGACTGATTTGAGGGGAGGGGCTGGTAGTGAAGGGGGTCCTCCCTGCCTTCACCTGTCTCCTCCCAATGCAACCTGTGCAGGGCTCCTCTAAGCTGCATTTGGAGCTCCTGCTCGAATGTCTGCTGGAGGTGGGGATGCCAGGGGCCATGCCAGGGCACAGGGCCCTGTGGGGCTTGGTAGTGGGGGACCGTAGAGGTTCCTAAAGCCAGGACCCAGGGGCAGAGTGAGGACAGACAGCATGCTTCTCCAGGGCTGGACACTGAAGGAGGAGGTGTATGCAGTCGGAAGATGTCAGACACCCACATGCTGTCCCCACTGCCTACCCACCAGTCTCCAGGGCTCCACAGGTAGGTTGACAGCAAGTAGCAGGGCCTCAGGCTTCCTGCTGCCATCCAGCAGCTCCCCACACTGCTTCAAGGTGTGACTAATAACAATGCAGCCATTCACTGAGGAGTTACCAAGGCCAGGCTCTATCTAAGCCCAACAGCAGCCTGCAAGTCAGATATCAAAACTCCCACTTCGCAGATATGAAAAGGGAAGCTAGAGCTAGGAGACTGTGTGCCCCAGCACACTTAGAAACTAGGCAGACAAGCTGTGTGAGCCCGGCGCAGGGAGGAAACCTGGGTGGCAGCCTGGGTGGATGGGAGGCAGCTCTGGCTGGGGCACAGGGAAGCCGTTGCATTATAAAAGCCCTTTGGGCCTTGTCTTCCTTGAATGGGGCTATTTATCGGTGAATCCATAATGTTGGAGCAGATTGGACTCCTTGGCAAATCCCTTGGCAAACGTCTTGGCAGGCTTCCCCTAATGGAACATCCAGAGAGAAAAAGTCCCCTGTCCTCTGGGTCCCTGGTAACCTCCGGCCCAGCCCACGGGGAGCTTGTTTGCTCTGGCAGACAGGGAGCCTATTCAGAGCCCTGGGTGGCACAGACCTGGGGCCTGGCCGGTTAGGGTGGGCCTGGGGGAGGTCTCTAGAAGCCTCCTTTGGCTCGGGCTGAGGTGGAGGGTTGACTTTATTCTGGCCGTTGAGAATGACTGACTTTACAGTTTTGTCCTGCTCCATAAACCAGAAAGCCACTTCCAGCTGGTGGAATGAGGCCTGGTGGGCGGGTGTCTGGTGCCATCCTGCCACAGGAGGGTGGCAGCCTGGCGGGCTGCGGTCTCCGCTAGCCACAGAGAAGGCGATTCTACGGCCGTCAGCAGCAGAAGTGGGTGCCAGGTCGTGTATGCTGGAAGCGTATGGGCTGTACCTGCTCCCAGCTCCAGACACCCACAGCTTCCCAGCTCAGCATTTTAATTATGCTGCCGTCAGAGAGCGTGCTTTTCATACAAGGACAAGTTGCCCAGACATTTTTATTTTTCCAAGGGTGGGAAGCACTGCCTTACCTCAGGCTCAAACTACACCTGGTGAGGAAATGGCTGTGAGTGAATTTCACAGCAGGCTGCCCCCAGGAGTCTCCCGTCCTTGGAGGTCAGACAGGTCCTCATTTCCAGCTTCTTGCTGGGGCAGCTCAGCCCCAAGAGAGGAAGAAACTTCCCTTCCTAGCCGAGGGTGGTCCCTCAAAGGGAAAGCAGAGCCACGGAAAGGAACATTTGCAGCATTTTGACTCCTGCCCTTTTTCCTTGCTGGCCACGACTGTGCACAACAAGCTGAAGGTGATTATGTTTAAATATTTTAAAACGCTTGCCTAAATATGTTGGCTTGTTTGCTTTTTGCTGATAGTAACTGTCTACCCACAGAGCCCTTTCAAAACTCTTCAGTGTTTTGGAAAGTGGATAAGGGACTCATTCAGTGACGCGCAAAGTTTGACCGAGCCAGGAATGAAGCATGGATTTCATGAAATGAGGGCTAGACTCAGACCACACACAGAGACATTTCTGAACCCCGCGCTGCCCCTCCCCACTCCTCCCTCTTCCTCTCCCTCTCCCACACACATCCCACCCTCACTCCTCCCCCTCCCCCTGATGTGGGGGGTGCAAAAAAGTAATTTTCCTCTCATGCGTCTAAGTTCTTCTAGCTGGGCTAATAATCAAATTAACATGAGACAGATTAACAGGAGAAAATTCCAAAGTTTATTATTCATATGGACATGCGGGGTCCATAAGAATGTGACCCAAAGACACACTGGGCAGTTAAGGTTTGTTTATATGCCATTTGGACAAAGGAGAAGTGGGAGCAGGGGTCTGGAATTTCAAAGGGAAGTAGGCAATTCACAGGTAGAGGAGAAAAGGCAAACATGTGGCAAACGAATTCCTGCTGGGCCACCCAGAAAGACTGGGACACAGAGGGGAGTCTAGCAGAACAGGTTTCTGCGTGGATCCTTGCTGTCTGCCACACTTCATTCAGATGGGCTCAGGTGAAAATGCTGCTTCCCTTCCCGAAGCAGACTTTTCCATCCGAATGCCCTTAGGCCAGGGAGGGTCAAAAGTTCTTTCTGAGTCTTTTGTTTCTCAATAACCAGCTTAAAATCAATATCCCGAAAGAACATTTTGGGCTGACAAAACATGGGTCCCCTTCACTGAAAAACTGGCAGTGAAAGCCTGTTGGCAGTGTCCCTGCCAAAGGCTGGGAGTGGGGTGGGGTGGAGGGTCCAGCACTTATGTGGCCCTTTGTTGGAAAGAAGCTGTTGAAAAATGGATGACTCTAGTGTGTGCCAACACCTCCTGGCCTGAAGGGATCTTGCAGGGAAGCCAGGGCTACCTAAACTCAGCTGGGGAGAAGAAACGGCTGGAACCTGATGCAATTGTTGAAATCACCTTCGTGTGTGTTTTGGGGGCTGGGCAAGAAACACATTTCACCCAAAATGAGACCAGGTTTGTGGTGACTTCTGAGTCCATGGGTCGGAGCATAGCTCCAGGGGTCAGGCATCCTGACTGCATGGGGCATTTCCTTCTGTCAGATGGGTCCCTGCTGGACACAGGAAGGTGGGGCCGCACGAACAAGAGACTATTGGGAGTACACTTATTCTAGGAGACATTGGCGCAAAATTGTATATCTGCCCCTTGATAGCATACTTCAGAAGGAGTGACCAGATGGGGCCCTGTTTGAAGTTTGAAAGATCTTAGGTTTTCTTTTTTCCTTTTTGAAATTTTTTTTTTAATCCTCACCCAAGGACGTGCTTATTGATTTCAGAGAGAGAGGAAGGTGGGAGGAGAAAGAAGAAGGGAAACATTGATTCAAGAGAGAAATATTGATTGGTTGCCTGTCATATGTGCCCCCAGCTGAGACCAAACCCGCAACTTAGGCATGTGCCCTGACCGGGAATTGAACTTGCAACCTTTCAGTTTTCAGGATGACATTCCAACCAACTAAGCCACACCGGCCAGGGCTCATTGTTGAACTTTTACATGTAAGCTCCAACGTATCCAGACAGGATGAGGCAGTTTGTTCCAGAATAAGTATTTACAGTGCTTCCCAGGCACAGTGACTGGGTAAGTGTGCAGGGTGAGAATAGGGAGAGGGTGCCCAGCCCAAACCCCAGCCCCTTAGTCCTAGTCACATGCCTAGGGCGGCACCTTCTTAAAGGATGTGCTCCCCAAAGCCACGGCTCAGGAGACCTCACTGTCATGTCTGGCCTGGTAAAGCTTGCAAAGATTTTTTGTAGTTCTCCTGCTACCGGAACTGTGGGGCCATGGCCCCTGGGGCGGAGGGGAGGGATGGGCCGGCTGGCTCCATTCGCTTCTCACTAGCATGCTTCAAAGGGAGAGGCCTGAAGAGAAGAGTTGTTTGCCTCCTTACTTCTTACATTCACACTTTTGGAAACGAGAAGAAGATTTTGCCAAGAATAAACACAAAGTTGGAAGCCCAGAGGTTCTGGTTTAGTTAGGAATGAAGAAGCCCCATAGTTCCAGGATGTCTCAAGGGGTCAAATTCTTAACCTCAAGCAGTGCAGCTGGTCAGTAGGATGAGTTGTCTCTCTTTCACAGGGTTTCCCAAAGTTTCTTCATAGACTGTGACCATGCTGGGGAGATCGTTGACCCTGGCTTCCCCAGGCCAGAGCAGGAACCACAAAGATGGAACTGGGGCCAGCTCAGAGGCTCCTGGCTGAGCAGCCACTGAACATCCAAGGACTTTCCCCCCTCCATTCCCTTCCTGGGTTGACAGAGCCAGCTGCCACATCTGGTGATGGTGCCACCTCACACAATAAACTCACTCACAACGAAGAGCTGCTCTGTAGTCCCTTTGCCCTCTAACCTTGCTCCCCGCAAAACAGGCGTCCAAACTTCTGGTTTCCTGGTGTCACTGCACCTGCACTTCTGTCCCTCCAATCCCTCCAGGGCTCTAGGTAGACCACAGGCTGGGCAAAAGAACCCCGAATGTCCTCTGGAAGACTCAGCCTCTCATTAGAGTCCCCTAGGCCACGCCCGCACCAACAGGCCTCCCAGGAGGGCAGGAAAACACAGCTTCACTAAACAGTACGACAGAGACCATTATTCTGATCTTGCAGGATGGTGTGAAGATAAAATGAGATTCCCCCATTTTCTTTAAGTTGACAAATATTTACCAAACATCTCTTATGTTCTGGGCCCAGAAACATTGTCACTTCTCAGGCATTTGGTAAATACTCTGGAACACGGTAGCAGAGAAGGGAGTAGTTTTTTTGGATGATGTGAGTAAGTGTGGCAGAGAATGCAGTGCTCAACGGTACCCAGCACTGCACTGCATCCCCAGCATCCCTGGCAGTCAGATGGAGCCATGTGACTGGGCTCTGGCCCACGAAATGTGAGCCGAAGTGATGTGTGCCATGGCTAGGACCAGCCCCCAAAACCTCCACAGGATACAAAAATGAACTCAAAATGGGTAATGAACCTAAATGCAAAACATAAAATGTTTAGGAAAAAATTGAGGAAAGTCTTTGAGATACATGGCTAGGCAAAAGAATTCTTAGGCTTGACATAAAATCACAATCCATAAAAGAAAAAACTGATAATTACACTTCATCAAAATTAAAAGCCTTTGCTCTGAGAAAGACAATGTCAGAGGATGAGAGACAAGCTACAGATTGGGAGGAAATATCTGCAAACCACATGCCCTTATATCTAGACTACATACAATGATTTCTTAAAACTCCATTGTCAGAAAGAAACAATCTAATTAGAAAATGGGCACCCCCCCCAAACCAACCCTAAAACATGAAGAGATGTTTCATAGAAGAGGATATACAGAAGCAAATGGGCATGTGAAAAGGTGTTTGGTATCATTAACCCTCCAGGAGATGCAAATTAAAATGACAATGAGATATCATCACATACCTATCAAATTGGCTTAAAAAAAAAAAGGCAACACTGAATGATGGTAAGAGTTATAGAAAATGGATCACTCATCACTATAGAAAAATGGATCCGGTGGGAATATAAAGCCGAACAGGCAACTGTCTTCTGCACCAGCATTTCCACTCCTCAGCATTTATCCCAGAGAAACGAAGACTTATGTTCACATAAAAACCTCTACAAAACTGTTTACAGCAGCTTTATTTGTAGTGGCCCAAAACTGGAAATCTCGTTCAATGGGTGAATGGTTAAACAAATTGTAGTACATCTATACCATGGAATACTATTCAGCAGAAAAACGAACAAGCTACTGCTAAATACATGTAATAACCTGAAAGACTATCCAGGGAATTCTGCTGAATGAAAAAGCCACTCTCAAAATGTTACATGCTGTGTGATTCCACATATCCATAATATTATTAAGATGACAAAATTATAGAGATGGAGAACAGATTCATGGTTGCCAGCATTTGAAGAGAGGTAGAGGTGGGAGGGAAGCAGGTGTGGCTATAAAAGGGCAGCATGAGATATGCGTGTGGTGCTGGGACTGTTTTCTGTTTTGACTCCACTAATGTTGGCATTGGTTGTGATGTTGTACTGGAGTTTTGTATGATGTTACCATGGAGAGAATCTGGGTGAAGGGTACACAGGATCTTTCTGTATTATTTCTCCCTCAAACACAGGATCTTTGTCCTTCTCCCTCATCCACTGGATGAATGGAGACACTCTTAGGACCTAGAGGAGGGCAACCACAGCAGGAAGGAATCTGGGTTCCTGAATGACTGTGTGGAATAAAGTTGCCTCCTCACCCTCGCACACTAAGCTACAATGTAATCAAGGAAAAGCTTTTCATGTGCTAACCTACTGATGTTTGGGGGTTGGTTGTTACTGCAGTCACTTCTATTTGCCCTGACTAATGACACATTGGAGGATCTGGGGTTTTAACCCAAATTTAGGGAACCAACTAAGTGTGCTGATTTTTTCATGGAGCTATTTTGGTTTCTAATGCAAAGAAAATTATCCCATCTCCCTGTCCGTACACAAACCTGGGATCAGCTCCCACCTTCAGCACATACTGGTTTTGAAAGTTTGAGTAAGTCGCTGGACATCTCAGCTTCATTCTCCTTGGCTGCAAGATTTGGGAGTTAGGAAGGGAGGCGCACCTACATGAAAGTACTGAGGACTCCACCTTCCAATATTGGGGGGTGGGATTGTTTGCCCAGCAACTTCCTCGTGGCTTTCTTTGTGATCCAACTTTTCTGGCCTTCAAGTTACTCTCTGTCTTAGCCTCAAAGTGACCTTTCTTAAAAATGAAACTGATCAGTTGCCTTGGTTAAAAAAATAAAAATAATGCCAATGAAAAATGGTAGTGTTAATATTATTGATATCATTGCTGTCATTTATCAAGCAACTACTATAATCCGAGAAACACTTGTAAGCAACCTCAGTCTTCACTCCTGGACTTGGGCTGGTGTTTCCAAGCCCAGCACCTTCTGAACAGCTCTTCCCCTAATTGCTCCCCTTCCCATCTCCTGCATGGGTCACACTCCACCTCAGCTGTTCTTCACCTTGACCCTCCATGACTCACTCTTGGGGCAGTGTGTCTGTCATTTGGGGCTGTGCCTTCAGAAACAAGATGTAGGTAGGGCCTGGAATTCTCCTGCTTTTGATGGTTTTGCCTGCCAGGTACTGGGTAGAGCACTTTGTGTACAGCATCTTACTCGGTTAAACAAAGTGTCCTGTAGAATGGGAAATTCTGACGGGCTCTTCTTAGGATGAGCTCCGAAAGATAGAGGCCCCAGGCCTCTGTAAGGCCATGATGAAGTTTCACTGGTTGTACTAGTTTTCTACTGCTGCTGTGACAAATGACCACAAACTTGGTGGCAGAAAAAAAACATGAATGTGCTATCTTGAAGTTCTGTAGGTTTAAAGTCTCACTGGGCTAACATCCAGGGCTGCATTCCTTCCTAGAGCCCCCATGGGAGAATCCATTCCCTAGCCTTTTTGAGCTTCTAGAGGCTGCCCTCATTCCTCTGCTCATCACCCTGCACTCCATCTTCACAGCCACAACTGTGGAAATCCTTCTCCTGTGGCATTGCTCCACCTTCCTCTCTGCCTCCTTCTCCCACTTGTGATTACATTGGGCGGGCCTGCACAATCCCAAATAATCTCCCTGTCTTAAGGTCTGTTCCAGAGCAGCCAAAAAAGTTCATTCAGTGTTTAAGTAAAAATAAAAGATACATTTTTCATTTTCACCAATAACTTTATCCAATAACATATTTACCATTTTGTTCCACTATCTTCTCACATCTTTCAGGCAACTTCATAATTCCATCTTCCCAAAACTTCTTTATCAAACAGTAAGAACTGTTTCAGTGCCTTTTGTAGTCTTTCAGGGAACTGAAATTTTTTTCCATTAAGAGAATTTTTTAAAGACCAAAATAAACGGAAATCCAAAGGTGCAATGTTTGGTGCATGTAGCGTATGAATCAGGGCTTCCCAGCCAAGCTGTAACAGCTTTTTCCTGGTCATCCAAGAAACATGCAGTCTTGCGTTATCCTGATGGAAGATTATGTGTTTTCTGTTGACTAATTCCAGACACTTTTTGTCAAGTGCTGCTTTCAGTTGATCTAATCGGTAGTGGTACTTGTTGGAATTAATCATTTGGTTGTCCTAAAGGAGCTCATAATAGAAAACTTGCTTCCAGCCCCACCATACACACAACCTCACCTTCTTTGGATGAAGATCGGCCTTTGGTGTGGTTGGTGGTGATTCACTTGCCCCACAATCTCTTCTGTTCCACACTATTGTAAAGCATCCACTTGTCATTGCCCATCACAATTTGTTTTAAAAATGAATCATTTTCATTACATTTAAGGAGAGAATTTCATGTTGAAATATGGTCAGAAAGGTTTTTTTTGCTTATGTGTAACCCAAACATCAAAGCAATTAACATAACCAAACTGGTGAAAATGATTTTCAACACTTGGTTTGGATATTTTGAGTATGTCAGCTATCTCCTGTGGTATAATGTTGATTGTTCTCAATTAATGTCTTGATTTGAGCGCTATCAACTCACTGGTCTACCCAACTGTGGAGTATTGTGTAGCAAGAAATCTCCAGCGTGAAAATTTGCAAACCACTTTTGACATGTCTGACCAGTCACAGTATCTTCTCCATATATTGCACAAATTGTTTTTGTGTGTTTCAGTTGTATTTTTACCTTGAAATAATAAAGCATAATATGCCGAAAATGTTGCTTATTTTCTTCCATCTTCAATATTAAAGTGCCATACAAAAATCCACCAATTTTAATAAGATTTTTTAAAAATGCATGCTGATATGACAGCTGTCACAATACAATTTAACAAAATTGTTTCGGATGAAGTTCAGGACAACTAAGCGCGACTAGAGCCAGCTTATGGAAAAAACAGAACGAACTTTTAGGCCAACCCAGTATCTGCTGCCTGAGCTCCCTTTTTTCATGGAAGGTGACACAGTCACAGCTTCCAGGGGTTAGGAGGTAGCCATCATACTTACCTGCAGCAAAATGAGAAGAATGACAGGATGGTGAGTTTCCCATGAAGCTAATGTGTTTTTAAAGTTATAATTCTGAATATATATCCTTTTGAGGAAAAAAAAAAGCTTAGCAAACTGAAATTTGCCTGGTCTACAAAGTTCTAACTTGCAGGAAACAGTGCTTTGATCCCCTACACACCTCCCTCCTTGACCCATCACTCGCACTGTGGCCAGAAGTTGGCAACCTCAGGGTGAGGCCAAAGGACTGGGTGGGGTCCTGAAGGACTCCGTCCTACCTGAGAATCATGGAGATGTGAGGGGTGCCTGTGAGTGGTGCCTATCGCATTCAGATTGGCTCCCAGATTTGCACCCACATTGGGCTGAGGAGTGGGTGCCTAGCTGGTGAGCAGCAACAGGATAGCTGCAGGAAGCAAGCTGGTGGGATGTGTGTCACCATCCACAGCTGACAGGTAGGGCAAGGGGGATGCATGCTTGTCTTTGGCCAATGTGGTTCCATGGATTCAGAGGGCTATGTGGTCTTTGACAAGTCATTCAACTTCTCCCAACCTGTTTCCTCAGCATCAATGAAACAAAGAGCACAACACCATCCTCAAGGACTGTGGGAAGCTAACCAAGCTGCTACAGGAGAACTTGTGATGCACACTCATGTACTATATTTTAAATAAACACCAGCTTTTACCTTACCTTGGGGAGAACACTCTTCACATTTTTGAGGGTTCAAAATCACTGCAATCTTTAACACAATCTACTTCTTGGGTTTTGCATGTTGTCATTGTTTTTAGAGAAACAAGTTAAACCACAAGCAACTTTAACATAGCTTCTAAGTCTGCATCTTATTTTTAAGAAGATAATAGAAAATTCACTCAACAAATTGGGAGAAAATATAGCCTTTGACAAGCAAAGGAATTTAGTTTAAATATTGTGTGTTTGTACTATTTTGAAAATGTCTACTGATCTATTAGTTCCATAGGTATTAACCTACTAGTGAGACCTTTTAAAATATCTGCAAGTGATTTAATAGATTAGAAAGAAAGAAAAGAAAGAGAGAGAGAGATATCAAATTTTATTTTTGGTTGATTGGTTTAAAAATCATATGAACCACTTTTCTATAGATAGTAAAATTAATATATGGATATATAAAGAAATATATAGGCTATAATAGTCACTTTTTGTCCCACTACCCAGAAATAAACACTGGTAATTTTGTGGCATCCACTTCTGTAGTTTCATTTTTAACCAGTAAAAATAAATCTATTTTCATACCATAATGATATCCCACAGAATCCTGCCAATATAGACAACTGACTTTAGCTGCACAACAGAAGAGGATTTGATTTTATAATTATTTCAAAAATATATTTACCCTCTAATATTTCTAGATGCTCAGCAATGTCTCCTTTGACTATATTCATATTTTTCACTTTTCTCTCCTAGAAACTCCTGAAGCTTCTAATAGTTTTTACAGCACTGGTCTAAAAGAACACAGCTTTTTAGAACCAAAATGAGTTCATCCATGGCCACAGATGCTAGGGAGCCCAGGACAATAAGGGTCGGGAGAGAAGGGGACACATGAGTCCTGTTCCACATTCTTGTCCTTAGGTATTTATTTCACGGCTGATGTGGTGGCAGGGTATTTGGGGCTCAGCCTTTGTCCTACCTTCCTTCTGGCTCACCGTCTTGATCTGCTGGGCCTGGAACACTAAACAACTTTGCCAAACTCTTTTGCACTTGAGCTTTTACATGTGAGTTCAAATTTGTGGCAGGCTTGAGAGTGAGGTGGGGTTAGTGTCTGTGATTTCCGGTCAGCTGTGGACAGCAGAAGGGTGAGGGCTTCCCATTTAGCTGAGATAGTGGTAGTGAGCAAGGTGTGATTTCTGGAGCCAGCAGCAATATGGCTGTTTTTCGATTACAGAAGAGGGAACAGCTCTTGGTGGTTTGGGGAATCATCCCTGAAAGCTCAATGTACAGGTGGTTTTTCAGTCCTCCCACTGACTCTATAAGTTATTTTGCTTAATTAAGTCCAATTCACTTAGACTGGCTAGACTGGATTCTGTTTCTTGCACCTGAGTCCTCACTAATACTACTATTCTGTTGGACCTACTTGGAGTATCTGCTATGTGTTCCCATTACACTTGGCAAGAAGGGTTCCATCAGAGAAGTACTGTAATAGCTCACATCATTCTGCACTAAAATTGACTCACCTTTCTCAACAGCCATTTGAACTAAGTACATTATCAATCCAATCATACAGAAGAGGAAACTGAGTCACAGATGGATTAAATAACTTGCTTGAATTCTCTCATAAGGGAAGAAGAAAAGCCAAGCTTTCACCCTACACAGTACAGCTCCAGGGCCTACAGTCTTCACCCCCACTCTGCACTACCCTATCCATCATATCTACAGCCTGGGCAAAGTCTAGTAGTTGGTCTGATATCTCATTTCTTTTGCACAGAATAAAACCAAACACCATAAAATACAGGCATGCCTTGGAGATATTGAAAGTTCAGCTCCAGACCACCTCAATGAAGTGAATATTGAAATAAAGAAAATCACATGACATTTTTCATTTCTCAGTGTATATAAAAATTATGTTTACACTGTACTATAGTCTATTAAGTGTACAATAGCATTGCATCTAAAAACCAAAGTATATACCTTATTTAAAAATACTTCATTGCTAAAAACTGCTCACCATCATCTGAGCCTTCAGAGTTGTGATCTTTTTGATGAAAGATCTTGCCTCAATGTTGATGGCCACTGACTGGTCAGGGCGGTGGTTGCTGAAGGTTAAGGGGCTGCGGTAACTTCTTAAAATATGACAATAATGAAGTTTGCCACACAAATTGACTCTTCCTTTCACTTGAACACTGAGAGGCCATTGCAAGGTAATTAATTAGCCTAATTTCAATACTTTTGTGTCTCAGGGAATGTGGAAGACAGAGGAGAGGATGAGAGATGGGGGAACCACCTGTTGTTGAAGCAGTAAGAACACATACCACATTTAGAGATTAAGGTCACTGTCTCATGCGGGCCTGCTTCCTAGAACCTCAAAACAATTACAATAGTAACATCAAATATCACTGATCACAGATACCATAGCAAATATAATAACGGTGAAAAATTGTGAAATATTGCAAGAATTACCAAAATGTAACACAGATGCATGAAGTAAGCAAGTGCTGTTGGCCAAATGGTGCTGATAGACTTGCTTTGATTCAGGGCTGCCAGAAACCTTCAGTCTACAAAGAACAATAAAGTGAGCGGCAATAACACGAGACGTGTCTGTACACATAAGGAAGTGGGCTGTATTTTTCGACTCTTTTATTTTGTTCATATTCATTTGAGGGTTTATAAATTAGACCTGAAAGATTTTCAAACCTGAAGTCAAAAAAAGGGCTATAAAGATCTCAATGCTGTTGTGTTTTTCTATGTGGAATATTCAGACTCCCTTCCCCAGCCTCCCCCCATACCGTCCTTCAGCAGGATGATATTCCACAGGAAGCCTAGTTACTTAGCTCTCAGACACTGATTTCTATGTCCTGCATGTGAAGTCTGGAATGTTAACCAAATAGTTACTACTGCAAAAGACATTTTCAGTCTGTTCCTAAAGAGGCCGGGGAGTGTGAATCACACAGCCTACATAGGTTTTGCTTTCTTCGTTGGGAAGCTCGGCAAGAAAATTGCTTTTCTCTTCATTCTTCCACAGAGATAATTTATCACTATTTGAAGAGTTGTATGTTTTCGTGGTTGCTTGGTTTGGAATTGTCACAGACACTCAGACTTCTGCAAAATTCCATTTATGATCTGCATGGAACGCAACTCAATACACCAATGTCTTCCATGGAGCAAAATCACAGCCCTGTTAATAGCACAATCCTCGGAGCCCATGCACGCCAAGAGCTTCACCAGTGATGGTATCAGTAGCTTGAGTTCATGATTTCAACGTACACAGCTAAGGTCTTCCCATCAACCTCTGCCTACTCCATCCAACTCAAAAATAGGCGATGCTAACTTGATGGAATTAAAAAATGCCAAAACCACATAAAAGAATGCGGGCCTGGGTGTAGCACTCATCTGCGAAGTATGAAATCTTTTCCCTGAGTGAGTGCTTCACATACAAGGTCAGTCCCGAAAGCCGATACCACCTTAACCAGGGAGGGGCCTGTGGCGCCATTGAAAACTCTTGCCAGCAGTTACCTCAGACAATGTAAATACAAAACTGGTGCTGGTGTTTATTTAAAGTTATTGGCATCAGGCCCGTTCCTGGGAGACAAAGATTATCTTGTTTACAGCAGCATCCAGATGATGGACAAGACTCTGTATAATATAAATCCAACCATGGTGGGGGTGGGGGTGGCGTTAGCATAAACAACTTCCCTCAAGCAAAACAAACCCTGCCAAGACTCAAGCTGGAATTCATTTGTTATCCAGCTCCGCGTTGACTTGTTTCAACATAAACAACTGCAAAAGCAGAGGGAAAGGAATGATGTCCAAGGGCATTGCAAGCCTGGCCTTTGACTGCTAACAGTTTTACAAAAGGTGTTTCTGCCTTTGTCATGTTGCACATTCACTTATCTGCAAATGCTGTCACTTGTGTCACTGCATAGGATGGTGTGGCTGTGGACTGTGCGCGAAGGAAAGGGCCAGGAAAACGCCATTGTCGTTCTGAAAGTGTGCAGCCTGACGGATAAACCCGGACTTGGGAACCTTGTGAGTTTCAGGACATAGAAACAGATGTTAGGATTTCTGGGTCAAGGTATGGAGCTCTAGTGTGGGCCCAGCTGGGTGATAATCACTGTCCTCTTCTGGGATTCAGATTTGCCTGGGAAACTGCAGGCCCCGGGGAAACTGCACTTAAGTGAGGAAATACTCAAGCTGACAAGCCAGCTCCAGAGAGAGGAGTGACTCTGGGTCCCTCCTGCTGACTCAGTAGCAAAGGCCTTCAGCAGGAAAAGTGGGCCTGGGAAACACTGTGACCCCCAAAAGGAGGTGTGGACATGAGATGGTAGAACAGCCATGGGGGAGGTCACACTGGGGGCTACCCAAGGGAAAAGAAACACCGCGTGTGGTGGGGGGAGGTGGGGAGCCGGAGAGAGGAAGATCAGGATCCTGTCTCAGATGTTCGGAGTCCTCTCGCTGCAGCACAGCACAGCACAGGTGACCCCAGAAGGGGAAGGAGGACCAGGCTGGAAGGGCTGGCAGGACTTTGTTTCTCTGCAACTCATTTTCTTCTCACAGTGTGTATCTCTGTGTCCCTGGTATCCTGCAAATGGGAGGGTTCGGCACTGCGAGTGACTCCACCTGCTGGCCCCCCTGCTGCCTCCTCTCTCTGGCCTGAAATCTTCTGTGCAGCCCCCTGGAGCAGCAGGCATGTTGATGTTCTTCTCGGCTGCTTACGGACAGTTATGCCACTGGAGGAGTCACCTTTACTCCCTGTCATCTAGTGGCCTGAACATCTCCCCCATATATATTGAGACCTTTGAAATTTGAAGGTAAGCCTTTCTCCCCAAACTAAGCCCCCACTTTGCCCTCACTAGCCTTGAGACAGGTAGGTGTGGCCAGATCTCTCTGCAGAGGGGAGGGGCTGTAGGAGGAGGTTGCCTGAGGCAATGGTAAACAATCTAGAGTGGCACAGGACAGCAGATTCCCCTGCCCCAGAGCAAAGATGTGGCAGGAGGGGCCTTGCACGAAGTCTGTGTGAGGCTGGGGCATGATGGACAAAGGGAAAGACCTCCTACCCATTTCTGGTTCCTGATTGAAGTGGAAACCATGGGACACTGGTGGCAAACACAAGGCCTGAAGGCCCTCCACTTTGTTTTATCTGGCCCAGCACCTTGTTTCTACCTGAGCTCCTTGCCCCTAGTTAAGGAGCAGTTACATTTATACAGTCCTAAAATTACATTCGGCCCTCTGAAGGCAACTGGAAGGCTGATGTGGCCCCCGGTGAAAATGAGTTTGACACCCCTGCCACAGGACACAGAAGCATGAGTACCTAAAGGTTAACAGGGCAGTAGGGGGAGGTGCAGACCTGCCAGTCTAGCTTGGGAAGAGGATGGGTTTGGCTGGGGAGCTGAACCCTTCCAGAGTGCATGGAAGCTTGTGCCAAGAGATTTGAACAGAGGGAGAGCAGAGACTAGCCCGTTCTGTTCCTCTGGGATCTGCACACAGATGCCTAGGCCGGAGCGCTTGCGGGACTGTAGTGGGTGCCGGGCCCTGCAGATGGATCCCCTGCATGGCTGGCTGCAGTGGTTGGCAGTGGCCCTGGGCCCCCTGCACAGGAAGGGGCAGAGGCATGGCAATGTGTCGCCAACCCCTTGCACATGGACTCCAGAGAGGGAGCCTGAAGCTGGAGAGCCATCTGCTTAGCAGCCTTGGGCTCCAAAAAGGACAGATAATGGATGGGGAAGGATTTCTGGGCATGGTTTTTGGTTTCAGTCTTTTGGGGAACAAATGGGGTTTTTCTGTGTTTTGTGGGAGAGCAAAGCCTGGAACTGGGAAGTCTCCTGTTCTCCCAAATTGTGCAATACCCTCATAAAGACATTTTTCCTTCCCCACAATCCTTTGTGTTTAGAATATGCCTGTGTTTGGCGGTGGGCAGCAGAACCCCACATTTGTTCAGTAATAGCTTTTCTGTTCATGAGCCTTAACACAACTGACCCTTGACTTTCCTTAACCTGGTCCACCTAAACATGTTCCCCTCAAACAGCAAACCCCACTCTCTGACTTCTCTGTCTTATTCATTCATCCCGCTACTTTCACTCATGGACTCTGTGATGTCAGAGACCCTCCAGGGCTGTGAGGTCCAGAGACCTCCATTTCCTTCTCATATATGAGGTGCCTTCTGGTCCTACTTCACTCTCGTCTTCTGATGGCTCCGATCCCCCCACCTTTCTGCCCCTTTGACCTTTGCCAGGACCCACTTGCCAAACCTTGACCCTGGATCAATCCCACCTTCTCTACTCTCGCACTGCAGCACTATAGAGTTATCTACTGCTTATGACAAATCACCACAAAGCTTAACAGCTTAAAACAGCAAACACTTATTATCTCACACAGTTACTGTGGCTTAGCTGGTGGCTGTGATTCTGGGTCTCTCAGGAGGTCGCAGTGAAGATGGCAGCCAAGGCTGGGGTCATTTGAAGGCTTGACTGGGTCTGGAGGGTCTCCGTCCCAGATGGCTCCGGGCTGCTGTTGACAGGAGGCCTCATCTCCTTGCCATAGGTCCTCTCCAAAGAGACTTTTGAGCATCCTTGTGCCATGGCAGCTTGCTTCTCCCAGGACAGAGCAAAGTCGAGGAAAAAGCCACAAAGTCTTTTGTGACCTAGTTTTGGAAGTCACACACTGACACTTCTGCTACATTCTGTTCCTTAGATGCAAGTCACTAAGTCCAGCCCATACTGAAAGGTAGGGAAATGGGACCACCTTTTACAGAAGGGAGTATCAAATAATTTGTGCACACACTTTAAAACTCCAGCATTTGACTTCATCTTTTCCCTGTCATGACAGCATTCACTATTCTTTCCTGCCCCTTTGACTGCATCCAGATACAACCTGTGAAACCTCAACCCTGGATGAATCTTGTCATTGACCTTCTCTGGTTCTGTGTTTGGGCAGCTGAGCCTTGATGGGGAAAAATCCCACAGACAGGCCATGGGGCCATGCTGACACATTATCTCCAGCTCAGCCAGGCTCTTCCTGCTTCCAGGGCATCTTCCCAAACCCCAGGTGACTCTCACTGCTGTATCTGGGTGGCGCATCCAAAGCCCACCTCTTCCCTCAGTCCCACACACCACCCACCCCTCTCTTCCTCTCAGTGGGCAATTTGCCTGACTCCACTGATGATATAAATCTGTATTATAAACTATATTCCCTCCCTCACATCTTAGGGGCAGAGGAATTTCTCTCCTATTATCCAGTAATAACCGTTCTTGATTCAGTTCCCCATCATTCCAGCAATCTTCCTTGTGGATTCCTAGTAGATTCCACCTCCCATGCCCACCAACTTAGTAAAAACTCATGCTTATTCCAGCCTTTAAAATAAAATCCTCACCCAAGGATATGTTTTTATCGGTTTTAGAGAGAGAGGAAGGGAGAGAGAGAGAGAAGCATTGGTGTGGGAGAGAAAATTTTATCAGTTGCCTCCTGTACTCACCCCAACCAAGGGTTGAACTCATGACCTAGGTGTGTGCCCTCTCCTGGGATTGAACCCACAACCTGTTTTTTTGGTATATGGGACAACGCCCCAACCAACTGAGCTACCTGGGCAGGATATCTGGCCTTTTTTTTTTTTTTTAAGACAAAACAATATAATAATTTATCCTTGGCCCAATCTCTCCCTCTTCCCCATGCCTAGAAGACATGCATAACTCCCCTTCCCAGACTGTCCTATATCTTCTCCACTTCACAGCTGAACTTCTAGAAAGAGTGGTGTGCACTTGTGGTCACTTTTTGCACCATCCACTTCTGAACCTACAGCAACCTGGCCTCCACCTCCGTGGCCTCCATGACACTGTCAATGGCACACGGCCAACAGTGCAAGCCCTGGATTGTCCTGTCTTGTGTGGCCTCTGTGCAGCCCCAAACTCCCTGCTGATACCTCCTTTCCTTTTGGATATACCTCTACCCCTTTCTCCTCTGGCTCTTTACTCCTCTCTGGTGTTTCTGCTTCTTTTGAAAATGTTTTTGGTCTCTTTGAAGGATATCACCAAACTCATGTTATCTTTGCCCTGGCATTCCTCAACTGTACTTCAAGCCCAGTCCTTGTTCAGGAGCTCAGAATCTATGACCCAGCTTCCCTTTGCACTGCTGCCACCTGGATGACCCACATGGACATGGAACTCAACATGCCCCAAAACAGACTGATCACATTTCCTTCGAAATTTGGCATCCTGCTCCACCCACTCACTCAAGCCAGAAGCTGGGAGAACTTCCATCTTTCCCCCCACGTAGCTAATCAATTGCATAATCTTGGAAAACAAAACAATAACAAAAATGGCTGAGACCCTAGGGCAGGGGTTCACAGATGCCTCTGCCATTTCCTGACCTGCTGACACTGCACAGGGCTCCTCCCCTGCCTCATAGCCTGGGTATAGTAACAGCACCTACTTCCTCGCAGTTTGTGCTGATTAAGTGATAAATACAGGTAGTGCCAGAGAGTGGGAGCTCAGCAAAGGCTGGCTCTCTCTCTCTGGCCCTCCTCTCCCCGCCCACAGGGACAGACTGCGCCCTGCCAGAGCTACTCACAGTCTAGTCCCTAGACTGGGGCCGGTTGAGGAAGAAATGTTTGTTATTGGTCTGCTGTGAGTAAGTGCAGAAGTTGAGAGTAAGCCTTTAAAAGCATTTAAAACTGATATAGCAACAGGATAATTTTACACTTGTTGAACTTAATAATTTAAAATTGGTGTTTTGCCTCCATTAGGATGGCTATCAAAAGACCCAAAAATGGCAAGTGTTGGTGAGGATGTGGAGACACTGGAACCCCAGGCCATCTGGGCTGTAGCTGGGATCTCTGCCCAGCATCACAGCTACTCGGAATGGCAGCTGCTGTGGATGGACCTGCCATTCTGCCCATGGCCCTGGGGCTCTGCGTCCCCTCTTCAGGGCACAGCTTGTCCTTTTGTTTGCTATGCCTTTTCCCAGGTCCCACCCACCTAATTCTTGCTTGTCTGTGAAAGGCCAGCTTTTCTGGGAGCCTCTTCTGAAAGTCTAGATATCATTATTTCCACATTGTGTGACTAGGCAGGGGAAAATGAGCCTCCTTTGCATTGAGGCAAATGTAAGAAACTGTGTAAGTAAGAAAGAGGTCAGACACATTAATGGGCCATAGTGGGGAAGCTTTAGGCAAATGGTCCCCTTGAGCTTCCTCAGATGTCTCCTGGAAGGTGTTCTTGCTACTTGCCATGTGTTATTTCCTCCTCCAGATATATTAGCAAACCAGAGCAATCCAGGGGTTCTTCAAAGCTAAGGGTTTGGGGTAGCTAGGCAGGGGGCTGATGTTGGAGAACAGGGCCCAAGGGTGTGAACCCTCCAGGGAACCACAGCCAGAACCCCCACCCCTGTCCCCAACCCACACACACTCCATGGGCTTTCAACCTGGGAGAACAGGGGCTTTGGGCCAGTCTCTAAGGTGCTTCCTGGTGAGCAGAGAGCAGGCCCAGAGGAGCTTGGCATCACCACCCAGCAGCTAGGCTGCTTCCCCAGGCTGGTCCCTCAGTGGCCTTGGGCTCTCTGCTCCGGCCTGCAGGGCAAACACTTGCACTTCCTGCCAGCATGTTTGAGATCCTGCTCTGGGCACCTGGATTCAAACCATGTGCTCAAACCGCAAAGAAGTTTTTATAATTGGCCCAAATTATAACTAAAGACAGAAAGGGGCATCTCCTTTATTTTGTGATGGCTACGAGAAGGGGCAGCGCTGTCCTCAGGCTGCCCTGCCTTCCTGGATGGCTCATTCCCAGCCTCCTGCTGTGTGGGTGGGGGTGTGTGTGTTTTAAAACAACAAAAAATCTTTATTATACATAAACCCAACATAGGAATTAAGAATTATTTATGGTTTCCTGCAATCCTCCCAGGTATAATATGTCAGATTGAAACTGGAAAGTATGTCTGGGATGAAATCCTACTTGAAACAGTTTCTTGTGGTTCATATATTAATGACTGATGACTGGTGGGTTTACACAAACAAAATGAATATTATAATTTTGTGGGTAAGCAAATAAATTACTTTTTATAGGATTTAGGCACTTTCCATGGAAGCTTTGATCTATCCAAAGAAGTGCTTATGCATACAGGTTATTAAATTGCCAACTTGCAACTCTTGAGTCCTGGTAGTTAGATTAAACAGGAGGCAGACTTCCTGCTTAAATGGGGATATGTGAAATGCTTGATAAGTAGAAAGACTCTTTTTTGACATTTTTAAGCCAGCTGAGCACCTTGAAAATTCGAGATTTGATTTCCATACAAGGGAATGGACCTTTCCCCAGGCCACCAAGGGCCTGATGGGGATTATGGAGGACAATGGCGTGTTAGAGATGGCCAGCATTGTGTGTTGGCCACACAGAAGGTCTCCCCGGCTGTGCCAGCCCCTGTGTTTGGTGAGCTTTCTGCTGATTTTAAATTGTTCCAAGGTAAGAGTGGTACTTTGGAGTCTTCCTAGCTCTGGAACATGACATTACTGATAACTGAAAAGACTCCCACTGGAAAACTATCAAAGTGGATGGGCTGCATTTGCATAAATACCTAAACAAACCCACCAGAGGGCTGTATGGTGAGAGACAAATTCTTTGAATTTGAGGCAAAGATAAGCCAGTTACAGAGACAGGGCTGGGATTCACAGGAAATGTTCTCCAAAGGAGTTGTCACTGGCACAAACCCTATGAGGAGAGAGAGGCTGTGGAGAAGGAGCCTGAGTCAGGTGCTAAATGCAGCTCCCATTTCAGCAAAGCAGGCCTTGCTTGGGCCAGTCCCCCTTGCCCCAGTGAAATGGGGCTTTTCATTGAGGTTACTGTGGAAGGCATGGGAGTCACTTTTCAGATCTGGGGTACTTGGTCTTTCTTTGATGAAGGGAGGTATATGGGGCACTGGCCTCGGGGCTCTGGATGTGGGTGGGAAGTTCCCAGCATGGGCCCCTCAGGCCCAGCCTGAGGGTTTTGAGGAAGGGGAATGTGGAAGCTGCCGCCTGTCTCTGTCCCCAGGCACAGGTATCATTCAGCTGCAGGCCTTCAGAGCACCCACATCTGGTCAGGAACCCATTATGTGCGGTGAGAAGTTGGGGGCCTATAATTTAATTTTTCTACCCTTACTTGATTCCAATGTTGTCTACAGTAAGTTGGATCTAATTTTTTCAAAAAGGGTGGGAATGTCTGTGTGCAGTGTGGATAGAGGATGGCTGGTCTGACCAGGCCTGGGCGGGGGGGGGGGGTGGGGGGGCGTCAGGTGTGCCGTGACCAGGAAGGCTGTATTACTGCTGAGCTGAACTAGGCAGTGGATCCAAAGGGATGTGGAGAAAAAGTGCTCAGGGATCTGGACACTTCATTTTTATTCGCAAATATGTAAACACATATTCAAGCTGGTTGCTGCCCCGAGGGCTCTGGCATGTAGTCAGCCCATCCCCTGGGTGCTGGTGCTGGGGCGCCTCAGCTTTATAGCATTTGGAAGGCAACTTGATTGGCTCAGGCCATGGACATTGCTGATGCTGGAAAATTATTTTCTCTTGGACTGAAGCCCTCCTTTGCTTGTTGAGAAAAGGAGTTTGTTCTAGCTGAGTGCCGGCAGGAGATACATGGTTCCTGTTCTTTTGGATGCCTCCAGGCGCCCAGCACAGACCTCTGTGGGTCTTTGGTGGATATAAGCAACAACTCCGGCCTTGGCTCAAGTGTTACCTCCTTAGGGAGCCTTTCCCTGACTAGTCTTCCTAAAAACAAACTGACAAACAACCCTGAAACAAACAGGCAAACCAACATAAATGGCCTATTTCGTTAATATTGCTTAAGTCTCCCTGCAAATAGTTTCTTCTTTGCTTGTTTATTGTCTTTGTGGCACTAGACGTGAGCTCCGTGAGAGCAGGGTCCTTGTCTGCATACTCCCTGCTCTATCATCGGCACCTAAACAGTGCCAGAAATACAGCAGGTGCTTTGAAAAACGATGGAGTGAGTGCATGTGCTTTAACACGTACGCCAGATTTGTTTTCGTCATGTTGGTAAGACACAGAAATGACTGTCATGAAGGAAGAAGTCTACACTCACAGGTCCCTAGAGACAGAGAGACAGGCTAGTAGGCCAGGACAAGCAGAATAGGGAAACTGAGAGAGATAGTTAAACAGAGGTTTGTAGCCATCTAGTAAATTCTATTTTCCCGAAACCAAAGACCCTTAAGAGTAGATGGTTTGCACTTCTCCACAACCAGAAGGTAAATAGCATAAATCATTCTACTCAGGGAGAAAGATAGCAGATATCCACTTAGTGCCATTTGCCAACCACACCCAAGGACAGATGAAGTTAAGGGAATACATTTCATTTTGGTGTGTTCATCAGCACGAAGCTGATGAATATTCTACTGAGATCCTCCCCTAAGACATCCCTTAACCACCCCAGCCTTTAAAAACCCTCAAAATGAAGGTGGCTGTGCATATTCCCCTCCCAGGAGCAGGCCTGAGCCTTTCCCTTCCCCCTCTTCTTCCCTCACAGATATGCATCTCCTAAACTCTAAGGGCCCCCACAAGGCTTGCACCCAGAGAGCAGTGGCAGTGGCAGCTCGTCCTGGGCTAACCTCCTGAACCGTCTCCAAGGCCCACTTTTCTCTGACTTCCCAGGGAGCTAATGCAGCCCTGCCTAGGCTCATATTCCCACTTAGTCCCTCTCCTGTTGCTTCTTCTTGAAGCCCTTCCTTGTTTCACTGTCCGCAGGCTTTAATAAATGTATCCTCTAAAAATCACCTGGACTCATGTTGTGAAATCCTTCCTGCACAAAGTCATGAACCCACACACTATGCTCAGGACCAGGTCCCCTTTCGGGTAACAACGGGAGGCACGGCACACCACACAGGCCTACACAGGGAGTCCACATAGATGAAGATGAACCTGCAAAGAATTTTCAGAAAGAGCAGCCATCTCTTTCTGAAAATTCTTTGCAGGTTCATCTTCATCACATTTGAGGCAAACCAAGAAAATACTAAGATATAGAAGCCCAGGCAAGATGGCGCCTCAGAAGAAAGAACATTATCAACTGTCTCAGAGCTTCAGAGAGGTCAGGTGAGAAGAGGGATGGGAGACATTCACTGGACTTGTTGCCATGGTGGCCGTGGCAGGGTGGAGGTACACCACTCAGATCGCCCTTCAAGAGAGAACCTGCACCAAGGAGTGCAGTTACTGGCGGCCTCTCCCTGGGGGTGCCTTCAGGATCTGCCTCCAAGTTTGAGCAGGGCCATGTTCCCCCTGGAAAGCCCTCAGCCAGCGACCAGGCTGAGTGGTAATATAAGGGCTCACAATTCTGGCCAGTGTGGGTAAACTTTGCATTATAGCTCCATAGGAGCTGCCCAGACATTCTCAGAACTGCCTGCAGCCCATTGAGCTTCCTATCCTAGTCTTTCCCCACCTCTCTTCTTTATGGGGGACAGATCTGCACTGCAAGGCTCCCTCACCTCCTCTTCCTTTCCACTGTATCTTCCACAGGTGTTACCCAATGAATCTCGTGTACCTCTAAGTCCACCTTTGAGTTGGCTTCCAGGAGGACCTGAATTGATATGGTGGCCATTGATGATTCAGTGAGAGATGTTTAGGTAGAATTATGAGGCTGGAAGCCAGTGTAGGGTGAATTAACAGTAGAAAGTGATGAGATAGAGCCCAAGAGTATGAATGATCCCTTTGAGGAGGCTCAGATGGACCAAATGCTTTTGGTCACTTGAAAACCAAAACATCTTGTAAGTATCCTGTAGTCCTCAGAAGGAGGTGAGCACTATATATAAGAAAACCAAATAATGATGAATCATTTTCTCTTTTGTGGGTGTGAGTTTCTCAAAGCTATATATTTTTTTATGTATTTGCACAAGAGAAAACCCAAGAAAAGCAGATTGATTAGCATTGCCTCCACCTTTCCATTCATTGGATAGTCATCAACTTCTTAATTTTTTTGACACTCTTTCCAGATAATACAAAAGCTGTTTGAAAGTTCTTTAGTATGTAAACAAGTTAATAAGGTGCTGAAATCAGCACTTTTCAGAAAAAGATAAACTTAAGAGTGTTTTCTCCAACAAACACTAACTAAAGGAAGTTCTGGGCTGCACTTCAGCTAGTAGGGGCAGTCTTAGAAGCAATAGGATTGATCAACAATGAAAGTAAAAGTATGGGCATAAATGTAAGCAGAATTATCTTTATAAAACAACAAACAACAATGCCTTGTGGGTGTTTAAAAAAGATAAAATATAACAAAAAGAGTACTTAAGTTGGGAGGGGAGGCTCAGAGTTAAAATGTTCAAGGTCCTTGCATTGTTTGGGAAGAGGGTAAAAACATTGATTACCCACAGGGTTGATGTTCTTAGTATGCATACTAAAATGTTTAGGAAACCAAAATAAGGAAACTAGAGCGTTCAGCTTTTACTCAAGGAGTGAGAAAAAGAGAAATACTGCAAATACTCCACTGTTTCCAAGGCATGGCCTGGGTTCTTTCCCAGAGTATGCACCTGCCACATGGACTGCTGGGCCAGGGTGGCCAAGGGGTGGCCAAGGGGTGGCCAAGGAGCAGCAGACACAGAGCTGGGATGTCTACACTGTTGCGGGTGAGGCATCCTCAGTGAGTAATGGAGCCATGGGCAGGTAGGGAAAGAGGGCAGGCTATAAGCTGGGGCCTCCACTTGTAATCTCAGCCGGGATCCCACAAGTGTTAGGAAAGGAAGTGGGAAGGAAGGAAGGAAGGATGAAAGGAACGAGAGCCCTCTAAAAGTGGCAACTCTGAACAACCACCCATTCTGACTGGAATGGAATTGGCAGGGTTGGCTGTTGGTTGAGAGCCACCAGGCAGGAGGAGGTTCATGGGCATGTGACATCCTGGGAACTCCCAGGCACTTCTGACTCCCAGGTGCAAATGTAGGAAATCCAGTCTCTCTGGCCTCAGGTTAGGAAAACTCGAGGGCACAACTTACACTCCAGAGGCCCCTGCAGGATCAGGCTGAACATGCATCCACCTAAAGCAGCCTGAAATCACACCCTTGCTTGGCCTTCTCCTTTTCCCTCCAGCTCCCCTGGTGGCACTTCTTTAATATACCACATATAGAGCAACACTTGTCTCGAGGCTGCTTCTGAGGACCAAACCTAGACCCAGGCAATTCATGAGCAAAGCATGGTGTGTGTGTGTGTGTGTGTGTGTTTGCTGTGTGGTATACGTGGTGTGTGTGGTGTGTGCCTGTGTTTGGTACATGTGGTATATACATGTGTGTGG
Organism: Desmodus rotundus; assembly: GCF_022682495.2. NCBI lineage: Eukaryota > Metazoa > Chordata > Mammalia > Chiroptera > Phyllostomidae > Desmodus > Desmodus rotundus. The sequence continues at coordinate 78,758,494 of NC_071387.1, forward strand.
TATGTTTCTGTGTTGTATGTATTGTATTTATGTGGTGGGTGTGTTATGTGTCATGCTTATGTGGTGTGTGGCATTTATGTGGTGTGTATGTTTGTGTGGTGAGTGGTGTGTGTGCAGAGTGTGTATATTTATATGGTGTGGAGCATTTATGTGGTATGTACGAGGTCTGTCAGGAAAAAATCCAACCATTGTTAATGTAATGAGAATGGTTTGTGTGACATCAGTGTAACCTGGCAGCCAAGGAGAGTGGACTGGAATGTGCATGTGTGAACAAGGATGACTTCACTGTCCTAATCAGTGGGGGTGGTAGACGCCATTGAGTGAGCGTGTGTACTGTGTGGCTGTTGCATTCAAAATGACTGAGCATGTAGAGCAACAAATCTGCATCAAATTTTGTGTTAAGCTTGAACATTTCTCCACAGAAACTATTCAGATGATTCAGAAGGCCACAGCTATGGGCAACTGGTGATTGGCAGCTCCATCAGGACAACACACCTGCTCATGATCATGTCTTGTGCAGTTTTTTTGTGATTTGATAATCACCCAGGTAACTCAGGCCCCCTACAGTCCAAAGTTGGCACCCTGTGAGTTCTGGCATTTCCTAAAACTAAAATCACCTTTGAAAGGGGAGAGATTTCAAGCTCTCCATGAGATTCAAGAAAATAGGACAGGGCAGCTGATGGTGATTGGGAGAACTGTGTGAGGTCCCAGGGGGCTTAATTTGAAGGGGACTGAGATGTCGTTGTCCTGTGTACAGTGTTTCTTGTATCTTGTATTTTCTTCAATGAATGTCTCTACTTCTCCCATTACATGGCTGGATACCTTCTGGACAGACCTTGTATGTTTGTGTGGTTTGTGGTGTGGTGTGGTGTGTGTATGTGATATATATGTGTGTGCTATATGTGTTCCTAAGTCCAGAATATGAGGTGGAAGGAGACGGGCTGACCCTACCAGTCATTGCTGAGTACGTCCTGTCCATTGTGCGTCGTCCTAAGCACTCTCCCTCTCTTCCTCTCCCCCCAGTTCTGCCGGAGGCGCACTCTCACAGCACTGCTGGCAGTTCCCGGGCCAGTTGGTAGATAGACCCACATGATCATTTTTAAATTTCAGCTCTCATACAAGATGACTGATGAAAATATCAATGAAAACAAAATGAAAAAGCTTAACAATAATGAAAATTGTTGACAGGAGTCAAATTATCTTGACAAAATTTCAATTGGCACAAGTTTGACTTGGGTTAATAATGTTAAAGGATTCTATGTGGAGTCATGTGTGTGGTGGGCTTCTGATATTTTGAAATCTCTCCCCTTTCAAAGGTGATTTTAGTTTTAGGAAATGCCAGAACTCGCAGGGCACCAACTCTGGGCTGCAGGGGGCCTGAGTCACCTGGGTGATTATTAAATCACCACAAAAAACTGCACGAGACATGATTCATGAGCAGGTGTATTGTCCTAATGGAGCTGCCAATCACCAGTTGCCCATAGCTGTGGCCTTATGAATCATCCAAATAGTTTCTGCGGGGGAATGTCAAGCTTAACACAAAATTTGATGCAGACTTGTTGCTCTACTTGTTGCTCAGTGTCAATTCATGCTCTTCCTAGTAATTGCCTCCATTCCACTTCTCTACCACTTTCAGTCCATGAGATTCAGAGGGGGCTACCCACCCAGCAGGGGGCAGAAGTAACATGTGACCCAGGCTCTTCCTGTAGGACTTGGAGCTGGAAGCAGGTGAGCTGGAGCTTCCGCTGCTGTTTTGCCACTTCAAGCAGCCTGAGAGTGAAGCCAGCTTTTGGGAGAGAGAACTGAATGGTGAGAGGGAGGCGCTGGGCCTGGGTGATTTCCACTGAGCTTCTTTATCAAACCACTACTGAAATCAGCCTTACACTAGCTATGTCCCTTTTTCCTTAGGCCAGTTTGTATCATTTGCACCAAAAGAGTTCTACCAGATGCAGCAGATTTCTCTAGAAGAATTAAGAAGTGAAAGACTTGAAACCACTGCAATGGTTTAGGAATTAGCTCAGTAGTACATTGGAAATAAGGAGGTAGAGTCAAGATATATTAGACTTGGTTACTGTGTAAATGTAGTGAAAGAAATGAGCATCTAAAAGAAATATGGTGATCAGATTTGGGTATTAAGGTCCGTGATTGACAGTAAAATGATTGAGTTTGGAGTTAAATATAGGAGAAGGATGAGGGTAGAGTTGAAGATAAAGAATTCCATTTTGGACAGAAGTGTGAAGCATCCATAGATCATCCGAGGAGGTATGGACACACCAGAGCAACGGGGTTGTGCATCCGAAACTGAGAAGAGAGGTCAAGGGTTGTGCTGAAGATTTGTGAACACCCACATACAGATTAGTTAGAAGCATGAAAGTGAATGGTGAGCATGTGGTGTGATACTATTCCTAGATTGAAGGCAGCATCCTAGGAAACGTGAAGGACAAGCTGAGAAGTGGGAGCCCACCTAACTGACCAAGAAATCACTGGACAGAAGTGCAAGGACAGGCAGGAACACAGCCTTCGGGTAGCAGAGCAAAACAGTCAGGGAGTGATTTGCTGTGTGATGTGAGGAGACAGGGCACCTCATCCCATCTAGGAGAGCAAAATGGATTCTTTCCTGAATACATTCAGACTGATCAGGCAGATTTTAAATAACCTATGTCCCTGACTTCCCTTCATCCATTCTTCTTACACCTTCTCTTTGCAGTCACCACCACCATCTCCAAAGAATGGGAAGACAAAATACTGAGACAGGGACTCCGACCAGGGAAGGAGATGCTCTGGGGTTGCACAGTGCACACTAATCTACCCCTGTTTATGAAGCCACTAGACTACAGACCAATAGTTAGTAGCACTTTATAGGTAGTGCTTCTGTTCACTTCTAGAAAGCAATTTATATTTTAAAAAATTGATGTGAAGTTACTAAATACACCTGAGAGTTAGACTGTCTCTGTAAATAAATGCTGATACTACAATAACCCTCACCAGAAAAATAGAAAAGTTCATCCTGAGAAGGAGAAAGCCACTCTTTCTTGGATTGACAGACACCCGGGGGTTGTTGAACGTATGGTTATACTGTATGCACAGATTCCGGCAGGAGGGATGGAATCTCCCATGAGGATGCTTTCACGTCTTATTTAATACTGAAGCAGGGTGCAGCCAAGAGGAGGGCCCCAGGAAGGGATTTATAATGGGGTCCAGGACTCGGGGTGTCCAGGAAATATTAGAAAAATGTATGTAGGATGTCTTCACCCCCACAGGCCTGAGCCAAGGGGGATGGGACACATGGAACAGGGCCATTCAGAGTTGTTTTGGGTAGCAAGAGCTTTGCAGCTAACCCCTGGCACAGTCATTTAACATATCTATAACCTTTAACTGGTTTCATGGATGTGTTAAGTAGCTGTGGCCATGCTTTGAGCCAGGGGGATGGGACCAAATTCCACCCGGGATGGGACTAGGAAGTAACTCCCCCTGGTTACAGGGCCTGCGTGAGAGCGTGGAGATGATTGGCTCCATGCCATGGGGCCACACCTGCCCAGACTTACTATGGCAGCCCAGTAAAGCTGGAAGAATACAGGGATGCTGGCAGGTGTAGCTGACTGTAGGAGGAGTCAGAAATGGGGCTGCAAAGGAAGATGGGCACTGGGATTTAAACCTAGGCCTGGCAGCCATAGAAGGAGAAGAGACCACACGGCTTCAAAGTAGTGGGGAGGACCACAAGGTTTTAGGAGAGGAGAAGAGACCACACGGCTTCAAAGTAGTGGGGAGGACCACAAGGTTTTAGGAGAGAAGGAGAGACCACACGGCTTCAAAGTAGTGGGGAGGACCACAAGGTTTTAGGAGAGAAGAAGAGACCACGCGGCTCTGAAGTAAATGGGAGAACCACCAGGCTCTGAAGCAAGTAGATAGATAGAGGTCCATGTGGTTCTGAAGTGGGGAAAAGAGACCCCGCGATTCTGAGGGAAAGGAAGAGGACCACGAGGTTTTGGAGTGCTTCTTCTTGCCACGCGGCTTAGGCAGCAGGAGAGACTTTGCAGCCATAGAGAAAGGGGAGAGAGGACTCTTGCTGGTGGGCCATGAGAAGGTGCCACACGGCTTTGGATTAACTGGAGATTGCAGCAGCCACACAGCGGATGGTGCCAGGAGCCTGAATCACGGACTTCTACATCTTTTCCTGAGACACGGTACCCCGGACTGGGCACAGGGAGAGGGAAGGACTGTGCATCTGTGGGTATTCTAGAGGACTTTAGTATCTTATTGAAGACATTAGGCCATTACTCTAAGTCTGTGTAACTTTTAAATAAACAATTCCTTTCCTTTTCACCAGTCTCTGGCATTGAGAGACGTCCTTCCTCTGGCGGCGGGCATTGCGAACCTAGCAGGTGGAGGCGTGGGGGAAGGAACCTCCAGAAACAGAAAGGCGGAATCCTTTCTGTAATAATTTATCGTGAAGGAACCACCCCTGCCTTGCTCTGTAACAATACTTGTATATTTCACACACCCCTGATTTCTTGTTCTGCACCCAGAGGAGATGGGGGCAAATCTTGCAGTCTCTATTTGAGGCAGACACCCCCTCATTCCTGCCCCAGCCCCATTTGACTGGGTAACAGAGTGTGTGCCCTGGGCTAGATACAAGCTCAGTGTTGAGAATCTCAGTGCTCCAGTTTGAATTAAACTGATTTTTTTCAAAGCATCAGTTTGGTCATAAATCTGTGGATGGTTTCTGAAAAAGCCCCACAAGAAGCTGGGAACTGTGAGTGATGGCAGAGTTTGCTTCTGGGTGAGGAGGACAACTACATGCTCTTTTGTGCCCTTTCAATGTCATAGCATTGGTCTATACAGAAAAATTAATTAAATTATATAAAAAAGCAATAGCACCTCTAGTAGGATATGTATTCCAGGAAGAAGAAGAAGATGAAGAAGAAGGAGGAAAAAAAAAAAAAAAGCACAAGTATTATATAATGCACCCGATAAGTCCACAGAAATGAAATCCCGGGATTCACTAGAGCAAACGCTGGTCAGATGGTCGCTGTTTACTGTCATCTCCAAGTCTCTGCCCATTTTAGCCAAGTCATAGTAGGGCAGGTGGGGAGGAATCACCCTAATTCTTATGCAGGAAGTGGAGGCCAGGAACCCTTATGGTTTGCAGGTCCTGGAAGGGGGACTGCTGACTTGTGATTTCCCACCCACTAATTAATAATAGAAATCCCACCACTCCCAGGACAAAGGCAGCTCAGACAAGGCCTCATTCACATGCAAAGGAAGTGGCCAGACACTAATGCTTGGCAGGGCTGGGGATGGGAGGGCAAGTGGGGGTATGGAGGGCCCTAAGGAGCCTGTGTTAGTAAGAAAGGGAGGAGAATGTCACAAGTCTGCCTTTGGGTTAGGACACCTGTGGTGTCTCCAGGATGCTGCCAAGCAACAGCAGGGTAGAGGAGACTGTCAGGTGAGAATCAGAGGGAGCCAAAGGTAGAGACTGTTCTATCTTGTCCATGCCCATAAACTCAGATGGCTAATTCATTAAAGGCAGGTAGAAGAGCAAGGGGGACCCTGAGGAATTCCAGATCAAACCCCATCTGATGTCCACCTGCCCCATCTACTTAGTTAACAGATGGTCTTTGCCACCTGGTCCCCAGACAAAGCTGGCGCAGTGGGTCATTCCATGCTGGTCAGCTTTCAGCAGAGAAGCACTGCTATAATGGAGAAACAGACTCTGGCAGACAGCCTGGCTGGGAATTGCCTCTGCTGCTCAGGAGCTGTGTCCCCCTCTGTACCTCAGTTTCTTTTTCTATAAACAGAGATGATAATAATACCCAGTGTATTGGGCAGTTACATGAGAAAATCTACTTGAAATATTCAACAAATGACACATGGCAAGTCCTCAGTAAATGTGAGCCCATGCCCTTGGAGCCCAAGCGCTCTGGGCCTGCTCACCAGAGGAAATATGAGATTTACAACTGTTGAGGTGTCTGTGTTTTAAGTGCTCTGAGGGGAAGCAATGTGGAAAATGGATTAGGGAGGGAGGAGGCTGAAGCTTAGGAATCCAAGGAGAAGTCTGCAGGCATCCTGATGGGAGGTAGAGGGGTGGGAACTGGGGCCCTAGGCAGTGGGACTTGGGAAATATTTTGGAGACAGTTCTCTCTAGGACTTGATAACAGGCTGGAACCAGAGACTTGGTGGAGAGCGCCTGCTTTGATGGCGAGAGGAAGGTGGAAAGTAGGGAAGGCAGCTGTAGGGAAGATCTTGGGTGTGTGGACAGGAGACTTGTGGCTGGGGACTTGAGGCAGAAGCAGCAGGCCCAGAGGTGGCAATGAGTACAGGGGTGGAGTTCAGACTGGAGGTGGAGTATTTTATGCTTGAAGGGGACCTACTTCCCAACGTAGCTGGCCCCAGACTAGGTGCAGTGTGGTGAGGTATTAAGCCTGAGTTCCTCCATGGGCCAGCAGCTTCACGGCTGTGTGGTGTGCCCGGCGGTGCCGCCCAGTCATTGGCTGACAGCGAGCCTGGCCAGGCTGTCCCTGTAGCTGAGCTCCCTTCCTTCCTCACCAGCCTCAGTTGGAGCTCCCACTCCGCCCACCTCCCTGTGCCTCCGCCCTCTTGCTTCCCAGAAGCTCAGTAAGACATGCTGGGGATCCAGGCTGAGGCTGGTTTCCCAGCGGGCCGCCGGCCAGACCGCAGGAACCACAGAAGTTCACACCCGGCAGCCGCGTGAAGGCAGTGGCCAGGAAGGGACTGGAGCCGGCAGCGGGGGAGGGGACCCAATCGGCCCAATCCCACCAGGCCCCCGGCAGCGGGCGGATAGGCTCGCTTTGGCAACCCAAATTCTGACCCCGAGGGGTCTGCACGCGGAGTCCATTGCGGGGTGTGAGCCGCTAGCTAGGGTGCGCACGTACCCGAAGAATTCGCGCACCCCCTGCACTGAATTCTCCCGCCCCGCCCTGCCCATCGCAATCTGGGTATACCACTGCTAGTCCAGGATGCGCCCCCGCCTGCCCTACCCCAGGCAAACTCCCCGCGTCGTATCCCAGATCCAAGGGTTGGGGATTATCACAGCTCCAAGCGCCTGAAACTAGAGAGAGGCAAAACCCCACAAAAAGCAGCACCTCCACCTTCCTGGCCTCCGTCTTCAGGCAAACCCCTGGGCCTGGTGAGAGCCGCAGCCCACCCAGCGCTACCTGCTCACCCAGAGACTTGGGGACTTTCCTGAGGTTTGCGGCTAATGGCAGATTATCCGCCTTCGAGGTGCAAAACCCTGGAGTTTGCTTTCATGTTTTCCATCAATACAGCCTGAGCGTAATTTCATTAGCTTTTTTTCTTTCCCCAAAGGGAGAAAGTGACCCTGATTCGGAGAAGCAAATTGCTGCTGGGGGGGTGGGGGGGGGGGGTGTTTGGCAGCGGTGAATCTCCAGCCAAGGTTTGGTGGCACCTCGGAGGGGTTTCCAGCCACGATTCTCAGCAGCGGCGGTTGGCCTTCTGGAAACTCACCGAGTAATGTTCAGGGAAGCTTTACTTTATTGGAAGCACTTTCTACCTGTACACGCTCTCTAATATTGGCGGACCCAGGAGGTGGACTCCCTGATGGCCGCGCTCCTGAAGACCTGCGTCCAGGGCGGAGCAGCAACGTGGCTGGCTCCTGCTGGAGAACAACATCCCACAGAGTAACCTGCGAGGGAGGCAAGCCCGAACAGCCTCCCACCCTGCCCCTGACTCTGGGGTTGTCAGGGCCAGAATCAGGCGGGAAATCTCTGCGTGTCGCTGCTGGGTATCCCCCGACACTTTGGCCTCTAGGTCTGGCTCGCTCTCTCTTTCCTTTTGTCTCCATCTCCCACCCCTCCATCTTGGAGGTTAGGTTGTTTATATTTGGCCAATCCCAAACACTAACTTCTCTACTAGGCCCACATTCCTGCACATCTGGGGTTTTAAAAGCCAAGAGAGGTTGGTTGGAGGAAGTGATATTCTGGCTTTCCCATTCTTTCAGGCCTGGTCACCAACCTACTCCCAGAATTTGGGGTTGGCCTTTCTGATCATTCCAGCCGAAAGCATGTTTCCTCTCCCTTTTGGACTCTGTAAGCTACCTTGTTTCCAGCACTCAGAGAACACCCATTTGTACCTGCATTCCTTGGTGGGTCTTGTTCCCTTCTTCACATGCCCTCCAAGGGGACACTAAGTTTCCTGAGGAGACCCATTTGTCCATCCCAACATTCCTCAGCACACTGTTACGCCCTGAAGACTGCAGGAGCTGTTGCGCCTTTCAGGACAATGTGGCAGTTCTGGGCCATTGCAGGAGGTAAACGGCACCTCTGCAAGGACTCCACAGATTGGCTGGTATTACCTTTTTCTGGCAGGTCACTGAATTGTTGCCAGAGATAACTTTACCTGGTCATCTGGCTTCTGGAGTGTCCCAGGTATTCAGTGCTCCTTCCCACCTTGCTCAGCTTGCTGAACTTTGCTGATGGGATTTCCCCACCTGAGTGGAACAGGATAATGAGGGATCTACTAAAACAGGAATTGGGGGAATTAAGAGGTCTGAGTATGATGCAGTGTTTGGGGAGAGGGACTGAGGAGGGAAGCTATTAGGTTGCTGCACAGGACATTAGAGCTCCATGAAGTTTGTGAACTGGATGCATAAGGAGAAGGGATGGACTCAGGAAGGTCAGTGACTGACCTAGAAGGAACCTGGAGCATTGCCCGGCAGGCCACAATGGGGAGATAGGGCAGTGAGTCTCCCACAATGGGGAGAAAGACACAGTCCACTATTGGAAGCACAGTGAAGATGCTGGCAGGTGAACAGGGCAGGTGGAATCTGATCACATGAGATCAGAGGTTCTTATGGAATACATGTTGGCACTTTGTTTTGAAAAATTAAGATTTTTTGTTCTTATCAATGCTTTTATAATAGTTTTAGGAAAGAAAAAATGTTAATTAGCTATTATGAGCCTTCTTTTTTTTATATATTTATTGATTATGCTATTACAGTTGTCCTATTTCCACCCCTTCACTCAACTCCATCCCGCCCACCCCCTCCCTCCCACATTCGCCCCCTATAGTTCATGTCCATGGGTCATACTTATAAGTTCTTTGGCTTCTACATTTCCTACACTATTCTTACCCTCCCCCTGTCTATTTTCCACCTATCATTTATGCTATTTATTCTCTGTACCTTTCCCCCCTCTCTCCCCCTCCCAATCCCCTATTGATAACCCTCCATGTGATCTCCATTTCTGTGGTTCTGTTCCTGTTCTAGTTGTTTGCTTAGTTTGCTTTTGTTTTGGTTTTAGGTGTGGTTGTTTATAACTGTGAGTTTGCTGTCATTTTTACTGTTCATATTTTTTTATCTTCTTTTTCTTAGATAAGTCCCTTTAACATTTCATATAATAATGGCTTGGTGATGATGAACTTCTTTAACTTGACCTTATCCGAGAAGCACTTTATCTGCCCTTTCATTCTAAATGATAGCTTTGCTGGATACAGTAATCTTGGATGTAGGCCCTTGCCTTTCATGACTTGGAATACTTCTTGCCAGTCCCTTCTTGCCTGTAAGGTCTCTTTGAAGAAATCAGCTGACAGTCTTATGGGAACCCCTTTGTAGGTAACTGTCTCCTTTTCTCTTGCTGTTTCTAAGATTCTCTCCTTCTTTTAATCTTGGCTAATGTAATTATGATGTGCCTTGGTGTGTTCCTCCTTGGGTCCAGCTTCTTTGGGACTCTCTGAGCTTCCTGGACTTCCCGGAAGTCTATTTCCTTTGCCAGGCTGGGGAAGTTCTCCTTCATTATTTGCTCAAATAAGTTTTCAATTTTTTGTTCTTCCTCTTCTCCTTCTGGCACTCCTATAATTCGGATGTTGGAATGTTTCAAGATGTCCTGGAGGTTCCTAAGCCTCTCCTCATTTTTCTGAATTCTTGTTTCTTCATTCTTTTCTGGTTGGATGTTTCTTTCTTCCTTGTGGTCCACACCATTGATTTGAGTCCCAGTTTCCTTCGCATCAGTATTGGTTCCCTGTACATTTTCCTTTGTTTCTCTTAGCATAGGCTTCATTTTTTCATCTACTTTTCGAACAGATTCAACGAATTCTGTGAGCGTCTTGATAACCAGTGTTTTGAACTGTGCATCCGATAGGTTGGCTATCTCTTCCTTGCTTAGTTGTATTTTTTCTGGAGCTTTGAAGTGTTCTGTCATTTGGGCCATTTTTTTTTTTTTTGTCTTGGCGCATCTGTTACTTAAAGGGGCGGAGCCTTAGGTGTTCACAGGGGGCGGGGTAAGGCTGGTAGTTGCGCTGTGACGCTGTACATGGGGGAGGGGCCGAGAGGGAGCAATGGCGCCTGCTCCACTCTCCACCGGATTTCAGCCACTCCCTCAGCTATCCACAATCAAATTGGGCCCCTCTGGTGCTGGTTCCCGAGTGGGTGGGCTTGTGCACACTCTAGGCCCCTGTGGGTCTCTCCAACGACCTCTCCTGTGAGGCTGGGAGTCTCTCCTGCTGCTGCCCCAACCCCCATGGGCGTTTTCAATCAGAGGTTTGAGGTTTTATTTCCCCGCGCTGGAGCCCTGGGTTATGCGGTCTGCTTTGCTCCCCACTGTTCTTCCCGGTTTATCTGTGCGCGAGTGTGGGGCCACGGGGTGCTACCCGCCTCTCTGCCTGCCCCGTTCTCCGCCACTCTGAGTCTGGCCCTCTGGGTTTATCTGTGCACAAATGCGGGGCTGCAGGGTCTGTAGTGGTCAGACTGCCTGCCCCGTTTGTCCCACACTCCGCCAGTCTCGGTCCCGCCACGAATGCGAGTCCTCTCCGCCCCAGTGCCCGTCTCTGCCCCTCCTACCAGTCTGGATGTATGTTTCTTTTTTATCTACTTGGTGTCGGACTTCCTTGCCGTTCGATTTTCTGTCAGTTCTGGTTGTGCGAGGAGGCGCAGTGTGTCTACCTACGCCGCCATCTTGGTTCTCCATGAGCCTTCTTTTGAAGTCTATCTTTCAGTCCAGAAGCATTCAAACAAGTAAAATCCAGTTAAAAGATTGTTTGTGGGGGGGCACTAATTCATATTTTAGTTTGACAAGAGGACTTACTATAGTTTCCCTAGAAACATACAAGAAATTCGGAGATGCATACTTTCTCCCCTGTTTAGATAAGCTAAAAGAATACAGAGTGAGTTTCAGGTATTTCTTTCACTGAGATTGAGGGGCCCATTTAGGAAGCCAAAAAGACATCTGTGAAAGAGGCACTCCTGATTTTTAACTATGAGAGAGCAAAACAAAACCAAGAAGGCCAACAGGACATTATCCATGTCAGTGACAGGAAGGCATCATGCCCAAATAATTAAGACTGGTCTTATATTTGGACATTTAGGGGGTAAATATAACCATCACAATGTGTTAACTGGCCACAAAGCAAATGAAGTCTGTATTGGCAAAGTATAATTAGAGAAACAACGCTATGGTGGATGTTTTCACGGGACCTTAACAACTTTGGGGCCTAAAAAAGAAGAGTGGCTCCAGAGTGAGCTCAGTGGTAGATCTGCTGGTTTCACAGCGGGGCTGAGAGGGGTGCACTTAGCAGACAGAAGGTCAGACAGGTGAGTCCGGGCCACTGACAAGGTCTTAGAAAAAATAGCACATCAAAATTACTGTGAAGCTTCAAACATAAAATTGGGTGCCAGTGCTGAATCTTAGACCTCCTGAACTAGAATATCCTGGGGAATGGACCTGGGCACCTGTGTGGTGACAAGCCTCTGCAGGAGGTCTGACTTGCGTCTTTGGGGCTGGGCACTGTATAGCCTCTGATTGCCAAAGGCAGGGTCAATTTGAATCTTTTCTCTAGGGGCAAAGAGTAAATGCCCAAAGGGCTGTTTTCGTACTGAAAACTTTGCGCCCATGGTTGTTCTTTATCAGAGAAAAAGTGAGCTGTTCTTCCTACTGCCACAAATACCACATGGAACCTGCAACAAAGAGCTGCCCCCTCTCTGAACCCTGCCCCACACAGAGTGCCACAAAGTGGTGAATCGGGTTGCCTTGCCCTGGTAAATACCTAAGGCTCTGTCCCTTACAACTTAACTGGTGTGCTAAGACAGGGACTCAAAGCAGCTCTACCTAATACACAGAAACAAACACAGGGAGGCTGCCAAGTTGGGGAGACAAAGAAATATGGCCCAGCCCTGGCTGGTATGGTTCAGTGGATTGAGGGCTGGTCTGAAAACCAAAAGGTCACTGGTTCGATTCCCATTCCAGGTGCATGCCTGGGTTGTGGGCTGGGTCCCCAGTTAGGGGCATGAGAGAGGCAACTGATCGATGTATCTCTCACACATTGTACATCAATATTTCTCTCCCTCTCTTTCTCCCCCTCTTCCCTCTCTCAAAAAATAAATAAAATCTTAAAAAAAAAGAAATATGGCCCAAATGAAAGAACAGACCCCCCCCCCCCCCCGAAAAAGAACAAAGCAAAAACAGAGATAGCCAACCTATCAGATGCAGAGTTCAAAACATTGGTGAGAAGGATGCTCAGAGAAGTCATTGAGTATGGCGAAAACATAAGGAAAGAAATGAAGGCTACACTAAGTGAAATAAAGAAAAATTCATGGGGAACCAACAGTGAAGGGAAGGGAGCCAGGATTCAAATCAACAATTTTGAACATAAGGAAGAAGTAAGCATTCAACCACACAGAATGAAGAAACAAGAATTTGAAAAAACAAGGAGAGTAGAAGAAGACTCTGAGTTATCTCCAAAAGTGCCAATATCTGAATTATATGGATGCCAGAAGGAGAAAAGCATGGATTTGAAAACTTATTTGAAAAAATACTGAAAGAAAATGTCCCTAATGTGGGGAAGGAAATAAACATACAAGTCCAGGAAGCACAGAGAGTCCCAAACAAGTTGGACACAAAGAATACCACACCAAAACAGATGATAATTAAAATGCCAAAGGTAAAAGATAGAGAATCTTAAGAGCAGCAAGAGAAAGGCAGAGAGTTAGCTACAAAGGAGTTCCCATAAGACTCTCAGCTGATTTCTCAAAAGAAACTTTGCAGGCTAGAAGGGACTGGCAAGAAGTATTCAAAGTGATGAAAAGCAAGGACCCACGTCCAAGATTATTCTATCCAGTAAAGGTATCATTTAGAATGGAAGGGAAGATAAATTGCTTCCCAGACAAGGTAAAGCTGAGGGATTTCATCATCACCAAGCCATTATTACATGAAATGTTAAAGGGACTTATTTAAGAGAGAGAAGATCAAAACTATGAACATTAAAATGACAACAAACTCACAACTATCAACAACTGAATCTAAAAAAGAAAAACAAAACCAAACTAAGCAAACAAGTAGAACAGGAACAGAATCATAGACATGGAGATCATTTGGAGGGTTATCAGCTGGGAGGGGGAAAGAGGAGAACAGGGGAAAAGGTACAGGGATTAAGAAGCATAATTGGTAGGGACCAAATAAACAGGGTGATGTTAAGAATAGTATAGCAAATGGAGAAGCCAAAGAACTTATATGCATGACCCACTGACATGAACTAAGGGGGGAATTGCTGCGTGGAAGGGGGGTACTTGGTGGAGCTGGAAAAACTGGGACAACTGTAATAGCATAATCCATAAAATATACTTAAAAAAGAATTTTAAAACTGAGCAACTCTACAAAGCCCTTGGCTTTCTCATTTTCTGTTGACTGATAAAAAAATTTTATCACCAACTTATCTCTGCAAACTAAGACTCCTTTGCCTGGAACACTTGCACATGTTAATTTACTCAAAGAAGTGGTTTCAGGGCTTTAAGGGAACCCTGAGGAATTCAAATGCAAAAGTCTCTCAATATCTTGCTTCAGTTTCCAATATTAATAACTGTGTTGAGTGCTAGCAGCCAGAAACTGTATCATTGTGAGACAGGATAGTAAGCTAGGAAAACTCCTTGGGGAAAATGCCATAGGGAAACTTCGACAGACAGCTGAACACAGTGGCTGAACAATACACAGCCAGGTACAATAGGTCACCTCTTTAGAAGTAACATCTAGGTCTCAGATGTATTTCAGCTCCAGGCCCACAAAAGCAGCAAAACCAGGTGGGCAACACAAGGATAAGCTTCAGTGAATAATGACCCTCTGCCCTGGCACTGACCAATCATTGGAGACCATGACCTTGAGAAAGCACACCTAAAAAACTGATGAATATTCCTCGGAAACCGTCCCCTGAGACTTCCCCTAGGATATTGCCTATGAGAGAGAGATAACAGCACAAGCCAAAGGACCCAGCTTGTGAATCTTCCCTCTGGGGTGCAGCCCAGGACATTCCCTTTCCCCTCTTACACCTCCGCTTCTTCCCCCACAGGCACACATCTCCTAAGCTCTAAGGCAATGGGCAGCTGGCAGCTTGTCTCGAGCTAATCCCCTGAACCTGTCCCCAACGCCCCCTCTTCTCTGACTTGCCAGTAGGCTAAGGCAGCCCAGACTAAGCTCTCCTGTTGCTTCCTCTATGCTAAGCCTTTCTTTGTTCTACCATTCCCATCTTTAATGAACAGATCCTCATAGTCACCTGGACTGGTGGTGTGAAATCTTTCCTACATGAAGTCAAGAAACACATTACAGCTGGCCCTAGGCAGACCCGCTCAGGGCTAGGCCCTTTGTCTAGTAACAATTACTTCAAAGAGAAGTAAAGAAAACAGAGTGTGGCTAATAGACTCAAAACTTGAATCTGGAAAGTTGTTTTTAGTAATGATCACATCCCTGTGATTTCCAAATTAGTGCTCCATGGAGCCACAGCAATACTACTTGAACCAAAAAGACCTCCATTTTAATTCTTTTACAAAGTTGAACTTCCAATTAAGATAATTGGAATGCTTAGTAAAATGGTTGAACCCCACTGATTTAGTCCATCTCAAATATACAGGGAAAATGAGGCTGAAAGAAGCCCCAGGACTTGCCTGGAGCCACCTGTTTGCTTGGCAGAACCTGGTGGCACACATCAGGAAGGATTCTTTCTGTTGACCCTTCATAGAGTCTGTTCCCAGATTCATCTATGGCTGAACCAAATCTTTCACTGCTCCAGTTTCCCTTCTGGAACATTCTGACTGGCTTCTTTTCATACAGGACCTTGTGCTCTGCTTGGCACACTGTTGCTGCATGACAATTGTTTCACTGGCAACTGTTGGGAAGTAATTTAGTTATTTATTTTATCTTAACTATTTAAAAAAAATTTATTGTTGTTCAATTACAGTTGTCTGCATTTTCTCCCCACCCCTCCACCCCACCCCAGCCAAGCCCACCACCCTCCTCCTCCTTGATTTTGTCCATGTGTCCTTTATAGTAGTTCCTGAAACCCCTCTCCCCACTATCCCCTCCCTACTCCCCTCTGGCTATTGTTAGATTGTTCTTAACTTCAATGTCTCTGGTTATATTTTGTTTGCTTTTTTCTTTTGTTGATTATGGTCCAGTTAAAGTTGAGATCATATGGTATTTGTCCCTCAATGCCTGGCTTATTTCACTTAGCATAATGCTCTCCAGTTCCATCCACGCTGTTGCAAATGGTATAAGTACTGGAAGCAACCTAAGTGCCCATCAGCAGATGAGTGGATCAAAAAACTATGGTACATTTACACAATGGAATTCTACGCAGCAGAGAGAAAGAAGGAGCTTATACCTTTTGGGAAGTAATTTAAACTCTAGGTCTGTATATTTGCTCCCATTTTGACTATCTCCAAAGAAAATCTCTTTAATAATACTTTATTAATATTTGAAGAGTATAGAGCTAATATTTGTATGAAAATTTTATGATTCTAAGGTGATGTCTAAGTAAAAATTTAAAAGGTATTTTATTTTATGAAAGATATACTTTTATTAAAATGCTTGAACTCTGCCTGGTATATGAACTGAGATGGAGAAGGATAGTTCCTATACAGCTGATCGCATGGGGCTAACAACATTTATGGGTCAAGTAGATTTGGACACAACTCAGCTCCAGGTAAAAAGAAAACCTAACCCCCACCAAAATCCCAAACTTTATATAACCTACAACAGTGACTTTCAAACTGTGGTTCCTAATCATTCATGGGTCATGAAATCAATTTAGTGAGTTGTGAGAACACTTAAAAAAACAAAAACAAAAACAAAAACAAAAACAAAAAACCATGCAGACAGCCAAAAGAAAATATCAAAGTATATCGCATGCCTTAAGGGCAATATTTCATAAATATTTTATTTCAATCATATATATGTATTAGTGCATCTACACTGCTATGATAGAAAATATATTTCAGAGCCCTCAACATTGCCCTGGGGAAAAACATAGTTGGCCATTCAGTCCCTTGAGAATAGATTTCTGTCTTTTTCTTCATTTGTGCACAATGGCTCTTCATCCTGGGTCTTCTGAGGGCCTCTTCCCTCAACACAGTAACAACGATCTCTGATCACCACCATTTCCTGGTTCATGGCTATTTCCTGGACACTTACTCCTATCTGCCTGTGAGCTCAACTGAGGGAAAGCTTCTATAGTGCATCTGAATGTGGGTCAGAAGAAGGTGCAGGTCCCTACTGCTGTGTGGTGGGCACAAGGTCAGGGGCTTCATGGTCATGAATCTTCACAGATGGGGCTTCCTTTCTTTAACCTATAGTAGTATGCAGCTGTGCATCCTGAGCTCCTAGCACAGTCAGGGGCTGACTGAATGTTTCCAAATAAAGGAATTCAGCAATGAGCACATCCCACTGGGTATAAACCATATAAATTAAATCCAACAAAATACCAGTTTCAAATAAAATGAAATATTTACTCATTTCTTTATACTTAAGAAATACAAAAGTACTATACAAAGCTATATATTGATGAGATCATAATAGTTATTTAAAAAGTTGATGTTGGCATTCTATGGCTAAGGTAATAATTATGCTACTTCAGCATTATATCTCATATGGTAAAATTATACAACATTAACTCTTTTTGAGCAGTTACAAACTTACTACTTTAACATAATACCATATATTCAGTTCTAGTAATTACTGTCATCTAAAGTAATTTAACAACAGTAGTACATAATACTGAAGATAAAGGAAAACAGTTAACTTAATAATTTTCCAAATGTTAGTAGGAAAGAAGCACATCAATGTACACCTGATGTGGGGGGAGGGTGTGTGTGAACATAATTTGGCCTATGATTTAATGGAATCTGGGAGAGTGAACCAAAGCTTTTTAAACTAGAAGGACGATCAAGTTGATCAAGTTCAAGCTCTTCATCTTTCCTATTAGGAAATAGCTGAACAGCAGGGTAAATGACTTACCTAAGGTCACATAATTACTCCACAAGAGATATGACCCAGGTCGCCTGATAAATACAGAATCTTTTCCATTCCATAACAGGTTTATACTATAATAAAATCATATTTTTAAAAGATCAAGGAAGATATCAAGGAAAGCAAATACATGATAATAATTTAGACTTTAAAAACAATCCTAGCGCAAGAGTTTAATAAAAATATATGTTGACAAGTGTGTTCAAGTTAACATAATTAGGGTGAAATAGTGTTGTAAACATTGATGGCAGAAGTTCATTTGTGTAGTGATTCATTTGTCTATTTATATATTATTCTTGTGTATTGGTTGTGTTTTCATCTGTATCACTTGAGTTAATTTTTTTCCACAAAAAATTCTCATTTGATTTCCAAAGAGAGGTTTCTAGCTCCTTTTTCCTTTTGGAAGATGCAGAAAGGGGCACTTTTTCACACAGAGTCTCTATCACAGCCAAGTCGGTGAGTTTACTAAGACTGTCGTCATTCTGCTCATTCAAGATGTCCCAGAAATCTTTTGGTCTCTGTTTTGCTTTTTCTATGGGCCCTGAAAGAATTTTCTTTGGCAGTCGTGTGGGACTGTTCCCGTGACTTTTAAAGAGGTCATCAAGAATAGAGGTGTCACCAAGTAAGCCTACCACAGAAGTACTTTCTAACATTGGATTTTTTCTCTTTTTGTTTTCCACTTTGAAAAGGGGTTCATTTCTTGAAATGCTTATTCCTGTCAGGTCTTGCTGGTCTTCCATTGTATTTTCTAACTTTTTCTCGTGTGCTTTAGATTTACTGTTCAGGGAACTGGATGCTATAGTATCTTTGGATAGTTGGCTGTTTTTTTCATTGTCAGTCTCTTGGGTAGAGCTTGTAGGTAATTTCTGAGTTTCTGCAGCATTAGAAAGCACCTCTTCTCTACAGAAACCATGACTTTGAGGGCTAACTGATTTTTCTTTATATATTTTTTGGCTGCAAATTTGAGAATTTTTTTTGGTAGAATCTTTAAATGACAAAGTTTCAGAATCTGTCAGCCTTTCTTTTATAAAATATTCTCTCTTTCCAGACTTATTCCTGATTCTCTTTCCTTTCTCATTGGCAGGTTTAATGAATTCTGCAGCAGTATCCACAAAAAAATCTTTTACCTCCAAATATTGAGAAACATAAAAGTCTTTTAGCATTTGTTGTCGTTCTTCTGATGTAGCATTAGTTACATGTTGAGCAAATTCCACATAAGACAAATTAAAATAAGAAGCCATTTCTTCAAATTGTTTTCTGAAGATTTAATGAACAAAACCAGCAGTTATTTTTTATTACATTTTATTTTCAAAGAACTCATCATCATGATATGAAATGTAGAAACAAAGCAATCTTATTCTTTTGACATATATTAACTTAATTCCATAGCAAAAGTGCATTTTACACTAGCAGAATGTGACCTCTTTCCTTACACTACTGAAAAAATATTTTAGTTCATGAAATCACCAGCTTTTGAAATTATTCTGATTTATACTATTAGGTGTTTCCTGGGAATTATGGGATCCTAGCATACTACTCTTCCAGTCAGCCAATTTATGACTGACACGAGAATTATAATTCATATAATCTGTATTTCAAAATCTATATTGCATTCAAGTTATATAAAATAAAATTGTCAAGGAAGAGTCTTAATAAATACAAAAGAGAAAATTCTAAAATATAAGAAAGGAATTTTTTTATTTCTCTGTCCCTTTTCTGTTTCTTCCACACAAATACAATATAGAAATTTCACACAAGTTATTGATAAGCCTAAACAAAAGTTCTAAACTGATAAACCTAGATTCTTTCTTCCTCCATTTGGTCCAACTTCAGTATAGACAGCTAAACTAAGAAGTGAGATACTATTCCCGTGCCCCCAGAATTAGAAAAAAATAATCCTAAAATTTACATGGAATCACAAAAGACCCTGAATAGCTACAGCAGTCTTGAGAAAGAAGAACAAAAAGTTTGAGGTATAGCATTACCTGATATCAAATTCCACTACAAAGCCATAGTAATCAAAACAGCATGGTAATAGAATAAAAACAGACACATAAATAAAAGGAACAGAACAGAGAGCCCAGAAACAAACCCACACCTACATGGTCAATCAATATGTGAAAGGGGAGGCAAGGATATACAATAGGGTGAAGACAGTCTCTTCAATAAGTGGTACTGGGAAAACTGGATAGAGGTCCCCCCCCAAAAAAGAAACTAGATAGATCACTTTCTTACATCATACACAAGAATACACTCAAAATGGATTAAACACTTAAATGTGAGACCTGAAAGCATTAAGCTCCTAGAAGAAAACATAGGCAGTAAACTTTCTGACACTGCTCTTAGTGATATGTTTTTGAATATACCTCCTTGGGCAAAGGAAGCACAAGAAAAAAACAAACAAATGGGACTACATCAAGCCAAAAAGTTTTTGCACAGCAAAGGAAACCATCAATAAAACAAACAGACAACCTACTGAATGGAAGAAGGGGTTAATATCCAAAGGGGTTAATATCCAATATTCAGAAAGAACTCATACAACCTAACACCAAAAAACCCAAACAATCCAATTAAAAAATAAGCAGAGGGTTTAAATAGACATTTTTTCAAAGAGGGCAAACAGATGGTTGGTAGACATTTGTAAAGATGATCAATGTCACTAATCAAAGAAATGCAAAGTAAAACCACAATGAGCTATCACTTCACATCTGTGAGAATGATTATCATGAACTAATCAACAAACAAGTACTGATGAGGATGTGGAGAAAGGGAACCCTTGTGCACTGTTGGTTGGATTGCAAATTGGTGTAGCCACTGTGGAAAACAGTACAGTATGGAAGTACCTCAAAAAATTAAAAACAGGACTTCTGGCCAAGATACTGTGCCTCCCTGTACAACCAAAAGAAGGACAACAAACTTAAAAACAAAATATAACCACAACTGCCAGAAAATCGAACTGTATGGAAGTCCATCAACCAAGGAGTTAAAGAAGAAACATTCATCTAGACCAGTAGTAGGAGGGGAGATGTGCAGCAGGAGCAGAGAGGACGTGTGGCAAAGTGGCGGCTGAAGGTCTGGGGTGGGCCCACATTTGCATGCAGATAAACTGAGAGTACCAACTAGGGAGCGAGACAGACCTCACAACCCAGGGTTCCAACCCCGGGAAAATAAAGCCTCAAGCCCCTGACTGAAAACACATGTGGGGGTTGAGGTGACAGCAGGAGAAACTCCTAGCCTCACAGGAGAGTTTGTTGGAGAGACCCACAGGGTCCTAGAAAGTACACAAAACCGCACACCCGGGAATCACACCAGAAGGGCCCAATTTGCTTGTGGATAGTGGAGGAAGTGACTGAAACATAGCTGAGAGCTGAGCCAGTGGCATTGTTCCCTCTCTGACCCCTCCCCCACATACAGTGTCACAACACAGCAATGTGGGTTGCCCCACCCTGAGCAATACCTAAGGCTCCGCCCCTTACTATGTAACAGGCCCACTGAGACAAAAAAATATGACCCAAATGAAGGAACAGACGAAAGATGCAGAAAAAATACAACTAAGCAATGAAGAGATAGCTGACCTATCAGAGGTACAGTTCAAAACATTGGTAATCAGGATGCTCACAGAATTGGTTGAGTATGGTCGCAAAGTAGAGGAAAAAGTGAAGGCTATAAAAAGTGAAATAAAGGGAACCAACAGTGAAGGGAAGGAAACTGGACTCAAATCAATGATTTGGAGCAGAAGGAAGAAATAAATATTCAACTAGTAAAGAATGAAGAAACAAGAATTCAAAAAAAAAGAGGAGGCTTAGGAACCTCCAGGACAACTTTAAATGTTCCAACATCCAAATCATAGGGGTGCCAGAAGGAGAAGAACAAGAGCAAGAAATTGAAAACTTATTTGAAAACATAATTAAGGAGAATATCCCTAATTTGGCAAAGGGAATAGACTTCCAGGAAGTCCGGGAAGCCCAGAGAGTCCCAAAGAAGTTGGACCCAAGGAAGCACTCACCAACGCACATCATAATTACATTACCCAAGGAGAGAATCTTAGAAGCAGCAAGACAAAAGGAGACAGTTACCTACAAAGGACTTCCCATAAGACTGTCAGCTGATTTCTGGAAAGAGACCTTACAGGCAAGAAGGGACTGGCAAGAAGTATTCCAAGTCATGAAAGGCAAGGACCTACATCCAGATTACTCTGTCCAGCAAAGCTATCATTCCGAATGGAAGGGCAGATAAAGTGCTTCCCAGATAAGGTCAAGTTAAAGATAAAGTTCATCATCACCAAGCCCTTATTATATGAAATGTTAAAAGGACTTAACTAAGAAAAAGAAGATAAAAAATACGAACAGTAAAATGACAACAAACTCACAACTATCAACGACCCAACCTAAAAAAAACAAAAACAAAAACGAACTAAGCAAACAACGAGAACAGGAACAGATTCACCGAAATAGAGATCACATGGGGGCTTATCAGTGGGGAGGCAGAGAGGGGCAAATGGGGCAAAGGGAATAAGAAGCATAAATGGTAGGTGCAAAATAGACAGGGGGAGGTTAAGAATAGAATGGGAAATGTAGAGGCCAAAGAACTTATATGTATGACCCATAGACATGAAGTAAGGTGGGGGAATGATGGTAGGAGGGGGATACAGGGCAGAGGGAATAAAGGGGAGGAAAAAATGGGACAATGACGTGTAATAGCATAATCAATAAAATGTATTAAAAAAGAATGAAATCTTGCCATCTGCAACAACATGAAATAATACCTCATGGGTATTAGGCTAAGTGAAATAAGTCAGACAGAGAAAGACAAATACCATATGATCTCACTTATCTGTGGAATCTGAAGAACAAAAATGAACAAATAGAAACAGATTTGTAGATACAAAGCAAACTGATGGTTGCCAGATGGGGAGGGGGTTGGGGTGCTGAGTGAAAAAGATGAAGAGATTAAAAAGTGCAAATTGGAAGTTACAAAATAGTCACAGGGATTTGAAGTACAGCACAAGGCATGTAGTCAACATAATGTATGACTATGTATGGTGCCAGGTGGGTGCTAGACTTACTGAGGTATCACTTTGTAAGTTATGTAAATACCTAACCATTATGATGTACACTTGAAACTAATAAAACATTGAATTTCAACTGTAATTAAAGAATAAAAAAACACAAAAATAAAAATACATGTCATTTGTAACACTAGAAAAGAAGACGTGAGATGCTATTTCAAAAAGCAAGTTTCATTCTTAGTACTAAAAGGTACTAATTAAAGCTGTTATCTGCATATGTGGTTAAGATGGAGGCTGAAGGGTTGTTTTGGGACCCTGGGCACTAGACTGTTCCTTTCCCCAGGTGAGGGTGCTATGGACTGAACTGTGTCCCTCGAAAAGGTGTATGTTAAAGCCCTCATCAATGCCCAGTGTGGCTATATTTAGAGATAGAGCCTGTAGGAGGTAATTAAGGTTAAATGAATTCACCAGAGAACGCTCTCTCTGTTATGAGAAGACACAGTGAAGAGGTGGCTGTCTGGAAGCCACAAAGAGAGCCCTCACCAGAAACCAAATCAACTGGCACCCTGATCTTGGACTTCCCAGATTTCAGAACTGTCAGAAATTTCTGTCATTCAAACTCTAGTCTGTGGGGTTTTGTTATGGCACCCCTGGTAGACTAAAGAAGACAGAGGGTATGGCTTTGCTGATGCTGAGTTTGGCCATGAGTCAAGAAGGCCCAAGGTTTGTAAACATTCCTTTAAACAAAGCAATAGATGGTGGTGCAGCACATGATTAAAAGCTCCAAAATTTTAGAATTACATCTATATTTTATACACTATTTCCTTAAAACATTCTTTTCATTCAACAAATATTTATAGAACCCTCTTAGGTGCTAGGCACTGTGGTAGGAACCATACAACAGAACAAGAACTAGTTCCCTATCTTCAAGAACTTTATAGTCTAGTTGGGAGAGACAGGTGCATGAAAATCAAACCAGAACAGAGTTGTAAGTCCCATGATGGGGGTTAGTGCAGGGCACCCACACAAGGGGTACCTAAACCAGTGGCTGGCAAGGGGCAAGACAGTAGGGAAGGCTTCTCTGCTGTCACCTCAGGCCAGTAAGGCAAAGATGAGGGATGAAGCCTTCCAGAGAGAGAAGGGTACACGCACAGGCCCAGTCTCAGAGAGGACCTGGTGCACAGAAGGGAGGAGAAACCACGAAGAATGAGGCTGAAAATCATGAGGGGTCTGTATGCCAATTTCATTTTTTATTTTACCCCGCATAGAACAGAGAATCCTGAGGGCAAAAAATGTCTTTATATGTGTGTGACTAGGACCTTTAAGGTCACTATTATTTTTGCCGTCCAGGTCAGGTTCTGTAAAGCTCATGCTTCCTTGATTTTCCTGGCAACCCACACTGCGCACTCCTGACTTTCCTTTGTGGCTTCAGGTGAGCACTGTGGCTTCTAGTCCTCACCACACTGGTCCTGTTAACTGCTCAAATCTAGGTGCTACCTCTGCCTGATCGACAGGATATTTAATATCACAAGTATAAGCTTCCAAATTTGTGTCCTGGAAATTGCCAATGTTCTTGTTGGAGAGCAACAATGTGTTCTTAAGTGGTTCCAGTTTTCACTTCACATGAAGCAACAGAGGTAGTATTATTTTGTTTATTAATCATCTGCAAATCCATTTTCATGGTCTAATAAATATTTATGCTGTGAAGACTAAGTTATTGGCAAGGTTACAGGCTGATGTCTTTTATTTATCCAAGACTCAGTGGTGTCTCTGCAGCTGCCAAAGGACTTTTGCCTTTGCTGTACTGACCTCTCCCCTGACCCTGTGACTCCATCACCTCTGGGAGGGGAGCTGCTTCCAACCCCATTTGATCCAAGTGGTATGCAAGTCAATATGCCATGTGGTTGACTGTTGCAGAAGGAGTTATGATTGTAATTCATTTTATTTGCCTTCTAAATTGCTTTCAAAATTCTTAATCTTAAAAGAATTTTCTCCAAAAATAAGGAACTGTGAGGTAGAACAAGTGGGTAGGAAAACTTAGTAAATTAGAGTGAGTAGACACATGAGTGCCACTTAGAGAGAAAGAAAAAGGAAGGAAACCAAAAATAGGTATCTCTCAGCAAGTATATGCAGAGTAGTTATATATCATGGATAAAATTAAAATTTCTCTCCCCTTTTTCTTGAGGAATTAGGGCAACAGGGATAGAACACAGCTAAAATCATCATCTCCCCTCTGCCTAAGCTTTCTGAAGGGAAGGTAGGGCCAAACACTTCATTCAGATGATCCATCGGGCTCTAACATGGACCAGTCTTGATTCTCACAAAGGTAGGATGGTTAGTAAGAAAGAGGTGTTAATAGTTTGGACACTATTGCCTGGTTCAAACATTGGCATTCTAATATTAGACCCCCTTTGACTTTTTATTTAGCACAAGGCATTTATTCCCTTGTGCTAAGAAAAAAGGAAAAGAGGCAAAAACTGTTCATTATTAATATTTTAGTTATTTTATATACAAATTAAAGGGGATGAAGACAATGTGCTCCACAAAGATGATAAAACATAGATGGTAAGCCTCCTAGCAAAATCATTGCCCAAAGTGCAAAAATCACTGCTGTGAATCTGTTTCAGGAGGTGCATTGCCACAATTGTGTGGGGTGTTCACCTTCCTGGGCAAAGGTGGGCAGCTGACAGCCAACCTGCCACACCAGCAGCTAAGGAGCTGAGGAACCAGCCTTCCCGGGACAGCTAAGGACTGGAAGTTGCCAAATCCCTGAGGGAAGCATTTGGAACCCACAGAGCACCAGCACTTTCTCACTCTCCCCAGATGCCATGAGGACCAATTCAACCATGCCTTCCATCACTGTTTACCTCAGTCCGTACTCTGGTTACCTAACCACTGGCGTCTCATCTCCTCCTACTCTTTCCATCCTTGATCTAATCCAACACTCCACCTTCCAGACCGTTCTTGGGCACCTGTGGAACCAGGCTATGATCTAACAATTCCCCTGTGTCTCCTATGCTGAAAGGTTCCTCTGTGTTGCCTCACGGTACTGCCTTCTTCCCATGTTGTATGTGAAAATCAAGGCTCACACCTCACACCCTTCAACCTCAGGGTTCATGCTTCACATTGCTGCTTCCAGACCATTGTTTTCTTAAAAACCCATTTCCCTTTATAAGGTTTATGCTAACCAGCTAAACCATTTTCTCCTGCATTTTGTTAACTGACTCCTTAGTTTTTTCCCCCTAGTACAGTTGATCCTGGATTAATGTTGCTTCTATTCATCTCCCGTTATCATTCTTTTTTTTTTAAGTTAATTAATTAATTTATTTGAGAGAGAGGAAGAGAGGGAGAAAAAGAGGGAGAAAAACACTGATTGGTTACCTATTACCCCAACCACGGAATGGGCCTGCAACCCAGTCATGTGCCCTGACTGGGGATCAAAATCCGGCACCTTTCACTTTGAGGGACAACACTCAACCAACTGACCATGCCAGTCAGGGGTCCTGCCATCATTCTCGATAATTATCATCAATATCCATGTGGATGTCCTACCCAACTCCTGGCCCACCAATTTCTTTACCTCACCTCCAAAGACTCAATTCTATGCCAGGCCCCTGTTCCCAAGGTCATATACTGCCAATCATCACCATTAACTGCACTACCTCTAAATCCTTGACTCAGTCATCTCATGCTCCAGCTCAATCATGAACCCCCATAATAACAATGCTGAAATCAAGTGCTTCAATTCACTGACTTTTCTGCTTTCTCATTATCCCCTTGCACAGCTTAGGTTCAATTTTATAATCACCCTTTTGCAAACACCTTCAGCTTCCTTGCTTCTCTCTTCTGCCATACTAACCCTTAGCAAAACCCAGCCATCTCTACATTCTGTGTTTACAACTAAGCAATTGTGGCTTGCAGAATGAGGTATGCATGACTGTGTACACAGTTTTGTTGGAATTGCTCTCAAACATTAAGGACTTAATATTACCCAAGAATTCTACTCCCACTAAGCTCACTCTCCTACTTTAAAAATGACTTATTTCACAACTTCCCTTTGCCTAAATCTATCTCCCTCTGAATTGATGACTTTAAATCTCAATTAACTGAGGAATTATCACTATATCTGTGCCTGTCATCATCTCTTTTCTTTCAGTGCCTCTCAAGGGCTGGAACGTGGCCAGTGGTCTGGATAGGACCCTCTCCTGCCTCTAGCACTTCACTCTTTTCATTCACTCTGGCATGATCTCCCCTCCCCGCCCCCCTTAGTCTGTTCCCTCAATACATAAACAGGTTCTATTATCTTGACAACTAAAAAAAAACAACCTACCCTTAGTCCCACAATGCCCTCCAGCTACTGCTGCTTCTCATGTCCAAACTTAAAGAGCTATTGCAGGCTCCGCCTAGTCACTGTTTGCTCACCTCATCTTAGCATCTGTCTACTCAGACTGTTCAGGTTGAAGCAGCCAGTGAGTTCTCTGCGGCCCACTCCAGCGGGCACTTTCCCACAAAATTTGATAGAGTCGAGAGCTTCCTCTTTTTGAAATTCACTTCTCTCACACTTCAGGACCTTACACTGTGCCTCCTCATCAACAGGCCACTGTCGCCTCCAGGCTCAGTCCTGGGGCTTTTCCTCTCTTCTCTGTGCTCTGTTCCTAGGCTGTTCACACAGTCCCATGGCTGGAAACACCATTTATAATCTCTGTGCAGATGACTGTCAGATTGAGATCCTAGTCTCCAGACCCCAGTATAGCTCATCCACTGTCTATTCAACATTTTCATGGAACCTCCAATTTAATATGAGCAAAAGAGAGCTCTTGATTTTTTTAAAACTCCAAACTTGTTTCTCTTCTAGTTTTCCCCATTCAGTGAATCCAACCTGTTGCTCAAGACAGAAAGTTGGGAGTAATTCTGTCTTCTCTCTGTTGCAACAACCACTCCAACACCAAACACATTCATTTGGCTATGTCTCCCTGGCAATGACTCTCCTGCAACCCAGAATCACCGAGTTAGTTCCTTATGATCTCCCCTCATCTACTCTGCCCTCTTCCGCACAGAGGCTGGAGCAACAATCTTTTAGAAACATGTCAGATTATATCATGCTTCAACAGCCTTCCCCTGCATTTAGAACAAAATCCAAACTTTCCCCAAAATCTATGAGACTTTTCGTACTCCAGCCCCATCTGTATCTCCGCCTATATCTCCTGCCGCTCTGCTCAGTTTATTATGTACTAAGTGCACTAGTCTTCTCTTGGTACCTCACACACATTAAACCTCTTTCCTTCTCAGGGATGTTCTTATGCTAGTTCTTTGTCCAATTATCTCTCAAAAATCAAGTTAAATGCCACCTGTGGAGCAAGGGCTTCCTTGACTACTCAACAGAAATGGTAGGTGCATCCCTCCTAATGCCATTATTCTTCATCAAGGAGGCTTGTCCCTACCTTTCTTATAACAAACCATTATACAATTATTTATTTATGTGATTTTTACTTTTGAAATTATATCGGTCAATGCCAACCCCCATCCCACTGCACTGTAAATTGTCTCTCTCTTTTTTTTTTACACTGTATAGACAGCACCCAGCACTATGCTTAGGTGCATATTAGGTATTCAATAAATATTTAATGAGTGAATGAATGTAATGCACTTAAGTATTTCATTTACCTATATAAAATAATTTCATTTTTTTATGAATTCATGGATTAGCCTTCTAAACACATAAAACATTTGGCATTTATTTTTTGAAGTATACAAATTAAGATTTTTCTAAAATATTTGGGTGCCAGGAATGGTTAAAATTAAAATAAGTTTTTATTTTACTGAGGAGCTATATTTCTTTTGAGAATTATTCTTAAAAGTCCAATGTTGTTATAGATGACATACCTACGTATCCCTTTTGGTGTTTCTCCAATTATGAAGGTGGTCTGGTCTGTTCGGTAAACTTTCTTCTCCTTCTGGCTCACAGGGTGTGAAATGTAAAGGGGAGATGAAATGCCTTCTTTACTTGGTTGATGGCCTTTCTTTGTATGTGTTGATGTATCTGTCTTCATCTTGTCTTTATGTGTCTGAAAAAAGGGAAGGAAGTGTTACCATAGACAGCCAGTCACAGTGCGGGGAGTTTCCCCCATTGGCCAAGATGGTGGAGCACGAGGTTCTTATATGGAGAATGCCAAAAGCTAGTAAGTTGAATAGACAGGACCCAGGCATTCAAAAAGCTAACACAATAATTGGATAGAAAATCCCTATAAGAACTGTGCACTTGAGCAGATAGGAGGGATGGTCTTTGAGATGGGAGTCCACCATTCTCCCTGGTCATGGCACCGGAATAAACTTTCCCTGTGCCCTAGCACCTCTCTCATAAGTTGGCTTTCATTGCAGCGGGCAGCCAAACCTCCATTTGTTTGGTTACAGTTTTTGGTGACTCCGGTGGGGCAGTGTGGACTTCGGTAAGTCCTGGAAGGCCTGAGCTGTGGTCCCAGCTGTTTGTGGCAGGGTGACCCAGAAACAGGGCTGTGGGAACTTCCCAGCAGCTGCTGAGAGCTTTTCTTAGGAAATTTCCCTGCATTCCTTCTCAAGGCTTCAGCCCCCTGAAACACTTGGCACTTCTAGTTCTTTGCCCAGTTATCCACAAGGTGAAAGGAAATGGGTTTCTGGGGAGCAAACTCCAAGACGGTAAGTCAAACTTACCTGGTGGCATGCATACCAGGTGTCCTCTATCCCTGCCACCTGGGCTTCATGACACTTGAGTCCAGTCAGAACCATTTGTAGTACCAGTTAGTGGGATACCCTAGTTTGGTTAGGACCATTTTAGTATCATTTGGTAGGCTATTCTAGGCTATCCCTGCTGCTTGGGCTTCATGTCCCTTGGGCTTTGTGCCATTTAGGTTTGGTCAGGACCACCTGTGGTATCAGTTGGAAGAAGATGCTAGGACTTGCTTGTGAGTGCTTCTTTGGACTAATGGAGTTATAGATCCAAGTTTTGTTTATATGTTTCCACTTTGTCTGGGGTCTTTCTATGGTTATGGTTTTGGGGTTCTGTTTCTATCAGGGCTTTCATCAGGGAAGGAAATATTTTTCTACAGTAATCTGCTTGGTTTATGTATACTTTTGATTATGGGGGGAAATGGCCCCTATAGGGTTTCCTGAATTACTACACCATCATACAGTTCAAATTATTCCAATAATCAGGGAAATGGAACAACATCCCTTATGTCTAGGTGTTCATGTCTTTACACAATAAGGATCTGGCAAAGAAAGGGAACAGCCTAATGATGCAGAGAAGGGAACGGCTTTAAAGCCCCTCCCTGATAGTAAGACATAGTAAGAAAATGATATGAGTCTCTTTAATGCTCTGAACCTGGGGGACCCAGGATCAGCAGCAGAAAGATTTCCCCTGCCACCACCCCTGCTGCTAGATACCCATGAAATAGGGCCCAGAGAGGTGACAGCCCCATCCCTGCCTGATGAAGAAATGGTTTCCTGCTTGAAGATCTGGCAGGGCACCCTATTTGGCCAGGAGCATTCCTATCTGGAGTGGGACAATTCCCCTGGAGGCAATACCCTATAGGCACAATAAACCAGGAAGGCCAGCTCGCTGGTCACACTGGGCCCATACTCCATTTTCCACTTCAGATTTACTGAATTGGAAGAATCCCAACCCCTTATAGGGAAGACCCTCAGAAAATGGCAGACCTTATCACCCCCAGTTTTGCCACTCCTCATCCAGTCTGGGCAGATGTACAGGCTGTCCTTAACATCCTGCTAGTGCCAGATGAAAGGTGACTCATTATAGATAAGGCTAATAAAGAGGCTCAGAGCCTCCATCAAGAGAATCCAAATAGGAACCCCAACCCAGCTGGGGCAATTCTCTTGACAGAGCCCAATTAGGACCATTCCATTGCCCAAAGAAAAATACTGGATATAATTTGACAACAATAAATTTATATTTGAGTTTAAAAGTAAGAAAGGAAAATCTCTAGGTGCCAGTAACAAAGAAGTAACATAGTGGCGAGTGGGAGCTAGAGCTCAGTAGCCCCCATGATAGGGTCTTAAGTTATAGTCTGCAGGACTCCATGTGTGGAGGAGAGATGAAAAATGATTTAACTTCCTGAATTAAAAAAAAAAAACAACAACCCAACAAACCAACCAAAACACAGTAGAAGTTAAAAGGATATACAATTTGCAATTTAAAGCCAGTAAACCCCAAACTGGAGACATAGGATAGAGGCAGGCTACCTTCTTATTCCAGATATTATGGAAAGAATCACTGGTGAAAAGATGAGATGCCCAGCCTGTGCCATTTGTGGAATCCTATTTTGTAGTGCCTGGGTGATATGGAAATCTAAGGTAAAAACTAGTATAAAGGACTGGCCTAGAACATAGGCCAGTGAAAATCATAGATCTCAATGAAAGGTGAATACAAAAATATACCATAGGAAGACTTCCATAATCTAGAGAATGCTTCTGATTCCGATTGAGGGCAGGAGGAGACGAGTTCAGGCAAAAATTATTAGGATCACATAAAACCCTCCATCATGAAAGTGGGCAGATGCAACAAATGTGAGAATCTACACCAGGGAAACTATAAATAAAGCAATCTGAAAGAGACTTTAAATCATTAGCATGTCAAGATAAAGGAAAAGATAGAATCCATCACCAAGAACTGAATAATATATAGGCAGATTTGAGAAAGAACCAAATACATACTCTAAAAAGGAAATACAGTTTTGAAATGAAAAATAGAGATAGAAACAAAGTCAAAATATGGGTTAAACAGAAGACTAACAGCCCTACCAACAATGATAGTTGATAAACTGGTAGAATAAAATTACTCAGAGTGAAGTACAGAGATCAAACAAGAAAGAAAGAAGGAAAAAAGAGAGAAAAAGAAATTAGGAGACAGAAGACACAAAATTTCTAATACACTAGAAAAACAGAACAGAGAAAATGGAAGAGATAACACCAAATAGATAATGGCAAAGAACTGAAGAAGGCATGAATCCTCAAGCTAAAAAAGGACACTCTCTAGCAGAAAAATAAAAATAAATCTGTACCTTGTTATATCACAGATAAAGGGAATGTTTTAAAATATGAGAAAGACAAGATATTCCACAAAGAAATGGTAATCAAACTAAAGGCAGACTTCTCATTAACTCCATCACTACAACAAGAAGATAATGAGATAATGTCATCAACATGTAGCGAGAAAAAGGTCAACCTAGAATTCTATACCCAGTTAATCTATCATTTGAGAAATTTTCAGACATACAAAGACTGTAAGAGTTTACTAGATAAAGATTCCTGCTGATGACATATTTTTCTTTTATAGGAGTTCAGTGGAATTGAAGTGGCATATATCAGTGAAGGTAGGTAGGGAATGGCTCTTCATTTTACAAATATTTACTAAGCACCTGTTATGTTACTGTCACCACACTCTGCAGTTGAGAACAAAGATATTTACAAAAACAAAGATACAGAATACCTTTATATATACATATACAAAATATCCTTAAGAGACTCAAAATTGACAAGACTATTCCTCAGAAAAAGATGGCATTTTGGATTTTTCTTTTAAAAAAATCAATCATTTATCCTTTCAACTTGTATGGATGTTCATTTCACTGAAGTAAACTGAACATAAGACAAACCATAAGACATAATTATAGTTGTTTAGTAGCAAGCCAGTCCTAATGAAAATAAATTGACTTCTTTCAAAATCTACTGTGACTCAGATGGACAAATAATGTTGAAAATACTTTTCTTAAAGACAATTTCTTTAATCTTAAAACATTATTAATAGAGGAAAGTGCTGATCTTTAAAGATAAGCTTGAAAGAGATTTGATGCATTTATTTTACATCACAAGAAAACAAGATGAATGTTAAAAGTTCCTAATAAAAAGGCTCATTATCTTAGATGACCTCCAAGAAAGAATTATCCATTATTGTAAGGAGAGACAGGAATGTTTGCATGAGGGTAAAGGGAGTAAGCAGAAGGAGAAGGAACTGTGCCAACCGAAAACACTCCCTCCTCATGTATTGCAATTTCCGAAGCCATAGAGAAATCATGCCAGGAAATGAACATTTTTAGTTATTTACATGATTACTGTGGATCTTTCTGACCCTGGAAGCATTACAAAGCTTATATTTTGTACAGATGCATTTTTCATAAGTCAGTTTTATAAACTTTTCAGGAAAACTCAGCCTCCACAACTATAGCTATCAGATATGTGTATCTTTTTGTTTTTGGTACACATAATGTAAAACCTGATTATTTTACACAATAATAAAAAGGGAAATGCGTTCATCTCTCACATGGGCTCAATATCCTATCTTTTATTTAGAAAAGTCTATCTAGGTTCAGATTTCCATTTTATTGGTTTCGGGTACTTTAACACTTTAGTTAAAGAAGTCTGTGAAACACAATTTTGTTAACTAATTTAATAAACATTTGGTGCTCTTGCTATAATAGCTGGTTTCAGTACTACATAGTACAATAGTAACCTTTACAACAGTATCCAATCCAATACAGATGAAATCCTTTACAACAGATTGCTTTACAGTCTTTTACAACAGATAGAAGGTAAAGTAGTGCCACAGTACAGTTGCAATTGTGGTGACAGTTATATTTTATTATAAAGCAAAGTACAAGGTCTGTGGCCAAGATGAAAGATTCCGGATTATGAGAACTGGACTCAAATTCATTTGTTACCACGAATGTCAAAGCTGCAAAGTTATATGACACAGAGGCAACATTGTAAAGGAGCAACATAATGAAGGCTCAAGTGAAATGAGCTGAATTAGGAATTTAGGCAGAAGATGAGGTTGCTTGCTTAAGAAAGCAAAATAAATCTACTCTTCTTTCCCCCAAGGGTACAGTGACCAACAACCGGAACACTATGTCTGTATTTGATAGGAAATTTTGCGATCATACCATGAAGAAAGCAGAAATCTCAGTTTTTGCCAACCCCCCTAATTGTTCCGTTTTCTTTAAAAGTTTCTTCAAAACTCTTTATCAAAGTTGGCCCTCAGAAAGTACCTCTGTCTTTATGATTCTGATGAAGGTTTCCTTCATCTTAAGATTTATATCTTTAATACTAAGAAAGAAATTATGAATACAAGAGCTTTGTACAGTATTTGTATAGTTTACCTGCTAATAAGTATTTTAGAAAACTTATTATACAGCATTAGAGTATAATTTATAACTTAGTAATTGCTATGTTCATGATTATTTTTATAAGTTATTGGATATTGTTGGGTATTTCTACTGTTGTATTTGTATGAAAACTTCAAATTCAACTTCTGGAATCTTTATTAAAAAGAAGACTTGGAAAGTGTCAGGAACACAGTAATCATTTCTAGATAATGTACAGTTAAGAATCCATTTGATGGTGGGACTGACGGCATGAAAATGGGGGGTCACTTAATGGGCTGAATTTAACAGAGAATAATGAAGTAATAATTCTAACTTATGAGTAATATAACTTCCTCCTTTGGACATATACATACTATATAAAGCAGTCAGATGAGAACTGAGAAAGGGAAAACACCACCCCTTTCAGACCACAGTTAAATAGATCCAAAAGGGTAAAGGATGGGCGATGGCTGATTATATAAGACCTAATGTGACTTATATAATTAAAACCGTCATAAACATAGGCTTTGGTTTAATTTTGATAAAGTTACACAATTATTACTGATTTTTGTGATGTATCTGTAAAGTATAAAATTTTTAAATGTATAATGTATATATTCTGTAAAATAAAAGCTATAATTATTTTAAGTTATGAAAGATATACATTAATGAATAAGAGGGCAATTTTATAGGAAAAATTTCCTTTTATAGTAGCCAAAATGTATCTTCACCAGACCTAATCAACTGCATGCAATTCCATGCAACTTATTTGTTTTAATTTTATTTTTTAAAAGATTTTATTTATTTATTTTTAGAAGAAAGGAAGGAAGGGAGAAAGACAGGGAGAGAAACATTAATGTGTGAAAAATACATAGATTGGTTGCCTCTTGCATGCCGCCAACTGAGGACCTGGTTCACAACCAGGCAGGTGCCCTGACTGGGAATCGCATCAGTGACCTTTCAGTTCTCAGCCCGGCATTCAATCCATTGAGCCACACAGTCAGGGCTAAATTTCATTTTTAAATTACAGTTTACATTCAATAATGTATTAGTTTTAGGTGCACGGCATAATAGTTAGACAATCATACTTTATAAAGTGGTCCCTCCACTATTTTAAGTATCCATGTGGCACCGTATATAGTTATTACAATATTATTGACTTTATTTTCTATGCTGCACTTGGCAAAATAGTCCCATGACTATCTTGTTACTGGCAATTCGTATTTCTTAATTCCTTTACCTTTTCCACCCAGTTCCCCAACCCCACTCACCTCTGAAACCATAAGTCTGTTCTCTATACTATGAATCTATGTACAACTTATTTCGTACTGTTGTTTTAGGTCTATATTGGTTCTACCAGGAAAGTTCCCTATCTTTAGACCAATAGTATGAAACATTCTTACATTTCAAGGCATTAAATCTAAGCCTTACATTATTTTCTTTGAACTAATAGTTATTTTTGAAAGGCACAACTGATACTTAAAGATAAGGTATATATAAATTTTCAATACGTAAGAGTGAGAAAAAATAAAACTGATTCTTAAAAACTTTACGGAAGGAAATTTTTGATGTCACTGTACTGAGAAAAGATAAAAAGGAACATTCCCTCTACCTCACAGTCATATGACTTTGCTACATAGGGAATCTATCTTTATATATTAGGAAACTTCACTGAAATAGTCCAGAGAATGTTTAAGGAAAAGAAAAAAATCTATTCAGAGTCTTTGAGTAAAAAGTAATCTTGGAGGTAAATTACTAAAAGAACTGTAGAGGGCACCTATGTAGGAACAGCAAGGAAATGAGAAATGTTGATAGAAATCAATTTTTCCCATACCCACCCCTGCTGTAAAAAATAGGGCAAGAAATGTTACTATCCAGGAGAGTGAGTTTTAAAAGCAGTCACGAACAACCTCTAGTTCCATTCTGGCAGGCAAAATATTATTGTAATTTCTGCCATCATTCTGTACCTCCTTGAGGCTAATTCTGGAGACCCATCAATAGCTGGTGCAGATAATGCTGATTTCTCCTCTGCTCATCTATGTCCCGCAGAAGAGGAATCTTGGGGGGGGGTACAGTACACAATGAAGCAGAACAGCCCGATAGGATGGGTCGGCTGTCCACAGTCGGCTACCAGAAATTACCTAAATGTTTTATTAAGCAATTTTGGAATGAATCGATATGCTGACCTGGTTTCTCTAGAAAACACATTATAGGCAGCATATACCAGAATAAAGAGCAGTGTATATTTAAAAGTCATATGTACTGTTTTTCCCTTAACCATATGATTAAGCTTGATTAGTTATTGAGACAATTGGAAGCATTAGAAGGTCCTGATGGCTCTGACCCACTGAGCAGCCTGAGTGGAAGGAGTCATTGAAGTCTGGATTCTAAGATCACTGGAGGATCTTCCTGTCAGAGGCAAGCTCTTTGACCTACACCTTGTTTCTTGGAATGGCACAGAGCTTCATAAACTGCCCCACGGTCACTGCCACCTGTGGGCATACCACATGACCACAGGCCCTCATACTGACCCAATCACCCCAACACGGCCATAAAGCCTAAAAAAAAGTCAAGTGCTCTTTCATTTTCTCTTCACTAAACCTTAATCAGTGAAGTCTGAGAGGCAGCAATGCTCTTGTTTATACATCTGTTCAAACAAAGATTTAAAAAGCAATCTCTCTTTGGGTAAGGGCCAACCACGTAAACAAATGATAAGTCAAAAACTTGCTTGTCTTTGCAAAGCAGGGAATCAGGGGCACTATAAAAACGTGCTGCACATGCAAGTCAATTTACTCAAATGGCATCTGAGAGTCTAAAATGACAAAAACTTTTAAGGATCTTCACACAAGTGTGAAAAAGCCCTTCCTCAAAGTAATCATTCAAGATATCTGACTGGTGGTAGGAAATGTTTTCCAACACTCAACAAAAACCTAAAGCAACTATGAACTACCCTGATTATCTTCATTCTCCCTCTAGAGAAGAAAGCCAGCTGGTTAGAGGACCTACCACAAATACATGAGGTCTGTCTGGAAAAAGCCCAGCCATTGTTAATATAACAAGAATGGTTTGCGGGACACTGATGTAACCTGGCAGCCAAGAAAAGTGGACTGGAATGTGCATGTGTGAACAATGACGACTTCATTGTGTTAGTCAAAGGCGGCAGTAGATGCTGTTGAGTGAGCGTGTGTACTGTGTGGCCGTCACATTCAAAATGACTGAGTGAGTAGAGCAATGAATCTGCATCAAATTTCATGTTAAGCTTGAACATGCCCTCGTGGAAACCATTCAGATGATTCAGAAGCCACAGCTATGAGCAACTGGTGATCGGCAGCTTCATCAAGACAACACGCCTGCTCAGGCATCACGTCTCCTGCAGAGTTTTTTTGGTGAAACATCAAATCACCCAGGTGATTCAGCCCCACTACAGCTCAGATTTGGCTCCCTGAGACTTCTGGCTTTTCCCCAAACTAAAATTACCTTTAAAAGGGAAGAGATTTCAGACAGACAGTTGATGAGATTCAGGAAAATACGATGGGGCAGCTGATGGTGATTGGGAGAATCGTGTGAGGTCCCAAGGTGCCCACTTTGAAGAAGACTGAGGTGTCATTGTCCTGTGTATAATGTTTCTTGTATCTCGTATCTTCATCAGTAAATGTCTCTAGTTTTCAAATTATGTGGCTGGATATCTTCTGCACAGACCTCGTATACTAAAGTCAAATTTTCTGTATACGTTAAAAATTACATTCAACTCTGGATGTAATGACAAATGTATTTACAAATGTAAACCTCCTTCTGCCCACCCATGTATATTTCATACAACTGCTTTCTGAGTGAGCCACAAAAGGACAATTTGGGGTGACTGCCTTCAGCTTAGGTTCCTTTTTAGCCACAACAGTCCATTTCTCATCATCTAAGAAATCTATTTAAAAGACAGAACGACGTGACAGCCTCGGAAGAGCACACACTACAGATAGAAACATGTGAGCTGTAAGCCCCACCTGCTTGGCTCTGTTGAACTGAAGGCACTGCCATTCATGACCACAGTGGTCAGCCTGTGGGAAAGGGCCAGGTGAGACAGTGGCAATTACCTTCACCAAAGCCTGTTGATGAGCCACATGGTGTGTTCACTAATACCTCCAGTCCTCTGTAGGCAGGAGGTCAGGGAGAAAGTCCCTTTAATACTCCTACAGACAAAGGCTAGAGCAGGATTAGAGCCTTCTGGGGTAGCTGTCTGAGGGCTGGATTCAGCACCACATGCCCTGGGGTCCAGGCCTTACCCAGACACTTGTTGTGTAAACTTGGGGGAGGTTTGCGTCTTTTTGAGTCCCATCGGGATTTGGAGGATGGGGAATTTGAATCTGGGACTCATATCTGTCTGTTCCATATTTAAAATTCACAATTCTACCAGTCTTTAAAGACCCTCCAGTAAGTAGTAATGAACAGGTCCTTAGCATCTTATAGCCCTGATCTCAAGTTCAATCTTTGTACTTAGTTTTCTTTATGTCATTGTAAAATTTTCTCTAAAGACTACTTGCAAGTCCTGTTCTAAATAATACCTGTTACATGAAAAGATCATAGAAGGGTGGTGCTGATGGAAAAAAAAATTAAAAACCTTTCTTGGCAGGCACCTGCTTGCCTTCCAAGGAGCTGCCACTTCCCACGAGGACATTTCCCTCCCCGGTGGCCTCCAGATAGAGTGGAGGCTGTCTTGGTGAAAAGGCCCCCAAAGGCTCTCCAGCGGCTAGGGGAGAACATTTCAAGCAACATACCACAAATGACACTGAGACAATGGAACTAGCTGTGAGGTGTGACACAGACTATTATTATTAATAATAAATACTAATTATTAATGAAGTACTTAAAACTCTGAATGATTCCCTTTTTTTTACTAAAGTAGATTCCCTATAATCATGTCATTTCACTCTTTCTTATTCTAGATATGCTTTCATGAGTCATATAGGAGAGGAAGTAAAGCTTTCACACACAGAAAGGCCAATCAGAAACATGACCCATGAGGACATATACATGACTCCCTTCATATGATCCAAAACAGCAGTTCTGGAACTTTTTGGTCTGTGAGGGGTGCAAAAAACCCCCCTTTCTTCCCACCTTCTAAGTTCTTTTAGCAGGGCTAATAAATTAAGAGACAGATGAAGAGGAGAAATCATCTAATTATTGTTTTGAATGTACATTTGGGGGTGCCAAGTGATATGAGACCCAAAGACACACAGACAGTTAAGATTTGTTTATATGTCATTTTGGAAAAAGAGTAAGAGGCGGGGCAAGGGTCTGGGATATCCAAGGGGAAGCAGGCAATTCACAGGTAGAGGAGAAAGAGCAAGCATATGACAAAGAAATTCTTGCTAGGCCACCCAGAAAGAATGGGACACAGAGGGAAATGTAGCAAACAGATTTTGCTGGGGTCATTTCTGTCTGGCACACTTGATTCGAATAGGCTAGGGTGAGTATGCTAAGAAGATTCTCTTCCTGAAGCAGTTTTCCTATCTATTCCATAGTATTCCCTTTAGGCAGGAAGAGGGAGGGTCAAAGGTTGTTTCTGAGTCCTTTATTTCTTAATAACCAGTTTAAAATCAATATTCCAAAAGCACGTTTTGGGATGCAAAACTTTGGTCCCCTTTGGGTCTTAGAAACCCTTTATATTTTAAAAATTATTGAGGATAGCAAAGTTCTTTTGTTTACATGGGCTATAGCTGTTGGAAATTTAAAATATATATTAATTCACTAAAAATAAGAAAAAGCCACTTACATGTTAACCTAAAGACCTCTTTTTAACAACAACATCAAAGTTTGTATTATCCAAAGCAACCAAACAAAAAAATGGAGAGAAGAGTGACTACATTGTACTTTTTGCAAACATCTTTACTACCTGGCTACATAAAAGACTGCTGGATTCTTTTATCTACTTCTGCATTCAATCTGTGGCTACATGTTGTACTGGTTGGAATATATGAAGAAGATTAGCCTCATACAGATATGTAGAACTCAGAAGAATATTTTAATAGCTTTTTCAGGTAATTATAGATATTCTTATTTTTGATATCATATCTAAACTCAGGCTATATAAAATATGAAACCATACCAGTACATTTTTTATATTGTTAAAATTAAAATTCATTGGAGGGAGGGTGGGTGGAAGTGGAAGAGGGTATGGGGAGGATAAATGGTAACGGAAAAATAAAGTAAAAATAAATAAAAAATTAAACAAAAATAAATAAAATTAAAATTCACCGGTATATCTCGTACTTTAGCTGATTTCCCCCCCACACATGATTTTGGTATAGTCACTGGTCATTTGGAAAATACTGACTAACTGAGTTGTACAGATCTTCAAAACGCTGACACATTCACTTATGGAGCACTGTAAAATCATTTTCATTGTTATCACCATCTGCTGCATCAGAAAAGTCTTTACGGGGAAGGTGTCATGGTCATGGTGGCGAACACAAGTTTTTCAATGTTTTTCTCCTCACTTTAAGGTATGTTTTTATTGATTTTGCAGAGGGAGACAGAGAGAGAGAGAGAGAGAGACAGACAGACAGACAGACATCAATGTGCAAGAGAAAGACCGATCAATTGCCTCCTGTACGTGTCCTGACCAAGGGTCGAACCTGAAACCTTCAGGTGTTCGGGATGATGCTCCAACAAACTGAGCCACCTGGCCAGGGCTCAATGGCTCAACGTTTTAATTTTCACTTAAAGGCATGAATTTTATCACTGGCAACAATTACTGTCTATTGTTTTTCTTAAAGTGACATACTCATTAAGTTCACTTTATAGAACATATCTACTAAATATACAAGTCTAAATAACCAAAGTGTGTCTGTTGGTTATTCTTTCAAGTTCAGCATGGTGTTCCACGAAAAAGTGGCTAGTTCAGTTCGCAGTTGAACTGTACAAGTGCTTACATACACCTCCTAGTTCATCAAAGAGAATATTAGAAATATGAGAACTAAAAGGTTGAGATTTAATAAAGTTTATAATTTTTACTGCTTCATCAAGGATATTCATAAGAGAAAGTAGTTTTCCTTTTCTGTAAGGGTGTGACAGTAAAGAATGCAATGACCACGAGTACAATTTAGGGCCACTGATCCATGCTAAGCTGCCAGCACTTTTCCCACCATTGCTTTTTCACCATTTGTAGAAATGTCAACAAGTGAAAAGGGCACACAGTATTATTCTGAAAATAGTTCTGACCTTGCAGATCCCTGAAGGAGTCTTGAGTATCTCGGGGGCCCACGCACCACGTTTTGAGAACTGCTTGTCTACAAGAGACTGGCACGCCTTCATTCAGCTCATACCTGACACCGCCACATCGGGCATTCGACCAGGATGATCAATAGATTTTGGTTTCACCCAGCTTTATTGTCTAGATTAATGATTATATCTACGAGGGGGGACCCCCAAAAGCTGGGATTTATTTATAAACGCTTATGTATTTATTCTTACATGTTTAAACTTCAGTCACCTTCAAAGTACTCTCCATTTCATGCAATACACCGACTGACTTTCCTACTGCTCAAAACAGTTTTTGAACTCACTGATTTTGATTTCTTCCAGTGCTTCTGCTGTTTTTCTGTTTCACCTCTTCCACACCAGCAAAATGTTTCCCTTTGAGGAATTTTTCCATCCGGGAAACAAAAAAAGTCACTGGGGTGAGATCTGGTGAATAGGGAGGGTGGGGTATGGGGGTCATGCTGTTTTGTCAAAAATAGCCGAACACTCAGAAAGGCGTGGGCAGGTGCGCTCGTAAATTACCCATCATGAAATGGGCAAATGTGTTGAAAGAGTCTTCAAAAGAAATTCACTGAAGCTGAACACAGCCTCTCACAACAAGGCCAGCTGGTACACTGATATGGATGGGTTCCTAGAACACTCACCTAGCAGGGGAAGCCTGTACTACAAGGGGACTGCCCTCCAGAAGATAATTCATTTTTTTAGGTCCCTCCTCATACCTGCTCCAGCCCTGGCCCTTGGCCTTCATCAACCATGACATGGTTAGACATCTGCACATGTTGAAAGTTACTTGCCAGAGTAACTCTTAACATCAGTCTGTTCATGTCATTTTAACATTTGTTGATTATTTCTCTGAATGGAGGACCTTTCATGGTCTGTTCCCTACCACCTATGTAGCTTTATTCTCTTTGTTGTCCAATATAAGTTGGCCTGGTTAGGCCAGTCTTCCCACTATTGCCAAACACATCATGACATTCATTTCTGGTGGCAAATTTGTTTAACCTTGCCGCTGCCCAACATAGTTTTATTCATGCTAGAAGGTCCAGCTTCATGAGACTTTCCTTGAGTACTTTTTTCTTACACTCTTATTTCAATTTCTCATCTATTATGTAAATGGAGTCTATCTTGATTTAAGATTTTATGTGATCACTCACAGCGTACCAAACCAAGGAGCAGCAATCCTGTATGTAGACCAAAGATTTTAAGGTCACCCTCCAAAAGCATACAACAAAATGAAGGAGCTCTAAGCCCTGGTTGGTGTGGCTCAGGTGGTTGGAGTGTTGTCCTGTAAACCAAAGGGTCACAGGTTTAATTCCAGGTCAGGGTTCATGTCTGAGTTGCGCGTACGGTGCCAGTAGAGGGGATGTGAGAGGCAATAGATTGATGTTTCTCTCTCACATTGATGTTTCTCTCTGTCTCTCTCTCTCTTTTCCTTTGCCCCCACCCTCTCAAAAAAAAAGAAGAAATAAAGAAAAAAGAAAGCCCCTCTCTTTGAATAGGTAGGGCTCCTGTACTGTTGAAAACTCTTTTCATTGTTTAGATCTTACCTATTTAGGTAGATCATATATGCCTCTAATCTAGAAAGCCATCATATTTATATTTTCTGTACTGAGTCCTGAGTTACGCACTCTACAGGCTCTCAATAAATGAATATAAACTTATAAAACACAACTAAAAATAATTTTTGGAAGATATTTACCAAATG
Source organism: Desmodus rotundus (assembly GCF_022682495.2). Classification (NCBI taxonomy): domain Eukaryota; kingdom Metazoa; phylum Chordata; class Mammalia; order Chiroptera; family Phyllostomidae; genus Desmodus; species Desmodus rotundus. The sequence goes on from NC_071387.1 coordinate 78,800,851, forward strand.
ATTTTTATGAACAAAGTAAAAAGTTCTTCCTCTTTTTTTTAAAAAAAGATTTTATTTAGTTATTTTTAGTGAGAGGGGAAGGAAGGCAACCATCAATGTGTGGTTGCCTCTCGAGTGTCCCCCACTGGGGACCTGGCCCGCAACCCAGGCATGTGTCCTGACTGGGAATGGAACCAGCAACCCTTTGGTTTATAGGTCAGTTCTCAATCCACTGAGCTACACCAGCAAGGGCAGAAAGTTTTTCCTCTTAAGGTATTTGTTATTTTACCAGGTAATAGTAACAAGATATAGCCTTAAATACTGAATACGATAGTAAGATAGTAATTCCACTCTACAGTAGTTAATGCTAGTCATGAAAACTGTTCACAAATTAATTTGATTTTGATAGTAATTTGGCTATAAGATGACTGACACTTTTAAAATAAAACATTGACTTACCTACAATATTGCCATAAAAGCTGTAAGAACTGATCCTGGTTATGTTAAAATGAGTATTATCTTCAGGAAATTTACAAAAATATTATTAATTCCATATTAGATTAAGGACCACAGTTCAGATATATTTATTCCGCCAAAAGTCAACCCACAAGAATTTACATTTACACCAATAAATTGGAGCAATTTTTCACATTTTTACTTATAGAATGTCTTTGAGAAGGCTTTATTCAATATTTAATGGAAATTCAATTAAAATCAGTAGGTCCTGGGAATAAAAGACAGAATAAGATGAGGTTCCTAATGCAAAAAGAATTTCACAATCTAACCAGGGAAACGATATCAGATATGGTTGATGCCCTATAACAGATACTGCTTCCCTCTTTGGTGTCTGAGCAAAACTGGGGTTCTCTCAGACATGCACTCAGGGAAGGTGCATCACTCTCTCAGTTTCTCTGGGATAAACTGAGGTCAGTCAAGTCAATCACATTCTGCCAGAAAGATGTTCCTCCCCAATAAATGAAGCCAGCCATAGCTTCATGTCTTTGGGTTCATTTGTACAAGGAAATGAGTTGCTTGAGATGTAGTCATCACCCTGCAGCAGGTGGTAAAAGGCCTGGAGACTGACTAAAAATTAACTTACTAAGGATAGAGGGGGCAGAAAATGAAAAAGCCCAAATCCTTACCTGCCACTGGGGTATAGCACCTGCCTTGGCAAAGCCGCCCTCCAGACTTGCTGATATTTTAATTAGTTAGTGACCTATTGTATAGTCTGTGGAGAAGCTTTAAGGAGAAGCTGTCACAGATGATACAAGGGATAGGAGGAGATCAAAAGGCAGACACAGGTGACAAGGAATTTTAAACAAAGGAATCACAGAAGCAAAGGCATGGAAAGGTAAAAGAAGTCCGTGGTATGCTTGGAGACTAGCTCATAAGCTGAAGGCTATTTACCTTTATATCTCCGGTGTCTAGCACGGTGCCTGGCACATAGTATCAATAATCGTGAATAAGTAACTCACAATGAGACTGGAAAAGCAGGTTAGGGCCAAATTGTAATAGGCCTTGTGTGCCATGGAAAAAAAACACAAGACATTTCAAAGACCTGTGGAAAACAGAAAATTAAGCCACACAGTGGATTCTCAGATTTATTAGCACTAGATGAGGAAGACTCACAATGTCATGTAGGGGTAGAGATATCTTTCTGACACCATTCCCCATGTTCTCGGTTCTTGAGTGGGTTTCCTATACCAGCACTATGGCCAACAGATGACAAATAATGAGTAAAGGTGAAGAATAACAGCACTTATGCTGCTCTGAAGTGACTAAAATCTTTATCCACTTTATCATTAACTTGTAGAGTCAAGAGATGAGGAGCTCTTACTTGTTGTGAAAATGGTTGTGGGGATCTGCTTTATGTAGTACTTCGGTGCAGGAATTACCAACAATAAACATTTTGTGAACTCCTATTCTGCCTGTTGCTAAGTGGTGGTGTTTATAGACATGTACACCATGGTCCTTCCTGATCCTTCAGCAGCTTGTAAAATACATGGAGAGAACAAAACTTGAATTGAGTTGACCTAGAATGGAGGACCAGACAGTAGATGATATAATTGGAGGTGCAGACTGAGTGAATTTATCAAAGACATGAATGCCAGGCAAACCAGAGAACACTTCTCGTTCAGATTAGAGAGGACTGCTTCCTCTGGATGATTAAATATATTCACTGGTAGCCTTGAACACTATCAAATTATCAGGAAAACTATGAAAGTTATTCACGGAAAAGACAGTTGAAACCACTTAAAAATTGTTTTACTTGCAAAAGTGAGAGTAACTCTTCACAGTCAAGTTATCTTGGAAAATTAGACTGATTTGTCATATTGGAAAAGTAAAATGGAATTTAAAAAAAAAGGTAAAACCTCCCACACAAAACAGAAACCAAAGGAAATGGGGAAAATGCCCAAGACCAAGGGATTGACACCATAGGGATTTAAGCTAACCGCCATGGTTGAGCCTAGTGGAAACCACTTACACTCTTATTTTTAAAAATCAGTAAAATAAGATGTTTGCATTAAATAAATAGTCTCCAGGAATCCTTCAAGTTCTAAAATACTATGATTCCTTACCCTTATAATTTTGCTTTATTCATCCTATGAAATTTCAGAATTCATATGAGAGGAGGCAGGATTTTCAGATGACAAGGCAATAGGTGTTTCCATTAAGTGGCCATGTCCAATTGATACCATGGTTTTCATAAAGGGATAAAATATAATTTGAAAAGGGCTGAGTGTTTAACATTCTTTAAGTCACTAGGTGGAATCAATCAGAGTTCAATGAGGCCTTATATTTCTAAACTTTTTCTTGTTCCTTAGAAGATGTTATTTGAAAAAACAGTACTTTTTTTAACTATCTAGAATCTTTCAGCTATTCTAAACAGAGAAATTGTTCAAAGAAGCCGTATCTATCTTCTATGCAATTGGAACAATGATCAGCTAGAAGAAGAGATAGAATCCACTGTTTCCTAATAATCAAAGATTATTTTTGTTAGTCTGGTCCATTGACAAATTAATTTATGATTCCTTTCAAAAACAATGTTTTTCTATAGTATTCTCCATGACAAATCAGCCATAGTTCAAGGCAGTCCTTCATCTATATAATTAGAGGACTAGGCTAGATATCTTTTATAGTGTTCTAACATACTCTATTATTGGTATGTTAACAACAAAAATAATAATAGGACATTGTAGAGAATAACAGAGGGATTTTCACTCATTACCTTTGCTGATAATAAATAAGCATAATTACAATAAAAATTTATATTATGAGTACTTTTAATATCTTTCTTTTGGAGAGTGGAATGTGTTATGAACACATCAATCACATTACTCTACTAATTCTGGCAACCTCACTGTGAGGGAGGAGGCCATAGCTTCTCATAGCCACCAGCCAGGAGGGGAAAAGGTACATATGCTTATAGTTAACCCTGGATTTTCCTTCCTTTGACTAGGAAATAGGTGCACTTCACAAATGACAAACTATCTTTTGAATCAATCCTGGTTCTAAAGATAGAAACACAAAAGCCTTTTTTTATGCCACTAGTCACATAATTTTAGACATTCAGGGTGGGGCAAAAGTGGGCTTACAGTTGTGAGTAAACAAAACAGAGTCTATTCTTATATTATTATTTATTAATTATTGTATTATTTTATTGTACTTGTGTCCTCCTTTGGGATGTATTATTTATTGTGTTATTTTCCACATGAACAGCTGTAAACCTACTTTTCCCCCCACCCTGTATATACACACAATTTAAAAAACCTTGATCTTTATTAAAATTACTTGAAAGAATAACTTCCTGATACAAACCCATAAAATCAACATCTAGCTATAGAAAGGAAAATGCTAAGACCATGAAAAATCCCACCCAGTAAGAGTTAATTTCATTACATGCTGAAACCATAAACCTGACTTACTGAACTACTTCATAAACCAGTCATTTGTGAACAATTACTTTAAACCATCACGCCATTCACTATCCTGAAAAATACGCTAATGGAATGCTGTACCGGCCCAAAGTCTGCTTATTGCAAACAGTCCATCCTTCCTTGCTGACTCCACAAGCTGTATAAACACGCTGCAATCAAATCCACCGTAGCTCACAGAAATCCTTTCTTTAAGTCATCTACAAAATGCCAATCTAATACAAATACAAGAAAGAGAAGTTCTTATTAACACAATATTTTGTATTTACAGTATTCTGAACAGAGCTTAAACCTGCGCTGGTTATATAAAAGGCACTCTCTCCCGCGCCACCCACAACCCCCAGGCTGACAGCATGCTTAGTTCTCTCATTTACACCACACTGCAATAACATAAAGAAGGGTTTACTATTAATCCAGGTTTTACTACAAAGCGGCCCGTTATTTCTCTGTCAAATACTGGCGAGAGTGCCAAGTGTCTGTCATCCAATTCAGAGGATTAAGTCTTCTTTTATAGTCTGATACTTGTACCAATTTATAAAAATACAGATATAGTTTCTTAAGAGTTGGTCACAGTCTATATTTTGGCTTGGATTCCGGCAGCAGAGGTTGACTATGACAGCTGGCAGGAAACTGAGGGGAGAATACATCCTCCCCCTTTCAGTCACCACATCTCAGTTGCCATAGTGATTAATCCTTAATTGAATGCTGTCTTTGTACATTTCTTTTCAGAAAACTTTAAGTAAACTTAAGTTGAAAACATGCAGTTGATTGAAAAAATGAGGCACACACCACATCACAAACAGGTATAGCTAAGTTTTGCGACATAGTTCCACATATCAAAAGAATAAATTAACTCTAATAAAGGTATTATCAGTTCCTTCAAATACTTAAAATATTTTTTTTGGTCTGAGCTGAACCCTAAATCACACAGGTTTTCTCTTTTGTTATCAGACATCTCATCTTTTCAAATAAGCTGTCTTCAGAAATGGTTGTAAAATATCCAAGTACAATTTAAGGCAAAACAAGCTCTTATTTTATATTGTTTGTAATACTATATAACAAAGGTATAATTAGAAATTTATTTTAGGAGTGATAGGTTTTCATTCAAGACATCTATAAAGTATGTCCCATAAGTAAAAATTATTTATAAAAGTATGAACTACAAGAAACCGAAGGAAAGACAGAAAAGATAGTAGTTATATATATTAGACCTTTTCTTAGTAGGTAGTTGAGTTTGAAAAGCAGGCTCACAGCTTTTGTGATTTTGGTTACCAAGAGTTACATCAAAAGGACTGAAAAATTCTGAAAGGCCACAGAATTTTACCTAGGACTGTGATATGCATTACCTCTCTTTTGTAAGTTTCCCATTTGGTATGTTCCCATGCAATTTAGTCGAAGGCTTTAACTTAGACTCAACTACAGTATCCTTGGAAAGTGAAATACTGGCAAACTGTGATCGCTGTCCATCGTGTACTGCCGCCACACAGACACACAGGGTTTGCTTTCTTAGGAAGTGAGACAACACGTGCATCTGGCTGCAGAAGCACATGTGCACACACACAGACCATGGACACACACACACACACACAAAATCGTTCAAATACAAACAAAGGTCTTTAATAAAACTTTGGTGACAGACACGAAGCACTCAGAAGCATTCTCAGTAATCAAAAGATTCTCGATGTGAGTCCCAGATGAAAGACACTGTACTATAGGTGGGAGGTCTGGGGATTTTTGGAGTCTTCAGAAGCAAGAGGTCTGCAAATTTTTCTAACACTATGGATGAGTCTCTTTTGTCTTCATCTGGCTCCTTTTCCCTTCACCTTACTTTACTCTCTCTCTTTCCATAACTATTTTTAATTTTTCAAAACTGCAAATTCACTATTGCCACCCACCACCATAGAGCAAGTTGCAAAACCTTTCAGTGAGTGAGATACATATCCCTAACCAGTGTTTCAATGATTTACTCATTAAGTGTTGAAGTAATACTGACCAGATACGATGAAATCAGGGATTGTGAACATGTTTTCTCAGAAATTCTGTGAGATGGCTTAGAAATGTCATCAATATCTCATCTATGTGAAATATTATTTTAAAAGTTTCTTCAGAAATCCTTAATTTAACCATCTTTACAAATAGTTTCAGTAAAGAGAAAAACATTACCATCTTCTATCTCCCTGACATTACTGAAGTAATATTTAGTTCCCAGAAGAATTATAATGAGGAAAACCCAGAGTATTATGTGTAAAGATAATGCAATAGGACTAGAATGATGGCAAAGTGATGTCTCACTCACTGAATGTCAGTCAGCACCTATGGAGATGCTCTCAAATTAGGAGCAGCCACATCAAATGATGAATTTAAAGAGAAAATAAATCTATTAGCTTTAAAGAAAGGCATTACTAATAACTTCAATTCTAATAGACTATCATAAAATAAATTATAAAGTACTAAGTGGCTTTCTATTTTCATAAGCAAAACTTAATGGTCACACACAAAATTTTAAAAAATACTCTTTAATGAGCATTCTTGTTTTTTTTTTTTAAAGGGAGTCCAAAGCCCCAGATTCGCTAGTACCACGCACTCTTTCATTTATAGTTAAAAGTGGCTGCATACAACAGTTTCTGGACTTTTCTTTGTTGATCCCCGGGGTCAACAACTCTAGGGGAATTAAAAGACGGGCTTACCCAGTGGCAGCGATAACGACACTTATTATTACTCACTGGGCACTATGGGTGTCAGGTACGGTTCAGAGTGTTTTATAGGCATTAATTCAGTTTTTGTAGAAACCTTTTGAACTAAACAGTATAATTACTTGTATTTTAAACACTGGGAAATGGAGGCACAGAGAAGGCACGTACCTTTTTCACTGTCACACAAGGGTTATGAGGGAGAGCTAGAATGCAAATTCTTTGACAGTCCATGCCATAGGCTAGTTATACCTATCGAAATTCCTTCTGCCTCTGGAAGATTATAGAGTTCAACAAATTGAAGATAGACTCATTATATATATTTTTTATTTATTTCCAATTAATATAAAAGGAAAAAAGCATGAGGTATGTCTTAGGGGTTATATTTTTATGTCAAAAATAAAGTAGCTTTAGTTTTTGACATCGGTGAAAAACTAAGAACATTACAACTAGGTGTGATCATTATCTATTTTGAAAACCCTGATTTTCATATAATAAACAAGACCTTTCCTGTTTAGTGGTAAGTTTATAATGTTGTTCCTGAGTAATTTTTGTACATAGGTAATACATTACAACTTTCAAGGTGTTAAAGTACAGCTATACTATTTACCCAATGCAGTCAATGGATAGGTCAAACCTGATAGGCTGCATTTTATTCTGTTGGACTTTCACTGTATCAAGCATTGATTTGAAGAAGTCAGCCACTGAAATGAGCATGTTCACACACACAGTTCCTGGCCTGCTTGCTCTGGTGGCATGAGATTGGGCCTCCTGCTTAATGGCTTTAAAACGTCCCTAAATATGTTATACCAGCAATGATTTAGTCATGAAACAACAAATTTCTTCCCATTCCCTGAGAAAGATGAACTAAGTTGGTCTATGTGTGATGGTGGAAATGCATGGCCTCAAAGGATGTACTAGAAATCCCAGGAGAGGAAACTCCAATTTGTTTCCTGGCAAGAAATATCTTATTATGAATATCACTGTGAAGAAACAAAGTTTCTGATAAGGTTGTGCTGCCCGCCTTGAGAACGTTGGGGCTGGAAAAGGCTGACAACTATTGGCATTGCTAACACAAGGGTAGAGAAACTCCACTCTGTTCTCCTCGCTCCCTGCCAATTAAAGACAAAGTGAATTTGCAGCATTTTCATTTTTACAACATTCCTTGAGAAGGTTCCAAAGGGACTTTTTATTGCTCCTATATCTAAGGGTTCCTTCCCAGGTCCATTTTGGGAGAAATTATATGCCTGTAAAATTCTTCTCTGAAAAATATTTCAATAAAAGCTAAGGCCTAATATCCAGTTAAATTATTTCATTAACACCTACTACAAAGGTTTTCCAAGCTATCTTACTTTTTTCCCTTTAAAATTTGTTTGTTTAGGAAAGAACATTTACAAAAAAAGCTAATAAAACTTGGCTATCTCTTAAAAAATATGTTCTTTATTCTAATAAAGCAAATTTCTAGCAAACCCAGTATATTTCTGCCAATCTTTCCCAGATAGCTCCTACAAGGTAGTCGAACTGTAGAAATGCTGTCTACAGTGTTGGTTGCGAGACAGTATATTTCTAGAATATAAAAAAGCAGCATGACTTTTCATGAGTTGAATTTCGGCATTGGCACTTTGGATAACATTAAAAAATACTGCAAGCACAGCCTCTCAAAGTCTGTTATTTCATACATACTATATTAAAGACAACTGACTGTTCACCAGGTCACTCAGTGGTACTCATACAAGATCCTGGAGACAAATTTCCTTCATAGTAAGTGCTAGAAAAGCTCTTCTCTTCTTTAGTAGAGATGGTATTACCACCCCCCTGCACTCCCCCTCCTTTAAGGACAATCATTTAGCTCAGTATTTCTCAGCAGGGTGTTATGGCATTTTGGGCAAAACAATTCTTGGCAAGTAGGATGTCCCCCTCCCCAGCCCACCCCCAGGCCCCATTTAGTATCCCTGGCCTCCAGACATTAATGCCAGTTGGGCACGCAGTCCCGGTGACCACCCAAACTGCCCACACACGTTTCCGCATGCACTAGTTGAGAACACACTAAATAGTTTACTTCCTTTGTTTTGTCTACCAGCAACTCAATCAAATTTGTCCTTAAAAAAATATCTGGGTAAGAACATTATGCCCTATATGTCTGCATTCTAACTTTCTCCCACTCTTCAACTTTCAGTTTAATTTATATTTCCCTTGGTCCTAAATTTCATTTTCTGTTCTGATTTTATTGTTAACACAATCCAAATCCTTTGTTGAACCAGATGAGGTACAAATAAATGAAGAAAGCTGGCAGTTCAGAAGCATTTTCTTCCCTTCATTCTTAAAAGTAATGCTAACTTGAAACTAAGCCCCATTGGTTTGCACAGCATGCATTTTTAACTCCTACACAGAGTGGTAGAAACTATTCCTTACACAGTTAGTTCTTAGGAATTAACAAAGGATAACAAGCCAAAGAGAGAAAATATTTTTAAAACCTTTGATGAAAGTGACTATGTATAAATAAATATCATATTTATATAAAGACTTATTTCTATATAACAGCAATTTAAATGAGAAGAGCCCACAGAAAGTATTTCTTACTCTTAACATTATAAACACCCTTTCACTAAAATAGTAAACTCCATACGAAGCTAGTTTTTGTGTGTCTTCATTTTAGATGAAAAATTTTGGAAGGAAATCTTGTTTTGGTTTTCATTTAACTGCATTATTCCTTCAGATTCCTCATTTCTAGCAAATTTTTATTGAGGGAAACTATTAAGCAACCCAATATTGTTAAGACATTTAGATATTGATTTGTCTTGTACTATAAAACATCTTCAGTAACTACAGTGCTCCAAATAATGTTTTTTTTAAAAAAAGATTTCATTTATTTATTTATTTTTAGAGAGAGGACAAGGGAGAGAGAGAGGGAAACACTGATGTGTCAGAGAAACATCAATTGGTTGCCTCTCGTATGCCCCCAACTGGGGACCTGGCCCACAACCCAGGCATGTGCCCTGATAGGGAACCGAACCAGTGACTTTTGGGTTTGCAGGCCAGTGCTCAATCCAATGAGCCACACCAGTGAGGGCTCAAATAATTTTTTTTAACACTTATTTGTATGTCACTTATAATCTTAGTAGCTGCTTTTGAAGAGGGTACTTAAGAGAAGATCCTGTTGAATAACTTCTGTGAAAACGAGATAAAAACTAAAGATGACAGTACCCTATATGCTTCTTACCTCAGAAATGCAAACAGCTATGTTAGCAGGAAGCTGGGAAAATTGCTTCAATTCAAATACATCACGTGCTGCCCATCGGCTCAAACGATTTTCAGCTTTGCTTGATCCAATCACATTCTGGTTTGAGTGAATGTAAGCCACTTCCTGAACACCATCTAGGAGGTAATTGATGTTTATTAAGTGATGTCTCATTATGATGCAATATGGCTCCATGTATATTTGAGAAATTATCAGCAATACACTAAATGTTATGCTTGTTTTGTTTTTATTTTTTTAATTTTTATTTTTTAATTAATTAATTTTTATTGTTACAATTGTCTGCATTTTCTCCCCATCCCTCCACGCCACCCCAGCCAGTCCCACCTCCCTCCCCCACCTCTACCCTCACTTGTTTTGTGTTTAATCCTCAAGAAAAACATTCAGTTTGTCCATTAACATTATAATAGTCTTTTCAAAAAATTAAAAAGCAAAACCATTCAAATACGCTGGTCTGGGTTAACTTGGAAAGGGCGTTTCCCTTTCATCAACATCACAGCATCTAAGATTAGGTAACAATCTTTAGACTTAAACCAGAAACCAGAGTTTGGCCAACAGAAAAGTCATGGTGGAGGGTCGTTTCTATGAATGTGCTGTTCCAGTTGTTTTTAAAAAAATTATTTACAAATTTAAAGAGCTGTGCTAGCCTCATCTGTTTCTTTAAACATGTACTTGATTACAGTGATGAAGTGGGAGCAAAGGGTTTATGACCAGGGAGTTTCGTTTGTTCAGTTTTACTGTTTATATTCTGTCTTTTTTGTACATATGCCCAGAGAATGTCAAAATTGGAAGCTTTTTAGGAAATGAAAAAAGATTAACTTATAGGTTTTATCTGAAAAAAGTTTAAAGATGGCTACTTCTTTATTGCTTTGTTTCTAGGCACCTATAATTTACTTTTAAGCTCTGGTCATAAAAAAGAAGGCTAGAATTGAGGTCTGTAAAAGCTCCCTCAAACAGCTTTGGCAATGAACCTCGATTATGACCTTCAACACTTGTGCCATTTCAGTCCTGAACCTCTCTCAACCGATATCGCCAATCATGTGAAAACAAGATGTTAAATAAAATGACTGAAAGAACAACTGAGATAATATTCTCCTTAAATTTCAAAACACCAAGGAGTGTATATGGCCACAGTTTAAAACCTTCAGAAGTATTCTTCTATTAGAAAATTTACTAAGATTTTTCTTCATTTTGATGATAGATTTTATGCCTTACTCAAAATAGCACAAGTTTCACTCTAACTATTGATAACCTTTGGACAGTAAAAACAAAAAAAAATCTAAGCTGATTAAAAAAAATAGTTTATACAATAATTCCTCAAACCTAAACTCTAGTTGTAGCACAACAGTCCAGTACTTAGTTACAAGGGTATCAAAATACCTATCACTATGATTAAATGAGACTACTAATAATTGCAAAGGAAAGCTTTATTTGCAAATAAGTTAATCACAATGATTAAGGTTTCTATATCATTGTATCCTTGCTTATATACCAGCTTCTTTCATGTAGCTCTTTGGGAATGAGTCAGACACTTTTGAGCTAACTCTCAACATCACTAAACGGATTCTCTGCACAAGGTGGTGGGAGGGGAAGCAGTTCTTCCATCTTTCTGAATCCTTACTGGAGAACAAACAGCAACTAGAGAGCAGACCTAAAGCCATGGACAGCACTAACAACTAATCAGATGACAAGATATTCCTATGAGCCCTAACAAGCAAGTAGAGAAAACCCAACAGCAACACACTCTGCATGGCATCAGGGTTAATGTTCAGGAAGAAAGAAGCAACAGAATGACATCTGATAGATCTGGAAACAGGAGACCCCAGAATAGCCAACAGGTGATCAGTGGGAAGGACAACGGGAGGTAGCAGTGAATCTGGGAAGGTTTTCTACTCTCCAACACTGAGTGGGTGAATGGGCTGAGGTAAGAGAGCCTGAGGGATTGGAAAAAGCAGCAGCTTAGGAACTTCCCAAACTGACCCACCAGGACCCTCAGGTCAGGGCCACACAATGAGGAAAAGCTCCTGGAGGGGAGTCAAAACTAGCAGGATCCGGGACTGGAAGAACAGGAATGAGGAAAAGAGAAAGTGCAGAGCAAAGCAGGGAAGAGGGATAGAGAGAGGAACATTATATGAAAATCACAAACATGGATCCTTGTGAAGTTGCAAAAAATTTCTTACATTCTGCCTCTTTTAAAAATTCATGGAAAAATTTTCTATGAAAGTAAGCCAGAGGATCAAATCTCATAAAAATTATTATAAAAGAAAGTAAGCAGCAGAATTGATCCCTGCAATGAAAACATGCCTGAATATGTGCTCACAAAACAGATTAAAATCGTAACTGATTTCAAAATGAGGTGAAAAGACTTTCAGAAAATGATAAAACACAGGACCAGCAAAAGAAATCAGAATGAAAATAACTTACAAATGAGTGACAGAACTTAAGAATTAGAAATTAGAAATATTATTTCAGAAATAAAGATGAAACTAGAAGGAACATAAGACAGAATGAACACAATAGATAATGCTTTAAGAGAAACAGAATATTTTAAAAGCAAAAAGAAATGAAAAGATATAAAAAAGGATTTGAGAAAATGTGACAAATTCTGAGGACAGGTAAAGAAGACTGAACATTTGAATGAGAGGAGTCCCTGGAGAAGAAAGCCAAAGCACAGAAATAAAACAAGTAACTAAAAACACTAGTACAAGAAAGTTTCCCTAAAGTAAAAACCAAGTTGAAACTACACTATGAGAATACTGATCCAGAATAACCAACACTGCTATGGACTGAGCATTTGTCCCCCCCTCCCGCCCCCCAACTCGTAAATTGAAGTCCTAATCCCCAGTGTGACCGTATTTACAGTTGCACCTTTGGAAGACAATTAGGTCTTGAGGGCAGGGCCCTAATGAATGGGATTAGTACCCTTACAAGATGGAACTGGAGAGCATTATGCTAAGTGAAATAAGCCAGGCAGTGAGGGACAAATACCATATGATCTCACCTTTAACTGGAACATAATCGACAAAAGAAAAAAGGAAACAAAATATAACCAGAGACATTGAAGTTAAGAACAATCTAACAATAGCCAGAGGGGAGTAGGGAGGGGATAGTGGGGAGAGGGGTTTTCAGGAACTACTATAAAGGACACATGGACAAAATCAAGGGGGAGGGTGGAGGCGTGGGAGGAAGGTGGGTTTGGCTGGGGTGGGGTGGAGGGGTGGGGAGAAAATGCAGACAATTGTAATTGAATAACGATACGATTAAAAAAAAAAGTCAAAAAAAGAAAAGTGCCTTAACCAGGAACCTAACTGTGCTGGCATCATGATCTTAGACTCCCAGCCTCTGAACGTGTGAGAAATAAATGTTAAACCATCCAGTGTACAGTAGTTTGTTATAGCAGCCCAAGCTGATTAAGACAAACACCAAGACACAACCCAGTGAAATTACTGGACATCAATGAAAAGAAAAATACCCTTTGGGCATTAAGAAAACACACACACACACACAAACACAACACTTTATACTAGAAGAAAATAAAACTACATACTTAAAGGACGTAAGAAAGTATGAGCCAAGGATTTTATATCTGGTAAAAATGAATTTTAAGTATAAAAGGCACAAACTGTTAACAAGAATCTCAGGGAACATTATTCTCGTGAGCACTTACTGAGGGATCTGCTAGAAAATAAGCTTCAGACAACCAAAATGACTTGAGAAACACTGCTATGAGAACTAATGGGGAGCACAAAATTGAGAGTTACCTGCAAACCGAGAGTAAATTACGTCTAAGAAGGGGAGACTATGCAATGCGATGTCTGCATGTCCCGGCACTGTAGAGACAGTGCATCCACTGTTAGAATAGGACGAAGCGGGAGAGCACGTTTCCAGGAATCATAAAGTAGCAGTATTGGTATTTTTACTTGTATGACTTTTATATAGTATGGAATAAAACAAATGAGTAATTATGAAACATTATAATTAAATCATTTCCTATATGCTTAAGAACCAGAATTAACATTAAAGATAAAATGGTATACAAATGTAATATAGAAGAGGTTTAGTAAAAACTCTACAGTCTCAAATTATCAATATAAATATGGAAGTATCAATAGAAAGTTATGAAGTATTTCATCATTATACATAAAAGTACATATGTGTAGATAAATATGCCTATAAATACACACATAAACACATACAAATATACTTATGTACACATATAAATATAAACATATGTATATAAACATGTGTGGTATATATGTACACATATACAATGTGTCCACTGAAAAGGCCCAGAAATAATAACCAAGCTAGTAGTAGCGATGATCGTTCCTAGCACAAGTCTGTGGTCTTGAAACACAAGTTCTCACTAAAAGAAACCAAGACTTCTTGCCTGGAACAGAAAATATATGAGCTGATCCTAGAACACTCTGTAACATCAGATAGCAATCAGAGATGACGAGCGTAATGTCAAAGGGTCTCAGGAACCAAAATGCTCACGTACAAAGGCTCTCCACTGTGCAAAGATGAGACAATTGAGTCTCAATAACGATGTTAATTACAATGTATTGAGACCCATTAAATGTATTTCAATCAATTATTCATAATGATTTTTAGAAAGATCATTCCCTCTAGGGATGATAGGGGATTAATTTATTTTACTAAAAACTGGTAAAGAAGGAATTATTTTCCTTGCCTTCTTTATATGAACTGTACCACTGGGTAACAGTAAATGCAAGTATTTCCTTACAGAAGCATTCTAACAAATAAAACAGAAATGAGAGAAGTAGAAAACTGGAGTAGTTTTGCTACTCTGAATGAATAGTTATAGGCATTAAGCATCAGTGGTTGCGAAGAGACCAGTGTCCTGGCCGTGTGGCTCAGTTGGTGAGAGCGTTGTTGGGTACACCAAAGATTGCAGGTTCGATTCCTGGTCAGGGCACATACCTAGGTTGTGGGTTTAATCCACGGTGAGGGTGTGTATAGTAGGCAACCATTTGATGTTTCTCTCTCTCTAAAATTAATTTGAAAAAAATCCTCAGGTGATGTTTAAAAAAATAAATAAAGATAAGCAAACATTTTGCGCCTCCCATAGACTTCCCAAACAGTAACTTTTGTCTTGTCAAAGGGATTTAACCTGAGTTTGATACAGTCCAGATACTGCTCATTTGCAGGAAATATAGAGGGCAGAGGAATATGTTCAGCTGCACCTAAGGAACATAATTAGCAAAATTCAAATTGAGGAAAATTCTGTAGACAGCCCAAGTAAATCAACAGATAAATCATACGGAAATGGAAGAGATGAAGAAAGAATACTATAGAATAAAAGAGATTCTATAAAATTCAAAAAAGAGAGACAAAACTAATTGTAGGGATACACATTTGTGTGATAAAAATCATAAAAATGCAAAAAAGTAATTACTAGAAAAGTTAGAATAGTGGGGCATATGTAGGCGGTCCTGGGGGCATGACAAAGCTCTCTATCTTGACCTGGGTGGTCTTCCCTTTTTCCTGCCACCCACCCAGTTCCTCATTTGTGCCTCAATGTAGCCTCTTGATTGTAGAGAGCTACTTTACAAGCTAATTCAAGAATCTCTTACAGAACTACTTGACTTCACAAAGCAAATACATGAAAAGAAGTTTTCAGAAAGTATCTGCAGTTACCTAAAAATTTATCCATTGATTCATACATCTGCTCTTGATTGACAGCGCTCTCATTTGAAAATTTCATTGGTGTTCTTGGTGCAAAAGTGCTATTTTTCTTATGGCTAGGCAATTTTGGAGAGAAACCAGTTCTATCTTTTGAAGTTTTTGGTCTATGTCTCTGTTTAGAGAAACCGGTGTGGCTAACAGAAAAATCGTCATCTGAGGATGAAAAATCATCAATAGCCTGAGAGCTGCAATCTTCATCTGTTGCATACAGTTGGTTTGCTTTCTTCATTGTTTTAGGAGAAGTGTAAAGTTCCCTTTTATTTTCCTTTTTTCTCTTAAACCTCAAAGAAGTAGTAGCTCTTTGTTTTCTTACACTTGACTTAGAGGAAATTTCAATGTCATCAGACTCATCGCTAATATCACTACTACCTTTTTTTTCCATAATAGATTTCAGGTTCACAGGATTTAATTGTTTTGAAATTAGTATACTTTCTCTGACATCAGTCTTTGTATCATCATCATTATTTGCTATTTTTACAGGTTTTTCTGTTTCAGAATCTTCAAATCTATCCTCTGCTGGCTTAAACCTTACACTATCCTTAGGGAGTTTCTGAGTTGTATATTGTGTGGGAAAGATGACATCACTATCTTCTGATTCTGTGACATTCTGTAAATTGTAATGGTGGTCAGTTGTATTTTCAAAATTTTTATTATCATCAGACTCAGAAGAAACAGTCTGTTCTAAAATCTTTTCACTTTTATCAAAAGTATATTTTTCATTTGGATTTAGGATGTTGGTTAATTTCTGATGTTTTGAAGTAGCAAGAGAGACTTGACTTTTCTGACAACCAACATCTTTGGCTCCATTTGAAAGGCATGTGGGCTGTTCATCAGAACTTTTATCATCAGATGCAGTATTTTCATCACTATCACCAACTGCTTTACATTTTGTCTCAAGCAATTTAGAGAAACCACACTGGAGTAAGGTAAGCTGTCCAGGAGAACCTGAAGCTTTACTTGAGTCAGATGCTTTGTTTTTAGTAGACTTTATTCTTGAGTTTTCCACTGATTCATCATCACTAAAGTCACTGCAGAGACCACATGCAGGTTGTTCCGGCCCCCCGCGTTCTTGGTAGTCAGGCTCTCCAGGCTATATAGGGAGCAATGACAGAAACATTAGACGACATCAGGATAATGACAACACATCTATCATACTGGAAGGGAATTAAACTCGGGCAGAAAATTTGTACAAGTATATTACTTGGTATTTTGTAAAAGTACATTTAATAAACAAATATAAAGGATTTAATATTATAGTCTGGTACACTCTTTTCTCTTTTCAAGTTGGATAACTGTCCAAAATAAATAAAAGTTTAAGCTAAAATACCACATTACCAAATTATTTATAAGAAAAAGACAGAGCCCAATAGTCAGCTTATCAGAGGCAGGGACCCATTCTGGCCTCGAAAGTGAAAAGCACACAACTTATTGCTTACTGTGGTCCAGCAGACATTTCTAATCCTGCTTTAAGAAAGAATCAAATAGGAGTTAACAAACAAAAGAATCACAGCTGGAAAGTGGTTCTAGCAAATTAAAAATAAAAATAAGATTGAATAGGATCTTGACAACCAGAAATAAAATATTGAAGATATTTTAAAGCAAAATTTGGTACAAATTTAAATCCAGTATTTAATTTTTTCAGATCAGTCAGAGCTCAGTGTGTCCTTTAGCTTCCTAAAACTGAGGCTTCATTAGTTAGGAGTTTGGGGGAAGTATTATCTAGCAGTACTTCTGTCAGCATGTGATATTCATGTATTTCTATAAATTTAGAAAAATACTGACTCCATATTCCAAATCAATGGGGTAGTACAAATTTATTAAACCTTTGAAAACAAACAAGAAACTACGATAAGAAAAAAGTCTACACATCTTCACTTTTAAATGTCCTTTACTTTTTACTTTTAAAAAGGTCCTTAGATAACATATAGTATGTGAGATGACAAACTACTAAAAAGATTATTAGATCAAGGATTCAAAATAACATATCTACTTAAGTAAGAGAATAATTTTGATGTTTGGATTTAATAATCTTAAATATACTTAATTGCTATGTTTCCATTTAAATTGTTATTCAGTAAGTTATTTATTTAGTTTGGATTGGTCACCTACACGGGGTATTTAATTTTGGATTTACAGCTTGGTACAGTTAAAATTCCAGTCTGGAGATAAATGCCTGATGAGCGCTCCTGAACTTGTCCCTAGCAGTCACGGACCTGGACCACAGTGTGCTGACCGCTGTGGGGAGGGGGGTCGAGGGGACTAAATGATAATGGAAAAAGAATGTAATAAAGATTAAACTTAAAAAAATGTTCAATTAGCCTGTTATTAATTTTACTGACAGTCCTCTGACATTGTGTCCTTAATGTTTTTTAAAAAAGACTTTTTCTTTACACATTGAAAAATGAAGGAAAAAGGGAAGTAAACTTATAATTGTCACAGTACATGTTTTCTAGGAGGTCTGGGCTACAGACTGAACTAGCGCTTACTGTTTCTAGTTTGTGTACTGGAGGTTCCTCTTCCAACCACGTTCCGGCTGTCATGACCCCGGCTTCCACTTGGCCTTCTCTCTATAAATAATGCAAATAACTGTGTAAAATATGGGGTTAAAGAAAAAAACAGAATAGCAACAGCACACTAAAACTTGGAGCTACGAAAGAAAAACTGAGTGCAGCTTACTTTAACTCTCTTAATGTTATTTTTCAATTTGCTAATTAAGGAACTCACATACACTTTATATAACATTTTAAAATAATCTTAATTCTTAGGTAGTAGAGTGGCACAGTGAAAGCATGCTGGGCCCATAAAATACTCTTATTTCTTGTTTTAAAGCTTATTTTTTTCAGATATAACGCTAATAATACTTTTCAGCCAACTCTATTAAAAGGTCTAGTAGGTGACGGCGGGTGGAAAAATGCTATATATACTCACAGTAATGATTCCATAATAAGCCTGTCTATATAATAACTATAGTAAGGACATACTGTCTACATTTCAAACAGCACAGGTAAGGTTGAGTATTGGGAACTTGATATTCTAGCCTGTACTGCTAGTGTATTTATTGTTCATATTTATTAAAATGTTTAATGATTCATTAGATGTAGTAAACATCAAAATGAAAAGGTCCATCTTAATATGAAATTAAAAAAGGGCCTTAATTATGTAACAGGGTTGCTATATCTTTTGGAAAAATATTTATGCATTTAAAGCATAAACATTCAATTGCCTAAATTCTACAATATTAAATTTTCCTTCAAAAGGAAATTAATGTATTTCTTTTTTTAAGGCTTTATTTGTTGATAGAAGAAGGAGAAATAATACTACCATCACCAGAGTTACAAATGTCCAACTTATGAATATACAGACATACCAATGGCATGGTTCCAGCCACCTGGTATCCAGGGCAACAAGGGAGAATTTCCCCTAATGATGTTTAGGGAATGACAAACAGTTCCTAAATTGCTATACTTTTTCTTCCAATGCCTAGAAGTTATTACTGCAAGGGAGTGGGGAGCCTCCTTCCCAGGACTGCCTTTCATCTTTCAACAGAAGCTAAATGGCTATAACAGATCCAAGTGGCAGGACCACAAATCCTTCAACTGATCAGAACCCCAAATCTTTCAAGTGATCAGAACCCCTCTGTGATAGGTAAATGGCACTACAGTCTTTGGCTGCAGTGCAGCCCAACACCTTGGAGTCATCATTAGCTCCTCTTTTTCTGTACCTTCTATCCCATCCATCACCACTATCCATCCCCTGGTGCAAACCACTGTCATCTCTAGGGTGGATTATTGCATTATCCACCTATTTCACTTCTTGCTTCCTCTCTTGTACTTCAGTGTAATTCTTTTTTTTTTTTGCCTCACCCAAGGACATGCTTACTGATTTTAGGGAGAGGGGAAGGGAGGGAGACAGAGAGGGAGAGAAACATCAATGTGAGAAACATTCATCGGTAGCCTCTCATGTGCACCCTAACTGGGACCTCTCCTATGTGCTGGAACTCGTAACCTAGTCATGTGCCCTGACCGGGAAAGGAACCCCTGACCTTCTGGTTTATGGGACGATGCTCCAGCCAAGTGAGCCACACCGATCAGGGCTACGATCTAATTCTTAATATTTAATCTAGACAATATAGGTCAGACTATGTCTTTGTTCTGTTCAGAGCCCTCTAATTGCTTTCGGTCTCCCCCAAAGTTAAAGTCCTTGCATGCTCTGCTTCCTGTCATCTCTCTAGCCCCATCACTTGCTGTTTTGCTTACCCCACTCCAGCCACTCTGGCTTCCTTGCCATTCTGTGATAATGCTGGACATTCTCCTCCCTCGTGGCCTTAGCATTTGTTCCTATGTCTAAATCACATCTTCCTCCCCAGACTCTTCAAAGGATCACATGCAATCTCACAGTGAGCTCTTTCTTGGCTACTCCATTTATAAATGAAATGCTGTTTCCTTGATGGTCTCCCTATTTCCCTTCCCACTCTCCTTTTTTTAAATTGAGGTACAATTTATATATAACACTTTACACAGTTAAGGTGTACAACACGTTGATACATTTACATATTGCAATATGATTACCACCATAGCATTTGCTAGTATCTCTATCATGTCACAAAATTGTAATTTTTTTGTGGTAGGAACATTTGGGATCTAGTCCCCTAGCAGCTGCGAAGTGCACACTACAGTGCTGTTGACATAATCACCATGCTGTGCGTCAGGCCTCCAGAACTTACTCATCTTCCACCTGCTCTATTTGCAGCATTGGAACCTACCGTCATAATACACACTATACTTCACTTATTTGTTTCTGCTTCTTATTTGTCTCCCCTAAACAGAATGTAAATTTTTTTGTAGGCAGGATTTTTTTGTATTTTATTAACTTCAGTGTAGCTCTATGAACAGTACCTGACATTTAGTATAAACTTAATCAATATTTGTGAAGTGAACTCTCAATATAATTTAACGAGGAACTATGATATAGATTTAAAAAGTTAATGAAACATAGAACTAAACTGCTTAGAAATCATCAGATTAAATGTCATATAAATTCAAATTTCCATATCTTAAAACATTTTAAAAGGGATTTTCTATAGCCTTTAAAAATTAAAAGGAATCATAAAGAGTGAAATTCTTCTTTTATGTTATGATATATGCTTTCATTATATAGGGCTTGGAATAGTATTTTAAAACATTGTTTGGCCAAAAGCAACATGAATTTAACCAGGCCTGAATAATTTTATATTCTGGTTGACAACAAGTGAGCAATTTTAACTCAATATTTAGTAACTGAGTGCCAATGGTGTACGCAGCAAGAACCACAAACAAAAGAAGGCGTGGAGGGTCCTGCCGTCAATAAACAAACGCTCCTGGAGAGGAAACAAGATATACTGAGGACAACCAGCAACAAGAGCAATTTCCATTTAATAACTTGTCATACTGATATGTCTTACCTAACACTTGTGTAACAAAGAAATAAGGTGGCTATTCTCATAAAATAGAGAACTAAACCGCAGCAGAAAACAGGATAAGTAATATAATGCTTATATATGTTTTATAGGTGATGATTTCAAATTAGAACCATGAATACAGGCTGGTGTGTTGTGCAGTACTCTGAGACACAGATAAGATCAGAGGGGGTCCTAGAGGGCAAACAAGGCTAATCAAATAGGTTAGAGAAAAGAAATGGCAAAAACAAGTCCATAATAAGCAGCAGCATGTTCAAAAAGATGAAAGAGATCAAAGAAAGGGGACTTTAAATGGGCCGCTCAATTCCGAATCAAACAGTTAACTATAAAATAAAAACTCAGCGGTAGACACCAGACATTGTGTAGCAGTTGCCATATTCACAGGATACAAACAACACACGCTGTCCTGTTGAGTCCTTCAGCGATCGCTGACTAGCATTAGGTTCAGAATCATACTGCCACTGGCTTTACACGTGCTTTCTGACGTCACACATTCACTACGTGAACGTTCTGTCCCACATCCCATCAAGATGGTCTAAGTTCCTTGAGGATAGGGATCAAGTTGCTCCTTGAACTGTTTTATGGTACCTAATGAATAAATGAAGTATGTATTTCAGTATTACAAAGTCCTGGAAGTTAAGGAAAATATCCTTAATTCCAAGACTCAGTTTCCTCCTCCATATTAAGGTGGGGGGGAGGTTTGAAAAGATGATAATAGTCCAGGATATTATGATTCTCACATCAATATCAACCAGAAAATAGGTTAGTAGTCTGGTATATTGTAGAATCAAAAAAAATTTAAAGGCTATAAATACCCTGTTTGAAGAATAAGAAACATCTGTAAGCTGAGGATGAACACAACTGGGAGAGTTTGAATTATTGGTGTGGAATTTTTATTGGGAACAGAAAACAAAAATCTCCATGAGACATGAGAGTGCATCTCAGGGAGTATTTGGTAACTTAATCAAAACACATTTTATATTTTTGTTTATTTAGGAAAGTCTCTTTTTTTAGGTCCTGACTTCAACAGCTGTTTCAAAGTAATAAACTTCTTTTTCCCAGTCTGAAAATGGCATTGGAGGTCACACTATCCAGTATATGTATCTGTATTTGTGTATGTACATTATCCATAACTGTGCACGGGAAAATCTTAGTTTAGAGGTACAATAACTTATTTCTTGTTTCCCAAAAAGTAGAAATTCTAAACATAAGGCATTTTTCAAGAAAACCAAAAAGTTCTCCGTAAAGGGACCAGCAATTACATTTCAAGTTTCCTAAACAAGAGAAAGCCATGCTGAAATGCTATTGAAAAGGTCAGAGAACAATTTCACACCTCCAGGATATCCTTCGTAAGACAAGACCCTTGGAACCGTAGTTTGAAGAGATTAGAAACCCCAAAAAGCTCTCCTCGATGTTCTTTCGATCCTTGAACTGCTTCAAAATATCGCTTGGCATTTTCACTTCCAACCACCACACAGTGAAGTTGCTAAAACAGAAAACACACAAGATATTTTTGAAGTGTTTGCTCCAACAATATGTCAGAATTTCCTGGCATTCCATGTATACACACTAATTTAGCTGAAGCAGGCAGATTCTCCTCAGAGATGAAATTTTATTTTAATTTCCCCAGCAGATGTTGCCACAATGAAGAAACAATGGCCAATCTTATTGAAGAAGAGATCTTAGATTTCCTATTTTATCTGTTTCTACCAAGTCAGTCAAGATCACATCTCTAAGGATTATCTACCTAATGTAAAATGTTTAATAACATAGGCATACATTTGGATACACTTTTCTCCTTTCTAGACTTTTATTACAATAAGTACTACCAAAACTGGTAGAAATAATCACCACATTACTAAAGTTAAATTATAATCTGAAGTAACTACATGATAACCATGTTGTTGTTAAAATAACTGTGGCCATGTTGTATTGTCAAATAACAGCAAGAATTCAATTGCTGTTTAGAAACACCGCATCTCTGAAACAATTTTGAATATGGAGAAAATATTGACATGGAACCCTTAAGGACGTATACCACTGCCATATCAATATTTAAGTGTCTCTGTATTTACTGGATACTTCACTAAGTGTAATGTAAATACAACCTGATTAATCCCATGTACACTTTAAAATTTCTTGGAAGAAACACAGAATGCTCAGGATGAAAACCAGTCTATTGTTGATAGAAGGATTTAATAAGAAATCATAGGTTATTGTGATTATCATGAGTTGATTTGCACTGTAATAAAATTATTCTAGATGACTAAAATTATTCTTAATAATGGTTGCTATTTACTGAACACTTACTGCATGTGTAGCATTTTTATATTCTCTCATTTAATCCCTTACAAGCCTATAAGATATTATTATCTCCCTTTCGGAAATAAAAACAAACAAACTGGGGTTGCTCTAATTTAGAAATAAAGAAACTTAAGTTTAGAAAAATTAAGTCCTTATCCACAGCTACCCTGCTAGAAAGTGTCATTTCTAGATTTACACCTGGGTTGGGTCAAATCCAAAATTTATACTTGTATTAATTTTTCACTTCCAGGATGTTCCTCTTAAAACAAGATTCTTCGGACCTTACTTTGAAGAAGCTATGGATCAACATATCGGCTTAATCAGATCCATATCAATGTCCCAGGGCCATGGGCTACAGTCCTGGGAATGTGGAATCACAATTACAGTTGATGCACCTGATGGCCTGGTTACCTGATGACTTTACCCTCGCTACTGACTTTACCTTAAACACTGTATTGTCAGACTATAGAACTACTAAATAGAATTACCAAGGTAATTTGAAAGCATTAAATCTGAATCTTCATAAGTTTTATCACAAAACTCATAAAAGGCACATTATTTTGTACTTAAAATAAGTTTTCCAAAGTAGTTCCAGTAAGAGTGAAGGCCAGATGCATCTATTTGTAGGCTAACTAACTATATATATATATATACACATATATATATACTTAAAATCATACTGAATTCAAGAGCTTAGTGGAAAAAATCAGTAATTGGAAAATGTAGCTTAGTTTCCACCTTAAGAAAAACTCACACAAAGCTACAAAATGCATGGATTTCTTCACAACATATAAGATATGCAAGAAGTAAAAAGGAATGTTCTTTGTGTTAAAAATTTTATGACACCTTCCTCCATTTTCAAGAGCAGCGTGGTGTCTTCATATCATTCTCTCCGACTCTGTTTCTGCCATCACTTCTCCTCTTTGTTTGACCCTCCTGTCCCTCCCCCCATAAGAGTTTCTGTGATTACACTGGGCCCACCCAGATAATCCAGGTGGTTTAGGGGATTAGGGTGTGGACGTCTTTGGGGGACCACTATTCACTCCACCACAGTAAGGAAGTGCAAAAGAATTATGGTGGCTTGTCAAAATTACACAGAAGCCACTTTGAGAGGGTTCCCATTGGCCAAAAGTGAGGTAGTTTGAATATCAATATAAATAGTGATATTCAATGAGTTGTAATGTTATTAAAATAGGATCCCATGAGTCCACAGATTAAATAAATGGGTGGGGGGAGCTCTTTCTTATGGTAGAAAGCCAAAATATTTTTAAAAGCAGGAATAATGGAAGTAGAAAATCACCATCTGACAACCATCATAGTGGTGCTGGTTCAGGTGGGAATCATCGGATAATGCCAAGGCCAATGGGTACAGATTTGATGAGGGACAGGATATTAGCATAGCAGTAGAGATCTCTCCATGAAATATTTATCAATTACAAAGGGGAAAAATGGTGACTGTGCAGTGGAGAAAGCTGGCAGACACAAGTAGGTTGGTGATCAAGGTTAACATCACCAACAATGGGGCAGGGCACCACCACGCGCTTTCTCACCAAGGCAATGAGTAGAACACTCACTGTTTTATACTTATTCATGCCAAGGTTTCTCGGCTTGAGTCTGAACATGAGGAAACATCAGTGGATTTATTCTTAAAAACTATCACGATCATGAAAGACTAGAAAAGCTTATTCCAGGTGTTGGAAAACTGATGAGACACAAAAAGAAATGTAACTATGATCTTGGTTTGGATCCTGAACCTGTAAGGAAAAATCAAACATTCCCAGGCAATTTGGTGAAATTTGAGTGGGTTCTATGGATTACACGTAATGTATCAATGTTAGTTTCTTGAATTGGATAACTGAATTTTTGAAGGGACAGTGGTGGGGAGTGGGGGCAGCAAGTTGCAGAATTGAATGTTTATAATGCCTAAAACTATGCTTATATGTATACATAAATAGGAGAGTATTCTTGTTTTGAGGAAATACACTTAAGACAATTTGGAGGTGATAAACCTGCAACTTTCTCTCAAACGGTTCATAAAAAGAATAAACATCACAACTGAGAGAGAGAGAAAGCAAATGGAGCAAAATGATAACAACTGGGAACCTTGGGTGAAGTTCATTGGGAGTTGCTTGTGCTGTTCTTGCAACTCTTTTGTAAATACAAACTAAATAAATTATATATATACAAAAGACGAATTTCTGAATGCCAAACTGTAGATTACATGCAATGTTCCAAACCTGGAGGGGTAAAGTTGCTGGGTAGGTGATGTTTTCATTTCTAAAAAGTATAAAATATCTGCATGCATTACCCCAACAAAACATGTCAAAGTGGAAGTCTCCCTTGAACAATACAGACCATCCCTCAGCAGTGCAGCTAACAGTGAGGTGGTAAGGTGTGTCTTTCCAGATCTCTTTCAATGCTAGTGATATATACAAATAGAAATATTGCATAGTTTTACACATAAACACAATTGACCCACACGTTCTGCAAGTTGCTTTTTGCCCCACTTAAAAATGTCTTAGAGATCTTGCCACATTAGCACATTTGCTCTGACTGTAATTTTGTTGTTGTTGTTGCAGAGTACTCCATAATATGGGTATACAAGAATTTATGCTCTTATTCTGTTACTATTGGGCACTTAGGCTGTTTATTTTTCATTTTTTGAAGTAAATACTAACGACAGTGAATATAAATCCTTATCATCCTTCGCTGTTTATATGTGAGAGTGTTACTACCAGGTAGATAGGGAGAAGGTGCTATGTGTTTTAAAATACTGTTAAATTAGCCTCTAAAATATGTATAAAGTTGTATTCTCAAAAACAATATATGAATACCTCTTCACAATACACCCACCAACAATGAACAGCACTAATCTCCCTATTTCTCTAAAAAAATAAAGACAGAAAAACCTCACAAAACAAAACAAAAAGCCTTTGGCAGAAAGCACAGAACACAATCTTATCTTATTTTGTATTTCTAGATTACAACTGTGGTTAAGCATCTTTTCATACAGGTGATAACTATTTGTATTTTTTTTTAGTGAAATACCTAATCATAACTTTTCCATTGTTTTGTAGAAGTTCTTTACATATGGTAAACGCTAATCCTTTGTTATATATTTATATATATATATGCAAATATTTTCTCGTCTCATTTTTAAATTGGCTTATAGTTCCTTTGTCATACCGAAGTTTCATATAAAAATGTAGTCAAATTTACAGTACATTAGAGGCTGCATTAGTTTCTTAAGGCTGCTCTAACAAAGTACCACAACCTAAGTGCCCTAAAACTACAGGAATTTATTCTCTCACAGTTCTAGAAGCTACAAATCTGCAATCAAGGTGTTGGCAGGGCCTTGCTGTCTCTGAAGGTTCTAAGGAAAGATCCTTTCCTTCCTCTCCCTAGCTTCTGGTGGTGGCTGGCAATCCTCGGTGTTGTTTGGTTTACAGCTGCACACTCCAATCTTTGCCTCCCTTGTCACATGGCATTCTCCTTCTGTGTCAGCCTGTGTCCAAGTTTCCTTCTTCTTATAAGGACATTAGTCAATGGATTAGAGCCCACCCTATTCCAGTGTGACCGTATCATAACTTGACTGTATGTGCAAAGACCCTACTTCTAAATAAGATCCCATTCCAGGTACCAGAGGTTGGAACTTTAACATTATCATTTTTGGGGGGTTGGGAGGGAAGGGCACAATTCAACTTCTAACCAAGGCTTTGTTAGAGATTTTTACATTTATGTTTATGAGAGATACTGACCTATAACTTCCTGTTCTTGAAATGTCTTTGTCAAGTTTTGGTATCAGGATTCATCTATCTTTTTAAAGTAAGTTGTAAGTGCTCCCTCGTCTTCTGTTTCCAAAAAGAGTATTAGATGTTTGATAGAATTCACTGCTAAAGCCACCCAGGCTAGAATCTATGTGGAAAGTTTTGAATTAATAATTCAGTTTCTTTGACAATACAGGGCTATTATTTTTCTTTATTTGAAGGGATTGCTCCTAAGCATCAAGTATCATTAATAAGAAATTAGATGTAGCCCTGGCCAGGTGTCTCAGTTGGTTGGAGCATCATCCTGGACACTAAAGGGTTGTGGGATAGATTCCGGATCAGGACACATACCTAGGTTGCAGGTTTGATCCCCAGTCGAGGTCAGAGGCACCTGATCAATGTTTCTCTCTCACATCAATGTTTCTCCCCCCCTGCCTTCTTTCACTCTACAATCAATAAATATCCTCAGGTGAGGATTAAAAAAAAAGAACTTAAGATATCCATCTAAATCTAATACTATTGTAGATAATTTTTTTTGCTTATCTCTGAAAATTTTAAGGATTTTTTGCTTTATCTTGATGTTCTTTGATTATAGAAAGATAATGTTAAGTGTGGATCTATTTTCATTCATCTCATTGAGCACTTGCTGGGCCCACATAACCCGTGGACTTGTTCTCTACTTTTTACATGTTTCTTTGGGGCTTTACATGTTATTTGGGGCTTTCCCCCTTCTTTTCCTTCTGTTCTCTTCTTCAACTATAAGACTGATAACGGCAGCTAACCACTGTGCTGTACAACTGAAAGTAAAACAAAATTGAATGTACACTAATTAAATATTTTTTAATAAATTTTTTAAAAATAAAATGAAAATGGAAATTAAAAATTTTTTTAAAGGCTGATACTGGAACTGCTAGATATAGCTTTCACTTCCTCTAACTTTTCTTCCATGCATTGTATCTCTGTCTTTTTGCTCTGTAATGTAGAATTGCTTGACTCTTTCTTTTAGTTAAAAATTTTGCTTTTGCCACTCAGCCTATCTTTGAAGTTTTTCATTTAGGGGGTTTCTAATGGATTATTTTTCCAAGTACTATGTTCTTGTTTCCAGGGTCCTACAACCTCACTTACCATTTGAATATATTAGATATATTTCTTTCATAATCTGTTCTATTAATTCTCTTTTCCCTGAGGTGAATTCTAACTTTGAGTGCCTGTATTAGTTCCTGTGGCTCCTGTAATGTTATCATAAACTTGGTGGGTTAAAAAACCAGAAATATATTCTTATAGACTGAAGGTCAGAAGTCTGAAATCAGTATCACTGGGCTGATATCAAGATTTGGCAGGGTTGTGCTTTCTCCAGATGCTCTAGGGCAGGAATCATTCCTCACTTCTGCAGCTTCTGGTGGCTGCCAGCATTCCTCAGTTTAAAACTACATCACTTCAATCTCTGCCCCTGTGATCTCACCGCCTTGTCTTCTCCTGTGTCAGATTTCCCTCTGCTTCTTTCTTATAAGGCCACTTGTGATTTAGGCCCCACCTGGCTAATCCAGGCTAATCTCCCCAATCTCAAAATCATTAATTTAATCTTATCTCCAAAGACACCTTTTTAAATATATATATTTTATTGATTATGCTGTTACAGTTGTCCCATTCTTCCTCCCCTTTATCCCCTTGTACCCCAGCTTAAAAATCTGCCTTGTACCCCACTCCCACCATCATTTCCCCAGCTTAGTTCATGTCATTAGGTCATACATATAAATTCTTTGGCTTCTCCATTTCCCATACTATTCTAAATCTCCTCCTGTCTGTTATCTACCTACCATTTATGCTTCTTATTCCCTGCTCCTTTTTCCCATCCTCTCCACTCCCCGTCCCTGATGATAACTCTCCATATGATCTCCATTCCTGTGATTCTGTTCCGGTTCTAGATGTTTGCTTAGTTTATGTTTGTTTTTGTTTTAGGTGTGGTTGTTATTAACTGTGAGTTTGCTGTCATTTTACTGTTCATATTTTTTATCTTCTTTTTCTTAGATAAGTCCCTTTAACATTTCATATAATCATGGCTTGGTGATGATGAACTCCTTTAACTTGACCTTATCTGGGAAGCACTTTGTCTGCACTTCCATTCTAAATGAAAGCTTTGCTAGATACAGTAATCTTGGATGTAGGTTCTTGTCTTTCATGACTTGGAATACTTCTTTCTAGCCCCTTCTTGCCTGTAAGGTCTCTTTTGGGAAATCAGTTGACAGTCTTATGGGAACTCCTTTTCTCTTGCTACTTTTAAAATTTTCTCCTCTTGAATCTTGGGTAATGTAATGATGATGTGCCTTGGTGTGTGCTTCCTTGGGACTCTCTGAGCTTCCTGGACTTCCTGGAAGTCTATTTCCTTTGCCAGATTGAGGAATTTCTCCTTCATTATGTTTTCAAATAAGTTTTCAATTTCTTGCTCTTCCTCTTCTCCTTCTGGCACCCCTATGATGCAGATGTTGGAAGGTTTAAAGTTGCCCCAGAGGTTCCTAAGCCTCTTCTCATTTATTTGAACTCTTGTTTCTTCATTCTGTTCCCGTTGAGTGTTTATTTCTTCCTTCTGCTCTAAAGCATTGATTTGAGTCTGGTTTCCTTCCCTTCACTGTTGGTTCCCTGTTCATTTTCCTTTATTTTACTTTTCATAGCCTTCACTTCTTCCTCTATTTTTGACCATACTCAACCATTTCTGTGAGCATCCCGATTACCAGTGTTTTGAACTCTGCATCTGATAGGTTGGCTATCTCCTTGTCCCTTAGTTCTTTTTCTGGAATTTTGATCTGTTCTTTCATTTGTATCGGTGCACCTGTTACATAGTAAGTGGTGGAGCCTTAGGTATT
Source organism: Desmodus rotundus (assembly GCF_022682495.2). Classification (NCBI taxonomy): domain Eukaryota; kingdom Metazoa; phylum Chordata; class Mammalia; order Chiroptera; family Phyllostomidae; genus Desmodus; species Desmodus rotundus. The sequence continues at coordinate 78,830,807 of NC_071387.1, forward strand.
CACAGGGTGGGGCAACTCAAGTCACTGCATTGTGATGCTGATGTGGGGAGGGGCCCAAGAGGGAACAATGCTTCTGGCTCAGCTTTCAGCTGTCTTGCAGTCACTTCCTCCCCTACCTACAATCAGCCTTCTGGTGCTGGTTCCTGGGTGGGTGGGTTTGTGTATGTTCTAGGACCCTATGGGTCTTTCCAACGAACTCTCCTGTGAGGCTGGGAGTTTCTCCTGCTACCTCAACCCCCAGAGGTTTTTTCAGTCAGAGGTTTTCAGGCTTTATTTCCCCGGGGCTGGAACCCTGGGTTGTGCTATCTCAATCCTATAAACCCGCATGCAAATGTGGGTCTTCCTGTTCCGCCAGCTGTTGCTGCAAAGACACCTTTTTCCCATATAAAGTAACACATACAGGTTCTAGGGATTAGAACCTGATTATCTTTGAGTGCCATTTTCAGTGTTTATTTTCCTAAATCATTAGATAATTTTTGTTGTGTAAATATCTTACATGCTTATCTCAGCCCACTGAAGTGATAATTCAAAGTGGGGGATCTGCAAGTATCTCATCTTCTGGGCAATGGGAGGAACTTTCTTTTTGATTCCAGCAAAAATTTGGAGTTCTGCCTTGCTTCTTTGCTTCTAATATTTCTAATTTTTATTCCTCTTGAGAGCAGACACCTCTGATGCCTGTCTTTTGGTATAGCGGGTAATATCGTTAAGTGTTAAACCACCTAGGTCACAATGATACCCTAAAGAATGAGTACCACAGTTACCCCATGCTCCCTTATTTTTTTAGTATCTGGTAACTCTGACCTTAGACTATTCAGAAGTAACACCTACCTTTTTCAGTAGCCTTTTCCTGACTGAGTTTAGCTTAGTTTCTTCCTCTAATCTGATTCCAATTGTTTTTTGTCTTTCAGGGTTCCTTATAATTTCTGGATCACATAGAAAATTCTTCTTGGTTCCCAACATTTTCATAGTTCTTTTCCCTAAAGGTCATTTTTAGATGTTTACTTTCCCCAAAGATTTGAGAAACACTCGGGAGGCTAGAGTATGCATGACACATGTACCCTTGGTTCAAACTAAAATCAATCTTTAAATCACACTTAATGCCTTTTCCTCACATGACTGCCATGTTATCTTTACTTGTGCCTACCAAGTTGTATGGCTGAATCTTCTCCAAGTAGCTCACATTTAAAATATATTTTAATAAGTAACTAGATCCTACAAAGTTCTGAAAACTTAAATTACCATCATCTTCCAAAGCCTTTTTATTATATATCATATAATATACATTATATAACAGGCCATTATTTTACTATAGAGCAAGATGAGTAATGAAAAAGTATATACAGGGTAGAACAAAAGTAGGTTATAGTTGTGAGTACACAAAACAGAGTTTATTCTTGTATTATCACTTATTAATTATTGTATTATTTCCCATACAATAACTGTAAACCTACTTTCCCCCACCTTGTATATATGTAGTAATGGGACTGAGAAAAATTACATGATTGAGAAAAAACTCTTACTTGTGATAGGCTAAGATATTATTCTAAAGAACTGCTCCTAAGTTGAAAAAATAATATCCAGTTTCTTTTTCCAAGATTGGTTAAATATGTCTAAAAAAGTAATTTTTAAGTAGTTGTGTTATACCAAGGAACAAAAAGATGAAAGGCTTCTTACAGAGCTAAATGCTTCAAGAAAAAACAAAAACTGCTGTGTACAATTCTATTTTTAGAATTAAGAAAACAGCATTAATTTAAGATTGGATCATTCTTAGGTTAACTACCACCACATGTGGCAGATGTTTGCTCTTAAAGAGATGCCAACTCAATATATAGGGAGTAATTCAAATTTAACATTTGTAATTAAACTTGAACCTCATTCCAGATCTTCTCAAGTCAGCAGTTCTAAACTATAGAAGCTTTATTTAGAAGCAGAAATGGAATAGTAATTGATACCCTAAGGATTCCAAAGAGTTAATGCAATTTTAGATGAATACTAACAGCACCAGCAGAGTAGGGCATTTGCACTTGATTCCCGTAATTCTATTTACTGGGGTGGCTTTGAAATGGTGGCTTTAGCTATTGCTAAGGCATTTCTCCTCACTCTTCTTTATGTCATGGCACATATAGAAAATGGTAACATCTACCTGGAGTAAACAGAGGTTGTTACTCAAGATTGGACGCTGGCTTAGATAATCTTGCTGCTCCGAGTTGTGGGATCAGTGTTTCAGTGAACCCGGATCCCATCGGTGATATAACATTATGTTTGGCCCGCAGACTGGGAAACTGACCTTGCTATTCTAATTGTGGTCTACAGACTAGTAGTGTTTGGCACTCCTCGAAGCTTGTTAAAAATGCAGAATCTTGGGCTCCACCCCAATCTACTAAATCAGAATCTGTATTTTTTTTTAATCCTCACCTGAGGACATGTTCATTGATTTTAGAGAGAGACAAAGAGGGAGAGAAAGAGAGGGAGAAACATTGATGTGAGAGAGAAACATGGATTGTTTGGCTCCTGTACACGCCCTGACTGCAGATTAAACTTACAACCTAGGTATGTGTCCTGACTGTGAATCGAACCCATAACCTTTTGGTGGTGCATGGGAGGATGCTCCAACCAACTGAGCCACCCAGCCAGGACCGAATCTATATTTTCAAGATCCCTAGTTGATTCCTGTGCACATTAAAGTTTAAGAAGTACTGCTCTAAGAAACTTTCAGCTCTAAAATTCAATGAACCTAAGAATGTTTTATAGAAGTATATTCTAGGGTATATTTCATAATCTTATTAAATGCCATATTACAGTTAGAATATAATTAAAACATATTTTTACACAAATTTGTTCCTAATTTTTGAAAACAGGCAAATGTTTACTTTTTAATTAGAAGGGAAATATACTTACTTGCTTGTACACCTGTCGTAAGTACATGATCTCCTCCACGGTTCCCAAAGATATCAGCCTAAACACTTTGACATCCCTGCACTGTCCAATCCTGTATGCTCTGCAAAAAGATTAAAAAGAAAAGCAAACAAAAATCAAGTGAAACAACTTGGGGTTCAGGCAATATCTTTTAGACGTAAAAATGGAACATTGGTAAAATTTTAATTAATTAAAAAATTATGTTTAGATATGCTATAGTATTTAATAACACAAAACAGAAATTCTTATAAAAAGTCCACTCATGAAGGAGAAAAGTATTATAGAAAAATGTACATATCTCGTTCATTTTTGTTACAAACATCACCTTTCATTATCCAAAAACTCTTCTTAAATTCACACCTTCCTTTATGGTAAGCTTAAGTTTATGAATGTTCCCAAATGATTTCATTTATATAAAACTCTCAAAAATGCAAACTAATCCATAGTGATAGAAAGCAGATCAGAGGTTGCTTGGGAATAGGGACCAGGGGAGGAGCAGGAGAGATGGATTACAAAGTAGCACAAGGAAAATTTGGGAGGTGATGGATATATTCACTATTTTTACTGGGGTGATGGCTTCACATTTGTAAACATGTATCAACACTTATTAACTGTGCATTTTAAACATGTACAGTTTATTATGTACTAATTATACATCAGTGAAGTTGTTTTTAAAGAAACTGGGGAAAAGCAGTTAGTCAACGAGTAAGCCTATTGAAGTGCAGGTTTATAGTCCTCATCCACAGAGACTTCCATGGGCTCTGTCTGACTGAATCACTTCGTTGACTAGTACCCCAGGTGTTTTGATAGGATCTACAGTACTAATTAAAACTCTAACCTGACTCACGGACACTGGTTAACTATGGTTCTAGTCGCTGAGCTTCTCCCAGGTGGAGGCTTTATTGGATGCTCAGAATGAGGTCACCTGCTTCTAAATACCTGTTATAGTCACCAGGGGGATCTAGGGCAAGGCCATACTGCCTCATGCTGGAAAATCTTACAATTTGGGGACATTTAATTTTGACCTTGTTAAGTTACTCTATGTTATTTGACCATTTTACTTGACACCTGTCAGTGGTGAGAGGCAGATTACAGACGTAGGCTCTGTGTTAAGAATGTGTGGATTCAGATCCTGACCCTGCCAATTCTGGCTGTGAACTTAAGCAAATTACTTAATGTTTTTGCTTTTATTTTACTAAGTTAATAATTTACACTACTTCCTCTTAGCTTATAAGGATATTGTGAGTTATTAAATGAGATAACCAAATGAGAATAGAACAATTCCTGACTCACAGTAAATATGCAATAAATATTGCTGTTATTTATTTATCCTTATTTTTACTGCCAATTAAAAAGAAAAACTGAGGCTAATCTGCTCTGCTTTGCACCCAGCACAGTATTAAGAGTATTATAATTGGGGTGATATTAATAACACAGTGTATTATAAGCTGAATTATATCTATTAAGCAAATAGTAATGGATAATTTAAATTTCTATAAAAACAAAATAAATTCATATCTGATTTGCTTTGACATATATCTAACATGACATGTAATAAATACAAAGTGATCAATAAATATTTTTGATATTTATCTATATAGCATTGAAAAATAAGTGAAATATCTCCATTAAAAAAAAACCCAGCTGGGAATAAGCAGTCCTTCACAAAGTAGTACATCTTTGATTCTACTTTCAGTTTCTTCTAAGATTATTTAAATATTTTTTCACATCATCTTTAGCCAACCTTAATCATTTACATCTAGAAAACATTAGACATTATAAATAAATAGTCTTGATGCTTATTTGGCCTTTCTGCTTCTTAAGCTTTCCTGTATATTTGCCTTTTCCCCTCTGATTAGATTTTTCAAAAGTTTGTCTATTTTACTCTTTATATTGAATAATGTGAATTTTTGATTTGTTATGTTTTGCTTGTATTTTAATAACTTAATAATTTATACAATTTCCTCTAGTTTCCTTAGGTTTACTTTATTTCTCTACTTTTCTAAATGACATCCTTCTTTCACTTACATTCTATGTTTCTTTTTTAAGAAATAAATTTAAAACTCTAAATTAGCAATGGAACTCAAATATTGATTCATAGTAATTTCATTTCTATTTATTTCTAAGTAATCAATTTTTCTCTATTTCCTCATTTTTTTATTGTTATAAAATATCCATAACAAAATTTAATCATTTTAACTATTTTTGAAGGCACAAAGCTTTTATTTTTATTATTTTAAAAGTTTTTACTTTCAATTACAGATAACATACATTACTATATTAGTTTCAGGTGTACACCCCAGTGATTAAATATCACAGAACTTAGTAAGTGATCATCCTGACAAATCTCGCACCCATCTGACACCATACATAGTTATTAGACTATTATTGACTATATCCCCTATGCTGTACTTTGCATCCCCATGACTATTCTGTAACTACCAATTTGCACTTCTTGATCCCATCACCTTTTTTGTCTATTCCCCCAACCCGCTTCCCATTGGCAATCACCAAAATGTTCTCTGTATCCATGATTCTGTTTCTGCTCTGCTTGTTGGCTTATTTTGTTTTTAGATTCAATAATTGATAGATATGCATTTATTGCCATTTTATTGTTCATATATATTTTTAATATATTTATTGATTATGCTATTACAGTTGTCCTCACTCCACTCCATCCTGCCCACCCCCTCCCTCCCACATTCCCCCCCTATAGTTCATGTCCATGGGTCATACTTATAAGTTCTTTGCCTTCTACATTTCCTACACTATTCTTACCCTCCCCCTGTCTATTTTCCACCTATCATCTATGCTAGTTATTCTCTGTACCTTTCCCTCCTCTCTCCCCCTCCCACTCCCCTATTGACACCCCTCCATGTGATCTCCATCTCTATGGTTCTGTTCCTGTTCTAGTTGTTTGCCTAGTTTACTCTTGTTTTTGTTTTAGGTGTGGTCGTTAATAACTGTGAGTTTGCTGTCATTTTTACTGTTCCAATTTTTGATCTTCTTTTTCTTAGGTAACTCCCTTTAACATTTCACATAATAAGGGCTTGGTGATGATGAACTTCTTTAACTTGACCTTATCTGAGAAGCACTTTATCTTCCCTTCCATTCTAAATGATAGCTTTGCTGGATACAGTAATCTTGGATGTAGGTCCTTGCCTTTAATCTTGGGTAATGTAATTATGATGTGCCTTGGTGTGTTCCTCCTTGGGTCCAGCTTCTTTGGGACTCTCTGAGCTTCCTGGACTTCCTGGAAGTCTATTTCCTTTGCCAGATTAGGGAAGTTCTCCTTCATTGTTTGTTCAAATAAGTTTTCAATCTTTTGTTCTTCCTCTTCTCCTTCTGGCACCCCTATAATTCGGATGTTGGAACGTTCCCAGATGTCCTGGAGGTTCCTAAGCCTCTCCTCATTTTTCCGAATTCTTGTTTCTTCATTCTTTTCTGGTTGGATGTTTCTTTCTTCTTTCTGGTCCACACCGTTGATTTGAGTCTCAGTTTCCTTCGCATCACTATTGGTTCCCTGTACCTTTTCCTTTGTCTCTCTTAGCGTAGGCTTCATTTTTTCATCTAGTTTTTGAACAGATTCCACCAATTCTGTGAGCATCTTGATAACCAGTGTTTTGAACTGTGCATCCGATAGGTTGGCTATCTCTTCCTCGCTTAGTTGTATTTTTTCTGAAGCTTTGAAGTGTTGTGTCATTTGGGCCATTTTTTTTTCTATTTTTTTGTCTTGGCATGTCTGTTACTTTAAGGGGCGGAGCCTTAGGTGTTCACCGGGGCGTGGTAACGCTGGTTGCTGTACGTGGGGGAGGGGCCGAGAGGGAGCAGTGGCACCCGCTCCACTCTCCACCGGACCTCAATCTTTCACTCCACTACCCACAATCAAATTGGGCCCCTCTGGTGCTGGTTCCCATGTGGGTGGGCTTGTGAACACTCCAGGCCCCTGTGGGTCTCTCCAATGACCTCTCCTGCAAGGCTGGGAGTCTCTCCCACTGCCGCCCCAACCCCCATGGGCGTTTTCAATCAGAGGTTTGAGGCTTTATTTCCCTGCGCTGGAGCCCTGGGTTGCGCGGTCTGCTTCATGTGTGTGCAAATGTGGGGCCGCTGGGTGCTACCCACTGCCCTGCCTGCCCCATTCTCTGCCACTCTGAGTCCGGCCCTCTCGATTTATCTGCGCGAATGTGGGGCCTCAGGGTCTGCTAGTGGTTGGACTGCCTGCCCTGTTTGTCCCACACTCCGCCAGTCTCAGTCCCGCCACGGCCACGCGAGTCCTCTCTGCCCCGGTGCCCATCTCCACCCCTCCTACCGGTCTGGATGAATGTTTACTTTTTATTTCCTTGGTGTCGGACTTCCTTCCTTGCTGTTCGATTTTCTGTCAGTTCTAGTTGTGCGAGGAGGCGCAGTGTGTCTACCTACGCCGCCATCTTGGTTCTCAGTTGTTCATATATTTTTAATCTTTTTTTTCTTCTTAAAGAAAACCCTTAAACATTTCCTATAATACTGGTTGGGTGGTGATTAACTCCTTTAGCTTTTCCTTGTCCGGGAAACTCTTCATCTGTCCTTCAATTCTAAATGATAACTTTCCTGGGTAGAGTAATCTTGCTCATGCTTCTCATCACTTTGAATATTGACAATCCCTTTTGGCCTGCAAAGTTTCTGTTGAGAAATCAGCTGACAGTCTTATTGGAGCTCCCTTGTAGGTCACTGCTTTTCTCTTGCTACTTTTAAGATTCTGTCTTTAACTTCAGGCATTTTAATTATGATGTGTCTTGGTATGGGCTTCTTTGAGTTCATCTTGTTTGGCTTTCTCTGTGCTTCCTGGACTTGTATGTCTATCTCCTTTACCAAGTTAGGGAAGTTTTCTGTCATTACTTTTCAAATAGGTTTCCAACTTCTTGCCCTCTCTCTTCGTCTGGCACCCCAGTGATGCGAATGTTGGTATGCTTGAAATGTCCCAGAGGCTCTTTACACTATCCTCATTTTTCTAATTCTTTTTTCTTCTTGACATTCCAATTGATTGTTCTTTGCTTCCTTATATTCCAAATCACTGATTTGATTCTTGACTTCATCCACTCTACTGTTGATTACCTGTAAGTCATTCTTTATTTCAGTTAGTGTATTCTTCATTTCTAACTGGTTCTTTTTTATGCTGTCGAGGTCCTCACTAAGTTCACTGAGCGTCTTTACAACCAGTGTTTTGAACTCTGCATTTGGTAGATTGTCTGTCTCCATTTTGTTTAGTTCTTTTTCTGGAGTTTTATCTGTTCTTTCATTAGGTCATGTTTCTTTGTCTCCTCATTTTGGCGGCCTCCCTGTATTTGTTCCTATGTATTAGGTAGAGCTGCTACATATCCCACATTTAGTAGAGTGGCCTAATATAGTAGGTGTCCTGTAGGGTCCAGTGGCATAGCCTCCCCTACCACATGGGCTGTGTACACCCTCCTCTTGTAACTGAGCCTTGATTGCTGTTGGCATGTCAATGGGAAGGGCTGACTCAGGCTAATCAGCTCAAGTGGGGTGTGACCAATGACCATTAGCCTCTGACCACCATCAAGGATGAGCTGTGCAGTGGCTCACTCTACAAAGCAGGACTTAGTTCAGCAGGGGTCTGGTGTCCACTGAGTTTATCCCTTGAGTGAGTCTCTTGTGGAGATGGTTAGGTGGTAGTGCTCAGATTGGCATGAAGCTGTCCTAGGAGGTATAGGCCAAGGTCAGCTACTGCTTGTATTTTGCGTGGGGCCACTGGCATAAGCTACAAAGCAATCTGCAGATGGCACCTACCTGTGCTGGGCTTGGAGGTGCCTAGGTAAAGCCAAGCTATGCACCAAGGCCAGCTGCTGCTAGTGCTAGGCTTGGAGCCACCTAGCAAGAGGTGTGGGGCTCACTGAGGCCAGATGCTGCTTTTTTGAGAGAATTTAGGAAAATCTGAAGCATGAGCCAGGACAAGCAATTTGTATGGAAAAGCCACTGGAAAACAGCTTGGCTGGGCCTGAAAGTTGTGTGTGGTAGGGCCTCAGGGAATCAATCACCAGGGTGGGGCAAAGATTGTGAGCCAGGTTGATGGAGACGCAGATATGGTGCCCACCTGCCAGTCTGTTGGGGGAGGGCTCAGCAAAGGAACAATTGCCTCTCCTTGCACTTGTGTCTGGGAGAAAGCTGCCCTTCTAGCTCTTGCCCTGATACTAAACAATTCAGTTCCTCCTGGCATGTCCCTGGTGTCGTCTTTCAAGGTTCAAGATACTGCTCCCATGCTGGAGCTCAGAGGGAGCTAGTCTGAATAAGTCCCTGCATGGGCCCTTTAAGAAGAACTGCCTCAGACTCCACAAGTTTCTATTTTCCTCAGTCTCAATCCCCACTGGTTTTCACAGCCAGAAGTTATAGGGACTTTCCTTCCTGGCACTGGAACTCTGGCTTGGGGACCTGTTGTGGAGTTGTGACCCCTTGCTTCTCATGGGGACCTCCACAGCTGAGCTATCCCTCTGGATTTTTATCCCTCTGGGTATGGGACCAGTCCATTCCACATCTCCCCACTGCCCCCCATGCCCCCACATACCTGTCTTGATGTGGTTTCCTCTTTAATTCTGTAGTTGTAAATCTTCATTCAGCTTGATATCTGGTGGTTCTGAATGATGGGTATTCTGTAGTTTGGTTGTAATTTTGATGTGATTGTGGGAGGAGGTGAGTATCAAGTTTACCTGTGCTGCTATCTTGACTTGAAGTTCCTAACTATTTTTAAATGTACAGTTCAGGGACGTTAAGTACCATGACATTACTGCATAACCACCATGACTATTTACAGAACGTTTTTATCTTCCTTAACTGAAAAAGAGTACTCATTAAACAATAACTTTCTATTCCCACCCCTAACCCTTAGTAACATTTATTCTATGTTCTGTCTCTATGAATTTGACAAGCCTAGGTACCTCATATTAATGCAATCCTTTTGCAATATTACTGTAAATTCAGTAGTAATATCTCTCTTTTCCTTTCTGATTTTAGTTATTTAAGTGTTCTTTTTTCTATATCTAGCTAAAGGTTTGTCGAGTTTGTTGATCTTTTTGAAAAAACAAATCTTGGTTTTGTTGATTTCATTTTGTTTTTTAATCTCTATTTTCTAATCTCTGCTCTAATCTTTATTATTTCCCTTCTGTTGCTGCTTTTGAGTTTAGTTTGTTTTTCCTTTTCTAGTTTCTTAAGGTATTAGGTTAGATTGTTAATTTGAGACTTTTCTTTTTTTTTAATGTAAACATTTACAGCTATAAATTTTCCTCTTCGCACTGCTTTTGCTGCATCCCATAACTTTTTTTTTTTACTTTCTTTTTTTTTTTTAAATATATTTATTGATTATGCTATTACAGTTGTCCTATTTCCCGCCCCACTCCACTCCATCCTGCCCACCCCCCTCCCTCCCACATTCCCCCCCTATAGTTCATGTCCATAGGTCATACTTATAAGTTCTTTGGCTTCTACATTTCCTACACTATTTTTACCCTCCCCCTGTCTATTTTCCACCTATCATCTATGCTACTTATTCTCTGTACCTTTCCCCCTCTCTCCCCCTCCCACTCCCTTAATGACAACCCTCATGTTCTAGTTGTTTGCCTAGTTTGCTCTCGTTTTTGTTTTATGTGTGGCCATTAATAACTGTGAGTTTGCTGTCATTTTTACTGTTCCAATTTTTGATCTTCTTTTTCTTAGGTAACTCCCTTTAACATTTCATATAATAAGGGCTTGGTGATGATGAGCTTCTTTAACTTGACCTTATCTGAGAAGCACTTTATCTTCTCTTCCATTCTAAGTGATAGCTTTGCTGGATACAGTAATCTTGGATGTAGGTCCTTGCGTTTAATCTTGGGTAATGTAATTATGATGTGCCTTGTTGTGTTCCTCCTTGGGTCCAGCTTCTTTGGGACTCTCTGAGCTTCCTGGACTTCCCGGAAGTCTATTTCCTTTGCCAGATTAGGGAAGTTCTCCTTCATTATTTGTTCAAATAAGTTTTCAATTTTTTGTTCTTCCTCTTCTCCTTCTGGCACCCCTATAATTTGGATGTTGGAACGTTTCAAGGCGTCCGGAAGGTTCCTAAGCCTCTCCTCATTTTTCCAAGTTCTTGTTTCTTCATTCTTTTCTGTTTGGATGTTTGTTTCTTCCTTCTGGTCCACACCATTGATTTGAGTCCCAGTTTCCTTCTCATCACTATTGGTTCCCTGTACATTTTCCTTTGTTTGTCCTAGCATAGGCTTCATTTTTTCATCTGTTTTTCGAATAGATTCAACCAAGTCTGTGAGCATATTGATAACCAGTGCTTTGAACTGTGCATCCGATAGGTTGGCTATCTCTTCCTCGCTTAGTTGTATTTTTTCTGGAGCTTTGAAGTGTTCTGTCATTTGGGCCATTTTTTTTTTGTCTTGGCGCGTCTGTTACTTTAAGGGGCGGAGCCTTAGGTGTTCACCAGGGCGGGGTAATGCTGGTCGCTGAGCTGTGGCGCTGTACGAGGGGGAGGGGCCGAGTGGGAGCAATGGCGCCCGCCTCACTCTCCTCTGGATTTCAATCCTTCACTCCGCTACCCACAATCAAACTGGGCCACTCTGGTGCTGGTTCCCGAGTAAGTGGGCCTGTGCACACTCTAGGCCCCTGTGGGTCTCTCCAACACCCTCTCCTGTGAGGCTGGGAGTCTCTCCTGCTGCCGCCCCAACCCCCAGGGGCGCTTTCAATCAGAGGTTTGAGGCTTTATTTCCCCGAGCTGGAGCCCTGGGTTGCGCGGTCTGCTCCCCGCCGTTCGTCAGGTTTATCTGTGGGCAAATTTGGTGCTGCGGGGTGCTACCCGCTGCTCTGCCTGCCCCACTCTCCGCCACTCTGAGTCCGGCCCTCTCGGTTTATCTGCGCAGATGTGGGGCCGCAGGGTCTGCTAGTGCTCGGACTGCCTGCGCCATTTGTCCCACACTCCGCCAGTCTCAGTCCCGCCACAGCCACTCGAGTCCTCTCCACCCCGGTGCCCGTCTCCGCCCCTCCTACCAGTCTGGATGAATGGTTATTTTCTATTTTCTTGGTGTTGGTCCCCCTTGCTGTTCGATTCTCTGTCAGTTCTGGTTGTGCGAGGAGGCGCAGTGTGTCTACCTACGCCGCCATCTTGGTTCTCCATCCCATAACTTTTGATATGTTGTGTTTTAATTTTTTCAAGATCTTTTCTAATTTCCTTTGCAATTTCTTTTTGACCCACTGGTCGCTTAAGAGTGTGCTGTTTAATTTCAATATACCTGTGAATTTTCTTGTGTTTCTTCCACGATCGATTTCATTTGCATTTTATTGTAACTGGGAAAAATTTTATAATTGCAATCACTTTAAATTTATTAAAACTTGTTTTGTGATTCATAGGATCTATTGTGGAAAATGTTCCATTGGTACTTGAGAAAAATGTATATTATGCTGTTGCTTTGAGGCCGGTTCTATATATGTCTATGAGGTCCAGTTTGTTTAAGTGTTGTTTAAGTCCTCTCCTTACTGATTTTCTGACAGGAAGTCATATCCATTATTGAAAGTGGAGTATTGAAGTCTCCTACTATTATTGTGGAGCTAGTTATTTCTACTTATAATACTGTCAATGTTTGTTTTATATATTTGGAGCATTTCTGTTTGATTGTTACAGCTTCTTAGTGAACTGAATCTTTTCTTATTGTATATTATCTTTATTTGCTTCTTGCAACAGGTTTCAGCTTAAAGTCTATTTTGTCTGATATTAGTGTAACCACCTCTCCTGTCTTTTGGTTACTCTTTGCATGAAATATCTTTTTTATCCTTTCACTTTCAACCTATGCATGTCCTTAGACCTAAGAGTCTCACAGACTGCATATAGATGGATACCATTTTTAATCCATTTTACCAATCTATGTTTCTTGATTGGGGAATTTAATCCATTTGCTTTTAAAGAAATTAATGATATGGAAGGAATTACTTTTGCCACTTTATTTATTCTCTGTATAACTCATAGCTATTTTGTCCTTCATTTCATCCATTAATGCCTTCCTTTGTGTATACCTGATTTTTAAGTAACATACATTAATTATTTTCTCATTTCCTTTTGTGTACATTATATACATATTTGTGGTTACCCTGCAGATTACATATAACATCCAAAAGTTGTAACAATTTATTTTAAATTGATCCCAACTTAACTTCAGTTGCATTAAAAATGCCTTTTTTTTTTTTTTAAAGCTCTGGCCCCACTTGTATGTTACTGATGTCACATATAATTGCTTTATGTATCATATGTACATTAACACAAATTTCTATGTGATAAACTGGGTATTTTATCTTTGTTTTTATAAATAATTTTCTCTCCCTCATTCTCACTCTGGCATCTTTTAACCCTTCTTTTTATCTATGGAACTTAGAAATATCACCAAGATATATGTATGTATGTTTTCTCTCCCGTTTAAGTCATTCTTTATGATCTAAAATATTCATTTCTTCCTCTGTGTTCTTCCATCAACTGTTGATTGTGGTTTTACTCTGCTGGCTTCTTGATCACACAGATTCTGTTTTCATTCTGTACTGTAGGAGTTTCTTGATACTTCTGATCTACTAATAGTGACCTTTCCTATTTTCCTGAAGTACTGTGGACTTATTTTTTCTTTTTAAATCAACTCTGACATAACAATGGAATTTTGATATGAATGAAAAATAAATAGCTATTATCATCCTGCTCCTTGGATTCAGAACTCCATGGTTATCTTAAATAGCTTTTTTAAACAAGGTTTTCCCTATCTTCTAATCATAGTCATATGATAAACAACCTAACCAATTCAGAAAAATGTTTTGATTAAAAGTACTTGCAGGTCACTTTACATTTTGTCAGTATTATACCTGTCGATGGCTTGAAGATCATTGGCTGGATTCCAAGTAGGATCAAATAATACAACAACATTGGCTCCAGTAAAATTGAGGCCTAGTCCACCAGCCCTAGAGGAAACAGAAAGAGCACATTAAAACAGTAAAAACAAAAACTGTTACCCTATAACTCAATTGTGCCATATTTCTATAACCAAATCAACATAATATTGCATTCACATAGTAAAAGCAAGGTGATTAAAACATAAATATGTCACAAATGAAATAGTTATGAAATATATTTTTCTGTCACTCCAGACTACCCCTAAAAAATTTGACCATTAGAGTCTATATAAACAGACTATGCTGATTATACTCAAATACTATTTCTGTAAAAGTTTCATAATGTAATTTTTAAATACTGTTGGTACCGTATTTTGCCATGTATAATGTGCACTTTTAGCCCAAATTTTTGAGGGAAAAATAAGAATGCACATTATACATGGGTATAATGATTACATACCATGGGTATAATGGGCATAATAATCCCATGTATAACTGTGCACCAAAATGTGGGTGCGCCTTGTACATGGGAACGCTTTATACATGGCAAAATATGGTATGTTGCAGCTAAACAAAGTAATGTACACATTAAAAAAAATCAAGCTAGGAGTAGATACACTTCTTCTTATTCCGCCACTAAGTGCAGCTAAATGAAAATCCTGGGTATTACATATAAAATGACCACAAGACACTAAAAGGTAGAGAGAACACAGACTGGCTAGGAATTACAAGACGTGAACAATGACATGGCAGTGAGTTTCCTGGCCTTTTTTTCTTGCCTAATATATCCCAGACTGGGCTTTGCAGAAGCTAGTGAACTGGAAATGCCAACAGTTACAGACAAAAAAGCCCCAAGTAAATCCTTCCTTTAGCCAAAGAAAGGAAAGATGTAGCCTTTTAAATCAGAAAAATGTTAGATAATAACCAGCCTATTCCTACAAAGACCACAGAAAAAGATCTGTGGCCTTACCCTCAATCTAGTCAGTAAAGACTAAGTGAAAAGACTAAACTTCCAATCTTGCTTGAATGTAATTAGACACTTTTAACCCCTGCTTGTGTGGTGTCAGAAAAGACTGATTGAGGAGCTAAGACTTTCATTTCTTCCCAGTGATAACCAGGTCCCGTTGTAGTGTCAGTGGAGGCCATCCAGAAATAGTAATGAAGTACCTCACTCTCAGGATTCAACAGAGGCTAAGTAGAATACACGGATTTCCATCCCTATGTGTCTGGCATGGTGTCTGGTTAAAACAGATTTAAATCAGATATAAAGTCTTATAACATAATACTAAAAAATGTACAGCATACAATAAAAAATTACTACCTGGCAATTCCACTGCTGTGGCTATTCCCTAAGAATCCTGAAGCATCAATTCAAAAGAACCTATGCACCCCAACATTCATAGCAGCACAATTTACATTAGCCAATTACTGGAACTAACCTAAGTGCCCATCAGTAAATGAGTGGATCAAAAAACTAGTACGTTTATATGATGGAATACTACACAGCAGAAAGAGTGAGCTCCTACCCTTCATGACAGCATGGATGGAACTGGAGGCTGTTATGCTAAGTGAAATAAGCCAAGCAGTGAAAGACAAATACCATATGATCTCACCTATAAGTGGAACCTAAACAACAAAAGAAACAAGTAAGAAAAATATAACCAGAGACATTGAAATTAAGAACAAACTGACAGTATTTAGAGGGGAGGTGGGAAGGGATAGTGGGGGGAAAAGAGGGAAGGGTTGTTGGGAACATGTATAAAGGACACCTGGATAAAGACAAAGGGGGTAGGATTGAGGGTGGGAGTTGGGGATGGCTGGGATGGGGGGGAGTGATGGGGGGTAAATGGAGACAATGGTACTTGAACAACATTAAAAAAATTCATTTTGTAAGAAGGAAAAAAAAGTCCAATCTTCAAAAGAAAATGCTGTGTTGGTTATGGATATCTATTTTGAAACCACACCTTATCATTTCTTTTCATATGAGAATTTTTTCCTGAACCAATTTTGTTAAAGAACTTGGTCTTGCCTGGCTACTTTAACCTTCATGTCCATGACCAAAATTAAGTCATTTGTAACACTCCTCTCTTCTTTATCTCTTTAATTCAGACAAATGAGTTTGGCCCTGAGACATGTAAGAGGAGCCAATGCATATATAACCAGATGCTTAAAGCTTTCCTTTCTTTTTTCAGTTATGTTGAAAAAAAAATTACTAGTCAGACCAAGATCCAGAAAAATCTCAACTTGAATGAGAAAAGGCAATCAACAGATGACAACAATTAATCAGATGTTGGAATTATCTGACAAGAATTTTAATTCGGTTGTAATAAAAATGCTTTGATAAGAAATTACAAATATGCTTGAAACAAACTAAAAATAGAAAGTATCAGGATATAAGGAAAATAGAAAGAGAATATTAAAAAAACAAATGAAATTTTAGAACTGAAAAATAACTGAATTACAAAACTTGCTGGAATGAACTTGATAGTACAATGGAAATGACAGAGAACAGAATGTATAAACATGAGAACAGGTCAATATTATGTACCTAATCTAAAGAACAGAAGGAAAATATACTGAAAAAAATTAACATAGTCTTAGAGACCTGAGGGACAGTAACAGAAGAGCTAATACTCAAATCATTATAGTCCCAGAAGGAGAAAAAAGAGAGGCTGAAAAAGTATTTGAACACATATGGCTAAAAACTTCTCATATTTGGGAAAAACCATAAACCTACACATTCAAGAAGTTGTATGAACTACAAAACTGATAAATCCAAAGAAACCCATGCCAAGATGCATCATAATTAAACCTCTGAAAACAAAACACAAAGAAAAAACTCTTGAAAGCAGTAAGTGAGTAACAACACATTACTTATACAGAAAACAAATTCAAATGGCAGCAGATTTCTCATCCGAAATCATGGAGGCCAGAAGGAAGGAGTACAACATTTTTCTAGTGCTGAAAGAACTAGAAAATCCAGAATTCTATATCTAGCAAAAATATCCTTCAGAAATGAGGGGTAAATCATGACATCCTTAAATTAAGAAAAACTAAGAATTTGTCACTGACAGACTTAAAGGGGAAAAATACTCCACAAAAACTAAAAACTATCCAATAATAAATGCTGTCAAATTTAGTTCAAAAATTATTTTTCTCTAGTCCCTTCTCCATTCCTATTTCCCCTGCCCTATTTCAAGCCCTTACTATATCACACCTGTTAAGTCCTGATATTATTTCATTGATTTCTTAACTGTCTTCCCCTACCTCAGACCTTAAATTCATTCTCATCCTACATAAAATTATTTTAAGCACAGGATATAAAAAAACAAGTATGGCAGTCCTCTGTTTTAAATCACTTTATCCTTATCCATCAGTGACCAACTCTTATATACTCAGACTTTATCTCATGGAACTACCAATATACTTAAAGTTGCCTTCATACACTACTTATAATTTTCTTAGCTCTCTTCTGTGCCCGGCTAACTACCACTTGTTCTTCAGTATTGCTAATGAAGGATGAACTAATTATTTCTCCTCTGTGCTTCCTTCTACCAGCACTTACCATACTATTTTGAAACCACTCTTTTACATGTATCTTACCTACTCCCTCCATCCTATTTTTTTTAGTTACAAACTTTAAAAGAGCTGGATCTGGACCTTTTACATCTTTTCTTCTCCAAGACCTGCCACAGAACACTCAATATGGTTTTTGTTACATTAACTAATGATTCCTCATATTTAGTCACATACCCAGCTTTTCCGTAAATTCCTTGGTGATTTTTGTACCTAAGCTGTTATCTCTGCATAAAATGCCCTTTACGGTAAACCTGCTTTTCCTTCTAATGAAATTTTATCTATAAGAGATCCGTTTAAACATAACTATCCTTTTATGATCTTTCTTAACATGCCTATTCTTTAAATGCTCATGAAACTTTACACATAACTCTAATAGGCATTTATTGGTCTTTGTGCTCCTCAGAGGCAAAAAAAGTCTGTTATGTTTCTTATCCTATATCAAGTAAGTGTCAATGAAGACAACTAAAATGAGCAAAGGGGTGTGAGATTGGTTAGATAACAAAATAAAGAATCAGAGGCAGGTTTTGATGATAGGTTTACATATGATTCTAATGACTTATTTGAAGGGTGGTTTAGTATCTCTTTTGGGACGTAAAAAAATGCCCTCAAATATCTGAGGCAGTTAAGATATAATTTTCTGGAATAAGGTTAAGAGAAATACTAAATTGCTTTTCTCAACAGCCTTTCAAACTATGATTCACGGGATTGGGATAATTAGGGGTACCTAAATATTCCCTGACAAGCCCAAAGTATGCTTTTTAAAATTGTGTCCAATAGAAAATGAATTATATCGTTTGAAAAATAACTTTAACTGGAACCTAATCAACAAAACGAACAAGCAAGCAAAATATAACCAAAGACATTGAAATTGAGAACAGGCTGAAGTGACCAGAGGGGAGAGGGGAGGGGATAATGGGGGAAAAGGGTGAAGGGTTTACAGGAACAATTATAAAGGACATATGGACAATAACAATGGGGGTGGAAACAGGGGAAGGAGGTGGGGAGGGCTGGGGTGGTGGGGAGGGGTTGGGGGGAAAAGGCAGAAAACTGTACTTGAACAACAATTAAAATATGTTAAAAAAATAAAAAATAAAGTATAAGTTTTCACCCAAAATAGATAAATAAATAAATAAATAATAAAAGGAAAAACAATTTTAACCCTTTAAAAATAAAATAAAATAAAAATTAAAAATCCATGGATGGATTAAATAGTAATTTCTAATACAGTTAAAGAAATAATTACGAGCTTGGCAGAATTCATCAAATTAGACTGGGGGGAGTTAATTGAGAGATAATTGGTTTCATAAGTTCTGTATTATTTGAACTGTTGAAGGCATTTATTTGATAAACTTAAAAATACTTATGTTTATTTTATAAAAACTAACTGAAGGTAGTATTCTATGCCATTTAATGCTCTGTATGTAAAGACTCAAGTGAGGAATTACGACTTGAATTAATTCACGGGAAATTAGGAATGCAGAGTTTCTCTCCTTTTGCCTTACTGTAAGAACTTAAGAATAATTTTAGTGCTCAAGAGTAACTATTGATAGCTCACTCATCATACATATCATTTTCTTTTTCATTAAACAATTTTTGACTTATTTCTACTTTCTACATCATACAATAAATAATTTTATTTTTAAAATCCCTTGAAATTCTTTTTAAAAGACAGTGGGAGCAAATATATAAACTACATTAGATGTTGATAGTTATGGGTTTGTTACCTCCCAAAACATTAATTTTACTTAGGTTTTTATATCGACTGACTGGTAACTTTTCATCTAAAGTGTATATATTCTTTAAAAGGTTTTAATTAGAGACTTGTAAATGAGTGTTAGAACTGATTTAGTTTTAATAAAACTTATAAATGTGGAGCTGCTCTGATTGAGATTAAGTAGAGACAAAGCAGGGACACGCGTGGCCCCCAGGCCCTGTGAGCTCTCTAGGGCTTCTTGATCACAGTTGGCAAATCAATGACACCAATGATTCCCTGTTATTTGATTAATAACTCAATTCTTTAATTAAGTTTTGTTCTGACCACAGACGTGAGTCAGAACACTCTACAGAAAATTCCTTTACAAAACTATTTTTTGGATTATTATCTTTGCGAACACAGATATATAAAGGGGAATTCAGTGATGACGAGGGAATTGAGAGAAAAGATTAAGTAAACCTCAAGAAACTGTTTTTTCAATCATAATTAATAGCACCTTTGCTGTTTTTCCTTAAGTCAAATAAAACAAAGCAATACAACTATCACCACTGAAAATTCACTAATAGTTTTAAAATTACCCTAAATCTTAAAAGCAATTAGATAAAAATCTAGTTATTAAATTTTATTTTCTTACATTGTGGAGACAAGGCAAACGTTAACATCTTGTGTGCCATTGAACTCTTTCACAATCTTGATTCTGTCCTCTGATTTTGTACTTCCATCAAGTCGTCGGTAATCAAGCCCAGACGCCATACAGTATTGCTGCAGCACATCAAGCAACTAGAGGAAAGGTACAGAGATGGGCAAAGGGGAATTCATGGTTTAATAAGCTTTACACCATTACAGAGATAAAATTTACTAAATATTAATTATTGCTGCTTACAATTTATTTCTTATAATTACAAGAGCAACAGATATTTTTCTGACTCATATATTTTATTATCCTAAAACTGACCTTAATCTTCACCAACTGTTCTTTAGGGGAAAAAAAAATCAATCTTTAATTTTTAAAACTAAAGCCAAATAATAAGACAAGTATTGGCCAAAAGATTTATGTAAATATATTTCATTTATTTATGCTATTTCCTACATTTTAAAATGTCTTAAATATTTTAAAGAACATTTTAATTATCAACAGAAAATATCAACGGAAAATTAAAAACCTATCTTTGAGTTTGCTATTTGACAGTAACCCTGATATCACTGAGATTTAAAAGTCCCTTAGCTACCTCACTACCATTCCTACAGAATGTAAAAGACAGAACCTATGGCTGGATGCCATTATGTATTTGAGGCTTTCTCCTTATTAAGGCCGGGCTGATCAAGAATGCACTTCAGACCAAACTCACCTTGGTGGAGAAGGAAAAAAGAAGAACTTTATCTCTGTTTTTCCTGCAATGACTTAAAAGCTGCTGAAGGACCTAGAAATGAAGCACAGGACATCAGTGAACCAGTTCCAACTAAGCGTACACTTTGTACATATAAACATCACTTGAGAATTTCTTAAGAAGTATTTTTATGGAACATAACCTCAGTCAGCTTTCCTAATTCCCTTCATCGTTGGCAACTTAGAGAAATAAAGTATTAGATATTACATGAAATGTTATTCATCATCATATTGTGAATAATGAGGTAAAGTCCCTAAAGAATTTTATTTTATTTCATCTTGTTTTAATAAAAAGAAATAATTTCAGATTAAGAGACACAAATAAAGAGATTAATTTAATTTCCAAAATACACTTTTTTATACCTACAATATGTTCAGAAATTAAATCAGAGTAGCATTCCTTTAGGAAGTATTTAAAATTTCTCTTGATATTTATTTCTTAAAATTATCAGTCAGATATATACCTCTTCTCATTGTCTCCTCTCGGTTTCTCTATTTTATAGTAAGCCCTGACTTCCACATTTGATTTTGACCTCAAAATACCAATAATCTGCCTCTATACACGGTGCTTTTTAGGGAAGAAACAAATAATCCGAAGTCTGTGTATAATAGTAATACTATTGTTTTAAAAACAGGCATTTCTTTTTAATGCATTGCTGGATGCAGTTTGCCGATATTTTGTTGAGAATTTTAGCTTCTATGTTCATCAGCGTTATTGGCCTGTAGTTTTCTTTCTTTCTTGTGTCTTTATCTGGTTTTGGGACTAGGATGATGCTGGCTTCAAAGAAAGAGTTTGGGAGTCTTCCCTCTTCTTGGGTTTTTTGTAATAGTCTGAGAAGGACGGGGGTTAGCTCTTCCTTAAATGTTTTGTAAAATTCTCCTGTGAAACCATTCAGGTCCAGGGATTTTTTGTGCAAGGAGATTTCTGATTACTGCTTCGATTTCATCAGCTGTTATCAGTCTGTTCAGACTTTCTGTTTCTTCTTTATTCAGTTTTGGAAGATTATATTTTTCTAGACATTTGTCCATTTCACCCAGGTTTTCAAATTTCTTGGCATATAGTTGTTTTTAATAATTTCTTACAATCCTTTGTATTTCTGTGGTATTAGCTGCTATCTCTCTTCTTTCATTTCTGATTTTATTTATTTTGGTCCTCTCTTTTTCTTGTTGAATCTGCTTAAAGGCTTGTTGATTTAGTTTACCTTTAACAAAGGACCGGTTCCTAGATTTATCGATACTTTGAATTGTTCTTTCAGTCCCTATATATTTCATTCTGCCTTGATCTTGGTTATTTCCTCCCTTCTACTTGCTCTGGGCTTTGTTTGTTGTTGTTCCTTCCATTCTTATAGATGTAGGATTTGGTTGTTTACTTGAAATATTTCTATCTTTTTTAGGTAGGTCTGTATCACTATGAACTTCCCACTCAAGACTGTTTTATTTGTGTCCCATAGGTCTTGGACTCTTGTGTGTTTATTTCATTTGTTTCCAGAAATTTTTGATTTCTTCCTTGATTTCATTATTAACCAGTTCATTGTTCAATAGCATGCTATTCAATCTTCATGAATTTGAGTGTCTTTGAGATTTTTTCCTTGAGGTTGGTTTCTAGTTTTAAGCCCTTGTGGTCTAAGAAAATGCTTGATATGATTTCAATTTTCTTGAATTTGTTGAGGTTTGCTTTGTGTCCTATCAGGTAGTCTCTCTTTGCAAATGTTCCATGTGGATTTGAAAAGAATGTATTTTGCTTCTTTGGGATGAAAGGTTCTATATATATATCAGTTAAGTCCATTTGATGTAGGGTATTGTTCAATGCCACAATATCTTTGTTGATACTTTGTTTAAAAGATCACACACCATGATCAAGTGGGATTCATGTCAGGGATTCAAGGGTGGTACAATTTTGCAAATCAATAAATATAATACATCACATAAACAAAAGGAAAGACAAAAATCACACGATCATATCAATAGATAGGGAAAAAGCGTTTGATAAGGTACAGCACCCATTTATGATAAAAACACTTAGCAAAGTGGGAGTAGAGGGAGAATACCTCAACATAATAAAGGCCATATATGAGAGAACTACAGCCAACATCATACTCAATGGACAAAAACTTAGAGCTTTCCCACTAAGATCAGGAACAAGACAAGGATGTCCTCTCTCACCACTCCTATTCAACATAGTACTGGAAGTCCTAGCCACAGCAATCAGACAAGAAAAAGAAATAAAAGGCATCCAAACTGGAAAGGAGGAAATCACTGTTTGCAGATGACATGATAGTGTACATAGAAAACCCTATAGACTCCACCAAAAAACTACTC
Source organism: Desmodus rotundus (assembly GCF_022682495.2). Taxonomy (NCBI): domain Eukaryota; kingdom Metazoa; phylum Chordata; class Mammalia; order Chiroptera; family Phyllostomidae; genus Desmodus; species Desmodus rotundus. The sequence continues at coordinate 78,853,612 of NC_071387.1, forward strand.
GACCTAATAAATGAATTTGGCAAAATAGCAGGATACAAAGTCAAAATTCAGAAATTGAATGCATTTTTGTATACCAACAACAAAATACCAGCATTAGAAATCAAGGGAAAAAAAACCCATTTAATAGAGCAACAAGAAAAATAAAGTACCTAGGAATAAACCTAACCAAGGAGGTAAAAGACCTGTACTCAGAAAACTACATAACACTGAAGAAAAAATTAAGAAAGACACAAACAAATGGAAGCATATATTGTGTTCATGGATGGGAAGAATTAACATCATCAAAATGTCCATACTACCCAGAGCAATTTGTAGATTCAATGCAACCCCTATTAAAATACCAATGACATATTTCACAGATATAGAACAAACAGTTCAAAAATTTATATGGGACCATAAATGACCCCAAATAGCCAAAGCAACTTTAAGAAAGAAGAACAAAGTAGGAGGGATGAGAATATCTGACATAAAACTATATTACAAGGCCACTGTAATCAAAATAGTCTAGTACTGGCATAAGAACAGACATGTAGATCAATGGAACAGAATAGAGAGCCTGGAGATAAACTCAAGTCTCTATGGTCAATTAATATTAGACAAAGGGAGCAGAAGCATAAAATGGAGTAAAAGTAGCCTCTTCAACAAATGGTGTTGGGAGATCCTGACAGCTATATGCAAAAAAATGAAACTCGACCACCAACTTACACCATAAACAAAAATAAACTCTAGATGGATAAAAGACTTAAATATGAGTCATGATACCATAACAGTTCTAGAGGAGAACATAGGCAGGAAAATCTCAGATATTCCATGTAGCAATATTTTCACCAATATATCCCCTAGAGCAAAGAACATAATGGAACGAATGAACAAATGAGACTTCATCAAAATAAAAAGCTTCTGCATGGCTAAAGAAAACATCAGCGAAATGAAAAGGGAACCAACCATATGGGAAAATATATTTGCCAATGATACCTCAGATAAAGGTTTGATCTGCAACATATATAAAGAACTCACATGACTCCACTCTAAGAAGACAATCAACCCAATTAAAAAATGGGCAAAGGACTTGAACAGATACTTCTCCAAGGAGGACATACAAAGGGCCCAGAGACATATGAGAGGATGCTAAGCATCACTAGTCATCAGAGAGATGCAAATTAAAACCACAATGAGATACCACTTCACACAGGTGAGAATGGCCATCATAAACAAATCAAGAAACAACAGGTGCTGGTGAGGTTGTGGAGAAAAGGGAACCCTAGTGCACTGTTGGTGGGAATGCAGACTGGTACAGCCACTGTGCAAAACAGTATGGAATTTCCTCAAAAAACTAAAAAAGGAACTCCCTTTTGACCCAGCAATTCCACTGCCAGGATTATACTCTAAGAATCCTGAAATGCCAATTCAAAAGAACCTATGTACCCCAATGTTCATAGCAGCACAATTTACAATATCCAAATGCTGAAAGCAGCCTAAGTGGCCATCAGTAAATGAATGGATCAAGAAACTATGGTACATTTGCACAATGGAATACTATGCAGCAGAAAGAAAGAAGGAACTCCTAATCCTTCATGACAACATGGATGGATCTGGAAAGCATTATGCTAAGTAAAATAAGCCAGGTAGTGAAAGACAAATACCATATGATCTCACCTGTAAGTGGAACCTAATCAACAAAAGAAACAAGCAAGCAAAATATAACCAGAGACATGGAAATAAAGAACAAACTAACAGTAACCAGAGTGGGGAGGGGAATAAGGGGGGGAGGGAGGAGGGTCATCAAGGAACATGTATAAAGGACCCATGGACAAAGCCAAAGGAGGTAGAGGGTGAGAGGTGGTGATGGGTGTGGGGTGGGGGGAGTGGTGGAGGGAAAACGGAGACAACTGTACTTGAACAACAATAAGAAAAATCTCTAAAAAAAAAAAGAAGTACCGGTATGTATATACTGCACAGAAATCCACTTTCATTAATTGGGATAATATACCTACTGCATTTTCAGGTATTCTTGAATATAAAGTAAAAAGCAAATTGAATACTTTTGTATTGAAGGTATTTATTAGGTTTGTTAAAAAAAAAAACCAGACTCATTAATGAAATAAATAACTGTAAACTAACATCCTTTATTAGAAATTTCAAAAATGACAGTGTAATCACTGTAGGTTGGGGTCTTAACAATACAGACACAATGTTTATTCACTCACTTATCCTTCACATACCCAGAAAATTCCCCTAAAAAAGAATCTTAAATTTGGGTTGCTCAGAGCTGAGGACTCTCAGATCTAACTTGATTCAGATTAGTGAGGCACAGAAATTAAAATGACCCTTGTATGATTCCAGCAGCACTAAACTGGGTGTCCTAGTCTTTTTTTCCAGCCCCCACAGTAAGTGGCTTTGTGGCATTTCACAAGGGAAAGAAAAATGCGTATTCTTATTGGGGAAATAAGTGCAACTTGTGACCATCCCCTTGAATAGTAATTGAGGTCAACAAATATCTTGATACTTAAGAGAAAGAGCTGGAGTTCATGACTGTGGCTTTGAGGCTATGAAGGGTACAGTGGACATTATGTGCACAAAGAAATTGTACCCGCAGGCTAACTTATATTAAGAGAAATAGGACTAGGATCTTTTATCACCCAAATTAAAGACGTACATGCAACTTGGAGTTCTTAACTGCTTAGGCAGTAATTCCATAATTAGCCTGTAGGTTTTCAATCACTAAATCATCAGGTGATGTTGCTAATAAAATGATGGAACACAGCCTGAAAAATGTAACCCTTGCTTATTATTATCAGTCTCTGATTCGTTGGTGCTTTCTCAAAAAACAAGTAAATTACATGCTGCCTTCACATATAAAGACACTAAGCCTCAAGCAACAATTTATGCTTGCTTTTACCCTTCTAAAAATCTTAATAAAATGTAAATGCAATAATTATCTTAATCCAACACTATTTCACTAAATATATAACTTGTTAACAGTATGTTTTAAATTATATATTTAATGGATATGTAAGGATATAAAGTGCAATTATAAAATTTCATTTAATTTCAAGAATGCTAACTTTTTTGTGAAGAGTCAAAATGAATAAAATTCAAATAAATAGCAATAGGTAATGTAGTTTTCAAAGGAGACCATGATTTTTGGAAGTATTCTATTAGCTTAAATTATGGGATAATTAGCTCTGGGTGTGTGGCTCAGTTGGTTAGAGCATCATCAATACACCAAAGGTTGTGGGTTTGATTCTCAGTCAGGGCACATTCCTAGGTTGTGGGTTCTATCCCCGGTTGGGGCGCATACGGGAGGCAGCCCATTGGTGTTTCTCACTTGCATCGGTTACTCTCTCTCTCTCACCCCCCTTTCTCTCTCCCTAAAGTCAATAAATATTCATCTTAGGTGAAGATTAAAAAAAAAGTTATGGGATAATCAGTGCTCAGTTCTACATTAATAGGGCTTTTCATATTTTGAATTTAAAATAATTAAATAAAAGTCAATAAAATAGATGGCAAAAATATTTATTATTGTTAGGAAATATAATTAGATTTGAAATATATGTTGTAAAAATAAATCATAGAATATTCTCACCAGCACAAACCTATTTATTTTAAAAAATACATTAACTCCCACCACGGTGGGTATAAAGAAAACATACCTCCACATAATAAAGCCCATATATGACAATACCACAGCTAACATCTTAATGGTGAAAACTGAAAGCTTGTCCTTTAAGATCACGAACAAGAAAAGATAAGAATGCTCACTCTTGCCACTTTTATTCAACATAATACTGGATGTCTTAGCCAGAGCAATTAGGCAAATAAATAAATAAATTAAATAAAAGGCAAAATCCAAAAACCAAATCAGGAAAAATAAGTAAAACTGCCTCTATTTGTAGATTACATGTTACATATAGAAAAACCCTAAAGACCCCACCAAAAAAAACCCCCAACTATTTGAATTAATACACAAATTCAGTATACAGGGTGGGACAAAATTAGGTTACAGTTGTTCGTATGGAAAATAATACAATAATTGATAAATAATAGTAGAAGAATGAACTCTGTGTTTCGTGTACTCACAACTGTGAACCTATTTTCGCCCCATCCTGTAGTTGCAGGAAACAAAATCAATATAGATAAATCAGTTGCATTTCTATACACCAATTACAACTATCAGAAAGAGAAATTAAGAAAACAATCCTATTTACAACTACATAAAAAATAAAATACCTAGGAACAAATATAACCAAGGAGATGAAAAACCTGTACACTAAAAACTGTTAAGACATTGATGCAAGAAACTGAAGAAGACACAAATAAATGGAAAGATATTCTGTGATCATGGATTAAATTAATATTGCTAAAAAGTTTATACTTCCTAACTATAGATTCAATGCAATCCTTATCAAAACTCCAGTGGTATTTTTCACAGAAATAGAACAAACACTCCTAAAATCTGAATGGAACCACAAAAGACCCTGAATAGCCACGGCAATCTGAGAAAAAGGATCAAAGCTGACGATAACACACTTTCCAACTTAAAACTATAAGACAAAGCAGTAATAATAAAACAGTACGGTCCTGGCATAAAAATGGACACAAAGATCAACAGAATGGAATAGAGAGCTCAGCAATAAAACCACACATATATAGTCGATTTAAACAACGGAGGCAAGAATTTACAATGGGGAAAGGACAGAATCTTCATTAAATGCTGTTAGAAAAACTAGACAGCCACATGCAAAGCATGAAACTGATCTCAAAGATATCACCACCCCCATGTTCACTGCAGCATTATTTATAATAGCCAAGACATGGAAACAACATAAGTGTCTGTTAATGGATGAATGGATAGCAATGTTATTCAGCCATTAAAAAGGAAATCTGCCCTGTCCAGTGTGGCTCACTTGATTGGGCATCATCCCACAAAGTGAAAGGTCACCATTTCAATTCCTGTTCAGGGCACATGCCTGGGCTATGGGTTTGGTCCCTAGTCAGGCACGTGTGAGAGGCAACAGTTTGATGTTTCTCTCTCATGTCGATGTTTCTCTTCCTCTCTTTCTCCCTCCCTTCCCTTAAAAAAAAAAAAAAAAAGGAAATCCTGCTATTTGCTACAACATGAATAGGCATTGAGGGAATTACGTGAAGTGAAGTAAATCAAAAACAAATACTACATGATCTCACTTACATATGGAATCTTACAACAAAAGAAAATAAAATATCAAACTCATCAGGTAAAGAGAATAGATTAGTGGCTGCCAGAGGCAAGGGGTAGAGGACAGGTGAAATGGGTGAGGTAGTCAAAAAATACAAGCTTCCATAAGATAAGTAAATCCTGGGGATGTGCTGTACAGCACAGTGGCTGTGGTTAGCAAGACCATATTGTATATTTAAAAGGGAGTAGATCCTAAAAGCTTTCCTCACAAGAAAAAACCATTGTAACTATGTGAGGTGATGGATGTTAATTAGACTTACTGTGGTAATTATTTCAAAATATTTACATGTATCAAATCATTATGTTGTATACCTAAACTAATACAATGTTACATGCCAATTGTATCTCCGTTGGGGAAAAAAAAAACACAAGGTTTTAGGGTAATCTCCCTAGTTTACATTTTATACCATTGAATTTAGAGGTCCAGGCAAACTAAACTATGGTGAGCTTATATAGATTAACTGCTAAAAATAATTCCAGAATTTCAAAGAAAAAAAACCTACTTCGCATTATTTCCTTTTTTTTGCCAAAAGAAATAACTTACTTTTTCTTAATTAAAATATTAAGTTGGAAATTGCTCTGTAAAAATCTTTGATTACATAAATAAAGATTCTTGATAGTTATTAAGGGGTTAAATAACTGAATTCTGCTACAAGGAGGCTAGAACTGTCAATATTTCATGCAGCTCTGACAGGCCATGCCCAGGGGCAGGGGTCATGGTTGGAGAACCTAGCATTACTTTTTAGAACCCTCCCTCAATTCATCACCCAGAGCACAATGGCAGGTCAGTGTCACAGTATGAAGCAAATGCTCCTTTGCATAATGAGATATAACAACGTTGTGATCTAGGTTGGCAAGTAAAAACAAAAGACAGAAAGTTCAGTCTAGACATAGAGGCCTTGAAAACCCTTAGAGATCTAATAGAGAACTTAGAGAACTCTTCAGGAAGTTTCTTTCTTTGATTCTGAGCTCCTGCCTATCCTCATCCTCTTGGCATTCGCATTTGTATATCTGGTAGATTATCTCCTTAAAAATTGGAATACAAATTATTACACATGTGGCAACAACATACATTTTTAGGAGGATATGAATCCAGTACTGTAGGAAAGTTTGAAATATATCTGGTATACCTACTGCTAACTGAGAACCCACCAGATGCAGGTTCATAGTGAGCTAGTGAGTACAGACACAGCTAGACCATTTGTCTTTGGCTACCACCTCTTCTGAACAATTGGGCCTCTCTTCTGATTAGCTGGTGTTCCTATCACACCATTTGATAAATATTTTGTATATCATCCTTATATGTATGCAAACTGAAAGAAGAGCACTTGCCTTCATTTTTCCACTATATTTTGGGTCAGAAAGTGTTTCAAAGGCCGCATCTTTGCTTTTCTGCACAAAATCTGGGAATCTGGAAAATACCTGATCACATATCCTTTTGATGAGTGTTTCCTTTAAAGGAAGATGAAAAGAAATATTAACTTAATACATTTAAACCTATATAAATTGAATGCAAAATTATTTTTAAAAAGTTATTTTAAGTTTATATTTTCTCACTTTGATTAAAAACTTAAGTGCGTATACTTCTCTGACATATAAATGAAAAAATGAACAAGTCAGAATTTCATACAAAAATAACTTAAAGATATTTGGCTAGGTAATTTCATATCAAGTATAAATACTTATACCAGATAGCATGACAAAGATATTTTAAAAGACAACCCAAACCTGATGTTTGGAGGTGCTAGCAGCCTGCAGCAACGAGACGTGGTTAGCTACCTTCTGAAGGACTGTGAGGTAACTGAAGTACAGGGTTTTCACTGTTTCACCATGTGAATTAGTCTGTAAGCAGAGAAATACAGAAAATAAAAACAAGCAAAGGACTAACATGATTATGTAACTACTTACATCACAAAATATATCACTTACAATAATATTTTTTATTGGGTTATCATTGGCACAATACATTCTGGGAAAATGATGGTCAACTTTTTATACCAAATATCCATGAATCACATCATACTTTTGGTGAATCATAACATAGTGATATTTTTAACGAAAGAGGGGAGAATGTCCTCATTCCAAAAGTATTTACCCTCCTGAAACAATCATAGAAATATGGTGTAAGAGGTTCCTGGTAACGAAACTACATGGTAAGGTGGCAGTGTTGTAGGGACCCCTTTCCTCTCTCCTCTCATTTATATTCCAAGGGTTCCAAGTTATGTGACAGATAACTTGATAATAAAATAGAGGTGAAAAAGGGAAATACCGATAGAAAGTAAAACATTTTATTCTGAATGAAAATAAAATGCTTTCTACATTGTACACAGTTTTTATTAAAAGAATACTATATCTCATATTAGAATAATATTTTAAACTTGTGGTGAAAGAGTAAGTTTATTATTTAGTGGATAGTGAGACTTCCTGAAAGTGAAGTGAAATTTCAAGATGAAAGTAGGATACTTCCCAATAAAAACTGAAAAGGAGGATATCAAATTGAAGCTACTTTCAAAAACTAGTTTGCTTGATTTTTTCTTATCCTCACGGAAGGATATTTTTTTCATTGCTTTTAGAGAACAGGGAGGGGAGACAGGAAGGGAGAGAGAGAAACATTGATGTGAGAGAGAAGCACTGATTGGCTGCTTCTCACACATGCCCGGAAGGGTTGTGGATGGAACCTGCAATACAGGTACGTGCCCAACCAGGAATGGAATCCACAATCCCTCAGCTACTCGGTGATGCTCCAACTAATCGAGCCATGCTGGCTAGGGTCAAAGAAGCCATTTTATGAAAATATATTTGAATCTTGTATTTTGCCATGATTACTATTTGATATTATAAAATATTTTTTAAAACTATCTCTTTTTATTAAGTTATGGCTTCTAAAGTAAAGAACTATCTGTGGAAAACTAATTTTATTTGCTACTTACAATAGAGTACTAGGTAATCAAAATAAGATAGTAAAGATATCAAACTAAAATGCCTGCCTTATAACAACAATTTCTCCTTTTTCGGCCACTACCGCAGGTACAAGGCTCAGAAGACTGAAGTATCAAAGTCACATCTTCTGTTTCTAATACTGTTTGATAGACAGCTTTCTGAAAATCTGTTAGAGAACAATACACCATCTGCCAAGAAAAACACAAGATAATTATTAGTATTTTTTTCTATAGCAATAATAATCACAATGCACATCCGTTTCATAGCTTGCAATAGTGAAAATTGCTCATAAACTAAATTATTCTTCTAGATACATGATTAAAACAATTTCTCTGAAATCCCCTATATTTTTTGCCAACACCCTAGCCAAAACTATACAAATTATAACTTTATTTTCAAATATATCTCAAAGAGTTTGTTTTTTTAATTAAAAGGAATCAAAATATGAAGAAAACAACTTATGAGATTTCCTTTTACAGGGTGGGGTAAAAGTATGTTTACAGTTGTGAGTATGCAAAATACAGAGTTTATTCTTGTGTTATTATTTATTAATTATATTATTTTCCATACAAACAATTGTAAACCTACTTTTGCATCACCCTGTGTATTTCTCAAAATTGTGGGTGTTTTCAGGGTTCTACATTATTAGTCTATCATGCAAATAAATTACTAAAATTTAGGTCAAATCAAAAACTAGATAAGAAACAATGGAAAATTTTAGAACAATGGTAAGAATTATAATTACAGAATTACTTGAAAAACTTAGAAAAATATTGAAAACTTCAAATTACTGCAAACAAGCTAAAGTATTTGTATTTAGTATCTTTCTATAAATTTCTAAGATTAGTAATAATAAGAGTTAAGTAAATAGCCATAAAAGCAATTACAAGTTGCTATTTTGTGCCCAATTTCAAAAAGAGAAAAAAGGTGAATAAAATAATGCCATAAATTTCAGGAGATAAAATTTACCTTGTATTTCCAGTACTAGAAGTTGGTAAAATTCTTCTAGCTATAGCTATATGTAACTAGGGTCATACATCTAAGCACACCCATAACAGGACTTCGAGCAATGTGAATAATAGGGAAAAGCCATTTATTTATAAACAGTTATATGTGTATATCACTACAATGAAATATTACTATCAAAAATGACAAAAATGTGCATCTGAGAAAATACAGGGACGTCTACATAAAACAATGCTAGATTTGAAAAAACTATATATATTAGCTGTATCTTGACTGTATTGAATACAAAAGCACATATAAAAATAAAGAGGATATAGAAGATGGGAGTTGATGATTAAGGTATGGAGGAAATTTTGAGTTATTATTTTTCCCAGCTTTACTGAGATATAATTGACATAAAACATTGTGTAAGTTTAAGATGAACAATGTGATAATTTCATACATACACATATTACAAAATTATTACCAGGTTAGTTAACACATACGTTACTTCACATAATGACATTTTAATTTTTTTGTGATTAGAACATTTGAAATTTATTCACTTAGCAACTTTGAAATATACACTACAGTACTATGTTATACAACTATGTTATACATTAGATCCCCAGAAATTATTCATCTTATAATTGAAGGCTGTACCCTTTGACTAATATCTATCCATTTCCCCTGTCCCATAGCCCCTGGCAACCACCATTCTACTCTGTTTCTATGAGTGTAGCTTTTTAAAATAAATATTCTACATATAAGTGAGATCATACAGTATTTTCTTTTTCTGTTTGACTTATTTCACTTAGCACAATGACTTCAAGGTCAAGCCATGTTTTCACGAATTACAGATTTCCTTCCTTTTTATAGCTGAATAATATTCCATTATATATCTGTATCTATATATTACAAATTCTTTATCCATTCATCTGTCAACAGACACTTAACATTGTTTCCATGTCTTTACTACTGTGAATAACAGCAATAAACATGGGACTTCATGTATCTCTATAAGAGTAATTTCATCTCCTTTGGATACATATCCAAAAGTGGGGCTGCTGGAGCATATGGTAGTCCCAGTTTCAATTTTGGGGGAACTCCCATACGATTTTCCATAGTAGCTCTACCAATTTACATCCCCACAAACAGTACACAAGGTGTCACTTTCCTTCACATGATCACCAACACTTGTTATGCTTGTCTTTTTTATATTGCCATTCTAACAAGCATGCGGTAATGCTGAACTGGGGTTTTGGTGTGCATTTCCCTGATGATTAGTGATGTTGAGCATCTTTTCATGTACCTGTTGGAAAAAATGTCTATTCAGATCAGATCAGTGTTTAATTAGATTATTATTGCTATTGAGTTGTATAAATCCCTTATATATTTTGGATATTAACCTCTTATCAGATAGATGGTTTGCAAATATTTTCTCCCATTCTGTAGGTTGCCTCTTCATTCTGTTGATTGTTTCTTTTGTGGCACAGAAGTTTTTATTTTGATATAGTCTCATTTGTTTATTTTCACTTGTGCTTTTGGTGTCATATCCAAACTACCACCTCCAAGACCAATGTCAAGGAGCTCTTTCCCTATGTTTTCTTCTAGTTTTATGGTTTCAGGTGTTATATTTAAGTCTTTAATCCATTTTGAGTTAACTTTTTGTGAGCGGTATAAAACAGGAGTCCAATAGCATTCTATCACATGTGAATACCCAATCATTTATTTAAAAGACTATCTTGTCTCCATTGAGTATTATTGGCTCCCTTGTCAAATATTAGTTTACTGTATATGCATGGGTTTATTTCTGGGCTCTGGATTTTATTCCTTTGGTCTATATGTCTATTTTTATTCCAGTACCATGCTGTTTTGATTGCTATAGCTTCATAGTATAGTTTGAAATCATTTTAACAATATTAATTCTTCTAATCCACAAACATGAGATACCTTTCCATTTATCTGTGATTTCTTCATTTTCTTTCATCAGTGTCTTACAGTTTTTAGTGTACAGGTCTTTTACTTCTCTGGTTAAATTTATTCCTAAGTATTATTTTATTGTTCAGTTGGTATTATCAAAACATGTAGTAACATTTACTGAACACTTCTTTCATGTCACACATTTTAGAGCAAAAACATGAGGCAGGCACTGTTTCCATCTTTCCCATATAAACGATAAAGAAACCAAGGTTTGAGAGATTTAGCAAATTGTTCAAGGTCATAAAACTCATAAGCAGGGGAGTGACGACAGACCTATGGCATTTGATTTCAGAGCCCAATTTCTAAACTTTTTTGTGCAACTTTCTTTTCATAGTTTTATGGTTTGTTGTTCATACTAGACAGACAACTAAATAATATACATTAAATTTCACAAAACATTTTTAAAAAGTGGAGGTTCCTGAAGTTTTCCAATTAAATAATATTTGCTTTAAATCAAAAGTCAAATGTTATATCAGTTGCCCAACTTGCATATCAGTATCATATCTTTCCTGCAAATCTATCTTTTAAAGTAATGATCAACAGGATATCCTCAGACTAGAAGGTATTGATAGGATTGCCCTTGTTCAAGACAACAGTAGTTAGATTTAGTTTACAGTAATTTATTGAATCTTTAGTCTGTTGTCTGAGCTAGAAGAACCACACAAAAACTATAAAAGAGAACTACTATATTAAAAAAAATCCTCCTAAGGTCAACTCCTCAAAGCTCCTTAAATAATAAGTAGAATTCAATTGTAATTTTCCTACAAAGTTGTAAAATTAGGCTAGTTGTGTCACTGTAAATAGCATTCTACAAGAAACAAATCTATAATAACAAAAAATTTTTAACCATTTTGGTCTTATAGCTAGAGTTAAGGTACAAAAGAATAAGCTGGGCTGTAGACAGTAGACAATGAAGGAATTACAAAACATGAACAGAAAACACATTAGGGAGAGAAGTTCTTCTTTCTTCATTGAGAAAGAATTACATAGAACGTATTTTGTTCTAAAATAAGAAAAATGAGTTTAATGCATACTAATAATATACCTGTTAGCGGACAGGTCAGTAAAGTTAGTAAGGAAAGTGACTGGGCTTAGTTGAGGTTTTCTAAAATTCTGCATAAAGCAATTTTTTTCACACCAAGTAAAGGCAAAACACTATATTCAAAAAATATCAGAGGAGACAGACTTCCTCTTGAAAATATTTTTTTCAGAAAAAAATAAAACACAATCAGAAATAATATATACAAATGCAGTTCTCACCCGGTCTTCCTTCTTAGGCAACTGATTCTTGATGAGAGTCTTGGTCCGCCTGAGAAACCATCCAGTCATCCTTCTTGCGAGCATCTGCATGGCCTTTCGGCCAGTAGCTAGCTCTCTTTTTGTTGCTGTGTGTCTCTGACCATGTTCTACTGGATCAGAAAACTGCTTCTTGAAGTGGATCCTGCTACCCAAAAGTCCTGGTACAGCCCTTCATAAAGGTATTAAAAAAATGTTAGGGCTTTATTAAATTATCTAAAAGAAAAACATTGGCTTCTTTTGGCTTCTAAAAAATAGACTAAGTCACTTGTTTGTTAATGACAGCAATAACAAAAGGCAAGTAAACCTAACATTCTTTCTTTATGACATTTTCAGTAAATAACTATAAGATGATAATAAAATTGGTAAATTTGTTTGGTAAAAATGTTTGTTTATAGAACAAACATTTCAGAAATTCATATGGAACCATAAACGACCCCGAATAGCTCCAACAATTTTGAGAAAGAAGAACAAAGCAGGAGGGATCACAATACCTGATATCAAACTGTATTACAAGGCCACGGTAATCAAAACAGCCTGGTACTGGCATAAAAACAAGCACATAGACCAATAGAACAGAACAGAAAGCCCAGAAATAAACCCAAGTCTTTACGGTCAATTAATATTTGACAAAGGAGGCAGGAGCATAAAATGGAGCAAAAATAGCCTCTTCAACAAATGGTGTTGGGAGATCTAGACAGTTACGTGCAAAAAAATGAAACTCGGTCACCAACTTACACCAACTTATTTCAGGGAAAAAGAGTAAAGATAGGTGTCCATGGGACTCTATTTTCTATACTATGTTTGGGATCAAGCACTTCTGTAAACAAATAATTGTATTTTTCCCCCTAGAAACTAATAGTTAGCCAACAGGGCAACATTAAGTGAAAGGTGTATTAAACAAAAAAAGAGAGTGTTAGCACTCACCAGTCCATAACACACCACAGTTCTTTCATGTTGTTCTGAAGAATGGTTCCAGTGAGGCCGATGCGAACGTTGCATTTTAAAGCTTTCATAACTTCTGTTACTCTAGCCTTTGGATTCTTGATTCTATGAGCTTCATCCACAATGACAGCTGACCATTCTAAACTATTAAGTGATAACAAAAAGGGGGAAGGTTGAAAAAACGTCCTTTTTTCAGCCTATATAATTTTAGAAAGCAGCTTTCTCTATCAAAATTTTGAAGGTTTTTTCCCTCTATACTCTGATGATTCCATAGCATTCTCACTTAGTTAGTTAAATGGTCACAGTTTGGACAATCCATGAAAATAAAATGTATATGGAGAGAAAAGGGTATAGACAATCTATGTAATGATGGTGAAATTAAAAAAAAACTCATTTAAACATTTCTAAAATGAAAAAAATTTAAATTAATGAGAGAAATAAATATAAAATATAGGAAGCAATACTTGTAATGTTAAATATGAATGCAAACACCAATATAAACTCATGAATTTAAAATCTATACTATATAGCTCTATCTGATAAAAAGGTTTAGGGTGTTATCACAGTAGCAATGAGCACCCATAGCAGTCAGTCCACTAAAAGGAACCAGCACCCCATTGAGAAATGGTTGATTTCAAGTGTTCAGCACAGATGTTCAAAGATAAATGGGGGCATGTCCAAAGGACACAGGTTCCAGGCTAACTGGAGATTTTGAGCATCAGTAAGAATGATGCCCTGGCTGGTGTGGCTCAGTGGATTGAGTGTCAGACTGTGAACCAAAGAATAACTATGACTGAGTATAAAACACTGAATGAGTAAAACTCCAGGAAGTTCTATGAAAAAAAAATAATTTAGAGCCTTATCTCTGAGGGGAGCCAAAATTTTGCCACCCCAAAGTATGCCTTTGGGATATTGATTTTAAACTGGCTATTAAGAAACAAAAGGAAATCAGATAGAAAAACCTTCTTCAGGAAGGGAACCTTAGCATATTCACCTTAGCATAATAACCTTAGCACGAATGATTCAAATGTGACAAACAGGGAGGATGCAACAAAATTCTGTTTGCCAAATTCCCTTTTGTGACCCACTGTTTCTGGGTGGCCCAACAAAAGTTTGTTTACCATCTTTGCTCTTTCTCATCTACCTGTAAATAGCCTCATTTCCCTTTGAAATCCTAGACCCCTGCCCTCCTTCTCCTCTGTGCAAAATTGCGTATAAACCTCAACTAACAAATGTGTCTTCAGGTTTCATATCTTATGGTATCTCCAAATGTACGTCCATAAAGTCTGGACATTTTCTCTTATTAATATATCTCTGTCAATTTCATTATTAACCCAGCTAGAAGAACTTAGCAGGTGGGAGGGAAGTTATATTTTGTATTTCCACATTTTACACCTTACACAAAAATTAACTCAAAAGAGATTGTAGAAATAAATATAAGAGCTAAAATGTAAGAAAAAATCTTGTGACTCTTGGTTAGGCATAGATTTCTTAGATGTGTTGATAAGTTGGACGTCATTAAAGAAGAACTTTTGCTCTTGGTCTTAAAGACACCATTAAGAAAATGACAACAAGTGTACATGGAACATTTTCAAAGATAGACCACATGATAGGACACAAAGCAAGCCGCAAAAAATTCAAGAAAATTGAAATCATATCAAGCATTTTCTCTGACCACAAGGCACTGAAACTAGAAACCAACCCCAAAGGAAAAAACCCAAAACACTCAAAATCATGGAGACTGAATAGCATGCTATTAAACAATGAATGGGTCAAGAACGAGATTAGGGAAGAAATCAAAAACTTTCCGGAAACAAATAAAAACAAACTCACAGCAATCCAAAGCCTATGGGACACAGTAAAGGCAGTCCTGAGAGGGAAGTTCATAGAAATACAGGCCTACCTTAAAAAGATAGAAACATTTCAAACAAACAACCTAATCCTATGCCTACAAGAACTCGAAGAACAACAAAAAACGCAGCCCAGAGCAAGCAGAAGGAAGGAAATAACCAAGATCAGAGCAGAGTTAAATGACATAGAGACTAAAAGCACAATTCAAAGGATCAATGAATCCAGGAGCTGGTTCTTTGAAAAGATAAACAAAATCGACAAGTATTTAAGTAGGCTCATCAAGAAAAAAAGAGAGAGGATCCAAATAAACACAATTAGAAAAGAAAGAGGAGAGATTACAACTGATACCACAGAAATACAAAGGATTGTAAGAAATTACTATGAAGAACTGTATGCCAAGAAATTTGAAAACCTAGGTGAAATGGACACATTTCTAAAAAAATATAATCTTCCAACTGAATCTTCAAAACTGAATGAAGAAGAAGCAGAAAACCTGAACAGACCAATAACAGCACACAAAATTGAAGCAGTCATCAAAAAACTCCCAACACACAAAAGCCGTGGACCAGATGGTTTCACAGGAGAATTCTACAAAGCATTTAAGGAAGAGCTAACTCCTATCCTTCACAGGCTATTCAAAAAATGGCAAAATAATGGAAGACTCCCAAACTCTTTTTATGAAGCCAGCATCATCCTAATCCCAAAACCAGATAAGGACACAACGAAGAAAGAAAACTTCAGGTCAATATCGTTGATGAACATAGACGCTAAAATCCTCAACAAAATATTGGCAAACCACACCCAGCAATACATTAAAAAGATCATACACCATGACCAAGTGGGATTCACCCCAGGGATGCAAGGATGGGACAATATTCACAAATCAATAAACATAGTACATCACATCAACAACAGCAAATACAAAAATCACATGATCATATCAATAGATGCAGAAAAAGCCTTTGATAAGATACAGCACCCATTTCTGATAAAAACACTCAGCAAAGTGGGAATAGAGGGAGCATTCCTCAACATAATAAAGGCCATATATGAGAGACCTACAGCCAACATCATACTCAATGGACAAAAACTTACAGCTTTCCCACTAAGATCAGGAACAAGACAAGGATGCCCTCTCTCACCACTCCTATTCAACATAGTACTGGAAGTCCTAGCCACAGCAATCAGACAAGAAAAAGCAATAAAAGGCATCCAAATTGGAAAGGAGGAAATGAAACTGTCACTGTTTGCAGATGACATGATAGTGTACATGGAAAATCCTATAGACTCCACCAAAAAATTACTTGACCTAATGAATGAATTTGGCAAAACAGCTGGATACAAAGTCAATACTCAGAAATCAAAGGCATTCCTGTACACCAACAATGAAACTGCAGAAACAGAAATCAGGAAAAAAATCCCATTTGATCTAGCAACAAGAAAAATAAAGTACCTAGGAATAAACCTAACCAAGGAGGTAAAAGACCTGTACTCAGAAAACTACACAACATTGAAGAAAGAAATTAAGGAAGACACAAACAAATGGAAGCATGTACCATGCTCATGGATTGGAAGAATTAACATCATCAAAATGGCCATACTACCCAAAGCAATCTATAGATTCAATGCAATCCCTATTAAAGTACCAAGGATGTATTTCCCAGATATAGAACAAACATTTCAGAAATTTATATGGAACCATAAACAACCCCTAATAGCTGCAACAATTTTGAGAAAGAAGAACAAAGCAGGAGGGATCACAATACCTGATATCAAACTGTATTACAAGGCCACTATAATCAAAATAGCCTGGTACTGGCATAAAAACAGGCACATAGACCAATGGAACAGAATAGAGAGCACAGAAATAAACCCAAGCCTTTACGGTCAATTAATATTTGACAAAGGAGGCAGGAGAATAAAATGGAGCAAAAACAGCCTCTTCAACAGATGGTGTTGGGAGATCTGGACAGCTATGTGCAAAAAAATGAAACTCGAGCACCAACTTATGCCATACACAAAAATAAATTGAAGGTGGATAAAAGACTTAAATATAAGTCGTAACACCATAAAAGTCCTAGAGGAAACCATTGGCAGGAAAATCTCAGACATTCCATGCAGCAACATCCTCACAGACAGGTCCCATAAAGCAAGGGACACAAAAGAAAGAATAAACAAATGGGACCTCATCAAAATAAAAAGCTTCTGCATGGCTAAAGAAAACAGCATTAAAATACAAAGAGAACCAACACTATGGGAAAACACATTTGCCAATGATACCTCAGACAAGGGCCTGATCTCCAAAATTTATAAAGAACTCACACAACTCAACTCCAGGAAGACAAACAACCCAATTAAAAAATGGGCTAAGGACTTGAACAGACATTTCTCCAAGGAAGACATACAGAGGGCCCAGAGACATATGAAAAGATGTTCAGCATCACTAGTCATCAGAGAGATGCAAATTAAAACCACAATGAGGTACCATCTCACACCAGTCAGAGCATAAACAAATCAACAAATGAGTGTTGGAGAGGAACTGGAGAAAAGGGAAACCTAGGGCACTGTTGGTGGGAATGCAGGCTGGTGAGGCCACTGTGGAAAACAGTATGGAATTTCCTCAGAAAACTAAAAATGGAACTGCCCTTTGATTCAGCAATTCTGCTACCGGGATTATACCCTAAGAACCCTGAAACACCAATCCAAAAGAACCTGTGCACCCCAATGTTCATAGCAGCACAATTTACAATAGCCAAGTACTGGAAGCAGCCTAAGTGTCCATTAGCAAATGAATGGATCCAAAAACTATGGTACATTTACACAATGGAATTCTACGCAGCAGAGAGAAAGAAGGAGCTTATACCCTTTGCAACAGCATGGATGGAACTGAAGAGCATTATGCTAAGTGAAATAAGCCAGGTGGTGAGGGACAAATACCATATGATCTCACCTTTAACTGGAACATAATCAACAGAAGAAAAAAGCAAACAAAATATGACCAGAGACATTGCAATTAAGAACATTGTAACAATAGCCAGAGGGGAGTGGGGAGGGGACAGTGGGGAGAGGGGATTACAGGAACTACTATCAAGGGCACATGGACAAAATCAAGGGGGAGGGTGGAGGTGGGTAGGGAGGTTGGTTCGGCTGGGGTGAGGTGGAGGGATGGGGAGAAAAGGCAGACAATTGTAATTGAATAACAAGAAAAATTTTTTTTAAATGACAAAACATGATACAGGTTGGGAAAAAAAAAGTTGCAATTCATAACCTGGTAAAAAACTTGTA
This sequence comes from Desmodus rotundus, assembly GCF_022682495.2. Classification (NCBI taxonomy): domain Eukaryota; kingdom Metazoa; phylum Chordata; class Mammalia; order Chiroptera; family Phyllostomidae; genus Desmodus; species Desmodus rotundus. The sequence goes on from NC_071387.1 coordinate 78,872,072, forward strand.
TATAGAAATTATAAAATACTATTACAACTCAACACAAGCTAAAACAATCCAAGTTTAAAGCTGAGTGAAGATTTTAATAGATATTTCACCAACAATGGTATACAAATGTCAAATAAGGACATGAAAAGGACATCAACATCAACAGTCATTTGGTATCACTATAAAACCATATGAATGGCTATAATAAAAAATGACTGACAATATCAAGTGTCGACAAGGATATAGGGAAACTGGAGCAGTGCTTTTCAATATTCATATGCATTTTTGTTACTTTTCATTCACAACAGACTCGCCTAATTAAAATCATTCATGAAAATGAATGTGTTAGTGTTCAGGCATCATATGCATAAAAGATTGTGTATGAGATTTAGAATAAGTCTTACTTACCATTCTTTAACAGGCACTTGGAGAGGTAATAGAAGAAATAGAATAAGAAACTGGTAAGCCTGATGCAGCTTTTTCTTTCTTAGAAAATAACTTAATTATTATAGATTGTCAATATCAGTAATACTGAAATGAAATTAAATCATGCCGAAGAGAAGATGGAAGCAGAGTAGATATACTCTGCTTCTTTATACAACTGAAAGAAAGATAACCACCAATTTTAAAACAAAATCACTAGAACTGCCAGGAAATTGAACTGTATGGAAGTCTGAAAACCAAGGAGTTAAAGAAGAAACATTCATCCAGACCAGTATGAAGGGCAGAGATGGGCAGCCGGGGCAAAGAGGACACTTGGCAAGGTGGTGGCTGGAGGATAGATAGGGTGGGAAAGACAGTGGTTGGCACATTGGGAGGTCCATATTCAAATGTGAATAAGTTGGGAGGAACAACTGGGGAGCAAGACAAACCCTGTATCCCAGGGTTCCAGCGTGGGAAACTAAAGCCTCAAAACCTCTGACTGTAAAAACCTGTGGGGGTAGCAGTAGTGGGAGAAACTCCCAGCCTCACAGGAGGCTTCATTGCAGAGACCCATGGGGTCCTAGAACATACACAAACCCATTGAGCCAAAAGGGCTCAATTTGATTGTGGGTAGCAGGGGAAGTGATTGAAAGCAGGTGTGAGCTGAGCAAGAGGCACTGTTTCCTCTCTGACCCGTCCCCCACATATAGCTCCATAACATAATCAGGTGGCTTACCCTGCCCTCGTGAATACCTAAGACTCCACCCCTTACCATGTAACAGGTGTACCTAGATAAAGAAATATGGACCAAATGAAAGAACAGATCAAAATTCCAGAAAAAGAAGTAAGCGATAAGGAGATAGCCAACTTATCAGGTGCAGAGTTCAAAACACTAGTAATCAGGATGCTCACAGAAATGATTGAGTATGGACACAACATAGAGGAAGTAGTGAAGGCTAAGCAAAGTGAAATAAAGAAAAATATACAGGGAACCAATAGTGAAGGGAAGGAAACTGAGAATCAAATCAATAATTTTGAAGAGAAGGAAGAAATAAACATTCAACCAGCACAGAATGAAAAAACAAGAATTCAAAAAAATGAGGAGAGGCTTAGGAACCTCTGGGACAATTTTAAACACTCCAACATCCACATCATAGGGGTGCCAGAAGGAGAACAGGAAGAGTAAGAAATTGAAAACTTATTTGAAAATTATAATGAAGGAGAACTTCCCCAATCTAGCGAAGGAAACAGACTTCTAGGAAGTCCAGGAAGCTCAGAGAGTCCCAAAGAAATTGGAACCAACAGGAAACACAAGACACATCATAATTAAGTTACCCAACATTAAAGATAAGGAGAGAACCTTAAAAGCAGCAAGAGGAAAGAAGAGAGTTACTTACAAAGCAGTGCCTATAAAACTATCAGCTGATTTCTCAGAAGAAACCTTGCAGGAAAGAAGGGGCTGGAAAGAAGTATTCCAATTCATGAAAGGCAAGGACCTACATCCAAGATTACTCTATCCAGCAAAACTATCATTTAGAATGGAAGGGCAGATAAAGTGCTTCCCAGATAAGGTCAAGTTCAAGGAGTTCATCATCACCCAGCCCTTATTCTATGAAATGGTAGAGGGACTTATCTAAGAAAAAGATCAAAACTATCAACAGAAAATTACAACAAACTCACAACTATCAATAACTGAACCTAAAATACAAAAACAAAATCAAACTAAGCAAACAACTAGAATAGTAACAGAGTCACAGAAATGAAGATCACATGGAGAGGGTTATCAGTGGGGAGAGGGAGTAGGGAGAATTGGGGGAAAGGTACAGGGAATAAGAAGCATAAATGGTAGGTACAAAATAGACTAAGGGAGGTTAAGAATAGTATAGGAAATGGAGAAACCAAATAACTTATATGTACGACCCGTGGACATGAACTAAGGGGGAGGAATGCTCGTGGGAAGAGGGATGTAGGGCAGAGGGGCAGAAAAGGGGAGATAAAAATGGGACAACTGTAATAGCATAATCAATAAAATATACTTAAAAATAAACCATGCTGAAGAAAATTTAGAGCTTTTAAAAAATTACAATATAAAGAGAGAAATACAATTGATGTAAGCAGAATGATAATGCAATCATTTCCATTGCCATTACCTGTTAAGTTCATCCAGACATAAGCGCAGTGTTTCGTAAGTTGTTAGAGCAATTTCACATTTCCTTTGCTTTACACGAATCAGTTCAGTGTCTTTTTTGTTACCATGTAAAATAGTGACTCTGAAATATCCCCAGGTATCCAGTTCATCCCTCCAGTTGTAGAGGACAGAAAGAGGAGCAACTATTAAGAACATCTAAAAGAAAAAAAATTTGTGATATTATGACATATTTTCTAAAAATGAAAGAAATCCAGAATATCAAAGTCTTATTCTTTGATTTTTGACACTTCAGTTAATAATAACAAATACAACTGAGAAATTGGATATATCTGGAGGTAGAAGACCATTTAAAAAAAACTATTGTTTTGTCTTATTTTATTATTTTTTTATTGTTGTTCAAGTACAGTTTTATGCCTTTTCCCCCCAACTCCTCTCCAACACTCCGGCCCTCTATGCCTCCTTTCCCTGTTTCCACCCCCCACCCCCCGCCCTGTTATTGTCCATGTGTCCTCTATAATTGTTCCTGTAAACCCTTAACCCTTTTCCCCCATTATGCCCTCCCCTCTCCCCTCTGGTCACTGTCAGCCTGTTGTCAATTTCAATGTCTTTGGTTATATTTTGCTTGCTTGACCATTTTGTTGATTACGTTCCAGTTAACAGTGAGATCAAATGGTATTTGTCTTTCACTGCCTGGCTTATTTCACTTAGCATAATGCTCTCCAGATCCATCTACAATGTTGCAAAGGGTAGGAGCTCCTTCTTTCTTTCTGCTGCATAGTATTCCACTGTGTAAATGTACCATAGTTTTTTGATCCATTCATTTGCTGATGGGCACTTAGGTTGCTTCCATCACTTGGCTATTGTAAATTGTGCTGCTATGAACGTTGGGGTGAATAGTTTCTTTTGGATTGGTGTTTCAGGGTTCTTAGGATATAATCCTAGCAATGGAATTGCTGGGTCAAAAGGCAGTTCCATTTTTAGTTTTCTGAGGAAATTCCATACTGTTTTCCACAGTGGCCTCACCAGTCAGCATTCCCACCAACAGTGCACTAGGGTTCCCTTTTCTCCAGTTCCTCTCCAACACTTGTTATTTGTTACTTGTTTATGATGGCCATTCTGATCGGTGTGAAGTGGTACCTCATTGTGGTTTTAATTTGCATCTCTCTGATGGCTAGTGATGCTGAGCATTTTTTCATATGTCTCTGGACCCTTTGTATGTCCTCCTTGGAGAAGTGTCTGTACAAGTCCTTTGCCCAGTTTTTAATTGGGTTGCTTGTCTTCTTAGAGTGGAGTTGTGTGAGTTCTTTATATATTTTGGAGATCAAACCCTTGTTTGAGGTATCATTGGCAAATATGTTTTCCCATATCATTGGTTCTCTTTTCACTTTAATGCTATTTTCTTTAGCTGTGCAGAAGCTTTTTATTTTGATGAGATCCCATATGTTTATTCTTTTTTGTTTATGTCCCTTGCTCTTGGTGACATATAAGTGAAAATATTGCTACATGGTATGTCTGAGATTTTCATGCCTATGTTCTCCTCTACGACTTTTATGGTGTCACGACTTATATTTAAATCTTCTACCCTCCTTGTATTTATTTTTGTGTATGGTGTAAGTGCTGTTCGAGTTTCATATTTTTTTGCACATAGTTGTCCAGCTCTCCCCACACCATTTGTTGAAGAGGCTATTTTTGTTCCATTTTATGCTGTTTCCCCCTTTGTCAAATATTAATTGACCGTAGAGACTTAGGTTTATTTCTGGGCTCTCCATTCTGTTCACCTGTTGTTTACTTAGCCTTTTATTAGGACAGAATAGATACTTAACCTTTCCAAAGTAACACCTATTTTTTATTTCTCCCCCCGAAAAGTAGTTGAGAGATAAAATAGAAGTAATTCTACAAAACAGAAAATGCATAATCAGGATTTTAACTACAACTTCAAGGGTCAAGTTGGTAATATAAATAGGCAAAGCAGTCCAGGTATTTTTCTTGAAATATATGGTTTTCCAGAGCTCTCTTTCCTTTTTATATCCCTAGTCCAGGGGTCCCCAACCTCCAGGCTGTGGACCAGTACCAGTCCAGGCCTGTTAGAAACTGGGCTACACAGCAGGAGGTAATCTTGAATATAATGGGCTCGAATCATCCCCAAACCAAATCACCCCACCAACCATGGAAAAACTGTCTTCCACACAACTGGTTCCTGGTGCCAAAAAGGTTGGGGACCACTGCCCTAGTCCATTTCCTCTCCCCCTTTCAAGTGATACTGTCACTTGAAGACCTAAAAAATCAAAGCAATTAGAAGAAAACTTGGGACTTCCAGTCAAGATGGCAGAGTAGGTAACTGCTGTGCTTGCCTCCTTCCACGACATCAAAATTACAACTAAATTACAGAACAATCATCTTCAGAAACAACCTGAAATCTAGCTGAACAGAAGTCCTATAACTACGGACATACTGAGGAAATCACTGGTAGGGAAGGTAGAGATGCTGAATGGGTTGCTTACACATCCACATGTGTGGGTTAAAAATCAGGAGTGATATCTGGGTTGAGGAAGTCCCTCTGAGGAGCAAGGGGTCCCAGCTCCACACCAGGCTCCCCAGTCCAGGCTTTCAGTTCCTGGAATAGAATTCCCCATAACTTTTGGCTGTGAAAACCAGCAAAGATAGGTGAGTGAGCTGAAAGGCTGCGGGAATTTCAGGCGTTTTTCTTAAAGGGCATGCACATGGACTTATTGTTGATGGACTCACTCACTCTAAGCTCCAGTGCTGGGGAAGCACTTTGAAAGGCACCAGGGACATATGGGGAGGAACTGAATTGTCTGGCTCCAGGATATGGGTTGGAGAAGCAGCTTTCTCCCTGACAGAGGTTACTGTCCCTTTGTTGAGCACTCTACCCACACAGCCATATGTGAATCTCCATCAACCTAGCTAATACCATTCGCCCCATACTAGTAATTTCCTGAGACTCTGCCACACCCAACTTTCAGGCTTACCCAAGCTGATTGCAGTGGCTTTTCCATACAATCTTTCTTGGCTCATGCTGCAGATTTTTCTAAAATTTCTCAAAGACTCACAAACCCCAAACAAGCAGCACCTGGCCTTGGTGTGCTGATTACCTCTTGCTAAGCAGCCCCAAACAGCAGCTGGACTCAGTTCATGGCTTAACCTCTCCCAGGTACCTCCAGTCCTGGCACAAGAGTCAACCATCTGCATAAGTGTAGCTTATAACAAGTGGTCCTGAGCAGGGCACAGGCAGTAGATGACCTTGATCTGCACCAGAGCCTCTCCCAAGAGGCTCCAAAACCAACACACCTGGTGGACAGCTTCAGCCACACCAGAGCACCACCAACTACCTCCACAAACAACACACCCAAAGGGAAGACTCAGCAGGCACCAGAGCCCCACTAAAGTGAATCTTGCCCTGTAGGTTCAGACTTTGCACAATAGCTTCCCTATTGTAGTCATCATGGCCAGTCTTCACAACCAATAAACCTGAGGGTCAATCCTTCCCACTGATGTCCCAAGAGCAAATAAGGTTCAACTAAGATAGGAGAGCATGCACAACCCATACAAGGCACAGCTCTGGTGCACTCAGCTCAGGTGACCAGGGACTGTGCCACTGGGCCCCAAGGGACATCTATTACATAACACCACTCTACCAAAATTGGGAGATGCAGCAGCTTTACCTAATACATAGAAACAAACACAGGAAGACAGCTAAAATGAGGAGACAAAGAAACATGGCCAAATGAAAGAACAGGACAAAACTCCATAAAAAAGCACTAAACGAAATGGCAACAAACTTTCTATCAGATGCGGAGTTCAAACCACTGGTTATAAGGATGCTCAGTGAAGTCAGTGAGAACTTTAACAAAGAGATAGAAAACATAAAAAGGGACCAGTCAAAAATGAAAAATACAATAACTGAAATAATGAATACATAATAGGGAATTAACAGATTAGATCACAGGTGGCAAACACAAGGCCCACGGACTGAATCTGGCCCTCCACCTTGTTTTATCTGGCCTGGCACCTTGTTTCTACCCAGCAGCAGCACTGAGCTCTCACTTAACTGTTAAGGAATAGTTACATTTATACAGCCCTAAAATTACATTCAGCCCTTTGAAGGCAACTGGGAGGCTGATGTGGCCCCTGGTGAAAATGAGTTTTACACCCCTGGATAAGATGAAGCAGATGATTGAATCGGCAATTTGGAAACTAAGGTCTCAAAAAATACCCAATCAGAACAGCAAAAAATAGAAAAGAATCTAAAAAAATGAGGATAGTTTAAGGGACCCCTGGAACAACATCGAGCATACCAACATTCACATAATAAGGGTACCGGAAGAAGAAGAGAGAGAGCAAGGAATTGAAATCCTGTTTGAAAAAATAATAATGGAAAACTTCCCTAACCTAGTGAAGAAAACAGACATACAATCCCAGGAAGCACAGAGAATCCCAAACAAGATGAAAACAAAGAGGCCCACACCAAGACACATCATAGTAAAATGCAAAAGTTTAAAGACAAAGAGACTCTTAAAAGCAGCAGAGAAAAGTAGTTACCTAAAAGGGAGCTCCCATGAGACTGTCAGCTGATTTCTCAACAGAAACTCTGAAGGCTAAAAGTGACTGGCACGAAATAGTCAAAGTGATGAAAAGCAACGACCTACAACAAAGATTACTCTACTCAGTGAGGCTATCATTTAGAATCAAAGGAGAGACAAAAATCTTCCCAGACAATAAAAAGCTAAAGTAGTTCATTACCACCAAACCAGTAATTCAAAAAATGTTAAAAGGACTTCTTAAAGAAGTACAGGAAGAAAAAGATAAAACTATGAATAATAAAGTGGCAATAACTAATATTTATCAATTACTTTAAATGTAAATGGATTAAATGCTCCAATCAAAAGACATAGGGTAGCTGAATAGATAACAGAACAAGATCCTTACACTTGCTGCCTACAAGAGACTCATTTCAGATGGAAAGACACACATAGACTGGAAGTAAAAGGATGGAAAAAGTATTTCAAGACAATGGAAATGAAAAAAAAATCTGGGGTACCAATACTTATATCAGACAAAATAGAATACTTCTTGGTATTTATCTGAAGAAACCCAAAACACTAATTTGAAAGGACGAGTGCATCCATATGTCCATAGCAGCATTATTTACAATAGCCAAGATATGGAAGCACCCTAAGTGTTCATCTGTAGATAAATGCATTAAAAAGATGTGGTACAAATAAACAATAGAATATCATTCAGCCATAAAAAAGGATTTAAATCTTGCCATCTGCAACAACATGAATGGACCTCAAGGGTATTATGATAAGTGAAGTAAGTCAGACAAATACCATATGACTTAATTTAAATGTAGAATTTGAAAAACAAAATAAATGGACAAGCAAAACAGAAAAACACACACAGATACAGGGAACATTTTGGTAGTTGCCAGATTGGAGAAAGATTGAGGAGATGTGTAAAAAGGGGGAAGAGATTAAGATGTGCAAATTTCCAGTTATAAAAAGTCAAGGGGATGTAAAGTACAGCATAGGGAATATAGTCAATAATGTTGCAATAACTATGTAAGGTGTCAGATCGGTACTAGATTTATCAGGGTGATCCCTTCATAAGTTCTATAATGTCTAATCACTATGTTGAAAGAGATGAAAAATAATTCAGTATTCTCTAGTTGCACGGTTAAAATCTGAATGCATACAATAGTTCTTATCTTCTTACCAACCTAAAGTCAGTGATGGAGAAATTGCCTGCGATTTCCCCTACATGATTAATTTTCCCTTTTTAATTGACAACATCCATCCGCAAGCAAACATGTTTTAATATTTCCCAGGGTTAAAAAAAAAGAATCCCAGAAAAACCTCTTCTTTAACCTTATATTTCTCTCTAGCTTTCCTCCACTGCTTTGCTTCCTTTATAACAATGATTCTCAGGACTTATCAATATTTATTTCTACTGACTTTCCTACTGTTCTCTCTTGAACACATATGCAACTTCTGCCCTATGCCTCAGCCAAAGCAGTCTTCGTCAAAATTACCAACTACCTCTGTTTAGTTTTAACACGAATGTTTCCGAGTTCCACTGACCTTTCTTATATGAACCCAAAATCCTGTTGTCATCAACTATTTTAATGTTTAATGTTTTTATTTCTCACTGTTCCCACTACTCCTAAGCTATTATATTTAATAGGGTTGTAAGTTTCTTTTCTAAAATTTTATACTTGTCCTACTTGATATATTGAACCAATTAAACACACTGAACAATTTCAGTTTAACAACAACAAAAAAATACAATACTACTCTACTCCTTCACTCTCTTCTGTGAAATATTTCAGCTACGCCATTTGTCAACTATAAGGTGTCAAATCTGTTACTGTTTTGGAAAAGGGAGAGGAAAAAGAACACAAGATTAACTTACTATATATGAGAGTTTCTTTTCCCCGCCCCAACATCAAGCATATACTTTAAGTACTTTATTTATTTTTTAAATTAAATTTCATTTATTAAACTTCATTTATGTTTAACTTTTAAAGTCTACAGGTCTTAAAACTGGACAGCAAACAAGTTCTAAATAATGCCATGGTAAATTATTTTCCTGATCATTTGTACTGTTAATTACTTTCTCATCATATTTGATTTGCCTAAAATATTTTTGAATTTATGCCGTGACTTCCATTTTTCTCCTATTTTCAAATATAAAATTGGGGCTCTAAGAACTAAGTCTAATTATAGTATCTCCCCAACTCCCCTTTTTTGTATAATACAAGATGCAAATTGTTGGAACAAATTCCATCTGAATGCTTTGAGTGGTTTTCCACTTTGAGTGGTTTTCCACTTGAGTGGTTTTCTGCTTTGAGGGGTCATCCATCAAAGATGCATGGACCTGAAGATTTTCTAGAAACAGCAACCTGAAGATTCCAGAAGAGGTTTAAAAATTAAGACATTTCTTACAGTCACTATTGGTCTTCAAAATTGTGAAAGGTAAATCAAATGGTTCATAACTCATTTTAATATTAATAGAGGTCAGAGAACTGAGTAATGCTGTTTGCAAGGTCCAGAGAATGTATGTAAGAAACTTAAAATGTTTACTATCATGCTGGTCTATTTAACAAGCCTTTCTTTAGCAAAGGAGGCCAAACAATAAAATGGAAAGCAGTGTCCAACTGCTAAGTCAATACACACAAAGCAACTCTATTTCTTATTCTGAAGCTAAGAAACAATTTTATAAAACTAAATCTAAGATATAATAAAAATAAATTAAAATATGCTCAGTTAAATGTTATTAAAATTAACAGAGGTCATGTTTAACAGTGAAACTAGAGAATATTGAATCATTTTTTATCTCTTTCAACAAGTCTACTTCAATTATTGAGGCATATGCTTTTAAAGTTTGATTCTTCATGCACTATGCTTTCAAAAATGATGTGGTATGGCTTGTGATAAGACACACACAGATGTTTCATATATGATGATTTTTGTGGTAGAAGTAGTTCTAGTATTAACAATATCATTACCATTATTGAGCACTTATTGTGAGCCAACGACCTTGCAAAGTAGTTTACAGACATTAACACAAGGACTTTACATAGAAATGCTATAAAGTAGAAATATTTAATATTTCCTTTTTAGAGATGAAAAAACTAAGGTGTAGAAATATTAAAAAAATATGCCCAAGATCATACTGTCAAAGTAAGTCCAAAACTCTTAATTGCCGTGGTACATCCTGTTAGCACCTTAACCAGAAAGCCCATGATCTTGAGACACTTAACTTTATTTATCACTATCACTCCAGTACTTTGCATTATGCTTAGAAAACAAAGGCGTTCAATTGAGAAATAAAAGGAAACCATGAATTTCAATTACAAGGTAGGAACAGCACGGAATATTCAGAGGACAATGCCATACTAACTGTGCTGTAACAAAGGTTTCACATGGCAGGAAGTGAGATATCCAAGTGAAAAATAAAATGTACCTTCATAGAGAGAAATTACAGACCATAAATTGGAATGTTGATCATTTTCAACAAATAGACAGTCGGCCCTCTGTATACCCAGGTTTCACATCTGTGTATTCAACCAACCGCAGATCAAAAACAGTATTTTTGATTCACAGCTGGGAATCAGTGGATGTGGAGGGATGACTGTATGCATTGTTCCATGTCATTCTATATCATGGACTTGAGCATCTATGGATTTTGGTATCAGCAAGGAGTTCTGGAACCAATCACCCATGCACACCAAGGGACAACTGTATGACAAGTATACAACTAAATAACAAAGTTGTAAATAATATTCTCTGTAATAACCTTTACAATCAATTCTTTCAAAATGCCCAATATAATTCACACCCTATTGTGCACAGTTAATAATCTTTTCTTTGGTATACTCTGGGTATTTAATATATGGGCATTTAAGTTTAGAATCCACTCTAGTCAGAAGCCCCTCCAAATCCTTTTTAGCAAAGCAGCGAGATAATATTACTACACCTTGAGAAAGAGTTTATCAAAACAGAAACTTATAAACCACTATCACACCAACGGATAGCAAATCAATAACTATCAAATCCTGCAATTAAACAAGTACATAATATATGAGAATGGTAATGAGAAGTAAAATTATAATGATTTACAGAAAACATAAGTAAATCAACTAAATGAACAGTAAAACTTAACTATTATAAACAGTAAAATAATTAACAAAGTAGAATTTGGGAGGAACCAAGATGGCGTCGTAGGTAGACACACTGCGCCTCCTCGCACAACCAGAACTGACAGAGAATCGAACAGCAAGGGGGACTGACACCAAGGAAACAGAAAATAATCATTCATCCAGACTGGTAGGAGGGGCAGAGACGGGCACCGGGGTGGAGAGGACTTGCGTGGCTGTGGCGGGACTGAGACTGGCGGAGTGTGGGACAAATGGTGCAGGCAGTCCGAGCACTAGCAGACCCTGCGGTCCCACATTTGCACAGATAAACCCAGAGGGCCGGACTCAGAGTGGCGGAGAGTGGGGCAGGCAGAGTGGGGCAAGGCGGGTAGCACCTTGCGGCACCACATTCGCCCACAGATAAACCCGACGAACGGCGGGCAGCGAAGCAGACCGCTGAGCAACCCAGGGCTCCAGCTCGGAGAAATAAAGCCTCAAACCTCTGATTGAAAGCGCCCCTGGGGGTTGGGGCAGCAGCAGGAGAGACTCCCAGCCTCACAGGAGAGGTTGTTGAGGAGACCCACAGGGGCCTAGAGTGTGCACAGGCCCACTTACTTGGGAACCAGCACCAGAGTGGCCCAGTTTGATTGTGGGTATCAGAGTGGAAGATTGAAATCTGGAGGAGAGAGTGAGGCGGGTGCCATTGCTCCCACTCGGCCCCTCCCCCACGTACAGCGTCACAGCGCAGCAACCAGCATTACCCCTCCCCGGTGAACACCTAAGGCTCCGCCCCTTAAAGTAACAGACGCGCCAAGACAAACAAACAAAAAATGGCCCAAATGACAGAACACTTCAAAGCTCCTGAAAAAATACAACTAAGTGACGAAGAGATAGCCAACCTATCGGATGCACAGTTCAAAGCACTGGTTATCAATATGCTCACAGACTTGGTTGAATGTGTTCGAAAAACAGATGAAAAAATGAAGCCTATGCTAAGAGAAACAAAGGAAAATGTACAGGGAACCAATAATGATGAGAAGGAAACTGGGACTCAAATCAATGGTATGAACCAGAAGGAAGAAACAAACATCCAACCAGAAAAGAATGAAGAAACAAGAACTTGGGAAAATGAGGAGAGGCTTAGGAACCTCCAGGACACCTTGAAACGTTCCAACATCCGAATTATAGGGGTGCCAGAAGGAGAAGAGGAAGAACAAAAAATTGAAAACTTATTTGAACAAATAATGGAGAACTTCCCCGATCTGGCAAAGGAAATAGACTTCCGGGAAGTCCAGGAATCTCAGAGAGTCCCAAAGAAGCTGGACCCAAGGAGGAACACAACAAGGCACATCATAATTACATTACCCAAGATTAAAGGCAAGGACCTACATCCAAGATTACTGTATCCAGCAAAGCTATCATTTAGAATGGAAGGGAAGATAAAGTGCTTCTCAGATAAGGTCAAGTTAAAGAAGCTCATCATCACCAAGCCCTTATTATATGAAATGTTAAAGGGAGTTACCTAAGAAAAAGAAGATCAAAAATAGGAACAGTAAAAATGACAGCAAACTCACAGTTATTAACGACCACACATAAAACAAAAACGAGAGCAAACTAGGCAAACAACTAGAACATGAGGGTTGTCAATAAGGGAGTGGGAGGGGGAGAAGGGGGTAAAGGTACAGAGAATAAGTAGCACATAGATGATAGGTGGAAAATAGACAGGGGGAGGGTAAAAATAGTGTAGGAAATGTAGAAGCCAAAGAACTTATACGTATGACCCATGGACATGAACTATGGGGGGGGAATGTGGGAGGGAGGGGGGTGGGCAGGATGGAGTGGAGTGGGGGGGGAAATGGGACAACTGTAATAGTATAATCAATAAATATATTAAAAAAAAAGAAAGTAGAATTTATAAAATACATGTGGGAGAAGAGGAAAGATGGTGGCAAGATAGGTGGGAGCAGAGTCCACTTCCCCCTACACACAGGTGAAACACCTAGCTGATCTACTGAGGAACAAAGTGAACAGCCAACAGCACCCCAGTGTTACTGAAGATAGGAGACCAAAAAGTATAGAGGACACTGAAAAAACAGATGGTAAGGGGACTGCTTCAGGACAAAAAGGTCCCTGGGACCAGTGCCGGGACCAGGGCAGCTGCAGCCCCAGGCCCGTGCCCACTGGGCCTGCTGCAGGACTCCTGGGAGAGCCCGAGTTAACGGCTCCCTCCCCTGCCAAACAAGGCTTGAGCAGCACTGAGAGAGACCTGGTTGCTTAAGGTTGAAGGGCGGGGAATAAGGACGAAGTGTGGTAAACACACAGAGACCACCAGGCAGGGAGAGTTGAGAGTTGGGCTGTGTTGGGCCCTGACTGGGACAATCCCCGGTCTAGCTGGAGAGGGGGGCTGTGTAAGAGGACAGGCCCTTCCTTGTACGGAGGGAGCGGCAGGATCCAGCAGGAGGATTTTCCCAAAAAGAAAAAGACCCTCGGGGGCACTTTGGGGAATTCTCCTGCAGCAGCTGCTCCAGTCTCCTCTCCACCCAGCTGCCTGGCACTCTGGAGGTGCTGTGGGGGATATCGAGCCCAAATCCTAAGCACCGGAGGTAGAGTGCACACCATACCCAGACCACAGGCACGGACCAGGGAGTGTGCAATCCTGGGATGGACTCAACACCACAGACACTGACCAGGGAGTGAGCAACTCAGAGAGACGTGAGACCAAAGGCACCGAGGAGAGTGCGAATCAAGGAAGGCCCCAAGAGCGCACACCCATAGCCCAGAGGAGGATTAGTGCCTGAACCAGTGGGTCTGGGGGCCACTGGAGAGCTGGGCTGGAGGCTGCCCAAGTGCTAGTCAGGACTGAGAAGAGCTGGACTAGGCTGCCTGAGTTGGCTACAGCCAAAAAAGACCACCAAAATTGGCTTGGCCAGCAGGCTTGGTTTTCGTTTGTTTTCTTTTAAGTAATTCTTTATTATTATTTTTTTATTATTTTTTCTTTCCTTTAACACCTTCTTCCTCTCTTTCTTTCTTTCTTGTTCTACTCCTTCTTTCTCTCCCTTTATATCTCTTCTTCCTTCTATCTTTTTTTTTTTTAATCCCCACAACTGAGACAATAAAACCTGAAACTCTGAAAAGTTGGACCCAAAGAGGCGGGGCATCCCAACAGCTGAGACAGTGAAACAAATTTCACTTTGCTGCTCCAGAGAACTTGCAAGATATTGTATATTTGTACTATTATTTTTTTTCATTATCCTTATATCAATCATTTTATTAATATTTTTGTTATATCTCTTCTTTCTGTTTAGTCTTCGTCACTTGACAGGTTAATTTGCATTGTTTGACTGGTTTCCCCTTGTTCTCTCTTTCACAGTGTATCGTTAATTAACTGTCTTTCACTTCAATTAGCACACTACTCTAAGACCTATACTCCCTATTCTAGTTATTCAGATCACATAGATTCTGTCATATGACTGTTGCTCCATTACTATTGTAAATAATAGCTGTTCCATATATCGGTAAATACTACACAGAACTTCTCCCAGATCTCAGCCCACTTCACTGTTTCCTGAACTTTATTACTGGTGTGGTTAACTCTATTCTCTCACACATTACACATATTTTCTACCCTTTACTCTCACTTTATCTCATAATCTGACATCTCACAAGCTCACAGCTTTCTATATCCAACTCACAATCCTTCCCCCACCACAATAAGAATCTTATCTTCTTTTCACCCTTTCTAAAAAGTGGCTAGGTGGATGAAATATCACGGTTAACGCTATATATATATATATATATATAGTGTTATATATCTATCTCTTCTCTAAGGGCTGGTACTTTAAATATCATATAATACACTCCTACGCTCTTGAACCATTTCACCTTCCCCCTACAACCTACCATAAAAAAGAGTAGGCAGAAGCCGTGAACACCAGGATACCTCCTGGAAAAGGAAACCCACCAACAAAGGCAACACCAACAGCTAAGAACAGGAGAAGGTGAAGGAAGGAGTGGAAGTCACACTAACTCAACCCAGGACCTATCTGGAAATACAACTAAATAGTGAAGAAATTATTCAGAAGAAACAACTAAACAAGAGCAAGAGAAAAGCCTCAAAACCTTGTACATACAGAAGAATGAGCTCCAACACAACCTGCCCACACCTGCACAACAGAAAAAAAGAGGTGGGGGAGAGACGGAACCTGAGATAACCAGCTGGTGGGAAAGACCCACCAAAGAAAGTCTTAACAAGAACCAAAAACCAAAGGCATACACAGAGCCATCATAAACCACAGCCCAAAATCAGTAAGATTGAGAGATCAAGGAGACTGTACCACTGAATCTCACAGGTATTCTATCACAGAAATTCACACCATAAACCCAGGGGGACAGAACAGAGCAACTTAAGAAGTAGAGGCTAACAGGAAGAGTCTCATAAATAATGGGAAGACAAAGAAACAAGCCCCAAATTAAAGGTAAGGAGGAAGTCTCAGAAACAATGCTAACTGAAAAAGAGGCAACTCAACTATCAGATATTGAGTTCAAAGAATTGGTTATAAGGAAGCTTAATGAGCTCACACAGAATTACCAAAAATTACAATGAACTCACTGCAAACTATATCAACATGAAAAAGGAAATAGAAACTATCAACATGGGCCAAGATGAGATGGAGAATACAATTTCTGAACTGAAGAACACAGTAGAAGGAATCAAAAGCAGACTTGATGAAGCAGAGGATTGGAACAGCGAACTAGATGACAAGGTAGAAAAAAACACCCAGAATGAGCAAGAAAAGGAAAAGAGGCTCAGAAAGAATGAAGAGGGGTTAAGGGAAATGCAGGACAACATGAAACGAAATAATATCCATATAATAAGGATACCAGAAGGAGAAGAGGAAGAGCAAGGGATAGAAAACCTGTTTGAAAAGTAATCATGGAAAACTTCCCTAATTTGATGAAAAAGTCACAAAAATCCAGGAATCACAGAGAGTCCCAATCAAGAGGAACCCAAAGAGGCCCACTGCAAGACACATTATAATTAAAATGACAAAGTTCCAAGACAAAGAGAGGATCTTAAAGGCAGCAAGGGAGAAACAGGAAGTAACATACAAGGGAGCCTCAATAAGGTTAACAACTGACTTCTCAATGGAAACGCTCCAAGCCAGAAGACAATGGCAAAAAATATTCCAAGTAATGAGAACCAGAGGCCTGCAACCAAGACTACTTTACCCAGCAAGGCTCTCAATCAAGATAGAAGGCCAAATAAGGAGTTTCACAGACAAAAGAAGTCTACAAGAATACACCTCCACCAAACCAGCTCTGCGAGAGATGCTAAAGGGATTGCTTTAAGGAAAGGAAGGAAAAGAGAAAGACAGAGGAACACAGGTAGGAAAAAATGGCAATGAATAACTACCTATAGATAATAAGCTTAAACGTAAATGGATTAAATGCTCCAATCAAAAGACATAGAATAGCTGAATGGATAAGAAAGCATGACCCACACATATGCTGCCTACAAGAGACCCACCTCAGGACAAAACACCTACACAGACTGAAAGTGAAGGGCTGGAAACAAATTTTCCAAGCAAACGGACAGGAAAAAAAAGCAGGGGTAGCAATACTCATATCAGACAAAATAGACTTCAAAAGAAGGGTCATAAAGAGCGACCCAGAAGGTCACTTCATAATACTCAAAGGAAGAATCCACCAAGAAGACTTAAACATTGTAAATATATATGTTCCCAACATAGGAGCACCCAAATACATAAAGAAAATCTTGGAGGCCTTCAAGGAAGATATTGACAGCAACACAATTATAGTAGGGGATTTTAACACCCCACTGTCAAAGATGGACAGATCTTCCAAACAAAATATCACCAAACATATTGTGGTACTGAACAATGCCCTAGATGAAATGAGCTTAACTGATATATATAGAGCTTCTCATCCCAAAGAAGCAAAATACACATTCTTTTCAAGTGTACATGGAACATTTTGAAAAATAGACCACATGATAGGAGACAAAACAAGCCTCAACAAATTCAAGAAAATTGATATCATATCAAGCATTTTCTCTGACCACAATGGACTAAAACTAGAAACAAATCTCAAGGAAAACACCTCCAAACACTCAAAAATAAGGAGATTGAATAGCATGCTATTAAACAATGAATGGGTCAAGAACGAGATTAGGGAAGAAATCAAAAACTTCCTGGAAACAAATGAAAATGAACTCACAACAACCCAAATCCTATGGGACACAGCAAAGGCAGTCCTGAGAGGGAAGTTCATAGTGATACAGGCCTACCTAAAAAGAATAGAAATATTTCAAATAAACAACCTAACCCTACACCTATAAGAACTCGAGGAACAACAACAAAGGCAACCCAGAGCAAGTACAAGGAAGGAAATAACCAAGATCAGAGAAGAATTAAATGACATTGAGAATAAAAGCACAATTGTAAGGATCAGTGAATGCAGACTGGTGAGGCCACTGTGGAAAAAAGTTTGGAATTTCCTCAGAAAACTAAAAATGGAACTGCCCTTTGACCCAGCAATTCCAGGGCTGGGATTATACCCTAAGAACCCTGAAACACCAATCCAAAAGAACCTGTGCACCCCAATGTTCATAGCAGCACAATTTACAATAGCCAAGTACTGGAAGCAGCCTAAGTGTCCATTAGCAAATGAATGGATCCAAAAACTATGGTACATTTACACAATGGAATTCTACGCAGCAGAGAGAAAGAAGGAGCTTATATCCTTTGCAACAGTATGGGTGGAACTGGAGAGCATTATGCTAAGTGAAATAAGCCAGGTGGTGAGGGACAAATACCATATGATCTCACCTTTAACTGGAACATAATCAACAAAAGAAAAAAGCAAACAAAATATAACCACAGATTGAAGTTAAGAGCAATCTAACAATAATCAGAGGGGAGTGGGGAGGGGATAGTGGGGAAAGGGGTTTTCAGGAACTACTATAAAGGACACATGGACAAAACCAAGGGGGAGGGTGGAGGTGGGGGACGGAGGTAGGTTTGGCTGGGGTGGGGTGGAGGGATGGGGAGAAAAGGCAGACAAGTATAATTGAACAGCAATAAAAAATGTGTAATTAAAAAAAATAAATCTATTTTTGCACTAAAAAAATATGTACATGGTGCCTTAATATATACCAAAACATAATCAGTTAGAAAATAAATTTTTTAAAATTCCATTTGTAATAGCAACCAAAAAACCCAGAATAGCTAATTAAACTTAATGAACAAGAAACAGGGTCGTATGAAGAAAACTAGAAACTTTGAGGGGCAAGAAATAACTCTTGAATATGCAGTATCTATAAAGATATTCATTCTCCCTATAAAAACCTATAAAATCAATGTAATACCAACTAAAACATCCATAGTGTTTTAGAAGAAATTTGAGAAGAATCTAGTACTACCAAAAATAGAATATTTTTAAAGCTAAAATAATTAACTGTTTAGTACTAAAAGAGAAATGAAGAAATAAATAAATAGCACAGAACAATATATCCAGAAATAGATCCAAATATATAAATTAGTTTAATTTTATTCAAAAGTAACCTTTCAAATCATTTTGAAAAACAGCGCTTATTCAATAAATGGCATGGAGATAACTGGCTAACCATCTGGGGAAAAATAATACTGGATTATTATATCACTCCTTGTAACAAAATAAATTCTAGTTCAAACAAAGTTATAAATGTACAAAGTAAAATCATATACATTATAAAAGAATTGTGGTGAATTTACTTACAATCTCAGAGTACAAAAGACTTTTCAAGGCAGACATGAAACCCTGAAGCTATAAATATAGATATATTTAATTTCCTAGATTTTAAAAATATATAGAAATAGTTTCAAAACATATAATGGACAAAAGATTTATTCTTGGCACAAAACATCTATTTACTCACTCTTAGATGATTTACACTTAAAAAGTTTTAAAATGTATATGAGACATATCATGTGACACGCACACCCCTCCCACTCCTTAGTGTGTGACATTTAATTCACTAAAAGGATGTTTTCAAGGACTTTCAACATTAATTTTACAAGATTGCATTGTAATTATGGCATTAGGATAATAAATATAAAGGAATTTATTTCTTCTCTAGCTATTTCATAGACTATCAGGGTACATGCCAGGGTTGCGGGTTTGGTCCCCAGTCGGGGCACATGCAAAATGCAACAGCTGATGTTTCTCTCACATCAATGTTTCTTCCCCTCTCTCTTTCCTTCCCCTCCCCTCTATCTAGAATCAATAAAAGAAAAAAATGTTTAAAAGTGCACAGTTTTAAATGGACCAGTACAAACTTTTCTTTTAAGAATTTCATTACACAAAAGTGTAACTTTTGTTTGGATTTACTCCTGGGGTATAATATGACATGGGAATGGTAATCCCATTAAAAACTTTCCTTATGGAACACTCAAATGATTAACTAAACACATATATTTATTGATGCCAGTAAACAAAATTAAAAAAAATAAAAATAAATAAACCATAGTGGTAAATGCCTAGAGAACATTTCCAGCAGATCAGAACAGTGTGACAGCAGGTGAGAACTGACTTACTTGAAGAACTGAGGAATTCATCCTATACCTACTGAACAGGACACTTCAAAAACAATATGTGAGTTTTTCTAGATGGAACCTACAAATGATAACAATAACAAACAAAACAACAACAAAAAAGTCAAAAAAGCAGAGACAGTTGAAAGGACTGGGTCATAAAAACGAATGGCATTTTAAATGTAAATGGACTAAATTCTCCAATCAAAAGACATAGAGTGGCTGAATGGATTAAAAATAAAAAAATACCAAGACCTAAGCATATGTTATCTACCTGAAACTGACTTCAGCTTTAAGGACACATAGACTGAAAGTGAAGTACTGGAAAAATATATTCCATGCAAATGGAAGTCAAAATAAGCAGGGTTAGTTCTATTTACATCAGACAATATAGACTTTAAACCAAACACTATATCAAGAGACAAAGAAGGTCATTAGCTAATTATATTGCCAAGAAGTTACAGCAATTTTAAATATTTATGCACTCAACATCAAAACATCTAAATACATAAAACAAATAATAATAGATTTGAAGAGAGAAAATAACAGCAATACAATAATAGTAAGGGAATTCAATACCTTACTTTCAACAATGGACAAATTGGCTGGACAGAAACTAAGTCAGGAAACAATGGACTGAAGCTACACATTAGAACACAGATCTAAGAGACATACATAGAACACTTCACCCAACAGCTGCAGAATGCACATTCTTCTCAAGCACACAAAAAATATTCTCCAGGATACATAATATATCAGTCCACAAAACAAGTCAGTAAGTTTAAGAAGACTGAAATCATATCAAATGTCTGGTCTGTTTTCCAACCACATGGTATGAAACTAGAAATCAATTAGAAGAGAAAAACTGAAAAATTCACAAATATGTGGAAATTAAATAATTTGCTCCTGAACAACCAACAGGTCAAAAGAAAAAAATTTAAAATCTTGAAACAAATGAAAATGGAAACACAACACACCAAAACTTAGGGAGTGCAGCAAAAGCAGTTCTAACAGAGAGGGTTACACAGATAAAGGCTCACATTAAGAAAAAAAAGAAACATGTCAAATAAAAAAAGAACCTAACTTTAAAACTTAATAAACTAGAAAATGAGGAACAAATTAAACCCAAAGTTAGTAGAAGAAATGAAATAATAAAAGTCAGAATGGGAAATAAATGAAATAGAGACTAGAAAGACAATTGAAAGGATCACTAAAACTAAGAGCTAGTTTTTTACAAAGATAAAAATAATTAACAAACCTTTAGCTAGACTAAGAGAAAACAAAGGTAACTGAAATAAATAAAACTAGAAATGAAAGAGAAGACATTATGACTGACAACACAAACACCAAGGATCATTAGAAACCATTATGAACAATATATGACAAAAATTAGATAATCTAGAAGAAAGTAATAAATACTTAGAAACATGCAACCTACCAAGACTGAATCATGAAAAAATAGAAAATCTGAACAGACTAATTACTAGTAAATAGATTGAATCAGGAACCAAAATCTCCCCACAAAGAAAAATTCAGGACCAAATGGCTTCACTAGTGAATTCTATCAAACATTTAAAGAAGAATACCAATCCTTCTCAAACCCTTCTAAAAACTAAAAGAGGAAGGAACACTTCCAAACTCATTTTATGAGGCCAGCATACCAAAACCACACAAGAATATTACAAGAAAAGAAATGTACAGGCCAACATCTCTGATAAACACAGATGTAAAAATCTTCAATAAAATATTAATAAATGGAATTCAATGGTACATTGAAAGGATCATACACCATGAACAAATGTAATTTATTCCTGGGACGTAAGGATAATTCGACATATGCAAATCAACAAATGCGGCACATCACACTAACAAAATGAAGGATAAAAATTTTGTGATCATCTCAGTAGATGTGAGGATGAGCATATGATGCAAAAAAGCACTTGACAAAATTCAACATCCTTTAATGATTTTAAAAAACCTCTCAACAAGTAGGGAATGGAAGAAATATAGTTCAATATTAAGGCTACATATGACAAATCCACAGCTAACATCATAGTTAATGGCAAAAAGCTAAAAAATTTTCTTCTAAAAGCAGTGACAAGACAAAGATGCCCTTTTTGATCACTTTTACTAAACATGGAACTGGAACTCTTATCTAAGACAATTAGGTAAGAAAAAGAAATAAAGGCATCCAAATTGAAAAGAAATAAGTAAAATGGTCTCTGTTTGTAAATGACATATTATATACAGAAAACTCTTAAAAGTCCACCAAGATTATTAAAAGAACTAATAAATCCAGTACAGTTGCAGGATAGAAAATCAAGATACAAAAATTGATATAGCTGTGTTTCTATATAATAGCAATGAACTACTGGGAAGAGAACTTGACAGTTATTAATTAAAGGGAGAACAATTACACCAGTCATTTCCTTTAGAGAAACCAGTCTGGCAGCAGGACTCCACTTCCCCTATACAAAGTACTGCATATTGTTTTCTAAAGCAGAACTTTTCTTTGAAAGAATTCTACAGTGAGTATTGGGGCTGAGAAGAGTTCTAAACTTCATGAATAAAGAAAAAGTCTTACATACTTTCAAACAAAAAGAAACTTTCCTTTCCAAGGGAAAAAAGTCAGGTCAGCAATGGATCCTCATCTGATGCAACAAAACAAGCATCAACAACAAAGGCTACATAAGCCCTCCCAGCACTTGCCCACCTAATATCGATTCACCAGAAAATTTTAAAACTTCCTTTTTAACAATACTTAGGTAAAAGAGAACAAAAACTAAAATTAGAGATAATTTAGAAGAGAATAATGAAAAGACTACATATCTAAAACTATGGAATGCAGCCAAAACAAGTACTCAAAGTAACATTATAGCCTTAATGGAATTTATTAAAATACAAGAAAAGATCTAAAATACAGTAAATTAATTAAGAATTTAACTGAAGGAGGTAGAAAAAACAGCAATGTATATTATAGCAAGGAATTATATATATAGTATATATATATGTGTATACACATATATTATATATACATATATATATATACATACATACACAGAGAGGGGGCGGGGAGGAAGGGGAGAGAGGCAGCCATTAATATTAATTAAGGTAGCTACTAGTATATTTCATCACACCATCAAATGAATCTTTCTTTACTTCTCTCTTCTCTCATTCTTGCTCTTTCTAAAAAATTTTTTACAATTTTAAATATTTAAAGTATTACATTCCCTATTTTTCTCTCCCCTTTGCTAATTGTCACAAGTGATATACAAGATATATGTAAGCTCCACACTGACATTTAGAAGCAAAAAACAACTGAATCCATGGCTAAAAAGAGCACTTGGACTTTTGGAGATTTAAAACACATTAAATCATAATGTTTTTTAGGATCAAATTTAATTTGACACTTAGGATCCATTCATGCTATTAAATATAATAAAGAGAATTTAAAGTAATAATAATTATAGTACCTTCCAGGGGTGTCCAACCTGCGGCTCTCGGGCTGCATACAGCCCAGGATGGTTATGAATGTAGCCCAACACAAAATTTTAAACTTACTTAAAACATTATGAGATTGTTTTGTGATTATGAATTGCAATGTACTTAATGTGTGGCCCAAGACAACTCAAGGTTGGACACTCCTTCTGTAAGCCAACATCTCTCAAAACTTTGCAGTGAAAGGCCCCTAATAACACACAAGAGTAAACCTGGACTTAACAACCTTATACATGAGAGGCTCTTTTTCTTTTTCTATTTTATCTTATTTATTTATTTATTTTTAGAGAGAGGGTAAGGAAGGGGGAAAGAGAGGGAGAGAAACATTAATATGTGGTTGCCTCTTGAGTGCCCCCAACTGGGGATCTGGCCCACAACCCAGGCATGTGCCCTGACTGGGAATCAAACCAACAACCCTTTGGTTCATAGGCCAGCACTCAATCCATTAAGCCACACCAACCAGGATGAGAGACTCTTTTAAAACTTGTGGAAAGTGGTTCATGGCCATAATATAACCATAACTTCATAAAATCACTTTCTTCATTTCTATCCAGCTTCCTGGATGCTGAGGAATATAAAAGTAAGATACATAAATATAGTATACTTTTTCTGCATTTCATTACTTTGTTAGAAAGATCTTATTTTTTTTTAATAAAAATCACGTGTAAGATATTTAGAAACATCGATTGCCAAAGGATAAAGCTGACATGTGGACATGAATAGTATTCATTGTCCCATTGGCAGAGAGACTGAGATAAGCCTTGACCTTAGTCTTTCTGATTCCAACTTCAATGTTCCTTGCATAAGAAAAATTTGTTTCATATTTGGAGATGTAGTTTTCTAAGCAACTTTGAATGTCAACATTGCACCTTTGCTACTGATATCAACAACTGTCTCCTTTCCATTTTCACATAAATAAAAACAGTATAATGAAGTTCAATTATATGTTCATATATAACTTTATATGCGCATTCACAGATATTTAACAAATTAATGAAACTAAATCATATAAATCTAGCCAAGCAAAAGATTGAAATCCCAAACCAAGTGCAAGCTGAAATTATCTTTTGCCATTCTGAGAGTCAATCATACTTAACTTGAGGATACAGCTGGCAATCCTTCAAAAATTAATTTGAAACAAATATCTTAATAAAGTTTTTAAAGTCTTATGTTTGAAATTTAGACTATAATGTGTGATGTTTAACATTTTCTGTTTTTGCAATGTAAGCTTCCTGAGCTGTACACATATGCTCCTAGATGTCTTACCTTTTTTGCTATTGAAGGAGGTTCCTTTTTCAGACTTCTTAGTAAAAACTCTGGCATGTTATTTTCAATATCCTCACGAGTTCCCTTTTTATGTAAAACTGCAGCCAAAAATGAAATAACCTGAAAAAAGAAAACCTTTTTCAATCAATGTTTAACATGATGGACAATATTTTACTGCTGATATGACTGACTACCTAATTAGTGACAAACCCTAGTATTGGTTTTCTTTATTCACATTAACAAACAAATGTATAATATACATGTTATCCTTGAATGCAGAAAAAAAAATCCTACATTGCCATCTCTTTCATAAGTTCTACCTAGTCAGTGAATTATTTCTCGATCTCATCAGTTGGGACATTATCTTCTAATTTGTTTTGGTCCATGGAAACTAATTGTTCATATTCTCTATTAGAATAAACTGTGTATATCTGTGTACATTCTTTTTTCCTTGTTAAAAAAAGAAATTCCTTCGGGGGGAATATTCAGCTCATAAATTTGTGTACTTGTTTACTTAGTAAACATAGGTGAAATGATACAATGTTATTTTAAGATAAACTAAGATAAGTTATCAATATATACACCATTCCAAAGATCAAGTGAGAAAGACAGATACAGAAAAAAGGAAACAACCTTATACAATGAAGAGCAAGAAAGAATTAATCAATTGGACTTCAGTTGCTTGGCAGCTATGTGAACTTGGGCCAGTTTCTTAACCTCTTTGTATAAATTAAAAATATGTGAAAACAGCAATAATAATATTGGCAGGGTTGTTTTAAAGATTCAAAGGGAAAAGTATGAGATCTCCAGATGTGGGAAAAGAATTGATTTTCTTTAAAAAATAAATTACATGAACATTAAAACCTAAAGAAAATTGATACTAGCAAAGCTATAGGAAAATATTATTTTTAACATAAGTGTGGATACCTATCATTTCAATCCCAAGTGATAGAAGAAAAAGAATGGTGAGGAGGAGTATTTAAAAAGATAAAGGCTGACAACTTTTAAAAACTGAAAAAAAAAAATCAAGCCATATAATGCAGATCCACTATGAACATCAAGTCATAAATATAAATAAAAACTTAAAAATCCACAAGTAGGTACTTAATTAAAAACTGCTGAAAACTGGAGACATTAAAAATAAATCTTAAAAGCAGCCAGAGGAAAACAACAACAGATGATCTACAAAAAAAGCAACAATTTGACAAATAACTGACCTTGCAGCAAAAACAATGGAAGACACTATACAATAGAATAATACTTTCAAAGTGCTGAAGAAAATAAAAGCAATCAACTTTTATAACCAGTGAAATTATCATTCAAGAATAAAGATAAAGATACTTTCGGACAAACAAAACTGAGAAAATTCATCACCAAAAAGAGCCACATAAAGAAAATAACTAAAGGATGTTTTTAGGTACAAAGAAAATGATCCTGTGTAGACACTAAGTCATGCAGGGAAAAATTAAAGGCAGCAAAAATAATGAATATATTTTGTTGGAATTAAACAACAGAATTAAAAGATATGACAATAAATGTATGTGAGTTAGAAAAGGCACATGTGTAGTTATTAATATTCACAGGTCCCTATGCTGTCTAGGAGAAAATAAAATTACTAATGTATATAAAATTTTGACAAATCAAGAATATTTGTTGTAATCTCTGGTGTAATCACTAAAAGAATACAAGAACTAAAAGTGAACAAATCTACCAGAACAATGGTAGATTTTGAAATAACTCAGTAAGAACAAAATCAGTAAAGATTTAGACTATTTGAATAACATAGTTAGCAAATTTGATCTAATGAACAACTGATAGGACACTGCATGGTGCTGCAAAACATAGTTTCATTTAAAGTTTGTGTATTATATGCTACTGTTGAGTCATCTCTGACTCCTGGTGATTATATGAATCAGTGATGTGCACAATGTCCTGTCCTCAACAGCCCTGCTCAGCTCCTGTAGACTCATGTCTTCAGCTTTTTTTATGGAGACAAACCATCTCATATTTAGTTTTCCTCTTTTTCCTGCTGCCTTCTATTTTCCCCAGCATTATTGTCTTTTCCAAAGAACCCTGCCTTCTCATGATGTGCTGAAATAGTGCAGCTTCAGTTTTGTCATTTTTGCCTCCAGTGAAGTTTCAGGCTTAATTTGCTCTAGGACTTAGTTGTGTTTCTGGCAGTCCAGGGTATCTCTAGAGATCTCCAACATCACATTTCAAATGAATGAACTTTTTTCCTATCAGCCTTCTTCACTGTCCAACTTTCACATCCATACATAGTACGAGGATGTGGATGATCTTAGTCTTGGTCTTTAATGACACATCTTTGCTTTCGATGATCTTTCCTAAGTCTTTCACTGTTGTCCTCCTGAGTCTCAGCCTTCTCTTGATTTCTTGGTTGCAGTCCCACTTAAATTGATGACTGAACCAAGGTAAACAAAATATTTAACAATTTCCATATCTGCACTATGTTAAAGCTCTATACTTCTTCATTTTTGTCTCCTTGATGTTCAAATGCAGTCCTGCTTTGGCATTTTCTTCTTTCACTTTTATCAGACATCATCTCAAAGCATTGCTACTTTCTGCCAGTAAGATGGTGTCATCTGCGTATCTTATATTGATATTTCTTCCACCAACTTTCACTCCTCCTTCTTCTGCATCTAGCCCAATTTTTTGTATATGTTCTGCGTACAGATTAAACAAGGCATTAAAAAGCACCCTTGCCTGACAACTTTGCCTAAAGGAAACCATTGTATCTCCCCACAGTCTGTCCTGTCCGGGGCTCCCTGTCGATGACACAGGCATGCCTCTGAGGCATGCCCATTTCCTTCAGAGTAAACCATGGTTTTTCATGATCAATGCAGTCAAGGGGTTTACTATATTCTAAAAAACACATATTAACCTCCTTCTGAAATTCTTTGGAGCATTCCAATATTATATGAAATATTTACCAATATTGACATGCAAGGTCATAAAGCAAATTTCAATACATTTCAATAGACAGAAATGATGT
Organism: Desmodus rotundus; assembly: GCF_022682495.2. Lineage (NCBI taxonomy): Eukaryota > Metazoa > Chordata > Mammalia > Chiroptera > Phyllostomidae > Desmodus > Desmodus rotundus. The sequence goes on from NC_071387.1 coordinate 78,899,650, forward strand.
AGAATATATTCTTTGATCCCAATGCAAGAAGCTAGTAATAACAAAAATATAACCAGAAAACCCCCCAAATGTTTGGAAAGTAAGGAATATAGTTTAAAGAACCCAGAATGAAGACTGGAAAATAATTTGAGTTGAATAATAATAGGTAACAATTACATATTAAGTGTGTGAAATTCACCTAAAGTCATGTTTTAGGAACTTAAATGCATATATTAGGAAAGAAGAGAGGCTGCTAATCAGATATTTAAGAATCTATTTCAAAAATTTATAAAGATAACAAAAATTAAAAACAAATTAATGAAACAAAAAAGCATATAATATAAAGGATTAACAAAGCCAAATGATCACTGTGTGAAAAAATTTTTTAAAGTGATAAACCCCTAACAAAAATAATAAAAATAGAGAACCTAAGAGAACACAAAAAAATACATATAGGACATAATAAGCAATGTTATGCCCAAATTTTGAAAATTTAGATCACAGGTGGCAAACACAAGGCCTGGGGGCCAAGCCCGGTCCTGTACCTTGTTTTATCCAGTCCCGCACCTTGTTTCTACCCAGCAGCAGTGCGCAGTCCTTGCCCCTAGTTAAGGAGTAGTTATATTTACACAGTCCTAAAATTATATTCGGCCCTTTGAAGGCAACCGCAAGGCTGATGTGGTCGCCGGTGAAAATGAGTTTGACACTCCTGATTTAGATGCAATGGGGGAACAAAATCAAATGTATTGAAGCAGATCCAAAAGAAAAAAAACATATTCATATAGCTAGTAAAGAAATTTAAATACAAAATGATAATCCTTCCACAAAGAAAACGAAGGGTCAGGTGGCTTCACCAACCAAGTCTACCCAATGCCCATCTTAAATAAACTCTTCCAAAGTTTAGAGAAAGAAATGTTCTCAACTTGTTTTATAAGTTCAACATAACTTTGTAAAAAAAATCTGACAAGAATATTATAATACAAAAAATTTACAGGTCAATTTCTCTTACTCATATAGAAGCAAAACTCTTAAAATACCAGCAAATGGAACACTGAAATATATTTTTAAAAAGGCATATATACAGAATCCAAATTTGGTTGGTTCTGGAAATGAAGTTTGGTTTCACCTTCAAAATTTAGATATTAGGTATTAGATAGGTAGCATAGGTATTATACTTAACTTTCTTAACTCTTACTTTCCTTAAAATAAGAATAGGGTGACCTACTTTATTACAAGATATCTACACTTTACATAAAGTGATACATTAACTTTTAGTGCACTGTGAAAATTTATAATATATATTTTCAGTACTCAAGCAACCACCACCAAAAAAAAAGAAAAATTAATGCAAGGAAGAATAGTTAAAAAGTCAATAAAAGAATAAAAATGGAATTCTAAAAAAATCTATTAACACAAAAAAGGCAGGAAAGAAGGAATAGCAAAACAGTAAACAGTCTGTTCAAACAGAAAACAAATAATAAAATTATATATCCAAATCCAAACAAAACAGGAATAATATTAAATATAAATGCACTAAACACACCAGTTAAATATCATATTGTCAAGAATGGATAAGAGTTGTCTACAACACATATACTGTAAATACATATAAAGACACAGACAGCTTGAAAGTTCAGAAGAGACATATCATGCAGTCAGTAAGCATAAGAATATAGGAGTGGCTATCCTAATAACAGATAAAATAGATTTCAGAAATAGACATTTCAAAATGATGAAAGGGTCCATTCATTGGGAAGACATAACAATCATCAAGGTTTATGATTCTAATAACAGCCTCAAAAACGCAAAATTGTTAGAACTAAAGTGTACACAAACCCACAATCATAGCAGGAGATTTTAACTTCCCTCCCAGCAATTAACAACAAAAAAAGAAAAAAAAATCTGAGCATTATCAATCACCTTGACCTGCTAAATGATATTTATAGAGTATATCCAAGTATAGACTACATATTCTTTTGAAATGCACATAGTATGTTCAATAAAATGGGCCATTAAAAACTGTCAATAAGTCTTTCAAAATAATGAAATCTTATAGACTAGGTACTAGGTACTATGGAATTAGAAAACATTAATGAAGATACATCTAGGAAAAATAGGTAAATATTTACAATTCAAATCTATACTTGTAAATAACCCAAGGATCAAAAGTAAACACAATAAAAATTAGGAAATACTTTGAATACATGAAAATAAAAATATAAGACATAAAAATTTGTGGGATGCAGACAAAGCAATGCTTGAACATAAACTTAGAGCATAAGAAGGTAGGTATGAAATTAATGACCCAAGGTTCTATCTAACAAACTAGAAAATGAAGAGTGAAAAACATCCAAAGTAAGCAGAAGGAAAATAATGGAGGTAACTGCAGGAATCAATAAAATACCAAACAAACAATAAAGAAAACTAAAGCTAAAATCTGGTTCTTTGAAAAGATCAACAAAATCAGTAAACCTCAAGTTAGATGAAACAAGAATAAAGTAGAGTATACAAAGTAACCATTAAAAATGCAGATAGGTATCGCTCAGATCTCACAAACATTAAAAGAACAATAAAGGAATGTCATGAACAACCTTAGCCAATTAATATGACAACTTAAATAAACTGAATGAATTCTTTGAAAAAATAACCAAAACTGACATAGCAAGAAAGAAAAAAATCTACAGAGCCTCACATCTATTAAAGTAATTGAATTCATTATCAAAAATAAGGACAAAGTAAAATCTTTTTTTAATTTTATTTTTTAATTTAATCTTTACTGTGTTTTTTCCATTACCATTTACTACCCTTATACCCTCCTCCCCACAGCAATCACCACACTGTTGCCCATGTCCATGAGTCCTTTTCCCTTTTTACTCAAACCCTCCACCTTCTAACCTACTCCTGCCACTAGCTGTCATCTGCTCTCCATCTATGAGTCTCTGTTTTGCTTGTCAGTTCAGTTTGTTAATTAGATTCCACATATGAGTGAAATCATATGGTATTTGTCTTTCTGACTGTGCTTATTTCACTTAGCATAATGTTCTCCCGGTCCATCCATACTGTTGCAAAGGGTAAAATTTTCTTCTTTTTTATGGCCAAGTAGAATTCCATTGTGTAAATGTCCCATAGTTGTTTTATCTACTCATCTATTGATGGACAACTGGGCTGTTTCCATATTTTGGTGATTGTAAATAACACTGCAATGAACACAGGGGTGCTTATGTTCTTTTGTATTAGTGTCTTGGGTTCCCTCAGATATATTCCCAGAAATGGGATGGCTGTGTCAAAAGGAAGATCCATTTTTTCAGGTATCTCCATACTGCTTTCCACAGTGGCTGCACCAGTCTTCATTCCCACCAACAGTGCAAAAGGGTTCCCCTTTCTACATATCCTTGTCAACACTTGTTGTTCGTTGATTTATTGATGATAGCCATTCTGACAGGTGTGAGATGGTATCTCATTGTGATTTTAATTTGCAGTTCTCTGAAGCTTTATTGATGTTGAGCATTTTTTCATGTCTGCTGGTCACCTGTATGTCCTCTTTGGAGAAGTGTCTATTCATGTCCTTTGCCCATTTTTTAATTGGGTTATTTTTGTTTTTTTGGTGTTGAGTTTGTAAGTACTTTATAAAGTTTGGATATTAACTCCTTATCAGCTGTGTCGGCAAATAGAATCTCCCATTCTGTGGGTTGTCTTTTTTATTTTGTTGATGATTTCCTTTGCTGTGCAAAAAATTTTTAGTTTGATGTAGTCCCATTTGTTTATTTTTTCTTTTGTTTCCGTTGGCTGGGGAGATATATATGATAAAAAAATTTCTATAAGCAATGTCCAAGATTTTGCTGCCTGTGTTTTCTTCTAGAATTTTTATGGTTTCATGTCTAACATTTACGTCTTTGATCCACTTTGAATTTATTCTTGTGTGTGCTGTAAGAAGGTGGTCTAGTTTCATTTTTCTGCATGTATCTGTCCAATTTTCCAAACATTTATTGAATAAAATATCTTTAGTCAATTGTATGTACTTGCTTCCTCTGTCGAATATTGACTATAAAGGTGTGGCTTTATTTGGGGTTCTTTATTCTATTTCATTGATCTATGTGTCTGTTTTTATCACAGTACCAGGGTGTTTTGATTACTATGGCCTAGTTTGATATTAGATAGCATAATTCCTCCAACTTTGTTCTTCTTTCTCAGAATCACTGTTGCTCTGAGGGGCCTTTTGTGGTTCTATAAAAATTTTGGAAATATTTGTTCTACCTCTGTGAAATACATCATTGGAATCTTGATAAGAGTTGCGTTGCATCTACTGATTGCTCTGGGCAGTACAAATCTTTTAATGATGTTAATCCTTCCTATCCACAAACATGTTATGTGCTTCCAATTATTTTTATCTTCTTCAGTTTCTTCAGTGTCTTATAATATTCTGAGTGCAGGTCTTTGCATCCTTTGTTAAGTTTATTCCTAGGTATTTTATTCTTTTTGAAACAATTGTGAATGGGACTGTTTTCTTAATTCCCCTTTCTGTTAGTTTGTTATTGGCATGCAAATATACTACTGATTTCTGGATATTAATTTTGTATCCTGCTACTTTGCTGAATCCCTTTGTCAATTCTAGTAGTTTCTTTATGGAATCTTTAGGTTTTTCTATGTACAGTGTCATGTCATCTGCCAATAAAGACAGTTTTACTTCTTCCTTTCTAATTTGGATACATTTTATTTCTTCTTCTTGTCTAACTGCTGTGGCTATGACTTCTACTACTATGCTGAATAAGAGAGGTGAGAGTGGACTTTCCTATCTTGTTCCCAATCTTAAGGGGAATGCTTGTAGTTTTTGCACATTGAGTATGAGCTTGCAGTGGTTTGTAATATGTGGCCTTTATTATGTTTAGGTATGTTCTCTCTAGTCCCACTTTGCTGAGAGGTTTGATCATAAATGTGTGCTGGATTTTATGAAAAGCATTTTCTGCATCTATTGATATGATCATGTGGTTTTTATCCTTCATTTTGTTTATGTGGTAAATCACATTTATTGATTTGCAAAAGTTGTACCAACCTTGCACTCCTGGAATAAATCCCACTTGATTATGTTGTATGATCTTTTTGATGTATTGCTCTACTTAGTTTGCTAATATTTTGTTGAGGATTTTATCATCTATGTTTATTAGGGATATTGGCCTATTATCTTCTTTCTTTGTAGTATCTTTTCCTGGTTTTGGAATTAGGATAATGCTCTCCTCATAAACTGAGTTTGGGAGCCTTCCCTCCTCTTGAATTTTTTGAAATAGTTTGAGGAGGAGAGGTGTTAGTTCTAGGAATGTTTGGCAAAATTCACCTGTGAAGGCTTCTGGTTCAGGGCTTTTGTTTGTTGGGAGTTTTTTCATTAGTGCTTCAGTTTCATTAGGTGTAATCTGTCTATTCAGATTCTCTGATTCTTCCTGATTTATTTTTGGAAGATTGTATGTTTCCAGGAATTTATACATTTCATCCAAGTTGTCCAATTTGTTAGCATATAATTGTTCATATTTTCTTATAATCCTTTGTATTTCTCTGATGTCAGATGTTATTTCTCTGATGTCAGTTGTTATTTCTCCTCTTTCATTTCTGATTGTATTTATTTGGGTCCTTTCTCTTTTTTCCTTGAGTCTGGCCAAAGATTTGTCAATCTCATTTATCATTTCAAAGAACCAAGTCTTGGATTCATTAATCTTTTGTATCATTTTTTTAGACTCTATTTCATTTGCTCTGATCTTTAAATTTCCTTCCTTCTACTCACTTTGATCTTTGTTTGTTGTTCTTTTGCAAGTCCCTTTAAGTGTAAAGCTAGATTGTTTGACTTTTTCTTGTTTTTTTGAGATAGGCCTGTAATGCCATGAATTTTCCTCTTAGGACTACCTTCCCAGTGCCCCATAGATTTTGGATTGTTGTGTTCTCATTTTCATTTGTTTCAAGGTATCTTTTGATTTCTTCCTTGATCTCACTGTTAACCCACTCATTGTTTAATAGCAAGTTATTTAGCTTCTATGTCTTTGCATGTTTTTCAGTGTTCTTGTGATTGATTTCTAGTTTCATAGCATTATAGTCAGAGAAGATGCTTGATATAATTTCAATCTTCCTAAATTTATTGAAACTTGTTTTATGTCCTAACATGTGCTCTATCCTAGAAAAAACTTCATGTGCACTTGAAAAGTATGTGTATTCTGCTACTTTGGGGTGAAATGCTCTGAAGATGTCAATTATATCCATTTGATCTAGTGTGTCACTTAAGGCTGCTGTCTCCTTGTTGATTTTCTGCCTGGAAGATCTATCCATTGAAGTCAATGGGGTATTAAAATCCCCAGCTGTGACTATATTTCTGTAGGTCTCTCCCTTTATGTCCATTAAGATTGGCTTTACATATTTAGGTGCTCCTATGTTGGGTGCATAAAGGTTTACTAGGGTTATATCATCTTGTTGTATTGTTCCCTTTATCATTATGCATTGTCTTTCTTTGTCTCTTACTGTAGCATTGGTTTTAAAGTCTATTTTGTCAGATATAAGTACTGCAACCCCAGCTTTTTTCTTTTCCATTTGCATGAAATATCTTTTTCCAACCCTTTACTTTTAGTCTTTGTGTATCTTTCAATCTGAGATGGGTCTTCTGGAGGCAACATATGAATGGGTCTTGTTTTCTTATCCATTCAGCTACAGTATGTCTTCTGGTTGGGGCATTTAAGCCACTTTCATTTAAGGTGATTATTGATACATATGTGTGCCATTTTATTGTTAGACTGTTTTCTTCTTTTTTCTTTTTCTTCTTCTTAATGCAAACTCTTTGATATTTGTTGCAGTAATGGTTTGGTGTTAATAAATTCCTTTAGCTTTTTCTTGTCTGGCAATCTCCTTACTTCTCCTTCAATTTTAAATGGTAGCCTTGCTGGGTAAAGTAGCCTTGGTTTTAGGTCCTTGCTTTTCATCATCTTGAATATTTCACGCCACTTCCTTCTGGCCTGAAATGCTTCTGTTGAATAATCAGATGCCAGTCTAACTGGTGCTCCCTTGTAGGTAACTACCTGCTTTTTTCTTTCAGCTTTTAGGATTCTCTCCTTGTCTCTGAGCCTTGTCATTTTAATTATGATATGTCTCGGTGTAGACTTCTTCGGGTCCAACTTGTTTGGAACTCTCTGAACTTCTTGGACTTGTGTGACTTTCTCACTCACCAGATTAGGGAAGTTTTTGGTCACTTTTTCTTCAAATAGGTTCTCAATCCCTTGCTTGTTCTCCTTTATTTCTGGTATTCCCATGATGCAGATGTTGTTATACTCCATGCTGCCCAAAATGTTTCTTAAGCTCTCATTTTTTAAAATTCTTTTTTCCTTTTGCTGCTCTGCCTGGGTGTTTTTTTCTACCTTGTTTTCCAAAACACTGATTTGATCCTCTGCTTCATCTGACCTCCTATATATTCCTTCTAGTGTGTTATTTAGTTCAGACATTGCATTCTTTCTTTCTGACTGGTCCTTTTTTTAACGGTTTCTATGTCTTTTTTCATGCTGTTGAGTACCCTTATAATCATTACTCTAAATTCTCTATCTGATAAATTGCTTGCCTCCATTTCATCTAGTTGTTTTGGAGAATTCACTTGTTCTTTTTTGGGGGGTCTGTTTCTTTGTCTTCCCATTTTGGCTGCTGCTTTGTATTTTCTGCCTTAGTTGTTAAACCAATCAGCCATTAAACTTTCCAGCTGTTAATATAATCAAGCTGTAATCAGCAGCTGGGCTTAAGCACCACAGGTTGGGGATGAGTAATTCCTGATTATTGCTTCCCCTCAGGCTGATGCCATTCAGAGAAAAGTGCGCTGCCTGAGAGAATGGCTCCTACAGTATGGGGAATGACCTAGCACAAGGATCCTGACAGCTATTCCTTCAGTGCTCTCCCCATAGCCACCAGCCCCAGACTCTCCCCACATGGCTCTTGTCCACTCTGCCCTCCCTTTTCCAGAGCCCAACGTGAGTGGCTGCAAATGATATTTTGTGTGTTGGCCCTTTAAGAGGTTTTCTGAGTCTCCAGCCACCTCTCCCTGGGAGACAGAAATCCTGCTGCTTTTCACACCTGGATGTTACCTGGGTTCCTTTCTGGCTCTGGTGTTGTAGGCTGAGGAGCCCAGCCTGGAGTTTAGACCCCACATTTCTCAGAGGGTACCCCCTGGCCGCTGAAATATCCCTTCAGAACTTTAGCTACCACCCACAGAAGCCCAGCCATCCCTTTCACATCTCCTCTACACTCCCACCCAGTAACATTGTGGTGAAGTGATTTATTCTGTCTGTCTGTGGTTATAAGGCTTCTCTTCAGCTAGTGTTCTTTTGGGTATTTATGGGAGGAGATTAGTGTAGCTTGCACTTACTCCTCTGCCATCTTGGATCCTCTCACCAAAATCTTTTTTTAACAAAAACTCCAGGTTCGAAAGATTTCATTAGTAACTTTCATAAAATATTTAACGATAGCATAACACAACTTTACACACACTCTTTCAAAAAAGAGAGGAGAAAGAAACATTGTCCAATTTATTTTATGAGGCCTGCATAACCCTGTTATTAAAACCAGACAAATATATTACAGAAAAATTATAGACCAATATCTGTAATCAACATAAATACCAAATTTTCTTAAATATTAGCTAAGTGAAGCCAGCAATATATAAAAATAATACCTCATTACCAAATTGGGTTTATCCCAGGAATACAATGTTGGTTAAACTTTTAAAAAATCAATATAAGTAATAATGATTCATATACTATAATAATGCATTAACAGAATAAAGAAGATAAACATAATTATCTATAAGCAGAAAAAGTATTTGATAAAATTTAATACATATTAACTATTAAAAAAATCTCAGAAAGTATGACCACAAGGGAATAACCTGAATCTGATAAAAGATACTATAAAAATCCTACAGCTAATATACTTCATGTTAAAATATTGAATGCTGTCTCCCTAAGATTAGGAATGAGATAAGGATGTTACTTTCAGTACTTCTAAATGAATTGTACTGAGTTCCTACCTATTCAGTGAAATGAGGCCAAAAAGAAAATCAAAGACATAAAAATTAAAACTACCTCTATTTATGGATGATAATGTTGTTTATATAGAAAATCCTAACCCATCTACAAAACAACTACTAGAACTTAGTAAGTGAAGAAGTCAGCAAGGTCAATATACAAAAATAAATTTGATTTTTATATACAGAGTCCCCTCTTATCTTCAGAGGATATGATCCAAGATCCCCAGTGGATGCCTGAAACCACAGATACTACCAAACACTACATATACAGTCAGTCATACACTGGTACTCACCTCATTTTGACAAGAAAAAAATGCCTCATTACTCATCACTTGCTCAGTACTCATTGGTTTCAACACTCATCATGAGTTCTGGAACAAATTATGGATGAGTACCAAGGTACCACTGTACTATGTTTTTCCTATACATAGATAACTTTTTCTTAAAGGAAGCACTTTATGGCTTCTCTTTGGCATATCCAAATTGCCAGCATTACTCTTCTTGTGCTTGGAGCCATTATTAAGTAAAATAAGGATCACCTGAATGCAAGCACTGAAATACTGTTGACAGTCAATCTGATAACTGAGACAAATATTAAGTGACTAGAGGGCAGTTGGAATACACAGCATGGATAGTACCCTGGACAAAGGGATGATTCATGCCTTGGGTAGGATGTTGTAGGATGGCTCAAGATTTCATCATGCTACTAAGAATGGCACACAATTTAAACTTATGAATTGTATATTTCTGGAATTTTCCTTTCATATTGTTAGACCACGGTTGACCATGGGTAACTAAAACCACAGAAATTGAAACAGAGGATAAGGGGGAACTACGGAACCACCAGCAAAAAGTTGAAAATTAAATGAAAAAAATTTTACTGACAATTCCATCAAAATATAATTAAGAATGATTATTTTCTATTCCTTGCTGTGTCAGTTTTGGTGAATGAATTTAACAAAATATGAGTAAGGCCTATACTAAAACTATAAAACATTGTTGAAAGAAATTAAAAACCTAAATAATTGGAGCTCTTGCTCCATGTTAATTCTTCCCAAAGTGTTCTATAAATCAAATTCTATTCAATGCAATTGACTCCACAATCCCAATCAAAATCCTTCACATATTTGTTCATGGAACTTGACAAACTGAATAAAACTTTACATGAAAATACAAAGGGATAAAAACAGACAAGGAATTATTGGAGTACAAGGATAGTCCAACTGAACAATGATACAGAGTAGAAAGACCAGAAACAAACTCCACACATATGGATAAACAACTCAGTTTTAAAAATGGGTAAAGGACTTAATATCTAGTCACATAAAGTTGCTATCACAAATTACCATAGACTAGGTGGCTCAAATAACAAACTTTCATTTCTCCCTTCCGAAGGCTAGGAAGTTCATGATCAGTGTGCTGGCTGGCTCAGGGGTCCTCACTCTCCCCCCACCCCTATCCTGCTGCCTGGGATGCACAGCAGGAGGTGAGCAGCAGGCCAGCGAGCAAAACTTCACCTGTATTTCCAGCCTCTCCCCATCCCTTGCATTACTGCCGGAGCTCCACCTCCTGTCAGATCAGCAGTGGCATTAGATTCTCATAGGCGCACGAACCCTGTGGTAACCTGCACGTGCGAGGAATCTAAATTGTGCTTCTTTTGAGATTCTAATGTCCGATAATCTGGGGTGGAGCTGAGGCAGTGATGCTAGCACTGGGGAGCCACTGCAAATACAGATTATCACCCTTCCCCCCATAGGACTGCCTAGTTGCTGGAAAACAAGCTCAGGGCTCCCACTGATTCTTCATTATGGTGAGTTATATAATTATTTCATTATAATTACAATATAATAATAATAGAAATAAAGTCCACAATAAATGTAATGCACTTGAATCATCCCCAAACCACTCCTTCTCCCTCCTACACCCTCATCTGTGGAAAACTGTCTTCTATGAAACTGGTCTCTGGTGCCAAAAAGGTTGTGACCAATGTGCTGGCTGATATGGTGTCTGGTGAAGCCTTCTTCCTGTAGATGGCAGTCTTATTGTATCCTCAGATGATGAAGAGCAGAAAGAGGAGACAAACTCTCTGGAGTCTCTACTCTCTACTTACTTACAGAGGCACTAATCCCATCTTGAGGACTCCACCCTCATGACCTAATTACCTCCTGAGACCCATCTCCAAATATTATCACATTGGGGATGGATTAGAGAGTCAGCTCATGAATCTGGTGTGGGGGACACAAACACTGTCTACAGCAACTTGAATACACATTTCTCCAAAGAAGATATACAAATGGCCAAAGAGCACATTAAAAGTTGTTCAACATCATTGGTTATTAAGGAAATACAAATCAAAACTATAATGAGACATCACTTCACATGCACTAGAAAGGCTACAATGAAGAAAACGGAAAATAACAAATGATGGCAAAGATGTAGAGAAATAGAAAACCTCATACATTGCTGGTGGGAAACAGTGTAACCACTGTAGAAAATGGAATATCAGTTCCTCAAAAAATTAAACACTGAACTATCATATGACCCAGTAATTCCACTCCCAGGCACATATACAAGAGAAATGAAAGTATATATCCACACAGAAACTTGTATACAACTGGCTACAGCAGCATTATTCATAATAGCCAAAAGGTGGAAAAAACCCAAATGTCCACCAAAACATGAATGGATAAACAAATTGTAGTATTTACATACAATGGAGTATTATTCAACTATAAAGAGAATGAAATACTGATACCCGCTACAACTTGGATGAACCTTGAAAACATTCTGTCAAAGAAGCCAGATATAAAAGGCCAAAATTGTATGACTCTTTTTATATGACATATTCAAAAAAGGCAAATCCATAGAGACAAAAGGCCAATTAGTGGTTGCTAGGGATGGCGGAAGAGGGAGAGACGGAAATGATTACTTAATCGGCACAGGGCATTCTTCTGGAGTGCTGAAAAAGTTTTGAAACCAGAGAGAGATAAGCACTGAACATTATAAATGCATTAAATGCCATTGAATTGTATACATTAAAATGGTTTATTGTAATGTGAATTTCACTTCAGTGCAAAAATTATAGCTTGCATATTTATGAGAATATATTTGTATACTTTAGGTATTATCAATATTATTTTAGTTCTTGAAAAAAGTAAAAATTATATGTAAAATGTCAAGTTAGTACATATTAATGATTAAATAAATAGGAGCTATTTTTGTTAGCATCATTCCACTTAGGCCAGAAGGCTTAATTTCCTTTATTATGATCTTGTATTGTGTTGGCCAAAAAGTTCATTTGGTTTTTTCCATAAGATGGCTCTAGTAGTGCTTAGCTGTCTTCAACTTCATTCAAAACAATTTTGTTAGATTGTATTGTGACAGTTGTCATATCAGTATGCATTTTAAAAAAACAAAAATTGGTGAATTTTTGTGTAGCCATTTTAATATTGAATATGGAAGAAAATAACATTTTCAGCATATTATGCTTTATTATTTCAAGAAGGTTAAAAATGCAACTGAAATGCAAAAAAAGATTTGTGCAATGTATGGAGAAGATGTTGTGACTGATCAAATGTGTCAAAAGTGATTTGTGAAGTTTCGTGCTACAGATTACTTGCTGGACAATGCTCCACGGACAGGTGGACCAGTTGAAGTTGACAGTGATTAAATTGAAATATTAACTGACAACAATTAATGTTATACTACACAGGAGATAGCTGACATACTCAATATATCCAAATCAATAAAGTTATTGGTAAAAATGAAAAATGTGCCTTTTATTTTATGGAAAAAAACATACAGACATTTTGGCCAACCCTATACATCACAATAAATAAAGTAGATTTTCAGCAAATTGTTATCTAAAAGATTATAAAATAATGATATACAAGAACAGTTAAACCTGTGCTTAATCTTAAAATTTTCTAGCAAAATTTGCATTCCTAACGCACATTATATAAGGACATATAACGCAGGTGTTAGCAGCTAAGACTTTGGAGTTTGACCAACCAGTATTATAGTTGACCTTGGGCAATTTAAATTAACTCTATAAATTTCAATTTTTTCATCAATAAAGTTGGGACAGTAATACCTAATTAACATGTATGTTTAATGGAAAACAACCATCATAGAGCCTGGCATATAGGGATCATTAAATGTAAGCTATAACCATAAAAACATACAATTAATTCAACTTAAAATTCATGAGTACCTTTAATAAAAATATATTACCTACTATATGTCAGGCATTGTGCTGGATCCTGAAAAAACTTAGATGAAAGGCTTATTTTTATCCACCAACAGTCTGAAATCCAACTGAATACACACTAACTGGAGAGGCTAACTAAAACCACTGAGAAACTTAGCTCACTATATTAAGGTAATGCTAGCAGTAATGTGACAACATCTATAAGGAAGATAAAAGGAAAATGGGAAGAATAGCACAGGTGAACTAGGATTGTAACTGGCACTCAGCGCTTCCACCCTCATTTCTGTTGAGCGAATCTGTCACAAACCCAAGACATGCAAAGGGAACTGGGAAATGTAATCTCTGTTATCTGGCCCCAAATTTGAGAAAACAAAGGTAGAGATCTAGCCATCTCTATCATGCTATACTAATATAGTAGAAGTCAATAGAAATCTTAAGTCATGGGTGAATGACATGTTTACAATGAAGGTTACAAAACTAATCTAGAACATTTTTAAATGTAAAATAGTTCTAAAATTATGTTTAGAGATGAAAAGAACAAAAATAAGCATTTAAGTAAGACACCTATAGAATAATAAAGTCCAAAAACTACATTTCAGAAATAAAATACCACTCTGAGAAATCTTTCTGGTTTTACAGGCATTCCATTCTAAATGTCAGGCAAACATTTTTATAGGCCATTTCCTCATATACAGACAGCTCATGATATACAGAGTAAATCAGAGGCAGGAAAATAATGCAATAAACTTTCCCTTAGATTAAGAGGAGGCATAGCAAAGTTGTCTGTTTCTTAAATGACCCCCCCAAAAAAGAGCCTATATTCCTTATTTTTTTATCTCCCTGCGAGATAGAAAGATGAGAGTACTTTGAATCATACTTCAAAAAGTATGATAATTTTTGCTTGCTTACAAACAGTAACAAAGTAGTGTTTGAAAGGGGGCCTGATCCATTTATCTTTACAAAGTTCTATTCCTAAAATCTGAACTTCATGCCAAAAAAAGACAATATATCTTTAAAACATAAGGACGTTTTTGTTTCTTCTTTAAAGGATTTGTGGCTCTGGAGGTTAATTAGTCTCTCAAAATGGATATTATGGCATTTTATCCATGAATGAAATACAGTCAACATTATTTTTTATTATTATATTCCTGAGTGAACATGACTTGTGATCTAAAGAACTTTTTAGATTTTAATATAGCTTGTGAATCTAAGATCAAATTATCCAAAAAAATGGTACTGATAATAACCTAAGAAAGCTGTAATTATTAGCAATCCCAGCATTTCTCTCAGGATTGAGGTTTATTATACATAAACCTCAAATCGTTATCATTATCATGATAGTCTTCGGAGATGACATCTTTGATTATGTAATATCTAATAGTATAAAGACAAAAGAGTCAAAGACAGTCTTTATAGTTTCAAATTTCCATCTCCTCAGCTGCTCCAAAAGTACTAATACCATCTTCTTCACATAGCAGATGGGCAAATAAATATGCAAAACATATTGTACTTATTTAATAGTAGTTTTAAGACTTTGTGCCTATGAATGTTAATTGCCAAATTAAGATTAAAAATAATTTTGATTCATTGAATGAGACCTTTTATGATAAACCTTTTGAGCACTGTACTAGAGCTATGCCTTCCATGAAAAAGCAAGGAAAAAAAAAAAAACCCTGAATGTCTTAAGTGATATCACTCAAATTAGTTCTAAATTTTGGTGGGTTTTCAAAAGCAAACCCAACAAAAAGCAAAGAATGAAAATATCAATATCCCTGAAAAGCCTTCGTTGACACGCACAGACAGAGAGCTGTTTTTCCTTCCACCAGATAGATTGATGACCCTTTGGCTTCATTTCTTTTTATCTCCATTTGTGAACTCCAAGTACAGTGATTGTGTACATTTACATTAGGTTCTTCAGGGCCTATCACGGGCCTGACCCGTATTAGGTGCTTAATAAATCTCAACTCATTGATTGAATGCAGTTCATTAAAAAGCTGAATAAAAGGCTGCAAAACAGAAATAGCAAAGGGTAGAGAGAAAAAAAAAAGAATAGTGAAAAGAAATGAAAATAGTTACTTCCTGTACATGACCTTAGATAGGAGTCATTTAGTACTCCTATGTCTCAATTTCTTCATTTATTAAGAAGCTGAACAAGATTATCTCTATCATATCCATTTCTAAAATTTTATTTTTTAAAGTAAAATGGTCATTATACTACATAAAAATATTCACATAGACAAAAACACTCTCTTAACTAACCTTCACTGAACCAAACCACCAACAACCAAACTTTTCCATCCTCTCTGAAAAACAACAGTTTAAGCAAAAGTTCTCAAACTTTAGTGGGCCTCAAATATCTGGAAGGTTTGTTAAAAGGCAGATAGCTGAGTCCCACCCCCAGAGTTTCTGATTCAGTATGTCTATTGTAGGATCCAAGAAGTTACAATGCTAACAAGTTTCCAGGTGATGCTCATGCTTCTGGTCCAGAGATCACACTTTTGAGAAACCACTGCTCTATAGTAAGTTCCCATTCTATCTCCCTTCCTATAATTTTAGCTATTTGATTATAAAAGGTCAGTTCCCCAAACCTGTACAGTACAGTTGAAAGTATTTATTATAGTTATTAGCTAATTAAATATTATGTAAATGTATAGAAGGATGTCATTTTCAAATTACCTATTGAATTAGATGTGAGAATCCTGTAAATTATTGGGAAATTTACATAAAAATGTAGAATTTTGTACTCCTTCCCAATTTAATTTCCTAGTCCAATTAAAAACTAAAAACAAAAATCATAGGTATTAAATTGTCAGTGTTGAACATATTTATGGGCACAAATGAACATGAGGAAACTTTTAGGTTATAGATATGTTCATTATCTTGAGTGTAGTATTGTAGTGATCATTTCTTGGGTGTGTGTGTATATATATAAAACTTATCAAATTGTGTACTGTAAGGTTATACAGTTTATTGTATGTCAACTATACCTTAATAAAGCATATAAACATACAAGCAAACACATATACACATACCTAACAAAACTGCTAAAATTAAGACAAAACCAAATTTTATAAGGATATGAATTAACCATAATTCTCATACAATGTTGGAAGGAATACAAAATGGTACCAACACTATGAAAAAACGTTCGGCAATTTCTTATACAACTAAACATACATCAACTCTATGACCAAGTAATTTCATTCCTTATTGTTTATCCGAGAGAAATGAAAACAAAGTTGTAAATTGTTTTATTCATAATAGCTAAACACTGGAAACAGTTCATCAACAGGAGGATGGGTAAAAAAAATGAAGCATCTATACAAAGGAATATTGAAAAGGCAAAACTAATCATCTATGACATAAGAAAGCAGAACAATGATTGCCTCTTAGGATTGTGGAAGGACTAGGAAGGGAAATGACATTTTCTGAGTTGATGATAATATTGTATATCTTTAGAGGGTTTATTTGGTTTCTATAGAGACATGTATTTGTCAAAACTCATGGAATGGTGAGGATACTTAAGATTTGTATATTTCATTGTAATTTTATTTCAAAAATGAATAAAGAACTGTAGATACATATTAAACTCTAGCTAATGACATGCATGCTCAAGTATTTGGGGACATAATATACTAATGTCTGCTACTTTAAAAGAAAACAAAAGATGGCTTGAGGGATGGACAGATATGTGATAAAGCCATGGATTATGAAACAGAAAATTAACAGAATCTAAGTGGTGGGTACTTATTATACAATTTTGCCCACTCTACTTTATATTTGAAAAGTTTTATTATAGGGTGTTGGCGAAAAACCAGTTTGTAAGATAGTAATGATATCACCTTTTACATATTTATGTATGTCTGTGTGTTCATGAACATGCATATGCGCATTATATGTTATGCATATACTTATGTGTGGTACCATGGTCACCATCAATCAGATCCTTTTAATTCACTTAAAAAATATACAAGTTACCCCTATTCCTAAACGATACAAAACAAACCAAAAAGAAACTCCTTCAAAATCCCATCCTCCTTCAGCTACTACTAGGTCACTTTGGTTCCCTTTCAAAGCCATATTTCTTAAAGAGGTGAGGATACTTCCTATGTCCATGTCTTCACCTATTTCATTTTGGCTTATGCCTCCAAATATCCAACAAAATAGCTCTTGCTCAGGATACTAATCATTTCTTTGTCACTAGATCAAACAGGAATTTTTAAATCCTCATCCCTTGAAGAATTAAAAATATTAAATTAGTCAACTTTTAAATGAGAAATTAGAGAGGCAAATTTTATTTGGTCTGTAATGCAAGCTTTTTTTTTTTTTTTTTTAAAAGAAGAACTCAGGTCAAGATGGCGGCATAAGTAAATACAGCTTGCCCTCTCACACAACCACATCAAAATTACAACTAAAATACAGAACAACCATCACTTAGAATCATCAGATATCAGGTTGAATGGAAGTCTGACAACTAAGGAATTAAAGAAACCACATCCATTCAGACTGGTAGGAGAGAGAGAAATGCAGAACAGGCTGGTCCCACATCCACGTGTGGTGGCAAAAAATTCAGGAAGGATATCTCAGGGGCGAGCAGTCCCAGCCCCACACCAGGCCCCCCAACCCAGCATTCCAGTGCCAGGAAGGTAAGTCCCAATAACTTCTGGCTGCAAAAACCAGTAACAACTGAGTGGGTAGAAGAAACTTCTGGAGTCCCAAGCACTTACCCTTAAAAAACCCACACATGAACTTACTCAGACTTACTCCCTCTGAGCTCTAGCACTGGGGTAACAGCTTGAGAGGCACCAGTCATGTACAGGGAGGAAATGAAGTGTCTGGTATCAAGCAGGAGATGGGAATAGCTTTATCCCAGACAGAAAGACAGGCAGAGGCCACTGTCCCTTTTCTGAGTCGTCTCCCATCAGAGTCCCAGAGTTGGCAGGCAGGTACCATATCTGAGACTACATCAACCTGGCTAACACTGTTCACCCTGTTCTGGAGATCCCCTGAAACTCTGTCCCCACCAACTTACAGGCCCACCCAAACTGTTAACCATGACTCTTCCATTTGAATGGCTGGTATTGGCTCATACTTTACAACCTCCTAAATCCTATCAAACAAGCAACAGCTGGTCTCAGTAAGTCCCCAGCCCCCATACCTCTTGCTAAGTGGCCCCAGGCCCAGCACTAGCAGCAGCCAGCCTAGATTCACAGCTTGACTTCGCCTGGGCATTTCCAAGCCCAGCACAAGTAGCAGCCATCTCAGACTGCTTTATAGCTCATGCAGGGTGGCCCCGGTGGGGCTGAACTTGGCCTGCACCACCTGGGAAACCCCAGAGCATGCGCTCTGAGTGGACAAGCTACAGACCACTTTGGAGCACCACCACCCTGCACCTGCACAGTTGATTTGCCACAGAAAGTGGAGGTTGGTGGTCAGTGGTCACAGCCAGTCCTTGCAGCAGACTGGCCTGCATAAGTGTCACCCATTGACCTGCCAACAGCAACCAACACTCAACTACAAGAGGAGGGTGTACTCAGCCCACATGAAGGGCATACCTCAAGTACCCAGTTTGGGTGATAGGATAGGCTGTGCCACTGGACCCCAGAGGACACCTACTACATTTGGCCACACTACCAAGATAGGGAGTCATAGTAGCTCTACCTAAACATAGAAACAAACACAGGGAGGCTGCCAAAGTGAGGAAACAAAGAAGCATGGCCAAAATGAAAGAAGAGATAAAAACTCCAGAAAGAAAACTAAACAAAATGCAGATAAGCAATCCATCAGATACAGAGTTCAAAATACTGATTCTAAGGATGCTCAAGGAACTTAGTAGTGAGGACCTGAACAACATAAAAAAGATCCAGTCACAAACAAGGACAACCTCAAGCGTTCCAACATTCCCATAATAGGGGTATCAGAAGGAGAAGAGATAGAGCAAGAAATTGGAAATTTATTTGAAAAAATAATGAAAGAAAACTTCCCTAATTTGGTGAAAGAAATAGACATGCAAGTCCAAGGAAGTATAAAGAGTCCCAAGCAAGATGGATGCAAAGAGGCCCTCTCTAGGACACATCATAATTAAAATGCCAAAGGTTAAAGATAAAGAGAGAATCTTGTAAGCAGCAAGAGAAAAGTAGTTACTTACCTACAGGGGAGTTCCCAAAGACTGTCAGCCAATTTCTCAAAAGAAACTTTGCAGGCTACAAGGATTGGCAACAAATATTTGAAGTGATGAAAAGCAGGGACCTACAGCCAAGATTGTTCTACCCAGCAAAAATATCATTTAGAATCAAAGGGCAGATAAAGATCTTCCAAGACAAGAAAAAACTAAAGGAGTTAATCATTATCCAACCATTTTTATATGAAATGTTAAAGGAACTTATTTGACAAAAAGAAGGTCAAAACTATGAACAATAAAACGGCAATAAATACATATCTATCAACAATTGAATCTAAAAAACAAACTAAGCAACATGAAGAACAAGAAGAGACAGAATAATGAATACAGAGAGCATTTTGATGGTTGCCAGATGGGAGGGGGTGTGGAGGAATGGGTAAAGATGTGAGGGGATTAAGAAGCACAAATAGGTAGTTACAGAATAGCCCTGGGAATGTAAAGTATTGTATAGGAAATGGAGTAGCCAAAGGAGTTATACATATGATGCATGGACAGGGACAATGGTGTAGTGATTGCCTAAGGGCATGGGGATGCTGGATAGAGGGAGGTGAGGGGGTAAATATTGGGACCACTGTTATAGAATAATCAATAAAATATAATTTAAAAAAAAGAAGAGCTCAATTTCATCTTTTGGCCAAATTAGAATGTAAGAAGGGAGAAACTAAAGGGATGAAATCAGAAAGAAGGAAATAAAATGAAGAATAAAAGAAGATAATACTGTAGTTCAAACAGTAAATGTCAGTGGTCTATTTTCATAGATATAATTCTACTGCATTTTGAAATTCTAGTGAACTCATTAAATATTGTTCATATTTCTTCAACTGGCTTAGTAATTTTATCTATAGAAGTTCTATCCTATATGGGTCTCCCAAACCACTTATTTATGTAGAAATTAGTCTCTGAGTTATAAGAACCACAGAACTAGGTCCCCAAGGATCAGACAAATCCAGCTAAGTATCAAAATTAGTACAGAAACTATTTCCTGATCTTCAGTAGACGAGCCCTCAACAACTTTCACAACACATAACACAACTCAAAGCCTTCCAATGATTTCAGTGCATCAGGTAATACAAAATTATGCAGTAAAATCACTTTAAAGATAATTCTATGAAACATGAAATAAAGGGAATTTCTTTGTAACATGGGCTTCAGAAATGAAAACTAAATTTGAGCCTAGACATCCAGAAGAATCTGATCTGTACTTAGTTTTAGAGTAGACATTCCGAAACTGCAGGTCACTTTCTGTAGCACCCTCGTATTTCTGACCTTGAAGATGAACAGACATTGGCTAATCAAAGAACATCCTAGCATGGGCAAAAACAGTAAAAGTATATGTAAAAAGTTACAAAAGAGTTTCATTATTTATTTTCTTCGAGTATTCCTCTGTATGATTTAGTCACAGACAGTAGTTTCTAAAAGGCTCCTTTCTTTATTCTTGCCACATATTTCCTGAGAAAGCAAATTCATTTATTCTGCAAGCAATTATTAAGCACCTTCAATGTGCAAGGCTAACACTATGTGCATTGCCTAGATTTAAAGAAACAGAACATATGGTTGATGGTAACTTAATTTTACCCTAGCTTTTTACTCTAGAGCTTTATACATAGTTGCATCATTCGGCTACTTTTAAATGTTAAATTAGTTTTTCACTTACCTTTGAGTTGTAACAATACAGGTGTAATGAAGAATGAAATCATTTAAATTCATTGATAAGGAAGGAAATACTTAATCACAAACTAGACAAATACCCCTGTAAGTCCAGAGTGATTATTTAGTATAAAGTGTAGATTCAGAACTCTAAACTCTTTGGATCCTAAACCTCTTTGAAAATCCAATGGAAGGAAAGGATCCTGTGGTAGGCAACTTCGGACTGGGTTCCCAATAATCCTTACCTCTTGGTATTCATAGCCTTGTTTAGTCCCCTCCTCTTGAGTATGGATGAACCTAGCAACTTGCTCCTTAAGAAGTGAATATGGAAAAAGTGAGAAGCTGTCTCTTCTGTGATTAGGTCACAAATGACCATGACTTCTGTGTTAATAGTGCTCTCTCTTGCCCCCTCATTTGCTCTCCCTGATGACGTATGCTGCCATATTGTGAAAAGCTCCAAGCAGAGGCCCATGTGGCAAGGAACCAACTGACACACATACACACACAGTGCAGATGCACCTGTACACACACAGATACACTAGCTATCATAAGAACTCAGGGTAAAAATAGAAATTTCCGGAGAGAACCAAGATGGCGGCATAGGTACACACACTGCGCCTCCTCGCACAACCAGAACTGACAGAAAATCGAACGGCAAGGGGGTCCAACACCAAGGAAATACAAAATAAACATTCATCCAGACCAGTAGGAGGGGCGGAGATGGGCACCGGGGTGGGGAGGACTCACGTGGCTGTGGCAGGACTGAGACTGGCGGAGTGTGGGACAAACGGGACAGGCAGTCCGAGCGCTAGCAGACCCTGCAACCCTACATTTGTGCAGATAAACCTAGAGGGCCGGACTCGGAGTGGCGGAGAGTGGGGCAGGCAGAACAGTGGGTAGCACCCTGGGGCCCCACATTCGCACACAGATAAACCGGGCGAACGGCGGGGAGCAAAGCAGACTGCGCAACCCAGGGCTCCAGCTCCGGGAAATAAAGCCTCAAACCTCTGATTGAAAGCACCCGTGGGGGTTGGGGCAGCAGCAGGAGAGACTCCCAGCCTCACGGGAGAGGTCGTTGGAGAGACCCACACGGGCCTAGAGTGCGCACAAGCCCACCCACTGGGGAATCAGCACCAGAGGGGCCGTTTGATTGTGGGTATTGGAGTGAAAGGCTGAAATCCGGAGGAGATTTGCTCCAGAGGCGGGCGCCATTCCTCCCTCTCGGCCCCTCCCCCACGTACAGAGTCACAGCACAGCGACCAGCATTACCCCTCCCCGGTGAACACCTAAGGCTCCGCCCCTTAAAGTAACAGAAGCGCCAAGACAAAAAAAAAAAAAAAAAAATGGCCCAAATGACAGAACACTTCAAAGCTCCAGAAAAAATACAACTAAGTGAAGAAGAGATAGCCAACCTATCGGATGCACAGTTCAAAGCACTGGTTATCAAGATGCTCACAGAATTGGTTGAATCTGTTCGAAAAGTAGATGAAAAAATGAAGCCTATGCAAATAGAAACAAAGGAAAATGTACAGGGAACCAATAGTGATGAGAAGGAAACTGGGACTCAAATCAACGGTGTGGACCAGAAAGAAGAAACAAACATCCAACCAGAAAAGAATGAAGAAACAAGAACTTGGAAAAATGAGGAGAGGCTTAGGAACCTCCAGGACACCTTGAAACGTTCCAACATCCGAATTATAGGGGTGCCAGAAGGAGAAGAGGAAGAACAAAAAATTGAAAACTTATTTGAACAAATAATGAAGGAGAACTTCCCTAATATGGCAAAGGAAATAGACTTCCAGGAAGTCCAGGAAGCTCAGAGAGTCCCAAAGAAGCTGGACCCAAGGAGGAACACACCAAGGCACATCATAATTACATTACCCAAGATTAAAGGCAAGGACCTACATCCAAGATTACTGTATCCAGCAAAGCTATCATTTAGAATGGAAGGGAAGATAAAGTGCTTCTCAGATAAGGTCAAGTTAAAGAAGTTCATCATCACCAAGCCCTTATTATATGAAATGTTAAAGGGACTTATCTAAGAAAAAGCAGATAAAAAATATGAACAGTAAAAATGACAGCAAACTCACAGTTATTAACGACCACACCTAAAACAAAAACAAGAGCAAAGGAGGCAAACAACTAGAACAGGAACAGAACCATAGAGATGGAGATCACATGGAGGGGTGTCAATAGGGGAGTGGGAGAGGGAGAGGGGGGGAAAGGTACAGAGAATAAGTAGCATAGATGATAGGTGGAAAATAGACAGGGGGAGGGTAAGAATAGTGTAGGAAATGTAGAAGCCAAAGAACTTATACGTATGACCCATGGACATGAACTATGGGGGGGAATGTGGGAGGGAGGGGGTGGGCAGGATGGAGTGGAGTGGGGCGGGAAATGGGACAACTGTAATAGCACAATCAATAAATATATTTAAAAAAAATAGAAACTTCCGTATGGCATCTACTCATGTATATGATAAAATGACATTATGGAATTTTAATTATAAAGTAATTAAAATAATCACCTGTACTGTTTTTCCAAGTCCCATATCATCACCAAGAATACACCCTCTTCCTTGGATGAAGTGTCCATAAAGAAACTGGGCTCCTTCCCTTTGATAGTCTCTCAAATACCTGTTAATAGTATAAGGAATAGAGTCTCCATTTTCAGATAACTGAAAAGCAACAGCAGATGACGGAAACTTTCGGTCTGGGAAATAAGGTTTTTCTAAATCTTCATCGTCAAATATGAAATTCCTGGAACAATCTTTAACAGGTTTAACTTCTTGAAGTCTTTTAAGAGGTACTTTCCTTTCTTGAAAATCTGAATATAAGATGACTGCAAATGACTCCCCATTTTCATCCACTGTGATGGATTTTATGCTTGCTTCACAAAGTTTTTCATTATCTGGAGAAGGGACAAGACATCTTTCTCCTGGATACCATATGTCTGTAATAATAAAGAAGAAAGTAAAGTTTCCAAATCTAGTTTATAAAGTACCACTCATTCATCCACTGCTATAAGAAAAAAAATACCTCACATAAATCCTCTTTCCAAATTACTAAAACAAGATAAATTATACATATAACATGTATAGATATTTTCCTAATATATATCATCAGATGCTCTCCTATAAAAAGCAGGAGAAGGGGCACATAATTTATTTCCAGTAGTTCTCATCCTGGTTGTGTCGCAATCTCCCCATGCATGCTCGGACACTACCTCTTTGAATTCTGATTCAGTGTATACAGGCCATAGGCATCTGGTTTTATTAGGGGTTTTTTTTTTTTTTTGGTTGTTATTGCCAAATTCAAAAACTGATTCTGCGGCACAGCCCAGGGTTTGGAACCACTGATTTAAATATTCATGATGACATTCACATTATATATATCATATCATTCAGGATACTTAGAGTAACAGTGAATAGGACTTGGTAAGGAGAAAGCTAAAATCCTCTGGACAGCAATGCTTTTGATTCTTCTGTCTTCCTTTTTATATTTATTCCATCGTCATTCTCTGGAGATAGTTGTTTCTTCTCACTGTCAATACTGCTGCTTCTAAACTGTTGCTTTATATGTATGTATACAAATAACCTCCAATTCAGTGATGTGTACATGCTTTCTCAAGGTTTTTTCCCTTCTAGGTTTTAAAGAGTTAAGATTCTTTAAAAAGAAACAAAACATAGATGAATTCTAAGATCTTGCTGTTAAGATTCTATTATTTTTTGAAGAGTCTGACCTCTACATACATGAATTTATTCTGTTTGTACAGCTATTTTATTTTCTATTCAGAACATACAGCACTATGAATTGTGAGGGAACTCTCTATAAAATATACTATTGGTACAATTAAAAAGTACCAATTAGAGAAATTAAGTAAAAATAATTTTACAAATGGAATTTCTTATAGCAAGAATCCCAGAGGAACTGCATGGCTACAACTGTAAGAACAGTAAGAATTATTTTTGTCATACATTTTCTCATTGAGATCAGATAACCACTGGCATAGTTGCCTAGGGTCTTCTTGATGATTTCAAGTTAGGTTTTTATAACATTCATGATTATATAATAATATGACTGGTATGTCTATACTCTTTTTTGTTTGTTTGTTTTGTTTTGTTTTTTCCATACTCTCTTAAGAATAGCTCATTATGCTATATCCCATCAGTTGTTCCTCAAAAGTAAAACCATTATTCCCACTAACTTCGGTAAGACTGTTTTTGCAAAGCAGTGAGAAGTACAGAGAAAAATTTGTTCCCCCACTCTAATATTTGGATCCAAACTATTTAAGAACTGCTACACTATTCTAAAAGACAAAGTTTAAATATTAAACTAAAACTCTGATTCACTGTACAGGGAATAACACAAAGATCAATGGACCTATTTTCAAAATAGTAGTATTTGGGCTTTAGAATCTAAATTAACCCCTATAGCAATTCTTAACACATTATTATTTTTTTTTCACATGAATTGTTTGCCTTCTCAGCAAATGCCTTCTAATTTTTAAAGACCTAAACTCCATTAATTTCTTTATTATTCAAAATCCATGTCTTGGTACCAATTATTAATCAGATAGTATTCCACACAATGGGTACAAAATGAAAAAAACAAAGTCAAAAATTATTGTGACTAAACCTTGTTGAGAACCAGACTTCCTGAATTTCATTAAATGGCATCATCGTGTAACAACTTTTCAAGGTAGAAAACCTTTAGTCTGCCCTTATTCTTCTTTTTATATTACTCCCTACATCCAGTCCATCAGAATGTCTTGCTGGTTCTACTTCAAAAGTGTATTACCTTCCTCCATGAAATAACTCTGAAAGAACTGTCGGCAAACTGTTCTGTAGAGTTAAGTTTTAGCTATTTGTTAATTTAGGTCTTGAAGGCTATCCTGTGTCTTGCCCTTATAACACAAAAGCAGCAGGCATTCAATAAACATGTGCTGAATTTATTAACATAAACACATCCTTGACCTTACAGATCCTTGATATTTACTGAGGGAAAGAGACACTAAAAAGTTTACAAACATTAAATTATAGTATGTGCTTTGGAAGAAGAGAACAGTGTGCTGTAAGAAAGAGTATTGAGGAAACAATATAAAAAGGAAGAAAGTCTAAGAAAAGTATGTCAGTCAGAGGATACAGGATGGGCAGAAGCCTATGGGCGTCACACAAAAAATTATGGAAATCTATTCAGTTCCTGAGAATTGCTTAATTTCTAGAACTAAATGTTTGAGCTAGGGCTGGAATTTCTCAAGATTCAAACTTCAGAATAAATAGCTTAAATTGGGAGGATTTCATATTGGATTGAATGGAACATGGGGTTGGGGTGAGTGTAAGGCTCCTTGTGATCTGGTCCTGGTTTTCCTCTTTAACTCGTTTCCTACCTGCTCTCACTCTTGCATTCCAAACTGGCCTCCTCGCTATTCCTCACCATGACAAGCATGCTCCTGCCTCAGGGCCCACTGAACTTTCAGTTCCTTCCTACAACATCTTCCAAATACTGAAGTGACTGATTCTTTTACTTCATCAGGTCTCTGCTTAAATGTCATCTCCTCAGAGGTGTCATCTCTGATCACCCAATCTAAAATAGCACTCCCTGCCATTCTCTTCCTTTACCCCACTTTATTCCATTTTTGGAGAAAAATATTAAATATGTTATTGTTTATTTCCCCAACTTAAATATAAATTCCCTACAGCAGGGATTAATTTGTGTTTACCACTACAACCTGGACACTTAGAACAATGTTTGAAGCTCAATATTGTAGAATTAAAAAATATTTACATATAGCTAACATTCAAAGGCTTTATGTATGTCAGCATGTTCTTTAGGTGAGTAGTTCATTACTTCCTGTAAGTAATATTATCAGTTCCATTTTACAAATGGTGGAACAGATAAAGGTTAACCAAGTTGCCCATGGCCCCACAGCTATAAGGTGGCAGAGCCTGGATATGAACCAAGCTATCTGATCTTGAAGTACCATGCTGTACCAGGTCACACATGAGTGAACAATTCCCTGGAACTAAGTTAGCCCCTGCTCCTTTAACTGAGGCATGAGCATCCCTGTCACTACAATCTCCACTCAGCAGCTTCATGTATTTATTTCAGTTGTTGGGTTTCCATAGGTATTGACATTTGTGGTCTCTATGGTAAAGTGTCATCATTCTTGGTCTTCAGAGTTTTGGCTTGTTACATAAACCTCTTTGAACTTTAGCTCTGAATCCCTCATCTATTTAATGGGATCGAGATCGTCCTCAAAGGAAAGCATGTAGATAAACAATCGTTATATTGCTGGGCACAGAACACGCACTCAAGCTTTTGTTATATCTCTATAATGAAAGCTATTAATTAGGGGACAAGAAGACATCCCAGATGACTTGTGGCTGATAACCGAATCTTTCTTAAACCCTCTCTTCATGACTCCATAAAGACCCTCGACTCAATACATCATATATTAAGCTCATTGTGTTGTAAACTGAACTATGTATCTCAACCTTTTTTCATCTACTTAACAAACTTCCACCATTCACAAGGAACTGGGGCGTACAAGGACAAAGCATGAAAATATCAAACATTTACTGAATGCTTACTATGGGCCAGACGCTGGGTCACATAAGTGCTTTGCATATACCATCTCATTTAAGAACCACAGCAACTTGCTCAGTAAGTAAGAGAGCCAGTAGTAGATCCAAGGGCAGTATGACTCCAGAGTCCAGGTTCTCAGCACTGAATTGCAAAAGATCGGCCCCTTACTTGGAGGGGTTCGCAATCTCAGGCTGTCAGGCAGAGGAGCCACAGGGTAAAATCCCAGCTCTAAAGGAACTGGCAGAAACTGGCCCAACCCGGCGCAGTTAAGACAGGTGTCAGAAGATAGGCAAGCTCAGAGCTTATACCTTTGCCGGCGGTTTCCGCGCCGGGGTTCGGGGCGGAGGGATCCATCTGGCCAAGGGGTGGGGCCTGGAAGCCCGCTCGCTCCCGGACAGGGCGAGGAGGTGGCGAGTCGGCGAATCGCGGCCAACACCACCTCCCGCCGTCCCTCCGTACATCGCCTCCCTAGACCCCGACACCAAGAGGAGAGAAGGATCAAAGGTGCAGCCTGAAGCAGTCCCGGGAGAAGGATCGGTGGCGCCCGAGGCAGCGGCAGAGCCGGAAGGCGCCGTGCAGGCTGACAGGGCGGCGCTCACCGAGTCGTCTCGAGCCCCACCGCCGCTGGAGGACCGCCGACGTGCCAGGAGACCGCCTAAACCTCCCTCTCAAAGCTGGGCCTTCAGCTGCCACCCACCACAACTTCCGACTCTGACTCGCAAAACATCGCGAGATCACGCTTCCTGTCATCGGGATCTCGCGAGAACAAAATCTTGTATTACATGGGCGGGGCAAGTTTTCTGGGACCTTTTCTCCCCCCAGAGGGGTGTAACACTAAAGTGCGCGGTAGTTTTAAAGTGTCGCGAGGTTGGATACCGCTCGCTCACGTGGTGCAATATCTCGCGTCTCCTAAGGTAATACGAAAGGAATTCCTGCGCTCGGTTCTGCAGTGGTCCTTTAAGGGCGGGTAGGAAGTGTGGCCTTCTGGCAGCAGGCGATCCTCCCGGCGGTCTGGCTTACATTTGGCTTGATTTCTTCGTTCAAACTGCGAACCCAGGAACTTCAGGAGGCGAGCAGGCACCTCTTGGAGTGCTCCCTCAGCCCTGTGGGACGCCCACGCCTTGGGACACCCAGGGGAGGCTGAGTGAACTTAGAGCATTTTTATTGAGCCACACACTAAAATATAGTAAGTCATAAATATCTAATGGGAGTTTAAAACCAGCAACATGTGCCATAAATAGAAGGCAAAGGTAAAAATGCTGTGAAAATGTAATGTGTTTTTTCGTGTGAAGTTACCAGTGTTTTGTATAACACATTACATCTAGTCTGTTTTTGTAAGCTTACTTAGGGCAGTACAATGCTCATGAGTTAAATGGATGCTGCATGTCTACATTGCTGCAGACTTAGATTGATACAGTGAAGTTCCTTCACTTGTTAAAATGTTTTTGTATAGGGTACAATACTTTATTGAATTAGGTTAGCCCGAATGGGCCTGTATTAGTTTCCTCTCGTTGCCATAACAAGTCACCACAAATTTAGTGGCTTAAACAGCACAAAAGTAGTATAGACAACACAGATTTATTATCTTAGAGTTCTGTAAGTCAGCAGTCCTACACGGATCTCACTAAGCTAAAATCAAGGTGTCAGCTGAGCTGCATTATTTTCTGGAGGCTCTAAGGAGAATCCCTTTTCCAGCTTCTAGAATAATCTAGACTCTCTACATACCATTTGGCTCATGGCTCCCTTCCCCTGACTTAAAAGCCAGTGATGTTGCATCTTTCTGACCCTTCGTGATATAGTTACATCTCCCTCTGCAACTGGGAAAGAGTCTTTGATTTTAAGGGTTCATGTGATAAGATTGGGTCCACCTGAATAATCTAGGATAATTTTCCCATTTCAAGGTCTGTACCCTTAATCACATCAACAAAGGCTTTTTGCCGTGTAAAGTAAAATTCACGTGCTTCAAAGATTAGGTGGTGAACCTCTTTTTTTTGGAGGGTGGTGTTATATTCTGCCTCCCACAGAGACAATGATGAAAACTATAGATATCTGTTCTTTGATAAATACTGAAAATTAACAGTATGGTTTCATAAAATTCTATTGACAAGCAGATAAAAATTTTGTATCTAAGGGAAACGTCTAACTCATCCACTAATTATGTGTAAGGTATTGTCTTTCGCACATCATTTGTAGGTTTTTAGCATCACTGCTTCAGTGTCCTCACCCGTGACAGCAAAGAGGCTAATAATAGTAATCTACCTACAGTGTTATTGTAAAAACTAAATAATTAAAACACCTAAAAGGGTACCTGGTCATAGTACAGAATATATGTATTGCTATTACTGTTGTTATCAATGCAGTACATCCACTTGAAAGTTGCATTCTGCATAGCCATTCTTCAGTTTAATATTTTTGATGAATAGTTGGTACCACATTATTACTTAAATTGGAATTTTGGACTAGATTCTTATTTTTTTTTAAGATTTTATTTATTTTGAGAGAGAGGGGAAGGGGGAGAGAAATATTGAGCCTCTTGTATGCACTTTCACCAGGGGCCAAACCCACAACCCAGGTGTGTGCCTTGACCAAGAATCAATCAGTGACCTTTCACTTTGCAGGATGACACCAATCAACTGGACCACACGGGTCAGAGCTTGGACTACATTCTAATTTAAAATATCATGGATTGAAGTCATATTATTTAGGTACAGCTTTAAAAAGTGGAAAGTGGGGGGGTGAAAGGAAGAACCTGAAAGGGTCAGGCCAGCTCCCAGCCCACCAGACTGCCCATGACCCATTTGGGCTGTAACAGGGTACAGCCAAGAGGGGTCCCCAAATAGGGATTCGTAATGGCATCTAGAATTCAAGGTATCCAGGAAATATTAGAAAAATATATATATAGGATGTCCTCACCCCAACAAGTCTGAGCTGGGGGATGGGACACATGGAGCAGGGCCATTCAGAACTGTTTTGCATAGTAACAGCTTTGCAGCTGAGCTCTGGCATGGCGATTTAACATACCTACAACCTTTAACTGGTTTCATAGATATGTTAAATAGCTGTGGCCATGCTTTGAGCCAGGGGGATGGAAGTGACTTCCACCCAAGTTGTAAATGGAAGGCAATTCCCCCTGGTTACAGTGCCTGCATGAGAGCTTGGAGATGGTTGGCTCCACGCCATGGGGCCACACCTGCCCAGACTTACTATGGCAGCCCAGTGAAGCTAGAAGAATATGGGAATGTTGGCAGGTATAACTGATTGTAGGAGGAGTCTGAAATGGGGCTGCAGAGGAAGACTGGCGCTGGGACTTAAACCCTGGCATGGCAGCCATGTGAGGAGTAGGCTTTGGCGGAGTAGATTGGGACCACGTGGCTTTGGGTTGCTCCCTTTTGCCACGTGGCTTAGGAAGCAGGAGAGACTTTGCCTGGAAGGAAGGGGGTAAAAGGACTCTTGCTGGTGGGCCATGAGAAGGCGCCATAGGGCTCTGGATTAACTGGAGATCGCAGTGGCGACACATCGGATGGTGACATAACCAAAGGGCTGCCTGAACCGGATTTCTACTTCTTTTCCTGAGATATGGTACCCCGGACTGGGCTTGGGTCATACATGTAAGTTCTTTGGCTTCTACATTTCCTATATACTATATTTACCCTCCTCCTGTCTATTTTGTACCTGCAATTTATGCTTCTTATTCCTTGTACCTTCCCCCACCCCATTCTCTTCCCTCCCCATCCCTCCGGATATGTGATCTCCATTTCTGTGATTCTGTTACTATTCTAGTTATTTGCTTAGTTTCTTTTTGTTTTAGATTCAGATGTTGATAATTGTGAGTTTGTTGTCATTTTATTGGTCATAGTTTTGGTCGTCTTCTTTTTCCTAGTTAAGTCCCTTTAACATTTCATAGAATAAGGGCTTGGTGATGATGAACTCCTTCAACTTGACTTTATCTGCCCTTCCATTCTAAATGATAGCTTTGCTGGATAGAGTAATCTTGGATGTAGGTCCTTGCCTTTCATGACTTCGAATACTACTTTCCAGCCCCTTCTTGCCTGCATGGTTTCTTTTAAGAAATCAAATGATGGTCTTATGAGAACTTGTCCGTAGGTAATTGTCTCCTTTTTTGTTGCTGCTTTTAAGATTCTCTCCTTATCTTTAATCTTGAGTAATGTAATTGTGATGTGCCTTGGTGTGTGCTTCCTTGGGCCCAACTTCTTTGAGACTCTGAGCTTCCTGGACTTACTGGAAGTCTATTTCCTTGGCTAGACTCAGGAAGTCCTCCTTTATTATGTTTTTAAATAAGTTTTCAATTTGTTGCTCTTCCTCTTCTCCTTCTGGTACCCCAAGATTCGGATGTTGGAACACTTAAAGTTGTCCCAGGGGTTACTAAGCCTCTCCTCATGTTTTTGAATTCTTGTTTCTTCATTCTGTTCCAAATCATTGATTTGAGTCCCGGTTTCCTTCCCATCACTGTTGGTACCCTGTATATTTTTCTTTGTTTCACTTTTCATAGCCTTCACTTTTTCCTCTGTTTTACAATCATACTCTACCATTTCTGTGAGTATCCTGATTACCAGCGTTTTGAACTCTGTATCTGATAGATTGGCTATCTCTTCATTGCTTAGTTCTATTTTTGGATCTTTGATCTGTTCCTTTATTTGGGCCATATTTTTTTGTCTCGGCACACCTGTTCTGTAGTAAGGGATGAAGCCTTAGGTACTCACTAGGGCAGGGCAACCCACATTACTGTGTTGTGGCACTGAATGTGGGGGAGGATTCTGAGAGGGAACAGTGCCACTTGCTCAACTCTCAGCTGGCTTTCAGTCACTTCTGCCACTACCCAAAAAGAAATTGGGCCCTTCTGATGCTGAGTCCCGGGTGGGTGGTTTTGTGTATGTTCTAGTACCCTGTGGGTCTCTCCAATGAACTCTCCTGTGAGGCTGGGGGTTTCTCCTGCCATCACAACCTCCACAGGTTTTTAGGCCAGAGGTTTTGAGGCTTTCTTTTTCGACACTGGAGCCCTGGGTTGTAACATCTGTCTTGCTCTCCATTTGCTCCTCCCATTTTATCTGCATGAAAGGGGGACCACCAGATGCTGCCTCATGTACCAGGTCCTCCAGCCATGTCGTTCCTGCACGTCCTCTCTGCCCCAGCTACCTCCTACCAGTATCTACCCCTCCTACCAGTCTGGATAAATGTTTCTTCTTTAACTCCTTGGTTGTTGGACTTCCATACAGTTTGATTTTTTAGCAGTTCTGTTTCTTTTGTTTGTAAATTTGTTGTTGTCATCCTTCTTTTGGTGGTGTGAGGAAGGGAAGCATTTCTCCCTACACCTCCTTCTTGGCTAGATGTTGGAATTTTTAATATTCAGTACAGTAATTGTCTGATTAAAAAAAAATTGAATCAAACCACACAATTGACAGTCTTTATCTAGTGGGCATATGTAGAATACTCCATATTATTATTAGGACATAAATATCTTCACAGACAGGGAATATCTATACAAATTGACAATGAACTATGTCATAAAGCAAGTGTCAACAGCTTTCCAGCAACCTGCTTCACACAGATTATGTTCTCTGATCCTATGAAAGTTAGAACTCAATATTTTTAAGGTATTTAAAAAAGATGATATATTTAGATATTTAAAAACACTTCTAAATAACGTATAGGTCAGAAAAAGTCATAATGGAAATTAGAAAATAAATATATAAGAGTGCAAAAAAGTGTTTTTAGACTTTCAGTTCAGACTCTAAAGTGATAAACATCACATTTTAATGTAAGGCAGTCTTAATTATTTGAGACAGTCTTCTCAAACGAAGTTGTCAACAGATTTTATGACTACATTAAGGATATACAAGTGTTGCATGAGAGGGATTAGAGGATGAGGATGGGAGATTAGAGAAAGAGAAGAATATGTTTTTGATGGAGCTATTGCACTGCTAAGCACCATATCTTAAGAAAAGCACAAGGGCCTTCAGAATAATCACTTGGAAAGTTTGGTATGCATCCTGTGAAATTTGTGGGACCTGATGGACTATTTCACTCAAACCTTAGAAATAAATCTGAACTCTGTCCAAGATGGAGGGGTAGGTAGATATACTTTGTTTCCTTGCACAATCAAAAGAAGGATAACAACCAATTTAAAAACAAAAAACAACCAGAAGTGCCAGAAAATTGAACTGTGTGAAAGTCCAACAACCAAGGAGTTAAAGAAACACTTATCCAGACTGGTAGTAGGGGCAGAGATGGGAAGCTGAGGCGGCAAGGATGCATGGCAAAGAGGCAGCTGGCAGACCAGGATATCCAACTTTTGTGTGCAGATAAGCGGGGAGGAACAAATGGGGAGCAAGACAGACTACGCAATCCAGTGTGGGAAACTAAAGCCTGTAAACTTCTGGCTGTAAAACCTGTGGGGGTTGCAGTGGGGGGAGAAACTCCCAATCTCACAGGAGAGTCTATTGGAGGGGCCCACAGGATCCTAGACCATACATACACAAGCCCACCCACTCAGGAATCAACACCAGAGGGTCCCAATTTGCTTGTGAGAAGCAAGGAAAGTGACTGAAAGAGGAGTGAGAGCCAAGCAAGTGTCTTCGTTCCCTCTCAGACCTGCCCCCCACAACCCCCCACATACAGTGCCAGATGCAGCCAAATGGGTGGCTCTGCCCTGGTGAATACCTAAGGCTCCATCCTTTACAATATAACAGGTGTACCAAGATAAGGAAATATGGCCCAAATGAAAGAACAGATCAAAACTCCAGAAAAAGAACTAAGCAACAAGGAGATTGCCAATCTATCAGATGCAGAGTTCAAAACACTAGTAATCAGGATGCTCACAAAAATGATTGAGTATGGTCACAAAATAGAGGAAGAAGTGCAGGCTATGCAAAATGAAATAAAGCAAACTATACAGGGAACCAACAGGGAAGGGAAGGAAACCAGAACTCAAATCAATGATTTGGTACAGAAGGAAGTAATACTTATTCAACTAGAGCAGAATAAAGAAACAAGAATTCACAAAAATGAGTAGAGGCTTAGGAATCTCTGAGATTTTAAATGTTCCTACATCCAAATCTTGGGGTGCCAGAAGGAGAAGAGGAAGAGCAAGAAGTTGAAAACTTATTTGAAAACATAATAAGGAAAATTTCCCCAATCTGGCAAAGGAAGTAGACATGCAAGTTGAGGAAACTCAGAGAGTCCCAAAGAAGTTGGATCCCAGGAGGAACACAGGAAGATACATCATAATTAAATTACCCAAGATTAAAGATAAGGAGAGAATCTTAAAAGCAGTAAGAGAAAAGGAGACAGTTACCTACAAAGGAGCCCCCATAAAACTATCAGCTGATTTCTCAAAAACAAACAAACAAACAAACAGACACCTTACAGGCAAGAAGCAGCTGGAAAGAAGTATTCAAAGTCATGAAAGGCAAGGACCTACATCCAAGTTTACCTTATCCAGCAAAGCTGTCATTTAGAATGGAAGGGCAGATAAAGTGTTTTCCAGATAAGGTCAAGTTGAAATAGTTCATCATCACCAAGTCCTTATTCTATGAAATGTTAAAGGGACTTATCTAGAAGAAGAAGAAGATCAAAACTATGGACAGTAAAATGACAACAAACTCACAACTATCAACGACTGAACCTCAAAAACACACAAAACAAAAACCAAGCAACAACTGGAACAGGAATAGAATCACAGAAATGGAGGATTATCAGCAGGGAGGGTGTAGGGGGAGAATTGGGATAAAAGGTACAGGGAATTAGAAGCATAAATGGTAGGCACAAAATAGGCAGAAGGAGGTTAAAAGTACAGGAAATGAAATAAGCCAGGCGGTGAGGGACAAATACCATATGATCTCACCTTTAACTGGAACATAATCAATAGAAGAAAAAAGCAAACAAAATACAACCAGAGACATTGAAGTTAAGAACAATCTAACAATAGCGGGGGGGGGGGGGGGGGGCAGTGGGAATAGGGGATTACAGGAACTACTATAAAGGACACATGGACAAAACCAAGGGGGAGGGTGGAGGTGGGGGAGGGAGGTGTGTTCAGCTGGGGTGGGGTGGAGGGATGGGGAGAAAAGGCATACAACTGTAATTGAATAACAATAAAAATTTTTAAAAAAGAATTTATTAAAAAAAAAAGTACAGGAAATGGAGAAGCCTAAGAACTTATATGTGTGACCCATGGACATGAACAAAGGAGGGTGAATGCTGGTTGGGGGAGAGTGTGGGGTGGGGGTGGATAAAAGGGAGAAGAAAAATGGGACAACTGTAATAGCGTAATCAAAGATACTTAAAAAAGAAAGAAATCTGAAGACAAGTACGGTGGCTGGCTAACTGCTCTGAGGTTGAGTAAGAAAGGTTGATGCATTTGAGTCCACCTTACTGTCAAGGTTTGTTGTGAAAAAAGGATGCCCATTTTCTCTGGAGCGGATGTAGAGCTTAGGTGAGACTTCAGGAGACTTCAAGATGTCCTCAATAGAGGACCTGGGCAACTAGGTGCCTAAGGTAAAGTAGTGACTCTAAAGAACACAGGAAAGCATCTTGTGAGAGAAAGCTGTCCCAGGAGGGCCTATCCAATCTCATGGCAGTATTAGTTACATAAGAGCTTTCTTGTACCTCACTTTATATCCTTTTCCCAAATCAGTCCTGGAAAAGTCAGAAGGATCCTAGAAAGTACAAGAGGAAAGCAGAGGCTTATATCATATAAAAGAAGCAATCTCCCCATACTTTGTCCACTGCATAAAACTCACCTGTAGTAGGTATTGATGCGGATCCTGGCCAGCAGGATCCTGTGTTGTGACTACCCTGTGGAGGAAAAGGGATGGCATGGCCACTCTCTCAAGAGGAGAGAGCCCTGACCCTTGCCTGGACAGGCTTTTATTGCTTTTCTGGGCACATTACATTGAGGATGATCCTCATTTACTATGCACAGGTTTGCTTTAGGTGGTTACAGAAAACAAAGGAGAGGGTGTTGCTAATTATATAAAAGAGGAAGGA
The DNA here is from genome assembly GCF_022682495.2 of Desmodus rotundus. Lineage (NCBI taxonomy): Eukaryota > Metazoa > Chordata > Mammalia > Chiroptera > Phyllostomidae > Desmodus > Desmodus rotundus. The sequence goes on from NC_071387.1 coordinate 78,936,294, forward strand.
TATTTGCAAATGTAAAGGGGAAAGTGGTTAAGCTGGTTACACTCATCCTTGGAAGGTTTAGCATAGATTTTAGGAAGTTACTTTAAAGATACGCAGTAAACGTTTGATGCCTCAATTCAGGGTGAGGGAGTTTTAGCAAAAAGCAAGTCTCAACGGGGCCTAGGTACAATGCAGGCCTGATTCCCCACGGGAGAACCTATCTGTGGGCGTGGGTCCTGCCCGCTGAAACTTGCTCCCCACTGGCTTTTCTGAGTGGGGCCTAGGCCACATTTCCCACTCTTGGAACGGTTCCCCATAAGGTATGAACTATGGTTGGGCAAGAGCTTCAAGTCTGGATAAGTGTTGAAGTCTCAATTTCAACATCAAAGTAGGCTTATTAACTGCCAAATTGAGATTTTGCTTGTTTTCCTGGTGACTTGAGTGACCACAGGATTTTTTTTTGTTTGAAAGAGACCAGAAGATTCATGTGTTTTTCTCCAATATCTTTTCAAGGATATGGAGAACAACTTGCCTTCAAAGTGTTTTCGAATGAGCAGTGTAGCAAATAAACTTATATTCTGATTTCATATCATGAGTCCTGTCATTTCAACATGTATTAAGACTGAAAAATAATAGAAATGTGGCAAATCAAAGTCTGTGGGAAATTGATATTTAGGGGGTAAGAAATGTTTATATTAAGAAAGAAGAAAAGTTGAAAATTAATGGCCTATGCTTCCAACAGAAGTTGCAAAAGAACAACAATCTAGTCCTACAGAAAAAAGAAGAAAAATAATAAACAGAAATTAATGAAAGAGTAATAAAAATACAATATAGGTGGACACCAAAGCCAAAAGTTAACTCTTTGAAAAGAATGGTAAAGTAGGTAAATCACTTGTGAAGTGCCTCAAGTAAAGAATAAAACATTAGGATTGAAAACTAGAGCAAAACTAAAGACATTTCAGAGATTAGAAAATTATGGGAGTATACTATTAACAATTTCATGGCAAGTTTTATGTATATTTCCTATAAAATACATCAAAAAGAAAAGGTAGCCCTCAACAAAACTGTAACTGTTAAAAACAAACAAACAAACGAGTCAGTAGTTGAAAATAGCCTTCTAAGAAAAGACCAAATCCACCAAAAGACCAAATTTGACATATAGGCAAATTCTTCCAAATATGCAACAGAATAGGTAAATTCAGTATTATAACTCTTCCAGAGAACAGGGGGGACAAAAGAATACTCCTAACATTTTATCAACTTGGTGAACTCTTGACAGCAAAGTCTAATAAGGCTAGCCTCACCAGCAAAAATTACAAGGCTGTTAAAACTGTTATGGTTACAAATGCAAAAATTCTAAGTAAGCCCTGACCACTGTAGCTCAGTTGCTCGGGCATTGTTCTACAAAGTGAAAGGTCGCCAGTTCAGTTCCTGGTCAGGGCACATGCCTGGATTATGGGTTCAGTCCCTGGTTGGGGCACATACAAGAGGCAACTGATTGATGTTTCTCTTTCCTATTGATGTTTCTCTCCCTCTATTTCTCCCTCCTTTACCCTCTCCCTAAAAATAAGTAAAAATCTTTAGAAACTATCTAAATGAAATGCTAGTGAACTGAATCTAACTGAATAACAGCAACGATAATGTATCATGTCAAAGTTGAGTTTGTCTCAGTAGTGTAAGTATAATTTAAAATTGAATTATCTAATAGTGTGATTTACTAACAGATTAAAAGAAAAATGTCTAAGATTATCTCAATAGATAGAAAAATCATTTTATAAAATTCTATCGAATATTAGCAAGATAGCAATAAAAGGAAACTTCCTTAACTTAATGAAGGTGGCTTTTCCAAACCTGCAGAAAACACTGTACTTAGTGGTGAAGTGGTACAAACACCTTTTAAAACTGTGAACACACTGATGTCTGTTATTACCATGTCTGTTCCACATTGGTCCTGATAATTTCAAAAATAAAGGAAAGCTAGATATAAATCATAGATATTAGAAAGGAAGAATCATAACTGTGATTGTTCAGGGGTAGATTCTGGGTTGATGGAGTAAGAAGCACCACAAGTCTCTCTCCTTACTTAAACAGCAACTGCACTGACAGAATTTGATGTAACTTTTTTAAAATCCTTACCCAAGGATATGCTTCTCATTGATTTTAGATAGAGAGGAAGGGAGTGAGGGACAGAAAAAGAGGGAAATACTGATGTGAGAGAGAAACATCAATCGATTGGTTCCCATATGTGCCTTAACTGGATGTTGAACCCACAACCTGGGGATGTGTCCTGACTGAGGATTGAACTCACCACCTTTTTGGGACAATGCTTCAACCAACTGAGCCACCTGGCCAGGACTGATTTTTTAACTTCAGAGTCTGTTGAAGGCTTGGAATTTCCAGGAGAAGACATGTACTGTAAGTTGTAGTTAGTTTTGGTCAATTTTAGATCTTAGCACAATATCACTAATTGATACCTGACTCACAGCCAGTGGGGTATGCCTGTATTCTTTTAGCAGCTGGCACAAAGTCTGTGGGAGATAAGATGGGCAAAATGGATTCTATCTTCTAAATAGTGGAGATCTGTGCTGTAATTGCTAATTGCTGCTTCTGATCACAGAGATGTAGACAAAAAGTAAGAAGCCATTGTTGTTGTATATACCCCATTGTTGCAAGTATCTCTCCCTCTGGCCAATAGAGTTCAGTTGGTTAGAACATTGTCCCAAAACTGAAAAGTTGTAGATTTGATTACCAGTCAGGGCACATACCTAAGTTGCAGGTTCAATCCCTGGTATGGGCACAGGCTCATGCAATCCTCAGTGTGGACATACACGATCCCCGTTCTGGGCACTGATCCCAGTCTGGGTGTGTAGAGAAAGCAGTCAATTGATGCTTCTTTCTCACATTGATGTTTTTCTCTCTCCCTTCGTTTCTCTCTAAAGCAATGGAAAAAATGTCCTTGGGCGAAAATAAAAAAATGAAAAGGAAAGACAGAAGATATTAAGTTTATATCTCAGATTGATTCTCAGCACAGAGACAGCCTACAACAATCACAATAGCAAACAAACAAACACAAAACAGCTAACCCTGGGGAAGGGTGAGAATCCGATTCTCAGACTTACTATATTAGATTTGAATGTCCACTATTGAACAAAACACATCATAAGACATACAAAGAAACAGGAAACTATGGCCCATTCAAAGAAAAATAAATCAACAAAAAATGTCCCTGAAAAACACCTAATGGCAGATATAGTAGGCAAAGGCTTTAAAATAACTGTCATAAAGATGCTCAGAGAGCTATAGGAAGATGTAGAGAAAGTCAATGAAATGTGTGAAGAAAATGGGAATAACAGAGAAAACATAAGAAATAATCTGGAACTGAACTGTACAATAACTGAAATGAAAAACTCAATAGACATATGCAAAGGTAGATTTGAGCAGGAAGAAGAATCAGTGGATTTGAAGATAGGACAATGGAAGTTATTGAGGCTGAGGAAAGAAAGAAAAAAGATTAAAGAAAAGTTAGTAGAGCCTAAGGGACCTGTGGGATACCATCAAGCAGACCCATATACACATTGTGGGAGTCCAAAAAGAGAAGGGAGAGAAAGAGGCAGAGAGAATATTTGAAGAAACAATGGCTGAAAATTTCCCAAATGATGAAACATAAATATGAACATCCAAGAAGTTCAACAAACTCCCAGTAAGATGAACCAAAGAGACTCACACCAAGATATATTATAATCAAAATGACAAAAGTCAAAGATAGAATCTTGAAAACAACAAAAGAGAAGCAAATCACATACAATGGATCTCAAGATTATGATCAGATTTCTCATCAGAAACTTTGGAGTACAGAAGACAGTGTACTGATATATTCAGAATGGTAAGAGAAAATATTGTCAACCAATGATCCTATATCTACCAAAACTGTCTTTCAAAAGTGAGGGAAGAATTAAGACAGTTCTGGATAAACAAATGCTGAAGGAGTTTTTCATCACTAGACCTGCCTGTAAAAAATGCTCAAGGGGGTCCTGCAATGTGAAATGAAAGCACACTAGACAGTACCCTGAACCTCTGCAGAGAAATAAAGATTTCAATAAAGGTAAATACATAGGAAATTATAAAAGCTAGTATTATTGTAACTGTACATTTTTTTACATGACAACAAAAGTTAAAAAAAATAATCATTAGCACATAAGCTAGTATTACTATAACTTTGGTTTTAAGTCCAAATCTTGTTTTCTACTTGGTTTAGGACACTAATGCACTTAAAAGAATTATTAGTTTATGTTTGTGAGCACACAATATATAAAGGTGTAATTTTGTGACATCAAAAACAAAAAGGTTCGGGAGAGAGCTGTGAAGAAGCAGAATTTTCATATGTTACTGAAATGTACCTGGTATACATTAAAATTGAAGTTTTACAACTTTAGAATGTTAAATATAATCCCTACAGTAGCCACAAAATAGCTATAGAATATTTACAAAGGAATATGAAAAAAATATTTAAACATTTCATTATAAAACCATTGATTAAACACAAAAGAATATAGTAATGCAAGAAATAAGAGCATATATAAAATAGCACAATGGCACTTGTAAGTCCCTTTTTCGTCAATAATTACTTTAAATGTAAATGTATTAAACTCTTCAAACAAAAGACAGAGATTGGGAAAATGGAGAAAAACACATGAATAAAATATATGTTGTATACAACATGTATTTAGACACTCATTTAGACCTAAAGACACAAATAGGTTAAAAGTGAAAGAATGGACAAAGATATTACATGCAAATACTAAGCAAAAAAGAGCAAAGGTGGCTTTGTGAATGTCAGGAAAACAGACTTTAAATCAAATAAGTTATAAGAGACAAAGAAGGACATTGTCTGTTAATAAGAGTTCCTATACAGCAAGAAGATATATCAGTTATAAACATTTATGAAACTAATGACAAACCATCAAAATATATAAAGCAAATATGGACAGAATTGAAAGGGAAAATAGACAGCTCTGTAATAATAGTTGGAAACTTTTATACTCCATTCACAATAATGGGTAGAAAAACCTGACAGAAATTAAGGAAATAGAGGACTTAATATGCTAACTAGATCTAAGAGACATGAAGAACACTACCCAACAACAAGAGCATACACATTTTTCTCAAGTGCACATGGGATATTTTCCAGGATAGACTGACCATATAGTAGGTCACAAGTTAAGTCCCAATAGATTTTAAAAGATAGGTATCATACAAAGTATGATAAAAATTATCTTCTGTGACCACAATGGGATGAAGTTAGAAATCAATAATAAGTGTAAAACTGAAAAATGCACAAAATTGTGGAAATTAAACATTACACTCTTAAGCAATCAATTGACCAAAAGAGAAATAACAAAGAGAAATTAGAAAATACTTAGAGACTAAAGTAAATGAAGACACAATGTACCAAAATTTGTGAGATGCAGTGAAAATAGTGCTAAAGGGGAGATTTATAGCTATAAATATTTACATTAAAAAAGAAGAAAAATCTCAAATTAACAAGTTTAATTTTACAACTTAAGGAACTAGGAAAAGAAGAACAAGTTAGACCCAAAGCTAGCAGAAGAAAGGAAATAATAAAAGTTAGAGTAGAGATAAACAAAATATGAAATAAGAAATAGAGAAAAGCAATGAAAAAAGTGGGTTCTTCAAAAAGACCAACAAAATTGACAAACCATTAGATGGAGTAAGAAAGAAGAAGACTGAAATTACTAAAATAAAAAATGGGGGACATCATGAGATATAAAAAGGGATTATGAGAGTATATGAATAATTATATGACAAAAGGATAACCTCTATGAAATGGACAAATTCCTAGAAACACAAAACTTACCAAGATCAACTCATGAAGGAATAGAAAATCTGAATGTACCTACAACCAGTAAGGAGACCGAATCAATACTCAAAAATCTCCCAGCAGAAGTCCTGCACTTGACAGCTTTGATAGTGAATTCTACCAAACATTTAAAGAACTAATACCAATCCTTCTAAGACTTTTCTAAAATATTGAAGAAGAGGGAACACTTTCTAACTCATTCTATGAGGAGATTATAACCTTAATACCAAAGCCAGAAAATGACACTACAAGAAAAGAAAACTTAGAGGCAAAGACCCTGTGAACATTGACGCAAAAATCCTCAACCAAATGCTAGCAAACAGAATTCACAGCATGTTAAAAGGAGTACATACCATGGCTAAGTAGGATTTATTTTTGAAATACAACCATGCTTCAACAAAGAAAATTTGGTCAAAATAATATGCCACATGAACAAAATGAAGGAAATAAATGACATGATTATCTCAATTGATGCAGAAAAAAACATTTGACAAAATTCAACACTCATGATAAAAACTCAATAAACTGGGGATAGAAGGAAACTGTTTCAACATAACAAAACTCCTTTATGGAAACCCATAGCTAACATTATAGTCAATGGTGACAGAATGAATGCTTTTTCTCTACGATCAGAAATAAGGCATATATGACTGTTTTCACCACTTATAGTCAGAATGGTACTAGGAGTACTGGCAGTCCTAGCAATTAGGCTAGAAAAAGAAATAAAAGGCATCCAAATTGGAAAGGAAGAAGTAAAATCATCTCTGTTTGCAAATGATATGATCTTATGTGTAGAAAGCCCTAAAAACTTTACAAAAAGGTGTTAGAACTAATAAATGAAATCAGCAAAGTAGCAGCATCTGAAGTCAATACAAAAAAATCATTGCATGTCTATATACAAACAATGAACAATCTGAAAAGGAAATTACAAAACATTTCTATTTACAATATCATAAAAAATAATACAATACTTGGGAATTATCCAAGGAAATGAAGCCTTGTACAATGAAAACTACAAAACATTTCCAAGAGAAATTAAAGACATAAACAAATGGAAACACAGCCCATGTTCATGGATTGGAAAATTTAATATTAAGATGGCCATTACTACCAAAAGCAATCTACAGAGTCAATGTAATTCTTACCAAATTCTAATAACATTTTTTTGCAGGAATTGGAAAACCTATCCCCAAATTCATATGGAATCTCAAAGTACCGAGAATAGCCAAAATTAATCTTGAAAAAAGAAGAACAAAGCTGGAGGGCTCACACTTCCTGATTTCAACACTTATTACAAAGCCACAGTAATCAAAACAGTGTGTTACTGGCAAAAAGACAGACACATATGTCAATAGAATAGAACGGGGGGGGGGGGGGGGGGCAGAAATAAAGCCTCACATATATGGTCAAATGATTTTTAACAAGGGTGTCACGACCATTCAATGAGGGAAAGGACAGTCTCTTTAACAAATAGTGCTGAGAAAACTGGATATCCACATGTGAAAGAATGAAGTTGGAACCTTACCTAACATCATATGTAAAAATTTACTCAAAATGGATCAAGGAACTAAATTTGAGACCTATTACAATACAACTCTTAGAAGAAAACAGAACAAAAGCTCAAGAATATTGGATTTGACAATAAATTCTTGGATATGACACCAAAGGCATAAGAAACAAAAGAAGAAATAGACAAAATTGACTTCATGAAAAATTTTAAATTTTGTGCTCAAAAAATACTATTCACAGAGTAAAAAGGCCACCAACAAAATGAGAGAAGATATATGCAAATCATATCTGATAAGGGATTTATATACAGAATATATAGAGACCTTATAAAACATAACAACAGCAGAAAAAAACAACCAGATTTTAAAAATGAGCAAAGGACTGGAATAGACATTTCTCCAAAAATATATGCAAAATATTTGTAGAGGGAATAAGGGAATAATAACTTCACTGGAAATTTACATAAAAGGAAATATGTACTATGTTCATGGTATGAAAATTTAATATCATAAAGATGCACATTTTCCCTCAAATTAATCTATAGATTCAATGTGATTCCCTACCAAATTACTGGCAGAGATTTTATTCCCCAGACCTTGACAAGTGAATTGTAAAGGGAAATTGTAAGTGCCAAGGACAATCAAGACAATTGTGGTAAAAGACCAAAAGGAAAGGAGCAACTATTCAATAAATAACTTCAAAACTGAAATGATTGATTTTTCACAGGGGAGAGAAATGGAGTTGAATTTCTGTTTAACACAACACAAAATTAAATTCAAGTAAATTAAAACCAAATGTAAAATGCAAAACTATAAAATTTTTAGAAAAATTTAAATTTAGAAAAAACAAAACCAACTCAGCAGGTTCTTTTCTCATATTCAAAGTTTCTAGTCAGCCCCAAATAGCTATCAAATACCAAATGTGTGGTGAAGTAGTAGAATGATGAAGTGGTATAACTATACCATTTGTAGGAATGCATATAAGGCAGTTGCCTTCTAGATATATCTTTATTCTGAGTTTTTAAATAAATAAACTGTATTTATTGTTTGCATGCCAAAATTTGCATGTTAATGATGCATATATGGTTATATTTGAAGTATTTCCTTTAACTTAGTTTTAATGTCAGATTTTAATTTAATGGCAATCAAATGAAAAGTTATGAACATGAAACATTTATAAAAGGTGTATATCATATATGATTAATTTATTATGAAAACTATCAGCATAAAACAGAAGCAGTATCCATGTAAGAACATGCTACTCAACTTTAAGTTAGCATTATAGAAATGACACAGGTTGTTTAAAAGTTATATGTAAATCAGTAGGTTACTATTGCTTTAAATAAATACACCAAATACATGCTTAATTACAATGATATTTTGGAATGCCCAAACTATATTTTGAAAAATACATATATTGAAAATTGAATACAATTTCAGATAAAATATTGAAAAACAATATTTGGACTAAATCCATATATCCTTTCCATCATATTCATATAAAAATGTGGTAGCATAGAAAGTTACCTGATATAAGAACCACAGAAAGACTTTTTGCTGACCTAGATTAATACTAATGAAGATGTATTTTTCCAAGGAGTTAAGTCCAAAAATATATTACATATTAAGAGAATCTTTTCCCCCAAAAGATCCAGTTAAAGTAATGATGAGACTTACACTTGCATAACATCTAGATAATGCCACATATATATAAAATTTTATAGACATGTAAAATTTGCCTTCACTAAGCAGGATAGAAATATCAGTCTCTAGATCACATTGAAAATTACAGAGTGAAAATATTTTCAGTCCTTACTGTGGCTCCCCTAATGGTCTTCAAGTTACATGATCTATAGGGTCCATTTCAAGTCTGAAATTCTATGGGATTTCTGTTAAAGATACATTTTCTTATTTTAGAACACATCACCTCACCTGTCATAACTACCTGAATTTTCACTGCTTAGATTCTTCAAACAAGGCAACTCTTTCAAAAAATAAGCTAATATAATGTTCAAGTTCAAATTTTAAAGTATGCCTATGTACTTTGTAAAGATTGTTGCAATTTTACTTTTCAAATATGTTCTTTTTTAATTTTTACTTATTTTAATTTAATCTTTGTTATATTTTTCCATTACCATTTGCTTCTCTTATACCCTCCTCCCCACAGTGATCACCACACTGTTGTCCATGTCCATGAGTCCTTTTTCCTTTTTGCTCAACCCCTCCACCCCCTCACATCCTCCCACCCTACCCCCCACCCCCGCCACTAGCTGTCATCTGCTCTCTACCTATGAGTTCCTCTGTTTTGCTTGTTAGTTCAGTTTGTTCATTAGATTCCTCATATGAGTGAAATCATATGGTACTTGTCTTTTTCTGACTGGCTTATTTCACTTAGCATAATGTTCTCCTCATCCATCCATACTGTTGCAAAAGGTAAAATGGAGTACTACTAGGCCATAAAAAGGAAGAAACTTTTACCCTTTGCATCAAATATCTCCTAAAAGGGAGCAATACCTTAGGAGCCATGAAACAATGTAGCTATTATAGCATGTGCAAGCTTGAATAGAAGTTTGTTCTGAAAGCAAATATATTATTATGCTTCCTTTGTAATAATAATTTTAGCACACTGCTCTATATTCATCAATATATTTGAATGAGATACACAAGCTGAGAACTGATCGTGTTTGGTTAATAAATTAACTTGAGGAACTAATTAAGACAGGGAAATGTGAAAAGCATGTAAAAGTTAAATAAGTTTATTTTTAAACTGGATACTATATATTTTTTTAATATAAAGCAACTCTTTCAGAGGAATGGCTCTCTCCAGTTTATGCATAGATTATTTGGCAGACTGGTTGAAATATCCCACTTTTGCACAGTAGAAATGCAAAACTCAATGAATTCATATTTTCAAAACTGTTAACACCTCAAATTTTGATAATTCATTCAATTTCTGTGGAAAAATATGGGCTTTATTTTTATTCCTGTTAGTTATTTCTATAGTTCAGTTTTATAAAAAGATTCTCAATTTCTAAAGCCTGCAAGAATTCCAGCAGCCAGAGCATTTTCTTAATGTCTATTTGCATTTACTGATGCTGTCACAGTGATACCTCTTATAGCTATGAATTGTCCAGAGGCTTTCTATATTCACAACCATGGGAGGATCAATCTCTTCTTTTTCTATTAACCTTTTTATTACTCATGTTCAAGAAATGTTCACCAACTTTCTATGCCCCTCTCTCAAATCCTGTGTCACCATTTTAACCTGGAGCAATAAACCTGGCTTCATTCTTCAGGAAAAAAAAATCAAAAACAAAAACTCTTGGCTACAGTAATAGTAGGAGACTAATACCCTACTTCTGCTAATGGATAAAGAAATTAAAGATAAATTCAGTGAAAAAAAAAAAAGAGTGGACTTAGACTATATATTAGGCCACAAAACAAGGCTTAATCCGATTTTAAAGATTTAAATCATACAAAGTGTCTTTTCAATTGTAATGGAATGAAATGAAATCAACATCAGATAGGACACTTAAAAAATCACATCTATAGACATTAAACAGCACACTCTTAACCAATAAGTCCAAGGGAAATTTAAAATATGTTGGGAAAAATTAAAAACACAACATACTTACATTTGTGGGATATGCACAGGTATGCTAAGTGGGAAGTTTATTAAAAAGAACACAGGTTTCAAATCAACAATGCAACTTAAGGAATTAGTAAAAGAAGAACAAACTAAATCTAAAGATAGCAAAAGGGAGGAAATAAAGATTCAAACAGATATAAACAGAGATAGGAAAACAATAGAGGACATAAAAAAGATAAACAAAATTGACAAACCTTTAGCTATATTGACCAAGGAAAAAAGAGAGAAGACAGAAATAACTAAAATCAGAAATAATGAGGGGACCTTCCTTCTGATTTTACAAAAATAAAAAAATTATAAAAGAATACCATAAACAATTATACAGCAACAGACTTGATAAAACAGATGAAATGGACAAATTCCTGGAAATATACCAAGACTAAATCATGAAGAAATAAAAAATATGAACAGACCTATAACTAGTAAGGGGATTGAATGAGTAATAAAATTGTCAACAAACAAAATCCCAAGTCCAAATGACTGCTGAGGAATTCTACCAAATATTTAAAGAAAAAATTAATACCAGTCTTTCTCAAACTCTTCCAAAAAATTGAAGAGGTAGGGACATTTCTTATTCAATGAGGCCAGCATTACCCTGATATCAAAGCCAAACAAAGAAAACTAACAAGCATTATTCCTTATGAATATTAATGCAGACATCCTCAGCAAAATATTAGCAAACCAAATTCAACAGCATATTAAAAGGGTTTACAGCAGGACCAAGTAGGATTTATTCCTGGAATGCAAGGATGGTACAATATAGAAAAATCAGTCAATATAATAATACACCACATGAACAGAATGAAGTAAAAAAATGATCATCTCAATTGATGCAAACCCCCCCATTTAATATAATTTAATACCCTTTCATGATAAAAACACTCAAGCTAGAAATAGAAGGAAATTACCTCAACATTATAAAGTATATTATTGGAAAAACCACAGCTAACATTATACTCAATGGTGAAAAACTGAATACTTTTCCTCTAGGATGAGGAACAAGGCAAGGATGCCTGCTTTCACCACTTATAGTCAACATGGTACTGGAAGTCCTAGCTGGAGCAGTTAAGCAAGAAAAAGAAATAAAAAGCATCCAAATTGGAAAGGAAGAATTAAAATTATCTGTTTGCAGATGATGTGATCTTGTATGTAGAAATCTCTAAAGACTCCATGAAAACGGTTTTAGAACTAATAAATACAATCAGCAACTAGCAGGATGCAAAGTCAATATGCCAAAATCATTGCATTTCCAAACACTAGCAATGAATAATCTGCAAACAACCTAATTCAAAAATGGGCAAAAGATTTTTATAGGCGTTCCTCCAAATACAATATGCAAATAGTCAATAAACACATGAATAGTCAATAAACACATGAAACACATGAAAAGAATAGACAATAAACACATGCTCAATCTTAAAGAAGATCACTAATCATTAGGGAAATGTAAGTCAAAACCACAATGAAATACCTTACTTAACACACTCATTAAGATGGCTATTCTTTTTTTAAAAGAATTGAAAACATGAAGTGTTAGTGAGGCTGTTGAGAAACTGGAACTGTATGTACTGCTTGTTAGAATGTAAATGTAAAATGGTGCAGCCACTATGTAGAATGGTATGCCAGTCCTCAAAAACTTAAACATAGAGTTATCATATGATTCTAGATTCTAGAATTACCATCAATATAACAATTCTCCTCTGTGTATATACTTAAAAGAATTGAAAGCAGGGATTCAAACAGATATTTTTGTATATTTATGTTCATAGCAACATTATTCACAACAACAAAAAAGTCAAAGCCACCCAGTGGATAACCAATATGTGGTATATACATATGATACAATAGAATAAATACATACAATAAAATATTTTTCAGCCTCAAAAAAGGAAGAAAATTCTGACACATGTGGTAACATGGATGAACTTTGATAACATTATCCTAAGAGAAATAAGCCAGGTATAAGAGGACAAATACTGTATGATTTTATCTATATGAGGTACCTAGCATAGACAATCTATAGAGACAGAGAGTAGAATGGTGGTTTTCAGGGTCTGGAGGGAGGAGGGGATGGAGACTTACTGATTAATCGGTACAGAGTTTCAGTTTGGGATGATGAAAAAAGTTCCTGAGATGGAGAATGGTGATGGTTGCACAACAGTGTGATTTTTCTTAACACTACTAAACTACAAACTTAAAAATAGTTATGTCTGAAAATTTTATTTTACATCGTAGGTATTTTACCACAATTTAAAAATAAAGGATGGTTAAAATGGTAAATTTTGTCATGTATATTTTATCACAATTTTTTAAAAATACAAAGACTTGAAAGAAGAACTCCAATGAGAACAGAGATAAACTCAGTGTGATGTTATAGGGATATGGGAAGTAAGGGTGAACAAATAACTTTTTAAAATTTGTATAAAAATGTAAGGATAAAAATAGAGAACATAAGGTGAAAAAAGAATGAAAAAAATTGAGAAAAACACAGTTACAACAATCCAAAGCTGACATGTTAGGTGATGTGAACCAAAACATTTCAGGGAAGAGTTGAGAAGTAGTGAGAGAATACTAAATTGTTTGTATTGTTTGAGGAAAGATACAGAAAATGATGACTTTGGATATAGAAAAATAAGAAAAATGTAGCAATAGATCTTAGTAAGTTAGAGATAACTCCTTAGAAAAATACGATTAGAACATAAATCTCAAACCAGCAGAATAAATTTTTATTTGGAAGAAGGCAGAAAAGAACAGGAAGAGGAAAAAGAAGCAGAATAATAAAGGATATATGAAATGCAGAAGTGACAAAATAGTAATTACAGTAAATGTAAATGGTACTCATATTGAATTACAAAACAAAACACTAAATGCAAAGATAAGAGGCTTTTAAAACAAAATGATAAAGGTAGAAGTTAAAAGTGTTGAAAAATACACAAAAGAAATACAAATAGCAACAATAAAAAGGGTTAGAGTACCAATCAATCTTAATATTCATCAAAAGGACAAAGAAATATATAATAAGTCAAGAAGATAAATCAGGAAGTTCAGCAAAGATGCTGAGTAAAATATCAATTTTTATAAGTCAGTAACATATCTCTGTACTAGTGATGACCATCTAAAAACAATATGAAGTAAGCTACTATACAGAGCAGTAAAAAAAGTATGTGTGCCTAGTAATAAATTTTAAAAATAATACCATATGATCTCACCTATAAGTGGAACCTAATCAACAAAACAAACAAGCAAGCAAAATACAACCAGAGACGTTGAAATAAAGAACAAACCGATAGTAACCAGAGAGGAGGGGGGAAAGGGATAATAGGGAATAATAGGGGAAGGGCCACCAAGAAACATGTATAAAGGATACATGGACAAAGCAAAAGGGATTAAGTTCAAGGGTGGGAGGTGGGGAAGGGGGAGAAAAGGGTGGGTGGTGGGGTGAAAATGGAGACAACTGTACTAGAACAACAATAAAATAAATAAAATAATAAAAATGATATGCAAAATATCTGGAGAATTTTTAAAAATCCATAAAGTTCTAAATAAATTGACAAATAGTTCACCCTCATGGATAAGATAACATTCTAAAAATATCAATTTCCCTACCAAATCATGCATAAACTCTACAGTATGCCAATCAAAATTGTAGTTAGGTGTTTTTGAGTACTTCAAACACTTAATAAGAATATATATAGAAAAATAAATATCTACAAGTAGCTAAATCAACTTTGAAAAGAAGACTAAACAGGGGGGATATTGCCCTACCAAAACTTAAGATATATGAGGTCTGTCCAGAAGATATCCAGCCATGTAATATGAAAAATAGAGACATTTATTGAAGATACAAGAAATGTCTTACCTAGGACAATGATACCTCAGTCCCCTTCAAAGTAGGCATGTTGGGACCTCACACAGTTCTCCTAATCACCATCAGCTGCCCTATCGTATTTTCCTGAATCCCATCGATAGTCTGAAATCTCTTCCCTTTCAAAGGTGATTTTAGTTTTGGGAAAAGCCAGAAGTCACAGGGTGCCAAATCTGGGCTGTAGGGGCATTGAGTCACCTGGGTGATTTGATGTTTTGCCAAAAAACTCTACATGAAACGATACATGAGTGGGTGCATCATCGTGACGAAGCTGCCAGTCACCAGTTGCCCATAGCTGTGGTTTTCTGAATCATGCAAATAGTTTCTGCAGTGGAATGTTCAAGCTTAATACAAAATTTGATGCAGATTCATCATTCTACTAGCTGAGTCATTTTGAATGAGACAGCCACACAGTAGACATGCTTACTCAGTGGCATCTACCACCATTGAATGAGCATGTTTACTGAGTCACTGTTCATGCATGCACATTCCAATCCACTCTCCTTGGCTGCCAGGTTACATCAATATCCTGCAATCTGTTCTTGTATTAACAATGGTTAGACTTTTTCCAGACATACCTCATACAACAAAGCTATAGTAATCGAAACAGTATGGTACTGTTGCAAAAACAGAAAAATGAAGAAATGGGACAGAACGGAGATCTCAGGTGGAAGCCCAAGAAAAGCACAAGCTATTTACTATGTGGTAATGGGAAAATTAGTTCACCATATTGAGAGAAACAAAACAGATCCATATCTTCTGCCATATATACATACACACTCTATCTATTGAATAGATAGAGATATATCTCAGATGGACTAAAGACCTAAATATGAATGGTAAAACTAGAAAGCTTAAGAAGAAATATAGGACAAATTTATAATCCTGGTGTTGTAGTGAAATACTTTGTAAACAAAATATAAAAAGCACAAATGAGTAGTAAAAAACTGATGATTTAATTTCATCAAAATTGTTCAGTAAGGACTACCATAGCCAAATTAAAACCTATGTGGTAATATTTAGAATATATAAGGAAACTTCTGCAAATCAACCAATAACAAAAAGTCAGGAAAACTCACTGGAAAATGCACAATGACCATGTACAGGCAAATTACATAAGTGGAAACCTAAATGGCTAAAGAATATATAAGGAATGTTCAAATTCATTAAAACTCAGATGAGAATAATTTAAACAAATCCATGAATTACAACTAGTCATCTATTAGATTAACAAGCTTTAGAAAATCAGATAAGGCCTGAGTATTGGCAAAGATGTAAGAAAACAGGAACCCATGTGCACTGCTGGTAAGTGTAAACTTGTATAGCTAATAAATTTCAGTGCCTAGTAATACTGAATATACATCTACCCTCCAAACCAGCCAGCCCTTATCTGGGTTTCTACAATCTACAAAAATGTTCACACAATCATTGAAGCACTGCTTGTGGTGACAGGCATTAAATGAAATCTTCATGTTCATCACTGGAGGAATGGATGAATAAAGGCTACATACTATGGAGTACCCTTGGGCAGCTTGAAGTCATAACAAACCACAGAGCAACATGTACAGATCCTAAAAATCCAATGATTTGTAAAAACAGAAGAAGTATTGTAGAACTAAGCCTACTAAAATATAGTAGAACTCCATATTTTACAGGATAACTTATACCTTTCAGTTATACATCAAACTAATTCAAGCAGATGCCTATGGAGAGTGCAGGGAATGGGAAAGGAAGTGGGAATGGGCAATAAGATAAAAAGGAACAAATATCTAACTTAGGTGTTTTGCTTCAACTATAATGATTGGCTAATATGAACTAAGGAATATGATTAGTTCAACTCTGTGGGCAATCAAAAATACTAATAAAATATCATCTCTGTGCCTAATGAATGTGCAGTGTAATATAGGTAAATGACAAGACATACTTAACTATGGAGTTAAAAAAATACTGAGTGAAGTAGGTGAGATACAGGTATAATTGGAGATAAGTATAGTCAAGAAAAAAGCATTCTGGAAAAGATGGCATTTTTAGCTGTCATTGAAAAATAGTTATATTTAGATGTGTAAGTAAAATAAAATGTTATTCAATAGAAAGTAAACTGAGAAATGTCAGAAAATTGAAAAGATTCATGTCAAGTGTGGAACACAGTGATTAAGTTTTGTGGAAGTATTTGGTGCACGGATGGGATTAGTAAGAGAGTTCTCAGAGGACATTGAAGGCCAGGCTGAAGAGTCCACTATCCCAAGGGCAGTAGGAACTCACTGAAGGTTTATAGCAAGAGAGTGACATTCCAAAGACAGAGGAGTCATTGCTGATATTCCCAGAGCTCCTGCTGATCTAAGCTGTCACATTTATTTGAGTAGTGGCAATGATTTTAGGGATACAACTAGGGTTCTCAGATTTCCTCATGCATCCATTTGATGGAGTAATACTGGAGCCACTGCCAAGAAACAGTGAAACTAAGTCTGGGAAAACCCCTGATGTCTAAAATAAAGCTCTATGTGTTCTTGGTTTTTTGTTGTTCTTGCAGCTTCCTTAAGTTTCTGTTCCTATTTCCACTCTAAGTCATTACAGTCCTTACTTATAGCTTTAAATTTGCAAGTCCAACATCCTTTTTTGTGCTGTAAAAACCCAGCCTTGGGCTAGGCTGACATAAGACAAGCTAGGAGATTAGCAGTAGCTGCATCAGGTCAGTGCAGTGAGGTAGATAATTGAAGAGCTGACCCAGAACTCTAGGTGCCAGGCTTGGGAAGAAGGCTGGTCTGGCCACCTTGGGATGGCATAGTAGTGATAGCAAGTGAAGGCAGATGCTCAAGATCGTAGAGAACCTATTTAAAGTAGCCAGGTTATCCTGATATGGAACCTGGTCTAAGTTTCTTTATACTTGGTTCTAAAATTTAGCAAGTAGCAGTATAGAAAAAGTTCAGTTCAGTTATCCTGCCTTCTCTTGTGACTTAGTGTGAATGTGAATGTTACTAGATTATTCTTTTCTTTTTTCCCCAGTTCCTGAATGCAGACTCTTTTGCAAAGACTGGCCCTTAAGTTTCTGATCCCAGTTATCTAATTTCCTGGAACTGACCTCTGCTATTTAGATATTTTTATCTATGTCCTTCTTGTCTGACTTTTGAAGATTTCTTGAAATTTTGCCTCTCCTAGAGGCTGAAACCCTGACTACCAAACCAGTCTGTAAAACTAAATCAGATATTATGGTGCGGCCATTGTGGAAAATGGTATGGAATTTCCTCAGAAAACTAAAAATGGAACTGCCCTTTGACCCAGCAATTCTGCTGCTGGGATTATACCCTAAGAACCCTGAAACACCAATCCAAAAGAACCTATGCACCCCAATGTTCGTAGCAGCACAATTTACAATAGCCAAGTACTGGAAGCAACCTAAGTGCCCATCAGTAAATGAATGGATCCAAAAACTATGGTACATTTACACAATGGAATTCTATGCAGCAGAGAGAAAGAAGGGGCTTATACCCTTTGCAATGGCATGGATGGAACTGGAGAGCATTATGCCAAGTGAAATAAGCCAGGTGGTGAGGGACAAATACCATATGATCTCACCTTTAACTGGAACATAATCAACAGAAGAAAAAAAGCAAACAAAATATAACCAGAGACATTGAAATTAAGAACAATGTAACAATAGCCAGAGGGGAGTGGGGAGGGGATAGTGGGGAGAGTGGTTTTCAGGAACTACTATAAAGGACACATGGACAAAACCAAGGGGGAGGGTGGAAGTGGGGGAGGGAGGTGGGTTTGGCTGGGGTGGGGAGAAAATGCAGACAACTGTAATTGAACAACAATTAAAAAAATGAATCAACCAATAAATGCACAAATAAGTGAAACAACAACAACAACAAAGAGGATTAAGTTGCTGTGACTCAAAAATTAAGTACTCTAGCCCTGGCTGGTGTGACTCAGTGGATTGAGTGCCAGCCTGTGAACCAAAGGGTCATCAGTTGGATTCCCAGTCTGGGCACATGCTTGGGTTCCAGGCAGGGTCCCCAGTAGGGGTCACTCAAGAGGCAACCACACATTGATGTTTCTCTCCCTCTCTTTCTCTTTCTCTCTCCCTTCCCCTCTGTCTAAAAGTTAATAAATAAAATCTTAAAAAAAACATTAAGTACTCTAGCAGAAAAGATGCCCAGTGATGTCCTGCTGTAACCCTGGGCTCAGTTTTCACAACAGGTTTTTATCTTGCTCTTTATCTTGCACACTTTGCTCTTAACTTATTGTACAAAAGCCCTTGACTTGGTCACATTCCTGGTAACAGGATCCCTCCAGGCAATAATGGCTCAGCCTTGCTCATCCACTTCACCTCTCTATCTCCTCTGCTGCCCTCTCATTTACTGAAGCCTTACCCTTGAACAATGGCTTCCTGGTCGTTACATGTCATACTCGATATGGTGATCAAGCCATGGAGAATTGGTAAGGAAATGCACAATGTTCCTCATTGGGGGAGGGGGAGTAAAGGGCCAAGGATGCATTGAAAGGGTGTCATCCATTGCTGAGGTCTGAGAAGCTACAAAGTGCCAGTTTGGGTCAAGGAAATATCTATTGTTCTACCTTGTTTGCATCTAAAATTGGGGCTAGAGGGAAAGAGTGGTTTAGTGAACTTCACCCTCAGGGATAAATGCAGAGGGCAAAACCTCAATTGAGTATAGTAGTCTGCAAAGCATCTATTTCAATCATCTGCCATTCTATATTCTGGAAAGGTACCCCTCCCACAATTGTGTTTATAACAGGGAAACAATACGTATTTTCAGTCCGAATTGATATTAAGGGAATGTCTCAGCAGAAGACAGATAACAGAGGTGTGCTATTCCTTCCTACACCCTTTTATTTTTTGGAAATCTTAAATCCTTACGTATGCCTACGTACATTGCTAGCCATCCAATCAGTTTCCCTATAGTTCCAATAACTTTACCAGCCTCCTTGCTTACTAGCAGTTGGAGGACTGACTATACCACATGTCCAGAGTGTACAACAAATAGGTGATAAAGAATCATTTTTGAAAGAAAATCTTCTTATTCTGCAGGACCAATCAAGCAAACTGTGGGAGTCACCAGAGAATGGGCCACGGATCATTTATGAACTTACCAGGAGCACTACAGTCTCGATGGGTCCATATCTAGATCACTGATGACTGTTTAGGAAAGGGATGAAGGATGAGGACAGGTGGGAGGCCATTTTCTACAAGGACCACAAACTGGGACCAATATCTTCTGACTGTTGTAACAAACTGTCTTTGTATTTGCTAAAATAAATATCAATATGTTTAAATAACAAGTTTCAATAACTGCTTTTTAGCAGTCCTAAAGAGATAAAACTCATTAATATAATTTAGATGAGAGAGGAAAGGTTACAAATAAAAATCTGATTCTTACATATCCATGTACCGTCGTAAATGGAACAAGGATCAGGTTTTTGATAATTATGTAAGGGTCCTTTAACCCTTCTAACTCTTGCCATGCTAGCTGCTTTGCTATCCTATTTCTTTTCAGAGATCAGGGATAATATTCTTAAAATTAAAAGAGCCTATGTGCCTAACACCAGATGCAGAAGAAAATGAGAAATTAGGGAAATTATACAGTAATACAGGGAACAAAATTTCAAGGCCTAGAATGCAACTCAGCTAGAGAGGAAAAAAGGCTGATTTCCAAGGCCTCCTTCAAAGATAAAAAGGAAAATACTAAGAGATAGACTGGGTAAAGGGTAGGTTTTATGTGACTGCAGTTCAAAGGCCCTAGTATGGGGTCAAATATCAGAGAGTAAAATTAGTTCCAAGTTCAAGTTAGGTTCTAGTATGTTATAGCTTTTAGACACAATATTCAATATAATTCTTGACACTTTTTTCACCTACAGCCTTTTCCCTATTTTTTTCTTTTTTTTAAATATATTTATTGATTATGCTATTACAGTTGTCCCATTTCCTCCCCACTCCACTCCATCCTGCCCACCCCCTCCCTCCCACATTCCCCCCCTATAGTTCATGTCCATGGGTCATACTTATAAGTTCTTTGGCTTCTACATTTCCTACACTATTTTTACCCTCCCCCTGTCTATTTTCCACCTATCATCTATGCTACTTATTCTCTGTACCTTTCCCCCCCTCCCCCTCCCACTCCCCTATTGACAACCCTCATGTGATCTCCATCTCTATGGTTCTGTTCCTGTTCTAGTTGTTTGCCTAGTTTGCTCTCTTTTTTGTTTTATGTGTGGTCGTTAATAACTGTGAGTTTGCTGTCATTTTCTCTGTTCCTATTTTTGATCTTCTTTTTCTTAGGTAACTCCCTTTAACATTTCATATAATAAGGGCTTGGTGATGATGAACTTCTTTAACTTGACCTTATCTGAAAAGCACTTTATCTTCCCTTCCATTCTAAGTGATAGCTTTGCTGGATATAGTAATCTTGGATGTAGGTCCTTGCCTTTAATCTTGGGTAATGTAATTATGATGTGCCTTGGTGTGTTCCTCCTTGGGTCCAGCTTCTTTGGGACTCTCTGAGCTTCCTGGACTTCCTGGAAGTCTATTTCTTTTGCCAGATTGGGGAAGTTCTCCTTCATTATTTGTTCAAATAAGTTTTCAATTTTTTGTTCTTCCTCTTCTCCTTCTGGCACCCCTATAATTCGGATGTTGGAATGTTTCAAGGTGTCCTGGAGGTTCCTAAGCCTCTCCTCATTTTTCCAAGTTCTTGTTTCTTCATTCTTTTCTGGTTGGATGTTTGTTTCTTCCTTCTGGTCCACACCATTGATTTGAATCCCAGTTTCCTTCTCATCACTATTGGTTCCCTGTACATTTTCCTTTGTTTCTCTTAGCATAGCCTTCATTTTTTCATCTGGTTTTCGAACAGATTCAACCAATTCTGTGAGCATCTTGATAACCAGTGTTTTGAACTGTGCATCCGATAGGTTGGCTATATCTTCCTCACTTAGTTGTATTTTTTCTGGAGCTTTGAAGTGTTCTGTCATTTGGGCCATTTTTTTTTGTTTGTTTGTTTGTCTTGGCGCGTCTGTTACTTTAAGGGGCGGAGCCTTAGGTGTTCACAGGGCGCGGGGTAAGGCTGGTAGTTGCGCTGTGACGCTGTACATGGGGGAGGGGCTGAGAGGGAGCAATGGCGCCTGCTCCACTCTCCACTGGATTTCAGCCACTCCCTCGGCTATCCACAATCAAATTGGGCCCCTCTGGTGCTGGTTCCCGAGTAGGTGGGCTTGTGCACACTCTAGGCCCCTGTGGGTCTCTCCAAGGACCTCTCCTGTGAGGCTGGGAGTCTCTCCTGCTGCTGCCCCAACCCCCACGGGCGTTTTCAATCAGAGGTTTGAGGTTTTATTTCCCCGCGCTGGAGCCCTGGGTTACGCGGTCTGCTTCGATCCCCGCCGTTCGTCCAGTTTATCTGTGCGCAAATGTGGTGCCGCAGGGTGCTACCCGCCACTCTGCCGGCCCCACTCTCCGCCACTCTGAGTCCGGCCCTCTGGGTTTATCTGTGCGAATGTGGGGCCGCAGGGTCTGCTAGTAGTCAGACTGCCTGAGCCGTTTGTCCCACACTCCGCCAGTCTCAGTCCTGCCACAGCCACTCGAGTCCTCTCCACCCCGGTGCCAGTCTCCGCCCCTCCTACCGGTCTGGATGAATGTTTATTTTCTATTTCCTTGGTGTAGGTCCCCCTTGCTGTTTGATTCTCTGTCAGTTGTTGTGCGAGGAGGCGCAGTGTGTCTACCTACGCCGCCATCTTGGTTCTCCTTCCCTATTTTTTTTCAATAAACATTTATTAAATGTCTATTCTAAAGGAGATGTAACTCTAGGTAACTTGGCCGGAAAATAATTGATTGAAAGCCATTCTTCCATATACCAATATAGCAAAGGATCCATTTGTCTAATAATCAACTTGCTGAATTTGCCAAATTTATCTCAAGTATATTTTAAGAAATATTTTTTTGAAAATATTAAATGCACATATTCATGGGAACATTTTAAGGAATATTCATCTTGTAATGGGTGATGACATAAGCAATCTAGTCTTCTTATAACCATTTTCTTCTACTGTAACCTTTTTAATAAGTATTGATTAAGGAATTTATCTTTAGGTTCTTTGTATTTGCTCTGCCTTCAGCCTAGATTATTCTTCCCATGGATCTTCTCGTGGATCTTCTCAAAGTTTATTCTGGTCTTGGTTCCAATGCCATTTTATCATATGCTTTACTGGATGCATCTATTTAAAATAGCACCCCCATCACTCATCCAGGGTAGGGGCCATGGGTCCACACACAACTTTACCAGTGTCATTCCCTCTCCTGGCTGCTCTCTAGGGAATGGAAGCCACATCTAGACCACTGGTATTGAATGTGGAAAGAAAGGAAGAGGAAGAACCAATGGGACTTATCACTACCTGATGTTATTTGTTATGTATTTTATATGTTCATTGTTCATGTCCCCTAAATCATGAGAGCAATGACCTTTTGTTATTGATGTTCCCTGTTATAGGTACAACACATAGAAGCCTGGACATAGTAGGCACTCAATAAATATCTGTTGAGCCCTGGCTGGTGTGGCTCAGTAGGTTGAAGAGTTGACCCACAGACTGAAAGGTCATGGGTTCAATTCCCAGTCAGGACACGGACCCAGGTCACAGAGCATATGAGAAGACAACCAATTGATATTTCTCTCTCACACCGATGTTTCTTTCTCTCTTCCTCTCTCCCTCCCTCTCTCTCCCTCTTTCCCTTCCTTTGTCTCTATCTAAAAGCAATTAAAAATGTCCTTAGGTGAGGATAAAAAAATATAACTCTTGAATGAATTAATTGAATGTATAAGAATAATTTATTGCCAATGGGTGAATTATTCAAGAAGGATATCAGAGAAAATTAATCTCTAGAAAATTGATACATCAACTTTTAAATAATTGATTTTCAGAACCCTGGCTTCCTCTATCAAATAATGTACCTTAAGACCTTACCAGCTCTCTCTTTAATTTTCTATTTAAATGACTAGTTTAATAGATTTTTAAAAATCTCCTTTACTGTCTTTAATCCTCTTCTATACTATATCTAATGATTCTTGGATGCAAGGTGCTGTATAGTAACTCAGACTGTACACTTTTCTGTTTTTGTAACTGAATTTATGACCTTCTGGGCCAGAAACAGGTACACTAACTATATGAGGCTTATTTTCCAGTCAAATCAGTCATGAATAAACAGTGAGTTTTCATCTTATCTTGAGAAACATTTAAAGAACTAACTTATCAATTGTAATACATTTGCAATTAGTTTAATTTGTAGTCACCCCAAAACATTAGGATGTCAGTTTTACAGATATTTATGGGTTGAGTTGATTAGCAGCTCCACAGCTCTTTACACACTCCTAACTTCATGTCATTCGTTATACATTATGGAAGTAGCATCCATATTTCCTTCACACTTAGCTGGTGCAATAAAAGTTTAATTAGTTTCATAAATTTTATTCATTTTTAGTTATTCATAAAATATGTGATTATTCTAGAAGCAGATAACCAACTGCCTAGATAGTTCTAAGACTTTAATTGTCTGTTAGTAGAGAAGAGTATATTTAATTAAAAATCACAAGACAGATAATGCTAAGGGAAAAAAAGATGGTACACTGACGGGAAAATGATATTTTTAGTGTAGTATACCCTACTCAAAATGAAAATGTTTGGATTGCTTACAAGAATGCCAAGAGGTTGAATATGAATGGCGTGATTCAGTTGGCAAATGTATGCTCCACATTTTGCTAAGAAATCATAAAGTACAGGAGAGAGGTCTCAGTTAGTGGCACTTACATTTTACAAAATCAGAAAGACTTTAGTTTATTGGGTAAGGCCAAGTCTTATATGTACATTCAATGGTAAAAAAAAAGCCAACATAAGAAGCTGTAACTCAGGTCAAATATTAAAGATGGATCTGAAGGACTAAACTTAAAATTCACAAGACATGCACAGAAGAAATGAATAAAGTAAATGACACTATGAAGAAGTCATCAAACACATTTGGAATGTAGAACATTATAAAAAACAACTGGCCTGGGAACTTTAAAAGTTTAGTGCCAAGAAAAGAAAATGTGTGTTGACTGTTGGGGAGAGCTTGGGCGAACACTGTTCTAAATTGAAAGGGACTAAAGAGACACCAAAAAACAGCTATATAATATATTCCATAGAATAGATTTGGGGAAAGTGAAGAAATTTTTATATGGTTTGGGTATTAGATAGTATTATAGAGTTATGATTTTCTTGGGGGTATTAGTGATACTGATATTATGTAGTAGAATGCCCTGTGTTTAGGAAGATACAGCTGAAATATTTAGGAAAGAGTTCTATGAAGTCTGCAACTTATTTTGAAATGGACCAGCAGACATACACACACAAGCATATAGGACAAAGTGTTAATAGTTGCTGAATCTAGATAGTAGATATAGGAGTGATATGAATGCTCATTGTATTTTTCCTTCAAATTTTTTCTATGTCTGAAAATGTTCACAATAAAAAGTTGGGAAAAATTCTTTAAGCATTTGTAACAAAAGACAAGTCCTTTTAGGTTTTTAAGAAAGGATCTAAAGGAATTTTCTTTATTGAAGATACAGAGCTAAGCTCAAGAAAGAACTAGCAGGCACTCATTATCAAGAATACCATTAGCCTATTACTAAACAAAATGTTTAAAAAATAATGGTAATCATTGTTAAAATGTAGGCAGTTGGCTTTACAATATCAATAATCTGTTTTTCTATATTATGTATGCTTTCAGGATAAATAAGGATGCTAATGGCTTAAAACACTACACAAGTTTAAGCTCATGGAAATCAGTATATTTTTATTTATTTTCAATACGATCAGCATCCAACCTTCACATAAATTTTAGATAGAGAAATCAGATGAAATTCTGACTGAGTATAAAATCTAACAATCTTTGTAAGCAGGATGACTGAATCAATATTTTACAATTTAGCTGACATAGCACATTAATGAGTTGAATTTACCTGAGGAAGTGTGGATTTTACTGAAATTGTGTCTTGGCATCTCTGTAATACTGCATCAGGTCAAAATGCTTCCCAGAGGATGCTACTTCTTTTACAGCCCAAGCAAGAGAAACAAACTTAGTAGCAAATTGGTGGACCTGTTAAATAAAAAAGTGAAACACTGAGCTCAAGAAATGTCTGTTAATGTTGTGTAATGGTGATAACTTCTTCCTTAAAACCTGGCTTTGACATTTATTGATACAATAGTAAGCAACATGATCAGGAATAAGTTACTTATTTAATTCAGGTGTTCTGAGAACATATAATGGTAATTATACAATTTAAAATAAGGTCTATGCATCAACAATGTCATGCTCTGTGACCTAAATTAGCACTGAAAATTTAAACAATTGATGTTAAATATTTTTAATTATCATTGCCTTCACTCTCCAATTAATACTCACGCTTTTTTTCTATTTAGTCTTTTGTTCTACTACCCTATATACATTTCTCTTCCTTTTGCTTTTTCCCTTTGCTTTAAATACATGTTGTAAAAATCTGTTAGGATATCTTGTGGCTTCCAACAAGCCCTGGAAGCATCAACAAGTACTTAGTCATTGTCTCCCCATCATATTCGTTAACCCAGTTCATCAGTGAAGCTTCCTCTTATACTATAAAGCTCCCATATTATCAACCTGTTCTCAAGTGCTTAATGATCCAGGTCTGCTTTGAAACCTACTATGAATAATAATCAAGGTTCTCCAGGGCATTTAGGAAGAGAGGATCTGGATCTTCTGGCAACCTAATATTAAACACTAGCTTTCTAATTACCTTCAGTTTTATGTAGATTTCCACCTTGCATTCAAAAGCCCATCTTTCAGTCAGCCGCATTCAGAGACCTTATGCTGATGATAGCTTCTCAGGAGGAATGTTCTTAATTTTCTGAAAATCTGAAACACTAGAAAAAAATCATACTCTTGGATGCCAAGTAAAGAACTCTTTTTAAAATATCCCTGCAGCAACAGAAAGTTATTGTCTTCTGCTATTTTGAGAGGTAGAATTTGGTAGCAGTAAGCACTTTGCATTAATATAACATTTTAATCTCTTGAAAAGAAAGTTTCCCATTATAGAACTGGTTTGTTGTTATGATTGAGGTAAAGGCCACCTGAAGGGAAACTTCTACACAGGAACTTATTTCTTCTACTGGAAGATGTCAAAAGAAAAGCTGGTTAGTCATAGTGAGATTGCTTAACACCAGTAACTGAGTCATACAGAGAACATTTTAAATGGACTTTTAGAAGTTGAAAAATTTGCTTCTCTTGATTAGTAGTGCAGGGAGGGGAGAAATAGGCATTGAATTACTAACCGGTAAATACTCTTTCCCGTAGACTCAGGACTGTTGAAGAAGCCCAGGAATGAATAAATCAGGGAGAAAAAAATAGTGCCAGTATGAAAGTGAACAGTTTATTTTCTTCTTGTTTCTATGAAGTATGTCTTTTGTTTGCAGATCCTCACCACTGCAACAATCCAGAGAATAGAAGGAAGCTATGCCAAGGATTAAAGCAAAACTTGAAGAATTTCCTCAAGTATCTAGTTATAAATTCTCCATCTTGATTTGCTAGATGTTTAGACCCACAATTTGCAAAACTGTGAAGTGAGGACAGTGTAACAACCTTCCCTCCTTCTTTGTTTGTGGTTGCTCTTGCAGTCCCCCTCACTTCCTAACCGGTGTCCCTTCTGGTCATGTCTTCTCTGTGTACCTCTAGGATCTTCTCTGATCCCTTTCCGAGAGCATCTCTGCTCTCTTCAAGAATGAACTAAATGATTGGCTTGATAATCTGCCTAGTTGTGGATTGGAAACCCTCCATTTGTATTTTATGGCAGAGTTGCTATGGCCTACTGGAATTTTGGTTTTAAAACAAATGAAAGACATTAAAGCATATCCTTCAAGTGAATTCTATTTTGTGATATTGTTGCTGACTTTCATTATAAAATTAGAGCTACATTTTTCTGGAAGTAATTATAGTGTTTGGATAAGGATCTTAATGTAGCCATATTTAAAATCATATATTTAAATGAATTATAGGTAGAAATATGAATGATATTAATATCAAAAATATTAATTTCTAAAACATTAAGAAGATACTATACAGTAATAACTGAAAATAAGTTGTCCGAAGCACAATTTTTGTAAAGTACCTGAAGTTCGGTACTTTTCACACATTGTTCACGTGGTTCTGACAATTCTACATGTTTACATTAAAACTTTATAGCACTTCAGTTCAACTTACTCCCATCTTGAAACAACATTAAACTTTTAGGCTTATTTTGTATGTAAAAGCATGTGCCTTTTTGGGACACTGAGATTTTTTCATGCTTTGTAACTTGGAGCCCTATTACCCCAGACCTGGCCAGCATCCTGCTCCCATTATAGATGGAAGTGAGAGGTTGGGTTTGACTTCTTCATGAGGCATCTGGCTGCCCAGATAAAAGCCCTATCCTCGTTGAGGATATATCTCATCCTCCACCATGCCACCTCAGAAGAAGAAGGCATATTTTTTTTTCTAAACAAGAGACATCTGGAGTTGTCAGAATTACATTCTGACCTAAACCTGAGGCTGCCTTTTTCATTTTTATGAGTAGACAAAAAATATTACCTCTCTCCCGTTGCCTCCTGATGCCCTCTCAGGACCCCAACGTAAGATGATGACCACCATGTGTTATCACAAAGTGTCCTAAATTCAGGGTGGCCATTTCTATTGTAACCTAATTCCAAGGACATATCATCATCTGACCAAAAATAGGCCATAGTGATAATGATGACTGACTGTCTGCTCTGCAGAAACTCTGTATTCTCATATTCTTGCCAGAGGTATGTGCCAGTTATTAGAAGGCACTCATTTTCCACTCCTGAGGTTTCTAGGTAGAGGATATCCATTGGTGTGGCACAGTGCCTCCTTACTCTCTCTCCTTGTCTGGGAGGTAGTGACTTCTCTGAGTGGGGAGTATGGGATAATGAACTGAGCACTTACAGCTTAGCTCCTCCCTCCTTTATTGTTGGGGTCTACTTCCTTGCAGAAGGCATGTGCTTTAGGCTGTTCTTGATCATGAGGTAAATGATAAGGGCTTGGTCATTACAAGGGAGCAGGGGCCTGGGGTTTCCCAGCCCTGCCTTTAAGGGATGAATAACCCTTTCTAATCCTGAGGTTTAGTAGTATAAATTCCATTCTTCTCATGTTTGCTCTATAATGAGGCTGACATTTTGTTCTTCATCTGTCTGTTTCCACAAGGTAGCCTCTGTTTTTCTCCTTCCACCTCAGTGATGAAGTCTTAGTCCCGGCAAATATTAAACACAGCTGTGTTACCCTCGTGGCCATGACTCTTTAACTAAAGGTGCTGTTCCTGCTGTTGCTGTTGGGATTGAAGCTGTTAATGTCTAAAGATGAGGACAGTGCTGTGTGTATGAAGGACCCTCTTCATTTTTTTTTTTTTTTTTTTTTTTTTATTTTATTTTTTTTTTATTGTTATGCAATTACAGTTGTATGCCTTTTCTCCCCATCCCTCTACCCCACCCCAGGTGAACCCACCTCCCTCCCCCCTCTCCACCCTCCCCCTTGGTTTTGTCCATGTGTCCTTTATAGTAGTTCCTGTAATACCCTCTTCCCACTATCCCCGCCCCCACCCCCCACCCCCGCCCTGGCTATTGTTAGATTGTTCTTAACTTCAATGTCTCTGGTTATATTTTGTTTGCTTTTTTCTTCTATTGCTTATGTTCCAGTTAAAGGTGAGATCATATGGTACTTGTCCCTCACTTCCTGGCTTATTTCACTTAGCATAATGCTCTCCAGTTTCATCCATGCTGTTGCAAAGGGTATAAGCTCCTTCTTTCTCTCTGCTGCGTAGAATTCCATTGTGTAAATATACCATAGTTTTTGGATCCACTCGTTTGCTGATGGGCACTTCGGTTGCTTCCAGTACTTGGCTATTGTAAATTGTGCTGCTATGAACATTGGGGTGCACAGATTCTTTTGGATTGGTGTTTCAGTGTTCTTAGGGTATAATCCCAGCAGCGGAATTACTGGGTCAAAGGGCAGTTCCATTTTTAGTTTTCTGAGGAAATTCCATATTGTTTTCCACAGTGGCCTCACCAGTCTGCATTCCCACCAACAGTGCACAAGGGTTCCCTTTTCTCCGCATCCTCTCCAACATTTGTTTGTGGATTTGTTTATGTTGGCCATTCTGACTGGTGTGAGATGATACCTCATTGTGGTTTTAAGGACCCTCTTCATTGCTGCTAGTGGTGTTACCTCCTCTCATCACAAAAGCCGCCAGCATTTTGGGCTCTCAGTATTCCATAGGATTCAATTTATGACCCCCATATATCCTTCTTCTTGAAACCGTAGCATGAGAACATGGGGAAAAGACTGAAGGACAGCCTGAGGGAAATACTCCATGTTGTCCAGTGCACAAATCTTCAGTGTGCAGCTCAATTAATTTTGTATATGAGTACATTTGTGCAATGTGGACAAAAGAAATTCCAAACCTAAGGAAAGGTTTAAACAGTATATTTGAGCCGAGGCTGAGAACCAGACCTGGAAGTAAAATCTCAAAGGATTGAGATAATGCTCTGGGGAGTAGCTGTTTTACAGATCATTTTATACATTAGAATTGAAGGAGAAGAGGTAAGGAAGGTTACATGAAATCCATTTGTGGCACATTAAGGAGTTAAGAGAAGGCAAAGTGGGAAAATTTCTAGGATTGGATAAAATGCAAAATGGAGAGATAAATATTTCTCTTACATTGATGGGTGCATGACAGTTAACATTTAACATACACAGTTTACAGAAGTATGTGGGTGAAAGATAACAATGAGGAATGTTGGGGTTGCCTCACCCTGAATCTCTGGAGGCCTAGGGAAGAGATCATTTTGACATTTGAAGTATGTTATCCTAGATTCACAAAAACAATGGACAAGGCTTGCTCAAGGTAAAGATTAATGTATTATTATAGGCCTAAGATGTGACTTCCCATCATAACCTGCTTAGTTAGGAATTTTTATGATCAGAACATCCCATATGGTTAATTTCAGTATAGAGCTTGTCAGGCCTGCCAGGTAGCTCCCTAAGCTTGACAGAATCTATCAAGTAGCCCCCTTGTTGTCCACAGTAATGACCACCAAGATCAAAATGATTTTCATCACTCCACAAGATTCTCTTATGCTTCCTCCTAGCTCAAATCTCCTCTTGCCCAAAGGTAATTATGATCCTGACTTCTTTCTTTTTTCTTTTAAGATTTTATTTATTTTATTTTTTAGAGAGGTGAAGGGAAGGAGAAAGAGAGGGAGAGAAACATCAATGTGTGCTTGCCTCTAGCATGCCCCCTACTGAAGACCTGGCCTGCAATGCAGGCTTGTGCCCTAATTGGGAATCAAACAGGAGACCCTTTGGTTTGCAGGCTGGTGTTCAATCCACTGAGCCACACCAACCAGGGCTGACCCTTATTTCTATCACTATAGATTAGTTTTGCCTGTTCTTAAAGTTGATAAAGATAGAATAATATATATTCTCTTATCTTTTTTTATTTTCGAGACTATTACAGATGTTCCCCATTTTACTGCATTTTTCCTCTCCATCAAGTCCCCATCCCCCACCCTTCACCACATCGTTGTTTGTGTCCATGGGCTTTGCATATATGCATATATCTTCTTTGGCTAATCTCTTCCAGTCCTCCCTATGATCCCCACCCCCTCTGAAATGTATCAGTCTGTTCCATGTGTCCATGCCTCTGGTTTTATTTTGTCAGTTTATTAGATTCCTCATATGAGTAAGATCATATGGTATTTGTCTTTCTCAGACTGGCTTATTTCATTTGCATAATATTCTCCAGGTCTACCCATGCTGACACAAAGGGTAAGGTTTCCTTCCTTTTCCCAGCCATGTAGTATTCCATTGTGTAAATGTACCACAGGTTTTTTTATCCACTTGTCTACTGTTAAGACTTATTTTGTGTCCTAATGTGTGGTCTATTTTTGAGAACGTCCCATGTGCATTTGAGAAGAATGTAAATATATTCTGCTGCTTTGGGATGGATTATTCTGTAAATATCAATTAAATCCATCTGATCTAGTGTGTTGTTTAAGGTTGCTGTTTCCTTGTTGGTTTTTTTGTCTGTATAATCTATCCATTGATTACAATGGTGTGTTACAATCCTTTACTATGACTGTATTGCTGTCTATATCTCCCTTAAAGTCCACCAAGATTTTCTTTATGTATTTAGGTGCTCCCATACTGGGTGCATATATGTTTACAAGGGTTATACCCTCTTATTGGATTAATTTCTTTAGTATTATATAGTGGTCTTCTTTGTTTCTTGTTATGGTTTTTGTTTTGAAGTCTATTTTTGTCAGATACAACTATTGCTACCCTAGTTTCTTTTTCATGTTCATTTGCATGAAATTTTTCTTTCTATCCTTTTACTTTCAACCAGTGTGAATCTTTTGTTCTAAGGTGGGCTCCTTGTAGACAGCCTATATATGGGTCATGTTTTCTTATCCATTCAGAAGACATAGGGTAGCTATGTTTTTTGATTGGTGCATTTAATCCATTTACATTTAAGATTATTATTAATAGGTACATATTTATTGCCATTTTTCTTTATGTTTATGTTCTTCTCTCTCTCTGTTTCTTCTTCTTCTTCTTAAGGCAGATCATTTAACATTTCTTGCAATACTGGTTTGGTGGTAATGCACTCCTTTAGTTTTTCTTTTGTTTTCTTTTTTTCTTTTTTGATTTGGGGAGCCCTTTATTTTGCCTTCAATTTTAAATTATAGTCTTGAAGGGTAGAGTAGTCTTGGTTGCAGGTCATTGCTTTTCATTACCTTGAATATGTCATGCCAATCCCTTCTGGCCTGAAGTGTTTCTTTTGAGAAATTAGCTGACAGTCTTCCGAGACCTGCCTTGTAAGTAACTAACTGTCTCTCCCTCTGCCTTTCAGATTCTCTCTCTGTCTTTAAAATTTGACATTTTAATTATGATGTGTCTTGGTGTGAGTCTCTTTGGGACTCTACTTCCAGAACATCTATGACTTTTTCATTCACGGGATTAGGGAAGTTTTCTGCCATTATTTCTTCAAACAGTTTCTCTATCCTTAGCTTACTTTCTTCTCCTTCTGAAACCCCTACAATGTGGATGTTGTTATATTTCATGTTGCCCAAAGTTCCCTTAAACTATCCTCACTCTTTTTAAGTCTTTTTTTCCTGCTCTAAGTGCTTTTTCTACCTTGTCTTCTAAATCAGTGATATGATTATCTGCTTTACCAGCCCACTTTTTGTTCCTTCTAGTGTGTTCTTGAAGTCAGATATGCTATTCTTCATTTCCAACTGGTCCTTTTCCATGGTTTCTATGTCCTTTTTCATGCTACTGTAGTTCTCACTAAGTTCTTTGAGCATCCTTATAACCATTAATTAGAATTGTATATATGATAAATTGCTTACCTAATGATAAATTAAAAGAGCTTTAATTTAGCCCTTTGTCTGGAGATTCCTCCTTTTCTTTCATTTGGGGCTTTTTTCTTTGTCTCCTCATTTTGGCTGTCTCTTTGTGCTTGCTTCTATGTATTAGCTAGATCTGATATGACTCCCAGTCTTTGTGGGGTGGCTTTATGTAGCAGGTGTCCTTGGGACCCAGGGTGTAGCAGGTGTCCTTTGGGACCCAGGATGTGGTCTCCTTGACCTCCTGAGCTGGGTGCTCTAGGAATATCTCCTGTTTGGTTTTGTGGGCCCTCCTATTGTAATTGAGTCTTGATTGCTCTTGGCTTGTTCATGGGTGGGATCAACTCTTAGGTTGGCTGACTGTGAGATCACTGCACGAACTCTGCTGTGTGGGTGCTGATCCAAAAAAGAAAAATAGAAAGACAAGGAAAAAGAAAGAAAGAAAAAATATGGATAATAAGAAATAATGGTACATATATAAAATAAAAATTTTTTTAAATTTAAAGAAATAAAAAAATAAAATTAAAGAAGGGAAAGAAGATTAAGAATAGCAGAAAGGAAAACCAAAAGCAAATAATAAAAGAGAAAGGAAATAAGAATAAGTAAAGAAAAAAGAAAATGACCCTGGCTGGTGTAGCCCAGTTTGTTGAGCATCATCCCGCAAAGGAAAAAGTCTCTCGTTCTATTCCTGGTTGGGGCACATGCCTAGGTTTTGGGTTTGGTCCCTGGTCAGAGTGTGTAGGAGAGGCAACCTTCGATGGTTCTCTCTTACATTGACGTTTCTACCCTCTCTTTCTCCCTCTTTTATTCTCTCTAAAAATAAATAAATAAAATCTTAAGAAAAGAAAAAGAAAGAAGAAAATTAAAAAATATATAGAAAAGAAAGAAGCAAGAAATTAAAAAAAGAGAAAATAGAAATTCTCCTCTGCAGAGTTTGGTGCCTTCTGTGATCTCCCTTTGGATGTACTGTTTTTGAAGTTTGTTGGATTCTGCTCCATTGTTGCCTGGTGCTGGCCTTTTGTCGTGTTGGTTCTTGGCCCCTAGGGAAGAACTCTGGCTCTGGCCAATGTTACACTTACTGTCCATACCTTGCCCTTGACAACCTGCTTGAAAGTACAAGCAATCCACAGTTTGTGGCTGCCTCTGCTGGACCTGGCTGTGCCTGGGAAGGACCAAACTGCTCTCCAAAGCTGGCTTTATCAGCAGTGGTCCTGGGAATGGCCCAGCAAACATTCCAAGGCACCCCGGGTTCTGCCCCT
Source organism: Desmodus rotundus (assembly GCF_022682495.2). Taxonomy (NCBI): domain Eukaryota; kingdom Metazoa; phylum Chordata; class Mammalia; order Chiroptera; family Phyllostomidae; genus Desmodus; species Desmodus rotundus. The sequence continues at coordinate 78,970,894 of NC_071387.1, forward strand.
GTCTGCCTCTGCAAGCCTGCCAGCTGCCTGCTGCTCTGAATCACTGAGAAAATCTCTGGCAGAATCAAGAGGGTGGAGCTAATGAGTCTGCATTGAGGGGGTAGTACCATTCAGGCTTAAGGGAAGGTGGTGGATGTGGCCCCTACCTCAGAGCCACAGAACCTGTTCTGGATTTTGCCCTGACTTTGGTGGGGTGGAGCTTCAGGTATGTTCAGGTGTATGGGGCCTCCAGAGCCCACAGGTTGGGTCTGTCTGACAGTGGAGGGTATTTCTATCAGATCTCCCATGAAAGGGGTAGTGAGAGTCAGGTTCAAGGGAAGGTGGGGAGAATAACCCCTCCCCACAGGTGGTCACTAATTTCACCTGTCTGCTTAGACTGCTAGGTCTGGCCCCAGCCTATGCTGCTGGTTTCACCTGTCAGGCATGAGAAATTCCTAAGGGAGGGTGCCTTCCTCCAGCCTGATGCCATGGAAAGGGGATTGCTCCACCCAGAAAAGATGTCTACTACCAGTGTCTCTGATGGACTCAGTACAGGGATCCTGACGACTGTCCTCCCATATCTTTCCCCAGAGCAACATACCCCCAACTCTCCTTAGGACATTCCAGTCTGCACTGCCCTCCCTCTGCCAGAGCCCAGAATGAGTGGCTGCAAATGCAATTTTGCACTTTGTCCCTTTAAGAGGGTTGCTGTGCTTCCAGCAGATCCCGTCCTGGGGTTTAGGCCTTGCACCTCTCAGGGAGACTCTCCCAGGGCTGAAATATCCCTTTAGCACTTTAACTGCCACCTGCAGGAGTGGGCCCAGCCCCTTTCACTTCTCCACCCTTCTTTTATAGCTCCTTGGTTATAAATCTCTTCAGCCAGTCTACAATTGATCATTCAGGATAACTTTTCCCCAATTTAGTTGAATTTCCAGTTTGGTTGTGGGGGGAGGTGGACACAACATCTACCTATTCCACCACCATCTTGAAAAACCTCTCTGTCTTTTATAGGAGACTCATCTATGTTGTCACATCAGCTGTAGTTTGTTCTGGCCATGTAATAGTCCATTATACAGACATTTCCATTATGCTGCTTTGATTGGTACCAAATATGTTGCATATACACTTTTTTTTTGTTTTAATAGACATTCTTTTCTTTTAAAGATTTTATTTATTTATTTTTAGACAGAGGAGAAGGGAGGGAGAAAGAGAGGGAGAGAAACATCAGTGTGTGGTTGCCTCTTGCACACCCCCTACTGGGGACCTGGTCCACAACCCAGGCATGTGCCCTGACTGGGAATAGAACAGGCGACACTTTGGTTTGCAGGCTGGTGCTCAACCCACTGAGTCACACCAGCCAGGGCTTTTTGTATATTTTGGATTACAGTCTTTTATCAGATGGGTCTTTTGCAAATACTTTCTCACAGTCTGTGGCTTGTTTCCTCATTCTTTTGAGAGTGTCTTTTGTAGGACAGACATTTTTAATTTTAGTGAAGTCCAGGTTATCAATTCTTTTTTTAAGTATATTTTATTGACTCTGCTATTACAGTTGTCCTATTTGTTTCTCCTGTTTATCCCACTCCACCCTGCACCAACCCTCCCACCAGCAATCTCCCCCTTAGTTCATGTCCAAGGGTAGTACATGTAAGTTTTTTAGCTTCTCCATTTCCTATACTATTCTTAATTTCCCTTTGTCTATTTTGTACCTACCATTTATGCTTCTTATTCCCTGTACCTTTCCCCCCATTCTCCCCCTCCCCTTCTCACTGATAACCCTCCATGTGATCTTCATTTCTGTGATTCTGTTCCTGTTCTAGTTGTTTGTTTACTTTGTCTTTTGTTTTCGTTTTTTAGGTTCAGTTGTTGATAGCTATGAGTTTGTTGTCATTTTACTATTCATAGTTTTGATCTTCTTTTTCTTAGATAAACACCTTTAACATTTCATATAATAAGGGCTTGGTGGTGATAAACTCCTTTAACTTGACCTTATCTAAGAAGCACTTTATCTGCCCTTCCATTCTAAATGATAGCTTTGCTGGATAGAGTAATCTTGGATGTAGGTCCTTGCCTTTCATAATTTCAAATACTTCTTTCCAGTCCCTTTTTGCCTGCAAGGTTTCTTTTGAGAAATCAGCTGATAGCCTTATGGGAAGTCACTTGTAGGTAACTCTCTCCTTTCCTCTTGCTGCTTTTAAGATTCTCCCCTTATCTTTAATCTTGGGTAATTTAATTATAATGTGTCTTGCTCTGTTCCTCTGTGGATCTAACTTCTTTGGGGCTATCTGAGCTTCCTGGACTTCCTGGAATTCTATTTCCTGCAACAGATTGAGGAAGTTCTCCATTATTTCTTCAAATAAGTTTTCAATTTCTTGCTCTTCCTCTTCTCCTTCTGGCACCCCTATAATTCAGATATTGGAACATTTAAACTTGTCCTAGAGGTTCCTAAGACTCTACTTATTTTTTTTGAATTCTTGTTTCTTCATTCTATTCTGGTTGAATGTTTATTTCTTCCTTCTGTTCAAAATTGTTGATTTGATTCTCAGTTTGCTTCCCTTCACTGTTGGTTCCCTGTATATTTTTCTTTATTTCACTTTGCATTGCCTTCACTTCTTCCTCTATTTTGCATCTGTACTCAGTCCTTTCTGTGAGCATCCTGACTACCAGTGTTTTGAACTCTGCATCTGATAGGTTGGCTATCTCCTCATTGCTTAGGGTTTTTTTCTGGCGTTTTAATCTGTTCTTTCATTTGGGCCATATTTCTTTGTATCTGTGCACCTGTTACATTGTAAAGGGTGGGACCTTTGGTATTCGATGTGAGGGGCAAGCCACTTGGCTGCATTATGGCTCTGTCTGTGGGGGAAGGGTCAGAGAGGGATCAGTGTCTCTTGCTTGGCTCTCGCCCTGCTTCCAGTCACTTCCCCCACTACTAACAAGCGAATTGGGCCCTTGTGGTGCTTATTCTCAGTTGGTGGGCTTGTGTGCATTCTAGGACCCCATTGATCTCTCCAGCAAACTTTCCTGTGAGGCTGGGAGTTTCTCCTGCCAACACAACCCCCACCAGTTTTTACTGGTTTTGAGGTTTTGAGGTTTCAGTTTCCTGTACTGGAACCCTGGGTTGTGTTGTCTGTCTTGCTCCCCAGTTGTTCCTCCCAGCTTATCTGCACAGGAATGTGGCATTGCCTGGTCAGCCAGCTGCCACCTCATCCACCCTCATTTGTCACCTTGCCACTCATCTCTCCTCCCGGCTGCCTGTCTCCATCCCTCCTACCAGTCTGGATGAATGTTTCTTCTCTAACTCCTTGGTTGTCAGATTTCCATATGGTTCATTTTACTGGCTGTTCTGGTTGGTGTTGTTTTTAAGTTTGTTGTTGTCCCTCTTTTGGTTGCAAGGAAGCAGAGTGTATCTACCTATGCCTCCATCCTGGCTAGAAGTTGCAATCTTTTTTTTTTTTTTAATGGATTTTGCCTTTGGTTTTGTATCAAAAAAGTCATCACCATACCCATGGTCATGTAGATTTTCTCCTATGCTAATTTCTAGAAATTTTACAGTTTCACATTTTAAATTTAGTTCTAGGATTTATTTTTATTGCATTGGCCAAAAAGTCCATTTGGTTTTTTCCATAAAATAAAAGACACATTTTTCATTTTCTCTGATAACTTTATTGATTTGGATATTTTGAGTATGTCAGCTATCTCCTGCATGGTATAATGTTGATTGTTCTCAATTTCTTGATTTGTTCACTATCAACTTCAACTGGTCTACCAAACCATGAAGCACCATTCAGTGAGAAATCCCCAGCACGAAACTTCTCAAACCACTTTTGACACATTTGATCAGTCACAGCATCTTCTCCATACACTGCACAAAGTTTTTTTGTGTGTTTTAGTTGTATTTTTACCTTTCTTGAAATAATAATGCATAATATGCTGAAAACATTGCTTATTTTCTTTCATCTTCAATATTAAAATGGCTACACAAGAATTCACCAATTTTGATGTTTTTTTTACATGCACACTGATATGACAGCTGTCATAATACAACTAACAAAATTGTTTCAAATGAAGTTAAAAACAACTAAGCACTACTAGAACCATCTTACAGATAAAACCAAACAAATTGTTTGGCCAATCCAATATTTTATTTTTGTAAAGGGTGTAAGTTCTATGTCTAGATACATTGTTTTGCAGGTGGATATCTAGTTGTTCTACCACCATTTGTTGAAAATACTATTTTTTCTCCATTGTATTGCTTTTGCTCCACTGTCAAATATTAGTTAAATATATTTGTGTGGTAGTGTTTTGGGGGTTCTATTCTGTTTCATTGGTCTATTTGTCTACTTCCCAATATTCAACTTGATTACTATAGATCACTATGTTCTTCTCTGTCAGTATTGTGTTGGCCATCCTGTGGTTTTGCTTCTCATAAAAAATTTAGAGTAACTTTGTTGATATCCAAAAAATAATTTGCTAGAATTTTGATAGGGATTGCTTTAAATCTGTAGATCTAGTTGTGAAGAACTTGATGATATTGAACCTTCCTATCTATGAACATGGATGATATCTCTATTTATTTAGTTCTTCTTTGATTTCTTTCATAGAGTTTAGTAGTGCTTGTATAGATCTTGTAAATATAAGATGTATACTTAAATATTTTATTTTGAGGGTGCTAATGTGAATGGTATCAAGTTTTTAATTTCAAATTGAACTTGTTTATTGCTGGTTTATAAAAAAGTGATTGACTTTTGTATATTCACCTTGTTTTCTAAAACCTTGCTATAATTACTAATTTATTCCAGGAGTATTTGTTTTATTCTTTCGGATATTCTACATAGACAATTGTGTCATTTGCCAATAAAGACAGTATTTATTTCTTCTTTTTCAATCTGTATACTTTATATTTTCTCTTGTTTTCTTACAGCATTAGCTGGAACTTCCAGTACAATGCTGACAGGAAGTGGTGGGAGGGGATATCTTTGCCTTGATTCTGATCTGAGAAGGAGTTTCTAGTATTTAGCCATTAAGTATAATGTGTTGTATTTTCTTGGTAGATATTCTTTATCAAGTTGGGGAAGTTCCCTTCTATTCCTAGTTTTCTGAGAGTCTTAATCATTAACTGGTGTGTTAGATTTTGTCTAATGCTTTGTCTGCATCTAATGATGTTATCATGTGATTTTTCTTTTTATCCTGATTATGTGATGGATTGCATTAATTGCTTTTGAATGTTGAAACAGCCTTGGATGTCTGGGATAAATACACTTAATTGTGGCGCATAATTCTTTTTATATATTGCTGTGTTCATTTTGCAAATATTTTGTTGAGGATGTTTGCATCTATGTTCATGGCGGGTATGTGGTCTTTTGGTTTTTTTCTTGTAATGTCTTTGTTTTGATGTTAGTGTAGAATAAGTTAGGAAGTATCTCTGCTCCTACATTCTGGAAAAGATTATAGAGAATTGGTATCATTTCTTTCATGTTATTTAGTACAATTCACCAGTGAACTTGGCTGGGCATGGTAATTTCTGTTTGGGAAGGTTATTAATTTTTAATTCAATTTTTAAAGTATATACAGGACTATTCAGATAGTCTATTTCTTCTTGTGTCCATTTTAACTGATTGTCTCTTTCAAAGGAATTGGATCTTTTCACCTAGATTATCAAATTTGTGGACATGGGGTTGCTCATAGTATTTCTTTATTATTTTTAAACTTCTGTGGGATCAGCAGTTATGTCTTCTCTGTCATTTCTGACATTAGTAATTTATATTTGCTCCTTTTTTCCTTAGCCCAAGAAGATGCTTATGAATTTCATTGATCTTTTTGAAGAACCAGGTTTTGCTTTCATTGAGTTGATTTTTGTATATTGATTTCCTGTTTAAATTTTATTAATTTCTGCTTTAATTTTTATTATTTCATTTCTTCTCCTTATTTTCAATATAACTTACTGTTTTTCCTAGTTTCCTAAGGTGAAAGTTTATATTATTGATTTCAGATCTTTCTTCTTTTCTAATATATGCATTCAATACTGTTAATTTTCCTTATGTTTTCTTTTGCTGAAACTCACAAATTTTGATGTTGTATTTCGTTTTCATTTAGTTGAAATTATTTTTAAATTTCTCTTGAGATTTATTCTTTGACAACTGATTTATTTAGAAGTGTGTTGTTTAATCTCCAAGTATTTTGGGCTTTCCAACTATCTTTCTATTGATTTCTAGTTTAATTTTCTTGTGGTGTGAGAGCAGGCATTATAAAATTTCTCTTCTTTGCCACTTGTTCAGGTGTGTTTTATGTTCCATTGTGTGGTCTGTCCTGTTGAATATTCCATGTGAGCTTAAGAATAAGTGTTATGCTGTTGTTGAATAAAATAGTCTGTAGATATTAATTGTATACATTCGATTATGGTTCTGTTGAGTTCAACTATGTATTTGTTGATTTTCTGCCTGATAGATCTGTACATTTCTGATAAAAAGGTGTTAAAGTCTTCAGCTGTAATAATGGATTCATCTATGTCTCCCTGAATTTCTATTAATTTTTGCCTCATGTATTTAGAAACTTTTTTGTTAGGTACATACATGTTAAATATCATTATGTCTTTTTGGAGTATTGACCCCTCTATCATTATGGAATACTCTCTTTATTTCTTTTTTAAAATTTATTGATTGATTTTGAAGCAGGGTGCAGCCAAGAGGAGGGCCCCAAGAAGGGATTTGTGATGGGGTCCAGGACTCAAGGTGTCCAGGAAATATTAGAACAATGTATATAGGATGTCCTCACCCCCATAAGCCTGAGCCAGGGGGGATGGGACACATGGAACAGGGCCATTCAGAGCTGTTTTGGGTAACAAGAGCTTTGCAGCTAACCCCTGGCACAGTCATTTAACATATCTACAACCTTTAACTGGTTTCATACATATGTTAAATAGCTGTGGCCATGCTTTGAGCCAGGGGGATGGGACCAAATTCCACCCAAGGTGGGACTGGGAAGCAACTCCCCCTGGTTACAGGGCCTGAGGGAGAGCTTGGAGATGATTGGCTCCATGCCATGGGGCCACACCTGCCCAGACTTACTATGGCAGCCCAGTAAAGCTGGAAGAATACAGGGATGCTGGCAGGTGTAACTGACTGTAGGATGAGTCGGAAATGGGGCTGCAAAGGAAGATGGGCACTGGGATTTAAACCTAGGCGCAGCAGCCATAGAAAGAAGAGAACCACGAGGTTCTGAAGTAAATAGGGGGCCACACGGTTCTGGAGTGGAGAGAACCACGAGGTTCTGAGGGGAAAGGAAGAGGGCCATGTGGTTCTGAAGTGAAAGAGAGAGAAGACCACTTGGTTCTGAGGGGACAGGGAGAGGACCACGCGGTTCTGAAATGGGGAAAAGAACCACATGGTTCTGAAGGAGAGTAGAGAGGACCATGTGGTTTTGGAGTGCTTCTTTTTGCCACGCGGCTTAGGCAGCAGGAGAGACTTTGCAGCCATAGAGAAAGGGGAGAAAGGGTTCTTGCTGGTGGGCCATGAGAAGGTGCCGCATGGCTTTGGATTAACTGGAGATTGCGGCAGCCACACAGCTGATGGTGCCGGGAGCCTGAATCACGGACTTCTACTTCTTTTCCTGAGACATGGTACCCCGGACTGGGCACAGGGAGAGGGAAGGACTGTGCATCTGTGGGTATTCTAGAGGACTTTAGTATCTTATTGAAGACATTAAGTCATTACTCTAAGTTTGTGTAACTTTTAAATAAACAATTCCTTTCCTTTTCACCAGTCTCTGGCATTGAGAAATGTCTTTCCTCTGGTGGCAGGCATTGCGAACCTAGCAGGTGGGCATGGGGGGGAGGAACCTCCAGAGACAGAAAGGGGGAATCCTTTCTGTAATAATTTATCATGAACCACCCCCTGCCTTGCTCTGTAACAATTTGAAAGAGAAAGAGAAAGAGAGAAATATCGATTTCTTGTTCTATTCATTTACGTATTCATTGGTTGCTTCTTGTATGTGCCCTGACTGGGGATCAAACCGGCAACCTTTTGTTTTTAAATTTATTGCTGTCCTTCTTTTGGTGTGTGAGGAGGCAAAGTGTATCCTCCTATGCCTCCAACTTGACTGGAAATCCTTTTTTTTTTCCTGTGTTTTTTTTTTCCAGGATATTTTCTTTGATTTTTTTCTGAAGTTTGAATATAATATGCTCAGGTGTAGTTTTGTTGGAAGGGGGAGCATTTATCCTTTTTGGTGTGCTCTGAGCTTCCTGGATCTGTGGTTTGGTATCTGACAGCAATTTGGGGAAATTTCCAGTCATTATTGCTTCCAATATAGTCTCTGATCCTTTGTCTCTTTCTTCTCTACCTTGTATTCCCATTTTGCATATGTTACACGTTTTGTAGTGGTTCCACAGTTCTTTAATATTGTGTCTTTTTTTCTCTTCATTTCTCAGTTTTGGAAGTTTCTATGTATATATCCTCAAGTTCAGAGAGTTTTCCCTTAGTCATGTCCAGTCTACTAATGTGTCCATCAAAGACATTTATATTGTTACAGTGGGTTTTTTTTCTCTTTAGTATTGCTTTTTCGTTCTTTCTTAGAAGTTTTGTCTGTCTGCTTATATTATCTGTCTTTTAGTCTTTGTTGTCTAATTTTTTTATTAGAGCCCTGTGATATTGTGATATAATTAGAAATGCATATTATAAGAGACTGTTCTGCATGGCGTGGGCCCAGCTCCCACTAGGAAAGGCCAGTGGGATGCAAGGTGCGGCACACAGGACTCACACCCACGAATAGGTTCTCCCACGGGGAATCAGGCCTGCATTGTACCTAGGCTGCTTTGAGACTTGCTCTTTGCTAAAACTCCCTCACCCTGGATTGAGGCAGCAAGTGCCTACTGCATATCTTTAAAGTAACTTCCTGAAATCTATGCTAAACCTTCCAAGGATGAGTGCAACCAGTTCAACCACTTTTCCCTTTACATTTGCAAATATCCTTCTTTTTTGATGTATTTAGCAACATCCTCTCCTTTGTTTTCTATAAAAGGTAACCACCTAAAGGGAACCTGTGCATAGTAAATGAGGACCATCCTCAATCTAATGTGTCCAGAAAAGCAATAAAAGCCTGTCCAGGCAAGGGCGCCCTCCTCTTGAGAGAGTGGCCACGCTGTCCCTTTTCCTCCACAGGACTCAGTAGTCTGTGTGAATTTGTCTCGTCTCAGCCACAACGTCACAGACACTGCAGGTCGGTGTCCACATCAGTATATCTCCTTTTTGTCTCTGGTTCCTGGTACAGAACTTCTAAAACTCTTGTAAATTCCTGAGTAATAGGGGTGGTAGGATTGTGTTCTATTTTTCATAATAAGCACCTTTCAACCATTCATTAGTTTATGTTAGTATGTTGACTTAGAGGATGGAGGCTGGTTGCCAGAGTAATCAACCATGTGGATATAGGGTTAGAACTTTCAGGCCCACCTCCTGAACTCCAGGGAGAGGGAGGGGCTGCAGGTTGAGTTAATCACCAATGGCCAATGATTTAGTTAATCATGTCTATGTAATGAACCTCCATAATAATCCTAAGTGATGGATTTTGAAGAGCTTCCAGGTTGATGGAGGCATCCATGTGCCAGGAATGTTGCACATTTTAAACTATGGGGACAGAAGCTCCTGTGCTCAGGACTCTTCCAGACATCACCATATGTACCTCTTCATCAGGCTGTTATTTTGCATTTTTTAAAATAAACCATTAAATGTAAGTAAAGTTCTGTGTTCCATGAATCGCCACAGTAAATTACCAAACTTGCGGAGAGGGTTGTGGGATTGTGGGAACTCCTGATTTGTAGTCAATGGACAACCTGGGGACCCACTACTTAAATTAGGCATCTGAAGTGGGGGAAAGTCTTGTGGGACTAAGCCCTTAGTCTATGGAGATTATGCTAACCCTGGGTAGTTAGGATCAGAACTGAATTAAATTGTGGGACAGCTAATTGGTGTTCCCAGAGAAAATGGATAATTTCTCGATGTGGAAAACTCATGCATTTGGTGTCAGAAAAATTGTGAGTAGAGAAGCAATTTTACTTTAAGCCCTTAGCATATTAATGAGTTGTTTGAAATTCATGGTCTGATAATTTCAACATCCCTGATATCTGAATCTGGTTCAGATACCTGCTCTGTCTCTTCAGGCTGTGTTTTTTGCCTTTTTATATGCCTTATAATTTTTCTTGCTAGGTAGATATAATGTACTTGGTGAAAGTAACTCCAGTAAATAGGATTTTAGTGTTGTGGTGTCAGAAGAGGGGTAGCATCCTATGTCTTATGAATAAATCTTAAACTTTTAGTGAGCTTATGACTCTGGGATGTAAACTTCACAAGTGCTTCTCAGTTTTTCCCTCTCCTGAGATGGGACGACAGGATGGCTAGAGTCAACTGGAGTTGGGTTTTTCCCTTCCCCAGGTTGCTTAGGCTCTGATAAAACCCAAACTGGTTAGACAGTGGTAAAATAGTTTCTCTTGGGAAAGTAAGTAACCAGAAAGTAACCACATAGTATGGTCTGAAATTAAAACTTTCTAACTAAAAGTGGGTCAATGCTAGTCATTATGTCCTAGTATTACCAGACAAAGTGGGAGCCTGCTGCTGTACACAAGCATAATACAATAATTGAAGGGGAAGGAAAAAAGTTTTATTAACAGGGTGCCCAATTTGGGGGAGCTGGAGCCTCACGTGCTCCAAGCCATTCTCTTCTGTAAAACACAGAAATCCCCTTGTTCCTAAAAAGACTGAAATTCAAATCCATGCCCAGAGACCACCCCTCCCCCATTCTTATCTGTCCTTTGGGAATCCAAGGCTGCTACACAGATGAGTCTCTGACTCTCCAGATCCAGGAGCGCTCTCTCTCTCTCTCTCTCTCTCTCTCTCTCTCTCTCTCTCTCTCTCTCTCTCTCTCAGTACACGCTTGTGTGGCTAGTGTCTCCATTGCCTTGTCTGCACCTGCTTCTCTCTCCTGGGGCCAGGGGGCACTGCCAGATCACTACAGCTAGTCATGAGATACAGGCTCTGTCCATGGGGCCCTGGCACCCAAGGCCACTTGCATCCCTGGGGCCAGAGAACATTACTGGCCCATGGGTCTGTGCTCTGCTCTCAGGGTGAAAGAACGGGAGCCATCTGAGACCTGCACCCTGAAGCACAGGGCCTTCAGCATCCTGAGTGAGCTTGCTCTCCACTGTGTAAGCAGGGAAAGGCAAGAGCCATGAGCAGGGCCTGGTGTCTTCTGGGTCCCACAAATACCTAGTCCCCCACCCCCAACTTGGCAGGGCCAGGGAAACACAAAAAGGGCCTAGTTTCTGCTTGATCTCTGTTTTAAATCCTTTGCCCCCAAATTCTATGTGCTCTGGGAGTGTCCAACTTGTTTGGCAGTTCAGGCTAATGTCCGCCATGTGCATCAGCCTGCATTGTGTCCTGCCCCTCCTCCTGCCACCATGATCTGGAAGTGGGTGGGAGGGTCTTCTAGCTACAGGTCACAGTGTCTCTGCCTGGGTTGGGGGGCATCACCTAGTTAATATGTGTTGTGTCCTTTACAGCCCACGCACGCTCTGTGTAAGTTGTGTCATCAGCTGTGTTAGTTGTTTACCCTTCCTGGGGGTCAGGAAGCCTGTTGTCACATGGTTTCAGTTGTGATTTCAATCCACTGCCTTTGGCACTTCCCGACCCCTCTCAGGAGTCCCTGCCCTCTGCCCAGCAATCTGGCCAGACCTTTCTATCACACTAGGGCAGTATTTTTCCCTAACAAAGGTCAATCTTAACCTTAACTGAACCTGTCTGTTACCTTTTTGCATCTAGGATAACATACCTTTAGAATAACAAGTAATTCCCTTTTTTCAGACCCTCAAAGCACAACCACCCACCACAGCAGAAGACCACAAATCTCATTCCTATTATTGTTATATGTTAATTACTGACTGTTAACTATCCTGTACCCACCTATGCAAAAGAAGTATATGTCAATATTTACTTTTTATCCAATCCCAGTAGTTTTCCTGCTTTGATTTCTCCTACCTCCCTAATCTATTACCAATTGATTCCAGGTAGCCCTGTACGTCTTGCCCTTTGATTCTGATATATAAAACAAGTGCTAAAACTGCCATTTTCCACAACATTTTCTCAGTCCCTTGAGATTTTGATTCCTGGCAATTGTCATCAGTTTGACTCAAATAAACTCATAAAAATTCTTACAGGTTTGGATGTATCTTATGTTGACAGCTCTGAGATATTTGGCTTGTATTTCCCCTTTACCTTATGTCTGTTGCTATTTGCCTGCTCTACCCATTGAATCCTGCCCCAGCTTCCAGGATACTCAAGCTTGCCTCTTTCTGCTCCAACTACCTGTGAGGGTGGTTAAGAAAGAACTACACATGAACACTGTCTTCCTAAAATAACCCACACCCTCTGGCCTTCCACCAAAGTTCCTTGAATTCCCATGTGAGTAGACCTCTAGGAGCGAAGTTTCTTGATATGTCTGATGATGCCCATGTCTCATAGTGAGAATAGCATTATCTTGGGCAGGGGCTCTGCTACACTTAAGTAAATCAGAGACACAATTTAAAATTTCACAGTTTGATTCTATGGATTTTTATCAAACAGAAAACACCAGAGATATGACTATGGGGTTCTTCTAAAAGCCAGTTCAAATTAGCAGTTCACAAAGATTCCAAAACCAAAATTTAACTACTGACTTTTCAACTTCTGCCATTGGGGGATGGTTATTATGAAGCCACAGACTTGTTAAAAGCTTTTGATGGTAGAAGTTGTCTTCTACCATTGTGCTAATAAAAATATGTTGTTGCCTAGGAATGATTTTAGTTTTAGGTAGTTAATAAAAGATAGAAACAGAGAGAAGTACCTTAATTTGGAGTGAGGTTGTTTCTAATTGCAGTAAAACGGGGTCTGGAATAACACTGTTTCTTTCATTGCTCTTTCATTGTAATGCTGACAAAATAATCGATTCTGGGCTGGGGCCACTGGTGTGTGAAGTTGGCAAATCATCCCCATGTCTGTGTGGGTTTTCTCTGGGGACTCTAGTTCCCTCCCACATTCCAAAAGACGTGCACATTATGTAAACTGGAGTGTCTAACTTGTCCTAGTCTGGGAAAGTGTGAGTACGTGTCAGGTGCCCTGTGGTAGAAGGGTGCCACGCCCAGAATGGGTCCCACCTCGCACCCTGAGCTACCAGGAAAGACTCTGGCCACCAGAAACCCTGACTTTGGAAAAACATTATCCTGTTTTCATTCATCTTTCTTAAATGTATGTAAACCTTACATTTATTTCAATGTTTAATATTAGAAATTTTTGGAGTCTTTGTTTCAAAGTTTGCTGATATAAATTGAGATCCCCCAAATTTGAGCAAACTAAAAGCTACACATTCCCCACAATTAATTATGATAAAAACCATAAACATTACCAAACATAAGCTGAAGGAAAAGATACCATGAGTTTTGAACTTGTTAGCAAAATATTTTTAAAAGCTTTATTCATGATTTGAAAACTGTTTTCAACAGTAAATTGCTCAAATTCCTTCAGTGTAGTATTGAACTAGTTCCTAGAGAAAAATTAAAGAATTGGTCTCAGTCTCATAATAGTAAGTGAATCTTGTGTCTTTTAATAAGTCTGGAACAAAATCCACAGAATCATTATGTATCTTTGAAATATAAGAAAATTACGGTTTTGAAAGTTGAAGTTAAATCTTAAGGGTTTCAGCAGGTCTTTTTTTAGCATGTAAATTCTAGCATTGGTTTCCCAAAGTGTGTTTTAAAATAGGTTCTCAAACAATAATATGCACCTGGGGATCTTGTTAAAATGTAGATTCTGATTCTTTCATTAGGTCTGGGGTGGGGCCTGAGATTCTGCATTTTAACAAGCTCTCAAGAAACGCCAATACTACTTACTGGTCCACAGATCACACTTTGAGTAGCAAGGGTCAGTGACCCCAGATGAGCCCTCATTATTTGTGAAAACACAGCTGGGAATGGTAGGAAGGTAATGTGTCGCAACAGGAAGAATGCCCCAGTATCAAATGACATTAGATCAAGTTTAAGTTCTGCCAGTCATTAGCTGTGCATTCTTGAACAAATTCATGAAATGATTCTGAGCTTCAGTTTCCTAACCTATCATATGTGTTTAATACCCACTTTACCTAGCTCAAAATACGTATGGTGAAATTGCTTCTCACTTGAAGGTTAGGTTCTAAATAAATGTGTAAGGCAGAAATGTATGTGTATATGTATGTACATATATATTTGTATGGTATATGTGTATGTATATGACATATATGCATATCCTTGGAAGTACCTTTAAATCCCCCCTTAAGTACATCATTTAAATAAATCCAACACAGGTAGGTACAAGCTTTGCATATTACACAGTGATCTCTTTATAGACTGTTGGCATCATGGCTTATTGGAATATCTTTCAGCCCCAGTGAGTCAAGAGCCCTTCCATCACCAAGAAGGGGTGGAGAGTACAGTAACAGCTTAAATGCCCCAAGGACCGCCACCCCCCTATCCTCAAAGACAGAGAGTAATTTCAAATTAACTTTCAAATACATTTGTGTAAACTGTTGTATTCTTTTTCAGAAAGAGTAATCTACAACATTCACTTATAAACAGAAACTTAAATTGCAACAGATGTTTCCCTTTTCGAAAAGGTTCTTGAATTCATTGACAGACCTTTGGCTAAACTGATGAATTAATTTGTTCAGGCCAGATTTCATAAATCCTCTAATAATTCTTCCCTTTACACATATTGACTTGATTTTTGAGATCTACAGCATGTGCTTTAAACGTTTTAACCTTTACTACTTTAATCAACTAACATTTATTTCTAGATTGGATGATGACCGACCATTGAAAAATATAGTTAACTAAAAAATAGAGCCTAATTTGTCAGTTAAATAAACCTGGATATCTACATAATAAGTAGAAATCAATCTGTGTCACCAAATTTTGAAATGTTTGGCAGCTTTGATGTAACTGTTTCTCTTCCATGGCTATTTTGATGATAAATTTCTGGGTATTGCTACCAAGGTTGGACATGCATATTGTTGCCGCACTTAGATGTGGCCGATTTAGCTTGGCTGTATAAAAGCTGGTTTTTAACTATACAAGTAGATTTATTTATGATGTGTTAGACTCTTTTTTTCATTAATACATGAAAGCTAAGTACCAATTTAGCATGGTTCAAATCAGGCTTTAATACATAATTCAGCAGAGCTTTTAAAATTTTACTCTTAACTCACTACACTAAACTTGATATGAACATTGCTTACCATAAACAAGTTTAAGATCAAGTTTGGTACAATGTTTCAAAGAGTATACATAAACCTTTTTTAAGAGTATCTGTTTGAAAACTTGATTTCTAGAGCCTAATTCACCAAATGTCATGGGTCTTTTTCATTTTTGTGTGTGGTTAATTCTGAAAGGGCAATAAGACATTCAGTGGATCACTTACTGGTTATAACAAAATGGATTTAAGTTGGTAACATTTTCCCTTTTGATTTGAGCACTCTTACTGTCTAGGATTCCCATCAGGTTATTACAGTGAGACTGGTTGTAATTTCAAAATAAAGTGCCTTCTGTGTGTTGGGAAGGCCATTTGATTATGACTGTCCTAATCTGAGGTTGGTTAAGTGTAAGATAAAGGGTAGGATACACAGAAGAGTGGTTCTCAAATGTGAATGTGCATTAGAATTGTTTAGAGGCCTAGTTAAGACACAGATTGCTCCAAGGATGCCAAGATCATTCGATGGGAAAAGGACGTCTTTTTCAACAGAGGGCACTAGGAAAACTGGATATTCACATGCAAGAGAATGAAACTGCACCCTCTCACCACATATAAAAATTAATTCAAAGTGAAACAAGAACCTAACCATAGAAACTAAAACTATGAAAATCTTAGAAGAAATCAGAGGGAAAGCTTTATAACATTGGATTTGGCAATGATTTCTTGGACGTGACACCAAAATCACGGGAAAGAAAAGAAAAGTTAGGACTTTATGAAAATTAAAAACTTTTGTGCATCAAAGGACACTGTCAGGAGAGTGAAAAGATAACCCAGAACATGGGGGAAAATTTTGCAAATCACATTATCTGATAAGTGATTGATACCCAGAAGATACTGAGAACTCCTAAAACTCAACAGCGAAAACAAGCAACTCAATTCAAAACTGGGCAAAGGACTTGAATAGACATTTTTCCAAAGAAGACATATGAATGGTCAATAAGCACATGAAAAGATGCTCAAGATCACTAATCATTAGGGAAATGTTTATCAGAACCACAGTGAGATATCAATTCACACCCATTAGGATGACTATTATTTAAAAGGTAAGGAAAACAAGAGTTGGCAAAGAAGTGGAGAAATTGGAACTCTTGTGAATTGTTGGTGGGAATGTGAAATGGTGCAGCCACTGTGGGAAACAGTTTGGCAGTTCCTGAAAGAGTTAACATAGAATTACCACATGATCCAGCAATTAGTGTATACTCATAAGAATTGAAAGCAGAGACTCAAACACATACTGTTCACCAATGTTAATAGCAGTAATGTTCACAATAGCTAAAAGGCAGAAACAACCAAAATATCAATGGATGCCAGATCAATGGATAAATAAAACAGGGTATACATATACAATGGAATGTTATTCAACTATAAAAAAGAATGAAATTTGGATACATGCTACAGCATAGATGAGCCTTGAGAACATTATGCTAAATGAAATAAACCAGACACAGAAAGGCAATATTGTATGATTTCATTTACATGAGGTACCTAGAATAGGCAAATTCATAGAGCTAGAAGGTGGAATAGAGGTTATCAAGGACTTGAGTGTGGGGTGGGAGAAATGGGGGGTTACTGTTTAATGGGTACAGAGCTTCTATTTTGGATGATGAAGTTCTGGAAATGGATAGTGGTGACGGTTACACAACAGTGTTAATGTATTTAACACCAATGAGTTGTACAAATGGTTGAAAGAGCAAATTTATATTATGTGTATTTTACCACAATAAAAAATACAGGTTCCTGAGCCATATCCCCAGAGTTTCTGACTCTCTAGGTTTAGGTTGGAGCCAGAGAATTTATATTTCTGACAATCCCAGGGGATGCTCATGCTGCTCAGGCCTGGAAATCACCCGTGAAGAAAACTCTCCTTTAAAGACTAGTTATTCCCACCCAACAAGAAAAGGAATTCAAAAGAAGATATTTAAAAAAAGATGTCAAATTGTGGGCCAACTTTGACTGAAGGTAGTAGATGCCTGAAATTCAGTGCTTAGAAGTGTTCTTGAGTTGTGTCCAAGCTCAGTGGTCGAAGGTCCAGTACAGAGTAGCAACGTTCAGGACACCATAGGTGTGGGAAGGGCAACGACAGCACAAATGCAACCTTTGTACCATCCGGAAGGATGACAGGTTTTGATCTTATTCTTGTGGTATTTGTTTTACACACTCCAATTTAATTCCTCTCACAGAATTATGTATCATTGATGCAAAGCTATGGAAAAGTTAAGTCAGTGTGGCCCAGCTAGGATGCTGGATTTAATGTTTCACTGAGGGTGGGATAGGGAAATGGAGGAGGAGATGAGAGGATTGGAATAAAGGGAAGAAGGCACCAGAACAAAAGCTGACAGAATTGAGTTGGAAAAAAGAGTAGGAAATAGAAAATGTGTGCAAAGATTTCTTGTGAATTCCCAAGTACTCAATTAAAAACAGACTGAAGCTTAAGAACTGGGTTGGAGGCTGCAGACTATGAGGGGGGTAAGGGTAGGCAATGCATTTTTCAGGGACCAGCCTCATTACTGGCTTGGAATCTCTCAGGCATGGCTTTTCTTAGGCAAGTTGTACCAAAAGCCTGAGTTACATCTGGAATTCAAGAACTCTCTGTGTTTTGAATACAGCCTAGAGAACACATATGGTCCACAGGCTGCATATTTACCACTCACAATTTTTGGCCACATTTATAGGAGCCAGTGAAAGAATCAACCTGCTGAGTCAGAAGAAAGTCTAACACTTAAAAAAATCTTATCCAAATAGACATTTATACATGTTGCTGTATTAAGCAGGAGAGTCATCCTGTTAATAATAAACTCTTCAGAAACAAAAGGCATTTACAGCACAAATTTTGTTATAAATACAGAGTAAAGCAGGTGAGAATGTGAAGTCATGAGTCCTAAATTCTGTTACAAGCTCAAGCTCCGACCTAAAAAGAAAAAAAAAAAAAAGGGATTCTCTCTCAATTTAGTTCAGTTTGACAATATTTGTCTAGTATCTACCAGGCACTGAGATAAATGGTATATGAATAGAATCAAGCATCTGTATTAAAAGTGCTCAAAATCTAATGATGGGGGTAAGGTTAATACATAAATTGATAAATGGTCTTAAAGATGTTATGAGGGGGACACAAGCAAAGCAATGACTAAGGTCACACAACAAACCCAACCAAACCAGTCAGGTATTAACGTCTCCGAAATCAATAAGAATACTACTCTTAGCACGTCCAGTTCCCAACACAAAGTAGGCATTTAATAAATTTTTTTTGAGTGAACTAAATGAGCACATCTCTTTTTCGGCCTAAACAGTTCAATAATAACCTAATTTATTCACTCGTAATTTGCATAATTAGTCCCAGTACTTACTTCTGTGTCACAAAGTCATACAGAAATTACTGCATTCAGAATTGTGAAATGCTTTATGCGGTCCTGGACTCCTCAGTTGGAAGATGAGCAATTTAGGTACAATCTGTGAACTAAAAAATAAGTCAAAGAATGTTTAAATAGCGGAGGATATTGAGAGAGCCATAAATAGAAACATAGTTAAGGAGAAGTTAAAATCTGTACATAGGGTCAGTAGAGCTGTAGGAAATGATTATTTACTGTGACACTCACATTTATTTCTACCAGAGGAGCCTGGAACAATTCTTAAGAGCAGAGTGTTAGAAGTCCTACAAGCCATGTATGAATCAGTCATCCAAGTTTCTCTTAGCATCCAATTCATATCACATATCATACTTGGCACATTGACCCATTTTTGCAGGAGGCCAAGATGGAATGTTTCTGATACTTGGAATCTTTTCATTCTGCACATTGGAGGGCAATTCCTACAGATTAGGCTTCCTGTGCTTGGCAACATATATACAGCCCACATTGCAGAGGAGATGGAGCTGCTTGGAATTTCTTGGCAATGGCAAAAATTTCTTTTAAAGAAGTGATTTCAAGGAAGTGGCCTCAAAAGTTATGAGATTCTAAATGTGTTTTAGCAACTTTTTTTAAAGGAAAAGCCCAAGACTGATTAATTTATTTCTGTTCTACTGATAAATACTATAAATATATTATGGTTCTTAATCTTACTGTACAAAATTAATTTCACTAAAGACAAAAGCAAAGATGAGTCCAGGGCTAGTGAAACTGACACAGCAAGTAAAATAAATGGAGAGAAATCAGGCCTTTGGAAGAATATGACAGAATGTTGCAATATAGGGTTTTATCAACTGCTTTTCTGTATAAAGTATTTGTATTTAATGCATTACTACTTGACAAATAAATGAAAATTTAAGTATTAATAACTAACATAACAATATCACATCTTACCATCTAATTTGTTAGATAATAAGGCATTCCTTCAGCCACGGACCAAGTGTCCACACCTAAGGAAATTACCTAGTTTCTCTGGATTTATTTTTTTCTGTCTCAGTTTTGTGTGCCCCCAGAAGTAAACCCAGAAACAGACTTGAGTGCCAGCAGTGTCCTTAGGAGGCACAGGGGGCAGCACACAGCACTGGCTGGGTGCGCTGACTGTTCATGTCTCTCCTTAGTCCAGTGAGGTCACATTGAGAGCTTGAAATAGTATTTATACCATAGAAACCAGCAAGTGCTACACATCATGGCAGGGTTTTTGTTTGTTTGTTTTTATGTTTTGAACACCAGTTTACCAGCACACCATTGGTATAAGAAATACAGAGAGTAGTAGAGCAGGAAGAAAGGGAAGAGATGGCATCCAGTTAAGCACACATGATTAAGCCTGCTGTCCCTGGAATTAAGCTGGAATTTAATTCCCATTCCAACTGCAACCAGTCATTGTAAAGACTGGTTGATTCCCCTTAGCAGTGGGGAACCATGGCCTTGCCTGTCCTCACCAGAGAGATGAAGCCCCTGGCAGCTGGAAAGGGGCAGGCCAGCACTGAAGTGATACGGAGCCAGTGGGTCACCAACAGCGTCTGCTATAATATCTTTGCCTACAAAATAAAAATAAAGATACCTACCAGTTCATCTCACATTAACTTAATTGGAAATATCCTAATACTATACACATATATTCTACTGTAGAAAGTACCTGATGTTCCTCAGAGAAAGGCAAGATGTTCATTCATTGCATTATTGTTGTTATCCTAAAAATGGTAATGAATAATAAAGATAATCCACCAATCTAGAAAACAAGAGGAATAGAAGAAAAAAATCCTCAGAAAGTCTGGATTACTTTTTTCTTAAATAAAATATCATCACTGGTGATCAGCAATCTGTGACACTGAAGCTGGGAGGCACATGGTATATATTCTGGGGCACTGTCAAAGATCCCTACTTAAAATTAGCTTCTCACTGGATTATTCTGATCCCTAACGTTTCCCTCATTCATTCCCTCACTGGGTTTGGAGCATGAAAGGCCCTGGTAATGATTATATAAGTCATCTTAAAATAATGCATGAACTCACAAGCTTCACTGATATCCTTGACTGATGATTTGTCAAAATGCTGAGGAAATGGATAGTAAAGGGTGTTTTTACAGTAAATGTTTGGGGAAAGCACAGAGCCTGGCCTCCTGCATGAGGACAAGGCAAGTGCAGAATGGAAAAATCAGAAAACAAATGGCACTCCATTCCTGGATTTGCCCACGGCTGTCCTGTATCTACTTGCTCCTCCTACTAACTGCATAGCACTGCCAGGGTCTGACCTTAGTATATTAAAATAGTTGGGTGGCAACTGGCCCTAAAATGCTTCCCTTACTCTTCCTGATGCCTGAAACTTTATTGTTATTTCTTGGGCTTCAGATAGAAATCCTCTTGGAGAATGTAAGCAACTGAGCCTTAACAATAAGTTAACAGTTTGTGAGTGAGAAGAGACTGTGGGCACTGGCTGGGGAGAGTTGAGAGTTGGGCCGTGTGGGACCCTGACCCAGACAGTCCCTGGTCTAGCTGGAGATGTGGGCTGTGTGAGAGGACAGGCCCTTCCTTGTAGGGAGGGAGCCACAGGATTGAGCAGGAGGATTTTCCCAAAAAGAGAAAGACCCTCAGGGGCACTTTGGGGAACTCCCTTGCAGCGACAGCTCCAGTCTCCTCTCCACCCGGCCACCCGCCCATCCAGGGAATGAGCGCATCGAAAGGGGAGTGTCCGCACCTTATCTCAGAGGGAACCGAGACCACAGGCATCAGGGAGAGTGTGAATCAAGGAAGGATCTGCGTGCACACTCATAGCCCAGAGGAGGCCTACCACAAAAAAGAGTGGATAGAAGGCGGGAACACTAGGATACCTCTTGGAAGAGAAAACCCACCAGCAAAGGAAACACCAACAGATAAGAACAGAAGAAGGTGAAGGAGGGAGTGAAAGTCACACTAACTCAACCCAGGACCTATCTGAAAATACAAATAGTGAAGAAATTACTAAGAACGAGAGGTGGGGGACAGACTGACTCTCAGATAACCAGCTGGTGGGAAAGACCCACCAAAGAAAGACCCCAAAAGAACCAAAAACCGAAGACATACACAGAGCCAACATAAACCACAGCCCAAGATCAGTAAGATCGGGAGATCAAGGAGACTGTACACTAAATCTCACAGTTATTCTATCACAGAAGTTTACACCAAAAACCCAGGAGGTCAGAACACAGCAATGTAAGAAGCAGAGGCTAACAAGAAGAGTCTCACAAACAATGGGAAGACAAAGAAACAATCCCCAAATGAAAGGAAAGGAGGAAGCCTCAGAAAGAATGCTAACTGAAAAAGAGGCAACTCAACTATCAGATACTGAGTTCAAGGCAATGGTTATCAGGAACCTCACTGAGCTCACAGAGAACTACCAGAAGCTACAGGGAAACTACAATGAACTCACTGCAAACTATACCAACATGGAAAAGGAAATAGAAACTATCAGCAAGGGCCAAGAGGAAATGAAGAATACAATTTCTGAACTGAAGAACACAGTAGAAGGAATCAAAAGCAGGTTCAATGAAGAAGAGGACCGGATCGGCGAACTGGAGGACAAGGTACAAAAAAACACCCAAAATGAGCAAGGAAAGGAAAACAGGCTCAGAAAGAATGAAGAGGGGTTAAGGGAAATGCAGGACAACATGAAATGTAATAATATCCATATAATAGGGATACCAGAAGGAGAAGAGGAAGAGCAAGGGATAGAAAACCTGTTTGAAAAAGTAATGATGGAAATTTTCCCTAATTTGATGAGAGAAAAAGTCACACAAATCCAGGAATCACAGAGAGTCCCAATCAAGAGGAACACAAAGAGGTCCACTGCAAGACACATTATAATTAAAATGGCAAAATTACAAGACAAAGAGAGAATCTTAAAGGCAGCAAGGGAGAAACCGGAAGTAACATACAAGGCAGCCCCAATAAGGTTAGCAACTGACTTCTCAATGGAAACGCTCCAAGCCAGAAGAGAATGGCAAAAAATATTCCAAGTAATGAGAACCAGAGGCCTACAACCAAGGCTACTTTACCCAGCAAGGCTCTCAATCAAGATAAAAGGCCAAATAAGGAGTTGCACAGACAAAAGAAGTCTAAAAGAATATACCTCCACCAAAGCAGCTCTGTGAGAGATGCTAAAGGGGCTGCTGTAAGGAAAGGAAGGAAAAGAAAGAGAGAAGAACACAGGTACAAAAAATTGGCAATGAATAAGTACCTATCAATAACAACCTTAAATAAAAATGGATTAAATGCTCCAATCAAAAGACATAGAATAGCTGAAAGGAAAAGAAAGCATGACCCATAAATATGCTGCCTATGAGAGACCCACCTCAGGACAAAACACCTACACAGACTGAAAGTGAAGGGCTGGAAACAAATTTTCCAAGCAAATGGACAGAAAAAAAAAGCAGGGGTAGCAATACTCATATCAGACAAAATAGACTTCCAAAGAAGGGCCATAAAGAGAGACCCAGAAGGTCACTTCATAATACTCAAAGGAAGAATCCACCAAGAAGACAAACATTGTAAATATATACGCACCCAACATAGGAGCACCCAAATACATGAAGAAAATCTTGGAAGCCTTCAAGAAAGATATTGACAGCAACACAATTATAGTAGGGGACTTTAACACCCCACTGTCAAAAATGGACAGATTTTCCAAACAAAATACCAACAAACATATTGTGGCATTGAACAAAGCCCTAGATGAAATGGTCTTAATTGATATATATAGAGCCTTTTATCCCAAAAGCGCAAAATACACATTCTTTTCAAATGCACATGGAACATTTTCAATGATAGACCACGTGATAGGACAAAACAAGCCTCAACAAGTTCAAGAAAACTGAAATTATATCAAGCATTTTCTCTGACCATAAGGGACTGAAACTAAACAAATCCCAAGGAAAAAAACCCCAAAACACTAAAAAACATGGAGATTGAATAGCATGATATTAAACAATGAATGGGAGAAAAATGAGATTAGGGAAGAAATGAAAAAGTTTCTGGGAACAAACAAAATGAACGCACAACAGTCCAAAACCTATGGGACACAGCAAAGGCAGTCCTGAGAGGGAAATTCATAGCGATACAGGCTTACCTATAAAGGATAGAAACATCTCAAATAAACAACCTAATCCTGCACATACAAGAACTCAAGGAACAACAGCAAAGACAACCCAGAACTTGTAGAAGGAAGGAAATAACCAAGATCAGAGCAGAATTAAATGACATAGAGAATAAAAGCACAATTCTAAAGATCAATGAAGCCAGGAGGTGGTTCTTTGAAAAGATAAACAAAATCGATAAGCTCTTAAGCAGGCTCATCAAGAAAAAAAGAGAGAGGACCCAAATAAACACAATCAGAAATGAAAGAGGAGAGACTACAACTGATACCACAGAAATACAAAGGGTTGTAAGAAATTACTATGAAGAACTGTATGCCAAGAAATTTGAAAACCTAGATGAAATGGACAAATTTGTAGAAAAATATAACGTTCCAAAACTCAATGAAGAAGAAGCAGAAAGCCTGAACAGACCAATAACACATGATGAAATTGAAACAGTAATCAAAAAGCTTGTGACACACAAACGCCCTGGACCAGATGGTTTCACAGGAGAATTCTACAGAGCACTGAAGGGTGAGCTAACCCCCATCCTCCACAGATTATTTCAAAAAATTCAACAAGATGGAAAACTCCCAAACTCGTTTTATGAAGCCAACATCATCCTAATCCCAAAACCAGATAAGGACATAACAAAGAAAGAAAACTTCAGGCCAATATCATTGATGAACGTAGATGCTAAAATCCTCAACAAAATATTGGCAAACTGCATCCAGCAATACAATAAGAAGATCATACACCATGATCAAGTGGGATTCATCCCAGGGATGCAAGGATGGTACAATATTCACAAATCAATAAACATAATACACCACATAAACAAAAGCAAAGACAAAAACCACATGATCATATCAATAGATGCAGAAAAGGCATTTGATAAGATACAGCACACATTTATGATAAAAACCCTCAACAAAGTGGGAATAGAGGGAGCATTCCTCAACATCATAAAGGCCATATATGAGAGACCTACAGCCAACATCATACTCAATGGACAAAAACTTAGAGCTTTCCCACTAAGATCAGGAACAAGACAAGGATGCCCTCTCTCACCACTCCTATTCAACATAGTATTGGAAGTCCTAGCCACAGCAATCAGACAAGAAAAAGAAATAAAAGGCATCCAAATTGGAAAGGAGGAAATGAAACTGTCACTGTTTGCAGATGACATGATAGTGTACATGGAAAATCCTATAGACTCCACCCAAAAAGCTCCTTGACATAATAAATGAATTTTGCAAAACAGCTGGATACAAAGTCAATACTCAGAAATCAAAGGCATTCCCGTATACCAACAATGAAACTGCAGAAACAGAAATCGGGAAAAAATCCCATTTGATACAGCAACAAGAAAAATAAAGTACCTAGGAATAAGCCTATCCAAGGAGGTAAAAGACCCGTCTCAGAAAACTACACAACACTGAAGAAAGAAATTAAGGAAGGCACAAACAAATGGAAGCATGTACCATGCTCATGGATTGGAAGAATTAACATCATCAAAATGGCCATACTACCCAAAGCAATTTATAGATTCAATGCAATCCCTATTAAAGTACCCATGACATATTTCACAGATATAGAACCAACATTTCAGAAATTCATATGGAACCATGCATAGCTGCAGCAATTTTGAGAAAGAAGAACAAAGCAGGATGGATCACAATACCTGATATCAAACTGTATTACAAGGCAACTGTCATCAAAACAGCCTGGTACTGGCATAAAAACAGGCACATAGACCAATGGAACAGAACAGAGAGCACAGAAATAAACCCAAGTCTTTACGGTCAATTAATATTTGACAAAGGAGGCAGGAGCATAAAATGGAGCAAAAATAGCCTCTTCAACAAATGGTGTTGGGAGATCTGGACAGCTACCTGCAAAAAAATGAAACTCAATCACCAACTTACACTATACACAAAAATAAATTCAAGGTGGATAAAAGACTTAAATATAAGTCTTAACACCATAAAAGTCCTAGAGGAAAACATTGGCAAGGAAATCTCAGACATTCCACACAGCAACATCCTCACAGACATGTCCCCTAAAGCAAGGGACATAAAGGAAAGAATAAACAAATGGGACCTCATCAAAATAAAAAGCTCCTGCATGGCTAAAGAAAACAGCATTAAAATAAAAAGAGAATCAATAGTACAGGAAAACATATTTGCCAATGATACCTCAGACAAGGGCCTGATCTCCAGAACATATAAAGAACTCACACGACTCTACCCCAGGAAGACAACCTAATTAAAAAATGGGCAAAGGACTTGAACAGACACCTCTCCATGGAAGACATACATAGGGCACAGAGATATATGAAAAGATGCTCAGCATCACTAGTCATGTGAGAGATGTAAATTAAAACTACTATGAGGTACCATCTCACACCAGTCAGAGTGGCCAACATGAACAAATCAACAAACAAGTGTTGGAGAGGATGAGGGGAAAAGGGAACCCTAGTACATTGTTGGTGGGAATGCAGACTGGTGAGGCCACTGTGGAAAACAGTATGAAGTTTCCTCAGAAAACTAAAAATGGAACTGCCCTTTGACCCAGCAATTCCACTGCTGGGATTATACCCTAAGAACCCTGAAACACCAATCCAAAAGAACCTGTGCACCCCAATGTTCATAGCAGCACAATTTACAATAGCCAAGTACTGGAATCAACCTAAGTGCCCATCAGCAAATGAATGGATCCAAAATCTATGGTATATTTACACAATGGAATTCTACGCAGCAGAGAGAAAGAAGGAGCTTATACCCTTTGCAACAGCTGGATGAAACTGGAGAGCATAATGCTAAGTGAAATAAGCCAGGTGGTGAGGGACAAATACCATATGATCTCATCTTTAACTGGAACATAATCAATAAAAGAAAAAAGTAAACAAAATATAACCAGAGACATTGAAATTAAGAACAATCTAACAATAGCCAGAGGGGAGTGGGGAGAGGACAGTAGGGAGAGGGTTTTACCAGAGCTAGTATAAAGGACCATGGGCAAAATCAAGGGGGAGGGTGGAGGCGGGGGAGGGAAGTAGGTTTAGCTGGGATGGGGTGGAGGGATGGGGAGAAAATACAGACAACTGTAATTGAATAACAATAAAATTTTTTTAAATTTGCATTTCTCTGATGATTAGAGACATTGAGCATCTTTTCATATGTCTATTGGTCATCTGTATGTCCTTTTTGAGAAGTGTCTACTCAGGTCCTTTGCCTATTTTTACTTGTATTGATTGTTTTTTTGGTGTTGAGTTTTATAAGTTCTTTATAGGTTTTGGATATTAACCCCTTATCAGATGTATGATTGGTGAATAGTCTCCCATTCATTAGGTTATCTTTTCATTTTGTTGATGGTTTCCTTTGTTGTGCACAAAATTTTTAGTTTGATGTCATCCCATTTGTTTTTTTTGTTTGTTTTTAAACACATTTTAATCTTATTTTCTTCCTGATTAGCAACTGCAGGTTACCAGCTGATTTTTATGAACTCACCTATAACATCTTTCAAAAACAATTTGAAATTAGTAACTGTTTTTCATTGCTGTGCCTTTTTGGAGTTAAGACATCAAGACTCCAGGAATAATTATACTGAACCATGTCAGGTTAGAGGCATTTGGGGCACACAATCTTTTAAACTTTACTAACTTGGGCAATGTTTCTGCTAATGTTCTACCAATGAATAATCTAAACTGAAAAACTAGGTTAGGAATCAGAAGAGGATTCAGAGAAGAAAACACCTGTCCAAATCCACATGTAATCATGTGTAAAGAGAGGGATACTGTTCATTGGTAGAAAAGTGCAAGGAGGATTACTATCCTCTCCCATCAAGAGATCAGATTGGGGGTTTTTAATAATTAATCAGTAGACTAGGCTGAAAAATCATCAATTCCTACTTAAAATATTTCTGAATGTTCAGGTTCCTAAGTCTAACTAATTATATATGTAGAAACAATGCAAATGTTAATGAACCTGAAACAAAGTTAGGGTGTCATAGGTTTATAAAACTTATTTGGCAGAGCAAAGAATTCATGCACTTCAATTCAGCTGTTTTGTTGGGAACAGCTTTCTTGCTGGTCACATTAATAAACAGTTTAATAGACAGTTTAAATCAAGTTGTGACTACTCCATGCCTAGCAACCCCATCCTTGATTTAATAGACACTGTTGGAATAAATAGTCTAAGTGAGAAGGTCAGCTTCTTAATTAAAACTCCCCAAATCCAACAGAAATCCATTTAATTCATTTAGCTCATTTAATAAACTGTTCTTCCTCTTCTCCAGAGTAAGTCTAGACAGATCACCTGTTTAGCAGTAATTTTTCT
Source organism: Desmodus rotundus (assembly GCF_022682495.2). Taxonomy (NCBI): domain Eukaryota; kingdom Metazoa; phylum Chordata; class Mammalia; order Chiroptera; family Phyllostomidae; genus Desmodus; species Desmodus rotundus. Next base: position 78,999,014 of record NC_071387.1, read on the forward strand.
GCTATCTTGCCTTAAGGGCTGTTTGTCTGGGCCAGGCAACTCTTCCACTTCCACCCTTCAGAAGATACCTGGAACTAGGCCTTCCCTTCCCCTTGGTAAACCTAGATGAGGAAAAAAACAAACAAAAAAATCCAGATGAGGATTTCTCTAGGAAGATATTAAGTTCACATACAGGGTCTGGCAGAAGTAATACCTGCTTGAGTGTGGTTGGTAGGGTAGTAATATGGGTGTAATAATGTATAGTTTTAACTTGAACATTTCACCAAAAATGTCATATGGTGTGCTTGAGTGTGATGTTGTTATGTACAGAATTACATGCTTATGATTTTGTAATAAAAGATTTTGTAATTAAAAAAAATAAACTGTTCTTTAAAAAAAATTAAATGTTAACAGGAGACAGCCACATAAGCCACCAGAGAATGATTTGGGGACACAGTGGCTCATGATGGGGATCCAGGATGAGATGTAGTATTTCATAATTGGAATCTGATAGCTCTTTCCTCTACATATCCTCGGTACAATTCAAATGGTTATTAATGATAATTCAGAAAATGGCACTCAGTGAAGATTTTATGCCTCCAGAGTTGTTCTAATCTTGACATGGATCTGGATATTTAATTGCTACTATAATGAAAGAGCATGTATTACTTCTTCAAGATGGACTCACAGGTACCCCATTGTATTTTCCTTAATCACACGTGTATCACCATCTCCACATCCCCATGCTGCAGATGCTTCCATCTAATATTTTGTATGAGGCTCCATCAAGCTTCACTTAGTGGCTTTGAGTTGCCCACACACCTTATCTTTTCTTTCTTTCTTTTTTAAATAAGAGAAAGTTTATTTAAAAAGTCACACAGGTAGAAGTGAGCCATAGAAGAAATGGGCTCAGGAAATGAGTTACAGAGGCAAAAGGAGGGCATTTGGAGCCTAGGTGGTGATGGGGAGGAGTACAGAGGAGACAGATGGAGAGAAAGAGAGAGATACCTGCCTTGAAAGATGAGAGAGAGAGAGAGAGAGAGAGGAAAGGCTCAGGTGTACTCCAGAAAAGAGAGAGAGAGAACACCCTGGGGAAACAGGAGGGTTAGGAAAGGTGCAGCCATGATGCATAGAGAGAGCTGCCCAGACCTTTTCTATACTCAGCTTTTCCTTAATGAGAATGTGGTTAAATGTTTCTCAGTATCTATTAACCTGATGTCATAGTAAGTAAGCTATAAGAGCTCAGAAGATTCCAGAATACAAACACTCTGTCAAAGCCTGTGTGGTGATACCATCAGTAGAATCATGTGGATCAGAATTAAAAAAAAATATATATATATATATATATATATATATATATATATATATATATATATGAGACTCTGATCTTGAGTGGTATAAAATATATCCTAGTTCTCCTATATGTCAAGTATAAATCTATATGATGACTCAATAGGCCAATGCCATAGTTTTTAATAATACAATCCAGTAATTATGATGAGAAACAATAAATCTGTTGGATAAGTGTTATGGGGAAAAGTGCTCAATGTAAGTGAAAATTATTAGCACAGAGGCTTTACCATTCAGATGGAAAATGTAAGTAATTCCAATAAGCAGGTCAATTTTATTTGTTTTAGGAGGAGGTGAGAGTTCAATTCCAACAGATTATTATTTTTTCTTAAAAAGATATCATGTAGTAAAAAACCAAATTCTTTTCTAATGGCAAGGTGAATATATTTGTTTGCTAGCACTATAATAACCAAGTATCACAGGCTGGGTGGCTTAAAAAACAAACTTATTTTCTTACACTTTCAGAAACTGCAAGTTGAAGATCAAGGTGTCAGCAGGATTGGTCTCTTCTGAGGCTTCTATCTTTGGCGAGTAGATGGCCATCTTCCCCATGTCCTCATTTGGTCTTCCTTCTGTGGAAGTGCCTGTCCTACTCTCTCTTCCTGTAAGGATAGCAGTCATCTTGGATTGTGACCTACTCTAATAAATTCATTTTAGTTTCATTATGTCTTTAAGAACCCAATCTCCAAGTATAGTCACATTCTGAGGTACTGAGGGTGAGGACTTCAACTTGTGAATTTTAGGGAGGACACAATTAATCACATAACAGTAAGCAATGAAAAATACTTGTCCTGTAAAGTGTAGGCAAAGTTGTCTCTTCCATGTTCTAGAGAACTGAACTCTGCAGCACCTAAAGAAATGCGAAGCTACTCTTTGAGGAAAGGTGGGTCAGCTCTCCATTGACATGCCTCATTTCTATGTTTGAAATAGAATTCTTTCTACCACCCTAAACCTGTCCTTCCCCTCCCACCCGTTTCCCCATTTCAGCAAATGTTAGCTCTTTCACCCTGGAACTGTGCAAAAATCCAGGCATTTTTCTTGATCTTGCTTTTCCTTTCACACCCTGTCTTCTATTCTACTGCAAATCCTGTCCAGGTACTTCATTGTGGTCTGGGTCCTACTCTGCTATACTGCTTCCACCACTCCAACCTTTGCCTGGATTCCTGAAATAATCCTGTTGGTCTGCTGGCCTCCACTCCTGGCCCTTTACATCTATTTCCCTGTAGAAGCCAATCATTCCTGTAAAGAGTTAAGTCAGATATCACATCACTCTTAAGAAATACTATCCAAGTTAAGTTCCTATTGTGCTCTATAGGGCTGAGCATCATCTGCCCCCTGGCTAGCCCTTTGACCTCTATTTCTACCAGTTTTCCTTTCACGTGGTCTATCCTAGTTCATATATATATTTGGTCAATAATATCAATTACTTGAATGAGTGAAAAAATGAGCAAATGTATGTTTGCAAGCCCATTTCTATGATCAAGCTGGATGGCTCTCCATCCAGGGGTGAAAAGGTAAGTAAATTTGTTTAAATTTTCAGACAAAGTGACAACCTGACAATCCACACATACAGCATCTAAGGCATAGAACTCTTTTCACCCAGACAACCCCATAGACTCCTCACTCTCTGGCATCTTGGCAGTGAGTGGGAAGAAGTAGCAGCTCAGCAACTCCTGCCTAGACCTGCTGGAGACCATTTCTGTTTGTGGAAACATGTTCTGTGAGACATGCTGACTTCTCCTCTCCATATTCAAAGCCTACCTCTGTGCCAAGTTAGAACTTGAAATTTTTTATTTTGAGACAATAAAAATCTCATAGAAATGTTCTGTGTTGTTCCTTGGTCTTATTTGGTATTGCTCACAGCAGGATGGCAGACTAAATATACTTTATAAGAATAACCTACATAAGTGCTTCTGAATTTTTATTGCTATTAAAGATATCTGTGATATTGCTCAAATACTCTTTATATCTGGATCTTTGTGGCAAATTTGACTTTGAGACGTCATTCCAGGAAAGTGTTTCTCTTCCCCTGAATTAGACCTCTTCCTTCATCAGACCACGAGGACAGCGTGACATGTGTTTCCCTTTTTATCTTGGTTGCCAGAGCGCAACCCCCTCCTTCAGCTAAGACCCATGACAGCACGCAAAGCACATGTCTCTGTGTCTACCTAGCTCAGAGCTGATTAAAAATTTAGCAATTATCCAGTTAAATCTACCCACTTAATCTGGGTAATTCAATTTGAAATTACAAGTCTCGTAGTTAGCAAAATACTCAAGGAGATTGTGTAGAACAAAACATTAGTTGGCATGGAAAACAGATAATTTTTACGTAAAATTGATATCTGGCTTTGCATTAGAATTAATAGCTCAAGCGTCAGGCTTAAAATGTAAAATCTTAATTTGTGTCCAATTAAAAGTCAAACTTATATTTGAGTTTTTTGTTTTACATTAATTCTTTTTATATGGATTAACCCCTCATAATATTATTATAATTACTGCATTCTTTACATAGATTGGCCCCTTTTAATATTATTTTTAATATTACAAATTTAATATTAATCATAAATATAATTAACATTAATTTTCTCTCAGTCACAAGAATTGCTACTTGCTCTGGGACATAGAAAATTACTATTTTTTCAGTGTCATATCCATGTGAACATTTCTTTTCCACCTCCCACATTATATACCATATGTATAAATGTATCCACAGGATGAATATACATAATCAAGGAAAACATAGATGCTCCACCCACACCCCAATCATAAAATTCAGTTTAAAAAGTCCTTAAGCATCTGTAACATTAGGCAAAAGCAATCTCCCTGAAACCACACAAAGAACAAGGTGCTCTAGGTAAATGTAACATCTGAAGGTTCTGGTTATGGGAAGGATGCTCTAATTTATAGAACATCAGATCCTGTGCTATTCATCTGCCTAACTGCTTTCAATTCCATTTCACATTCTTTCCCTCTTTATTCAATTTCACTGAAGGCTGATCCCCATAAGCTTAATTTCCCAAAAGCTTCCTTATCAAATAGTTCCCTACATGGGTTTGGGGAATGTGAGACACTGGTTAGAGATGGGAGGGCAGCAAGCAGAGAGAAACCAGAATGTTCTCCCTGCTTCATCTCTGCTTGGGCTGCATTTCCTCTGTGCTTGCATTAGCCCAGCTCCTGGCTTTGATCCTGGCAGTAGTACTCCCTCTACTGAATGGCTAGGGAAAGAGGGTAGCTAGAAGATGGTGGCCCCCTCCAGGCCAAAGTCTTACAGACAGTGAGGGGCCAGCAAGGGAGGCAGAGGAAACTGTGACTAGAGATGGGATGAGGTGACATTTTTAATGAGTAGGGAGTGGTCCTGCTGAGAAGTTGAGAACTAGAGCAGACTTTCACCTGCCTTTGTCTCCTGGAGTTCACTGGAGGTTATCAACACCCTTGGAGATGCCTGTTTGTGGAGTGATGGAACAGCAGTCCACCTAGTGGATATGAGGCAGAGGTCACGACTATAGGCATTTCTTTTGAGCCACTGTGCTGAAAAGGATCAAAGAAATGGGACAGAAGCTAGAGGAAGACGTGAGACATTTACTTTCTTTTCTTCTAGTAATGATTTAAATTTCTTTCTAGGAACAGCTGTCCCAAGCTCAGTGCCTATGGCTGGAGAGAGACTCAACACCTGCTCCAGGAGTGGAGTATGCGACCCAGCTCAGCCAATTGGAACATCAAATTCCATGGCCACTGTGATTGGTTAAGAGACGGGCACATGATTTGAATTAGTACAACTCAGAACTTCTTTGGAAGCTACAGGGAAGGCACACTATATTTTCACCTGAATTTTAACCTGAGAAGGTGTGTCTGGAACTGGGAGCAACCATCACAAGAATTTGTAGACTAAATGAAATGTTCTGGAAAGCCAAGCTAAGAGACAGAATCATTTGCCTGGATTCACCTGCTTCTTGACTCAGTAAATTTCCTTGTTTTACAAGTCAGTTTGGATTGAGTTTTCTGCTTTCATGCAAAAGAAAATGTCCTGATAACATACAAAACCTAAAAAGGGCATCCATACACATAAATTTCCTTTAAGAAAGGTAGGATAGATATTTGTATTCATTTTCTAGGGCTGCCATAACACAGTACCACAAACAACGTGGCTTAAAATAACAGAATTTATTCTCTCACACTTTGGGAAGCTAGAAGTCTGAAATCAAGGTATTGGTAGAGCCTTGCTCCCTCTGAAGGCTCTAGGGGTAAATCTGTTCTGTCCCTGTCTCCTAGTTTCAGGTGTTACCAGCAATCCTTGGTGGTCTTTGGTTTGACTTGTGAAAGCATCTAATCTCTGCTTCTGTCTTTACATGCTGATGTCTTTGTGCATCTGTCCCTGTGTCTCTTCTCTTCCTGTAAGAATACCAGTCTGTTGGATCAGGGCCCATCCTGATTATCTCATCTTAACACCGTTACATCTGCAAAGACCCTGTTTCCAAATAGGTCACATTCACAGGGATCAAGAGTTCAGACATGGGACTTCCGGAAAGATGGCGGTGAGATAGGTGGTAGCACAGTCCACTTCCCCTCAACACCAGTGAAATACCTAGCTGATCTGAGGAGCAGAGCAAACAACCAACGGTATTCCAGAATATGTGAAGATCAGAGACCAAAGATAGAGGACATTGAAAGATCTGACGGTAAGAAGAGTGCTTAAGGACAATAAGGTCCCCGGGACCTGCGTGGGGACCAGGATGGCTGAAGCCCCAGCCTGGGCGCAGGGTATGCTGCAGGATTCTTGGGAGAGAGCCAGGCTGAGCTGTGTGAGCAGCCAGGTACTTGTTTGGACCAGGGGGGCTTGAATAGGAAGAATTTCTCAAAAAGGAAAAGAAAACAGAGGCACTCAGCGGCTAATTAGAGAACTCTCCGCAGCAGCCGCGGCCTCTGGCGCCCCTCCCCCCTCAGCCCCTGGACTGTGAACGCAGGATAAGCAGCCCCAGAGCTCACCTGAAGCCTGGTTGCCTGCACCCAGATTAGCGGACTGGGGGCCCACACCTGAAACCTCCAGTGGGTGCACACCTGGAGCAGAGGCTAGCTGCCCCACCCACAGGCCCAAAGAGGCAGACCCGAGGGCCACGCGACTCAGGCCCAAAGCAGCTCCGCTGGCCCCATGGGACTCAGGCCCAAAGCAGCTGGAAAGGCCGGCTGTGCGCCACTCAGTACAGAGAGGCCCCTCCCGCTCCGCGCAACTTAGGTCCAAAGCGGCTGGATTGGCCCCCCCACCGTGACTCAGACCTAAAGCACCAGATTGACTGATCAACGGCCTGGCTGCCTGCAAGGGACCACATATACAACTCCTACCTAGCCCCTGTGCACAGAGCCCTGCAGGGCCTACTGACTCTCTAGGAGGAAGGCAGAACACCCAGCAGAGGGGAGCTGCAGGGCTAGGGGAGACTGCATTCCCCTGAAAGACTAGACCCAGTAGGGGGCTGAACCACCCCAGAGAGGCACCAAGAGCCCCAAGCATCTAAGACAGCAAAGAGCAAGAAGGTGGAGTGTGAGTTGCCCCTAATTGGTGCAACTCAAGGACAGCACAACTGGTGAACTAAAGGCCTAGTGGGGAGCAGAAGGACCCTGAGGAACTGGACTGGAGGCTGAACAACAGCGAAGACTGTGTCTCAGGAAGGGAGAAAAGTGAAACCAATCCTTCCAACCACCCCCTCCCGTTCCACAGACAGGAAGACCAGCAGAACTAACCTGACCGGTTTAAAGCCAGCAGAAGACTTTTTTTTTTTTTTTCCATTTCTTTCCTCCTTTCCCCCTGAATTCTTTCTTCCTTTCTGTCCTTCTCGCTTTCTTTTATCCCTTCTTCCTTCCATCCTTTATCTTTTTATTCCTTCTTCCTGCCTTCTTTTAGTTATTCTTTTGTTTTAATTTTTGTTAAAATTCCTTATCTTGCCTCCGATCTTTCTTTATTCCTTCTTCCTTCCTTCTCTTCATTTTCTAATCCCTTTTTCCTTCCTTCCCTTCTTCCTTTTTTTCCCTCACTCCCCCTTTCTCTTTTTCCCACAGGTGAGACAACAAACCCTGGAGTGCTGAAAAGACCAGAAATAGACCGTGTTACACCCATAAACGTCAGCTCAAGACCAGTGAGCACAGGAGATTAAGGAGACAGCACCACTGAATCCATTTGGCATTCTACCATAGAAGTTCATACCATAAACCCAAGGAGTCAGAATAGATCAATTTAAGAAGCAGAGGCTAACAAGAAGAGTTTCACAAACAATGGGAAGACAAAGAAACAATCCCCAAATGAAAGGAAAGGAGGAAGCCTCAGAAAGAATGCTAACTGAAAAAGAGGCAAGTCAACTATCAGATACTGAGTTCAAAGCAATGGTTATCAGGAAGCTCACAGACAACTACCAGAAACTACAGGGAAACTACAATGAACTCATGCAAACTATATCAACATGAAAAAGGAAATAGAAACTATCAACAAGGGCCAAGAGGAAATGAAGAATACAATTTCTGAACTGAAGAACACAGTAGAAGGAATCAAAAGCAGGGTTCATGAAGCAGAGGATCAGATCAGTGAGCTGGAGGACAAAGTAGAAAAAAACACCCAGAAAGAGCAAGAAAAGGAAAAGAGGCTCAGAAAGAATGAAGAGGCAATAAGGGAAATGTAGGACAACATGAAACATAACAATATCCGTATAATAGGAATACCAGAAGGAGAAGAAGAAGAGCAAGGGATAGAAAACCTGTTTGAAAAAGTAATGATGGAAAATTTCCCTAATCTGATGAGAGAAAAAGTCACCCAAATCCATGAAACACAGAGAGTCCCAATCAAGAGGAACCCAAAGAGACCCACTGCAAGACACATCATAATTAAAATGGCAAATCTCCAAGACAAAGAGAGGATCTTAAAGGCAGCAAGGGAGAAAAAGGAAGTAACATACAATGGAGCCCCAATAAGGTTAGCAACTGACTTCTCAATGGAAACACTCCAAGCCAGAAGAAAATGGCAAAAAATACTCCAAGTAATGAGAACAGAGGCCTGCAACCAAGACTACTTTACCCAGCAAGGCTCTCAATCAAGATAGAAGACCAAATAAAGAGTTTCCCAGACAAAAGAAGTCTAAATGAATACACCTCCACCAAACCAGCTCTGCAAGAGATGCTAAAGGGACTGCTTTAAGGAAAGGAAGGAAAAGAGAAAGACAGAGGAACACAGGTAGGAGAAAATGGCAATGAATAACTACCTATCGATAATAACCTTAAACGTAAATGGATTAAATGCTCCAATCAAAAGACATAGAATAGCTGAATGGATAAGAAAACATGACCCACACATATGCTGCCTACAAGAGACCCATCTCAGGACAAAAGACTTACACAGACTGAAAGTGAAGGGCTGGAAACAAATTTTCCAAGCAAACGGACAGGAAAAAAAAGCAGGGGTAGCAATACTCATATCAGACAAAATAGACTTCCAAAGAAGGGCCATAAAGAGAGACCCAGAAGGTCACTTCATAATACTCAAAGGAAGAATCCACCAAGAAGACAGAAACATTGTAAATATATATGCACCCAACATAGGAGCACCCAAATACATAAAGAAAATCTTGGAGGATTTCAGGAAAGATATTGATAGCAACACAATTATAGTAGGGGACATTAACACCCCACTATCAAAAATGGACACGTCTTCCAAACAAAATATCAAGAAGGATATTGTGTCACTTAACAATACCCTAGATGAAATGGACTTAACTGATATATATAGAGCTTTACATCCCAAAGAAGCAAAATACACATTCTTTTCAAGTGTCCATGGAACTTTTTCAAAGATAGACCACATGATAGGACATAAAGCAAGCCTCAACAAATTCAAGAAAATTGAAATCATACCAAGCATTTTCTCTGACCACAAGGGACTGAAAATAGAAACCAACCCCAAAGGAAAAAATCCAAAACACTCAAAATCATGGAGACTGAATAGCATGCTATCAAACAATGAATGGGTCAAGAACGAGATTAGGGAAGAAATCAAAAACTTCCTGGAAACAAATGAAAATGAACTCACAACAAGCCAAAACCTATGGGACACAGCAAAGGCAGTCCTGAGAGAGAAGTTCATAGCAATATAGGCCTACCTTAAAAAGATAGAAACATTTCAAACAAACAACCTAACCTTATGCCTACAAGAACTCCAGGAACAACAACAAAGACAGCCCAGAGCAAGCAGAAGGAAGGAAATAACCAAGATCAGAGCAGAGTTAAATGACATAGAGACTAAAAGCACAATTCTAAGGATCAATGAATCCAGGAGCTGGTTCTTTGAAAAGATAAACAAAATCAACAAGCCTTTAAGTAGGCTCATCAAGAAGAAAAGAGAGAGGATCCAAATAAACACAATTAGAAATGAAAGAGGAGAGATTACAACTGATACCACAGAAATACAAAGGATTGTAAGAAATTACTATGAAGAACTGTATGCCAAGAAATTTGAAAACCTAGGTGAAATGGACACATTTCTAGAAAAATATAATCTTCCAAAACTCAATGAGGAAGAAGAAGAAAACCTGAACAGACCAATAACAGCAGATGAAATGGAAGCAGTCATCGAAAAACTCCCAACACACAAAAGCCCTGGACCAGATGGTTTCACAGGAGAATTCTACAAAGCCTTTAAGGAAGAACTAACCCCTATCCTTCACAGACTATTCGAAAAAATCCAAACTGATGGAAGACTCCCAAACTCTTTTTATGAAGCCAGCATCATCCTAATCCCAAAACCAGATAAAGACACAACGAAGAAAGAAAACTTCAGGCCAATATCGCTGATGAACATAGACGCTAAAATTCTCAACAAAATATTGGCAAACTGCATCCAGCAATACATTAAAAAGATCATACACCATGACCAAGTGGGTTTCATCCCAGGGATGCAAGGATGGGACAATATTCGCAAATCAATAAACATAATACATCACATAAACAACAGCAAAGACAAAAATCACATGATCATATCAATAGATGCGGAAAAAGCATTTGATAAGATGCAGCACCCATTTCTGATAAAAAACACTCAGCAAAGTGGGAATAGAGGGAGCATTCCTCAACATAATAAAGGCCATATATGAGAGACCTACAGCCAACATCATACTCAATGGACAAAAACTTAGAGCTTTCCCACTAAGATCAGGAACAAGACAAGGATGCCCTCCCTCACCACTCCTATTCAACATAGTACTGGAAGTCCTAGCCACAGCAATCAGACAAGAAAAAGAAATAAAAGGCATCCAAATTGGAAAGGAGGAAATGAAACTGTCACTGTTTGCAGATGACATGATAGTGTACATGGAAAATCCTATAGACTCCACCCAAAAAGCTCCTTGACATAATAAATGAATTTGGCAAAACAGCTGGATATAAAGTCAATACTCAGAAATCAAAGGCATTCCTCTATACCAACAACGAAACTGCAGAAACAGAAATCAGGAAAAAAATCCCATTTGATACAGCAACAAGAGAAATAAAGTGCCTAGGAATAAACCTAACCAAGGAGATAAAAGACCTGTACTCAGAAAACTACACAACACTGAGGAAAGAAATTAAGGAAGGCACAAACAAATGCAAGCATGTACCATGCTCATGGATTGGAAGAATTAACATCATCAAAATGGCCATACTACCCAAAGCAATCTATAGATTCAATGCAATCTCTACTAGAGTACCCATGACATATTTCACAGATATAGAACAAACATTTCAGAAATTCATATGGAACCATAAACGACCCCGAATAGCTGCAGCAATTTTGAGAAAGAAGGACAAATTAGGAGGGATCACAATACTTGCTATCAAACTGTATTACAAGGCCACTGTCATCAAAACAGCCTGGTACTGGCATAAAAACAGCTACATAGACCAATGGAACAGAACAGAGAGCACAGAAATAAACTCAAGTCTTTACGGTCAATTAATATTTGACAAAGGAGGCAGGAGCATAAAATGGAGCAAAAACAGCCTCTTGAACAAATGGTGTTGGGAGATCTGGACAGCTACATGTAAAAAAATGAAACTCAATCACCAACTTACACCATACATGAAAATAAACTCAAGATGGATAAAAGACTTAAATATAAGTTGTAACGCCATAAAAGTCCTAGAGGAAAACATTGGCAGGAAAATCTCAGACATTCCACACAGCAACATCCTCACAGACACATCCCCTAAAGCAAGGGACATAAAGGAAAGAATAAACAAATGGGACCTCATCAAAATAAAAAGCTTCTGTATGGCTAAAGAAAACAGTGCCAAATTACAAAGAGCACCAACAGTATGGGAAAACATATTTGCTAATGATACCTCAGACAAGGGCCTGATCTCCAAAACATATAAAGAACTCACACGACTCCACTCCAGGAAGACAAACAACCCAATTAAAAAATGGGCAAAAGACTTGAACAGACACTTCTCCAAGGAAGAGATACAGAGGGCCCAGAGACATATGAAAAGATGCTCAGCATCGCTAGCCATCAGAGAGATTCAAATTAAAACCACAATGAGGTACCATCTCACACCAGTCAGTGTGGCCAATGTAAAGAAATCCACAAACAAATGTTGGAGAGGATGAGGGGAAAAGGGAACCCTAGTGCACTATTGGTGGGAATGCAGACTGGTGAGGCCACTGTGGAAAACAGTATGGAATGTCCTCAGAAAACTAAAAATGGAACTGCCCTTTGACCCAGCAATTCCACTGCTGGGATTATACCCTAAGAACCCTGAAACACCAATCCAAAAGAACCTATGCACCCCAATGTTCATAGCAGCACAATTTACAATAGCCAAGTACTGGAAGCAACCTAAGTGCCCATCAGCAAATGAATGGATCCAAAATCTATGGTATATTTACACAATGGAATTCTATGCAGCAGAGAGAAAGGAGCTTATACCCTTTGCAACAGCATGGATGGAACTGGAGAGCATTATGCTAAGTGAAATAAACCAGGCGGTGAGGGACAAATACCATATGATCTCACCTTTAACTGGAACATAATAAATAGAAGGAAAAAAAAGGAAACAAAATATAACCAGAGACATTGAAGTTAAGAGCAATCTAACAATTGACAGGGGGGAGGGGGGAGGGGACAGTGAGGAGAGGGAATTACAGGAACTACTATAAAGGACACATGGACAAAATCAAGGGGGAGGGTGGAGGTGGGGGAGGGAGGGGGTTTGGCTGCAGTGGGGTGGAGGGATGGGGAGGAAAGGCACACAAGTGTAATTGAAAAAAAATTTAAGTAAAAGTTTTGGGTATTAAGAGAATGTATGGAAAAAAAAAGTTCAGACATAAACATATTTTGGGGGGAACACGATTCAACCCATAATATTATGATTCTCATTTTGTATGTTATATTTACACTTTACATAATGGAGATTAAATGATTTGCTCAGAATCATGCAGTCAGTAAATTGTGGAGGAGTATTTTAAGTTACATATTCTTAAACAGCATGTAAAATATTTCAGCTTGAATTTTTAAATGCATAATTTGTTGATGGAGTTTTATTACATTGCTCATTATTTCTCCCAGTCTGTAGAAATAGTACTACTCTTCATGACTGAGTGTGACAAGATTGCGCTAGTATTCATTCGTACAATCTCCTTTTGCTCGAGGCCCATTTGTGATCATTCTCTTGCACCAACACCATCCAAGAAATTGAACTCTTCGGTCTGAGGACCCTTAAGAGACAACTCACTGCAAATATACCTGAGCTCTACAACATACTGGTATCTTGCCACTGAACCATGTGTTCTGGTGTGAAACCCACTGAACAACGGGAGCACATCCTGGGCTTGGAGTGGTGAGAAAACACAGTTCAGGCTTCTCCAGGAGATATGGTAAGTGTTAATCTGAACCAGAATATTTGAAGTCATAAAAGAAAAGGAATTAACATTTACACCAGTGAGGCAATTAGAATTGTAAAGAGATAGGCAGCTTGAAAGAACCCACTTTTCCTCAATGCTGAACCCAAGTAGAGGCTCTGAATTGGTGCATCATTCTTAGAGCTTTTATCTCTCCTTTTAATGATTTCCCATATGATTGCAAAATATTTATTTTTGTATCAAAAATGAAACCCCGAGATATAGCCTAATAAGAAGTTCAAGAATGTCTATGTTGATAATAAAAACTTACATATAATAACTGATACTAGAAGAAAGATTCCTAAAATATTGCCCATTATAAAAAAAATTAACCTATTTGCTGACTATTTTATGTGAGTGTCATGTGCTCAAGAGTTAAAATAATTCAGAAAGAGGCTAAGAAAAGAAAACAGTAGACCTAAAAGAACATAATCATCTACATCCTGTAAAATCCCTGCCTTTAAAGGGTAGCTTACTTTTGGTTTGGAGCTGGAGTGGAAGGTGTCTATGTTTGCATCTTGTGGTCTCTGACTCTCCTATAATGAGGTGAAAGGAAAGTTAGAAAGCTGATAATATCTTTAAAAGCATAGAGCCCAAGGAAATATGACCAGTGATAATGCATTGTACATGGCATAATTTACCAAAAGTTCCCCAAGTGGTTCCTACTTACCTCTCATGATTCCCTTCAGTCTTCCCTGCCTTTGTTCCCAGGATGTCCACCCAGTTACAGACTATATCTTTTGTTGCTTTGGATGCCAAAACTTAGCATGATGGCTGGACCACAGAAGGCACACAGTAGATATTTGCCGGATAGGTAGCTGAATGAATGAAAACGTCATCATAGAACAGCAGTCCCCAACCATTTTGGCACCAGGGGCTGTTTTATCCACGGATGAAGGCCAGGATGAGGGGCTAGACAGGAGGCGGAGCTCAGGCAAGCTTCCCTTGCTGCCGGTTCCTAACAGGCCACAGACGGTACTAGTCCAAGGCCCTAGGGGTTGGAGACCCCTGCCTTATAATACAGATTGGATCCCATTTACTCTTTCTTATTTCTTTGTACCAGAGAGGGGAGGATTGTTGTGGAGGGAAATAATAACAACTGAAAACGTAAGGAGCATCATTTTCTGGGATAATTAGGACATGTCCAAAGTTCTCAGTCCTGTCTGGTAGAGAACTCTTCAGCTTAAAGGTTAAGGAGAGAGGAGCAATAGGGAAGCATTTAGGCACTTTGGAACTGTTGATATCAAACAGGAACCAACAAGCTCACTCACTCTTCACCACATCTAAATATATATGGCCACTGGCAATAAATAAGCTCACAAATCCTTCTCCAAATCTTAAATTTCACCCAAATTATATTCACACTAGAGAATTTTCATTAGTCTCATTTCCCAGGGATCTGTGCTTGGAGAAGAAGAAAGACCAGCTCCTTTGTGGCCGGTTGGGACAACTCTGAGATGGAACAGACACTCCAGTCCCTTGCAAGATCAGGCTGAAGCCACCGCCGCCCCACGGACTCACCTAGATAATGCCCTGGCTTAGCTTGCTCTCCTTCCTGTCCAGCTGCCTCCCTCCTGAATGGTCTCCTCAGAGCACTGCCTTATTAAATCCCCCACACAAATCCCCATCTCAGAGAGTGGTTTCTGGGGAACCTAAGCTTACAGGTGCTTACTATGGCAGGGGTAGAAACATGCATAAAATGTGGTAACAATTCTCCGGACATTTTTCAACTAATCTGAACTTGATTTAAAGTCGTATACAAGTGTCTCATTGGAAGGTAAACCTCCAATCAGTTTCAAAACAGCACGATTACATAGATGTTCCTGGAACCTTGAGGACAATTCTGTTTTTATAGAAGCTGCCCGAGTCATGCATGGCAATAGTTTTGACTGTTTGGCCTTTCTTTAATAAACTAAACAAAACCAACCATTATCATATGTTTACATTTACTGGAGCCTCTGGCTTCAAGTAGCTTGATCCGTCCTTCCTGACAAGCTCACAGCAGACCTTCAGCCGTATCAAGGCCATCGGCTTTGTGGTGGTGAAGTGGGTTTCCCTTGTTTTATTTTTAATCTAACAAGACAAACAATGCTAGCCACACCAATTAAAACAAGTAAAGAGTTAACCTTCAAAATGACCACAATTCAGATGGCAGCATGGAAGTCATCAGGACTATTTAATCTTCCAGAAGATTTATCGCTGCAGTAACCCAAGTCTTTCATGTGGGTTTTTGCCACAATTCTTCCTGCATGCACACAAAAGGAATCTGGAGTTCATGGGTATGACACAGCACCACAAACATGGATTTGTGCAATAAATAGGACCCTTGAGGCAAAAGGGTTGCCAGGAGAACCATACAGCCTTTAACCTCAGGATTTGTGAGAATAGTCACATTGGTGACAAGAATATTCAGAGTTTTGGGTGTTCACAATTACCCACTGCTCTGCTCCCACTTCTTCTCCTTCTCTGTTCTCATTTGCAGCTCCTGCCAAATGCTGCTTCTTCTTCTTTCTTTCTCTCTCTCTCTCTTTCTTTTCTTTTTTCTTTCTTTCCTTCCTTCTTCCTTCCTTTCCTTTCCTTCTTTCTTTTCTTTTATTTTTTCTTTTCTTTTTTTTCTTTTCTTTCTCCCTCTCCCTCTCTCTCTCCTTCTCTCTCTCCCTCTCTCTCTCCCTCTCTTTTTCTCTCTTTCTTCTCTCTCTCTCTCTTTCATTCTCTATTACACATCTCCTTTCTTCTGAATCTGCCCCAGATATTTTTTAAGCTCTGTTCAAATGGCCTTAGTTTTCCCCGCAAAAATTGTTCCTCGAGAATTATAATCCCCCAGAAGTCCCATGCTGTCTTGTCCCATAGTGCGAGTTGAAAGACCTGAGTGTGTCACATGGCTCCCTGGCACAGGGCAGTGCCCTCTTTTCTTCATACTTAATTCTTGTTTCAGACACCCTGAAATCAAGTTTAAGGCTCATTTTCTATGGTAGTGAAATTTTACAAAATGTGGGGTGGGGCAGGGGGAGTGGTGGGGGGAAAACGAAGACAACTATACTTGAACAACAATAAAAATAATTTTTAAAAAGGAAAATTAAACCTAACCATAACAATAACAACATTAAATTCACATGTTGTAAGCATCCCTTAATTATTAATTAAAAGCAAAGATTGTCAGATTGAATAAAATTTACAAAATGCTACAGAAAACTTGATTTAGATGGTGCAACCACTTTATTTTTAGTACAATGTATTTTTAGCTAAAGGGGGTTTTCAGAGGAAAGCCATATCTTTAAAGGGAAAAAAGAGGAAGTCTTTATAGGGTATCATGCTTGTCAAAAGCAATTAAATAATACACACACGCCTTAAAGAAATGTTCAAATGTAATTTGGATATGGTTTGGGTATCTGAATAGATATAAATTTGACCAAGGCTTCTTGCACATGAAATAGTCTGAAACATATTACTCTTGGGAAAAAAGGAAGTTATTCCAGTGTTTTTGGCAAAAATAATATAAATGGAACCACTTTAAAATGAAGCCAGAGCTGCCATTTTAGAGGAACTGCCTTGAACATCTTATGCCTCAAATCTTTGCAATGTTAAAGCAGAGCAAAATAACCTTCGGACTGGGACTAAAGCAACACTGTACCCCAAAGAACTGTTTGCAGGGATAAGAAGGAAGCAAATACTATGACTACTGGATTCAGACTATCAGACTGAAAATTATAATCATTATTTAGAATTAACTTCATTGTGTTATGTTTTCTGCACCAATAACTGTCTTCCTTCTATTGATGTCATTGTTCCCCTTCCCTTTCTCATAAATACCTACTGCCTTTTGTTCCCTAAATAGAACACTGTTTGGCTTTCTGCCTGAATCAGTGCTATCTGCCTGAATTATTGATCTCAGATAAGCATGGCAGTTTGCTGCCACTCACTTTGAAAGACCTTTTATTTTTAGGTTAGCACTTTCATTTAAAGTTGCCTCTACCAGCCATGTAATTCTAAATGACTTTACAAATGACAGAGCACAGAATTACTGTGTTAAGAGGAGACTTCAATCATCTCATAAGCCAGATAGAATATCTTTAAATTTTATATAGAAAGATTTATTGATTGTTTGGTCCAAGAACCTTGTTTCAGACACTTGTCATTTAAATGACAGGATTTAAGAGAATACAGTGACATTTCTAGGAAACTTGTCCAGGGTTGATATCAAATGAGGGATTGATTTGTTGTCAATCTATTTCCATGGAACACATTGCTCATTCCCATTAGACATGTGATCTTAAATTCATTTACACCATCAAGTTAGTCCACGGCAAAATTATCAGTCTTGTTGTCTATTTCTGCATAACTAACTATCTCAAACTTTGTGGCATAAAACAACAGCCATTAGATTCTGTTTATAGATTCTGTGAGTCAAGAACTTGGAAACAACACAGTAGAGATGGATTGTCTGTGTTCTATGTCTGCAGCCTCAGCTGGGGAGACTGAACAGCCTGGCTGGAGGATTCACTTCTAAGATGCCTTCTTCATTCACATGGCTGGCTCCTGGCCTGGGCCTCTCACCGTTTGGCTCACTAGGGCTGTTGACCAGGGTTCCTAGATATGGCTTCATTATGTGGCTTGGGCTTCTCATGGCATGGCTGATATGTTTTAAGAATGAGCATTCCAAAAACAAGGGTTCCAAGAACAAGGGTTCCAAGAGTACCAGATGGAAGCTGTCTGATCTTTTCTGACCTAGTCTTGAAAGTTATATACATCACTTCTGTCATACTTATTGTTTAAAGCAATTGTAATTCCACACAGATTCAAGGGGAGGAGACAATGAGAGGAAGGTCAATGCATATGTGCCCATTTTTATAAACACCAGTATGGTTTTTATGGCATTTGCCAATACCATTATGGTTTTGACAAAATGGAAAAAAATACAAGTGGGGCTTTGAATCCTGATTCCTCCATTTCTTAGGTATTCTGAGGCACGTTACTTGACTCCTTCCTTCATTGTACAAACACAGATAATGGTCAATCACCAGGTTGCTATACGTAGACACAAATTTGTGTTCATAAGCAGTTGGCTAATTCCAAAGTCTCCTTTTTTTCTTAGCCACCTACACCTCCTTTCTCAAGCAGGAGCCTCCCCAGTCTCCCTCCCATAATTCCACTTAAATGTGCTCTCAAAGCCAGCATTCAGAAGGTGGAATCTCCCGGGTGTCCTTCAATGGCTGAGGAAGGAAATGGGGGAATGCACTTTGCAGTAGCCACTTACACTACCATGCCTAAAAGCCTGTCTCCCTCTCCTGAGTCAGTTAGATTTCTACACTTCCCTCTGGTAAGACCTGTAGGAATCATTGACAGACATTCTTTTAACCCCCAGGAATTTTCCTTTCCTTTAAAAAATGAAATGGAATTCCATATCAGGAATCCACAGGATTTTTCTGGAGTATATGTTTCTGTTCTTTCTACTTCCTGTCCCTACCTGGTGTCAAATCAGTTGAAGTAACGGCAGCCTGAATTGCAAAGGGCACTTCAGCCTGGCCCCTCCTTCTGCCTAAGTTCTTTAAACACATTACTCAAATCTGTCCCAGCAGCCAGAGAAGGTTCATTCATTGTCTCAGCCAAAGAACACATAGACTATTCCAAATGCGAGGGATTGTGAGGACAATATTATATTTAATTGTGACAACAAAAGAATGCCATACTGAGTTGTTTATTTATTGTCATTGTTACAATTTTTTAGCTACCTCACTGGCCTCCCTCCTGTCACTTGTGGTCTCCCCAGGGTCATCTCCACCTAAGAGTCAGAGATCTTGAAGCATTTCAGGCCAAGCCACTCCCCTACTCAAAACCTGCTGAAGACTACTTCCTAATGCACTTGGAATAAAATCTGAAGTCTCCACAATGGCTTACGAGGGCATCCATGATTAGCTGTATTTCTCAGACCACACTTCGTGCCTCTGAGCCAGCCAGGCCACTGCCACTTGTGTGGTTACCCAGGCCCTGAGCTTAGAAGGGTCTCACTTGGTTTAGTGCTCTGCTGTTGCCATATTGACAATTTTAATAATGTCTGAACACGGGACCCTGCATTTTCATTTTATTTGCATTTTGCACTGGGCCCTGCAAATCACATGGTGGGCTCCGACCCTGGTGCCACCAGGCACACAGCCACTGCTGCCTCAGGAATTGGGCATTGACTGCTCCTTCTCTCTTCTGAGAAAGCTCACCTGTGACATGATCATGCACTCAGCTGCTTCTCTCCTTCACTTAGGTCCACACCAGAAAAACCTGTGACCCCCATGTCCATGGTGTCACCCCTCCCCATATGTTGAAGCATTCCTTCAAAATACCTGTCTCTGCCAGGGTTACAATGTATATTTACTTAGATGTCATTGTTTTTTGTTTTCCCCATAGAAGCTCCTCCAGGGCAGGGAAGACAATGCCTGGCTGGGCTATTTCGTTGTCCATGGAGCCTGACATGCTTCCTGGCACATAGATATTTCTCAGTACATTTTTGTTGAGTTAGCTTGTTCCTCAGTAATACCATGAATGGTGTCCATCTCACCAGCAGTACACTTTAATTTTATGAACTTAGTTATAAAAGTTCAGAGGACACCTTTGGAAATACATTGTTTTTCATTAATGGTGGTCGCCTAGCTTTCATCAGATTGCCTCAAATACCAGGTCATCTTAGTGTCTCTGCCTTTTTTTCCTATCCTCTGGTTTCCAATGACTCTAGTTTGGCATTTCCAACATTCAGGGTATGGAAAGGTTAAGATTAATTTTCTAACTTCAAAAGGAGAAACAATTCATAGGAAGTGATAATTCCCTGAATTGGACAATCTCAGCTGGAGGAGAGGACAGGCCTTGTGTCCTGCCGTGACCCACACAGCAGCAGGGACAGCAGAGGCAGAGGCCCTTTTGAGATCACCTGGCCCAAACTCATAACATTTTGTGTTCTTTCAGGGTGGGAAGAATGTTCCAGGTTAGATACAGAGAGAGGAAGGTTTGGAGAGGAGACCATAAAAGGTACACTTAAATTATTCTTTCTCCCTGAAAAGGGAATTAACTTCTTGAAATTACAAAACCGTTTAGTTGGAGGCCAAGTGCAAGAAAATTCATGTTTTTTGACTTTTTCTTCAAGATTAAATGTCCTTCGATGGCAGAAATAATCATTGACATCAGTTTCCAATATAGCTTGGTATTATTACCATTTTGATGTTCATTTTAAATGAATTTTCCTATCATTGCTCATTTCAGGGCCTTTTAACCAAAAACTGTGCTCTCTCTGCATTGTGGGCACTAATGGGCACTAGAGCCCCTGAATGCCAAAGAGGCAGCAAGCAGGTAGCGGGTGTTAGGCCACCAGGATGTCCACTGAGGCGTGCGGCAAGGCCAGAGGGAGCAAGATGTGCTAGCATGAGGGTGCCTTGGTGGAGTCCTGGCAACATCACATCTTTTGATTTCTAGATCTTTTTGCACCTCAGGTGAACAGAAACAGACTAATTATAATCTAGGTTCTTGACGTACTCTCGTCATTGGTCCATGTATGCCCCTCTATGGTTTCTATGTAGATATGTTTATTTTTAATAATTTCATAAATGCCTAGGAACCACCCAGCTCAGAAACCAGAACACTGACATGGCGGAGGCCATCCAGGTGGTTCCATGCCTCCCAAACCTGGGGTCACCACTCTCCTGAGCCTTGTGTTGTTTAGTTCCTTTGCTTTTAAACAGATATATTTTTTGAAATCTATGACATTCCTATCTATGTTCTCAAAAAGTGTATTTAGTTTGAGTTGTTCTTAGCTGTGTCCAAAGGTATTCTGTTGTAGGTGATCTTTCAAGATGGCTCAGAAAGAAGACCTGACCTCGTGCCAGGACCAAATCCCTCTGCATCACAAGGGGTGGAGCAAGCCCACCACCAAGAGTTGACTCTGGCTGGGAAATGACCCACCAAGTGGAAAGGCCCGCTGGCCACTCTCCCTCTGCAGAGGGGAGCTGATAGCACCAGAACACACAAGCCTCTTCCTGGGTTTGCTTCTCCTCTGAGCCCACCTGTGCTCTGGGCAGGGCTCCCAGCCACCCACTTTGCAAGGCTGTTCACTCTCCCACCTGTACAAACAGAGGGTTTCCTGTCACCACGTGGCCAGAGCAGTGCAAGGCTGCAGCCCTGGAGCTTCAAGGTTTAAATTTCCTAATGAGAATGATTGTAGGCCTGGAAAACAGCTGTGATCCCAGGGGCCACGACACAGCATAATTCAATTGTGCCTTTATGATTTCTGTTTTGTCCTTCACAGTTTCCCACAAACCTGAAACATGTTTCTCTACTCACTTTCCATCTCACAGTGATCATAAGACTTGGCTCTCAGGGAGTCTCTTACACCACCAAATGGATTTTATTCCTCAAATCCCAAGTGGAAATCAGAAGGTATTGAGCTACTTACAAAATCATGGTACAACATAAGGACACTAAGATTGCAAGGATAATCCAGTCCTGAGTAGAGTCCTTTTCCCTGTCCTCTGTCATTGCTATGATCAATCATTATTGAAAACAAGAGGCTGACATGTAATAGTAGAAAGAACATGGACTTTGACATTAGAAAAAAAAATGAGTTCAAATCCCACCGGTGTCATTTGTCCATTATGTGGCCTTGGACCTCTCAGAGTTAGTTTTCTGATCTGTGACATGGAGCCAGGTACCTACTCCACAGGGCACTGTGAAAGTTACTTGAAATAAGGAGTGAAGTGGTGAGGCTCATACACCTGGGAACATAGGTTACAGACTGGTGCCTAATAACTGGAAGCTTTAGGCCGGGCTCTCACTTCCTCACCCTGAGTCTGTCTCAGTCCCTCCCTGCCAAGCCTCACCCCCTCTCCTCTCTGATCTGTCGCATGTCGTGGTCAGATGAGTCATCCCAAAGCAGTGATCGTACATATCACATTTCTTCCCCAACTGAACCAGCCCCACACCCCTAACAACAGAACCCGTCTGTGGTTTCCCAATGCCTTCAAGATGTCCAAATCCCTTAAGTTGGCATTTCAGCTCGACCACAATATAGGATCAATTTATCCCTTCACAGTGGTATTTTATTATTCCTATACCTGAATCCTGTGTCCTAGTCAAACTTGCTCTCTGAATATGCCAGACACATGTCAGCTCCCTCACCACCTGTGCTCCCCACATTTGTGCTGACCCCCTTGCACAGCTGTTTGCCTCCTCTTTTTTACCTGGTATACATTCTACCTTTTCTATTTGTGGCATGAAGAAAGTCCCCACTTCTCTATTCCCCACTGTCCATTGACAAGTTAATGTATCTCACCTTCTTTGCCATTAGTCATTTGTGTATGTAGCAACCAGCACCTGACACAGGTTCTATAGAAGATGTTCATAAATGTGTGGTACTGAATGCAAATACACAAGCACAAATCTCAAAAAGCATTTCCATTCAGAAATGCCTTCATAAACAAGTGGAATTCAACTCATAAGAATTTCCTTCCTCAAATTTTGAAATATCCATAGCCAGATAGAAATGATCAAGCACTGAGTTTGTATATTGCTGTTGGTGTGTGTGTGTGTGAGGGAGCTACACTGAGTGCTTTAATTTCACTCCAGCCTCGGGTGAAAATAGTTATCCTCACTCTCCCGCACTTGGCTACTCTCAGCTGATGGTAATCTTTCATCAGACTACATTGGTTGTTCAAGCATCCAAAATCACACAGGAATTTGAGAATGATATCTGGAAAGAGAATAAGCCTGACAATTGTTGACCAGGTGTTGCTCTTTAAGTTTTTTCCCAGCCTCCCTGCCCAATTTAATCTTACAATAAAATACGCCAAGGTGAGTTGTCTTTCCAGAACTCCCTGGCAGTGGGGAAGGGGCCTCTGGCTGTGTTGGCAGTAGAAGGGCATTGAGGAAGGGGCTCTGTTTAAGCTCTAAACTTGGTTGTTTAGATTCCAGGCATTCTTGGTTAGACTTATGCTTAAACCTGAACTTGGACAAAGACCAAAAGATTATGCATTAGTACCATACCCCAAATATTTGGCGATTCTGTCAAATTGAAGTTGGCTAGTATCCATGTGCAATGGTGCAGCTTGAACAATATCAAAATGGAGCAATTAAACTGTAATACCTTAAGTTAGTAGTTTTTTAGAAAGCTGCTAATTAACACCCATTTTTCTGCCTGATGTAGGAAGAGCTTTCTGAACTCAAAGGAGGAAAATATTCATCTAGCTTGGAGATATCCAATTTCTCCATTGTGTATAAGGCTGCTATTACTCTCAGGAGAAAGCATCCACCAAAAACACTTGTATATGAAACCCTCTGAAGAAGACATGCTATGTCACATAGCCATAGCAGCCCTTAGGCCCATTGAAGAGATTGGCTTGCATAGCAATCTAGAGTTATAGAACTGGTACTGATGTCCAGCTGAAGCTGTCAGATCAAACACACACAATAGATTTAGTGAGCACCACTCTAGATGGAGCTGATCACAAAGCTCTGGGAATATTTCTTCAAAGAGATGAAACTGATTGCTTTCCAAGTGTATTTGAACATATTGAGAGGAGATCATACAATTGGGGGCGTGTTTGGGTTTGAATTAATGTAAGTCAACAGGAGTCTGCAAAAATGAAAAAAAAAACCTCAATATTATCTTCTGGGAAAAACAAAATACTCAAGAAAAGAAAAGCTTCCACACTGCATTGCAGAGGTCAGTTGTATACACTGTTTGCATTGTCTTGACTATATAAACACTAAATATCTAGCAATTTGAAATTAAAACCTAACTATTTTTGAAGAATGAAGAGGTGGGTAGCAAGCATGCAGGGGAATGGTGAGGGTGAGAGGAGGAGAAAGGGTGGCATATGCATCCTCCACATTGGAAACTCAATAGACAATGCCTAAATATGAAATATCACGAAGGAGTCCATTGCTTAAGCATATAAAGATTGCTTCTGCGAAAAAGCAAAGAGAATGGGGAAGATTTTTTTTTTGAGATACATGGATGAAAGTACAGGCTAAGGTGCTTTAACAAAAGACCCCAAAATAGGGAGATTTAAACAAGATCGGTATACACATATATTTCTTGTTTCGTATGATCCAGAGAGAAGCAATCTGGGTTTATGACCCTGAAAATGTGGCTTCCATATCTGGGACCAAGGCAGCCATTCTAGTTCTTGACATCCCAGCCAGAGGAAATGGGCCAAGGGAGCACATGCATATACCTTGGCAGTACACACTCCAGAAGTGGCACACATCCATTAGTTAGAGCGTGGGCACACAGCCTTACTAAGCTGCAAGAGAGGCTGGCAAATACAATGATTAGCTGTCAGCCATGTGCTTAGCTAAAATTCAGAAGTCCTATTATTAAAGAAAGCAAGAACTGATAACAGCATGCAACCAGCAGCCTCTGTCAAATACGCTTTGTAGAATTATTTCATTCTTTCAACTAGATGCTTGTGTAACTTCAATACAAATAAAAACTAATTTAAGACACAGTGCTTAAAGATGATCTTTTGAACGATTGAATAAGTGATCAAAACTTAGAAAAAAGGGTGCTAAAGCAGAATACATGTACTCCCAGAGGAGCTAGTGCAGATTGTGTGGAGCCTGTTTGGAGCTGCACATTAGGTCCCTCTATTTCAGAGCGCTTACAGCTTCTTTCTCATCTGGGTATGCTACATGTGCTGCGAGGATGCATGGGCACCCTCACAAACCTCTGGTTTTTGGAGTAAATTATTCCGAAAGAACAAGACTCTGAAATGGAGAATAACGTATGGGAGATTTATTTGGGACCTGTGGGCAAAGGGATGGGGTGGAGAGAAAAGTTGGGAGTTCTGGAGCTCAGAGGGACCTTCAGAGGTCCCCAGCAGGCCAGACCTTTATACCCCAGTATTTCTCAATATTTACATGCAAATTGCCCCCAAAACTAGTGACCTTGGGGTGTAAGCTTGGATAAAGTAGCTGGCTTCAGCCTGGGCAATTCCCAGAGGGGGCTAAGTGAGGCTTCCCTCCCACAGAACTCCTGGTCCTTTATTCCTGAAGAGGGTCTGAGCACTACATTCCAGTCTTTACTACACAGGGAAACAAGTAGACTGCTCTAGGTTTCTGTGACTTCAATCATTTGAATTTGGATTTGTATTCCAACAGTGGTGGCTCTTGTATTTCTCTATAGGAGAAATTTAATGGTAGCAACTTCATTAGGATTATAGAGGGGTTAGGAGGTGCTCAAGGATTTGTATGGAAGTTGCACGAACATAGCAAGCATGCTGTTTGTCTTAGGCTATATTGTTACTGGAAGTAGCTTTAGTAAAGATGTTGGGGATGAAAGGGAGGAGGACCTAAAAATCAGGCAAAACAGATGATAACTATGTTTACATGTTACTGCCATCTATGCCTTAGGGTGGGTGATTAGATAGCTGTGGGTTAAGAAAAAACAAAAACAAACAAACAAACAAAAGAACTTTAATCAGGAATTTAGTTAGGCTCCAGAAGGAAAGAAGACAAGGGCTTCAAACAGCACCCTCTGGAGCAGATGGTGTTATCATAGGGCATGTTAGAAGTAAGTTTTCACTAGAGAAATGAGTGGTGTTAAGGCATATGGTTGGCTAAGAAGATTTCCACTGGCACCTCATCCCTTGATCTGGCAAACCCAGCAGCCCAACCCCTTTGTAATGACACACTTGAGATAGAATTCTGTCCTGTGGTCTCCACCTGATGGAGCGCAGCCTCTGTCACTTCTGTCACCTGATCCTAATATCAAAATTTTGTTGTGACCACATCAAAATGAGTATTTCTTACAAGGGGCTTGTCAGCGTACCTAAAAGGACAAGAGAATGTGAAAAAGAGGTTGAATGACTATTTTTATGCTTATCTGGTAATCTATGTTTGTGTGCATCTGGTAGAATTAGGTCTGAGACTTGCTTTCATTTAAATATAGTGCTGGTGGTGAGGTTGTATGGGAGAAGGAACAGAGACCTTTAACAACTAGAGATACCAATGTTTATAAAAAGAACCTCACAACTGTCAATAACTGAATTAGCTTAGAGGTTGAGGAAGTGAATAATGTCTTTTCTTATTGATGGCTAAATATTCCAACAATTCACCTGGAAAGTAATGATACCCAAAATAAATGTGGCTGTCAATGCTGGTTTACTGCTCTAATTGATCATAGAAATAAACTACCCTGCCATAGAAATTCAGTGCATTTTATATGATAATGACAACAAAAGTAAATTTAACTTGATTATTCTAGATAATGCATTTTTCATTTACATGGTCTCTGCTACTGGACTTGTCCTTGGGCAGACTCAGCACATGGCTCAGGCTCTAGAATGAAATCTTCTATGTGCCTATCACATGGCTGTGGCAGATCCTTGGGTTTCACGCTGAGGTGTGAAAATTAAGGGGGTTCTAATGGAAAAATAACAGAAAAATAAGTCCAAAGTCTTGGTTTAGCTGATGGGTTTAAAGAAGAGGCAGCTTGGGCAATGCAGCTAGACAAAGCATGCTATCTAAATACTGAATACAAGAGGATTGAAAGGAGACAGAAGATAAAAACCATGGTCAGTATGATAGAAATCTGCAACTCCTGGAGTCTGATGAGATTTCCCACTGCTCTTTCAAACCGACCCTTTACTCTGGCAAGACCTTCCTGCCCCAACCCACATGTTTACATCTTGGCCCATGAGTCTTTGATTGCCCTTCTGATAGCTCACAAACCCTCACCACCCTTCACCAATCCCCCCCTCGGTATATAAAAATACTTCCTCTAGGAGCTAATCAACGTTGGCCAATGTTGATCCTTTCTTTGAAACTCCCTTAACTTTGCCACTTACACATTAAATGCTTTATTTTCTTGAGAGATCCTAAGTCCTATGGAAACTTTCTAGGGAGGACCTTGCAGCCTTTACCTCATCCATTCGAGGTATCTCCACAGTAACTAGCACAGAGCTGAGAATCCAGGAGGTCCTAAGTACACTGGCTAAGTGTAAGAGGTTGTAAACTCAGAAAACATGGGCAGCTAGCCAGGGAGCAGCCAGGCTAAGGCCAACTGGAAAGGCATTCAAATTAAAAAATTTTTAAGAAAAACTGTGTTAACAAAACAAGACTTTAGTTGATCTGCATATATGAGGGTTCTTTTTTTTAAAAAAAGCATTATTTTTAATCCTCACCCAAGGACATTACTTTTAGAGAGAGAGAGAGGAGGGGAGAGAGAGAAACATCGATGTAAGAGAAGCATCCATCAGTTGCCTCCCATACTTACCTAGACCGGAGAATGAACCCACAATCTAGGTATGTGCTCTGACCGGAAATTGAACCCACAACCTTTTAGTTATGGGACAATGCTCCAACTGACAGTCACACCAGCCAGGGTTGTATGAGATTTATAATTCCCAGTCTTTAAAAGATTAATATGAGGGAGGCAAAAATAATTTTTCTTCTACTCTAAGCTCTAATAATCACATTGACAAATCTATCAGGTATGTACATGTGGGGGCTCCTTAAGAATTTGAGACCTGAGGACAGATAGGTTAGTTGAGGTGGACATGCCATCTTGCACTAAGGGGAAAGAAAGGCAGTGGTTTG
Organism: Desmodus rotundus; assembly: GCF_022682495.2. NCBI lineage: Eukaryota > Metazoa > Chordata > Mammalia > Chiroptera > Phyllostomidae > Desmodus > Desmodus rotundus. The sequence continues at coordinate 79,026,822 of NC_071387.1, forward strand.
GACTTCAAAGGGCAGAGGGGCAATTCACAGGTAGATGACAAGGAGCAAACATCTGGTAAATAAAGTCTTGCTGGGCCTCCTGGGCTACCCAGAAACGGGGGACACAGAGGGGAGTTTAACAAACAGAGGTTGGGAATCTTCTCCCTCAACTAGTGCCACACCTAGTTCACATTATGCTAAGGTGATAGCTCCATTTAAGCAGATTTTTCTATCTGAATTCCTTTAGGCAGCTAAGGTGGGGGGGGCAGTAAAAGGGTCTTATTGAGTCTTTTGTTTTCTTAAAAATAACCTGCTTAAAATAATCAATATCCCAAAAAGCCATATTTTGGGATGGCAAACTCTATTCCCCCTCACTGGCAAGTAATTTCTGGTTCCCTGGATTGGGAAAATAAAATTGTGAATACAACAGCAGAGAAGCATTATTTGCTACATTCTGAACTTCTCTCCTTAACCAGGTTTGTTTCTGGGCAAAGGGACCACCCCAGGAAAACACATGCAGACTGTGCAAAGGTGTCCTGCCATGAAGGGGCCATCATTCTCTGGGCAGTGGTGTCCTCAGGTCTTGCCCTGACTCTGAACCCAGCTCTTTCCCCTTCTGGGGTGTAGTCAGGCCTCAGGTTCAGTCTGCTGGACAGCTGTGAAGGTGATGTTGGGGGGCAGGTGGGCAAAGGGTAGAAATCAGTGAAGCTTTTCTCTCTGTACAGTGGTGTTTTGAAGCACAAGCTGGCTTTGCTTTTTTTTCTAAAGATTTAGGAAGAGGATATTGGCATTTGGGAGAATGGAAATATCTAGATCAGTAGCCAGTTGAGCTAGAAGGTAGAAATATCTTTCTTCTGAAAGAAAGCTAAATATGGAGACATACCCCCCAAAATGTGGGAAAATGGGAGTCTTTACACTTAGTGAAAAGGACTAAAAGATAATAAGAGATGCATACAAATTGTCTTTCAATTTGCTGTTTTGAAGATGCTTATTGGAAAATAAGGTCACCTCTGACTGTTGCTAACAACAGCCCTTATAGGGCCAGGAGACATGGAGCAGAATGAATTCAGAAAGATGTTTCTCTCAACTGAAAACCATTACTCATTACCCTGCTGCCAAGGCCATTGAGAGCTGCTGTAATACTGTTTACATACAAGGATACACAGGGACAAGAGGTCATGGGAGGTAAGCAAGCCTGCAGTCCTCAAAGTCAAAAAACAATAAACACACCAACTTTCAAGACTTTTAAAGTAGCACAATTGAGCCAAAGAAATTCCCACTTCGGATGTAGATTCACAACATCTTGAGGCTGAAGGAAATAAGGCTTGGGTAAGAGCTGGTTCAAAGTGAAGTAATACTAAATTTATTGTGGCCAAAATAGGCAATGGAAGATTAAGTCCTGGAACAGTACTTCAAATATGTCTGGATTAGAATTAAGACTGAACTGGCATTGAGGACAGGGATCAAATTTGAGAACAAGGTTCCAAGGAGACCCATAAGAACCAGGAGAGAGGAGAACCATTTTTCAGAAAATTCATAAAACATAATGGGTAGCCCCTCTGCTGTTTTGGAGAGAATATTCAATGATATGACTAGCAGTGGATTCGAGGTCTAGTGTGTAGACTCTCAGCTATGACCTGAACAGGCATTTTGTCAGCAAATATTTGTGTGTCTTTAATTGAAGTGTATCTGAAACAGAAGTCAACACCTACAAAAAACTGTTGAAATATTTTCCCTGGAAATAACATAGAGTTTTGTCCCAAATTTGACTACTCACATTGAGCAATCAAATAAATACAGTGGGATTTGGCACTCTTGTGAGGCATCATTTGCTAAGAAGAGAATGCTTTGAAATCTCCCAGAACTCTGAGAAAAGTACAGAATTCTTGGTTTCATTGAAGCCCAGTGGTCTTGTCCAATGCACACCTACCTCACTTCTTTTTCTCTTACCATCAGGCACTAAAGTTGATTATAAGTCACAAGTGCAAATCTAACTCATTTCTTTCTTATGAACAATTACAGCAACTTGACTTTGAAATTCAACTTTAAGGAAAACAGAAAAACCTATTTTTAGTCAGAGAAAAACCTCAAGCTGAGTGAAAATCACTTTGCAGTTCCTGTTGAATGTAGACTGGAACTACTTTGGAGGAGATCATTAATTTTATGGAAGTGATATACACCAGAATCAACTTCCATTTACTTCATAATCAATCAATTAATCATCAGGTCTAAGGGGAGTGTGAGTGCTTTGTGTTCTCGGTAGTGCTGTGTGAGGTTATGAGAGAAGGGAGTGTCACTCACTGCATATTAATTAAAATTTCAGGGCTGGATTCAAGTAATTTTAACCACAGAATCAAAACTACCAGGTAGAGGGAAGGAAATGCAGGATGACTTAAACAACTACTTCATGAAAGGAAAACATCCATTACTTGTTTCAATGTTCCCATTTAGTGGTATTTCTTGTTAAGAAATGTGGCAAATGATGTCTTCGAAAAAATATTTAAACTTAACAAATGTTTCTGAACAATATGTGTGTTACAAAAAAAACCCACTGGAAAATGCATTTTGTCTATAGTTTATTCATTTTGTGTTTTTTTCCTGAAATCATTATTCATTAATTTATTTTCAAAAATTTCTCTTTGATATCATTTTTAAAAGCCCTAATTCTAGTTTATCACACTTTGAAACAACTCCCTCTACCCACACTCAACTAGATTCAAGCACGTATTTCAAATAGGTCTCAAAAGTCTTCTTGCACAAGTGTCATACCTGTTAGACTTAAATTTGTAAGTTATTTTAATGAAACAATTAAACAATTGAACCACCATACTTGTTGTCAGGACTATATTCCTATCATTGCAGCCATTTAAAAATAATGCTTGCTGTTGTTTAAATGCATAAAACTATAAAAACTTACCGATGTTCCATAACCTTACCATATAGGTAATCTCTGATAACATGCTGTTAAAAGTTAATTTATGTACATAGTGAAAATTTCAGGCAGCACAGAAAATGGTAGAATGAAAGTAATATTCTACTTCCTCCCCTGGTCATTCTCACCCTTATTATTATTAGCAGTTTTTACAGTTTTTTTTAGAAAACATTTTTATTCATATATCAACATATACATTGTACAGACACAAATACATACAGATGCACGCACATATATTATTTTATAGACGGGATCATATAATCAATACCCATAGTGCTTCATATGCCTTATTTTCATATAATAAGGTGTCTTAAAGAACTTCCCATGTTAGTGTGCATAAATCAATCTCATTCCTTTTAGCACCTGCAGAGCATCCAATAGAACTGGATACTGTATAAATCCAATGTATTCTATAATATATTTTAGTAGCCCTTTATTAATTTGTATTTAAATAGTTTCCAGAGTTTTTTCTTTGAATTTAAAAAATGCTGATTGAAGATCATTTATTAATGTGGCTTAAAAAAATGTATTAGTCAATTAAATTCCTAAAAGTAGAATTTCTTTTTTTAAAATTTTAATTTTTTCTTGTTAATCAATTACAGTTGTGTGCCTGTTCTCCCCATCCCTCCACCCCACCCCAGCCAAACCCCCTCCCTCCCCCACCTCTACCCTCCCCCTTGATTTGGTCCATGTGTCCTTCATAGTAGTTCCTGTAATCCCCTCTCCTCACTGTCCTCTCCCCACTCCCCCCTGACCATTATTAGATTGTTCTTAACTTCAATGTCGCTGGTTATATTTTGTTTGCTTTTTTCTTCTATTTATTATGTTCCAGTTAAAGGTGAGATCATATGGTATTTGTCCCTCGCCACCTGGCTTATTTCACTTAGCATTATACTCTCCAGTTCCATCCATGCTGTTGCAAAGGGTATAAGCTCCTTCTTTCTCTCTGCTGCGTAGAATTCCATTGTGTAAATATACCATAGATTTTGGATCCACTCGTTTGCTGATGGGCACTTAGGTTGCTTCCAGTACTTGGCTATTGTAAATTGTGCTGCTATGAATATTGGGGTGCACAGGTTCTTTTGGATTGGTGTTTCAGGGTTCTTAGGTTATAATCTTAGCAGTGGAATTGCTGGGTCAAAGGGCAGTTCCATTTTTAGTTTTCTGAGGACATTCCATACTGTTTTCCACAGTGGCCTCACCAGTCTGTATTCCCACCAACAATGTACTAGGGTACCCTTTTCTCCGCATCCTCTCCAACATTTGTTTGGGGATTTGTTTATGTTGGCCACACTGACTGGTGTGGGATGGTACCTCATTGTGGTTTTAATTTGCATCTCTCTGATGGCTAGTGATGCTGAGCATCTTTTCATATGTCTCTGGGCCCTCTGTATGTCTTCCTTGGAGAAGTGTCTGTTTAAGTCCTTTGCCCATTTTTTAATTGGGTTGTTTGTCTTCCCAGAGTGGAGTTCTGTGAGTTCTTCATATATTTTGGAGATCAGGCCCTTGTCTGAGGTATCATTGACAAATATGTTTTCCCATACTATTGGTTCTCTTTTTATTTTAATGCTGTTTTCTTTAGCCATGCAGGAGCTTTTTATTTTGATGAGGTCCCATTTGTTTATTCTTTCCTTTATGTCCCTTGCTTTAGGGGACGTGTCTGTGAGGATGTTGCTGCGTGGAATGTCTGATATTTTCCTGCCAATATTTTCCTCTAGGACTTTTATGGTGTTACAACTTATATTTAAGTCTTTTATCCATCTAGAGTTTATTTTTGTGTATGGTGTAAATTGGTGATTGAATTTCATTTTTTTGCATGTAGCTGTCCAGATCTCCCAACACCATCTGTTGAAGAGGCTGTTTTTGCTCCATTTTATTCTCCTGCCTCCTTTGTCAAATATTAATTGACCGTAAAGACTTGAGTTTATTTCTGTGCTCTCTGTTCTGTTCCATTGGTCTATGTGCCTGTTTTTATGTCAGTACCAGGATGTTTTGATGACAGTGGCCTTGTAATACAGTTTGATATCAGGTATTGTGATCCCTCCTGCTTTGTTTTCTTTCGCAAAATTGCTGCAGCTATTTGGGGTTGTTTATAGTTTCATATGAATTTCTGAACTGTTTGTTCTATATCTGTGAAATATGTCATGGGTACTCTAATAGGGATTGCATTGAATATAAATTTCTTTGGGTAGTATGGCCATTTTGATGATGTTAATTCTTCCAATCCATGAGCATGGTACATGCTTGCATTTGTTTGTGTCTTCCTTAATTTCTTTCTTCAGTGTTGTGTAGTTTACTGAGTACAGGTCCTTTACCTCCTTGGTTAGGCTTATTCCTAGGTACTTTATTTTTCTTGTTGTTGTATCAAAAGGGATTTTTTTCCTGATTTCTGTTTCTGCAGTTTCGTTGTTGGTACACAGGAATGCCTTTGATTTCTGGGTATTGACTTTGTATCCAGCTGTTTTGCCAAATTCATTTATTAGGTTGAGTAGGTTTTTGGTGGAGTCTATGGGATTTTCCATGTACACTATCATGTCATCTGCAAACAGTGACAGTTTCATTTCCTCCTTTCCAATTTGGATGCCTTTTATTGCTTTTTCTTGTCTGATTGCTGTGGCTAGGACTTCCAGTACTATGTTGAATAGGAGTGGTGAGAGAGGGCATCCTTGTCTTGTTCCTAATCTTAGTGGGAAAGCTTTTAGTTTTTGTCCATTGAGTATGATGTTGACTATAGGTGCTCATATATGGCCTTTATTATGTTGAGGAATGCTCCCTTTATACCCACTTTCCTGAGTGTTTTTATCAGAAATGGGTGCTGTATCTTATCAAATGCTTTTTCCACATATATTGATATGATCATGTGATTTTTATCTTTGCTGTTGTTGATGTGATGTATTATGTTTATTGATTTGCGAATGTTGTCCCATCCTTGCATCCCTGGGATGAATCCCACGTGGTCATGGTGTATGATCTTTTTAATGTATTGCTGGGTGCTGTTTGCCAATATTTTGTTGAGAATTTTAGCGTCTATGTTCATCAGCGATATTGGCCTGAAGTTTTCTTTCTTCGTTGTGTCTTTATCTGGTTTTGGGATTAGGATGATGCTGGCTTCATAAAAAGAGTTTGGGAGTCTTCCATCAGTTTGGATTTTTTCGAATAGTCTGTGAAGGATAGGGGTTAGCTCTTCCTTAAAAGCTTTGTAGAATTCTCCTGTGAAACCATCTGGTCCAGGGCTTTTGTGTGTTGGGAGTTTTTTGATGACTGCTTCAATTTCGTCTGTTGTTATTGGTCTGTTCAGATTTTCTGCTTCTTCTTCGTTCAGTTTTGGAAGATTATATTTTTCTAGAAATGTGTCCATTTCACCTAGGTTTTCAAATTTCTTGGCATACAGTTCTTCATAGTAATTTCTTACAATCCTTTGTGTTTCTGTGGTATCAGTTGTATTCTCTCCTCTTTCTTTTCTAATTGTGTTTATTTGGATCCTCTCTCTTTTTTTCTTGATGAGCCTACTTAAAGGCTTGTTGATTTTGTTTATCTTTTCAAAGAACCAGCTCCTGGATTCATTGATCCTTTGAATTGTGCTTTTAGTCTCTATGTCATTTAGTTCTGCTCTGATCTTGGTTATTTCCTTCCTTCTGCTTGCTCTGGGCTGTCTTTGTTGTTGTTCCTGGAGTTCTTGTAGGCGTAGGGTTAGGTTGTTTGTTTGAAATGTTTCTATCTTTTTAAGGTAGGCCTGTATTGCTATGAACTTCTCTCTCAGGACTGCCTTTGCTGTGTCCCATAGGTTTTGGCTTGTTGTGAGTTCATTTTCATTTGTTTCCAGAAAGTTTTTGATTTCTTCCCTAATCTCGTTCTTGACCCATTCATTGTTTGATAGCATGCAATTCAGTCTCCATGATTTTGAGTGTTTTGGGTTTTTTCCTTTGGGGTTGGTTTCTATTTTCAGTCCCTTGTGGTCAGAGAAAATGCTTGATATGATTTCAATTTTCTTGAATTTGTTGAGGCTTGCTTTGTGTCCTCTCATGTTGTCTATCTTTGAAAAAGTTCCATGGACACTTGAAAAGAATGTGTATTTTGCTTCTTTGGGATGAAAAGCTCTATATATATCAGTCAAGTCCATTTCATCTAGGGCGTTGTTCAATGCTACAATATGTTTGTTGATATTTTGTTTGGAAGACCTGTCCATTTTTGATAGTGGGGTGTTAAAGTCCCCTACTATAATTGTGTTGCTGTCAATATCTTTCTTAAAGTCCTCCAAGATTTTCTTTATGTATTTGGGTGCTCCTATGTTGGATGCATATATATTTACAATGTTTATGTCTTCTTGGTGGATTCTTCCTTTAAGTATTATGAGGTGACCTTCTGGGTCTCTCTTTATGTCCCTTCTTTGGAAGTCTATTTTGTCTGATATGAGTATTGCTACCCCTGCTTTTTTTTCCTGTCCGTTTGCTTGGAAAATTTGTTTCCAGCCCTTCACTTTCAGTCTGTGTAGGTCTTTTGTCTTGAGATGGGTCTCTTGTAGGCAGCATATGTGTGGCTCATGTTTTCTTATCCATTCACCTATTCTATGTCTTGTGATTGGAGCATTTAATCCATTTACATTTAAGGTTATTATCGATAGGTAGTTATTCATTGCCATTTTCTCCTACCTGTGTTCCTCTGTCTTTCTCTTTTCCTTCCTTTCCTTAAAGCAGTCTCTTTAGCATCTCTTGCAGAGCTGGTTTGGTGGAAGTGTATTCTTTTAGACCTCTTTTGTCTGGGAAACTCTTTATTTGGTCTTCTATCTTGATTGAGAGCCTTGCTGGGTAAAGTAGTCTTGGTTGCAGGCCTCTGTTCTCATTACTTGGAGTATTTTTTGCCATTTTCTTCTGGCTTGGAGCGTTTCCATTGAGAAGTCAGTTGCTAACCTTATTGGGGATGCCTTGTATGTTACTTCCTTTTTCCCCCTTGCTGCCTTTAAGATCCTCTCTTTGTCTTGGAATTTTGCCATTTTAATTATGATGTGTCTCGCAGTGGGCCTCTTTGGTTTCCTCTTGCTTGGGACTCTCTGTGTTTCCTGGATTTGGGTGACTTTTTCTCTCATCAGATTAAGGAAATTTTCCATCATTACTTTTTCAAACAGGTTTTCTATCCCTTGCTCTTCTTCTTCTCCTTCTGGTATTCCTATTATACGGATATTGTTACGTTTCATGTTGTCCTGCATTTCCCTTATTGCCTCTTCATTCTTTCTGAGCCTCTTTTCCTTTCCTTGCTCATTCTGGGTGTTTTTTCCTATTTTGTCCTCCAGTTCACTGATCCGATCCTCTTCTTCATTGAACCTGCTTTTCATTCCTTCTACTGTGTTCTTCAGTTCAGAAATTGTATTCTTCATTTCCTCTTGGCCCTTGTTGATAGTTTCTATTTCCTTTTTCATGTTGATATAGTTTGCAGTGAGTTCATTGTAGTTTCCCTGTAGTTTCTGGTAGTTCTCTGTGAGCTCAGTGAGGTTCCTGATAACCATTGCCTTGAGCTCAGTATCTGATAGTTGAGTTGCCTCTTTTTCAGTTAGCATTCTTTCTGAGGCTTCCTCCTTTCCTTTCGTTTGGGGATTGTTTCTTTGTCTTCCCATTGTTTGTGAGACTCTTCTTGTTAGCCTCTGCTTCTTAAATTGATCTATTCTGACTCCCTGTGTTTATGGTATGAACTTCTATGGTAGAATGCCAATGGGATTCAGTGGTGCTGTCTCCTTAATCTCCTGTGCTCACTGGTCTTGAGCTGACGTTTATGGGTCTAACACAGTGTAACTCTGGTCTTTTCAGCACTCCAGGTTTTATTGTCTCACCTGTGGGAGAAAGAGAAAGGTGGGGGGGAGGAGAAGGGAAGGAGGGGAAAAGGGAATAGAAAAGGAAAGGAAGGAAGGAAGAAGGAATAAAGAAAGATCGGAGGCAAGATAAGAATGAATTTAACCAAAAATTAAAACAACACAATAACTAAAAGAAGGCAGGAAGAAGGAATAAAAAAGGTAAAGGATGGAAGGGAGAAGGAATGAAGAAAGAAAGAAGGACAGAAAGGAAGAAGCAATTCAGGGGGAAAGGAGGAAAGGAAAAAAAAAAGTCTTCTGATGGCTTTAAACCGGTCAGGTTAGTTCTGCTGGTCTTCCTGTCTGTGGAACAGGAGGGGGTGGTTGGAAGTATTGGTTTCACTTTTCTCCCTTCCTGAGATACACTCTTCACTGTTGTTCAGCCTCCAGTCCAGTTCCTCAGGGTCCTTCTGCTCCCCACTAGGCCTTTAGTTCACCAGTTGTGCTGTCCTTGAGTTGCACCAGTTAGGGGCAACTCACACTACCCCTTCTTGCTCTTTGCTGTCTTAGATGCTAGGGGCTCTCGGTGGTATGGGGTAGTTCAGACCCCTACTGGGTCGAGTCTTTCCGGGGAATGCAGTCTCCCATAGCCCTGCAGCTCCACTCTGCTGCGTGTTCTGCCTTAGTCCTAGAGAGCCAGTAGACCCTGCAGGGCTCTGTGTGCAGGGGCTAAGTAGGAGTTGTTCAGAACTGGTGCTTTTAGGTGTGGTTGCTCGCAGGCAGCGAGGCCATTGATCAGCCAATCTGCCACTTTGGGCCTGGATCGCGTGGCCGGCAGGTCTGCTGCTTTGGCCCTGGGTTGCGTGGCCGGCGGGTCCACTGCTTTGGGCCTGTGCATAGGGCAGCTAGCCTCTGCTCCCGGTGTGCACCCACCCAAGGTTTGAGGTGTGGGCGCCCCGCCGGGGTTTCAGGTGTGGACGGCCAGCTGGGGTTTCAGTTGTGGGCCCCCAGTCTGCTAATCTGGGTGCGTGCAACCGGGCTTCAGGTGAGAGCTGGGGCTGCTTATCCCGCGTTCACTGTCCAGGGGCTGAGGGGGGAGGGGCACCAGAGGCCGAGGCTGCTGTGGAGAGTTCTCTAACTAGCCACTGAGTGCCTCTATTTTCTTTTTCTTTTTGAGAAATTTTTCCTATTCAAGCCCCCCTGGTCCAAACAAGCACCTGGCTGCTCACACAGCTCAGCCTGGCTCTCTCCCAAGAATCCTGCAGCAGACCCTGAGTCAGGGCCGGGGCTTCAGCTGTCCTGGTCCCTGCGCAGGTTTCGGGGACCTTATTGTCCTTTAGCACTCTTCTTACCATCAGATCTTTCAATGTCCTCTATCTTTGGTCTCCGACCTTCATATATGCTGGAATACCGTTGGCTGTTCACTCTGTTCCTCAGATCAGCTAGGTGTTTCACTGGTGCCGAGGGGAAGTGGACTCTGCTCCCACCTATCTTGCCGCCATCTTCCCTATATCGGTCCAACTTCTTTGAGACTCTCTGACGTTCCTGGACTTCCTGGAGTCTATTTCCTTTGCCAGATTGGGGAAGTTTTCCTTCTTTATTTTTTCAAATAAGTTTTCAATGTGTTGCTCTTCCTCTTCTGTTTCTGGCACCCCTATGGTTCGGGTATTGGAATGTTTAAGGTTGTCCTGGAGGTTCCTAAGCCTCTCCTTATTTTATTTTATTTTATTTTATTTTATTTTATTTTTTGAATTCTTGTTTCTTCATTCTCTTCTGGTTGGATGTGTATTTCTTCCTTTTGTTCCAAACTGTTGATTTGACCCCCAGTTTTCTTCCTTTCACTGTACGTTCCCTGTATATTTTGCTTTATTTCACTTTGGGTAGCCTTCATTTTTTTCCTTCATTTTGCAACTGAGCTCAATCAATTCTGTGAGCATCCTGATTACCAATGTTTTGAACTCTGCATCAGATAGGTTGTCTATCTCCTCATTTCTTAGCTCTTATTCTGGAACTTTGATCTGTTCTTTCATTTGGGCCATACTTCTTTGTCATGGTGCACCTTTTAAGTTTTATGGAAGCAGAGCCTTAGGTATTCACCAAGGTGGGGCAACCCTCTTTGCCACATTGTGGCTCTGTCTGTGAGAGAGGGGTCCAAGAGGGAACAATGCTGCTTGCTCATGCTCCACTCTAGCCCCACTTTCCAACAAATTCTCCTGTGAGACTGGGAGTTTCTCCCACTGTCAAAATCCTCAAAGTATTTTACAGCTAGAGGTTTGGAGTCTTTAGTTTCCATTTAGTCAGCCCTGCCTCACCCAAGTGGTTCATTTCCTTGCTGTGCATCCTCTCCACTCTGCTGCTCATCTTCACCCCTCCTACCAGTCTTTAACTCTTTGGTTGTCGGAGTTCCATACAGTTTGATTTTCTGGCACTTGTTTATTGTTCTTAAATTGGTTGTTATCTTTCTTTTGGTTGTGTGAGGAAGCAAAGCATTTCTACCTATGTCTCCATCTTGGCCAGAAGTCCTCTAAAGAGAGAATCTTAAAAACAGCAAAAGAAAAGAAGTGAGTTACCTACAGGGGAGTTCCCATAAAACTGTCAGCTGTGTTCTTAAAAGAATCTTTGTAGGCTAGAAGGGGTTGGCAGGGAATATTCAAAGTCATGAAAAGCAGGGACCTATAGCCAAGATTGCTTTACCTAGCAAAGATATCATTTGGAATCAAAGGGCAGATAAAGAGCTTCACAGACAAGAAAAAACTAAAGGATTTCATCATCATCAAACCATTATTATATGAAATGTTAAAGGGACTTATTTAAGAAAAAGAAGATGGTCAAAACTATGAACAATAAAATGGCAAAAAATACAAGCCTATCAATAATTGAATCTAAGAAACAAACTAAACAAATAAGAACAGAGACAGAATCATGGATATGGAGAGTGTTTTGATGTTTGCCAGATGTGAGGGGTTGTGAGGGAATGTGTGAAGAGGTGAGGGGATTAAGAAGTACAAATAGATAGTTATAGAATAGCCATGGGGATGCAAAGTACAGAATAGGAATGGAGTAGCCAAAGAACTTTCACACATGACCCATGGACATGAACAATGGTGGGGGGAATTGCCTGAGGGACTGGGGCATGCTGGGTGGAGGAAGGCAAAGGGGCAAAAATCAGGACAACTGCAATAACATAATTAATAATATGTAATTGAAAAATAGGAAAAGATATAAGATCATTTTAAAATTATTGATACCTGATCAAATCTTTGTGATTGTCACATTTCAATGTTCTAATTAGCTACACTAAAAACACAAGACTGACTGAAGGAAATATCTGTCTTGGTTCTCTCTCAGATAGGATTTATGTGAAGCTATTAGACCTGAACTGGATTCACTAAGGAAGATTTTGCTGGATAAAATAACTCACACCTGCCTATCACCCTTGTATATTCCCAAGCCATGCACACTTTTATATAACCTAGATGTGTAGAATAGAAGCCAGTTTTTAGAATCTTGCTTTCATTAAATGCAGAATGTTCATTCTACTGGGAAAAACTCAAGTTCTTTTTGCCAGTATTAGCAGCCAGACCAATCTTTCTGTATATCAACACCATTTGACAGATGCAAATTATGCCTAAGTCACTGGGGTTTGGGAGAGGTTGAGGACTGTGTCCTTAAAAAGAACAACATTGCCAAGGTAAGTCTGTTCAGAGAAGTTTCCTTTTAGGGAAATGAGCAAGGCTAGACTTGCTCCACAAATCAAGCCAGACAAATTTCCACAAGGCCTTTAGTGATGTTCTACAGGAGCAGACCTCAATGCCCCTGAACCTTTTCTGTCCCTCCTGTTCCCATCCTGTCTATCTGGGACAGAGGCCATGTGTGCACTGAGGCAATGCCAGCCCATTAGTGAGCACACGTAGGCTCCCCTACGTGACTGTCTTTAGGACATTTCTGGGAGTTTGAGAAAATGGACACTTCATTTATTTTAATCCTTTAATTTAATCATGAATAAAACCCATACTTCCACAGGTTTTCTGTACTTTAGTAAATGAGTAGTCAGAATTTGGGTGGATAAAAAAGCAAGCAAAAGCTATGGTAAATGATATATTTCCACCCTTGAGAAATTCACATTGAAAATTAAATATTTATCTTAAATAACTAGCAGGAATAAAAAATAAAACAAATGGAAAACTGAAAAACTAGATGGAAACGTCTATGAAGTAGAACAGTATGATCTGTTTTGAATAGATGCGTTATTCCATTTTATCTGTTAAATCCTTGTTAACAAATATTTTTCAGCACTTATGCACCGGACTCTTCTAGATCTAGGTATACAAAGATTTTACACCATAAGTAGTTCAAGCAATTTTTTGGGTTTAAATGGTTTTCATCACAACCACTGAAGTACATCAGTGGACTGAGCAAACAGTGCAAATACAGGGACAAAGAAATACCAGATAAATGCCAAGGAAAAGCAAGAAAGTTGAGTTTGTAAAATATTATATAAAATGACTATTTCTAGAATTTAAAAAAGTTAATGACTTCTTTGTTATTACAAAAGTATATACTTTTTCCAAAATCCAAGAAATATTTATAAAATTAACCACATATTAGGCATATATAGCTCAATAAATGTCAAAATATATTTTTAATGCAGATGAAATTTCCTGATCACAGTTTTGGGAGTGGGAGCAGGGGGTGCAGATGTCACTAAAAAGAAGAAGAAGAAGAAGAAGAAGAAGAAGAAGAAGAAGGAGAAGGAGAAGGAGAAGGAGAAGGAGAAGGAGAAGGAGAAGGAGAAGGAAGAAGAAGAAGGAGGAGGAGGAGGAGAATGGGGAGGGAGAGGGGGAGGGGGGAAGGAGGAGGAGAAGAAAAAGGAAAAGAAGAAGGAGAAGAAGAAGAAATGAAATAAGAAAAGAAATGAAAAAAGGAAGAAAGAGAACCAAATCTCATATAACTGTGTGAACGTCTGCATCAAATCACACCTGAAAACAATTCAAGATTGAACTTTTGTACAACCAGAGACATTGAGGTTTGGAACAGTCTAGCAGTGGCCAGGGGGGAGTGGGGTGGGGACAGTGGGAAGAGGGGACTGCAGGAAGTATTATAAAGGACACATGGACAAAATCGGCGGGGATGGTGGGGGTGGGGGAGGGAGGTGGGTTCAGCTGGGGTGGGGGGGAGGGAAAGGGGGAAAAGGCATACAACTGTAATTGAATAACAATAAAAATTTAAAAAAAAAAATTGAACTTTTGGTTATTTCTACCAGAAACCCTCTACCACTCTTTTCCTAAACCAAGCTATCTGATACTTGCAACAAAAAAATTCTAATATTATTATCTGGAAATTGTATATTTTGTCTAATTATAAATCAAGTAATGAAACAAGGATATTTTCAGACCAAGTTTAGCTCTCAGACAGCCTTTCTCAAGCAGTTATACTTAGGAATGAGCGATACCATGATTTGAGACATAGTGAATTGAACCCAGGAGAATGACAAAGGGAAGTTCCAGAATACAGCTGTGCAGTAAACCTAGAAAAACAGCCAATGTGGGGAGTTAGGTGTCCAAGAAAGAGGTATCTTGGAAAGGAGATTTCATGCATTTGATAGTATTCTTTGGAGAATGGAAAAAAATTTAAAGAGGCAACAGAGCCAACAGTGCCAAAATAAATAAACAATTAGAAACTCCAAGAGGAACAAGAAAAGGAAATATCAACATTGCACATTACATGGAGCTATAGTGAACAATATTTACATCATCAGAGTAACATAAGGACTTTCTTGAGTTTCAGCTTTTAGACCAAAATATTAACACAACACAGATGCACTTACCATTTCAGAAGAGAATGTGAATAATAAATAATATTAGCCTTGACAATGTGGAAGTCATCAAACTCAGGTGACAGAACATGGGAGCTGGAAAGAGGAAAATAACAGTAGGAACGACTGTGAGCCTACTTTATCTTAATAATTGACAAAAAAAAAGAGAAACATGTAGGTATATTATTCCAAATTACAAACTCAACTGATAGAGAAAAAATAGTGACATGACTATATAGAAGAAAGGAAAGGAGATGAGCTAAATCCTTATAGTGGCAAAACCCCAAGAGATAGCTTCTTAAAGGCATGAATCAAGAAATAAGGGTTCATGTATGTTATTTAGAGGTACCGAGTAAATCTAAAGATATTGAGAATCACACAAAGAACTAAATCAGAAAGTGGTACAGGAGTAACATGCTTCTTCTGGGGAGCAGAGCTGAGATGGGGCTAGAAACTGATGCTTTTCATTTTTAATTCTTATTATCTAATTTAATATTTAAACCATGAGTAGATTACTTTAATAAAAAGAAAAGTTTTTTTTCATTTTTATATCATTTTTTTCAATTGCAGTTGGCATACATTATTATATTAGCTTCAGGTGAACACCCCAGTGATTAGACATTACATAACTTACAAAGTGATTACCCCCAAAAATCTAGGATCCATCTGACACCATATATAATTATTAGAATATTATTTACTATACTCCCTATGCTGAACTTTTCATCCTCATTACTATTCTGCATCAACCAATTTGTATATCTTAATCCCTTCACCTTTTTCACCATGTTCCCAACCCCACTCCCATCTGGCAACCATCAAAATGTTTCTCTTTATATATGAGTCAGTTTATGTTCGGTTTGTTTATTTATTTTGTTTTTTACATTCAGTTGTTGATAGATATGTATTTATTGGCATTTTATTGTTCATATTTTTTATATTTTCTCCTTCTTCTTTTTCTTAAAGAAGACCCTTTAACATTTCTTATAATACTGGCTTGGTGGTCATGAACTCCTTTAGCTTTTTCTTGTCTTGGAAGGTCTTTATCTGTCCTTCGATTCTAAATGATAACTTTAATAAGAGTAATCTTGGTTATAGGTTCTTGCTTTTCATCAGTTTGAATACTTCTTGTCAATTCCAATTGGCCTGCAAAGTTTCGGTTGAGAAATCAGCTGGAAGCCTTATGAGAGCTCCCTTGTAAGTGCTTTGCTGCTTTATGAGCCTCTGTTTATCTTTAACCTTCCGCATTTTAATTACGACATATAAAAGAAAATTTCAATGCTTAAAAAAGAAATCATACTCAACCCCACCCCTAATTAAAGGAATTCAGTCAAATTACTGTCAACTTATCAATTTTTCAAAAATATGAAAAATTTGATGGTTCCCAAGGTAGGCCAGGATTACAGGTTCAGGAGGGTTATTCAAAATATTTTAACAATGAGTGTAGCACTATCTCCAACCACTCAGAACTGCTGCCAGACATAAAATTTCTTATTTCCATCTTAGTGCATGCCAGCTGAATAGGGAACTCACATCCTTATATACAGTTGGTGGGGAAATAAGTTGAATGAGTTGGATGCAATCTTTCTGGAGAACAATAGTCATTTTCTTTTTTTCAAAGCTATTAAACAGTGTTTACTGAATTGAATTGAATATTCATCTAAGTAAAACACAAAAGCAATATAATTTTAAAGGTTTATTAAAATATAATCCTCATGGCATACATTTCACCCATTTAAAGTATATAACTCAATGGATTTTATTGTATTTCCAGAGTTGTGCACCCATTACCACAATTGATTTTAGACATATTCATTACCTCAAAAAGAAACCTCTTACCTTTCAGTTATCACTTGACAATCCCCCAATTTTTCCCAGCCCCAGGTCAGCCACTAATCTACTTTGTCTCTATAGATTTTCTTATTCTGGACATTTCATATAAATAGAAAGTATTTTCATATGAATTTTCATTTCCATATGAATTTTAAGATCAGCTTGTCAATTTCTACAAAGAAGCCAACTGGAAGTCTAATAGGAATTGTACTGAATCTGTACGTCTGTTCTGAGAGTTTATTGACCTCATGCTGATGATGCCTAGATGTGGTGCTGGATCAAACTGAATGTTCCCAAACTCTAGGAAATATATACCATTGTTAAGTGAGATTGCCTTTCTGTGTCACAGACTATCAAGAGCTGAGATGGAGAGAAATATACCCCCTTCTTCCTCTGGGATTGGGAGACCTGGGCCTGGTCCCCAGGCTAGAGGGAAGTGGGCATAGGCATGTCTTCTGAGTGGAGGTAAGTTTGCCTCTCCAACCTGCTCGTCTGAGTTTATGTGTAATGGCATAGACTCTCAACTTCTTTTCTAAATGTCTTTTTTGTTTGCCCACCATGAGGATTCTATTTATAATGATGAAGTCAAGGAATCAAAGTAGGAAAATATAATGGTCTCCTCTCTCCACAGACCTCTTCAGTCTCTCTGTAGCTATTCTCTTGATTCAGGACAACAATCCCTAATCTGGTCTGGCAGAGACAGAATCCCCTAGAGCATGGAGGAGGAAACAAAGCAGAACAAACACGAAAATTTTCTTTGGTTTTGGAATAGAGAGGAAGCTGGAATTCCCCATTTTAATGAATTTTGTGTCTATGACATTAGTGTGGCATACGTGATTTTTCTTCTCATAGTTCTTGATAAGCGCAGTGCTTCCTGTCTCTTCTGCCTCTGGACTGGAAGTTCCCTGAAGCTAGTCGCTTGTTCAGAGCTGTTTCTCTAGGACTTATCAGAGTTCATGGCAGACAAGCAGGCACACAAACATTTGTAGCATAAGTATTGTCATGTTTCAAAGGAGAGCACAAAGTGTCGCTATAATGGCCATCAAATCAGATAATGCATGGGGAGATGATAATAATTTTAAGGACCTACAAATGTAACACATTGGTTTCCAAAAAGAAACATTTTAGAGAAGCAAAATGTGCATAAAATATATCACCTGAATTTTCTAGTGGTGTTAGAGACACTTCCCCTGAATAAAAAAATGAGAACACTGCTTCAAGTTAACTATGATTATAAACATGCTGGACTCAAAGTTTAAGTGGTTCTAATGATGCCTTATGCAGATCCACAATTTCAACATATGGCATTTAAATAAATGATGAAACATAAGATCTATTACTACTAAACATTTATAACAGTGTCTATTTTAAGTCTTATTTCTTACGACTCTTCATACAAGTTTGTTTTTACTGGACCACCAGCAACAAATTCCTGCAATTTTATAGCCATGTGACATTGTTGTCATTGCTTTTAGCACAGGCATCTGTTTGTAAAGAGAATAAAAGTATTCTCTTATGAGTCACTAAAATGCACTTGCCAAAACCAATTAAACTAATGCCAAATATGACAACTCACCAGAAGACTTTCAACAATTTACAATGTTCATGTTAGGGAAGAGAAATAATGAAGAAAAAAAGGTGAATTTGCATAATTTTCTTCCAGTGAGGTTCAAGAGTTAAAAATCACTGAAATTGAGTAACACTGACTGGGTGGCATTATTGTTTCTTCTGGTGTCTTTTACACTATAGACCAGAAATAATAATTAAGATTTTTGGTGGTTGGTCCTTTCCATCTCCATAGTACAAAATATGCCTTGTTCTTCCTGAACTGGAAGTGCTCATCAAACATAAATGAACAAAATATAAAAGAAGCAATGCTTGATTCTGAATAACCAAATGTTGGCCATATACCTAATAGCCAGTAAGGTAAACTAGCAGTAAAATTCTGCATATGAATCAGCCTGCAGGTAGGAAATTTATCTCAGATAAAAACTTGGCAAAGAGTTAAGAGGACCAACAGGGGAGATATGTTGCTGCCCCCTTCTCACCAAGTTCAAGAGAAGTAACTAGCTGACCAGACTTCTAAGAAGTGGGATGTCTTACTAAATGTAAGTTCTAGAGAAAAAGTATATATTTATCATAATTTGAAATGTAAAAATCAAGAAGAGTATTTGATTTACCTTGTATCTTCCCACTGAGATATTTGCAGACTCATCAAGTGAGGAATTAGGGCAGGGTTTTTTTTCAGCAAAATTGGGGATCAAATATTATTTTTTTCAAAAATATTCTAAAAATAGAAGGAAGTACACACTTAGTTTGAATAATCAATGCTTCACTAGTAAGTTCACTTTACTTGAAAAAGCACAAATTTCCTCACTATTTCAAGTAGTTCACATGGAAGAAATGATTTCTCTAAAAAGTAAACTCTTCTAAGAAAGATGAGATACTTTGTCTTGCAAATAAAATATTATCATCCCTAGTTCTGATGGTCCCACAAGAAGTGCAAAATAAGTGCAAAACAAGCTTATATGTGAGGGCCTAAACCCATAAGAAATGACTAATGTTTTATTTGTATCTTTACCACATTATTAAGTAGAAATACAGTAATTCACATATCAAGGATTCATTTGATATATAATAAATTTTACTCTAGGAGTTTTTGTTAGGAAGCAAAGAGATGGTCCTGTTTTAATTTAAAACATTATTAATTTAAATAAATGTCAATGCAAATTTTCTTCCTCATTTATCACTTACCTTCAAATAAAGCAAGACCTTCTTTGCATATTGAAATTAAAATTTCCACTTCAGACTTGAATATATTCATTTCTCTTTGTCAAATAAATTAGATACCATATCCACAAAAAATGAAGTCTCTGCAGTCATTAAAATGATGTTAGAGAAAGTTCTTTATGACAAGAAAAGATATTTGTGATGTATTGTTAAAAGGAAAACACATTGTGACAGCATAAACAAGGTTATTACGTGCATACAGAGAAATGACATTTACCAAAATGTTAACAAAGGTTAAATCTACAGATTTTTAACTATGGATACTGTTGATTAACTGTCCAATATATATTTCCCTTATTTTTCTTTAGAATAGCTTGCTTCTTTTGTTTCAGTATCTTCCTCAGCCCTATTTATTTATGGGTCTCAGGGGCAACTGACCACCCTGTAACTCCAAAGGCTCAGAACAGAGTGCCATTCCCTGTGTAAGGACTGGTTAAGAAGTGGGCTTTTCACCCAGTTCTAGCCAAAATAATTTGAGGAGGAGTCCCATAGGAGAATTTCCTCGATTTTAAAAGAGATGAGGAGGGCTCTGGCTGGTGTGGCTCACTGGATTGAGCGCCAGCCTGCGAACCAAAGAATCACCAGTTCGACTCCCAGTCAGGACACATGCCTGGGTTGCAGGCTGGGTCCCTAGTGGGGGACGTGCAAGAGGCAACCGCACATTGATGTTTCTCTCCCTCTCTGTCTCTTTTCCTTCCCCTCTCTCTAAGAATAAATAAAATCTTTTAAAAACATAAAATAGAAGAGATGAGGAAATCTCCTTCCTTTCAACATAGTTATGCCTGGATGTGACACATTGAGCTACCATCTTGCCACAAGATTAATGGTAATAAAACCACACTGAAGATGGCTGATCAGAAAGATAAAAAATAATCTGAATTTTTAATGACATCAATGAGCCACTGAATAAATCAGCCCTGAAACCCACCCTTCCCTGGACTTCCTGTTATGTCAGGAAGTGCTGGTCTGTGTGTTTAAGCCAAGGTTCTTTTTCTGGAGCTGAAACCTGCAGATATCATGAATAATTTTAATTTCTTCTTCCTTTGCTTATTTGAGTTTTCTAAATCCCTTTGCATGTGAATGTATTTCTTTTGTCATATGAAATAAAATACTAAAATTATTTCTTTAATACAAGAAGGAAATAAGAAAAAATAATTTTTCATCTTTCCATTAGTGAGGTATGCCTTTTCATTTCAAGTAAAAAAAAAATCAGCTGAATTCTTTTTATTTTATTGCCACTAAAAATGGGAGGAAAACATCTTACAGTTAACCAGACCCACATATGAACATTTTGCAGGGCTATATGTGGCAGTTTTGCCAAATGAGGGTCTCAGGTTATATCCTATAAGATCTCTGGTCCACATGAAGCACAGAACTCAGAAGCTATCTTGTCAGGGGCTCTTCAGATTTAACCATTTGTTATGTAGTATGGGTAAGACACATTTATTTATATAGTTAAATTTCTTTAAAAGATTATCTACACTTATTAGCTCTAGGTCCGACCCCTCACCCCCATCACTTTAGAACTTACTGTGATCTGGCCTCTGGCTCCATCACTCCACTCTTACCAAAACCTCAGGTGATCTTATTACTAAATTCAATGGATGTTTTTCAAGTATTATCTCACTTCCTGTATTTGTGCATTTTTGTACCCTTATGATCTTTTGAAACTCTTTCCTCCCTTGATTTCTGAGACTTTTGGTTTCCCTCACTTTTCTGCCAGCTCCTAAGGCTCCAGGTTTCTTTCATTCAGCTTACCTCTCAGAGGTTAAAATTCCCAAGGATTTTTCCTTCTCTGTTCTATTGTCTTTTCATTGGACAAAATCCTCTGATCAGTACTGTCCAATAAAAATTTCCTCAACAAAAGAAGTGGTCTATATTTGTGTTGTCTAATATTATAGCCACTAACCACCCATAGCGATTTAGGACTTGAAACATGGATAGTGCAACTGATTCTCTGAATTTTAAATTTTATTTAATTTTACCTAATTTAAATTTAAATGTTCATAGGTGATTAACTGCTACCTTTTTGGATAGTGCAGCTTTAGATAATACCATCTGTCCCAGATTTATCCAAACTAGAATGTCTTCCTTTTTCTAGATATCTATAAACAATGGCAAAGCTGATATGTCACTTGGATGTCCCACAGGCTCCTGAAATTAACCATGTTCCAAGTTGACCAGCCCAAATTGGACTCAACATTTTCACCTTCCAAGCCTCCTCCTTCTGAATCACCCCATCTTGGTGAATGGCATCATAAGCTGCCCAGTTGACAAAACCTCCTTCATCTCCCCAGCTAGAGATGCCAACCAATCACCAGTTTCTCAATAGGCCTCAAACTAGCTCTCTTCTCTCCATGCTCATGACCAACCACTACCATAATTCATATCTTTATTATGTTTCACCAAAGCTTTATAATTGGGTTTTCTCCCTCCAACTTCTGTGTAATTCTTTCTTCATATATTGTTAGAGATTTTTGTTTAATGCCCTTATTGAGATATAATTCACATACCATAAAATTTACCCATTTAAAGTATATAATTTAATGGCTTTAACTTTATTTACAGAGTTATGCAACTATTACCACAATCAATTTTAGAACATCAGAAAGAAATCTTGCACCCCTTAATTGTCACTCCACCTGCAAACCCTCCCAACTCCCCCAGCTCTAAGCAACTATTAATATACTTTCTGTGTCTATTTAATACAAAACAGATTAGTCTGTTTTGGATATTTCGTATAAATACAATCACATAATACATGGTCCTTTGTCACTTCTTTTCACTTTGCATGTTTTCATGGTTCATCCACACTATAGATGGGTCAGTACTATAGCATATATTTATTTATTTTTACTGCTAAATAATATTCCATTGTATGGCTATAACACATTTTATCATAAACATTTATCTGTCGATGGATACGAGGGTTGTTTCCATCTTTTGGCTGCTGTAAATAGTGCTATGAATAGTGCTGTTTTCAATTCTTTTGAGTATGTACTTGGGAGTGAGATTGCAGACCATACGATATTCTATGTTCAATCTTTGAGGAACTACCAAACTGTTTTCTACAGTAGCTGCAACATTTCACATTCCCACCAGCAGCGTGTAAGAGTTCCAGATTTTTCCACATCCTCACCAACACTTGTTATTAACTGTCTTTTAAATTATGGCCATTCACCTTAGTGAAGTGATAGCTTATTATTGTTTTCATTTGCAAAGATCTTTCTAAAATGTAACTGTCATTATATTTTTTAGATATTTTGACATATTTTAACTATTTCTCATAGTTCTCAGAAAATATTCAGACCTCTTTGTAGAATGAGATGGAGAAAATGTAATTTTCTAGGATTCCTAGAGGGTATCAGACTACCTGGTGGAGGAGGTTTACCTGTAGGGCCAACAACCCTCCTGGTTGATCTGGGATTCAGGAATACCCCCAAGACATGGGGTGTTCAGTGCAAAAACTAGGAAAGACCCACATAAACCAGGACAGCTGGTCACCCCCACTTAACTTATTAGAAGCCAATAGAATGAAGTGAGAGATGTTAAGCGAGGAAAAGAAACTACACTAACTTCCTAGGGATGGTTGAGTGATAGGTGGGTCCACATATCAGAGACACAAACGTCTGGAGAACTGGAGCAGAGTGGAACAAAAGAGCAGCTGGATGGCAGCAGAAGTTGTGCAGTGGTCATTAGCATTCCTTCATAGTTCACCCTCATGTGTTTAGTAGGAATTGATCCATGGTACGTTTGGCTCCACTGGAGTTTTTCATAGAAATGTCCCAAGGAAGAACCAAGAAGATAGCAAAGTAAGAGAAAGACCTTGGAAAAACCACGAGGAATAAATTTGAGGAGACTGGAAATTATTTCATGTAAGGGAAAAGGTTTGGGACTCATTTATTAAGCTCTGAAGGGCAGAGAAGTCCAGATGTCCAGGTGACATCTAGAGTCATATTGGTATGACATTGTGGCTCCTTCACACTTTCTCCCCTGCCTCCAAGCTCTTGCGATACCTCCCACCAATCTTTTGAAATTGATGCTCCCGATATATTGGAGCACCAGGATCCTCTTTCTCTCCTTGTGCCTCTCCAGCACCCACTCTCTTTCCCAAAACTGTCCATCCTACGTGTCTCCAGCTACCAAAACAAGTTCAACAAGGGAGATTTGACTATGAGGAACTCAATTCTTTAATGATTTGGAAACCTTGAAGTGAAAAAATAGACCAAATCAAAACAATTCACAAGGATGTGCTCCTCATCTTCCCTTCAAAAGTACTTCTCACCAAGGGTACCTTAACCACAGGAAAGAGCAAACAGGAATCTGGGGGTAGTATTTCTTTTTTACTTTGTGTCACATCTTAAAAACTCATGCAGATTTTCTCTTTTATGACATAAAATATTCACGCTATTTCAGTCGGAAAGTAGGTATTTCATGTAATAGTCGGTTAATTTATTTTAGCTTTCCCCCTCAATTACTGAGTAAAATTGATACCCTAGGAAAACATTCAGTGTTGATCCTGGGCTTTTCCTGCCACTATCACAATACCTTGTAACACCAACAATGATGGATGTCCTAATTTGAGAGGTCAAAATAGGTCTCCTCATTTTGCTGTAAACTTTTGCCTAGGTTGTGATTGTTTTCAGGTTCCTAGAGATCAAGAACCCCCATTGGTAAACCTCAACCATCCTTGTGGGCATTTGGATGGCTCTTGGCAAGTAGCTGATGGTTGACTGATTCAGAACTACAACAAAAATCAAGTGTACAAAAACTTGTCAGTCATTATTTGGGTCTCTTTAACTCTTATCCACAAAAGGATATATGTACATCAACACGGATTGTTAATTTGTCAACAGAAGATCCTATTAATATCATTAAATTGCCAGTCCAGTAACCCTGGAGGCATCCTTGGCTGCTCTGGCAATGCCAGGATACCCTTGGAACCCCATGGGTTGACTCTCCACATCAAATCGGTAACCCCAGGAAATATTATCCTTAACTCCCCTCTGGTAAATTTTCCTGGAGAGACTTATGAAACAGTCCTCAGAAGTGTAGTTTGTATGAGATTAAATTTTAAGATATGAAAATTGCTTAAAAAGTACTTTAGATTGGCTTTTTAAAATTTTTTATTTATTTATTTGTCCTTACGTTTAATACGTTTATTGATTTTAGAGACAGATGAAAGTGGGGAGAGGGAGAGAGAGAGAGAGAGAAACATCTATGGGAGAGGGAAACATCAGTCGGTTGCCTCCTGTACACCCCTGAAGGGGGATCGAATATGCAGCCTAGTTATGTGCCCTGACAGGGAAATGAACCAGCAACCTTTTTGGTGTATGGGACAATGCTCCAACCAACTGAGCCACTTGGCCAGGACAACTTTTTTATTTTAATAAACTTTTTATTTTGGAATCATTTTAGATGTATATAAAAGTTGCAAAGGTAGTAAAGAGAACCCCCAAATGTCCTTAACCCAGCTTCCTCTAATGTTAACATCTTGTGTCACCACGCTACATGTTGTTTGTTAAAGCCAAGAAGTTAACCTACCAACTTTACTAGAACAGGTTAACTTAGAATAAAAATAGAACTTTTTAAAGGGCAGGGAGAAAATGAACACTATCAGATGACCCAGGAAATAGTAAAAATTTAGTAACTTTCAAAGCCTAAATTTTAAGTCTTTAACAGTTGGTAGGCAGGTGAACTAGAGCAATTAGAGCAATGCTTCTCAAATTTCAATGGGCATGTGAATCTGAGCATCTTCTGAAAACAGATTCCAATTAAGTATGTCTAGGCTGGTGAAGCTCTACCAGCTTTCCACTGAAGCTGGTGCCAAGGGTCCTAGATCGCACTGGAAATATCAAGGATCTAGAGAAGTGCTTCTGTTATCATACATAATTCTGTGATGATGGAAATGTTCTACAATCTGCATTGTCCAATGTGATAGCCAATAGCCAAACATGGCTACTGAGCACTTGAAATGAGGCTAGTGCCACTGAGGAACTAAATAATTCACTGTAATTAATTCAAATTTAAATAAACACAGATGGCTGGCTAGTGACTGCTACATTAGATAACACCTAATTAGAGCATTTCATAACCAAAACTATTCTGCCTCATTCTGAAAGCTCTAGGTTTTTAAATACTTCCAAAAGACTAGAGGACAAAAGAGAGAAGGGAACAGAGAAGAAGAGATGGAGATCCATTTGCATGGATTGCACTTGATAATATGCAACAAACCTCAAAGCAGAGATGGTGATTAAGATATGGATGGGCAATGAGAGGGGCGCAACATTACCACCTGTCCTAAGAGGATCAGAGATGCTTCGTTTCACAAGCAAGGAGACTGAGCAGACAGCCAATGACAAAATCTTTCTCTTCAAATAAGGATGCTACAAAGTGTTGACTTGAATTGGGCTCTCCCCTTTGTCCTGTGGTGGAAACCACTGATGATGTATTTCCTGAAGCTCATTGTGCAAGTGACCCAATACTCCTTGGAAGGAGGATCTGGAGTTTTTTTTCCTTTAAGCATTCTCTACAATTTCAAGATTGGTTCTACTCTAGAAGATGCCTTACAGTAAGTTGAGCACTAATTATGTGCCAGCTATTGTTTCTAGTTGCTGGGGATATAGCAATGAACTAAGCAGATAAAACTTCTTTTTCTAACAGACCTCTGATTATGTAGCCTTCAAAACTTAGGAGAATCATGAAATATAATTCGTATACATTTACTAGTAAATTATCACTTCAAATGTGATAATTTGATTCCAATTTGGAACAACAGCATTTATGGAACACTATTTCAGAATGTTACTGTTTATTTTTGCCAAAGGAAAAATTAACATTTTCTATAAGAACTGAAAAAAGCTAACATTTATTGAGCATCTCTATATGTGAGATGCTGTACCAAATAACTTTATATAAATTATCTCATTTTATCCTTATAACAACCCAATGAATTGGATGCCTTATAATCTTCAGTTTTACAAATGAAGAGGATAGTATTGTGGAAATAATGAACCAATGAATTTACGGTTCCAAGAGCAGGAGCCAAGAGACCGAGAACATAGTCCCTTCGGCAGTGTAAGGAAGACACTCCTTATTGCCCTGGGGAAGTAAAGCACACAGTGTGAGAGGAGGGCTGTTCAGACCAGAAGAAAAAGGGAGCCAACCAGAGTGAAGGACCAGAACTCACTGCCATCTTTGCCTGACGAGGCTTTTTGGTTCTCTCTTAGTCATTAGCAGCAAATACGTTGACTTCCACTGAAAGCCACATAACAAGGTTTGGGGTTTGAGGGGGTAGGGGGCAGCTTCTCGATAGAATGGAGGGAAAGAAAGAATCTATTACTCTGTGAACACAATGTACCTGGAATCCAGCCTGCTGTTGGACTTCTCATTATGTAAGATAATACCTTTTCTCAGTGCTTCAGGCAGTGTGAATTGGAGTTTGTGTTGTTACGTGAAGCTCCAAAATCCTAACTGATGCAGTCACACTGTCTCAGAGACTGCAGAACATGCATCCCAGCCAGAGGCTAGGTAGAAGAGAAGGCTGACATCCGAAGGGCCTGGGGGCAATGAGAGTCAAGGAGAGGCCCAGTCTAGGAAGACCATGGGGTCTCTCACCAAGCCTGGAGAGCAAACCACAGGTTACTCAGCAGAACTCCATGACAGCAGTTCAGTAGCTAGGGGCCAGACAGTACAGCTGATATAGGTGGTAGCAACCAGAATGCCAGGGAGGCTCCACCCCTTAAGCCACAGGTCACAACCACCTCTTCCCCGATTTCCACATACCCAGGTACCCTCTGTGGAAGAGCAAGGAGAGAGAGAGGAAATATGAAAGGCCAAATTACCTACCCACACTCAAAGAGACTGTTTGAAGGAGAAGAAACTGAAATACAAAAAAATGGCAATCGGTAGTTCTCACAATCTCCCTCCCTTTCCCTGCAATCTATCCTTCCAGCAAGATGAGGACTTTCAAGGAATATTAGATCCTTTTAGAAAATGAATAGGATGTATCTTTTTTTCATCTGAAAGAGTGTGTGTAAGTTTGAACCCCACTGTATAAAACACAAGAGTGCAGCAGGATTTGAAAACAGCAATGTAACTCTGAACCCTTGCTGGTCACCACTGCTCTATTCTGTAGGGGATTCAACTATCTGGCCTCTGTGCTGCCTTTATGCCCTAGGGGGTCTTCCAGCAGCCATTGCAGGTTGATCCTTTATTGTTCTGAGCCCAGACAAAGCTTCCGAAGTCTTCTCGACCCAATGTTCCATGAAAACACTACCAATTGATCAGGGTTGGAAAATAGTGGAAAACTACTTGCAAACAGCAATTCGATGAACATAAAGAGTCAAGATTCTTACTTTCACTCTTACTAGAAGGTGGTATATCTGGAGGAGAGACTCCAAAACTCCAACATAGAAGGACACCAGTGCTGCTAAATGCAAGGAGAAAAGTCTGTGTAACTCTGAGCTTTACTGAAAGAACCTGGATTTTTCATACTGACTTTTATCCCAGCAACGAACAGGCCTTTTACTCCTCCTTCCTCCCTCCTTCCCCATGGGCCTTATAAAGCACACAGGATAGGCTCTTCTCCAGGGCTTTCAACTGGTTCCAAAACCGTATGTAACAGCACTGTTTTTAAGACACCTCACTGCAGCCAAAGCTTAGCCTTCTGGTGTGGGCTTTTCTGACTTTCACTGTGGTTGAACATCTGACAACCATTTGGTGGAATAAGTGAAGGGATTAGAACAAGAAACACAACCTTTTGTTGACTTTTCTGCTGATCCATTGGAAATTCATTTAGCCCACACAAGCTTGCCGATTCTTTCTTTAATATTAAAAAGGTATTTCTGCTGAAGTCAGTTCCAATCTTGGGCCAGACTGGATTGACATATGGCTGTCAACACGGGATTCTTTAAAGGGATTCTTCTCTCACCCTTGTCTTTGTCCTGCCACCTTTGAAAATTATCCCAGCACTATTGAAAAAGCGCCAGGTGGATGGCCTCAGCCAGTGATGTCATGTGTTCACTACCAGGCTGGGAGGCCTTGCCAGGCTGCTGTGTCACAACATGAAAAGCCACCTGGCCCGAGGAAGCAGCCTCAGGACTACCTGTAGGCTGGCTCAGTGCCAAGCGAGGTGAATTAGACTGGGCCCAAGGCCCCCAATTATCTACACTGTGGGTATTCCACCACAGTTGCTTTCTTTCCTTCCACTTCCTCCCCACACAGGCTGATGAAATCCTCAGGAATTGTGCAACCCAAATTGTCAAGTTGCTGAGCATGTTAAATCTGAAAAATCTTTATAAATCTCTTGGCCCTTCTCTAACTCTGAAAGCAGCACACAAAACTAGTATAAGCTCTTGAGGAATTTCCCAACCTACGTGGCATGTCCTCAGAGCGAGGCGCCAAGACAGAGCCAAGAGCATGGCTTTGACAGCAGAGGCATGAACTGGAGTCTCAGCTCTGCCGCTTCTTACTGTGTGTCCTTGCACAGGTTTCTTAGGCTTTGGGGCCTCAGTTTCCACATTCCTAAGAAGCAGTGTCGTAAAGCCTGCTGCTTGGGTTTTTAGGATAACTGAGAACAATTAGGGGAACAAATCCCTTTTCATGGTACTTTGCTTCCCTCTTCTCCCACCCTTCACCCATGTACGTGGGGCTGGAAAACCCGGCATCGTTTCCCTGTTCTTACTTTCTGGTTGGGAAGCAAGGGTTGCTGTGGGGTGAAGAGGATATGTTTGCAGGAAAATGGGGCATAGCTAATAAATAACCACCTGCTTCTCAAGTCTAGGAGCCTCTGTAGAGGGGGGGCTGCTGAGCTCTTCAGCAAGCTGCCCTAGAGGAGAGCATCTCCAGCCGGAGGGGAAGCACGGCTGGCTTGGCTGTGCAGCAGCCTGGGGAAACCTAAAACCCAGTGTGCTATCGAGTTCTGCTGTGGGATTTTCACACAGGCCTAGTAACTGTCGACCTGGGAGCGAGCTGAACCGGTGACCCCAGCAGCATAGAAGCTCGGGTCTCATTACCACCTCCCAAGTTCTCCTGCACTGCTGCTGCTGCTGCTGCTGCTGCTGCTTCAGCTTCCCCACATGCTTGGATGGGGGCAAGTCCCTCTAGGGCAGGACTGTGATAGTGGTCCTGGTCAAGTGACATCCCCCCCCACACTGCCTGCTTCCAAGGAAGGGCAGTGGGGAGAACAAGGAAAAGCAAAGTTAAAAAACATTATTTCTAACAAAATAAAAGTATTAGTTGTTCCCTAAGTAGATGTGCAGTGCCATTGTCATCTTGTTTAAAACCTTGGAAATGCAAAGATCTGATTAAGTGGCAGAGTAGGTAGAAGGTAAATGCTGGGACCTCAGTCCATGGTCCTGGCTCAGAGCTGCAAAGGAGGGGAGAGGTGATGTAGGCCAACCCTTCATTTTCCAGTGGATAAAACTAAGGCATGAAGAGCTAGCTGACTTAGTATGGGAGTGGGGCCTGGGACCCAACTGCCCTGCTCCTCTGTCCTGGTTCCTTCTAACCTGCATTTCCCCAAGTGTGCACCATCGAGTATGTACTTCTGATGAGGGATGGAGATAGTGTTCTGCAAAACAGAGTCTGTACATTAACTCTGCCTCTTGAAATAAACAGTGTACCTTCACATGAGAGAGGAATGGCTATTCAAACACCTCTGCCCAAACTGGGAAACACTACAGTAAGCAACAGGAAAGGGTGGCTTCTTTAGGCTGTATGTCATTCTTAATCATTGGCTACTCATATCACAAGGACTTTTGTTGACATTAGCAACAAGCCTGGTGGTAAGCAGCTCCAGGGTAAGTTGGGCTGCTCCACAGTATCCGGCACTAGGTTGGCATCTCCTGTCTCAGCTTTCACAGCCCTCCCCTCAAGGTCATGAGACGGCGGCCATAGCTCCAGCTATCATACTCTCGTATACAACCTTAGGCAAAGGCAGAAAGCAAGGTTGTGTCAAAAAGGATGCACATTCTCTGTGTATTTCTCTTTTTATTCCCAGGAGCTCCCAAAGACCTCATCCCCGTAATGTCTCATTGGTCAGAAGAACTATCACATGCACACCCCATACTCATTCTTGGCAAAGTGATTACAAGTCCTATGACTGCCATAGAAATATTGTGATTCATTTGCTGGGGCCTGACCCATTGACTCTTGAACAAAAATCTCAGATCTGGTGGCCAGAAAAAGAGGAATGGCTATTCTGAAGCTACCTACAAGATCTACCATGAGAGATTTCTTTACTCCATGAGAGATTTCTTTTTAAAAAAATACATTTATTGATTATGCTATTACAGTTGTCCCATCCATGAGAGATTTCTACCATGAGAGATTTCAGAAAGACTTCTGAAAGCCTTTCTGTGTGAATGCGCACTGTTTATCTGAAGAGGTGGAGTTCATATACAATTTCCCAAACTTATCTGGGAACCCCTGTCACCAAGCATCTCATGAAACTTGGGTTTTGTGGACTACACTGTGGGAAACACTGCCCATTGTACTCCCCTAACCATTTCCCCTCTTAATTTGCATGACCTCACTTTCAGGCTAGACAGAAACCTCTTTAGCCTTGAGTAAATACAATTTTCATAAATTTCTGTCTTCCTGATGTTTTTCTACGTTACTCCCTGTCCAAGTCAAGCTTGGATTCAGAACGACAATTCCAGCAGCTGTGCTAAAATGTTGTAACAAGTCCATCCACCCATGAATGCCATGTTCACCTGCATATGTTCCATGTGTCTCTGTCTTTTTTTTCTCTAATGGACTAGATGTTTAAGGTTTCTTTCTTCCTTCTTAAATATATACCTGGCCATGGTTGCTAAAAGCTCTGTAGCTTAGGCTCAGAGGAAAACTTGGCTTGTGATGAGTTTGCGAAGTTTTCTCACCTTCTGCACAATGATTGGCGCTATTGCCGCTGACCAAGCCGTGCCCGGGGACAGTGCTGTGCAGTTCGCCTGCATTATTTCCACCCTGACAGTAAACTGTGAGCCGGATGGCACTATCATCCCCAATTTTACAGGTGAGAACACTGAGTTTGGGGAGCCCAAGCCAAGGTCTGCCTGACTCCAGAGCCTACGTTCGTTGCTCACTCACTGGAAAGATTATCTGCCAGTTGTTAGCAGATTAGGGTGAAACCTTTTCTATTCAGAAGTGAACCTTCATGAAGGTGTCAACCACATGACTAGTAAAATTTGCTCATTGCTTTATAGAACTTCTTTATTCTTTAAGGCTTGACTTGGTACAAATTGCCAAAAGTATAACCAAGCTCTCCCTGAGGAAATTTGGTGTTCCAATGTACATTAGGGGTGGGGTGTAATCCCATTTTCTCTCTATTAGGTAAAATCAGTTTAAAACTTAGAATAAGAACAATCTTCAAAGAAGTAAATATTTCCAAAAGGGAAGCTTTTTTAGTATTTATAAAACAGCTGAGCATTAATCCTACTTATTAACAAAATAAAAATATGGAAAGCCAACATTTTTCTAACATCTCCTACGTGGGAGACACAGTGCTATGTACTTTACATACTTTTTTCAAGTTCTTACAAGCACCTTGAGAAGTGCATGTTATTGCCCCAAGTTTAATAAATTAGGGAACCAGGGTTTCAAGTGGTTAATTAGCAAGGTGAAGTCACAAAGTTAGGTGTGACAGCAAATGTAGAGTTGAAAAACAGGATGATTACAGGCAAAGAGATCTAGGCCCTCGTAGAGAAGGCCACCACCTCCTCCTGCCAGACCCCGTGGCTTCCGCAAAGCACTGGCCAGAAGCTGAGGAGGCACCAAGACACAAGGTTGGGACAGTGATGCTGCAGCCCCTTCAGCTTGGATGCAAAACTGAGAAGAATCAGGCTGGCTTGGCCTGTGACATTTCTGTATCTTCAGGCAGAGATGCCAGGAGCTGGAAGGCAACACCTGGGCCCTCAGTTCCCCATCTGCAGCGAGGGTGGTGATTGCTGCTTGCGCAATCAGCTTACCAGGAATTTGCCTGTGAATTTAAAACATGCATAAATCACTGTGAGCTCCTTAGAAAGGCACGTTCCACTCAAAGCATTGTTTGACCATCATCCTTCTTGCTTTTATTATACAACCTGTATTAAAATACAGCCAAAAATGTCCACTTGAATTGAAAATCACTATAAATACTCATTATCTTGATTTCTGGAGGAGCCTTGTCTGTGCCACAAAATCTCTTTTAAAAAAGAAAAAAGGCCAGAAGGTAAATCCAACTCCGCATGGTGAAATAAAAGAGAACTTCTCTTTTATGTGACCATGCTTAGGCTTGGCTGCTTTTAAGATGTTTCAAGGGATTTTCTTTCTTTCTTTTTTTCCTCTTCCCAAACTACCTTCTTTGTTTAGGGACCCTATTTGCCCTCCTGCCTTTTCTACAGTGTCACTTATTGCTTTACCAGAAAGTAACTGAATGTGAGGACACAAAGGGACAATGAGACGCGTTACCCGAGGCAAGAAGCCACCTGCACACATTTAGAGAGGCTCCTTCTCATGTATCTTGCCAGGTTGTACCCAAAGTGCATTAACAGAAGGACCACCACCCAGCTCTCTTACTCAGGGTGCGTGAGGGAGGGGATTATCCTCTCAGTGCTCCCAAACTGCTAAGTTCTGAGGATGCCCAAGGAAAATATACCATAATAATAATAATTATGATGATGATTAATTCAGTCCTTTTCAATTACAAAGATTTATCAAAGCAATGGATCTTTCCTGATTCACGTTAAATGTATCTCATTATAACCTATTTTTAGACATAAGGAGACCAGACTGCAAAGGCAGAGATGTTAAGTGACCTACCGCCTTTATCTACTATAACAGTGGTGTCAAACTCATTTTCACCGGGGGCCACATCAGCCTTGCGGTCGCCTTCAAAGGGCCGAATGTAATTTTAGGACTGTATAAACGTAACTACTCCTTAACAGTTAAGTGAGAGCTCAGCGCTGCCGCCAGGTGGAAACAAGGTGCTGGGCCGGATAAAACAAGGTGGAGCGACTGATTTGGCCTCTGGGCCTTGTGTTTGCCACCTGTGTACTATAACTTGCAAAGTCAAAACAGTAGCAACAATTCAAGAAATTGTGTTCCTGACTGCCAACGTGAGCTTAGGAGATTGTAGACCTTTTTGCTTTCCAGCCTAACTTGCTTTGTTTTGCCCTTTCATTCCTTATTTTCTCTCCTCTTCACTCCTTGACAAATTCTATGGAAATGAAGTTTGGAAATATTAGTCAGAAAACACTGCACAAAGGCCAGGCACTGAATGCATTAATAATTGCTGCTTTGAATAGCAAAATCTAAAGGAAAAGGTAGCAAGGGAATTCTCAACCTAATCAAAGACCATCTGGACAGTGACAAGTTACCCCAAATCATATCATTGAGAGTAGGAAGAAAGTAAACGACAAGTATTGACATGAAGGAATTGTTTATGCAGGAAACTATGTTGTGTGTATCTGGGAGGAAAGACACACAGAAAGTCTGTGCAGTTTTCTCACTTCATATTTTGCCAAGCATGAAACACACCTGTGAGCTCCAGTGGGAGGTGTCTGAGGCGCTGGTAGGGGCAGGAGTTAGAGGACGGTCTGAGCCACATAACAGCATATTGCTCTCAACATAAATCACTCCAGGGGGAAATGCTGCTAGCACAGGACTTTCTGGCCCCTGGCCAAGGTGCCTAGTTACTGAATTACCAAAAGGGCTCTTGATCGGGCAGGCTCTTCTAAAAGGTCAGCCATGGTGCAACCCCAAGGATGGTGTAACAGCAAGGCCCCACTACACCTTTCGTTGGGAAACTAAGTTGCTTCCCCATTGGTTGTGTTCAGGATCAATCAACGACCAGAGCCGTTATGATGTCTGGTTCATACTAGGCATTTAATATTTGTTGAATGAATTAATGACTACAACCTCAACCATGACCTACATGAGATTTAGTCTTTTGTTCCTGGTTATGCTGAGTATGCTAGAGTGCAATATACCTTAGATATTGCACTGTCTTCCTTCATCATTCTGTAAGCTATAATATCGCTGCTATATGCTAACTGGCACAAAATAAGGAGGGAAGGGAGGGAGGGCAAGAGAAAGGGGGGAAAGAGAGAGGGAAAGAAGGGTAGAAGACAATGAGGGAGGAAAAAAAAATATCCTTCCAAGTTGTTGAACAAAATATCATGTTCAATTCCCCAGGCTAGGAAAGGAGGAGGGGAGCCTGTATTGGCAATCAGTGTGGTGAGTTGGTTCACAAGGCCAGGACTATCTCTTCCTCATAATCAGATTAAGGCATAGCCAACGGGGAGAGGCCCAAGCAGGCAATTCAAGCCTGAGACATCAAAAGCCATGTGTTAAAACCCAAGCATTGACCTAGGCAGAGCCAGGAAGTCAGGGAAATAGCTGAAGGGTGGGGTCGAGGGCGTTAAGAGTAAGGAGAAGTAAGTCCGAATATGAAGAATGAGAGAAATTTTGGATAAAACTTGAGGACTTGAGTGGAGGGATAGGAGAAACCAAGTTCTTAGGTAAGACATGTTGCAAATTTTAAAAATAGTTTTAAAGTAATTGATTTCTTTTATATTCCTTAACACTATTTTCTTTCAACATTTTATTATAAAGTTTTTCAAATAAATAGTTGAAAAATTGTACAGTGAACATAGCCACCACTTAGATATACAATGATTATTGTACCATGTTTGCTTTATCACACATGGATTCATCTATCCATCCCTCTCTCCCTTCATCAACCCATTCTATTTTTTGAAAAAAAAAATTAGAATTTTTGAATAAAAATTCCCAGCATTTTCTTATGAAAACACAGCTCTATTATTAAATGCTAATGATTTTTGTTATTATTTATGTCAAAGTGAGTGTAGCTGAGATAGTACATTGTCCCACAATATATATTCTCCTCTTTTTCCCATAGTAATAGAATTTTTATATGTGTATAAAAATTTAGTACAAAGACTACATTTCCTACCTTCCTTTGCAACTAGGTACAGCCATGTGACTAAGCTCTGATCAAAAATGTGGAAGTGTCATGTGACAGCTTCCAGGACCCTTCCATAAGAGGCATTGTCTATGCCCAGTTGGCCCTCTCGTTCATCCTTTCTTCCTTCATTCTGCTTCTGGAACATGGGTGTCACCATCTTGGACCACGAGGATAAGGACCATGGCCTGGGGATCACATTGTGGAGCTGTGGATTGGATGAATTCTGCGTCTCTGAGGACTCCAAGGAGCAGAGCCACCATAGCAGACCTGGACTGCTTACCCCTGGATAAATTTACATGAGAGGAAAACAATCAGCTTTCTTGTTTACACTGATGTTATTTTGAGTGTTCTCACACTTGCAACTAAACCTAGTTATAACAAGTGCAATGAGAATGAAGGGCTTATAATTAAAAGCAAATGACACACCCTAATGCCTCTCTAGCTCCAACTGGGTTTCCCAGAGGCAGTTTCACCCCTTATAAGTACTTACTTCCACATCTCTAAATAATGTTTCCATTCTTATTTCTCCATTTATCCATTGCAGGCACTATCAATTGACTTTACCTCACTTGAGTCCTTTCTCCACTTCTTCACTCTTCCTGCCACTAAGGGTACATCACTGTTTCGTTTCTCCATTATTTTTGTTTGTAAATGTATTATTATTTACACCATTATTTCCTTTTTCATCACCTAAAGGTAAAATTTCTTGTCTCCCCACTTTATAAGATGAGGTCATTATCCTTCTTACCTCTAACACTTTCAACC
Organism: Desmodus rotundus; assembly: GCF_022682495.2. Classification (NCBI taxonomy): domain Eukaryota; kingdom Metazoa; phylum Chordata; class Mammalia; order Chiroptera; family Phyllostomidae; genus Desmodus; species Desmodus rotundus. Next base: position 79,062,682 of record NC_071387.1, read on the forward strand.
TCTCCCCTGCCTCTCTGTCATCTCAGTCTCTACTGTTTTCATGTTTACATGACAACGTGGTGTTATTCACATGCTTTGACTGACAGCTTTATTTTAGAATAGGGTGTGGGGGAGGGACAGCAGGAGCCTGCCTTTATTCTTTTGGGCCCTGAGATGACAGCATGTGAAAGGCTTTGCTGTAGGGCACCAAATCCCAACCAAGTTGTACCCTTATAGCCTCCAACCTAGAACTCACACAGTCTTTTGTAACTATGTGTTTAAATGTCTATTACATCCAGGCCCTTCATCCTTAGCAACCTACAGATGTCTGGCACATGGAGATGTAATGATCTGCTGAAGTTTTCAGAATGACAAGGCTGAACCAGAACCAAGGTAACTTACTTCATATCCATCATTCCTGGAGATATCTTGATATGTCAGTGCATGAGCACCAGTATGAGAGGTCCACATTATCTTGTAATCCAGTAAGCTACATTGCTTCTTGGCAGATAAAACTGAAGTTCGCACAGGCACATTTAGCATGCCTCTCTTTCTCCAAGGGTCTTGGAGGCAATAGCAACTCTGGTGGGCGCCCAGAAACACCATCCTATCTGAGCTAAAGAACCACATCTTTGTAAAGTTAGGTTCAAGCGGAGAGCACAGAATGTCCACCATTAATGCCTATTTGGTGGCTCACAGAGGAAGGCTGTTGAAATCATGAGAAGCTCCTCCAAACAGGCTGTCAGTTCTGTGCATGCTTCCTCTACAGAGAAACAGATGAGGATCCATGAACACATGTTCAGAGGCATTTAGCTGGGAATTATGGAAGTTCTGTCATGTGCATTCTTGGCACAAAAATCCAAACCATAATAAACATAAGAAGCACATGCTTATAAGGATCATTTTTAGCTTGGCACTGTTATATTGTCAAAAACAAGGATGGAAATGAGCACTATTCAATGTCTGAGGGGAGGAGGGTTGTGGCACTGGGTGCAAAAGGTGAATAAATTAAGCAACCCCCCCAAAAAAACCCCAAATAAACCTCATAGACACAGATAACAGCATGGTGATTACCAGAGGGGAAGGGGCTGGGGGAATGTAGAGGGGATAAATGGTGATGGAAGGAGACTTGACCTGGGGTGGTGAACACACAATACAGTGTATAGATGATGTATTATAGAGTTGTACACTTGAAACCTATATAATTTTATTAACCAATGTCACCTAAAAAATTCAAAAAAAATAAAAATCAAACAAAGAATTTAATTAATTAAAAATATGTATTTTTATGCCTTTTCTATATTGTCTCATGCAAGTTTAAATCTGTCTGACTTCTCAGATTGCAGCTTTCAACAGCTCAGTTGGAGATCTCAGGATTGTAAAATTAGAACTACTATAAAGGACACAGGACAAAATCAAGGGGGAGGGTAGAGGTGGGGAAGGGCGGTGGGACTGGCTGCGGTGGGGTGGAGGGATGGGGAGAAAATGCAGACAATTGTAACTGAATAAAAATAAATTAATTAATTTAAAAAAATTAGAGATCTCAAAAGGTGACTGCTATCCATCCTTTTCATCCAAGGTGAGTTAGCATCTAAACCACCTCGGGATATCCTTAGTCAGGTCCTACCTCTTTCCTTATTGGTATTGTTACACCCAAGCCATAGGCAGTAGTGAGTAGTGGAAAGAGCTCATATAAGAAAATAGAAACCTCAATAGAAAATCAGTGAAGAGACCCCATAGTGAATGGGCAAGTAATTGAAGTAGAAAAAAAAAAAATCCCGGACAGAATCAGGCTGTTCCAGAAAAGGCACTGAAGTGATATGCCAGTTCCCAAATCACACTTTCTTCTATAGTCCCACATGGTCACTGTGCCCACCATTCCACAGCCACCTGCAAGAACCCCACACTTTCTACCACACTTTCTTCTTTATAACCACCCAGTCCACAGGCTCATTTCCCCAGGCCTTCAGCCATCGTTCCCGCCTTCCCCTTACCCATTCTCCCTTATTTGGCCAAAACTGTGTTTATCTGCTGTATGGTCTACTATCTTGCCATCTTTCCTAATCTACCGCTTAGACTGCTACTGGTCCCCCAAGGATCTTCTCCTTCTTGTAGTGACAGAATTTCCAAGTTTTAGCTGGTCTGGCAACTATATTTCCCAGCCTTCCTTGCTAACTATGGTCACATGATTAAGCTATGATAGTAATATGTGTGATTTAAAGGGAGTGGTTATGCTTTCCCCTCACCCTTTTCTGCTGGCAGGAAGGCAAAGCCATCATGGGTGTCAGGGAGCCAAATGGACCAGATGAACATCCTAGGGGAAAGGCAGAGAGAGCCTGGCTCATTGGTACCATCAGGTCACTACGGTAGCCCTGGATTGCCGGCCCAACCCTTGAGTAAAAGAAATAAGCTCCTATTTTGTTTTAGCCACTATATTTCTGAGTCTCTTTGCTATTTCAATCTATCATGATTTCTGACTGCAGCACTACTCCAGGTCATTTTTATGACATTTGCAACCTCTTTCAAATGTCAAACCTCTGTTCACACCCACCCCCTCCACCCCACCCACCTCTGCTCTACCTCCACCCCCAAATCCCTCCTCCATTACCCTTAGCCAAGCTTAACTTTCCCTATGTTTGTTTTCTCTTTGTGCACTGCAGTGGAGTCTCAGAACTAGAGAACTAGTGGGTAATACTTGATCAGGGTGGCAGTTCCTCATTAAACAGAACCAAGAGATATATGTGGATTCATAAAAGGTATCAGTGAATGCTTGTCAAATGAAGGCGTGACCAATAGAAAGTCTTACCACTAAATGCAAAGAAACTAGTCCATTGAAATTTTCTCCCTCAAATTCTTTAAAATAATTTTTATCTTCTTACACTCATTTAATTAATGTGCTATGTACTGTACTAGTAAGCAATTTGCATTGATTTTAATCTCATAAAAACTCTATAAGCTATGTATTACTACTATGCCCACTTTACAAAGGAAGAAACTGGGCTCAGAGAAGCTAAGTAACCAGTCTCAGACAAGCTAAGTGGCCAATCCAGACACAAAGCTATCAGTCCAATGCTAACAGCACCCTTAACCACCTGTGATGGTTTATGACAGGTAAGGAAAACAGGTAAGTGAAGAATACGTTGCTGTAGCGCTTACTGTTCATAATTGCTGCACTGAAAAGTCCCCCCAAAACCTGAGCCTTGGGAAAGCAACTGGGATACGTGGAACAGATCATGTAGGAACAGCTATTTGCAGTCTGAGAAGGAATGAGCCAGGTATCTATGGGTTTGGATATCTAGACTTCAGAAACACTTAATACATTCTCAAATTGCTTTTTAAAGACACATAGCTCACATTTGTGTAGTACTTTCTGGTGAATAAATGCTCTTACAAATGCTAGCCCATTTCACTCATAAAGCCATCCTGTAGGGAAATTGGGCCAACAAAATTGTTATTTCCATTTTCCAGAGAAGGAAACTGAGACCCAGTGAGATTGTGACTGTACCGGGAATTGGTTAGCTGGAATCTGAACACAGGATTTCTGTTTCCTTTATGTCTCATGCTCTTCCTAGTTAGCATGTTACATCTCCTTTGTTCCCTCACCCACCCACTTCGCCAAAGCAAGCTATGGAGACATTGTCATAGATTAGTCTTTACAGAGGGAGAAACAAATAATGCAAGGTTTTGAAATACAATTTTGAAATGGTTTTCAAAGTCATCCACAGACCTGTTAGCAAGAAAAGCTGCAGAAAATACAAGTTTAGTGGTTTGGATTCAGCTGAGGCTGGGAAAAATGCCATCGATGGCTTTCACTTAGGTGGCCAAGCTTCCGATAGTTTTCTAGTACCTTTGGGCTTTGGCCCAAGTCCACATGTGAAAAGCCATCTTGAGCCCTGAGAAGTCTACTGCTTGTCAATCTCCACAGAGAACAGGATGGGCTGAGACCAAGGTAATGGAAACCTCAGGCAGGCAGGCAGGCAGACTGCATGTTGTGACGCCAGTGGGAGCCCGCTCTGGGCAGCCACAGGATGGTGGTTTCCACAGGTGCCAAAGGCATGTGAAACACCGTGTCTTTTATTTCTCACCATTCAAATAGGTTGGATCTAGAGCCTGCTCACCTGGACACTGAACGTTTTAGTTGAAAACTGACCAGATGGGAACATGGAGTTTTAGTCCTGGGTATTTTCCCCTGGACCCTGGTTCATGGGCAACTCAGGGAAGGGTGCAGGGCTGCACACAAAAGGCTTTGGGGCCTCGGCCTGCAGGGAAGTCCAAGCAGGGGCCTGCTCAGTCAGAAAGACTGAAGTGACTGTGGTGACAGTTGAGTGTGCTGGGTGGAGTGTGCCCACGGCTCACAGCAAACCGCTGAGAGGGGAGCTGAGGGTACCCAGCTTGGTGGGGAGAGCAGTGAGAAGAGGTGTGGACTGTTTCCACGAGTGGCTCTCAGCTTAGGCGGCCCTTGGGCCCAAGCTTGGCTGCCAAACAGCCCTGGTAAAATCAGAGCCCTGGTGAAAGAAAGAAAAGGGGCAAGGCCCAGAACACCAGAGCTGGGCAGGAGCTGGGGAGAAGGTGTAGGAGAAGAAAGAGATGTGGGAGAAACAGCTCCTGGAATGTGTGTGAAAGAGAGATCGATCAAATTATTCTTGTAGAGGAAATAACCAGGTGAGCTGATGGCCCCTGGGAAGTGGTAGAGGGAAGTGGTAGACGTTACTCCTACTCTCACCTCACCCTAGTTCAGGCTCAGTGTCCTGTCCTGGCACTTCAGTCAATGCAGGGCACCACCCCCTCCTTGGCCCCACAAACCCCAGACATTGCTTAGCCCTTTCTCCCTCCTTGCAAGCTGCAGCAGCAGCCACCTCTTCCGTTTTCCCAGCACCGTTGGAGGAGGTTGGGACGCTCTAGACAGTCCTTTGGGCACCTTCCAAAACTACATGTCTAAAAAGAAACAGGGGCTGTAAAAGAGGCCTTTAAAAGTCAGGGCTCCCTCACCTTGCTTGAGAGGAACAGACTCAGAAATCTCCTCTGCAGTTCACTGCTGTTTCTCTCTTTGGAGAGATGTTTTTCCCTGGCTGTCTGTCGGCAGGGAGGGAGGTTTTGGAAAGCCTTCAGGATAAGCAACAGTGGAAACACTGCGCTTTCACCCAGAGGAGGCCACACACGGAGACTCTGCACAGAGAAACACACACACGTGCAAACAAAAAGAATCCTCCATTCAGTCCATCTTTCAACGTGAAGCAAACACATAGCAAACATTGCAAAATCTGGGTTTGGCTGGCCACGGCCACAGGGGTCTTTAGATAGGTCTGAAAGGGAGGGGCAGTCGTTAACCCTTTGTGTACTGTCTGTCATTTTATTCTTCGCTGGAGGATGAAGGAAGTAACCGGGTTTCAGAAGGCCTCAAAAACAGTCAAAAGTGATGGTAAACAGAGTACACAATTAAGAGAGAGAATCAGGACACCAAACTGAATATTTGAATAATATTAATACAAAATTAACACTTTAAAAGTTGGTGATTGCAATTGATTATTCAGTATTTATCCCAACTTTAATAACCCTAAAAGGATACAGACAACAAAGAAATACACTCAAATGCAGTTGTAGGGTTATCTAGCTGGGGGTGGGGTGGGGGTTGCTTCTCAAACCTGAACATGCACACAGCCTGCTGGGGGTCTGGAGAAACTCGGACTCCGACCCCTGACCTCCGGAGCGGGGCACTGCTCACAGGCCCCCGTGATGGTGACCGCAGTGAGCAAGGGTATGTGTGGATTATTTTTCTTCTTTATACCCTTTGGTATTTTAAAATCTCCTCTAATGAACATATCACTTACTTTAATAAGCATGAAAACATTTGCCTTTAGAAGATAAGTTATTTTCAGATTAAGTCCAGTGCCTCATCTGACCAGATCCTAGGAGATGAGACTTCTCTACAAGAAGGGCCATTCAGGGCTTTGATTCTCAGCCTGGAGTGGGGGTCGCTGGGGAATCCCAAGGAAGCTTTACAAAGCCTTTACCTCCTGGGGACTTGTCAGAATGGGAGGGAGGCTGTGTAATTGGAGAGCTCCGGGACCACACACCACGCAGCTCCCCGGGGTGGAGAGCCACAACTGGGGACAGTCAGCTCAGACTTTCTACTTCACTGTCATTCAGATCTAGGCCTGCATGTGCCTAGGGTGGCAGAGTAGACCCTTCATGTTCTCAACCAGTAAAACCCAATGTTTCATATGCTTATCTAGAGTAAATTGGGTTACTCACTGCTCATCCTTTTTTTGTGTGCTAAAGGAGTCATGCCACAACCCCGACTGAAAAATAGCAAATTACTGAAGACCTTGTCATTATCTTAAAGACATCACCCAGGCTGAAGCAGCTAACCAAACATGGCCAGCAGACTATCAGTTAGAGGGGTTTACAACATTCGGTTAGAGGGGTTTACAGCATGGGTCAGTGGCAAAAAGAATCTGACCGTTAACAATACCAGGTAAATTAGCATCTTGGTGAGTCCTTCTGTCACTGGGATAACAGTCAGAGAGCATCACTACCCACAACGTTCCTCTCCTATGGAAGCACAGAGAATTGGAGACATTCAAAATGCTGTTATAGAAATGACACTATTAACTTTGTCATAGGTAATATGCACATTGACATCTTTTTGTTGTCTTGTTTTACAAAAAAGGAAAATCAGATAGGTGGTTTTGTGTGCTATTTCCCATTTGCATCATGTGAGTTACCAGAATTCTTATACCAGTGCAAACTGGCATAAAGAAGAAAATGGGAATTTATTGAATTACGTAGCTAAAAAGTCTACCTTCCACCCTGGCTGGTGTGGTTCCAGCCTGGATTGAGTGCTGGCCTGTGAACCAGGGGGTTGCTGATTTGAATCCCAGTCAGGCATATGCCTGGGTTGCCAGCCAGGTCCCCAGTGGCACTCAAAAGGCAACCACACATTGATGTTTCTGTCCCTCTCTTCCTCCCTCCCTTCCCCTCTCTCTAAAAATAAATAAATAAAATTTTTTTAAAAAGTCTACCTTCAGGCTTAGGTGGATCCAGGCACTCCAGTGATGGCATCAGAACTTAGCCTCATTCTCTCTTTCTCATTTCAGTTTTCCTCCCTGTTAGCTCTTTTATATGGCAGGCTCACTATCAGGAGACAGATGTTAGGAGGTTTAGGCTTATTCTTCATCCTTTCTGAAACTCTAGAAAAAGCAGACTCCCTGTCATAACACTGTAAAAAAAATTGAGTCTTATTAGTTGCATTTGAGTCACATACAGGAATCTAGACAAACACTCTGACATGGGAACTCATTCCTCCATGCCTGATGCAGGTACTCCCCTCCTACCTCAACTCCATGAGGCCACAGAGAACCCATGTTCTGATTGACCAGGCCTTGGATCCAGACATGAATGCAGTCATAGATTTAAGAACAGAGAAGTAAGAGATTTTCTAGAAAAATATAGATTCTATGATTAAAAGAAGGGAGAGTAAGGCCTTGTCCGGGAGCTCAGTTGGTTAGAGCATCATCCTGATATGCCAAAGTTGCAGTTCCATCTTGGTCAGGTCAGGACACATACAAGAAGCAGCCAATGAATATGTAAATAGGTGGAAGAGGAAATCAATGTTTCTCTCTCTCTCTCACTCTCCCTCTCTCTCTCCCCTCTCCCTTCCTCTCACTCTCTCTAAAAAAAAATCAATTAAAAAAAAGGGAGAATAAACTCTGGGCAGGAAAAAGAGTAACTGTCCAATTCAGTGTATTATTATCAACAGACTAATATTTACAAATGTTCTTTTTGGAACTTCACAGTTCAGATTGATTAACTGGACCAGTGGTTCCCAACCGTTTATATGTCTTGGTTCACATACAATTACAATGTGTGTAGACAGCCTGGGGTTAGGGTTGGTGGGGGGAGGGATTCAGGATCCCCAAAGAGGCTGCTATGGGATTAATTGTTCAAGGGATCCAGCCATTCCAAATTCTGAAAGGAGCAATAACTTGTGTTAGGGTCAACTCTTGGGACTCTCGGTATTATTACGTAACACTGATGCTTAAGGCCCAAAGTGGCAATTTAATAATAATAAAATTATTACAGCATAGTTCAAATTTATTGTGACCTATATCCTCATAGCTTCCTTGCCTCATCATGCCCTATCTTACCTCCAAAAAGGCAATCACTTATTGGGCAATTATATATTGAGCACATGGTATATGCCAGACAGTTTTAGGCCCTTGGAATAAATACATCAGTGGGTAAAACTGACAAAAATACTGTATGGCAGAATTTCTTTCAAATATATGTAGGTGGGTGAAGACACATGGTGAGCAATAAATATAGTAAATCAGTATATGATAAAGCATATTAGAAGGTAGTAAGTGTTAGAGAAAGAAAGAAAAGGTAGAGCAAGGAAGAAAAGACTATTTCAAGAAGAATTTGAGAAATGCCTTTGCCTCCAGTAGTTTCAGAGCCATTCCTTGTCTACAAATTTCAGGAGACTTAAGAATGGTTCACTCTGTTTACAAATGATTTCAGTATCTACCTTTGGGCATCAGAATATTAGCTGAAAACTTCAAGCCTGCATCTACAATGTCTGAGAAGGTCAAGGAGAAGTTACAGCTACCATCAAATACCAGTGTGGACATGCCAACACATTCTCAAACTTCAGACCTGCTTGTGCTGTAGACAAGGGTGGCACGAGGCTTGCCTCCTTGACTCAAGGTTCCGGGAAGTCTCAGCCATAGACTGTATCGGTTGCCTCCCACTGCAATAATAAATTACCCCAAAATGTAATGGTTTAAAGCAATGACTTTTTTAAATCTCAAAGTTCCTGTAGATCAGGAGCCTGGGCACAACTTAACAGGGTCTTCTCCTTCAGAGCCACTCACAGGCTGTGATCAAAGCATTGGCCCCACTCACCCACACACCTGTAACACAGGTTCAGCTGAGGCAAGATCTACTTCCAAGCTCACTGGGTGGGTGTGCACAGGACTCGGTTCTTCCAAGGCTGATAGAGTAAGGGACTCAGTTCCTTGCTGGTGGTTGTTGGCCAGAAGCCACCCTCAATTCCTTGCTGTGTGGGCCTCTACAATGTGGCAACTTCTTCATCAAAGTCAGCCAGGAAAGAGAGTGAGCATGTAGAATGTAAGATGGAAGTCAGTCTTTGGTAACTTAATCACAGAGCAGGTCAGGTCAGTAGGTCCAGCCTGTGCCCAAGGCAAGAACTAAATCAGGAACTCTGGCTGGCATGGCTCAATTGGTTCCGTGTCATCCTTCATACAGAAAGGTCACTGGTTTGATTCCTGGTCAAGGCACATGCCTGGGTTGCAGGTTCAGTTCCCAGTTGGGTGTGTGCAGGAAACAGCCGATGGATGTTTCTCTCTCACATCAATGTTACTCTCCCTTTCTCCCTCCCTTCCCCTCTCTCTAGAATCATAAAACAAACAAACAAAAACATTTTTTAAAGAATTATATCAAGGTGCACCTACTGGGAGGTGAGGATTGTGGTGAGCCATCTTCAAAATCTGCCTACCCCAAGGACCCTTGACTCTGTTAAAGATTTTTCTTTCTCTCTCATTTTTTTAATTTAATTTTTATTTATTGATTTGAAAGAAAGAGAGAGAGAGACATTGATTTGTTGTTCCACCCATTTATTCATTGGTTGATTCTTGCATGTGTTCCAATTGAGGAATGAACCCACAATCTTGGCTTATTGGGAGACATTCTAACCCAACTGTACTATGCAGCCAGGGCCAAGGATTTTTCTGAGTCATATTTCCTTGGTTCCTTGCACTTTGTTTTCTACCAAGTGACAATACAACCAGTCCCTGCCATGTAATTCCTTTAGCTCTGAATCCTAGGACACTGTCATTCTGTCCCAGCCTCTACTCTTCTAGTTTCTCTTCTCTAGTGAAGTTCACCTGAGGAGGCTCTTGTCACCCAGCCTCCATCAAAGTTGATGGCATCTGAGCCAGTCAACATCGTCAATCAATGCTCACTTACTCAGCTTGTTTTAACTTCATTGCAAATCTCCTAGCCCCAGCCAGACCCAGTACCCCCAACATCCACTGAGCCATTTGGGGAGGGAAAGTTTTCACCACAGGGAATTTGGCATGGGAAGCATTTGTCAGATTGAGAAGTGAGGCCCCAACAGGGGAGGATCAGTGGACGTTTGGTCTGTGGTCACTGCTGTGGGGCATTTGCTGAGAGGATGTTTTTTCATAGGCTCTCAGATAAATGACGATAATGAATGATTCTAAATAAAGAAAATTCTAACAGGCCTGCTGCAGCCCAGTCATGCAGGGCGGATTGCATTGCAAAAAAGAAAATACAACTGAGCTTTCCTTCTCAGATCCAAATAAGGCAAATAAGGGCATGGATTTGGGGATGGCTGTAGTCTGTGTCGCATTCCATTCATAATGGGACATATAGAAACACTGCGTCCTGTCACGTCTGTGGTCTACAAACCAACACTATTCCGAACACATCCCAATGAAAAGTAAGATGTGCTAACCTACACCTCCTTTGCCCCTCCTCTTCAGTCCTGTTTACATATTTTCTTCAAATCTCCCCTTTTCTATCTTGGCATCTACCCATTGTGACCATTTTGAAATTATCTGCTAAATATTCGAATCAGTTACGTCTTTCCCTCTCTCCTTCCTTTACTTCCTTGCTATGATGCCATCTCTCTCATAATCTTGAATGCCCTTTGTAAACCCAACTGACTTTGCCAAAACAGTCTTTAAAAACTCTTCAGAAGGAGGCAGGGCTGTTACGGTGCTCTCCCCACAGCCCTGCATGCTTCTCTCTAAACTTAATCCCTTAAAGGTTGGTTGTCCTGAGATCCTGTGGCCTTTGCCACAAGATTAGTTTGCCTGCCCTTTTGGGGCAGGATACCATTAGCATGTCCCCCTTCTATCCTTCTGGGGGTGCCCATGTTGCTTTAAAATGGTTTCTCCTGTTGTCCTTACAGTTGGTTTTTAGAGAGCTTTCATTTCTACTTGGGGTCTCAAACACATTGAAAATGTCTCCTTTGGTTATTCTTTATAAAGAATTTTTACTTTTTTCCCTTTAATTATGTGTTTTGTACACATTTTTTTTCTATCGGAGAACAGTCGCTGTGTTAGTTTGCCACAGCTGCTCTAACAGCACCACACCCTGGGTGGCTTAAACAACAGTAATTCCCACACTTCTGGAGGCTGGAAGTCTGAAATCAAGGTGTCAGCAGGATTGGTTTCCTCTGAGGCCTCTGTCCTTGGCTTCTAAATGGCCATCTTCTCCCCTGTCTTCACATGGTTGTCCTTCTGTGTGAGTCTCTGTGTCCTAATCTCTTCTTATAAGAACAGCAGTCTTATTGGATTACAGCCCAACATATGGCCTAACTTTAACTTAATCATCTCTTAAAAGGCCCAATTTCCAAATATAGTCTTATTCTGTGGTACTGGGGTTAAGATTTCAACATATGAGTTTGGGGGGGACATAATTCAGCCCATAACAGTCATAAAATACAGATAAGCAAAAAGAAGAGAAAAATCCACATATGAGCTCATAATGGTTGGCCTTCTAGTGGTTTTCGATTGTGTTTAGCATAAATTCAAGCCCCTTACTTCAGCTTCAATTTCCTACCTGATCTGACCATATGCCCTTCACTCATCTCTTTGATCACTCATTCCCACCATACTGGCTTCTCTACACACAGCCAGGGTCCACCCCTCTCAGAGTTTCTGTATGTCTGATGCCTTGTGACCATGGACTCAGCTCAAATACAGAAGATGACAGAGGCTTTCTGTGCCCTTCTATCTGATATTGCTCTCTCCACATTCATTCCAGAGTGGAGCTTCTCCATCTTAGCACTATGGACATCTTGGGCAAGCTAATACTCTCTTATGGGGCTATCCTGTGCATTCAAACAAGGATCCCCAACCTCCAGGCTGTGGACTGGTATTGGTCCAGACCTGTTAGAAACCAGGCTGTATAGCAGGAGGTGAGCTTGAATGTAATGCACTTGAATCATCCTGAAATCATCCCCCACCCCCAGATCCATGGAAAAATTGTCTTCCGTGAAACCAGTTCCTGGTGCCAAAAGGTTGGGGACTGTTGCATTGTAAGATGTTCAGCAGCATTCCTGGCTTTCACCCACTAGATGCCAGCAGCACTTTCCCAGTTGCATCAATCAAAAGTGTCTGCAGACTTTTCAAATGCCTTCTGGAGGGCAATATCGCCCCCAGTTGAGAGCCACTGTTGTAGAGAAACAGGATAGTGTCATGTCAAAGAGTGTGGGTGTGGGAGCATTAACCCTGGCTCTCATTCCTGTGCTTCAGTCTTCTCATTTATGCAATGAGGATAATAATTATTAACAATATATTAACTAATTTAGTATGAGTTAACTTATTTAGGTAGTTTAATATGAGGTAGAATTTTGTGAGGATTCAATGAGATAATAGTATCAAGTGTCTGGAGCCACACCAGATATGGAATAGGCAGGCAATGAGCATTAGCTACTATTCTCTCACCACCTTGACATTTTCCTACATATGTATTTGTTTATTAGTCTGTAAATGCCACCAGTCAGGTACCTAGAACACTGCATGCACATTGTAGGTGCTCAATAACTACAAGTTGAATGAACAACTTCCCCTTCCTTCAGACCCCACCCCCACCCAGGACTACTCTCCTCCCATCTCAGGCCATGTCCAGGGGCAGTGGCCATCTTACCTGCTCCCTCAAAATAATCCATGGCCTTCCCCTTCCCTGAACTCACAAGCACCCAGAGAAGCATAGAGCACTCTCAGGCCCCAAATGTCCCAACTGTTACTGCATGGGAGATACTAAGTGCCTAGTCGGCAGGTATCTTATTCTGCCAATCATGCAGAGTACAAAGGTTCTACTGGACTCTTTACAATGTCCACAGTCATGTCCATGGTTTAGGTTCTGGTCTAGTTGTGTCGTTGCACCACATTAGCTCTACACTGCCCATGTGTAGTGTGAGTAGGCCACTTCAAAAGAAAAAGTGACACGAAACCCATTGATGCTTACTGACTGAGCTTCCAACACAGTTCCAAGTGCTGTCTGCCTCCCGTGATCCCCCAACCCCACTATCCATGGAGTCAGTTACAATTCCTAGATTCCCCACTTGACAGATGAGAAAACTGAAGTGCAGAAAGGTGGAATAGCTTGCTCCGGGTCTAGGATAGCCAGTTTGTACCAAGCTGGACTTTCTCAGTTTCAGTGCTGAAAGGCCCATATCCTGGGAAACTTCTCAATCTCTGGCAAATCAGGACAGTGGTCACCCAACCCAGGTCATCAAATTTAGAAGCAGAGCTGGGATTTGAACCCAGTCAGTGGGCTCCAGAATCCACACTCTTAACTGCTTTGACAAGTGGCCTTGGAGATAGTGTGATGTACGATGACCAAGGAAACTCAACCCATCAGTTAATCAAATTCAGGGAGATATTCTGAAATGAATCTGATTTCCATAATAACAAAAACAGGGTGGGTCTATATACCAAAATCATAGGAGAGATTGCAGAAGAAATAAAGTTGACATGTCCTCCTCATTTAAAATTATCTAATTTATGCCTCAATTTCCCCCCTTGTCATTGGCCATGATTTTAGGATCTTAATCCATAAAATATCTAACCATCGAGAAGGATGAATCAATGATCTCACATGTTAATATTAGGTGAACATATAACATACCTGCAGTTAGTTTCCCACTATACTGCATACCTGACAAAGATGAAAGAAAACTGCTTCTTAAGAATTTCCTCCAACCAACAGGATTATTTCCTACAGCTAATGATATGACTTAGATAATAGTAAAATAGGGACACAAAGGTCAGCTTTCAGTCTCAGTGCAAATCTGTCTTTAGAGAGGGGAAAACACGGCCAAGTTTGATTATTGCTATTTACTTGCCTTTTTCTTAGCACACATTAAGCTAATATCAGATGCATGGCCACATCCTTTGGCCTAATGGCTTCTTACTAAAAAGGAAGAATGGCATTCTTGGCCTCTCTCTGACCTCAAAAGCTTGGCTAATACCTATTCAGGGGTCTTGGGCTGCACAGCCAAATACTCTTTGTATGTTTGATTCTCTAACATCCTGGGGAAAAGGGGGAGGCATGTGTCCCCCTCAATTCTGAATGTTTCTGGGCTAGGTTCTTGCCTTGAAATATCAGGGCATTTGTTGAGACAATAAGAAGCTAGGAGATTAACCAGACTTCAGAACACATCTCCCAGAGTATACTATACACAGGAATCAGTTGGGGACTTTATTCAAATTTCCCATCTCACCTGTAAATTCTGATGGTCAAACTATGGTGGGCTGGGGCATCTTCATTTTTAACGAGCTCATTAGATAATTCTAACAGGCTTTGCAATCACACTGAGGAACTGCACTGTAAGATCAGTTAATGTTTGTCTCACCTGAGCTTCCTTAAAATTTCCCATTTAAGAAAAAAGTGGTAATCTAAAATGGAAAGTGTTCCCATATTTTCTTTTGGATATATGCTTAAATGCCCTAATCATGGGTGTTTGGGCAGACACGTCATCACACCACACATTTTATCTGTATAGGTGCAGCCCATTTGTTTTCTTTGCTGTATACTATTCCAGAGTGTGACCACACCACAATGAATATCAGGTGGGTTCCAGCTTGTAGCAATTATGAGCAATGCTGGTATGAACATTTTTTAAGCTTTCTTTTAAAATGTCTAAAGTGGATGCCCATCCTTATAAAGGCCATCTCCGGTGAAGGGCAAGTGTCAAAGACTAACTGGTTAGAGATGCTGATGGGGACAAGGGACCAGCATGACAGAGCAGGGGTTTCTCTGCAGAGAAATTATTACATCTAAATTATCACTTTTTTTATGAATTCAAATGAAGTAAAAAAATTACTTATAAATAAGAGGCTAGATTTAGGGTCAAGAAAGGTCTGAGCTGGAAAGTTCTAGGTAACCAACTGAGATGAAGCCCTATAAAGTGATTTTCCCACAGGAAAGAAGAGGTTTGAAAGGAAAAAAAATGGACTAAGTTATTTCATCAGGAAGCACTCTTTCTAAGAAGGTAGTAAAATTGTGAACAGTCTGTGCAGGTCAAACAGTTGCTATCAGTTGTTACTCCTTTTCCACATCTGTGTTTCAATATCCCTGCGTTTCAAATGAGGAGAGAAAATCGTGTTCCAAATGTTCTCCCAAATGCTGTGGCTCAACCACTTCAACCATATAAGGGTTGGGGAGAGATATCAGTAACACCAGCCAGACCACAGTCACTGGGGCTGAATCTCAAGTGGGCCACAACCAGCAGATACTCATACTCCATCCAGCTCGGTTCTGTGAGTTTGTGGTAAGTACAACCTAAAAACGGTAAAGTTCCCTTATTTGGGAGGAAGTGGGGACAATCACTCAGCCATACTCTAATAAGGTATCCCTTTCTTTATACTGTTTCAACAAGCACTAGCACCTATTAAGTGTGAGCTCTGGGGGTACAACATGAAGATGGCACAGTTCTACCCCCAAGTGGCTAGCAGGCCAGTAGGGAGATGGACAGGAAGTGACTGAGAACCAGGTATTGTGATAAAGTTGAGGTACACACAAAGAAATAAAACTTTAAAATATTTGCAGTGACTTGCTTGGTGGCCATCCAACCTGAACAACCCAGAGACTCCCAGCTGCCCCACCCCTGGTATCCATGCAAAGATGCCAAGAGGCAGGCTACCACCAGAGGGCAGTGTGGGGATGCTGGCCTGCACATGCTCAGTTTTATTTATTTTTATTGTTTTGTTTGTTTGTTTTGCCATCATTCTGGGATAGAGGATAAGGGGTTAATATCCAAAATTTATAAAGAACTTATAAAACTCAACACCAACAGCCTCCCAAAACAAACAACCCAATTAAAAAGTGGGCAAAAGACCTGAATAGACACTTCTCCAAAGAGGACAGACAGATGACCAATAGACAAATGAAAAGATGCTCAACATCACTAATCATCAGAGAAATGCAAATTAAAACCACAATGAGATACCATCACACACCTGTCAAATGTTTATCATCAACAAATCAACACACAACAAGTGCTGGAGAGGATGTGAAGAAAGGGGAACACTTTTGCACTGTTGGTAGGAATGCAGACTGGTGCAGCCACTGTGGAAAGCAGTATGGAAATACCTCAAAAAATCAAAAATGGATCTGCCTTTTGACCCAGTGATCCCACTCCTTGGAATATATCTGAAGGAACCCAAAACACTAATTCAAAAGAACATAAGCACCCCTATGTTCTCTGCAGCATTATTTACAATCACTAAGATATGGAAAGCAGCCCAAGTGTCCATCAGTAGATGAGTAGATAAAACAACCTTGGGATATTTATATAATGGAATACTATTTGGCCATAAAAAAGAAGAAAATTTTACACCTTGTGACAGTATGGATGGACTTGGAGAACATTATGCTAAGTGAAACAAGCCAGTCAGAGGAAGACAGATATATGATTTCACTCATATGTGGAATCTAATGAACAAAGTAACAAGCAAAGTAGAGACAGACTCATTGATGGAGAGCAGGATGACAGCTGAGGCGGGGTGGGATGTTAGAGGGTGGAGGGATTAAGCAAAAAGGAAAAAGGACTCCTCAGAGACATGGACAACAGTTGGTGATTGCGGGGGGGGGGGGGCAAGGAGAAGAGGGGTAAAAGGGGACTAAATAGTAATGGAAAAAATGCAATAAAATAAAGTTGACTTCAGCAACAAAATCAATCATTAACTTTTTTTATAACCCTAAGTAACAGTGCATAGGACTTCTCACATGGGGCACTATAGTTCAATACATGGGCTGAAAAAGTTCCACAACTTTCTCACCAGGTTGCAAAATTTAAACCAATATTTTTCATTGTTTTTTCTTGCTATTTAATATGTCTGTAATGGACATATTAAAAAGTTTTATCATTTCAGTTTAAAACTGAAAAAACAAAATGGAAAAATAATATCTTTTCACTTTTTTACAGCTTAACTTAATTTGCTTTGACCTCTGTGGCCTATTGATTTTTATGTTGGGCTCATGGAGCAAAAGGATCATTAATGCAGAAACAATGGCTTCACCAAACCACCAATGGGCAACCAATGGACAGAAATTCCTTCGGTGAAAGAGCAATGCTACTTGACAGAAAATCTAATTCCCCAGTAAATTAATGAAGACTGTCCATTCCTTGCCTGCCAATTGGTTATGGAAGAAGGAAAATCTAGTCAGTAGTGAAGATAGATTGTAACATACTCTTATATACTATTTTCTCTTTCATTTCAGGATCATTTTTTTTCTTGATTTAAATTAAAGAGGGCAGGAAGGGTTACAGCAAACTAATTATACAGCAGAAGATCAGAGCTAAGTGCTCCAGGTGAAAGTTGAAAAAAATTCAAGGTTCCTGCCAAAATGTCCTGCAGGGAAATTCCTTTCAGAACCCAGATTTGGCAAAAAAAAATCTTTAATGTCCATGAAAGTTACCATAGCTAGGTTTCTGATTTCAATTTCCCCTGATAATATATGGGTTGTAGCCTGGCTCTAGCAGGACCTTAAGAGTAGAAATGATAAATGCTAATCCTAAATTCTAACTTGTAGTTACTATGAGACCTTGCATAATCTGTGTACTTTCTTCACCAAATACATAAATAATATTGTAACTTACATATGGATGAGTTTGGCCTGGGGGCCTACCTGGAAGAGAGGCATATTAAGTTTTGCTTTTAGAAAATTATAAAAGCTTTGTCAAAGAATTGTATCAACAAAACTTCTAGATAAAAACTTCATAATGAAAATGTGGGGATCCAGAACAAACTGTGCCAAGATGTGTCTCTGTGGTATGCAGGGTGTTTTGAGTCAAAGGCAACTTTAGACACAATCTCAAGAAACACTTTAGTCCTACCCCTTTACCCCGCTCCCACCATCTACCTAGAAACATTTGAATTAGAGGCCTTGCCCATAAGAGATTGTCAGAGATAACTTCTTTTGAGCCATCTATAGGGCAGAGCAAACTTCTATTTCTTGAAGTCCTGCTCTTCTTACCATCTGGCAATTTTTGCAAATAGAAATGGGGTTCTTCCTCGGAGTTGCAAGAAAAGCATGGGAAGATGAGGTATAGTGGTAAGATGTATTGGAGCTGGAGCAAACAAAAAGGACTGTCCCCAGGTGCCCAGTGTCTTATCCACAACCCAGTGGCTTAGCTCCATCCTCCTGTAGAAGTCCAGCTTACCCTTCACCAAGCCCAGAAGAAGGACTGGGGTCCAGAGATATTGTGCCATTACCTAGCATCCACAGGGCATCTGAAGCAGCTGTAGTTCAGTTTAGTCCATGCCAAACTTAGTCCAGCTCAGTCTCTGTCCTCATTTGGCTAGCTTAGTCTCTGCTCCTGGCTGCACTCCAGCTGGTGTTGCACTGCTGTACCCAGGTGCCTGCTTGGAGCTCACCCAAGCTTGGGCACACATGGTTGCCGGGCCTGCATGGCTGCAATGAACCTGCACTGGGAGCTGTAGGGAGCCATGTGGCTGCTACAGAGAGAGAACAGGTGAACAAACGAGTGAGCCCACCAAAGAATGTGCGCTACTGAGATAGGCCATTGTTAAGCTTTGATTATATCACCTCAGGCTTGGGAAAGAGAGACTTTTCTTTTAATTAACCAGTCTCTTTCCTAACCCTTCAGGGGCTCCTGCTGCGTCCTCCCCTAACTAATCCCTTTCCTGGATCTTCAGGAGTTTCATGTCAATTCTTTTCCCAAATTAGACTCCTCCCCTTTATGGTCACCATCTTGGCTCCTACTGCTCATGCCTCAAAGTAGAAGGACCTCCCCCCCCCCCCCAGTCATCCTTGCTGCTACTAGGCATGCATCCAGCAGAGGAATTTCCCCTTTATTGTCTTATCTCTCCCTCAGTAATCCCTGCTAATGGCTGATTGTCCCCCAGGGAGCCCACTTCAGAAATGAAGTCCCCTTCATGGAGAATGTGGTGGTCCCTCGGGAATTGTGAATGTTATAGCTTCCTAGTAAGTCAGGCTTAATGTCTGACTCAGGTCCCCAGTTTATTAGGCTGAATGTTTGATTTCATTTGCTCCCTTCCTTTATTAATACTAATTAGCCACTTATGCTAACACAATGACCCTTTGAAGCCCCAAAGACACCTTTCTTCATCCTTAGCTCAGGATATCTTATATACCCATATTCTCTTTCCATCTCTGAGCCTCTCCTGCATGTGGAGTCTGTGATTTTCTCATGTATGTGGGATTCCCATACATGTGCATGTATTAAATTTGGTTATGTTTTTTTAAAATTTATTTATTAATTTAGAGAGAGAGAGAGAGATCAATTTGCTTTTCTACTTATTTTATTCTTGTACGTGCCATGACTGGGGATCAAACCCACAACCTTGGCACACTGAAATAACATTCTAACCAACTAAGCTACCCAGCCAGGGCAAATTTGGTTATTTTTACTTGCTAATCTGCCTCGTGTCTATTTGATTATTGCACCAGCTAGAAACGCATTGAGGGTAGAGGAAAGTTTGTTCTTCCTCCTCAGAGCCAAGGAATAAATTTATGTTGTCATCTTTGCCTTTCAGAAATTCCCTTTGCTTTGCCCCCGCAAAAGGGGAAGGGCATAATTTTTAACTTAGTAAATAATAGTGATTAATTCAATGTCTCTAATCCATATGCTATTAAGAAGAGGAGGCCAAGATTTTTTGTCTTTGTTTTCTTTTTTAAAGTAGTAGACTAATAAAATTCTTATATTTATATGAAAGAAATTAGGTAGCAGAAAGAAAGATTAATATTCAACATGTGTCAAAAAATGACTGCTGTGCTCAAGGCATTGCACTATTTGTAGAGAAGCAAAGGCTTCATATGAAAGAATTCCTACATTAAGAAGCTGAGAGACGATGTGAGGGTGAATGGGAAAAGCCAGGCCTTTTGCATCAGCCAGACCTCAGTTTGCATTCCAAATCAGCCATTTACAAGTTGTCTGACCTTAGATAAATTTCTTAACTTTTCTGAACCTCAGTTTCTGAAAATTTGGCATACCAGTAATCATAATTCCACTTTTGCAGGGCTGTGACCTGACAAGAGTATACATGGTCTGTCCAGAAGGTATCTAGCCATGTACTATGAAAAACAGAGACAGTTATTAAAGAAGATAAAAAAAAAAAAAAACATTGTACATAGGACAATGATGCCTCAGTCCCTTTCAAAGCAAGCACCTTGGGACCTCACACAGTACTACCAGTTGCCATCAGCTGCATTTTTCTGAATCTTATCAAGAGTCTGAAATCTATTCCCTTTCAAAGGTGATTTTAGTTTTGGAAAAAGCCAGGAGTCTAGGGCACCAAATCTGGGCTATAGTGGGGCTGAGTCACCTGGGTGATTTGATGTTCTGCCAAAAGCTCTGCAAGAGATGTGATTGCATGAGTGGGCACACTCTCATGATAAAGCTGCCTATCACCAGTTGCCCATAGCTGTGGCCTTCTGAATCATCAGAATAGTTTCCATGGAGGAATGCTCAAGCTTAACACAAAATTTGATGCAGAGTTGTTGCTCTACTCAGTCATTTGGAATGCAACAGCCACACAGTACAAATGCTCACTCAGTGGCTTCTACTGCTGCCACTGACTAGTACAGTGAAGCTGTCATTGTTCACACATGCACATTCCAGTCCACTCTCCTTGGCTGCTAGGTTACATCCATGTTGTGCAAACCATTCTCATTATATTAACAGTGGCCAGACTTTTCACAGACAGACCTCTTCAGAAAATGATCCCTAATGAATTATTACATAGCTGTTACTTTTTGTACAGGCATGCCTCAATTTATCGTGCTTTGATTTATTGTACTTAACAGATAGTGTGTTTTTTACAAAATGCAAACTTACAGCAATTCTGAATCAAACAGGTCTATTGGTGTAATTTTTCCTATACCTTTTGCTCACTTCATGTCTCTGTGTCATATTTCAGTAATTCTCACAATATTTCAAACTTTTTATTATCATTATATTTGGTATGGTAATCTGTGATCAGTGATCTTTGATGTTACTATTGTAATTATTTTGGAGCACTACAAATCATGCTCCTGTAAGACAACATATTAATAATTTTGTGTTCTGACCACTCCATGGACTGGCCATTCCCCTGTCTCTCTCCCTGTCCTCAGACCTCCCCATTTCCTGAGACACAACAATATTTAAATTAGGTCAATTAATAATTCTATAATGGCCTCTAAGTAACTGTTCAAGTGAAAGGAAGAGTCACATGTCACTCACTTTAAATAAAAAACTAGAAATGACTAAGCTTAGTGAGGAGGCATGTTGAAAATAGGCCAAAAAGTAGGCCTTGAAGGGGACCAAAATCTTGCCATCATGAACTTCCATTCGAGATATTGATTTTAAGTTATTTAATTAAGAAACAAGACTCAGAAAGAAACTTTGACCCTTCTCTCTTTCCTGCCCAAGAGATTCAGACAGAGAAACCTGCTTCAGGAAGGAGATTTTAGGATGTTTGCCTTAGTCTAATTCAAATTAAGTATGGTTAAATAAGAAGCCTTCAGGCCTCTTGGGGAGATAGCCCCTGTCCCATCGTTTCTGAGTTGCCTAGCAAGGATTTTCCTGCCACAGGTATGCTCTGCTCTCCCTCAGCCACCTAGAAACTGCCCATCTTACTTCTGAAATCTAATACTGCCCCCTATCTTTCTCTTTTGTCCAAAAATTTCTTATATGCCCAAACTGTCTTTGGAACTTTCATGCTTATGTGAATTTCCCATGCATATATACATAAAATTTAATTTTCCCCTGTTAATTATACATCTGTTAATTTGATTATTAGCCCAGCTAGAAAAACTTTGAAAGTGGGAAGAAAAGTATTGATCTTTTTTCTTTTTTTTTAGTTCCACAGCCTTGTGCCAAATTAGCCAAGCTATGAACGCAAAGGAAAATTTCTTAAGGGAAACCAAAAGTGCTACTCCAGTCAACATACAAATGACAAGAAAGTGAAACAGCCTTATGTAGTGATATAAGTATCACTATATGCGTTTTTGGATAAAAACTCAAACCAGCCACATTTTCTTGAACAAAAGCCTAATTCAGAGCAAGGCCCTAACTCTACTCAATTCTATGAAGACTGAGTGGAGGAAGTTGCAGAAGAAAAGGTGGAAGCTAGTAGAGGTTAGTTCATATGTCTCAAGGAAAGAAGCCATCTACATAATATAAACAAGCAAGGTGAAGCTGCAAGTGCCAATGCAGAAGCTGGAGCAAGTTATCCAAAAGATCTAGTTAAGATAATTAATGAAGGTGGCTACACTAAACAACAGATTTTCAGTGTAGGTGAAACAGTTGTATACTGGAAGAAGATGCCATCTAGGACTTTCATCGACAGAGAGAAAAGATGCCTTGCTTCAAAGCTTCACAGTGTTATACTAGGTAGTTAGTTAGATATTAACCAAAAGGGAGGCAGCAGAATGATCAGAAGCAGATATATGATTAAGCCTGTTTGAGCTTCACAGTGACTCTGGAGAGTCTGCCCCAGTAACAGGGGGAGGGAGAAGATGGCACAGGGGGTGTCCTTCCACTGGGTGCACGTGCAGTACAAGTCAAGATGGTGACTGTAAAGGGGATGAGACAAACCTGGGAAAAAGATCAAATAGAATAAGGACTCAAGCCTGGGAAAAGCCAGAAAAGAGATTAGTTTGAAAGAAAGTCTGTTCACTCCCAAACCCAAGAAAATATAGGGAAGCTTAACAAAAGCTCCCATCCCTTTTTGGCAGCCATGTGAGCCAGAGTGCAGCTGGGAGCAGAGACTGTGCTGGACGACTGGAGTCTTGGGTGCCAACGTGATAGCACTGCAGCTCCCGGTCCTGACCCTCCTGGTCTTGGTGGGCACAAGTGCAGGCCTGCAGCCCCAGACTCTAGTGAGACAGAATACCTGGTCATGGCTGAGACATTTGGTGTGGTGTATCTGAGGACAGACTAACAACATCAACCAGTTTCTGTTGCTGGACCTGTCAAGGAAGTGCCTCGTTGAGTGCAGCAGCCTTTTCAAGAGTGCTCTAATAAATCTCACCACTATTACTCAAATCCTACACAGATGTTCTTGAAATTCATTCCCTCCAACACCACGGACGAAGCTATTTCCTCCTGAAACAAAAGGACAGGCTGACTCTCTTGTTATGAGCTAATGCAGCTAGTTACTTAAGTTGAAGCCAATGTTCACTTACCATTCCAAAAATTCTAGGACCCTTCAGAATTATGCTAAATGTACTCTGCCTGTGCTCTAGAAATGGAACAACAAAGTCTGGATAACAGCACATCTGTTTTCAACATGGTTTAGTGAATATTTTAAGCCTACACTTGAGACCTGCTGTTCAGGAAAAAAAAAAGATCCCTTTCAAAACATTATTGTTCGTTGACAACACACCTGGTCACCCAAGAACTCTAATGGAGATGTACCATAAGATTAATGCTGTTTTCATGCTCGCTAACACAACATCTATTCTGTAACCCATGCATCAGAAAGTAATTTTGGCTTTCAATTGGTATTATTTAAGAAATGCATTTCATAAACTTATAGCTGCCATAGATAGTGATTCCTCTAGTGAATCTGGGCAAAGTAAATTGAACACCTTCTGGAAAGGATTCACCGTTCTAAATGCCATTAACAACATTTATGATTCATGAGAAGAGGTCAAAATATTAACATTAACAAGAGTTTGGAAAAAGTTAATTCCAACTCTCACAGATGATTTTGGGAGGGTCAAGTCTTCAGTGGAGGAAGTAACTGTAGATGCGGTGGAAATAGTAAGAGAACTAAAATTAGAAGTGGACTCTGTAGATGTGACTGAATTGCTGTAATCTCAGGATCAAATTTAATTGATGAGTTGCTCCTTATGGATGAGCAAAAAAATGGTTTATGGAGATGGGAACGCTTCTGGTGAAGGTGCTATGAAGATTGTTATAATGACAACAAGAATTTAGAATATTACCTAAACATTTAATAAAGCAGCGGTAGTGTTTGAAATGATTAATTTCAATTTTGAAAGTTCTCCCTTAAGTAAAATGCTATCAAACAGCATCAAATGCAACAGCGAAATTGTTCATGAAAGGAATAGTTAATCAATGTGGCGAACTTCACTGTTGTCATATTTTAAGAAATTGCCACAGCCACCCCCAACCTTCAACAGCCACTACCCTGACCAGCCCTTAGCCTTGAACATCAAGACGAGACTCTCCACCAGCAAAAAGATTACAACTCACTGAAGGCTCAGAAGATGATTAGCATTTTTTAGCAATAAAGTATTTTAATTAAGAAATGTATATTTTTAAGACAACGCTATTGCTATAAAGCATTATAACTTATAGCTTATAAGCTTATAATTGAATAGACTGCAGGAGAGTGTAAACATAACTTTTATATACACTGGGAAACCAAAAAAAATCATGTGACTCATGCTATTGTGATATTCACCTTAGTGGTCTGGAACTGAACCTGCCATGTCTCCAAGGTGTGCCTGTAATGTCCACTCTGTTCTAGGACATCACTACTGCCCTGGACATGGTAGCAACCTAATGAGGGATATAAAGAAGCAAATATACACTTTCCAACTCCAATTCTGTATTTCTGTTACCGGACAGGGGTCTGGCCCTGAGTGGCTCTGCCTGGGGCCAGCTGTAGTGTGTGGGTTCTTGACTTCATGTAGGAAAGATTTTATAACATGAGTCCAGGTGACTATGAGGATCTGTTTATTAGAGCTGGGAACAGTGAAAAAAGGAAGGACTTAGCATTGAAGGAGCAACAGGAGAGCCTCGTCTGGGTTGCCTTAGCTCACTGGGAAGTCAGAGAAAATGGGGCTTTGGGAACAGGTTCAGGGTATTAGCCTGGGACAAGCTGCCAGCTGCCTTCGAGTTAAGTAGATGCATTCCTGTGAAGAAAGAAGTAGGAGTGGAGGGGCAGAAAGAAAAAGGAATGGTGCTGGCTGCTCCCCAGAGGGAGAGTTTACAGTCTTGAGGCTTTTATCTCTCTCTTGCAGGGGGGAATCTGAGGGGAGATCTCAGGGAATGTTTTCAGCAGAATATTCATCAGTTTTCCAGATGTGTTCTTTTAGAGTCATTGTCTCCACTGATTGGTCAGTGACAGGGCGGGGGGGTCATTAGTCATTGCAATTAGTTCTGGCATCACCCACTTGGTTTTGCTGCTTTGGGGGGCCTGAAGCTGAAATACAACCAAGGCCTAGATGTCATCTCCAGGGAGGAAAGGCCAGGGGAGGAAATGTTACCCTGGGAATGAGGTCCTTGTTTTCCCAGTTTTGCCCCTGCCAAGCACTGGGGCTTCCTCCCTGGTGACAGTCTGCACCTGGCTGTAAATTGCTTGGCCATTGTGTTCAGCTGTCTGTCTCAGTTTCCCTATTCCACTTGTCAAGGAGCTTTCCTAGCTTCTCACTGTCTTGTCTCATTTCCATCCACTTTCTGAGTATTTCTACTGGGATATAGGGGAGAACAAATAATATTCCTTCTACCCTTCTAAGTTCTTCTGGCTGGTCTAATAATCACATTGATGTAAAACAGATTAATAACAAAAAAGTAACCAAATTTATTAGGTATGTACATGTGGGGGCTCCATAAGAATGTGAGACCTGAGGACAGATAGGTTAGTTGAGGTGGACATGCCATCTTTCACTAAGGGGAAAGAGAGGCAGTGGTTTGGACTTCAAAGAGCAGGGAGGCAATTCACAGGTTGATGACAGGGTGCAAACATGTAGTAAACCAATTCTTGCTGAGCCTTCTGGGCCACCCAGAAACAGGGGACACAGAGGAGAGAGAGGGGAGTCCTACAGATGGACGTTGCTAGTCTCCTTCCTGTCTGCCACACTTACTTCATGTTATGCTAAGGTGATAGCTCTGTTTGAGCAGGTTTTTCTATCTGAATTCCTTTAGGCAGCTAACGGGGTGGGGGTGGGTGGGTAAAAGGCTCTTCTTGAGTCTTCTGTTTTCTTAAAAGTAACCTGCTTAAAATAATCAATATCCCTAAAAGGCATATTCTGGGGTGGCAAACTCTGTTCTCCCTCAGATGCTTTGCCCCAAATTCAAAATATGTGAAACAAAGATCTTCTTTCATTCTTCAGGACTTGCCAGTTTCTGTAGAAGGCATTTCACCTTCCCAGTCACTCAAGCTCATGCTCTGTCTCCAGCCCTGGTCTTGCTGATTCTCCTCACGGAGTTCAATGGTCTCTTTCCCAAGGGTCTCTTTACTCTTCCTTTCTGGTCCAGCTGCCTCTGAGCTGCTGCTCACCCCTTATGCTTCGACTGTCCTTCATCTCTCCCTCTGGTATCTTATCTTTTTAAGGTATCATACCTTTTTGTAAGGCCCACCTGCCTAAAAATCACTGCTTTCCATCCCCTCCTGCTGAGGCATTATAAAGAGAAGACAGACCTCTGCTGAGGCCACAAGCCTTTCACACTCTGGTCATGACTTGCGTCCCTGGTCTTAACTTGCACAATTTCTTTGGGACGGATAAACTGTCTCTTTGAAAGCCTCTGTGGACATCCTTTGCTGTACCTCTGGCCAAGGGATCCCCTCTCTTTCAGTCCCCACACAAACCTCACCACCTTTGGATGCTAATTCAATTCCAATCTCCTTAAAGTCTTCCCTGCTTTTTAGGCCCCTGTTGCTCCCTTGACTACACACTAGCAACATTTGTTCCCTGGGACACTGCTGCCAATCCTCTATAGCCTCGAATGGTTGATGACATAGACCTTGTTTATGTAAGGTCTTCTCTCCAGTCCAATTAGCGATTCTCAAGAATGGTTTCCAGTGAAACTGCTGTAGTTTCCAGCAATACCTTCAACTCTGATCTTTCCTGTGGCAAATAGGACATGGGCCAGAGAAGTTAAGATACTTGTTGAAGATTCCACAGCCCAATAAGAGCAGAGAGATCTGGGACACAGCTCTCTGGGAACTCTCCTAGTGTCCTTCCCACCCCCTAACATGGCCTGCAATAAGCCATCCCCATGCCCCACACTAGTGGCTCAGGCCTTCTGCTCACTCCCAGCTCCCAACTTAGGCTTTTCTGGGATGAGGAAGGAGAAAATGGAACAGAGCCAGCAGGCTTTTCCCACTCCCTGATATCTTAGGTGAAAAAAAAAGGTGTCCATTAGAGAAAGCCTTGGAGGTTCATGTGCAACCATATTGTTTACTGAAATGATTCTTTTGTGCTAACCCCGAAAGGCTCAATTCATAATCTGCCATTGTTTCAATGTAGCCTTCCCATCTTCACTTTCTTTGAGCAGAAAAACAAAACAAAACAAAACAAAATGCCCAACCCAAACTTATGGAGCTTGTAAAAGGTCACTTTTAAAACAACTCTGTCCATGCATTTCAACCCAAAATTGAGATTTGAGAATCCAAAGCACATGTGATACTTTAGGGAGTTCTAGTTTTATAATTTACCTTTTAACCCCCAGACGGAGATCTGATGACCAGGAAAGCTGAAAATGCCCAGGGCTGTTCTCATTATCTGTGGCCTGAAGCAGGACCACAGGCAGGGCACTTCAACGGAGCCCCTCCCTGCAACCCACCCTTTAGCGTCCTGTAACCTAAACACATACTTTTCAGCAGCTGAGAGGGGTGCAAATGACAGTCAGCTACACAAATAACTTGCCCCCCAAATGTTTATCAGCTCCTTGCCATGGCCACTTTCATTTATAGCTTATAAACAGTTATTAACTGGCTCCTTCACATCTGATAACCCGGCCCAGAACAGGTGGCAGGAATGGTGGGTGGTTACAGGCCCTCCCTGGGAGGTGCTGTGTGCTTGCCTGTGGGTGGTCTTCCTGCCTGAGCCCAGTGCCCACATGAGAAGACATTGTAGAAAGCCTCCAATTTAGGAGATAACAGTCTGTGTTGTCTGTTTGTGTAAAGTGCTGTCCAAGTACAGCTGGCTTTTATTTCTGGCCAGCAAACATTGCCAAGAGGGTTGAAAGTTCAGCATCATCAGACCACCAATCACAATCCCTTCCTCCTCCTAGTCTTGGGCAAAGAGTCTTCAGTGCTCACGTTCTGTGGATTCCTTAAAAGTTTGATTCAAACTGAAAAGGTTGTTTTAGCTGAGGTGATGCTCACCCTGCCCCCTCCACCATCCCCCATCCTTAGCCAGGCAAAGAAGCCAGAGGTGGGGACACTCATTTTGAAGGAGAGAGTGCTTTTAGTGATTTTGTTCCTTGCAAAAAAAGGAAGGAGGGAAGGAAAGGGGAGGGGAGGGGAGGGGAGGGGAGGGGAGGGGAGGGGGGGGAAAGCAGAGGGAAAAAGAAGCTTTGCAAGTCCTCACAACTTGCTCTTCTCAAAAACAGTGCCTAGTGTGATAGACCACAGCATCCTTAGACTCTGGTCCTCCTGGCATTTCTCAAGCAGAGAGAGCAGGAAAAATAGATATCAAACCAGGGTTTCTCAGCCTCCACACTATTGACACTTGGGCTAGATACACCTTTGTTGTAGGAACTATCCTGAGCTTTTTCAGATGCTTCGCAGCATCCTGGGAGAAGACAGTAGCAACCTCCACTTCAGTTGTGACAAATGAAAATGCCTCCAGATATTGCCTGGGGCAAAATTATCCCCAGTGAAGGCCCACTGTGTTCAAGTCTATGATGAAAGTAAATTAACTGAAAAAACAAGCCTGAACTACCCTAATGGGATAGGAGAGACTTCGCAGTACTAGAGCAGTGCACTAAAGTAGTATTAAATGGGCCCTTAGCCAATATTTATTTATTAACTAACAAAATTCTGATACACTTGTCTTGGGGAAAAATTGTAATCAATGAGTGAACCCAAAACTATGCAAGTCTTGATAATAAAATTGGAAAAACAAAAACTGACTTCATATTCCAAAATTTAAAGAGGCTGTGGTAATAATGTTGTGATTAATCAAAATAATAAAGGTAATTGCCATCGTTCTTGAGGATTTTCTATGGGTCAGGCACTGTGCTAAACTATGGATTATATTCTTTAATCTCAGCTCTGTATAAGAGGTATCTCCTGTTATTAAGCCCATTTTACAGATGGAAGATCTCAGCCTTGTCCAAGACCATTGTCTCCCAAAATACTTTCCAGAATGTTCTCTGACCACAAATCTGGAAGAGTTGGAATATATTTAGATAATTGGCATCAGAGAAAAGGCTTCTAAAACTCTACATGCAAAAGAGTAATAATATTCAAAGTAACAACTGCCCTTAGTGATTGCTTGGTAAGAGGCAGGCCCCATGCTAAATGAGTGGCAAATATTTTCTTGAACCCTCACAATCATCCTGAAGGAGGCAAGAACCCTTTCATGGGCTAGGACATCCAAGATGTTAAGGGACTTGCTGCAGGTCCCACAGCAGAACCAAATTTCAAATGAGTCCAAACTCTGGATGCTTCTGCTCCAATAATACCTGCCACCACGTGGCAAAGTGCTACCTGAGCTGCCTTAGGAGACATGCTCTTGGGGCTGCCCATCTAGCCCCAAGATGAGCTGTGGTTCTCTTTGACTCAGGGATACCGCGTTTCCGCCTCCCACACACACCAGTTCAAACCGCTTGCCCCATTGCCCTCCATTCCCCCACTTCCTTTTCTGTTACAAGGCTTGCTTCAGCAGTTATGGCAGTAAATAGTAACCATCTTTGGCCTGGCAGTCACCGGGTCTCAGGGCATGTGCCTGGAATCCTCTGGGAGCAGTGGGATAGCCCATGTGTGAGCAACACACATCTTCCTAGAAGAGGCATGAGGGGCTGTCCCCTTGCTAGTGGCCTGACTGATCTCTGAGAGCATGGCCCTGTGGGGCCTTCTTGACTTTTCATCCCAGAGGCTGGCCGAGAGGGCTGGCTACCCTTTCAACCCCTTCTTGGGGGAGATCCTGATCAGCAGGATCCCATGCCTCTGCTTGAGTTCCCCAGCTCTGAGGACCTTGCAACCTTCCTTGGTGGCCCATGCTACTCTTGGATAGCTCTGTGTGTTAGGATATTCCTTCCCTCCAGTGAGCTTAAAGATCTGCCTTCATGGAGCTCTGCCACTGGTTCCAGTTTTGCCTTTCAAAACACTAATAGTTTTCTCAAGACAGCCCTTCACATAGGTGTGAGGGAGCAGGAGAGGAGGGAAATTCATGGGCATTGTAATCTTACCTAAAGAATGGAATACAGTCCCCAGATATCCACAATGTGAACTAGGGTGAGCTCTTATATCCCATGAGAGTTGATGTTCTTATATGTAATACAAGGTCATACTTAGAGAATCATTGTAAAAATTACAAATAATGTGTGTGAGGTCTCCAACATGGTCATTCTTAACCAGTCTCTGATTTGGGGGCAGGAGAGGTATAAATCTAACAGGATTAACAGGTGAGCATTTTTTAAAAAGACACAATTTGGAAAGTTGGAAAAATATCTTCTCATAGTTAACATAGTCTTCCCTTGGCTGCCCATCCTACCATGCTGGCATCAGAGTAGAGCTGCTCCCTGCCCTGACAATACCGTTTCATACATTCGTCCTCTTGGCATGTCCTGATAAACACACCGCCTTCCTGTCAGCTTCACCCTACACTCCATCCTGTGACTCACACAGTAGGCACCCCCATTGTCCCCTTTACTGCCCAGCCTGCCTAAGTTAACAACCTGACCTCCAGACCTTATCATAACAGCACACACAGCGCTTCCAAGGTAGACAGAACACATTTATACACAGTGGCCAAAACTTGGCAAGGTTTTCCACAGCCTGATGTCTGTCCGTGGGACACACTCAGAAATGGCAGCATTACTATTATAAATACCTTTAGAGATTGTTTCCCAGTTATTCTTCTTTGAAAGCACACAAGTCTTTAAGCTTTAAGCTGCTCTTTGTTGACAGGGCTTTTGAGTCATCACACCATCGCCACCAGCCCTGCTAGGGTTCAGGGCGGACTGGTCAGCACTGGGTACTGAGGCCCTCCCAAGGTTTCATCCATCCATAAAACACACTTACCAAGTGCCCATAGGTGCCCCAGAAACACAGACATGAATTGCACCCTGTCCCTTCCCACAAAAAGTTGCAGTTTCCTCAGATACTTGGTGGGTTTTGAAATTGTAGCTCAGAGTTCCCGAAGACTAATAATGGTTTCTAAGCCTGGGTGTATAAATAGCCTTGAATTAAACATAGTTGTAAAAGGCAAGTATAGGCCTTATATGCCCTTGAGGGTTTAATACTTACTAGGCATGTGACCTTGGGCATGTCATCTAACTTCCGGAATGTCACACCTGTCCTGCTTCTGATGGGCAATAACTGCCCCTTTGAAAGTCTCAGCTGAGGAACAAAATAAGTGAAAGCACTTGCCAGTCTTTAAAAACCATTGGGTAAGTAAAATTCTCCTTTGTAAAATGAAAGATTTTAAATAAACTCTCTCAGGTCCTTTTCAGCTCTAACTTTAATTAGATAGGGTCTGCAGGCTGGATTCGCTGTGCAGTTTGAAGCTGAGGCCTGTGGGAACACGCTCCATGCATCTGGCAGCTGCTGTAACTACCCAGGATGAGAGATTTTCACAAATGGGTGAAGTGATAGATGGGAGCTATCAAGGGTGGGGTGATGGGAATGGTCCAGCATCAGAGTACAATGGGAGGGACTGTCTGAGAGAAGTTAAAAACAGCCAGAAAGTCCACTGTAGATCTGATTGGCTTTATATTTTTATCCATGTGTGGCATTCTAAGCAATACCAGAGATAAAATATTCCTCTTTCAGGAAAAAAAAAAACCAAAAAAACCCCCAAAACCTTATTGGTCTTTCTAACCAATTGCTGTGATTACTGTTGAGCTTTAATAATACAGAGTTAAGCTTCAAATCAGCACATTTTAAAAACATACCCTTTAAAACAATGTATTGTCCATGAGGTTATTCCAGAGCATTCCCCCCAATACAGTATCCTCCACACCTACGGGCTCTGGTCTAGGCATTCCAAGATTTCAAGGTTTGAAGTCCTCTGGGCTGGCTTAGAGAGAACAGATCTATGGGCAGCGCTGGCGGAGTTCCCCCTCCCTGGGTGTAAGTGGCGGATGCTCAGCAGTGAGAGCACCGAGGTTGCAAAGATGAAGAACCTGAACATAAGCTACTTTAATTTTGTTACTCCCCATAATCACTTGGACTTATTGTATTTAAAATTTAAAACAGTGAGACAGAGTACAAATTACAAGGAGTAATATCTTTCCATTAATTGTAGATTTTACTTCATGCATGAAATATTTTACTAAACTTGAATCCTATCTTTATATTAAAATGCATTCTTCTTTTTGAAGTATTATTTTAAAACTAAAGAAATGAAGAAAACTGTGGTTATGAATGATTGTTACAGAAAATAATAATATTGTACAGAGTATTACAAATTGATCCTGCTCCTTGAGTCAAATACACCATTGATGATGAGAACCATATTTATTTCTCTCAGTCGCCATGACTAATTGAACCTGGAAAAGCAACTCATAGGAAATGGCCAATCTTATTCTTCAGGTCTCAAAAGGGTCTGAACCCTAATAGAGTCAACTGGCTAAATCAAACATTTATATACTGTTTCTACTGAGACATATAACAAGGCATGTACTCATTTCCAACCACAGAATAGCAGAATAATGGGAACTAGTCATTCATTCATTCATTCATTCAACAAATATTCATGGAGTGCCTACTGCTACATATCAGATACTTTTCTGGGAGCTGAGGGCACAAAGACCTCTAACCTCATAGAACATCCACTCTAGTTCTGGGAGAGGAGTGCAAGGACTCAGACAGTAACATACAGGTAAACTGTGCAGCAGGTGAGGAGGTGGGGAGTGCCTCAGGGACCAGCAAAGCAGGAAAGGGGCAAGGACATGGCCCGAGGTAGGAGTTTAAATGCAGTGTCTGGAGAAGGCCTCGCCTTAGGAAGGTGGCACTTGAGTGGAGAGTCAAAGGAGGGGCAGGAGGGATGCATGCAGGTACTGTATTTAGAAAACAGGAATTCAAAGAACAGGCCTGCAAGCACCACATCTCAGAGGTAGGAGCCTTATTGCGGTGCCTCCAGGCAGGTGCAGAGAGGTGGCAATAACTGCAGAACCAGCTCAAACTGGTCCTATCCTGTTTCTAACAAGAACCCGAATCAAATTTAAACCTTGGATACATTGATCACTCATGGGTAATATTTGTGAACCCTTAACTGC
Organism: Desmodus rotundus; assembly: GCF_022682495.2. Taxonomy (NCBI): domain Eukaryota; kingdom Metazoa; phylum Chordata; class Mammalia; order Chiroptera; family Phyllostomidae; genus Desmodus; species Desmodus rotundus. Next base: position 79,095,836 of record NC_071387.1, read on the forward strand.
TCCCCACCATGGAACCAAAGGACTGGACATGGCTGGAATCCTTTTAGGAGTTGTCCAGGAAGATCCCACGCTGAAACCCCTTAAAATTCCACACCAAATCCTGGATTGGGAGGACAGTCTTAGGCCTGGTCTCTTCTCTCCTTGCCATTCAACTTCATAATAAAAGCTTTTTTTTCTTTTCTCAAAAGTTAATGCTATCATGTGGGCTTTTATGTAGGTCAAGCCTCAAGCCCTTGGTGGGTAACATGACCAGAGGGGAAGAGGCAGCAAAGGGTGTTAGAGAAGGAATCAGATGGCTGAGGGCAAATGAAGGTCTTCCAAGAAGCACAGGGAGGTGAGAAGTGATGGGAAGGCTGGTTGTTGAGGAATGATGATCTCGAAGGTTTCACAAGGATTGTCTGTTATGTGAGTAGATCACAGAGGTCGGCAAACCTGTGGGCCAAGTCTGGTCTTTCATCTGTTTTTATAGAGCCTAAAACAAAAGAACAGTCTTTATATTTTTAAATACTTGAAAAAACTTAAACAAACAGTAAAATTTTGTGGCACATGAAAATTATGTGAAATTCAAATTTCAGTACCCATTTGTTTGTTATTATCTGTGGTGTTTACATTTTATGAATCCTAAAATTTTACTCTCAGACCCTTTACTGAAAAAGTTTGCAACACCTGAATTAGACCATACAGGACGGAGGGAATGAGCAGGGAGACCAGCAGGAGTCTCTTGCAATAATGCAGATGTTGTTGACTTGGACCAGAGTCCAGCACAGGTGGTTTTGAGAAGTGACTTCAGATATATTCTGATGGTAGAGACAGCAGATCTCAGCAATAAATCCAGTAGAGTATGTGAGGGAAAGGAGTCCAAGGTGATGCCCAGGACTTCTGTTTGGCATTGCTGTTAATGAGATGGTGAAGCTCCAGGGGGAGCAGAAGTTTTGTGCAGGAAGAGATAGGTGTTCAATGAGGTCATGTCATAGTGCTATCTTGGCAGTGACTGTTAAGTATTTTTATTGCTTCCCCCTCCACCCCTTTTTAACCTAATTCAGCTCTGTTAGCTGCAGGGATCTAAAATAAATGAATAGCTACAATTATGGCGTCCTCCTACTCACTGACATGGAGGTTAAATTCACCTGTCTGTTAGGCAGACTGGGAGACGCAGGTTACCTAAGGAATATCCCATGGGTTGCAAGGCACAAAGATGTGTCAATAAGATAAATACAACTATTATGCAATGTTGTGTTGGGTTGGGGTCCCCTAGAAGCTGACTTTGTGGTACAGAGTGCTGTGCAAGAAATTCATTTGGGAGATAATCTCAGGAACCGTGGATAGTAGAGGAGGTGTGAGGCAGAGAGGAGAGGAATGCCTACACTCAGCAAGTCGCTGTCCTTGGCCACAGGGGTCTAATCCTGCTGGGACCTCTGGGAGACTGCAGAAAACATGCCTGCAAGTTGTCCTACTGGTGGAGTGAGAAAGCCGGGGTATTTATCCTCCAACCCCTCTTTGGCTGAGGGTTACTCCAGGGGATGTGAACTCCCTGATGCTTCCAACCTGTCCCACATGTGGGCTCAGCACATTCAGGCAGCAGCAGCACCCTTGGGTGCCATGGGTGAATTGGAGAAGGCTGAATGCAAAGAGGATACAAAGAGACACCAAAAGCATCAGATCAAACATGATAGTCACAGTTAATGCAAAAGTCCACAGTTAAGTGTCGCCCTGGGGTATCTGTGGTCTTTGGGAAAGGTTGGTTCATCCAGTGGCCTGTTTCAGCCTACAGCTGAGGAGCTTTCTCAAAACCAGGGGCATTTTTTTTGAAGATTTAAGAATTGTTGCCATTTTTGGCCTTCATACACTCAATTTAAGATCTTTTATAACCAGAGCTGAAATGTTTTTATACGATGTACTTCCTATAAGCATTTTCACTTATATAGCTTCAACAACTACTTTATTAGCAAAAACATGTATTTTATTTACACTGTTAATGGAAAGAGAGAACTCATTACTTCATTTACTATGGATGACCACAAAATCTTCTAGGATGTTGACCAAAAGTTGGAATAACTACCATTTGTGCTAATCAGCAATAGAAGCGTTAAAATGCAGACCAGTGGATGGAGTTGACAGCCAGTAGTGATGAGGGTTTAGCAGGAAAACAATACCTTTAACTGTAGAAGCAGATGTCATGAATAAGAAGGCTGACTTTGGACTTTAATTTATAGTTATCTGAAAGATCGAACAAATTCTATTCCTTATTTTTCTAGAAATTATTTAGATCACTACAGTTAGAGAGAAGGGAAATAAAAATTAAGCTGTTTGCCCAGAGGGGCGAACAAATAAATGTAAACCTCAGAATCATATTATTTTTCAGGAACACACACTCAGGCTCGCACACATTCACAAGCTCACACCCAGAAGCTTATTTACAGGGCTGTGATATTGTGATTTACAATAAATATGTATTTGGTTTTAATCCTGTTTCTGGCACAGAGTTTTCAAAACTCTTGGGACTTTGGGAGCATTTTTGGTTTTCTGTTGCCCTTGGTTCCTAAAATAGGTTCAGAGCACTAAAGGTGAAAGGAAGGTCCCCTTATTCATAAAGATCCTCTTTCAATCACACCTGAGGTTATAGTAATAGGGTGACTTTGGAAAGTCCCTAGGTAACCTAAGGATGGGGGCCAATTGTCAGGACAGTCAACAGTGATGAGAGGGCTAGAAATTCCAGCCTCATCCTCAATCTCCCAGAGAGGAGAGGGCCTGGAGAATGAATGGCCAGTGATCTAATCAGTCATGCCTAGGTAATGAAGCCTCCATAAAACCTCAGAAGAACTAGGTTTGGAGAGCTTCAGGTTTGGTGAGGTGTTGAGATTTTGGGGATAGTTTCTCACTCAGAGAGGGCATAGAAGCTCCAAGCCCCATCCCACATACCTTGCCTTATGCATCATTTCCATCTGGCTGTTCCTGGGTTATATCCTTTTATAATAAACCAATGGTCTATCCCTGACCAGGTGGCTCAGTTGGTTGGAGTGTCATTCCATACACCGAAAGGTTGTGAGTTCCATCCCCAGTCAGGGCACATACCTAAGATGCAGGTTCAATCTCAAGTTGGGGGCATGTACAGGAGGCAAGTGATAGATGTTTCTCTTTTACATCTATGTTTCTCTCTCTCTCTTTCTCTCTCTCTCTCTCTCCTCTCCCTCTCTCTCTAAAATCAATAAACATATCCTCGAGGGAGGATTAAAAAATAATAAACAAACAAACAAACCAATGGTCTAATAAATAAATGTTTTCCTGAGTTCTGTGAGCTGCTCTAGCAAATTAATCGAACAGAAGGAGGGCCCTGTGGAATTTATAGCTGGTCAGTAGGAAGCCCAGGTGGAATTGGCACCTGAAGTATGTGTGTGGAGGGGATGAGGGGGCAGGGCAAGAATGACAGTCCTGTGGGACAGAGCCCTTAACCTGTGAGATCTGACTCTATCTCCAGGTAGATAGTGTCAGAATTGAATTAACTTGTAGGACGCCAGCATTGCAGAATTGTTGGATGTGAGGAAAAACCCGCATATTTGGAGGAGAGAAGTGTTCAGAGTATTGTGAGTAGTAGAAAGGGAAACAATTGGCATTTTCTTTTATAAGAACCAAATGGCTCTGAATGCCAAATACTTTGCTGAAAACCTTCCAAATTCTGGGTCTGAGTGATAACTATAAATTCCTTAAACATCCTCTGTTGAATCATCTGAGTCTTTTAAAGACATCCATTTTTACCCTGGCTGGTATAGCTCAGTGGATTGAGCACCAACCTGTGAACCAAAGGGTCACTGGTTTGATTCTCAGTCAGGGCACATACCTGGGTTGCAGGCCATGTCCCCAGTGGGGGGTGCATGAGAGGCAACCACACATTGATGTTTCTCTTCCTCTTTCTCCCTCCTTTTCTCTAAAAATAAAGAAAATATTTTTAAAGAAAAGATATCCATTTTTTCTCTACCAGTGAGGAGTATATAAACTATGCAGTGATTTAAATAAAATAAAACTCCCAGGTCCACAGAGTTGTGATGGTTCTTATGGAAAGGATGTCCATAGGGAAGGTGAGGATTAGGAGACAGTGAGAGCAAATTTCCATTGCTCATGCTTACACGCTTGATCCAGTCATCATGAAGAAGGGAATATGTAACTAAAGGAAAAGCAGGGCTGCCCAAACATAGTATTGTTCACAGCTTAGATATGGGACACCATCCCTTATTAGGGGTCCCAACCATGCCTTGCCATTTCTGAGTCCTAACTGGATAACTACTGTCTATCCCCCACAACCACACACAGTTTTTATCAAAAATAGATTTTCAGCTCAAAGAATGTACAACTAATTAAAAACATTTTTAATATCACTTGTAAAAAACTTACACTCAAAATAGCTTATATGTGAATAATTTCAGCTCCTTATTAATTTAGGCAACAAGATACTCTCTTGTGGGGCATGTCTTTAGAGTGAGGTTCAACTAATGTCACCTACTCACCCTGAAAGTGTGAAAGCTGGAGCATCCCACCTGCTTCTAGTGACCCCCATTCTCAAGATCCTTTCTCCTTTGAGTAGCACAGGCTGTGTGAGAAAGGGGGCCAGTGCAGTGGAGGGCATTGGGTGGGCAAAGGCAGCCTGCCCAGAGTACTCATGTCAGTCTGAGTCCACACATTCAGGATGCCTGGTTCCCAATGAGAACAATTTTTTGGAGGGGAAACTGCCATTCAGCCCGGTGAAGGAGCTGCAGCTGAATTGTGAGCCTGTACAGGTGGGCAGCTGCTGGCTGTGGGGCAGGCTGGCAATTCTGTGTGGAGAGGCAGCATGAGGCCACCATAGACATTGCTTGGCAGAAGCTGTGGGATGCAAGGAGGGGAGGAGATGCCTGGGTGGTGAAGGTTCCTGAAGGCAGAGCCAGCAAACCTTGGAGGAGCTGCTCCGAGGGCTCGGCAGAGCCATTTTGCTGCAGCTATGCTGGCCTCGGTGATTTTCGGCTGCACAATAGGCCTCCAAGTCCTCACAAGAACAAAGCCTGAAGTGATACACTAGAAACTTAGAAACCTGTTCTCCCATCATCCTGGGCCCGAGCCAGCATCCAGTGCACTGAAACAAGACAGATTTTGATATCACCCATCTCACTGGCCATGACCACCCCTTTTCTTGTCTCCTTAAGCCACGCCTTATACCAGAACAAGAGCATCCTTCAAAGGGATCTTACTTTCATGGAGGCTAGACTTTTTAAAAAATATATTTATTTTTTTCCAGACTTCTGTGAATTGTCTGTTGACAATTTTTGCCCATTTTCCTGGTGAAGTGTCTGTCTTTTTCATATTAATCTGTAATAGCTTGTTTATAAGTTAGCAAGAAAAAGCATTCATCTGTTGAAAATATTCCTCTAGTTTTTCATTTCTAAAAACTTCTGTGGTAATTCATGACATGCAGAATTTTATATTTTTATGAAGTGATAGCCAATATCTTTGGTTTTATGATTCCTTTCTTCATTTTTGTGCAACTAGATGAATATCTATTTGTATTTTTCTAGTTTCTTTAGGTTTTTATTTTATACATTTAACTTTTCAAACCATCTGGGATGTATTTATTTGGTATGAGGTAGGAATTTAACATTTTTTCCTTCAGTAGTTAACCTGTAGTGTCAGACATCAATTCCTGACTACTCCTTACTGATTTGTTAACAAGGTGGAGAATTTTATTCCCCCAAATCCTCCATGAGTTTTTCTGTTGAGGTGAGGAGACAATTCTATTTCCAAGGGATTGTCACAGGCTTTTGCCCACAGGAGCAAGGAATGATCAGGAAGTGTAAAAATTCTCGATGCTCTTGTCACTCTAGACAGACCTAGACCAGGGAGCAAGTGGAAATGAAAGTCCTGGTGGCCAGTGATGTCATACATTGTGGCACAGGTGAAAGGGAGGAGAGATTTTGAGGAAGAGAGTGGGAAGGCAATGAGGATGCTACATGGGTGAGAGGAAGGATGGAGATTTGGTATCTGCTGTGAGTATTGAACTTTGGGAAGAGAAAATATTTCTAGAGAAGGTCTTTGGAAGTTTTCTCAATTTTGTGAATGAATTTTAAGAACATCTATTACAAAATTTCTACCATTCTTTAAATAATATTAAATAGAATGTGTTTTCTTTGAATGTGATGGTAGAAACTGGACCACATGGTTACATTTGGAATGGTAGTTCATTTGTAAATGGACCATACATTCTTTTACTGAGGATGTATTACTACCTTCTTAAACATACTAGAATCTCTTTCTGAGCTTTCTACTCTGTTCTATACTTATACTAGTTCCTACCCACTTGAAATAGGACATGAATTCTCATTATTTTCAATTTTCTGTAGTCCTCCTCATGAAGGACATATGTCAATTTTAAATGGTAAATCTAGATTATACTAGAATTGAACCTCCAGTAAAATGATGTACAGGAAACACAGCTGGAAATGGTACCTGACTTGCCAGGTAAGAGCACAGGAGAAATCTGTTAGAAGTTGAATCATATCAATCAAATGCTTTAAGACTATTATTGGCTCCCTGTTGCCCTTGGGTTAATCCAGCCTCTTAAATCTGGCATATGAAGCCATTTATAATCCAGTCCACTTTAGAGCCTCCTCTCCATCCAGCTCAATGCTCCCCAATCCCTCAAGACTCAGCCCAAGTGTCCCCTCTTCTGTAAAACCTTTCCCATCTTTTCCCAGGTCAGGCAACATTTCCTTTCTCTGAGAAACTACAGTATTTTATTCCCACGTCTATGAAAACAGGCATCACATATGTCATAATTACTCCTTGCCCTGGAGTTGCTAGCATGTTTCCTTTCCTACTGCATACCTGCTTAGTGCCTGGCACCCAGCCTACTGCCTGACACAGAAAAATGGTTGTTTAACACATGTTTGTTGAGAGAATGTACGATTATTTGATGGCATCTTGTTCTATCACTGATCTTTTTAACTTAAATTCTTTCTTGGGCTTACATAAGTGATAGGATTTCATGCACCTTTCTCAAGTCAGTAGAATGAACAGAGCAGACAAGGCTGGAACACTCTGGGGAGTTTTGTGGTCTAGAATGTGAATAATAGCTTATTAGAGTATTGCAAGGCTACCACAGAATCTCCTTGCTGAGGTTTGCCTGCCAGGCCTGGGCTGGAGGTGAAAGTGTGCCAGAGGGAAGGAAAAACAACAGTCTTCCTTTGAATTCAATCTCAGATCCACCTCTTTCTTCAACAGTTTCCTGAACAGCAAAATCCAGTCTACTGTACAATGGACTCTAGGGGCTATCTAGGCAAGGCCTTTGATGCAGTCTAGAATCTTGATGTGTGAGGGGCAGGGCAGGGATGTGGCAGGTCGGGGGAGAGCAACACATGGGGCGTGGAATTAGGAATGGAAATGTTGAGAAACGTGAAGGTAGACAAGAATCCTGCAGTCCAGCTCCTGACAGCCCTGTGTGCGGCCAAGCCTTCACAGCAAACATTCAGCTGTGAATTGAAGACTTTGCCCTTCAATAACCTTACTTCCATGGCTTCAGAATTTTGCAGTGACCCACAAGAAGAAATATACTTTATACCCCAAGCCAGCAGAAGCATACACAAATAGGCACAACTAAAACCAAGTTCTCATATTTTCATATTTGCAGCATAGTCTGATATTTTCAACTTTATTTTATTTCCTTTCACTGTTTAAAAAAATAACTATGGTCATGACCCATTGCATTGATTTCTGGGACCACAGTGTAAATATCACTGCCCAAGGAAAACTAAAGAAAGAACAGTATCTTTATTTCTTGTGATTAGGAGAAAAGGGTTTAGCAGCTATAGCTACAAGGATTGTCATTAATCTGGGGTAGGTGATGAAGGCTTGGAATCATCAGTTGTTAGGAGGACACCAGCCATAACCTATTAAGTATTAATAATGTCATAGGAAAAGAGAGAGAGAGAGATCCCCCATAAGAGCCCCCACTTTCACCCCAGCTAGGGCTATCATGAGTGGAATGGCTGAGGCAGCAGGAGGAAGACATAAAAGACACAGCAGAATGTCAAAAGAGCCTTTCTGAAAGAGAAATTACGCATACTTAGCTTTTTGTTAACTACGCAAAATCAGAATCTGCTAATTGAATTAATGTAGAGATGGAAGTTCTTTCTTGCTCTGGAGAAGTGAGAGGCTTATAAGTAGGAGCTAAGCGGACAGCATGAACTTTTTAATAACACAAAGTTCACAAATATTTTTTCTCCCACTCTTGGGAAAGTAGAAGGAAATAAATTAGAGGCAAATGTCAGGACCTTCAACCTCCCTGCCTCCCACCAACTTCTAGAACAACTAAACATCAAGCATCCCTTAGTGGTTTCCTCTTTGTGTGAACATGCATGAGCGATGGGAAAGAGATATACTTGAGGCCAGTACATTTTTAACTCCCTGGGAGGTATTTTTTATCTAAACATGCCTTCATTTGGGCCTTCAAAGATGAAATAATGAAGCAACTTTCCCTGACTGCAATATCTTATTCTATCATCAACTTTGTATAGACTTGAACACTACATCAATTAACACCTTTTAACTCAGGACAAACAACTCTTCTGGGAATAGTTCTATCGTAAAGGAAATGCAAATATGGGAAGGGTCAAAGTTATACTGTAGTTCTGGATTTAAGCACAACACAGAAATAATAGAATTTGCTGTTGGTGTAGAACATGCTACTCCCAAAGGCAACTGTACAAGAAAGATATTTTTTACGAAGCAGCTTAGTCAATCCAGGGTAAATTCTGTCCAGCCTTTACTCCTGTTCCACGTCTCCCCCGTGTGGCACCTGACGTTCTGGAGGCAACAGGCCTGATTTCCGGCTGTCAGCCGTCATGCCCTGCCATTCCGAGGCGTCGACATGCCCGCCTCTGGCCAGGCAGCACTCTGCCAGCTCTGCTGTGTGCCAGCAGATGGGTGGCGAGTCCTTAGCAGGTCTGTGTGTCTCATTGTGTGTCTCATACTCTTCAGCTCCTGTTCCTTTGTGGTGCTGTAGGAATACTCAACTCCTCTCCATTGAGATCCTGGGAAATTTCTCCTGAGAAGTTTCTCCTGGGAAATTCTCATGAGATCCCAGGACAACATACTTGAAGTTCCAGGATGAGGTACTCCAACAGTCAAATTTCCTTTCACTTGAAAATATTTGAGATGTAATAAGGAGAGAATATGCTCCTTTCTTGGGCACCAAGTTACCTAGGGACAAGTGCCTTAGGAAGAAGAAAGTTTTAGTGTGCTGAGTATCTCCTGTGTCCTCTCCACCACGCTCTGTGCAATGGAAGACTTTTCTCCCCACAGCCTGTTTGCCCTCTGGCTCCAGGGTGGTTCAGCCAGCAAGAGGCACTGGCAGAAGGTCAAAGGGCAGGAGGAGAGGGAAGGGCAGGTGTCCATCATCCTGGCTCCCTTCAGTCTGAATCACAGGTGGGCAAGGCTGCGTTCGTTTCCTTATGGCTGTCAGGTAGCCCTCTCCTGCAGACACAGTGATGCCCACAGCAGCTCTCTGTGGGCCTCAGTGACCACTCGCTGCCCTGCCCCTTAGGCTTCGAGATGGCCATGGCTTTCCATGCATCACCACCCCTTGTTGGCTTCCTTTCATCCTGCCCACCCACAGCTTTGTAAATAGTTGCTTCACTGAACTCTTTCAACTTACCCTTCTTGCCTGTGCCATCTGTTTCTGCTGGCCTTATAGATATTAATCCGTAGCAAGGCCCTCCTGCCTCTAGTCCTAAAGTAACATTTCTTGGATCTGGAGTGGGTCAGGTTGTGATGTGGAACAGAGAGACTGTTCCCATGGTATTGTACCCACTACATCTATCCCAGTGAACGCTGTATTTGTAGCCCTTTCAAAGGGGATGACACTGCCTTCACCTCTGGGTAGCCATTGTGTCTCTGCTCCACATTCAACCTTTTGCCTTTGTCTACCTCCCCAAAGCTGGCTCAGGTCCTGATGTCTGGGCCAACAACTGATACCATGCCTAGTTTGAAAAGATGAATCAGATTCAGCAAATCTGATTCTCAAAAGTGAACCAGAATAAAGTTATTAGTAGCTGCACCTGAACAGGAGAGGAGGCAGAATCAAGTCCACGTGTAAGGGGGGCCACCAGGGGCCCTCCCACTTGAGGTGACTAGGAAAGTAAGAGCTGTGATAAGCAGGCGGGAGGTAGAGGGAAGCACTGCAGGGTAGAGGAGAGGATGTGCGTGGGGGAAGTTGGAGGCCACAGATGACTTTGCAGAGCAGGGTCAAGAACAGAGCCTCTTTGCACTCTAGACATCCATCTAAGTCAGGGCTGGCCCTCTCTCTACACTGCTTGTCATGAAGCCTGTGTTAGCATGACAAGAACATTGTTTTTACCTAAGTGTTCTGTCTTTAGAGTGACTTGAGAGGAGCTGATAGCCCTAGGTTTGAGTCTGAGAACCCCAAATTCCTTATGCTCCCACAGCCCTGGGGCCCACCTAAACAGCTACCCTGGGTGCCTAGGAGATTGCCGCCAGAGTCCCTCAGAACATGGTCTCTGGAGCCAGCCTGTCTGGGTTCCCACCCCAGAGTTGCCACTGACTAGCTATGTGGCCTCTGGGAAACTGCGAACTCTGTCTCTGTTTCCTCATCTGTAAAATGAGGATAATAATTGCACCTCTCTCACAGGATCATTGTCAGGATTAAATAAATTAATACATAGAACAGTAACTGACACATGGTAAGTGTTTCCTAAAATTGTTACTAGTATCATTTTCACAGCCTGCCCATCTCCCCTTACTCTAAGGAAGCAGTTAGCAGCGCTGGAATGTGGAAGCTTCAGCACCAGCCCCCTGGGTTCACAGCTCTTTTACCAGCTGCATGGCTTTGCAACCTACTCATTTTCAGTTTCCCCACCTGCAAAACTGCAATAATAATAATGCCCACCTTGAAAAGATGGAAGGGCCCAAGCAATGCGTCAGTAGGATTGACCATTGCCTGGTGCATAGTAAAGACTGAGGGAAGCTGAAGTGTTATCACTACTAAAGTTAGTGGGTGTGACCTTGTCTGCACTAAAGCAGTCTGTCTGAAGCAGGACTTTTTCACTTACATGGAGCTCTTCATGTCAAAGTGTACTTTCATCTTTGCAGTAATTCGCAAGGTGAGCTTATATTAACCTATCCCCCCAAACATAGAAACCTACAGAAGACCCTAGAGTGGAATTCCTGTCCTGTTCATTGAGCATCTCTTGGCTTTATTTAGGAACTAGTATCATAAAGATGAATAAGATCTTATTCCTGACCAGGAGGGGTTTATACTTTAGGGAGGGAGACAGCAGGCATGTGAGCAGGTAGTTGCATTACAATGTGATACTTCCTCTCAAAGAGAAACTCACAAAGGGGCAGTGACAGCTCAGTGGGAAGAGGTGGTTAACTGTGCCTGCATGTAGCAGTGGGAGCAGCTTCTAGGGAAGCCTTGATGTACTACATTTGAATTGGGCCTTGAAGGATGCATAGGAGTTCACTGGAACGAAAAGGAGGGCATTGGAAGGTAATGTAATGAATGCATTTCAGGACAAAAAGCAATGTGTTTACTCACCTGGAGCTGCTTGGGAAGCAGTAGGGGAAGAGATGAGAATGGATGGGGAAAGAAATTTGAAGAAATTTGGACTCTATGTATAGGCATTGGAGGGGCAGGGGGCCAGATGTATTTAAAGACAATGTAGCTAGTTTCTTGTTTCACTCTGGTGTTAGGTACAGTGAACACATGACAGGAGCAGGAAACGAAGAGAAGGAAAAAAAGGTATGATGTATAGAAATGACCCAGTCCTGGCATACCTGAAATACATATGTGAATTAGAAAAACTTAGAACTTTTCAAAGGAATGTTTGAGAGCCAATCAAATGTGAAATTTTTCAATGCAAATAAGAATCCTCTTTCGATAGAGATAGTTAAGTGAAGTGTTTGAAAGAGGAAGAGAGAAAAAGTTGGACTGAGGCCCCTATTCCATGATCTTGTTTTAGTCAGAAGTTCTATCATTCATGGTTTTCAGGCACCCTGCAGTCAGGTGGCAATTAACTCAACTCAAATTCAAAAACACACGTCATGGTACCAGTAAGAAAGAGAAACTCTTGGGCCTCTTTTTTCAGGGTCAGGCTCCCTGCTACTCAGTGCAAATCTCCTGCACTGTGTCCACAAGACACTCTTAGGAGTTTCCAGGAAAGCTGAACTCTGGGCTGCTGTGGAGGAGAAGGGAAGCTTTGGGTGGCAGGGAAGCCCATGAGAAGGGCAGATCTCCTGGGATTCAATGAAGGTAGAAGGAGCCAGGAGCAGCAAAGGTGTTTATGAAGGTGGCCACAGCTCTGCTCACATTCTCTCTGGTGAGCTCATGGGGAAACCAGTGAAGGGGAACTGTAATTAGCTTCAAGTGACTTTGGTGGGTGAATGTAATCAGATCCCAGAAGAAAGAGCAATACCCTGGAGGCCCCTGGTCCCCAGGTACAGAGTTTGACTGAATCTCTGCCACAGGAGGGGTCCCCAGCTGCTACCTGGTGGAACGTTAACATGCTCACTCCCTTCTTCTCTATTCTTAGAATACCCCACAGGAAATATCATGCTGATTTTTCGGAGAAAAATTATTCACCATACTTTACTGATAAGAAATGTCCAACATTGTGATGAGTTCTTTGTAAAGTCATATACTAGCAGCTGTTGTCATGGCAATCTAATTAATTCCAAGGGATTAGAGGCACCCTAGGATTTTTTTTTTTTTTTTTTTTTTAGTATACCTATATACCAGTTATCCAGCTAAGACCCACCAGGTCACTTTCCAATTCCTGAACCCCAAACAGCCTTTTCAAACTGGAAACAGCCCACAACCAGCAAAATGGACCCCACATTGAATTTTGGACCTCTCATGAAAGGCCCCACATCGGCACTGCACACACATCTGTGTCCCCATATTACAGCTGCATCAACAGAGGTGTGAGGCTAAGGGACAGCCCGGGATCGCCCAGCGAGCCCTGGTCTGAGCCAAGAATAAGATCTGGGCCTCATGACTCTTGCTCTATTCCCTTAATGTTCTCTGCCCTTATAAGGTGATTAAATTGGTTCTTTTTCTACTTAAAAAAGTTGGGGGGAGTGTGGGAAGTGGGGAGGGGGGAGAGTAGAAGGGGGCAAAATTAATTTGAAAGCAACTATTTTGCCCAAGTCTCAGAACACTGTAGTTCTTTTATTCGTTTGGAAAGAGTGGGTATACAGAACAGCTTTGTTGTTCGATTCATTAACTTCCACAGAAAAAGGCCATCCTTTCTGTTTATACGAAAGGAACGGGATGTCGGAGCCATCACCGTGTGTGTGGTGTAAACAAGAAAGGCCACCAGTGGAGATCCGTCTCTTTCATGATGAGAAAATAAAAGTCAGTTACTTGGGTTCCAGGGGAAGTTTCTAACTCACCAGATGTCAGCTTTTATTTTTTGTTTTCAAGCAGTAGGTAAAATAGCTGTGGTTTTGAATTCATTCTCTGTAATTTTTAGAGTCCTGGTGACTTCTAAAGCACATCTATGGACATAAATGTTTTAATGGAAAAGGAAGGCATCCAGAAAATGCTCCTTAGATGAGAGACATTAGAGAACAAAGGACTCCGGTTATCACAGGGTAATTATACCCCTGCAGCCCAGAGCACAGAACTGGTGTCGTAATTCCTCTACTGAGATAACCAGGCCCCCAAGGAGCTCTGTTATTCTGTTATTGCCATTCAAATGTTTGGATGGCAAAGGAATGTGATACTTGCATACATCTGTCACAAGAAGATAAATCTAGTTTTGCATGTTGGCCAGAGGTGACAAGGGGATACCAATAACAAATTTGAATTTTTCAAACGTTCCCTCTCTATAATTTGCTCCAGTCCATGTTCTTTAGCGCTCTTGCCTCACACGGCAATTTTTAAGAAAGTTTGCAATGAATACTACGGGGTCACTCATTTCATCTGCCCAGAACTCTCTAAAAACAAAACTCTTAACTACAGCATGTTTACTATTCGTCTCCAGTTATACTTGCATAATTAAAATATATAGCAAAGAAAACATTTTGGTAATGTCAGTGTTGACCTGTGAACTTCTGCTTTGCTCCATCAGTGTTGTTTGATTTACAAGGAAGTGACAGTTTGTTTCTGTCTTAAGCTAGTAATTTTCACCCAAGTCCAGCAGTGACCTCAAAGACACAGGCCAACTTCTTGTGATGAGGGTGGATTAGTGACTCCGAGAAACAGGCTTCCTTTCCCAGTAGTAATGCAGGAAGCTTTGGTGGGCCCAAACTTCTTCCAGGATGGAAGTTTGGAGGCTGGTGTGATTAATTATAAGTTTTAATCTGAGTTTGAAATATGTCTGCCAGTTGCCTGAGCCCCAAGATAGCACACCACCTAAGATGGATGTGAACTTGAGAAATGAATCTCCTCCCTGCACCATAAGTCCATTCCCTTCACTCAGTTGTTTCCAGTCTTGCCCTGGTGGCTCTGAGCCACCCAGGCCACTGATCAACTGGCTAGACCCTTGTTGACATGATTAAAGAGTAAATGCTAGAAAAACCTGCTTGGAGAAACCATCTTATTATTTGTAACTCTTCACTTTGACCCCAAACAGGAAGACTGAAGCCTCAGTAACAACCAGAACCCTGTGTCTCCTAAGGACTGAGACTCCCATGGTCATTGGAAACTCCAATGTCCCTAAGAACAGGGTCCCTGGGCCAGTGGTGCCCGGTGTTAACCAGATCACACCCCTCTGTCTCACCCTCTTCATTCGGTCCTTTCCAAAGACCCCTCAACTCTACCTCCACTGTCTTTTCCTGTCTATCTGTCCTCCACACTGGGAAGCACCTTTCACTGGGTGCCCTCAGGCCCCACAGCCACTCTCTCCATGCAGCAGGCAGACAGGGTGATCCTTCTGAAAACATAAATCAGGGGCAGCCAACCCCCCACTTAGAATCTTTTAATGGTTTTCTGTTGCATAGAAAATAAAACTCAGTTTTCAACATGACTCCTAAAGCTCCTGATAATCTGGTTCTGTTCCGCCTTCCAGCCTAGCCATGGGCCTGACTCCCCCGCCCACACTCCAGGCCAACAACACTGACCTATATTCGGTTGTTGGACCATGGCAGAGCCAAACTCTCCCCAACTCGCAGGACTCGCCCGTGCTGGGCTCCTGTTTCTATGCCTGGATGATACCTACTCATCAATCAAGTGCCAGCTGAGAGGCACTTTTTGAGCAGCATTTTTTAAACGCTTTCCACTCTCTAAAACACACAGACTTTTATCCACCCCAGCAGTTCTTTATCTCTTTCATAGCACTTCCCACAACTAATTATTATATTTTTCATCATTATTAGATTAACACCTGCCTCCCCTGTGGGTAGATACCTCTCAATACCCATTTTCTTCTTTTAAGAAAAGAACTCCAGCTTTTGTCTGAGCACACTGTTGCCTGCCTGAAAAGTGTACGTTTCCCACTTTTCCCTGTGGCTGGTGACATGTACCCTTCCCCCTCCATCTTCTCTTTTGCTGACTGAAATGGAGATATGATGGATGCAGCCTGGACAGCCATTTTGGACTATGAGTTGGAAGTCATAAGCCTAAAACATAGTGACAGGAAGAAAGGAGCCTGGGTCCTTGGTGGTGGTACCAAAATAGCTTCCATGCCAGACTTGGATTGCCAAATTTCAATCTCCTCTTCACATGAGAGAAATAAACTTCCATCTTGTTTAAGCTCTTTTTGTTGTTGATATGTATTGAATGAACATTTATAGAAAAATGAAAGCATCATAATTTAAAAAAAGAGACTAATAATTGAGCCCATCTCATATCTTCTCTGGAGCACAGGCAAGGAAGGGTCTAGATCACAGGTGGCAAACACAAGGTCTTCAGCGCTCCACCTTGTTTTATCTGGCCCGGCACCTTGTTTCTACCTGGTGACAGTGTCAAGCTCTCGCTTAATTATTAAGGAGTAGTTACATTTATACAGTCCTAAAATTACATTCAGCCCTTTGAAGGCAACCACGAGGCCAATGTGGCCTCTGGTGAAAATGAGTTTGACGCCCCTGTTCTAGGTCTCCAGGTTTGGGACCTTAACGTATCATAGATTTTGGTTCTGTTCAACATCTTTGGAAGAGATTTATTTTCCCTCTTTGAAAGCTAAAACTTAACTTTGTTTCTTACCACAGCCTGCTTATAAATTAGGTCACTAAATTCAGTGAGCCAGCTTTTTAGAATTCATGTATGTTCACATTCTCAGATCTATATTACATACTCTAAATATAGCTTCTGACTTCCAGCCAAGATGGAGGCCTAAGTAGACACACTGTGCCTCCTTGCACAACCAAAAGAAGGACGACAAAAAATTTAAAAACAAAAAACAACCAGAACTGCAAGAAAATCAAACTGCATGGAAGTCCAACAACCAAAGAGTTAAAGAAGAAACATTCATTGAGACTGGTAACAGGGGCAGAGACAGACAGCTGGGTGGAGAGGACTTGTGGCAAGGCGGCGGCTGGCAGAGTGGGTGGTCCCACATTTTTGTGCACTTAAACCATGAGGAACAACTGGGAGGTAAAACAGACTGTACAACCCAGGGTTCCAGTGAGGGGAAATGAAGCCTCAAAACCTCTGACTGAAAAAACCTGTGAAGGTTGAGGTGGTGGGAGAAACTTCCAGCCACACAGGAGAGTTTGTTGGAGAGACCCACAGGGTCCTAGAATGTACACAAACCCACTCACCTGGGAATCAGCACCAGAAAGGCCCAATTTGCTTGTGGGTAGCAGGGGAAGTGACTGAAAGCTGGCAGAGAGCTGAACAAGCAGCATTGTTCCCTTTCAGACCCCTTCCCCACATACAGCACCACAATGGTAGTGATGTGGGTAGCTAGGCCCTGGTGAATACCTAAGGCTCCACCCCTTACCACGTAATAGGCATACTGAGACAAAAAAAAAAAAAAAGGCCCAAAGGAAAGAACAGATCAAAGCTCCAGGAAAAATACAATAAAGAGATAGACAACCTATCAGATGCAGAGTTCAAAACACTGGTAATCAGGATGCTCACAGAAATGGTTGAGTATGGTTGCAAAATAGAGGAAGAAGTTCAGGCTATGAAAAGTGAAATAAAGAAAAATACACGGGGAACCAACAGTGATGGTAAGGAAACTGAGACTCAAATCAATGGTGTGGACCAGAAGGAAGAAATAAACATTCAACCAGAACAGAATGAAGAAACAAGAATTCAAAAATATGAAGAGAGGCTTAGGAACCTCCAGGACAACATTAAACCTTACAACATCCGAATCATAGGGGTGCCAGAAGGAGAAGAGGAAGAGCAAGAAATTGAAAACTTATCTGAAAACATAATGAAGGCAAATTTCCCCAATCTGGCAAAGGAACTAGACTTCCAGGAAATCCAGGAAGCTCAGAGAGTCCCAAAGAAGTTGGACCCAAGGAAGCACACACCAAGGCACATCATAATTACATTAGCCAAGAAGAATCATTAGCCAAGAAGGAAAGAATCTTAAAAGCAGCAAGAGAAAAGGAGACAGTTACCTACTAAGGAGTTCCCATTAGACTATCAGCTGATTTCTAAAAAAAAAAAAAAAAAAACCTTTACAGGCAAGAAGGGGCTGGCAAGAAGTATTCAAAGTCATGAAAGGCAAGGACCTACATCCAAGATTACTCTATCAGCAAAGCTATGATTTAGAATGGAAGGGCAGATAAAGTGCTTCTCAGATAAGGTCAAGTTAAAGGAGTTCATCATCACCTAGCCCTTATTATATGAAATGTTAAAGGGACTTATCTAAGAAAGTCCCTTAACCAAAAATATGGACAGTAAAATGACAATAAACTCACTTCTATTAACAACCGAACCTAAAAAAAAAAAAAACCCACAAAAAACCCCACAAACTAAGCAAACAGCTAGAACAGAAACAGAATCACAGAAATGGAGATCACATGGAGGACTGTCAGCAAGGGAGTAAGAGGGGAGAGAGGGGGGGAAGGTACAGAGAATAAGTAGCATAAATAGTAGGTTGAAAATAGACAGGGGGAGGGTAAGAATAGTATAGGAGATGGAGAAGCTAAAGAACTTATATGTATGACCCATGGACACAAACTAAAGGGGGGGAATGTGGGTGGGAGGCAGTGTGCAAGACGAAGGCAAATAAAGGAGGGAAAATTGAACCTCTGTAATAGCATAATCAATAAAATATATTAAA
The DNA here is from genome assembly GCF_022682495.2 of Desmodus rotundus. Taxonomy (NCBI): domain Eukaryota; kingdom Metazoa; phylum Chordata; class Mammalia; order Chiroptera; family Phyllostomidae; genus Desmodus; species Desmodus rotundus. The sequence goes on from NC_071387.1 coordinate 79,114,057, forward strand.
AAACAAATATAATCTAAGCTTAAAAGATAAATAAGTGTAGCTTCATTACATGAATAAGTGAATTTGCAAAGAAAACACCTCATATGAAATGTGCCCTGCAGATCACATCTCAGTAAGACCCTGACATCTCCATGAGAAACCTGGCAACCAGAGAGGCAGTGAGCCTTGTCCAAGGCCAGACTCACATTGGCTCAGAAACAAATGCTTAAGGTAAATCTGAAGTCAATATAACATGGTGCCCATAGAGTTGTCACCCACAGGTTTCTTAAATTAATATCTGATGCCAATGAAAAAAAGGAACTAGTGTTTTAGAAAGTTACATCAGGGGTCAGCAAACTATAACCCATGGACCAAATCTGTCTAGCTCCCTGTATTTATAAATAAAGTTTTAATGGAACACAGCCATGCCTACTCATTTATCTGTTATCTGAGGCCTCTTTGGGAATTTAATGCAAGTAATTTCAATAGAGACTGTATGGCCCACAAAGCCAAAAATATTTATTATCTGGCATTTTACAGAAAAATGTTGCTAACCTCTGTTTATATGATAGGGATGTGTCTGTCTCAGCTACTTTTTTAAAAAATTGCTCATGATGAAAAAATAGAATGTTCTCTGAGAAGTACACCTTCCTTTCCTAAGTGAACTCTTAAGATTTTACCCATCCTGCTGTGTCCTTTGGTAAGTGTGCACTTACAGATTTTTGAACTCTGCTCTTGGGGGGGGGCTACCTTTCCTGCACCTGAAACATCTCTGGCCCCTCTTAGCACAGAGGGGGGAAAGATGGCCTTTGTCCTCTTGAGGCTGGGTTCTCCCCACTGGTCCTCCACAAGGAGGGGCTGCTGAGGCTCAGGGAGTGGGAACTTCTCCCCGCCTGTCCTGATAATGGCCTCATCCTTTCCCTAGACTAAAGCCACACCTGATCACTGTGAAGGTGGAATTCAATTTCTGCTGAAGGGTAAGACTATATGGACCTCCTCGAAATGGGCCGTCAGGGACAGAGTCTCTGCCTATTGGCTTGGCTCCTCTCTGCAGGGAGGAAGGCCTCTCTGGCCCCCAGGAAGACCCCAAGTGCAGGCACTCCAGCCTGGGGGTGGTTCATGTGGAAGCCCTCTTCTTTTCCACACTCTTCCTTCTCACTCCCAACATGTATTTCCTGTGAACTCCTCCCAAGCTAGGGTCCTCCTTCCCCACTCCCTCTTCAGGTGGTCTCAGGGCAGGATGTCGGGTTGGAGGGAGCTCCATCCAGCCTGCAAGTGGTCTCTCCTAAAGTTTCTGAAATCAGACAAAGCTCATCTCTAGGAAGCTTAATTTCTTCTCACTGGGTCCATGAAAAACACCAATACAAATTAGTAAGAAATTTGTATCTCTCTCTTTAGCACATTTGAAGTAAAACTCTCTTATCCTAAGAGTGTATTTGCTCCCTCCTGTCCTGAGTGACAACTGAAAGCTTCTGCACTGGAACTGGAAAACAAAGGCACCATCACTTCACTTCATCTCCCAGGTTCCTTACTTGTCCACAGGGACCTAACGTCCTCTTTGTCGTTCCTGCAGAAACTGCTTTCTTTGCCTCTTGTGTATTTTATCTTCTGAGGCTGCTGATATAAAGTGAAAGGTTAGCACAGGCAATCCCAAAAGTTTTCATTTGGCCCAATTTCTTTTGAGCTCCCATTTCTGGGAAAGGTTCGCAATGAGCCCTCTCAAGTTACGGGGAGAACAGCCTTGTAGTCCTCTTCTGAAGTCCACTCTTCACAGGTTTTCCCCAGTCATTTCCAGTCTCCTTGACATCAGCAGGTGGCCCTGACAGAGATGTGGAAGCCAGGTTTAGGAATCATTTGGCATTTAAAGACCTTGGAATAATTGCTGAGCATGAAAGAAAATAATGATGATGATGATAATGACAGTAACCACAGCTGACATTTGTTAAATGTTTACCATGTAAGGTTTTACATATATTCTATTATTTGACCTCCCAAACAACTTCATGGTGTAGAAACCAGTATTATTCCCATTTGACAGAGGCATAGCAATTAAACCATCTTCTAGAACTGACTCAAATGTGAGCACTCTGTGGATCCACCTATAAACCCTGTACCACTTCTGCCTTCCCAGAGCCCCTTGACCAGCTTCTGCTGCTGGCAGAAGTGTGCAGTTTCCCAGACAGTCCTTTTATAGCTTGTTTCAAAAGCCTTGGACAGTGGGGAAGGGAGGTGGGAGGAGGTCGAAGAGGGTAAAAGAGGATCAAATATATGGTGACAAAAAAAGACTAAATTTTGGTTGGTAAGCACACAATGCAATATACAGATGATGTATCATAGAATTATATACTTGAAACTTATATAATCTTATTAACCAATGTCACCCTAACAAATATTTTTAAGAAAGAAAAACCCTTTGATCTGGTATTTCTACTTCTTGGAACTTTTCCAAACTAAATAATGAAAAGTGTAGGCAAATATGTCTGTATAAGAATGTTCATAAATATTTTTTATTAATGAGAAAATTAGGAACAACCTGAATATCCAACAATAGGGGATTAATTAAGTAAATTATGGAATATATTATGATAGATTATCATAAAGCCATTAACAATTATGATGTAAAAAATATGTATTTAATGGAAATGAGAAGCTATTCACTTTATATTGTGAAGTGGAAGCATCAAATTATAAAACAGTATTTCATAATCAAAGAAAATACAAAAAAAAAAACCTGGGAGAACTCCAAAAATTTTTAACATGGGCCATCTCCAGTGATGGTATTTTGATACATTTTTTAAATGAAATTCTATGTTTTTCAAGTTTTCTGAATTATGATAGAAAAAAATCAACAAAAAATGTTATGTTTATCTACATGGAAGTCCACTCACAAATCTATCTCAGCAAAAGAGATTTTCTGTATTACTCATTTTTCCTTCCTTTATCACATTGCATGGAAATTGAGGCTCTTTGCATTCTATGTGATAATATTTTTCTCCCGTCTGAAACAATCAAAATAGATTCCTTATTGATTAAAATAACTTTATACTTGGGGTTGAAGGATAAAATCAAATTGCCTCCAACACCAAAAACATATAATACACTCATCTATTCTGCTAGCTCTGCCAGAACCAGGGTTACTCAAGGCAAGTTTAACCTCTTTACACAAAAGGTAATGTATGCTAAAAGAGAGAAACAGTTCAGAAGAACTATGTATGCAACTGTTTACAATGTCTCTGGTTCTCAAATGTTTATTTTGTAAAAAAATATTAGTGCCACCAGGCTAGATTTCATGAGGAAAAGCTATAATAACAAATGCCTGGGAAGGTATCCTTTGAGACAATTGAGCTTAAAGTACAGCTGGCAGAAAAAAAAAAGAAAAGAAAAAAGAAGAGGAGGAGGAGGGTGAGGGAGAAAAGAGGTAGAGGGGAGAAAGAAAATGGGAAGAGGAAGGGAGAAGAAGGAAGGGGGGAAATAAAAAGAAATATGGGACAGCTTGGATGAGATGTGATATCTATTTCCTGTAAAGGAGCTGAATGGAGGCAACATTCCATCTGAGACCTTGGATTCTTTCTGAATAGACTGCCTTCTAGCACCACCAGCATCAACACGACCTGGGAGTTTGATGGAAATGTAGAATTTTTGGCCCCACCCCAGATCTACTGAATCAGAATCTGCCCCAAACCCCCTGATTATTGATACACACATTAAAATTAAAGCACAAACTTGCTCATTGACCAAAGGCCATGGCTATTCTGGAATTATTTAGAAAAGATTGAGATTGTCTCCAGTCTCTCTATAATGACCCCTAGTGGTAAACCCAAAACATTCATACAAACCTGATGATTGAACTTTGATCTGCAGCGTGAATCTATAGTTTTTCAAACTTCAGCCAGTTGATCTATTCAAGATCTGAAGCATTTAGAAGATGAGGATCCTAGCCAGCCATACTGGTTTAGAAGACATGATATAGTCAATGCAAGCTGGCAGGGTAATATTTTTGTGCTTATCACTGCTACCCAGTTGAAAAAAACGACATTCCTGAAAGGGCTTATTCTCTGTATCTGAAAAACACTGATAACTAACTAACTACTTTTGGGTCTATTACCCGGAGATACATCAGGATGGTTCATGTTTCACATTACCTCATACATTGCCTCTTAGTCAAGCCCTCAGTGATTTTTATTTAAAAAAAAAAGAGTTGTCCCTTTCCAGGCTGATCAATGTTCAATTAACCACTCAATTTATATTGCGGTTTGAGTTTTATGAAAAAAGTGGGAAACTTTGGGGTCTTAAAGAAGTGAAAGAACTAACGGAGACATCACCTGGAGCATTTCCCAAATTGTATTTCATTTTCAGAATATTAATAGAACTTACAAAAAAAGGTTCCAGAGTCAAGTTAGTTTGGAAAACTCTGAATTGAACAAAGTTGGGAGGATTTTTTTTTTTTTTACTGTAGGACTTCTCAGAGCTTTTGTTTATTTAAATGCTTTGTTGATGTCTAAAGTTATTTTCCCATAGAACACACACACAAGTACAAACGCATGCATGCACAGGTTTTTGATTGTTTGATTTCTTTTTTTTACACTTGGGAAATCTGATCTATGGAGCCTCAGAGGTGTTAAGTATTTCACCCTTACTCATCATACTGGCAGAAATGTCCATACCTCCTGATTTTCAATCCATTGCTCTGTGCACTGTGTTATGCTGTACCTGAACACTGTTTCCCATTACTGTCAATTCCGATCTCACCCACCAACTTTTCCACCATTTTGTGTTCTATTGATAAATGCGTAGTTGTGGAGGACAGAAAAGAAGCAGGGATAAAAGAAGAGAATGAAAAGGTAGAAGAGAAAGATAAAAAGAGAAAATGAAGAAAGGTGAAATGAGAATTTTCAATTCAATCAATTTGGGAATGAGGACTTGGAAGTAAACCAACCAAATGGAAACTGATTTTCTTTGATGCTTTTCTTCTCAAGCAGTGAGTTGCTATGAATTGGTCATGATGATGACTCACACCAGACCACGAATGTATGGTTCAAGTAGTCCAGTCTGCTGCCCCATCATGATGGGACTCAAAACATCTATTTTTTCAATTTACAAAGAAGCTGTGGACAGAACTTCTATATATGTCATTGCTAGATTCTTCAATACTCTTGTTGACATCTCTTTAGTGGTACGGTCTGTGTTCTTCAAAGGAAGTCTGTCTACCATAAGTACTCTTCAAAAGAAGTCCTGGAGATTAAAACGCCATGTTGTCTAGCATTCGGGCCTTTTATTTGAGTTAATTCTCACCAGATGATTTCAGAGTTGCCCACTGTGTGTTGGATTGTTCTGTCAACTTCATGTCCCTGAATCACCTTCCCAGTGTGGTTCCAAGTTAGAGTTGACCAAAGATGATGCTACACAAGATTTAAGAGGAGGAAGTGAAACAACAGCTTTTATGTCTTGAAGATCATTTTTGAGTGTGGGGCAAGAGGTAACAGTAAGTTCTTCCCTACTCCATCCTTCCATACTCCATATCCATCTGTCCTTCCCAATTACCAGCCCTTGCACTTAGTGTCATTGCCAGGCCCACCACCAGGAACTCTGCTGTGGGCTCACAGAGAAGGTAGCCTCGAAGAATCAATGACTTCCTTCCCAGCCCCAGTGCAGGCTCAGGAGCAGGATGTGCTTCGCTTCAAGTTTTCCTGCAAACTCTGACTCACCAGCACCAGGCTTTGTGCCACATCTTCGATTTCCCTGTCCAGACCTTGCTTCCCTATTTTTGCCCACAATCGTGTAAGATCCAATCTCTATATTAAATTCTTCATTCATAATAGTGATCATGGTTTGGATTCTCTGAGCCCTGACTGTTCCACCTCTGAACTCTGGCTCTTATGTTCTTCTGTTCAGATATTGATGTTTCCTGGTGGGGTGTCCTAATATCAAATTCGGGTTGCATTTTGCTCTTTCATGGACCAGATGGTGCTTCTGCCCATCCTTCACTTTTGCTTTGAACCTACTGTTCTGGAAATGTTACCTTTAGATACTGCTTCTTGTCACAAGCTCAAAATTTATTCTATTTCTCAATCTTTCACCAATGTTGATAAAGGTCTCTAGTCAAAAAGAAAGCTGGTATCTTAATGCTACATTCAAACTACTAAAGAGTTTAAAGGCAGTATAAAGATTTTACTTTCTGTGATTGGAAATTTGAAGCCAGGAGTTTGTAGTAGAAATAAAGATAATAATATGTGGTTCAAAGAGCAGCGATTGTTTTAGTTAGGACTGTGAAAATAATTAATTACACGTTATAGTTTAACTTGATTCAGGTGCTAATTTCTAGTATGTGATGTCAGGAACAGTTCTTCTCAATCTTAGTGAAATGGCAGGATGCTGGTTTTAAACATCATCTTCGAGACAATCATATGGTTATAAAATTCCTGGGAGTAAATGAGTGCTCTAACTTGGTCAGAGTTGCTGTGCCATAATGCAATGTTTAAAAGAGCAGCAGGGGCTGGGGAGCGTAGAGGATGTTCTCTCCATGCAGTGCAGCCAGGCATGCCCCTTTGACTTCTTGTTGACTAGATGATCTTACAGCTCTGAAGGGAAAGAGGTTAACTTGTGGAAAATTGGTAACAATGCAAAATGATTCTTGTTTGAGAGCAGTAAAAATTATTCCTGCTCATTAAAATACAAATGAATTTTGTTCAGTAGTGATGCACTTGGTTTCCTTCTGATGGAAGAGATAGCCCCAAACACCCACAGACATTATAGTTTATAACTTTGAAAATATTAAGTAGTTTTGCATCTATTAGCAAGTTAATTTCAGCATTCCTCTGTCTGACTATATAAATCAGTTCTTCAAAATCCCTTTTGAACCAGTCTTAGCGTTTTACAGGTTTCCTCAACAATTAATGAGCTACATACATGTATATAATTTATATTTGTATAGTTTATATTTGTAGAAGAGTCATGTTTTTAACTTTCTAGAAAGTACACTTATCAAGAGCCAAAATGATAGTTATTTTTTAATTTATATTTGCTTTATGGTATTTATATCATGTATTTAAGCCAGGTTTGAGGTTCCAACTCATTGAAAAATAATTTCAAATGGTAGCTTCCCTATTATTCACTTCTCTTTTCTTACATTCTAAATACTTGGATGTCTTACCACCTAGTCTGGCTCAGTATTCCAAGTACTGTACGATACCTGAAGAGGTTAAAGACCTGCCTGAGCTAGGTTGGGCCATCTGTCTTGACTCAGCTCTCACTACACTGATGAAAACATGTAGCAACTGCTGCAGTTTGAAACACCTCATTCTCTTAGCTGTTCCTTTAGGGTACAATGGTAAGAAGAGGATACCAGGCAACCACAGCTGACATGTTAAAGTAGATTCAAGCCCTGGCTGTTGTGGCTTGATTGGTTGGAGTGTTGTCCCATAAGCCAAAAGGTCACAGGTTTGTTCCTCAATCAGGGCACATGAGTGGGATACGGGTTCAGTTCCCAGTTAGGGCATGTGTGAGAGGCAACTGATTGATGTTTCTCCCATCAGTATTTCTCTCCCTCTCTCTCTCCCTCCCTTCCCCTCTCTCTAAAATCAAGAAACATGTTTTCAGGTGATAAATAAATAAATAAGATTTGAGAGTTAAAAAGTATTACAGGATTTATTTTACCAAAACAGATACATGAAATAAACAAATTAAGCACATAAATTACACAAGGGAACTTAATCCCTGGGAATTCACTTAAATTCCTCTTGTACTTTATCTTTACCTCTGTAAGGGTTCTTGTCACTCAATTCTTTACTAGACTCATTTGTGGTTGGACATTATCCACTCCTTTCTGCAGCAAGTCCCTTGATGTTGAGGAATACATCCACAATGCCTCACATCTCAGCTTTCTCACACTCTCTTCCCCTCCCTTCTTCCACAGCCTGCCCTTCTTCTGCATCCTTGAAAGTGACATGCTCTGTCTCTACCTTCTGGAAAGTTCTGAGCACACACACACCCACACACACACTCCATGACTCCTACTCATCCATCAGCTCAGATGACATTTCTCAAGGAAGCTTTTGTAACCACCCCAGACCAGCACAGACTATCCTGTTTTACACCCTCGTGGACTCTGAGCTTTTCCTTCCCAGCTCTCGTGTGTGATTGTCTGTCTCTCTCCCTCATTGTCAATAAAATCCGGGATCATTGTATCACTACTGTATCCCCAGGCCTGGCAGAATGCCTGGTACATAGAAGGTGTTCTTGAATGAATTAATAAGAGCTCAATGCCTATTTGTTACATGGATGAATAGATGGTTGTTTGGTCTGTTATAGTCCCTAAAAGCAAAAAAAGCTGTTAAAATAGTGTGACTCTAGCTTACTGTTAATGTATGAATAAAAGAAACCATTCAAACTTTGAACTGAGTTTGACAACGTGCTGTGTTGGTGAGTTGTGGAGAGTCATTCCCCTACATTTCTAGGGGGAACTGGTAAACCTCTTTGGAGGACAACTTAGCAAAATCTTTAAAGGTCACAAAATTCACATAACTTTGACCCAATAATTCTACTTTCAGAAATACATTCTCTCTATATGCTTGCACTTTCGTGAGGTAATCTGTGTTCACTGGTGCTTACTATAGCCTCTTATATAATAGGAAACTACTGAAACAACCTAAATGACCAATGATAGAAGACTAATTAAATATGACTAATAACTAGCTAAACGATGCAATGAGAACTCCAAGCAATGGAATACTCTGCAGCTATTTAAAAAATTAATATGGGTTTGTACATATTGACAAGGAAGAATCTCAAAGTTTATTTTATCATTTAGAGAAAGACTTGCTATTATGTATGTGTGGCTTTGTGCTTGCCTAGAATGCTTTTAAAAGTATCTATAGTAGACTGGACACAGTAGTTACTTTGGAGAGGGAAAATGTGTAGCCAAAGGGCAAGGATAGGAAGAAGATTAATGTTTCATTGTGTACACATTTTTTAAATTTTAATTTTGTGCCATTATCATGCATTACTTATTCTATAAATTGACAGATACAAGTTTTAAAATGTCAAAAAAGTAATAATTATCGATGTAGAAATTGAAAAAATGTTAATGAGAGTTAGATCTGGATTGATTGTTGATGTTTCTTTGACTTTTTCAAATCCCAATTTTTACACGTGTACTCTCAATGTGTCACTGACATATAAGTGGTCCCTTTTGTCATTCTTTCTCTGCCTATCTTCTGCAAAGCTTTCAGTCTTTCCAACATCCCCAAAGTCTTGTCTACTTTGGAAGCCAGGGATGCCCTTAGTTGGAGGCCCAGAAACAGGACATAATCTAGATGAACACCAGGGCTCTTGACACAAAATTTCACTGCCCTTGAGAAACCTGCCCAGCACATCCTGGCCTACTGTATTGATCTTGACAGTATTAGTTGGCCTTGTCGTGCCCATAAAGTTATTGCAATTAAGTTAAATGAGCATGCAACTATATCCTCCGAATATTTTCTGATACAGTTAAATGGAAAGCTGTAGACTACATTTATTTATTTTATGATAATCCCTTTGTTTATGTTGCCAGTGATCCAGAAAAGCGGTCACTTATAACACGATATGACCTAAACAACAAGTTGAATTACTATTTCATTTACTGTAAGAGACATTCCACCATGTGTTTCACAGAAATGATTTTTGACAAAACTTACAAAATGATAAATTACACCCAACAAAAATAAAAGCGAAACATGGAGTTTCATAGTAGGTGATTGCAAAAAAAAGTTATTTGCATTCCTGTCTTCCACATTTTCAAAAACAGTGTACTAAAAAACAACAAGAGTAGTAAAAACAATTTCATTTTCCTCTTGTAATTGGAAATATTTGGAAAATGCTTTTTGTCTACTCAGGCTACATATTTATGACTTAATTTTACATAGGGAATATTACCATACTTTTTCCTCTAATTTTATTATTTCAAGTTTCCCAAATGATCAGTATTTTTTTACTGAAACAAATGAGGCAAGGACAATAGCATTTTCATATATGCACACACCAGTATAGTTGTCCTTCTTGTTTCACGGAAGTGTTAACCTAGTCTGCAAGCTTATGTAAAAGAAGGAAGCAAGGCTGGAAATGCCTTCCACACCCCAATCAGCAATAATAACAATTGTGTGGCCAGGTTACATGAGGACATCTTGAACTTCTGGTCATTGATGCTTGCACTAAACCATCATAAAAACCAAGACTGATGTGAAAACACTCACAGAACATCAGTACCTCAAAGAATAACTAATTGGTTTTAAACAGTCTTGTGATGTTCCACATCCTCCCTTTCCTTTGAATTTGTTTAGTATTTGAAACTGCTTTGAAAGGAACTACACACATGTCACCTCATCAATGAGACATACTTTTTTGGTTAAGAACCAACATTTATTTATATTTTTTGGAAATAATGACTTTAGAGCTTCATTAACTTTTTGAAAGCTAAAATCAATATCTTAAACAGTTCCCAGAATTAAAACTATTTATATCGACTAACCTCAAGCTGAATACGAATTAATTCAATATTCTTTAACTCAATTATCCCAACAGGTTTTCTGAGATGCCATGTTTTTTCAAATCAGTTGATCCAAGGTAGTTATACTGAGGATATACATGATTCTAATGAGTGACTATTCCTGTTTTAAGTCTTTGGTGATCAAAATCATCTTTAGCCATGTTTTAGAGTATCATATACATTGGGGACTCAATTAAGCAATTATCCCTGTGCTGTAGTTGGCCCAAGATTATTTCCTGAGGAAAATTCTGACTTTTTGCATATCCCACCTATCTTCACATATGAATTGGAATCCCTGATTGGATGCTTTAGTTTCATAATAGAATACTAATCTTGTTAACTGCTTCCCAGTTTTTATATAGGACACAGATTCTCTCCTTGCAAAGGTAAAATGTAAAACTGCTTTTAATAATAAGAAATGGAAAAACAGAAAAACCCCATAACCAGTAGGATAGACCATATTTATTATTTTTTATTATTTTACTATATTATTTTATTGTTGACTTAAGAATCTGTAGGTGGGCTGTCTCAAGACTGGACTGACATCTCAATGTCAGCTAAGACCCAGGAGCTCCCTGCGTTTTCTCAGGACCATCCGCAGGTAGCTGACTTTTCAGTCTTATGCTTTTCGCCTCATGATAGCTGCCCCTGTGCCAGATATCACATCCATGTACAAGAGAGGAAAAAGGGAGCAGAGGCTATTACAGGAAAAACAGGCAAGAGAAATGGGGTTGGGAATAACTGTTGTGTTACCAAGCAAAAAGCAGCTGCCTCAGCAAGCAAACAGATTGTCAGGACTTCCAGGCTTCACAAAATTACTGCCTCGGGCTGTCTGATACTTGTCTATCATTGAATGTATACGAGACTCAGGGATTCACTCTAGAAACTCTGAGTTCTATCCTTAAAACTGTTGAATCACTAGAGATTATACATTTTGCCCTTTGCAGACTACTGCCACTTAATTGAATGTTAGTACTGCATCTTAAATGTTCATGAAATCTCCTATATCTAAGCTCGTGAAATCCACTATTGGGATTTGCTGTAAAAATGTTCTTAAGAACAATTTCCATGCACTGTTCCCTACTCCCAAAATTAAGCCCAAAGAGATTGCTCGGGAAACATTTGCTTGCTCTGGGGAAAGTGACATGCTTTCTTCTTTCTAATACAAACAATGTAAAGCAGGGCCCATCTGCTTAGCCTTGGGTCCAGTGAAGCACAGCTCTAACTTTGGACCACAGCTGTAACTGCATGGCTCCAGGAGAGGCTTATTTGTCTTCTTGTTCTCCCTGATCTGGTTTTCATTTTATTTAATTATATATTTTTAATTTTTAATTTCTTTTTTTAATATATTTATTGATTATGCTATTACAGTTGTCCCATTCCCCCCCCTCACTCCACTCCATCCTGCCCATCCCCTCCCTCCCACATTCCCCCCCTATAGTTCATGTCCATGGGTCATACTTATAAGTTCTTTGGCTTCTACATTTCCTACGCTATTCTTACCCTCCCCCTGTCTATTTTCCACCTATCATCTATGCTACTTATTCTCTGTACCTTTCCCCCCCTCCCCCCCTCCCACTCCCCTATTGACAACCTTCCATGTGATCTCCATCTCTATGGTTCTGTTCCTGTTCTAGTTGTTTGCTTAGTTTGCTCTTGTTTTTGTTTTAGGTGTGGTCGTTAATAACTGTGAGTTTGCTGTCATTTTTACTGTTCCTATTTTTGATCTTCTTTTTCTTAGGTATTGTTTTATTGATTGTATCCTATTGTAACACATGTCAAATTATTTGTGGAAAAGGAACAATCCATACATAGAAAAGAAACAAATAATGTCTTGTTATTTCCACAGGTTTTGTCAAATGCAGCTGAAAAGACTGAATACACCACAATGGTGAATCAAAGGAGCCATCCCTGGAGAATGATTTCATTGAAACACAGCACATTTTTTAATTTTTATTTATTTTTTTTAACATTTTTTATTTTTCAATTACAGTTGACATCCATTATTATATTAGTTTCAGATATACAGCATAGTGGTTAAACATTTATGTAACATTTATATAAACAATTATATACTTTTTAAGTATAAGTATACTTATCAGGGAAATCAATTGTACTGGCACCATACATAGTTATTACAATATTTTTGACTATATCCCTTATGCTGTATCTTATATATCTGTTACTATTTTGTAACAGCCAATTTGTACTTCTTAACCCCTTCATCTTTATTCACCTAGCCTCCCAAACCTCCTCCCATTTGACAACGATCAGCATGTTCTCTGTATCTATGAATTTGTTTGTTCATTTATTTTGTTTTAGATTGCACATACAAGTGAAATCATATGGCATTTGTCTGTCTTTGACTTATTTCACTTGGCATAATACCCTCTAGGTCCATCCACGACATCAAAAATGGTAAGATTTTGCCCTGGCTGATGTGGCTCAGTGGATTGAGTCTCTGGTCCTATTCCAAGTCAGGGCACATGCCTGGGTTTTGGGCCAAGTCCCCATTTGGGGGGCGCATGAGAGGCAACCACACATTGATGTTTCTCTCCCTCTCTCTCTCCCTCCCTTCCTTTCTCTCTAAAAATAAATAAATATAATCTTATTTTTAAAAAAGGTAAGATTTCATTCTTTTTTTTTCAGGGCTTATTTACTTATTTAACTTTGAGTATTTTCAGTGCTTTTTTTATTGTTGGTCAATTACAGTTGCCCCCATTTACCCCCCTTATTCTCCCCTACCCTATCCACCCCCAACTTCCCACATTCAATCCTCCTCCCCCACCCCATTGTCTTTGTCCATGGGTCCTTGACACATGTTCCTTGACAACATTTCCCCTTCTTCCCCCCATTGTCCCCCACTGGTTACTGTCAGTTTGTTCTTTATTTCCATGTCTCTGGTTACATGTTGCTCATTTGTTTGTTTTGTTGATTAGGTTCCACCTACAGGTGAGATCATATGGCATTTGTTTTTTACCACCTGACTTATTTCACATAGCATAATAATCTCTAGTTCTATCCATGTTGTTGCCTCAAAGGATAGGAGTTCCTTCTTTCTTTCTGCTGCACAGTATTCCCTTGTGTGAATGTACCACAAGTTTTTGATCCACTCGTTTACTGATGGGCACTTAGGCTGTTTCCAGCACTCGGCTATTATAAGTTATACTGCTTTGAACATTGGGGTGCATAGGTTCTTTTGAATTGCTGTTTCAGTATTCTTAGTGTATAATCCCAGTGGTGCAATTTGCCAGGTCAAAAGGCAGTTCCATTTTTAGTTTTTTGAGGAAATTCCATAATGTTTTCCACAGTGGCTACACCAGTCTGCATTCACACCAACAGCATACTAAGGTTCCCTTTTCTCCACAACCTTGCCAGCACTTGTTGTTTGTTGATTTGTTTATTATAGGGAACTGTTCCACACATGGGAAATGTCGCCCAGCTCCCACTGGGAAAAGCCAGTGGGTTCAAGGTTCGGCAGGAAGGACCCAAGCCCACAGACAGGTTCTCCCATGGGGAATCAGGCCTGCATTGTATCTAGGCTGCTATGAGACTTGCTTTTGCTAAAACTCCCTCACCCTGGATTGAGGCAGCAAATGTTTACTGAGTATCTTTAACTTTCTAAAGTCTGTGCTAAACCACCCATGTATGGAGTGTAACCAGTTCAACCACTTTCCCCCTTGAGCTGTAACATCCTTCTCTTTGAAGTAATTACCAGCATTCTGTCCTTTGTTGTCTGTAAAAGGTAATCACCCACAGTGAACCTGTGCATAGTAAATGAGGACCATCCTGATGTGATGTAATTTTCCCCAGAAAAGCAATAAAAGCCTGTCCAGGCAGGGGTCGGCTCTCTCTTGGGCTCTCTCTAGCCCTCACACCCCTTCTCACTTAGAGAGTGGCCATGCCATCCCTTTTTCTCCACAGGATTTCTGTAGTCCATGTGTATTTGTCTACTTCCGCCACAACACAGGATCCTGCTGGCCGGGATCCGCATCAATTTATGATGGCCATTCTGACTGGTGTGAAGTGGTACATCATTGTGGATTTAATTTGCATCTCTCTGATGGCTAGTGATGCTGAGCTTCCTTGCATATGTCTCTGGGCCCTCTGTATGTCCTCCTTGGAGAAGTGTTCTCATGTCTGTTCTCATCCTTGGCCCATTTTTTAATTGGATTGTTTGTCTTCCTGGTGTGGAGTTGTGTGAGTTCTTTAAATATTTTGGAGATCAAACCCTTGTCTGAGGTATCATTGGCAAATGTATTTTCCCATATGGTTGGTTCCACATTCTTTATTCTTACATGAAATACTCCCAGCTTAAATGGACCCTTAATGACCAAGGCTTAGGTTCTAAAATTCCTATCTTTATACTTTTTATGTTGTTTTTATCTCTTTATACTTTCACATATTTTATTTCCCAAATTTCTCTTTTCACTGATTTAATGTTTAAAACTCATCAAAAAATCGATATTAGCATATGTTGATCTTCATTTTTACAGATGTCTTTGTCAGTGACAGGACTAGTTAGTTGTCTATAAAAAATGCATTTTTTTCTCATCCCCTATGAACAGAGCCTCAGTTTAGTTGGGGGTGCCAAAGTGCCCACTTAAAAAGCTTGTAATTCCCAATTTCCTTTGCAGGTCAGAATGACCATGTGACCTGACTCTGGCCAATGAGATTAGCATTTCTAGGAAAGTCCCTGGAAGGTGGTAGACTCAGCTAGCATCTTAGTTTGGGTTTCCCAAAAGAAGATCCTGAGACAAGAACTTGGGTGCAGGTGATTTATTTGGGAGATGATCACGGGAAACAGAAGGGGGGATGAGAAGGAGAAGGGAGAAAAGCAAATGAAGTTGCCAGTGGGGGCCCCAGTCCCACTCGATACCCTCTGAGGAGCTGTGTAGAGCATGCCTTATGACTCTCTCACTGTAGGACGTTGGTTGAGCCTCTTGTTTTCTATTGGTTGGGATCACCCTAGGGCTGTAAACTCCCCTACACTAACCAGTTGTGGGTACTATTCTTGCTTGTGATTGGGTGGTCTTCTGTGGCCTCAGCAAAGCAAAGAGATGCTGCCATGTGGCTGGTGTGTGACGCTCCCCGTGTGCATGGAGCTATGTACAGCTGGCTGAAATGGAGAGGGGAATATAGCCCAGCACCACTGCATCTACCAGAGCCCATGCACCCATGTCACTCCACTTCTCCCCCTTCCTTCTTCCCAGAGTACAAATATGACAGCTGGAGCTCTAGTAGCTGCGAACATGAAAGAGGATTGCATCCTAAGAAGGACTGACTGAAAGTCTACAAGAAGCCTAGACTCCTGATGTTACCACAGAGCTAATAATGCCTTAAACAGCATAACCCTGAGCTTGTTACATTAGATAAATAACAAACTCTCACACTGTTTAAGCCTCAGTCCTTAGTTTTCTTTTAAATATTGCTGAACTCAATACTAACTGATACACATCCCTAACACTAGCCACACTCATCAAAATTAGCTCCATGGGTACCATTAATAAGTCACTGTTTTTTCATTGTGCCTAATTCCTTCTGACTCAGTTCAGCCCAGGCTCTTATTCAGTGAGAATTACTCAGAGGAAATCTTTCCTACATTAATTTTTTTCTAAGTTGCCTGGAAATCAAGTGGCATTTTTTTCTTACTTATGCATGATATCAAAAATATCTCTAAACATCTGAAGTCATTGAGGTTTTCTTTCCAGCAGATTTTGTATTAGCAGAGACTAACTGCAGCAGTAAATAATCCCAAATGCTCATATTATGATAAGGGCCTATTTCCTGATCATGTCACAATTCAAAGCAGGTTGGAGGGAACTCTGCTCCGGGGACCCATGAACCATCTATTTCATGTCCCTACTATCCCCTGAGGTCTTGGAGGCCTCCACTGGATCATCTGGGAAGCAGGAGAGAGAAGAGCAGAAGAGTGGGGCATCCCATAGGCAGTTTCACTGTCTAGGTTTATATGAGTGCAGTTACTTATGCCACATTCTTGGATCAGAGCTCAGTCACATGGCTTCACATATCTGCAGGGGAACCTGGGAATTAAAGTCTAGCTGGGTGCCCAGGAGGAAAAGACAGTAGAGCACTTAACGTGCCTCTGCTGCTGATGCCAATGTTTACAATAGAAGCTTTCTAAGAGTGACCAGGGTCAGGAGGGTCCTGTTACCTGGGTCTCCAGAGATTTGTGCTTGAATCTCTCTAAAACCATTTTTACAAATTTTGTAGCCCCTTGCATTTTAAAGTTTACACCTAGAAGTTTTCCTCCTAAGTGTAGACAGTTGTAAAAAAATGTAAATTCTAGCTTCTTATGAATATCGACACTTGTGATGGTGGTGATGATCCACCACCCATGTCTCCCTTCAAGGAAAGACTAGTTGCTGCCCACCCTTCTGCTGGGGGAGTGTTGCCAGCCCCACCCACAGCACTATCAGGTCTGCCCCAGTTGCAGAGCTGCCTGGTCCAAGGTCATGCCTTTCCCAAGTAGTCCACATCCCAAGAGTGATGGTGGTTGGGGTGTAAAGGAACAGGGCAGGGGTAGGCAGATCTGACTGACCCTTTTAGTGGCACGGTCCCGTGGGGTCAGCCAAATTTGCCACAGGGCTGCATCACAGTGCTACTGGCCCCTCTGTTCCCTACCTGTTCTTTCCAGGTTCTTCCCAAGGGCACCCCCTAGAGAAGGTCCATTTCACAATCCCTACCTAACCTGCAACAGCATTTCAAATTTAAATGGTCATATTCCTCTGCAGCAAAATATATAAATAAATCTAAATTCAATTTTGAAAAGACTTCTTAGTACCATGAACTTTCAAGCAATTAAAAATGTATTTTGAATTGAAGTAATTTTTTTGGAAATGCATCTCTTACTGTGACAGAAGGGGACATGTTCTAGTCCCTAAAATGAAGGATCAACATTAGGGGACACCAATATTTGAATTATATCCTTGTTAGGCACTCTGAAAGTTTCATATACCTTGAAGCTATTCACTTGAGCTTATTCAGGAAGGGTAAGTATATGCCTTACTTTTGTAAAGTGGAGGACACTTTTTAAGGTAAAGATGAAAAAGGAAAACCAGCACAACACCTCCTGGATCATTTTTAGGGAAGAGTACAATTGCAAGTTGACCATGTAGGTCACAGAGCCAGTGCACCCTTTGGAAAATAAGTGTATCCAATTTGAAGACTTCTGCCCGCTGCACAAAATTCTACTACCATGTTTTCTTTCCTTCATTTCTTCATTTCTGTTCTGGACATGTAGATCATATCACTGAATGCCAAACCACCTTCCAAAAGATAGAGCCCCTCCGTGTCCTGAAATGGCATCTCCTGAGATTGTATGGGTCTCTGTAGTACCTGCCACAGCTGATTGGACCAGGGGTGACATCTAATTTGACACCAGCCCATCTATAGGTAAGTTAGCAATGGAAGGCATTGCACAAAACAAGGAACTGGGCCGGATTTGAATTGCAGACATGGAGAAAGCCATGCTATTAGAACAGAGAGCAGGAGATAAGATGACCCAGAAAGAAAGGAGGCAAAAGGCCAAGTCAGAGCTATGGAGCCAGGGCAAGTCAGAACCATGCGGAACAGTGGGCAGCAAGTGCAAGTGGGAAAAGCCTCAAGCCTGGGCAGACAGTGATTCCCTTGATTCTCAGAGCTCCTGAGTTCTTCACCATCCATAGTCATAATGACTATTCTGGCTTTCTATTGATGTATAACAATCCCTCCCCAAAATTGAGTGGCTTGAAAGAAGATTTATTACGAGTAGGGGGAAGATGGCGGCAACATAGGTGGGAGCAGAGTCCACTTCCCCTCAACGCCAGGGAAATACCTAGCTGATCTGAGGAGCAGAGCGAACAGCCAACAGTATTCCAGCATATACGAAGATCAGAGACCAAAGATAGAGGACACTGAAAGATCTGACGGTAAGAAGAGTGCTCAAGGACAATAAGGTCCACAGGACCCAGGACCTCGCGGTACAAGGGCGGCAGAAGCGCCAGCCCTGGCGCAGGGGCTCCTGCAGGAGTCTTGGGAGAGGGCCAGGCTGCGCTGTGAGCAGCCAGGTGCTTGATTAGACCAGGGGGGCTTGAAAAGGAGGAATTTCTCAAAAAGAAAAAGAAAATAGAGACACTCAGGGGCTAATTAGAGAACTCTCGGTAGTAGCCGAGACCCCTGGCGCCCCTCCCCCTCCACCCCTGGACTGCTACGCTCACCTGAGGTCCGGTCGCGCGCGCGAGCAGATTAGCGAACGGGACCCACACTTGAAACCCCGGAGGGGCGCCCACACCTGAAACCTCCGAGATAATTTGGAGCAGAGACTAGCTGCTCCACCCACAGGCCCAAAACCTCGGAACCGAGTGCCGCGTGATTCAGTCCCAGGGCGGCCCCGCCCGCCCGAGAGACTCAAGCCCAGGGCGGCTGGATTGGGTCCCCAAGCACAGAGCCTGTGGCTCAGCGGGCTGCGCGCGCTCACCAAGCTCAGGGCCGGCTGGGTGCCTGTTTTCCAAATACAAAGCTGCTGGCGAGTGTCCTAACCCCAAGGCGGCTGAATCTGCCACCTGCGCGCCAGCGTTCCAAGCCCGGGCGGCTCGATTGGTCCGCCGGCTGCGCGCTCAGGGCACAAAATAACGTCACAGACCCAAAGCGGCTGGATTCCCCTGCTACGCACGCACGCGTCACAAGCCAAAGCGGCTGGATTGGCTGATCAACGGACTGATTGACTGCCAGGGACCACACCTACAAAACAGCGAAGAGTGTGACCCAGGAAGAGAGAAAAGTGAAACCAATCCTTCCAACCACCCCCTCCCGTTTCACAGACAGGACACCAGCAGAAATAACCTGACCGGTTTAAAGCCAACAGAAGATTTTTTTTTTTTTTTATCCTTTTTCTTTTTTTTCCTTTCCCCCTGAATTCCTTCTTCCTCTCTCTTTTTTTCTTTTTTTTCATTCCTTCTTCCTCCCATCCTTTACCATTTTTATGTCTTCTTCCTGCCTTCTTTTATCTATTTCTATGTTTTAATTTTTGCTAAAATTCCTTCTTATCTTGCCTCCGATCTTTCTTTATTCCTTCTTCCCTCCTTCCTTCCTTTCCTCCTTTCCTATTTCCTTTTTCCCTCCTTCCCATCTTTGTTTTGGTTTGTTTTGTGTGTGTGTGTGGTTTTTTTTTTTCTTTTCTTTCTTCCCCCCTTTCTCTTTTTCCCACAGGTGAGACAACAAAACCTGGAGTGCTGAAAAGACTAGAGTTAGACCGTGTTAAACACATAAACGTCAGCTCAAGACCAGTGAGCACAGGAGAGTAAGGAGACAGCACCACCGAATCCCATTGGCATTCTACCATAGAAGTGCATATCATAAATCCAGGGAGTCAGAACAAAGCAATTTAAGAAGCAGAGGCCAACAAGAAGAGCCTCACAAACAATGGGAAGACAAAGAAACAATTCCCAAATGAAAGGAAAGGAGGAAGTCTCAGAAAGAATACTAACCGAAAAAGAGGCAAGTCAACTATCAGATACTGAGTTCAAAGCAATGGTCATCAGGAAACTCAAGGAGCTCTCTGAGCTCAAAGAGAACTACCAGAAACTACAAGGAAACTACAATGAACTCACTGCAAACTATATCAACATGAAAAAGGAAATAGAAAATATCAACAAGAGCCAAGAGGAAATGAAGAATACAATTTCTGAATTGAAGAACACAGTAGAAGGAATTAAAAGCAGACTTGACGAAGCAGAGGATCGGATCAGCGAGCTGGAGGATAAAGTAGAAAAAAACACCCAGAAGGAGCAAGAAAAGGAAAAGAGGCTCAGAAAGAATGAAGAGGCAATAAGGGAAATGCAGGACAACATGAAACGTAACAATATCCGTATAATAGGAATACCAGAAGGAGAAGAAGAAGAGCAAGGGATAGAAAACCTGTTTGAAAAAGTAATGATGGAAAATTTCCCTAATCTGAGAAGAGAAAAAGTCACCCAAATCCAGGAATCACAGAGAGTCCCAAACAAGAGGAACCCAAAGAGACCCACTGCAAGACACATCATAATTAAAATGGCAAATTTCCAAGACAAAGAGAGGATCTTAAAGGCAGCAAGGGAGAAAAAGGAAGTAACATACAAGGGAGCCCCAATAAGGTTAGCAACTGACTTCTCAATGGAAACGCTCCAAGCCAGAAGAGAATGGCAAAAAATATTCCAAGTACTGAGAACCAGAGGCCTGCAACCAAGACTACTTTACCCAGCAAGGCTCTCAATCAAGATAGAAGACCAAATAAAGAGTTTCCCAGACAAAAGAAGTCTAAAAGAATACAGCTCCACCAAACCAGCTCTGCAAGAGATGCTAAAGGGACTGCTTTAAGGAAAGGAAGGAAAAGAGAAAGACAGAGGAACACAGGTAGGAAATAATGGCAATGAATAACTACCTATCGATAATAACCTTAAACGTAAATGGATTAAATGCTCCAATCAAAAGACATAGAACAGCTGAATGGATAAGAAAACATGACCCACACATATGCTGCCTACAAGAAACCCATCTCAGGACAAAAGACTTACACAGACTGAAAGTGAAGGGCTGGAAACAAATCTTCCAAGCAAACGGACAGGAAAAAAAAGCAGGGGTAGCAATACTCATATCTGACAAAATAGACTTCCAAAGAAGGGCCATAAAGAGAGACCCAGAAGGTCACTTCGTAATACTCAAAGGAAGAATCCACCAAGAAGACATAAACATTGTAAATATATATGCACCCAACATAGGAGCACCCAAATACATAAAGAAAATCTTGGAGGATTTCAAGAAAGATATTGACAGCAACACAATTATAGTAGGGGATTTTAACACCCCACTATCAAAAATGGACAGGTCTTCCAAACAAAAGATCAACAAAGATATTGTGTCACTTAACAATACCTTAGAGGAAATGGACTTAACTGATATATACAGAGCTTTTCATCCCAAAGAAGCAAAATACACGTTCTTTTCAAGTGTCCATGGAACTTTTTCAAAGATAGACCACATGATAGGACACAAAGCAAGCCTCAACAAATTCAAGAAAATTGAAATCATATCAAGCATCTTCTCTGACCACAAGGGTCTGAAACTAGAAACCAACGCCAAGGGTAAAAACCCAAAACACTCAAAAGCATGGAGACTGAATAGCATGCTATTAAACAATGAATGGGTCAAGAATGAGATTAGGGAAGAAATCAAAAACTTCCTGGAAACAAATGAAAACGAACTCACAACAACCCAAAACCTATGGGACACAGCAAAGGCAGTCCTGAGAGGGAAGTTCATAGCAATACAGGCCTACCTTAAGAAGTTAGAAACAGTTCAAACAAACAACCTAACCCTACGCCTACAAGAACTGGAGGAACAACAACAAAGACAGCCCAGAGCAAGCAGAAGGAAGGAAATAACCAAGATCAGAGCAGAATTAAATGACATAGAGACTAAAAGCACAATTGTAAGGATCAATGAATCCAGGAGCTGGTTCTTTGAAAAGATAAACAAAATCGACAAGCCTTTAAGTAGGCTCATCAAGAAAAAAAGAGAGAGGATCCAAATAAACAGAATTAGAAATGAAAGTGGAGAGATTACAACTGATACCACAGAAATACAAAGGATCGTAAGAAATTACTATGAAGACCTGTATGCTAAGAAATTTGAAAACCTAGATGAAATGGACACATTTCTAGAAAAATATAATCTTCCAAAACTGAATGAAGAAGAAGCAGAAAACCTGAACAAACCAATATCAGCAAAGGAAATTGAAGCTGTCATCAAGAAACTCCCATCACACAAAAGCCCTGGACCAGATGGTTTCACAGGAGATTTCTACAAAGCATTTAAGGAAGAACTAACCCCTATCCTTCACAGACTATTCAAAAAAATCCAAACTGATGGAAGACTCCCAAACTCTTTTTATGAAGCCAACATCATCCTAATCCCAAAACCAGATAAAGACACAACGAAGAAAGAAAACTTCAGGCCAATATCGCTGATGAACATAGACGCTAAAATTCTCAACAAAATATTAGCAAACCGCATCCAGCAATATAATAAAAAGATCATCCACCATGACCAAGTGGGATTCATCCCAGGGATGCAAGGATGGTACAATATTCGCAAATCAATAAACATAATACATCACATCAACAACAGCAAAGACAAAAATCACATGATCATATCAATAGATGCGGAAAAAGCATTTGATAAGATACAGCACCCATTTCTGATAAAAACACTCAGCAAAGTGGGAATAAAGGGAGCAGTCCTCAACATAATTAAGGCCATATATGAGAGACCTACAGCCAACATCACACTCAATGGACAAAAACTTAGAGCTTTCCCACTAAGATCAGGAACTAGACAAGGATGCCCTCTCTCACCACTCCTATTCAACATAGTATTGGAAGTCCTAGCCACAGCAATCAGACAAGAAAAAGCAATAAAAGGCATCCAAATTGGAAAGGAGGAAATGAAGCTGTCACTGTTTGCAGACGACATGATAGTGTACATGGAAAACCCTATAGACTCCACTCAAAAACTACTCGACTTAATAAATGAATTTGGCAAAACAGCTGGATACAGAGTCAATACCCAGAAATCAAAGGCATTCCTGTACACCAGCAACGAAACTGCAGAAACGGAAATCAGGAAAAAAATCCCATTCGATATAGCAACAAGAAAAATAAAGTACCTAGGAATAAACCTAACCAAGGAGGTAAAAGACCTGTACTCAGAAAACTACATAACACTGAAGAAAGAAATTAAGGAAGATACAAACAAATGGAAGCATGTACCATGTTCATGGATTGGAAGAATCAACATTATCAAAATGGCCATACTACCCAAAGCAATTTATAGATTCAATGCAATCCCTATTAGAGTACCCATGACATATTTCACAGATATAGAACAAACATTGCAGAAATTCATATGGAACCATAAACGACCTCGAATAGCTGCAGCAATTTTGAGAAAGAAAAACAAAGCAGGAGGGATCACAATACCTGATATCAAACTGTATTACAAGGCCACTGTAATCAAAACAGCCTGGTATTGGCATAAAAACAGGCACATAGACCAATGGAACAGAATAGAGAGCCCAGAAATAAACTCAAGTCTATACGATCAATTAATATTTGACAAAGGAGGCAGGAGCATAAAATGGAGCAAAAACAGCCTCTTCAACAGATGGTGTTGGGAGATCTGGACAGCTACGTGCAAAAAAATGAAACTCGATCACCAACTTACGCCATACACGAAAATAAACTCAAGATGGATAAAAGACTTAAATATAAGCCGTAACACCATAAAAGTCCTTGAGGAAAACATTGGCAGGAAAATCTCAGACATTCCACGCAGCAACATCCTCACAGACACATCCCCTAAAGCAAGGGACATAAAGGAAAGAATAAACAAATGGGACCTCATCAAAATAAAAAGCTTCTGCATGGCTAAAGAAAACAGCACCAAATTACAAAGAGTACCAACAGTATGGGAAAACATATTTGCCAACGATACCTCAGACAAGGGCCTGATCTCCAAAATATATAAAGAACTCACTCGACTCCACTCCAGGAAGACAAACAACCCAATTAAAAAATGGGCAAAGGACTTGAACAGACACTTCTCCAAGGAAGACATACAGAGGGCCCAGAGACATATGAAAAGATGCTCAGCATCACTAGCCATCAGAGAGATGCAAATTAAAACCACAATGAGGTATCATCTCACACCAGTCAGAATGGCCAACATAAACAAATCCACAAACAAATGTTGGAGAGGATGTGGAGAAAAGGGAACCCTTGTGCACTGTTGGTGGGAATGCAGACTGGTGAGGCCACTGTGGAAAACAATATGGAATTTCCTCAGAAAACTAAAAATGGAACTGCCCTTTGACCCAGTAATTCCGCTGCTGGGATTATACCCTAAGAACACTGAAACACCAATCCAAAAGAATCTGTGCACCCCAATGTTCATAGCAGCACAATTTACAATAGCCAAGTACTGGAAGCAACCGAAGTGCCCATCAGCAAACGAGTGGATCCAAAAACTATGGTATATTTACACAATGGAATTCTACGCAGCAGAGAGAAAGAAGGAGCTTATACCCTTTGCAACAGCATGGATGAAACTGGAGAGCATTATGCTAAGTGAAATAAGCCAGGAAGTGAGGGACAAGTACCATATGATCTCACCTTTAACTGGAACATAAGCAATAGAAGAAAAAAGCAAACAAAATATAACCAGAGACATTGAAGTTAAGAACAATCTAACAATAGCCAGGGCGGGGGTGGGGGGTGGGGGCGGGGATAGTGGGAAGAGGGTATTACAGGAACTACTATAAAGGACACATGGACAAAACCAAGGGGGAGGGTGGAGAGGGGGGAGGGAGGTGGGTTCACCTGGGGTGGGGTAGAGGGATGGGGAGAAAAGGCATACAACTGTAATTGCATAACAATAAAAAAAAAAAAGAAGATTTATTTATTTTTGCTTATGAATTTGCAATTTAGGCAGAGCTTGGAAGGAACTATTTGTGTCTGTTTCATGATGCCTGGGGCCTCAGCTGGGAAGACTGAGGGCCCAAGTCATAGCTAGCAGGCCAAATTCATGCTTCTTTATTCTAACTACAGTACTACACCCATCCCCCAGGTTGCTTGTGGGTGAAAGGTGAATACCACCAGTATGTGCAAATTGCTGGAGTCTCATCACTCCTTCCTTATTCTTCCTGGAGCCATTTTTACCTTACCCTGGCACAGAACTCTCCATGGTTTGAGGAATGTAGAATAATAGCTGCAGTTAAAGTCCAATTGTCTCTAATTTGACCTGAACTCTGCTGATTCAGGGCACACATAGATGGAGATAATGTCCTATGGGTGGCCCAAGGCAAAATGTGGCCAAATAAGTTCCTGCTGCACCCTGCAAGAATTATTAATGGAAATGCTGAGAACACCGAGGAAAGAAGACAGAAAGATCACAGTGTTCTATAAGATGTCCCAATCATTCTTTCATCCAGAGGTCTCAGATGGGTGGGCTACAATGTGGTGACATTTCATTTTGGCATTTCAGAAATGCCCTCCCAGGCCCCAGTAGTTATGAATAGCTTTGTTTCAAAGACTTGAGCAGACACAAGTGATAGAGCCAATGCATAAGGAACAAGATGGGGGTTGGCCTGGGAGGTCTGAAAGAGGCACTCACTCCTCTTGGGGTGAAGTACAAACTCTCCCTTTTAAATGATGTCTAATGAATGTGTAGACTGGAGGGTTAGTTATGGCAAATAGGTCTACATGGGTCATGAAGATTGAAGAGTTTAGCTTGAAGACTGTTGTCCGAAGGTTGGGTGTGAGGATTCTGTAGGTGTGAAAGAGGCACTTGGGTCATGTGAGATTAGCTTTTCCTAGCCACATATTTATATTATTTTTAGTGAATTCCTCATAATCACTTTATTACCAATGAAATGCAAACTCCCAGGTCCTAATCTTTCACCCTATGATGGCATTTAGATCACTGAAGCCATTTAGATCAGTCCCCTTGCTTGACGGGGGTAGGGGGTATCCCTTGTCAAGGACCCTGGGGACCACAAGCCTTGCTTTCAGTCCTGTCCCAGCAAAGACAGGGTTTCCAGAACTGGGGCTTAAAGCAGAGTGTTCTCACCTGGTTTGGGCTTGTTTGCTGAGGACACGTGGGGTAGAAGCAAAATTTTCTGGCTCTCCCCCTACAGGATGGACTCTACACTCCAGTTAGCCAGGGGATCCCTAGAAGGTATCTCCTACATGCTCAATAAGTGGCCCTTTCAGTTGTCACCTGGCATATGCCATCTTCCTCCTCTGATGCTCTGTTTCTCCTTGGTGGTACCTGCAGCTGAGGCCACCCAAGCTCCCTGGAGGCAGTCATGTCTACACCATGACACCCCTGGCATGCTGGCCTCATGTGACTCACTGGAGAAAGGACTCTCATCACCTGCAGCCCCACACCTGCACCCTGCCACAGAAAGCAGGGCTGCCTGGGTCCCAGATCTTAGATTCTGAATTTTGCTGATGATCGCAGCCTCCTTTCCCAGGACTTAGCAATGATTCCTGGGGTTCACTGAGGACAGCCTGAGTGGTCGACACAATGATGTATATTCAGAGCCTTCCTCCTTTCCATTGGCCATTTGTTCCTGAACCAACCCTGGCCCCTCAACTCCTTTTGCCATGAGCATTTCCTCAAGTCTCTCATTTTTGCAAACTGGTCAGGATCTCAGGTCTAAACACAGCTCAGGTTCCCATTGGAAGCCTGGTCATGGGACCACATTCCTGAGGTTTTCCAGAACATCAACAACATGGGTAGTTTTCCTGAACCCTCCTTGTAAAACAGTGTTTCCTCACCCCTCTCATTCCCTCCTCCTAGTCCCCTTCCTCTGCTTATGTTTTTCTTCTTATCATGTCCTGTCATATTACAGCTTTATTTTTTATTTATCATCTATCTTCTGTCAACTAGAATATAAGAATCAGGAATCTTAATTTTGCTGTGTTCCTAGAATGTAGAATAGTACCCGGCACACAGTAGGTACATAATAAATATGTTGAGTGAAAGTAAAGTGGGATCTTATTTCCATTTCACAAACACAATTTATTTCTTTCATTTATTAGCCACTGTTAAGAGACTGAAGACATGGAGAGCAGAAGACAGGATAAGAAAGACTTACAGGGCTTTGTCTGCTTTTTGAAATCTGCATTGGCAATAAAGGAGAGGTAGGTACTAACATTCATTGCAAACTGATATAAGCTTAATCACTTTGAATGACAATGACTTTCCTGTGGACGAGTAAAGATTTAGGTTTCCTAGCCTAAATGTAGTGGGTTGTTCTGTGCCCAGTTGTGCCACCTCTGAGCATGGACACACCATTGCCATATTTGTTACTGTATCTCAGGGTACAATTTTGATTTATATCAATGGTAGAATGATAATGTATAGGCACTATGGTAGGCTTTGGGTATAGAGTGGCAAATGATATTTGGAAGTGAGTTGACGTGATGGGGTGTGGTACCTAGTGGCTATCGTTAACTATTTATGGTAACTTGACTCAGTCCTCAGAAGATGAATTTGATTTAGATTATGGAACTGAGCCATTTAAATTACATTTAAAAATATCCAAGACCTGAAAACCAAGAAAGTTCCACTGAAAGCCTTCATAGCCTTTACAAATTCACCAGCATATATTATTTTATTTTTGAAGATGATTTGTAGGGCAAATCTAAGTTTGTGATTTATCCCATTTAGCTTACTCACTTCCAATTTTTTAATAGGCTCAGTCCTAATGAATATTTATTAAGACTCTATTGTGTGTCAGGTTTAGGGAAAGAGACTTAGAAAGGAATATGACAAAGATGAGAGAGTTTTCTTGGTACTGAAGACTTGGTGTGGGGGCTTTGCAATCAAGCAGATCTAAGTTGAGATGCTGGTTCCTCCTCTTCCTCTCTAGCTGCTAAATCTTGCCTCTTTGAGCCACTTTTCTCTTTTGTAAAATAGGACTAATTATATGCAACTAAAAGATTCATTGTGATATTTAAATGAGATAAATGACATAAAGTTCAAACGATGGTGTCACATAAAGTGTGGTCCATAAAAGGAAGCTATTTCCTTCCTGAGATACCCTGGTTTAGCCGGAACCAATAGGAGCTGGAGCAATTCAATTGCAGATTCTCCTGAATAGAGACCCAACATTTAAGAAATTGGTACGAGAGAACCAAGATGGCGGCGTAGGTAGACACACTGCGCCTCCTTGCACAACCAGAACTGACAGAAAATCGAACGGCAAGGAAGTCCGACACCAAGTAGATAAAAAAAATAAACATTCATCCAGACAGGTAGGAGGGGCGGAGACGGGCCCCTAAGTGGAGAGGACTCGTGTTGCCCTGGCGGGACCAAGACTGGCAAAGTGTGGGACCAACGGGGCAGGCAGTCTGACCACTGGCAGACTCTGCGGCCCCACATTCGCGCACAGATAAACCGAGAGGGCCGGACTCAGAGTGGCAGAGAACGGGACAAGCAGAGCAGCAGGGAGCACCCCGCAGTCCCATATTCGCACACAGATAAACCAGACAAATGGCAGGGAGCAAAGCAGACCACGCAACCCAGGGCTCCAGCGCGGGGAAATAAAGCCTCAAACCTCTGATTGAAAACGCCCCTGGGGGTTGGGACGGCAGCAGGAGAGACTCCCAGCCTCACAGGAAAGGTTGTTGGAGAGACCCACAGGGGCCTAGGGCGTGCACAAGCCCACCCACTCGGGAACCAGCACCAGAGGGGCCCAGTTTGATTGTGGGTAGCGGAGTGAAAGATTGGAGTCCAGTGGAGAGTGGAGAGGGCGCCATTGCTCCCTTTCAGCCCCTCCCCCACATACAGCATCACAGTACAGCAACCAGCGTTACCCCGCCCTAGTGAACACCTAAGGCTCTGCCCCTTAAAGTAACAGACGCACCAAGACAAAAAAATAAATAAATGGCCCAAGTGACAGAACACTTCAAAGCTCCAGAAAAAATACAACTAAGCGAGGAAGAGATAGCCAACCTATCGGATGCACAGTTCAAAACACTGGTTCTCAAGACGCTCACAGAATTGGTTGAATTTGTTTGAAAAGTAGATGAAAAAATGAAGGCTATGCTAAGAGAAACAAAGGAAAATGTACAGGGAACCAATAGTGATGCGAAGGCAACTGGGACTCAAATCAACGGTGTGGACCAGAAGGAAGAAAGAAACATCCAACCAGAAAAGAATGAAGAAACAAGAATTCAGGAAAATGAGGAGAAGCTTAGGAACCTCCAGGACATCTTGAAACGTTCCAACATCTGAATTATAGGAGTGCCAGAAGGAGAAGAGGAAGAACAAAAAATTGAAAACTTATTTGAACAAATAATGAAGGAGAACTTCCCTCATCTGGCAAAGGAAATAGACTTCCAGGAAGTCCAGGAAGCTCAGAGAGTCCCAAAGAAGCTAGACCCAAGGAGGAACACACCAAGGCACATCATAATTACATTCCCCAAGATGAAACAGAAGGAGAGAATCTTAGAAGCAGCAAGAGAAAAGAACGCAGTTACCTACAAAGGACTTCCCATGAGACTGTCAGCTGATTTCTCCAAAGAGACCCTACAGGCAAGAAGGGGCTGGCAAGAAGTATTCCAAGTCATGAAAGGCAAGGGCCTACATCCAAGATTACTGTATCCAGCAAAGCTATCATTTAGAATGGAAGGGCACAGAAAGTGCTTCCCAGATAAGGCAAAGTTCAAGGAATTCATCATTACCAAGCCCTTATTATATGAAATGTTAAAGGGACTTATCTAAGAAAAAGAAGATAAAAAATATGAATAGTAAAATGACAGCAAACTCACAGTTATTAACGACCACACCTAAAACAAAAACAAAAGAAAACTAAGCAAACAACTAGAACAGGAACAGAACCATAGAGATGGAGATCACATGGAGGGTTGTCAATAGGGGAGTGGGAGGGGGAGAGGGGGGAAAAGGTACAGAGAATAAGTAGCATAGACGATAGGTGGAAAATAGACAGGGGGAGGGTAAGAATAGTGTAGGAAATGTAGAAGCCAAAGAACTTATAAGTATGACCCATGGACATGAACTATAGGGGGGCAATGTGGGAGGGAGGGGGTGGGCAGGATGGAGTGGAGTGAGGGGGGCGGGAAATGGGACAACTGTAATAGCATAATCAATAAATATATTTTATAAAAGAAAAGAAAGAAAGAAAGAAAGAAAGAAAGAAAGAAAGAAAGAAAAAGAAATTGGTACAGATGGAGGCTTCAAATGTTACTCAGTTTCCCAGAATAGTGGGGTAAAGGAAGCCATGGTGATGGCATGTTCTCTGTGCTTGGGCACAGACAGCTCACCTGGGGCAGTTGGCTTCTCTGGGATCTATGGCTCCCTTTGAGCACAGTTATCATAATTCATGACAATACAAAATATCTAATTATAGTCTTTTTCCTCCTAAACAGCAGGGGACTACTTTGCATATTTTGCATCCTTTGTAAAGTTCTAACATCACTTCATAATGTGAAATGGCTGTGGTGAGACTTTTTGTTGTTCATTTTTATGGTTTCATGCAAAGATTGTTATAAACAGCTTGCAAATATTTAGTGAAAAAAATATAAAAGTAAAGTAAAATTGGGTGAGCATCAATCAGAGTTCTGGACAAGTCCAAGATCTCTCAACAAGAATGATTGAGTACAATGGCACATGAATGTTCTGGCCACAGACCTCTATTCATCCTAATGTAAAACTGAGGACTGCCAGCTTTGAGAGCCTCTGGTCTGTGCATGAGTGGCTTGGAACCATGAATGCGTGAGCATGCCTCTCCAGAGCCCACTCACTGGGACATATTCATCCACATGGAGAGTCAACTTCAGAAAGATTTGGAAGACTGATTCTCAGCTTTAAGAGGCCAAAGGTGGAGAAATGAAAAAATTTTGTAAAAAGTGTTAGTGTGAGACTTTCCCTCTATTTTTTTTCTCTGTAATTTCTGGTTCAAATTTTCATGTTTATGAGTTGCAAGCTCAATGTGGCTTATGAAAATCCATCTGTTCCTTCTGCCACTTACTTCATCACCAGGAATCTCCTTGTGGAAAAGGACAAGCAGCGTGTGAGTGTACACGTGCTTGCGTGCGTGCGATGGAAAAAATCTCTCATGATTTCATTACTGTGATATTCCTTGAGATTAACCACAGTAGCACAAAGTCTTGATTGGTGTGCTCAGTAAGTCTTTGTGACAGAAGAATCATCCAGGGAGTTGATCTCTTGAGATGATGGTCAGATTGCCAAGTGCAAAAATACCTTGCTAATTGTGTCCTTAATATTTTTGATAAACAGACTATTCTTTTCTCTATCTTGACATAGTTACTGAAATTTGCATAAGTCAATTCCATGGTTCTGCTGAATTCGTTAACTGAATTCTCAATCTTTACAAACTTTTTAAACTACTTTATAAATAATTGTATAAACCAAGAGTGAATTCTATTTCCATTCTTGCTATATCACTTTTATGATTTCTGTTGGGAATGTTTTATGAACATTTGGTGTCTCCATGGTACCTACTTAAGAGTAGTATGTTCTGCTGCAGATGAAGTTTAACATTTTTCTTTCCACAAATGGAACCTGAGAGGAGCTATTTCCCCAACATTTTTTCTCAAATGGAGCCACTAATGCAGACGATCTAAATGACATAATTGTATGTATGCTGTGTGTATATGTATATTTTGACTAACCATGGGAGCACTGTTCTGGTATTCCTTAGATTGATTACTTCTACCCAAGATTTTGCCATCAGCTCCAGGCCTCTTGTCAGAGGCCTTTCTGGTTGAGTGAGAAAAGCAAGGCAGCGAAGCACTGTGTGGAGAGAACATGTGCTTTATGTTCACTGATGGGAAAAGGGTTTGCCACCCCAAAATGACAATGTGAAGACAAAGCAAAAACAGTCTCCACTTTCCTAATGTAGACGTTAGCTTTGGAAAATGTGTCTTCTGAAAGGCCACCTCCCTAACCCCTGCCATCCAAATGGGGGCTTTTTCCAAGAAAAACATTCGCGGTTCCAGCTCTGCTTCCATTATCTTGCATGTGAAGTCTCTGTTTTATTAGAGGTACTGCTAGGTGTGTTTCAATGTTCCCAAGAGTAGAATGAAGGAGTGTGCTGGAAATCAGCCTTATTAGTAGTTGATGGCAGGTATTTGCAATCCACAGAGAAATACGTAAAGATGGGGGAGACCAAAGCAGGTTCTTGAAATATTTTAATAACATCCTACCACCCAACACCACTTACACGCAGACTGAGTCAGTCATCTTTCCTCTGCTCCTAGAGTCCATATTCATGCTGCTAGTATGAAATTCACATTTACTTACATCTGCCTGAGCCAATTAGCTTTGAGCTCAAGCTTAAAGTTGCAACTTGTTGACTTTTGATCTTCAGTGCTTATGGCAATGTCTAGGACATAAAATAGATGTCTGCTGATTGAGTGATAGAAGTTCATCATTTCATCATTTACAAGGATTTCCACATACATTTGTGTCTCTGAAGGTTCCAGAAGTTATGTCCCCTCCAGCCCTCCTTCAGCTTCAGCTGCAGCAGCTCTAACTCAGACACATGTGGACCGAAGCCAGTCATTTAGCACAGGGCATGCCGCACAACAAACCAGTTAACCGAATTTTCCACTATTTAACCAGTTGACCTATTTTAGCTGAAATTTAATATCGATAATTTATAGGCACAAGTGGCTCTAGAATTGCTTTGGCATCTTGGTTTTGGCATCTAAATTAAAAAGAAAAATAGAATTATCTTCTAAGAAAATGGAGGAAAATATTTTTATATGTTTTGTATCGACTGAGTTTTTCTAGTAAGTGCTTTTTCAAAACACCTATTTTGGCAGAAATACAATTAAGAAATAATTAAAAGGAAAATGTGAAGTTGGTCTACCTAAGTGGTTCTCAAGCTTTAGTGAATATCAGAATCACCTGAATGTCTTGTTAAAACACAGGTTGCTACATGGGGTCTGAGAACTTCTGACCCTAGCACGTTCCCGGGTGAAGATGATGATGCTGTTGCTGGTCAGCAGAACACACTTTCAGAACTACTGACCTAGAGGGTAAATGCAGACAGTGTATCTCAATGGTTCAGAATTAGGTTTATCAGTTGTTTGATTTGATGCAATTGGGTAGAGGTCATTAGGTATAAAAAGTCTCCACTTGTGTTTGTGTTATTGCTTTCCCTCATTTTTTAAAACCATATATTTATTTGGTGGAGATAGTAAATTAGTAGGATGGTAGATTCATGTAGTGGTGAACAGCCGCTCTCAGAAACGACAAATGCCATGATTTGTAGCATTTGCCTCCCATGGTGTGCATCCCCCAACCACCGCCAATGTCAAGCTACCAAAGTAAACTCCTGGTCCTGAGGCTGGGAAGAGAAGGGCATACTGGGCCAGGAGCAGGTGCCTTCTCTTGGACAAGGCCCAGCACTGTTACCTACTAGCCATATGTGGGCACGTTTCTTAATTTCTTTAACCTCAGTTTGCTTACCTGGAGAAGAGAGGTAATCAAAGATCCTCTGACTTGCTGGGAGGAGTAGCTAAGCCTGCTTCAGAACACCTGCCACAGGGGCACTCCATTGGCAGCAGCCCTGCTGAGAAAGGAACTTGCACCCTAACACCCATTGCTCTCAAACAGCTGGGCTTTTTGCTGTTTTAAATGCTGTCTTTTGTACGAATACCCCTGAGAGTGGTAACATCTCAGTCTCTCTCTGTTATATATACAAAACTTCTGGTGGGATGTTCCCTTGGTCTGTGCTTACATGCAATTACTTAATTTGCTTTAAGAGTCTGTTCAGCAACCAGCCTCTGCTCTGCTAGCATACCATTAATTGCATTGAAAAGTTTGCACTGAATGTCCTACTTACACTTCTCATGTTGATCTGCATCATTGACTTGGTTCTTTGTTCTGTCACCTAGAAGTTTTCATCTTCTGGGTCAACCACCATAAGGATGATTAGGGTCCTTTTTAGCTATGTATTCCCTGCCTTTCTTGGGTAAATTCATAATCTAAACATTGGTCTGGTGCTTGGATTGTAAATTATCCTACATTCCTTCCACACAACAGCATGCTAAGGGGTTGGCAACCTGTAGGCAGTTAAAAGTAGGCATGGGATTTATAATTGTGAAAAAAAACTGGAAACAACTCAAAGACCCACAATAGGGGATTGGCTAAGTGAAGTCTGTATAGCCACAGGATGCCCACTCTGCAGCAATTAAAAATGACATTTGTGAAGTGTTTCTAAGAATACAAGAAAATGCTATGACTTGTTCTCTGACAAAGTTTACACATACACACAGACCCACACTGTGATCTCAACTGTATACGAACAACAAAAATGCACAGAAAAAAAGACTAAAAGCAAATATACTAAAATATTAAAATCAGTTGTGACTGGGTAGAAAGATTAAATATGTCAAAGAAATAATATAAGTGGAGACACTCTGGAATGGAGCCAGAACTGCCATCCCAGAGGAACTGCCATACAGGTCTCATGCCTCAGACTACTGGAATGTTGAAACTGGGCACAATGACCTCTGAACTGGGCCTAAGAGACCTTATGCCCCCAGAATTGTTTGCAAAGACAACAAGAAAGCTGATATTATGATTGCTGGACAGATGGCTACTGGACTGAAGATTAAAAACACTGTTTAGAATTAACATCAGTATGTTCCCTGGGCCAACAGAAATGCCTCCTTCCTACTATTGATGTCATTGTTCCCCTTCCCCTTCTCATAAATACATTCTGCCTTTGACTCCCAACCGGAATACTATTTGGACTTTTACCTAAATCAGTGCTTCCCAAATAGCTATTCTTTTGATCTCAAATAAATGTTTGCTACCTCTCACTTTGAAAGGCCTTTTATTTTTAGATTAACAAGCATAATCCTTGCTCTTCCATCTTCTTCCTATGATTTCCAGAATTTGTATAATAACAGCTCCTATTTATTGAGTATGTGTATGCAAGGCACATGGTAGACCCTGTGATTGTGCTGTCTCTCATCCTCAGGACAGAAGTCAAGGTAAGTTTCATTCCTACTTTACAAGTAAGAAAACTGAGATGCGGAGAGATTAGCCAAATTGCCCAAGATGAGAAACTAGTAAATGAGAGAACCAAGATTTGAAGAAACATCTATGCTCTTTCCAGCACACCACACTTTGAAGATTATGTATTCCTTTATGATGTTAAAGCCGTGTAACAAAGGTTGTCTTTAAAAACATACCATAAATTTTCTTTAAAATAGTGAAGCCTGGACTAGAGATCATTTAAAGGCAGAAATTTGTGGCTGGAGAGGGTTGCACTCAAGGCCGTTGCTTAATAGTACTTCTACATAATTTAGAAAACTGCCCTTTCTTCCTGCCAAGAGCATCAGCCTCACACCAAGGCACATGGCTCAGATTGCTGAATGCAGGCTGAAGATCACCCTTCTTCCCCTCTTGGCAGCAGGCACCCATGCAGTGAACAGCCCTCCACTGCACTCAGCCACCCTGCTGGGGCATCAGAAGCAGCACACTCCTAAGAGATAGATGTGCATCCCTTTTATCTGTGTGCTTACTGTCCTTTCCCACCATGTCTTTCCACGCTCCTTACCACTTGGTTTTTGTCCTGTTGCCCTCTATTTTGAGGCATTGGGTGCTGAGAGGGGTGTGTGCTTGCTGTATCCTGTTCTCCAATACTCTTCCTTGGGTGGTAGCATCTTTGTCTTATGTCTTGGGCAACGGGTTTATAGGCAGAACCTGGCAGTGTTCAAGATGATAGTTACTTACTCTGAAGAGAGAAGACTTGAGCATACAGTGTTTAAACCACTGAGCTTTGAACCAGAGCCTAAGCCCTCTCTGCTTATCATGTGGGCTTTCAGTGCTTCTCTTTATATCATCTGTGTTCCCGTAATTCTTTGCCCATCTCTATTACTGTACACGTTGCACTTTTTTGTCATAATCTCTTTATGTCCCTATTTCTGTGTTTAGATGAAGGAGCTCTTTAAAGGCAGGACCATATTTTTCTTTCTCTACCCCTGCCACACAGATTTAGTCAGAAAGGATGTGAATGACCACATCTCAAAAAACTGAGAAACCATGTGAGACTGGGAGCAATCACAGTGTGTCCCTATGAGTGTCACCAAACATTTGGGTCAACATTGTTCTTAAAGTCCTTCATGAATTAATCTCTCAGAGAGCAAAGAATTCTTTCTGTGTCCCACCAAGTCCTCTCCAGCTTTAATGTGAGTCCCTTCCCTTGTTTTCTGTCCTAAAGACCACAAAGAACATTGATTGCTCTTTACTTCATACAAACACTCACACACATACATGTCTATACCTACCT
Source organism: Desmodus rotundus (assembly GCF_022682495.2). Lineage (NCBI taxonomy): Eukaryota > Metazoa > Chordata > Mammalia > Chiroptera > Phyllostomidae > Desmodus > Desmodus rotundus. The sequence continues at coordinate 79,150,455 of NC_071387.1, forward strand.
AGTTCTAAAAAGAATCTCAATTGGTTTCACCCAACTAGCCACTTTTTATAAAGGTGAAAAAGAGGTAAGAGTCTTATTAAAGGGGAGAAGGAATGTGAGCTGAATCCAGAAAACAAAGTGCTTGTGCAAGCAAGCAAAATACAACCAGAGACATTGGAATAAAGAACAAACTGACAGTTACCAGAGAGGAGAGGGGAGAGGGATAATAGGGGAGGGGCCATCAAGGAACACATATAAAGGACAATGGACAAAAGCAAAGGGGGTAGGATCAAGGGTGGGAGGTGAGGATGGGTGGGGTGGGGGCATGTGGTGGGTTGCAAATGGAGACAACTGTACTTGAACAACAATAAAAAAACTATTCAATAAAAATCTATTTTAACTCTAAAAAAGAAGAATTGGAATTGGCTTATAAGAGCTCCATGTAAACTCCATGAAAACTCCAATGTACAGACATGAAATTATGAACAGAAGGGACAAAAGAGAGAGAGAGAAATCAAAGGGGAGACAATTATTCACGTATTGGAAAGCAGAAGACAAGTTCTTATAAAAAGGGTCAGCAACTTCTTAGCCACAGAAACCAGGGTACAGTGTCAACTCTGATCCAGCTGCATTTGGTGAGCAGCCCCTACCTCAGTTAACCATGCCTCATTCCTAAACATCCAGGAATGGCGGTCCTGTGGCACAGATAAGAACATCCCAATGAACAATTCCCACCAAAACCTGCCCAAAGGAGGAAGGGGCCGGATTTCTCTCTGCACTGCTACTGATCGCTTTGAAGCCCAGTCTAAGTCTTCACAACCTTGGCACAGGCCACTTAGTGCACTGGCAAAGCAAGAGCATTGACCCCAGTCTCAATCCTGTCAAGCTCATATGCATATGTATTTGAAAAGAACTTTCTAAAAATCAATACAAGGTAAAGATTTTTTAGTAGTTTGATGAGCAGAAAGACACTAAGAAGTAATCGCAGAGTATACAGCATTATACTAGAAACAATGGATGTTTTCAAAATTGCATTTTGTAAATGTTCTTAAACATAAAAAAAGTTCTATACTGGAGGAGGGGGCATAACACCTCAAATCCTTGGATATCGGAAATGTACACATTGTAAATACATAGATACAGTGGAGTTGCAAGTTTGACTGAGACGGATTCCTTCCTCTCCTTGAAGATAAAAAAAAAAGTGTCTTAACAACTCTGGACTATATGGGCAGCAAAGGGAGAAAGAACTGACCCACTCACCAAGGGCCAGACGTTCTTTCCACAATCATTTCATATTTTTGCATAATCATTGCATAATTTTCTTATGATAGGCTGTGGGAGTAAAAACTCTTATTACAAAACCTGGAAATTCTCAGATACCCTTACTCATATATCCAGAGAAAGGGGGTTGGTCGAGATAGACAAGGCAAAGGAGCGACTGGATTCAGTCAGCTCTTTTGGTAGTAAGTCACAGGAATCAGTTAAGCTCAGGAAAAATGGGGGGCTTTATCTCACAGACTCTGCAGGACAATTGAATAAGCCACAGAGGAACAGAGCAGCACAGAGAAACAGCTGGGGCTCAAAGACCTAAAATGTAAGGCTCAACCCTCCCCAGATTTCTGTTCCATCTCTCTTTTTCTACATTTCACCTTAATTCACTCAGGTTAGCTTTCTCTAGGCTTAGCATCAGCACCAGAGAGGGGGTGAATCATTTTCCCCAGTTGCACTTTAAGAAATCCCAGAGAAGGGCACTGAATGGCCAAGATTAGGTCAGGTGCTCACCACTGAACCAATTAACCATGGCCAGATGTGTGTGGGAGAGCCTGTGATTGACTCAACATTAAGCAGGGGACTTTATTAGTTAATGGACTATAGCCCAAGGAATGAGGTTGAGTAAAAACTTGGGAGTCCCCACTGGAAAGGCTGGAGAGGTGAAAGCAGTACTTCTCTGAAGAAAAGGAAAAAGAGATAAATAAAAAAGACAGCAGAGGTCCATCACCCTACCAATCTACAGGGATCAGAGAGGTGTCAGACACAGGGAGCGGACAGGCCTAGCAGAGGGTATATTACAAAACAATATCTTTATTAATAGGATGCACCCTCTCCTCACCCACAGCAGAGAGAGAATCTCCCTGGGCTGTGGGAGAAACAGAGGTTGGGGTCCCTGTAACCAAAGACCATAACATCTTCACTCATATAGAGAGTTCAGGGTAGGGGTTTGGAAGGGTATAAACAACTCTTCTTTGTCATTATTTCTCAGGAAATATATAATGGTTATAAGGTTAAAATAAGAAAATAAATGAATGTTTATCATTTTCTATATGCTACAGAAATGGTATAACTGTATATGCACCAAACATTAAAAATATAGTAGTGAGATCATTTATAAAGAATATTCTACAATACATGCATTTTAGGTTTTTAACAAAATATTTAATAACCCTTAATAGTTCTCAGTCCTTCTTGGTTTTGTGGCTTCTCTGTGACCTCCCGCAGTTCTGCCATGTTTCACAAGATCTTGCTGCTAAAAAGAAGGTGGGTTCAGTCATTCATTGATGAATGACTGAAGTATAGTGGGTATATGTTCTGGGCCAGGCACTGTGCTGTGTGCAACGAATGAGGTGCTGAGTGAGACAAAAACTATCTCCGCCCTGAGAGAGTTTGCCTTCTATTGGGGTGTGCAACCAGAAGCAAGTATTGCAGGTGGGCTCTTAAGGAAAAAGGTTCAGAGAACCATGAACATTTCAAATGGGTGAACCCATTTTCTTACATAAGAAACCCCAAGGCCTGTCTCAGTCCAGGTTACATAGCAGTACACCCACCCTCCTCAGAGCAGAAAACTCCTCCAGGTATACATGGACCAACTAAAATTGTGGTTAGAAAGGTTAGGTGGGGACTTGTTCTCTGTGGCTTTCTGTTTAGCTCTAGGTTTCCCAAGGTAAAAGTTGAACCATAGATTGGGCAGTTCTCGTCCACTTCCAACAAAAATGCCTAAAGTAGCAGCTGTGTTCAGTTCATTGACATACTGCAGGAAAACAGAAGAAAGCCCTTCTCTCTTAGATTCAAGGGATTGTCTTTCTTTAAATTCAATGTTTAAAAAAACTGTTCCTTATAAACAAACAAAAACTGAATTTTCTAGAAGGCAACTTAAGAAAACATGGACTGCATGTATGTATGAGACGTTTTCATAAATACTAGATGAAAAGCTTAAAGAGGATGGGTGTTTTTGAAAGATTATTAGGTTCTAAAGAGTAACTACCACTCAGGATAAGTCTAGGTTATGCTGCAGCAACAATGAACCTGAAGAACCTCAGTGCCTTAAACAACAATGGATTGTTTCTTGTTCACACTACATATACATCCCAAGTTGGCAAAGGGCCTGCCCCATCATAGTCCTTCAGGGACCTAGGTTGATGCAGGATGCACACATTTCCACAATAGCTGATGGTGGGAAAGCTGGGCATGGTGAATCATGTGTTGGCTCTTATGCCTTCTGCCTGGAAATGACACATATCACTTTTGCTTACATTTTTTTTTGGCCATATCTAGTCACATGGTTACACTTAATTTAAGTGGGGCAAGCAAGTGCCATACTACCTCAATAACTGATTAATAATCATTAGACTGATATTTTTAAGGACTGGACATCTAATTTAGTTACATTTAATATTCCATATGTTTTAATTTTTAGAAGATATTTTCCAAGACTTTAATCATCTCCACTGGGCACTTGATTACTGTATAGAGAGGCAAAGTATAATTACCCTCCCCTAGAATCTGTGCTGGTTTTAGTAAACTGTTTGACCAGCAGAATTAGGCAGAAGTGATGTTCTGGAACTTCGGAGGTTAAGATGTGAGAAACCTTGCAGCTCCTGCCCAATCTCTGAGGACCTGTGATGAGTGGAGTGGGTACTAACTTGGGGTGCATGTAGAGCATGAGGTGCTAGCACTGGGAGCCTTGACCTGCCATGTAAGCAGTCCAGCTACCCTGATGTCAGTCTCCATGCTGAGGAGGCCATATGGGGAGATCACGTGGAGAGGCTGGGAGACAAATGAGAAGAGAAATGCTCCCAGATGGACATGAGCTGGCTTCTTGGGTTTCAATCTTTTGGATATACATATTTCTGCCTTCTAGATATTGTGTGAGGCTGTAAGTATCTTTGGGAATAATCGTACCACTAATTTGTGTCTTCAGGCTCTAATTCCTCAGGGTGAAAATGTTTTTTCTTTGGACTCTTGGGAAGAATAGGAGTCTCATTCTCAAAGGGAAGGGAGGGGAGAGAAATCATTTTGAGGCCTGAGTTACTGCCTGCAGTAATGTGTATTTGTGTGGTGGGCACCCAGCAATTAACATTAAAATAAAGCACACCCTCAATTAAAATTTGAAAAAGGAGGCAAGGACATACAATGAGGTAAAGAAAGTCTGTTCTATAATGGTATTGAGAAAACTGGACAGCTAAAAAAAATGAAACTAGATCAGCTTTTACACTATACACAAGAATAAACTCAAAATGGATTAACAAGTTAAATGTTACACTCAAAACCATAAAAATCCTAGAGGAAAACATAGGCAGTAAAATCTTGGACATTTCTCATAGTAATATTTTTCCTGATATACCTCCTCAGGCAAGGGAAACAAAAGAAAAAATAAACAAATGGGGCTATATCAAACTAAAATGGTTTTGCACAGCAAAGGAAACCATCAACACAATGAAAAGAACCCACTGAATGGGAGAGCATATTTGCCAAGGATGTATCTGATAAGGGGTTAATATCCAAAATGTATAAAGAACTTATAAAACTCTACACCAAAAAGACAAACAATCCAATTAAGAAATGGACAAAGGACCTAAGTAGACATTTCTCCAAAGTGGACGTACAAATGGCCAATAGATACATGAGAATGTTCAGCATCACTAATCATCAGAGAAATGCAAATTAAAACCAAAATGAGATATCACCTCACCCTTGTCAGAATGGCCATCATTAATAAATCAACAAACAACAAGTGCTGGCAGAGATGTGGAAAAGGAAACTCCAGTGCACTGTTGATGGGAATGCAGCCTGGAGCAGCCACTGTGGGAAGCAGTGTAGTGTTTCTCAAAAAAATTAAAAATGGAAATGCCTTATGACCCAGTGATTCCACTTCTGGAAATATACCCAAAAAATCCCAGAAACACTAATTTGAAAGAATATATGTGCCCCTATGTTCATTGCAGAGTTACGTTGAACAGACAAGATTGGGAAGCAGCCCAAGTGTCCATCAGTAGATGAGTGGCTAAAACAACTATGGTACATTTACACAATGGAATAACACTCAGCTGTAAATAAACAAAACCACAACAACAACAACAACAAAAATAATGAAAAAACAACAAGGAAATCTTACCTTTTGCAATAGCATGGAGGCACCTGGAGAACATTATGCTAAGTGAAATAAGCCAATCAGAGAAAGACAAGTACCATACGATTTCATATATATGTGGAATACAATGAACAAAATAAACTAACAAACAAAATATTTAAAAATTAAAAAAATAAAGCACACCCAAGAGTGGGGTGCCCAGAAGACCTCCCACCTTTACCCTTACCCCCTTGGTGTAGGACCAACCTGAGCTGGCAGCAGGGTGGGCTCTGAGCTGATTTGTGAGGAATCATGGGTTTATCCTGTCTATTGAAAACCCTCAATCACCTTACAGAAGTTGCTTGGGTCTTTTGAGGAGAAATAATAAACAGCAGCCCTCTTTCCTACCCAGGCTGTAAACAAATTGAGAAACAATCCCTCCAAATGCATGTAAACAGGGGGCTGAAACCTCGCATTTATTCTGATGAAGCTGATGATGGCAAATGCAACTTGATGCCTTGTGGCCTCACAGGCTGACTCTCTGAACCCCAGATATAGTTAGACTGCATCATCTAATTACAGAGAACGTTGGATGATGGTGTGACACCCAATGTGGGCAAAACTTATAACGTGAAAGATCACAGGAAGACACAATCTTCCTGTGGGCACCTAAAAGAAAAGAGAGAAGGGCTGAGAGGAACAAACCCAGTGTATTTCTCCCAAATTGATGGAGTGAACAGTCAGAGAGAGACCAGGCATATTATAGTAACTGGGCCCCATCCATATGGAAGAAAACGGTAAGAGTGGGGAGGAGCACCTCCCTCTGATGGTACAGTAGATGGTGGCCTTGCAAGGTAGGTGCCTTAGCCCTAGCAATACAGAGCTGGAGCAATCATGTTGGTTCTGAGACCTGAAATACAAGTTCACCAGATCTTGTGCTTGCTTCTCACTTCATGTCAGCAAGCATTCATTAGATGTCTGCTATAAACATCACCATTTGGTTGTGTGATTCTAACTCAAAAGACCTGCATTAATGAGGGTATAGGATAAGCTGCTAGAACCAAAAAGCCTTCGATACAAAGGTTCTATGCCAAGCACTTTAACCAAGTTTTTGGAATAGGGAAATATCCTGCCATTAAGGAACTATACATTCAGACAGACAAGTATAGAACAGCACTGTCTACAGGGGGTATCGTGAAAGTAAAGAAGCAATTAGCTTTTCCTTGGGTGATGGGTAGAGGGAAATGTGCACAGGAGACATGATAGCTGAGCTGAGCCCTGCAAAAAGAGTGGGATTTACCAAGTTAGGAAACAGCTTATGGGAAGGTGTAGAGAGGCCAAGACATACACCCAGACTACAGCAGGTTCTCTCATTTAACAAGTATTCATTGAGAATTCCTGCAGTCACTTTTAGGGACTCGTTATTGAAGGAGATAGGCACAATCCTGTTCTTGGGGAATTTATTATTCTAGTCTATAAAAGTGAGAGCAGTGGGTGGCAAAACTAGAAATATGGGTAGGGGACAGACCTTGGAAGGTCTCATGCATTTTGCCACGGAGGTTGGGGCTTAACCCAAAGCCTCTTCCCAGGCCATTATTGCCCATATCATGTTATAGAACAGGCTTGTCGTGGGGATGCACTGCAACCCCCTCTGGGTCCAAAATGGTCGTGCTTGTGGTGATGGAAAAATAGTATATCCAACATAGAAATGGCCTTTTGTATTCTAGAAATTCTAGAAGAGCAAGAAGTTTTTCCATCTTTTTCCCAAGCCAAACTGTAATGACAATGAGTGAAAACATTAGTGAAAATAAACAGAAATTCAAACAAGGATTTGTACCACTATTATACTTAATGCTGAAATGCAACATATAAAAACCTTAGCAAGTCTTTTGAAAATACCATAAGGATTAAGTGAAGTCTCAGAATATTTTCCTGGCCAACAGAGAAATAAGCAAAAAAAAAAAAAAAGGAGTTTATAATGAATTCCAAAGACTAGACCAAATTCATCTAACTTTCAGGACTGTTATTTTTGTTCTTTTTTTCCCTTAAACTCAAATGATGTTTAGATTGATCTGGAAGATAGTTTCTTGGAGGAAGTTAAAGGGAAAAACTAATTCAAAAGCAAATAATTATTGGGCATCTGTATGCTCTAGGCTTGGTGTTACAACGTGTGATAGAAGTAGATTGTCCCTTTAGGCAATATTTAATGATTAATGTTTTAAATTTAATAAATAAAGCTTCATTATACTCAGTCTAAATATGTTCCTAAAAGTAAAGTTCCTGTTTATTTTGGGTTTTATATGCAAAAAAAGGATGTTCTTTATTGGAATAAGTTAATCTGAAGGAATTGTGGGGGATACATTGCTTAAGGTTTGATGAATAAATGTAAGCTCTTGTGCAAATTGCGAATTTTTTTCTTATGCTCCAATGGTAGAATCTTTCTTTAAAAGAGAGAAAATTGTTCCCTTGTAGCTGGGGATACAAAAATAATGATGGAAATTTATATTGCTGACTTGAAAATGTACTGTTTTTTGCTGTCAACTGAAGATTGTTGCTGACAATTTAATGCCAAAATGAGCCTCCGATTTGGGGTGCAGTGAAGGGAGAAATTCTATTCAGTGTAAATAGCTCAATTGTGATATATCGTGGCTGTGGAAGAGCACCACAGTGAGGTGGACCTGCAGTGAGGTGGCCCAGGTGTTGCAACTCACTCTACTCTGCACCAGCAAGACAGCTTGGCTCCCCTCCACTTCAGTGTTGCAGTTCATGTCCTCTCCAGTGAGACAGGATTGCTTGTCTCAAGCCTGATGAGACAGCTTCAGTGTTACAGCTTCAGTTGGGGAAATGCAGTCTGCAGTGGAAAGGGAAGTGCACTCCCTGAGCCAGAGAGGAACTGACATACATATTGAATAGAGAAAAGTCCCTCTTACTGGTTCCTGATTGGTTCATCCTTATGCAAATGAGCACTCCAAGTCTTTACAGTTTGATTAATCCAAAAAGCATTGTTTTGATTGGTTGGAATGGAGGCAGTCTGATTGGTCAGTGAAGATGCTAAGGAGGATGTAGCTGCACAGTTCTGACTGGATGAGGAAAGTCTCAGTCTTATTGGTTGAAATAGGATTCCAGGAACTCTTTTATGAGGGGCTACTTAGATGGCAGAAACACAGTGCAGGCAGGAAGTTTAGGGCTGGCTCTTGATGAAGTGTGGCTTGTACGAAAGGCCCGTGTTTAGCAGTGGCTGCTAGGCTTTCTTTATAAATTTGAGCCCAGTTAGCCACCGGGAGCCCTTCATTCTTGGGGTCAACATTGCCTTACATGTCTCTCTGTTCTGAGTTGTAGGGAGGAAAAAACGTGGGGTTTTGAGGCTCTCATTCTTACCCTTAAGCAGAAGTGACAGACACGCTCATTCATTCACAAATACTTCACAAATATCCTGATTCATCTCTGGTTCTGAGCTTCGTGTTAAGTTTGAACTTCCCAGTTTCTTGGAAGTGAGGCGTGGCAATGTGACTTACTTTGGCCAATGAAGTGTGAAAGCCCCAAATGTTAATGTGTGACTCCCCACATTCCCTTCTCCACAAGTCCATAACCATGGAGGCACGTGCAAGATGGGACCTCTGTGCCTGGGTTTATTCGATGAGGAGATCCTCTAAGTAAGAAACTTGGTGCATTTGGACACAAGATCTGGAAGTTGCTATTCTAGCATAATGGGGCCTCTGCCACCAGACAACTGTCCACAATGAAAACAATGTGGTGGTAGACTTTCAGAACAAGACAGGATTGTCGTGGGAAATCACCTTTCCCTTCATAAACCCCTGCCCCAGGGAGAAAGAGAGATGGGAAAACAATTACGAAGTGGCAGGTAGACAGAGGTGAATGGTGAACCCAGTCTCACAGGAATTCAAAAATGAAGAAAAATGGTGAGATATGTTTCTTTCATATAAAACATGAAGGAAAAAGATGAGAAAAATCTCTTACATGTTTAGTTGCAATCTGATCTAAACACAGTCTATGCTACTTATAGTGAAGTGATAGAATTATTTATATACTACTGAAAAGCTTAATATTCTGCTTAATATATTTAAGTATTTCTATGAAAATTCTAGTACCAGGGTGGCAAATGAGAGACATGTTTTGAATGAACTCCAGTAGATAAGTAGTGGCTGCGTGGCATTTTATTTCAGAAAGATTATGATGCTACAATGGAATTCCGGAGCAGAGTGATATGATCAGTTAGCAATGGCTTGTGTTTAGGAGAGTAGCAGCCTGTATGTTACTATTTGCCAACTTATATCTAGTTGAAATGGAATTATTTGACAGTTTATGATGAATTCCTACCCCCCAAAAGAACAGAAGAGCCTGGAAAACTCACATTATAAACTATAGAATATACTTCTGGGAATTAACAAAAAAATGCTATACAATTTCAGTAACCCTTCCCCCCAGAACACACATAACAACATAGTTATGTAAATAAGGTTAACACATCTGAAGAAGAAAAAAAATACATATTATCACTTGGTTGTGCTGTCTTAACTCTAAGTACTAGTGATAGAGAATAGGCTAAGTCGCTGTAGCAAAAAGTCCTCAAGTACGGTGACACACAACTTCTGGCCAAGATGGAGGCATAAGTAGACACACTGTGCCTCCTCACACAACCAAAAGAAGGACAACAACAAATTTAAAAACAAAAAACAACTGGAAGTGACAGAAAATCAAACTGTATGGAAATCTGACAACCAAGGAGTTAAAGGAGAAACATTAATCCAGACCAGTAGGAGGGGCACAGAGGGGAAGCTGGGTAGAGAAGACTTGCAGCAAGGCAGTGGCTTGCAGACTGGGCAGTCCCACATTTGCGTTCGGATAAAACAGGAGGAACAATTGGGGATCGAGATAGGCCACACAACCCAGGGTTCCAGTGCAGGGAAATAAAGCCTCAAAGTCCCTGACTGAAAACACCCGTGGGGGTTGAGGCAGCAGTGGGAGGAACTGCCAGCTTCACAAGAGAGTTAGTTGGTTGAGACCCACAGGGTCCTAGAATGTACACAGACCCACCCACCTGGGTATCAGCATCAGGAGGGCCCAATTTGATTGTGGGTAGCAGGGGGAGTGATTGAAAACCAGCATAAAGTGGGGAAAGTGGCACTGTTCCTGTTTGGACCTGTCTCCCACATAGAATGCCACAACGTAGTGATGTGGGTTGCCCCACTCTGGTGAACACCTAAGGCTCCACACCTTACTGCATAACAGGTACACCAAGACAAAAAAAAAAAGGCCCAAATGAAAGAATAGATCAAAGCTCCAGAAAAAATACAACTAAGTGATGAAGAGATAGCCAATCTATCACATGCAGAGTTTGAAACACTGGTAATCAGGATGCTCACAGAATTGGTTGAATATGGTCACAAATTAGAGGAAAATATGAAGGCTATGAAAAGTGAAGTAAAGAAAAATACACAGGGAACCAAGGGTGATGGGAAGGAAAGCGGGACTCAAATCAACGGTTTGAAACAGAAAGAAGGAAGATAGAAACATTCAACCAGAACAGAATGAAGAAACAAGAATTCAAAAAAATGAGGAGAGGGTTAGGAACCTCTAGGACATCTTTAAACATTCCAACATCTGATTCATGGGGCTGCCAGAAGGAGAAGAGGAAAACCAAGAATTGAAAACTTATTTGAAAGAACAATAAAAGTAAACTTCCCCAATGTGGCAAAGGAAATAGACTTCCAGGAAGTCCAGGAAGCTCAGAGAGTTCCAAAGAAGTTGGACCCAAGGAAGCACACACCAAGGTACATCATAATTACATTAGCCAAGAAGAATAATTAGCCAAGAATCATAAAAGCAGCAAAAGAAAAGGAGACAGTTACCTACCAAGAAGTTCCCATAAGACTCTCAGCTGATTTCTCAAAAGAAACCTTACAGGCAAGAAGGGGCTGGAAAGAAGTATTCCAAGTCATGGAAGGCAAGGACCTACATCCAAGATTACTCTATCCAGCAAAGCTATCATTTAGAATGGAAGAGAAGATAAAGTGCTTCTCAGATAAGGTCAAGTTAAAGGAGTTCATCATCACCTAGCTCTTATTATATGAAATGTTAAAGGGACTTATCTAAGAAAAAGAAGATAAAAAATATGAACAGTAAAAATGACAGCAAACTCATAGTTATTAACAACCACACCTAAAACAAAAACAAAAACAAACTAAGCAAACAACTAGAACAGGAACAGAACCACAGAAATGGAGATCACATGGAGGGCTATCAGCAGGGGAGTGGGAGGGGAAGAGAGGGGGAAAAGGTACAGAGAATAAGTAGCATAAATGGTAGGTAGAAAATAGACAAGAGGAGGTTAAGAATAGTATAGGAAATGCAGAAGCCAAAAAACTTACATGTATGATCCATGGACATGAACTAAAGTGGGGGAATGTGGGTAGGAGGGGGTGTGCAGGTCAGAGGAATAAAGGGGGGGGATGGGACAACTGTAATAGCATAATCAATAAAATATATTTTTTAAAATATCACCCCCCCCCCAGTATAATGGCACAACATAGTTGCATGAGCAGCTCTGCTATCCTTGTCATGTGGCTCAGTCAGGGTCTAAGGCAGCTGCTGCAGTGTGCAGAGCTGATGACAGCTCCTAAAGGAAGTCTAGGAAAAGAGACTTTATCTCTGATGAGCAGAGCTCATTTCCACTCACATTCCAAGGCCCCAACTTTGTATATGATGACATTGAGGTTTAAGGGTATCTAGAAAATGTAATCCCTAGATAGGCAGCCATGTGCTCAGCTTCATCTTGAGCTGTTCTATTACTAAAAAGAAGAAAAGGAGGATGTACATATACTGGGAAGAGTTAGCAGTCTCTATTGCTACTATTGGAGAAGGGAGAGACCAATTTATTCCAAAGAATTCAGGAAACTCCATGAAAGAAGGAAGAGTAGAAGCAATAAAGGACCTAAACTGGTAAAGAAGAAAGGAGAAACACTAAAAATAGTATTTCCTAAAATGTTTACCAATAACATTTACTAATTGGTGAACATTCACCAATCATCACTAATAATAAGACATGTCAACATGATATACTTCCTGACTTGATGTTCTGAGAGAGGCACAACATCACCTTGAGGTCTTGCTAAAAATGTATAACATCAATCTAATCATGAGAAAGTATTATTTAAACCCAAACTGAAGGACTTTTTACAAGATAGCTAGCTAAATAATACTCTTCAAAAGTGTCAAGATCCTAAAAGATAAGGCACAGAAGAACCGGCCCAGATTGGAGGAAATAAAGAGACATGACAACTAAGTGCAATGTGGACCAGAGAAAAGGACATGAATGGGAAAAACCAAATTCAAATGAAATGTAGGTTAGTTACTAGTGTTTTATCATTGTTAATTCCCTGATTTTGATAGCTGTACTCTGAGCATGAAGATGTTGACTTTAAGGAAATCTGGGTAAATATATGGAAACTTGCTATTTTTTTGTAACTTTTCTGTAAGTTTAATATTATTTCACACTGAAAAGTTTTAAAAAGTCCCTGTCAGGTCACAACATATTTCACCTAAAAGGCTGATGAAGGGGATGGAGTCAGAGATCCAGGCCCCATGAGGGACATCTGCCTCTTCTCCTGTCTGGGCAATTCTAAAAGTCATTTAACTCAGTTCCTGCCTTCACCAACCCTACAGCCTGAAGGCTCCATTGTGACAGATCTGATTATCCCATTGTCTCCCTTGAGACCCTGCATTAGCTTCCTACTGCCTGGTGGATTAAACTCTCACTCTTTACAGCAGTCTCCAGGCCCTTAAATGGTCTAGCCAAACCTGATTTTTCATTCTCAAATCCTGCCACTTCCAAACATTCACTCTCCTCTCCAACCCCACAAAACTTCTCACATTTCTATCCCTATATGCTGCAGTTCACACTTACTATGTTCTGACCGCCTGTAATGTCTCCCCCCAAGCTATGCCCCACCCCCACACTTGCTTTCTGGCGATTTCTTCTGTTTCCTTGGAAACTCTGCCTAAGCATTACCTCACCTTTGATGTCCTCTATAAATCCTCTTGGAAGTACTGTTTTTTCACCAGCACTAGAGTTTTTTTTACTCTTATAACTCTTATTGGTATTGTGATTCATATATTGTTTCATGGTCAGATAGAGGGGTTGGTTCTTGGATAACAAAGGCAGAACCTCTGCTTCCAAGGAGCTCCAACTGGAGTGAGTGAGGCTAGTGGGTGAGCCAATGGTGACAGCACAGTTTGATCAGTTGTACGATGGAGGTCAACACATAGTACAGTGCACCCTTGAACAACAGGTTTAAACTGCATGGCTCCACTTATATACATGGACTTCTTCAGTAAATACTGTAAACTTTCTCTTCCTTTAAATTTCTTAACATTTATTTTTTTAAATATATTTATTGATTATGCTGTTACAGTTGTCCCATTCCCCCCCCACTCCAGTCCATCCTGCCCACCCCCTCCCTCCCACATTCCACCCCTATAGTTCATGTCCATGGGTCATACATATAAGTTCTTTGGCTTCTACATTTCCTACACTATTCTTACCCTCCCCCTGTCTATTTTCCACCTGTCATCTATGCTACTTATTCTCTGTACCTTTTCCCCCCTCTCCCCCTCCCACTCCCCTATTGACAACCCTCCATGTGATCTCCATCTCTATGGTTCTGTTCCTGTTCTAGTTGTTTGCCTAGTTTGCTCTTGTTTTTGTTTTAGGTGTGGTCGTTAATAACTGTGAGTTTGCTGTCATTTTTACTGTTCCTATTTTTGATCTTCTTCTTCTTAGGTAAGTCCCTTTAACATTTCATATAATAAGGGCTTGGTGATGATGAACTCCTTTAACTTGACCTTATCTGAGAAGCACTTTATCTTCCCTTCCATTCTAAATGATAGCTTTGCTGGATAGAGCAATCTTGGATGTAGACCCTTGCCTTTCATGACTTGGAATACTTCTTGCCAGCCCCTTCTTGCCTGTAAGGTCTCTTTGGAGAAATCAGCTGACAGTCTTATGGGAAGTCCTTTGTAGGTAACTGTGTCCTTTTCTCTTGCTGCTTCTAAGATTCTCTCCTTGTGCTTAATTTTGGCTAATGTAATTATGATGTGCTTTGGTGTGTTCCTCCTTGGGTCCAGCTTCTTTGGGACTCCCTGAGCTTCCTGGACTTCCTGAAAGTCTATTTCCTTTGCCAGACTGGGGAAGTTCTCCTTCATTATTTGTTCAAATAAATTTTCAATCTTTTGTTCTTCCTCTTCTCCTTCTGGCACCCCTATAATTCGGATGTTGGAACATTTCACGATGTCCTGGAGGTTCCTAAGCCTTTCCTCATTTTCCCGAATTCTTGTTTCTTCATTCTTTTCTGGTTGCATGTTTCTTTCTTCCTTCTGGTCCACACCGTTGATTTGAGTCCCAGTTGCCTTCGCATCACTATTGGTTCCCTGTACATTTTCCTTTATTTCTCTTAGCATAGGCTTCATTTTTTCATCTACTTTTTGATCAAATTCAACCAATTCTGTGAATGTCTTGATAACCAGTGTTTTGAACTGTGCATCCAATAGGTTGGCTATCTCTTCCTTGCTTAGTTGTATTTTTTCTGGAGCTTTGAAGTGTTCTGTCATTTGGGCCATTTATTTTTTTTTTTTGTCTTGGTGCGTCTCTTACTTTAAGGGGCAGAGCCTTAGGTGTTCACTGGGGCTGGGTAACGCTGGTTGCTGAGCTGTGAGGCTGTATGTGGGGAGGGGCCGAGAGGCAGCAATGGCGCCTGCTCCACTCTCCACTGGATTTCAGCCACTGCCTCCACTACCCACAATCAAACTGGGCCTCTCAAGTGCTGGCCCCAGAGTGGGTGGACCCGTGCACACTCCAGGCCCCTGTGGGTCTCTCCAATGACCTCTCCCACGAGGCTGGGAGTCTCTCCTGCTGCCGCCCCAACCCCCATGGGCGTTTTCAATCAGAGGTTTGAGGCTTCACCTCCCTGAGCTGGAGCCCTGGGTTACACGGTCTGCCTCGCTCCCCGCCGTTCGTCCTGGTTTATCTGTGTGAGAATGTGGGGCCGCGGGGTCTGCCAGTGGTCAGACCCTGTCCCGTTTGTCCCACACTCCGCCAGTCTTGGTCCCAGCACAGCAACGCGAGTCCTCTCCGCCCCAGCTGCCCATCTCCGCCCCTCCTACCAGTCTGGATGAATGTTTATTTTTTTATCTACTTGGTGTTGGACTTCCTTGCCATTCGATTTTCTGTCAGTTCGGGTTGTGTGAGGAGGCGCAGTGTGTCTACCTACGCTGCCATCTTGGTTCTCCGCCCAACATTTACTTTTATCTAACTTAGTTTATTGTAAAAATACAGTATATAATGAGGTCTGTCCAGAAAAAGTCCAGCCATTGTTAATATAATGAGAACAGTTTGCACAACATCAATGTAACCTGGCAGCCGAGGAGAGTGGGCTGGAATGCACATGCATGAACAATGACAACTTTACTGTACTAGTCAGTGGGCATAATAGTCCCCACTGAGTGAGCATGTGTACTGTGTGGCTGTCACATTCAAAATGACTGAGTAGAGCAACGAATTTGCATGCAATGCAAAATCTGCATCAAATTTTGCATTAAGCTTGCACATTCCTCTGCAGAAACTATTCCAGTGATTCAGAAGGCTTTCAGGGATGATGAATTGAATACAGTGCAAGTGAAAGTGTGGCACAGTGCTTCAAAGATGGTCAAGAATCTGTTGAAAGTGATCCATGTTCTGGAAGGCCTACAACAAGCAGAACACCTGAGAACGTTGAACGTGTACAGGCTACAATCGACAAAGATCAGCGACTGACAGTGAGAGAACTAGAAGCTGATCTGGTGATTCCCAAACCTACTGTGTCTGAGATTTTGACTCAGGATCTTGGCATGAAACATGTCCTGGCAAAATTTGCTCCATGGCTGCTGCTACCAGAGCAAAAGGAGCAAGTACTGCACTTGCTAATGACTTGATTCAAACTGCTACCAATGAACAATATTTCCTCAACAAGGTCATAACCGGGGATGAATTGTGGGTCTATGGCTATGATCCAGAAACCCAGGCCCAGTCGTCCCAATGGAAGTCGCCTGGTTCTCCATGCCCAAAGAAGGCAGGGAGAAGTTGCAGCAAGATCAAGACCATGTTAACTGTGTTTTTTGATTGGGAAGATGTTGTCCATCATTAATACACCCCGCCCCTGGCCAAATAACTAATAAGGAGTACTACCTCAATATTCCCTGTCGGTTGAGAAATGCAATAGGACAAAAACGGCCACAGCTATGGGCAACTTGATTGGCAGCTTCATCACAACAATGTGCCCCTTCATGCATTAAGTCTCATGCAGAGTTTTTTGGTGAAACATCAAATCACCCAGGTGACTCAGCCTCCCCTACATCCTATATTTGGCACCCTGCAACTTCTGGTTTTTCCCAAAACTGAAATCACCTTTGAAAGGGAAGAGATTTCAGAGTGTCGATGAGATTCAGGAAAATACAATAAGGCACCTGATGGAGATTCCAACAAAGGGTTTTACAGAGTGTTTTGAATAGTGGAAAAGATGCTGGAGAACTGTGTGAGGTCCCAGGGTGCCTACTTTGAAGTGGATGGAGGCTTCACTGTTCTATGTACAATGTTTCTTGTATCTTGTATCTTCTTCAATAAATGTCTCTATTTTTCATGTAACATGGCTGGACACTTTCTGAACAGACCTCATATAATACATATAACACACAAAGTATGTATTAAATGACATTTTATGTTATTTACAAGGCTTCCAGCCAGCAGTAGTTAAGTAATTAATTATTAGTAATTAATAGTAGTTATTAGTAGTTAAGTTTTGGGGCAGTCAAAAATTAAAGGAGGATTTTCAACTACTTGAGGGGCCAGTGCTGCTAACCTCCCTAACCTCTGTATTGTTCAAAGGTCAACTGTAGTTCCCCTAGTGAAAGAAGTCAGGAAGGCTCTCAGGGTAGATTATTCATGAGTTGGGTCTGAAAGGGTGAATAAGGGTTGACAATTTTTCCATTGAAAGGTCAATTTTTTCTACATACTACTCTCCTTCTCCACCTACTCAAATTCTACTGATCCATCTAGTTCAATTACCAGTTCAACTCAATTCAAAAACTTTCCTATAAAATCTTTCATAAAAAAGCATAAACATTAATGACAGAAGTTGACTCATTCTGCTTAAATATGGGAAGGGGGTGTCCTTGAAATGATAGGAGGCTGGCAACTCCTTATCTTGACCCTTGTTATCAATAGATTGGAAATTTTTTGAAAAGCAAGTATTACAGATAATCAAAACATTTATATTTCAAAAAAATCACAATGAAACACATTCTGCAGTTTTTAAAATAACTACTTAAGGATGATAAAAATTATCAGAATATTTTTTCTTTTTTGAGGTACAGACAGAGATATTTGACATCTGTTGGACACTGAGTGAACTGCTAGCTTAAAGGAGTTCACAGTTTCAATATCAGATTACACTATATTGCCCTCAATGATTCCATATCCTTGCAAAACTGGATACTCAGTGTTTCTGTGACAAAAAGCCAGTACTGCATGAAAACCACTGTGGAAGAGGAAATGAGACAGTAGTGGCCAATCTAAGATCTGAGAAGTTACACAGGGCCAGCAGGTGCACACATCCCAGTAGTAATTATGGTTATTAAAGAATTAAATAAAATATTATTTTTTCTTTCAATGTATGTGGGTTTTTTTCCAAACAGCTACTAAGTTGTTAGGACATAAATATTATTAAGGTGTTTGGACTTCTTCATAAATGAAACTATTGGGTATTACTTTTGGCCCTGAATGCCATGGAAAGAATTACTGGGAAATTAAGGGTGCCATGAACTAAGGAAGTATGGGAACCTCAGGCCTGCAGGTCATGGACTTGACAGTGATATTGCTTTTTTAATAACTGCTTCATTGGTAAGGCACCAAATACTTTGGATTTCCAGGGCTTTGTGGGTCTTCAAGTGTAAAAACAGAAACACAAAGTCTTAACAGAGGAAACTCCTTGTGCAATTAAAAGAAATTTAAAGGACCTGTTTCACTACTTTGGGCTTCACTGGTGGGTTCTTGCCACACAAAATGTGCCTATTCTACAGATTCCGGTGTCACTCATGAGCCTTATCAGAAGGACATGGCATTGGGGTTGGACTATCTTGCCCTATTTGTTAGAAAGCAAATAGATTTACCAGTTGGACAGCCAGGTTTGGGGTTGTTTTCTCTAACTGATTATGATTTTATTAAAAAATTCTAAATTATATTTAATTTTTTAACAATTTATAAAATTTTTAATATTTTTCTTTACATGAAACTACTTGCCTCATTCAGGTTTTTAAATTTTATTTATTTAGCTAGTTATTTTTTAAATCCTCACCTGAGGACATGCTTATTGATTTTAGAGAGAGGGGAAAGGAGAGAGAGGGAGAGAAACATCAATGTGAGAGAGAAACATTGATTGGTGGCCTTTCATAGGCCCCCCAAACACCATCTGAACCCATAACACAGGCATGTGCCCTGATCGGGAATAGAATCCACAATTTTTCAGTTTGTGGGATGACACCCAACCCACTGAACCACATCAGTCAAGGTAGCTTAACTCAGGTTTAAATTCATTATCTTGACTTCACTGGCACTGTGATCACTGTGATTACTCTGCCTTTAACCAAGTAAAGCTAACATCTTTTCTTTAAAGCTACCTCTGTTATGCAATTAAACTGTCCCATTGAGTTATAAGTGAGTGTTCAGCCACAGGAGAGAATCCAGATTGGGACTGGAGGAGAAAGGGGAGATGCTAAATGCATTTATTTCAGTAATAGTGAGTTAAGAACATTATCTTTTTTTCTCTGTAAAAATAGAAATAGCAGCCCTGGTCTGTGTGGCTTGGTTGGTTGAGCATCGTCCTGTAAACTGAAAGGTCATGGGTTTGATTCCTGGTCCGGGCACAGGCCTAGGTTGCAGATTTAATCCATGGGCAGAGTGCATAACAGAGGCAACCAATCAATGTTTCTCTCATATTGATGTTTCTTTCCCTCTCTTTCTCCCTCCTTTCCCCTCCCTCTAAATCCAGTAAGCAGGTCCTTAGGTGAGAATTAAAAATAAATAGAAATAGGCAAAATTAGAGCTTTAACAAAATAGTTGACTTATGAAAGTAACTGGTGCATTTGAAAACTTTTTTTTTACCAATATACAAGTAAAATTTTCAGTCAAAGGAGGAGCTTGTTTTCTAATAGACCTTTACCTGTTTTAAGGCTAAAACAAATAGTTAATAATATTTCAGAATGTACCTAAGGAGGTTGGCTAATATAAATAAATTATTTTTGCACCCTGCGTGTCTCACTATATCTGGTGATTTCCTTGTTCATTAAGATCATTATCAGTCATCCATTCAACAAATTTATTGAGGACACAACATGCTGGCAAATCTGGGGTTTGGGAAAAAGGCATAAATCCAAGTGGATTAAGCTCATTTTTCCTGCCCAATAATAAGAATATAGGAAATTACACTGTAGTTACTAACACAGTGCCCTCTGTAAATCAAAAAAAGGGTGCTTTCCTCATGAGACTGAATGACAAATGGGTTTGGGTAATGGCAGAAAGACTATGTTCCTCTTTAGTGCATAGGGATCCATTCAAATATCATAACAGTGCTTGTCATGAGTGTCCATGACTGGTGAATTAAAGGGTTGTCCAAATGTTCTTTCTTTCTTGGAACCACATCTTGTTTCTGCAGATTGAAGCTGCCAATTAAATGAAGAGTTCATGATTTAATATTCTCCAAATTTTTGTTCACATGTGTTCAAATTAAAAGTAATATTTATGAATAAATAATGTTATCTAAAAATCACCTGTAGTCCCTTATAAAGTGTATAAAGTAGAATATATCATCCAGGTTATAGAGAACTAGAATTGATGTCCTTAAACCAACAGCAAGATTAATATGATATTCCTTATAATATCAGAAAGAAATTCCTTGACCAATTCAGTTATACCAGTGAAGGTTGTTTAGACTATAGCAATAGAAAAACACAATCCTGGCCCTGACTGGTGTGGCTCAGTAGGTTGGGCATCATTCTGCTGACCAAAAGGTTGCTATTGGATTCCAAGTCAGGGCACATGCCTGGGTTGCGGACCTGGTCCCAGGTTGGGGGCACACAAAGGCAACCGATCAACTTTATCTTTCTCCCTCCCTTCCCCTTTCTTGAAGAATAAATAAATAAATAATCTTTAAAATTAAAATCCAACCCTGAATGACTTAAGTAAAAAGAAAATATATGGGCTCACACAGCTGAAAAGTCAGTGGGAAGAGCAGACTTCAGGCAAGACATCAAAAGAAGGAGAGGACAATGCCACCAAGACCCAGCTGTGCTCCTTCATCCCTCAATTCTACTTCCTCTGAGCTGCTTTACTCCTCAATGGCTGTGCTCTTTTAATAGCAAGATGGCAGCAGATAGTACATCTTTATAGTTAAAGTCCAGCACAAAGGGCAAGTTTCTCTTTTCTAGAAGACAGCAAAAGTCTCTCATGCTTCATTGGTGTCAAATGGACCATGTGCCCATCCACACCTGAACCAATTACCCTGGCCAGAGAAAGGCAAATATCTGATGGTTTTTGGCCTAAGTAACATTTTCTGTCTCTGAGATAGGACTGGACCTTGCCCAAACCCCTGTGCTGATGGTGAATGAGTAAATTATGTACAATCAGAGGGAAGTTGGGGGAAGTTATCCAAGGAAAGATAAATGGGGGCGGGAAGCCACATATTCATTTCATAATAAAACTCATCTTTGCCAAGGAAGGGAATGTTATCAAAGATATGCTCATAGATTATTCCATGAGGTACAGTGATACCACAGTGCTCATGATTAATTCGTTCTAGAACTTGTCACAAGTGCCAAAACCAACAAGACCTAAATGATGAAGCATTTTCTTTTGTGGAACAGCAGCATGACTCACACAAGTTATAGTAAATGAGAGGAGTCCTGAGCAAGCATCAAGTGCTGAAACATTTTTTTTCTCATCAAAATTCAATGAGTACAGAGTTTAATGAGTTCTGAATCTGACAAGTACCAAGGTATGACTATATACATGTTAAAACACCAACTCCACCTCAGTTGATCAGGTTTGAAAGAATAGTGATAGGAGGCAGAGTGCCAGGAAGTGTTTGACAACTAGCTCTCTGAAGAGATGGTTTGTAGCATCTACTGATTTCCATGGTATAAATACTCCCCCATGGCCAATTTGAAGCTACCAACAAAGAACCACTGACCATAGATTTGGGAAGAGATGCATGCATTCAGCCTTTATGAGAAGGTACAAACCAATAGAGCCTGGCCCCAGCACACCACTGCCAATGAGAATGTTCGTAAGAGTCTTGCAAACTTAATATTTTACTCGTGCCAGCAAAATGATCACCCCAAACCCTCAAAACTTATCAAATTAAGACAAACATGAAGATTGAGTCGGGGTAGGAGAGGGAGTTATAAGAGACTGCTTCATCACCTGGTCAAAAATGCACATATTTTTGACTTCCAGTCAAGATGGAAGTGTAGATAAACATGGCTCGCCTCCTCACACAACCATAGTAAAAATACAACTAAACTACAAAACAACTATCACCCAGAAATATCAGAAAATTGAGCTGTATGGACGTCTGACAACCAAGGAATTAAAGAAGGCACTTTTTTTCATGCAGGTAGGAGGGATGGAGATGTGGAGATGTGAAGACATGAAATAGGCAGTCCCAGTTCCACATGTGGTGGATGAAAATCAGGAGAGATATGGAGGGAGCAAGGAATCCCAGCTCCACACCAAACCACCCAGCCCAGGGTTCCAGTGCCAGGAAGATAAGTCCCCAGAACTTCCAGCAGTAAGAGTTGGTGGAGGTTGGGGCAGTGGAAGAAACTGTAGAATTCTCAGGCATCTCCTCTTGAAGGGTCCATGACCAACTTAGGACTTAAGCAGAATCAATACCTCTGGGCTCCAGCACAGGGACAGCAGCCTGAAGGACACCAGTGGTGTACAAGGAAACTGAAGTGTCTGGCCTCAGGGCAAGTACCAGGGGACAGCTTCCTCCCAGACAAAATTCCAGAGGCCAGGTAGCAACCATTGTCCCATTGCCGAGCAGCAGTACTGTAGCTGAGACTCCATCAACCTACTTTACATGAGTTACCCTACCCAGGCAATTACCTAAGCCTCCATCCCATTCAATTTATGAGTGTGCTTTTCTACAATAGGACACTCTACTAACACAGGGTAAAAGCAGCTCTACCTAATACACAGAAACAAGCACAAGGAAGCTGCCAAATTGAGGAGACAAAGAAATATGTCCCAAAAGAAAGAAAAAACAAAACTTTATAAAAAGAACTAAACAAAATGGAGATAAGCAACCTATAAGATGCAGAGTTCAAAACACTGGTTACTAGGATGCTCAAAGAACTCATTGGGTACTTCACAGCATAATAAAGATCCATGCAGAAATAAAGGTTACACTAAGTGAAATAAAGAACAATTTACAGGGAAAAATTTACAGTGGAGTGGATGAAGCTGAGAATCAAATCAATGATTTGGGGACTCCAGCCAAGATGGAGGCATAGGTAGATACATTTCATTTCCTCGCACAACCAAAAGAAGAACAACAACAAATTTAAAAACAAAAAACCCCAGAACTACCAGAAAATCAAACCGTATGGAAATCCAACAGCCAAGGAGTTAAAGAAGAAGCATTCATTCAGACAGGTAGGAGGGGCCGAGACAGGCAGCAGAGGCGGAGAGGACTGTGCAGCAAAGAGGCAGCTGGAGAACCGGGCAGATGAGGTGGCACCTGGCAGACTGGGGCATGCAAGGTGGTGGCTGGTTGACTGGCAGTCCCACATTTGAATGCAGATAAACTGGCAGGAACAACTGGGGAGCAAGACAGACAACACAACCCATGGTTCCAGTGCAGGGAAACAAAGCCTCAAAACCTCTGGCTGTAAAAACCGGTGGGAGTTGTGGCAGTGGGAGAAGCTCTAAGCCTCACAAGACAGTTTGTTGGAGAGATCCACAGGGTCTTAGAATGTACACAAACCCACCCACCCAGGATTCAGCATCAGAAGGGTCCAATTTGCTTGTGGGTAGTAAGTTTGTGGGGGAAGCAACTGAAAGTTGGCCAAGAGCCGAGCAAGCAGCATTGTTCCCTCTCAGACCCCTCCCCTACATACAGCACCACAATGCAGCCAAGTGAGTTGCCCCTCCCTGGCAAATACCTAAGGATCCACCCCTTACAATGTAAGAGGCACACCCAGACAAAGAAATATGGCCCAAATGAAAGAACAGATCACAACTCCAAAAATAGATCTAAGCAATGAAGAGATAGACAACCTATCAGATACAGAGTTCAAAACACTAGTTATCAGGATGCTCACAGAAATGGTTGGGTATGGTTGCAAAATAGAGGAAGAAGTAAAGGCTATGTAAAGTGAAATAAAGAAAAATATACAAAGAACCAACAGTGAAGGGAAGGAAACTGGGACTCAAATCAATGATTTGGAGCAGACAGAAGAAATAAACATTCAACCAGAAGAGAATGAAGAAACAAGAATTCAAAAAAATGAGGAGAGGCTTAGGAACCTCCAGGACATTTTTAAATGTTCCAACATCTGATTCATGGGGCTGCCAGAAGGAGAAGAGGAAGACCAAGAAATTGAAAACTTATTTGAAAACATAATTAAGGAGAACATCCCCAGTCTGGTGAAGGAATAGACTTCCAGGAAGTCCAGGAAGCTCAGAGAGTCCCAAAACCCAAGGAAGCACACACGAAGGCACATCATAATTACACTAGCCAAGAAGAAAGATAAGGAAAGAAGCAGAACAGCAACAAAAAATAATCCAAAAAAATGAGGATAAGAGAAGGAGCCTCTGATACAACATCAAATGCAGGAACATTCGAATCATAGGAGTGCCAAAAAGAGAAGAGAAAGAGCAAGAAATTTAAAACTTATTTGAAAAAAATAATGAAAGAAAACTTCCCTAATTTGGCAAAGGAAATAAACATACAAGTCCAGGAAGCGCAAAGGGTCCCAAAACAAGATGGATGCTAAGAGGACCATACCAAGACACATCATAATTAAAATGTCAAAGGTTAAAGATAAAGAGAGAATCTTAAAAGCAGCAAGTGAAAAGCAGAGAGTTACCTACAAAGGAGTTCCCATAAGACTATCAGCTGATTTCTCAAAAGAAACCGTGAAGGCAACAAGGGACCGGAAAGAAGTATTCAAAGTAATGAAAAACAAGGATGTACATCCAAGATTACTCTATCCAGCAAAGCTATCACTTAAAATGGAAGGGCAGATAAAGTGTTTCCCAGACAGGTAAAGCTAGAGTAGTTCATCATCATCAAGTCATTATTATATGAAATGTTAAAGAGACTTATGTAGAAAAAGAAGAAGATCAAAACTATGAACATTGAAATGGCAATAAATTCACAACTACCAACAACTGAATCTAAAAAACAAACTAAGCAATCAAGCAGAACAAAAACAGAATCTTATATATGGAGCTCATATGGATGGTTACCAGTTGGGAGGGGGAAGGGTAAGTATGGGGGGAAAGGTGCAGGGATTAAGAAGTACAAATTGGTAGGTACAGAATAGGCAGGGGGATGTTAGGAACAGTATAGGAAGTGGAGAAGCCAAGGAACTCATATGCATGATCTATGGACACAAACTAAGGGAGAGATTGCCAGAGGGAATGAGGAGTACTGGATGGGGAGGGACAAAGGGGGGAAAATGGGACAACTATAAAAGCATAATCAGTAAAATATATTTTAAAAATACACATACTTTTATATGAGTATTCTGATAGAAACCACACAGATTCATCATTTGGTTGACCATACAGTCACATTAAAATAGCCTTCCTTGCTCAAAATAAAATGTTGGAGAAAAACAGCAATTATGTAGCCACAACCTCCTCTGTCCCCATGAACTGCTGCACAGTCAAGCATTTCTGCACACATGTCCCTCGAGATGTCGCTTACTCCTCAGGGTGGTCTCCTGAGCTCAAAATTTTCTGGCCACAGAAGACACATCTGTTTGTTGATATTTTTCTAGACTGCTAATTATGTGAACCCTATGATTTTCCACTCTGGCGAATGAACAAAAACAAGGTTCACAGTCAACATGGCAACTCAGAACACTGATGACTTGTTATGAACGAGGAATAACCACAATGGCTGGAACTAAGGTAAAACTCTCACTAAGTAAAAACATCTTAAAGGTTTAGGCTTGTTCTCTGCAGACAGCTACTCAGCAAACCATGTGAAAATGGAATGAGATATACTTGACTTTTAGGGGGAATAAGAATAAATTCCTCTTTTAAATATTTCTACAAAACCAACTTTCCATGGCATGATGTGTACTCAGACCTTACCTACCAGAATTAGAGGTCAGGTTGACCTCTGGAAAAAAAGCAGCTTCCTTCAGATCGCTTCCTTTTCTGTCCTGTTAGGATCTGCTTTGGGGACATTTGGTCATATATACAAGTTAGTCAACACTGATTGGCAGCAAGAACACACAATCAGAAAAAAAACCCTTGATTTTTTCCTCTTTCTTTCAACAGAGATGAATGCAGTTTGGGGTAGTGTCCAAATGTAATGACACCATTCCAATTGTGTGCCTCTGCATTTCAAATCCCAGAGCACAAACATAGTGGAAAATAATCCAATGTCTAAGGTGTCACACAACTTGCAGTAGCTAAACTGCAGATTTACTAAAATACCTATGTGGAGTGTGCGTCAGAACATCATCTGAAAAAAGAATTTGAATTGAAACCTTTTCAACTACTACAGCGAGGTATTAATTAGCTTCTCAGTAAGTCAAACTGTCTAATACACTCATCCCAGTTCTACCAAAAAGTTCAGAGTCAATCTCTAAACGTATTATTATTATTAATAGTAGCAATAGAGAATCAAGATGGCGGCATAGGTAGACACACTGCGCCTCCTCGCACAACCAGAACTGACAGAAAATCGAATGGCAAGGAAGTCCGACACCAAGGAAATAAAAAATAAACATTCATCCAGACTGGTAGGAGGGGCGGAGACGGGCAGCCGGGGCGGAGAGGACTCGCGTGGCCATGGCGGGACTGAGACTGGCGGAGTGTGGGACGAACAGGGCAGGCAGTCTGATCACGAGCAAACCCTGCGGCCCCACATTCGCGCAGATAGGCCGAGAGGGCCGGACTCAGAGTGGCGCACAGACAAACCAGACAAACGGTGGGAGCAAAGCAGACCCTGCAACCCAAGGCTCCAGCGCGGGGAAATAAAGCCTCAAACCTCTGATTGAAAACGCCCGTAGGGGTTGGGGGGGCAGCAGAAGAGCCTCACAGGAGAGGTTATTGGAGAGACCCACAGGGGCCTAGAGCATGCACAAGCCCACCCACTCGGGAACCAGCACCAGAGGGGCCCAGTTTGATTGTGGATAGCGGAGTGAAAGATTGGAGTCCGGTGGAGAGTGGAAAGGGCACCATTGCTCCCTCTTGGTCCCTTCCCCACATACAGCATCACAGCGCAGCGACCAGCGTTACCCCGCCCCAGTGAACACCTAAGGTTCTGCCCTTAAAGTAACAGACACACCAAGACAAAAAAAAAAAGGCCCAAATGACAGAACACTTCAAAGCTCCAGAAAAAATACAGCTAAGTGAGGAAGAGATAGCCAACCTATCAGATGCACAGTTCAAAACACTGGTCATCAAGACGCTCACAGAATTGGTTGAATCTGTTTGAAAAACAGATGAAAAAATGAAGGCTATATGCTAAGAGAAACAAAGGAAAATGTACAGGGAACCAATAGTGATGCGAAGGAAACTGGGACTCAAATCAATGGTGTGGACCAGAAGGAAGAAAGAAACATCCAACCAGAAAAGAATGAAGAAACAAGAATTCGGAAAATGAGGAGAGGCTTAGGAACCTCCAGGACATTTTGAAACGTTCCAACATCCGAATTATAGGGGTGCCAGAAGGAGAAGAGGAAAAACAAAAAATTGAAAACTTATTTGAACAAATAATGAAGGAGAACTTCCCCAGTCTGGCAAAGGAAATAGACTTTCAGGAAGTCCAGGAAGCTCAGAGAGTCCCAAAGAAGCTGGACCCAAGGAGGAACACACCAAGGCACATCATAATTACATTAGACAAGATTACACAGAAGGAGAGAATCTTAGAAGCAGCAAGAGAAAAGGAGACAGTTACCTACAAAGGACTTCCCATGAGACTGTCAGCTGATTTCTCCAAAGAGACCTTACAGGCAAGAAGGGACTGGCAAGAAGTATTCCAAGTCATGAAAGGCAAGGGCCTACATCCAAGGTTAGTGTATTGAGCAAAGCTTTCATTTAGAATGGAAGGGAAGATAAAGTGCTTCTCAGATAAGGTCAAGTTAAAGGAGTTCATCATCACCAAGCCCTTATTATATGAAATGTTAAAGGGACTTACCTAAGAAAAAGAAGATCAAAAATAGGAACAGTAAAAATGACAGCAAACTCACAGTTATTAACGACCACACCTAAAACAAAAACAAGAGCAAACTAGGCAAACAGCTAGAACAGGAACAGAACCATAGAGATGGAGATCACATGGAGGGTTGTCAATAGGGGAGTGGGAGGGGGAGAGGGGGGAAAAGGTACAGAGAATAAGTAGCATAGATGATAGGTGGAAAATAGACAGGGGGAGAGTAAGAATAGTGTAGGAGATGTAGAAGCCAAAGAACTTATATGTATGACCCATGGACATGAACTATAGGGGGGGAATGTGGGAGGGAGGGGGTGGGCAGGATGGAGTGGAGTGAGGGGGGGAATGGGACAACTGTAATAGCATAATCAATAAATATATTTTAAAAAATAGTAGCAACAACTAGCATCTATTCCAGGTTCCATCTGTACCAGGCATCAAGCTATGCTTTTCGTAAGATTACTTCAAAGGACAAAGTAACCTTACTCTCACAACAGCCCCATGAGGTAGGTTCTATTGTCCCCATTTCATAAAGAAACAGGTTCTTTCTCCCCTTTTCTAAGTCACACAAGGAATACAGTCACCCAGAAAGCCCTATCTGACCTGCAGTTTTTACTTTGGAATTCCAAACGAGAAAACTGTCCCTTTCTTCTGAGACGCCCAGAAAGGAAATTACCAATAGCTGCCTAATTGTCATACCAATAACCAAATTTTAACAAAATTCCTTACTATTTAAATACAGTGGACTTCCCAAAAGTTAAAACTCAATACAGCACCTTTAGCCTCACAATTAGAGGATATTATTTCTTTGGACTGCAGTTGAAATACAAGATTTACATTGCTTTATGCTTTGTTTATAATCTTTTATATGTAAAAATAGTAATTCTTAGTGGGTTTTGACCACTATGTAGAATTTTGTACCTGACCTGTGTAGCAAAATGCCTGTGCCAGGTGGCAGGTTTTATTTCATGAACTCTTGTGTGACCTCTGATATTTGGCTAGCTGGGTCAAAACTGCAGAGGCCATTTTAAACTGCATGACCCACGTGTTTTTACTTAACAATGTTATAAATATAAAAAGGCATTACTGCCAATCAGACTAAAACAAATGCATGAAACTGAATGCTTAAACTCCTATGTGCTTTCATTTGACCAATTTAATGAAAATATGCTTACATGTTTAAAATATCCCCAGAAGGAAAATCTATTTTTTTAATTTTAAGAATTGGATATTGTAAAATAAAGTAAATATTTTAAGAACTACTCATCAATTAGTCTAATATGGAGTGATATTATATCATTCTACTTTCCTCAGAAAGCCAATTAATTTACCTTAAATGTTTCCATTTTCTAATTTGCTTCCTAGATTTAATTCATTTGAGATATACTCTTGTATTTATTTTAAAATTACCTCAAAGACACAAAGTTTCAAAATAATTCCATTCAGAAAAGGCCCTTAGTAGAGGGTCAGTATTTTCTATGTGAGAAGGAAAGCAGTTTGTTGTGGAATTTGAAGTCCCAGTTAATGGAAAAGATTAATACTAATTATTTGAGCCTATTCTTCATTCATCTTTTCAAACCATGAAGCTCCTCCTGACACACTCCACCCACAGGCACATTTATACAATGTTGTACATTTAGAGTTTAAAAATCAGGAGGAGTGCAGAGAAATAATGGAAAAGCAGTAAGCAGATAACCAAATTGAACGAGTCCAGCTTAAAGTGTTCCCATCAACCCTCACAAATTCAAGAGCAGAAGGAATGGTTCAGTCTTAGATGCATACAGGATGGAAAATAAGCCAAAGTCCCATTCACGAAATAATAATCATTATTATCTTACAAAAATACAAGAGCCCCTGTGTGAAAAGTTTGATAAACTAGTTAGAGGCTTTGAATTTGATCTTACTATACTGGGAAGTTATAAGTCATCTAAAAATAAAAAGGATTATGATTGCCATATACATAAGTATCTTTCATTCATACAGTCTATTTCCTCTTTAAGCATCCTATGAGTTATACACAAACAGGCTCTAAATAGAGTTAAGCAGTCATTCATACTTTTAACAGATACTCAGGCACCTAGTATACACACACCCTGGCAGGCTCTGGCCAGATAGCAGGAATACAGGGAGAAATAGGTGGTCTCTGATGAGGAATGCAAGGGCAGATAAACTAATAATCATCACACAACATAATAATTTAATATACAATGAGAAATGAGAGAATAAAAGAGAGGATAGTTAACTCTGTCTTAGAAGAATAGGTGGTATTATAAAAGAAATGAACTGAGTTGTACAAGGATGAGGATGCATTAAGGGGGAAATAAAAAATTATCGCCCTGGGGTCATCCCTTGAGCAATGAGCAAAAGGATCTTAGTGGCCACAGGAAATGAGGAATTCTGTCTTTATGTTCCAGTCAAGGGCAAATGCAGTGCTGAGAAATGGTGGTGACAAATAGATTTATAGACATGAGAGAAGAGTGATGGCTTGGGATTTGGAAGACAGGGCTATGGACTGTGGGGTCAGGTAATACAAATCCATACAAAGTTGAGAATGACTGTTTCCTTTTGCTTTCGGTAGAGTACATGACCACTGAGGCACACTGACTGCCTTGGCAAGTTCAGTTCAGTGGGAACAGAGACCTTCCTCAGCCCTTACTCACTGTGCCTTCAAGTCTTTGGCATCAATAAATTATTGGGGAGAAATATTCCACATATAGATCTTCATAGTGATTTTATAAGCTGTAAGAAAAGAAGAAATGAAAAAGACAATTCACACAATGTCCAAAATGATAATGAAATCTTTAAAATTTGTAAAAATCTCCTAAATTTGGTTTTGAAATTTTGCTCCCATTTTCTACTAGGATATTCAGTATTTATGGCAACATTATTTATAATAATAAAACATTCAAAACAGCCAATATAGAGAACAAATGAGAATGTTCAGCTAGATTATGGCTAACCATCTGATCAATAGTATGCTGTCATTTAAAAATTATCTTACAAAGTGGGGGAGGGCTTTTTAAAAAATTATCTTAGATTCAAAGATATGAGAAACTGTTCACAATATAAAAAGAATAAAAGTTTCCAAGCTATATATGGATGAATTTTATTTTCTTCTTTAAGCTTTTTATCATTTTAAAATTTCCTGCAATTACCATTTATTCATTTTATAATCAGAGAAATGCTTTACAATTTTAATTAACTGAACAATAATAATTAGCTATATGATATATATACTCAAAACTCTACTTGCAAAAGGAGTCTTGGAATTCCAGAGACACAAGTTCATTTTATTTACATTTGCAGTCTTCATATCAGGTTTTGCCAATAGCCTTGTTTAGGACATGGTATGTGCTATCAGAAGAAAGAGCCTTCTTTCTCTCCCATGTGCTGAGGAAACTCAGCATATTTGGGATTGACAACAGATGATGAAGATGAAACGAATGAATATCTACCCATCCAACATCCCTAGAACCATGAGGAACCATTACAATAAGACCAAGCAAAATGAATTCGCTGTACAAAATGACCTTAAATGTCTTTTAAATATTCCAATTGAATGGACTAAAAACACTCTTGCAAAACTCAGGAGATTGCCTCAGTCTGTCATAGGTCCCTAACTACAATGGCAAAACAGCTTCATTAGCTTCTGAGCAGCTTCATTAGCTTAAGGGCATTCTAAGAATAATTTGACAAAGAAAGCCTTAATTATGGAGCTAAAGGCTAACAAAGTGCCACAGAGGGAATTATCTTAGTTGGGATTGTTCAGGAAAGGAAATAAGAAAAATGAGGATGTTATACTGAAAGGAAGAAGAGGAGGAAGAAAGGAAAAAGACTATTTATTATCCAAAATTGTGATTATTTTGCATGATAAAAAAACCCCAGCATAACAGAAAAAAATTGAAGAGTTGGACCCAGAGCCTTGGCTGGTGTGGCTCAGTTGGTTGGAGTGTCATCCTATAGATGGAAAGTTCACGGGTTCATTTCTGGTCAGGGCACATGCCCAGGTTGCAGGTGTCATCACCAGTCAGAGCATCTGACAACTGATCGAGGCAACTGATCGATGTTTCTCTCTCTCTCCCTTCCTCTCTCTCCAAAGGCAATGAACACATGTCCTTGGGTAAGGATAAAAGAGAGAGAGAGACAGAGAGACAGAGAGACAGAGAGACAGAGAGACAGAGAGAGAGAGAGAGAGAGAGAGAGTTGGACCCAGAAATGAAAATGACAGAACTAGACACCAAGAGCCAGCGGAATCTAGATCAGTAGATGTAAGGGGTGGAATTTTTTTCAGAAATATACAAAAAACAATAAAATTCTATGAGTTCAGTTTCATTCATTAGCTCTTAAAATGCTCTGTCCAAAATAAAATTTACAGCACTTGCCAACTTTTAATGGTCTTCCTTAAGCCAAGCCTGATCAAAGTTGGCTTTTTCCTGGTAACTGGAAGCCAACACCGGGTTCTGAGAATGACACAAAAAGCTGAAAGCCTCCAGGCAGAAGAGGTGAGCCCCAGCTCTCTCACAGAGAGGAGGTCAAACATCTGGCAGCCACAGCTGGCCTCGAGCTGGGCAGCCGAGAACAGGAGAGCCATGTGCAGATGGTTACAAGAACCTCCCAAGAAGAAGGGCAGCAAAATGGGCAGAGGTGAGTGTCTGGAGGTACTGGTTTACAGCTCAGAGAGAGTTCTGAGGTAGTTGAAGCAGCTCACAACAAGAAAAGAACCTTAACCTTCAAATGGAAATGAGCTTTTTTATCCTAAGATATCTCATTTAAGACCTAAAATCTAACTAAACTGGTGGCCTTGTTTTAAACAAAACATGTATTTATTATCTTTCTTCATATACTTTTTTTCAATATATTTATTGATTATGCTATTACAGTTGTCCCATTCCCCCCCCTCACTCCACTCCATCCTGCCCACCCCCTCCCTCCCACATTCCCCCCTATAGTTCATGTCCATGGGTCATAATTATAAGTTCTTTGGCTTCTACATTTCCTACACTATTCTTACCTTCCTCCTATCTATTTTCCACCTATCATCTATACTACTTATTCTCTCTACCTTTCCCCCCCTCTTCCCCTCCCACTCCCTGGTTGATAACCCTCCATGTGAGCTCCATTTCTGTGGTTCTGTTCCTGTTCTAGTTGTTGGCTTAGTTTGCTTTTGTTTTTGTTTTAGGTGTGGTTGTTAATAACTGTGAGTTTGCTGTCATTTTTACTGTTCATATTTTTTATCTTCTTTTTCTTAGGTAAGTCCCTTTAACATTTCATATAATAAGGGCTTGGTGATGATGAACTCCTTTAACTTGACCTTATCTGAGAAACACTTTATCTTCCCTTCCATTCTAAATGATAGCTTTGCTGGATACAGTAATCTTGGATGTAGGTCCTTGCCTTTCATGACTTGGAATACTTCTTGCCAGTCCCTTCTTGCCTGTAAGGTCTCTTTGGAGAAATCAGCTGACAGTCTTATGGGAAGTCCTTTGTGGGTAACTGTCTCCTTTTCTCTTGCTGCTTCTAAGATTCTCTCCTTCTCTTTAATCTTGGGGAATATAATTATGATGTGCCTAGGTGTGTTCCTCCTTGGGTCCAGCTTCTTTGGGACTCTCTGAGCTTCCTGGACTTCCTGAAAGTCTATTTCCTTTGCCAGACTGGGGAAGTTCTCCTTCATTATTTGTTCAAATAAGTTTTCAGTTTTTTGTTTTTCCTCTTCTCCTTCTGGCACCCCTATAATTCGGATGTTGAAACATTTCAAGATGTCCTGGAGGTTCCTAAGCCTCTCCTCATTTTCCCGAATTCTTGTTTCTTCATTCTTTTCTGGTTGGATGTTTCTTTCTTCCTTCTGGTCCACACCGTTGATCTGAGTCCCAGTTTCTTTTTCATCACTATTGGTTCCCTGTACATTTTCCTTTGTCTCTCTTAGCATAGCTTTCATTTTTTCAACCAATTCTGTGAGCGTCTTGATAACCAGTGTTTTGAACTGTGCATCTGATAGGTTGGCTATCTGTTCGCTGCTTAGTTGATTTATTTCTGGAGCTTTGAAGTGTTCTGTCATTTGGGCCATGTTTTTTTTGGTCTTGGTGCTTCTGTTACTTAAATGGGCGGAGCTTTAGGTGTTCCCAGGGGCGAGGTAACGCTGGTCGCTGAGCTGTGACACTGTACATGGGGGAGGGGCAAAAGGGAGTAATGGCGCCCACTCCACTCTCCACCAGATTTTTGTCACTCGCTGTGCTACCCACAGTCAAATTGGTCCCCTCTGGTGCTGGTTCCCTAGTGGGTGGCCTTGTGCATGCTCTAGGCCCCTGTGGGTCTCTCCAATAACCTCTTCTGTGAGGCTGGGAGTCTCTCCTGCTGCCGCCCCAACTCCCATGGGTGTTTTCAATCAGAGGTTTGAGGCTTTATTTCCCCGAGCTGGAGCCCTGGGTTGCAGGGTCTGCTTTGCTCCCCACCGTTCATCCCGGTTATCTGTGCGCGAATGTAGGGCCACAGGGTCTGCTAGTGATCAGACTGCTTGCCCCGTTCGTCCCACACTCCGCCAATCTCAGTCCCGCCACAGCCACGCAAGTCCTCTCTGCCCCGGTGCCCATCTCCACCCCTCCTACCGGTCTGGATGAATGTTTATTTTTTATCTCCTTGGTGTCGGACTTCCTTGCCATTCAATTTTCTGTCAGTTCTGGTTGTGCGAGGAGGCTCAGGGTGTCTACCTACGCCGCCATCTTGATTCTCCCCCTTCATATACTTTTTAAAATAACCTTTTCTCAAACACCAAGTGAGAACAATAAAAAGCAGTTACATCTTTTTAAAATATTTTAATAGTTTTTAAAATCTTAATTTGTGGTGGTTTTACTGTCACTATAAATGGTTTTCCCCATTCACTCACCTTTCCTCTGATGCCATTGGCCTCCTACCAACTGACTCCCAGACTGAACACATTCATCACTAGCAACCCCCAAACTTCCTCCAGTCTCCATTTTCAGCACTTACTTCCTCAGAGGTTGTTCGGTAGCTGCAAGACTCTCCCAGCTGAGACCTACAATCCATTGGTCTGCCTTTATTCTGTCCCTTATTCACATCCCTCTTTAGAGCTCAGAGTCTAGGATTTGTCATTATAACCACTCCTGTGAGTCCCTCTCACCCCCTTGCCCCTGTCTTCCTATAAAAACGAAGCCATTCTTGCCCCTAGCTACCAGAATTATTGACACTGAAGACTCACAGCTCAGCTGCTCTCTGGGAATGGCCTTTGCCAAAGGGGAGTTGCTACATCCAAAGATATACCCCATCTCCAAGGGTAGCCTGCCCCCAGGATGTGGGCACAAAACCCCAGTCTCTCACCGTGGTCCCAGACAACTCTGAATGGCCTGCCAACCTCCATGGTCTGGTAGGATTGCCTGAGGCCTTGGTCATCCCCATCATAGTGCAGCTTCTCCCTCCGCTGCATCGCTCCTTTACAAGAGTACTTTCCAATAAACCTCCTGATTGCAAATCTCCTTCCAGGGAACCTGACCTCACACATCCAGGAAACCCTCAACTCTGCTTTATCAGCCAGGGTCTCAGAAACAGAAGGTACCCTCAAAGGGCTCGTCCAAGAGTTCACTGAAAGTACAGTGTACAAAGTCATGAGCAAATTTGAGTGGAACAATGAGGGCTGGTAAAGTGTGCAGGGAATAGCAATAGTACTGGTATAAAAGAAACAAAGAATATTCTTTGGTTCTTTAATTATTGATTCCAAACTTAAGTCAATCATATAAAAATTAGGTATTCATAACAGCAGTCCTTTACCTTGTTTCCTACTCCCACTGTACAAAAATTTAATAAATACTGAGAAATATTGACTGAACATTTACTATGTGTAAGATAGTATGTTAGGCACTGCATAACACCAAAAACAGCCAGTTAATAACAGAACAATTCAAACCTTCAACAAATTACTTTGACTACATGATGATTTATTTGAAATTAAATTCTTCTATAATCTGATAAAGAAAGCCATGAAAAAGTAATTGGCACACCATTCTCTATACAAGATTAAGTGTAATCACAGAGCTAAAACTCTCTTGCAGGCATTTCTTTATTCCAGCAACAAACACAACTATATCAATCATCCTAAGAGAGAGAAACCACCTCTCTCCACTGCCTTCCACCTCCCATCAAATCTGCCTTTTATGTTACACTGTCTAACCTTTCACTTCTTAATTTATAAATAAAGCTTCTCACTAAGTTCATGTTAAAATTTGGGGGATTGATTTTAGAGTCAAATGCTTATATTCTTAAGGAGGACATGATGTATTTTCATGCAAGTTGTGGTTTATATTAGGACCACTTGAGTGACTTGGCAATATCCAGTATATCAATTTCATTAAATACAATATCAGTGCAGTGTCTAATGGGAGATGCCCATTTTCCTACATTTGTTTTCTCAATACTACCATTTCCGATTTCACTGCTGGAAGATGCTCATTATCTGTTCATCTTTCAATTAAATAGCATTTCTTGTGTGGTAGCCATGTTCAAGACTGTGGGACATTGTAGGAATTCAAAGAACTGGAAACCATGGTAAGGAAATGAAACAGACTCTTAAATACTGAGTGGCAGTGACAGATCCTATGTTTCAGAGTATGCTTATGAAACCAGATGCCTCTTGCTTCTCAAAGGTAAATCACTGAAAAACAGATGGAGATAACCACACTTGTCTTACATTTGTCTCTTGCTTTTAAAAGAGAATATTTTAAATCTGTGCCCTGGAGTGAACATTTTAGAAGAGGACTGCCAATCTTTTTAACTGCAAAATAACAGATTTTTCCCACAGAGAGAGGGCCTGCATTGGCATTGTTTGTTCCTATCCTAAGGATGAACATGCACTCTAGTTTTCATGCTAAGTTTAAAGTGAAGAAAGAAATTTAAAGTCAGATTTGAAGACTGAAAATGGAGTGGCAGTTCATTAAAAATGCATATTTCATGCTTGGCAAGAAAATGAGTATCAATAAATTTCATTGGACAGAAATATGACCATAATGGAATCAAATTAGAAAAGATATCTAGAAAATTCTTCAAGTATTTGGAGATTTTTTTTCACAATTTTTTTTTTCACACAATAGCACATAGCTTAGGAAGGAAGGAAGGAAGGAAGGAATCTTTAAAGAACTAGAAAATATTTTAAACTAAATAATAAAAGCTCAACATGTCAAAATGTGTAGGATGCAACTTAAACAATCCTTATAAATTTGTTCTTTTAAATACCTATATTAGGAAAGAAAAAAATTTAAATCAGTGCTCTAAGCTTCTACCTCTAGAAGCTAGATAGAATAAGAAGAGCAAATTAAACCCAAGTAGAAGGAAGAAAATAATGTAGGTAAAAATAGAAATCAAAGCAGAAAATCAACAAAGCCAGATGTTGGTTCTTTGAAAGGCTTACTTAAAAAAAGTAATGCTTCAAAACACATATAGCACATATCTACTCCTGTGCTTTGTTTAGAAGAAGAAATTGCTTTGCGAAGATTAAACACCATTAGTACGTATTCCATTAAAAGAAAGAGATCATATTCATGCATGCAATAAACAGTTTGGCTTCACATGTCTAGTCAAATGGCATAGTCACAAAAAAAGACGTGAACCATACTTTAAATTGAAACACACACACACGTATATATAATGTGGGAATTTGCCAAAAATATTGCTATTTTTATTAGGAAAAAAATAAGATCCAAAGTTGCTTTTAAAAATAGAGGATTGTTATTTCATTTCTGCATTTTTTATCACATCTATAAAATAGAGCTATTTGAAAATGTTTTGTAGCTACAGTTTAGGCACTTTTCATCCTTGTTTTAGTTCTCATGCTGCATTATTTTTTAGTATACAACTCTCTACATAACTAAAAAAGCTTCCAAGCTTCTATTAATGACATATATCTCATGAATAATATGTTCAATATATAGTTTAAAAATCCAGAACACTTAATTAAGCACCTTAGAATTCAACCTGATGGGATACTGCCTATATTCATTACTAGAACCCAAGATCATGGTACATTCAGGGGCGAGTGTCAATAATCCAAGCCTCATTCCAAAAATCCAGCCTAATCGTAGGAAAGTGGCAATTGCTCAGCAACATGAAGGTGACTGGATGGGTGCCCTTGGTGGCCAGACCTCCTGGGTTGTGGGCAGAAACACTGAGAAGGGAGTGCCAGGAAGGCCCACCATGGTGTTGATGAAAGCACCTGTCTGTCAGCCCTAGGCCTCGCTGTGCTCCTTTCTCTTGGCTCTAAGGCTCAGTGCAGATAATACGTGCCAGAAGGAGGTGGTAGAGAGGGGAAACATCCAGGGGCTGGAGGAATTCAGAAACAAGTGTCAAGGGAAGGGTAGACTGGAGCTGGCCTTTAATGGACTTGATGCAGGGAGAAACTCCGGATAGGAGACTGAGAAGTGATTAGCTGGAAGGTTTTAGCCGTGTTGCCAGTTTTCATGAGCTCTGACAGATAGCAAGTTTACTTAAAGCTATGCACAATCAATTCCCTTTTACATTTATTTATCAATCAACAAATAATTATTGAAGGTTACATGTGTCAGCTCCAGCACTAGGCATAGAGATAATTAGGACACGCTTTCATGGAGTTTACAATCTAGTGGTGGAGGTAGACAACAAAAAGAGAAAACAGATTAAAAGGAGAATTTTAGAACATAATATTGCTATGAGCAGCAGAAAAGAGGGTGGAGTGATAAGGTATAACTCACACAGTATGTACAATACAGTCACACAGGGCCCCAAGCTTGGAAATTAATATTATGTAGTCACCATATTGAAATTCTTAATAATTTTATCTTTGACTTGGTATTTTTTAGGTGACATCTGATGAGATAATGGAGGGTGTGCCCAGAATAGGTTCTTGGGATCTTCACATGATTGGGTGCCAGTGAAGGGACACTTGGGGTTAAGCGTGACTCCCAGGAGCCTGTGGGGTCTCTCCATTGCTGGTCTTCTTCTTTTGTGGCAGTTGTCTATTTCTTTGTGTGGTCATTTCATTAGTATCTGTCTCTCCAACTGGACTGTGAGGACCTTGAGGGTAAGTAACAGGTCTCTTGCCAGCAGGGATGTCCTTAGCACCCTGCACAGTGCAGGCTCTCTGTCATGAAGAGCTAGGGGAGAGTGGGAGAGAGGAGAATGAACCCTGACAGGAGGAGTTCCTGGTTGTGGAGTTGGGCCTTCAGAAATGCAAGGAATGGTGTGAGGATAGAAGAGGCTTGCTTAAGCATAGAATTACTCAAGTATGGAAGCAGAGAGGAGGGTAAAAGTGAACAGGAAAAGGCCTTTCCCATGCACACCAGGTCCTGGAATATGAAAGATGCCCAGCACAGGGGAAGAATGCAGATCTTCTCAATGGCCTTTCTGGTATTGTCCCACTCATCCCATAAAAACAGTGAACCAAATCTCTACTCTGAACTTTTAGGGTAAAATCCGATACACTGGGCTGTTCAGAAAAATGTTAATAGGAAAACAGCCTTTTAAGTATCACAGCATTATGACAAAAGCATAGATGAAGA
Organism: Desmodus rotundus; assembly: GCF_022682495.2. Classification (NCBI taxonomy): domain Eukaryota; kingdom Metazoa; phylum Chordata; class Mammalia; order Chiroptera; family Phyllostomidae; genus Desmodus; species Desmodus rotundus. The sequence goes on from NC_071387.1 coordinate 79,189,817, forward strand.
AAATAGCACTGCATAGTAGGCAGCCTCTAAGACAGACCTCAGAAAGCCCACGTCAGTGTATCCACACCCTTGTGAAATCCTCTCCCCTTGTGTGTGGACTGTGCTTGCTTCTAAAAAGGCAGCAATCTGGTGATCAATCTGGGATTAAGTTATAAAAAGGCAGCTCTTTCTCTTTCTGATGGATTGCTTGACTTGGTGGAAGCCAGCTGCCATGTTGGAATGCAGCAGCCCCTTGGAGAGGCCCACAGGAGAAGGGACTGAGCCCTTCCAGCAACTGCATGAGTGAGCTTAGAAGCAGTCCACAAGTTGAGCTTCAGAGGGGACCTAAGCCCCACCTAACAGCTTGACAGTGACCTCATGAGGGATTTAAATCAGAGGCACCTAGCTAAGTCAAACTCAGATTCCTGACCCACAGAAACTATGAGAGAAGAAATATTTGTTGTGTTAAGCTATTACATTTTGGGGTAATTTGTTATACAACACTAGATAATATACATTGTTATGCAAAATTGCTCAACTCTACACCTGTGCTGAGATTTGATACTTGAGCACTAACAATATGCTAGACACATTGGCACATGGCACAGTGTTAGCTGGAAGTCTAACAAAAATAAAAACAAATGTCCTGCCCAGAAGTTTTTATAGCACTGGTATTTAAGCAACACTTAGAAATCCATAATTGTTACCAATATCCCTTCTTTAAAAAGAAACTCATGAAATAAAAAGGACTTTGGAAGTTTTGATTACTTTTTAAAAAATATATTGAAGCATGTGTCCACAATATGAATGCCAAGTCAGCTTTGCCAGTTCTTCCTCGTGCTGTTCTCACAAATTCAAATAACCCATTGTACACACAGCCTTTGAAGATCTTGCCTGCTCTCCCTCTCTCTCTTCCTTTCTCCCTCCCTCCTGTCCTTCTTTCTTTCTCTCCTTCCTTCCTGAATATTTGTATAGGTGAAACATTAGTAGGCTTTTGTCCACTGAATAAAGTGTCCCTGAATTGTGGCTGTCTTCAACTCACCTTTTTAACTTGGGCATCACTCCTAACACATATATATCTATAAGATCTCTCATTCTCTCTCTCTCTCTAAATAAATATATATCTGTTTTATTTATATATATAAAATATAATTCTAATACAAGCACAAAAACTTATTCCAAATCATATGTTCAACTTAGTACTAACTCAACTCTGCAACTTATTAAGTTCCTTAAAAGTGCTTCTCAAACTTTATTTACACAAATCACTTGATCCTGTCTGGGTGGCCTGAGATTGCATGTTTCTAACAAGCTTCCAGTTCGTGCCAGTGCTGCTAGTCCCTGGGCCATGCTTCACGGAGAAAGGCCTCAAGTTCTTTCTTTCTGGGCTTGACTGACCTGAAACTGTAAACTGGAGGGCTGAGCTCACTGACCTCTTCAATCCTGTGACTCGTGATTTTTCCTCAGGTCTGTCTTGTTTCCTCCTCCCCTGTATTTCCCATTGCTGTATTGGGTACCACCAGCCACCACCATTTTCCTGTAAAAATTTTCGAGTTGTCCTCTTTCACCCTCTTCCTCACAGATTGCCACATCAGATCCATTTGCAAGTCAGGTCAGTTTGACATCCTACATCCTAAGATCGCCACTCTCCTCTTCACCTCTACTTCCAGCCTCCATTCCATCCAGGCCCACCTGACCTCCTACCCAGGCCTATGTCACCACCCCTCAGGGCCTTTTGACAAGACAAATATAACTACATCATATCTCTGCTTAACCCCTTCAATATTCCTTAAAGTGGCCTGTGTGCAGTTCTTCAAAAACTCAAGGCTTTTTCAGCCTTACATTCATTTTCACAGGTAATCTGCTTGGCCTAGAAACACTGTTCTTCCACTGTCACCCTTTGGGTGTGACTTCCACAGGAAAACTTTGCCTGTCCCACCGAGTAGGTTAGGTACCTTTATTATGCAGTCTTTCAGCAGACTGTATTTTTCCTTCATAGCATTTATTACAATTAATTAATTAAATTCCATGTGAGCCTCTGGTTTGTGTCTGGGCTCACATACACACACTTTGGGCCACAAATCTTGCCTCAGTGTTCAGCCCAGGAGTGACATATTCAGGCACACGATCAATATTCTTTAAATGGATAAATATTTCTCACCTATGTTCAGAATTCTTCATAGATATCTCTACATTGTAGCTATTTAGGTAATAATGGAAACAAAGGTCTTAGTCAAAGGTTTGAAGCTGGTCTCTCATACCTAACATTTTCATGGTGTCTTATAATTATTATACAAGTTCCTTGCTAAGAAGGCTGTGCCTGCTTGGCTAAGTCTGCTAATAATTACTGGATGGATGCAAGGGGTATATGGCTCATATACTGAAGTTCCGAATAATTGACAATGGAATTGTAAATACTAACATGAACAACGCATAGAGAACACGTGGTTTCCAGGCCTCCTCCCTCAGAATTTCAGTTTGCTTCTGCATTTTTCTAAACAATGAATTAAAGAAGTAAATTACTTGTCTATGAAAAGCCCAAACCAGTCCCTGACACGGACAAATATCGTAGCCAAGGGGTGTCTATCTGGGGGTGGGGAGGGGGTGGCGGTGAATGGAGGGTTGAGGAGCCCTATGTCCACAGGCCTTCCCAGTCACCTGAATCCCATAGATGAAATATGTTTCTTTAGAATTTGGAGAGCTCTGTTAAAATGAAGGTGAGGGGACTAGCCAAAGAACATAAAGACTGACCCAGAGACATGGACAGTAGTGTGGGAATTGCCTGAGGAACTGGGCAGGAGCAGAGGGGCTGGGTGGAGGAAGGCAAAGGGAGAAAATTGGGACAACTGTAATAGCATGAACAACAAAATATTTTTAAGAATGCAAATGGTTTTTGGAGAGTGAGCCATTCAAGATTAGAGAAATAACTTGTCCTCAAGTCAGAGCTATGTGTAGCCACAGACAAAATAGGTGTATCTTCCTAGAGTATCTGTTTTTTTACATGAACTTGAACAATGTATATTTTAAAGCAAATATACAAATACTGTAGAATAATTTCAAATTTTTCATGAATCTTAAAATGGAAGGAAAGATTCAAGGAAATGTGATGAGGGCTACTTATTCAGTCCTAGAGTAGTTGGGACCCCATTAGGGAATATTTTAAAAGCACAGGCCAAGTGTGTTCTCCAAGCAGAACACTCAGTCTTTGGGGCTGGTAGAGGTGGCATGCACTTGCAGGGAGAGTGTGGCAAAGAGTGTGTGGCACAGAGTGTTGTTCTGCTCTGTCGTCCTTCTTTCAGAGTAATGTATCCCTTGTTTTAACCTGTGTCTTTCACTAGACATGACCAAGTCTGGATTTCTCAGCTTCCCTTGCAGCTAAGCATCATCCTGTGTCTAAATTATGGCCAACGTGATATAAGCTGAAATGTGATGAGATTTCTGGAAACTTCCTTCAAAGAAAACTGGCACATGTCCCCTAGTGCCTGTCCTTTTTTCTCTTCCTTCCTTCCTGCTGACTGCAGTTTCCCAAGACGGCTGAAACTGGAACAAGCAAATGTGGAAAAGGAGACTCCACCCAACTGATGAATAAGACAGAAGGAGCAGGACTTCTATGCAGGTCCTGGACAATTGACCCCTGACTTACACAGAAAAGAGAAATAAAATCAACCTTGTTTAAGCCACTGCTACTGGGATTGCCCATTACTTGTAAACCTAAACTAACAAATAGAAAGGGCAAAATTTTTAAAAAGTAATTTATCATCTTACCTGGCAAGCTTTTGGAGAGAAATGGGGCATTAAAACAATGAAGATCATGTCTTTTGAAACTATTTTTATTGACTAGCAAGTTGGTTTTATTATGTTGATGAATTTATAAAACAGTTCAATTCAAAGACTACTTCAAAAATAAACTTTAAAAATATAAGTAACATATGCCTGTGTAGTGTAACTCAAAATTCAAACTTCTTTATGATGATTATCTGCATGCTAAAAAAATAAGTAGAATTATTCTTGGTACTTATTTGTATGCTTTGATCAGTTTCTTAGGTATCTGTATTGCTAATGTTATGGCACTAATATATGTTTCTAAAAACGCACTTTCTTTGAATTATTCTCATCCTTTTTAATAAAATTGCCTGCAATCTTCTTCAGTCAGTATTAATGGTTAATAAATCTTAAAGTATCTACACTTTCAAGTCATCCCAATAGACCATATTTTCAATTGAGAAAAAAATTCTTTTTTAAATATATTTTATTGATTATGCTATTACAGTTGTCCCAATATTTCTCCACTTGTCCCCCTCTGCCTGGTACTCCCTTCCCTCCAGCAATCACTCCCTTTAGTTCAATGGGTCGTGCATACAAGTTCTTTGGCTTCTCCATTTCCTATACTATTCTGAACATTCCCTTGTCTATTTTGTTCCTACTAATTATGTTTCTTAATCCCTGCACCTTTTCCCCCATTCTTCCCATTCCCCCTCCCAGTTGATAACCCTCCAAATGATCCCTATGCCTATGATTCTGTTCCTTTTCCAGTTGTTTGCCTAGATTCAGCTATTGATAGTTGTGAATTTGTTGCCATCTTAATATTCATAGTTTTGATCTTCTTCTTTTTCTTAAATAAGTCCCTGTAACATTTCATATAATAATGACTTCATGATGATGAAGTCCTTTAGCTTTACCTTGTCTGGGAAGCACTTTATCTGCCCTTCCATTCTAAATTATAGCTTTGCTGAATACAGTAATCTAGGTTATAGGTCTTTGCTTTTCATTACTTTAAATATTTCTTGTCAGTCCCTTCTTGCTTGCAAAGTTTCTTCTGAGAAATCAGCTGACAGTCTTGTAGGAACTCCTTTGTAGGTAACTAACTTCTTTTCTCTTGCTGCTTTTAAGATTCTCTTTCTATAACCTTTGACATTTTAATTATGATGTGTCTTGGTGTGGTCATCTTTGGTTCCAACTTGTTGGGGACTTTCTGTTTCCTGGACTTGTATGTCCATTTCCTTTGCCAAATTAGGGAAGTATTCTTTCATTACTTTTTTCATGTAAGTTTTCAATTTCTTGCTCTTTCTCTTCTACTTCTGGCACCCCTATGATTCCGATGTTGGCACATTTGGAGATGTCCCAGAGCCTTCTTATGCTATTGTAGTTTTTTAAAAGTCATGGTTGTTCTTGCTGTTCTGATTGAGTGCTATTTCTTCCTTACATTCCAAATCATTGATTTGAATCCTGGCTTCCTCCCCTTCATTGTTGGTTCCCTATAGATTTTTCTTTATTTCACTTAGTGTAATCTTCATTTCTTCCTTCATGTTGTTGCCATACTCAATGAGTTATTTGAACATCCTGATCACCAGCATTTTGAACTCTGCATCTGATAGTTGGTTATCTCCATTTGTTTCATTTAGTTCTTTTTCTGGAGTTTTGCTCTGTTCTTTCATTTGGGCCATATTTCTTTGTCTCCGCAATTTGGCAGCCTCCCTGTGATTGTTTCTGTGTATTGGGTAGAGCTGCTTTGACTCATGTAAAGCAGCTCTACCTAAAGGCACCTGTAATTTGTGTGGGGCAGAGCCTTAGGTAATTGTCAGGGCTGGGCAACCTGCTTCACTGCTTTGTGGCTCTGTGTTGCGGGAGGGCTCGGAGAGGGGACAGTGCTGCTGCCTGGCTTCTGGAGGTTTACTGGGCACTCGCCCCATTTCCAGTCACTTCACCCACTCCCTGTATGTGACTGGCACCCTTCCAGCTGTTGCCCTAGTGCTGAATCCCAGAGTGGATGAGTTGCATATATTATAAGACCATGTGGCAGAGTGTCCTGAAAATCCAGCTGTAACTTCTGCCACTCTAACCTCCACTGATTTTTACAGCCAGAAATGATGGGGATTTTTCTTCCCCACACTGGAACCCTGAGCTGTGAGTCTGGCCTAAAGCTGGGTTTACTCGCTCCCAAGATATCCCTCCCAATTTTTATCCACCATATGTGTATGTGGGTCTGCCTATTGTACTGCCACCACTGCCTGTTGACACTAAACCGTGTCTCCTCACCTTTCCACCCATCTCTGCATCTCCACCCCTCCTACCTGTCTGGATGAATGTGGCTCCTTTAAATCTCTGGTTGTCAGACTTCCATACAGTTTAATTTTCTGACAGTTCTGGGTGTTATTTTTTTCGAGGTTTAGTTGTAATTCTTTCTGTGGTTGCATGAGGAGGTGAAGCATGTCTACCTGCACCTCCAACCTGACCAGAAAGGAAAAAGATTCTTTTTAAAAATTTTGTATTGTTATTCAATTACAGTTGTATGCCTTTCCTCCCCATCCCTCCAGCCCACTCCAGCTGAATCCCCCTCCCTCCCCCAACTCCACCCTCCCCTTTGATTTTGTCCATGTGTCCTTTATAGCAGTTCCTGTAATCCCCTCTCCCCACTGTCCCCTCCCCACTGCCCCCTGCCCATTGTTAGATTGTTCTTAACTTCAATGTCTCTGGTTACATTTTGTTTGCTTTTTTCTTCTGTTGATTATGTTCCAGTTAAAGGAGAGATCATATGGTATTTGTGGAAAAAGATTCTTTATAAGTGCAGAGGTATACAATTCTACTAACTAGAGGATATTCTCAGTCCTAAATTTTCTAATAGAAATGTGTAAGTATTTCCATCCAAACTAGTATAGTTTCTGTCTTTTCTACCTCTACTTGTATCACTTTTTACAAGGCCAAACACATCAAACTGACCAAATGTAAGTGCATCAAAATATAAGATTTTAAAATATTATTTTACCTGGGTCCAGAATAAAAATTTATCTAATTAAAAATAGAAACTTCTTTAATAGATCTTCCCACAATTCAAGAATTTTGAAATGCAACTGAAGTATTTCAAAACTAAATTTCATTTATCTGAGTCCTTAACATCTAATTTATTCAGTTGTTCACTTTTGTAAGAATAAGTTATAGAGTTTCCTGTTTTCAGCTTTGTTTTCCACAGCAATAATTTGTAATACTTGTAATTCAATACATGTAATATCTAAAATTTTGTGTTCCAATGTCTAAATACTTTGATTACAGATTTCAAACTGAACAAAATGCAGTTTAGAAGACTCATTTACAAAAATGTCCTCCATCACTCTGACATTTAAGTTTATTTCCAAAATAATTCTTCAGAGGCTCAAACTTTTACAAAATTCAATTGATAGTGGGTAGCAAAGGGAGTATGTTCATATGACATGTTCACTTTAAAAACATCCAATATCAATTTTATAGAACATTTTTGTAATTTAATTTAATTGTATATATATTTTTCATTGCAAACTTTGAAAACTAATTATTTTCTTTTGGTTGGTAGAATATTGCAATTTGTTTTAATGTAATTGCGTTTCTACTACCACCTATACTAGTACTTTTGTGTTCCATAGATAACTTCATTAGTAAGAACATTTTGACTACATTGCTGTACTTCTTCAATATTTGTATTTGTATTATCATTGCAAAAACAATGCTTTCATCTTCATTGTGGAAATTTTGAACAGAATTTACAATAATATTTGTGTTAATGTTGATTTATTCATTTTTGACAGATTAAACTTCAAAACTTCATTTTCATTCTATAAATTGTATGAAAAGTTTTCTTTCTTCCTTTTATATTTTTATTAAGGTATAATGTATATATAGTAAAATACATAAATATTAATGAATTTTACATGTATTTTTACATGTATGTACTTGTTTCCTACACACACACAGAAACATTAGTCTGAAATTCTATCAACATAGATTAGTTTTGTGTGTCCTTGAACTTCACCTAAATATACTCATACAATGTGTACTCTTTTGTGGCTAGTTTCTTTAGCTTAACATAGTGGATTTGTACATTCATTTTTGTTATTGTATGTGCTTAAGTTTCTGAGTTACTGGGTAATATTCAATTATATGAATATACCACAATTGATTTATATATATTCTCCTATTGATGAATATTTAGGTGTTTTCATTTTAGGCTATTATGAATAAAGATGGTATGAACATTTATGTACAAGTATTTGTCAACATATGCACTCATTTCTTCTGTGCATAGACATAGAAGAAGAATAAATATGACATGATTTTCTTTTAAAAGTATCTAATGACACTGATATAAAACTGATATCATTTAACTAATTGCAAGATAGTGCTAATAAAGCCAATACATTAACACTCGTGAGTTTGTTTTTCACATATTTGCAAGAGAACTAAGTATCAAAAGTGAGCAAAAGTAATTTAGAATAGTCACTCAATCTAAAGAAAAGTCATGCTTCACAAAGTGAACTGTTGTTTTCAGGCACTCTCATCTACAAACAACTTCTGGCATAGATGGTGATATCTTCCTAGCACATTTATGTCTGGTTTCCATAAAGCCAATGTGATCACAATGGTCCCCATGATGGAAGGTAAATGCTGACATTTTAGGAAGTTGCATATTTATCTTCAACTTTCTTAAGAAATGGAAATTCAGTACTTGTTTCCATTAAATGTGAACTTTATTTTTAGTACACTGCTGCTAAAAAGGGTTGATTGTAAAATATTTTTAAGTTGCCAAATGATAAATTTGTAAATATTTGTAGATTTAGACCATATGATAAATGACAATAAATGTGATAACAATGTCCAGATTCATCAGGACAGCTCAACCTTTATTCCCTGCATATATTTCACATACAGCTAATGGTTTACCATATTTTCCACAGACCCTGAAGGCTGGATGCCTAGCAACTTTGTGCATCTGGCAGCTACAGCATAGGCCCATGCACACAACCCCAAGCTGCCCAGGGCAGCAGCAGCAAGTACTCTTCCTTTCCATTTGAAAGCAGGAGTTAGCCCAGGCTTCTGAGCACACTTTGCGTTGTCAGTGGGAACCCAGCATGCTTGCCCTAAAAGGGAAGTGTTGGCTATTCTTAGTCTGGGAAAGATTAGGAAAAGAGAAACTGGTTCTCTCTTTCAGACATAAACACATGTCATGTTGTTACATGTCTCACACACTCCTGGATGAGACCCTGGCAGAAGCAGGAAGTATGAAGTAGAGGCCTACCAAATCTACTGCAGCTTATTTGAATGTGGTCATTACTAGTATTTTCTCATTAAGCAATAAAAGATCCTGGACCAGTGGTTAACCAGGTAGGACCCCAGGACATTCGGCTGAAACTTGGACTGTCCAAGACCAAAGTGAACTTTGTTCACCCTCTATGAAGGAAAGATAGAAGAAAAATCTCCTCTCCCTTTTTATCCAATACAAGGGTGTCTAACCCATGGCCCATGGGCCACATGAAGCCTAGAATGGCTATGAATGTGGCCCAACACAAAATTGGAAACTTTCCTAAAATCTTGTTTTTGCTCATCAGTTTTTGTTAGTGTTTGTGGATTTAATGTGCGGCCCAAGATAAGTCTTCTTCTTCCGGTGTGGCTCAGAGACACCAAAAGTTTGGACCCTGATAGAGTGAACCATGAAAGGAAGGCATCAAAGTTGTCCTTTTCTATGGGTCTCTTCGCATAATACCACTCTCATGTTATGTTCGATTTTTATGTTTAATCCCCAGAAAGATTGTATTTTTTCAAGAATTTTAATGTTCTATAAAACAGACCCCAGCAATTACTAAATATACTTGGAATTTTACTCATTTTCATCCACTATTTCTTTCTTCTCTAATTTGAGGCAATAATGCCACAGTAAGCAATTCATGCTATAAGAGCCATAACACCAAGACAATAAATACATTATAAATAAGCACGTCCACAAAGATATAGGAATAGGTTTAACTTAGAATCCAGGTTAAACTGGAAGGTGAAGCTATTCCTGGAAACTAGTCAAAAAATACTGAGCATCTGCAAGTTTTACTGTTCTCCCAACCCTCCTCCACACCCTCAGCTGCTTATTGTGTATCTCTGCTCATGGCCCTCAACACACATACCTATATTAGGGCACCGTCTTCCCTGTTGTCCTTGAAATGGGAGCTTCTTGAGGGTTAGCCAGCAGGACTGTGTCCCTGGATCCAAATACAGAAGCTGGCCCAATGTGGAGACATTCAGGAAGTGTTTGGCGAATGAAATAATCTTAATCATAGCTCTTAACTGGCTTTGGGGTGTATTGAAACTCAAAGAACTTATTTCATTACAAGAATCCCCTCTTATTTAACCTTCAAGGTCAAATTTCATTCACTGACTAAAGCCGTATCTGCTAACACATTTTCTAGTTTAAACTATGGCTTTATAAATAGTGTCCAAGTCTTTAATCAGCCAATTACTATTGTTCAGCATCTAGGGGATCATTGCACCAAGACACCTTCCATGCTTGGGCCTTCAAATGTGTCTAAAATGAAGTGACTTGGGGAACAGGGATGAGGGAAATTTTCTTTTTTCACAGACCTTTATGAGCTTCTGTGTATAATTATAACAAGAGATACCAAGAGATGAGACCACAAACCAAAAGTTACACTCTTTTGGTCTGAAAGGTTTGGATACACACCAGTGTTTCTGGAAGACAAAGAGAATCTGTAAACATGAGAATGTGGGAATGGGTGTTTGCATGCAAAGGAAGGCACGTTCTTTTTTTTTTTTGATATATTTATTGATTATGCTATCACAGTTGTCCCTTTTCTGCCCCTTCACTCAACTCCATCCTGCCCACCCCCTCCCTCCCACATTCCACCCCTATAGTTCATGTCCATGGGTCATACTTGTAAGTTCTTTGGCTTCTACATTTCCTACACTATTCTTACCCTCCCCCTGTCTATTTTCCACCTATCATTTATGCTATTTATTCTCTGCACCTTTCCCCCCCTCTCCCCCTCCCAATCCCCTATTGATAACCCTCCATGTGATCTCCCTTTCTGTGGTTCTCTTCCTGTTCTAGTTGTTCGCTTAGTTTGCTTTTGTTTTTGTTTTAGGTGTGGTTATTAATAACTATGAGTTTGCTGTCATTTTTACTGTTCCTATTTTTTATCTTCTTTTTCTTAGGTAAGTCCCTTTAACATTTCATATAATAAGGGCTTGATGATGATGAACTCCTTTAACTGGACCTTATCTGAGAAGCACTTTATCTTCCCTTCCATTCTAAATGATAGCTTTGCTGGATAGAGCAATCTTGGATGTAGGCCCTTGCCTTTCATGACATGGAGTACTTCTTGCCAGTCCCTTCTTGCCTGTAAGGTCTCTTTGGAGAAATCAGCTGACAGTCTTATGGGAACCCCTTTGTAGGTAACTGTCTCCTTTTCTCTTGCTGCTTCTAAGATTCTCTCCTTCTCTTTAATCTTGGGGAATGTAATTATGATGTGCCTAGGTGTGTTCCTCCTTGGGTCCAGCTTCTTTGGGACTCTCTGAGCTTCCTGGACTTCCCGGAAGTCTATTTCCTTTGCCAGATGAGGGAAGTTCTCCTTCATTTTTTGTTCAATAAGTTTTCAATTTTTTGTTCTTCCTCTTCTCCTTCTGGCACCCCTATAATTCAGATGTTGGAACATTTCAAGATGTCCTGGAGGTTCCTAAGCCTCTCCTCATTTTTCTGAATTCTTGTTTCTTCATTCTTTTCTGGTTGGATGTTTCTTTCTTCCTTCTGGTCCACACCATTGATTTGAGTCCCAGTTTCCTTCGCATCACTATTGGTTCCCTGTACATTTTCCTTTGTTTCTCTTGGCATAGGCTTCATTTTTTCATCTACTTTCGAACAAATTCAACCAATTCTGTGAGCGTCTTAATAACCAGTGTTTTGAACTGTGCATCCGATAGGTTGGCTATCTCTTCCTCGCTTAGTTGTATTTTTTCTGGAGCTTTGAAGTGTTCTGTCATTTGGGCCTTTTTTTTTTTTGGTCTTGGTGAGTCTGTTACTTTAAGGGACAGAGCCTTAGGTGTTCACCGGGCTGGTAACGGTGGTCGCTGCGCTGTGATGCTTTACATGGGGGAGGGGCCAAGAGGGAACAATGGCGCCCACTCCACTGTCCACTGGGTTTCAGCCACTCCCTCTGCTTCCCACACTCAAATTGGGCCCCTCTGGTGCTGGTTCCCGAGCGGGTGGGCTTGTGCACACTCTAGGCCCCTGTGGGTCTCTCCAATGACCTCTCCTGTGAGGCTGGGAGTCTCTCCTGCTGCCACCCCAACCCCCACGGGCATTTTCAATCAGAGGTTTGAGGCTTTATTTGCCCACACTGGAGCCCTGGTTTACGCGGACTGCTTCGCTCGCTCCCCTCTGTTAGGTTTATCTGTGCGAGAGTGTGGGGCCGCGGTGTGCTACCCTCACTCTGCCTGCCCCGCTCTCCGCCACTCTGAGTCTGGCCCTCTCGGTTTATCTGCGCTAATGTGGGCCTGCAGGGGCTGGTAGTGGTCAGACTGCCTGCCCAGTTCGTTCCACACTCTGCCAGTCTCGGTCGGCCACGGCCACGCAAGTCCTCTCTGCCCCGGTGCCCGTCTCCGCCCCTCCTACCGGTCTGGATGAATGTTTATTTTTTTATCTACTTGGTGTTGGACTTCCTTGCCGTTCCATTTTCTGTCAGTTCTGGTTGTGCGAGGAGACGCAGTGTGTCCACCTACGCCGCCATCTTGGTTCTCAGGAAGGCAAGTTCTTAAAGCACATTTGGAGACCGTGGTGTAGACTTACTTAAAAGTTACAAGTAAAAGTAAAAGTCAGACAGGGCTTTGACTGTAGTAAAGGGACTTGAGAGCACACAGAAGAAGGCTAGGAGATGAATACTTCCATGGATAAACAAAGCAAAGCATAAAAACAAAACTCCAATAATCATTTTCTCTATACATCATATCCTGCTAGAATTCCTGCCTCTTAAGAGAAAACCTCTGTGACCACATAAGAAAAAAAAATCATTTTTAATTTCATTCCAGTTTTTAAACTAGTCCAAACTAAAACAAAGATTTTATGACTCCCTCAGTCTGCCATGCGGATTTCCGCCTCCAATAAATGCCAGGAATCCTTGTGGCTACTTTAGATGCCCAAACCATTTATTAAGAAGAATGCCCTGTGCCATTCTGGAAACAGGGCTCCAGAAAGGTAGCTGAGGCCACCACTTTGGACAACAGCCCAAAGAAGACTTCTTGGCAATGGAATAGGCAGTTTTAGGAATTTTGCAATTATTTAAACTCTCCTGTACACTTTAAGAAAAGTGTTTTCAATGGCAAGGAGGTTCCATAGAGCTGCAAATACAGATGAAAGTACTTCTCCAGACAGTTGTACTGAAAATGAAAACTAAAACCCAATAAAATGCTGCCATTATCTAGTAGAGGTTCAGAGAGGAGCCAATCCTGTTCTAAGGATTATTGGGCCATTGAATAAGAAGCAGAAGAATAAACTGAACGTAATTTTGAAAAACACAAACTTATTAATTTCCAATTTAATTGGTATCAGACTTTTGGTGGGAGAAAAAGATTTGTACTCTGCATCAGACATAATTGTCTTTAAACCAAGTAGTGGCTGAATATTTAGAAAATTATCTCCCCTGGATATATGCGAGTCAAGGATTGATTTTGCTAGAAAGCATTTGAATGAAGCTATAAAGAGAGGATTAGAAGGGAGATCATGTGATTTGCTGCCATTTAGATAGAGAAAATGCTTACTAGTGATGGAGGTTATTTAGTTATCCAGACAGCCACTGAATATTTCCTCCCAGGGTCTAGTACAGAAGCCCGCCCACCCCCATACACACACAGATTATATATATATGAAGTGTTGTTTGGTTAAAAGTAATGCAGGCTTTTACAAATTTATGCACAATCTGGTCAAAGCCAAATAAGGTTTATATCTGATTGAACAGTGCCTGAGTGAACAGTATTGTATTAGTGTTGATTTCCTAGTTTTGACAATCTAAGATATTATCAGTGAGGGATGTTTAAGAACTCTCTGTACTGTTTTTTTTAATTTCTTGTGAGTTTCAAACTATTTCAAAATAAAAAGTTATAATTAAAAAAGAAAGAGTAAGGTGTAAGTTCTCAACATGTCACAAGTTGGAGATAATTGAGTCTCCATCAGCATGAGCCCAGAATGGCCAAGTGGAGGAGGGCTGCCCCACTCACTTATTGACTAACCAGGTATGATCATGTGAGTGAGAACCAAGCTTCCACATCGTTGCCATTACAGGTTTGGGTATTTGTTACACAGCCTAGCTTACCCAGACAAACACAGTCTCTTTCTTTCTCCACCTACTAGTCCATGATATAGCTTCACTAAGGAGTTTGAAAAGTGGTCTAATAAAACAATCAAAAACTATTTTTAAAAAAGGAAGGAAGAAGGCCAAATTTTCAAATGAGCTAAGCTTATAAAAAACACTGGATGAAATTTAAAAGTCTGTCTTTAGTTATGGTCACATAGCAGGTGCTATGTAGGCAAAATGGGCTTAGAAAAGTTATAGTTCAGAAGTTGTTTTTTAGGTAGAGATAGACCCCTTAAAGCAGGACAGGGTCACTTAATCATGCATATATAAGGAGCCAAAACCCCTTTTGTCCTGGGAGGGAGTGTGACAGCCTGGCAGAGGCAGCCTTCTATGGTTTGCAGAGCTGAAAGATGGGTGAACTGTAATGGAGACCAGGAAAGAGGAATTCAGCTCCTACCTTACAGGATTCAATGTATTTGGGCTGAAGTCTGCGGTCAGGAAAAGCACTAAAGACCTAAAAGGAGAACTCACCATGAGGGAAGGGTGTGTGGCTAGAAAACCTGGGTCTGGGTCATCTGAAGAGAAGGACTATTTCTGAGCTGAACCCAGACAGCCTGTCTGACCCAGACAGACTGCTTGGATGTTGCTTTTTAAAGCCACAGCCTCTAGCCTTGGAAGACCAAAAATGGCACACTATCTATCAGGAACTAGGGTTGTTGATCACAGAAACACTGGACTACAGAAGTACCATCACAGCAGTGCACGAGGACAATGAACTGGTACAGGAACAAGTGCTGCAGCCAGTAAATTAGATTCTCCAACAGTGTCTACACCCAATCAGAATAATACCCTTGACCCTGGCCAGGTGTTTCAGTTGAATGGGAGCATCATCCATTCGGCAAAAAGTTGTTGATTTGATTCTCGATCAGGGCACAAATTTAGGTTGTGGACTCTATCCCCAGACAGGGTGCAGATAGGAAGCAATCAATCAATGTTTCTCTCTCACATTGATGTTTCTTTCTCTTTCTCCCTCCCTTCCTCTCGCTCTCTTCCTTTCTCTCTAAAATCAATAAACATATCCTTGGGTCAGGATTTTAAAAAAGAAATAGCGCCCTTAAACTGAGTAAGACCCTGGGAATCTTGAAAATTGGTACAGGAGTGGGGATGGTCATTGGCAGATATTTCGAGAAACTGGGTGCCCCACTAATTTGTTTTTCATTTGACTCTTAACAATAGCCATGACCATTTTTTTGGAATTCTAAACTATAGAATAGATCCTACCAACTTCACTTGGAAAACACATAAGGAATGGATAGACATGTCATCAAAACATAAAGTGTATTATTGATGGATGTCAAAACAAGTACAAAGTTTGCATCTCCTTTTGGATACTGCTCTTTAGGCTTAAAAGGGTAAATGAATATTGGTAAGGACTTGAACCCCAATATAGACACAGTGCAAGAAAACAATGATTGCTCTGAAAGGAATTCTAATCTCCTGATCTGAACAAAGCATACCTGAGACTATTGTTAGAAACAACCCCTTCCAATGCCCTCGGAGGACTATGGAGACCAGGAGAAGGGTCAATAGACAAGAAATGGGCAAACATTATTTCAGCTTATAGAAGGAAGAAAAGGCAGATCCTGAAAACCACATGACTTTAATCTTAGGCAAGTTACATGAAAAGAATATTTAAAGGCCAGGGTGATTGCTATGAGCTTTGATAGGCTCACTGAGAACAAGCCATTTCAGATTAACTTCATTTCCTTTTTTGAAATGGTTGTTAGTAGCTCAGGAAAGTGTGGCCAATGTAGAAAATGTCAATGTCAGAAAAACATTTGACAAAATCACAATAAAACGTGGGCAAGAAAGACAAATAGGGATAGAGATCAGTGGGTTGATATATGACTGAATCAATTGATTCATTCATTTTATTAGTGACATGTCATAGAAAACAGACCTGGGCATTGTTCCTTTTTTAATGATGTGAATAAAAATATATATAACATATTTATTAAAATTTTAGAAGCTGCCCAGAATATCAGAATCCAAAATTATCTCAAGGTGAACCAGTGGACTAACTTACAAGGTAAGGATGTAAAAAGTATTCAATTCCCTTACCCATCAGGGTTTAATTCCTATTTTTAGTGTCATGTGTTTTTTTCCCTCTAAAAACAGTAAAGACCAGAAATTTAAAGCTATTTTGTAAATGTAGTAAATTGTTTCTAAATTATTCAGATAGGGATGCATTGCCCACTGTACAACAAATTCTACATAATAGGAAATGATATTCTTTTAAAAAGGCCGATTTATTCTTAAATCTCTTCTAATTCAGTGAATTTCAATGTTCAGTAATTTAGACTTTGGTCCAAAATGGACATGTAGGTAGATACACTTTGTTTCCTCACACAAACAAAAGGACAACAACAAATTTAAAAACAAAAAATAACCAGAACTGCCAGAAAATTGAACTGTATGGAAGTACGACAACCAAGGAGTTAAAGAAGAAACATTCATCTAGACCGGTAGGAGGGGCGGAGACAGGCAGCCAAGGTGGACAGGACTCAAAGCAAAGCGGCGGCTGGCAGAGCAGGCAGTCCCACATTTGTGTGCGCATAAACCAGGAGGAACATCTGGGAAGCAAGACAGACCATGCAACCCAGTGTTCCAGTGCGGGGAAATAAAGCCTCAAAAACCCATGACTGAAAAAATCTTTGGGGGGTGAGGCAGCAGGAGAAACTCCAAGCCTCACAGGAGAGTTCATTGGAGAGAACCAAACAGTCCTAGAATGGTTTCTTCTTGTAAATAGAAGAACATCATTATTCTACCTAAAATAATATAACAATATATTATATAAATAAAATAATGACAATTCCTAATATGATTTATTTTTCTTTTTCTATGAAGGGTTTTTAAAATATATTTTATTGATTATGCTATTACAGTTGTCCCATTTCCCCGCCTTTATTCCCCTCTGCCCTGCACCCCCCTCCCACCCACAGTGTTCATGTTCATGGGTTGTACATATAAGTTCTTTGGTTTCTCCTCTTCTCACACTGTTCTTAACATCCCCCTGTCTATTTTGTACCTACCATTTATGCTTTTTATTCCCTGTACCTTTTCTCCATTCTTCCCCCTTCTGCTCCCCGCTGATAATCCTCCATTTGACCTCCACTCCTATGGCTCTGTTCCTGTTCTACTGGTTTCCTTAGTTTGTTTTTCTTTTTTTAGGTTTGGTTGTTGATAACTGTGAGTTTGTTGTCATTTTACTATTCATATTTTTAATCTTCTTCTTTTTCTTAGATAAGTCCCTTTTACATTTCATATAATAAGGGCTTGGTGATGATGAACTCCTTTAACGTGACCTTATCGGCCCTTCCATTCTAAATGATAGCTTTGCTGGATAGATTAATCTTGGATATAGGTCCTTGCCTTTCATGACTTGGAATACTTCTTTCCAGCCCCTTCTTGCCTGTAAGCTTTCTTTTGAGAAATCAGCTGAGAGTCTTATGGGAACTCCTTTGCAGGTAACTCTCTCCTTTTCTCTTGATGCTTTTACGATTCTCTCCTTATCTTTAATCTTGGATAATGTAATTCTGATGTGCCTTGGTGTGTTCCTGCTTGGGGCCAAATTCTTTGGGACTTTCTGGGCTTCCTGGACTTCCTGGAAGTCTATTTCCTTCACCAGACTGAGGACATTCTCCTTCATTATGCTTTCAAATAAGTTTTCTATTTCTTGCTCTTCCTCTTCTCCTGCTGGCACCCCTATGATTCGGATGTTGGAAGGTTTACAGTTGTCCTAGAGGTTCCTCAGCCTCCTCATTTTTTTGAATTCTCATTTCTTCATTCTGTTCTGGTCAAATGTTTATTTCTTCCTTCTGCTCCAAACCATTGATCTGAGTCCTGGTTTCCTTCCCTTCACTCTTGGTTCCCTGTACATTTTCCTTTACTTCACTTTTCATGGCCTTCACTTCTTCCTCTATTTTGTGACCATACTCAACCATTTCTGTGGGGCAGGGGTCCTAGAGGGAACAGTTCTGCTTGCTCAGCTCTCAGGCAGCTTTCAGTCACTTCCTGAACTCAGGATCAAACCTTCAATCTAGGTACTTGCCCTGGCTGGGAATCAAAACCTCCACCTTTTGGTCTATAAGACAAATGAGGTACAACAGGCAGGGCTGACCCATATTTTTTACAGTTCATTTGTTTTAATCAGGATTGAAATTAAGTCCCTACTTTGCAATTGGTTGGTATATCTCCTAGGTCTCTTATAACCTGTAAGTTCCCTTTCTTGTCTCTCCTCTTTCCCCTCAGGGAATTTATTTGTTGAAAAAACTGCTTTACTGGTTCTATGGATTTTCCCACAAATGCTCTTTTAACATGAAATTTCTGTGGTGTGCTTTATCACATTCCTCTGACTTTTTTGTTTTACCCTAATTGGGTGTATTGGAATTTAATTCAATTCTGATACTAACTACCCAGAGTTGGTGCAGATACCACAAGTTAAGGGCCAAAGTCTTCACAAGACTTCCCTCACTTCAGATGCTGTCTCCAACTCTCAGGGGGTCACACACACTTCTGACCACATGGATATAAATTCATGAGTTCCCATAATCCCCTCAGGTTCAACAATATACTAGAATGACTCTCAGAACTCAATGTACTTCCAGTAAGTGCTGTACTGACTAGTACAGAGCACACAACTAAGGAAGAGATACATAGGGCAGAGGTAGGAAAGGTCCTGGAATGGGAGTTTCCTCAACTGCCCTCACACCCAGCACCCTGCTCCATGTATTCAGGGTGTGTCACTCTCCTGGTACATAAATATTTCACCAACCAGAAACCTCTTCTGAGCCTTGGCATCCATAGTTTTTATTGCAGTTTCATTAAGTAGACATGACTGATAAAATCATTGAGCCCACAGTTGAACTCAATCTCCCACCCCCTTTATCTCCCTGGAGGTTAGACTGGTTCTAAATTCCTACCCTTTACCCACCCAGCTGGTCATTCTGGTGGCCAGCTCCATCCTGGAGCTACCTAGGGGCCTACCATGAGTCACCTCATTATTGAAACAAAAACAGTCCTCTCACTAAAGAAATTCCAAGAGTTTTTGAAGCTTTGTGACAGGAATTGGGAACAAACACTGCATATATTTTTTATTATACCACACTCTCTTCTATAAATTCACAGTTAAATCTAGACTTTAGGCTGGATCAGATTTCAGATTAGAATTTTTGGCAAGAATACTATATAGGTGGTGTTTCATGTTTCTATCACTAGGCACACATAAATGTCTGGTGGCTGGAATAGGACATTTTTAGAAACCAGAACAAGTAGTTCTGTCAGCTGAGGTGCCAGAGATATCTCATCATATCCTCCATTGATGGTGCATAAGTCTACCATTGGCCTCTTACCACCTCAACCTAATTTCCCTTCCCTACCTACCTCTTGCTGCTGTGTTCACTCCCAAATTACATAACAGGGATAATTGTCTTTTGTTCATGCAGAAGAAATGGCTCATCATGAAAGATGATTTGCACCTTTTCCACTCAGTTTCAGTCCTTTTATTTTTGAGGGGTTTCTGTACCCAGTCAGTCAGAAAAAAGAAATGGATGCTTGTGTCTTGATAAACAATCCTAGCCAGGTATTAGCAATCTAGAGGGGATTTGCACAGTCTTTTAGCCTATATGGACCCCCTGATGGACAGGGGATAACTGTCCAGGTTTCACCGAATGTAGGTCTGCACCAGCAGAAAGATGGGTGTGGCATAATGGACATCAGAATTCAAGTCCACTGAGAAACATGGCCAATCACTTGTTTTGAAAGAAGAGAATCCCAAGCTCATCTTTTGATAGATGATTAATCGATGGGTCCTTAGACTCCTTTATTTTAAAGCTTGGAGGAAATTCATGGATAAAATCAAGGATGCACATGAAAAGAATGCCTGTGAACCACATTAAGATGCCATTCAAGGAACTGAGACAAAAGCAAGTGAAGTAAATGAGACTAAAGTCAAATTCCTTCTCATTTTCCTTAAATGTAGATGAGCTATCTGACCAGCTGCATTGTAAATAATAACTCTTTTTTTCTAGACAAGGCATCCAGAACACAGTGTAGTCAGTCACCAGAAGCCAGGCAACATATGCCATGAGAAACAGATGGATGCCAGTGAAGAAGAGAGCCTTATGCACAGACCTGGAGCGTAAATGCCATCTTTCAATTTTTTAATGCTCACTCAAGGATATGTTTATTGATTTGAGAGAGAGAGAAACATCAATGTGTGAGAGAAATATCAATTGGTTGCCTCTTCTACGCACCCTAACTGGGGATAGAACCCGCAACTTTTGGGTGTACAGGAAGATGCTCCAACCAACTGCGCAACCCAGCCAGGGCAATGTAAATGTCATCTTGAGAACAGATCCAACAGCTGTCAAAAGAGAATCTCTGTCATAAGCACAAGGCTATCAAAAAAACCCAAAAAAACTCCAAAACCTAAGTCTGTCATAGCATGTTTAATATCATTTCAGGGGCTCAGGGGTCCATTTACCCAAATAACCTTCTTACTCAATAATTTCTGAAACTCCTTTCAAGAGGGATCACTCCATAGGAAGACTTTTAAAGTAACTACAGTGCACATATTATATGATGGAGGTGCTATTATCCACAGGTATGGCTGGAGCACTTGAACAGGCATTGACCTAGGTGGTCATGTAAAGAAGGAAGTTCTAACAAGTGCCTCCAAATCTTCTTACTGTCCTACCTCTGTCCCTCTCCCTTCTTTGCTCCCTCCTCTCTCAGCAGAGGGGGTGGTTGGGGGTGGGGGGAGTGATCCTGAGCTGGACTAATCTTCACCCCATCTCTTGTGTTGTCCTCTGGGAAGCTGGGGCAAATCAGTATTTGATCCCCCAGTATCACTGCTCAGCCTGGGACTTGAGTAATAGGTATTATGGCACAATGAGGTGGTACCATCCAGACCACAGGGCTCAAATACCTATCCTTGACATTTAAGCAGGTCCCTCACATTAATGCTATGACTGTGCTCTGAATACAAAGGGCAGGTCACTTATGAACCATCTCTAGGTGTTTGGAGAAGCTGAACACAAATAGAAGGCTGTGGTAGCACTGGCCATGATGGTACGATTGTCAACAGAGAGTACTACACTCTGATGTGAGGCTAGTCCTATAAGAATAGTCTGTATTTTTCCAGTCCCATCTCCAATCCCCAGTGTGTCCCCTAAAATTCGTAGTCAAGCATCTTTCCTACACACACACACACACACTCACATGTACAAGCACATGATTCTAAAATACTCAGCTTTCCAGACTCTCTTGCAGCCCACAATGCCATGTGACCCAGGAGATGCGTGCGAAGGTCTCCTACTTGGGCTTCTCTTTCCTGCCCCCAAAAAATGTCAGAAGGAGATTGCTGATCAATCTGCCCCTCTTGTTCCTGCCTAATGGTGCAGCAACAATCCCATGACCATGAGGATAAAACCTACAAACTAAAGACAATGAAGCAGCAGACAGAGGAAACCAGCCCTTGGTACCACTCTGATCACATTTGGCACCAGCCAATGGGTTGCCAACCTACAGACTTCTGGTTATAAAAGGAAAATGAATCCCTTGGCTGTCATGGTTGAACATATTTCTAATGGGCATTCCCAACATAATGTTTTTCCCTAAAATACACATTAGCATCATGTCCTCTGCTGTCACTGAGAGATGCCTTAAGGAACTCTTCTATGGCAGTTGCTATTGTTTTTTTTCGGGGTTTTTTTTTGGCACAATGTAACTGGTCTTTCTATATGCAGTCTTGCTCCCTCCAATCCATTCCCCATTCTGCAGTCAGAATGGCCTTTTTAAAACTCCAATTTGATTATATCACCATCCTGCTTCCAACCCTCCAGGGGCTCCAGTTGACCATCTTCCTGGAGTTACGATGGTGCTGTGAAGTGGCTGCCCAGTCAGGGACTGTCTTTCCAACCCTCCTTGCATCTTGGTGGGACCCTGTGACTACTTCGAGGCTGAGGTGATTAACACATACTTGTGCTCTCTCCACCTTCTCTTAGACCTCCATTATCAGCAGAAAGGAGGCCCTAGAAGTGGATGAGACACAATAGAATCACCACCTGGAGTAAAGTTGCCCATCCACCAGAAACATTGCATCAGATTAATATGAAAGTCAGAAATAAACCACAGTGCATTGAGCCACTGAAATCTTAGGGGTTATTTATTATAGCAGCAAATATTATTCTAATACACTTTCCATTGACTGGGATAAAGTTCAAACTCTTAGTGTGGTTCTCCACACTCTGAAACTATCTTCTCTTTGCCTAGAAACTTTGTCCCCTACTCTTTGTCTAGATACCTACTGTTATCCCATAGACACCTTGGATATCACTTTTCAGAAAAGCCTTACCTAACTAACCTGTAAATAAAGCCTCCCTGTTAATACTCCTATGCCTCTCTGTTTTCTCCATTCATACCACTCATTGCACTTGTCAATATTTGTGGTCCCTGCCAGACCATAGCTCCAAGAAAACCAAGGTGTTTATCTACTTCACGACTATCTCCTTATTGACTAGTACAGTGCAAGAGACATAGTAGGCAATCAATGAGTATCTGTTAAACGCATAAAGGAATAAACTGATATTGTTAGAAAAACTCTGGTATTCCTGCTTAGGGACACTCTTAGGAAATCACTCATGTTGCAGAAAATTCTAGCAATTTTTAAAATTCTATTATGTTATTCTTATATGATCATCTTTCTCTCTTTGTTTTTGCCACTAGGAAACTCACAAACAGAATTACAGTCCACCTTTAAGAATTCTAAAAGGCCTAAATGCATGACTTTCTATACATTCTCTTGATCTAGCTCTATGTAATAATTCAATTATCCATCTCTCATCTTCCTGAGTTTATTATTATTTATTTGCAACTTCTGAAAATACTTTTGTGGACTCCTCAAAGGCTTTTCTGTACAGAGTTGCATCTCAAATTTTTCATTCTTTTAAATTTTTTAAAATTGTATTTATTGATTTTAGAGAAGAGGAAGGGAAAGAAAGAAAGAAAGACATTGATTTGTTGTTCCACTTATTTATGCAGTCATTGGTTGATTCTTGTATGTGCCCTGACCAGGGATCAAACCCACAACCTTGGTGTATGAGGATGACGCGCTAACCAAATGATCTATTTGGCCACGGCCAAAATTTTTTTCATTCTTAATGAGAGGGCTGGCCTATAATTTCTCCATGCTAAGTTGGGAATCATTAAAATTGATCTCTTCCTTTATTTTTGTGAATAAAGATTGAATCTTTCCTAACACAACTTAGCACAAAGCTGCTGGTAATGGACTTATATCACTTATGATAGAGATCACTATGACAGAAGGCAGATGTTAAAAAAAATATTCTTTACCAAAAGCATAAAATTTAAAGCTGACAGAGCTAAAAAGAGGGTTAGAGGTATATAGTATAATTCTCTCACATAGTAAATGAAAAAAGCTAACAACAAGATAGGTAAAATGACCCTCCACAGCACACATACAGTTAGTGCTGGAGCTGGGAGCCCAATTTGGGTGAACTTGGATCTAAATCAGTGCTCTTTTTACAGCAGCCCCTGGCCCTTTTGTTACTTTCAACCTGTGTAGTAGGATGAATAGTGGCCTCCCGTGATATCCACATCCTAATCCTTGGAACCTATAAATGTACCTTATATGGCAAAAGGGACTCTGCAGATGTGATTAAGGATCTCAGAGTGGGGAGATTATCCTCACTGATTCAGGTGGACACTGAATGCAATCACCTTTTAAAAGGAAGGCAGAGGGAGATTTGACTGGAGGGCAGGAGAAGGCAACGTGATGGCGGATGCAGAGACTGCAGTTACATGGCCACAAGCCAAGCATGTAGTCTTAGAACCCAGAAGAGACAAGGAATGAATTCTGTCCTGGAGCTTACAGGACAAGCACAGCCTTGCTGATACCTTGATTTTACCTCAGTGATAGTGATCTGGGACTTCTGTCCTCCTTCACTGTGAGAGAATAAGCTTGTGTTGTTATATGCCACTAACGTGTGATAATATGTTACAGTGTTGATAAGAGACTGATACACAAATGGTTGGCCAGCTGTGGCTGTGGAGCAAATCTTGTTTTTATAAATAAAGTTTTATTGGAAGAGAACTTTTCCTGTTCCTTTATGAAATATCTATGGCTGCTTTTGCAATACACCAGCAGAGATGAGTAGTATGACACAGAGACCACGTGGCCTGCAAAGTCAAAGCTATTTAGAATCCGACCCTTTACAGAAAAAGTTTGCTGACCCTGCCTTAAGATATAAATTAATTCCACCTTTTCTCATATTTTCACAGTCCTTTTGGACTAGAAATAACACATGTAATTTATACACAATTAAAACATTACAAAACCACATTATTTAGAAAGTAAATGTCCCTGATAACTATCGTCCAAAATTTGGGGCTTGTTCCCCATTTGTTCTTTTTCTCTACATATGTGATAAACTTTACTGTTAGTGTTGTGTTATCAGTGTTTGTTAAATCTTTAGATATTCATAAATTGCAAAGGGCTAAATACTTCAGAAGGATGATACAGTCATGACTCATTTTAATACGTGAGCCCAGAACAAAGAGAACGGCATGAAGCTAACAGGTTCCCAAGGTCCATGCTGGAGAACCTACTGTGGAGTCCAATTGGGAGCTAGTATGGGAAGTGGTTATGGCCTGAGCCTTATC
Source organism: Desmodus rotundus (assembly GCF_022682495.2). Classification (NCBI taxonomy): domain Eukaryota; kingdom Metazoa; phylum Chordata; class Mammalia; order Chiroptera; family Phyllostomidae; genus Desmodus; species Desmodus rotundus. The sequence continues at coordinate 79,214,635 of NC_071387.1, forward strand.
ATCCACTGGGCCCAGGCCAGATCTCCTCTATTCCTGCATGGCTAATCCTTAGCCTCTTTGTGCATCAGTATCCTTATTTGTAAAAATAAAACACATGAAGCAAGGTCATTAACTAACAACTACAAGAGATAGCAATATGAAGTACTCCGTATGGTGTCTGGTACACAGTCAAACTAAATAAAAATGGTTGCCATATCTAACAAAGATCACACTGTCTTGGTTTAAAATATCTAAGGAAAATAATTTTTTTAAATAACTGCACAAAAATTTTTAAGTTAATTTTGTTCTAATTATGAAATGGCTATGTAGATAATTTGAATATGAGTGAAATCATCAAAAAATTAAAATTGTCTATTAATCTAATCACTTTAAAGTTACTATGTTTACTATTTTGTGATATTTCCTTCCAGTCTTTTTTCTGTGCCTACATTTCTGTGTTCATTTATAACAAAAGTTGAATCCTATTATAAGTAACTTTGTGCCTTGCCTTTTTCATGAAAACAATTTTTCCAAAGCATTAAATATTTTGGAAAATATTTAATATTAAATATTTATGGGAAAAAAGTTTTAAAACCTACTCATGTCTTTTCCATGGGTATATTTCAGGTATTTTAATTCCATAAATATGTTGCAGGGACCTGTTACATGCCAGATACTCTGGTTAACATTGAAAGGGTGAAAGAGGAATGAGATGTTTTCCCTGTCCTCAAGGAGCTTACAATTTTCTTTTTCTTTTTTAAAAGATTTTATTCATTTATTTTTAGGCAGAGAGGAAGGGAGGGAGAATGAGAGGGAGAGAAACATCAATATGTGGTTGCCTCTCTTGCGACCCGCACCAGGGATTTGGCCTGCAACCCAGGCATGTTCCCTGACTGGGAATCAAATAGCAACCCTTTGGTTTGCAGGCCGGTACTCAATTCACTGAGCCACCAGCCAGGACACAATTTTCTTTTTATTTTCCTGAAAATATTTTTTAATTGTGGTAAAATACACATAGCATAAAATTTACCATCATAATCATTTTTAAGTGTGAAGTTCAGTGACATTAAGTATGTTCACATTGATGTGCTACTATTCTCACCATCCATCTACAGAACTCAACATCTTGTGAAACGGAGACTCTATCCCCATTAAACACTAATTCCCCATTTCTCCCTCCTGCCCTTGGCAGCCACCACTCTACTTTCTGTCCCTGTAAATTTGACTACGCTGAGTAGCTCATATAAGTGGAATCATAGTATTTGTCCTTTTGTGTCCTTATTATTTCACTTAACATAATGTCCTCAAGGTTCCTCCATATTGTAGTGTCCAGGGTTGTACCATTTTCTTCCCTTTAAGTCTGAATAATGTTCCATTTTATTTGTATACCCCATTCTGTTTCCCCACTTATCCATCAGTATAAATTTGAGTTGCACCTCTTTTGACCTCTTGGCTCTTGTGAATAATGCTATGAACATGGATCTGTAAATATTGATTCTTTGGGGTATATGCCTAGAAGTGGAATTATTGGATCATACAGTAGTTTTATTTTTAAGCTTTTAAGGAATTGCTATGTTTTCTATAGTGGCTGTATCATTTTACATTACCACTAACAGTTGCACAAGAATTCTAATTTCTCACATCCTCACCAACACTTGTTATTTTCTGTGTTTTTGAAGTAGACACCTATTGGGTATAAGATGATACCTCATTATGCTTTTGATATGCATTTCCCTAGTGATTAGTCAGCTTGAACACTTTTCATATACTGTTGGCAATTTTTATGTCTTCTTTGGAGAAATGTCTTTTTGAGTTTTTTTGCCCATTTTTAATCAGTTTTATTTATTTATTTGTTTGCTTGCTTGTTTGTTTATTTTTTAGTTGTATCCTGCAAACATTTTTATAAGGAATTTCTTTTTTATTCCCTGTGCACAATTTTTGGCATGTAGTGAACTATCAATATGTATTTGTTAACTTGAAGGAGAAAGAACTTTATGGAATAAAATTAAAAATTTAGACGAGTTCAGCAAACATTTATATAGCTGGATATGAAGTTAGTCTTGAGGATATGCAGGTGTATGAGACATAATCCCTGTTTGGGAAGTATCAAGCAGGATATGCTAGTAATTGGCAAAATTACAGTGTGAATCTAACTGTGGGAAGATTTATTGCTATGCTTTGCATGACATGAGACCAAAAGCCTCAAGGGAAAGAGCTTAACATTTTCTTAAAAAAAGAAAAAGGCAAGCACATTAGTAATCCATAATACAAGTTAGACTCAAGTAAACATGATTTTTAAAAATAATAATATATATAAAATAATATTAACATAAACTACAATTGAAAAAAATTTTAATAAATAATCAAAATAAAAAAACAATAATACAATGGGCTCAGGAATAAGTTCAAAGTGGAGCTTTTCTTCTTTGAAATTTCTATTACCTATTTCCTCAATCTGATTTTTTTCTAAAAGTCACCATTGTTTGGAGGGGTAACAGAGTTAGCAAGACATTTTTTGCCAAGAAAGAAGAATGTCCTGTGCCCCTACACTGACCACCACCCCGTGAGCACCTCTTGTGAAGTATTTTGGAAAATGCAGCGAGTCCTTTTAGACAGCAAGGAAATGAGGAGATTGTCATGTCTGTCTCACCTTAAATAATAAAAGCTGGATCGGCATCAGAAATTGGAAACAAATTCTAGGAAACCTCTCTGAAGTTTCCACAAGGTGATCCAATTAAGATATGACTGGCAGCCATGAAAAGCTTTGGTACTGCCAAACCACAGAGAAATTTTAGATGTAGAAACACAAGAAATATCTTTCTGGATAACCAAATATTTTATAAAGAAGTCATATAGTAGAGACTTAAACTTCCAAGACATCGTTGACTATTTTTCTTGCCTTCCAGCCAAAGATAACCTAAGACAAGGGAAAACACTGGCTATCCCACGAAAGCCAGACAAGTAAACAGAAATTTGCAATGAATCTTTCTTAGCCTCAGCAAAGGCCAGGCCAAAAAATCCATCTTTAGCACATTAGAATGGAATCTGTTAGGTCAACTAACAAGCCCCGCCCCCAGGGGTGTTGACACTGAACCACTCTGGAATCCCTTGCTCTGTGTACCCCCATCTTCTGTCATAAAGTACTGAGTAAACTAGACCCCAGATATTCTGGGCATCTCTGAAAGCTGCTAGCTCCCTCTGATTCCAAAGAAGAACCAGCCCCTACTCACATAACATCTGGCCCCATATATGGTGAAACCATTCTGGAAGGGTTCTTTAAGTCAACTTATTTTAGATGACAGGTAATAGTACTAATGAAGGCCAAGAGAACAAGGCATGAAACTCACTTGACAAGTCTCCTTTTAAGCAAGGACGTTAACTTTAAATCAGAGGTCTTTAAAAATTAGCCTTTTCTTCAGAATGGATATCATCAATAAAACAACAAACAAATGCTGGTGGGGATGTGGAGAAAAGGGAACCCTCATGCACTCACTGTTGGTGGGAATGCAGACTGGTGCAACCCCTATGGAAAACAGTATGGAAGTTTCTCAAAATAAATTAGAACTGTAACTGCCTTATGACCCAGCAATTTCACTTCTAGGTATATATTTGAAGAAGTCTAGAACACTAATTTGAAAGAATATATGCATCCCTATCTTTATTGCAACATTATTTACAATAGCCAAGAAATAGAAGCAACCCAAGTACCCATCAATAGGCAAGTGGATAAAAAGCTGTGGTACATATATGCAATGGAACATTACCAGGTCATTAAAAAAGAATACAGTCTTACCATTTGCAACAACATGGATGGACCTAGAGTATATCATACTAAGTGAAATAAGTCAGCCAGAAAAAGGCAAATAAGGTATGATTTTACTTATATGTGGAATCTAAAAAGCAATATAAATGAACAAACAAAACAGAAACAGACTCATAGAGAGAACAGACTGATGGTTGCCAGAGGGGAGGGGGTTGGGGTACTGGGTGAAAAAAGTAAAGGGATTGAGATGTGCAAACTGGTAGTTACAAAACAGTCATGGGGATGTAAAGTACAACATAAGAAATATACTCAGTAATATTGTAATAACTATGTATGGTGCCAGTGGGTATTAGAAATATCAAGAGGAATACTTTGTAAAGTATGTGATTGTCTAACCACTATGCTATACACCTGAAACTAATACAAAAATAACATTGGAGGTAAAATGTAATTGAAAAAAAAGTACATACATATCCTTAAAAAAAATTAGACTTCTCCTGACTCCCTCCTACTCTTGAATGCTTACACTGAGGACCAAGATAAGCAGGATAACCTGGGAACCCAGGAAAATTTCACCAAAACAGTCTACTCAAATTGATATATAATAATATCTCCCCAATCTTCTTAAAATAGATTATTTTGTATATTATTTCAGTTGGATTCTTAAATTTGTCCCATCAGTTAGAATATTTTGAGATCATAAAGCATTTGTTGAGGGACTCCTAAAAAGAGTTAAATTCTCCCTGGAATGAGAATGAGGTATCAATCAATCAAGCAGTACTATGAAAAGTGTACAATGAACACACCCATATACTATTCATCATATTTATAGGAAAGTGGGGGAAATAATCTCTACCCTCAAGTTTATGGGAAGAACAGGACAAACCCAAATGATACTGTAGCAGACATTGTTAATTGTTGACCCAGCATCCATCAAGACTGCCATTTCCAGACTCCTAACACACTGATTATGGCCAGGTATAAACTCTGTGACAGATACCCATGACTTCAAGGAGAGAAAGGCCCAAGTATCAGCCTCAGGGAAGGGACATGATGATTAATGTCTGTTGAGTGGCTTCTGAGAAAGATTCTCTTACTTTAAAAAAAAAAAAAGGACACACAGGAAGAAAGCTCTAACAGATTTTCCTTTCTTCCTGTGATACCTGCACCAGTAGAAGCCCTCTTCCAATTATGAGATACAACCATGAATATGAAAACCTAGTACCTGAGTACAAAACTGACGCACTGAAAATGGCAGAAAGATTGATAGGACCCAAGACCTTGAGGAAATCATTGACCTGTTGATGTAACCCACTCTAGAACTATCCTACTTCCAGACTTCTCATAACGTGGGATAAATTTTTTTCTAAAAGAACAGCTATTTCAAGTTCAATTTTTTTTTTTTACTACATATAGCTGAAAGCCTCTTGGGCAGTAAAAATACGTAAACAAAAATGCTTCTTTAAAGTACTGACAAAATGTACTGTCAGCTGATGCAATAGAATAAGGATTTTGGAAAGAATATTTTGGCCATAAAGGAGAACATAGGCAGAGATGTGCTACTCAGTTCTCAATGCTCGAAGTGTCTTCTGGGACATTAAGAAATCCCTCTTCCTGTTTTTAGCTCCAGGTCACCAGAACAGTTAGGTCATGCATCTTATTTAGAAGGGAATATCTTTAGAGAAAATTTTAGAACAAATAAACTCAGAAACATTTCAACTTACACCAGTTGGGAGAATGTATAAATTTAGGAAGTAGGTGAAGTAAGATGACCACTTCTTAAGGTTCATCTGATAAAATAGAACCCAGTAAATGAATTTGAACTAACATTTCATGTTTCAATTACTTTCCTTTTTAAAAGCATAATTTGTATGCATATAGTAAATGTCCAGATCTTAGGTGTACCATTCAATGTTTTGTAAAATGCCTATCAAGACAGATCATTGCCCTGGCTGGTGTGTCTCAGTTGGTTAGGCATCATCCTGTAAACCAAAAGGTCTCAGGTTCATTTCCTGGTCAGGGCACATGCTTGGGTTGAGGGTTCCATCCCAGTGGAAGCACTTGTGAAAGGCAACTGATTGATGTTGCTCTCTCACATCAGTGTTTCTCTGCCTCTCTTCCTCCCTTCCCTTCTCTCTAAAATCAATAAGCATGTTCTTGGGTGAGGATTTAAAAAAGACATAGAACCTTTCTGTCACCCCCAGAATGTTCCTTCATGCTCCCTTCCAATCAATTTCCCCAAACTATGAAACAGCCACTGACCTGATTTCTATTATAGTAGGTTAAATTTGCATATTCTAGATTTTCACATAAATAAAATCACGCAGTATACTCTTTTATGTGTAAGACATTGCACTCAGTATACTACTTTTGAGATTTATTCATGCTGTTGTGTGAAGGCATAGTTTGCTCTTTAGGAGTATTCCACTGTGTGGCTGTATCACCATTTGTTCACTCATTCTCCTATTGATGGCTACCTCGGTGTTTTCTAGTTTTTCTACTTGTGGCTATGATGAATAACACTGCTATGAACTTTCTTGTACAGGGCATTTTTTGTAAACACGTATTTTTATTTCTCTTGAACAAATACCTGAGTAGAATTGCTGGGTCATATATAAAAACTGATAATTCGTTATATCATTGCACATTCCCACCATCAACGTGGGAGAGTTCCTGTTGCTCCACCTTATCTCCAATAGTCAGTGTTGTTGATCCTTTTCATTTCAGCTGATCTAGTAAATATGTAATAGTTTTTTCATTATGGTTTTATTCTGCATTTCTTTATTGATTAATGATATTGAACACGTTTCTGTGTGATTATTGATCATTTGCCTATTTTCTTTTTTAAAGTGCCTATTTATGTCTTTTGCCATTGTTTTAAAAATTGGATTGTTGAGAACCAAGATGGCGGCGTAGGTAGACACACTGCGCCTCCTCGCACAACCAGAACTGACAGAGAATCGAACAGCAAGGGGGACCGACACCAAGAAAATAGAAAATAACCATTCATCCAGACTGGTAGGAGGGGCGGAGACGGGCACTGGGGTGGAGAGGACTCGCGTGGCTGTGGCGGGACTGAGACTGGCAGAGTGTGGGACGAATGGCGCAGGCAGTCCAAGCACTAGCAGACCCTGCGGCCCCACATTTGCACAGATAAACCCAGAGGGCCGGACTCAGAGTGGCGGAGAGTGGGGCAGGCAGAGCAGCGGGTAGCACCCCGCAGCACCAAATTTGCCCACAGATAAACCTGACGAACGGCGGGCAATGAAGCAGACCCTGCAACCCAGGGCTCCAGCTCCGGGAAATAAAGCCTCAAACCTCTGATTGAAAGCGCCCCTGGGGGTTGGGGCGGCAGCAGGAGAGACTCCCAGCCTCACAGGAGAGGTCGTTGGAGAGACCCACAGGGGCCTGCAGTGTGCACAGGCCCACTTACTCGGGAACCAGCACCAGAGTGGCCTAGTTTGATTGTGGGTAGCGGAGTGAAGGATTGAAATCCGGAGGAGAGTGAGGCGGGCGCCATTGCTCCCACTCGGCCCCTCCCCCTCGTACAGCGTCACAGCTCAGCGACCAGCGTTACCCCGCCCTGGTGAACACCTAAGGCTCCGCCCCTTAAAGTAACAGACGCGCCAAGACAAAAAAAAAAAAAAAAAATGGCCCAAATGACAGAACACTTCAAAGCTCCAGAAAAAATACAACTAAGCGAGGAAGAGATAGCCAACCTATCGGATGCACAGTTCAAAGCACTGGTTATCAATATGCTCACAGACTTGGTTGAATCTATTCGAAAAACAGATGAAAAAATGAAGCCTATGCTAAGAGAAACAAAGGAAAATGTACAGGGAACCAATAGTGATGAGAAGGAAACTGGGACTCAAATCAATGGTGTGGACCAGAAGGAAGAAACAAACATCCAAACAGAAAAGAATGAAGAAACAAGAACTTGGAAAAATGAGGAGAGGCTTAGGAACCTCCCGGATGCCTTGAAACGTTCCAACATCCGAATTATAGGGGTGCCAGAAGGAGAAGAGGAAGAACAAAAAGTTGAAAACTTATTTGAACAAATAATGAAGGAGAACTTCCCTAATCTGGCAAAGGAAATAGACTTCCGGGAAGTCCAGGAAGCTCAGAGAGTCCCAAAGAAGCTGGACCCAAGGAGGAACACGCCAAGGCACATCATAATTACATTACCCAAGATTAAACGCAAGGACCTACATCCAAGATTACTGTATCCAGCAAAGCTATCACTTAGAATGGAAGGGAAGATAAAGTGCTTCTCAGATAAGGTCAAGTTAAAGAAGCTCATCATCACCAAGCCCTTATTATATGAAATGTTAAAGGGAGTTACCTAAGAAAAAGAAGATCAAAAATTGGAACAGTAAAAATGACAGCAAACTCACAGTTATTAACGGCCACACATAAAACAAAAACGAGAGCAAACTAGGCAAACAACTAGAACATGAGGGTTGTCATTAAGGGAGTGGGAGGGGGAGAGAGGGGGAAAGGTACAGAGAATAAGTAGCATAAATGATAGGTGGAAAATAGACAGGGGGACGGTAAAAATAGTGTAGGAAATGTAGAAGCCAAAGAACTTATAAGTATGACCTATGGACATGAACTATAGGGGGGGAATGTGGGAGGGAGGGGGGTGGGCAGGATGGAGTGGAGTGGGGGGGGAAATGGGACAACTGTAATAGCATAATCAATAAATATATTTAAAAAAAGGTAAAAAAAAAATTGGATTGTTTGTCTTTATTATTGTGTTATAGGAGCTCTTCATATATTCTTTTTTTTAAATTTATTTTTGAAAAAGGGAAGGGAGGGAGAGAGAGAGGGAGAAAAACATCGATGTGCAAGATAAACATTGATTGGCTGCCTCTTCCACATCTTAACTGGGGATCTGGCCCGCAACCCAGGCTTGTGCCCTGACCTGAATCAAACAGACCACCTTTCGGTTTTCAGGACAACACCCAACGCACAGAGCCACACCAGTCAGGGCACTTTATATATTCTTGATACAAGTCCTCTGTCAAATATATGTGTTGCGAATGTTTTTTTCCCAGTCTGTGACTTGTCCATCTTCCTTGATGGTGTTTTTCAACAAGCGGAAATTTTAAATTTTGATGATGTCTAACTTACATTCTTTTATGATTTGTGTTTTCTTTATCCTTTCCGATAACTTTTTGCCTAGCATTTAGGTTTTCCTCTAGTACCGTTATTGTTTTAAATATTACATTTAGATATTACATCATCTCAAATTGGTTTTTCTGGATAAAGTATGGGTTGGGTTCTATATATGTGTATGTGTGTATATATATGTATATATATAATATGGCATATATGTATGTATGTGTGTATATATGCACACATACAATAGGATATTAGTACATATATATATATATATTAATATCTCATTGTTCCAGTACCATTTATTAAAGAGATTTTCTTTTCCCTATTAAATTGTTTTGACACTCTTATAAAAACCTATTTTGTCATATATTTATGGGTTTATCTGTGAATGCTCTGTTCTGTCCCATTGATCCACCTGTCTAGTCTTTCATCAATACCACACCAACCTGATTAGTAGTCTTGATGTCAAATAGCATGAGTCCACCAACTTTGTTCTTCTCTTTCAAGATTATTTAGGCTAATCTTGGTCTTTTGTTTTTCCAAATAAATTTTTTAATTATCTTATTAATTTCTGGATAAAAGCCTTTAAGCAATATATTAAACGTGATGGAACAGGCTTTGCTATGTAAAAGGTGAAAGAAACTTTGAGGTGGCAAGCATGTGGGTGGGGGTAGAGAGAGAAAATAACATCTGTATGGAGGACAATTAAGAGTTTTTCCTGTTTAAAACAAGGATCATGAGCCAGAATGGAGACTGCTATAGACTAAATTGTGTCTTCCCCCTCAACATTCACATATTAAAACGTACAACCCCCAATGGTATTTGAAGTTAGGGCTTTTGGGAAATAATTAGGTTTAAATGAGGTCCTGAAGGTAAAACACTCATAATGGGATTAGTGCCTTTATAAGAAGAAAATTTGCTTCCTCTCTCTCTCTCTGCCACGTGGGGACACAGTGAGAAGACACTGTCTACGAGCCCAGAAGACAATCCTCACCAGGGAACCAAATCAGCCAGCGCCTTGATCTTAGACTTCCAGCCTTCAAAATTGTAAAAAACACATTCCTGTTGTTTAAGGTACACAGTCTATGGTATTTTGTTATTGCAGCCCAAGCTGACTAGCGTAGAGATCTTAGGCTTAAGAAGAAAATTATCATGGCCTTTACAGTTGACAATTTATTTTGATTCAAGGAGCCATTAAAACTTACAAATGGCGATTGATTGCATTCATTTATTGCCATTCCCTTCCAAAACCCTGCTTAAATGACAGTAAAGGAAAATATTCAACTCAGAAATGCTAAGAGAATGGGAGAGAAAATATGTCAGTCAAGTTTTTTAAGGTGGAAAGCAGATGGGATGGGGTGGTTGGTAACTTACCTAAACAGAACAGAGGAAGTTGAAACCAAGAGGACACCAGGGAGAAACAAGCTATTTGTCATGCTGAGCCCAGAAAGGATCAGGAACTAGAGGCAATGGCTACCATAGACATGTGGGGCCGAAACAGGAGCAGTGTGGCCACAGATCCCATTCCTACAATCGCAGAAGAGCAGCACTGTCAAACAGGAATATAATGCCTGTTTGCCATGGATCTCATTTCAAATTTTCCAAGAGCTACATTAGAAGTAAAGTTCATTTTAATAATACATTTAATTAACCCAATATATTATCACTTCAACATGTAATCAATGCTTTTACTATTTCATAATAAGATATTTTACTCCCTTTTCATAATGTCTTCAAAATCCAATATGTGTTTTTATACTCACAGCCCATCACAGTTCTGACCAGCCACATTGCCAGTGCTTGGCAGCCACATATGGTGAGCAGTGATGGAACTGTACAGCACTGGTCCACAGTATCAGAACTGAGGAGGTCCTGAACTCAAAGACATAGGCACAGGAAGGAATCTGGGGTCCAGAGATGAACCAAAAGGAGGAATTCTGAATAAAGGCCTGTATTCCAGCTTCCTCTCATCCAAAACCCAGAATACAACCAAAATCCCACTGGTCCCCAATTCACAGGATCAAGCCCTTTAATGACCCTGGAAGAAACAAAAGCAATTTAGAGAGCAAAATGAAAGCTTCAGAAATCACAAACTCCAGAAAACTAGTGGAATATATTCCATCCATAAAATAATATCAGGATACTCTAAGAATAAATAAGAAAGGTATTCTGAAAATTAGAAAATATGATAGCTAAGTAAAAATGTCAATAGATAAAGACAAAGTGATCCCTCAGAGAAGGGTAAAGTTAAAGAGAAAAACAATGAAAGAAAAGAAGATACAGAATTTTAGGATAAATCCAGAAGATTTGATACAAAGGAGTTTAAGAATAAGAGAAAGGATATTGACAGGAAATTCTATGAGAACAATTTCCTATAAGGCATTGCACTTTTTGTTATAAACCTTATAAGCCATTTGACTTTCAAAAGTATGAGCATATATTACTTTGATAAAATTTTAAAATCATTTAAAAAATAAAAATGGTTTAAAAAAAGTAAAAAGCAATTAGGTTTTGCTTAGGTGTCTGAGGATGGGGTCACAGCACGATGAACTGTTCTTGGTGAACACATGTCTGTTGTTAGTACCTGGTCAATATTAAATAATTAGAAGCAATAAAACCATCAGAGAAATGGCCTCTTTTCCCACCCCACACCTGCTTTTATGGTGCTGTTTTAATGCAATAACAACAAAAATCTCTGGGCTTCAAACTGCAGAAAACCTTGTTTGGTCTCAAGACACTTGTTTAAATTTGGAATCTATGGTCTAGACATTCCTTTCTCCCTTGACCTCAGCATCTCAGAGAAATGACACTCAAATGAAAGGATAGGTAGGTGATGCTCCTGGAGGAGCCACTGCAGAGTGCCTTCACACCAGTGCTGACTGTGCCAAGGCCACCAAGAGTGAGAAGGATAATGTGGCAGCAAAGTTCCAGGTGTTTAAGCTGCCTCCTGATGGCGGGAACCTGGGAGAGGTGGAGGGAAGAGTGTAACCAGTGCCTTCAGTGTGTCCCTGTCTTCAAGAGGCAGCCACAAAGAACGTGGGAACAGGCTGTCAATGTACAGATTCTCCACCTCACCCTACATTTTGGAGGACCCTGATGCTCACTCTTCTCCCATTAATTCCCATGCACACCAACCAAAATCAGGGAAACACTGGAACCCATATGAGTGCTTCTTAATTAGAATCATTGTGGAACTTTTTGCAAGTATAGATGTCTGGGATCCACTCCTAAATATAATGAAGCAACATCAACAAAGTAGAGGCCAGGGACATTTTTCTTTTGGCCACTGCATATTTTTATTGAATTTATTGGGGGTGACACTGGTTAACAAAATTATACAGGTTCCAGGTGCACAATTCCACAACACATCAGCCTCTGCATTTTTAAGAGTTTTGAAGGTGATTGTGATGTTCTCCTCTAGTTAAGAACCTTTAATCAATGATTCTCAAACTTGTGTGTAGTTCAAAAATTCCTGGGTAGCGCTGTAAAAATGATAATTCCTAGGTTCTGCACCTTCTGATTTGTGAGGTCTGGAGTGAGGCCCAGGAATCAGTGTTTTGACTGAATCCTCAGTGCCTGAATGCAGGTGGTCCTGACAACTAACTGTGGGAAAACCCACCTTCACGCTCTGATGTTTCCATTCATGTTAAACCATGTCTCCATGAGATCCCTGTGGTGTACAACCACCTTACTGCATGGTCTGCAAGAACTCTACATGGGAGTCTGGGTGTAAATATCCAAACACTTCCCAAGCAAACACTCATCAATTGCATCTATACTTATGAGTTTAAAAAACAAAAACAAAGGTGGGGACAGTGGGAAGAGGGGATTGCAGGAACTATTATAAAGGACACATGGACAAAATCGGGGGGGGGGGGAGGGAGGTGGGTTCAGCCGGGGTCGGGGGAGGGAGGGGAGAAAAGGCATACAACTGTAATTGAATAACAATAAAAAATAAATTTAAAAAAACACACACACACAAAAAACACAAACACAAAAAAAATAGTTCAGGAATAGGGTTTGCATTGGACTTAACTTTCAACCCAGGAGCTTTTATCCCATTTCTTTCTTGTTGAATGACCTTGAACATGTACTGCTGGAAGAGGACATATTTATTCTATCCATTTATTTAAACCATCTCTGCTGACAAAATAGGCTTATCATACACTTAGGAACTGCATGTTATAATGGTGGGTGGTATGGCCATATGTGTGAGTATCCATGCATGTTATGCAAATGCTCTCACATATAGCACTCAAGAATTGGAGTTGAGCCAAGGGCGAATATTAATGAGACTAAGATCAAGCCCTGCCCACTCATTTGAAGTGTTAACAAAGCATCAAGAAAGGGTTCTGAGCACCAGTTCTCCAAGAACATGTGAGGGGCAGTCCCAGTCTGCACGTGTGCTGGCCAGGAGGCAGATAACACACATTTCCAGCTGCTGGGAACCAGATGAGCCAGTAGCCCTGTCACATTACTGCAGAGAGGGAATGGGCCTTTTGAAGAAAACATTTCAAATAAGATCTATAGGCCAGAGCAATGCTCTGGATGAGTTCAAAGTCCTTCAAAGAGAATGCAGCTCCCTCTAAAGGCAAGTGTGGCCTTTGCTTCCTTGGGACCACTTTCATGGAGGCTGACAGCTCAGCGTGGGGAACCAAGACTGAGAGGAATTATAAAAATGACCAAAATGACACTGTCCACTAGTCTCCAAACAAGACAAAGCTGCCCGTGTCTAGAAACTATGACTGCCCTCTTCACTCCAGAAAGCAGGGTGTACCTCAGGAATTCAAATGGGGCCTTTAATTAACCCTCCTGCATCTACAGTGTTCTGTGTGTGCATAGCAGACAAGGGATGCAAAAAGAAGTACACATAGAACATCCCTGGACTGGAACTATAATCAGGAATGCCTTAGGTACTAAATGTAATCCAAATCGATCTTTGACATGGATTGCTTCTGCAATGATACCACCTCTATTTTCTGAGCAATAACTATGGGCCAACCTCTGAGTAGTTTATATATACATACTTCATTTACAACAATCCTGGTATTTTCTTCTATATTTTTTTGATGATGAGGCTGAGGGTCAGATAGGTTTAGCTACCCGTTCAGGCAACACAACTAAGAACGAGAACTGTAGCAAGCTCACATGTGTCTGGTTTTCACCACCATTCTACTCACATGATAGACAGTCTAGTGTTTTACAGCTGGACCCTTTCTCAGAGAAAAGAATAAAAAGGAAAAGGGATAGGATGGTTTTTGAGGGAAATCTGGGACTAATTTAAAGCCTAAAAAAATGCAGTGAAAGAACCATTGATGATTGGTAAGGAGTGAGAATAATGAAGGAAATCCTACAGGCACTGTCTTCCTGGTAAAGGAAAATATTGAGTCAGATTGCTCCAGGGCCTAAACCTCCCTCTTGGCAATGACATAAACCTTTTTGGAGTCCTCTGGTTAGCCAGTGGAACATCTTTTCCCCGTGAGCCTAGGTGAGCTGAGACATTACAACAGACCTTGAAGAGGGGTTTTCCATGCAGATGTCTCAGCAAGACCTCCACAGTGGACTGAACACATCCTCCCCCAATGTGAGTGGGCACAGGTCATCCTAATTACACAGTATGAGAGTGTGCATGCTACTTTCCTGAATGTCTCTTTGTGATGCCGATCAGTTAGTTGTCTTCACTATGCAGGTTATCCCCTATATTTTTTTTAGTTTGCATGGATTCATTTTTACATAACCTCCATTTATTTATTATAGAAGTGTTCCATGGCCCATGCTAGGGGAAACTACACACTGATTGAGATGCTGTCGCTTATAAATATGAGACAGCCTTTTCCTGCAGGATTTCCCAGTCTCACTTCTGAGACAGGATTAACTTCCATAGAACAACTAGAGAACAAAATAAGGAGGTCCCTCTTAGCCCACAAGGTGCTTTGTGCAAACTACAAGAAAAAAGGGGATGTCTCTTGCTTCAGAAGATTTAACCCCACACCAGGGCATGTTGCTTGTAAGCAGACAGCATAGACTAGATTTTTGTCCCATCTCACCTCCTTGGCCAGATGCCTATGTGCAGTACACAACTTATACAACCTTATATGAAAGTGAGACCCAATTAAGCAAATTTAATCATATCTCAGTAAGCTTGTTACCAATAATTAAAAAGAAAACAACTGGGGCTATAATTATCAAAGAACATTCCACACTTAAACCTCTAAATCTGCCAGCTTCACTGCATCTATTCTTTATATTCTGCCTTCTCTCTTTTCTCAATGTCTGGATCATCTGTGCTTCTGTCTTACAGCCCAAGTCCATTCCTTCTCCCTGACAGTCAATCCCCTTTTTACGGCATCACCAGTCTCTTATTTGTACTGAATCATTCTAATCAATAAACAAATGCTGGACTATCTCTCAGCTTTAAAAGCAAAGAAATTTTATCTCATCCTTTCCAACCATTGCCCCAATTCTCTCTGCTCCCCTGCTCAGCAAATCTCCTCAAAAAAGTTATCAGTGCTCATATCTCCACCCTCCTCCCATCACCTGAATGTCTGCCCTCCTTGCAAGTCTGACACAGGCCCTCCTTCCCCGCTCAGGTACAGCACAGTGGGACCTGGAACTTGTGGTGACATCTCTCCTGGGCCTTTGAGCTTCAGTCATCACAGAGACACAAAGATTCTCATTTTGTCACCCTGATATATGACTATTGAGAAGCACTACTTCTGGTAAGCAACTGAGCTCCCTGAGGTGTTTTTTTTTCCCATTTCCTTTAGCTCCTTATTCCTCTTTTCTTCTTTTCTTCTTTGTATTCAAATATGTGTCATTGTCTTAAATGCCTTTCAGCAACTTATAAAGCATAGAAGCCCATTTGGTCAGGGCTTGTGAACTCAAATACCTACAGAGCCCAGGAAGCTGGTTCTGAATGAATGACTCTCTAGGAAGAAGGGGGTCATAGATAAAGAGTAAACCCTGGGCTCAGTGTTGGGGGTGCAATAGGGAGTCGTGGGACCATAGTCAACTAAAAGGGGACAATTGTCCTGACTGAAGGAGACAGTCACTGTAGTTCAGACCAATTATTGCTTTGCAAGAATATGGGCTTAATGTTGTCCCAAATTCTAATTTTTTTAAGGCAAGGAAGAAATCTGGCTTTTTAATGTGAATTTCCAAGTATTTAAATATTGGCTACTAATTCAGATTTTCTACCCAACACTGCGAACCAACTAGCCAGAAGCCAATCAAAATATAATAAAGGGACTGGAGCTGGCCTCAGGCTCTCCATTTGCAACCTTGCCCTGATATTTTCATCCTGAGTTCAACCTCCCTTTGATTATGTCTCTCAAGTTCCCCACAATTGTATTATTTCTTTCTCATTCTCTCAAGCTCTTTCCTTGGTTCTTGGAAATTAGAAGAACCAGGAGATGGATGGACAGTGTTTTTTCCCACACACTGAACTTAGAGCTTTGTTACTGATTCACATTACAATTGTGAGTCAAGATTCCCGCCCCCCCCCCTTCTTTCTTTAGCTTGTTTCTGTTCTAAATCAAAGCACAGAGAATAAAGTTCCAGGGTGACCCACCAGATGACAGAAACACCCAATGGAAATCACTCCCATTGTTTGTGAGCTGAAAAGCCTCAAGCGTAGGTCTGACCAGAAAATTAAAAGGCAAATGAGACAAGCATTAGGCCAAAAGGAACCAAGGCCTAACAGTTTTCTCCCTATTTAACATGGGTATTGCCAGTGAAAATTCTTACTGTGTTTATTTCTTCTGAGAGTGATAGCTGTTGGAACAAGGGTCAAGCCTGGGCACTTGCACAGTGCCACAACTTCAGCAGGGCTATCCTTACATGCATTCACCCAAATTTTAGAGGCCTGTATGTTAGGAAAACTCCAAAGTCACTCAGCTGAAGCTTGCCAAAGACCTCTCCCTCACCTACTTTAGGTTAAGAAGTTTAGCCTGCCTAAAATACCATATTCCTGAGAAAAAGAACATGTCATTCATTTACCTCAGTGTTGAGTATGTTTCAAACGATTTTTAAGACTTTTTGCAGTGGAGACATTTCACCAGGAGTTAAGAGGGACATTTATTCAGAACTTAAGGCATTGCAGAGTATATTAGTGCTCACCAATACCCATATATTCTCTTGCCTTCATATTCTCCAGATCCCTTTGCAATTAAGTTGACCACATGACTGGTTTTAGCCAATGGAATAGCACTCTTTGTTGAAGTAGTTAAGTATCTGGTGCTCCTTTTATCCTCTTTCTTCTGTCCACATGACTAGAAGCGTTTGTCTTAGGTGGCAAAGACATACACAATGATCCGTGAGTCACTGCTTGGAGAGAATTTCTGTGGGAACCACCTAACTTTCAGTGAACTTGGCATGAGTGAGAAATAAACTTGCATTCTTGTTTTTCCAGTTTTATTGAGATATAGTTGACATAGAAAATAACGTTGTATTATATCACTGAAATTTGGACAAAACTAGCATTAATTACTATGACCAATACAAAAGAGAAATTAGAAAGACTAGTAAAAATACCCCCATAGACCTTCCAGTAGCTTCTAAGTTGAGGTCCAGAAGGGGAAGCTATTGCTATTTCATCCCCACAGGAAAAAGATCAACTATAACTGTTATTCCCAGGTCCTGAGACAATGTCCCCCGTTTTTCTGTGATTGTGTGACCCAGACTTTCAGGTCATTGGGACCCATCTGGAATGTGGCTCCCTCTACCTCACATGGTTACTACAATTTCTTTTTTCCTTACTGGAACTTTACCAGGTAAGCCTTGAGCAATTCTGCCGAGGGAAGTGCAGCTCACACCAAGGTTGCCTGTGAACTTCAGTAATGAAAAGTTATTTTAAAAGAATAAGTGTCTCTCCACAGATCAGGTGGAACAAAGAGAGATTCATGATTGATTATAAGAACCCACACTGTCTGCCACAGATGGAGGAATGAGAAGAGCAAGGACTTTGGTCTTTCAGTCTATTGTATTAAACTGGCTTGACAAAGTTTTAGCAATTGCCCTGATTCCAGAGAAGCTACTCCAGAATGACAAATTTGGTTTTCAGACTTCAATTATGAAAGCTGAACCCCTGCTCATCAGATGTAAAGAGAGGCCCTTAACTCCATTAAATGGATGCAGTAACAGATACAGATTGACTGGCTTCAACCAAAAGGGATCCATCTTCGCCAACAGAAAGTAAGAAACAAAAAAGAAGACAGAAAAAGAAAGAAGAGCAGAAAGAAGCAGTGCATGTCCACTTTTATTTGATACAAGTCCAGAAAGATATATGTGTGGCCATGCTGGAGCCCCATATTCCATTATCTGCAAAGTGTTCACACTCCCCATCCATCCACCAGTATTTGTGGATTAACTTGTTATTCTTATCATGATACTAGACACCCTGTGGTTTGATCCCCTCAGTTCGTCAACCCAAGTAGGTAAGAATTCTGTTTCCTGCTAATTTAGCACCAGGTTGGTAGGAAACACTAACTTCAGTCTTTGCTTGGGTCACCACTGCTCCAGGACCAGAATGAACAGGAACGAGGGCCACTCTAGGGGATCTTCAAGGCAGGAGCCATGCCTGTGGGGTTCAAGACCACTCCGGCATCTGTCACCTCCAACACATCTCCACACTTGTGATGCTACTCCAACTTTGAGGCCTGAAAGAGAGAATCCAGTTGGCCCAGCTTGGATAACAAGTCCACTGCCTGGCTGGGGAGAGTAGGGTGTCTTGATTGACAGCTTACTAAGTGGGTGAGCTAATTCCCTGGAATGCACAGAATGGGAATGAGGTCATTTCCTGGAAAGGAAATGGGGTGCTATTAGCATGAACGGGGAGCAGCAAAATCAACAAATGTCCACTCCACCTCCTCCCTAAGTTAATATATTTCATTTTAACCCAAGTCTTCTGGAGACAGATTGACATCCACAGAAAGGCCTGATCATAAAGAAGAGATCACCATCCCATAAAACATCCTGACACTGGAAACTTACAAGATGCCTATATACACATTTCCTCCTGGGAAATTATTAGTCTTCTATTTCACAAATGAGGAAAGGCAGGCAGAGAAGAGAGAAACACTGCCCGTGATCATCAGCTAAGCAGAAAGCCTGCCGTGCACCAGGGAACACTGTTTCAGGGTTCCATGTCCTGACCCCAGGCTTTTCTCTCAGTGACCTTCCCATGATGACAGGAGAATTCATGGGTGCCACTGGGGAGCTCCCAACTACCACTGGAAAAATTTCTCAAAGCACACAGCCTCCTGGAGGTGGAGCGTGTCATAGGACAGGCTTTTAGGTTGACTAATACTGAAGGGGTTTGGGGGGAGATCCATTAGGCAGGGGAAGGAGGACAGGGAGGGACCCATGGTGAAAAAATTTTAATGTGAAAATATCTTTCTGGAAATACAGAGTCTGTGTGCAGTAGGTGTCGATATAACTGACCTTCTGTCTTGAGTTGGAGCTGGGAATAGAATTTTCACAGGAAAAAGGAAATGCATGGGTGTGGAGCTGCCAGCAGCAAAGGAAGTTTCCAGGCGACTTGTCATGGCACGATTTATAGACAGGAGTCTCAGAAGAGCTGTAGCAGGCCAGGGAGAGGGTGTGATGTGTTGGTTGTGGAGCCTGGCACCTGGCATCAGTCCATGCTGACTTAATTCAGCGTGCACGTGTGTCACCCCTACACACAGCCATATCTGGGCAGTTGGAATGAAAAGAACAGAAAGAAAACTCACTCATCCAAAGGAGAAATAAAAATGAAATTCAGAAAGGAAAAAAAAAGTGATAGAGGGAATGGGGAGATGCAGGAAATGGCTGGAGGGAAAGAGGCCTCCCATGACCTGTCAGAGACCCGACTCAGAGCAACTAATTAAACTTGCCCTTTCATCACAAAAGACATGTAGGATGGATGCTATAAAACCTTTCTGAAGAGAAGGCAAGTCCCTCTCAGCTGTTAGGGAAATAAACAAATGGACATTAAGGGACAGAACCAAATAGCTTCACACCCATCACCATCCCCAAGGCTTTCCCCAAGAACAACAGAGACCAGAAAGAAGCGGCTTATAGCTCCTCCAAGAGAGCCAATTAGTCTGTAAGACATGACAGTCAACACACATCCTGGGGGGGAGGCCACTCGGTGTTTGCAGAGCCTGGTGGCTTGTGCCAGAGCTAACAATCCACAGGCACAGCCCGTCTGGGCAAGCTTGAAAAAGTCAACCCGTTTCCTCTGGGTCCGATGGCTGTGGCTCAAAACTTTCTGCCCAGCCACCTTTGCTTCCCTCCTGTCAGGTCCATCCCAGCAATCCACACATCTGCGCACATACTTGAAAGTAAATATGCATACAAGCAGAACCCAAGATGAGGGTGGGGTGTCAAGGGCCTCTGCCATTTTTCTCTAGGTGGAGTGAACCCAGCCCCAGAGCTATTCCCCTCCCCCAGGAAAGCCACCCTAGACAGGCTCTCCTTGTCATGTTTTCAAGAAGTGTGAGAACTCATTAGAATATCTTACCTGCTTTGTGGCTCTCCATTCAACTTAAACACAATTTTGAAGTCTGCAGCACAAATTTTCTCTCCCAAGAGATATCTACAAACTTCTGAACTTGGCTCAGAGGGTATAAAAGCCTGAGTTTCTTTTCAAGTTCATTGGAAAACCTCCAACCCAAGACCCGTCCCCACCCGCCAAGTTTACCAAAGATTTTTCTTCCCACTAAGACAGCAAAGCCAAGACTGCTTCTACTCCTTTTGAGCTTATTCTTGTCCACTTTCCAAATCTGTTCTCATTGTATTGGCCCCACAAATCACATGGATTGAAAATGCCAGCCTGTCCTCTGGAAGGCTGGGGATAAGTCCTCTTGGCACACTGTGGGCACTGAGACTGAGACTGCACTTGGGGAAAAGGCAGAGAGTGGGGTTTGAAGCCAAGTGAATTCAGGGTGCAGCTGAACAATGACCAAAGTGGTACAATTTGGCCAACAAGAAGAGAAAGCAGAGAGTCGTCTTTAGCGCATCTGCCAGGGAGTCAGCTAGTGGCTGGGTCACCTTGAGGCTAAATCACTGACCCATTACTTAACTTCATCTCTCACTCAGGTCTCCATAAAATGACCAAGGTTATCAAGGCAGATGGCTATGGTAATGACAAAGTACTAAGAATGCCAGGAGCTGGCATTTTGCCCCTAAAACATCAACCTCCTCAGGCTGGCAGCTGCCAAGGGCCCTCCTCTGCCTGGCAGACACCTTTCCCCATCTGTCAAGGTCCAGCTCACACATCACCTCCTCTGTAAAACCCAGCCCATCTAAGCAGATCCAGTCACCCCTCCTCCAGCCCCCTAGAGCAGTGGTCTCCAAAGTTTTTGACTTAATGTGCTCCCTGAAACTGGTTTGAAAATCCATCTGCCCTCTCACACAGTTTTAAGATGACATAAAAAATCTTTTATTATAAGTTTAAATAGCTGCAAAGGATGTCATTTCCTTAGTATATATTGTAAATATTAGCATTTTAAAATAAAACGATTACATCACTCTTAAATGTTGACAGTGGAATCCAAGTAGTGGAGTAATTCTATCCAGCATAAACAATTTTAAAAATATATGAAGAGTCTTCTTATCAACTTATTGTTCCATTTTCTTCTTGAACTCCATTTCCATTTCATTTACTCTTTGTACTTTTTAACAATTGTCATATATTTATGTTTGAAAGTTGTTTTCATTAATGATTATTATATCAATTCTTTTCTGCAAGAAAAAATGTAAATACTCTGAAATATTAATTTTATTATCACTATAAGTCTTTAAATTTTAAGCAGTTTTTCTACACTGAGTTATAATTTTAATAATCAGAATACAATTAAAACAATGTAAGTATATTATAAATTTTCATAATCATTAAACATAAAGATAAATCTTACTTAAAATTCACCCCTTAAAGAATTGAAATGGCACTTTTTTATTTGGCTAATGTATCCACATATGAAAATTTTTTGCGCCCTGACTGGTGTGGCTCAGTTGGTTGGGTGTCGTCCCATAAAACAAAAGGTCGCCAGTTTGATTTTTGGTCAGAGTAGAGGCCTAAGTTGAAGGTTCAATTCCCAGTTGAGGCACATAGGAGAAGCAGCTGATTGAAATTTCTCTTGTTCTCTTTCTCCCTCCCTTTGCCTCTCTCTAAATAATTTTTTAATTTTTTAAAAGTTAAAAAATAAAAATTATTTGTTGCTAGAATGAGAGAGAATCCAGAACCAGTTCTCTTCCTATTTTATACTTTTAAAAAGAAAACTCTGAGAAACTTTGTTTTCCCCCAAATAAGAGTGAATAAAAGGAGTGTTATGATGCCAAAAATTATATAGCAATCTTTTATCAAAAATTAGTGATGGCCTATCAGCTGATATTTCAATTTGGTCCTCCTTTAATTCTGTTAAGAGAAAAGAATTATAAACCGTGAGACCCAAAACGTATTCGTTACCCAGTCATTCACTTTCCTAACTCTGGAAAATATACCAAAATTGCTGTACCTAATTATACCTGCTACTCATTTATTTAGAGGCCCCTTGTTTAAATTGAAACAGTTTGGAAAATTAAAATACTTGTTATTTTAGTACAACTTTGCCAATACAATTTTTTTTTGCTTTTTAAATTGAAATATTTACATATCATAAAATTCACCTCTTTAAAGTGTACAATTTAGTGATTTTTAGTATTTTCACAAAATTATGCAATCATTACCACTACCTAATTCCAGAATATTTTCATCACCCCAAATAAGAAATCCCATGCCCACTAGTAGTTAATTCTCATCCCTACCTCACCCTCACCACCAGCCAATACAATTTTTAATAAAATTATTTTAGTTCATCAGATGCTTTTTGAAAATCCACCAAAAGGTTGGATTTTCAGATTTAGCTCATTTGGTTCATGGAAATGTCTGCCATGAAACCTGTTTGGCAAAGCAGTACACCTTGTCAAGCCAAGTAGCCAAACCAGATTTAGTTACCATTAGAAAAAAATCTGACTTCAGTTTCAGATGTGTTACCATGTATCCCTACCCAACCAGCTCACTTTTGAATTCTAATTCTGGGGCAAGAGATGGAAGTATAGCAAAATAACTGGTATACCAATTGTCTGTTAGAAAACAAGAAGGCACAGCACCGTGCCATCAATTAACTGTCTCAATAAACCAGGCCTTTGTTATTGCTTATTGGTGCCCTCTTTGTGTTTGTGGACTCTTTCTTTAGCGGGCGTATATCCTTAACATTATCTAGAGGATGGAGGAACTTTTTTTTGTTTGTTTTTAGAGGGAAAGAGAGGGAGAGAAACATCAATATGTGGTTGCCTCTCATGCACCCCCTACTGGGGACCTGGCCCGAAACCCGTGTACGTGCCCTGCCTAGGAGTACGAGCCAGCAACCCTTTGGATCACAGGCCAGCACTCAGTCCACTGAGCCACACCAGCCAGGGCACCACCAGGAACTTTTATTTTAAACAACATGTCTTGAGTGCTCATTGTGCGCTGAGGGCACATAGACGAGCAACACCTGACCCTGGCCCTCAAGGAGCACACAGTTTTGTAAGAGATGCAGGAAAGAGTGAAGGGAGTGAAAAGAAGCCAAATAATTCCACTCGACAATCTCACTTGGCTGTGAGAACTAAGACAGACCAAGACTCAGTCACACAGAAAAAGGAAAATATCTATTTTTATTGCTTTAACTATTTGGAAATATCGATGTTCCTTTAGTTAGAGTAACAGTTGTCAGCTGGTTATCAAATAAAATTTTAATTAACTGAAGTAATTAATAGAGAAATATCGGATCACCTAATATTTCCCCTTTTATTTGGGCATTTTCAAGTGCAGATTTTAGTAAATTACTTACAGAACACTCAAAAACTTTAATCTTTAAGAGTTAGTAAAATATGGCCTAATTTAAATTTAAAGTTATCTCAAACTTCTGGTGGTTAATGGTACTTTTCTCTCTCTCTCTCTCTCTTTTTTTTTTTTTTACCAATTTTACCCCAAATTTGAAAGTACTCTTAAAGAAAGATACTATTAAATAACAACAACAATAATTATTGAGAGTTCATTATCACGTTCAGACACTCAGCTTGATGCTTTTAACTTTCATTATTATTTACCCCTTGAGATAATCCTATGACTCAGATATTATTATTGTCTTGACTTTACTGATGAAGAAACTAAGCTTGGAGAGTTTAAGAAGCTACCCAAGAGCATGCTGCCAGAAGGTTAGGGAGGAGTGGAGAGTGGAGTCCCCACCTGGCTTCGTGCCTCAGCCCACTGTGCCCAGATGCCCTGCACAGATCTCAGGCACCCAGAGTCCTTCTAAGGCTCATCGAAGACCACAAGTTCGTGTCCCAACAGAACAAAAAGACACAGTCTAGAGTCACCTTCAAAAGTCTCAGGATAGAAAGAAATCTCATCTATAGGCAGGTGATTAGAAGTAAAGTTTTCAGTAGCCACTTAAGCTATAGCTCTCTCTAGACCAACCTGTTTCCAGAATAGCATTAAATGTTCCCTAAGTTTCCTTCTTCTCTTGACATATCAGTGTCGGAGACCCAAGATCTCCTCTCAGTGATATCCATATGCTGAGGGCTTGCACTGTCAATCTCCAGCCTGGGTCTCACCTGTAACCTCCAGTCAAGTGTTTCTACCAGCCCCCTTTTACATTTCCATTTGGGTTCTCACACTTAACATGTCCAAAGAGGGACTCCTGAGAGTCACCTCAAAAGCCCTATCCTTCCACATTCTTAGTTCACAGAAACTTCATCTTTCTAATATCTTAGAAAAAAAACTTAGGATCATCTTGACTCTTGACCTTCTCTCTCACCCTATACAAAATCCTTCAAAAATATCAGATTCTGGAGTTCAGGCCAAGATGGAGGTGTAGCTAGAAACCCTTCACTTCCTCACACAACCAAAAGGAGGATAACAACCAATCTAAAATCAATAAACAACTAAAAGTGCCAGAAAATCAGACTACATGGAACTCCAACAACCAAGGAATTAAAGAAAAAAATCAACCAAAACAACCAGACCAGTAAGGAGGTGGACCTCGAGGGCCATCTCAGAAAAACCGAGGGGCTGTGGCAGGCCATGGGGTGGGGCTGGCTGAAGAGTGGAGGGCTGCACAGGAGGGGCTGATTTAAGGGGAAAACTGAGACTCAGAGCCCACCGCGGGCTATGGCTGGGGTTGCGCAGTAGCAGTTTCTCTCAGTATCACACGAGAGTTCCTTGCAAAGTGCACTAGAGATGAGCAGATGAACTGCACTGTTCCCTCTCTGGCGCCTCCCCCACAGGCAGCCCCACAGCGCAGCAAGGAGGGTTGCCCTGCCCGGGTGAATACCTAAGGCCCCCACCTCCTTACAATCTATCAGCTGTGCGCAGACAAAGAAATATGACCCAAATGAAAGAACAGAGCAAAGCCTCAGAAAGAGAACTAAGCAATGAGGAGACAGCCAACCTATCTGATGGAGAAATTAAAGCCCTGGTAATCAAAATGCTCACAGAACTGATTGAGCTTGGTCGAAAATAGAAAGAACAAATGAAAAATACCAAAAATGAAATAAAGCAAAATATTCAGGGAATCAACAGTGACAGGAAGGAAACCAGGACCCAAAGCAGCGATTTGGAACAGATGGAAGAAATAAACATCCAACTGGATCAGAACAAAGAAACAAGAATCCAAAAAAATGAAGAGAGGCTGAGGAATCTCTGGGACAACCTGAAACGTTTCAACATCCGAATTATAGGTGTGCCAGAAGGAGAAGAACAAGAGCAAGAAATTGAAAACTTATTTGAATAAATAACGAAGGCAAACTTTCCCAATCTGGAGAAGGAAATAGACTTCCAGGAAGTCCAGGAAGCCCAGAGAGTCCCAAAGAAGTTGGATCCAAAGAGGGACACACCAAGGCACATCAACATTAAGTGACCCAAGATTAAAGAAAAAGAGAAAATCCTAAAAGAAGCAAGGGGAAAGGAGAGAGTTACCTACAAAGGGGTGCCCATTAAGATATCAGCTGATTTCTCAAAAGAAACCTTGCAGGCAAGAAGGTACTGGAAAGAAGTATTTGAAGTCATGAAAGGCAAGGACTTACATCCAAGATTACTCTATCCAACAAAGCTCTCATTTAGAATGGAAGGGCAGATAAAGTGCTTCCCAGATGAGGTCAAGTTAAAAGAATTCATCATCACCAAGCCATTATCATATGAAACATTAAAGGTACTTATCTAAGAAAAAGAAGATCAAAAATAAGAAAGTAAAATGACAACAAACTCACAACTATCAACAAATGAACCTAAAAGAAAAGAAAAACAACAAAAACAAAAACTAAGCAAACAACCAGAACAGGAACAGAATCAGAGAAATGGACATCACACAGAGGGATTTCAGTGGGGAAGGGGAAAGGAGGAATAGGGGGAAAATGCACAGGGAAGAAGAAGCATGGTTAGTAGCCATAAAATAGACAGGGAGAGATAAAAAATGGCATAGGAAACAGAGGACTCAAAGAACTTATATGTACAACCCATGGACATGAACTAAGGGGGAGGGGAATGCTGGAGAGTTGGGGTGGGCAGGGTGGAAGGGGGATTAAGGGGAGAATATTGGGAAAACTGTGATAGCATAATCAATAAAAAATACTTAAAAAAAAGAATATTAGAACCCACCCTGGCTGGTGTGGCCCTGTAAACCAAAAGGTCATGGGTTTGATTCCTGGTCAGGGCACATGCCTGGGTTGTGGGTTTATTCCCCAGTTAGGGCACATGCAGGAGGCAAGCAATCAGTGTTCCTCTCTCACATCAATGTTTCTCTCCCTCTCTCTCTCCCACCTTTCCCCTCTCTCTAAAATCAATAAACATGTCCTCAGGTGAGGTTTTAAAAAATCATAATAATAATATCAGAATCCAACCACTGTCCAAGCCACCATCATCTCTCCTCAGTTTATTGCAATAGCTCCCTAATTATCTCCCTGTTTCTGTCCTTTCCTCCCTCCTGTCTGTTCTCAACACCCAGCCGGTATGAGGGCATTTAACCATGAATCAGAAGATGTATGACTGCTCAAACCTGTTTTGGCTTCCATTTCACTTAGAAGAAAAGCCTGGCTCCTCGCACTTGGACGGTAGTCCCTGAACAGTAAACATAGCTGCCCCATGCTGCCTCTTCGGCCTTCACTCTGAGGTCCTAGCCATGTGACCTGCTTGCTATTCCCTCTGCCTGGAATGTTCTCCCCCAGGTACTCACCTAGCTCATCCCTCACTGTCCTTGCACCCTCTCAGCAACAATCTCACTGGCCACTCTGTTCAGATTTGCAATTCCTTGCTCTGTTTCTCTCCTAGTACTTAACCCCTTGTGATTTAACAATCCTAGGTCCTCTGCCATTCAGAAGTAAACTCCATAAGGACTGAAAGATTTTGTCTTTCAAATAGCAAACACACAGAAGATGCTCAAAATATAGGGCTGAGGGAATAAGCAGTCACATTGGAGGAGATCTGAAGAGGAGCTGCCTGACTCCAGTGAGAAATTCATTTCCATGGGCCAAATTTTGGAGTTTGTCCCCTTAAAGCCAGCACACATTAAGTCAAAGCTTTGTGTTTGCCAAGTTTGCCCTTTCCAGGCTGATTCTTTGACTTCGGGATGAGACCATTGGAATCACAACTGCTACTCAAGATGAGAAGCCCCCTTTCAAGCACAGCTGTTTCAAGGATTCATAAGCTATAAAGGAGGGAGAACTGGATTCTGACAAAGAGTAAGTCAGTCTCTTGGCTAGAGACCCCAACTCTCTGCACCTCTGTCTCCTCATCTATGGGGAGAAGACAAAAAAAAAAGGAAAACGCCTGCCTTGTCCACACCGGGAGGTATGATGGGATCAAATGGAATCAGATCTATGAAAATGCTTAGAACTGTGCTCTCCACTGTGGATCTAGTGACGAAAGTGCTCTTCTCCCTGTGCCTGTAATATGTGTTTTGAGTCCAGAATACAATTCATCCCAGAAACTCACTGAGGACTTCAGTAAGTTGTCTGACTCCACCACTGCAATGTGTGTCCCCATGAGTAAGGCGGAAGAAAACCATCACAGAGTGTTCACTAGCTGAAGGGGAACCTAGGAATCTCTCTCTCTCTCTCTCTCTCTCTCTCTCTCTCTCTCTCTCTCTCACACACACACACACACACACACACACAGAAAGCCAAATATAACTGTCATCCTGTGCGTTTGATTTCGCTCCTGATGGTCTATCCTAACAACTCCTGCAGAAATTTCTCAGCGCTTCAAAAGAAGAAGCTCCCAGGCAAGCCCACCAACCGCTCCCTACTCACAGGTGGCCTTTGCCAAAGCAGCTTAGAGCTGGCCCTCTGCAGAGGTTTCCCTTCCTCAGGACCCCTGAGCACCTTCCACACACAGCCCAGCCCATTCACCCCACTCCCAAAGTCTGCCAACAGGAGAAATAAAGAACACCTCAACAGAGCTATGTATCTCAGACTCCCCACTGGGCTAGAACCCTCAGTCATGAACTTCCTCCATTCCTTTCATGGTTTCCTGGGCCAGGCTGTGGGTACAGGTATTTTCCTCTTCCTGGCTATAATCTTCTCACTCTGGCACCTTATTGTGGCAGCAGCTTCCAGCAGCCCACACCCACTAAGCACAGTGCTTTCTCTTTTCTGTCTTTTTAAACATATCCAAATGTCAGGAGGTCTCTAATCCTTCTCATATAGGTTGATGGCTTTCGCTGGTGGAAGGTTTTGGGTTTCCATATGAAAGGTATTTAGGTTGGCACAGTTACAAGTGGCAGGCTAACAATTTCAATTCTAAAACCAATTCTCCATTTTGTGTGGCAATACGAATTCAGATATGGCCAGAGTTGCCAGATGCCTCCACAGTTCCCTTCCCATAAACACCTGCCTTTCACGTGGGTATATGCTCCTAAGAAAATAACAATAAAGGGAAGGAAGAGAAGAGAAGAGACTTGTCAGCAACCAAAGTCAGGACTTGAGCCCTGAGGAGAACTCTGCCTGTCTTCAATCACCCACTGACCCCTTGGGGATTCCTTTTTTGACTCTTCTGAAACTCATTCTTGATAGCACCCAAGAGAAGCAACTACAACTCAGTGCCTTTGAGAAAGCCAAGAGCAGAAAAGTCCTGGTTCTGGAATCAGCTTGTTTCCAGAATAGGGTCTGTCTTCAGAAACAGAGAGGTGGTTGCAAGGAGAACAGGTGTAACTTGACTGAAGACGGAGGTGGGCAACCGTGATGTAGGGGCTAGAAAATTCAACGGCCCAGAGCCCAGTCCCCATGCTCAGATCTCAGAACAGCCTGCTCTCTGCCTTACAGTCGAATTATAGAACAGAACAGGAGACAAGTAAAATTTTTAAAAATTTGTCTTTTTGATCATTAAAAGATTTTCCAGGGCATAAATTAATGGGCCATGTTACAAATAAATGTATGGGGTGACGGAAGCAATCCAAGCAAGTGTTGAACATTCCTGCCTTCCTGCGTCTGAGGGAGCCATCTCTCAGGTGAAGCCTTGAAGGCCACTGGGCTCCCATCAGCTGGAAAAGGGGGGAGTCTATTCTTTTCCATGTTTGCTAAAAAATTATAGTCCATTCATGTATAATATTAAGGTGCTACCGGTGGTGAGATTCTGAAACTTGCAACGCCTTTGATTCTTTGATACAAGATAAGCTGCAAAGTCTACTATATACCTACAGCCCAAGAAAGCACTGGGAAGCAGGAAGGCCAGGCTTGGGGAGGGAGAGATGCATTTATTACAAGGCAGGTAACACCTCAGAACCACAGCCCAAATCCAAAGCAAGCAGTCACAGAGAGTCTGTCTACTGGTTAGGAGACTTTATATTCAGATCCATAGAAAATGCTTGTGAAAGCATTTTGTGAGTTCAAAAAACACTCTTTGAAATCCAGTTGTTCTGATTTGGGGGCTGTGAATAGAAAAGTCCTCTGTAGGCTTGAACCCCATTTCAAAGACTTCCATCTTCAGTAATTGTATTGCCACCTGATTGGTACAACTACTAGCTAAACTAGATAAGAAACCAGACCTGCCCTGCCCCAAAAGGTGCCCTTTAAGCTCTGGGTAACCTTGATGACTGACCACTTGAGTGACCCCATTTTTCTTTCCCTGCACCTTAATTCCTACTCTTGAAATTTAAATTGGCCAATAAAGAGTGAACCTGCGCAACCACAGGCACCCCACCCAATCCAAATAAAAGCAGAACCCCATGTCCACGCTCGCTTCTTCTTTCTTTACCCAGGACCTCTCTGTGTGACCCCTGGGCATGGCATGTACTTTCCTGTTAGCAATAAATCTTGTTCTTCAAAATTTCCTGATGGCTTTCTGCTGAACTGCATCTTACAATCATAATAAGAAGCACAGTGGCAGGTATAGCCACAGCATCGGCTCAGTTTGGGAAATGTCTATGGGTGCTCACAACAAGTACCATGGCCTGGGTGAATGCCTTGGTCATTCCTTGCTGATAGATAGCATCACTATTGATAGGCTAAGGCTGAGACCCACAGGAAACAACACTTCAAGACATCTGCTCAAGTTCATTCTGCTAAGAGCTTCTACCAACATGACCACATGCTTCAAAATTCATTTAAGCTTGCAGTTCTTCATGAAGGGGTTTTAAGTTCCCAAAACATTCATTATCTTTTTTCTGAATTCCCCCATAGCCTTTGTATATTTTCAATAACATCTACATTCTGTTTTATCTCAATCATGTGTGCACTTATTGTACCCTTTAGGTAAGGGTTTGTATCTCCATGTCATTGAGGTACGCTGCTCAGTCATTGTTGAGTTGGATAGAGCAAATCAAACCCGGTGTTCTCTCATAGCATAAGAATCTTCTATTATTTTAGGAATTTCTGCTTCCAAATATACCCAATCAATATGAGCAGAATAGCGTATGTCCTGGTGCACTATGCATAAAGCAGTTTGAAAGCCGGGGTGTCTACTAAGTTCCCTCCTCACTGATGTTAAGAGCCAAAAAGCATTTTCTAGAAATCCATTCCAATTATTTGAAAAACTCCATCATGACTTCGCATGGAAATTTAGAATGAGGGGCAGTTTTGAATTATGTTCCTGTATACCAGTTAAGAAGTACTTATTAATTCACTCACTCATTTGCATTTCTGAAAAACTACAGAATCAGAAAACTTTACAAACAGCTAAATAAATTAATGACAACCCTCTGCTGAACAGTAATCTTCCAAAGTTGTCAGTCTTTCAATGAGAGAATCCACTAAAGACATGTCCTTGTAGCGGCGTCTTCTGTTTGTGCCTGCCCAGCCTCTATTACCGCTTCTTCTGATAACAGTACCCATCCCAATTTTCCTTAGGGTTATCCCCACAACCTTCCCTGTGGTTCATGTGGGTTTTACCCCAGTTCCTGGTTGCAAGACCAGACATATGACCACAGAAGGACCAACATATTCCAATCTTCTGGACACAATAATTCACCTAGGGGTGGGAAGATGATCTACTTAAACCACTCAAGTTATAATAATCTACAAATTTGTTTGTAGATTTAAACAATTTAAAACATGTTTTTTTACTCTTAGGGTTTCTCACCTGGTTGACCATAAATCTAGATGCACTGGTGTCCATCACTGGGGTCAAGCCAGCTCTAAGGGAAACAGCCTATAGGTGGAGAAAGGGAAAGACTGACTCCTCATGAATCCATTTGAGCACCTGGATTAAGTCATGCTTAAAATTCTAGACTTTTCCCTTAAATAAGCCAATGTATTTTCTTTTTTGTTTATGTCTTATTGTGATTAGTGTTATGACACTTGTGGTTGTGAGTTCTGACTAATACAATACTGGTAATATGATAATAGTAGCTACCATTTATTGAGCACCTGGTATATGCCAGGAAGATTAAATATATATTATCTCTAAGTTTCACAACCATAGAAGATGGTCATTATATGACTAATTTTCTTGGTAAGGAAACTAAAATTCAGAGAGGTGAGTGGTATGTCAAAGGTCACATCTCTAGTGAGCGGCAGAAGTGGGATTCAGATTCAGATCTTCCTGCCTCCAGAATCTATACTTTTGTTCCTTCATCAAGCTGCCTTATCAAGGAAAAGACATCTGCTACCTATTGACAGCAGGATTAAAGATTCTTCCCAGGCATGACTGGCTTCTCATCAATTGTATCAAAACATAAGGTAATTATTTTCAATTGAACCATCTCTTTGGCCTTCCAACTCTTCCTCAAACTCTCCAGCCATGTCTGTTTATTGTCAAATACTATGCTGCATTATGTAACTTCAATATTCAACAAGAAGATCTGACCACTCTTGCTAATCCTATGGGAAGTGAGGGAAGAAGAGTATGTGAGATCCCAGCTGTGACTCCCTCTTGCAATATGAGGACAGAAGCTTAATCACATGGTCAAGGGAGAGGTGAGACTTGTACTCTGACACCAGGTCAACTGACCTACTCCAGGGTCCTGTCCAGAGACTGGAGTTGGAACTGGAGGAAGTCAGTTTGTGCTTCAGCAGGCACCTGGCTGCGCAAGCCTTGGGATCATATGAGTCAATCCCATTAGGACTTTGTCATCTTCAGTGGGAAGATTATTTGTGATTATCAGAGATCTAGGTGAAGGGGGAATGCATATCTGTTTAATCTTGTGGCTACTAAGTTGAA
This sequence comes from Desmodus rotundus, assembly GCF_022682495.2. Taxonomy (NCBI): domain Eukaryota; kingdom Metazoa; phylum Chordata; class Mammalia; order Chiroptera; family Phyllostomidae; genus Desmodus; species Desmodus rotundus. Next base: position 79,247,160 of record NC_071387.1, read on the forward strand.
AGAATGTTGGAAAGAATGTCCCTGCTTTGCAAGCCACAAGTTTCCCGCTTCCCTGTGGCCCACAGCACAGCCAAACTCACACAACAGCCTTGAAGCACCTGCATGAAACCTGGTTTCCAGGGTCCCAGACCATGCTCATGCCTCCCTCCCTCCAGAATGCCCTTGCTTCACTACCTAGTAAAATTCAGATGTGTCTAGAAAGAAAGACCCCTTTACAGTTGATCATTTCTGTAGCAAAGTCGATGGAGTAAAAACACTTAATAAAGAGGGAATGAAAGAAATAAAAGGCCAGAAAAGACTGCCAACAACCCTGGGGGAGGGACTTTCCCACTTTACTAAAGCTGCTGCCCAACCCATACCTGAAGGACTGTGTGAAGTTAGTAGAGCCTCCACCCATTTTGCTTCAGACTCAAAGACTGAAGTTATAGAACTACAACACAAAGTCTCTGAACCTCAGTTATTGAGGTCAATACAGAGTTGTCAAAATGATGCCCTTCAGGCGGTGGGCAAAGCAAGTGGCTGCTTCTCCTTATCTAATTATTGTATTAAATTGTGAAAATAATACATAAATCCACTCTACTTTAAAAAAATTGACATTTGAATAAGGCTGAATCCTTCTTGACCACCACTCCAAACCTTCCCTCTGAGACAACCAAAGTTAGGATTAACGTCTTCTAGATATGTGTGTGCGTGCATATGCAAGCAAAGATATGCACACATATGCCCTCTGAAACTTTACAGTATTTTTGTGTGAATATGTGTCTTTACGTAAATGGTATGCTATCCATCTATAACTTGTCTTTATTCACTTAGAGAAGCATCTTCGGGATCCATTCATCTTGAGAGCCACCTATATCTTCCACCTGGCCTTTTTGAGGCAGAGCCAAGTACAACGAAACTGAGCTGCATTAGCTCGTCCACTTACTGTATTCCCGCCTTTCTCTCTGAGGTTGGGGCAACATCCCTTCATCAGCACGGCTTGAGATTTAAGGAGGTGCCACATTGACACTCAGTTAAGTGGAGGGAAAGGAACCTGCCTGCTGTGGCCCATAAGCACCCTCCCACTCTTGTGAAAATCATCCAGCCTCTCTGCCAGGTGGCCTGGGGTGAAGGTGAGCTCTGAGAGACCACAGCCACTCCATTGCAGTCTTCTCTACCATGGGCCTCGTCCTAATATAGAAGATTCCCAGGGGCTGGGCTGCCCAAAATGGTTGAAAGGACGTGTATTTTGGCAGACTTTGGCTTGGATGCTTTCACCCAGACCATTTAATTACTAACTATGTGTTCTGGGGCACCTGGTTGAACCTCTTTAAGCCTCAGTTTCCATGTCTGGAAAATGTAGTTAATTCTAGCTACCTTGCAGGATGCCTTCTTGTACCAAGACCTGGAAACAGTGGCTGCTCTTATGATGACATCGTGGACTCATGCAACTGCAGGGAGGCTCAAGTTTTATTCAGCTTAGGGGGTCATCCAAAGCAGTTTTCAGACCCCGACAAAGGGAAATTTGCAGGCAGTGCCCCAGATACTCCAGGGTTATGGTAGCTGGAGAGTTCACCTTAATGGCACCAAAACTGCTCAGGGAACTCCAAGCTACCACCAAGGAACCCGGGCCTGTTAGCTGTGCAGCACACACTACCCACAGCCTTCCAACCAGCCATGCCATGGGCTAGCGACACTGCCATGGGTTTGGACACTTTTTTAAAGGATCAGTGGCTCAGGCTCTGTGCCTATTGCCTCAAGGGTACCATTGTCTCTCACTTTCTCTCTCCTTCCTCTGTCTTTGAATATGTCATACTACTGGACTTACGGGTGGGGGGCAGGAAACTTAAGAGGAAATAAAACATGCACCCAGACTTGTCAGCTTAGAAAACAGACCAAACTTGGAAAAATCATGAAGTAGAGGCTTCTTTCTCAAATTTAGTTTTTGGGGAGTTTTTAAAAAATTATTAGTAGGTTTGGGTGTTTGGTTAAGAAACATCAGAGTGGTTAAGGAAGTTGGCTTTGGAGAAGGACCTGCAGGAGCTCAAACACAAGCTTCGGCCTCAATTTCTTCATAATCACACCTCTTCACACCATGGCTGTGCTTGATAAATAGTTGGTAAGCACTTGAAAAAGAGATGCTATTATTAGTTTTCTAAGCAATCCCTCATCCTTCAGTAACATGCTCACATACGAGTTGGCTGAACAACCAATTTCTTAAACCCTTTTTCAAATGCTTTGAGTCAAAGGAAGAAAGAAAAATAAATGAGCTACAGCCATGGGTTTTCATGTTCCCAAATGAGAAGGACTGCCTCAGAACCAAGATTTATTTCCATCAAAAATGGTATTCTGCAAACTGTGTAAGGATTCGAGTTAAACAAGAATGTGTCTTTGCCTATGAAACATCTAAGATCAACATAAGCAGTAACTTCACTGTCCTAGTACTTCTAATATCCTATCTTATTCCCTATGAATATTAGTAACAGCCCACTGCGGGACAAGCCCTCTATGACACATCTAACCCCCTGCACAAACCTGTGGGGTGAACACTATGAGCCCCAATTAATGGATGGAGATTTAGGTGCTGACTCAACAGTTGGAGCTCAAGCTCTCAGCCCCCATTTTAGGATTCCTTTCTTCCATCTCTGCCTTCCTCAGCAAGTGAGGATTCTCCTGCCACAGAGCACTGAGACCATTCCACCAGCATGGGAAGCAGAGGTACCCAGCTATGGTGGAGAGAACACACTACAGGACTTAGCACCCAAAGGCCTGGCTCAGAGTGCATGTACTGCCCTTTGAATATGAGTAAATTATCATCTCAGGCTCCATCTCTTCACCTGTAAAGTAGGTATAATAATATGCCCCTGATCCAAATAACATAATGCATGTAAATCACAAACTCTACAAATGAAATGCAATGCATGCAAGTTGTAAACAGTCCACAAACATAAGATCTGCCAAGTTCTTGGTAAGAAGTGAGAGGAAAACTGGGTGTCATGAAATGTCTCATCAAACATTTCCTGAACCCGTATAAGGTCTTATGCAAGAGCTGATGTTTCCAGACTTCGGAGTAGGGAGCAGGCTAAAACGCTGAGAGTGGGCTGCTCATAGCAGGGGCCACAGGACCGGCAGCGCCATCTGGGTGCTTGTTAGAAACAGAAATTCTTGGGCCTCACTTCAGATCTGCTAAATCAGAATTTCTTGAGTATGAGGCTCAGGAATCTGCTCATTAAAAAGACCTGTGAGTGATTCGTGTGCTCAAGTGTGAGGAGTGCTGGTTCACAGACAGCACAGCCCAGCATACTGTAAATTAGTCAGTCACTGCCGTTAACTCCAATGTCATCGAGTAGACTGTTAGTGCACCTAATGCAGATACAACGAAGTTTTTAGGTTTAAACTTGGCTCAAGGGGAGGACAAGCGTATGCCCAGGGCAATGGGGGACCACTCACTGGGAGAAGCTGAGCTCTGATTTTGGCCTGAGAGAAAAGACGAAGAAATTAGTGAAGGGAATGGTTGGGGAGGCAAGGGCTGATGGGGGAGGCATTGGTTGGGAGTGGGGGAGAAGATCTTGCTCTCTAGGGCAGCTGCAGCTGCCCCCCAGCTGATTAGATGTTGCAAGAGTCAAATGAGCTCACAGTGAGTGTTTAGTTAGCTACTGTCATCCCCATTGGGATCCTCGCCGTGGTCTGCTCACCTCCAGCCTGGGCAGTGTCGGGGCCTACCTCTGAGTCAACTTTTTCTCCCCTTCATGTGTACCCATGTTGAGAAAGAGGTCAGGAAAGGGCATTTGCATGTTTTAAAAGAGTCCCTTTGATCATTAGCAGAAGTGCCTACAGTCAATAGGAACCTCAGAGGAAAACTGGGGTCCTGTTTTGTGCCCTCCAGGCCCCTGCTAACATTGACCCCGTCATCAAAGGGATCGTGGTAAACCAACTGCAGACCAAACGAAATGGGTTTCTAAGATGAGAAGTGATTCAGAGTGTGTAGCAGCTCATTAAAAAAACAACAACAAAACAGGCATTTGTTAATGAGTGCGGAAAAAGCCAGTAAATGAGAGAGACCCACTCCATTATGATACTCCCAGAGTTGCTCAAACCTAATTTTGCAACAGCAAGGAGAGAATAAAAACATCCAGAGCCAGTTGTCCTCTGCTCAGAGACAGGATAATCTTGGAGAAACATTTTACGGTGTATCACTTGAAGAAAAGTGCATTAGTCTTTCCTGAAAAAAACATTTGGTTGACCTTGAAAATAAAGGCATTCATGAGAAGTATGAGCAGAAGTTTTCATTATTCCTTAAGCCCTCCCTTCAGAGAGACAAAAAATTCCACCCTCCATTGCAGCGCCACAATGCCAAGTTGCCAAGCAACAGATCTTTTATGGTGGATCGCCACGGAGACTGATGTAAACAAAATCATAAATCCCATTACCCTGCTAAATACTGGGTCTGGGTTAGAAAGGGAGCAAAGGAGCTGCTTTTCAGGTTAAAAGAGATCATATGAAATGGTGAGTAGCAAGATTTTAGTGAGAGTAAATTGTCATGGGTGAGATTGTAATTAATGTAGCTCTTTTTTTCTTTCAATGGACAACTGCTCCTGATTTTCCTGTATTAAGGAAAGCAGTCATAGTTGGAAGAGTCACTTCCAACTGAAAAAGGAACTCCACCACCTCCAGCACTCAGGCCCAGGCACTGAAGAACCAGGTCATGTGGTTCTTCCCAGCAGCCTCCCAGAGGACCTTGACCGCTCAGACCAGCAGTCAGTGGCCATTCACCAAACAGCTCCTTGCAGGCACCTCTGGGAACAACACTGTGTGCTTCATATCCCTTTCAGACAAAGAGACAGACAAATGGCATTTATGAAGTAGGACTCTAAGGCAGACACTGTGGCAGATGACAAATTTGTGGCATCTCATTTTCTGAAAAGTACTGTTCTTATTGAATTGAAGTCTGGAGGCCCAGGGGTTGAGGACATTTATTCAAGGTCATACAATTAGTAACCAGGAGAATGGAAATTCCAGCTCTAAAGTTGAATTAAAGATTCAAAGTGCTCCCCCACCCAAGTTAGACTTCAGGCCCTCTTCATGTAGAGACTTCTGCCCCAAAGTGGAAAACAAATTCCACTTGAGGGACAACAATCCTTGCTAAGGGCATCACTCATATCCTGGTTCCCAGTAGAATGGCATGAGGCTTTCCAGTGGTATGCTGGGAAATGCTAACAGTAGGCTCTTTAGAGGGGGTAGCTCTGGTCATCTTGGTGTATGTATTCCCAAAGGTTGCCAATTTCAAGCAACCAACAAAACCATGCCGTGGGCTCTCCTGAGCCGTATGAGTGGCTCCAGCACACACAATCACTCTTTTTTCTAAATCTTTACTGTATGTTTTTTCCGTTACCACTTAGTCTCCTTATATACTCCTTCCCTGAGCAATCACCACTCTGTTGTCCATATTCCTGAGTCCTTTTTCCTTTTTGCTTGATCCCTCCAACCCCTAACCTCCCCCTACCCACAGCTGTCATCCTGCTCTCCATCTATGAGTCTTTCCTTATTAGTTCAGTTTGTTCATTAGATTCCACATGTAAGTGAAAACATATGGTATTTGTCTTTCTCTGACTGGCTTATTTCGCTTAGCATAATGTTCTCCAGGTCCATCCATATGATTGCAAAGGGTAAAAGTTTCTTTTTTATGGCCAAGTAGTATTCCATTGTGTAAATGTCCCATAGTTGTTTTATCCACTCATCTACTGATGGACACTGGGCTGCTTCCATGTCTTGGGGATTGTAAATAATGCTGCAATGAATATAGGGGTGCTTATGTTCTTGCAAATTAGCATTTTGGGTTCCTTCAGATATATTCCTAGAAGTGGTATCACTGGGTCAAAAGGCAGACCCATTTTTAATTTTTTGAGGTATCTCCATACTGCTTTCCACCATGGTTGCACCAATCTGCATTTCCACCAACAGTGCAAAAGGTTCTCCACATCCTCACCAGCACTTGTTGCTTGTTGACTTATTGATGATAGCCATTCTGACAGATATGAGATGATATCTCATTGTGGTTTTAATTTGCATTCCTCTGATGATTAGTGACATTGAGCATCCTTTCATGTGTCTCTGGGCCCTCTCTATGTCCTCCTTAGAGAAGTGTCTCTTCAGGTCCTTTGTCCATTTTTTAACTAGGTTGCTTGTTTTCCTGGTGTTGAGTTTTGTAAGTTCTTTATAAATTTTGGATATTAGCCCCTTATCAGATATACTAACAAATATGTTCTCCTATTCTGTGCGTTCTCTTTTCATTTTGTTGATGATTTCCTTTGCTGTGCAACACAGCAGCATTCTTAAAAACATCAGTACCCTGGGCTAACCCCAGACCAGTCAAACCTGAATTCCTGAGGAAGGGACCCAAATCTTGGTACTTTTAAGAAGTAAGGTGAAAAAGTCATTAAGAAGCACTGGACTAGAACTTTCATATTCAGGGGTCTGTTGGCCTTTTGGGCTTTGTCTCTTAAGAAAGTACTGGGTTCCTGCACTAAACACAGACCATCAGACCTATATCAGAAAGAATTCTCTTCCTGCCTGAGTTCTGCCAGTCACCTGATAGCAAACCCAGGACTCAGAAGTAGTGCTGTCCACAGCCCATTGCTATTCCTTCTAGGTTAGCACCAGGCCACATGCCTTTGCCCCAGTTTCCAGGTCCCAAGGATTCCAGTTCAGGGTCAGGTCCAAATGCCTAGGGGATCTTGTCAAGCAAAGCTGGTGGGTAGAGTTGGAGGAGACCTGGAACACAAGCCCTGTCTGAAGGGGACGGTGGCTGCTCAGTTGGGATGGATCGTTGGTATGAGGAGAGGATGCTGGCCAGCACTGTCAGCCACATCTTCCAATTCTTCCAGACAACACAATGCGGATTTTTATGTGAACTCTTCTGGTTTTGACAACTAATTCAAGTTTGAAAAGTTTCAAGCCAAACAAAATCATCCCATGGGCCAACTGCAGTCCCAAAGTTCCGTTTTACATCTCGATCCTTAGGCTGAGCCTCCTGACCCTCTGGCTCTGAAGAGTGGGGCTCCTCCTTGGGGTTCTCAGCAGGGACACCATAGACCTGCAGGATGGCAATGGTCCTTGTGTGTCTCTCTTCCACCCCAGAGCAGCAGTGAGAAAGGGGAGATAGCTACTCTGGTGTCCTGATACAGAGGTCAAGACAAGGATTCCAGTGCTAGTGCTTCATTTGGAAGGTAATTCCAAGAAACACTGGTATGGAGTGGGAAGGTGGAAGGGAAGACAATAAAGGGTGTATTTCCAAGCCAGGGACTCCAGCAGGCAATCCTGTGGGGAGCACTGGGAGCAAAGCAGAGCAACCTGAGTTATCCCAAACAAGAGGCCATCTCCATCACTCATCAGAGCTGCTTCCAAAACACTAACTTTACAGCATTTGTGGCTGGCTCTAAACTCAGGCCAAGCATCTCCCATGACCAGAAAAGGCTCCCATAGGTGTCTGCAGTGAGCAGCCTTTGGGGCCCAGTGTTGGGGAGTCCTCAAGCCAAAGGGTCTCAGTCGCTGGTGTCCTTCAGGCCTACCGGGGCATCCCTGCCCAGCCGGATCATGGAAATGGCCTCAGTGCAATCACTGCAGTCACTTTCAGAGCCCTTCTGAAAGGAGGAGACCTTCAGTCAACCACGTTCTCACTTTCTTCTCAGCAGAGTGCTTAGGAATACTGGGCAGGGCACCGAGGGCCCAAGTTATTTTAAATCTGAGTTAAAGGAAAGGGGAAAGAATACTTGATTGTATAAATATGAACAATTATTATCTCTAAGGGATGGGATAAGTCATGACTTTTCCTTAACCTTTCCTGTATTTATTAGTGCTCTTAAAGTAAGAATTAATTACCTTAATGACTGGTGGTGGGCGATAATATCCACTTGTATCCCATTTATCAAGCCGGTACATTCCTCCCACCCGGCCCCCCTCTGCTAACAGCTTAGAGCCTTCTGTCCCCTCCCCCTCCTCCCCCATCTTGCACAGGGATCGTTGGCTTGGGCTGTGCTTCTCAGAAACCCAGCCTAGGACAGGGAGTTACTTGTTCTCCTTGCACAGATTCTCATGAGGCACCAGACTCAGGTGGACAGCACTTGGTCTGTTATACAATCCATTTGTGCTATGAAGCAACTGCTTTAATTTTCAAATTCCCATGCTCACCTCTTGAAATAAAAGATTACTTTATTTCAGGAGTGGCAAATTTAAATTTTCCTAGGATAATGCAGAGAGTGGCAATATATGAGGTCCACCTGGTGGGGACCGTGGCGAGATGGAAAGTGAGGACCTCATTCAAAGGGAGTGGACCTGGCAGCTGCCACACTGGAGGGAAGACTGGAATTGCTAGGCCTTCTGAATCATTAGGACAGTCTAAAAGTTCAGATAGTTATGTGAAAACTCCTGATTTTTAAATGTTGGCTCAGAGTTTTCTAAAAACCCCATATAGGCCAAACAAAACATTCCCGTGACTGAATTTGACCAACAACTTTGGTGGGGGGAGCAGGCGGGGATGGGAATCCCCTCCACCACTTACCCCCACTTGCATGCTTAGAAACGGGACATTTCTGTGCCATTGTCTCCTGTTCTTACCCCAAGTCTGATTCAAAACCATGGGCAGGAATCCAGTGAGACCCTGACCCACATGAGAGGAGTGAAAGCACCAACTTCCTCTGAGTTTCTGAGGTGACTCGGGGGGCCTGCCGGCTCCAGCAGGTGTGCTGTTTGTTAAACATGTGTCTGCCCACTGACACTGAGGCACTTCTAGGTTGTTTTCAGAGAAGAGAGACAAACTCATTCCTATTTCTATTTCCATATTGTTAACTCAGGAAATACTAAAAAGTGTCTGCACAATCTCCTTAAAATGCCTTTTCAGATCAAACTTTTGAACCCTCATCTAAAACTGGAGTTCTTTCATGAAAAAAGGCCACCTGCCTTCCAGGGACTTTAAAGGGATGGAGGAAGCCACACACCTCCCAAGGTAGCCCTCCCCACCCCACTCTGCCTGCTGAACGCTTGTCCAAAGTAGTTAGTCAAAATGACTTTAGTGAGGGGATTTTACCACTTCCTTAGGCACCAGGAATGGTACCATATAACCAGCTTCCCTGTGTGAGCACTTTCCTTTGCTCAGTTTCACCCCGTTACATGTAGTTAGATCCCTCAGGGTTCAGAGGCCACCCAGGCCCCTCCAGTTGTTTGGGTTAGTTTTATATTGCTCAAAGTTTGACTCAACATTGTTGCCGTAAAAAATAATGTGAGTAGATTCATCTCTGTAACTCACTTCAGTCTCTGCTATCTTGTGCCCAGGAGGCCCTGGGAAGCATCACCTCCACTGACGCACTCACCAAACATGGAGCCAGGCACTGAGCAAGGCTCTTTTCACCTCTTGGGTGTCCATCCAGCTGTGGGTCCATCTTCCTCAAGCTGCCCTGGGACTTCAAATCACTCAGCAGCCATTGAAGTCAGATGAGAAAGCCTATCCTCCTTCCCTCTAAGTTGAGGCCAAAGTGCAGGGAAACACTGTCCAAGCCTAAAAGAGTTCATGCAAGATGAGCTCAGGAAGTGGCCTTGGAGGAGCCCAGAACTCAACACAGGGTCATCCCAGTGTTGGAGGTGCAAACACATGGCTCCTGAGGTGCTTGGAGAATTCATGGAGCAGAGGAAGCACTGGGTGCAGAACCTGGCACATGTAAGTGGAGCATCAACATCAGCCTGGTTGTTGACAGAGGTGATGTGGGACAGCTGGACTCATGCCCCGAGGCAGAGTGCAACAAACGGGGGACGTCAGTCAGAAGACTCTGCAATTCTAATTTAGAATTAATTCTAGGATGAAGCAATCCAGCTCATACATTCATTTGACATGTATTTATTGACAGTCATTCCTCACTGAACATATGATTTTTGAGTGAAGATTTGAATAAAGGAAAGAGGGGGGCCACACTGAGTCCTGGGGAAGTAGGGCATTCCCAACAGCAAGAACAGCAATTGTGAAGATACCCAGGTAGGAACAAGCTTGCCGTGCCTGAGGAAAAGCAAGAAGCCCAGGGGACTAAGTGAAGGGAGAGCACACAGATACAAAGGGGTGCTTTGTATCTGTCAGAGCAGGTACTTGGTCTTTTACGTTCTAACAGAATCTTCTGGCCACTGTGTTGAGAACAGACAGAAGGGGCCCAGGGTGTAAGCAGGAAGATCATTTGGGAAGCTACTGAAAAGTGCAGAGGCCATGTGGTGGCCTGGCCGGGGGGGGGGGGGGGGGGGGGTGGCCTCAGGGGCACTGAGAGTGGTGCTTTCTGGGTACAGTATAGAAGAAAGGCCACATGATTCGCTAACAGATTCAAAACAACGATGGAAGGAATAAAAGTCAAAATGACTCCTTGGTTTTGGCTTGAGCAATCAGAAGGATAGAATTTCTTCTGATTCCATCCAATCAGGGCGTAGGGATTATTTGGGGGGTGGTAAATATTCAATTTTGACATGTTCAATAGGTGATAACTGTTATACCTATTGGTGAAGTTCTCAAGTTGACAGCTGTATACAGAGATTGGAGTGCAGAGGAGAACCCTGGCTGGAGATATATTTTCAATTCTTCGGGATCAAGATGGGATCTATAGCCAGGGGACTAAATAAATGAGGAAAGAGGAAAATAGAGGCCCAGGCACAGAGGCCAAACTTGTCACAGGGTGGCTTCAGGTGGTTAATCAAATACCAGTTTACAAAAGAAAAAATCTTTTCTGACAAATCCACAGCCAGAGAACAAAAAAGAATCAAGAAAACCAGCCCCAAAGACACACACACGCAAACCATTCACTCAGCTCCCACTGGGTAGAGTCTTGAGAAATTTAGTCCCAAAGAACATACAATGTTCCTTTTTGCTCTCAGTATTTATTTCATGGTTTTACCTCAGCTGTGAACCTCACAGCTCTATTCATGACTGCTGCATTTGATTCCCTCTCCTCCCTGCCAGGCAAACTTTCTTAAATGGCCATTGTTCAGCCTTAGGCGTTATCCATAAATTCTATATTATCAGATCATTTGAATTTCTGCAAGAAGAGGTCTACTGTCGATCTACTTGGGTCACCTGGAGACTCTTCAAAGCTATGTAGCAAAGCTGTGATGTGGGCATCCTTGCTTCCTCGAGTTGTATGGATGTGAATTTAACAGTCTCTGATGGACGGTGTGATGGTTAATTTTATGAGGCAACTTGACCTGGTAAAGGGATGCTTGGATAGTTTGTAAAACATGATTTCTGGGTGTGTCTGTGAGGGTATTTCCAGACGAGATTAGTATTTGAATCTGTAAACTGAGTAAAGAAGATCATTCTCACCAAGGTAGTTAGGCATCATCCAATCTACTGTGAGCACAAAGAGAACAAAGAGGATAAGGGGCAGTTTTGCCCTCTGCTTGAGCTGGGACATCTATCTTCTCTGGCCTTCAGACATCAGTGCTCCTGGTTCTCAGGCCTTCAGATTCCGACTGAAACTACATCACTGGCTTTCCTGGGCCTCCAGCTTACAGACATCCAAGGCTTCATAATCACCTGAGCCAAATTCTTCATAGTAAATCTCCTATCATCTATATCTCTCTATCTCTCTATCTCTCTATCTCTCTATCTATCTATCTATCTATCTATCTATCTATCTACCTACCTACCTATCTATCTATCTATCTATCTATCTATCTATCTATCTATCTATCTACCTATCTATCTATCTATCTGTCTGTCTATCTATCTATCCCTCTATCTATCCATCTATGTATCCTATTGGTTCTGTTTCTCTCAAGAACCCTGACTACTGCAGACTGTACCCATTAACTTTTGCCGCAATATTGTTGCAAAACAAAACATCCCAAAGTAGTGTCTAGAACAACAAGCATTTATTACGCCTTCCAGCCCTCCCATCTGTGGTCAGCAGGGCTCTGTGCTGAGCCTGACTCTAGGCTGCAGGTTTGTTTTGGGTCTGCTCCTCACATTTTCTTTTCTTTTGGGCTGAACAGGCTATCCCGGAGAACACATCTCATGGTGACAATAGAAGCACAAGAAGATGGACCTAATTACACGAGCACATTTCAAGTTTTTATTTGTATCCTATCCACTAACATCCTACCCGCCAAACCAGTCACACAGCCAAATCGAACATCATTGGAGCAATATTCTCCACATCTAGTCAGAAGGAAAAGGACATGAATACAGGGAAGGGTAAAAATCTGGGAACAGTTCTGCAATCTACCATACAGACTTTCCTTTGACTCTGCTCTTTGTAGCAATGCCACTGGGTATCAGGTATTTCCCAGTCAAGCGTATAGTGTATTCATAGACTTTCTAAGTCAGTAGCAAAATAAAGTATGGCCTGAGAACTCTGTTCTTTGGAGGCAGAACTTTTGCCTTGAACCTGACTTGCTAATGCACCAACAACATTTGTGAGGTTGAATAAAGAGTAATGTTTCCAGATGAGAATGCTGGATCAGGTGGGTAGATGACTTTCTTACAGAGAGTTTGATTTTTGCAGGTGCTGTAGAATGGGCTGGGATAAAGTGAAATAGGAAAACCACTCAAGGTATCCTTTCCTGGCTGTTAATATAATTTTTCTCACCCAGGTTTTACAAATAGGGGCCATGATGAAATTGGCTTTGGACACTCCACATCCAAGTGTTTGCTGATTTGACCTTTGAACCACAGGATTAGCAAGAACCATTTACTCTGGCTAGTTCTGCAATTTTTTCTGGCTTTATAATTCAATCAAAGATAATGGTAAGTGGAATGAGGCTACTCTTGGGAAAGCCAAATGCAGAAGGGAAACAAAAATAAGGGGAATCAAAGGCCTAAATTTTATGCATGTCTTGAATTGGTCTGGCAGGAAACCAAATAGAAGAAAATTCCTTCCCCTCTTCAGCTGGCATATTTGCACATCACAAAAGCATTGCATGGTCTGGCTCAGCTCTGCAGCTTCTTCTCATGGAAAGCCCAGCTTATGGGAAGGCTCAAATGAAAGTTTTGGACAGAGGTGTGCAGGAAACTAGTTGGTATTTGTTTCCTGCATCCAAGGATATCCTATGCCCAGATGAGGGGGCTCCCAGGAAGCCACCAGTGAATAACTGAAACCAAAACAATATTGTGTATATCAAGGTCTCCTCAAGTGTAGTGCTTAAGAGCATGTGCTTTGGAGTGAGAGTACCTTGGGTTCAAATCCTAAAATTGCTACTCACTAGCTGGGTGAACTTCAGCACATTACTTAACTTCTCTGAGCCCCAGGTTTCTCATCTGTAAATGTGGGAAATAATGGCACCTGCCTTGTAGGGGTGTGGTAAGGATTAAAGGAAATGGTACACGAACAGCATTTACATAACACTTGGGTAAGTGGCAGTTATTACTAGGAGACTCTGAAGGAAGCTTGATGCCATAACGGACTAGTGTCCAAGAATCCATCTAACTTCCAATTTCCCCTTCTCAGTGGACCTAAAAATAACAAAATGTATATTATCTTCATAAATGGTGAAGATATACACCTGTTACATTCAACCTCCCTGTGGAAAGCTATCCAAATCTACCCAAAGGAAGCATCCCCAGGACTGTCAGAAGCAGCACACCTGAAGTCAGGTGGGTCAGACACTAATCTGGACATCAGTGTACCTGGACAATGGGGACCCCTTCCATTGGCCTTCCCCACATTTCTAAAGAATCACCTAGCCCTTCTCTGGCCCCTCAACTCCTACCCACCCACTACCCTAATGGTGTGAGGAGACTATTAGGCTTGGGACCAGCCTGCCCAGCCCACCTAACCTACACTCTTGGGACCTGGGACCCAGGTTTCCCTGCTTCCAAGGCCTATGGGGCCTCTTTCCTTGATCGACCTCCCATGGTGGCCTGCGCTTCCATTGTGTACACTTTAGGCCCAAAAACTGACCAAGAGGTGGCTGTTTGCAGGGTGTACAGATGGAGCTTGGAGATAGATGCCAGCAGGGGTGTTTGCCCTCGTACATTCAAAGCCCTTGCAGTGTGGAACTTTGAGGATTGCAGCCTCAAACCATGGTCCATTCTGGCTTGCTAATTCTAGTAACCAGTGGTGGCAAAGGATGCATCAGAGCTCCAGAGTTTCCAGAACCTCTGGACTTACACCCCATTCCATAGCCCAGGACCCTAACTAGGAGACTGGCAGATAACATTTTCCAAAAATGGTTACAACATTATTTTCCCTTCCATATGATCTTCCAGGGACCTGCCACTCCCCCTTCAAATGGTGGAGTTCATGTCCCCTACACTTAAACCTGGGCAAGGCCTTTGTGGAGGACTTGAAAGTAACGCCACATGATTTCCAAAGCTAGATCATCAAGGGAGACACAGGGTCTCTCAGGCTTCCTCCTTCTGGGAACATGCCCCTTGGGAGTCCTGAGCCCCTCTGTACAAAGTCCCATTACTTTGAAATTGACATGTTAGACAGACCACATTGCAAGAATAGGTGGAAGTGAAAAAGATATCTGAGAAAAGACCCACCCTTACAGGACTACCAGGGAACCTGAGAAAGGGCCAAACAACTAAAGCCAGTGCCAAAACTACAGGGGCCCAAGGTCAGATTTTCTGCATCTGCACAGGCTAAGTGAAAAGACTGGCCCTGAATGCAAAGAGGGGAGGTAGAGTCTATGGAAATGATCTGTTCACACTACTTTCCATGGCAACTGATTACTGTGATGCCCAATTGGCTACTAACAGGTATTGTTCTTCCTGCATCTGGTACAAGGACCCCTGTGTGGCTCCCATGGCACTAAGTAGGCCCCAGTCATGCAGCATCAGCAGATTTCTCCAGCAGGAGCACCACCAAGCCTTGGCCCCAGGCCAGGCCCAGACCAGAGGCTTCACACAAGGCTGGCCTGTTGAGTCCTCCTGTGTCTCAGGCTTGGTCATGCGAGTCAGAGGGCCAGTCATGCACGAAGGGGCACCCAATCAAAGCCCTCCTAGATTTGGGGGAGCTACATATATGAAAATACCAGCAAGAGCTTTCAACACTCTTATAACAAGTTAAGCATATGCAGGTCATAGCTCTTTAGGGGGAAAATGAAAAAAAATCCATGTTTTTCTTTATGCCACTTTTTCACAGGGCATATCAGCTCAGCCATCACCCATGCACTTTGGGCTGAAAGTTGTGTGGCCTCGGGCAAGAATCACAAAGGCAAGTGCCCGCCAGGATTGGGAAATAAGGCCCCTTTTAAAAGGGGATCTGGTCAATGGGGAGCCACCAAGTGGAAATGTCAGCCCAGTTTTGCCAGGTCTTCCCTCAAGAAGCCAGAAAATCACATTTTTACATAAAAGCTCCCCGATTTTAAGATATTAGCAATTAAAAGGAAACAATGGGTGCCATGCCCAGGTCCTAGGGCCTAACCACTTCCGTGTGTGCAAGCTGAGGTCCGGCTGCCAGTAAGAGTATCATTGGGCCGGGGGTTTCTCTGAAGCATTGAAAGGCCCTTCCACCTGTGCAGAAGCAAGAATTGCCAGGGAATTACTGCCCCCAGCAGCAGCCCTCAGCAACTGATACAGTTTTGTGAATAAATGCCCCAGCTTCTTCCCAGCTGCTAGTATAACTCTGAGGCCTGAGTCCTACAATGCTCCCCAGACTTTCCACAGGATGAAGCACCATAGCTAACAAGTTTGATTATCGGCCCTTAACTGCCTTCCATCCTTTTCCTCCCTCCTGTCCCTACTCCTCTGTTGGCATTTCCTGGGATGACTTTTCAAATAAGCTGTGTGCACTTGAATCTTAAAACCAATGCAAGATTTTTTTTTAATGCACAGGGCCACTGTGTAAGGTTTTATATCACATCCACCTTTCAAGGACACCCATGAGGAGGTATGTGGAGGCTAAAATCCAGCCAAGCTTCTCCCCCCAAGACCTACACCTGAATACCATACTGAGCTAGAGGACAGGAATTCATACACAGATGTCAGATGTACATAGCAGGAACCTTGAAAACAAATCTGAGGCCAGATTTGGCTCCTGAGTCACCACCCTATGCCTTCTGATTTAGAGGGTGGCAGACTCTGCTGTTCCCCTGGAATAGGCCCAGCCTTCGTGACCACAACCCATCTCACCTTCTGCCCCACTGAGACCAGGCATCTACTGGAGTTCCCTTATTTTCTTCACTATCTCTGATCAAAATTCCACCTGAGGAAGGTAACAGATTAATTCCTTTACATATAGGTTAATGGGATGGACCATAGATAAAAGTACTGCCCAATGCTAGGATATTTGTATTGTTTGGAAACCAAAAAAGTCAACACAAAATATTCTTATATTCATTCATATTGTAAATATTTACTGAACTCCAGGCACTGTTCTATGTGCTTGAGACTGCATGAGTGAAGAAAACAGATAAGGATCCTGCCCTCATGTCATTCAACTCTAGGTAAGAGAGAGAGTGAATAAAGAACAAGCATAATTTATTTTAGATAGCTTTACTGAGATGTAACTCACATGCCAGAAAACCCATCCATTTAAAATATACAATTCAATGGTTTTTATTGTATTCAGAGTTGGGAACCCATCGTTTTCATAACCCCAAAAAGATACCACATACACATCAGCAGTCACCCCGCATTCCATTTTCTCCTTCACCTCAGTCTCTGTAAACTATTAATCTATTTTCTGTCTCTATAGGTTTGCCTATTAGGGACATTTATATAAGTGGAATAATACAATATGTGGTTTTGTGTGACTGGCTTCTTTCACTTAGGATAATTTTTCAGGGCCCATACATTTTTGGTACATATCATTCATTCCTTTTTATTGCTAAATAATATTTCATGGCATAGATATACCGCATTTTAATATTCATTCACCAGTTGATAGACATTTTGGGTTGTTTATGCCTTTTGGTTGTCAAGAAAAGTGCTGCCATAAACAATTACTTATTTGAATACCTATTTTCCTTTGGGGGCATATACCTAAGTGTAAAATTAATAATCTTACTTTCAGCTTTTTGAGAATCCACCCACTGTTTTCTATAAGGACTGCACAATTTTACATTTCCATCAGCAAGGTATGAGGGTTCCTACTTCTCCACATCCTCACCAACAATTACTATTTTTCTTTTTTGGTATTATAGCCATCTTAGTAAGTGTGAAGTGGCAGCTCATTAGGATTTCAATTTGCATTTCCCTGATGACTAATGATGCTGAGCATCTTTTCCTGTGCTGTTTTGCCTTTTGTAAATCTTTGGAGGCACAGTCATTCAAGTTCTTTGACCACTTTTCAAGTGGGTTGTTTGTTTTTTTGTTGTTGACTTGTAAGAGTTCTTTATATATTCTATATAATATAACCTTATCAGACATGATTTGCAAATATTTTCTCCCATTCTGTGGGTTTCCTTTTCACCTCCTGGATGGTATCATTTACAACACAAAAGTTTTTCAATTTTGATGAAGTCCAACTCATTCATATTTTCTTTTGTCATTTATGCTTTTGGTGTCATATATACAAAAGCTTTTTTATCCCAAGGTCAAATAGATGAACCTTGTTTTCTTCTAAGAGTTTTATAGTTGTAGCTCTTACATGTAGGGCTCACTTATTATTTTTAGTAGTTATTTAGTGGATTTCTTAGGATTTTCTGTATATCGTGTCATCTGCCAATAGAGAGAGTTTCACTTCTTCCTTTCCTATTTGGATGCCTTTTATTTCTTTTTCTTACATAATTGTCCTGACAAACAAAAAATTTTTAAAGTAAGTAGTATAGTGTGTTAGAGGGCAATAAGTGCAATAGAGAAAAGAACAAGTATATCCAGGTAAGGGATTTGGGGAATACTGAGGATTAGACTTGCAATTTTTAACTGTTCCTCAATGAACAGGTGATATTTTGAAGAAAGACATAAAGGAGGTGAAGGAGTTGACATGTGGGGGACAGCCAGGGCAAAGAGCCAAGGCAAGAATGGGACCAGGGGCCACTGTGGCTGGAACAGAGTAAGCAAGGACATTCCAAGTAGAGTCTTTGGGTTGGAGAGTCTAGATCAAAAGAGTGGCATGACCTGACCTGACTTGGGGTTTTGAAAGAATTGTTGTGCTTACTGCAGTGAGATCATACTGGGGTGGGGATAGATAAAGGGAGAAGCAGAGACACCAGCTGGGGGCTACTGTAGTAATCCTGAAGAAAGGTGATAGTGCCTGGACCAGGGCTGTATCCATGAAGGTGATGAGAGAGATTGAATTCTAGATATAATATATTCTGAAGATAGAGTTGACAGGATTTGTTGACAGATTAGATGGAAAGTATGAGAAAGAAGAGTCAGGATGGGGCCAAGGTTTTTGGTCTAAGCATCTGAAAGGCTAGAGTTGTCATCAACTCAAATGGGGAGAGCTGTACAGGGAGCAGGGTTTGAGGGGGCAAGACAAGGACTCACTTTGGGACACACTGAATTTGCAATGTCTGCTGGATCTCCAAACAGAGATCTCAAGTAGGGAATTAGATATACAAATCTAGAGTCAAGAAAGAAGCCTGAGTTTGGCCCTGGCTGGTGCGACTCAGTGGATTGAGTGCTGGCCTGTGAACCAAAGGGATGCTGGCTCGATTCTCACTCAGGGCACATGCCTGGGTTGTGGGTCAGGTCCCCAGAAGGGGGCCCACGAGAGGCAACCATACACTGATGTTTCTCTCCCTCTCTTTCTCCCTCCCTAAAAATAAATTTTAAAATATCTTTAAAAAAAAGAAGTCTGAGTTTGAAATAGAGATTGAGACCCTTTGCCATCCAGATGGCATTTGATACCATGCAGTGGAAGGGCAGTGAGTGTCCAGAGAAGAGATGAAGGCTGAAGCCTAAATGTGAAGCCTCATGGTGTTGAGAGGTTGGGAAGAAGAGAATGAAGGACAAAACCACCAGTGCGGAAGGAGGGAAAGCAGGAGAATGTGATGACCTGAAGAACGTATATGAACAGGAAGGAGTGATCAACAGCATCAGCCATTTTTTAATGTTCCAGAAAGATGAGGACTGAGAGCTAACCACTGGCATATACTGACCAAGGAGGGAACTTGCCATTTCATACACCATAATGTGAAAAAGGTGGGGGTTTTGTCTGTTGTTGGGGGGTGGGGTACAGGTGGAGCAGGGAGGGCTATAGGACAAGGGTGAGGGCCATAGAGAAGCATGTTGCCAGAGGTAGTTTCTACTCTCTAGGGTCTATTTAGTTATCTATCACTGCACAACACATTATCCCAAACTTAAACATCTCACAGTTCCTAAAGGTCACAAAACTGGGCATGAGTCTTTGCTGGGTCTTTGGCTACAGGGTCTCTCCAGGCTTCAATCAATGTGTTGGAAAGATCTGTGGTCTTACGACAAGGTGAGGAAAAGGATATGCTTCCAAGCTCACATGGTTGTTAGTAGGACTCAGTTCCCTACTGGCTACCAGCCAGAGGTGGCCCTCAGTTCCTTGTCACATAGGCCTCTCCATAAGGAAGTTCCAAATATGGCAACTGGCTTCTTTAGAGTGAGCAAACAAGAGGGCCATAATACCAGTAAGAGACATAGAGTCAACGAGATGAAGTTAGTCTTTTGTTACTTAATCATGAAAGTGGCACCCCAACACTTTTGCTGCATTCTGTTCATTAGAAACAAGTCAGTAGGTCCAGCCCACATTCAAAGGAGAGGGATTACACAGGGGCACGAGTACCAAGAGGCAGAGATCATTAGGGCCTGTGCCAGAAGCTGCCTACTGAGAACCAAGATGGCGGCGTAGGTAGACACACTGCGCCTCCTTGCACAACCAGAACTGACAGAAAATCGAACGGCAAGGGGGACCGACACCAAGGAAATACAAAATAAACATTCTTCCAGACTGGTAGGAGGGGCGGAGACGGGCACTGGGGTGGAGAGGACTCACGTTGATGTGGCGGGACTGAGACTAGCGGAGTGTGGGACGAACAGGGCAGGCAGTCCCAGCACTAGCAGACCCTGCAACCCTACATTTGCGCAGATAAACCGAGAGGGCCGGACTCGGAGTGGCAGAGAGCAGGGCAGGCAGAGCAGTGGGTAGCACCCCGGGGCCCCATATTTCCACACAGATAAACCTGGCAAACTGCGGGGAGCGAAACAGACCGCGCAACCCAGGGCTCCAGCTCCAGGAAATAAAGCCTCAAACCTCTGATTGAAAGCGCCTGTGAGGGTTGGGGCAGCAACAGGAGAGACTCCCAGCCTCACAGGAGAGGTCGTTGGAGAGACCCACAGGGGCCTAGAGTGTGCATAAGCCCACCCACTGGGGAACCAGCACCAGAGGGGCCCAATTTGATTGTGGGTATCAGAGTGAAAGACTGAAATACGGAGGAGAGTGAGGCAAGCGCCATTGCTCCCTCTGGGCCCCTTCCCCACATACAGCGTCACAGCACAGCGACCAGCGTTACCCCGCCCCGGTGAACACCTAAGGCCCCCCCCCCTTAAAGTAACAGACGTGCCAAGGCAAAAAAAAAAATGGCCCAAATGACAGAACACTTCAAAGCTCCAGAACAAATACAACTAAGCGAGGAAGAGATAGCCAACCTATCGGATGCACAGTTCAAAGCACTGGTTATCAAGATGCTCACAGAATTGGTTGAATCTGTTTGAAAAGTAGATGAAAAAATGAAGGCTATGCTAAGAGAAACAAAGGAAAATGTACAGGGAACCAATAGTGATGCGAAGGAAATTGGGACTCAAATCAACGGTGTGGACCCGAAGGAAGAAAGAAACGTCCAATCAGAAAAGAATGAAGAAACAAGAACTCGGAAAAATGAGGATAGGCTTAGGAACCTCCAGGACATCTCGAAACGTTCCAACATCCGAATTATAGGGGTGCCAGAAGGAGAAGAGGAAGAACAAAAAATTGAAAACTTATTTGAACAAATAATGAAGGAGAACTACCCTAATATGGCAAAGGAAATAGACTTCCGGGAAGTCCAGGAAGCTCAGAGAGTCCCAAAGAAGCTGGACCCAAGGAGGAACACACCAAGGCACATCATAATTACATTACCCAAGATTAAACGCAAGGACCTACAACCAAGATTACTGTATCCAGCAAAGCTATCATTTAGAATGGAAGGGAGGATAAAGTGCTTCTCAGATAAGGTCAAGTTAAAGAAGTTCATCATCACCAAGCCCTTATTATATGAAATATTAAAGGGAGTTACCTAAGAAAAATAAGATCAAAAATAGGAACAGTAAAAATGACAGCAAACTCACAGTTATTAACAACCACACCTAAAACAAAAACAAGAGCAAACTAGGCAAACAACTAGAACAGGAACAGAACCATAGAGATGGAGATCACATGGAGGGGTGTCAATAGGGGAGTGGGAGGGGGAGAGGGGGGGAAAGGTACAGAGAATAAGTAGCATAGATGATAGGTGGAAAATAGACAGGGGGAGGGTAAAAATAGTGTAGGAAATGTAGAAGCCAAAGAACTTATAAGTATGACCCATGGACATGAACTATAGCGGGGAATGTGGGGGGGGGGGCAGGATGGAGTGGAGTGGGGGGAAATGGGACAACTGTAATAGCATAATCAATAAATATAAAATTTTTTAAAAAAAAGAAGCTGCCTACTACGAACAGTTCCAGTGCTTTAAAATGGACGAATAAAAAGCTACCACCTCGTGGACTAGCATTTTGCCAGTCATATTAATAATGGAAAACAAGCAAAGTAATT
This sequence comes from Desmodus rotundus, assembly GCF_022682495.2. Lineage (NCBI taxonomy): Eukaryota > Metazoa > Chordata > Mammalia > Chiroptera > Phyllostomidae > Desmodus > Desmodus rotundus. The sequence goes on from NC_071387.1 coordinate 79,268,813, forward strand.
CTATTCAGGAAATAAACTTATCAATAAAGCTCTTTGTCAATCCTTTTTATGTAACACCAGGTCTTAATATGCAAACAAACAAACAAACAAACAAAAAACCCTTAATAGAAGAGAACCTCTATCCTGTTGGTGCTTTTATTTAACTTAGGGTATTAATGTTACTTGTAAGCACCATATCTAAATTGGAAACTCTGAACACAAAGACTCTTACAACACTCAGCACCAACATGGTTCTATAAGGTCAAATTTGGGCTCTGCCATTTATGACCTGTGTGTTTTGGGCAAGTCACTAATCTCTCTGTGCCTCAGATACTGCATATGTAACATGCAAGTATTAATGCCCATTCCCAGACTGCTATGTTTTTTAAATGTGATACTGTATGTAAAGATACTAAGCACAGCCCTGGCTGAGCAGCTCAGTTGTTTAGAGCATTGTCCCCACATGAGAAGGTTGTGGGTTCAAACCCTGGTCAGAGCACATGCTAGAAGCAATCAATGAATGCATAAATAAGTGGAACAACAAATCGATGTCTCTCTCTCTTTCTATCTCTCTCTCTCAAATCAATAAGTAAATTTCTTTGAAAAGATACCGAGCACACTATCTAAGCATCTGGCCCATCATAAGTACTCTATCAAAATTTATCATCATTACTGTTATTTTTATAGTTTCCCTATAATAACTGAAGAAATTTGTGTAGAATGAAAAGATTAAATAAACTGTTGCATGAAATGTTCTGTATAGCTGTAGTCTGTACATGTGGCTCATAATAAATGTTCAATAAATAGACATTATTATTACTATTAATTTTATGGTACAAATTATAATTACTAAAGGAATTTGCATATGTACCTTCTCATTTACTCTGTTAAGTCATATCTATTCTTCAAAAGACTCCTTTTCACACCTCCTCCTGGTATCATTCTGGATTCACCATATCCAGTTTCAGTGCCTTAAATAAAGCCTTACTGGTAATTTATTTGGGTAAGCAGAATTTGTCTTGTTATGTGCCCGGACAGCTAAGTTCTATTTGGGCGCCCTTTCTTGGCATGCCCTACTTCTCCCACTTGGGTGGCATCTCAAGGGCAGCAGGGCCATGTGCTTTCCTCTTTTTGGACACCCACAGGACCTAGCAATGTATTCTGTACCCAGTCCTGTGCCACCCAAACCATACGCCATACAGCCACACATGACAGCACAGGAGCACTGCCTGCTGCTACACCTGGGAAATAACTCCCGCCCACTGACCAAAGGTCTGCAGGGAGGGCAAGAGGTGGAGGAAGAAACAAAGCATTCCAGTGCTTGGGCAAAGGCAAGATGCATGGTCTCATTCAATCTTACAAAGACTGGCAGAGTCCAGGGATAACAGTGGCTTCCATGCCAAGGCCACGCATGTGGCCATGCAGCTGAACAGTGGAGATTCAAGCACAGCTCTGCTTCAGTCCAGCCATTCCCTCAGGTGTGGTCACTAGATGGTGAGGGGAGCATTTGTGAATGAAGTTGGTCCAAAGGGTAAGGGAGGGTGTGGAGTCAGCCAGCACATCTGTCAGGAGCTGTGTGGCTTCAGGCAGTTAACCTGTCTGAGCTTCTCAGTTGTCATAACATATAACATCTACTGAGCACCTCCTGTGTACCAAGCATTATTCTTAGTATTTGCATATATTTATTATTTAATATCACAAATACCCAAATGGCAGGTACAATTATTGTATCTATTTTATTGATGAGAAAACTGAGGCACAGGGAATGAGAAACTTACTCAAAATACCTCAAAAGTGGTATAGGCAAGATCTGAATTCATAACACATCCACTACAGTCCTAACCTCATGCATTGGTAAGGGATCTCCAGAGAAACAGACCAATGGGATATATAATAAGGGAGTTGTTTAAAGGAATTGGGTCATGCAATCATGGAGGCTGACAAGTCCAAAGATGTTCAGGGTAAGTCAGCAAGCTGGGAGTGCCAACGGTGTAGTTGTAGTGTGAAGGCCAGCTGGCTCCAGACCCAGGAAGAGCCAATGTTTCAGTTCAAGTCTGAAGGCAAGAAAAAGTCAATGCCCAGTTTGAGGGTGTCAGGGAGAAAAAAATTCTCTCTTCCTCAAAGGAAGGTCAGCTTTTTTGTCCTATTCAGGCCTTCAACTGTTTCGATGAGACCCAACTACATTAGGGAGGCAATCTGCTTTATTCAGTCTATCAATTTAAATGTTAATCTCATTCCAAAACACTCTCACAGACACACCCAGAATAATGTTTGACCATAATCTGAGCACCTATGACCCAATCAAGTTGGCACATAAAATTAACCATCCCACTTCCCATTATTTGAGAATTAAATGAGACACTATATTTAAACTGTTTTATTTTGTTAAAAAAAGGGGGGGGAGGCTGACAAATGATGATCAATAAATGATACCTAAAAAAGAAAAGAAAAAGATTTAAAAAAGGTGACTCTACTTCAGATGCCAATAAGTGAGTCTGGGGTTCAGGGTTTGACATGGCTTTTAGTCCAAGCTTTCACTTGACTCTTTCTGGTTAAATATGCAGCTTGGGCAGTCCTCCTGGACTAGGCAAATCCATGCAGGGGATCTAGATTTCCAGTGTTTAGTACTAGAAGGCCATGAGAGAAGGGCCATCCATTTACTCAAGCCCAGTTTTGACTGGCATTTATTAAGCACTGCTTCCTGCCAGGTGACATGCTGGAATCTCTTCATCTGTTCTTCTCCTGTAATCCTCACAATGCGCTGGGTACAAGTCAACATCACTCCCACGTGGCAGACAGAGAAACGGGGGCAAAGAGAATTGGCATGGCTTACTCTGCATCTCTCAGCTGATACATGATGGAGTCAACATCTAAATTCAAATCAACGTGCCCCCAAATAGGTGCCCTCTCTTCTGTGCCACTAGTGTATACCTAATTTCCAAGAATTTAGCAATGGCATCTCAACTCAGGGATAAGTTGTCTTGTCCTGAGACACCTTTCACAAACTCATTTAGATCAAGGCAAGATAATTATGTTTGGTCTTGAGTTGCGGAAATTGCCACTTTGAAACCCCCTCACTCAAGCAAAGAAGAAAAGCATCAGTTATTTCAGGAGGAACATCTTTGCTTATTCGAATCCATCAGTTTATCCTCTGAAGTGTTATAGGGGGAAAAGAACTCTCAGGGAAGTTTGTGAGGGAGGAGAATTTTCCCCTCTTTCCCCTCTTAGATCTTCTGGCTCACCTAAGAATTAAATGGACATGAGACAGATTAATAAGAGAAAAATAACCAAATTTATTACATACATATTTTGGGGGGCTCCTTAAGAATATGGGACTGGAAGACAGATCAGGAAGTTGAGGCAGATATGCCACCCTGAGCTAAGGAGAAAGGAGGGTGGTGATTTGAACTTCAAGAGGTAGGAAGGCAAATTCACAGATAAACGAGAGAGAGCAAACCTGTGGTAAGTTCTTGCTGGGCCTTCTGGGCCGCCCAGAATCAACGGGACACAGAGGGGTGTGCAATGGAACAGACTTGCTAGGCTCCTCCCTGCCTGCCACACTTAGCTCACATTATGCTAAGGTGATACCTCCTTCCTTTAAGCAGGTTTTTCTATCTGAATTCCTTTAGGCAGCTAAGGGGAAATTAAAAAGCTCTTCTTGAGCTTCTTCTTAAAAATAACTAGCTTAAAACTATCAATATCCAAAAAAAAAGGCATATTTGGGGGCAGCAAACTCTGATCCCCTTCCAGTTCCATCCCCTCCCTGTGTGCTTGCTCTATTCCAGGAAAAGGAGGACACATTGGAGAGTTTGGTCACCACGGCTGTTATTAATGTCACTGCACTTCCTTGTTCCCCCACAGAAGAGCTCGCTGTGGCAGACAGAAAAGTTGCACTCAGATCCTCCCTGCAAGGCAGCCCACTGGCTGGAGTCAGGATGCTGCTCTGCAGAGGCAGAATACCATGAATAGGGAGGTAAAAGTGGTCTGTTCCAGGACAGAAGGTAGCCATAGAGGATCTTTGGTGGGGAGCCCTAAAACCAAAAGGCTTTTTCAAGGGAAGGAAATGCACATAACCTGACCTAAGAGCAACCTTCCACTAACTCCCAAGTGTGAAGTAGTCTCAGTGGGGGATCTGGTAGTCCTCTGGAGCACATCAAAAGAGACTGAGGTGGGTTTAAACATTGGAAACTAAGATAGGAATGGAGGCAAACAGCCTAATGCTCTTCTTTTCCTCTGGGGTCATTTCTATTTTCACAGCCCTCCTGGGTCTAGTGAATAAACTCTAACTGCCTCCGTAGAGGCCCAGACCAAGGAGATAAGTAGGCTGGCAAAGACTGAGAACTATCTCCAGAAGCCAGGGCTATCTCATGTCACTATCCTACAGCACATGGGGTTAATGTTCCTGTGTAGCTGGGGAGGATTCTCCAAGGATAATGAGCACAATATGAGCAGAGCTCCCTCCAGCTGTGCTCTCAGAGGGGACAGAACAACAACCAGAACTCATGGTCCAGGCGGCTGTGAGGAAGGCAGAAATCCCAGAAGTTTCAGTTCTTTTGCTCAGTTTGGAGTCATTTCCCCCAAAATCATTTTGTTCAGACCATCTTCAGTTATGAACTGGCAGGACTTACAATATCGATTCTCATGAGCTTTAGGAATGCAGCTTCCTAATTTTTTCCAATTCCAAATATAAAACAAACCAAAGAAGCATTAAAATAATTTGAGCTTCAAAGACTTTCTAACTCCTACTGGCCACAATAAAATTAAATAAGAATCCATCAGCCCTGACTTCTCTGTCTCTCTGTCTCTCTGTCTCTCTCTCTCTCTCTCTCTCTCTCTCTCTCTGTCTCTCTCTCTCCCCTTCTCCTATTTAAGGAAGGGAAAATAAAAGCAAAAAGGACACAGAGCCCATACAACTCTAGGAAATGTTTGGACAGAGGTCCCTAGCTTCTAACTAACATTTGTAACCAAGGATTAGTGGAGCAGCCTCTTGTAATTACTGCTCTTGCCCCATTTGTGGCTATCTCTGTGAGGCCAGTAAATCTTGAAATTACAGACTGACCACCCTGGAGAACTGAGACAGAGCCAGCCACATCTCTCAAAGGCACTGCCCTGGGCAATTCCCCCCCCCACACACACAGATGACTTGCTCGCCAGGGAGAAGGCCCCGCCTGGGAGTGACTCCCAGACCTCACTGTGGCTTGGAAGTAAATAAAACCAGGGTGGGTGGCCTGTGAAGCCCTGCACCCTCTGTGAGTAGAAGGAGAGGCAGCTAGCTCGGACAGTCCCTGTCCCAATTTCCATCATCCCACCCCAGCTTGGACTATTGGCCCGAGATAGACAAGAAACTGAAAAGGGGAACATAGAAACTCATTCAAAAAAGAGATTTTTGCCTCCTGAAATACTGTTTCTCTCCACTGAGGAACACAGTAGATACCTACAGAGGATGTCCAGGTTAATGAAACATGCCATTTATATAAATGGAGATCAATATTTGACTTGAGCTTTAACCATGATCTTGATCATAACTTAAATAAGCATTTATAATGGATCTTCATAACATGTGCCTATTCTAGACCTCTGAAAAATGTCAAAGTATTTAAAATCAAATAACAAAGACCTATTGAATGTTGCTCAGGACTCCATCCTGGGCTATTTCTAAAACGAGACTCCTGGCTGGCCTTTTACACACATCTTCACAAGGACAAAGACACCATGAAGGACATTTTCCATTTTCTCTCTGCAGGTCCCTTAAACAGAGGGTCTTTTTGTTATTTCCCCTCAGTGGTCTGAGACCTTAAGCCCCACATTTAAATAAATTACGACACAACCAAGACTAGGAGATGTGAACAGCCCTCCAAGGCCTAGAGTCTATCATGATATAGTACAATTTCGGCACTCGGTGCATCACATGGATTTCTTGATTTTCCCCTTTATAATGCATTTCACTGAGCTTTGGAAGTTTGGCTCGAGGTACCTATAAAATCTGCTTCACTGCTGCCTTTATCAATTCCACTCTTTACAAAAGCTCAGCAGCATATGATCTTGCAGTAAACTGGTATAAATAAAACATCTAGGTCAAAGATTAAAATAATATTCCCCAAGTCATTTAGTACCTACCAATGCCCTGCTATCCAGATGGTTCATCCTGTCTACTCAGCTGGGGTTCTCCAGCCCCTCCACTGCTTATCTAATTTCCCACATACGTTCCTTTCAGCATCTCCAGAAGAGACACCACTGGCTCTGGGTGGCCGAGTCTGTGTGTGTGCCCTTGTGTGTCACGCATGTGGTCAGGCATGAGTCTTTGCCTTCTTCTGAAGAGAATGACCCAGAGCAGAAAAACAAAGGGGAAAAAATCACAATGATTTCTTCCCATTGTTTCCCTGCTGTCCCTAGCACATGGGAGGTCGGGAGCACCACTCAGAAATGGTTGCATTTCTGTTTAGAGGAACAGAGATCCCTCAACCAAATCAGTTGCCAAACCATGTAAAGATTTTCTTTACACAAACAAGAGAAAATTCTGAGTTATAATTTTTACGCAAAATAGCTAACCAAAAAAAGACAGAAAAAGGGAAGGAAGAAAAAAAGGTAGGGAAAGAGGCAGGGAGAGATAGAGAGAGGAAGGAGGGGAGGAACATCGAATCACTGGGGAGAGGGGGTCATAGAAAGTTAGGTTTGAAAGAAGATTGTATTTTAGTTGCTCCAGGAGATGTTGGAAAGGAAAGGGTGGAAGCCCAGGAAGAATTCACTCCCCACGGGGTCATTTTGGAACTGTTTACAGCAGAAGTGCCCCCAGGGAGCTCTGTTCTCCACTGTGCAGACTTCAAAGTGGCCATGAGACATTAACATGCTGATCCCTCCACCATTCCCACCCCAACCTGGGAAGCCTAGGGTTAGGATGGCAGTCCTCCATGGGGAAACTGAGGAAGGGAAAATGAGCCACTGAAAGAACTGGGAATGCACCCCCAACACTCTGCCACTAAAACCCATTGCTAACATTAGCCATCAAAGGTACTTCCCCTTGGCATCAGCCAGCCGGCCTGCAAAGCCCCTGTGTTTAAGACAGACAGTTAGTTCTCTTGGGATCAGAGGTACAGGAAGTCCCAGGTGAATAATAAAATCAACAGTTTCCAGGTCTCTTCAATTCAAGACCAGCAGTCTGGGTTGGCCCCTACTAAATTCCCAAGGACTGGCTGCATCGGCATGCCCTCCCTGCAGTGCCCTAAATATTTGCATCCATTCAATGTTTGGATTCTCTCTCTGTCTCCTATGGAGAAAAGACTGCTGGAAACCCAGACACCCTGTGGAGGGGACTGGTGCCAAGTCGTCTGGGGCCCCCTCCCCCGGGAAGCAGGAAGCATAGCCAGCCTTGTCACCATGCCCTAAAGTAGGATGGATGGCCCCAGTAAACCGATCCTCACTAATGTAACCATAGGTGCTATTTCATATAAATACATCCACCCAGACATTTCCCATCAGTGCAGAGCCTTTCCCTAAGGCCGGCTCTTCGAGCCTCTGCCCCCTCCACAGCCTGGAACCACCCGGGTTAATGACAGGCTCAGAGTGGGGACCAGAGTGTGTTAAGTGCCTTTGTAATGGCAAATAGGGGGCCCCCAAAGCCTTCCCTTTCTTCATTTATCATTTCTATAATGTACCTATCACATCCCTTGCTCCCCTCATCTTTGCCAAACTAAACAGCCTTAGTCTTGCTAATCTTTCCTCAGATGGAGTCTGGGGCCATAAATCTAATCACCGAGGAAAGAAGGCCTTCCCTGACCATGCCTTGGGCTCTGGGCACAGCACATGAGGAAATGCACAGCAGACAATGGTAAACCTGCTGTCACAGGGTGCATTATAAAATGCAGATGTTCTTACAATTATGCGCCTGTTGTGAAGTTTCATATGTAAATTCACCAGCTTGCTGAAGGGATAAAGGCCATTTAATTTGCTCATCAACCCCACCCTCTGACCCCTTTATCCTTTGTTTTCATGGGCACATTACATTTGATATTTGGGGTGGAAATTGGAAAAAGAGGACTGGGCACTGGCTGTGCCAGGATAACAAGAAATTAAATCCTATTAATTTCTTGAATCAATTTAAGAAGGTAACAGAATGTCATGACTGGAGTTAAACATATTGTCTGTGTGCATTTTTAAAGTAATAGGATACCTTCTCAGGACCAAAACCTGATTTAACATCCCCCTGACGACACATTTAGGCAAACTGCCCCATTCACCTCCTCCTCCCAGTCACCTGGGCATTGACAAGGGATGTCATGAGCTTATTCATGTTTTTTTTCAACAAATCCTAAATTTTTGTGGTACTCTGCTTTCAAAAAGTGAAAGGAATGGGACTTTTTTTACACTTTAAACAAGGACAACAGTGGGCTGAATCTCTGATAAAGCATTTCAGGGACACTAGAAAGGTCTGTAAGGAAGGCACCTGCCAGACAGAATCCCTTGGGCTGCCAAGAAAACTACATTTTTTTCTTTTACCCCTCTCTTTTCCCAATTGTCTTTGAAAGAGGAGAATAATTCCAAGAGACAGGCAATATTGAAAAGAGAAAACATAAAGACCTTTGTTACATCTGATGTTTTAAATGCCTGCCCTGGAACAAAGAGCTGAGTTTGAGCCTTGAGAGCAATCAGCTCTGCCTACACCCAAGCAGGAAATTACTTGCCTCAGCTCTCCCCAGGCAGGGCCAAAGAAGAGCTGAGAAGCCCCACTGTCCCTAAGGTTGGGTCTTGAATGGCTCTGATCATTATCGGTAAGTAGCCTAGGAAAGAGGTAGGTCCTATATTTCTTGGTGATCAATGCTTCTCCTACAGGTCCAGATAAGAAACCTGGGGCACTACAGAAAATCTTCAATTCCAAGTATAAGTATGGACAATCTTAGTGAGCCATTAATTTTATCTTTTGGTGAGGAATTGAAAATATTAATGTATACATCAAGGTAAACACTCTTTTACAAAAAAAAAGAGCATACTTATTTTGTGTTTAATGCAAAATACACATACACTATTAGGAGAGGAAGAACAATGCAATGAATTCTGAGCTTGAGAGTAATCTTTTCAGAAGTCCCACAGGCTTCCTGGGATATATTCTTTCCTCTGCAAGTCAAGTTTGACAAGCATCTTAGCGGATCATAGCCCAACTCTCGAGAACATAGAGCTGGGAAGAACATGGCCCTAACAAATGGAATGTATGTCGATACTGCAGAGGTCTGGATGGCGAGTAGCTGAGAGCAGCACAAAGAGCTGCTTAGAGGACCACAAGGGCCAGTATTGGAGCCCAGGTGTTTGTCCCAAGATCCAGCCCCAGGAGGTTCAGGAGCCAGGGCAAGGTAAATATTGAGAGTCAACACCCTTCTTGTCATAGACCAAGGAACCTTCCTCCCTTAGTTTGAGTCCCCCCAGAAGCAAATCCTGAGACAAGAATCCAAGTACAAGTAATTTATTTAGCAGAGGATCCTAGAAAACACCAGAAGGATTGGGGAAGTGAGATGGAGTAAGATAGGCCACTAATCAGGCATGCAGTATGGAGCAAGCTACCACTGTGAACAACTGGAGATTGATCCCTCTGAGAATTCTGGAAGATACCATAGGATACATGCCTCAGAAGCAACTCACCCACTGTGCACTGGCATTGGGGTACTTATACACCAACTCCCTACAGTCATTAGTTAGGAGCTGCTGGGGACAGGGGTCGGGAGCATAGTGGTCACGAATTCCTTATACTGCCCCATGCCTTGAGTAGAGCTCACTTCAACAGACAAAGGAAGCTCTCAAGCAAAGAGGTCAGCTAGAAGTCAGCCTTCACTGGAAGAGCAAGCATGAAGGATATTGACAAGGTACATAGCCCCTGCTATGCCCTCTACACAGGCTCTGGTCCTCTTCAACAAAGGTTAGCATCAGGCATGGTGGCTGCCTCATTCTTACCTGAAAATGAAGTACCTCTACCACTAACCACTTATATGTCAGGCAGTGTGTTAGGTGCTTTTTATTTGGTCCTCCCAATAAACCTACGGGTAGTAGGTACTGTGATAGCAAAGAATGAAATTGACCATCACAGTTTAAGTAGTTTCTGCAGAGTCCTGCCACTGGTAAGACTGGGACTTCGACCTAGAGTCCATGGTCATCACCTCCACCTATGGGGCCAGTAGAGAATGCCTGCCCGATCACAGCCCTTCTGCAGGTACACACCCCATGCACGGCCCTGCCAGGAGGCACACGTTTTGTAACATGGGATTGAGCCCTCCCACCTCACCCCAGCTTTTCAAACTAGGGTCCTGCCTGGCCGAACCTGAGAAGATGAACTCGGTAAATCAGATTCTTATCCTGGGGTTTGGAATTGATTACTGGAGACCCAGAAGTTAGCAAAGCAGACTGGGGGTGGGATGGGGTGAAGTTACATACAAAGTGGACATTCTTTATTTTCTCCTTCCCAGTAGTCATCCCCATTCTGCTGGTCTCCTCACTTCTTCACTTCCCTTATTTTAAGAACTACCTTCTCCATTACACAATCTTGGTGTCACTGTCGGTCAAGATGTCAAGATACCCTTTCATCTCTGGCCCAAGATGTTGATCCACACTTGGAGTCCAATTATCTTGACTCTTGAGTTAGGTGGCTCTGGTACGGAAAACAGATAAGAGCACTGCTCTGAAGTGACAGTCCATTCTTTCTTGCCACCTAGGTCAATGCAGTGTCTTTTCTGAGGCCCGGACAGCAGCTTTTTCTCTGATTCCCTGTCCTGTCCTGCAGCAATGCAGCTGGTGTCCTGCCAAATCCCCTGACACCCAGTACTCCCTTACTCACTGTTCCAGTTATCTGGTGTTGTGTACCAACCACCCCAAAACTTAGCAGAGTAAAACAACAATTTATTATTATCTGTCATGGGCCCCCTTTGGGGTTCCCCATACAGGTGTAGCCAGCCCAGGGTTGAAGCTAAGTTCATGTGAAGGCTTTTTCACTTATCTGTATGATGCCTGGTCTGGGGTGGCTGGAACAGCCTGAGGCTGGCCAGCAGCTCTGGCTCTGTCCCTGTGGCCTCTTCATGTGGCAAGGTTGGGCTTCCTCACAGCATGGTAGTCTTGGAGTAGTCGGACTTCTTCCTTGGCTGTTGTTTTCCCCCAGAATGAGTGTTCTAAGAGACTCAGGTACCAGCTGCCAGGCATCGTTTCCCTGTATTGTATTTCTCAAAAGTCACCAGCCCGCCCAGATTTAAAGGGGCAGAGGAATACACCTTACCCCTCAATGGAGGGATAGCATTTATCAAGAGGGAAGGAAGGAGACAAATTACCACATAGCCACTGGCCTTCTACTTTAAGCCCATGTAACTCTGCCTGAGGCCATTCCCCTACTGGAGGCATAGTCTGACTACCAGTTGCAATCACAATTCCAGAGAGTAAACACTCCCAGGAGCAGTTCTTAACTACAGATAAATGGAAATCTAAATGCCCCAGCTTCCTTGCACTTGTGTGGGTTAAGTCAGAGGTGGAATACAATTTCCCAGAAGTTCTCAAAGTGTTTGGGCCCAGCTGCCTGGAGGGGAAACCTGCTCCCTGTCACACCCACAGTGGCGGCCTGACTCTTCCCTGACTCACGTCTCCACTCCTGTACCTGACCTCCTGAGAGCACCTCTCAAAAAACAAAAACAACAACAAAAAACTTGCACCTACATCCTTTACTCAAAAGTTGGCTTCTATAGGAAAGAACGGGACATATACCCTATATTCGCCCAAAATATTTTTTCTGTTGGTATGTTAACCACATTTGGTTCCTTTTGCTTTGCTTACAGCCAAAGAATAGTAAGTGATAGACTAGCAAGGAGCCAGACAGAGGGCATGGGAGCCACGGTGACTGAACACCAGCCACCACCTGCAGAGGAACAAGACACTGCAGTGGTGGAGGAGGCTGTTCTGTGGAAAAGAAAGGTGCAAGCCCACACAAAGAGAAACACCTCATCAGAGAGGCCTCACTGAAGCTCTGTTCCAGTCCTCACTTGTGATTCCCACTCTGTGGAATTTCTTGCCCTTGTAATGAGAACACGACTAAACCCCTGCCATGTAAGCAAGCCATTCGCAGATTTAAAGGGCAAATAGAACCATGGAGACAACTCCTCAGGGGTTTCCACAGAAATCTTTCCCCCTCCCTGCCTCTTTCCTTGTGTCCCATTCATTTCCCACAGAGATTGTCCTTACCTGTGAGCTCAGTGCTACAAATAGCATAGGAGTTGGCCTCTTGACCCAAACATCTCCATTAACAAGTCTTAAAAGGATTAACAGAAATGAGGGCATTAGGCTGCTTTCCTAAGGGGCATCTGAGGACAATAAAATTGAGAAAATTCGAACTTTGATAGGATATAGTGAGAGATTTAGTGAGGGCTGATGCAAGACACTATGGGAACTTGGAGGACACTGTGGGGGGGTGGGCATTGTCTTCATGGGGACAATAAGAGACAATACCTATGGATAGGGGGAGGGACAGAAAAAGCGAAGTGCAAAGGTGCCGAAGACCAGCTTCCCTACTTGGGAATTTGGTAAGAGCCTTTCACCACCCTTCCCTGAGATAGCTGATAAAGCCATACTAAACTTTGGAGTAAATACAATCTGTAGGATTTCTGGTCAGAACTAAGTGGTAAAGATTTGCATGGATATCAAACCAATGCTTTGATTCTACAGTAGATATGGGAACCTAAAAACTCTTAAAAGCACAAGTGTTCAAACATTTATATGAAAAACATAGGAAGAATCTGATATTGAAAGGTTCAATGACTTAGCCAAATAAAACCAACAAAACTTGATCATACTAGACTGGGTTTGTAGTAGAGCAGTCAGATAATTCATCATCTGAACTGGAATACTTTAGTGAAATGGGGCACTATTTTTGATGAAGCCAGGAAAACAGGCATAAACCAGGAAGTCCCAGGCAGACCGTGGTAAGAGTATAGGACCTCAGGGCATGTTCTACTTTCCCTATTGGAAGGCATGTATGGCTGACAAGTGAAAGTCTGTGATCTGCATCTAAATAAAACTTGTAATTCCCATATTCCTCTTTTGTAGATATGAACTAATGGGAAATGCCTTGTCTTAGAACTGAAAGACCTGATTCAAGTCCAATTCCATCCTTTTCTAACTGAGAGAACCCGAACAGATCTCTTAACTTCAATCAGCCCAGCTTGCTCTTCTATAAAATGGGGATGATTCCACCCTATCCCCAAAGTTGTTGTGAAGATTAAAGACTGATGTATGAAAAAGCTTTTGTAGGCTCTTATCAACAAATATATGTTGATGTTATTTGTCCATTCAGCAGTAAATCTGGGCAATCTCAATGCATAAGAAAACCTAATACATGGTTTCTTGAAAAGCTATGAAAAGAATTGTCCCATGTTTCCATTCTGGCTTCAATATGAACCAATTCTATTTATTTCATATGGTGGCATGTCCCATTTCAGCCCACCAGGCACCTCATGCCATTCAACTGGAAGGCAGCTTTTGACCCTTGAACTTTCAGCACCTTTCTCATTGGGGAGAAAGAACAGCTCCACATTTAAGTGGAAATACATGTATGTTCCTTGACTTTCTGCCTGACATCACTTAGTTTCACCAAGAATAGGCAATAGGAGTTGCTTGTGTTCAGCACTTGGATGTCTCTGTGGTGAGTGCGAGTGGTAAAATGGGAAAACTTATAGGGGCATGAGAAGAATAATATGGGGTTTTTGACTATAATAGAGGACCACACACACAGGCCCATGAGGACTGTGCCCTGGACCATCTTCAAAAACATGGGAGCTGCACTCTCTGCAGCCATACATAGGTCTGGCTTAATTAAATGTAGGCCACAAATGGGCTGGAAGGCATGACACCAAAACGCTGTCGATTTCTGTGGTAGAAATTTCCCACAGTTCTGTGTTCCTGATAAGATTGTGCATGTGGAGAGTACAACCTGAATGCTTGGCAGATGGTTGCATCTGTTTTTCCATCGTTTTGAATTTAGCAAGAAAACCCCAATATGTGTTTTGACACATGCATGCTTTTTTTGTTCCCTGCATTTTGAAATGGCTAATTAAGTCCATATGCTTCTGATTCATTTACACTTAACTCATCAAAATTTTGTTTTGTAATAGTCATTTGAAGTCCAAGGCGCCTCTCTTGAGCTTTTTTTCTAAAAACCAGGAAGTTATGGTTTGCCAGCCAACAGCAGGGGTCTTATACCAAAAGGTTCAAATTTGGTTCGAGACAAGATCCTACACCCAGGAGATTCCAGTGGTTGGGAATTGTCCTAAAGTGTCACTGTCACATGTGGGGTGTGACTTTGAATCTTCTGTTACTATCCAAAGATACTCACTGTTCCGAATCACAGAAAACAATTTATGAGGAGACAAATTTGTGCTAGAATCACTGGGCCCAATAGAAAAATTTAGTTTAAATGGAAGTTGGGTGGCTTTCCATTTTTAAAGAAAAGTTTTCATTGGGCGTAGCTAGGATTTATAATCAAAGTCTTCACGCCAACCTCAACCCAGAATACAGTAGCCATTATGCCATCAATTTTTGCTATCAGATCTTACTTACACTATTAAAAAATGTATCCACAACTTGGACTTTAAGCAAAAGGAAAACTTCTATTCTCTCAGTGCTGTGTCAGGCCATTGTCTAACAAGTGCATCTAAGAGTCTCCTGAGTCCTACAGTTTGTAATCTTAACTTATTTCTATCCAGAAGAAAATATAACCCCAAACGTTTTAGTTTTGTTGTCTTATAGGACTTAGTCAGTTTGCAACTAACTTAGCAAAATTAATTCAGCATTTTTATTTTGACTGACTATATACACCAATTTTTCTACCCTCCCTCAAACCTGCTTCACTCCTCAACACATTAACTAACCCTTTGAGTGCAATCCCTGAATATGTGTTTGAAGGGTCACTTAATTTTTTGAAAATTATACTTTAAAATTGCATTATCTCAAGCCTGGCTTTTCTGATCTATCTTCATTCTTATTGCTGCTCATTTAAGTTTTAAAACTATGAAAAGCAAATGGGCGTTCAGAGAGTTAAAATTAAACCAAGAATGGAGGAAAGGGAAGGATTTCGAACACCGAATGCATTTACGTACATGTTCTCCTCTCATTTATATAAACAACTCTGGCAGGGAGGCATCACTCCACCTCACAGGTAAGAAAAGTGAGGCAGGAAGTGGTTAAGAAACTGGCCCAGAGTCACACAGTTCCCACATTTGGACAGCTGTCAATTTAAAACCACATGTTCTCACTACACTCCCCACATCGGTTCCCCTCCCCACCCCCGCCACCCCCCACCAGGCACAGCACTATACCGGCTTGAAGGAGTGGAGCTGTAAGAAAATCACAGAAGTGGGGAGAAGGAACAGACATAGCAGGGCCAGGACGGAGAGCGAGGCAAGCAGACTTGTTCCACAGTGAAGTCAATCAACTCGTGTTCACACTGACATGAAGTAGGCCCAAAGTCCCCCAAATTTGTGCCTCTAAGAAACAATATCATCCACTTGGAAAATGTATGTTGATGTCCAGTAGAAATATAATGTAAGCCACAGAGATAACTTTATATTTTCTAGTAGCCACATTAAAAAATAAAGAGGAAAATTTAATTTTATAATGTTTTATTTAACTCAACATAACCAAAATGTTTCAACATGTAATTAGTACAAGAGCTTACTGAGACATTGTGTATATGTATATATATTTTTTTTCTTACTAGGATTTCAAAATCCAGTGTGTTTTTTATGCTTAAAGCACAACTCAATTTCAACATGCCATATTTCAAATCAATAGCCACATGCAGCCACTGGCTACAGTGTTGAATGTATAGCTCTCAGTGATCCCTTATGTGACTATATCAATTACTTTAGCTTGCCTAAAAGCCAGGCTTATTCTCAGAAAGCTTGCAGACTGCAGAGAATATGTCTGTGGACCTCCAGAGATCTGTAAGCTCCAGTTGGAAAAGTACTGAGTTAGGTTGTTTAGTCTGTTGGGAGTTTACTGTAGAGATACACAGGAAAGTGAGGAAGAAATCACTTCATCAAACCTCATTAAGAAGTGGAATCTTACTCCTTGCCAGTCGACATTCACAGCAGCTTTAATAGGCAAGGGGCCTCTCAAAGCTACTTGTCATCTTAGCTCCTGAGTCCCTGCTTCTGCTTTCCACTCTAGTCTCTGTATCCGCACCTCATGGCTTCTGCTGCCTCGTAGCTTGTCATTCTTGTCTTCCTTCCAGGTGTGTGTCTGCTTCTGCAACTCTCCACTAGCTGCTTTCTCTCCATGTGCTCTCCATGTGCTCCATCGCAGGCCCAGAACATCTGATCTGGGCAGGGATCTGATCAGGTGGTCGTGTCTCCAGGGATAGCACTTCTCTGAGGCGTAGCATTGGTGGAGGTTCCCTCATCAGAACCCGCTCCAAGCAGGGAAGAGCTTGCCCGCTCTATACCCTCTTTCCTTGAGCCTCACTCCAACCTCTCCTGGTTGTCCAGCCCTGAAGGCTTCTCCAGAGTCTTACCTCACCAGCACACTAATAGGAAAGACAGCAAAGAAACAGCCATTTTAATCTTTCTAAAGTTGTACGCAAAACTCTATCACTGCCTCAATGGTCCTATTTTTTACAGTCTCAAGGACTCCATTTTGTCTTTGACCTGTTTGCAGAATGCCTCTTCATTGACCATGAAGTTGGGTAGAGAGAGGGAAGAGAAGGGAGCCTTTAATTTGCCCTAGAAAGAAGAGAACTTCCAACCACCTGGCTTTGGATTGCCTTACAGAACTCTTTTGTTGACACCCCTCCCTCCACATGCATACACATACAGACCCACCACTCTTTGTGTTTAGAACATTAAAAGCTATTTGCATTCCTTGAGGACAGTGTCAATCAACTAGGAGTGGCTCTGCTCCCTCCTCTGTCTTCAATGTCTGCAAACATTTTTGGTTGCCACAGCTGGGCTAAGCATGCTACTGGCATCTAGTGAGTGAAAGCCCAGCACACCGCTAAATATTCTACGATGCACAGGACAGAGAATTATCTGACCCAAAGTGTTAATAGTGCCAACGTTGAGAAACCCTAAGCTTTAGGGAAAAATTTCCTTTTCACTGGTGGCCTGAAGGCAGGAGAGATAGAAGCAAAAGGGTGAGGCAATCTAGAAGCATGCTGGACAATTGGGAGAAAGTAGTCTCTGATTGAAAATATACTCTCTACAAATTTATTAATCAATATCTCCCAAATAAATTCAATACAAATTTAAAAGAATAAAAAGTAATAGTAACTTGATTTATGCATTTAAAACAAGGAGCAAATATAATCGCTACATGAATGTCAGAGATATCTTCACATTGTGTTATTGCAATGGGGTGAAGATACGGATGGCCTCTGAATGTGTAGGCGTCAAGCCCAAGCCAAAATCCACAACTTGTTGAAAGATGAGAGCTAGTCTCCAACCTCTGAGGTGCCATAGAAGAAAAGTAAAAAATGGGGTGAAGGGGTGATCACAGGACAAAAGAATACAGTAGCTTTTGTTAAACTTCTGAACCAGTCACCCATGGAAACAATGGGCTCTCCTCCTCATCTCAGCAGGGTTTGCACAAAGTGTGCGCATAGATTCCTGCCAGTTTCCCCATGTGTTCTTCTATGAGCCAGGTCTTCTTCTAAGATTTTTTTCAGTGCATGATGGGGAAGGCCCACTGTCATCCTTCCCAGGCAGGAAATCCAAGGCACAGAGAGGTTCAGTAAGTGGCCCACGGCCTTATGGCCGGTAAGGTGCAGAGGCAGGATTCAAACCAGGTCTGACTTGACCTGACCTGACTTCACATTTGACCACCAAGCAGTCCAGGATGCTGCTTGGCATGGAGGTCTCGGTTAACAAACACCTTTGGATTATTAAAGGGAACACATGCAGAGGTTTTAATCTGCACCCCAAAACCATAGTGCTGAGCCTTCACTTGGCTCAGAGGGAGCACATGAAGAGACCAAGCTCTCATGGGCACTCTTTTTCATTCCTTCCTTTTCTTCCTTTCTTTCATTCCTTTCCTTCACCTGTTCTCTTAATTTGAGGGTCCCACCCCACATCACACTTTATCTGTACAATAGGAAACAAATGTAAAGGCACAAGGAGGCAAACTTGCTCTCAAAGACTCTCTCAGTAGTTATAACGAGTAACTGAAACGAGCAGTTGACCCCAATCCTGCAGAGTTGGCACCAGGAGGAACACAACATTTTATAAACGCTCTTCCAAGAGGGGAGGTGAGCTCACTTCCTGAGGGAATTACTGCAGGGGGTGTCTGCAGGGGCCAGCCAGGCCTGGCTTTCAAACATCTGAAATTGCCCTGGTGTAATCAGGCATGAATATTGATTCAAATAAAGTACGCATGTTTATACACTTGTTTATTATTTTACTCCCGCGGTCGCTCACATGTAAGTTAGCCTGGGCAATTGCCATGGGGCTGGTCAGCTCTTGGAGGCTGTAAAAATCAGTTGCTTTGCAATATTTGGTGGCCAAAGGGAAATCCAAGTTATTAGTGAAAATTATAACCAAAATGACAGCAAATTTCTGTCATCTGAAAGGGCTTGGCGAGTCCAAGTCGTCGGGGTCAGACACTGCCCACTCCTGGGGCTTTCATAAGACCATAGAAGAGCAAATATGGAAAGCTCCAGAGTGTTCTAGCAATTATCATTTTAACAAATAGGGCTCTTTTCTAATATTCACATTCCTTTCGCATGGCCTCATGAAAACACAAACATTCACTCCATCCTCAAAAAATGCAGGCACTCTGGGAGGAAAGAGCAACCGCTTAGTCCCATAGCCAGGCTGGAGGAAGCCGAGACTGAAATCAGGTACTGGGTTATAAGTTGATGGTTTTTAACTCAGCTGATAAACTAGACCACACCTCTGGGCACTTCGACATGCCCTGCTCTTGGGTCATTCAGGGGAAGAGACAACACTTCCAGAAGACACCCTTGTAGGCACCCATTCAGAAGACCTGTCTTGCATGGTTGGTGACAATAGCAGACAGTCAGCAGACCAGCCTGTCTGTCCCCAGGTGGGAAGAAGCTCATTGGGAAGAGCCAAGGCCCTGACAGCTCTCTGTCTAGATGTGACAGACTGGGACCTGGCAAAGGCCCACCATGCAGGAGGCCAAGCTACAGTGATCAGGGTGGCCCTTACAGATGGAGCTTCCCTGCCAAGAGCCACATTTTAGAGAGGAAAGAGGCATTCCTGACGTCCCGTGTTTTGAGGATTAACATTGTCATCTTCATCTACTTTCCGACATCCATGGTCACCAGCTACCAACCCAAAAGGAAGAGAGAATAAAGAATTCAGATTCCCTCAATACATTATTAAAGGAACCTTACGTACTTCTTCACTGAAAGGTCACTGAAATTAAGCTCAATACACTCCTTCCTCTCTTGATAATTGCTTCAGAAGATACTCACAGCCTGGAAATTTGCACTACTGCTTATGAATATTGAAATTAATACATGAATTTAGCTTTGTATTCTGTATGGATTATTTTCAAATTTCATTGTGTGAGAGAAATAAAAGTAGGTGCAGACCCAAGATAACAATCTCAGATCTGAAAGAGATATAGGGATTTTCACTTTCTATATGACATGTTTCTACGATTTTAAAAAATGAGGTGAATTATTTATGCAATATGAAAAAATCATTTTTTAAAAGAAGAGAAGGCAGCAATATATAAAATTTAAATATTCAAACTCTTGTGGGGAGAGAGAGAGAAAAAAAAACAGTATTCCCAAGTTGGAGGGAAGAAAGGAAGGAAAGTTTAAAAATTGTGTGACTGTAGTTCCAAAGTTCAATTCTCAATAGTTTTTCCCTGAAAATTAATCATTCTGGTTCCATAAGATGTCCTATTTCAGAGTTAGTGTTGAAGAGCCAGTTTAGGTCATCGCCCTGCAGCCGCGCAGAGACTCGGCTCCAGCCTCCACACTTGCTGCTGTTAATGCAACAAGTAACTGGGCCTCACTAGCCACCAGTGGAAAGGAAATTTTCTAAGGGAAAACTCAAGGTGCTAATGGAAGGGAAAACTCTAACTCTGTACCAAATTTTAAAAAAATATCAACATCGGGATGGTGACATCAATGGAGTAGATCCCTCTGACAGCAGATAACAGTGAGGCCAGCAGGCCTTTGAAGCCAAGTGTTTAAGCAACAAACTGACATGAAATTAATCACCAAAACTTATTTGCAAACTACATGTTGAGTAGCATTTCCTCTAATGATACCTCTTAGCAAGATATTTTCCTCAAGCTTTCCCCACAGGGAGATTCTATAGTTGCAGATTCATCTGAACGTGTTCATTTTTCTTGTAGTAGGCTCTACGCAGAAGGGGAAACACTTGTTCTTGAAGTTCTGTGTACATTCTGGACTTGAAAATAAGAGTGATGAAATGGAGTGAGTCAGGGAGCAATGTCCCTTTACTGCTTCACTCCTGTGTAAAACTCCTTCCCCCGGAACTCCTAAGACCATGTGAGTGGGCCAGGCAGAGGAGCAGGCCGGTATCTCCACTCACACACACCATCCACACGTACACCACACACACACACACACACACACACCCCGCACATACCACACAACACCATATAAACACACCACACACAAACCACACGTGTGTACCACACACCATACATACGCAACACATGCAATGCACAAATGCCACACATATACATGCAACGCATGCACATGTCACACACACACCATACATACATACATAACCACACCTGTGAGCCCTGACTGCACAGGTAGCAATCCACTGTGCCAATCTATGATCAGCATCTGAAGAGCAAACAAGGGCTGCACTAGCACCGGGCCTAATTTCAGAAACCATTGTGCAACTGGGAAGCCAAGTGTAACAACATGTGTGCTACTTCCAAGAGCACAATAGACTGGGCCCCTCTCAGCTGGGAAGAGAGGTGGAGGGGAAGAGACATTGTGAGTCACTGATTTTACCAAAACAGAGTGGACCCCATTCCACATTCTAGAAAGTGTGAGTGGCACTGATTGTGCGAGTGTGTGAAAAGGAGAAGCAAACCTCAACACAAATGAGCACTCTCTTTGAGTATTTTTTAAAGCAAAATAAATATTTTTTGAAAAGAAGAAGCTACCTGGGATTTGCAATTTTTCTAAGAACCCCCTACATTTCCATCAGTAAGGGAAAAATTAAAGGACAGTAAACACTATGAAGCTCTTAAACAGACTGAGACTGATCTCCATGATTCAGTGTCTAAAAGGAAAAAAACCGAGGGATGAAAACACACACAGATGATGTGGAAAGAGAACTTTATTCCATGGCCACATAGGTGTGTGTGAATGCATAGGAAAAGGACTGGAAGGGTCCGCTCCAAACTGTTACCACCTGTTATGTCGGAGGAAGAAAATGGAATTGCCCAGGGAGAGAGCAGGCAGTAAAGAGGCCGTTCACAGGTTACTCTCTGCATTCCTGATTCATTTGGGTCTCTGAGAAAGAGAAACACACTTTGGTATTAACTTGCATAACAAAAAAGACATCAAAAAATAACAGAAGGGGAAATAAAATTGGATTTACACATATAAATAAGAATTACACTTTTTTTTTTAATGCCATGCCTTTCTTGTCAGGACATCCTGGTTTGGGGGTTTTTTTGGTTTTTGTTTTTTTTTCAGCTGGAGACACTTTCAAGATTGCTAATGGAAAGCAAAGAGATTTGTAAGACACAAAGAGCTACATTTTACGTCTGTTGTGGGTCTCTAAGCCCGAGCCGAGCACTGGAGCTCCAGCAATTGATGGCAGCAGGTATCCCTTAAGGCAGAGAGTTTGGGGACCAGACTGTCCAGGTTCCAATTCTGCTTCAGCCACTTACCTGCTGGGTGGTCTCCTGCGGTCCCCAACCTTTTTGGCACCAGGGACCAGTTTCATGAAAAACAATTTTTCCACAGACCGGTAGGGGGGAGAAGGTTCCAGGATGATTCAAGAGCATTACATTCAAGCTCACCTCCTGCTGTGCGGCGCATTTTGTAACAAGCCCTGACTGGTCCATTATTCAGAGGTTGGGGACCCCTGGAGACTACTTCATCTCCCTAAGCCTGGTTTCCTAGTCAATGGAGCAGAATTTAAGATAGTATCTATCTCATTAGTTGAAAAGAATGACAGATAAAAACCTGTGCTGCACATAGCCCTTAATAGGGCTGATACATAACTAAGAAATATTAGCTCATTGTTATTAATGAAGCACCATGAGGGAGTGCCACCAGAATTAACAACATCACCCCAAATCCAGAATGAGTGAGAAGATTCCACTACCCAGAGTCAAGTTTCAAGCTCAAACATTCAACATTCATTCAACAAATAGGTACTGAGCACTTTCTATTTGCCAAATGCTGCAAGGACTGTGGTCCGGAATCCTCACTTGAGGAAATTAGCAGAAATTATGACAAAGAGGAAAAGCATCAGGTGCCCTGAGAGCACATGGTGTGGGTGGCAGAGAAGACTGTCCTGGAGAGAAAGGAATCAGGTCAAGCCTCTCAGAGAAGTACCATCGAAAACTGGAGAAGGCAGGTGGAATAAGGATGCATCCCAGACAGAAGTCAGGAGCAGAAGCTTAGCAGTGAGGAGTACCATGCAGGGGCCAGCAGTGCAAGTATTAAATAGTCCAGATGGATCTGAGGATGGGGAGGTTAGTGAGGTAAGCAGAAGTAAAAGACCATTTATGCCTAATAAATTTTCCTCCCTGTTGTGTCACATGTCCCAAGGGGCAGGTTCTCTCAGCTGGACGGAACACAGTGGACTGGCTCACTATGCCCTCAATGGAAAACCTGTGTATCTGGTTGGGGGAGGGGAAGTGGGGAGAGCCTTTAAGCAGCACAAAGGCAGGCCAGGGCTAGGAGAAACGGGAAAAACAGTCACACCAACAGACGAGTGAAAATACCCTTGTGTGTTCATGACCCTCATTGCACGAGCATTAGACAAGTGAAGCTAAGTAAAACCTAACCGATAGAAAACTGCCCCCATGCTCTCCCTTTGCAGGCACTCGCAGGTCAAGATTTCCGAAGACTAGATGTCAGGGGGTTACTAATGCAAGGTCCGCAGCCGAGTAGGAAAGTGCCAAGGTGATATGTAACAGGGGAGGGTTTCCACTCATTTCGATGCGGATTTATCGAGCTCCTCAATGGGGAGAAAACAGACTTTGAGCTTGGCCAGATGAACATAGAGGAAAGAATTCTGGGCACTACAATGAAGTGCGGTAAAGTGAAGAGGCAGGTTAACAGGTAGGTCTTATCCCAAATTCTTTAGTAATAGAGAATAAGACAACCAAATTCAGACCTGACCATTTGTTTCCATTTTGATTAGATTGGAAAATTATTGCTCACTATCCAGATTTCATTTCTGCCACAAACAATGATCTAGAGTTATTGTGGATTCAGTTCAAAAGAAACAATAGATTGAAGAATGCTAGTCCCCAGTGCTCCCATAGGCCCTGCTGCCTCCAAAGACCCGGGTAGTATGTGTTCTGTCACAGGACTCTGTCCCCATCCAAGTGACTAGACCTCTATGTGGCCACTCCGTGGACTAGCCAAGTGAAGGAGCTGGGCCAGTGGGGTTTGCACTCCTGGGAACTTGACTTGAGAAAGGAGAGAATCCGGCTGTGGGAGCCCACACTGCAGGCAAGCAGAGAAAGGAAGCATGAAGTAAAGTAGAAGCCACAGAAAGCCATGAGCAAGTTGACATTATAAGAAAGACATGTCTTAGAGGAGAGGATGATATCAGCAAGACAGAGAGGACATGGATAATAAAGAAAAGAGAAACAAAAAGACACAGAAAGAGAGGTCAAGCCAAGGTGAAGGTCAACCCCTGGAGAGAAGATGCAGTGTTCTGAGGAGAGGTACTGCACCAGGGAAGGAGCTCCGGTGTCCCTTCTCCGTATCTGTCACCCCGGAGGGACAGGTTCCTTTACCAACATGGTAGGCTCAGCACACCTCACCTACCTGAGCCAGCCTGACAGTGCCTCTGTTCCTGACACCCAGGGAGCCTGGGAAACACAGATGAAAGACTAGGAGTCACCTGGAAAGACAGTGTACACCCTGGGGACTGGAAGAACTCAGGTGCTTGTCACCAAGTCTCTCTTACTGATTTCTGAAGAACTCTGAATCATAGGAGTAGTGTGGAAAATATGGATGTGGGATTTTTTTTCAGTTTTATAAAAGTGGGTAAATCATGGATTCTATCACCTGGGAACTTTGAATCTATATTGTGCAAGATTCTAAAACAGAAACAGCAGACCAAAGGAGTTGGTCATAAGAGCTGGAAATGGCTTATGAAGAATCATTTGTGTCATTAAGAATCATTTGTGTGAAGAATCATTAAGCACATTTTCTAAAACTGGCATGGAAATTCAGGTTCTGCTAGAATATGTTTTTATAAGAGTTGACTTTCTTCACCTTTGCCTCAATGTGAAAGCCATTCTTCAATATACAGACTTCAAAATCAAACACATCCTCAAAGATGGTGAAATAGGCACTATGAAATATATCTTCTCAATCCTTGAGCATTTCCTCCTTCAAGATTGACTTTCTCCAATGATAATATGTAATTTGTCTGCCTTTCTAAATTCTGCCTGCCAAATAACCGCTACTTTTTGTTAGGAAGATAATAAACCAAATGTTTCTCCGAAATAGTCACAATTGTATTAGCCATTTGCTAAGATTATTTTCTGTTTTCTCTGCTTCCTTTTACTCCTCTTCTTTCTTCTTTTTCAATAGGAAGCAGCTTTTTAAAATAGTTTCTTTCCAGGAGCAAAAAAAGTCTATATATCAACTTTCAACTACCTTCTATCCCCAGAATTCTCCACTCCCACAAGCAGGGATAAGCTACAAGTTGTCTTATTGTTTTCAAGAGGACCGCCCTGTCCCTGTCCTCCAGGGACAACCCAAATGGTGATACCCAGCAGCAATTCTGGGTTTGGCATCAATGTCTGCTGCAGCTGTGTGGTGAAACTGGTTTAGAGTGGGAGCAGGTGTGGCAGAGCTCAGGCTTTATTAGAAACTGAAGGGCGAGGAAGACACAGGAAGACAGGGACTGGAACTACCAAAGGTCTCTCTTTTCCATCTCAGTAGCTTGAATCTTACCTGGTTTACTTTGAAAACCTGATCAAACCTCTGGAGGTAAATCTTACAGAATTATGGGTCCCCCACCCAGTGGCTAGGTCCCTCTGGAATGTTCCACTCTCAAAGTTGTCTGCACAGAGACTCCAGAAATTAAATCACAGTTTCAGTTTTCCTACCCCACACTGGTTCCCACAGCAGTCTCTGCTCTGCTCTGGTAAGCCAGGACTCCCCATAATCACCTGTCTCTCCAGTCAAGGGGGCAATTGTGCCCTGTGCCCTCACTTCTCTTACAGATTCAAGAAGAGTCATTGATTTTTTTCGGTCTGTTCAGCTTTTTCTTGCTTATAGAGTGGCGATTTTCAAGCTCCTTACATGAGGAACCAGAAACAGAAAGTCCTAAGAACTTTTTTTGAACCACCTTTGTCCCTACCACCATCCTTTGAAACAAGGCAATGGATGATATCACCATTATTGACATCTTATGTTATCTTACAGTACACTCTATAAATAAGAAATACCCTCTGAGCCATGATCTGCCTTAAATCAAAGAGGTCTCAAGAAATCAGGAAAAGCAAGACCACTGACCAGCAAGTGACTGCTTAACTATTTGGTATCCAAGGGTCTTCCATGGGAAAGTAAGGGTCCTCCAAGGCTACCAGCTTTACATGGATGCTTACTTACATGCTCTGTGCATAATGACATTGAACTGGTTCTGAAAGATGAAGCACCTGAAAGGACAATGTTTGGGAAATGTAGGCAAGACTCAGGTAAATGTTTCTTCTGAGTGGAATATGTTGGGAGGAGACCAGTGATTTGGTAAGATTTTTTTTTTTTTTTGGTGATTCTAGTTAATTATCTGTGACAGGTACTGCAAATTATTTCAAAAATCATCTCGAATGTTGTCTAGCATAAGTTTCTTATCTCTAAGGTTAAAAGGGAAAACCACTCTGCCCAGACTCCTCTAAGGAGCACTTGTTTGACTCCAGTTGGAACCAATCATAGTCTGCATTTTTATGGGAATAAGCAAGGGTTCTAGATTATACCAAACACATGCATCCCTGAGAGGCTTGGAAGATAGCAGTGAGCAATGGAAAGTGATACAAATGAAGGGAAGTAGGATCTTCTGGCACATGTGGAGATGGAGGCATTTGATCTGTGGCAGCTGTGGCCAAGGCTCTCCTCTCTGGTCCCAGCAGCATATGATCTGAGTATGTGGCAGTGGGGGCAATGAGGTTTTTGTTAGACAAGTCTCACTGTGTGGTTGGTGTTTCTTCTGGTTGCTTATTCCTGAGTGTGCACTATCAAGCTTAGTTCCCTGGTCCTCCTGGAAATTCTATACAAACTCTGCTTAAGTGATCTGGGTGGATTCTGCTGGCTGCAATTGAGAAACCTGGCCTTTTCATGCTTTCCAGGTGATGAAGTGGCAGGTGGATGATACAGTTCAGTTCATACTTTTCTTCCTTTTCTGCTGCTCCCAAATGACCAGGTGAGACTCCAGGGAACTAAAAGATAATTCTGATGAACCAGCTAGGAGACTTGAATCTTATTTTTTAAATACACTACTTGGACAAGTCTGAAAAGTTAGGAATTTCCTCAAAAACTCTATCCTCAAAACACTTCTGATATTTTTATGTTCCATGGAGCATATATTGAAGAAATTGATTAGGTCCTCTATTTTATACAGGAAAATCATTTCAAATGGCTTCATAATAATTGAAATTTGAATTGAAAATGTCGTGTAATGAAATCATTAGTGAAAAGGAGAAGTTGAAGGAAGTTGTTTTTTTCTGTCACTTCTTTTACATTTCTGAATTCAGAATTTTTAATTAGGAGTTCCAGCCAAGATGGAGGCATAGGTAGAAACTCTTCACTTCTTCACACAACCAAAAGGAGGATAACAACCAATCTAAAATCAATAAACAACCAGAAGCACCAGAAAATCAAACTGCATGGAACTCCAACAACCAAGGAATTAAGGAAAAAATCAATCAGAATAACCAGACTGGTAAGGCAGCAGACCACAGACCGTGCGGGACGGCCAGCTTAGAAAAACCCCCGTGAGGCAGCAGACCAGGTGGGTGGGGATGATGTAAGGGGAAAGTGGACTACAGAGGGGGTTGCCTCAGTGGGAGAGACTCCCAGTCTTACATGAGAGTCCAAGTGCGTTGGAAAGTGCGCTAGGGACAAGCAGGCGAGCTGCATTGTTCCCTCTCTGGCGCCTCCCCGACAGATAGCAAGGAGGGTTGCCTTGCCCAGGTTAATACCTAAGGCCCACCCCCTTTCAACTTATCAGGTATACCAAGACAAAGAAATATGGCCCAAATGAAAGAACAGAGCAAAACCTCAGAAAGGAAGCTAAGTGATGAGGAGAGAGCCAACCTATCTGATGGAGAATTTAAAGTCGTGGTAATCAAAATACTAACAGATCTGATTAAGCTTGGTCAAAAAATGAAAGATATGCAAAATGAAATAAAGAAAAACGTTCAAGGAACCAGCAGTGACAGGAAGGAAACCAGGACTCAAAGCAATGATTTGGAACAAAAGGAAAAAGTAAACATCCAACCGCAACAGAAGGAAGAAACGGGAATTCAAAAAAGTGAAGAAAGTATTACAAACCTCTGGGACAACCTGAAATGTTCCAATATCCAAATTATAGGGGTGCCAGAAGAAGAGGAAGAGCAAGAAATCAAAAACTTATTTGAACAAATAATGAAGGAGAACTTCCCCAATCTGGCAAAGGAAATAGACTTCCAGGAAGTCCAGGAACCTCAGAGAGTCCCAAAGAAGTTGGACCCAAGGAAGCACACACCAAGGCACATCATAATTACATTACCCAAGATTCAAGATAAGGAGAAAATCTTAAAAGCAGCAAGAGAAAAGGAGACAGTTGCCTACAAAAGAGTTCCCATAAGACTCTCAGCTGATTTCTCAAAAGAAACTTTGCAGGAAAGAAGGGACTGGAAAGAAGTATTGCAGGTCATGAAAGGCAAGGACCTACAACCAAGATTACTCTATCCAGCAAAGCTCTCATTTAGAATGGAAGGTCAGATAAAGTGTTTCCCAGATAAGGTCAAGTTAAAGGAGTTCATCATCACCAAGCCCTTATTATATGAAATGTTAAAGGGACTTATCTAAGAAAAAGAAGATGATCAAAACTATGAACAGTAAAATGACAACAAACTCACAACTATCAACAAATGAACCTAAAAGAAAAGAAAAACAACAAAAACAAAAACTAAGCAAACAACCAGAACAGAAACAGTATCAGAGAAATGGACATCACATGGAGGGTTATCAGTGTGGGGGTGGGAAGGGAGGAATAGGGGTGAAAGGTACAGGGAAGAAGAAGCATAATTAGGAGGCATGAAGTAGGGAGAGATAAAGAAAATGGCATAGGAAACAGAGGACTCAAAGAACTAATATGTACAACCCATGGACGTGAACTAAGGGGGAGGGAGATTGCTGGCAGGTTGGGGGCCAGGGTGGAGGGGGGATAAAAGGAGAAAAATTGGGAAAACTGTAATCATAGCATAATCAATAAAAATACTAAAAAACAAAAATAAAAAATGTAAACTTTAGAAATATAAAAAAAGAAATTTTAATTAGTTTTTAACAATATTTCTAACTGTTCTCCTCAAAAGATCACTTTTAAGCCATTTCATTTGTTCTGAGAACCATGTCTAGATCTGTTATCATCCATATCAGGGCAGCCTACCCTTATTTAAAATCTGGAGGTTGACCTGACTCCAGAGGTGAATATAATAAGAAGAACTCATTCATTAGTTCACATATTAAAACCATGACCAGAAGTTCTTGACACAGTGAGCATACAAATAGTCAATAAATAAGTAATAATGGTGGAAGAGAATAGAAGAAAGTTTGTTAACGAAGACTAGGACATTTATTTTGAGATTGAAAGTTGAAAGATATGAAGGCTACAGGAGGATGAAAGTGGAGTAGGCTTTAAGTGCCACAAAAAGAATTTGATGTCTAGAGAATAGATTGCCCCATCTTAGTAAATGACAGCTCCTCTCACCCAGCTATGCAAGCTAGAAACCTGGGAGTCATTCTTCACACTTGTGCCTCCCTCAGTCCTCAGAGCTGATCCATCAGAGCTGACACTTCTTGGTTCCAGCTCCAGCGTGTTTCTTGAATTCATCCATGTCTTTCCAAGTCTCCTGGCAGCATCATAGTCCTGCTGAACATCATCTTTGGCCTGGATGACTGCAGTAGCCAGCTAACTGGCCTCTCTGCTTCTTTAGCCTCCTACCACCCAGCTCATTACAGTAGCCAGAGCCATCCTTTCAAACAGGGCAGCAGACCACACCCATGCCTGAGTCCTGCCTGGCTGGCCAGACTCACTTTCCACCATGCTTTGCCAAGTCCTCCTTTGAGTTTGTCAATGCACCCAGCTCCAGTCTCCCTCCAAATCCACACAAGAGAACCTTATCTGCTTGGAATATCCTTCACTGACCCTTCACAAGGTTCCCTTAGGTCTGAGCTGTCGCTTTCAAGCCAAGCTCTCTCCCACTCCCTCGCCTTAACTTCCTATCTGAAGGGTACCACCCCTCCTCATGGCCACTCCTCTCCCATCACCCTGTTATTTTCTTGCAAACATCTCACAATTTGTAATTATGTATTTACTTGTGTCTTCTCTTGTATATGTCTCTCCTCTACTAGATTTTAAGCTTCTTGAAGGCCAAACTCTTCTCTGTGTGGCTCACCATTGTGTTCCTGGGACCTAGCACTGTGACTGGCACATAGCAGGTTCTTTTAATTTCTGGACAGATTAAGAAGTTGACTAGGATAGCAGTGCAGGAGATTTAGCAGTAACCAACACAGGGGAAATTAAATTTAAAATTTCAGTTTAAAATAAATCTAGCCAGTATATCCTGAAATTGGGAGGAGGGAATGACAACTAATTACATACAAAGTTCACTCTGTGGTTCTTCTACCTACCGGTTTGCAAAAATGTAGATAAAGATTCTTAAAATTGGACTTTCAGTAACCAGCTTGTAAAACAGCTTCCCTTATGCAGTCACAATCAAGATAAAAATACCAACAACCCCACTCTTACAGTATCACCAACAGAAATATGTGCAAGAATGTTCAGGGCACATAACTGTTATTCGTAACAGTCCCAAACTGGAAAAAAAAACAAACCCCAGTGTCCACCAATGGTGGGCTAGATAGATAAATTGTTGTTTAGTTATGCAATATAATAGAACTACAACTGCAGGCAGCAACATGGATAAATTTCACAAACATAATGATGAGGATGCAAAAAAAAATCAGATGCCAAAGCTACAAACTATATGATTCCATATATATAGAACTCAAAAACCAGACAAAACTAATGTATTAATAAAGTAAATGCATCCATCCTAAGAAAGAACAAGAAAGTGATTACCATAAAGTCAGGATAATAGTTATATTTGGAGAGAGGAAGGAGCATGAGGGGGTCTCTACTTTGTGAGTAAATTTCTAATTCTTGACCAAGGTGACAACTAAATGAGCATTCATTCAGGTAAATATTGAACTGTTTTTCAAAAAATTATATATGCTTAAGGATTGAAAATACCAATTCTTGGGCTCATATTACAGAGTCTGATCCAGTGGGTGTTGCTCAGGCCCTAGGAGCTACTTTTACCAAAGAATTTGAGAGATTCTAATGTAGGTGGTCCTCAGGCCAGGCTTGGGGAGCTAAAGACTGACAACCTACCTCATCACTGGAAAGAGTTTTAAGGGACAGTCAGAAAGTTTACCCTGGTTCCCAGTTTAATGCCCTGGCATGAACATCTCAGGGGCTGCAGGTTGATTCCTTCAAGCCCTCCATTGATCCAGGCATGCAATCAGTTCGTAGGGGACAGTGATACAAAGACAGCTCAAAACTCAGTAACAGTTTAAGTAAACCACACAGAGAAGAGTTTGGCCTTCAAGAAGCTTAAAATCTAGTAGAGGAGAGACATATACAAGAGAAGACACAAGTAAATACATAATTACAAATTGTGAGATGTTTGCAAGAAAATAACAGGGTGATGGGAGAGGAGTGGCCATGGGGAGGGGTCATACCCTTCAGATAGGAAGTTAAGGCGAGGGAGTGGGAGAGAGCTTGGCTTGAAAGTGACAGCTCAGACCTAAAATTGACCATGCCAAGTTACTTAAGTACATTTAATCACTTTTCTTAGCCTTTAAAAGAGATGCTGTAGAATCATCATTGGGATCATTGTTGGTTATTTGTTATGTGCCAAGGCTCTGCAATGTGCAATGTGGTAAACCAGGCCCAGTCCTGACACAAACATTCCATTGTATCAATAAGCGCTCATGTCCAGTACACCTGTGCCCTGCTATAAAGGCTCTTGTTTTCTAGGAAGACACACCTGCAAAATGCAAAAGGATGGGTGAGCAGTCCCAATATTTTCTTGCCTTTCCAACAGTAAACTTTGCATAGTTTTCAGGGCAGCAGCTTCTGGGCCCCAAATGCCTCCCAGGTGCCCTCCCCACCCCCACTGTCCCCAGGGCTCCGTGCTTGGCTGACTGGTGAAAAAGGCTGCAGCTCGCTTTGCAGCACTCTAGGCTGAAGTCACCATTGAAAAGCACTCAGCCAGAACTAGCCAAATATACCCATTCATCAGGATGACTTTCCTCCTTAAGTCAGGTCCTAATCCCTGATGCTACTTTCACCAAAGGAAACCTGTGTTGTGCTGTATGTGTTCAAACCCCCTGGAAACTGCAACACCCACATGCAGTGGGATCTTCCCTTTCTCTCTTTTCAGGCTGTTTTCCTCCTTTCAGATTCAATGGCTTTTTGAGAACCTACACTAAGGATTCTGCCAATGTTGTCTGAAACCAGACATGTTTGGGGCACATCTGGAATCCCAATCTTTTTGTTTTTCTGGACCCTGAAGGCAGCTTTCCCTGAAAATGTTTTACTTTGATGATCCCACCTGCCACCAGAATTCACCTATGGCCAGTCAGTCCCCAGCCTCAAGCTGCCCAAGCCCTCCAGTTTCCACCACTGTTTCTGCTATTGTTTCGACAAGTGTCTTCTGCATTTTAACTTTCACCCTCCCATACATAACCCCTTAAGCAACAGAGAAGCTGCTGGAACAAGCATGTTGGTATGCTTGAGCATTAAAATCAGGGTGGGCTTTGGGGAAAATGATCAGGGGGCACTTACTTTATTAAACTTGAAAAGTCTAGGGAGGAAAAGGAATTATATATATGCAGACACAACCTCTTAACACATTTTCCAAGGATCTCAAATGAAACAATTTTAATACACAAAATGGGAAGAACCGTAACTTTGTGGGTGGTATCGTGGAAAAAGCTTTGGGCCAGGAGGAGAGAAGAAAGGATTTTCATCTTGCTCTGCCAATAAACAGTTTGGGGCATTAAACAAATTGCTTGGTCTTCAGTTCCTCATTTCTACAAGGAAGTATTTGGATTTACCAACAATTTCTTCCAGCTCAAAAAGTCTATAAACTTATGAATACCTTTTATTCATCTTATATGTAAGGATTATGTGAACAAAAACTTGACACCAGGACTCAACTGTGCTACTTGTCTCCAGCTATCCTTTTCTCCTCTTTCTCAGGCAATATTAAATATTGCCTAGAAAAGTCCCACTCGCTTATCCCAGTGGCACTATCAGCCCAGGAGTCTCCCCTTCATCATACATGTATATTTATTTGTGCCCTCAATAATTAGCTTACTTCTTTCCCGCCTCATCCCTGGATAACAAAAAGAACAAACTATACAATATAACATAACTTAAGCAAGCAATCAGAATCAGAAACTATAAATCCATCTGGAAAAATCTCAAACCACAGAGAAAGACATTCATGTCCCACAAAGTCATTATAGTTTTCTCTCAAACTTCCTGGAAGCCTAAGAGAAAAAGAGAGCTGTGCACATACACAGTTTGTGCCTTGGAACAGAAGGTTCACAAAGGTACAAACCAGTAAAGGATGTGCAGCTTCCCTAAACCCAGTTTCCAACAGACGTGTACAATGACGCTCTTCACATGGGAACCAAAACTACAGAGTAGAGCCTGCTCTCAGCAGCCATCTCTCAGTGAAGTCAACGAGACAAAGCATCTGGCTTATCTTTGGACCATTTCTCACAAAAACCTGCAGTAGTCTAACTCTGTGGCTACAAAGACAGGTAACAGTCAGTGTTATAGAGGAAAAGGAAGCAGTGTGAGGGAGACAGCCAGCAGTGGAGTTGGCTGGGGTGCTGTTTGTATAGACTAGTTAGGGAAGTTCTGTCTGCTTATGTGCCATCTGAGCTGAGATCTGGAGGAGGGAAGGGAGCAAGCATGCTGGATCCCTAGGGAAAGAGCATCACAGGGACATGGAATAGATGGTACAAGGGCCCTGAGATAGGCAAGGCTTGGTATGTTTACAGAAAAAAGAAGAAGGCCAGTATGACTGGAGTCAAGTAAGCACAGGGAATTGTGCAGGGGAAACGGGATAAGATAGGAACAGTCTCCAGGGAAGGGTAGAGGGCTGATGGCATGTGGCCTGCCAGGGCTGTGGCTTTCACTACAGGTAAAATGGGAAAACATCAGAGGCTTTTGTGCAGAATTTGGCTGATATATGTAGCCAAGAATAACCTCCGTGGTTTCTGCCTTCTTATGAAATAACTAGAAGTCACAAAAAGAGCCAGGACCCCTCTTCTGCCATTAATGGGATGGTCGTCACTAACCTGAAGGTTTCATAATGCATGCACAGCCCCTCAAATGAGCACTGCTTTAAATTTTGCCATTTTTGCCTCCCCCTGGTCCCCAAGGCCAGAACCCCAAGGGATCAAAGATAGTAGGTTCAAATATGTCTTTGTTCTTCATATCCTGTAGATTCTTCAGAGGTCCTAGGAGAAATAGTCAGTGGGCTCTCAGCATCCCATCATTCTTACTTCAAGAATAGTTCTGTTTCCACCTGTGCCATAGCTTCTATTTCCTGAATTCATTATTGCTTGAAAGGTATCTTCCTGGACAAAAGGATGGCAGGGCTATTCACCACACACTTCTGGGCTTTCAGGTGACGGTAGGTAAACACCAGAAGTGGGGTGGAGGAAGCCATTCCATAAGGGCAGAACTTAGTCTTCCAAATTGTTCCAATTATGTACAATAATTGGGCACACATTTTGTTCATTTTAAAAGAAAGTGATATGAAAAAATTAACACCTGTACAATACGGACTTCCAACCAAGATGGAAGCATAGGTAGATACACTTTGCCTCCTTGCACAACCAAAAGAAGGATGACAACAACATATTTAAAAACAATAAACAATCAGAACTTCCAGAAAATCAAACTATGGAAGCCCAACAACCAAGGTGTTAAAGAAGAAACATTCATTAAGAAAGGTAAGAGGGGAGGAGAGGACACCTGGCAAGGATGTGGCTATAGGACTGGGCAGTCCCACATTTGCATTTGGACAAACCAGGAGGAACAACTGGGGAACGAGACAGACTATGCAAACCAGGGTTCCAGCGTGGGAAAATAAAACCTCAAAACCTCTGACTGAAAACACCTGTGGGGGTTGCAGTGGCGGGAGAAACTCTTAGCCTCTTAGGGAGGGTTCGTTGGAAGGCCCACAGGGTCATAGAACATACACAAACCCACCCACCTGGGAATCAGCCCCAGAAGGGCCCAATTTGCTTGTGGGTAGTGGAGGAAGTGACCAAAAGCCAGCCGGGAGCCGAGCAAGCGCCATTGTTCCCTCTCAGAACCCTCCCCCATATACAGTGCCACAACCCAGCAACATGGGTTTCTCTACCCTGATGAATACCTAAGGCTCCTCCCCTTACAAGGTAACAGGCTCACCCAGACAAAGAAATATGGCCCAAATGAAAGAACAGATCAAAGCTCCAAAAATAGAACTAAGTGATGAAGAAAGCCAACCTATCATATGCAGAATCCAAAACACTGGTAATAAGGATGCTCACAGAAATGGGAGAGGAGTATGGTCACAAAATAGAGGAAGAAATGAAGTCTATGCAAAGTGAAATAAAGAAAAATACACAGGGAACCAACAGTAAGGGAAGGAAACTGGGGATCAAATCAGCAATTTGGAACAGAAGGAAGAAATAAACATTCAACCAGAACAAAATGAAGAAACAAGAATTCAAAAAAATGAGGAGAGGCTTTGGAACCTCTGAGGAAACTTTAAATGTTCCAACATCTGAATCATAGGGGTGCCGCAAGGAGAAGAACAAGAGCAAGAAATTGAAAACTTATTTGAACAAATAATGAAGGAGAACTTCCCCAATATGGCAAAGGAAATAGACTTCCAGGAAGTCCAGGAACCTCAGAGAGTCCCAAAGAAGTTGGACCCAAGGAAGCACACACCAAGGCACATCATAATTACATTACCCAAGATTCAAGATAAGGAGAAAATCTTAAAAGCAGCAAGAGAAAAGGACACAGTTACCTACAAAAGAGTTCCCATAAGACTCTCAGCTGATTTCTCAAAAGAAACCTTGCAGGAAAGAAGGGACTGGAAAGAAGTATTGCAGGTCATGAAAGGCAAGGACCTACAACCAAGATTACTCTATCCAGCAAAGCTCTCATTTAGAATGGAAGGTCAGATAAAGTGTTTCCCAGATAAGGTCAAGTTAAAGTAGTTCATCATCACCAAGCCCTTATTATATGACATGTTAAAGTGACTTATCTAAGAAAAAGAAGATGATCAAAACTATGAACAGTAAAATGACAACAAACTCACAACTATCAACAACTGAACTTTAAAAAGACAAAAAACTAAGAAACTAAGCAAGCCACTAGAGCAGAAACAGAATCACAGAAATGGAGATCACATGGAGGATTATCAGTAGGGAGAGGTAGCAGGGAGAATAGGGGAAAAAGGTACAGGGTATAAGAAGCATAAATGGTAGGTAGAAAATAAACAGGGGGAGGTTAAGAATAGTATAGGAAATGGAGAAGCCAAAGAACTTATATGTACAACCCATGGACATGAACTAAGTTGGGAGAATGCTGGTGGGAGGGGAGGTGCAGGACAGAGGAGAATAAAGAGGAGGAAAAAAATGGGACAACTGTAATAGCATAATCAATAAAGTATATTTAACAAAAATAAAGATAAAAATAAAGCCTACAATTATTGGGAGATGTTGGGATATGACCATTATGAGGTGTTTTTCAGTGGGTGCGATTAAGTCTGGATAGAAATGAGAAGGCTGGAAGAGAGAGAGAAAAGGGGGTATTTTACTCTAGTGTATATCCCAAACTTTCTAGATATAGTAATAAGAAAAGGCAAACCTTGGTGAGTTTATTAAGTGAATCCAGAGGAAGCTTGTTGAACTGAATGTTTGTTTGTCATAGTCAAACCGAACAAAATCCAAGGTATCGAGATGGTATATCTATTAGTTTCCTTGGGCCACCATAGCAAAGTGTTTCAAACTTGGATGAAAGCAACAGAGTTGTATTCTCTCACAGTCCTGGAGGCTGGAGGCCTGAAACCAAGGTATCTTTAGGGCCATACTCCCTCCAAAAGCTTGAGGGGGAAAATCCTTGCTCGCCTCTTCCAACTTTTGGTAGCTCTGGACAATCCTTGGTTTGTGGTTCCAGGGTCTGCTTCCACCTTGACTCACTTTCTCCTCCTTCCTCCCGTGTCTCTCCTGTATGTCTCTTCTAAGGATAACATCGTTAGATTTGGGACTCACCCTATATCTAGAATGATCTCCTCTGAAGGAAATTCACATAAATAGATCCCCACAGACTCTCTTTACAAATAAGTTCACATTCTGGGACATGACATTTTTTGTGGGGGAAGCCATCATTCAACCCATCATTCCAAAGGACACTTCTGGAAACAATAAATGGGCCTCTACCACTGGAGAGAAGCAGGGATGCAGCCATTCAGCAACAGAAAGGGGCACCAAGCCAGAAAGCAGACAGCCAGACTGGGGCTCATGAAGCCATGGGAGCAGATATGACATGACCAGCAGGTCAAAGACATAGCAGACAGGGAGGAGGTGACAACGCAGTACAGCACAGAAGTTTGCAAACCTGGCTGCACATTAGAATCACTTGGGAGCTTTAAAAAAATATATTAACACCCAGGCTCCTCCCTCAGAGATTCTGATTTAATGAGGTTGGGTTGATGCCAGGCCATTAGTATTTTTTTAAAGGTCCTCAGGGGATTCTAATGCACAGGTAAGGTGGAGAAACACCAGTAGCTGGAAGAGCACTGAGGGAAGGAGTCGGAGAGCTGGGTTCTCCTCCAGGCTCTAAAGCTTACATTGGACAAGTAAATTCCCATCTCTCATGGTGATGTGGGAGTGGACTCAGAGAAGATAGCCAAGTTTTCCTTTCATTGAGCTAGTTAAGCACCCGCTTCGCATGATCCTCAGCTTTGCTGCTGCTGCCAGCCTGTTGTGAGGCCTTCTGTGACTGCACATTGTTCTGATTTTTGCTTTCCAACTGCTTCTGTACCACGTGAGGGATTGCAGGATCCTCGGCACTCAGGCATGACTAGTTGTTTAAATTACTACAAGGATAACAATTCGAGCAACTTGTGTTGAGTCCTCAGCAGAGGCACGGAGTCATTTGATGTGCACATCTAAGGAGATTGTGTTATTTCCGAGCATTCTCCAAATGTCTGCTGCAGTTTTTGAAGGCCCATCATGGCTGGTGCTATGGTTTTCAACGTGATCCCTCTACCCTGAGCACTCTCTCCCCTGGGGTCTGAACACTGCAGTGAGTTTTTTGAAAGGAAGAAGACCCAGACTCAATCACACTTTTTGTGTTGCAGTAGTTACTCACCCCTAGGCCTTGGAGTTTTATCACCTACCTAAAAGTGTTATGGATGGCTGTATATAATATATTGAGATACTAAATTAAGTGCATGTTTTTATCCTCTTACCCCCCTCAAGTTCATCATCACAGTCTTGCCCTGGCTTCTCAGAGGGCAACTCAAATAGGACACAGTATCAAGCGTGTCCTCTATTCCTCACAGGGAGTAAGCACAATGAGAGACACTCAACATCCTCAGCTTTGAGGTGACCCACTGAGTACAGCCAAGGATGTCTAGTGGAAAGTGTCCTTACCTTCTTGCTTAGACATTTGAAACACCAAACTTGCACTGAAACACTGAGCCACTTTGGGATGAATAATCTGTCAGGGATGGAGAATTGACTGAAGACTAGAAACAAAAAATAAATGAACATTTCTTAGAATAGAGAAATAGTAGAGGTAGG
This sequence comes from Desmodus rotundus, assembly GCF_022682495.2. Classification (NCBI taxonomy): domain Eukaryota; kingdom Metazoa; phylum Chordata; class Mammalia; order Chiroptera; family Phyllostomidae; genus Desmodus; species Desmodus rotundus. The sequence continues at coordinate 79,307,118 of NC_071387.1, forward strand.
GGTTTCCTGGGATAGGTATTGGCAGAAGATTTGGGTGACATTTCATTTTTTAAATGTCCTGACACTCCACAGTGAAACCTTCAGGTTTAAATATAATGATAAACCCTCCTGGGAATGCAAGAAATAGAGACAGAAAACAAACAAATCTCACAGGTCTCTGGAAGTTACTGTGATGTGATACAAAAGCATTGAACCAGGACTTGAGCTAGCTGGCTTTCAGTGCTGACATTGTCACTAACTAGTTATGTGACCTTGAATAAGATACATACCATTTCCAGGGTCCAAGTTTTCTCACCTACAAATGAGGAAGTTGAATTACAGGGTTATTAAAATGGCTTTCTATATAAACCATAATCCAAATATATGGAAGTGAGCTTAATATGAGAAAGGAACTAATATTTTATTTTCATATAAAAAGGGCCAGACATTGAGCTGGGTAGTCAATGAGATATGTTATCACAACAAAATTTTACCTCTTTTACAGCTGAGAAAACTGAAATTCCTTGGCTTAAATGACTTTGCCCAAAGTTACACAACTAGCAGGGAATGAAGCTGGGATCGCCCATGTGCACTTATTTGACTCCACAATTCAATGAAAAGAATTCCTCTATATTTGTGATTATATGTTTCCGTTTCCACTCTTAGTTGAAAGCTAGCGCAATCCACGGAAAACAGTGGGCGCTCAATGCATGATTTTCGGATGAGTGAATGTTGAATCTAAACTTCATTATCAAACTAGTTCATCACAATCCTCAGCACCCAGAATAATACCTGTCACGTTATAGGCACTCAATAAATCTTTGTTATAGTAGACTACTCCTTAAACATATTAGTCCAATATGCTGTTACAGTTAAAAGGACCAACAAATTCACATGTTTGATCTAGAAGGATACTGGGAACCAGAGCAAAAATAGCATATTACTAACATGCCAACATGCTATGAGCTATGCACAGTGCTATGTGGCTGTCCCCGCAGGCTTTATCTACCTCTGTTCCATTTACCTACAAAGAGAGGTGAAGGAGCTGGAGGAAATTCCTAATTGAAAGGGCTTTCATGAGTAAACAACCTGAAAACTAAGGACTCTTCAACCTCCAGTTCTCGCTTCTCAGTCCTCATCCTTTCAGCCTCTCAACAGAGTTGCCTCAGTCCATACTTTCCCAGGCAGGAACCTACCAGATGATCTCCAAGGCAACATCAGTGTTCAAACATCATACAAAGCTAAGGTGAAAAAAGTAATCGTACTTGACATGACACTTAAACTGCTTCAAAGACACACAATCTAATTTTAGAACACTTTCAATGTTCCCCAAAGAAATCCCATACACATTAGCAGTCTTCCTGGTTCCTGCTTATCATCCCCTGTTCTGAGCATGGAGGATGGGTGGATGGATGGATGGATATTAAACATATATCCATCCTATTGGTTCTATTTCTCTGAAAAACCCTAATACACCAGTCTTCCCTCTAAACTGATTCATTGTCAAATTCCTTATGTCTTAGGTTGGATTTCCTGGGTAGGATTTCTGGGACTCTGAAAGATGGGCAAGAGATTTATGGAGGAATGCTCATATGAGAAACACCCAAGTGAATAAAGCAGAAAGAGAAGTTGGACTGTGGGAAGTTCTGGAGCTGAGACGGCCCTTCAGAGTTGTTCCCAATTCAGGCTAGCAGGCTAGCTCCGCCCCCCTGCAATAGAGCCTTGTGTTGGGTAGCTTTCTTGGACTGAGGTCAGTTTCCAAAGAGAGGCTTAGCTGAAGTTCTCAGCTAACATTCCTGTCAGCTTGGAGAATGAGTGCCCTGGTCTTGAAGGGGAATCTAGGCAACACTACACATCCCCTACACCTTGGATGTTTCCATTCCCCCAGATCAATTTGAAATCAGGGGATTTTTTTTATTGACTCAATCAGGAGACAAAAGCATCCTTTTTAGTCTGTGGGAAGGTCTTCTTCAGCTGTTTAAGAGCTTTAGCAAACAAAGCTGGGTAAGAAACAAGAAAGAAAATTTTCCCTTGCAAAGTGATGAAAGACTTCTACAGCAACTGGCAAGAACACTGAGAAGCTAGTGTTTGGATATTAAAACAAAATCTCTAAGGTACTTAACACAAAACACTGGCGTTCATAATGGAGAGTCTCATACACATAGACAGGCAGGCTGACAGACTGACAAAAAGGCCAATAGTTCTCAAGGCAAACATCTTAAGTTACAGCAGCTCTTGGCTTATTTATTTTCCCCATTAGGTACTGCATTCAAAGGACCTTCATGTGGTGCATTGAAGATCAAAGTACATTTTTTCAAAGGAGAAAAAAAACAGAAAGAACTAACTATTCCAAATATACATATGTTCTCAGTTGTGAATATTTTCCATCTTTTGTTGCAGGAAAATAAGTTGAAGACAGGAAAGAACTAGGTGATAGAATCAATTGTGTACATATCATTGTCAAGAGAGGGTGCCAAATTCAGCACAATGGAAGCTTGTCTGGAAGCTGAAACTTTTAGAATTTAAGCTAATCAGTATTATTACTACATTTGAGATATAGTAAAAGACAATTCTTCTTTTAAAGAAAAACTGTAGTGGATTGAGACTTGTAGATACCAAAGCAGTTTCATGGTGAGTGTCACACTGTTTTCCTGCAGACAAGAGAGCTCTTTTCTGCAGAAAGTCCTATTTCCCATTCTACTTCAAGTACAGTTTGGATTAAACTGCTACATCATCCCAGTGTTTCTAAGAAGATAAAAATCGCGCTATGTTCTTGACATTTCACCAATAGAAAAGTATTCTAAATAGTACATATTCGGCAACACTGTCAACACATATTGATTGTTGGCCTTCTGTTGTCAGATATTGTGGCAGGCCCTGAGGCGACACCCATAGCTAAGATGTAGTTCCTACTTTCAAAGTGTGAGAAAGACAGGCAATTCCAGTGTTAGGCAGGAAATTTCAAGATATCTTGTAAAGGAGTGATCAGATACCTTGGAAACCACCTACCTAGTTGTGGGGAGGGATTTAGAGGAATGAGGGAAGGTTTCATAGAAGAAATGGCTCATGAGCCCAGTCTTATTAGACAAGCAGGAAATAAATGGGTGAAGAGTCCTGGAAAAGACCTTCTGGCCTCAGGGAATGGTAACAACAGGCCACTCTGTGTTGCATATGAAAGAAAGGAAGGGCAGGCGGAGATGACTTGGAAAGGCGGGCAGAAGACAATCAAGGAGGGCTTTGGGTGGCTTTAAGGAATGTAGAGTTATTAAAGAGGAATATGGCCAGATTTGCTGTTAGACCAGTTGTTCTGGCAGCAGCATGGAAAGGGGTTTAAAGGAAACAGGATGAGCTAGATGAGGGGACAAGTGTGAGGACTATTTTAGAAGTAATAGGACTGGGTTACTGATGGAATTTAGGAGTGCGGGAGAATGAGAAATTAAGTGTGGTTCCCAGGTCTCTGGATTGGATGATTGACTAGGATGGATGCACAGACTATTAGACAGAGAGAGAATTCAGGAGAGCAAGTATAGAGCAAAAGATTAGGAGTTTGAGTTTAGATACTTTGAACTAGAGAGATCCAAGGAATAGTTCAATGCAGATGTGTGAGTCTAAATCTCTGAAGAGAGGTCTGAGTTAAACACAGACTTGGAAGTCACTAGCACATTCAAGCATTATGAAGGTATGGATTTTTGTTTTTATGTCTTTTATTCACTACTGTATATCCAGAACCTAGGGCAGTACACATCATAAATATCTGTTAGGTGAAGAGTAGTTAAACTCATGGGAGTGGAGGAATTGTCCAAGTAGAAATGCTGAATAAGAAGTGACCAGAGACACACAATAGCATAGAAACAGACACCTTATTGGGCATCTCCATTGCCCTCACTGCCAACACTGGACACCAAACTCTGTATTTCAAGTTTAACAGAAATTACAAAAGAATTCAGTAAATACCTTCATGCAATTATCTCCAAAGTAATACTAGGTAAGAAGAGATTTTTTAAATCTCCTATGGTGGGGATAAAAGTCCATTTTATGTATTTCAACTGATTTTTATGAGTTAATGTGACTATTTTAAATGGTTGAGAAATATACTCATGGACTTACAATCACAAACCCAGCATATTTCATCTAACTTTTTTAAACTTGGAAAGAACAAATTAGATAATAATAAAAGAATATTTTGGTCTCCAGATGCATATATTAGTGCTGATTCAACATCTACCTCCATTTAAAGGACTCGAAGGCACTTCAAAATCATGTTGAAGAGCAAATTTATTATCTTCCCCCAACTCTTGGTGAATAGTAGAAAAAATGAGGAGTCACCTCTGACACCTCCCTCGCCCTTGTTTTCATAACTACACTGGTCCCGAGTCCTGTCAATTTCACATCCTACTACCTCTAGAATGTGGTCATTTTCTCTCCGCATCACCCCACTCTACTTACTCCAAGGAATTGCCATCAGTCCCTTCGGCTTCTGCTACAGACTACTAATTATCCATCCCTCCTGTTATCTTCTCTAGACCTCCCCTCAGCATATTTATTTACTGCTAACCTAAGTGTTTTTGCTTTTTTAAAACACAAACCCGATCACATTTCCCTCCTATGTGAAGCCGTTCATTGGCTTCCTGTGGCTCACAGAATAGAGACAGATCTCCTTATGTAACCTGAAAAGTCTTCATGACATGGCCTCAACCTCTATCTAGTCTCATCTGGCTCACTGTCCCCTGCTTTCTGGCTGCTTGAACCTTCCTTCAGATCTTCATATAAGCTGTCTGTTCCTCCCACCCCAGCACTTGCTAATCCCTCCATCTGGATAAGCATGTACTTATCATCAGCCCCTTATTCACCAACCCAACCCATTTGGTTTAAGTAACCCCACTCATTCTTCCAGCTTAGATCAGAATCTACTATTGGCTGATTTCATGGTACTCCACTGCTATCTCTCAGAGCATGTATCTCACTTTATAATTGCACACATTCTTCACTATATAATTATACATTCATTTGTGCAACTAAATAAATAATATCTGTTGCCTGGGACATATGTCCCATATCTGTTTTTGATTATTATTATATCCCCAGCTCCTAGATCTGTGCCTGTCACATAGTAGGTACTCAATAAATATCTGCTGAAATAATGAATGCAATAATGAGTGTGTGTGTGTGTGTGTGTGTGTGTGTTTCTCTATATAGGATATTTGGAAGGCTTTGGAATTAACAAAAAAAATATCACCCAAAACATAAGTTCCCACCTCTCAGTTATTATCCAAGACTAAACAACATATGCCCATACACACTCCTTGACAAAATGTTTATTGCTGATTCACCTGACTTAACTTTCCAAGTTGAACTGAAAAACTAGAACAATTACCATGTAAAAATCCAGAGTCCCTTCCCTTAGACATAATTCCACTAAAAGAAAGGAATCAACTAGAAATGGCAAATCAAAAGCTCTTTCGATCTATCCTTTACCATAACATGTAACATGAACACTTTTTGAAGTGAAAATAAAACAACATTTCTTATACATTACTTTGAACAACCCTATAGTTTTATGAAAAGTTAATCAGGATTTTGCTGATTAAATAAAATAGAATTTCAGAAGTGCTAGATAAGCTTTGTAAATATACTTTAAATAACTGATACCTATATTTTAGTTAGTGTTTCACAAGGCTGTTTTCTCAACCATAGCAGGAGCAGCACTTGACTGGTTTTTAATGCCGGGCTAAGGCCTACATGCTCACCACCCTCTAGCAATAAGTGCTCCTGAAATAGATAACTGCCAGCTTCAAAACTTTTATTGAACTTTTCCTCTTTTTTTTTTTTTTTTTGAAAAACAACTAGAAGGCACCCAGTTCAATACTGTCCAGAGAGTGTCTCCAATGTTTATGTTTATGGGTATTATTGTTACTTTTGCCTCAAAAAAGGTACTTATGTTTAGCCAAAATGCAAGTTTTGATATTTTTTCCCAACTTTCTAAGATGGGAATCTGCATGACAACAGGTACCTCTGTTGAAAGGTGAAAAGAATGGCCAATCAAACATCAGGAATTACTGCTGCAAGAGAAACAAATCTATGTGAAAGATGTCTTCCTACAGCTCCTAGAGAGTTGCCCTGTGGACCAATTGTGCTGATTAAGAGAAAAAAAAATTATGACTCAATTGCTTAAAACATCTCGTATTTTGCTTGCAGAAAGATTCCTTATAAAAATTTCAAGACCTGAACCCATACAAATAGGCATGACTGAGTCCACTATTCATAATCAAGATTGTCTTCCTATAGGTTTCCCAGAAGCAACCCTGAAGAAGGATTTGAGTACAAGTAGTTTATTTGGGAGTGGCACAGTAGGAATGGGTGGAAGGGAGGAAGGGAAGGCAGCCAGTAAAAGGTCCATTAACATGAAAATCACCCCTGTGAGTAACTGGAGCTCAATTCCACTGAGAAACTGGAGCCCCAGCGGTGTAAAGCACGAGATTCAGAGTTATTCTAATCAAGAGGCAGGAGAGCTGGGGTATTTTATACAAGTCAGTCCTTGCTTGAAGGCTGCTCCCAGAATTCTTTCCTCAGCTCCCCCAGCCTGTTGTGTGAGGCCAGCAGAGCAGGTTTGGTGGCCAGAAAGTCCTGGGGCAAAGCAAGGCAGCCACTAACAGTTGAAAGCTGGGCTGGCATGTGTTAGGGACAAGAGCTAGGGCACCAATAGCATCTGTCACAGTGATGAACTGTACAGAAATCATTACCATTTATTGAGTGCTTGCTCTCTGCAGAGCCCTGTATTACTGATGATTTCATTTTCCAACTCACAACAGCCCTGGGAGGTAGGCATTATTATTACAATTATACAACAAAACAGAGAGCATAGTTAATGTCTCCAAAGTCATACTCTAATGTATAGCACAATATATCTGGCTCCAGAGTCGAAGTTCTGAACCACTCACTACTCTATACGGGAGGGACTAACCCTGCACCTCCATAAATATATACATACCACCCATTCCATACCCAGTGGAATTCATGCCTGGCCAGGGTTCCTTCCTGTCAGGCATCGCACTCTTTGCCTTTACTGGTGCTTTCACATTGGCATCAAGAGCTGTGCCAATTATTCAACAGTCAGTTGACCAAATACAGGACAACTTTGTGCAGGATAGCGGAGCTCTAAGGGCCTTTGACTGAAACTTCCAAATGAACATTCCGTGTGGCCAAGTTGTGAGTGAGAAAGAAGGTCTAATGAATCTCCATGGTGTAGGCCTAACAGCAGAGCCTGAACCACCCAAGCTTGAATATAATTATAAGGGGGTTGTCCCAGTGCTCTGGGGTACAAAGTAACTGTTATCTCGAGTTGCAAAGGAATTTCCTGAAATAGCTGGTAATTGTACAATGAAGCACATCATAAAAGCCGGCTATCCCTCAGTGCCTGATCACAAGGACAAAATTTAGCCTGTTAGGGCATTGACCTAGACCATCAAATTATTTTCAGAGACTTTCCCTCCAACAGAACAAATCCACTTACCTAAAATAACCTCTCTTTAATACACTGTTGCAGTAATGAAGGGGTTTATTTGATGGAACTTGCTGTGTATACTCAAAGTGAATTTGAACCAACCAAATTCCCATCCTTCTCTTAAGTATAGAAATGACCTCCTATGTACACATGCATTAAAATCACAGCATTTCTTCTTGAAAACTTTCTTTGAAGGTTACATTTCTAATTTCTCAGGTCCCCATTTTTTCTTGTATAATTGTTCAAAGAATCTTTCTAAGTTCTTTGATTTTATGGGAACCCCACTGCTAAGAAAAAAAAAGTCCCATAATCATTTTTAAAACCACAAAAATATTAAAAGATATTCAAGAGACAAATGTACCAAATAGAAGATCAAATGTTTAGGAGGAGAAGCAGAAGCTAGGAGTTCAGTTGCCACAAATCATCCAGGTTTTGCTGGTTAATAACCTCTATTATGCAAAGTTACCTATCATGATTTGCATTCCCTGGAGGAAAAAGTATGACCAGCCTCCACCACCTACAGCAATTAATTTAAAGGAGAGTTGCTGCAGAAAGGTATCTGGAACAACCTGACAATCAAATTAGAGCATGAAACATTAGGGTCTTCTGTATTTCAGCCAGTAAGGAGTTCCTTGACATCACCTCTTCTAAAAGGAATTTGGTTTCTTGTTCCTTGTACACACACATTGTAAAAAGCCCGTTTTACATAGTAGAATGAAAGAACTTTGAAGTCGCCCCTGACAGGAAGTCACCAAAACGTGGCTCTGGGAGTGATGGTTCTGTAAACCCAAGGACAGGAACTTCTGAGGTTTCCACAGTGTCCTCCCCCACTTAAACAGCCACCATCGCCTTTTCTCCAGGTCACAGCAGACTTCCCTTAGCGACATACTCTTCCAAAGACTGACTCGAATGCGCTATGATTTCTTGTGCATTTTTAAAGGATGCCTTGTCTCTATTAAAACATTTCCATCCATGAAGCAATGGAATAGCTATATTCATGAGATAAACTAGATAGAGTTTACATTAAATAATAACTTCTGACTCATAAAGACTAGATCAGAATAGGTGAATATGCTGGAAGAATTTGTGCTGTGAGAAAAACCTGGTGTCGCCATTGCTATTATCCATGTGACCATTTTGATTATGAATTGTGCCTACAAAATGACATCGCCTGCTCAGGCCAGCACACATTCGGTGACAAAACCACTAGGCTATGCTAAAAGAGTGTTAAGAAAGAAGAGGTCTGATGTTTAAAAAATGGGGTGATGAATATGCTGTGTTTTATCTCAGACCTAAAGAAACAGGAATTCTCTATTTTCAATCTCAGCAGATAAGGGATAATACAAAAAATTAGGAACTATGTATTTTGATAAAGAAAGATATATATTTTTAAAAAATTACAAGTAGAAGATAGAATAATAGTTTGATATCGTACCTTTTATATAAAGAAAGGAACATATATGCATATAGGCTTAATGTTATGTAAAATAATCTTAAGAGATAAACAAAATCCCATAATGATGGTTGCCTCTGGAGAATTTAATGGAGGACTTGAAGTCAAGGGTAGAACAAGGACACTTACTCTTCATTCTATACTCTTTAAAATGCTAGGCTTTATATAGTGTACATGTATTTCTTTTTAAAAACTGAAGATTTGGAAATATATAGCTTGTTTAGAAAGCAGGAGCAGAGAAATGGAAAATTCAAATACATAGTCATGGGTGGTGAGGAATGACATTAACAGGAGAATGAAGCTTAACTCTTCAGGAAAACTCTGGACACAAAACACGAGGCTCAGAATTATCCCACTCAGGCCGAGGGAGCTGGGGTATCCATGCTCGAGCCTCTGAGAGTCTGCAACATTTAGACTCTGCTGTGAACTGCTGCTGCTGGGGTGGGAAGGGGTGCTGATGTCTGGACACTGCAGGGAAGTGTGGATTTGGCTGTTGGTGGGGAGAAGAATCCTCTGGCACAGTGTTATGATATCTTTCTACCCACAATACTTCTGGCACCAAATGTGTGGGTTTCTACACCAAGCAATTCAATTCAATTCTGACACTAACTACCCAGAGTTAGCACAGACTTCACAGGTTAAGGACTGAGACCCACAAGATTGTGCCCCTCCCTCACTTCTGAGGTAAACCACAAATAGTGATTCCACAGGTTACCTACACCTCTGTGCAACTGATTACAAATTGAGGGTCTCCACAAGCCCTCCTCAGGTGTAATAATTTGTTATAATGGCTCACAAGACTCAGAAAACTGCTTTACTTACTTGTTCCCATTTATAGTAAAGGATATAGGGGAACAGCCAGAAGAAGAGGTACATAAGTAGAGGTCCACAAGGGTCCTGAGTGCAGAATCTTATACCCCATGGAGTTGGGATACACCACACTCCTGACACATGAATGTATTAGCAACCCAGAACCTCCCCAAACCCTGGCATTTAGGGATTTTGTGAAGGTCCCATTATGTAGACATGTTTGACTAAATTTTTGGCAATTGGTGATTGAACTCAATCCCTAGCCCTTCTTCCCTCCTTGGAGATGGTGGAAAAGGGGAAGAAAGTTCAAACTTTCAAATCACATGGTTAGTTCCTCTGGCAACCAGCCCCCACCTTAAAGCTCTCTAGCAGTCCACCAAGAGTCACCTCATTAGCATAAACTCAGGTATGATGGAAAGGGGCTAATTATAAAACATTCTTCTCACCCCTTCATTCAGGAAATTGTAAGAGTTTTAGAAGCTCTTGTATGAGGAACCAAGGACAAAGACCAAATATATACTATTTATTATATCACAATATCACACACAGAGATGCAGTCAAGCAGCTAGACACCTGAAGAGCACACTGGTAAGAATAAGATGTGAGGTGGAGCACTGACAATACCCACTGTAGGCTTCATCTTTTGAAGTCAATATAGTGACCTACCAACCATCACTGAGTGTTTCTAGGTAATACCCTTGGAACATGTCCTGGGGCTTGAATCCAACCAGGTAGAGCTCTGGTTCTGGTTTAATTTTCTGAATTATATTTTATTGATTATGCTATTACAGTTTTCCCAACTTTTCCCACTTTACACACCTTCGCCCAGTATCCCCAACTCCCTCAGGCAATCCCCACACCATTGTCCATGTCCATGGGTCGTGCGTATAAGTTCTTTGGCTACTCTATTCCATATGCTGTACTTTACATCCCCGTGGCTATTCTGTAACTACCTATTTACACTTCTTTAATCCCCTCACCTCTTCATTCATTCCCCTACTGCATCTTCCCATCTGGCAATCATCAAAACTCTCTCCATATCCATGATTCTGTGTCTGTTCTTTTGTTCACTTAGTTTGTAATTTAGATTTAGTTGTTGATAGATATGTATGCATTGACATTTTATCATTCATAGTTTTGATCCTCTTCTTTTTATTAAATAAGTATTACAGGGGCTAGGGACTCAACAAGCTGTTGCTCGTTTTAACATTTCATATAATAATGATTTGGTAATGATAAACTCCTTTAGTTTTTCCTTGTCTTGGAAGATCTTTATCTGCCCTTTGATTCTAAATGACTATTTGCTGGGCACAGCAATATTGGCTGCAGGGCCCCCCTTTTCATGACCGAATATTTCTTGCCAACCCTTTCTAGCCTGCAAACATTTTTGAGAAATCAGCTGACAGTCTTATGGGCACTCCCCTGTGGGTAGCTAACAGCTTTTCTCTTGCTGCTTTTAAAATTTTCTCTTTATCTTTAACCTTTGGCATTTTAATTACTATGTGTCCTGGTGTGGACCTTTTTGCATCCATCTTGCTTGGGACTCTCTGTGCTTCCTGGACTTGCATGTCTATTTCCTTTACCAAAGTATGGAAATTTTCTTTCATTATATTTTCAAATAAGTTTTCACATTCTTGCTCTTTCTTTTCTCCATCTGGCACCCCTATGATGTAAATGTTGGAACACTTGAAGTTGTCCCTGAGGCTCCTTACACTATCCTCATTTTTTTTTGGATTCTCTTTTCTTCTTGTTGTTCTGATTGGTTGTTTTTTGCTTCCTTATGTTCCAAATCATTAATTTGATTCTCAGCTTCATTCACCCTACTGTTGTTTCCCTGTAAATTGTTCTTTATTTCAATTAGTGCATCCTTCATTTTTGAGTGGATATTTTTTATGCTATTGAGGTTCTCACTAAGTTCTTTGAGCATCCTTATAACCAGTGTTTTGAACTCTGCATCTGATAGATGGCTTATCTCCGTTTTATCTAGCTTTTTTTCTGGAGTTTTGATCTATTCTTTCATTTGGGCCATGTTTCTTTGTCTCCTCATTCTGACAGACTCCCTGTGTTTGTTTCTATGTATTAGATAGAGCTTTGACTCCCTGTCTTGGTAGTCTGGCCTAATGTAGTAGGCATCCTATAGGATCCAGTGGCACAGCCTCCCTTATCACCCAAGCTGGGTATTTGAGATGCGCCCTTCATGTGGGCTGAATACACCTTCCACTTGCAGTTGAGCCTCAATTGCTATTGGGCCTTGATTGCTGTTGGTAGATCAATGGGAGGGATTTAGCCAGGTCAGTCAGCTTCAAGGACTGGCTGTGACCACTGACCACCAACCTCTGCCATCCATGGAGGATCAGTTGTGCAGGGGCAGGGTGGTGGTGCTCTAATGTGGTCCGTAGCTGTCCACTGGTGCACAGGCTCTGGGGTTTCCTGGGTAGTGCAGGCCAAGGTCAGTCCCCACCTGTGTTCCACCCGGGGCCACCCTGCCTGTGTCATAAAGCAATCTGAGATGGCTGCTACTTGTGCTGGGCTTGGAGATTCCCAGGCAAATCCAAGCTGTGAATCTAGGCTGGCTGCTCCTAGCACTTGGCCTGGGGCCACTTAGAAAACTGTACAGGGGCTGGAGACTCATTAGCTGTTAATTGTTTGGGAGGATTTAGGAAGTTGTGAAGCATGAGACAGAACCAGCCATTCATATGAAAAAGCCACTATTAACATTTTGGGTGGGCCAGTAAACTGGGTTGGACAGAGTCTCAGGGGATCTACAGGGTGGATCAAGCAGTGTTAGTCAGGTTGATGGAGTCTCAGATACGGCATCCACCTGCCAGCTCTGTGGCTCTGTTGGAGGAGGGTTCAGAAAATGGACAATATCCTCTGCTTGCCTTTTTGTCTGGGAGAAAGCTGCCTCCCAGCTCTTGCCTTGATGCCAGACACTTCAGTTCCTCCCTGTATGTCACTGGTGTCTTTCAAGTTGCTACCCCAGTGCTGGAGCTCAGAGGGACTGCATCTGAGTAAGTCATAATGTGGTTTCTTTAAGAAGAACTGCTTGGGACTCCAGAAGTTTCTTTTACCAACTCAATCCCATCTGATTTTTGCCACCAAAAGTTATGGGGACTTATCTTCCTGACACTGGAACCCTGCACTGGGGGCCTGGTGTGGGGCTGGGACTCCTTGCTCCCATAATGTCCTTCCCAAAATTTCATCCCCGCCACATGATGTGGGACCAGTCTGTTTCAAGTCTCCGTGTCTCTGCCCCTCCTACCAGTCTGAATGGATGTGATCTCTTTAAGTCTGTAGTCTTCAGACTTTTATTCTTGATATCTGACAGTTCTAAGTGATAGCTGTTCTATAGTTTAGTTGTAATTTTGATGTGGTTGTACGAGGAGGCGAGCCATGTTTACCTATGCCATCATCTTGACTGGAAATGGCTCTACTTTTACAAATTGTTCCAGGAAGCTCCATGGAAAGCAATGAAGGAAAAGAAGGGATTAGAAAACACAGGGAAGGCCCTGGCTGGTGTAGCTCAGTGGATTGAGCACAGGCTGCGAACCAAAGGGTCGCCAGTTCCATTCCCAGTCAGGGCACGTGTCTGAGTTGTGAGCCAAGTCCCCAGTAGAGGGTGTGTGAGAGGCAACCATACATTGATATTTCTTTCCCTCTCTCTCTCCTTCCCTTCCCCTGTCTCTAAAAATAAATAAATCAAATCTTAAAAGAAAAGAAAAGACAGGGAAGAATGAGGCCAGAACAGAAGTGGCAACAGAAGTGGCAAGCCCAGGTTCCATGTGCTATCACCCCACCCACAGCAGACACTCCTGGTCAGTCATGTCACTCCCCTCTTCGACCTGAACTGGCAAAATACTCTTCAACATCAGATACTGGCAGCCACTCTCAGGCTATCCCAAGTACCTCTCAAAGTGTCAACTATTTGTCATGTTTTTACTCAGAATGGTCAGAAATTACTCCTGCAAGATCCTGTATTTATTGAGCACACTTTTGAGCAAAATATTTTATAATCAGTTATATATAGATAAATAAGATGGTCCATATCTTCAAGTAACTTATAAGCTACTTGAATAACACATTATTCAAGACTTTAATATTGCAAATATCAGAAAACCCACTTCTAAGCGATTTAACAAAAATGGGAATGTGTAAGGCTATGTAAAATCAAAATCAGTGCCTAAAACTAACAAGAAAAGAAACTGATTTCTCTTCATTTCTACACTCTGTCATCCATAATATTGGCCGTACTTTATTCTCAGACTGCAGTTGGTATTTCAAGAAGCTCCAGCTTTAGTCATTTTTATAATTAGGGAATCTCAATGGGAAAGAAAGGTTATCTCTTTCTCTGTCATCCCAGAGAATGTCTCACTGTGTTTCATTACCACTGATTGGCTCACATGCCCTTTACTGAACCAATCACTGTGCCAAGGAAAGGGAGATGCTCCAGTTAGCTAGGCCAGTCTTAGAAGCTGTGCAGGAGTGTGGAGTAAAGTCAGTTTATCCTGAAGCACTTAGTTTGGTGCAGAGATGCACCAGGAGGAAACTGTGGTGATGCAAGCAGAAGAAAGAGTAAAGCAAGACTCTATACAAAATAGCAGCTGTCCACTATGGCCTGTGTAGAAGAGTATAGAGAGTTAGGAAAGGTGAGTATTGTGGGAGGCAAGAGATAAAAAAGCTTATTTCAAATGGGGAACCAGGGATGTCTTCTTGGGGCGAGTGACACATGAACTGAGTGGCAGGAGGTAGAGGTGGGGCAATAGGATATTCCACATAAAAGAACAGCATAAGCAAAGATGAGAAAGTAAGTCACCTGAGGAGACAGAGGGCGCCTCAGCGTGGTACTTCACAATGAATGAAGAGGAGCCAAGGTAGAGAAGGCTGAGGACATTGATGGGAGAGTGCTGGTTGCCCAGCTGGGCATTCACCCTTCATTCAATAAATGATGAGGCAGCATTGAAGTTTTCTGTCCCAGTAGTGGGTTGGAAAAAGTTGTACCTTAGGAATGGGACTTTGTCATGAGTAGGGGATGGATTGGGATGGGTGAGGCGGGGAGCAGGAAACCAGTTTGAAGACTGTTATAATAGTCTAAGTACTTGGGGCCAGGGCACCTCTGAGAATGAGGGGAGTGAATGAACATGAAAGAAATGACTGTGGGAGAAGAGGTGGAATGGAGACAGGTTGGTGACTTCTTGAATGGGGGCAGGGATAGAGCTGGGCAAGAGAAAAGAATTAAAAATTACATGTATACATAAAGTATCGGGTTTGGGTGGATATTGATGACAGAGAGAGAGAGAGAAATGATATTGTGGCAAGATGATCATTTCCATCTAATATTTTGAGTTCGGAGTATCAGTAGCCAGATCAGATAGAAATTATAAAATTTCTGAGTTATGAGAAAATTTAAGGACCAGATACCTGGCCACACTGTCTCCACAACCCTGCATGTCAACAATTCATCTGCTGCAGCTAAGTCATTGCTGTCCCCTCAGTACAGGACTCTGAAGTTTGCCACACTGTCCACTACTCCCAGTTTTTCAATAGGTACTTAATAAGCTTTTATTTGTCTAGTACATAATTTATTATATTTTTATCATTCAAAAATGTTGAATATTTTTTGGTTAAAATATATCTCTCTTTTCTCTTGTAGACTATGAACTTCCTACCTCTGTTAAAAAGGTTTCCCCAGTCCCTAGGTCATGTTTTATGTCTTCTAAATCACGTGATTTTTATTGTTTTGCTTTTTTCATGAAAATACTCCATTTAGAACTTATTTTTGCAAATGTTTGAGATAGGGGTCTAGCTATATTTTCTTCCAGAAGATACTCACTTGGGTCATCGCTATCTAATTTCCCATTGAATTAAATTATCTCCTTTGTCTGACATGAAATTCCTATATTTACTGGGTCCTCTGTTTTCTGTTCCATTTTACTAAACCATTTGACTTTCCTCATACCTAGGAGAAGCAAGATAAAGCTCTAAAAGCAGCCTCTGTTTGGAGAATCTGTCTTTAGGTCCTTTTCAAGAAGATAAGTAGGACAAAGAAGGACCTGACAAATGTGAGTAGTGTGGAGGTAGGAAAATATAGGCAGTTTTGGTGGCATTAAGTTTTTGTATCCTTGGGAAACAGCTATATGATGTTGGCTAGTTAGCCATTGAATGAGAGGTCAGGAAAGGCAATTGATCAAATATTGGGCCAATAATTTGAAACAAGGAAAGCCCTGCCATTGAAATAAAAAAAAATTTTAAGAGTCTGAGCCATAAATACCACCTTTCTGATACTGAGACCAATGTTTGTCCCATTCAGAAAGTATTGTATATTCTTTCTGCTGGGTGGGAACCCAATCTCAGCATATGTGTGAATCAGTTAGATGAGTGGCTGTACCTGGGAAAGAGACAGGAGGTGCAGGTCTTGGCCAGAGGAGGCCCAATTAGCTACCCACAGAGGCCAAATTTACAATGCAATTCCATCCTCCTTCTCCCTTGAGGCCAGATCTAGACTAATGGCTCTCAAAGTTTAGCAGGCACTAGAATCACCTGGAAGACTTGTTAAAACACAGATTGCTGAGCCTAATCCCCAAAGCTTCTGATTCAGCAGGTGGGGTGGTGGGGGGAGAGGGCTGAGAATTGGCATTTCTAACAAATTTCCAGGTGATGCTGATACAGGGACCCCACTTTGAGAACCACTTCTCTAGACTTTAATACCAAACTTACTAATAATTATCCTAATGACTAATAACATCAAAATGGCTAAAAATATTTGAGAGATTTAAATTGTGTAAGAGAAAACCTTATGTGTGACCCCCTCTGTTCCCCCGGTGCAGAGTCGATGCTATCTGTGTGTACCAATGAAGTGACATTTGAGTTGCATCTTGGAGGATGTGTGTAGAGGTAGAAGGTGTAGAAAGCATACAGGGGGAAGTGGGAATGCACAGGCATAGAGGAGTGAGAAAATCAGAAAGCTGCACATAATTGTTCTCGGCTAAGGAAGAGTGGCGGGGATGGGGGTGAGGGTGGAGAGATATGGCTGGAGAGGAAGGAAATGGACAAGTTCACCAGGGCCCTTGAAAACCACACCAAAGAATGTGGACACGGTGCCTGGTGAACCCCTTTGGGTAACAGAAAGGGAGCCATCACAGGTGCTGCTTGATTTTTGGCTGGACAAGTTGTGAATAGAAGAGTCATTGATTGAGTGAGAAGAGCAGGTATGGGAATTATAGGGAACAAGGAACTCAGCTGGAGGAGATGGGCAGAAACATGTTCACTTTGGGGCACCTGTGAAGCATCCATGCCCATGGAGGTACAGTCTGAAACTCAGGATAAATGGCCAAGGGGGAAATTTAGATGCCCATGCGGCTCACGGTCCAACCTACAGCAGTAAAAGAGTAAGCCAGCAAGAGGAACTGAGGTCAGCGATGGGCCCTGGGGAACACCAGCCTTTCAGGAGTAGATGGAAAAGGAGGAACTAGCAAAGGAAGTTGGGCAGGAACAATCAGAGAAGTAGAAGCAGGAGAACAGAACTTTGCCACCAGGTGCTGCAATATGGTTGTGTGAACATGCTACAAAGAAGTATCAGTAGTGCGTCATAGGTGCATCAGCTTAGCAATCCATCAGTCCTGAGGCAGCCCTGATGAATAAGGAGGCTGGAGCCCCAGGGCAGTCTCTCCAGCCACAAAGCAGCAGTAGCAGAAACTCGGGGAATGGAGTGCAGTGGGGTCAGACCACTGTGCTCCCACAGGTCTCCAGGACCTGCTGCTCCATGGCACCAGTGCAGCACAGCCTCGGGGTGCCCTACAACAGTGGCCAGCTGCAGTGCATGGTGAATAAGGCTCATGAATCAGCTGGGGGAGGTCATGTTTCAGGGGCTCAAAGTGTAACCAGTTGGTGTTTAAGGCGGAAGGCAGAAAACAGACTCCAATAATCTCAAATCTCTGTCTTTACAGATATCAGATATGGAATGTGTCTCTCCTTTTTGCAACTGGTGCACTATTTTAATGGTGCCTAAGTGGGTTCAAGGTAACTGCTCTAACCATGTGTGCATACTCTGCAAAGTAGAGCTTCCTTGCTATTCTGAAGTGCTTGCTTTTAAAAAGAATTCCATGATGTTATGGGTTGAATTGTGTTCCCCCAAAATATATGTTTAATTCCTAACCCTCCGTGACATTTGGAAATAGGGTCGTTGCTGATGTAGTTAGTTAAAATGAGGTCATACCAAAATAGGGTGGGCCCCTAATCCCGTATGATGTCCTTATAATAAGAGAAGAGACAGGCGCAGACAAAGAGGAGAACACCCTGGAAAGATGGAAGCAGAGATGGCAGTGACGCAGCTACAAGCCAAGGGACACCAAGGATTGCCAGCCACTACCTAAAGCTGGAAGAGAGGCCTGGAGCAGACTCTCCGTAAAACTCTCAGAAGGAACCAACCCTACCAATACCCTGGTTTTACTTCTAGCCTCTAGCACTGTGAGGGAATGCATTTCTGTTATTTTAAGCCAACTTCTGTGTGGTACTTTGTTATGACAGCCCTAGGAAACAAATTCACATGGAAAACCAGAAATACATTTGTATTAGCGTAAGACATTTCAATATGATATTTGTCAAGCAAGAAAGGAAAATTTATTTAACAAAGAATATGTTAGATTCTTTGTATATAATTTCAAGAGGTATAAATTTTGGTGTTTTTCAACTTCACTGAGGTATTACTGACAAAACTGTAAGATATTTAAAGTGTACAACATAATGATTTGATAATACATATACATCGTAAGTGTAAGCCCATCGAGTTTATTACCACTTCTCTCACTTCACGTGTTTATTTTTTTTCTTCTTTTTTGGTGAGAACAGTTAAGTTCCAGTCTCTTAAAAAATTTAAGTTATGTAGTACAATGTTATCAACTATATTCACTATTTTAAACATTAGATCCTCAGACATCATTCACCTTATGTATAATTGAAACTTTATATTCTTTTATTAACCTCTCCCTATTCCCCCCAACCAGACCCTGGCAACCACTTTCCTACTCTCTGTTTCTAAGAGTTTGACTTTTTTTAAAGTTTCACATGTAAATGATACTATGCAGTATTTGTCTTTCTCTATCTGGCGTATTTCACTTAGCATAAAGCAGTCAAGTTCTGTCCATGTTGTTGCAAATGGTGGGATTCCCTTCTTTTGAAAGGCTAAGTGATATTCCATTAAAACATCAGAAAACATCATATTCCATTCCATAAAACATCAGAATCACCAGGGTATCCTTTTTTTTGCATTTTATTACATAAATAAATAAATATACAGCAAAGTTGGAAGAATTTTTACAGCGAATACCCACACCTAGATTCTACCATTAGCATTTTATCGTACCTACTTTAGAGGGATTCTCTTGGAAAAAAAATCTCAATTCCCCAGGGCTGAGATTCTGATCCTGTAGCTCTAGGATAGGAGCAAAGGATCTATTTTTATTTCCTCAATTTTTGTTTCTAAACTCCCCAGGTGATCCTGATGAGCAGTCAGCCTTGGAAACCATTCCCCAAAGGAACTCGCTGCAATATAAAGAAGGCAGAATTATAATTAGCCCAGCAATGCTCACTCTTTGCAGGCAAAAAAACTGTTCTACTGGGTGCTTACAACCATTTGCTTAGACCACCAGCATCCCTAGGACATGTGTCACCCAGTGTTAGTTTTGTGGCAGTGCTGTGGGCGGGTTTCTGGGTGTAGCAGATCAGGTCCTGTCAGCTTGAAAAGCCAAGAAAGACCAGCTCCAGTCAGACCTGGCTGCTCCCTCTGAGCATCACAGGCATAGAGAAGAACTTGCCCTTCAAACCCAAGCTGGCCCCTTTCAACATTTGGGTGTTGTTATGGGATGAACTGTATCCCCCCCAAATTCATATGTTGAAGCCCTAACCCTGAGTACCTTAGAATGTAACAATATTTGAAGATTAAGTCCTTAAAGAGTTATTAAGTAAAAATGACATCATATGGTGGGCTCTAATCCAATATGACTAGTGTCCTGACAAAAAGAGGAAATTTGGCCCTGGCCAGGGGGCTCAGCTGGTTGGAGCATTGGCCTGTACACCAAAATGTTACAAGTTCAATCCCCAGGCAGGGTACATACCTAGGTTGCAGGATCTATCCCCAGAGGCCATTGGCAACTGATTAATGTCTCTCCGCCCCACCCCACCACCATGGGGGCTGCTGCTAGGAAACAAAAGCACACATCCTTTCCTGGCCCAGTCTCTTCAGAAGGGTGTGCCTCACAAATAGGAATAGCATTGGGTGCACACATGGGGGGTTTCAGAGCCACCCACAGGCCCTGCCTGCTGCTGAGTGGCCCAGAACACAGCATAATGACAGGGCTCGAGGATACTTCAGCTTCCCCCTCACACCTCAACTCCCCCTTCACCCCCCGCCCCCGCCAAATCTCACTCATACGGAGCCTTTGCTTCCCAGCCTCTCTCACTGAGAGTGGACATGAAATTTGGCTCCCTCCTCCAAATTTGTAATCACACAGCTAAAGTAAGTGAAGTTCAGTTCTGCACCTTTTCCACTGATCTTAACAAAGACAAATGATGAATCCTGAGCCAATGCCAATTGTGTAAAACAGTATCTTTTGTCAGACAGACTGCTTTTTTCTATTTACTACACTTAATAGTTTTTTCAACCCTCTTAGGTACAGTTAGGACTTTGAGGCGATTTTTCTGACCTGCTTGAAGGCAAGAAGCTGTTTCTCCTGGCTGTGACCCCACCACATCACCATTACCACCAGCCAGCCTGGCCACACCTGCATCCCACAGTTTCAGTCTCCTTAAGCATTTTCTTATGATGTGCTTCACTGGCAAGGCTGCCCTGCAGGTTTCCTGCATAGAGGGATCATCTCCTCTGAGGGGGCCTATGTGGACACCAGTTGCAAGAGCAAGCAACTTGGGTAAGTATCATTTTTTGAAGTAGGAAGTTCCACAAGTCCCTCCCTCTCTCCCCGTTGTCTTCTTGTCCTAAGATTGCCGTCCCATCTCTGAATGTTACACTGCCTCCGTGGGCCTCCATGCAGGGTATTGGGGTTCCCTGGAGCCTTTGGTTTATGACCTTCCAGGTTTCACTTCTCCCTTTTGTTTCCCAAGCTTTTTGTTCTCATTTTTCTTTGTGCAATCCTGTTTTACTTCTTCTTGCTTAAACAATTCTCTTTTTATGGTTCCAGTGAATGTTACCATTGTAATTCAATTATTCACTCAGTCTCCTAATTCCAACCTACTACCTTTAAATATTTCTTACCCCTCTGGTCTTCCAAGCCCTAATTCTACAAGTTGGTTTGGCTTGTGGTTCTCTTCCTGACAGGAAGAAGGCAGGGGGTAAGGGTAGGTTGTCATTTCAGAATTGGGGTCCCTACGTTGAGCAACATTGCTTTTTATGAAATCTTGATCTGTCTATCTGGTATCAATGAACTGTGTGCAAGAGCAGCGTTCATCTGGAGGTGGAGAGCTTCTCAAATGTGGACAAATGTTTCTTCTGAACCCTCAATTATTCATTTGAAGCATTCCTGTTGCTGGAGGAAAATGCTTAAGCACCTGCCTTTAGTGGAGCCAGGGAAGAGGGAACCCTAGAATGAGGAATGTGTGTGTAACAGGGGTAACAAATGTACCTCAAATAACAACAGATACTCAGAAAGACAGAGTGAGGGATGACCTTGCCCATCAACAGATTTGATCGTGCTCATGTGGTCTATTTTCAGACCTATTTCAAAAAGTCCTTCTATTGTCTCCAATGCCCCAAGTGTTTCCATCTGGTCCTCCTTAGGGCCCTGAAATCTCCAGCTTTGGAATTATTCCTCTGAGTGTGGCTCTAAACGTTCAAGTAAACTCACAAATGTATGGTCTAGTAGCCTCCTCAGCCATTAACACCTGATGCCAATTGGCTTATCAGACTGGGTAGGCTAGAGCTGAGCTGTTGCCTGGAAGCCTCGTCCGGTCACTGACACCTTCATGCCACGTGGGTAATCAGACTGGACAGCACTGGAGCTGGTTTTGTAATGGGGTGCAGAGCAGGGGTCTCCTGAAAATAGCAGAGTGTATCCCCCACAACCCTTGTTTTGGGGAAGGGGAAAATGGATGATATGCTGGTTAAGGCACTTTGCATAACAATGGAAAGTTAATAGCCTTGCCTCTCCTGAAGGGAAGAGGACTGCCACCCAGGGTGAAAGGTGTGTGTGACTTTAAGAGCATGTAGTGACTCCTGACAGCCAGAGGAGGTGGAGGCCCGCCCCAGATGCCCCTGTGTCACTGGGAACTCTTGCCTTGACTAAAACTGGCAGCCAAAAGAAGGTCAAAGATATGGGGGGACTGGCAAAACTGGTAGACACTAACACACTATAGGAAGGGACAGATATGAGGTCACGAAGGAAGTTCAGGCCCGAGCCTTTAATACGAAAGTGGGCTGAAAGAGGAGTACTGTCACGAGGTCTGGTGTGTAAAGAGGAAGCCACGTGGTTTGGAGTAAGAGCATGCCATGAGATCTGGAGTAAGAAAGAGGAGGCTCACTGGGAAGCCAGACTACAGAAGACTGTGGCAGAGCTGATGGAGTTGTGCAGGGACCTGCCTAACCAAGCAAGGGTTCGTGGGAGATGCTTGGAGCTGAACTGTGACCAGGAAAGCTGAGTTGCATACTTAGGCTTCTCTAAAGGACATCCAGAGAAGCCACAATCTTGGGATGTGTTCCTGGCTGGACTCCACCATGATCCAGTGTAACACGGCACATGTTTTCCTGAACCACTACATGGAGGCTGAGGACAATGTACCCCAGATCCTGAAGGAGAGAGATGCTGCCAGACGATGCAACTCTGAACCCGTGAGTGCACATTCCAGAGAGAATGGAGATGTGTTTGCACAGCCAACTAGGAACAGATAAGGATATGGGAAACTTCTGGGCATGCTTTTGGCTTATAGTCTTTTGGGGAACAGGGAAGTACTGGTTCTTGTGGGAAAGGAAGGCTCTGAGGGCGAGTGCTCTCAGCCCTCCCCCGACCCCTGAGGTTAGAACATTGTTAATAAAAATCTGTTTCCTTCAACACTAACCGTTGGGTCATGTGTCAAGGCGCCACATGGCCAAGCCCTGGCTTGCTTGGTTACCATTTTGCAGGAAAGGATGAGGCATAAGCAGTTCTAGAAGGGTGGAGGCAGCTGTTTGATGAGAAGGAGCCCACCCTGATGGGGAGTCTCAGAAATACCAGAAGGTAACAACGTATGGCACTCTGGGCACTGGATTTCTTGAACATTAAGTGGAGAACATCCTCCACTTGACAATTTAACATTTCTAGCATCTAAGAGAGGAGGAAAAGAGGCACAGCACTATCATTTTCAAAGACTGATTTCAGAGGAAGGTAAAGAAGGATAGGTAGTTCTTGGAGAGAATATTTCCATCTTTGCTCCCAACTGTAAAGCATTTGACTGCAATATGATGTAATGTGAACACACTCAGTCTTAACCAATGGATGCAAGACCTCAAATCTAAACGGCTCTGTAATCCCCTTGTTCTGCACTATGAAGAGGCTGACTTGACAGGAGGCCTGTGCAGCTTCAGGGCCCATCACTGCCCAGCTCCCTTCCGAGGTTCTGTACTTGATTTTGTGTTTGTAATTCTGAGTTCCTAAAGAAGCCTCCCCCTCCCAAACTGCATTAAGCCTCTGGTCCCACAGAACCTGGCCCACCCTGATTATCGGCCTTGGCCACACTCAAGGAGCATGGAACCAAGTGTGCTTGCATGAGGTCTTCATTTTACAGGAAAAGCAAACACCCACAAAACTAGTGAAGGAGAGTTTGCCGCCACAAAATATGTCACTTTGGAATAAGAATTATTTTCGGCTGCTTAATTTCAAGAAACAGCATTCCTGGGAGAAGTTCTAAAAACCAAGTAGAAGTTCCCCTTTGTAAAGACATTTACTTTTCTAAGGGAAATCTCCAAGAGAGTAAGGGTGTATCCCTCACTCTACCTGGCCTGCTTTCACTAGCAGTGGAGAAGGCAGGGACTTAAATCTGCATAATGCCCTTACCCTTGTTTACGGGCTTTCCCT
Organism: Desmodus rotundus; assembly: GCF_022682495.2. Taxonomy (NCBI): domain Eukaryota; kingdom Metazoa; phylum Chordata; class Mammalia; order Chiroptera; family Phyllostomidae; genus Desmodus; species Desmodus rotundus. The sequence continues at coordinate 79,330,915 of NC_071387.1, forward strand.
GGTAACCTCCCATAACTGTATCTCCATCCCCAGCATCTTTTGTCTTTAGCTGAAGGAGGCATTTAAGGCAATGGCTTCCACCATTTTGACAAGTTACTCAATGTTCCTGGGTCTCTCGCATGGATACATGATAAACAAGTATTAAACTCTAATTTGTTTTTCTTCTACTAATCTCTCTTGTTAATTTGATTATTAATCCAGCCAGAAGAACCTTGAAAAGTAGAAGATAATTTTCCCTTTCAGACTATGGGCCATTTAAATGTTCTTTGCTAAGCTGTTTCTCTTCTTTCTTACCCCACGTCTCTTTCATATTCTAGCCTACTCTACTTGGAGATGTATTTATACCTTCTTCCTTACCCCACCCAAGCTCACAGCAGGGTATGAATTGAGTCCTTTGATAGGACACCAAATGTAGTACTTCTGAGGGAAATATTACTGGGTTTGTTTTTCCAATTATTATGACTCTTAGGATCCATGCTCAGTTAATATCCATTTGTGACTATTTTTCACTAAAGTAAATTGGTATGAAATGATTTTCTGGACCAGCCTAATTTACAGGGCTGCCCAGAATTGCAATGTTTAATTACTTAATTTATCTCAACACAAACACTCTGGAAACCCAAATGACCCTATTAAAGAACTGCACGTCATCTCTGGGGGAGGAAGATAAACTGTGACACCTAGGGTTGTTGTTGTTTTTAATAACATGTGTACACATACATGCACAAACAAGCAAAGCACACACCCCTAATTGCACTGTCAGCCCTGAATAAGGTGAGACAAGGCTGGCTTCACTTGAAGACCAGTTAGTTAACTCTTGATAGTTTCGATAAATTACCTTACCACCCCCCCAAGCAGTAATTCATCTTTATTCATAATGTGGTCCATTTAAAACAGCACCTATCAGTGTGAAACAGTTTGCCCTGCAGGTCTGAGCAGATACGATGTTAAACAGGGTCTTTTCCATCGAGGGCAAAGGCTGAGCGCTGGTGCGCACTGACCCACAGCACTTTCAACTAACCCAGTCACCCAGTCTTGCTTCATTTGGGAAGGCAACGTGGGTGGGAGCACTTGGGTGGCATACCCCCAGAACCACAGTAATTGGAAGGGGGAAAAAGAGCAAATATCAATTAGTGACTCCTCAGCCAGCTACCAATCTTGGCTTCCAAGGGACTCCACCTAGGTCTCTTCAGAAGTAGCGGCTTCCTAGGAACCTCCTACACGAATCCAAATACTTCTTGGTGCACTGAACATTTCCCCGGGGAGGCTCTTGTTATCTGCCCGGCTTCCCTGGCTCTCTGCCTCCCTGTCAGCCTGTGGGCCTGTCAACCAGAATGCTCCCAGCTTCTCAGGGCTTCCGTGGGAACGCGAGAAGGAAAGGGCTTGAGAATTGACAGTAACCTCCAGAGGTGGTGTCCCTCTGCAGGATTCTGGGCACCCCCATTTCCCAGGGTGCAGGGAATGCTGAAATGCGCTTCCCTAGTCCCAACACCCCCACTCCTGGGGGTCAGGTAAATAAATGGCTAAATGTTACCCAAGAAGGTGTGGGGGTGGGGAACACAAGGTGGGAAGGCGAGGTGACGGGCGGAGACCCTAGGCCCAGCCAGCCCACCGCAGATGCAGCTGCAGGGGGGCCGGGAGGGGGCTGTCAGGGCTCGCCAGAGCTCGCGGGGCTGGGCGCCTCCCAGGAAGGCCGGGAGGGGAGCGCCTGTTTACCCAGGAGGGCTGTGCTGATAGCACGTTCCTCGAGTTTACTTTGCTTTCCTTGAGTTTATTGTAAAGGGGTAAAGTTTTCGGATCTGTCACGTGACCCTGACAGGTCCTGCCTATGGCGCGGCAGACCACCCACGCCGAGGGCCATGGAACTGCTTAATAGAAACAGGCTTGTAATTGTGAGTCCGCGCAGCACTCCACCGAAAGCCTCCGGCGGCCCAGCGCGCCGAGGTTTTTACACTTTCCGTTCTTTTTGTAAAGACGGAGGAGGAGGAGAAGACGAAGACCACGACGAAGAAAAACACGACAAGGAAGACAAAGAGACCCTCAGGGACCAGGCTAGGGGAAGACGAAGGAAGACGGGGAGCAGACGGAGGAGCGGAAGACTAGAAAAGGGAGCAACAGCCAAAAAGGAATTGATGTGAAATCCAAGCCCCGAGTCCTCGCCATCGGCACCGCGTTCTGGGCAGGGCTTGACGGCCCGCTATGGTGAGTGCAGCCGCTGCCGCCACCACCTCACCCTCACGCGGCGCGCGCCCCGGGGACGCGGCGCTGCGGGACCCTGCGTCCCGCGTGGCAGAAGGAGGGCCGGGCAGGCGGCACGCTGGGGCCGCTGGGCTGGGTGGGCTGCACCGCGGGAAGCAGTAGTCGGCCCCGCGTCTCCACGCTCGCTTGCTGGCTCGCACGCTCAGGGCCCCCGCCCCCCGACGCGGCCCCGCAGGGCGGGGAGGGGGCTGCCGGAGGCCGGGGAACAGCTTCTGGGGGAATTCTCACGGAGGGGGTCGCCTGGGATCCCATTTGCACGCTTGAAAGGGTTGCCACCTTGGCTTCCGCTCCTCAGCCTGGTGGTGGCTACTGAGTCGCCAGTGGAGGCAGAGCTGGGATGGAAGGGCTAGTGCGGAGAGTGACAGCGCCTGGGGGAGGGCGCCGGCTGAGCGCGCGCATGCACCCGAGCGAGTGCTGGGGTCTCAGGGGAGCTGGTGGAGACCTACTAGAGACCTGCTGGAGAAGATGGGCGCACGCTGTTGGCACGTGGGCCTGGATCCCAGGGCTAGGACAGAGAGGTACCTTACCAAAACCTGGATCTCAAGCATCCCTCTCCCCGCCGCCATTGGTGGGAAAAAGGGCCAGAGGAGCTTTTCAGAGTTCACGAAGGGGCCATGGGTAGGAGATGGGTATGTGTTGACTTTTTCACCCATGGAATCGGGCGTTCTGATGCCTGCCACCCATTAAAGAGGAGAACCACTAGGCCTGTGCTAAGAGGGCTGAGAGGCGCCCTGAGGTGGCTGGACTGACCCAAACTCCTTTAGACCTTGCACTAACACTGGGTCCACAGGACCTCCAGGGACTTTACCTCTGGGGTGACATGTGCTATGTCTCTAGGTATTTATGTTTAAAATGACTCCTAGTGAGTGGATGATCATTAAGTCCAAAGTTTTCAGATCGCAATTTCTGTCACCTAAGAAAAACCATATGGATTGTTGTCTATGGAAGATACCCAGATACTTCTACTTTCCTGGACTTGGGAGAGAAAAGCATCTTTTTCCCTTTCATCCTTCCTTCCCCCCTGGGGAAGGGAAATATATAAATAATAAAGACCCACATGGGTGGTTCTAAATATTTAATAATTGGACAACTGAGGTCTTGAACTACAATAGTCCCTTGTCAGCACTCTGTATTCTCCTTCTTTCCTCCACCTCCTCCTCCTGCTTTTCCTCCTTCTCCTCCTGCATCTTCATTATTATTATTTGAAGGGGGGAGGGCAGGGGTGGCTCCAGTAGTTGAACATGCAATTGTCTCCACAAAGAAAGACAATGCTTTTTGTTATCTTTTGTTACTGTAACTTATTATTTCTGGGTGGCACCTCAGGATAAATTGTTGCCTCAGGTGCATTGAGTACCCATGTTGTAAAACATGGGGCTTTCAATTGTGAATTCGTGTGTGTTCTAGTTGTCACCCAGCTTCCTTCCACAGGCTGTAAAACACCTTTGAGTCCAAGATCTTTTTATATTAAAATGTTGATTCAAGGTGGACGTCAATAGACCCATTCTCCCTTTGGGTATTACATTCATTTCAAACTCAACCTAAGAAGTGTATCTAATTTCTGGTCACTCTAGTCATAATCTAACAGGCTATTTGAATGGGAGGTAGTACCATTTGAAGCTATTTTGTGCAGAGAAAAAAGCTTTTTTTAAAAAATCAATTGTCTTCAACTTTCTACAGATAGAAAAACTGACAAGCCAAATCAATGTGGATTAAAATGTCTTCCCTTTTTATCCTTATTTCTCTCTCTCTCCCTCTCCCTTTCTCTCCCTCTCCCTCTCTCTCTCTCTCTCTCTCTCTCTCTCACACACACACACACACACACACACCTTTTATTTTCTCCCGCCTCTGCCACAGTGTATAAAGCCCTATTGAGACATGTAGGCGTGATGTGTAAACCGGATTAGCAGTATGAAAGAAAGACACACAATAAGCTGGAATTGTTTTACTTCCCTTTTATTTCTCATGCCTATATCTCTAATAAATTTGTTGCTCCAGCAGTGGGTCAAAGAGATCATGTTGCTCAGCTTCTTATTCATGCAAGACCCAATGGCAGAGATCACTGAAATGAATGGTGTGCCTTCTGCCAAATATAAAGCTCGATATAGATATACTACATGCAGAGATAGAGATGAGGCAAGACAGAGATAGAGAAATGTTCAACGCGTGGGTCTTTCCAAAATATATCTCTATCCATTAGAGTAAAGTAATGTGGCTAAGAAGAAATTTAGACAAGGGAGAAGGGGGGAAATCAATATAAGGGTCCATGCTATGTTTTCTTTCAAGTTCATTGTAAGCTGTGAACATTTTCTCTGCACTTGGTGACATTCCCAGCAAGAGAATACCAATAACTTTGGCATTAAATAAAGTCTAATTCTCTTTTTCAAGCCAGTATTTGAACCTGGAGTAATAAATGTGAAGATTTCTGGGAAATTCTCAGGACATCTCCCCTCTGCCAGCCTTCCTCCACCCCTAGCTCACTATAAGCTCAAAAAATGCCAGTGCTCCTGGGTTTATGCTGTAGACCCCTCATTTACTCCTTTGTGGAATTGGGAGCAGCTTCCCATTAAAGGAGATCAGGGGTAATTAGCAGCATTATTTTGACAAGTTGGCTAGAGCTATTCCCTTTCCTCCAGTTCTGGGGAGGGGGATTCAGGGGAGGAAACAGAAGGTGGATGGGAGAAAGGGAGGGGAGCCATGCTTACTGGTTTTACATTTTGTGGCTGCTTAATGTAGCCCCCTTTCACCTCAAACCTTTCAGACTCATTTTCTACCCTCACCTTTTAAGTAAATATAAAAGCTGACAATGTGAAAATAATGACATTCTTAGGGAGCCAAAAAAATGTGGTGTATGGTGGCCATACCAGCTTGAATTGATTCAAGACTCAGCTCTTACAAAGGTACCTGCTTTGAACTGCTCAGGCTCTGGCCCGTCCTGGGGTCTCCATCTACAAATAGAATATTACACAGCACCCCCCCCCCCAATTCCATTCCCTATTTCATTCTCTCAACAGGAATACCATGGGACTTAATGTAATGTTTGCAATTCTTTGCATTTGTGGAAGAGTATTATAATTGGGAGACAAAATTATAATATCACCCAAGGGTCAAATTACTAGAACACATTTACCCTTTTATCCATCCCATTTATCCATCTGTACTTGGCAAAAATGAGTTAAATTATATTAGATTTTAAAGATGCATTTGGTTAGAAACGAGCAGCAAGTGAAAAGATAAATCTCACTGTGGTTTCTCATTACTCCACCAAGTCCAGCTCCCAAAATTGCTTATCATTGGAATGTCCAGACACACAGGGCAGATGTTTTATTTCAGTCTCATCATTGGGATAATCAGATGTCATTTTTGAGATGTGTGTGGTGTGGCTATGGATATTTGAAGTATTGGAGCAGAGAAAGAAGATAGGAGTGAATCATATTTTAAGAGTTTAAGGAATCTGTTTTGAAAACGACAGATTCCAGTAAAGTCTTGGATGGTGATGGGGAGACCAAAACGACAATTGATGCACTGAGAGGAACTTTCCTTGGAAAGGGGGAGATAGAACACTCAACTGTTGCTCCAAAAAGAGCCAGCAGCTCCAGCTAGTTGAAAAGGTCCAGAGCTCTCACTTATTTGGTAACTCAGGAGGGGAGCCAGCAGACACCTTTGCAGGCCTGGCTCCTCCAGCTAGCCCAGGTCTGGGGAATCCTCGTGGTTAGCTGAAGTTAACAAACCCGGTGTGGCGCAGCAGTCCCCTGCACAGGGCATGCATATTAAAGGCGACAAAGCTTACAAATGTAAATAAGGGCAGATTGGTTAGGAACAACATTATCGCTGGGAATGTCGCACTCGCATGCATCAGCAATGAGGCAAATTGGGGGCAGCCTCAGCCCTGACCACCCAAGTCGAGCAGGCTTTTACACTGGCTCCTCTTCCCTTTCTTAAAACGTTACAGAAACAAGGCCAATTAGATCCTCAAAGTAATTCATCTCTGTGTATGAAAGAAGCAGACCACAGGGAAAGCGGCGGGTGGGGGGTGGGGAGATTAAGATAGCGCTTGTTAGAGCCCAGGCTGGGGATTGAGTCTTGGAACCGATGGGTAGAATTTACAGGCCGGGACCATTGTCTGAGATGCTGAAAAGTTAACCTATCAAACAGCGGGTGAGGAGGCTCAGGGCGCTGAAAACCCCAGAGATCAATGTTTAAAACGTTTAGGAATTAAGTCAAACCGAGGGAAATGAGACCGAATGCAAGAGGCTTTGCCGTTGAAATGTTACACTGGCAGCCGCAGCGGGAAGGAGAGGATATGCAACTGCGTGCGAAGAGTAAAGGGAACCGTGATGTGTAGATAGCCTATAATTTCATTTTAGAATGCCACAAGCCAAGTACTTATACTAAAATTGCTGTAAATAACAGATTGGCAGGAAAAAAATTAATATTTGGGTCTAAAACGTTGCAAAGAAATTTGAAGACAAACATAGCAACCTTCTGGCTACATGGTTCCCTTGTCATACAGCACACCTCAAATGTAAAAACTGACATGGGAAACTAGGGGTACCACTTCCGAGTCTTTAAAGAAATAATTGTCAGCAATAAGCCCGAAATGGTTTGACTTGAAACGTCTGCAGAACCATTCAGTAAAAGAAAAAGCTAGAATATTAAATCACCATTCCTGTTTTTTGCTATTTATCAAACATAATAAAGGTAAGAATTTTGCTCAAAGATTAAACTTGCTATGATCGAGCCCAATTCTCCTGCAATATCATTTATCAATGCACGTAGAATCATTTTCATTGGACAGAGCCCGTCTTCCCTTCTAGGATTTTAGCAGCACACACAATCACGTGCTCTCTCGGAGCTCTGAATTTTGAATTTCCGCGCTGGCCGGGTACTCCAGTCCTCCTCCTGATCTCCTGAACACCCCAGACGCTTCTCTCTTTGTGTCTTTATTCTACAAGACACCCCACCCCGCCCAGGGTACCGCACACATTTCGCCGGTTCCAGATTCAGGAGACAGGGTCTCCGGGCGCAATCAGGAAGCAAAAAAAGCTCGAGGGAATGTGGCGAGGCTAGGTAGGGAGGAGAGAGATCCGGAGAGGAGAAAGGGGTGAAAAAGGAAAGAGGAAAGGGAGAGGGAAAGAAGAAGGGAGGGGAAACCGCGGAAGAGGAAGGAAGAGGGAGAGGAGGGCTGGCCGCAGGCCCCCCACCGGAGCCGCGTGGGCCAACCCCGTCGCCGGCCAGCAGCGCCGCAGCCCCTCTCCGACCAGGTCGCAGCTGCCGGGAGGGTGAATGGGAAGGGCCCCGCGCGCTCAGCCATTGGCCGGCCTCGGGGAGACCGCGCCGGCATTGGGCAACGTAAGGGGGCCGGACCGCCTTCAGGAATGTACTACGGCGCGTCCGGCACGTCCGTCCGCGCCGGCGGGACGCGCGCCTCTCCTGGGTTTTGGGGAGGCAGCTCTGGAGTTGGGGAGCCCGCCCGGCGCGAGCAGAGCGCGAGGGCTTCCCTACCGGTTTGAGCAGGGCCGCGCGGGCGTGGGGGGTCCCGGAGCTCCGGCGCGCGCGCACGCGGACACGCGCGCGCCCAGCAGGCCTCCCGGCCGCGGAGCGCGCGCCGGCCTGGCCTTGGGTCACGTGGCCAAGTGGGCTCCGCCCTCCCCCTGCTCCTCCTCCTTTCCATCTGGGTTTCTTTCTTTTCCTTTCTTTCTTCTTCTTTTTTTTTTCAATGAACACACACCGTGTATATCTTAAAGCCACACGACCCTATTTCACGGCTTCAGTCGGCTTCTTGCTTCCATGGGTCCCCCTGCAGTTCAACAATGTTCTTAAAAAAGAAAAAGCAAATGCTAAAATGAGGCAGAATCGAGGGTTTGTGGGTCTGAACCCTATCTCAGGGAGGAAATTAACTTGCAAACGTAAGAAAAACAAATTCCACTTTCCAAAAAATTATTTTTAAATAATAAGGGGTGCTATGTGTACAGTTTAATTTGACTCAGGCCCCAGGATCCACCTCAAAGAGTTGCGTGTTTTCTCTCTCAACGGGAAGCGGAGCCCCGGGATGGCTCCGTGACACCGGCCGCAGCGTCCGGACCAGTCCTCGCAATCAGCCCACAATTTGTTTCGAATGAATCCAACATCAAAGCCTTTATTCTCCCCTACGTCACGCTGGTATTAACTATAACAGGGTGTGTACCAGTTTTTGAAAAGTTTGTAACAGACTTTAAATAAATAAGGACATGTGGTTAATAAAAAGGGGGGGTATAAGTCCAAATAAAGCCAAAATAGTTAGGAAAAACTTTTCTTTCTCAAGGAAACAGTTCCTTTTCTCCGGGGTGTTAAAAGGATTCTGCTGTTTCTGTTATATATGTCACATTAAAGATTAAAATAAAAATGCCTCTGCCTCCATGAGAATGCTTCAGTGTCTGGATTCCACGTTTATAATACGCGGCCTCCTTCAAACCAGGACTGTTGCCGTGGGGTTTTGGGGGGGGTTGGCGGGGGGTGGGGGAGGAATAGATTTTAACAGAGGGTTCCTTTTTCCAACGGCCTTACTTTCCTCTTTAACTTTCCATTTTGTTTATCTTAATGCTAGGCGTTGTTCGCCGCGAGAGCCTAAGTCTTCTCTTTAGTTATAAAAGAAAAGAGAGGAGGAAAAAAAAAAATCTGGCACGTACTGGAGCACTATCCACCACCCTGTCATTATTGGTGCAGGCCTGGGAATTCAAGCCGGACCTCCCAGTATTTGCTGTAGCTTGAGGCCAAGGCGCCTCTGAAAGGGTTTTCTTTGAGGAATTTCAGAAATTGTTTAAGCGCTTAAAAAATATTACATTTTCCTCCGTGTCTATCGCGAAGCAAATGTTTATGGGTGTTTGTGTGTATGTGTGTGTGCGCGCGCGCTCAAAAGGCGCCTACGAAAAGAAGATACTGTTGAAAAGAAAAGGAATAAAAAAGAAAGGGAGGGGGGAACATTCCTTAATGGAAGTATTGCATGCGAGAAGGTTGGCGCTCTCGGAGGCTCCCCCCGAAGCCGGGGATGCACACACTGGGGTTGCCTACCTGGGTGGTCTCTCTACTTTGGTGAGCTGTTGCTAAGCAGCTAATAATAGTCATGTTTGCTGAGTAATTTCTGCCCTCCGTGAGCCAATCGCGTCGCAGAAACCCAAGCCATCTGACAGCCCCAGGGGCGGGAGCTCCAGCCTTTTTCTCTTTCGCTCGCTCTCTCCCCCTCCACCCCCTCCCCTCCTCCTCCTCTTTCTCCAAATGGAGAGAGTTCTTTTTTTTCTTCTTCCATCTCATCTATTGAATCAAGGAGCTGCTGCGGCCGCTGCCCGCTGCACACACACAGAGCGGAGTCCCCAGGTCCCGGGAGCGAGAGAGGCGCGCTGCACGGGGGCAGAATGGTCCAGCGGGTCGGTGAGGAGCACAAGAAAGCAGAGTCCGGGATCGAGCAGCCACCGCGAACCCAGCAGCCAGAGCCCGAGCAGAAGCTTCAGGAGCCGCCACCGCCAGCAGCAGCTGCTGCGGGAGCATCGGCGGCGGCGGCTGCTTCCCCGGCCCGGCAGCGCTGAGACCCGCCGGGCGCCCACGGACCCTGCGGCGGCGACTCTGCGTTTGCCCTCCGCGACCACTCGGGCGACCCAAGAGGCGCCTAAGGAGCCAGCGAGGCCGGCGGGAGCGGCGGGGATTTGCTGGCGTTTTTTGCAGTGAAGGGGTCGCGGCGCGGGGCGGGGGGCAGGTAGGGGGAGCTGGGGACCGCGAGAAGCGCCGCGGGAGCGCTCGAAGGACAGGCTGGCTCCGCGCGCCGGCTCTCGCCCTTCCGAGAACTGGATGTGGGCAGCGGCGGCCGCAGAGACCTCGGGACTCCCGCGCAATGTGGCAATGGAAGGCGCAGGGTCTGACTCCCCGGCAGCGGCCGCGGCCGCAGCGGCAGCAGCGCCCGCCGTGTGAGCAGCACCAGCGGCACCAGCAGCACCAGGTCTGTCAACCAGAGCCCCAACCCGAACAGCCGGCGGCGAGCAGCGTCCTCGCGAGCCCAGCGCCGGGGCGAGCCGGGAGCCGGCAGCAGCGCGCCGGGCGGCCCGGGAAGCCTCGGTTCCCGCGGCGGCGGCGGCGGCAACATGGCCTCGGCTGGTAACGCCGCGGAGCCCCAGGATCGTGGCGGCAGCTGCGGCGGAGCCCCCGGCCGGGCAGCCGGAGGTGGGAGGCGCAGACGGACCGGGGGTCTGCGCCGCCACGCCGCGCCGGACCGGGACTATCTGCACCGGCCCAGCTACTGTGACGCCGCCTTCGCTCTGGAGCAGATTTCCAAGGTGCATTTCAGACTCTCCTCCCCTCCCACTCCGTTTTCCCTCCTCTTCCTCTTGGGGATCGCCCGGCCACACACACATACACACACACCCCTCCAGGAAAAGAAATAGACAAGCGGGGATTGAAAAATTCAAACCCTCCCTCCGGTCCTGGGAGGAAAGGGCTGTCTGAGGTCCGCAGGGGGTGGAGGGTGTGTGTGTGTGTGTCTGCGTGTGCGCGCGCGCGCGCGCGTGTGTACACGCGCCCTCCCGGCGTGCCTTTTCCGGAGCACTGGAAAGCGGTCCACAGTGGACCACCTCGAGGGCGGCCTCAGCGCAGCGCTGCCGGGCGCCCACTGCCTTGGAGCCCCCTCCTCCCGCGCCCCTGCCCCTATTTTCAGCCCAAACCCCTGTAATGCTGCCACATTTCTTCACCTCTTCGAGGGGGAGGCGGAGTACTGAGAGGCGGAGAGAAGGGGGGAGGGAGCCGAAATAAAGGTGGTTTCCTTTTTTGGCAGCCGGTTTTGCTTTTGTTGAGCCTGAAATCTCTGCTCCCTTAAAAATTATCGTCGGAGGAGGGCATCTCCCCTCTTCTCTTCCAGTTTTTGATCCACCTCTTTTCAGAGCCTGGGGGGAAAGGGAAAGTTGTAAACAAATTGCCACCTTAAATCTGCGGTCCGAGTCTGCGGAGCGGCCGGGCTCATTGTGTTTACGAGGCTCGCTGAAATGTGTGGAATCTGGAGAAGGCGAGCACCCAGACAGGGGCCTAACGGGGACGCGACCAGCGCCGGGAAAACGCCGCCGCCGGGAGCAGCCAGCGCCCTGTCGCGACACCGGCCCGCGCCGGCCTGGGCCCTTCCCCTGTGCACTCCGCAGCTTTTTACGTTTAACCAGAAGGGAAGGGAGAGGAGGGAAAAATCCATGTGGCTGCCCTCTTCCGATCACAAATATTGTCGTAAGTTGCAGATGGCTGTCCCGCTTCCTAATTCAGCTCACACAACATCTCCCAACGCTATGAAAGTGCGTCCGGAGCGAGCTCCGTCGGCGCTCACCACGTGGATCCCCTTACTACCACGCCGGGCAGGGGTCCGAATAAGGGATCCGGCACTACATTGTTCCCCAAGCGCACTGGCTCCCCGAGCCCACGTCCTCGTAGGCGAACCCCAACAAAGGTTAAGGGTGGGGCAGGATTCGCGAGGAAGGGAACCGAGCTTTGCTGGTTCTTAGATGTTGGGCTCCTTCTCAGAGATTACCCAGCCCCTCCCTTATCAGGTCCGGCATGACTGCTGCCTGTTGAGTGATTTCTCTCCTCTCTGCCTCAGCTTCCCTTCCCCTGGTAGCCATCCCCCGGCCCCCGCACACCCCTCGTCGCGCTCCGGGGATGCTACGCAGGCCACGCGTGGGGGCGCCCCTGCTGTAGTGTGGCTGAGCTCCCTTGCGGCGGCCGGACTTTGATTTATGCCCAACTCCCCGTCCCCCCTCCCACGCCGCTCGCGTTCTCTCGTGCGGGCGGGGGTTCGAGCCTCCAGGGCATCCCCCACGGCTTTCGCCGGATCCGCTGGCGGGTGCGCGCAAGCGGGCGTGGGCGCGCGTGCCGCGACTCCCCGGCGCTCACCACTCCTCCTTTCTGCTTCGTCCTCAGGGGAAAGCTACTGGCCGGAAAGCGCCGCTGTGGCTGAGAGCGAAGTTTCAGAGACTCTTATTTAAACTGGGTTGTTACATTCAAAAAAACTGCGGCAAATTCTTGGTTGTGGGCCTCCTCATATTTGGGGCCTTCGCTGTGGGATTAAAGGCAGCTAATCTGGAGACCAACGTGGAAGAGCTGTGGGTGGAAGGTAAGAGACCCAGCGCCCGGCCCCGCGCCCTCCCGTGTCCCCCGCCCAGGGCCCCTTCCCTTCCTCCCAATTGATAAAGATATTTGCCAGCGTACACCTAGAGCACTTCGGTGGCGAGCGAAACCCTTCGCCCGCACCAGGGAATTGTTTATTGTTTGGGCGCCTGGCCGGGAGCCAGGCCCGCCAGGCCCGCCAGACCCGGAGCCAGGCGCGCCTGACAAAGGCCGCGCTGTAAGCTCCTCGGGGCGCCGCGCGGTGCTCGGTGTTGTGGGAGCGAGCGGCGAGGGCGCGCCGGCGGGGGCGCGGGGGCCCCTCCGCGGGCCGGACCACTGCGCGGCCGGGGGCCGCGGGGCCTGCGGTCGCCGCTGCTGCCCAGCGCCGGCGCGCCCCGAGGGGCATCAAAAGGCAGGCCTCTCCGCTCTTGGCCCTGGTCATCGGCTCACCTCCTCCCCCGCCCCGCCCACCGAGTCCGAAGAGAACGGAGGGGGGCGCCGAGAAAGGCCACCCCTCCGGCTCGCGGGAGTGTGCGCGCCCCCGGCGGCCGCGGCTGCAGCCGCAGCGCTGGGGAGGGCGGGGGGCGGGAGCAGCGCGGGCCTGGAGGCGGCGGCGGCGGCGTGTGTGGTCCTGTTTTTGGACAGCTTTCAGCTCTGGGGGAAAAAACATTTGTCTCTAGGTACCAAAAAAAAAAAAAATCGAGGAGGTGGGGGAAGTAGTTGAAAAAAAATCCTGTAAAGCACAGAGTGGAACGCATGTTCGCAAAGTAGATTAATGTTTCCTCGGGGGTGGGGCTTTTAAAATGGAATTATTCTAAGGGGAAGGCTGCGTTTTACAGGCTGAAAGAAATGTGTCTTAAGAACGCGGGTTTGGATCGAGGGGCCACAGGAGCTCTCCAAGGGGTTCTGCCAGTCTTTTAACTGCATTCCTCAATTGGGGGGGGCGCTTGAAACCTTTTTTAAGCAGTTGTAAATTTAAAATAGAGTCCTCCTCTTCGCCATCAGAACATTTTACATTCTTTTGGATACAGGCTTTTTGTTTTCTGTTGGTTGTCTTTTAGTTCTTTTTGGAAAGTGACAGTCTTGCTATTTGGAAACATTTTAACCCCTAAACACTTCCTTGGGTGTCTCTTACAATGGGATGGGAGGGAGGGATTGAAGTAATTATGTAGATATTTCAAACCAGAATATGTGGAGCATTCCTAGTGAAAGCTACCTAAGGCAAAATTTGGAAGCCTGAGTTACATGCGTAACTGCTCCCTTTCAGAAGGCTGTTGGAAAACTAACCTTTTAGAGAATATTTTGTTCATTTTGCCTTGTTTGTAAAGATCCGGCCTTCAGTGTTTTGCAAGCATATGGTAAAATCTTTAGTTGAGAAGTGACAATTAAAATAATAGTCCAAATAATTAAGATCAGAAAACATTCTTGCCTTAAGTAGCTTGGTAATTAATACAGAAGTGTTATTTGGATTGAATCCATGGGGTAATTTACCTCAGTGCAACACTTCAATGTCATTGGTAGATAAAAGAAGGGTTTTATTGACCATCTATGATGTTCTAGCAACAAGTTTACTGAGTACCTGTAACATCCATGGCACTGTGCTGGTGGGCATGGTCAGGACACTGAAGCATGTGAAACACTCCTGAGCACAAATTCGTGGCTTTAAAACTACTGAAGTGGGCGGTGAAAGTTAAATGAAGAGGAAAAGAAAGAAAGGAAGGAAGGAAGGGAAGAGAGTTCTATGCAGCAGCTCAGAAGAGGGTCAGGCAAAGGCCCAAACTGAGTGGACAGTTGGCAGTGGGAACCCCTCTGGGGTGGGGGGAATAGGTGGGCCCTGGACAGCAGGGCTGTAGTTTGAACATGGGATTGGCTAGACTGTGGGACCTATCTCATGTTCTAGGACAGAGCAAGGGGTGTATTAAGGAGAGGGACCCCCATCTCTGTCCACATGTTTGCTTTCCACCATGTGAGCCAAAAAATTTGTTGGTCCTTGGTGACAAAAGATCATTTTTTGTTTTGAGAAAGACTTTTAGGTAGACATTTACATAGGTTTAAAGAGAAGTAATGTTTCTTTATTTTAACATTGTATATTTCTAGAAGCAACTATGTTTCTGCATTAAGCAATACATTTTTAGTTCCTTCAAGGAGTAACTGCTTAGTAGGATCTCACCAGGCTCCATCTTAGTAAGAGAGTGTTAGGGACTGACACATCTGAGATGAGACTCATTTTACCTACTTTGGGCCTCTGAGCTGTTTTCCCTCCCCTTTCTGTTTTGGCAATTTCTTGTGGCTCACTGGTTTTTCAGCCAAATATTATCTACTTAGTACTGTCACTTGTTGAGCAACTACCATTACCATTTATTATCATCATGTGCCTTACAACTCAATAAAATATCTACTGTTATTATCTTTATGTTTGTAACATGATAGCTTGTGTAATGTTTTTATGTATAATAACTGGATTATTTTCTTCTTTATATGAGAAACTATGGATCCACTGTGTCAACATGACCACTTTGCCTACTAATGAGTTAAGTTAGTGATTTTCAACTTTTTTCATCTAAGTTGAAACACTTATACTAAAATTCTGCAGCACACCAAAAATATATATCTTTTGCCAATCTGACAAAAATAGGTATAATTTTGATTGATTTACAGAAAAATAATAATTGTAATTACCTACTCTTTTTGCTCCAGAATGACATTTTAAAAAGTCAGGTTTCCATACTTGTACAATATGAAGGATTTCTGGCACCAAGAACTAACCAATCAGATGCAATCTTATTATGTGACGTGACCAATAAGATGCAACTGTTATATAACCTATATATTTACGGTTCAAGACAGGCCATTCACACCAACAGCTATTGCTGTGTTGTCGGTTGTCTTTTTTTTACTATTATTATTTGACAATTTAAGGGAGAAAGGTCAGTGCCCCTGACTAAATAGTCGGCAATTGCATGTTTTTAAAATTCGTGCAGCACACAGGTTGAAAATCATTGACTTAAGTCAACTTGGTCTCCTGCTGCCTTGACCTCAATTTGTCATTCATTCACTCATTCACTGTGTGCTAGATTTTTCCCGTGTAGAAGAAGCAACAGTTTGATAAATGCAAGTAAACTCAATCAGAGGCCACCATACCATTTTATAATTTTAATTTACATTCAAAGTAGAGGTCTTACTGGTGATACAGTGAGCATACTGTTCACGTCAGCAGCAAGCAGCTTGAGCATTTGCTTTCAGGAATGAGAATGCCCTGTTGTGTTATACTGCATTAGAGTAAAATGAGTAGCAACTCAGAATTTAGGTTAATTTTGAACTTTAATTTCTTAAATTCCTCATCACTATCAGCACAGTAGTCTTGTTAGATGGTGTTTTCTTAATAGGGACAGTGAGTGTTCTTCTGGGTACAAACAAGGTACTTGCTACTACACTAAATAAACCAAGTGATAGAGGTTGCATATTTCCCTAGTTAAAAAGCAACAGAAGAAAAGAAAGCATAAGAGATTTTATGGGGAGAGGAATGCTGAGCAACAGTTTGGAAAATGCTGGTTTTCCTGTGACTTTAAAAAAATGCCATGTATACATACACAGATGTATACACACCTACAAGCCACTGGAGGTATGTATACATCTACACACATGTACATGTACAGGGGTGGGCAAAAGTAGGTTTATGGTTGTCCATATGGAAAAAGACATGCAGGTTATGATTGTTACAGTAGCTTTCTTAAAAGAATGTCACAATGGCACAGTGCACTTATTTACAAATCTTGTAAGTGCTCAAATTGCTGGACTTCATTATTTATATATTCTTGTAAGTCTTTGAAAATCAGTGAACAAACGTGAATTTCAGTGACCTGCTTAAGTTAGCCTCCTGAGGTAGTTGAATTCAAACTTACTTTTGCCCATTCCTGTAGACAGACAGTTAGATGATTGATAGATAGACAGACAGATCGATCTCCACTTGCCTTTGTGTTTCTGTATGCACATAGACTAACTACATGCATCCTCATGTCTGCCAAAATGTTATCTTTTTAATATAACCATCAAATTAAAGGTATCCTTTGATTTAACTTCCATGCCTTGTTTAACATGCTACAGTGTGCTGACCAATACAAGCTAGATGAGAAGGACTGTTTCATTTTTTATGGCATTGGTGATAAGAATTTTTTGATTCCATTGTTAAAGTGTTCAATGATTGACTTATATACGTTAGATGTATCTTGAGTCTTAGGTGAAGTAAAAAATGTCAAATGTAGCTCACTTGTAAATGGAGCCCTGAAGTTTGGTAAAAGAGCGATGTTGTGGACATCTGCTGTTACTGAAACATGTACCAGCACTGGCAAGGTCAGGGAGAGACTAATTGTTATTTCAAAATAAAAATATTCATTCAGCACATATTCTCAGTGCCTTCTCTGTCCTAAGCACCTCACAAAGCTCCGGAGAGACAGTGAAAGGCCACAGCACCTGCCCTCAGGGTGCCTCCACCCAGCAGACAGACAGACCAGTGGCAGGATGACAGGACAGCCCCAAGAGAAGAGGGGCCTGAGCCAAGCACAGGTGATGGAGTGTTGGGGGTCATGGGGCATTGCAGGCTGAAGGAACAGCAGGAGCAAAGGCTCAGAGGACAGGGCTGTGACCCCCAAGTGAACTCCCAGTGCTTGCCTTTGGCTGGAACATCGAGTTTGAGGTGAGAGCCTGCCTTAAGGCTTGAAGGCCCAGCCACATGACAGGAAGGTCTCCAATGTGTACGGCTTTGGCTAGGGGGCTGCCAGCTCTCTTATTGTTTAAGCCAAGCTTTGCCTGTCTCGTGATTTATCACTAGCATTTCTGCCCTCTAGTGCCCTCCTGGTACCAGCGTGCTTTGCCTGGACCTCATCCTTCCTGGCACAGAAAAGAAATGCTTTCTTTTTGGTCTTGCCCATTTCTCTGTTGGCTTTTGTTTTTGCTTAGCAATTATATCCTCCTTTCTCTCAATATCTACCCCCCTCACACTCCAACCTCTCTCAGACACAAGTTGTCACACTGTCCCAGTGACAGAATGTTCATTTATATCTTGGAGCTTTTTGGTTTTTTCTCAAAACTTGCCCAACCCCTGGCCTTCTTTACTGCAAAAGGAAACAATCTTGAGATGAATCCATATTGCCTTGTGTTTGTTTGTTAGCATCTCTGGAGGTCAGCATTAAGAGAGGAGGGTGTCAAGGAAGGAGCAACTCTGGTGTGTTTTAAAAAGTGAAATGGAATTTTTAAAAAATGCCTGCTTGAGGTTTATAAGAGCTCTCAAGTTTATACTACGTAGCTAGCATTATATTATGCCATCAGTGTTCTTGGCAGTGGTAAGAGATGATTGAGCTTCACCCTCCTTTCTGCTTAGAGCAAGTTTTCTCACCATTGACATTCTGGGTTGTGTCATTCTCTTATGGGGCTGTCCTGTGCATTGTAGAATGTTTAACAGCATCCCTGGCCTCCACCCACTAGATGCCAGTAGCATCCTCTTAGTTGTGATAACCGAAATTGTTTCTAGTCACTGCCAAATGTGGGTGTATGTGGAGGGGTGATGATGCACAAACTGCTCCAATTTAGAACCATTGGTTTAGAAGATAGATTCCAACTGGAAAACCCATGCAGTGCGGATGGAAGGCTTTTATTATGATAAAGTTGTGACTGCAAATGCATTGTCTTGAATGCAAAAGTTTTTTTTTTTAAATTATTATTTATTTATTTTTAGACAGAGGGGAAGGGAAGGAGAAAGAAAGGGAGAGAAACATCAATGTGTGGTTGCCTCTTGCGCATCCCCAACTGGGGACCTGGCCTGCAACCCAGGTATGTGCCCTGACTGGGAATTGAACTGGCAACCCTTTGGTTCACAGGCCTGTGCTCAATCCACTGAGCCACACCAGCCAGAGCCAAAAGTTTTATTCTTTAAGGTAATTCTTCCAATCCCATATTCACTGACCCAAGTAACTAATTTTTTTACATTATTAATTTAAATTTCTGGTTTTTCTTAAAATTACATTAAAAACAAATAAACACCATGACAAGTTGGGAGGGGGCAGGCCATGAAAGAAAGAAAAAAACTTTACTTTTTCCACGGGTGACTTAATTTTGCCAGATAGACCTTGTTGCATTTTAGCTACAATGGGCTAAAGGCTTTTAGCATGGAGATGACTTTGTAAAAAGCAATAAAAGACACCACTAGACTTTGTTCATATTGAAATGACAACTCCTTTTGGAAGTCCACAAAGCACCATTAGCTCTTTGGTGGTCTAGCTCTCCAGTTGCTCCTGTTCCAAACCACTTCTCCCTAGTGTGCTTGCGCAGCACAACCAAAGGGACTGAGGCATGTCAGTCAGGAAAAGGTGGGATGGGTTTTGCTTTCACTGCCCTTCCCAAGGTTAATACCCAGTTTCTGTTCTCTGGAGCTGTCAGTTTTGGTGAATTTCACAAGGAACAAAGAGGCAGAATGCAGTACAGCTCCTTTCTTTTCCTTGGTTCCCTGTGTACTTTTAAAAATTAAGAATGTGTTTGTTAGATGGGTATTGATTAAGTTCCAGTAGTGGGCACACATGTACTGGTGGAAGCAGTTGTGGTATTTCTTTTGTATCTGGAGAAAAATGATTAAAACAGTAATTGCTTTAAAAATATCAAATAGCTTTAGGTGCCTTTGCCCCAAGGCTGCTGACCCTGTGACTGCTCCCTGTCTTTCTGCTGCCCGCCGTTGGTAACCTCCAAGTTTAGAAGCCACATTGGGTGATTGGGCGTTTCAGATGTGTGCAGCGCCACTGGGAGGCCCCAGAAGATGACGGCTTCCAGATGTACGAACTGTGGGATCCGTTTGTTTGGATTATGCGCCACAGCTGATGGCAAGATTAACGCTGGCTGGACAAGCTATGGGAGATTTGTCTGGTTTCCACAATGCCATGTTTATATTTCATTGGGATTTCTCCTTCAAAGCTGACCTCTCCATGACCCCAGAGCTCTGTCCACTCAGGCTGAGCTGTAACTTGTCCACCCTTCTTCTCGTGTTGTGGGGGTTTGCAATTCTCCAGCAGAAGGGGCTGCTTCTGTGGATGCCCCCAATTTGTCCCTGCCAGCTGTCCGCTCAGAGTTAGCCACTGAGGAATAGTCTATTCTACTGGGGCAGGGTGAGTGTGTGAGTTTGTGTGAGTTTGTGTGTGTGTGAGATTTCCAAAGGTTTTTTGGCTTTTAAAGCAAGTGTGGAAATATCTTTAAATTATTTTAAAGAGGACCAGATTTTAACAGAGGACATTTTTCAGAAATAAAATATTTTACCTCAGCATTATTTTGACAATATTTTGGGAAAAAATATTGAGGAAGTCCCAGCTCTGTAAGATACCCCTAAATAATCATCATACCCATGTGATTTAGTACTATCATGTCATCTCCTTTGCCCCTCACTGGCTCCCAGAACCCCCCTCTGCTTCCTGCCTTCTTCCTATTCCACACCCTTTATCCCTTTGCTCATCTTCGACTCTCTCCTCCCTTCTCTTCCTCTCCCTCCTCCCTTCCTTCTACTCACCTATTTTTAAACCGCCCAACTCATTTCTTCCCAATAGATCTCTGGAATGACTAGTATAAAATCTGAAATGGTAGAAAAGCTGGTTGATCACAAAATGACAGGGAATAATGTATTATTTTGAACCTACTAGATGCAGAGCTACCATCTGCATCGTTGGGGTTCTTATCTTGGTGAAGGTTGGTTCCAAGACCATAGTCTTTGATGGGCTTGTCAGCAGATGTGCTTCCTCTATTGAGAGTCATGACATTTTTATGAAATTTTGCAGTAAATTTAGAATCCAGTGGCAAGTGGAATGTGAAATAAGTCTCAGTCCCCTCTGCTTTCTGTGTCCCATGAAATATGGACGAATCGGGCCCCTGTGGCAGTTCTGAGATGGTGACCGAAACGTGAACATGACGTTCCAACCCAGGCCAGTTCCTTCAGGCTTTCCTGGGTGGAATGACACCAAAGCCACAGGGAACCTGGAGCCTGGATAGAGATGGAAGAGGTCAGATTTCTGTATCCAAACTCTAGCTGACTCCACAGCATTGGCCGGTCCATCCACATGAGGTCCTAGAGGGCAGAGGGCTTGCTCAGGAAGGTGCTTCTGGCAAGCAGTTCAGAAAGAGGAAGCTCCTTGGTGTTTTGGTTTGGTTTGGTTTTCCTCATTGGAAACCTACCTTGACTGTACACAGACATTATTAGGGTTATCAAAATAGAAATAATTTTATTACTTGTTCTTTGCTTCCAAATTCTGAAATTGGGTGCTTCATGGTAATACTAGATTTTTTTCCCTCTTAAATTGGACTTAGGGTTGTTTTTTTCTTTATATTGCAGTCTCTGTTTTTCTACAAATATCTTTAAGTTCCAAAACAATAGACTGCTGCCATTAAGAAACTGCTCAACTATTGTGGAGATGCATCCTATCCTCAATCACTTGAAGACTAAGACTATTTTGTTATATTTGGATTTAGAGCATAGTTGGAAAAACGGTGATCATGTGTTAGGGAAACCGCATCATTGGTGGGCAGTCAGGTACCTGCTAATGAATGACAAGTTTGTTGTTGGAGATATTTATCATGTAGAGTCAGGACCTTATTTCTAATCCAGAAACCCAGGTGTGAGTTGGCCCAAATAGTCCACACTGCGTCTGCGTCCCAAAACACCAGCTGGCTATGATGGTGGAGCTAGCGCGAGGCAGGTCTCCATGACACAGCGCAAGATGCATTGGCTATTGTTAGTTAGGATAAATGAACAAGCAAGAGAGATTTCAGTTACTAATGAAACGTGTTACAAAAGTAAGCAAAAGGAACTGGAAGTGGGCTTTGTTAAATCAATGTGCATGATTTTTTCCCCTTAAATCATTGCCTAAGGGCTTCTGGCCCCTAGCTCCGGAATCCTGCCCAAAAATTCCAGATGTATTACACAGTCAAGTACTGCAATGTAAACACTGCTCTGTGGCATGAGGCAGGGTGGTCCATCTCCTATTTGAGAAGAGGGAGAGGTTGGGAGGGAATGAGGGGGTAAGCCCTCTGCTCTGCGGTGGGTACAGTAGTGGTCCTGTTGTTTGTGTTTTTGGCTGCATAATCAAGATCTGGAACTACAGATGAATTAATGCTTTGGACTGGCAAAGAAAATCAACTTGAATAGGGATGCCAAAGACAGCAAGATGTGGCTTGGATAACATTGCTTCATTGGGTCAGATAAGTATCTCAAATGAATGTGGGGGTTCTGATAGTAAGAAAGCTATTGACTTTATAGAAGCATCCGTGAACATCACCCTTTTCATCTGCTGTGAATGAAATTGAGAGTTGAGCAAAGCAAGTGGAGGAGAGTCCAGCTTCCTTCACAACTGCCTCCTGTGTCTGAGAAAGCCTATTGGGTTGGTGTACCTTCTGCGTGTAAACCCAAGATGTATCACATAGCTATTCTGCTGTTTTGTAGCACTGGGGTGTTGGCCAAGGTATGTTACTAAATAAATGGCCTTTCAGTTTCTAAATTTAAGTAAAGAATCTACTAATAATGACCACCTGGAGGTGAGAAAATAACAGCACTTAGGGCCACCCCTCCAGTAGAACCAATTCAAGGATACTGGGATACCTAGACGTTATCTGTACATCTGAATCATCTAATACTAAGCAATTTTTAGATAGACTAAATTCAGAGTTTTTAAAAGTTAATATAAAGGTATTTTGTGAGTTAGGAGGAAATGGAGTTTCAGTTTGAATTTGGGAAGTTGTTAAAACAATCTGTAGTAACATTATCCTGATTTAAGAAATCAATTCTGTAGAGTGATCTAAGAAAATTGCTTTAAAAATCAGTAATGATAAAAATGGTGATTTTGAGATTAAGGAAAATGTCTCTTTCCCCAACCATCACTTTGTTTTCCATTTTGAATTCTCCCATCTTCCCCACCCAATTTCCCTGATTTCCTTTGCTCCTTTAGTGGGGAAACCAGAAAACTTCACAAAATAGATATCAATATCAAACAGCGTATTTTTAGAGGCTTTCTAAGAGAGAGAATAACAAAAGAATTTTCCCAGCTGCCTAAGAAATTCTTTACTCTTACCTGATTTCCCCCCCCGTGAGGTCTATACATCGTTGTAAGAAGTTTTAAAAATGACAAATAAGAACCGTCATTCCAGTCTACACATGATCCAGAAAGAAAATTGCCCGTGTTTAATACCTTGCTTAATTGAAAACAAAGCTTACAACTTGAGAGAATTTGGATTAGGACTAAATATCTATTAACTGTTCTTTCTAGAGATTTGGGGAATAGGATGACCCTTCCTCCCCCCCTTTTTTAAAAAAAAAATAGGCTACAGTTTCACATGGCTCCCAAAAGAAATCTCTCTCCCTTTTTGTTTCCCACACCAATTGATTTATCATTTTGCTTGCAAGCAGATCCAGAATGTTAGGGCAAGAACACACTCACTTTTTTCTCGTAACTTTTTTGTTGTGGACCGAAACCAGTTGACTTGAATAAATTTTTCTGAGGACTGAATGTAGCCAGCAACGTGGAAAAATCTTGCCATTCAGGGCCATCTGAATGTACATTTCAGCCACACAGTAAGCTGCATTGGTAGGCACTGGACTGCTAAATACAACCATTTTTCGCAGCAGCGAGTTAGACAGGTGATTAGCATAATTAGCACCGAGCAGCTATACATATGGTAATGCTGAGTGTGTAAATGCCAGCTGCGGTGTAAAATTTATGTCAGGGGTCGGCAGGGCTGTGCGAAAGTATTGTGTTCCAGCTGCAGGTCAGGGCCGCCAAAGCTTACCTCCTTTTCTCTTGTTGGTGAATACGCCAAACAGAAGAGAAAGACAGAAATATAACAGATACGGCTTTGATGGAACAGCCCAGTTCTGTGCAAGAGGGCCTGTTCTGTAAAACGCACGCACGCATGCACACGCACGCACACCCTTGCAGAAATCCCATTACTTTGACTACAGATTGTGTTTACTTCACGCAGGGCCCACAGGAGCCTTGACAGGATGGGGACTGCGGGTAGGTGAATGGGTCAGATGGTTTCCTGGGAGCACTACTTGCAGAGCTGTGCTTCTGTTTTTCTCCCCATCCTCCTCCCCCCGCCCCCATTCCCTTCACTGCTCCTGCCCACATTGTTTTCCTTCAGGTTGAGGGGGAGGGGGATCACCACTGGATGGGATAGGATTTGTCCTTCAGAAGAAAGGGAACAACTATCACAGGAGGCATTGGTTCACCTTGAACATAATTTAAGGTTGCAACTGTGAGACTTCCCAAACTGCTTAGCTGGTTTTTGGCAAAGGGCTAGAAGTTTCTCTGTGCTTTGTGGCAGCTATGCTCACCATTGGGCATAGCTGAGAAAAGAATCCCATAGGTTTCTGGTTTGAAAGGAGGACAGTCTTGAATGGTGCACACCCTTGGAAACGCACAATGGGGGAATTTATTGCTATGATGAGTTCATGCAGTTTTGCAATTGAAGCATTTTTTTCCTTCCACATCCCCATCAACATCCTGTACCCCCCCTTGCTTGATGGCCGTAAGGAGTGGTGGTGACAGTTTATAGTTCACGCCACGGCTGACCTGGTGATGAAACTTCCTCACTGCACCAGGGGATCCTTATGCATCAGCCCCTAATCCAGCTAATCCCAGTCACAGCAAAATCATGAAAGTGGCCCCCAGTGACAGGCATCTCCCCGCACTGATGCAGAGGGAAGGACCAGTTGTGGGACGTAAATTGGGTGCTTCACAAGGGCAAGGAGCCTGGGTCCACATTCAAAGGTGGAGACGATGGGGACTTGCACTGTCTCCTCCCCGCCATTCATGCTTAAGTAGGAGGCCAGTGAAAGAGCCCAAGCAGGACAATGGCAAGAAGACTGTTGAGAACAGAGAGGAGAGGTGATGTCAGCCCCATAGAAGCTAGGAGGAGGGAACTGGGGTTAATGTTATGCAACAGCCTGAATGCTCTATAGAGAGCCCATTGCCCTGCAAGCCTTTGGATTTTGTCGTTATTGGCTTGTTTTCTGTTTATTTTTTTAATGAAGACTTTAGTAGGCCTTAACTAAAAACTTAGAACTTGATAACAGCATGCAGTCTTTAGTCCCTGGGTGTTGCTTCCTGGTTCAGCATTCCCCCTGAGTGAGCATGCTGCGCGTTGGACCCTTCTGGGCATGCTCAGCTCCTGCAGAAAGACAGGCTTGGGTTTGCATCTGCTTGTTTGTAGCACTTGAGCATTCAGTTGAAATCATACTAGGATCTGGACAGTTCACAGCTAGGCAGGAAGCAATTAGGGGTAGTGCAGAGCTCTACTTTCCTGTGTCCCACCAGCAGCCAGGGACATCCTCGGGTCTGCAGCCTGCGACTTCATTGGGCCTCTCTTAGGTGGTGTTGACCACAGCCCTCATTTCCACAGCAAGTCACCAGTGAAGAATGGGCCTCCTGACAGATGCAGTGTCATCTCAGGAGCTGGTGACCCTGTAAGAAATACTGGGAGATGAGGAGAACTGTCTTAGGCAGCAGGTCCAGTGCGGGCAGAATGCTGGGGTGACCTGATCGTGTCCGACAGGGCGAGCGATTGGCTTCAGGGAAGGCCATTCAGAGGAAGCAGCCTGGGCTGTAACAGATGGCACCACAAACAGCTGTTGTGGGGGCTTGCAGCAGACTCATGCTCCAAACAGTCCTCCAGCAACTCCCCCTGTACTCCCCCCACCCCCATGGGGAGAGGGAGTGATGTGTCCTACTCTTGTCTTGTTTTTGTGGTTTTTATCTCACTGGACTCCCTTCACGGAGGCAGATTCCCTTTGGGCTATCTGAGTCTAGCATTTTCCCATGGCAGCACCGAAGGGCACAATGTCACAAGGAGAAAAACAGCCCAGAAGCTTAAGCAGCAGTTGGCTAGTCATGAATAAAAGAGATGGGTGGAAGAGTGACTAAAACTCACAGCCTAGGAGGTTTCAGCCAATTGCCCAAATTACTGAATATTCATTTTTTCAAGATAGAAAATGAGCTGGTATTCATAATTTTGCAGTTATACCCTTTTAGAGATTTGTACTTTTTTCACCTTCACAATAATCGCAACATTGAAAGAGGGACCCGAAGTAACTAAACGGGGAAAAAAAATCTCTAGCATCTGTCAGATAATTCATGGGATTAATCAAATGCAAATGCTACGCTTGCATATACACAGACCCCATTTTCCTAATTGGACTCTGAGTGGGTACTTTTCAGGCTGAAAGGGTCATTTGTTTTGACTGATTGACTTTTTGAGGCTTTGGAGAGAATTAATATCTTATTCAGATGACTGCCTGTTCCCAAGGTTCTGTATTGAAGCTGTTCATTCATTTATTCACCCAACACATTAAGTGTACCCCCCTAACCCCATGAGCCTGGTGCACCGAGGTGAGTGGGCAGCAGACAGTGCCTCCCTGAAAGGACTTGGAATTTATTGGGAAAAATACTTTGGTTGGTCGCCCGGATTATCTTTTTGTGGATCACAATAAGCTTTTGCAAAAAGCTTTTTTGCATGAATGCCACAGACAATGTGGAGCTCTCTGCAGAAGGCTGCGCTAAGGAATGATGTAGCCAAGAACATCACTAAGGGGGCGTCTCTGGTCCACCATGGGTTGGAATGGCATGGGCCCAGCTGTGGACCCTAGTGTGGAATGGTGGTTCACCTGAGCTGGCCCATCTTCAACCTGGAAACCATACTTGGTTTGGTTTGGGGGGGAAAGGGTCAGCAGAGTTTGATCAAGAACAGCTTTGCAGAATTGATGCTCTTTAACCCACCTCTCTCAAAGAATTGGTTTAAGCCTCAGATTTCTGGAGAACAAGGTGGTTGGAATTTGCAGATAAAGAGGCTTAGGGCTACTTGTTCTCTGAGCATCCTCATCTGTGCCCATCTGGGACCAGAAAGAAAACAGGGCCTGTCCATTGCCACCCATGGGGATCTACTGACAAAACTGTCTCCTCGGTGACAGTGAAAAATCTGGGTGTAACTTTGCCCTCTGCAATACTTTCATGTATTCAAAGAGCTCTTGCTATGAGCCTGCTGCAGTCTGGGATGTGGATTTGGTGCTCCTAGACTTGTATCCTCAGCTGGTGCTCAGAAGCCACAAGGCTCAAAGGGCAGTTGTACTCAGGGTTAAAAGGTTGGTTCTGCCTCCTGTTAGCTGGGTAGCCAACTCTGTAGTCCCCCAAACTCTGCAGCTACGCTTTCTCCTCTGTAATATGCTGATACATACCCTGTGATAAATGAATAAATGAATGGATGCTTGCTCAGCTGCTGGTTAAGGGTTTGGGAAATTTCACATTATCGTTGAGGCTTAACTGTATCATGGACTCATCTCAAATCTCCGTGCCAAAGGTGGCAGGGCTACACTCAGAACCCCCTGGTCTTCTGATACCCATTCTCATCACCTGTCTAGTCCAGTTTTCCCCAGTTTGATGAGGGAGTGACACTGGGCAAAGTATTTTCAAATAAGTGCCTAATGAGTGTAAAAGGGCTTTGCAAGTGGGAAGCACCATACATATATAAAGGTCATTTTGTGTCCCAGGATCTTAGATAACTTTTTTTCTGAGCCTTGTTCAAGGAGGATGGTTGTTATTTTCTTAGGGAAGGAAAAGAATGTGAGGACTCAGAATATGATAGAGATGCATGTTATTTTTGCATTGAGCTTATTTTTAATTCAGATTCCTACCAAGTAGGCCTTCATACTTGTTTTTCTCTTGTCACATAGAAATCTGTAATTATACATACTTACTGCAGAAAAATTAAAAAATAGAGATAAACCCCAAAATGGGTAGCACATGAATGTTACACATAAAAACCACTACACAGGAATCATAATCATGGCTGTTCACATAGCTATGAATATTCATAAATCTACATCATAAATACTAGATCTTATGGTTCATTCTGCTCAGTAGTCAAAACTGACCATGCAGTATTTAATGAACATTCAATTATTTAAAAAATAATAGAGGGGGACTTCGACCTTAAAAATGGAAAGAGATGACAATCATTTCCCCCAGATCACACCTGTAATTTCAGTCACTTGGAATGGGTTCTGTGGGGCTTTCTGAGAGCCAGCCTTCACGCTGGTGCATGATAAAGAAGCCAGCAAGGTAAGGAACAGCTCTGGTTGTCACTCAGCTGGGATTTATGATAGGCGCATGAGCTACGGTTGCAAGTCAGGTGAGTCCATAAAATTGCTCAGTCCAGAAGGGTTTCCCTTTCTGGTACCTTGTTCCAAAGCACCTTGGGTGAATACTGATATGAGATCACATGAATGCTGTGTACTTCATGCACAGGTACACCTGAGAAGGAGCTCAGCGTACCTACAATTGCAGCCAAGTGAATGACATTATCATGGTGTCACCAAAGCTCCAGGCACACTCGCCTCCTTTCTTTCCCTGCAAAAGCCAAACCTAAGGGCTTTGCCTTTGCCAGTTCCCTCTGCCTAGAACACTCTTCTCCCAGCTCTTCGAAGTTACTTCCTTTTAAGTCTTCCCTGGCTACTTCATTGGAACTGGCCTGCCCCTGCCCCACCACACAGTAACTCAAAAGGCATCACCATCTTCATTTCCTCCATGGCACTTGTCATGCCGTGAGATTATTTTATTG
Source organism: Desmodus rotundus (assembly GCF_022682495.2). NCBI lineage: Eukaryota > Metazoa > Chordata > Mammalia > Chiroptera > Phyllostomidae > Desmodus > Desmodus rotundus. The sequence goes on from NC_071387.1 coordinate 79,358,908, forward strand.
CTTTCCTTGTCTGTGGCCTGTCTGCCTCACTGGCCAATGAGCACCTGGAGCAAAGAACACCCTGGTCCCATCCACCCCAGCACCCATGGCGTAGCACGCACAGCATGCAACCGCAAATGTGCAACAGGTGAACGAATGGTGTTACAACCATTTGTCAAGTAAAGTGGATGTCAACTAAACTTTTTAAAAAATTATGGAATAGTTTTGCAAAAATAATTCCTGTTTGCTTAAATAGAAGGCGAAATGTTAAGTAAAATATGGTCACATAATATGTAAAAATAAATGGAATTTAAAGTAGGAAACAGCATAGGTGGTTGAGGAAGCTTTAGAATTCAGGGTCTTTCAACTCTAGCAGCTCAGTCCGCCTAGATAGTAGTCTTATCTTGGTTGAAACTGTCACATTAGCAAAAATATTCATATTTATCATGAACAAAGAGATGGAAGAGCAAAAATGTTTTTAATTCCAGAGACCTGAAAATGTACACCTTTATTAAAATGTATGCATTTATTAAAATATATACCTTAAAACATCTAAAAAAGGTGACATTATGAGCCCCAGAGGTACATTTTATATCTTGCAGGAAATAGCATAATTTCTGAAAACCCCTGTAATAAAGTAATTGATTTTTATGAGATTTGGTGTCAAAGAGAGTCGTCCAAGTTCTCAGTTGCAGGAACTTTGCATCTGATTTTTCTCATGTGCACTCCTTCCTGGGGTCATCATCTTCTTGGTTATAGTTTCAGCCCTCCCTCTGCTAAGGTCTGGGCAAGGGGCCTGTAGGCCTGTTCTGGGGGGGTTTTTTGCCTCAAGGTCTTAAGTCACCTAAAGTTTTAAGCTTCAGTAAAGGTAAAAGGAAGTGCAACTTTTGCAAGCAGAATAAGAAATCTTGTGCTAGCCAATGTTTGAGGAGGCCAGTGCAAATATAAATGATTTATAAGTGTGGGGCATTGATGTCACAGAGCCAGAAAAAAAAGAAGAGGCTGAGGTTTTTTTCAGAAAGGCTATTTGGAGTTCCTTGGTGTGCTGTAGCTTTTCAGAAGTGACCTCTGGGCTAATAATTGACTTTTTAGCCTCAAACTACTTTTCTGTCTCCTGAGAAGGTGGGATTGAGTCTAATTCAGCTCACTAGTTAATTGGTTATAGTAATGCACTGTGATTTCTGCCTGAGGAACCAGCCAGGCCCAGGCCAGCCAGGCCCAGGCCACGGGCAGCTTTAGTAAAGCATCCTGTAAAGGGCCTGTGGCCTTATGTAAATTTGTCCTGCATTGCATGTTGTTTCCTGTTTTCCTTTGGTCTTTCTTGAACTTCAAATTGATTGCACACTCCTCCATAATTCCCTAGGGCATTCGTCAAAGTTCTGCCTGCTGGAGGAGTGTTAATACTTTGGGTAATCGATTGATAATTTCCCTTCCCCCTTCTCCCCTTTCCCACCCCCTCCCTCTCTCTGACTGACACACACAGCCTGTGCGACCTCACCTCATAGAATCCGCAGGTGACACCGAGCCATCTGTGGGAACCTGCCCAGATGATCTTGCTGGTCTATACTCATTTTCCCAATGAGTACATTATTTGCTTTTTAGCCTCCCCTCTTGTTTATAAAATATACCAAGAGAATGAAATAACCCGCAGTTCTCAGTAGTTACTTACTTGCCCAAACCAAATGTTTATGTCCTTGAATACTAAACCTCAAGGAAAATGATTCCTCGTAGGAAAGCTGCAGTGATCACTGAAGGCTCCTTCTGAACTGAACTTAGAGCTGAAGGCCTGTGGCTAGGCAAAAGTTCACTATCAGCGCCTTTAGGCACTTTCAGACTCACTCCTGGGCCCTGGAGTATGTGTGTGGAGGGGGCTCCAGGATTCTCTATTTGCTGCTGCTCCCAGCCCCTTCCCTCACAGCCCCTTTCCCTTCATGCATTGGATCAGAGCTTCACCTCACCACTTTCCTCCCCACACGTATGTCCCATAGAGAAATGAAACTCACCACCATATACCTCCTAGCCAGGTACAGCATTTTGAGCTTGGCTTGTTTTAAAACCATAACTGAAATATAACCTAGAACCCGAGGAAGAAGACAAAGGTAGTTTGCAGCAACGTCACTGTGCCCGGTGGCGTTGGCTTCTCACATGCCTGGCTTTGGCTGGCCTGCTGGGGTGTAGGGTTGGTGCTGGGGCAGAGGTTCTGGCTTCATCAGTAGGTTCAGAATTACTTGGGGAGCTCCCAGAACCCAGGAGGCTCAGTCTGGCACCTGTGTTTTCTGGATGCTGACCAGGTGAGGCTGACAGAACCAGGTTCCAGGGCCTGCCCAGGACAGCTACGGCTGATACATTTGGTTCCTCTCCAGCGGGATTTCCCTGAGTGTGTCTGACACGGGTCCCATTATTCATCTTCTCCTGGCAAGTTTTTTGCTGAATACAGGTTTGTCACCTTTCCTTGTTTCTTTTTCTACATGGAGAAACATTTCCTTGTTACCTTTGTCAGATTTTTTAGGAGAAGAGTGTAAATTGAAGCCATTTATCTTGAAATGTGCTGTGGGGGCACATTGTTTATACAAGTGAAAGAAAATGTAACAGCAGTATCTGGTCTGGTTTGCAAGGAAAAGGTGTCTCAACTTTTCCAGGCCCCTCCCCCTTTGTACATACAGCACCTTAGTTAGAAGGTGCACAAGGCACTCGCGCATAGGCGTGCAGGCCACACACGTTAGATTAGGTCTGTGTGTGACAGGACAGTCCCTAATGGTTCTAGTGAGTATTTTTTAATGTTTATTATTGGTAAAGTTAAACATTGCTAATAACAATAACGGGACTTAATCCTCAAACATCAGCCACACATTTTTATGACTGTTTATTTATCATGTGTCCTCTGCCTCTCCATGAGGTAGCAGGTAAAATGTGAATACGGAGATTTTGCTGTTCTAATTGCAACCTGTACATGTTTGTCAGTTGGTGGACGAGTAAGTCGTGAATTAAATTATACTCGCCAGAAGATTGGAGAAGAGGCTATGTTTAATCCTCAACTCATGATTCAGACCCCGAAAGAAGAAGGTGCTAATGTCCTGACCACAGAAGCGCTCCGCCAACACTTGGACTCAGCACTCCAGGCCAGCCGGGTCCACGTATATATGTATAACAGGTAAGGTGGTGGGAAGAGCCTGCTGGCCTATGCCCCTTTATTTTAGTAAATAAGGTTGCCCTGGAAATACACGTGGGGTGTTAGTTCCTATAGTTTTCTAATGAAATGATCTTTTAAACATCTTGATTTGTTTCTAGAGTTTGGTAACCAATCAAATTCATGACTTTATAATATATTTTCAGTAAGTATTTTGGCACTATACCCAAGTTCATGTGGTCCTTCAGGCAGCCCCTGGGTGAGCTATATACCTATTCTGAAGATGTTTCATTACTTAAGCTATTTTTAGAACAGTTAGATTTTGAACTTCCTTTGGTCAACTTGCAAGGAATAAGAAAAGAATAAATGCTGACAGCTGTTGGTTTGTGTCACAAAGCAATTAGGAGATTGAGCCACTATGGTGAATTCCTGCTGAGAGGTAGATGGAATAAGGCAGACACAGGCACAGCTTTACAAAATACTACCCTTTAGCTTCATAGCTAACTTAACAATGTTGTGGGCATAGTGAAAGCACAGAAAGAACTCTGGAACAGAACTAACAGCACCTTTCCTTATCTGTCTGAACTGTGAGATATCAAGGCAAGGCTCACATCTTGTCCATTCTTGTACAGCATTTAGGTCAGGGCAGGCACTTGGAATTTGTTGATTGACCGCCTGCCTGAATTGGAGAATTTAACTGGATCTTCTCCCTGAACTGTTGAGATGACTGTCACTAAACCCCATTTCCATGGGACCACTGAGCTGACATTGACATAACTCTATCCTGTCCTCTCCTAGGCTTTCAACCCTCTTGACTGAGTGGTTGTCAAGCATGATTTATTTTTCACAGAGGAGGTGAGCAAGTGGCAACATAAGACATACTCAGTGGCCAAGGAGAACAAAGTGCAAATCTGTAGTTGTCTCTGCTGTCACCTCAACTCTGCATGGACTTGACTGGATTGGCTCTAAGACCCATCTAGCTAGAGACAGGGTGCTAGGGCCCAACATGACCTGGGACATGTCACATACCTGTAGCATATTCTTGTTTCCTCATCTGTAAACTAAGTTATGATCATGTTTGCTCTATTATCCTCTGGTGGTTTCCAGAACAAGATCAGGTACACGTGTACATGAAAGGGTTTTGGAAAATATAGGGGGATGTATTTTAGCACTTTTGTCAGGCAGACTTGGGTGGAGAGCACATCCCAGCTCTGAGCAGCACAGCCCTCCCAATCCGTCAGGAGCTTTGTAAGGAAAGCTCCACTACCCAGTGCAATTTCATAACATTTCCTTGTGAAAGTGGGTGTCCCGGGGCCACTGTGAGCATGCCGATACCTTTGTATGCAGAACCTGCCTCGGGTGGCGGAGGGGCTTGTCATTCACTTCAGGAGAAGGTGAAAGCCTCTGAACAATGAAATAACACTCTTCAGCTGATGGAACCAGAGAACTTTTATGCATTAACTTTAAAGAACACCTAGTTCAACCAGTCATTTTTAGGTGAGAAAATTGGGAATTAGATTGATTACAGCATGTGTCCAAGTTCATACAGTTGTCAAATAGTACAGCCAGATTTCATCCCCTTTCTTATGTGTGCAAGCCCAGTGTGTTCTGTAAACACAGCCAGGCCCTTCTGGAGAGAGTATAAGCAAGTGTTAATTGGTCAAGTGATATTAAGTGAGAACCTACTTGTGCTAGTCTGTGTTGATGCTGTGTGGAATTAAAATATAAACATTTACATAGACGGGTGGGTGGGGATGGACAGATGAATGAATGGATTGATAACTTGGGTCCTGCTCTCAGAGGCTGACAGTTTAATTAGAAAGAAGAAAGATACTAATATAGATAAGCGCGTACAAAGTCAAACACAGGCATTCCTCCCAGCAGGTGCTCCAGGTGTTGTACAGACCTGAGAAGCCAGTGCTCAAGAGAAAGGGGTCGTTCTTAATAGTACTGGTCAGACAGCTTAGCAGGAAGGTGGTGTTTTAATGGTGTCCTGAGCTATATAGGCAGGCTCCACGGGGGAAAAAGGCAAAGTACAGGATGCCCCTTGGGGTGGTCAATAAAATAGAACAGTTTGGAGGGAGTTTTTTGTTTCTATTTTTTTCTTCTCTTGGATTTCCCTCCCCTACCATTTCCAAATTTTCTTTTTTCCAGTTAGGCTTATCTCCCTAAAGGCATGGACCTATATAGCCCTCTTCTAGGCTAGAACTCTATAATAATACTTACACGATAGCTAAAAGGTAACTGTATGGCAGCATATTTAATATCACTTCTATAAGGCAAGAAGCGAAGACTGCAAAGTGGGAAATGGACCTACCTGGCATTGTCGTTTACAGCTTTGACTCATGGTTAAGAGTAGGAAGGTTCGTTTTGAACACTGTCTGTTAATAAGGCCATTATCCGCCAGTTTAAAAAAAGTCAGTAATATTTTCTCATCTGGATATGTGTTAATACATTATAAGCCTTACTGATTTAGTCCCCAGTTATTTGGAATTTGTGATAATTCAACTCTGAATTATTTGCCCTGAAGCTGTTTAATGTATGTGGAAAAGCAGGTTAATGGTGTAAACAAGATTATTGGGAGAATGCTTGAAAAATCAAGACTTCTCAAGTACTTTGGTAGCATTCATTTACATAAACACCCACATGTTAATTACAGTTGAGTATTTTCTACTCATTAAAGCAAGCTTGTTGGGTCTCTCCTTGGCAAAAGCTCTGCTCCTTTTGACATACTTAAAAGTGATCAAAATTGTGGTTCTTTTTATATGTTCTATGTTTCTAATTTTGCACTGATTTCCTTTATTACAATGAGAAATTTTTGTCTCTGCTCTTTACTAGGCAGTGGAAATTGGAACATTTGTGTTACAAATCCGGAGAACTCATCACGGAAACAGGTTACATGGATCAGGTATATTTTCTTTCTGTTTACAATGAAAATTTCCAGAAACACTCCAGTGGTATGTGCTAACCTAATGCATGGTCTCTTCTTTTTAACTTTGACAGATAATAGAATATCTTTACCCTTGTTTAATCATTACACCTTTGGACTGCTTCTGGGAAGGGGCCAAGCTGCAGTCTGGGACAGCATACCTCCTGTAAGTGGTACTGTCTTGATTTCTGATGTCTGTGATTTCTAAGCTCTAGAATGTTTCTGATGTTACTTTATCATTGTTTATTCTGTTTCAGTTTTGAACAAGAGATAAAAATACTGAAATTCTTTGTGCATTTTTTTGAGTGAATAGTTGAGGGGGAAAGGGGACTTCAGCGGAATATTTTTCCTCTTTTCAAAAAAAAGTTCTGTAGGCATCATTAAGTTTCACTCACTTTTACCAGCCTATTTATATGCAAATAAAATGCAAATGATTTTGGAGTATGTGTGATTTTTAACTCTTTAAAATGTTTGCAGTTTTGCAGACTGCGCCCAAGCTTAACTTTAAGGAGGGAATTTACTAGTAGGTTCATGTTAGAGCTAAATATTTTGAGTTGAAGTTCAAGATCTTCCCATGGAGTAAAAGGCTAACCTTTCTTTGGATCGTATTAATGACATTTAAGGGAGAAATCTGCCATCTTTCAAGGCCCTGGGAGTGGATGTTTCAGTTTACCAGTTGGATATTATATATACCGCATCATTTGAAGAATAATTGTTAATCAGTGTTGACATTTTCAGTTAATTATGTAAGAGTTAGTGCTTGGGTTATTGTTTCTGTCCTGGCTTGCACGTATCTGCAGAAGCAATTTGCAGTGGCCATACCCTGACCCTCAGTGTGCAGTTTTAGATGGGAAATAAGGGGTTTTGTGTTTTCTGGTTGGGAGATTCTGAATAATGACTTCAGCCTGGTTAAGCAGCTACAGTGTGGTTTGAACCACATAACAGGCAGCCAAAAGCCTTTCTGGTCTGTCAACAGCACAAATTCAAAAGTGAGTGTGGGGGGAAGTGGCCTTGATGGCGGTGATGGCAGAGGCAGCAGGGGGCTTATGGGGTTGACTGCCAGGCTGTCAGAGGGAGCTCATAAGTATGGGATTATTACAGGTAATGGAGATCAAATATTTTGATTGATGACATTTACAAAGCAGTTATTAGGCCAGCAAGTGCTAATTTGATATTGTGATTCCCCCTTTCTCCCCCCTCTTAATTTTGAATCTCAGTCTTCTGTTTAGAAGCACCACTGGCTAACTTTGTTTTTAGGTATTAAAATACAACATATTGGCAATGAAAGATTCTTTGTGCCTTCACTCATTTATTAGCTCTCTGCTTGCCACCTTCATTCAGGAATTATTTTCCTGACTTAGGTTTGCATACAGATAGACCCGAAAGGAGCATTCGTTTTTTATGGCAGCATCCCAGAATGGCAGCATTACCAAAAAAGCCTCGTGCAAAATTGCATGTAGTACATGCACTGTATGTAGTCTTGTAATTTTACTAAGGGTTTGGAAGCCTCTTTTCATTGTCTTGCTTCCTAATTTCTTTCACAGAGGTAAGCCTCCTTTGCAGTGGACAAACTTTGACCCTTTGGAATTCCTAGAAGAGTTAAAGAAAATAAACTATCAGGTGGACAGCTGGGAGGAAATGCTGAGTAAGGCGGGAGTTGGTCATGGTTACATGGACCGGCCCTGCCTCAATCCGGCTGATCCAGACTGCCCTGCCACCGCCCCCAACAAAAATACAACCAAAGTGAGTACATCAGTGATTCTCGCTGGGACAGGCAAGGAAAACCTATTGATGTTTTCTCTCATTATTCATTTTACTATTTTCATTTTTAAGATTTCATTCTCAATAACTTTATTTGTCTATGGAACGAAATTTGTTCATAGAGCAAAATGTTGTGTAAGATTTACTATATGGCTCTCATTCGCCTTGTTTTTAATGTTCTCTCTGAAACAAACAAGCCCTGAATGCACTAGATTTTAACAAGGCATGTGACCTGCCTGCTAATTCCCACAATTATGTGGCTGTCTTTCTGTTTTAGCCTCTTGATATGGCCCTAGTTTTGAATGGCGGATGTCATGGGTTATCCAGGAAGTATATGCACTGGCAGGAGGAGCTGATTGTTGGTGGCACAGTCAAGAACAGCACTGGGAAGCTTGTCAGGTAATCCAGTACACAGGGAGATTCAAGCCGTCTCATTTTTGTCCTGTCCTGTTAATACTTAACACTTATCCTAGCTGGGAAATAATAGCAGACCAGACATATAAATAGAAGCAGGCAACAGACATTGGTCATAGCAAAGTTTGTAAGGAGTAGGAGTTAAACTCCATTGTAGCCTGTTAAACAGAAAGACCGAGAAATGACAGCTACTCAAGAATTACCCTCTGTGCACTCCGTCCCATCAGGTGTCAGGCACTCGGAGATCTGCCCCTTGGGAAAGTGGTCGTCCAGGGTTTCTACACAGGCGAGCATGCAGCAGGGAACCCAGCGTATCTGGCCAGGCTATCAGCTCTCTGCTCCTCCACCCTTCCTGTTTCATTGGGGAGAAACTGAGAAAGGAAATTGCCTATTAATTTAATTTGGGGGTCTATCTGTAAAAGGTTTGTAAGGTTACACCTTTAATATGGTACATCAATCTATTAAATAAAATAACCGTCCAGGTCCAGTTTTAATGGAAACACGTGCTCATGTAGAAGGATAGAATGGCTGCAAGTGAGCTGGGGGCACTCATTTGGGAGTTTATGTAGTGAGAGCTGCTTCCCGGGGGTGCTGATCTGTGCCCTCTCCCCCCACCTCGTCCCAGTGCCCGTGCCTTGCAGACCATGTTTCAGTTAATGACTCCCAAGCAGATGTATGAACACTTCAAGGGGTACGAATATGTCTCACACATCAACTGGAATGAGGACAAAGCAGCAGCCATCCTGGAGGCTTGGCAGAGGACCTACATGGAGGTAAATCGCCAGACTTCCTACACGCACCTTGGAATCTGGGTTAAGCCCCTCAGCTCCTAAATACTTCATTTGAATGACATTTTAAAACTTATTTTTCATTACATTTTATTTTCAAAGCAGACTGTAGTTCTGAGAACTTGTAGGATGAAAACTTCAGAAAACCTTTTTCCCTTTTCTTAATATTGAAAATCTTAATATCTGGGCAACACTAATGCTAATTGGGGTGCGCTGAAATATTTTGAGTAACCAGTTGTGGACTCCAGAGTTCAGGCATGACAGTGTTTAAAAAAGCACTTGGTTAGCAAGAAAAGGTGTCTGGAAAACATTAGCAAGGCATAGAATCTGTTCACAGCTGCAGTTCCCTTGGTGAGGTCATGTGATAGGAGCTGGCCTTTGTTTCCCAAGCAGTGACCTCTATCAAGCTGCATGTGACCTTTTAAAGGTGGCCAGCAAATGAACGGGGGAGGAGTGCCCTTAAGAATGAGTTGTTTTGGATTAGGGGGAACTGACGGGACTGAAAATCAGTTGTAGAGTTATGGAGAGGGGAATGGCAGTCCTCCACGTGGAGGAAATAAAGCTCTGGGAGTGAACTTCCATGACGCCAACTCACCATAGCCCCACATTCTCACTCCATTAGTGGTCACCCTCCCTGTCCCAGGCCCAGGGTCATTTAATGTTAGCCCAAGTTCAAACCTGAATTATGTGGAACTCTATAATAAATCAGGAAAAAAGTAGGGGTGGGTTGAGACGACATGCCCCTGACATCTGTGCTGTTGGAGCTTGTTGAGGCTTTCATTTCATCTGGGACTTAGCCTTATGTTGTGACCACAGGTAGTGCATGAAAGCGTTGCCCAGAATTCCACTCAGAAGGTGCTTTCCTTTACCACAACGACCCTGGACGACATCCTCAAGTCTTTCTCCGATGTCAGCGTCATCCGAGTGGCCAGTGGCTACTTACTGATGGTAACAATCAATTCAGTTCCCCAAAACCCACGGGTGTTTGGGTTTCTTTGGTTTTTGGTTTTTACCTTTCCATGATGGCTCCTGCTTTTTAAACTGCTCTTAACACACACGTGCATTTAAGAAAGAGAGAGCTCGAGCTTCATAACAGTTAAAGAAGTGGTCGTGTAAAGCAGTTTGCCCATCTCTGATTTGTATCATTTCATGTGATGTCTTTAATGTACATTTTTGTTGTTGTATTTCATAAGTTTTGCCTTTTGATTTGGGGTGATGGGTGGGGGAAAACATTAGAATCCTTACACATTCTAATGTTTGGCTTTTGTTTTGTGTCTCCCCTCCCTCCTCTCCCTCTTCCTCCCTTTCCCCTTTATTCCTCGGTGCCACCCGCCCCCCCCCCCCCCCCCACGGTTCTGCTTGCAGCTTGCCTATGCCTGTTTAACCATGCTGCGCTGGGACTGCTCCAAGTCCCAGGGTGCCGTGGGGCTGGCTGGCGTCCTGTTGGTTGCACTGTCAGTGGCTGCAGGATTGGGCCTGTGCTCATTGATCGGAATTTCCTTTAATGCTGCAACAACTCAGGTACTAAAGGAGTCATCCATCGCTTTGTTGACCAACACCCCTCCCCAGGCTCTGACCTCCTATGTGTCCATGTCACTTAAAGGATCTTCCAGCTTTTCCTGCTAGGAGCTATGTTTCTCAGGGGAGTGCTGTCTCTAAATGGACTGCTCCCACTCATCAGAAGATCTGAATAGGCTTGACGATTAGTAGGCATGCTTCACTTATCAGTGGCATTTACATCAATTGTTAGAGCAGTGGTTCTCAAACGTTAGTGTGCATTAGAATCGCCTGGAGGGCTGGTGCAAGCTCAGTGGCTGGACCCCACTTCAGAGTTTCTGGTTCAATTTTTGGAGGGATAGGAGTGGAGAATTTGCATTTCTGACCAGTTCCTGATGATGCTGGTCCAGGGATCGTGCTCTGAGAACCACTGCTTTAGATGAATTACATTCCTTCTCATTTATTAAAAAACAATCATCGTACATGGCACTTAGAAATAGAAACATGTGAGAGCTACTGTGAGCTAAAACTGCTATACTTTAGGGATTTAACTGTCAGATAAAAACTAAATTCTTTACTATGAGTGTAATGTAAGCTATTCGTTGGGTAGCTACTGGGGGTGCTGGTGGTAATGTTGTTTTAAGTAGCCCTAGAATGAGCAGAATTGAAGCTCACATGTCTAATTCACTGTCCTCTGTTTTCACTGTAGGTTTTGCCATTTCTTGCTCTTGGTGTTGGTGTGGATGATGTTTTCCTTCTGGCACACGCGTTTAGTGAAACAGGACAGAATAAAAGAATCCCTTTTGAGGTAATAGAAACACAAAAGAATAAAGCTTTGAGGACAGCCAAAGCCCCCTCTGTTCCTGAGTATTTGTCCTTTCATTTTTCACAGTCTGCCCTGATAAATAATTGAGTCTCAAGTCAGATGGCATGTCACTGGCTCTAAATAAGTAAAGTTAGAAGAATCTTAGCAAGTGTATTTCAAGTGCACTCTTGTTTCTCTGCAGGTTTTTATGGGAGCGGGTCACTTTGTCCTTGCCATCTTCTAAATCATGTTATCTAACAGCTTTGTGTTTTGGGAAAGCACACAACTATGTAGATAGTACTGAAAACGGTTTCAATGCTCGTGTTAGGGGCAAAGGCGGGGATACCCCTTTCTTATTCCCTGATGTCAGCATTATAAGCTCCCACCTGCCTTATTTTGTTGTGTGTTTGGCTTGTGCACACAATCTGTGCTCCGAGGAAACCCTGCCCTGTGCAGCTCTCAGCACTGTGGCTTCTCGTCCTCAGGATAGGACCGGGGAGTGCCTCAAGCGCACGGGAGCTAGTGTGGCCCTCACGTCCATCAGCAACGTCACAGCCTTCTTTATGGCCGCGTTGATCCCCATTCCTGCTCTGCGGGCCTTCTCCCTCCAGGTGAGTCTCCAGTGATTAAGTCTGTGAGCGCTGCACTGACGCGGAACGCCGCCACCGCTGTGCCGATGTGCTGTTGCCGCGAATGCAGGAGCATGCTGGCATTTGGGGTTCGTTCTTCTGGGCAGACACTTTTTTCAGCAACGAGTCTGACAGTCCCTATAAAAAGAGTTCTAGGGTTCTTTCCTTCCTTTTAAGTCCTATGGCCCAGATGCCTGCAGCCAGGGCATCTTCAAGGCCTGGTGCCTTAGGGAGTCTCCCTTTCTTTTATAATTAAACTAAAATGGTACCAGGCCACTCCATGTGGGATACCAGTAAGCCCCTACTCCAGACAGGCAGGAGTCCTCTGCATTCGTCCATGGTACAGCCTACTTCTCAGCCATCCCCACTTATAAAGCCCCCTCTAAGTTTCCACATTTACTCTCCAAGCATATGCCACCCTCTCTCCTGATTTCCCTAAAGCAGCCCCACACAAGGCCGTTGACAACAAATAGGAGGTTGACAATAAAGAGGAGGTTGCAGTGTAGCCTAGGCTAGGTGATAATTTAAAACGGAGTTACTAGATGCCACTGTGTGAGAATGTGTTGCCATTGTCTGCCTGTAGGAGGGTTCGTTGAAGGGCCCTTGCCACTTCCTTTCCTTAGTTAGCTTCCACAAAATGACCTGTCCCCTTTTCTCTTTCCTTTTGGTCCCCGACTCCCCTCTTAGGCTACTGAAGAAAACTCAAAATTTCTCTCCTTTCTTTATGCAAAGCAGTTTGGCTCCCATGTTGTTCTGCTCTGTCCTTCCAAAGTAGCCCTTTCACACTTAGAGGCCATTGAGATTTTTTTTTTTTTTTAGGTTTTATTTATTTATTTTTAGAGAGAGGAGAAAGAGAGGGAGAGAAATATCAATGTGTGGTTGCCTCTTGCCCACCCCCTACTGTGGACCTGGCCTGCAACCCAGGCATGTGCCCTGGCTGGGAATTGAACCGGCAACCCTTTGGTTCACAGGCCCGTGCTCAATCCACTGAGCTAGACCATCCAGGGCAAGAGATTATTATTATTTTTTTTAACAAAGAGCCAGCTTATGTGAATCGTGAGTATGGAGTGTTGTACAGACAGGGCTGCAACTGTGGTTGACTCTGAGCTCAGCCTCAAGTACTGGCATTTCTCTGCATCTGCGGGAACTTGCAGGAGTCTTGATGTGCATGGTACAGCAGATAAAGCTAGCTGCTTGACCACTTAGGTCTTCCTAAGCCCGAAATGGTTCGGGGTTTTGCTATCTCAAGGGTATTATTAAAGTTTGTGAACTACATTTAAATTTTTTTTAAGATTTTATTTATTTTTAGAGCTGAAGGGAGAAAGAGGGGGAGAAACATCCAAGTAAGACAGAAACATCAATTGGTTGCCTCTTGTGCGCACCCTGACCCGGGACTGAACTCACTACCTAGGCACATGCCCTGACCGGCAATCAAACCCGTGAAGTTTCACTGTGGAATGACGCCCAACCAACTGAGCCACACTTGTCAGGGCTACATTTAAATTTTAAACCTTCAACTGTTTTCCAAAAAAGATGAAAGGAGCAACAGCTTTCCTTTTCTTTCTTTATTTCCTTTTCCCTTACAATGTGATGTGTAATTCACAAGATGGTCAGGTGTTTAAAGGAAACCGCTTTTGATGTCACTTTTTAAGCTGTTACTACATCCAGCCCATTCATACTCCTCTTGTCTGTTTAATCACTAAAGGTGCTAAGGATTATGACCAAGAAGAGAAATTGACAAATCATGAATTAGGTTTCTGCTTATATTTCTGTCAATGTGATTAGCTCTTGTAGTTACCATATTTGAATTTCATTTCACTAATTACTGATAAAGCAACTAAAGACCCTACTGTGTTTGGAACAATAGACTTGTTTAATATTCAGTGTTTGGTTGGACTAATCACTATGACCACCAGCTCCCAAAAGAAAAAGACTTAAGACAATAGGAAAAGGTATATTTTTGTTATAAATGTATATAAAAATAGAAATAGTAGGTGAATAAATGGGTACAGTTAAACTGAAATTGGGACCAAAGCTCAGGGAATAGAAAATACATCTAACTGCTTAGTAATTAAGGAAGATAAGTAAAGATGACTAAAAGATGCCCTCTGAGTTATTGGTGCCACTAAAGCTTTAGAATGCCTTTTTGGGCAGGTGTGCATCTAAGCAAATCCCTTTGACATCCCCTTCTTCAAGTTTCAAGTGCAGCAGGTTCTGGAACTGAGAAATTGTTCTAGAGTCTCTAGTAGCGGGGCCCTCTCTCCCGCCTCTCCTTCCTGCTTGCCCTCTCCCTCGCTGTTCTTTATCTGCTCTGCCTCATGCTCCTGCTTGTCGTCTTCTCCTCTTCTCTCATTTTCTCTTCTCTCTCAGTACACACTGGTGATTCATCAAGGCATACTCCCCTTTAATGGTTTCCTATGGTGTGGTGGTCTGAAACGCTGCGTGAGTTTTCCTAACGTCTTTTAGAAAATCCAGTACACTAAGTTCTTCCAAGGTAAGCACCTGACTGAGACAAAATGAGTACTGTGGGTTTTGTATTTCTATCCCAAGGCACTTGAGTATCACTTTAGAAAATTGCATCGGCAGCTTCCAGGAGTCCTCATATATTAAAGGATGGCTTCTCGTGACACCAGCTAATTCTGTCAAACAAACAAAATTTTAAAAAAGAAGAAAGTGTAAGAAAAAAAGAAAAATCATCAGGAACTGTAATGTTGGTCCCCTTTTAAATGTATTGACAGTTGAAATTAACCATCATGTAGATTTTCTTTCCTTTAGTGACCAGTGTTAGGTTGTGACTCGGGGTATTCATTTGTATTTATATTTTTAGGATGCTACAGATTAAGCATCAAAAGGGGAAGAAACCCAAAGTGGTTCTGTCCAATAATAAACCTATGTAAACCTAGGAATTTTCCCTATGGAACTTTTCTAATTTTGTGGCCTTTGTAAAAAATACAGAATTTCTCCCCAAGGAAGCCATCTCACACCTTCTTGTCAATCTTCATCCATCTGTCCAAATGCCATGTCTGTACCGGAAAGCAGTGGCACCAACTGTAACTCTTTGGGGACCAGTGCCCTGTACTGGGGCTCTGCTGGTAACTGAATGGTGTGTGTTCTTCAATGAGACTTCCAGAAAAGAAGGCCTTATTGTTGTTCCAGGTGATCAGAGGGTTTAGTCGAGGGCCCCTCTAGGCAGAGCCACTTTGTCTCTGTGCTCTGCAAGTGTCTCAGCAGGGCCACCATAGATGCTTGCAGGGACATTGCTTTTAAGCACAATTAGAATTGATTGACAGTGCACAATCTTCCCTGTCATCTTTTTAAAATTACTTGTAATTTCTTAAACTTGTCTTTGCTCCAGGAGGCACTTGTTTTTTCTTTACTGAGAAATCCTTGCTCTTTATTTTTACTGTTTTGGTGTACTTTAGGGGATGTTGAAGTTGTTATTTGTCTTCAAACAATGAGAAAATAACATTTGAGAGTGAGTTTAGATGGGATGCTGCTTTGGGTTTCTTCTCTTATTGCTTCATGTCCACCAAGAGACAGAGCAAGATGCTCGTCACATTTCTTCGGTGCACGAGGCTGGTATCAGATTCATTCCTGGGCTCCGTGGAATGCCTTGGTGTCGTCATGGCTGCGCTACACACCTGGGTAGCCGTGTCTGCGTAGTTGGTCTTTACAGTCTCTGCCCTCATCCTCTGTTCAAACTGAGATACCCAGAGGTTCTTATCTATGTTGTACTCCTGAATTCCAAAAATGACTGTAAAAAAAGCTGAAAGGATTCCACCCCCATTCTTCCCAGCATCCTATTGTCTGATTGGTCAGGAGTCCTCCCCCAACTCAGGTCCCCCTCCCCTCCGTAGGTGACCAAATCTAACAAGAACTCCTAGTTCTCCGTTGGGCTGAGTGCACAGGCATCAAGGCCACATTTGAACCCGATTTACTGGGTAACCTCAGGCAGGTGACCTTCCTCTGTACCAGCAGGTCTTTATTAGATAATAGCGTCAGAAGCAATGTGAATGTCTGCCTCCTGGTTGCTGCAAGAATCTAATGAATCATGTATAGCTACCTAATCTGCCATGGCTTTTCCTTTCCCCTTTCTCTTCCCCTAATAGTTTTAAACCCACCAGTGCTGAATAGCAGTGCTAAGACTTCACCTTTCGGATTCCCTCCACATGGCACATCCCTCCCTCTGGGTCTTACCAGAGTCCTCTTTTGCCTTCTACGTTTTCCTGAAAAATCTTCCTTCACTACCCATCCCACCCCACATGCACCCCCACCTGCATGTGCTCCCTCCCTTTTGTGAGCTGCAATGGAACCCTGTACATGCTCTAATTACATTAATAAGCCTAAATTGTAATCTGTTTATAGGTCTGGTTATGTGGGTCCCTGAGAGCAGGATTTTGTCTTGCTTATCTTTGGGTCTCCAGTACCCAGCATATTGCCCTGGCTTTTCTTTTTGAAGCACTTGCCTGTTAGGTGACTCTTTTAGTCAAAATAGTAATTTGCTTATTAATAAAAGCCTATCCTGCAAGTCTTTAAAGTACCTTATATATGTTAGAGTGTATGTTCATATATTTTGAAATGATGAGGAATCCTCACAGCAGGCTAAGAAGATAAGGGTCAGGTCATTTTCAGAAGGAGCCTCCTGGTTATTTTTTGGTTTTGTACACTTGACAGGTAACGAATTATTAAAAGGCATCTCCAGAACTTGGATTTGCAATTGTACTTTGAGTACAAATTCACAATTACCACTCAAAGTCCTTTGCAAAGTTCTTACGATTTTTGGTAGGGTGTCAGTTTTCTTCTCTCAGCCCAGGATGTGTACCCAGACTGAGAAGGTTTTAGAACTAAGCAGTTCTTTGAAAAACCTCCCAAGAGGTTAAATTGTCAAAAAAGAAAATTTCTGATGATTTCTTGGTTGCTTAGCATTGCAGTTGCATTTCTTTATTGTGCTGTTTCTCACCATGCCTTTCTGAACTGGAGAGCCTTTCAACTGTCCTCTGTTGACTTTCTTCTATTAACAGCCCAATTGTGTAATTTTTACTAGGTCAGCAGGAGATTTGCCAAAGCACTACAGAATCTGCCCCGTGTTTATTCTAGGTTATGGAGTGACTTTTGAATCTGTACGTATTTATTCTGCATACTATAATCACACACTGGAATTTCTTTCTGCTTAACTCTCCTTGACCTTTTATGTTACTGCACTCACACGCCCCACAGGCTGCTCCAGGGGCTATTTGGAATGTGCCTATTAAAAACCTCAGGGGACGTGTTTGAAATTTTATTTCATGTTTTAAAGGTGACATTTTGATATACTTGATCCATCTTATATATAAATTTTCTAAGTGTAAAATCAGGGCTACATGAAGTCTTAGAAATATTGTGAAAGGGAAATGTTCTTTTTCATTTTAAATTAAAACATGTCAAGTATCTTCTCTGTTCTGCCTTTGCAGATTTCGTGTAGTTTGGTTGCTAGCAAGATGCTAGTTTTGTTCCTGCATTTGTACCTTACAGGTTCATGGAATTATTAGCCATGGAAAGAACCAGGATGATGGGGCCTAGTCCACTCAGATGATCTTTTAATGGTGAAGGAAAAGCAAAGTGATGAGAAATTTGTAACACCTATTTCAGGTTTAAACACTTGAATAGGAAAGTGAGAGAAAGAGGTTTAAAACACCTTTATTTTCAAAGCAGTCCTCTGACTGGGAGGGGATGTACTGGTGACCTCTACATTTTTTTTCTGCCCCCCAGGCAGCAGTAGTGGTGGTCTTCAATTTTGCTATGGTTCTACTCATTTTTCCTGCAATTCTCAGCATGGATTTGTATCGACGTGAGGACAGGAGATTGGATATTTTCTGCTGTTTTACAAGGTATGTTTTCTGGCTGCAGGAGCCTTATTTCTTGGGTACAGAGTGGTAACATTTAGAGAACACTTTAGTCTGTGGACTTGGAAGGAAGCACACCTCAAGGGCTGTACCAGTGCAATGGAGGCAGCAGAGAGAATGGACAGAGGACCCTTCCTTGGGGGCATAGCAGAATCACTGGGGTTCTCCACCCCTCAGACCAGACATTCTCATAGCCTCGAGGTTGTGATACTCATGATTACTTACTTCCATCATGAACCAATATTGCTCATCATTAGGAGTGTGTTGTATCTCTATAGAGCAGGGCAGAGCAAAGGTTGAAAACCACCCATCTGGAAAAAATAGAGCCTTTTAGGTGTTTTTTAAAGGAATTATGCCTTGAAGCATTCATCCGCATGTAACTTGATTTTGTGAGCCAAATTCAGGATCAGCCATCCATTTGGCCTCCTTTCATTTGCTTGTGTCTGTGTACAGATGGTGAAATCAGGCGATGTTCGTGGAGTTCAGATCTGTGTGACGTGGATATTGTCAGTCACTGGCAGAAATGCAAGCACAATTTCCCTGTTGCAGTGACCTTTGTAACACATCTTCCCCCTTTTCAGCCCCTGTGTCAGCAGAGTGATTCAGGTCGAACCTCAGGCCTACACAGAGACTCACGACGGCACCCGCTCCAGCCCCCCACCCCCATACAGCAGCCACAGCTTCGCCCACGAGACACAGATCACCATGCAGTCCACGGTGCAGCTCCGCACAGAGTACGACCCCCACACACATGTGTACTACACGACCGCTGAGCCACTCTCCGAGATCTCTGTGCAGCCCGTCACCGTGACGCAGGATACCCTCAGCTGCCAGAGCCCTGAGAGCACCAGCTCCACAAGGGACTTGCTCTCCCAGTTCTCCGACTCCAGCCTCCACTGCCTGGAGCCCCCTTGTACCAAGTGGACACTCTCATCTTTTGCTGAGAAACACTATGCTCCTTTCCTCTTGAAACCAAAAGCCAAGGTAATTTTCCAAACAGAAGACTCTTCCTGTCTTGAGGAAGTAACAGACAGGTTCCTTGGGAATTCACTGGGTGTAAGGTAGCTTAGCCCTCCTAAGGAGCCAGTCCAGAGACGGCATAGAGCCATTTCAATGAGCTCATCTTCTACAGGAGTGAATCTCTAGGTAATAAGTGTTTCTGTGAATGTAGGTCAACGCCTTACACTTTAAACATGTAATTCTTCACGAGGTTGTTTAAAAATGTGATGATTATGATTTTACATTGTCACCCCTGGGAGAATGACACTTGCATGCCAGGGCCCGGCCAGCGTGATGGCAAAAGCGAGGCATAAACCAAACAGCTTCTTTGTGTAGGGAGAGTCAGCAACATCCCTTGGGGTCTGACCTCGTGGCTCTGTACTCTGTTGCAGGTTGTGGTGATCTTGCTTTTCCTGGGCTTGCTGGGTGTCAGCCTCTACGGGACCACCCGAGTGCGTGATGGATTGGACCTCACAGACATTGTGCCTCGGGAAACCAGAGAATATGACTTTATTGCAGCACAGTTCAAATACTTCTCTTTCTACAACATGTATATAGTCACGCAGAAAGCAGACTACCCGAATATCCAGCACTTACTCTACGACCTTCACGAGAGTTTCAGTAACGTGAAGTATGTCATGTTGGAAGAAAATAAACAGCTTCCCAAAATGTGGCTGCACTACTTCCGAGACTGGCTCCAAGGTAAGGTGCTGCTGGAGGCCGGCGTCCTTTCTAAATGCTTGGTCTGTGGTGTGTTCAGCTCCCACAAGTTCCTTTTGTTCACTTCCTTAAAGTGTTAGATTATAATGTAACACTGACACATTTCATTGACTTCTAAGTGTTGCTTAAAAGTCTTAGTAGACTGTTTCTGGGGAAGCCTCCCAAAACTGGCTTTTACCTATAAAACAATACAAACAGTTCTCTAGTTGACTGGGGAACTTCTGTGAGAATTTATGAGTGCACGTTAAGAGATGGGAAAGGACATTATAAACCATGGAGCTGGATACTTCTAGAGTTCTTTTTGGGGGGATGATTGCTAGTTTGGGTGACCAAGTGAAAACAAGGTGTTGATGGAATTTCTAGGCTGACTCACTGCGAGATTATAGCTGCTACTACACCAGCAGGTTTTGCATCATTGGTGAATAAATTTAACTTTCCATATTTTGACCATCTTTTGATTTGGCATAAAATGCTGTGAAGTAAACTTAAAAATTCGTAATCACATCTCACAGTATTTCATAAAAATGGGGGAGGTGGAGGAGGCAAAGTGGGGGAGAGTGGGGACGGAAAGGGACTTTGCTTGGGGTGATGGGTGCACGATGCAGCGTGCAGATGTTTTATTGAGTCGTAGACTTGGAACCTGCATGGTTTTGCGAACCAATGTCACCTCAATAAATTCAATTAACATTTAAAGAAAATGCCTTTTACAGCTTCTTACCTTGCTCTTAGAAATATCTCTAGGGAATAGTTGTCAACTGGAGGAAAAAAGACCTAAATTTGCTCCTAACTGCTGACTGAATATGAATGTATTCAGTGATTCCAAGAACATCTGTTCATTTATTCTGTGTTGACACATGGAAAGTGAAGTGGAGAATCAAGATAATTGTTCACACAATTCAAGCAAAAATGCTGTTACTGAAATACCCAAATAATTATGGCCCCCAACATTTTTTTGGCTTAAGTTAACCAAATGATTGTCTTAATTTCCCACTTAATTAGACTTGTTTAAACACAAATTTAAGTGCCCGTTTTTTGGTCTTAAGTCAATATATTTACATGTAAAGATTAAGCAGCCAGTTTCCCTGCATGAAACGGTGAACAACTTTGATTGAAAATTGTTCAATACAAGTTTCTGGCTTTGACTTGTGTTCCTAGAATTTTGCTCATTACATATATGTCATATTTGACCCCTTTTTTTGAGGCAAAGAAGACTACATGATATAAATATTTTGAACATTCTCATAAGATTAATTTGAATTTGTTTCTAGTCTTACTGGGAAGCAGTGTTTTGGGGGATAATGAGTCAAAGGAGGATCAGACAGTTGAGAGATTCCCTGCTTTTCTTTTTTTTCCCCCTCCATTGGCCAAAGATATGCAAATGACTTGCCACAAATGACAAAAAGATCTGCAGTGCACTGCCAGGTTGTGAGCAAAGAAGGGTTGCTGTGGAATTGACTTCAGTGTCCGCAGCCATTCCTGTGGACGCTCAGTATGGCATGTTAGGCGGGGTTTGGGAAGGGGGCCCAGCGGTATTGTCTCCAGGCTGTGCAGAGGGCTAACCTTTTTGTAGTGTATCGTAAATTATATCTGTGCCTTCATACCTTTAAAGACCTAAAGCAGTTGGACTTGAGAATCCTTTTTAAAATGCATTTGAATCATGTTTTGATTGCTAAGTGAGCCGTACCCACGTAGACCAAGTGAGATCCACTTAATGCTCCTAAGTCAGGGTCCCAGCCAGCCTTAGAACCAACTGCATCTGACTGTCAGGAGGTCCGGCAGAGCACTGTATACAGAATGGCCAGATACTAGGACCCTTGGCTGCCTAGAGGTATTTTGGGCCCATCCAGTGGTTGATTTTGGTCTTTGAACATTTCCTGCAAGGAAGCAGCTGTCCTTGAATCATCTGTTCTTCAAAATAATTTCTATGGTTGTTCAGTGGTGGAACTCTTGTGGGTTGTCAGTGGAATTATTGAAAACCATGTTATCCCCCTGGCCTTTATCAATATTTCAATATTTGTGGGGGTTGAATTCATAAAAATATAAAATGGCAATACAGAAATTATCCCATGTATCATCTTTAAACACACATGCAAATAAGGTAAAGTTGGGGATAAAAACCACATTGTGCGTCATACATACAAATGGTGTTTGTTATATTTCACACTGAATTATATAAATAAAATTTAAGGTAATGTTTTCTTTTTAGGGTCCCATATCAAAGTCCCATTGGCAGTTGGGATAGTTAGCTCAGAACTTTTCACCAGGAAATAATTAGTATAAAGTATTAAAAATGAGAGAAGTTTTATCTAAAACTTTTCATGTTTTGCTATAAAGTAAGTAAAATGTCAGTTTTTTCTGCAGTGTGCATATGTTAGAATATGAAATGTTGACCAAGGGGCGGTGGAAGCAAGTCCTTGTCCCTTGTTTCGTGCCCAGAGGTCATGGGTTGTATGTGCACTGAGGCTGGCCCACTGTTACTTGAGCTTTTGCTAATCAGTCAGAAAACCATATACTAATTATAAGGACTTAACTTTTCCATTAAGTCAGTGACTGTTTCTCATTCCAAGGAGAGTAAATGCCACGTGGGGGCCACCAGCACGGATGATGAGTGGGAGCATGTTGTCAGCAGGGTGGACCTCCCCAAACCAGACGTTCCTTCCTTTGTTTCACTCTATGGCATGCCAAAATTCTTAGCGTGTAACTACCTTTAAACTACACTCAGAGTTTGGATGCCCCCTGTGTGCCACCAGACGTTGTTGGTGCCTGTTAACTCTGCTATGCTAATCTTCCTTGCATTTTCAGCAAGTCCTTCCTGGGCACTTTAGTGTGTTCAGAGTAATTTAGAGCACCAGTGGCTCAAGCCAGCGGTGGAGTCAGGCTGCCTGGGTCCAGAGCTTAGCTCCAACATGTGCCTGCTGGTTGCCTTCCTCATGTAGTTTTACCTTTCCAAGGCTCAGTTTCCTCATCTGGGAAGTGGTATAACACAGCCATCCGAGGAGGCTGTTGTAGGAATTAAACTAGAGGTAATCTGCATGAAAGGCCTAGACAACCTAGGTCTCACCAAGCACGAGCTGCTCCTTAGGATTAACAGGTCAAGCCGGAAAGGTTTAAAGTACCATACAAGCCTTGAAGTGATGAAAATTCTATTATGGTGAGGAAAACAGATCAGGCCTCTCTTTTTAGGAGGGCGGGGTTGATTTTCCTCTCCTGTTTATTTTTTTCAAAAACAGGAAAAAAAAGGCTTTAGGTAACAAAATAACATCTGTTTAATACAGCTTGTTGTGTGCCCACCTTGCTGTGAGAACCAGCCTGTGTGGGCGTTGGGGGCATGCTGACCTGGTGGCCTCACTGCTACTGCTCCCCCACACTCCCCGAACAGGGCCTTCTTTCACCACTGAGCCCACAGTCCTCATCCCCAAACTGTTCGTATAAAAACAATGCCCACAGCAATGTCGGAAGGAAGGCTTAGTTTAAAGAGAGACAGACACAGAAGCAGGATCCTGTGCTCCCCCCCTCCCCCCATTTCAAATCCCAGGGTTTTAACCATTTGGAGCACTGACAGGACCTATTTTTTGGGGGGTGTCTTTGAAGTCACTCCAGGCATGTTGTGAAATGAAATAAACCCTTCTTCTCACTGGCTGCATCTAACCCATGCCTGTACAGCTTGTTCAAAAGATGTGGTTTCCTGAGCTGCTGGGGCACAGAACTCTACTTGGGAGGTGATTTGGGGGGGAGCAGGGCAGTAGAAGGGGGGTGGGGTGTCAGAGGAGAGTGTGTGCACACTGGGATGGCTCAGACCCCAAGGCCAGGTCACCAGGGCCCTGTTTTCTCTTC
This sequence comes from Desmodus rotundus, assembly GCF_022682495.2. NCBI lineage: Eukaryota > Metazoa > Chordata > Mammalia > Chiroptera > Phyllostomidae > Desmodus > Desmodus rotundus. Next base: position 79,382,272 of record NC_071387.1, read on the forward strand.
CAACATGCTTATCTCTTTACAGCTGTAGCCAAACCATCAGGTCTGTAATGATGGTTTTGATTACAGAGGCCAAGCGCAGCTGTGTGTGGTGGGCTGGTGGGCTTGCCCATCCCCCAAACCCAGTATGCTCTTTCCTTCCCCTCCCTGGGCTTGCGGTTTGTCATCTGTTCTCACAGAGCCCCCTTGTATTGGCCTGTGGCTTCCTGTTCTCAGTCTGATCCAAATTTACCCTGTGAGGTATTTCCCGGCACATACACCCGCACACAGGCTCCCTGCTACTCTCTCCTCCACACCCCCTCTCCTAAGGAAGGGTGGCAAAGAGGAAGAGAACAGTCGAGAGTGAATAGGTGTTGGCTGTGATCTTTACACAACCTGGCAGCGGATCCCACAGCTTGTATTAGCTGCACAAGTTGAACAGATGGAACAAATTGACAGAATCGTGTTCACTCACCCTGAGCTAGAAGCAGCTGAGTTGCTGTTTGAAGCTGGGCGTTTGAATGTGTTTTTTCCCCTCCTAGTGGAATTTCTGGTTGTATTGAAGAACCCATGGCTCAGCACCAGTGGCGTGAAACGGTTAATGAGCCTGGTGTGTCTTCCTCATTCTCTCTCTCTCTCTCTCTCTCTCTCTCTCTCTCTCTCTCTCCCCCTCCCCCCCTTCCCTCTCCCCTCTCTCACTCTTCCGCTTTCTTTTGGAATAGTCATGGAGGAAAAGGAGTTACTTTTTTAAAAGGTAAAACATATATTTATTTCCTAGAAATAAGTATTCCCGCCTTTAAAGCAATGACTATTAGCATCCTGAAGTTCTCTAAGGAAAAATCTAATATCATTTAACTTGAAGATGAATCTAAATATAACGAAGAATGTGCTGCTGATGTCCCACAACACCCTACCCTGCTCTCAGTTCTGAGCCACCCCATTAGGACCAGGGTCCTTTTGCTGAAGGGTTCTAACATATTTCATGCACTTGCCTTTTCTAGGACTTCAGGATGCATTTGACAGTGATTGGGAAACTGGGAAAATCATGCCAAACAATTACAAAAATGGATCAGACGATGGGGTCCTTGCCTATAAACTCCTGGTGCAGACCGGCAGCCGTGATAAACCCATCGATGTCAGTCAGGTACTCTCGCTGCCTGACACCCAGCTGGGGGTCAGGGGTCGGGGTTTGGAGGGCATGGGTGAGACAGCTGTCGTTCATAGCCTGGGATCCCAGCCTGTGATTTCTGGGGACTTCAGGCATAAGGGGCTAGAAGAACATTGAGTTGGCTCTAATTCACTTCATCCCACCAGCTAATTGTGTGGCCACAGGCAAGCCAGAGAGACTTATTCTGCAAGCAGGGACAAAGTGTTTGCCTCCTCCAGAGCAGCTGTCAGAACAAAGTACAGTCGAGGCAGTGCAGGCACTCTTCCGTGTTAGAAATGCTGTGTTGCCTTCTTTGCTTTGAATTCTAGTTTGTCACCTCATTGGTCTTGATTGTCATCAAATTTGGAAAGATGGAGTGGGTGGGTAGTGGTCACTTGAATGGGCAGAATTTAGGAGGGAGGGAGGGATGGGTTAGTAGATCAGAGAGGTTACTAGAAGGATGGGAGGATTTGTTGCATTTGATTCCCTCGGGGCACCCTGGCCCTAGGCATAGAGAAGGAGGACAACAGACATATTGCTCTGTCCTGAGGGAGAAATAGGGAAATGCAAATCCTTGGAAAATAATTGGATTCAGTCTCTTAGTAACAAGAGCTGCTGCTATTTAGTAATCATACTCCAACTGCATTTGTACCTTCGCAGTGACACTTTGATTCCATCGTATGCCTGTTGATTCCTCAGGCGTGTTGGGGAGTGTGTTCAGACCCTTCCAATTTCAAACGGCTCCAACACTACGGGCTTTCCCAGATCCTGTTTCCTCTGCTCTTTGTAGCTTACTTGCTTCACCTTCAGGCAGAAAACCATCATGCTAATGATCTTCCCAGCAGCTCTGTTTATTGTCTCCCTTTTCTTGCTGGCATTAAAGGTGACAGATTTACAAAGTACATTGTTCAGAGTTATTATGGAGTGTGAACTCAGTTCTTTATGGCCACATGCGTGTGCTGTCAGGTTTGACAAGGATGTGGGCATAGGAGCCTGTCTGAGAGATAGAGGGAATAGCTGTGGCTGGGCTGGGCTTCACGGACTAGGGACACTGGTGGGACAAAAGTGATTGGGCCAGCCGTTCTCCCCCTCCTCCCACTCCACCCCCGCCCCCCCCACACACATCATTTCCTCTGCCTGGGAGGGAGAATAGGGTGCTGCGTGCACGGAGGCCATGAGCTGTACTATGTAATTCCAGAGACAGCTTGAAGACATACAGTTGTTACATATCCTGTGGATTAATTGAATCCAGATCTCTGAAATTTAGTTCTCTCATTCTTCTCCACTCTTTCTTCCCTCACTCTTTGTCTGTTAACTGCTGTCACTGGTGTTTTTATTTTGCTAAAAGACCAAAAGCATTGGAACCTGGCCTGAATCTAAAGTAAACAGGAAAAAATATACATGTACATGTGTATGTATCTCTGTCATGGCGTTTTTCACCTAAGCGAAGCCCACAAGACCTGCCTTAGAGGGCGCATGGTATGTGTCCAGCATAGGATGTGGCATCCTGCTTGTGACCACCTCTCAGAAATAAGATTACCCAGAGAGACTGTGGCTGTGTGCCAGTTCCCTCCACTTTCTGGCAATGGGCATTTTTTGAATACACAGGTCATAGGAGGCTAGTGTTAGCAAAATTTATACAGATGTTGTTTTATTTTTATAGCTCTCCTCCATTTACTGGGTGGCATTTCCTTCAGTGTTAACAGCAGAGGTTAACTGCACACAGACGTGTATAGGGATTCTTGCCAGGTTTCCCCCCTTCCCCTCCTATAAATATGTTTCTCCAGATTGTTCATTCTCCGTCTTGGCTGCAGACAGTCTTTTAGCATTCAGATTTAATTGGTTCAGTTGATTCCTGGGCCATCTGCAGAACTGTGTGTGTGTTATAAACACTCCAATTTTTGCATCCTCTGTTCAGTGCATTTTGAAAGAAACCCAAGGTGTTCGGATGGGATTTTTTTTTTTTTTACACTTGCAAACAGTGGGCATTCTATCCTTTGCTACAAATTATGGGGGCATGGCTCTGCCTCTTTTTGTGTTAGGCAGGAGTATGTTTACCCCCAACCCCCTCCTGAAAGGCCTCTGCTCTTCCCATTTTGCAGTTGACTAAACAGCGCCTGGTGGATGCAGACGGCATCATTAATCCCAGCGCTTTCTACATCTACCTGACTGCTTGGGTCAGCAACGACCCAGTGGCTTATGCTGCCTCCCAGGCCAACATCCGGCCTCACCGTCCAGAGTGGGTCCACGACAAAGCCGACTACATGCCAGAAACCAGGCTGAGAAGTAAGTAGCCTCACCCAGGGCCTTCGAGTTTACGGAGCTGTCTTAGCCTGTTCTTCCCCGTTCAGTCACAGCCCTCATCCTCTGCTGCTGCCCTGGGTTCAAAAGTGTAAACAGGACAGTCTATTGCTTTTAGTTTAAAACTCGAGGAGACAGATGAGGGTGTGTCACAGAATACAACCCGTGCTCTTTCACATTGAGAAATAAGTCTCTAATCTGTTTGTAGCTTTAATTCGAAGACATCTACCAGGCAGAGCTCTTTAATGCCAGCTGTTCCCTGTGAAAGTTGGGGACGCCTCCAGGTTGAGTGTTATTTTACTATTGCAAAGTTTTATCACTAGGGATTATGTGTTTATCTTAACTTTGTCAACTCTGGTGTTGAAGGGATTTTTGGCATGTTGGGTCATTCTTATAAGCCACCAAGCCACCTGTACTCTGTCAAAGCTGTTTAAACCAGAGCAGGAAAGTCTGTATACAGCAGCGTCCTCTTCCTTCCCCCTCTCTGCTCTGTCTTTGGGAGGTGGTTCTGTATGGATTTAATTTGCATTTATGTTAGAGACGTTTAGTGGCATATACCTTGGATATGAAGCCGAGGGAGGACGTGAGAAAGAAGACAGGTTCCTCGGCAAACATGGCAGGGGAGTGAGTGGGTTGTACGTCCCCACATCTAAACCCCAGAGCCCTGTGGCAGGCAGCCAAGGCTTGTCTTAGTGAAAATTTATAGTTGAGATTATAATAGGGCAAATCATGTTCAGCAAGTCAACTGAATGACCCCAAAGGGTCTGGAACACACAACGGCAGTAACTAAATGCTTGTTGTGTAAGGATTTCTTCCCCTGCTGCTGAAGATTTAGCATTGCATTAGAAAAGAAACGTGGAGGGTTTAAGTGTGTTAGATCACTAAAAGGATCAGAGAGTTAAGCGTTTTTCTCTGTAAAGCATGACTTTCGAGTTACTTTTTTCTCCTAAGCGACTGAGAGAAACAGTTTGAACTTAGTATTTTCACTGGTGTCAGATGAACAGAAAAACATCTATGCAGTTGAATTCTTAAGTTGTTCAGACCCATTACAAAAGTGACTGCTTCTAAAACATTAAAATCAAAGGTGAAGTAAATATACATACAGATCACAGGCTCCCTCCAAAAAAACAAGTCAAAGGTGGATTATTGCTTTAAAAACTTTAAGCTGAACACTAAAATTCCATAGAGCAGAAGGCTATCATTGGTATTGTTTGCCCTGGCTGTTGAAAGAAGTGTAGTAAGTGGAACTTTTCTTACAGAGTTCTTTCTCTGTTTTTTGTAATTATGGAGAACTTGGGGATACACATCTGGCATGGTCAACAATAAGAATTTGTCACATCCCCTCCGTACCTGGATCACATCTTATTGCCTCTCACAGTATCGCCAGGAACCCCTTACCCATGGCTCCCTCTCTTTCGCCCTCTGCCTAGTCCCAGCAGCAGAGCCCATCGAGTATGCGCAGTTTCCTTTCTACCTCAACGGCTTGCATGACACTTCAGACTTCGTGGAAGCGATAGAAAAAGTCAGAACCATCTGCAGCAACTACACAAGCCTGGGGCTCTCCAGCTACCCCAATGGTTACCCCTTCCTCTTCTGGGAGCAGTACATTGGCCTCCGCCACTGGCTCCTGCTGTCCATCAGTGTGGTGCTGGCCTGCACGTTTCTTGTGTGTGCCGTCTTCCTCCTGAACCCCTGGACGGCCGGGATCATTGTGAGTTTATTCTAAGGGTCTTTGTGGAAGTCACATTCCTTTCAGCATAGCTCTTTCTGCAGCCGGGCAGTTTTGTTTATGTCTGGGCCTCTGGAGGAGGGTATAGATTGCATCATCCATACTATATTTATTCTGCGGGAGGTGGCGAGGTTCATGGTTAGGTAGAGCCTTTAATGGCCTTAATCCTGTGTCCCCTTTCCCTACAGCTTTAAACTTTTTAAGCATATTTTCCATAACAGCTCCTAGCATTTATGAAATACAGACACTCAAAGCATTACTAATTTTTTTAATTCATGTTATTTTGGGATAATCACAGACCTAATATGGATAAGGTTCTGCTAAATAGAGGGATAATCAGAGAAGTTAGAACAAAATGCTTGTGTGTGTTGTGTGTATTTTAATTCTCGGGGGAAAGCGGTACACTAGTATTGCTCACCTATTTTTTGGCATCCTTTCTCCACATGTAATACTTTCACATTTGAAAAAAGTTTTATTTAGAGTTTAATAAAATCATGGCAGGCTTTAAATTCCATGAAATGTGGTATAGATTTCAAAATGCCAAAATTATAAAAACAAAGACCAGGTCTCATTTCTGCACCAGAAGTCTGCGCAGCAGTTTTGTTAAAAGGTAAATGTTTAGTCTGTAGGACTGTTCATGGTACTTAAGCAATTGATGTCCCTCTTTCATTAGCTGATTGACAGGAAGCAAAGGAGACTCCCACTGTACTGCCCTTGCCCTGTCACTACCGCCCACTGCCCTACCCCCAGGAAGGGAGGATCTTTCCTCTTCTATCCATTGTAAAGATTATTTTATTTGTATTTTCTCTGCTTTGGCCCAAGAAACTCCTAAGATCTACTTCACAGATTTTCTTTCCATCCCCTTGCAAATGTTTACAAGGCAGATGAAATGCAAATGAAGCTTTTCCTTGGATTTAACTGTTTGCCTTGTCCACCCCAGTTGCTCTACATTTCTTCAAAGTGAAAGGGGTTGTAACCTGACCCACATCAGCAGACCGCAAGTCTCCTTTCTCCTGCTTAACTTACTCCCGAGTCATCCTTACTTAGTCCTTGGGCTCCAAACAAAAGCGAAGCTACTTTTAGGTGAAAGAACTTTTTTTCACCCCATCCTATCAGCATTCTTTAGGATGGAGGGTAGGGCAACCAAAAACTCTAAAATATCAACTCAGTTACAAAGTTGAAGGGTGGTCTCTGATGGTTAAGATCAAAACAGAAAGAAATACCTTGTTTTTAATTATATTTGTAGCTAGCGATAAATTGTCAGTTATGTGAATCTTCCTAGATTCTCTGGTGGAGTTTGGAAAATTTTAGGCTTTCTAGAGCCAGGTATATTGGGAAAACAATTTGCATTAGCACACTAAACTTCCCTGCTGTCCCCAAATTATCTCAAAGTCTCCCTTCCCAACAGGGAGGTGTTGGATTAGAAAGTAAAGATGGTTGCAGAAGCTATAGCAGGTCAGTGCTCTTGATCTGAAGTGAGGCCACATCAGGACTTTCATGCCTCCATTGTTTTCCATACCCAGAGTGTGTTTTTGCCCAGCCACTCACCCCTGTGCCTTCTTACAGGTGATGGTCCTGGCTTTGATGACAGTGGAGCTCTTTGGCATGATGGGCCTCATCGGAATCAAGCTAAGTGCTGTGCCTGTGGTTATCCTGATCGCGTCTGTCGGCATAGGTGTGGAATTCACCGTTCATGTTGCTCTGGTACGGGAGATATTGCCAACTTAGAACTCTATGAAAAGGCAATATATTTCCTCTATCTCTTATAGTCTGCAAGTTGGGGACCTTTTCATTTCCTAGGAGTGGCTGGAATGTGGCTGGATGCCTTTCCCTCCTAGGGAATCTAAGGAGAAGGTCATTGAAGGTGAACTTGTGTTGGGTCAGGAAGGATCCTGTTTGTTTGGTGGTGTCATTAGTGTTACCACAGGTCCTAAAATTCCCAAGACAGGTGGTTTATGTGTATGAGTGTGTGCGCACAGCGACACACAGTGTTGAAAACCACAGTAATAAAGCATGGGTAAAATGAGACCACACTCAAAGGTTTATTGGGACTGGCATAATTGAAGGTGAGACAAGTTGGCAGCCACGGAGACATCCTGGGGCCGGTGAGCAAAGGTGTGGGTGCTCAGTGTGGAGGGGCTGCTCTTCCACTCAGCTCATTCACCTTCTGGCCTCCAAGTTCGAGAACTGGGTTTGTTCTCCACGGGAGGATTTTTCCTCTCTCTTCCTGTGCACAGTCCTATGAATGCTTTGTTAGGAGAAATTAAAGTTAAGAAAGTCCTAAATCCAAGAGACAAGGCCATCATCTGTATTTATCAGAGAATTATTCAAAAGCCTCATAGTAGTATGTAAATTGCAGATTATTGGTAGGCATCCAGTGAATTTTTATTGACGGAATAAATACTGATGTTTAGAATGGCCTAGCTAGCAAGCCGAGCATTGGGATTTAACTATGTTTGTAGTCGCCAGCATTGGTTTTCTTTGGGCTCAACACACTCCATGTGCGCAGCTCTGCATGTGCTTCTGCCTTGTGCCCTCAGTAGCTCACATGCATCTCTTGGGGCCACTTTTGTGCAACTTAGAGTTTGTGCACTTTTGTGTTTCAACAGGAATATTTTGTTGAAGTTGACCCATTTTTATCCCAGTGTATAAGGAAAAAAGCTGATAGTACAGAAACAGTATTCTATAAATTTTGAGCCTGCCCAAATTACTTTCCTTCATTGAACTGGGAGCAGGGAGAGAAGAGCCCAACAGCCCACAGGGGTGTCAAACTCATTTTCACCGGGGGCCTCATCAGCCTCACAATTGCCTTCAAAGGGCTGAATGTAGAGCTCCTTGCCCCTAGTTAAGGAGTAGTTACATTCATACAGTCCTAAAATTACATTCGGCCCTTTAAAGGCAACCGCGAGGCTGACGTGGTCCCCAGTGAAGATGAGTCTGACACCCCTGGCCTAGAACTTAGAAACACATCATTCTAACATCATTTCTTCAAAAAGGAGGAAACACTGTGTGTGAATTAAGAATTCACAAGTGTTTTTATTGTGATGCTAATGAAATTTTGGTAGCTTACATTGCAAACACTGGCAGGTCTGTCCCAGAACAGATTCTTAGACTGGGAATTGTAAGAATTTAAGGGGTATCAAGAGCCAACTTGGCTTAGTGACCAGCAGCCACTGTTCAGTGCTTCAAGCCCAAATCTTCGTCAGGAGACTGTTGCACACAGGACGCAGTGTTTTTTACCCTGGCCCGTGCGTGAACATCTGTTTGAAGTGGTCAGTTACTGCTGGTGGTGAAGTGCAGTCTTCCGTAAATGTCTTCAAGCATTTGGGGTTCCGGTCAGTTCCCTGTTTTGGTAGCACACATTGAATGTGAGAGGATAAAGCAGCTTGACCTTTTGGCCTCATGGCCCAAGTACAACACAAAGTAACAGGGTTCCAAACATGTTGGTGCTTTCCTCCCAAGAGAAAATGGCATGTAGATTGACCCTGAAGTCTGCTAACTATGCATAGAGAGAAAAGGTTGCTATTCATAGCACACCTTGTTATTCTTTTGTTTCTTGGTTTGTTAAGGAAAAGAACCTTCCTGTCCCTCCACAGGGTGCATAAGCGATGGGAATGCACCCTGCAGTGTGTTGTGGCCCTGGGGATTTAAGGAGCCGCCACGAATCCTCTCTTCTCAGCATATCTCAGAACAGCCTGAACTTTCAAGCAGAGAGAACTTGTGCCAGGCCCAGACCTCCCTGTTGGGTTCCCGCTACAGGACCAGGCAGGGTGTAACATAACTGACTCACATTAAATCAGTCTTCGGCCACACTCTCAAGCCAACAGTCTGAAACTTAACAGCCTGATACACTGGGACTTTGTAAAGTTGCCATTTAGTAAAACAACGTTCTTGACCTGGGCGAGTTTTAGAGAAGGGACAGGATGTGTCCATGTGTAGTCAGAGCAGGATTACTTTGTACAGTTCTGTGTTTTCCTATAATACCTCTGTGGTGCTTAGATGTACTACAAGCACGTTAGTTTGAACACAGTGACAGAAACCCTAACCTAAGCATAATCATGAGGAAATAAATATTTAGCACCTAGTTGTACGTGACACCAAGTCAAGCCCATGCAGAAGTAAGAGCTTGACCATCCAAAATCCGGCAAAAATGCTGTCGCTTTCACAACTGGAGGTCTCCCATGTGAATGGTGTGACAGAATTTGAGTCGGGGAGAGAACTCAAGGGTGAGTAGCAGTGAAGGGGAACATTCTGATCACTTTTGTGTAATTTTTGGTTTGGTTTTTAATTTCAGGTAAGTGTGCCTTCCATCCTGTTTTATTGTTGTTATTCACGATTTACATCAACACCAAATATGATCCAATATCACGAACAGGTCATTTTAATGTAAGCCCAGATTGAGCCAGTTGCGTAACCCTGATGAAGCAGGAAGTCCGAGAGGTTCTGCAGAGGCAGATTAAAGCAGCTTGCAGGATTGAAGACGAAGCTGACCATTACCAAGTCAGGTCCAGGGCTCTGATCATCTCAACTCTTCTCATTGCACAGGCCTTTCTCACGGCCATTGGTGATAAGAACCGCAGGGCTGTGCTTGCCCTGGAGCACATGTTTGCACCTGTCCTCGATGGGGCCGTTTCCACTCTGCTGGGAGTACTCATGCTTGCAGGATCAGAGTTTGATTTCATTGTCAGGTAAGCAGCAGTAGGGTAAATCATTCTTATTTGCTCATGTGATCTCTATTGCTTATTTCCTTCTGTGTGTGGTAGATGACAGCATTTGCTCTTCGTTATGGCTCAACTTCCCCCATCTTCATTGAGGTATAACTTACTATTGACAAATAAAAATCGTGTATATCTAAGGTTTACAACATGTTTTGATTACCACAATTTGTGATGCCACTTTCTTTTGAGTTTGTTAACTTGTTTGAGTTTGATTGGCATGAAGACAAGCTCTCTGCTAGGGCCATCTTGGAGAGAGAAGATGGAGGGAGGGTTCAGGGCCAGCAGCAGAGACATCACAGCTCCAGGCTGAAGGTTACCCAACACTCCATTTATTGGTATTCCAGGTTAGAAGTATGTATAGAAAGAGATGATGGTGGTTCCCACTAATTGACTGAATTTGACCTTCACTTTTTCAAAACTGTATCAAGGAAAACATACAAATACCTTAAATTGTTACCTAGATTTTTTCCATTTAAGATAATGTGCCCAGATTTCAGATTTGAGTTCCCAATAAGATTTAGGTGCATTTAATACTTGACTTTGGCCTCAAATTTTGGAAATCCAAGCTTATTTTGGATACTTCTCTTTGAATCTCAAGGCAAGGAATTTCTGGTGGATTTAATGAAGAAGAATAGGACTTCGTTAAGTACGAAAAGAGAGCAAGTTTCCCTTTTGACAAGAATTTGAGAACAGCAGGGTGACCGTTTGCTTCTCTGGAGGGCCTCTGCTCTTGTGTGAAGCAGCTGTGCTGGGAGGGAGCACTGCTTGTCCGTGGAGCAGGTGGCGGGGCTTCACTGCAGAAGCGATAGTCCAGGGTTCAACCCCAGTGAGCCAAGGCCGGATTGTTTGTGCTGCTTCAGTAATCTGGAGGGAGAGTCCAAAAAGGCTTTCCTGGAATGTGTGTGTGTCTATCTTGATAGGCCTTTCATTTTCAAGTACGAAGAAGAGGGTTTTCAGTTTTAGCTAGTTTGTTATGAAAAAAACATCAGTCCACTGGCATATAACCTGTTGGATGGTTCATCATCTTGGAGCTCTAGCATTCCTAGAAGGAGAGCCAGTTTGCTCACTGTCATTTTGGTGTAGGGTGAGTGAAGAGGTGAGATACCTATTCCAGCGTAGATCACACTTCTCAAACTGTAATGTGCTTATAATCACCCACGGCTCTTGGGAAATGCAGACCAGATCTCATTGGAGGTGGGAGTGTGGGGAGAAGACTGCATTTCTAGCCAGATCCCAGGTGATGCCCATACCACTGGTGTCAACACAAATCAGTTAACAAGCCAATTAGTATATTCTTGTTTGCCATTACCAAATAGATAAATGCCTTAACTAGAATAAGGTTTTGATTTGGGTTTTAAGCTCTTAATTTGACTTTCCTTTACTACTTTTGCATACATTTATTTATTCATGTGTTAGTAGTTGTTTCTTTATGGTATAAAAAGCCCTATGTCAAAAGAGTTTCTTTTGTGTAACTTCTCATTCAACACAACATGAAAATCACCTCATAAGTACGTACGGGCCCCATCCCCTTCCATGTAACTTACAAGGGAGGAGTTCACAGGCCATTCAAAACCATGGGAAGTGCAGGGTATGACGGGATCTCAGAGCCAAAGGAGCCATGCAGAGGAGAATTAGCCTGAACCTGAACAACCTGCTGGCACCTGGATGGAGGACGGAATCCCAGCTCTCTCATCTAACCCCTGGCTTCTTGTTCTGTCCCAGAGATATCAGAGTTCTTATTTCAAGCACTTAAATGGGCTTCCAATTTTCTAGAACTGGATGGATTAACCTGATAAAGCCCTCACTGGGGTCGACTAGATGAGCAGACACTGTATACACTAAGCGTCAGAAATCTAATTGGTCTGTTTATTCAACAGTTAGATGGATGGGATGCAAATGTCTTAATGCCTGCTGCTGATGTATGCTTCTGCCTAAAGTTCCAGCAGTTTACATTAGAGCAAGACTGTTGGCCGCTTGGCTTTTACTAATGCAGCTCAGAAGTTTCTAGTGTTTACAATAGCTGCAAGGTATTTGTATTTTTATAGGGATTCTCTCTCCTTTCATCTAATGTTGAAGCACATATAGAAATGGCAAAGTTTTGAGCCTATTCTGTTTTATGATCAAGAGACCATTAACAGATAGATATCTTGCCCTCCCTCTTCCCAGAATATCCTGAGCTCTGCCCCCCACAATCCACTTCCACCAAAATTGCCCTAGAAATCATCAGTTACAGAAACACACGCTTGCATGGAATCTGTCCCTCCCCCTCCCTCTCCCCTTGTGTGGAGTGTCCGCCAGTGGCTGTCCCTGGCTGACAGGTTTACCTTGGTATTCATGAACGATCCCAGACCTTAGCCCTCAGCGGTGGGAAAGGAGGGCCACTTGTGCACTCTCCTCTTCTTCATGGTGCTGCAGCCTTTATGTTTGAATTGGCTGACGCAAATCAAGAGTATTCAGAGATGCTAAATTGTTCAACAAAAGATTGGCCACAGAGCAGCCCCATCACTGTGGACTGCCCCTCCCCCCACCAATGCCCCAGCAACCACAGAATGGGCAGTGTTTTCTTTTCAGAAAGCTGGTTCCCCTGTTCTAAGAACAGTTGCAATTGGAGCTGTTTGGTTAAACTGGAACTCACAGAATTCTAGACAGAAAGTCATGATTAATGAAAGCACAGGGAAAGCCTTACCTGATACACTGGAGATGCAGAGATTCTGCTCTCAGATGCAGAAGCATTTCACAGTGGATTAGCTGCTGCACAAGTGGGCTGCTTTGCCTCCTGTGCTAAATTGTTTAAATTCTACACCCTTCACTTCATTTGTTTGCTTCTGCTGAGTTTTCATGGACGGGGCCCCTCTGCATTGTATTTGTGCTTTCAGTCTGCTCAGCCATTCAGTTCGCACTCCATATTTTTGTGTTTGTTTAACACATTCATAAATAACATTACATGCCATGAGATTTCAGCAAATTAAGAAACTAATTTTTTTTCTCCCAACTTTGGGTTGTGGAATGCAGCCCTCAAAATCTTAAGGTAAAAAAAAAAAAAAAATCTGTTGCTGAATTTGAACTGTAATTTTCTAACAACCTTTTCACCTGTGTGGGTCTTGCTAATTTTTGGCTTATGATGTGCTGTAATGTTTGGGCACTTGAAAGGTAGCTTAATTTATCTTTGCCACAGTGAATATTTGTTTCCCTTTTATCTTCAAGGTATTTCTTTGCTGTCCTGGCAATCCTAACAATCCTGGGTGTTCTCAATGGGCTGGTTTTGCTTCCAGTCCTGTTGTCCTTCTTCGGACCATATCCTGAGGTCAGTTACTGTGCCGGCATAGTGTGCAGTCTGCCGGCTGCCCGAATGCTGTTTTTCCTGGTGTCACTATTCATGCAGATATTTAGGTATATCCACACTACTGATGATTTACTTTTTCAGTAAACATCTCAATAACTATCACTTTTTTCTGTTCAGTGTAATAGTTTTGGGGTTGCAGTATTGGTTTTTCTGTTTTGTTTTTTAAAACCAAATGAATGGCAGCCCGTGTCCTATAGGTCTATGTCAATGAAGCATTTTCTGCTCAAGTGGACTCTCTGGGCTTGAACAAGAGTAAAAAGGGCCCCGCCTGCCTTTCCAGTGTGTGAGAGCGGAGGGCACTTCTTTTGCTCCAGCTGTCCAATCTCAGAGTCTTCCTCAAGTGGCAGAGATGGGGAGGGGCATACAGCTTAGTCATCCAGGGAGGGCAAAGGCCCCTGAACAATACTGTTCTTTGAACTTTGAGTGTAGCCAACAGGTAAATGGATGATGGCAATTTTAATGTGGAATCCTGTTAAATAGGTATCTCCAGCCAACGGTCTGAATCGACTACCCACCCCTTCCCCTGAGCCACCCCCCAGTGTGGTCCGGTTTGCTGTGCCCCCCAGTCATGCGAACAACGGGTCGGATTCCTCTGACTCAGAGTACAGTTCTCAGACAACGGTGTCGGGCATCAGTGAGGAGCTGCGGCAGTATGAGATACAGCAGGGCGCCAGGGGCCCTGCCCACCAGGTGATTGTGGAAGCCACAGAAAACCCTGTCTTCGCCCGCTCCACTGTAAGTCACTCTCAAGGGCCACCCTTCCCTGCTCTGGGCAGCAAATCTGACAGACAGGATACAAAGACAATAATAGAGATTAGGTGGATCATTTGAAATTGCCAGTATTTGACTCTTCTTAAACTGTAAAAGTGTCTGTTTCATGTAGCTGGATCTCATGTGGATCAAAAAGGGCAGAGGCCGGGAATAATAAATACACGAAGCAGCGGCTTGTATCTTATTTGGGTGAAGGACAGTCTGAGCTGGAGGGCCAGTGGGAAAGCAGGCCTTGCCTCTTCTTTTTATTTTTTTCTAAGTTGCATATTGTTTTAGCTTAATACTTTAAAAAATGGAGTGGGATTTTTATTGCTAGCAAAAGTGATATATTTTTTTCTCCCACTTCCGTTACCTTTAATTGTCCTTAGTACAAAATTATTTCCGTTATTATTGTTTAGGATTTTACCACAAGCTTTTGTGGCTCCAAGTACATATTCTGGGTGCCTAAGAAGATTAGCCTTCAGTAATTCGGGAAAGCTATGAGCCTGGGAGCCCCGGACTCCTCCTCTGTTCTGTGCTCCCCACATTATCCTCAGTCCCCCAGTCCTAGAGCACAGCCCACAAAATTCAGGGAAGGTTCTAAGGCTCATATTCATCCAACCGAGGGCCTCCTGCTGTCCCTCTAGGAAATGGGTATTCCAGGCCCAGGCCAGAACAGGCCCTCCTTGAAAGAGAGAAGGGCCAACCAAGTAACCTAAATTTTCCTCCTCTTACCCCCTGGGGTGAAGCCTGCTGAGCTGCAGTGTGAATCTGGTTTTGTTCAGCGGGAGCCTAAAATAGGTACAAGCTGAACAACTTTGAAGTTGGTCACGGTCCTTTTGATTGATGTGGCCACTGTGTTGCTCCATAGTTTGTATAGAGACCCAGAAACCAGATTCCTAACAACCAGACAGAGCAGCGCTGCCCCACAGAACTCTCTGCAATAAAGTGAATGCTGTCTGTGGCCACATGTGGCTGTTGAGCACTTGAAATGTGGCTAGTGAGACTGAGAAGCTGAGCTTGAATTTTAGTCAATTTAAATGTAAATAGGTATCTGTCCCTAATGGCTACCATATTCAGCAGCATAGGTGAAGACAGTTCTACCAACGTCTGACATTTGGGTGAACCATGGCCAGGTGCTTGGCTCTATTAACAGAGGAGTTGGGATCTGACCCTTCTGAGCAGGGCGGGGTGGTGGACTCTGGAAGGGAGGCCACTCGGATACTCTCCAACCACAGCCCTGCATTTATGGGCAGCAGCCATATGTGTCCAGGCAGCTGTGTTGGTGAAAGCCTGGATGGACACAGGTTCCAAATAAGGTGCTCCTCTGCCTTGTCGTGGAGGTTGTAAGACAATGGGTTTTTTCTTTTGTGAGTGGAAGGCCCCTGTTGACTCCCTTTGTCCTCTCCCAGCCATTGTGGGGTTGACTGAGTTCTTGGTTAAGAAGAGCTTTGTGTGGGTGGCCAGGCAGGAACTGGAGCCAAATAAGGGAGGGCTGGGAGTACCAGGGTGATGCCCACCCTGGAGTTAGCACCCAGCCTGCTTTAACCTGCCCTCACCCTCTGCAGGTGGTCCATCCTGAAGTGAGACATCACCCACCCTCAAACTCTCGACAGCAGACCCACCTGGACTCAGGGTCCCTGCCACCTGGACGGCCAGGACAGCAGCCCCGGAGGGAGGCTCCCAGAGAAGGCTTGAGGCCGCCCCCCTACAGACCACGCAGGGATGCTTTCGAAATGTCTACTGAAGGACACTCAGGCCCTAGCAATAGGGACCGCGTGGGCCCCCGGGGAGCCCGCTCTCACAAGCACCCGGTGTTCACTGCCGTGGGCAGCTCCATGCCTAGCTACTGCCAGCCCATCACCACTGTGACAGCTTCAGCGTCCGTGACTGTTGCTGTGCACCCTCCACCTGCCCCCGGGCCCGGGCGGAACCCCCGAGGGGGGCTGTGCCCAGACTATGAGGACTACCCCCAGGCGGAGCCCAGGCTGTTCGAGGACCCCCATGTGCCTTTTAATGTCCGATGCGAGAGGAGGGATTCCAAGGTGGAGGTCATAGAGCTGCAGGACGTGGAATGCGAAGAGAGGCCCCGGGGCAGCAGCTCCAACTGAGGTGTGTGAGGCCAGAGGGACACAGAGAGCAAAGCTCCTTGGGTTTTCTGGGTCCCGGGGCCCCCTGGCTTTAGCATGTCCCGAACTGAACGCCAGTGACCTCTGATCCTCAAGGCAATGCTGCCGTATCTAAGCTCTGTCATCTCTGGGGAACCAGTCTTGTCCCAAGTTGGTTCTCTCCCCACACTGTTAACCTGTTGAGGGTTAGTGCAACTTAACAAAGATGTTAACAGCTGTACCTTTCACCCATTTTTCAATCTTAGTGAAAGTGCCCTACAGGTATGTATACTAAGCACACAGCTCAGTGAATGGTTATGAAGTGAACACATCCATGTCACCAGCCCCTGGATAAAGGAAAGGATAGTGACCAGCCCCTGAAAACCCCAACTGCCCTCACTCAGCCCCCACCATCCTGAGTTCTTATATATAGATTTGTTCTGCCTGTTAGTGTGCTTCATAAATATGGACTCATATACCTGTTACTTAGTTTGACTTCCTCTTTTTTTCTTTTAAAGGGTGAGTAAGATCTGAAGCAAAGAGGCCAAAGATTGGAATCCCCCTACCCCCCCAGAACTGCGTGAAGAGAACTGCTCAGAGTTGGGAGGGCGCACTGCACCAGAGCTGCAGTCCATTATTCCTGTAACTGATTGTATTATGTTGTGAAATAGTTCTATAAATATTTAAGAAGTGTACACATATGTAAATACAAAGAAATGGGTGTAAAGTATTGTGATCTGGGGCTTCTCCCCTGCTGCCCAGAGCGTGCAGTGGGGCCACTGCAGCGGGCCCCTCCCTGTTTGTACATTGGCCTCTGTGCCACGACCAAGCTTAACTTAGTCTTAAATTTCAGCATATGTTGCTGCTGCTTAAATATTGTATAATTTACCTGTATAATTCTATGCAAATATTGCTATATAATAGGATTATTTTGTAAAAGTTTCTGTTTAAAGTATTTTAAATTCGCATATCACAACCCTGTGGTAGTATGAAATGTTACTGTTAACTTTCAAACACGCTATGCGTGGTAATTTTGTTATTGTTTAATGAGCAGATATGAAGAAAGCACGTTAATCCTGGTGGCTTCTAGGTGTAGTTGGATGCAATGCTCCTATTTGGCTGTGTATGTGACATGTGTGTGATTTCCCGATGTACTGTACTGTGATTTTTTCCTTTTTTTGTTTCTTTCACTGTCCATAACCTTTAGTGGGTTCTGCCCTAGTCAGGCTAGAAGAGTCAGGATGCTGTTATGGCCTCGTGCTGGTGGGGGCTAGCTGCCCCAAGCATCACCTTATTC
This sequence comes from Desmodus rotundus, assembly GCF_022682495.2. NCBI lineage: Eukaryota > Metazoa > Chordata > Mammalia > Chiroptera > Phyllostomidae > Desmodus > Desmodus rotundus. The sequence continues at coordinate 79,399,641 of NC_071387.1, forward strand.
TTTGGCCAGGCTCAGGTCAAATCCAGGGCATCTCCTAAGATCATTGGCTGCCATCCAGACACCCCGCTCGTGTCTCAGAGGAGATAACGTCTTTCGGTGGATCTTTGTGGTGGACGTTGAAACCTCAGGGTAAAGAGCTAACATCTGTTCATCTTCATTATTGTTCAAGAATTAGAGAGTAGGTCTAATGGAGAGCCTCAGCTGGGCGGTGAGCATATTAGCCTTCATTGTACCTCTCATCACACACACACACACACACACACACACACACATACACACAATGTAAGAGTGGATTAAAAATGTTTTATAGATAATGACCCTGCTACAGATAGAAAAACCTATTCCTTCTTGTCCCACAATAAACCCAGAGGTGATGTTTCGAGTCCCTACCATTTAAATTCCCTTTCTTCCTAAATTGCACAGGTGGTTGGGGCTTTCTGGATGTGTTTGCATTTTTAAAAATAAATAGAGAGCATCTAGGATGGTGAGATGGGGTCAGAAGTGGTGTAGGATATGAGCTTTGGAAGGATCCTTCTCTGTGTTTTTTTATTAACATTGTGGGTGCACACTTCCTAAATAAATCATTTCCTTCCTCTCATCATTATTAGTGTTTTTTCAATGTGACATTTATTGACAAGCAAGGAGATGCTAATTGCATACAGTCCTCTGTAGAATGGATATGGAGGCAAATCTCTCAACCAGGCATCACTTTTAAAGGTTTGCTTCTGTATCAGTTCTGTTGTCCTGCTCTGAGGCTTGGAGTCCCTCAGCTCTTAGCCAGAGACAAGTACATTGGGAAGCACTTGGCACCCAGACTAAGCTACTATAGGAGTGCATGAATGGCAGCTCCCGTTACACCCTCCTATTTAACATGGAAAACCTTAATCAAAAGGCAATGGGCCCCCAGGAGTCCCAGCAGTGCAGTGACCTCAGACCCTAAACTCATAACAAAAATGGAAGCCACCCGTGGGTGCCAGGTGTGTGTGTCTGTGTCAGGAGCCCCAATGGCCCCACTGCTACTGTTTGGTGCCTCTGTTAGTCACACTGTCTGTCTACCTAATAGCCAGCTCTACTCAGAAGAGTTACATGTCCTGTGTTCAGGAGAGAGTGATGCAAAATTCTGAAGTCTGCTTCCCTCTGGCTTGTGGTGTGCCCTCGCCCCTTTCCTGAGCCCAGCTGTGTGGTGCGTGACAGCTCACCCAGCCCCTGCTTTCTGCACAGTGTAGAACCTTCTCCCATAGTCACATTGGCAAAGGGAGAACACGAGGCTGGCTGGCAACTAGAATTTCCCTCTCTCTTTCAAAGTTTTATTTTGTCTGTCTTATTTGTTCATTTGGATGTTTTAATTTTTTTAAAGAAATCTTTGCTGATATTTATAATTTTGTATCATAAGAATGTTTTCCTACAGTATTTGTCATGCCAGTTTATAACAAAAAAAATGCAGGGATTTTTATTTCTATTGGAAACACTATTACAGCTATGTTTTACTTTTGAACAGAATTTTTATTTGTATAGAGTGCTTACTAATGTTAAATAGTTCAGAGTATATAACATTTTCATTAAGGTCTCATGGTAGGTTTTATGTAAGGAGTTTAAAGGAAATATTCAAACTGGGTCTCATTGTCTGCCAATTTTGGTAGAAATGGGTTTGTGTCATTTCAATTACAAAGATAAAAGTATGCCATATAATTTATTTATATGAAAATTTATTTTTGTAGTGTACATAGTAGTCATCAAGTCTTTTGACAGAAGTATATTTTTAAAGAATTTATATGTGATGAATCCATAATGTCTGGAACTTCGCTGAGACATGAATGGGGCACACTTTTCATTGTAAAGTACAGCAAGGAGAAGAAAATGTTTAACAGTGTTAAGAGAGTGAAATTGAGTGAATATCCATGCAGTTGTGAAATGTGTATTAGTTACCATTTGTGACCTAGTGTGGTTCTCATTTTAAACTTTGGAAGTCAAAAATGTACAAACTCTCTAAATATTAATGTTCAAACACTGATAGAAATTCTAACATGAATAAAAAATAATATAACTTGTTGGTATGTCTTTGTTTTTAGAATGTTTTTTAAGTAAAATATGTTATGAAGGCAGTTACTGTGTTGGGCCTTCATAAACTTATAGTTTTGTCTTACCAAACTTGTTAAATACTCATTTTTTGTTATATTTCATGGAAGCATTGTTGATATAAAAATAGTTCTTTGTGTCTATTTTCTGACACCAAGAAAGTTCCTGAATTACTATTCAACATGGTCCCTTCTGTCATCTCCTTAACATTCTTATTTTTTATGTGATGCCTAATAGTTAGAATATTTAGACAAATTCAATGATTAATAAACTAAACTTAAAATATAGCTGATAACATGGGGCTGATGGACCAGATACAAAATGTTATTTTCTCAGTGTTTATGATTTATCATACCTAGTCTTCAGTAGAGCCATGGAGAAAAATCAGGTGAGGGATATCCCTGGTGGACAGCTGGACGCACAGAGTGATGGGGAAGACCTAAATTGCTATAAGAGTGGGGTGAGAGGTCAGCAAACTGCAGCCCATGGGCCTTCTCTTTCTATAAAACTTGATCAGAAGACACATTCACATACAGATGTCTGTGGCCACTTTCAAGCTACACAGGCAGAGTTGAGTAGTTGCGACAAGACTGTATGGCCTGCGAAGCCTAAAATACTTACAACTGGCCCTTAAAGAGTTTGCCAACCCATTTATGACAAGGTTTTGATAGGCCAATGATGTTCAGGTATTGGGAGGTCCATGGGTTTGCAGCACTGGCCTGCCTTGGAAACTTGATAGAAAAGCAGGGTCTTCAGGGCCACCCCAGACCAACTGAATTAGAATTTTCGAAATCTGCTATATTTAATGAGCTGTCCTTGTGGTTCTGATGCACTAGCAGAGGCTATCCCTAAATTCCTTCCAGTTGATTGTGGCCATGATTATATAATTTGACTCGGGCTGTATGGCCAAGCAGGCTAGATCTGGAAACAACATAGGGATCCGAACTCCTCTCTGTGGTCTTTCCACAAAAACACATGCTCGTCTGCAGGAAAGAGAGGGGACCCATGAATTCTGCATTTGGGTCCAAAGAGATGAATTCCCTTTTAAATGCTCTGCCACCGCCATGGGGCAGGACCTCAATGGAGGGTGTGGGCCTCTCACCTAACAGGTGTGAGAGGGAGGTCCACGCCAGGCCCAAGCCTCTTCTGACCTCCCCACTGAGAGGGTCCCAGTTGACCTGCTCTTGAAACCTTGGAGTCTCTGTGTCCTCATCTGTACATACATTAAAGATGATGTGTGTCCCTCACTGACTTCTGGAGGTTGAAAGCAGTGGTAGCCGTGAAGAGGTCCAGACAAGAGGAGACACTAAGAGTCAAATGAGAATCAGAACAACTTCTGAGTTCTGGCTCAATCACCAACTCTCAGCCTCTTAAGGGTTCCCCACCTCTAAGGTGACAAGGACACTCCCACAGCAACATGTGAGTTACTATGGGGAGGTTTCCTGAGCCCCCTCAGGACATTCAGGAAACATTACATTAGCTGAGTAAAATGCTCATGTAATACAGTACATGGATATTTAACTGGACAAAATAAAAATACTAAGCAGCGTTTTCTGTCTTACAGCCTCATCTTCCTGCGTCTTCCGAATATAATCATCAATCTGTTCCTAAGCCCTTCAGTAGTGACTTTCACACATAATGCTCACTTGGGTTCATTCAAAGTCGTGGAGGAATATGTACTCCCTGAAATTGAACATGGAAAATGTTCATTGGAATTCAAATTGAAAGATGCTTTCTTTTTGATGTGCTTTATTCCACCAAAATGATCGTTCATTGCCATCTAATCTTATGTTCTTTATCAATTACATATACTTAAGTAAGCTAACTTAGTTTTCATGTTGGCCTAGGGAGAAGTTTTTCATCAGATGTGTCCCCAAATCCACCATATTTATTCAGGGCTTACATAAACATAAGGCTCCATTTTTTTTGGCACAATGGATATATTTAACAGCTTCGGGAATGCTGTATGCTGCTCAATATCGGGCAGCAACCACGTTGATGTAAAAGCAGGTGTTTCATTTTTGGTAACTGGAAACTGACCTCCCAAAAGGAAAAGTGGAGATGACCTATTAATCATCTAAAAAGAGTATTTGCCAAGTTTCAAATAGTCTTAATGAAGGTTGCACCTAATGAGATCACGCCTCAAAAAGGAATCTGTGTAATTGTTCACATTGTTGTGATGGAGGGCATGTTGGACACCATCTTTCCCTGCCAGGAAATTACAACTGCTGACATAAGGACGTTGAAGGCAGGGTTTGCACGCGTCCTCCATACGGATTCCCTCTCTTGAAGCAAAGACAACGGGGCCTTTCGACTGAGGTTCAGGAAAGGGAACTGACCCTGTAGAGAGCATTTGCCGTGACAATGAGACAGACACCCCTGCCAGCAGTACCACCCAAAAGAGGAAAACACAAAGTCAGGTGACCCCTGTACAATCCTTTTTCCTAGAGAGTTCTCTTCATCTGCTCCCCATCCACAGGCCTGGAGGCTAAGGGTGCAGGAGTGTGAAATGTAAGCTACCGACAAGGCAAAAAATAGCTAAGAGTTCACACTAACGGAAGTCCAGGAAACGCATGTCAACAACACCATCTTTGTACACAATGACAACAGCTTGTATTCTTGTGGCGAGGGGTGAGGGGAGGTGGATAAGAACCTGTTTGATTTTTATAAAGAAAATAATCATGTAGATGGTGGAGAACTTCATGAGCAAGTTCGGACTGGTGAGTTATTATATAATAATCAGGATTGCAGCATTAAGCCCAAGTCAAGGTGCCAAAAGAAAGATCTTGGTAATTACCAAGTTCAAGCAGCAGCAGCGGTAGGTAGACTCCTGTTGAGAGTCTCTTGCAGCAAGAGAAGCAAGATGAGGCAAGAACAGAGCAAAGCGGGATGCTCTCTGCTGTGGATTGAGAGAACAGCCATCCATCAGAGGAGACATGGTCAGGTGTTCAGAAAGTGAGGCTGACACTGGAAAAGACCATTACATAGATGAAGATATATGAAGAGAAATAAGAGTGAAACTGAGTGCCAAGAGACAAAAGACTGCCTCCTTCAAAACATCCATAGCTGCCAGAGCAGTTGCCAGCCCCATAATATTTGAATACTGTGACTGCTGAAGTGTCAATAAGTACACCTGAGCCTTCTATCAATGAATGCTTTTTTCTTTTCCTATACAGTTCCCACCTCACATGGAATCATGGAAGGTTGCACCAATCATTGGAGTTTGTCGTGAATCCTGGAAGCTGTATGAGAGTTTGCCATCTTTTATCCAAGAAATCTGGAGAAGTGATATGGCATGCCTAACATTAGCCAACACCTTTAATAGTGACGTCAGTTTAGAACCTGGATCTAGTCCAGTCTGCTGTTATTCTCTCTTATTGCCCTCCTTCCCCCACCTCATTTGTTTGGCATGTCAACTTCAAAGGTATGGGGGACTGTTGTCTACAGTCAACTACCATAGCAAAATAGCAAAAGAGCGTCTGGGCCTCTTGGTCACGATGTGTCCACAGACTATATGTCTGCTCTAAAGGCGACTAGCTACAATGGGGGAAGCAATTAGCAAATCTCTGAATCAGCCTGCTGATTACACTTAAATTCCAAAAGCTAATTGGCTAAAATGTTCCTCCTTAATTAGAAGCAATTAATATGTGAAACTGTGTTTGCATTTCACAAGAGAGTTTGCATTTCATGATCAAAATCTCGTAGTTCATTTACTAATGGTCTCTAATGGCCTGTAATCATACAGCACACACAGTTAAGGTGGGATTTCTAAAATATAAGTAAGGGAGGATGACTGAATTTATGAACTATCCTTCCACTGGTAAGGACATAGCCTGCATCCACCTTGGACTGCAAAACACACATGCTTGCCCAAACATACCCACATGCACAAGAAGTCCTGACCTGTCAACTTTGACCCCTCCTGAATTTCCTTCTCTCTATTGTCATTCTCTCAATGTCTGTTCTCTCTGAGAGGACTCTCTCAGCACCAATGCCAACAGAAGTCTATCCAAAATATAGAGTCTAATGGTGGAGCCCTACCCTGGGTCCTTCCTTGGGTAGCCACAGTACTGGAAAAATAAAATAAAATAAAATAAACAAACAAACAAACAAAAAACCATACTATTTGTTCACAATATGTGTCAGGTCATACATAGGTGATCTTGCCAAACAAACCCAATAAACATGATATCAGCAGAGATTCAAAATGAGGGGGAAAGACCACTAAAATGCAGGAGGAAGTAGAAAAAATGAGGAAAAGGAGGAGACAGGGCAGAAGGAAAAGAATGAAGCAACAGAGAAATTCAGAATTGTGAGGGTGAATTAAGAAAGAGAGAAGAAGGTGCCAGGAGAGTTGAGGCCATGACAGGAATTCCTCACCACACACCAGAGTAATTTTGTGAGAATGGTGGTATTCTAAAACCAAAGTGGGAAGATAGACTATAAAGAAATGGTGCCTTGCAAGACTGACTGGCTGCTTGGTGGCTGCTCTGGGTTGGGAGCCATCTCACACCTGAGGCAGGAAGATGGTGGCCACAGAGAAGATGAAAAGTCGCAGGAGTCAATCAACTCTAGACTCCAACTTGTTATGAAAAGTGCAAAGTACATGCTGGGGTAAAAGCAGGCAATGGAAATGATCGGACAAGGCAAAGCAAAACTGGTTATGGTTGCCAACAGCTGCCCAGCCTTGGAGAATCTGAAATGTAGTGCTACATCACGTGGGCCAAGACAGGTGTCCATGACCACAGTAGCAGTTATATTGAACTGGACCCAGCATGTGGAAATACTACTGAGCATGCACACTGGCTACCACTGATGCAGGTGATTCTGGTACCATCAGAGGCATGCCAAAACAGACTGGTGAAAAGCAAATCATCCAAAACTTTTCTTTAATAAAACTGGCCAGAGCTTAATTTAAATACACACAAACATGCACATGCACACAAACAGTGCCTTTGTTTTATGTGCTAATTTTTTTCCTCTATCTTTCTTTGATTTTCCAAAATCTTAGAGTGATAGATGTATTTAGAGCAGGGGTTGGCCAACTATAGCCCACCAGCCAAATCCAAACATCACTTCTTTTTTACAAATAAAATTTTATTAGAACACAACTACACCTATTCCTTTATGTACTGTATTTCCATTATGTTTTCATGCTACAATGACAGAGTTGAGTTGTTGTGACAGAGAACATATGGCCTACAAAGCCTAAAATGTGTGCTACCCAGCCCTTAAAAAAAAGTTTTCCACTCCTGATCTAGAGTAATCCCTCCAGACCGAACCAAGTACCCACTTAGGAAGAAGTGGGGGCAGGCCACTGTGAGACAAATGATGCCCTTTGTTGCTATTTTTCTAACACACTTATTCTTTCCTCCACCTGGACTGGACATTTGTTTTCCAGACAGACACCTGGCTCACTCCATCACTGAATTCAGGTGTTTGTTAAAATGTCACCTTCTCAGGGGGTCCTGCCTGGCCACCCAGTTTAAAATAGCAAATACAACCTGCACCCCACCCCAGCACATCCTCTCTCCCTCTTCTACCTAATTTTAATAAGATCTAACAACCTGTATATTTTACCTACTTATTTGTTTATGGCCTATCTTATCCTACCAGAACGTTAGCTCTTTGAAGACAGGGATTTTGGGGCCATGGTATTCACCACTGTATTCCTAAAGCATAGAATGGTCCTTGGAACATAGTGCTCAGTTAACTATGGTGTTTGTGAAAACAATGAACCCTAAAAAGTAAGTACTATTACTTCTGTTTTACAGATGAGAAAACTAAGACCCTACAAGATTAAAAGACTTGCTAGAGATACAGTGGAACTAAAGGGGAGAACTAGTCATGGATTCTGAGTAGGGCTTAAGCACTACTGATGGGAACTGTTTCCATGGCTACTGTTTCCCTCTACTGTTTATTCATTCCTCAGCTAGTTATTAAGCATAGCACCCTGTCTAGAGCCAGGCACCATTCCAGATTCTGTGCAGGATAGAAAGAGAAATATGACCATAGTCCTGACACGAAAAGCCTTAAAACCTTTTTCTTTCTCTCTCTACAAATGCATATAAACATAAAAACACATATATGTGCATTATTGGTTTGTTTTGCTTTACTTTTTTTTTATTAAGGAAAAAATTCAAACACACAAACATTGCATAGAATAATGAACCCTAATAACATTTCCCCAATTCTGTTTTGTCAGTTCTCCTTCAATTTTGATTGTTTGCTGGCATATTGCAACACAAATTTCAGACATCATGCCATTTCACCCACAGATACTTCAGTATGTATCTCTAACTGAGAAAGATCTTTTAAACAACTTAACCACCCAGCTATTATTATAGCAAACAATATTAACAATATTTCCTTCATATCCCATAATACCTAATTCAAATCTCCCTGATTGCTCCAAAGATGATTTTTTTGTGTTTTAATTTACCCCTATTTTTGATGTAAATGTTTCTATACTAAACCTGTTTTGTTTCATTTTGAAACAAAGAGGACAACACTTTTTATATTTTAAAAATAAATATATTAGATAAATTAAGATACACACTAAATATTATAATGTGGAATACAATCCATCATTTCTTAAAGAGGACTAAATTAAGCAAAATAGGGCTCAAAGGAATGGCTAGATCAGGAAAGATGTCCTGGAGGAGATGGCATTTGAACTTGGCCTTGAAGGACAGGATTTCAGTAGATAGAGATTATGGGAGAGGCATTATCAATAAAAGAAAGATCCTGAGCTACATCCCAGAGGAGAAGAAAGTAGAATGTGTCTGAAAAATAAGGGGTCCATTTTATTGGAGTACATGCTGCCCATGAGCTGTGTTCTTCTGAGTGGAGGTCCTAGGAAATTTCTAGAAATGTAAACTCACAGGCCCCACTCCAATCTTACTGAGTCAGAATTTTCTGTCTTAAGCTCTCCAGATTATTCTTTTTTTTTTTTTTTTTAGATTTTTAGTTATTTATTTTTAGAGAGAAGGGAAGGGAAGGGGAAATGTTGGGAACCGCCTTGCCTAGTTTCAGAAGCTGTAACCCTCCATGGCTAAGGCTGGGTAAAAAGACCTCGGGGACCATAAGCCATTAAGGAGACAAAGCTTATCCTCCCAGCAGAGGTGCAGCTTCTGCCCCCTTTACTTCACCCTGGGCAGATAACTGGTTAGCCAATGATGGGTAAGATTACTCAAGGGAGGAACAATCTAAGACAGGAACAGTCACAAAGGGACCATCAGGGAAGGACTTAGGGGACTATAGAAAAAGGGGTAATGGACCCTCAACCCTTGGCTTTGTCATAGCCTGTGTCCTCATTCTATCTACAAGAAGTCTCCTAATCTCTTGGTGGCCCGCATGCTCAACCTGACTTAAGCCTGAAACAATGCCAAAGGTGGGTGTGTCCCTGCGCTGGAAGGGGCAGTTCCCCAGGGTGATCAGGCCTAAGAAAGAATGCATAAAATCCTGTGAAACCTGCTTTGCTAAGAATGCCCTCAATTTAAATGATAAGGGTCCAAGCACAAAATGAATTTGTTTCCCAAAGTTTTATGGCCCTTTGGCCATCTGACCCTGACTTGGTACAAGCCCTCATAGTTCTTTGGATGTAATCTATTGTTTGATCCTTACTGCCTGACAATGATTGATTATCTTTACATATACACCCTGTATTCTTATGCAAATTACATCAAATAAAAGCCCATTGAGGAACAGGCTTAAGGCCGGTCTCCTCTGAAGAGATTGGCCACCTTTCCTCCCCAAGCAGATCATGTCTTGGTAGACTTAATCTCATTCGTGGCAGCTGGGCAGAGAAAGCGAGGGAGAGAAACATCAATGTGTGGTTACCTCTCACGTTCCCCCCTACTGGGGACCCGGCCCACAACCCAGGCATGTGCCCTGACTGGGAATCGAACCAGTGACCCTTTGGTTCACAGGCCAGCACTCCATCCACTGAGCCACACCAGCCAGGGCTCCAGGTGTTTCTTAAACTCCTGAAAGTTTAAGTGATGATTGGACACAGTAGGACACACTGGAAGAAAGTAACCTTGAAACATAGCCTGAAGACATTTTGCCAAAACAGGGAAGTGTTCTTCAAGACTGTAGAAGAGATGCCTGATTGTTTCTGTGTTTTAGAGCTCTGAAGGGTGTATGAGACAAAAAAATGGATGGAAAGAGGACCTTGAAGCTGGAAGATTAGAGGAAGTTTTACAGTGGCTGTGAAATGAAATTATAGAAGCAACTTGTTGTTTGTTTCCCAACTTCCATTCACTCTTTGGGTCCCCATTAACCCAATATTCTTCTGGAGGAGCCATGCCTTTCCCCACTCTCAGTGCATTTGTTTCAATGAGAGTTGCCTTCATCTCAGGGTCCAGGGTTGATCATGTGTCTCAGACCATTCAAAAAGAGAATCATATCCTGGCCACAATGATTGGTTTGAGGATGGGAGCATGAACCAATTAGAATCTGTCAGACGTGAGGCTTTGTCTAAATCTTCTAAGAGCAGATGTAAGATGTAAAATTCTTTCCTTATCTGTAAGGAATTTGCAGCCTCTTTCTGAGAAAGGAACCAACGAAGGAAGATGTCAAAAATGGTTACATTTGAACACTAGATCAACCTATACCTAAAGCTAAATCTACTCTTGAAATATTTATACTGAAAGGCTTTTGGAATCAGGGCTTTTAGGGGGTGTTTGTTGCTGTTGTTCTGAATGACCTAATCTCAACCTTGGCATTGGACTTGACAAGGGAAACATTGATTCACAGGACATTGACAGGCTTTGGACTATCACCGAGAGAAGAGATTGGGGAAACCAAAGGTAACTGATCATGCTGCAGGTTGGATTTCCTAAGAAGTGGGCTCTGAGAAGATTTTTGTGCAGGAGGTTTACTGGGCAGTGCTCCCAAGGTCAACACCTCTGGGAGAGTGAAAGAAGTAGGACCGGGCAAAGGGGATAAGAAGAAAGATGCACGCATGTGTCAGTATAACCCCTTCATAACCATTAGGAACTCAGAAATAGACATTTTAAGTCTCTAAAGGGGACCAAATTAGCATTCCTACCAAACATCCTAATATCAAAGTTCTGGGTGAGTGATCCATTCTGGTAACTCCAAAATTTGTAAATCTAAATCAACGGATTTTTCCATTGCACAGCTTCTTTCTAGGGAAGAATCCCAGTAGTAAGCCTTTGTTTAAGAGAAATAACCTTTTGTCATGTGATTTTTCAATACATATGTATGCTGACATATATGTATTGTCTGGGTACACATGAGACACTTGATAAGTGACATAGTGAAACCTATCTGTGGCAATTCGATTGTCCGGAAGATCAGAAAAATCCTTGTGGGTCTGCAGAAACCAGGTGGTGACTGACACCGAAAAATGCTCACCATCTATTAAAATGCAGATTACAAAAAAGCAGTACATTATGACCCTATTTCTGAAAAAAAAGTATCTTTATATAAGAGCAGAGGCAGAGTCAGAAAGGGTGTACATTTGATGGGGGAACTTAAGAGCAGGCAAAGTTTAATTTTAGGTAATAATTAATAAGCTTCGTAGTTAATGCATGTAAGAAGCTATTGTTTCAGAACTGAAGGGACAGCCCACCCTAACTCCAGACCACAGCAATTCCACCTTTGTGCCCCAGAAGAGACCATAAGCAATCAAGATGACATCTGAGCCACTGTGTTGTAGGGAGGGACATCCCACTTTCCAGGACACAGATAAAGAAAATCACCCAGGATATAAGATAGAAGACCCAGATAAAAAATCACTGGTCATTGGATGAAAGGATGTTAGGGAAATTGCTGGACTGAAGTTTTTATCTGATTAACCTCTGTCCTGAATTCCAAATCCCTTACCTACACTTTTTTCTCCTTATAAAAAAGGCTGGCTTGAAAAGAAATGGAAGACTGTCTGTTAAGGTACATAACCCGCCATCTTCTCAGATCGCCAGCCATCTGAATAAACTGCCCATATGTAATCCCTGAAACAGCAAATCAAAAGAACCTATGCACCCCAATGTTCACAGCAGCACAATTTACAATAGCCAAGTGCTGGGAGCTACCTAAGTGAGCATCAGTAACTGAGTGGATCTAAAAACTGTGGTACATTTACACAATGGACTACTATGCAGCAGAAAGAAAGAAAGAGCTCCTACCCTTCACAAGAGCATGGAGGGAACTGGAGAGCATTATGCTAAGTGAACTAAGCCAGGTGGTGAAAGACAAATACCATATGATCTCACCTATAGGTGGAGCTTAATCAACAAAACAAACAAGCAAGCAAAATATAACCAGAGACATTGAAATTAAGAACAGACAGTAACCAGAGGAGGTGGGGAGGGAAATAACAGGGAAAAGAAGGGAAAGGGTCATCAAAGAACATTTATAAAAGGCCCATGGACAAAGCCATCAGTGGGGGCGGGGAGTGGAATTGAGGGTGATAGGTGGGGGCGGGTGGGGGGAAAATGGAGACAACTGTACTCGAACAACAATAAAAAAAAAAGATGTAATCCCTGTCTCTGCTGAGTGGTTCTGGTAGTGACAGGCAGCATGAAGGCCAACTTTTCCAGTTTCACATTTTCATTGTATTATTCATGCAAGCAGTATTCAATATCACTTATTGATATTAATGGAATAGCACTTAATAATCATGTATTATTACTTAATATGTTATATTATTCATTATTTATTATATTATGTTATTTCATTATATTTTTGTTGTTTTGAGTGATTGATATTTTGTGTGTATCTATATTTTTTAATTGCTCTGCCAAAAACAATCTTTATGTTATGAGGCACTTTTCTAAAAAGAGATTTTATTACAGTACTTCCTCACTTGCTTTCCCTCCTCTTTCCCTCTCCCTCACCTTTCTTTCCCCTTTCCTTTTCAAACTAGCATTGCAAACACTAGCTTTCTTCAGAGATTTCTTACAAGCAGCAGCAAATTATCACAGAAGCAAGGAGCCTGGGAGGGCGTGGGGCTGGTAACTCAGTGGAGGGTTCAGACGTGCTCTGGGAGGAATGAAGGCAGCCTGGGCTCTGGGAGATGCAGCCAGGCTGGGCTGGGCTGCTCCACCATCAGACAAAGAGAAGGCTGCACATGGGAGGCAGCAGATGCCAACAGACAGCTTTTGTGAGTCCCCTCATGTTAATTAACTTTTGTGAGAACCTTCATGTTAATTAACTTTGCTGGAGCTTTCCCTGGACTTGAAAGCTTTGGAGTGGTTTGTTTTTGTAAAATGCTTTGACTCCAGAGAGAGCGGCTTCAAGAGAGAAAAGAGGAGAAACAAAAAGAAAAAAGGAAAATTTTTAAGTGGGGCTTTGCTTACCAGGAAATTTCACTTGGCTCCTTTCCTCCCCTCCCCCCACAAGGACTGCCTCAACCACCGGAGAGCATTTTAATGGCCTTTTTGTTACCCTAAAAAATAAACCAGAACCAGACTTCCACAGCTTTGCTTCACCCAGTGAAGACAGGTGAGTGTGTGTGTGTGTTAAAGGAAGCAAATTCAAAGTATGAAGAGCCTTGGCCTAATTTATTACAAGTTAGACGAAAGAGAACATGGAACTAGATTTGTGGGACCAGTTCTGTAAGTGGACAAAGCTGCCCATCTATGGAGCATTGAGGACCCAGGTGAGAGCCAGGTTCCCGTTGTTTCCAGGACTTTCTGTGGCTGGACCCGATGCTAGAGTCTACTGGAGACCAAGTAAAAAGAGAAAGTGCTGGAAGTGGAAAATCTAGTCAGCCCTCCAGTTATTTATAAATCTACACAGCATCAAACTACTGATTTACCTTTTTTATCTCATTTTATTATGAAAAAATTTCAAACATACAGAAAAAGTTGAATCATGCAGTTAACACTCATTCCCCACAACCTACATTGTGTAATTACCACTTGGCTGTATTTGTTTTTATCACATGTGAACCCATCTGCCTACCCCTCTTATCTGTCATCAAGTCATCTTATTTTTTTTAAGCATTTTGAAGTTGCCAACATCAGGATACTTCATCCTTAAACATTTCAGCAGGCATCTATTAACTAGTGTTTAATATTTGTATAGGGTTTGTGGAATATTTTAGGTAAAATTTACATAAGGTGAAATGCACAAATTTAAAGTGCGCCTTTTGATGAGTTTTAACAAATGCATACAGTTTGCCTTTCAAAAAAAAATTCAAATAATGAGAAGTTGCAAGAGTAATACAAAGATCTCATTTACCCTTTACCCAGATTCACTACTTTTTTTACCCAGTTGTGAATAATTTACATATGTTGTGTTAGATTTACTTCTTAATTCTATGTATATTCCCTAAGAATAAAGCCATTCTCTTATTCAGGCAACTTGACTTGGCTATGACCATTTTATCTAAACTCCAGACCATTTTTCAGTCTTGACAAGTATCCCAATAATTTCTGCTATCGCATTTCCCCCTCTAATACAGGTTCCAGTGTTTTGTGAATTATGAATTAACTTTGCTAACCATCTTATCTTGTTTGATACTTTTTGGCTTAAGGTCTATTCTGTCTTATATCATAATAACAATCCCCGAATTCTTATTTTTTCAATTAGCCTGGTAAATCTATGTCCATCTCTTTATTTTCACTCTTTTTGAATCAATGTATTTTATGTGTGTTTTTTGATTACAGCTTAGAGTTGGATTTTGCTATATGAGACAATTTGAAGATTTTTACATAAATAGGGGAGTTAATCTACTCATACTTAAAGTATATGTTTGGTTTCAAATCTGTCATAGTATTTTATGTTATAATTATAATGTAATTACAATGCTTTTTTCTCTAATATGTGATCTATATTAATTTTAAAGTTTCTTTTTGGTATTTAAGAATTTTTAACTTTAGTCATTACCTTCATATTTATATACAGGGTGGAACAAAAGTAGGTTATAGTTTTGAGTATGTGAAACAGAGTTTATTCTTGTATCATTATTTATTAATTATTATATCATTTTCCATACAGAAAGCTGTAAACCTACTTTTGCCCCACCCTGTGTTTTCTACTTTTCCAACTTCCCTTTTACTTACTGAAGCTCTTACCAGCTGGCTCATCAATGGTATCTTCTGGCTCCTACTTACTACAACAGGCAATGATCTTATTCTGGTTTCCCCATCTTTGTCCTGTCTCTTCCCACCTTTTTTTAAATATTCTTTCTACTATGTCAAAACACGCAGTATTTACATGCTTTCTATGCATGTCTCCTCTCTTGTTTTACTCCTAGCACTATGGTGCATTATATTAAGTGTTCACCATTGGTTATTTTGCTGAAGTTTCCTCTGTTATCACTTAGTTGAATGAAGTTCACTTTCTAGTATAGTCTAGCTTATGCCCTTCAGGAAGGGCATATATATAGTATTTCATGGTTTGGACAGCTTAGGTGGATATACAATTCTTGACTAGCATTTTCTTTCCTTGAGTGTCATGAAAATGCTGCTTCACTTTTAACTTACTGGAATGTGGCTCAGGAGATGCTTGATGCTGCACTTGATTTCCTTACCTGTAAGTAACTTTTTTCCCAGGAGACTCTGAGGATTTCTTCCCTTTGTCTTGTCTTAAAGTCTAGTAGTTTTACTAGGATATGTCTTGGAGATGACTGTCTTGTGTCAATTTGCAAAGTTACACAGGCCCGTTCTATATGTAGACTGAAATTTTCTTTAATTTTTGGAAAGCTTTCTTGGATTAGAAATTTAAATACTCATTCTGCTCCAGTGTTTTCTTTGCTTCTTCAGGGACCACGATTACTTGTGTATTAGACCACTTTCATCTGCCTTCCACTTCAGCCGGTTTCTCCTGGACCTTTTCAACATCTTTATCTCATTTTAACGAGATGTCATGTTTGCTTTTCTTCAGTGTTCCTTATTAAAATTTCATTGAAATCTATTCTCCATTGGAAACTTGTAATTTATTATCAACTTTTCAGATAATTGTGTGTTTTTCTCAGTATCTTTCTTGAATTCAATCAATTCATGTTGCATTTCTTCCTATTTTGAATCCATTTCTTTTTTTTTTTCTCAGTGAAATTGGTCGTAATCAAGGAACTATTTATTTTATATCCTAATTTTGTGTTTCCCAAAGTGTCTTCCACAGAAAATTTGTTTGGAAAGGACTATACCTTCTTGTGAAAATTCACAATTCATATTAGCATATTAAAGATTCCAAGAGACTCCAGAGTAGAGAAACCCATTCAGCTTTTTTCTTTATTGTATTTTACTATATTTTATATTTATAAAAGTATATAGGTAACATATGTTACACAATATAATAATATAAGGAAGAGCCTAAAATCTTTCACCTAACCCAAGAGCTGGAACATTGCCAAAAACATGGATCTGTCTGTGACTTTCTCTCTGATTAATATCCCCTATCTCCCTGCAACAAGTAACCACTATCCTAAATTTTGTGTTTAGTTTCCTTGCTTTAATGGGGGAGGAGGTGGTAAATATTTTTATCACTTTTCTATGTATTTCTAAACAGTGTGTTGTTTAGTTTTGCTTATTTTTGAGCTTTATGAAAATAGTACAATTTTTTAAACTCAATACTGCTTCTAGGGTTCACCTATATTCTGTGTAACCTTGTTCATGCATTTTCAGGGCTGTGTAATGTTTCCATTTTGTGAACATACCACAGCTACTTCTCTATTCACTGTCCATGGACATTTTTTTATTACAGGTTTTTTTTCAATTTTTAAATTATTTTATTGTTCAATTAGAGTTGTCTCCATTTTCTCCCCACCCCTCTACACCACCCCAGCAAAACACACCTCCCTCTCCTGCTTCCACCCTCCCCCTTGGTTTTGTCCATGTGTCCTTTACAGTAGTTCCTGAAAACCCTTTACCCACTATCCCCTCCACACTCCCTTCTGGCTATTGTTAGATTGTTCTTAACTTCAATGTCTCTGGTTATATTTTGTTTGCTTTTTTCTTCTGTTGATTATGCTCCAGTTAAAGGTGAGATCATATGGTATTTGTTCCTCACTGCCTGGCTTACTTCACTTAGCGTAATGCTCTCCAGTTCCATCCATGCTATTGCAAAGGGTAGGAGTTCCTTCTTTCTCTCTGCTGTGTAGAATTCCATTGTGTAAACGTAGCATAGTTTTTTGATCCACTCATTTGCTGATGGGTACTTAGGTTGCCTCCAGGACTTGGCTATTGTAAATTGTGCTGCTATGAACATTGGGGTGCACAGGATCTTTTGGATTGGTGTTTCAGGGCTCTTAGGGTATAATCCCAGCAGCAGGATTTCTGGGTCAAAAGGCAGTTCCATTTTTAGTTTTCTGAGGAAATTCCATACTGTTTTCCACAGTGGCCTCACCAGTCTGCATTCCCACCAACAATATACTAGGGTTCCCTTTTCCCCTCATCCTCTCCAACATTTGCTTGTTGATTTGTTTGTGTTGGCCACTCTGACCGGTGTGAAGTGTTATCTCATTGTGGTTTTAATTTGCATCTGTCTGATGGCTAGTGATGCTGAGCATCTTTTCATGTGTCTCTGGGCCCCTCTGTATGTCTTCCTTGGAGAAGTGTCTGTTCAAGTCCTTTGCCCATTTTTTAATTGGGTTGTTTGTCTTCCTGGAGTGGAGTCGTGTGAGTTCTTTATATATTTTGGAGATCAGACCCTTGTCTGAGGTATCTTTGGCAAATGTGTTTTCCCATACTGTTGGTTCTCATTTCATTTTTTTTTTTACTTTTTATTGTTATTCAGTTACAGTTGCCTGCCTTTTCTCCCCATCCTCGGTTCTCATTTCATTCTAATGCTGTTCTTTAGCCATGCAGAAACCTTTTATTTTGATGAGGTCCCATTTGTTTATTCTTTCCTTTATGTCTCTTGCTTTAGGGGACTTGTCTATGAGGATGTTGCTGCATGGAATGTCACATTTCCTGCCAATGTTTTCCTATAGGACTTTTGTGGTGTTAAAACTTATATTTAAGTCTTTTATCCATCTCGAGTTTATTTTTGTGTATGGCGTAAGTTGGTGATTGAGTTTCATTTTTTTGCACGTAGCTGTCCAGATCTCCCAACACCATCTGTTGAAGAGGCTGTTTTTCTCCCATTTTATGCTCCTGCTTCCTTTGTCAAATATTAATTGACCGTAGAATCTTGGGATTATTTCTGGGCTCTCTGTTCTTTTCCATTGGTCGATGTGCCTATGCCAGTCTATGGTACTGGTCTATGCCAGTACCAGGCTATTTTGATTACAGTGGCCTTGTAATACAGTTTGATTGCAGGTATTGTGATCCTTCCTGCTTTGTTCTTCTTTCTCAAAATTGCTGCAGGTATTTGGGGTCGTTTATGGTTCCATATGAATTTCTGAAATGTTTGTTCTATATCTGTGAAATATGTCATGGGTACTCTAATAGGGATTGCATTGAATCTATAAATCGCTTTGGGTAATATGGCCACTTTCATGATGTTAATTCTTCCAATCCATGAGCATGGTACATGCTTCCATTTGTTTGTGTCTTCCTTAATTTCTTTCTTCAATGTTGTGTAGTTTTCTGAGTACAGGTCTTTTACCTCCTTGGTTAGGTTTATTCCTAGGTACTTTATGTTTCTTGTTGCTATATTGAATGGGATTTTTTTTTCCTGAATTCTGTTCCTGATGTTTCATAGTTGCTGTACAAGAATGCCTTTGATTTCTGAGTATTGACTTTGTGTCCAGCTGTTTTGCCAAATTCATTTATTAGGTCAAGTAGTTTTTTGGTGAAGTCTATAGGACTTTCCATGTTCACTATCATGTCATCTGCAAACAATGACAGTTTCATTTCCTCCTTTCCAATTTGGATGCCTTTTATTTCTTTTTCTTGTCTGATTGCTGTGGCTAGGACTTCCGATACTATGTTGAATAGGAGTGGTGAAAGCAGACATCCTTGTCTTATTCTTAGTGGGAAAGCTCTAAGTTTTTGTCCATTGAGTATGATGTTGGCTGTAGGTCTCTCATATACAGCCTTTATTATGTTGAGGAATGCTCCCTCTATTCCCACTTTGCTGAGTGTTTTTATCAGAAATGGGTGCTGTATCTTATCAAATGCTTTTTCTGCATCTATTGATACGATCATGTGGTTTTTGTCTTTGCTTTTGTTTATGTGGTGTGTTATGTTTATTGATTTGCAAATATTGTACCATCCTTGCATTCCTGGGGTGAATCCCACTTGACCACAGTGTATGATCTTTTTAATGTATTGCTGGATGTGGTTTGCCAATATTTTGTTTAGAATTTTAGCATCTTTGTTCACCAGCGATATTGGCCTGAAGTTTTCTTTCTTCGTTTTGTCTTTATCTGGTTTTGGGATTAGGATGATGTTGGCTTCATAAAAAGAGTTTGGGAGTCTTCCATCAGTTTGGATTTTTTCGAATAGTCTGTGAAGGATAGGGGTTAGCTCTTCCTTAAATGCTTTGTAGAATTCTCCTGTGAAACCATCTGGTCCAGGGCTTTTGTGTGATGGGAGTTTTTTGATGACTGCTTCAAATTTGTCTGCTGTTATTGGTCTGTTCAGGCTTTCTGCTTCTTCTTCATTCAGTTTTGGAAGATTATATTTTTCTAGAAATGTGTCCATTTCACCCAGGTTTTCAAATTTCTTGGCATGCATTTCTTCGTAGTAATTTCTTACAATCTTTTCTATTTCTGTGATATCAGTTGTAATCTCTCCTCTTTCATTTCTGATTGTGTTTATTTGGATCCTCTCTCTTTTCTTCTTGATGAGCCTACTTAAAGGCTTGTCGATTTTGTTTATCTTTTCAAAGAACCAGCTCCTGTGTTCATTGATCCTTAGAATTGTGCTTTTAGTCTCTATGTCATTTAACTCTGCTCTGATCTTGGTTATTTCCTTCCTTCTGCTTGCTCTTGGCTGTCTTTGTTGTTGTTCCCCGAGTTCTTGTAGGTGTACGGTTAGGTTGTTTGTTTGAAATGTTTCTATCTTCTTAAGGTAGGCCTGTATTGCTATGAAGTTCCCTCTCAGGACTGCCTTTGCTGTGTGCCATAGGTTTTGGGTTGTTGTGAGTTCATTTTCATTTGTTTCCAGAAAGTTTTTGATTTCTTCCCTAATCTCGTTCTTGACCCATTCATTGTTTGATAGCATGCTATTCAGTCTCCATGATTTTGAGTGTTTTGTGTTTTTCCCTTTGGGGTTAGTTTCTAGTTTCAGTCCCTTGTGGTTAGAGAAAATGCTTGATATGATTTCAATTTTCTTGAATTTGTTGAGGCTTGTTTTTTGTCCTATCATGTGGTCTATCTTTGAAAATGTTCCATGTACACTTGAAAAGAATGTGTATTTTGCTTCTTTGGGATGAAAAGCTCTGTATATATCAGTTAAGTCCATTTCCTCTAGGGTATTGTTAAGTGACACAATATCCTTTTTGATATTTTGTTTGGAAGATCTGTCCATTTTTGATAGTGGGGTGTTAAAGTCCCCTACTATAATTGTGTTGCTGTCAATATGTTTCTTGAAGTCCTCCAAGATTTTCTTTATGTATTTGGGTGCTCCTATGTTGGGTGCATATATCTTTACATTGTTTATGTCTTCTTGGTGGATTCTTCCTTTGAGTATTATGAAGTGACCTTCTGGGTCTCTCTTTATGGCCCTTTTTTTGAAGTCTATTTTGTCTGATATGAGTATTGTTACCCCAGCTTTTTTTTCCCTGTCCGTTTGCTTGGAAAATTTGTTTCCAGCCCTTCACTCTCAGTCTGTGTAGGTCTTTTGTCCTGAGATGGGTCTCTTGTAGGCAGCATATGTGTGGGTCATGTTTTCTTATCCATTCAGCTATTCTATGTCTTTTGATTGGAGCATTTAATCCATTTACTTTTAAGGTTATTATCGATAGGTAGTTATTCATTGCCTTTATTCCTACCTGTGTTCCTCTGTCTTTCTCTTTTTCTTCCTTTCCTTAAAGCAGTCCCTTTAGCATCTCTTGCAGAGCTGGTTTGCTGGAGGTATATTCTTTTAGACTTCTTTTGTCTGGGAAACTCCATATTTGGCCTTCTATCTTGATTGAGAGCCTTGCTGGGTAAAGTAGTCTTGGTTGCAGGCCTCTGGTTGTCATTACTTGGAGTATTTTTTGCCATTCTCTTCTGGCTTGGAGCTTTTCCTTTGAGAAGTCAGTTGTTAACCTTATCAGGGCTCCCTTGTATGTTACTTCTTGTTTCTGCCTTGCTGCCTTTAAGATCCTCTCTTTGTCTTGGAATTTTTTTCATTTTAATTATGATTTGTCTCACAGTGGGCCTCTTTGGGTTTCTCTTGATTGGGACTCTCTGTATTTCCTGGATTTGGGTGACTTTTTCTCTCATCAGATTAGGGAAATTTTCCATCATTACTTTTTCAAACTGGTTTTCTATTCCTTGCTCTTCTTCTCCTTCTGGTATCCCTATTATACGGATATTGTTACATTTCATGTTGTCCTGCATTTCCCTTAATCCCTCTTCATTCTTTCTGATCCTCTTTTCCTTTTCTTGCTCTTTATGGGTGTTTTTTTTTTTTTTTCCTGCCTCATCCTCCAGTTTGCTGATCCGATCTAGCCTGCTTTTGATTCCTTCTACTGGGTTCTTCAGTTCAGAAATTGTATTCTTCATTTCCCCTTGGCCCTTGTTGATAGCTTTCCTTTCCTTTTTCATGTTGATACAGTTTGCAGTGAGTTCATTGTAGTTTCCCTGTAGTTTTTGGTAATTCTGTGTGAACTTATTAAGCTTCCTTATAACCAATTCCTTGAATTCAATATCTGATAGTTGACTTGCCTCTTTTTCATTCAGCTTTGTTTCTGAGACTTCCTCCTTTCTCATTTGGGGATGGTTATTTTGTCTTCCCCTTGTTTGTAAGACTCTTCCTGTTAGCTTCTGTTTCTTAAGTTGCTCTGTTCTGACCCTCTGGATTTATGGTGTAAACTTCCGTGGTAAAATACCTGTGAGATTCAGCGGTACAGTCTCCTTGATCTCCTGATCTTACTGATCTTGGGCTGTGGTTCATGTTGGCTCTTTGGATGTCTTTGGTTTTTGGTTGTTGTCTGGTCTTTATTTGGTGGGTGTTTCCCACCAGCTGGTTATCTGAGGGTCAATCTGTCCCTCACCTCTTGTTTTCTGTTGTGCAGGTGTGGGCAGGTTGTGTTGGAGGTGGTTCTTCCCTGTGTACTAGGTTTTGAGGCTTTTCTCTTGCTCTTGTTCAGTTGTTTGTTCTGAGTAATTTCTGCACTATTTAGTTGTATTTCCAGATTGGTCCTGGGTTGAGTTAGTGTGACTCCCATTCCCTCCTTCTCCTTCTTCTGTTCTTAGCCGTTGGTGTTTCCTTTGTTAGTGGGTTTCCTCTTCCAGGAGGTATCCTTGTGTTCACAGCTTCTACCTACTCCTCTTCCAGGCTATGGGTGTGCGCACACACACGCACGGGGCCTTCCATGATGTGCACTCTCCCCAGTGCCTGTGGTCTCAGTCCCTCCTAGTTGTGTACTCTCCCTGATGCCTCGGAGTGTGCCTGGAGGCCCTCCGAGGTGTGCACTCTCCCCGATGCTTCCGATGTGTGATCGATGCCCCCCAAGCCCCCGCGGGAGCACCAGACAGCTGGGTGGAGAGGAGACTGGAACTGTTGCTGCTGGAGAATTCCCCAAACTGCCCCCAAGTGTCTTTTTCTTTTTGAGGAAATCCTTCTGCTCAATCCTGCTGTTCCATACAAGGAAGGGCCTGTCCTCTCACACCTTGAATCCATTTCTATTCTTAGATTTTTATATTTATAATTCTAGGATTAAAAAATATACATCTCCATATATTTGCTGAATTCAGTTAGGAGGGTTGTGTTCTCTTTTGCTTTGTGAATGGTTTTTTGGGGGAAGAATTTTTATCCACTCCAATGTTATTTTAACATTTTCTGTTTTCTTTTTACAATTGTTTTATAGGAAAACATCTTTTTTTTTCAATTACTAGGGATTTTGTGAGCAAGGTTCCTAGAAAAAGAGTGCCTTCTTATGCCTATTTATGGACAAGCACTTTCTTTAATGAGTGATGTCGTTGACAGTTGTGGTGGTGGCAGTGGGCGTGGAAGGGTATTGATTGGGGCAGTGGTAGGCTGATAAATGTTTAACAACCAGATCTCTAGGAAATACAATTAGCCTAATCAGTAACATTTGTCATTCTTTGTGGTGTATATACTCCCTTCCTGGTGGATGTCAAACTGTCAAAGGGAAGTCACAGGACTGGACACAGGACTGGAAAGAGATACCATCAGTCCTTGTGAGCCATCACGTCACATCAACATTTCCTGTTCCTCTTTTGTTTTTGCATGATCTTCACTTTCTCTTCTTATTTCCTTCTTGTCCATGGCAACATCTTCAAAGGTACAACCCCTTGTCTATTTGATTTTGTCACTGGAAGAGCAATGTTTCTTTAGAGATGCTCCTTCCAGTGCTGCTCATTTTAGGCCCCTCTGCTATAGCTGGTGCTTTAAACTACTAAGTCTCAGACATGTGTTCAGTATTTTGACACTTCCTACCAGGCTTTTCTGGGATGATTTTCCTTATGCTTCATATGTATCTTTCACCTCTCTTTCTTATTTTGTATGGGTTCCCCCAAGTCTCCCTCTCTACTCTCAACATTCACAGGCTTGCAGTGGTGGTGAGACTCTTGGAATTTGGTGTTTATTTCTCTATTTACAAGAAATTTGAAGGTCATGGGATTCCCTGTATAGTAGTAATGTTGAAGGTGTGGTTCATGTTTGGGTCATTTGCACTCCTTGGTGATTTCATGTTTGGGAAATAGATGTATAAGGATACAGAGAGGGACATTTGGATTCAGGCCGCCATGATTACCTCCCAGGCACGAAGACTCAACTGGTGTGACTTTTTGTTATCAAATACATTGATTATTTCAATGTCATGTGGATATAAGATGTAAGCTTCCCAGTTTACCCCACTTCAGGTGACACTTAACCCTTTAGGCTAAGTCTGTGTGCCCCAGTAACTAAAGTATGGTTTTAATATCCAAATAGAACAATTAATGCAATGAGCGACAGATTTCATCCCAATAGTTCTGTGTCGGTGAGGTTGGTGCTTTGATTTAACCAAAACTTCGGGTAAAGTTTCATCAGTCTGACGTCAATGTAAACCAATAATGTGTACCAATTAGGCAGAAATGCTTGGCCATTGGTAATAATGGTAGAGGGAAAGGAGTAAAATATGTCAAAATAATGGCAATTTGAAGCTATTTTAAAGTTTTGTGCACAATAGAGTAAGGCAAGTACTCGAATAAAAGCTGTTCAATAATTTTATGACTCACAGTATTTACAAATGCATTTAATGTTTATTTAATATTTAACTTCATCTCAATATGTCCCACGTGTGAATATCCATCTTGGTGCTTACCACAATACCTAGCACGGATCCACAGGTAAAGTTGTTGGGTTTTCTAAAAGATTTTACTTATTTATTTTACAGAGAGAGGAAGGGAGGGAGAGAGGGAGAGAAACATCAATGTGTGGTTGCTTCTCATGCGCCTCCTACTAGGAACCTGGCCCACAACCCAGGCATGTGCTCTGACTGGGAATTGAACCAGCGACCCTTTGGTTTGCAGGCCGGCATTCAATCCACTGAGCCACACCAGCCAGGGCTAAAGTTGTTGTTTTATTGATTTTTATATTTTAAAAGCTGTTTTTTGAGTGCCAACATAGTCATAAAATCAGTGTCAGTAAAACACACAGGCTACAACATATAGTCTATAGCACAGGTTACAATTCCATGTGCTCACACATGAATTCATTCATTCATTCAGTCAGTCAGTCAGTCAGTCGATCATTCAGTCAATGGTCAATTTTTACCATAAGCTCCAGGGACTGATCTAAGGATTAGGGAAGAATCTGACATAGACTCTGCCCTGAGGTAGTTGGACTCTAAGTTCATTGCTGATTTTCTGCCTCCAATTTCAAATCAAGACATACACTGTGTCTATATAACACTCCAGCAATTGAATAAAAATGTTAAAAATCCAATTTATTGTTCACATCCATACTTTCAGATTTTTGATTTAGACACTGAAGCCACTCACTATTTTTATATTCCTGTCATTGGGGTGGTAAAGCATCCAAATTTGACTTCATTTTCACTTTTCATTTCTCCTTTTTTGATGCATTTAGCATAACTACAGTTTTATAGGCCTGGAGAAAAATTAAGTTTTCTGACTTAGAATGGAGTATCTGCCACTGAATCATAAACACTGATAGAATTTTGAACCACATCTTAAAGAATTTGTTGTAAACTCTAGTATGTTGTTCTGATCGAAGAGATAGCTATGTCTGCAGAAAGTTTATAATATTTTAAAGATCTTAGTCCAAGATCGCCTTCGGGTAATGAGAAAAAAACAACTTCAAACTAACTGGACTTAGGATAGTTTGGTTTAGTGAGGTAACAGTCCAGATGAAAATTCTGAAACTGAAAGAGGATAACACAAATCAGATGTCCATCCAAGGCATGTTTAAATGTATGTATATGTGTAAATACATCCTTTGGCTCCTGAACAACGCGATTTTCTATGCAGAGATTCTCTTGCACAACATGATATAGGCTACTCTTGGTAAGCAGCCTGTTTCGAAACAATCTGTCATGTTTGCCTCCTTAGATCTTGTAATTTTCTTTGCTCATGATACATTTACCAACATACCCCCTTAATTATACATGCCACCACAGACCCTTATTATGCGGCTCCCGCTTCCTTTGCTGACTTGATTTTTTAGCTTCATTGAAGTGGAGAAATGCCTCTCTACCCTTCATCTTGAATATACAGCTACAAAGCTGCCTTGCTTGGATTGTATAAAAAAGTTTATAAAGAAGCAAGATGATTAAAGCTGGAAGGGCTCCACTGGCTTTTGAGATTACGAATCTTTTTTTACACTTTTTTATATTTTCCATTTTTTTCAGTGCATGTGTAGCATTTTTTAAAACCACATACATGATCAAAATATATTTTAAACACAAACAAAACTGAAAAAAATGACAAAATTATACACTTATTGCAGTTGAAATGATTTTTATATTCTTCACACTTTTAGTATTTTTTAAATATTATTTTAAAAATAAGAAAAATTATATGCAAAACTAGCCCAGAACTAACAAACTATTACTCTTTTTAGAGAAGTCAATAAGCATTATAAAGCAGTCTTAAAAATTCTGATCTTTTAGCTTCTAGATTCCTATTGATCTCATATTCTACTTCAGATAACTTTTCCTGATAGATGTAAGGATTTAATTTGAGGCCTTTTAGCCTTCTCTTTTTTAAAGTATATTTTATTGATTATGCTATTACAGTTTTCCCAATTTATCCCCCTATATCCCCCCTCCAGCATTCCCCACACCCTTAGTTCATGTCCATGGGTTGTACATATAAGTTCTTTGAATTCTCTGTTTCCTATACCATTTTTTATCTCTCCCTGTCTATTTTATGACTACCAATTATGCTTCTTCTTCCCTGTACATTTCCCCCCCATTCCTCCCTCCTCCTCCCCACTGAAATCCCTCCATGTGATGTCCATTTCTCTGATTCTGATTTTGTTGATTTGCTTGTTAATCACACACAAATCATGTATATCATGAATTTTTCTTCCAACTACTCATAGAAATATTTCTAAATTTGCCCCTATGATTATGAGTGTGCCTATTTCTCATTTTAATTGTCACTTACAATTTAATTGTCATTTACAAACTAAATTTTTAATTTAAGTATATATCAGTTACTGTGTGCCCAATGGAAGCAATCCCCTCTTGAATACTAAAATCTCTGGATCAATAGAGCCCCAAATCACAGAAACAATAAACCAGAATTTTGCAAGTGCCAATAAAGGAATATTTTGTAAGTGAATGATTAGATGTAATAATGAAAGGTCATGCCCTTCGACTTCATTAATTCTTCAACTCATTCATTGTGGCAACGGAAGAAACCACACCTTTCAGTGACCAGTGGTCACTGGTCACTGATTCTAAGTACATACTATATCCATTAAGACAACATGCCAACCTCACAAGGTGTTATTGGCAAAACACCTGACTGTCTATAGGCTAGAGGCATAACTAGTTCTATTGCACTTTGCTTTATTGTGCTTTGTGGATATCAAGCTTTTTCAAATTGAAGATAAGAACTTCCACCAGCAAAAAAGAGGCTCAGATGATGGTTAGCATTTTTTAGCAATAAAGTAGTTTTATTTCATTGTTTTTTTTTTTTAGACATAGTGCTATTGCACACTACCCAGACTGCTGTATAATGAAAACATAACTTTTAATTCACTGGAAAACCAAAAAATTTGTCTGAATCGCTTTATTATGACATTTGCTTTATTGCAGCGGACTGGAACCAAACACGCAATATCTCTGAGGTCTGCCTGAAGTTTGTTATGAAGTCAGAAGCTTCTGAGTATATAGAAAGTGAGACCCATTTTCATTTTTCTATTGCCTTACTTCTTTATGGAGTGAACTTCTTTGTCAAAAACTCAAAGATGCATAAAGTATTCACTAAGTCTATGAATGGCATTGCTGGAAGAAGCGTGGTGGGTAGGGAAAGCAAGTCCAAACCCCAAATAAGTATTTATGTAGGTTCACCAATTGAAATAAATGGTGGGGGATGTTGATAATGGGAAAAGCTATCTATACTTGTGTGAGGGCAGGTGGGACTACTGTGCGTGTATGGCCTTGATAAAATAAAAATTACTTTTAAATTTTTGTGGATTTTAATTTCTATTAACAAAGAACATTAGTGTTTTCCAGCAATGGAATTCAACTTTCTAGGGAGATTTCTGGAGTACTTTGAAAGAAATCTAAAGCAATTTATTTATTAAGGTGACATTAATTCAAGAGGCCCTCTAGGCACACAGAACAGATACCACAATTTGCCTTCACTTGTTTATTTTTTTGCTTGTTTTTAGAAGTTCAGAGTAAAAATAAGTAAACAAACAAACAAAAACATTGAAAAGAAGCTCAGAAGCAAAAAAAGAGATGGGACCACCCTACTTACTGTGAATAGAGCAGGGAGTCCCTCTCCTGAAGACTAGAAAACCCTTTACCTCCAGAATACTAATTATCATACAGTCAATTAACAAATTACTTCCTCAGTTCTAAGATCATCTATTCTAAAACCCACTATCAATTTAATAATAGCTTTGGGGCAGGCATTGTGGGGAATGGTTGGCAAGTCTACCCTGACATGAACTGCAAAATGCAATCCAATTTCAGCAATATTAATATGTGAAGATTATGCATCTCTCATTTGAGAGAGTCTTGAAAATACCCCAGTTTTTGATCTTCACACATTCCACACATCCCCTCTTGGCCTGCTGGTTTTGGTATTTTTGTACAGCCATACAGTGGGTATATCACCCAGAGACCCCTCCAAGACTGAAGCCCTCTGCTCTCAGCTGCTCTCACCTCTTGGCCGCCGACAGCTCTTTGTTGTTGCTGTTTTCTGAGATTTTATTTATTTATTTTTAGAGAGACGGGAGAGGAGAGAGAAAGGGGTGGAGGAAGGAAGGGAGAAAGAGAAAGGTTGATGTGTGAGAGAAGCATCGACCGGTTGCATCTCACAGGTACACCAACCAGGGACCTGGCTCATTTAACAGGCATGAGCACTGACTGGGAATCTGACTGGGAATTGAACTGGTGACCTTTTGCTTTATGGAACAATGCCCATCCAACCGAAAGCCATGCTGATCAGGGCTGCCAACAGCTCTTAATGGTGTCTCCTCTTTATGTTTTGTTACAGAACCGCACCAGTGCTGTTCTGGAACAGCTGTGGGGTTTGATTGCCCACCACTGAGAAGCATGACTCCCAATGCAAGAATTTGGTGAGAAAGGAAAGGGGTTGTTTATTTAAAGGTTATACAGATTTAGAATAATGACAGATTTCTGCCAGTAAGTCCCACTCCCTTTAAAATACCCCAAAACCTCTTGGGTATTTACCCCTTGGCAAAGGCCGATTTCAGAATATGCCAGTCAGAGGTACCATCTTTCAGAAAAGCAGAAGTCTGTGTCTCAAAATTCCCAGTCACAGTTCAGGTCAGCCCCGGGCATCTCCCATCAACCCATGCTTGGTTAGGCAGGTCCCCACACAGCTCCATCAGCTCTGCCACTGTCTTCTCCAGCCAGGTCTCCCTGTGGGTCTCCTCTTTCTTAGTCCAGCTCTTACTCCAAACCGCATGACATCTCCTATTCTAACCCATGTGGCATCTCCTTACATACCAGACCTCATGGCAGATTGGGACTCCACTCTCTACATTTTTTCAGACCACATGACTGCTTCCTCCTTCTCTTTCAGCCCTCCCTTATTTTAAGTGCTCTGCCTGGAACTTCCTATGTGACTTCATATCCGGCTCCTCCTATGATGTGCTACTTTTGCCAGTACCCCCGTATCTTTTACCTTCTTTTGGCTGCCATATTTAATCAATGCGAGAGTTCTCAGTGATGCAAGGGCATCAGGCTTCTGCCTCTCTCACAAGCACTGTATAAGCTCCCCCCTTCCTCTGCTGTGTCACAATTCCCTGAATGCTCCCAAAGTTAAGTACACCTTTGCTCAGGGCAGCAGCACAGCTTTTAACCTGCTATTGTTAGGAAAAGTGTCTTAAGAGCCATATTTCTACTTCCTCCTCTCCCAACCCAGGTTTGTGGAAGTTTTCTTCCTATTTTCAGGGATCCCTGCTCTGCACCCCATTACAATTTTCCTTTGGCTCAAAAGAGCCACCTTTCCCAAATTCACACCCCCATCCCCAGGACTGCAGGCATCCAATGAGTGACAGAATAGGAGTACGCAAGTCCAGCTCTCTGAGGTCCTGGCAGCCTCTCCCTCTGTTCATTCCTCCTTGCTTCCCTTCCCCTCTGTGATGTAGGTCCTGAGAGCTCTCTCGAATTCAAGCCTCATCAGAGTCTGCTTCCTGGGAATCCAACCTGGGACAAAGTCTAATCTCAAACTCTTACCTCTGCTATCATGTTGGAAGGTAGGAATTCTCCTGGTATGAAAGGTTTTTAGACCAGATGGCATTGTTCCTCTAGATGCAAAAATGAAAGCATCACAACTGAAGCCTGGATTTACTTCCTAAGGCCTGGGGCTGGTGCTTCTCTGAGCCAAAGCAATCTCCAGGCTCTAACAACACGCCTCAGGCAAAGGCAGGCTGCCACCCTACTGACGTGACACCAAAGGCAGGCTGCCATCCTACTGATGTGACACCTGACTTCTGAAAATTGCTTACTGGGCCTCCACATCCTCCTGTGTAAAATGAGGATACATGAGACAATGTCTGGAAAGCATTCAGTCCAAGTCTGGAGTATAGCAGGGTCTCAGGGACATTCCTTCCCCTTCCTGTCTCCTGTGCCTACTCCAGGTTGGACCATAGTCCAGTCATTGTCATGACCCACTTCACTCTGAACATCCTATGGAAGGTCAGAGAAAATGGGCTCAGCTACAGGCTGAGCATGGACTCCATCTGGGGCCTGCACCAAGGAGATGGACATGATTAGACAAAACTTTTGAGGTGTGGCAGGCCATGAGGGGTTTGGCTTGGGGTCTCACCCCAGCCCCAGGGAAGAGGCCACTGCATTCAGTGAACCAGGAGACACCAAGTGGTAGAGTTCAAGCTGCCTCCTGTTTCCCTGGGACCTGGAGGGGGTACCCGAGAAGTGTCCCCTTTTTGTGCTCAGCTGGGAATGAATTGGTGGAGAATTTTCCCCTCCAAGCAGAGAGAGAATTCTCTTCTTCTCTCCACCCCCACCTTCCTCCCCATCCATTCCTCAGCCCACCAGTTCTCTGGGCAACTCTGGTTAGCAGTTTGGGCCTTTCTTTCTGCACACAATTGACATGGAGAGTCTGGATCTGGCCCTTTCAAACACCACATGGAACCCTCTGTTTCTGTCACTCAGCTTCCAGAAATATGATCTTATTATCTAACAGAGGTAAAATCCAACTGTCCTGTCCTCTCCAGGTGACAATGTTTGTGCTTCATCCATGGCATGGCATTTTCTGTAACTTTTAGAGCTAACGTTTCAAATTATTTTTAATAGGGATTTCTACATATGCTGATTTCTGGTTACTTCCCCCCGCCCCCCAACGCTGAAAGGTTCAATTCTTCCATCTATCCATCAACAAATCACATTGAATGACGGTGCTCAGTGACCCAGGATGCCACTGGAGACAAAACACACCATACATATTTTCTGGTCTCCCTGGAAAATTAGTGCAAACACTTTCATCACTGCAGAAAAGGAAAATATGCACAGAGGGGTGAAGATTTGCTTTTTTTGTTGTTGTTTTGATTTATTTTTCTAAGGAGAGATTTCCCGCTCCTCCAAATAGTGGAATTTTTATTGTTCTTATTTGTCTTCAAATTAACCAGTTAACTAGAATTACTGTTGAGTTTCACTCACTTTCTACAAAGCCAAGGCCCTCTGTCTCTCCAACTTGTGGAAATATTCCATTTTTGCCCTGCCTTGTTAAAAGTAGTCCTTAAAATCTTTTAATTTGAATTCTTATTCTGTCTGTTCTGTTTTTTTAACCCCAATTTTAAAAAATCCTCTTTTCCTTATGAATGGTCCATCTTTATTTTGGTGGAAAACTGGTTGGGTTGCTCAGGCCTTTCTCTCTCCCATGTTAAATTTTCCCTTTTATGAAAAGACACAGTCTGGCCTCCTGGGAATGAAGTAGGAGGAGAACCAGGAGCTCTTGCCTCATGGCAGTTGCAGCCCTCACGTTGTACTGTCTGTGAAGTCGCCCTCTCTGTTACGTGGAGAGGACAATTAATCTCTTACTACACAGAAGTAGTGCCTGAGTGCTTTAAGATGGAAATGTTTGTGTGCAGGGTGGTCTATTTACAACAGTTGCCATATGATGCAATGCAACTTGAAACTTTTTCAGATGAGTCACTCAGTTAACAATAATAATTAGCACGTGGGAATCTTGCTTAGAACATCCAGCAGAAGAATATTTTATTGCTTCCTTAAGAGTTTCCACACTGTGGCTGAGGCTTCAATCAAGGCAACATATTAAAGACTGACATCCAGTTTCATTTGTAGGAGTTTGGAGTAGGGTAGATCAAGTTTAACAACAGTTTATGAAAAAAAAGACTTAGGGAACTTAAAGGATTTCAAAGTGAGATCAGTGGAACATCATTGTTTAAAAAGTCAGTAAAATGTTGGGATGCATTCATACAAGCATGATATCTCAAACAAAGAAGGTGATTATCCCCTTGTACTCTTTGATAGATAGTCTATATTTGGAGTATTTTTTCAGTTCTAGGTGATGAATTTTAAAACAGACATTAAAGTAGAAACCGTCCAAAGAGGACAATCTGAGTAATGAAGGATCTGGAAACCATACAAAATTATCATACCTGGATTAGCTAGAAGAACAGGGTTCTGAGTTAGATAGAATCGGGTTAGTCCCAGCTCAGCCTGGGGTAAGTTACTTAACCTTGCCTCCATGTTCTCACCTATAAAAACAGGGTAATAATAATAATAGTATCCATATAAGGGGGTATTCTAAGGGCTACATAAAATCATTCCTCTATACCTTGTTACACAGTGCCTAGCTCATAACATGTGTTCAACAAATATTAAGTATTATTATTAATACTAACAACAAAAATAGTCATTATGATATTACCTTATAGTTTGTGGTATTTTCAGTTTGTAAACTGACTTTATATCATTACATATTCTAATGTTTAATGTGAGTTAGGCATTGTTATTCTCATTTTCAGAAGAAGAAAACCTCACCTGCCGCAAGGGACCCTTTCTGTTATGCTCAGCTGCGGAGCACAAGTCCTGTGCCACCACCACACAGGCCTCAGACCAGAGCAGCATCCTGGCATCCAGCTACTGATTGGATGAATCCACCCTACTCCTGAGGAGAGGGACAATTCCTGACAATA
This sequence comes from Desmodus rotundus, assembly GCF_022682495.2. Lineage (NCBI taxonomy): Eukaryota > Metazoa > Chordata > Mammalia > Chiroptera > Phyllostomidae > Desmodus > Desmodus rotundus. Next base: position 79,432,586 of record NC_071387.1, read on the forward strand.
GGTCTGGCCAGTCTTCAAGATTATAAAACTTCTAGTCAACTTGGCCTTTTGTGGATAGCTGTATCCATAAGTGATGACAAGGTCATTGGACATTGCTGTTATGCTCATTTGTTTTGAGGAAGGAGAGCTGCCAAACTGGTAGCAGTGAAGACTTTAGCTCCTGTTCACATTAGTTTCCTCGGCAGAGAAAGAGACCCTTCCATTCTCAGTTTGTGAATCAAATATGTAAGCACATAAAAGTCTTTGAAAAAACTAGAAAGTGCCCAAAACGGCACTGCTAAAGTAATTTCAAAGCAGATGATAACTGGCATTTAAATATCAAAAGCACTCTAGGTCAAGGCTACATTAACTAGAGCGGACTTGTGTAAGAATCACTGGGCAGATCTATATAATCAGACGTTCATAAATGGAATCACTCTTTGGCCCAGCAACTTTACATGGACTGGAGGCTTCCACCCACCCCATGAGCTCAGAGCCTTCTAACACAGTAGCCTGGCTCTCCAAGTCCTGCCTTGACCACCCATGTAAGTCCTGGTTTTCCCCCTCCATAGGGAGAATCTCTGGACATCTCTGGTGTTCTGGTCTTTCATTCTAACCTCAGCCCCTTTCCACTTTTGCCTTAGAAACCCTTATCACTCTGGTCATCCTTCTGGCACAAGGCCAGCCCCAGTCCCTGGGAAAGGGAGCTCTCCCCCTTCATCTTCAAAGGCACTCAAGGTAATGGCTTCTCTGGAATTGAGGTCTGGTTCTTAAAATTAGGTCTAAGGGAAAGCTCATGACATTTGGTCTTGGGAATAATTTCATGGATACGGCACCAAAAGCACAGGCAACAATAGCAAAAATAGACAAGTGGGACTACATCAAACTGAAAAGCTTCTGCACAGCAAAGGAAGCCATCAACAGATTAAAAGGCAACTTACAGAATGAGAGGAAATATTTGTAAACTGTATATTTGATAAAACATTTATTTCCAAAAATATAAAGAATCCCTACAACTCAACAGAAAAAAAAATCCCAATAACTTGATTTAAAAATAGGCAAAGGACTTGCATAGACAATTCTCCAATTAAGACATACAGATGGCCAACAGGTATATAAAAAGGTACTCAACATTGCTAATCATCAGGGAAATGCAAATTAAAACCACAATTGGGTATCACCTCACACCAATTAGGATGGCTTTTATCAAAAAAAAAAAAAGACAGATGTTGGCAAGGATGTGGAGAAATTGACACCCTTGTACACTGCCAGTGGGATCGCAAAATGGAACACAGCTATGGAAAGCAGTATGGAGTTTCCTCAAAAAGTTAAAAATAGAACTACTATATGATCCAGCAATCCCACTTCTGGGAATTTAGCCAGAAGAATTGAAAACAGGATCTCAAAGAGATATTAGCGCTGCCATGTTCCTTATGGCACTATTCACAAAAGCCAAGATGTGAAAACAACTTAAATGTCTATTGACAGATGAATGGATAAAACAAATGTGGTCTATACATGGAATATTATTTCACCTTAAAAAGGAAGGAAATTATTCAATAGGTGACAACATGAATGAACCTTGGACATAATGCTAAGTGAAATAAGGCAGTCACAGAAAGACAAATACTGTGTCATTCTACTTGTACAGATACCTAAAATTGTCAAACTCATGGAAGCAGAGAATAGGGAGAATAGAATTGTGGGTGCCAGGGGATGGGGGCTGGAGGAAATGGGCAGTTGCTGCTAGACAGGTATGAAATTTCAGTTATTCAAAATGAATTAATTTTGGTGATTTGCTGTACAACAATATACCTATAGATAACAATACTGTATTATACACTTAAAATATGTTGAGGGTGCATCTTATGTTAAGTGTTCTTAAATAAATAAATAAATAAATAAATACTCTAATCAGCCCAGAAAGGGCAACTGCTTAAGTGGGGTGCGCGTGTGTGTGTGTGTACAGGTGCACACATGAGAGGGTGAGAGGGAGAGATGACCTATGTATCACTTCAGATACACCAACATGCTTTCGGGTGGGGCAATGTCATACCACTACTCTGCTTTAGATCAAGCATACAGTTTCACAAAGCCAGGAATAAAAATAGAGGTATTCAAAGTTAATCATTCCACTAAAAAATTGTTATATGTATATGTATATATGTATGTGTGCATACATGTATATGCATGTACATATGTTTGAAAAGAATTACACCTCAAAGTTAACTTCTACATAATAAGTTAAAGGTATTTTTTCTCTGTTTTTTCAACTGTATTTTCTAATTTAAAAAATTTTTCTAATGAACTTGTATTATTGAATAGTAAAGAAGTAATAAGAGCTTTACAAGAGCCCAGGGCTGTTGTAACTGGTTCATAGCAACCGGCATTAAAAATGCCCCAATTTCCAAAAGATGGTGAGTTGGCAGTCCTGTTAGTGTCCATCCAACATCCATTCTCTCCTTGTTCCTTGCCCATGACTTTATGTGGGGCAGCAGGGGCCCAGAAATCACTCATTTTCCTTTACATCCAGGAGTAGTTACACAGCTTAGTTTCATTGCTAAGATGGGAGAAGTCATTGAGTAAGGCTTTAGCTTTATTCTTGTTATGATTTTCTTCCATCATATGCTTGCAGCAATAGGAGATGTTTGTATGAAGCATGAATTCAAGCATTTTTCCTACCTAAGAAAACTTTAATACAGAACTGAAGATTGTGAAAGCCAGGTGGGCAAACACCTGGAAAGAGCGTATGGACAAAAGCCTTAATAAGGTACAATGCCCCTTTGCCCTCCTCACAAAAATGTGGGACTGTGGTTAGACTCCAAATCTGGGGGTCTTTTCAATTGATCTAGACAAAGCAGTGGCAGTACACCAAGAGAAAGGAGGCAGGTGAGGTGTGAGTCTTTTCCTCTCCTAAATTCAGTAATTCTGAATGTCACAAAGGTCCTTTGTTTAAGAATAAATACTGCATGTTCCAAGCAATTCCCGGAATTTTTTAAATGGCGTCCATTTTCCTGGAGGAGAGGCTTGTAATGACCTGCTTGGCTCTCTGCCTTTAAAGCCCTCTACAGGAGTCACTTAACCCCCAATTTGTAGGTTCAGTTCTGCTCCCAGCCTTGTGTCCCCAGGTGCGGGGAGGTACGTCACCCCGGTCTCTCCTGCTTGTCTTCTCTGGTCACCTGGCTCGTCTACAAAAAGCAAGGCTCCTTGTTAATCTCAGCTAGAGATGGACATTTACCCCTAGATGGAAATATAAAACAAAATACATATTTATTTTTAAAAGTCTGTTTGTAAATATAAAACAAAGGTGAAATCTTAAAAAATAAGGTGTTCCAAAAGAAATTGCCAAGTACTAGTACTCCTAGGTGGTCAAGACATTTAATGCATGAGGACTTTCTGCTTCCAATTGGTCACAGGGGGCTTGAGGGAGCCTTTGGGATTTATTCTAATCTTCCAGAAAATAGTACATTTAAAGTTAGAAAAAATACTTTAAAAATTATTCCCTGAAGCCTTCACTATCCAACCCTTAAATACACAGCCTCTTCCTTTAAAAGCTTGCACGTTTCCATACTATCCCATTTTTATTCAGACAGGTTAAAATGTGTTTTTTTTTAATGTAAGGAAAGTAATTTGATGAAATTAAACAGCCCTAATGAATTAAGCTGAGGAAAATGCAGAAGGCTTTAATAACAGCAAACCTATTGAAATGAAAGAGCCTATACATTGTTCTACTGACAGACTTTCTAGCAGAGCAAACCAGATGTAGGTTGCCAAGGAAAGTTCAGCCTGTAAATTGTAAGAAAAGAGTATACTGCCAGGCTCTGCTGGGCTCTGTTATTTCTTCATTAAAATGCACTGTCAATCAGGTTGAAAAGAAATGTCTAATTAACACCATAGGGCACCAAAAAATTTAGTGTCAGAAACTCAGCTGCTATCCCCTTTTACAGCTGTATCTCTCTCAGCAGCTCTGTTCCTTGTTCACCCCTGCCCCCAACAACAGAGCCCCTCCCCCATATTCTACTTGCTTATGATCAAAAGCATGGGAGAGATTGAAAAATGCATTGCACTACATAATTCCCTCTTTATAGCTGTGAACAAACTAGAACTGAGTTTTCCAGCAACTTCCCTTCTTTCTGTGCCCTGTGTGCATGTGAGGACCCAAATACAATGGAACATCATGCAAACCAACAGATTTTTCATTTCCAGATCTCCTCTTCCAAGATATGGAAGCATGAAAAGAGTTCTACCCCGAGCGAGTCTAGTCCTGGCTTTACCACTACAAGAACCTGCGTGACTTTGGGGATGTTCCTTCATAGCACAGAGCCTCAGCTTTATCACTCATAAACTGGGGGTAAGTAATACGGTCTTATCACCCTGCTTCAAGGATTGCTTCAAAGATCAAATGAGACAGGATGCATAAAAAGCTTTGTGATATTTAATGTACAATTATTATTACCCCAGTGTCAGTAGAGTTGTGTGAATTCTGCATGTTTTTGGTTGATAGGAGATTTACTGTATCCTGATGTCTCCTGAAAGGTCATAGTCCTTCAGCTCCCCTCTGCTCATACATTGCTCATATCTAGATTATGGGAACCCAGTGGAAGCTGAGGAATTTGGGTTTGAGGGAAGTTCTTGGAGGAGGAAATACAATACATTAATTAGAGACTCTAAGGCTTAGACCAGAATCCTCCCCACTTCCTTAACATTCAGGCTCCAAATACTGTTGGTTTCTCCACATTCTTTCTATTCCCATTTCTCTTAGGCTCACAGACTGGCATTTCTGCCATGGAATCTGTTTCTCTCCCCACTAGTCCTTTCTGCACATGGCTATCAGATTACTCCTAGTTAAACTCCACCTAACATGTGCCAACCTCACTGCCTGATGATTTTAATGATTCCATTGTGTCTATATACAAAGTCCCACCTTTGTCACCTGGTCCCCACACTTAATGCCACCATCTGCTTTGCAGGCTATCTCCCATCCTTTCCTTTTCAAGTCTGCCTAGTAATTTTGAAGTTTCTCATTCTTTAATCATACTTAAAAAAAAAATCCTCACCCAAGGACATGTCCATTGCTTTTGAGAGAGAGAAAGAGGGAGAAAAGGCATTGATCAGTTGCCTCCCTTGATCAGGGATCAAATCTGCAACATAAGTATGTGCCCAGACCAATATCAAAACTGCAACCTTTTGGTGTATGAGATGATGCTCCAACCTGCTGTGCCACCCAGCCAGGGCAATCATACTTTTAATAGTCTCATTTATTTCTTCAGATATATTCAACACAGTCATTGTATATTCTGTGTATGATCATTCTAATGTTTGATTATCTTCACTGATCTGGTTCTACTGTTTGTGGTTTAGCTGATTCTCAGTCATAGTACTTGGTTTTCTCATACGTTCTCTGATTTCTTTTTTTTTTAAGTATATTTTACTGATTATGCTATTAGAGTTGTCCCAATTTTCCCCTTTGTCCCCTCTTCTCTTCCCTCCAGCAATTTCCCCCTTAGTTTATATCCATGGGTCATGCATGTAAGTTCTTTGGATTCTCCATTTCCTATACTATTCTTAACCTCCCCCTGTCTATTTTGTACCTACCAGTTATGCTTTTTAATCCCTGTACCTTTCTCCCATTCTCCTCCTTCCCCCCTCAACTGATAACCTTCCAAATGATCTCCGTACCTATGGTTCTGTTCCTGATCTGATTGTTTGCTTAGTCAGTGTTTTCTGTTTTGTTCTGTTTTTCTAGATTCAGTTGTTGATAGTTGTGAATTTGTTGCCATTTTAATGTTCATAGTTTTGATCTTATTCTTTTTCTTAAGTAAGTCCCTTTAACATTTCATGTAATAATAAGGGCTTAGTGATGATGAACTCCTTTAACTTCACCTTGTCTGGGAAGCACTTTATCTGTCCCTCCATTCTAAATGATAGCTTTGCTGAACAGAGTAATCTAGGTTGTAGGCCCTTGCTTTTCATCACTTTGAATACTTCTTGCCAGTCCCTTCGTGTGTGTTAAGTTCCTTTTGAGAAATCAGCTGACAGTCTTACGGGAACTCCTTTGTAAGTAACTAACTTCTTTTCCCTTCCTGCTTTTAAGATTCTCTTTATCTTTAACCTTTCTCATTTTAATTATGATGTGTCTTGGTATGGTCCTCTTTGGATCCAATTTGTTGGGTACTTTCTGTGCTTCCTAGACTTATATGTCTATTTCCTTCACCAAATGAAGGAATTTTCTCTCATTGTTTTTTTTGAAATGAGTTTTCGATTTCTTGCTCTTCCTCTTCTCCTTCTGGCATGATTTGGATGTTGGCACATTTGGATATATCCCAGAGTCTTCTTATACTATCCTCATTTTTTTGAATTCTTGTTTCTTGTTTCTGTTCTGGTTGTATGTTTATTTCTTCCTTATGTTCCAAATCATTGGTTCGAATCCCTGTTCCTTCCCTTCACTGTTGGTTCCCTGTACATTTTTCTTTATTTCACTCAGGGTAACCTTCATTTCTTCCTTTATGTTGTTGCCGTACTCAATGAGTTCTTTGAGCATCCTGATCACCAGTGTTTTGAACTCTGCATGTGATAGGTTGGCTATTTCTATTTCATTTAGTTCTTTTTTCTCAGGTTTTATTATGTTCTTTCATTGGGCCATATTTATTTGTCCCATCAATTTGGCAGCCTCCCTTTGTTTGTTTCTGTGTATTAGGTAGAGCTGTTTTAACTCCCTGTAAAAGGCACCTGTAAATTGTGTGGGGGCAGAGCCTTAGGTAATCACCAGGGTGGGGTCACCCACTTCACTGCTTTGTGGCTCTGTGTGGAGGGAGGGATCAGAGAGGGGACTTTGCCACTACCTGGCTTCTAGGGGTTTTCCTGGCACTCACACTGTTTCCAGTCACTTCACCTGTTTCTAGTCACTTCACTCACTCCCTCTATGGGACCGGCACCCTTCCAGGTGTTGTCTTGGTATTGAATCCCAGAGTGGGTGGGTTTGCATACATTTTAAGACCATGTGGCCCCTTTAAGCAAAGTTTCCTGAAAATTTCTCAGTTTTTTCCGCTGCCCCAACCTCCACTGGTTTTTACAGCCAGAAGTTATAGGGATTTGTCTTCCTGGCACTGGAACCCTGGGCTGTGCAGTCTGGCCTAGGGCTGGGATCACTCACTCCCAAAGTATTCCTCCTGACTTTTATCCACTAGACATGAATGTGGGACTGCCTGTGCCCATTCTGCCACCATTGCTGCCTCTCCACACCACACTGCATCTCCTTGCCTCTCCGCCCTGTCTCCACAACTCTGCCCCTCCTGTCCATCTGGATGATTGTGGCTTCTTTAAATCCTTGGTTGTCAGACCCCCATACAGTTTGATTTTCTGACAGTTCTCAGTGTTACTTGTTTTTAGATATAGTTGTAATTCTTTTTGTGGTTGTGCAAAGAGGTGATGCATCTTGACTGAAGTCTGTTCTCTGATTTCTTAAAAATCTTGATTTGTATTCTCTACAATTTTATCTAAAATGATTCATTGAGGACTTCATTTAAGGTACATTCTTCCAGAGAGAATTTTAGTTTACATCTGCCATGTAACTCAGGCACTACCAACACTGGTTCTCTTTAAACTAAACTCTTGCCTTGAGATTTATCAGATGACATGGGCAGTATGAATTTGGGTCACACTCCTCCACAAGGAGCTTGATTATAAATATGAATTCTCAAATATTTTTTTCCACAAGAGGGCAAAATTTTTTTCCAGTGTCTCTTTAAAGGGGCAGGTTTTTGTATAGGTCACCTGCTGAAGGTGTCTCAGGGTTGTGGGATCTCTGATCTGACTTTCCTTGTCCCCTGTTACACAGTGCAGCCCTTTAAGCCCAATTCCCTGGGCAGTCAGTGACACAAAGGCCCACCTAGCAGCAATTGAATCAGTGGTCCTCATTTCACTTCTTTTTCAAATTTGAAGATTTCTCTTGCTTTTTGAAAACTTCGTTATAAATTTTAAAAGCCTTTTAAAAAATAATCAAGCAATTTTGGGGACCTTGTAAGGGAATGAGTTTTCAAGACATCTAGTCTACCCTATTGTTAGTCTGTCTCTACAAGTCATGCTGGGTCATCCCAGAAATCATTTCAGTTCAGTTTTTGGACGCACATTGCAGATTCTTCAGCATAGTTCATCATGTCTATTTACAATGCTATAGCCATCCTCATCTGACTACCTGTCATTGATGTCTTCTAATACATCAAGCACAGAGCAAAGTATTATTCATGCATTAAATAATTTAACTTCATAAAAATCTTAAGAGGTGACTCTAATCAGCACTCCTTTTTCAAAACTTTATTTTCTAGAGCAGTTTTAGGTTCATAGCAAAACTGAGAGGGAGGTTCAATGATATCCCATATATATGGGATATATATATATACACACACACATGTATATACATATATATATACATATATATATGGGATATATGATATCCCATGTATTCCAGGCCCCAACTTATGTGTAGTCTCCCCCAGTGTCAATATCTCCCATCAGAGTGGGACATTTTTTATAATTAATGAACTTACCTTTAACATGTCATTATCACCCTAAAGTCATACAGCTAATAAATTAATGGAGGCCAGATTCATATCAAGGAACATTGGATTCTAAATTCTGTACTACAGACCACTAAGCTAAATCACTTATTAGATTTTATATCTAGTTTTCAAACTTGTATAGCTTGTTCTCTGAGGTAAAGAACAGATATTCTCAGCATCCAGCACGAAGTTATTTTCTCAACAAATATTAATAATTTCTTTATTAAACCAACATTTGTATCTGCTACATGACAGAAAATTACTAGCTAGTCTTGATGTTACAGAAAAGACAGACAGAAGCTATGATCTTCAAAGAGTTCACAACCAGCAAAAGGATTTACAGTTCTGCCCAGATGGAATAGCTACCAGGTCCTGCCCTCCCAACTAAAACTCTATCGACATAACACAACACAAATGTGTAAAGAGTCTCTGGAAAAATGAAAAAGAAAAAGACAGACTGCTTTGTGACCTTAAGACTTAAGGAATAACACAATATTAAGTTTCATCCAACCTAGAATTGCCAAAACACACAGACAAAGAAAGAAAGAAAGAAAGAAAGAAAGAAAGAAAGAAAGAAAGAAAGAAAGAAACCTTGTTCCCTCTAGCCAAAGGTCCTAACTAGACCTAACCAGAGGCCTTTTTGGCAATATCCCCACACTTTCAACACAAAGATGGGATTAAGATAAGCAAATTAGCTTAATATCCACATTGGAATGCAAGCCTTCCAAACAGTAGAATACTTCTATGCTTACTGTTATCTTATTTTCTAGAATGAATCTGCCTAGAGAAGACCCTCACTGACCATCAGGGTAACTGAAGATAGATTTTAAACCACAAAACTTGATGACATTCCAAAACTAATTCATGAGACTCTGCTCAGCATATCCTACTTTCTATTTTAAAGGGGGAATCATATTTTCATTGTTAGGTGTAAAGTTGGCAAATTATTTCATCAACTTTGACGATATTTATCTACAACAAAAATCTGAAGCTGGCAAGGATGCAGACATTAGCAGGCCAGTCACTGCAATAATTTGCACAGGGCTGGGGGCATACTTTTAAATGTTACTCAATTATTGTTTGCTTTTAGTTCTTTAGTTCATCTATGATGCTTCCTTTATTTTCAGACACCAGGCTAAAGCTAACTTGTTGAGCTTTTATCAGAGTTGACTGTCTCTGGAAAAAAAAGAATGACACCAGCTTTGTATTTGGCCTCCATCTCATTTTCCCACAATTTATTTTCTTCCTTCACCTCTCTCTAAGCATCCAATATTCCCCTCCTCTCTCACAATCTACCTACCTTCTCCTTGCAATCTGACATCAATATTTGGTATGTTGTCAGCTCGACCAGGGCAGAGCATTGGAAATGTGACTGAGTTGTAGATGAGCTTTTGCTTTAAATCAACTTTGAGAAAAGACACAAACCAAAATGTGCAGGCCTGGAGAGATAATTGATTTGGTGATTGCATGAGGATAAAATGCAGGTTGGTTTCCAATTTTTCAAATAGCATAATGGTGGGATTCAAAGATACAACAAATCTTTAATAAGTGTCTTCCATGGGCCAGAAGCTGTGCCAGGTACTGGGAATAACAAAAAGATGTAATCTATGCCGCCAGGTAGCTCAAGGTCTATGAAGAACACAGGGACCAAGGGAAACAATTACAACACAGTATTAGTTGTTCCACCCGAGAATTTCCATTGCATTAAGCTGTTGGCACTTACCTCACACTATGGTTTCTCCAGCTCCTAACTCAGTGTCAGGCATATAGCAAGCGCTCAAAAATATCTGATGAAATAATGAATGAATACATGAATGAACAAGCAAAACATTATTGAAGTACCAATATAGAGTGTGGCAGAAGCAATTAATTCTGGCTGGAGGAAAAAGTCAGTGTTGTAAGAGGTGGTGATTTCAGCTGAGGTTTAAAACATGGCTAGTACAGAGTGTGATCTTGAATGAGCCCATGCAACCAAAGTCAGAGTAATTCCACTGAGCTGAGGTTCAGGTGGGAAAGAGGGCATTTGGAGGTAAGGATGTTCCAGGCAGAAATACCTCCAACACGTAGATTAGTGTCTGGCACATGGTAGAGACACAAGAAGTATTTATTGAACGAATGAGTAAATGAATAGATAAATGTAACAAACAGTTATACAAAGTCACCAATTGTGAAAAAGTAGGCACATTTAGGGAATGGCATATTTGGAAATTGAATACATGAGTTGTAGAGCAAATTAAGCTTGAAACATCTCTGGAGGCAAAAATGACAAAACTGAAGCTGTCCTATTTAAGGCACATCATGAGAAGGCAGGGTTCTTTGGAAAAGATGATAATACTGGAGAAAATAGAAGGCAGCAGGAAAAGAGGGAGACCAAATATTAGATGGATTGACTCCATAAAAGAAGCCATAGGCATGAATCTACAGGAGCTGAGCTGGACTACTGAAGACAGGACACTATGCATATCACTCATCGGTGGGGTTGCCAGGAGTCAGAGCTGACTCAATGGCATGTAACACATATATTTGGAAAATAATGTAATTATAAAGGAGAAATAGAAAGATGGTTAGAGCAGAAAGAATAGTGAATACGAGAAAACTGTCATGCAAGGAACAGAGCTGCTTGGAAATAGAAGAGCTGGACAGGGAGAAAAGAAACTTTTAAATAATACCATGGGAATAGTCTGGGGACTACAGAGTCAGAAACTTAATGGTTGTGAGGAATCAACTAAAAGTCAGATATCACCAGGGTTAAATGAGACTTCAGGTAATAGGCTTCTGACTGAGAGTAATAATATGATAAATCATTATGGAAAGATAATGACTCAAAGGTTCATGGTCCAGAAGGAGCGGACCCATAAGTTAAAAAAAATGAGTCAGGAAAAATTTGATTGTCTCTAAACTGGACCAAATCGGAGTGATTTGGACCCTGATTATTAGACTCTGTATGAGTTACCTATTGTTGTATAACAAATTACTTCAAAAGATAGTGATGGTAAACAATACACTTAAATTACCTCACACAGTTCTTATGAGTGAGGAATTCGAGGCAGTTTAGTTGGTAGATCTGGCCCAAGGTCTCTCATTAGGCTGCAGTGAAGGTGTAGCCTGATGCCACAGTCATCTGAAGGCTTGACTGGGGCTGGAGAGTAATTCAATCACATGTTAGTGGAAGACTTCAGTTTTACCTGGCAGCAACTTTTCATAAAACTACTTGATGTCCTTAGGGCATGTAGTTGGCTTCCCCCAGAACAAGTATTTCAGGAGAGAACAACATGAAAGCTGTAATAGCTTTATGATCTGGCTTTGGAAACTACACTCCACGGTTTCTGCAATATCCTGTTGGCTACAGCTCAGCCCTATTCAAAGTGGCTCCTCCACAAGGGTGAGTGCTGACTGGGTGGCAAGAGTCACTGGGGGCTACCTAAGAGGCTGTGTTGGAGGCTGATTACCACAAACTGCACTTGATGATCACCTAATCTAATGTAGTTGTCTAGATTACTCAGGCAGGCAAGTTTAACAAGAGTTGAACAAAGTAGCTGTCCACAGCTCCAGGCTTATGTTATGCTTCTCTTAGTTGATAATCATTTTAAATGGAAAATACTGCTTCCTAATAATTCTAACCAGGATCCCAAAGATGAGGCCCATTGGCCTGACTTGGGTCGTATAAACAACTGAGACAAAATCACTGTGATTATGTGGGGGGAAGAGTGTCCACATAGGAGCATTTCCATCTGAACTGCATGGACTGAGCATGCAAGGTCCACCAGCAGTGTGGCAGGAGAAAATAGAAGGCAGTAGGAAAAGAAGTAAACCAAATATGAGATGGATTGATTCCATGGAAGGGCAATGAACTCTGGCTGGTTCTGGCTCTGGCATGGTTCCCCAAGAAGAGGAGATGCAAGGCAAACAATAGGGAAAGTGACAGATGCCTTGTACAACCCCAATGTAAAAAAAAAAAAAAAAGCCCCCTCTGCCTATACCTAAGGTCTTCCTTGGTTGTATAACATCACATCTTGCATCTCCTTGTCTTTTTTTCATCAACATATATTAACATGTGAGTATATTGCAAATATTGTTATATCACCCAAAAAAGATGTGCAAGACCTGTAAAATGATAACTATGACACATGGTTTGAGAGTATTAAAGAAAACCTAAATAAATGCAGAGATGTACTATGTTCATAGATTAGAAGAAAGAACATTTTTATGTCAGTTATCTTCAAAATAATCTATAGATTCAATGCAATCCAAATCAAAATCCCAGAAGAACTTTCATTTCAAACAAAATGATAAGAGCATTATAAAATTTATATGGAAATGCAAAGCATCTAAAATAGCCAAAATAACATTGAAAAAGAGGCACAGCCCTGACTGGTGTAGCTTCATTGGTTGGAGCACCATCCTGTAAACACAAAGGTCATGGATTTGATTCCTGGTCAGGGCATGTACGTAGGTTGCAGGTTCAGTCAGTCCTCTGTCTGGGTGTGTAAAAGAGATAACCAATCAATGGTTCTCCCTCACATTGAGGTTTCTCTTCCTTTCTCTCTTCCTCCCTTCTGTTCTCTCTAAGATCAGTAAGTGTATCCTTGGGTAAGGATTAAATAAATAAATAAAAGTATAAAATAGGGAACTTACATTACCTAACTTCATAAAACTACAATATCAAGACAGTATTGTATTAGCATAGAGATAGAAAATAGATTAATGAAAGAAAACAGAAATCAACCCAGTGATTGATACACACACACACACATACACACACGGTTAGTTGACTTTCACCAAAAGTACAAATGTAATTCCATGAATAAAGATTGCCTTGTCCATGTCCCCTAAAGCAAGGGACATAAAGGAAAGAATAAACAAATGGGACCTCATCAAAATAAAAAGCTTCTGCATGGCTAAAGAAAACAGCACCAAATTACAAAGAGAACCAACAGTATGGGAAAACATATTTGCCAATGATACCTCAGACAAGGGCCTGATCTCCAAAATATATAAAGAACTCACACGACTCCACTCCAGGAAGACAAACAACCCAATTAAAAAATGGGCAAAGGACTTGAACAGACACTTCTCCAAGGAAGACATACAGAGGGCCCAGAGACATATGAAAAGATGCTCAGCATCACTAGCCATCAGACAGATGCAAATCAAAACCACAATGAGGTATCATCTCACACCAGTCAGAATGGCCACCATAAACAAATCCACAAACAAATGTTGGAGAGGATGCGGAGAAAAGGGAACCCTAGTATATTGTTGGTGGGAATGCAGACTGGTGAGGCCACTGTGGAAAACAATATGGAATTTCCTCAGAAAACTAAAAATGGAACTGCCCTTTGACCCAGTAATTCCGCTGCTGGGATTATACCCTAAGAACACTGAAACACCAATCCAAAAGAATCTGTGCACCCCAATGTTCATAGCAGCACAATTTACAATAGCCAAGTACTGGAAGCAACCTAAGTGCCCATCAGCAAACGAGTGGATCCAAAAACTATGGTATATTTTTTTTTGAGGACTTTTTTTTAATTTAAATATATTTATTTTATTTTTTTTTAATATATTTATTGATTATGCTATTACAGTTGTCCCATTTCCCCCCCCACTCCACTCCATCCTGCCCACCCCCATCCCTCCCACATTCCCCCCCTATAGTTCATGTCCATAGGTCATACTTATAAGTTCTTTGGCTTCTACATTTCCTACACTATTTTTACCCTCCCCCTGTCTATTTTCCACCTATCATCTATGCTACTTATTCTCTGTACCTTTCCCCCTCTCTCCCCCTCCCACTCCCTTAATGACAACCCTCATGTTCTAGTTGTTTGCCTAGTTTGCTCTCATTTTTGTTTTATGTGTGGCCATTAATAACTGTGAGTTTGCTGTCATTTTTACTGTTCCAATTTTTGATCTTCTTTTTCTTAGGTAACTCCCTTTAACATTTCATATAATAAGGGCTTGGTGATGATGAGCTTCTTTAACTTGACCTTATCTGAGAAGCACTTTATCTTCCCTTCCATTCTAAGTGATAGCTTTGCTGGATACAGTAATCTTGGATGTAGGTCCTTGCGTTTAATCTTGGCTAATGTAATTATGATGTGCCTTGGTGTGTTCCTCCTTGGGTCCAGCTTCTTTGGGACTCTCTGAGCTTCCTGGACTTCCCGGAAGTCTATTTCCTTTGCCAGATTAGGGAAGTTCTCCTTCATTATTTGTTCAAATAAGTTTTCAATTTTTTGTTCTTCCTCTTCTCCTTCTGGCACCCCTATAATTCGGATGTGGGAACGTTTCAAGGCGTCCGGGAGGTTCCTAAGCCTCTCCTCATTTTTCCAAGTTCTTGTTTCTTCATTCTTTTCTGCTTGGATGTTTGTTTCTTCCTTCTGGTCCACACCATTGATTTGAGTCCCAGTTTCCTTCTCATCACTATTGGTTCCCTGTACATTTTCCTTTGTTTCTCTTAGCATAGGCTTCATTTTTTCATCTGTTTTTCGAATAGATTCAACCAAGTCTGTGAGCATATTGATAACCAGTGCTTTGAACTGTGCATCCGATAGGTTGGCTATCTCTTCGTCGCTTAGTTGTATTTTTTCTGGAGCTTTGAAGTGTTCTGTCATTTGGGCCTTTTTTTTTTTTTTTTGTCTTGGCGCGTCTGTTACTTTAAGGGGCGGAGCCTTAGGTGTTCACTGGGGCGGGGTAATGCTGGTCGCTGCGCTGTGACGCTGTACGTGGGGGAGGGGCCGAGTAGGAGCAATGGCGCCCGCCTCACTCTCCTCCGGATTTCAATCTTTCACTCTGCTACCCACAATCAAACTGGGCCCCTCTGGTGCTGGTTCCCGAGTAAGTGGGCCTGTGCACACTCTAGGCCCTTGTGGGTCTCTCCAACAACCTCT
This sequence comes from Desmodus rotundus, assembly GCF_022682495.2. NCBI lineage: Eukaryota > Metazoa > Chordata > Mammalia > Chiroptera > Phyllostomidae > Desmodus > Desmodus rotundus. The sequence goes on from NC_071387.1 coordinate 79,448,013, forward strand.
TCTGTGAGGCTGGGAGTCTCTCCTGCTGCCGCCCCAACCCCCAGGGGCGCTTTCAATCAGAGGTTTGAGGCTTTATTTCCCGGAGCTGGAGCCCTGGGTTGCACAGTCTGCTTTGCTGCCCGCCGTTGGTCAGGTTTATCTGTGGGCGAATTTGGTGCCGCGCGGGGTGCTACCCGCTGCTCTGCCTGCCCCACTCTCCGCCACTCTGAGTCCGGCCCTCTCGGTTTATCTGTGCAAATGTGGAGCCGCAGGGTCTGCTAGTGCTCGGACTGCCTGCGCCATTTGTCTCACACTCCGCCAGTCTCAGTCCCGCCACAGCCACGCGAGTCCTCTCCACCCCGCTGCCCGTCTCCGCCCCTCCTACCAGTCTGAATGTGTTTATTTTCTATTTCCTTGGTGTCTGTCCCCCTTGCTGTTCGATTTTCTGTCAGTTCTGGTTGTGCGAGGAGGCGCAGTGTGTCTACCTACGCCGCCATCTTGGTTCCCCCCAAAAACTATGGTATATTTACACAATGGAATTCCACGCAGCAGAGAGAAAGAAGGAGCTTATACCCTTTGCAACAGCATGGATGTAACTGGAGAGCATTATGCTAAGTGAAATAAGCCAGGATGTGAGGGACAAATACCATATGATCTTACCTTTAACTGGAACATAAGCAATAGAAGAAAAAAGCAAACAAAATATAACCAGAGACATTGAAGTTAAGAACAATCTAACAGTAGCCAGGGTGGGGGGGGGCGGGGACAGTGGGTAGAGGGGATTACAGGAACTACTATAAAGGACACATGGACAAAACCAAGGGGGAGGGTGGAGGTGGGGGAGGGAGATGGGTTCACCTGGGGTGGGGTGGAGGGATGGGGAGAAAAGGCATACAACTGTAATTGAATAACAATTAAAAAATATTACATTAAAATATTATTCATCTTGAAAAAAAAATTGGGGCCAAAAGTGAGCGTTATACAGGGCAAAATATGGTACTATGGAATACTAGTCAGGAATGAGAAGGCATGGACTATTAATGCAATACAACATGGATGAACTCAAAATAATTATGTTGAGTGTACACCCTCTATAGTTCCATTTTTATAAAATTCTAGGAAATTCAAACTTATCTACAATGTCAACAAATGTCAGTGGTTACTGGGGGGTGGGAGAGAGGTACAGGGAGAATCAGGAGGGAGGGATGAACTAGGAGCAAGAAGACTTTGGGAGGTGATGGATATGTTCATTATTTAGATTGCAGTAATGGCTTCATGAGCATATACATGAGCCATTTTAGTCAATTATAATTCAATTAAGCTGTAAAAAAAAGCATACAAGATTTCCAGTTACCTCCCTTGTACCCTTTCTGAAGAAGCTACTGGAAGATATGCTATACAAAATAGGGAGTAAACCAAGAAAGAAGACATAGGATCCAAGATACAGGGGATTCAATGCAAGGAAAAGAAAAATGAATCTTCAAGAAGATGATAGAAGGGTGAATATGTCCAAATACATTTAAGGATATTTACTCAAACTGAGAAAATTCTGGGGATAATTTATAGAAGACACACAGAAAACTTAGCATATAATGAAATAAGAAAATTATTGAATCCAGGGAAAATAAAATGTTGCACAACAAAATAATGTCTTCTACATGGCTTTGCCTCAAATTGTGCTTGCACCCAAACCTATCATCATGAAAGTGACAACAATGCACATTGATCTAGTTATTGATCAAACTATTATATAACTATATTGGAAGAATTAGAGTATGAAAAGTACATGTGTGAGGTAGGAGCAGGCCAATCCAAGAATGAAATCCTCTTTGTCCATAGTGGGAAATAATAAGTAATTTCTAAGATGAAAAACCAAAAAGTTGCAACACATTTAGATACACAGAGATTACTAGAGAAGTAATAGCTAAAAGAATTGGAAGTGGTTTCTCTGGGGAGAGAGGGGCAAGAAATGGGGAGTGGGTAGACCAGGAAATGCTGATATGGGTAACAAGCCTTTCTAAACCATTTCACTCAAAGTCTGTGTATATATAATCTTGATAAAATTAAAAAATAAATTAACACATGGTGCAGTCAAAAATATCTCAGGATAGTGGTAACGGTTGCACAACAATGTGAATATGCTTAATGCCACTAAATTGTATATTCAAAATGGTTAAAATGATAAATTTTGTTATGCCTATTTTACCTCAATGAAAAAATACATTTATTCTAAAAAATGTGAATACTATGCAAGAATTTTCAGTGAATGATGGAGGACAAAGACCAGATAAGGCAAGAGGTAGAGGAGGGGAGGGGAATGGAGTAGAGAGAGCTTTGAAGGTTGAGGACCGGAGGAAAGCTGGGTTTGGGGAAGATGTACATACAGTAGCATGATCAAGAGTGTGACTGAGCCACCTCTGCCCCAACTGGGTGCTGACTGAGGCATGTTGAGTTTAGCTGGGTGAAAATTTACCCCCTAAAATTCTTTTCTGGTGAATGGAAGAAAGTTAGAGTCATCTTCTTTCTGGGTTGAACATACTACACACCCACTGATAAAGTTTGCTTCTCACACCTGTAATTCTCAGAGCTGGACAGACACTTCAGTGAAGGCATTCTTTCTTCAAATGTGTGACCCTCCCTGGTGAAACTGCTTTTTCTTGCCAAGCACTTTCTATCTCCTCTCATTCTATGTTGGGTTGACTTAAATATCAAAGGGCAACACTAGACTATGGGGGGTGGGGAATACCTGGTTTCTTCATCATCTTATGCGCAATCATCTACATCTGACTAGTGAAGCCATCAGGGTCTGGTTTATTTCCCACCTCCTCAGTGAAATCTTCCCTGACCATCCAAACTTGAAGAGAGACTTCATTCTGCCCCACTTGTCTCATGTATATCACAATCCAAAATGTTCCAATGTTTTCTTGGTTCTCTAATGCACTGATTCTTTTGCTTTTGTTTGTTTGTTTTTAAATCAGTCAAACTATCCCTAGAGTTGTTTTTATTTTCCTGATTACCTTTTGACTCCCTCACCCATTTCTTCCATCCCCAAACCCCTACCTCTGGTAATCACCAATCTGTTCTCTACATCTATGAGTTTATTTTTTCTTTGTTTGTTTATTTGGTTTTGCATTCCTTTGCTCACTGTTAATTTAACCTACATGTTTTCAAGCACCTATTATCTTGTACTATAGTAGCCAACTACAAAGACACCCATAGAAGAGAAGATAGCTGTAGAAACCATCACAGTTCAGAGTGAAGGTACTGGAAAGTCCAGAAAAAGGAGGATTAACTCTTTCAAGAAGGGAATAACAGAGGAGGGGCAAAGTAAAGAGTCTTGAGCTGATTCTTATAGAGTGATTATGAGGTTTTTAATAATATAATCTTCTATCTTCCATAATCTAATGTGATTATTAACATTTTTGAGGATGGATCACTATGTTGCAGAAATAAAAATGGGAACATCTCAGGCAATAAGGAGATAATCGCTGTTTCTCTGTTATGTAAGTGTTAATCTTGTCTCTTTAAACATTTTCAGTTTGAGAGCAGAAAGCATTCATTGTAATATGGAAGTGGTTATATGTCACCAAGATGTATTTCACAAATGAGTGAAATGTATCAGGCTCACCTTTCAAAGTGATAGCCCACAGAAACCCTCTGGGGGAGGTCATTATTTCTAAGAGTAACTTGTGGGCGCCCATCTGCTGTATCCCCACAGCCATGCCTCCACTGGGAACTCCACATGAGTTTAATATTACATGCTTGCGATAGCATCAAACACCTACTCAATGAAAGAAAGAAGTCTTAGCAAACCTGTTAAAAAACCTGACACAAATCATAAATTCTGCTTCCTTGTGTGGGTGTCTGCCTCACACACACATTTGTAATTTTTACCTCTGAATGTTTGATGAATTGAGAGAGGGAGAGAGAGAGAGAGAGAGAGAGAGAGAGAGAGAGAGAGAGAGAGAGAGAGAGAAATATAGGGATTGAGAGTGTCCCCTGTTTAAATGATAAGATCATACCCCTAAGTAACCCCAAGTGATAGGTGGAAAAGAAGTTTCTGGCATGTGGTGTAAAAAGCAAGTTGATATTTTATTTCACTCTATTTTAACATGGAAAGATGGTAAATCATTTGCAAATTATTAGCAACATTTCGTCCTAGACAAATGAGTTCTTGGAAATACCACAACAGTAAATAACATCTGAAACATGGAACTGGCATGAAGTACTCCATTTTATTTATTTATTATTATTTTTCTTCTTTTTATGGCATGGAGCACATTGATATCATTCAATAGCTGTAGAATTTATACCAATTTTATTTAGAAATTGAAGTAGACAGATTTCTTCCCTTGGTGTTTAAGAACTTGCTGAATGTCAGTTTTAAATTACCAAGTCTATCTGCCTCCTCTCTTTTTTAACTGATTCAAGGTACTGGATTTTCCCTTGCGACTGTCAAGGTACGCAAACATGTTAAGCACACAATAATTCTTCAGGCTCATTCTTTCCACAGATATTTTGAGTTCTCATTCTTTACACCACAGATGTAGAAGAAGTATAATAAAATTGGCATCATTGTCAAAAAGTAGTTCTTCAGAATAGGAGGGACAAGTGCACCTGTCAGATGGAGATGTTAGGAATGTCAGTTGGGAGAGATAATTCCACAGTGCTCCCAGCATTTTTGCCCCATCATTTAAGAAGAGACTCATTTGCAGGCCCTCTGAATCTGCCAGCAGAATCTCTTTCCCAGGTGATTTCCCAGCTTGGTGCTGGAGTGGGGCTGCTCTAAGGGTGGGGCTTGTAACCTTCAGAGTAGATTTCTGCATTGAGGGCTGAGTTTCCACAGTCACTTTTCAGATCCAAAGTAGCGAGTGACAGAGTGCATCTTGTTGGCATATGATGTGGGCATATTTATGTAGGGGTCTACTAGATCCACAGCTTGCCAGCCTGGCTAACTGCCCAGGCATTTCCTCCCCAAAAATTTCCAGAGGAAGTGGTAAGGGCGGGTGCAGTAGGTTAGAGGTAGGGAGAGATTCATGTGGCTCCAGGTGTGATGACAGGAGTGCTAGGAAAGGTCATCAAGCCTTGGAATTTTGGAGATACTGAGCCCTGCACAAGGTAGGGAAAGTAGGTTTTTACTTCATTACTGGTAGAAATATCAAGGTTATAGCCCCCCAAAAGCATTTTCCTGTAACAAATTCAGGCAACATTTATTGAATCCGATTGAGCCAGAAACTGTGTAGGGTGCAAGGAACATAAAGGTATTTCTCTTTGAGCAGAAGTTAGGCAGACACAAAATTACTCAGGAAGCACTGGTAAATATACAAATGAGTGGTACAGGTGTATGCATCAACGAGGCTGTGTAGGGTGGAACTAATAGAAAGCCTGATCCAAGCGGGTTTAACTGATCAGAGATCTACTGGCTCACTGGACTGGAAAATCTACAAGCAGGGCTTGGTCCAGAGGTTGAACCATATTACCAAGGCCTCTGTTTCTTCTCAATTCTCAGAGCTGCTTTCTGCTTCATCCTGAGGTTGGATCCTCTCATGGTCTCAGGATGGCTGCCACCAGATTCCAGGGCTACAGGTTTTTGTCCACATCCAACAGGAAAGAGAGTGTGATTTTATCAAACCATTCCCCCAACACCCTGAGAATAATTTTGACTGAACCAGTATGGGTCCTTCTCCATCCCCTCTCCCCAGCCCCCAGCCCCATGAAGCAATCACTGTGGCCAGGAGATGTAATGCATTATCTGAATTAACCTCTAAGTCACATGTCAACCACCAGCGTAGAAAAACAGTTCAATTTATCAATAAATATGTGTCTGGGGATGCTGGGTGCCAAAGATGAGGGGACATCTGACTGCCTGAGGAAGGGATGGTGTGAGTGGGAAAAGGGAGGTTGAGGAATGTGTCACAGAAGAGGAGATGTCAGCTGGGGCCCGAATATGAAAAACTTTAAGTGCCATGCTGAGCAATTGGGACATTCAAACCATGAAGAAATATGTTGTTAAAGCAAATCAATAGCATAAGCCAAATAGACTTATTAGTATCAAGGCATAATTTTCAATAAGTTTAAACATGACTCTCATATAAATATAGGATGACTACATGTCAAAAATTTTATTCAGCTTATTTATTAATGAGGGATCCAGTAAGAGTATAAAGCTGGTCTGAAGAGTCTCTGAGGAACAAGGGTTTATATAACTCATCAGAAAAGGCATTTTTTAAAAAAGGTTTGAAAAACATTACTGGTTAGGTAAAAAAATTAGTTAACATGCTTCAGAGCAATGAGATCATGAGCTCATAACCTTTAGGGTTATCTTTCCTACCTGAGAGAAAAACTTGCATTTCTATTGGGCAGAACACAAATCTACAAGTTAACTGCATAGAGCCAGAGTTTATAATTAATATTAACAAGCAAAGTAAATAATAGTAAAAGTGTCTAAACTCAAATTAAATAATCCTTAGATGGGCCCGTTAAACAATGCAGTAGTGACATGAAAAAGACAGTTATTTCCTTGGCCTTATTTCTAAGTTTTGGATATTTTTTCTTAACACCAGAACAATATGTTTAAGAGATTTGCAATTTTTTAAATGGACTTAAGCATTACAGTACTTGCATGTCAGTGAATACTGTGAATTGTAATGGTGTTATCAGTCATTAAAGGGGGACTGAGGAGATCTGCTTAAGGGAAGAAACATTGCGACTGATTGCCAGAGTGAAAAGTAGTTGAATTCAGCCACCCTTCACTAGAGGGAGAAGTCTCCTGCTCTCAGGTGACAGAAGAGGCTCTGAAGAGAGGCTAGCAGAAATAAGAAGGCCTAGGAACCTCAGTGCCCCCAAAGACCCTTTTTCCAGGGGCTTATTCAGAAATAAGCTGGAGAGGAAATCAGGGCCTGTTTCAATACTGGCAGGCAAGAAGTCAATTCTGAACCCAGGCTAGGCTGCAACAGTCTCACTTTCTGGCCCCTCTCTTGCCCATGAAGTGTTTTGGTTAGAAGGGAAAGATATTCTACACACTCAATAATTAAGTACAGCCAAGCTAAGCCATGTTTAGACCCACATTTTTGGATAACAGATTTATTAATGGGCTGGTTGAGAGAATTGAACCATTTGGTGTTTGGGAAAATTGGAAATGTTTAAAATAAATACTTGGCATCCTTTCTTTCTGACTGCTGCATTATGTTCAGTTACTCTTAGGAGTAAAATGTTCATGGTAAGGATTGATTTAATGGAAATCTCTTAGCAGCTTTTCACTAAAAATGTAGTAAAAATATTAAAAGCCTAATATTTATTTTTACAAAATGGAAATCATTTATTTAAAAAAAAAGCTCACCAGACCAAAGACAATTTTTTGTTTATTATTAGAGTTTTAGGTATAATAGATATCATACCATAGAGAACATAAGCCATCCACATCCCCCACAAATAATTAAGGTTGCCACATTTAGCAAATAAAAACACAATATACTAAGTTAGCTTTGAATGTCAGAAAAACAATGAATAATTTTTTAGTGTAAGTATGTCCCATGCAATATTTGGAATGTACTTGCAGTAGGCAGAAAAATAGCCCACAGAGATGTCTATGTAATAATCTCTCTTGAATCTGTGAATGTTACCTTACATGGCAAAAGGGAATTATGGCTCTTCAGATGGGGAGCTTCCTGGATTATATGGGTGAACCCAATGTAATCACAAGGGTTCTTATTAAGAGGAAGGAGGGTCAGAGACAGAGAGATTGGAAGATGCTACAATTCCAACATTGAAGATGGAAGAAAGGTCCACAAGCCAAAGAATGCAAGTGGCTTCTAGAAGTTGGAATAGGCAAAGAAGTAGATTTTCCTTTAGAGCCTTAAAAAGTAACACAGCCCTGCCAGCACCTTGATTTTAACCCAGTAATGCGCAGTGGGACTTCTGACATATAGAACTGTAAGATAATAAATCTGTGTTGCTTTTAAGCCACTCAATTTGTGGTAATTTGTTACAGGAGCAGTAGGAAACTAATACAAAACTTATACTAAAAAAATTATTTGTTGTTTATCTGACATTCAGATTTAACTTTATCTGATATTTTCTCTGGCAACCCTTAAAATATCTAAGCATGAAGTCATTGGATATTGTCAAAACCTCTCTCGCGTAGGAGACAGGAGAGGACTACTGAGATGAAGCATTGTACCTTTAGGCCTGATTACTCAGGTATAAAATGAGGGATTTGGCTTGGATGATCAGAATGATTCCCTTGTGGTCCATGATTCCAATGAAGAAATATTTTTTGGTATTTGTCTTTCTCAGACTGGCTATGTGGAATCTAATAAACAAAATAACTGATGAAAAATAAGACCAGAGACATAGATACATGGAACAGACTGACAATCTCAAAGGGGAGGGGGTTGGGGGGACTGGAAGAGATGAGCCAAAGAACATGTGTGCATGTATGCATAGCCTATGGACACAGACAACAATGTGGTGAAGGCTGAGGGTGTGGGGGTGCTGGGTGGAGGGGAACAAAGGGGGGAGGGATGAGGAACATCTCTAATAGTGTCAACAATAAAAAAAATACTTAATAATAAAAAAGAAAAAATATTTTCTGGTCAATATGAAATAAAACAAATTTTAAAATGTTCATACTTCAGGAGAGTTGTATTCATTTGCTGGGTGTGTTTGTGTGCTTGTATTCTATTTTCTTGGTAGTTCAATATTAAGCACTCACCCCAATCTGGACTACGCCTTGCTCCAATAGTGTTTGTCAAATGACAAAGAATGACCCTGACACAGTGCTGTGTCCTCGTACCTCTTTCTCTCCCCTCACAGCAGACCTCTTCATTCCCTCTTGAACTTGAGCTCTATGACAGGCAATGCTAGCTAATTACTATATTAGTAGCCTATGCTTTATCCTGTCCTATGTATCCATTAGTATCCTACAATCTGCTGTAATAAATTACTTCAAACTTAGTGACTTCAAATAGCAAATTTATCTCTCTCAGTTTTGAAGGTCAAAAGTTCAAAGTAGGTTTCACTGGCTAAAGCCAAAGTGTCACAGGGCTGCATTCCTTCTGGAGGATACAGAATCCATTTCCTTGCCTTTTGAACCTCTAGCCACTGACCACTTTCCTTGGCTGATGGACACATGATTGTGACTTCTACTTCCATTGTCACATCTCCTCTTCTGACCCTGACCCTCCTGCCACTTTTTCCCAATGACCCTTGCAACCATATTGGGTCCACCCAGATATTCCAGCATAGTCTCTCCATCTGAAGAGCCTTAACTTAATCATATCTGCAAAGGTCCTTTGCCATGTAAAGTAACAGTGACCGGGACACAAACATCTTTGGGGAGACTTTATTGTGCCTACAATCCTACCCAACATCTATTCTTTCCTTTTCCTTTCTAACACAGCTATTGTTTTGTTCAGGGAGACAATAAGCTCAGATTAAAAAGTTATTTACAAAGTTCCCTTCAAGCCTCTTGTGACACAGCCTGGCCAATGAGATATTAGTAAAAAATCTACTGACCAATGAGAAGTAGACTTCTAGCTTCCAAGGAAGCTACTGTTTTCCTGATTAAAGCAGACAGACTCAGCTGCCATATCCACTTTGTCCTCTCCCATTAATGCTTCATCCCACATGGAAAATGAATGTGATACCCAGAAGGACAGCCACTATATTCTGAGCATTAGAATGAAAATCACACATGAAAGACAATGAGGCAAAAACAGTCAAAGGATCTGAGATCCCCGATGGCATTGTGGAAACGATACATTAGCCCCAGTCTGCTAACTTCCAGACTTGTTACCTAAAAGAAGAACCCTTAATTGTTAGCATCAGAGTAATCACTTCATGCAAGTGAAACCAGTTCTAGCAGACACAGGTTCTGTGTTAATCTTTGCTACTTACTCAAAGCGTGCTTTCTGGTCCAGCAGAAAGGATGTCACCTGGAAAGCGACTGTGTTAAAATGCACACAATCTAGGGCCCTTCCTCAGATTAACTGAACAATAATCTGCATTGTAACAAGAAAGCGATGCACTTTGATTTGTTGGGGTTGATCTGAATGCACTTGGAGTTGGAGAAGTACTGCTTTGGTGCTTGCAGAGGGCAGGGAGGGAAAAAGCTCTGGGTCTTTCCACCTAGGCTGGAAGATATGGTCTGTCTAAAAACAGTGATATTCTTGGATTTACTGGGGTAAATTTCAAACACTGGAAGGCCAGTACAAAATTGTATATACACAATCTTATGAACCCTCATTCAATCCTTTCCTTGTTTCTGCTGTGAAGTTATATTTTATTAGTAGTCAGCCTAAGAGCCCATATCTACTTTATTTAATCAAGACCAAATGGGTAAAGAGTCAAAGGCTCTTGGAAGATCATCTCTACTTTTAAAACACTCTTCATTTGCACATACGCCTGCAATGTTTTTGGTGTAATCTACCACCCAGATGAAGAAAGTGCAGTAAATACATAAATCCACAGAAAGGAGCATCCAAAGAGCTTTTCAAAACACTGCATTTTTTCACACTAATTTTTTAATTTCAAATCATTAAAAATTTTAAAGTATATTTTATTATGCTATTACAGTTGTCCCATTTTTTTCTCCCCTTTATCCCCCTCACCTGGCAACCCCCTCCTTCCAGCATTACCCCCCTTAGTTCATGTTCATGAGTCATACATACAAATTCTGTGGCTTCTCCATGTCCTATACTATTCTTAACCTCCCCCTGTCTACTTTGTACCTACAAATTATGCTTCTTTTTTAAAAAATTATTTTTAGAGTGAGGGGATGGGAGGGAGAAAGAGAGGGAGAGAAAAATCAATGTGTGCTTGCCTTTTGCACACCTCCTACTAGGGACCTGGCCTGCAACACAGGCATGTGCCCTGACTGGGAATTGAAACAGCGACCCTTTGGTTCACAGGCCAGCACTCATTCCACTGAACCACACCACTCATTCCACTGAGCCACATCAGCCAGGGCACAATTATGCTTCTTATTCCCTGTAACTTTTCCCCCACTCTCCTCTTTCCCCCTCCTTGCTGATAACCCTCCATGTGATCTCCATTTCTGTGATTCTGTTCCTGTTCTAGTTGTTTGCTTAGTTTGTTTTTGGTTTTGTTCAGGTTCAATTGTTGATAGTTGTGGGTTTGTTGTCTTTTTACTGTTCATAGTTTTTGATCTTCTTTTTCTTTGATAAGTCCCTTTAACATTTCATATAATATGGGCCTGGTGATGACAAACTCCTTTAACTTCACCTTGTTTGGGAAGCACTGTATCTCCCTTCCATTCTGAATATTAGCTTTGCTGGATAGAGTCATCTTGGATGTAGGTCCTTGCCTTTCATGACTTCAAATGCTTCTTTCCAGCCCCTTCTTGCCTGCAAGGTTTCTTTTGAGAAATCAGCTGACAGTCTTATAGGAACTCCTTTGTAGGTAACTCTCCACTTTTCTCTTGCTGCTTTTAAGATTCTCTCCTTATTTTTAATCTTGGGTAATGTAATGATGATGTGCTTGGTGTGTTCCTCCTTGAATCCAACTTCTTTGGGACTCTCTGAGCTTCCTGGACTTATATGTCTATTTCCTTTGCTAGGTTGGAGAAAATCTCTTTCATTATTTGTTCAAATAAATTTTCAATTTCTTGCTCTTCCTCTTCTCCTTCTGGCACCCCTATGATTCGGATGTTGCAACATTTGAAGTTGTCCCAGAGGTTCAAACCTAAGCCTCTCATTTTTCTGAATTCTTATTTCTTCATTCTGTTCCAGTTGAATGTTTCTTTCTTCCTTTTGTTCCAAATCATTGATTTGAGTCCCAGTTTCCTTCCCATCACTTTTGGTTCCCTGTATATTTTTCTTATTTCACTTTGTATAGCCTTCACTTCTTCTTTTACTTTGTGACCATACTCAACCAATTCTGTGAGCATACTGATTACCAGTGTTTTAAACTGTGCATCTGATAGGTTGGCTATCTCCTCATCGCTTAGTTCTTTTTCTGGAGTTTTGATCTATTCTTTCATTTGGGCCATATTTCTTTGTCTCAGCACACCTGTTACATTGTAAGGCCAGGGCCTTAGGTGTTCACCAGGGCAGAGCAACTCACTTAGCTGTGTTGTGGCACTGTATGTGGGAGAGTGTGAGAGAGGGAACAATGCCACCTACTCAGCTCTTGCCCCACTTTCAGTCACTTCTCCTGCTATCTGCAAGTGAATTGAGCCTTTCTGGTGCTGATTCCCAGGTGGTTGGGCTTGTGTATGTTCTAGGACCCCATGGGCCCTTCCAATGGACTCTCCTGTGAGACTGACAGTTTCTCCCACTGCTGCAACCCCCACAGAATTTTACAGCCAGAGGTTTTTGAAATTTTCTTTTCCCAGTGCTGGAACCCTGGGTTGCACAGTCTGTCTCACTCTCCAGTTGTTCCTCCTGTTTTATCCACACACAAATGTGGGATCACCTAGTCCACCAGCCACCGTCTTACCACATGTCCTTTCTGCCCCACCTGCCCAATTTTGCCCCTCTTATGAGTTTGGATGATTGTTTCTTTTTTAATGCTTTCGTTGTTGGACTTCCATACAGTTAGATTTTTTGGCAGTTCTGGGTTTTTTTTGTTTGTTTGCTTTTAAATTGGTTGTTACCCTTTTTTTTTTTGGTTGTGCAAAGAAGCAAAGCATATCAACCTACGCCTCCATCTTGTCCAGAAGCTCTTATCAACTGGGGGTTGGGGCAGTCAGACCAGTTCAGAGCAGAGAATTCACAGACTGTGGTCAGTCAATGCAAACAGGCTCTGGTGAGTGCTGGTAGAGGACCGAAGCCTCATTTCTATTAAATTTCTAAATTTATAAATGTCATATGGATGATAAATTGTATAATAATTTCTCTGCAATTATTTTTATCAGAACATTACACAGAAACACAGAGAGTTAAAGTACAGTCACCAAGTTTTCTGGGGAGCAGATGGAAAATGTCAAGGTAGCAGGTCTTCCAACTGAATTTGCCTTCTTGAAAACTATTTTAGGAAGTTTTCTGTGTTTATCAAATTTAATTAATTTTTTGAATAGGTAAATCCAAAGGTACAAAAGAGTACACAGTGAAAAATCTTTTCTCTTTTTACAATCCTTCCCCTCACCTGCCAAATTTTTCCCCCTCAAGGCAAGCACTGTGACCATTTTTGGGGGGGACTCCTATCACTTGGGAAATTTTCATGTTGAAAGATGCTAAAAAATGCAACTGAAAATCAAGAGTGGTGTGTAGCCTTGGCCAGGTGGCTCAGGTGGTTGAAACACTGTCCCGTAAACCAAAAATTTATGGGTATGATCCTCAGTCAGTGCACATGCCTAGGTTGCTGGTTTGACCCCAGTAGGGCATGTATAGGAGGCAAGAAATGGATGTCTCTCTCACATCAATGTTTCTCCTCTCTCTCTCTCTGCTCCCTACCTGCCCCATCCTCCCTAAAATCAATAAACATATCCTTGGGTAAGAATCATAAAAGAGAGAGGAGTGTAGATTCATCTGAATTGTACTTATGGGTGTACATTAAAATTAATCTTTCCCATCATCCAATTGCTTGTTAAGATCTTTTGCTGACATTTACTTTTTCTATATCATAAATAAAATATCAAGTAAAGATCAAGTGTTTTGCTACCTACTCATCCCAGAGGATTAAGGGGCTGGTATTTACCAAAGACTTTGAGACTTTCAGAGGAAGGTTCTGAATAAACGTAAGTGATTGTTCTAGCTATAGCCTCGTCTATATAATTTATATTTTATAAATCCCTCTCATCTCCAAGCCCACCACATACTTTCCCCACTACAGCACCTTCTAAGGGTGAGAGGATAATAAGAAAGGGTAGCTGATACAAGGCAAGTCTAAGTAGAATGCCTTGAGGATTTTTGGTTTGTTTGCCTGAAGGATCTTAACTCATTTGTTCTTTAAGGAACTTCTAATTTTTGTCAAAAAAGCAGGACCACCCTAATTGCATAACTTCATAGTTGCATGAGTTTATTTAATAATTCAATATTTAAGAATATGTTTCTTTTAAAAAAATAGGATCATATTTTATATACATTCTTCTTTCACTTAGTAATCTGTTACAGGCATCATTGTTCTGAACCACAACTTTGTAGAGCACGATTATTTGAAAATGAGAAAGGCTATCATGTTTATTTTTTTTTAAGATTTTATTTATTTATTTTTAGAGAGAGGGGTAGGGAGGAAGAGAGGGAGAGAAACATCAATGTGTGGTTGCATCTTATGTGTCCCCCTACTGGGGACCTGGCCTGCAACGCAGGCATGTGCCCTGACTGGGAATTGAACAAGCGACCCTTTGTTTGTAAGCTGGCGCTCAATCCACTGAGCCACGACAACCAGGGCAGCTATCATGTTTAAAGACACACAAAAGTAGACTTGGTTCACATGATGGAGTAAAATCAAGATGTGTTTTTGAGGGCATACTATGTGCTAAAAACAAAATGAACACTGCAGGGACACCTAAGATATTGTCCTTGCCTAATACAAAGCCTTCAGTGATAAGTGTGAAATTGAAAGGTTAGGAGGAAGTTCTCTGGGACCCAAGAAATGTGGGTGGTTGCTTAAATTGCAGTGGTTTGGGAAGACTTCTCGACTTTGTCCTAGACCATTTTGAGTACTGCAGTGGACTTACAGTCAAATGGGTAGACTTTTCTGAGAGATAAAAGTCTAGAAAACAATACAAACCCATCTCTGGCGAGGGATATAAAAATAATAAACAACTAAATAGATAGAATAGACTTTATTTCTTTTTAAAATACAAGACCTTTAAGTACAGCACAGTGGGGAGGAATGCTGAGTGACAACTTAAACTGTCTGATGGGCCAATGTACAAAATAATAATTGCCATGTACCTTCCAAATTAAAGGCATAGACCAGCATTTTTCAACCTTTTTCATCTCATGCCACACATAAATTCACTACTGAAATTCTACAGCACACACAAAAAATACATTTTTTGCCTATCTGACAAAAAATAGGCATAATTTTGATTCATTCATACCAGACAGCTATTGTTGTTTGGCTGTTGTCATTTTTTAAAATATATGTTATTGATTATGCTATTACCCCCATAATGGTTGTCCCATTACCCCCCTTTATTCCCCTCCGCCCTGCACACTCCCTCCTGCATTGCCCCTCTTTAATTCATGTCCATGGGTCATACATGTAAGGTCTTTGGCTTCTACATTTCTTATACTATTCTTAACCTCCTCCTGACTATTTTCTACCTATCATTTATGCCACTTACTGTCTGTACCTTTCCCCCCTTTCTTCCCCTCCCACTCCCCTGCTGATAATCCTCCATGTGGTCTCCATTTCTGTCATTCTGTTCCTGTTCTAGTTGTTTGCTTAGTTTGTTTTTGTTTTAACACAACATTAGGTTCAGTTGTTAGTAACTGTGAGTTCGTGGTCATTTTACTGTTCATATTTTTTATCTTCTTTTTCTTAGGTAAGTCCCTTTAACATTTCATATAATAAGGGCTTAGTGATGATGAACTCCTTTAACTTGACCTTATCTAGGAAGCACTTTATCTGCCCTTCCATTCTAAATGATAGCTTTGCTGGATACAGTAATCTTGGATGTAGGTCCTTGCCTTTCATGATTTCAGATACTTCTTTCCAGCCCCTTCTTGCCTGTAAGGTTTCTTTTGAGAAATCAGCTGATAGTCTTATAGGCACTCCTTTGTAGGTAACTGTCTCCTTTTCTCTTTATGCTTTCTAGATTCTCTCCTTATCTTTCATCTTGGGTAATGTACTTATGATATGCCTTGGTGTGTGCTTCCTTGGGTGCAACTTCTTTTGGACTCTCGGAGCTTCCTGGAAGTCCTGGAAGTCTATTTCCTTTGCCACATTGGGGAAGTTCTCCTTCATTATTTCTTCAAATAAGTTTTCAACTTCTTGCTCTTCCTCTTCTCCTTCTGGCACCCCTATGATTTGGATATTGGAATGTTTAAAGATGCCCTGGAGGTTCCTAAGCCTCTCCTCATTTTTTTGAATTCTTGTTTCTTCATTCTGTTCTGGTTGAATGTTTCCTTCTTCCTTCTGGTCCACACCGTTGATTTGAGTCCCGGTTTCCTTCCCGTCACTGTTGGTTCCCTGTACATTTTTCTTTATTTCACTTTTCATAGCCTTCATTTTTTCCTCTAATTTGCAACCACATTCAACCAATTCTGTTTACCATCCTGGTTACCAGTGTTTTGAACTGTGCATCTGATAGGTTGGCTATCTCTTCGTTGCTTAGTTGTATTTTTTCTGGAGCTTTGATCTTTCATTTAGACCATTTTTTGTTTGTCTCTGCAGGCCTGTTACATAGTAAGGGGCAGAGCCTTAGTTGTTCACCAGGGCGGGGCAACCCTTGTGGATGCGTTATGATGCTGTATGTTGGGGAGGGGTCCGAGAGGGAACAATGCCGCTTGCTCCACTCGCTGCCAGTTTTCAGTCACTTCCCCTGCTACCCACAATCAAATTGGGCCCTTCTGGTGCTGATTCCCAGGTGGGTGGGTTTGTGTATGTTCTAGGACCCTGTTGGTCTCTCCAATGAACTCTCCTGTGAGGCTGGGAGTTTCTCCTGCTGCTGCCTCAACCCCCATAGGTGTATTCAATCAGAGGTTTGAGGCTTTATTTCCCTGCGCTGGAACCCTGGGTTGCACGGTCTGTCTTGCTCCCCAGTTGTTCCAGTTTATCTGCACACGAATGTGGGACTGCCCACTCCACCAGCCTTTGCCTCGCCAGGTCTGCCAGTCACTGCCTTGCCCCGAATCCTCTCTGCCCAGCTGCCCATCTCTGCCCCTCCTACCGGTCTGGATGAATGTATCTTCTTTAACTCCTTGGTTGTCGGAATTCCATACAGTTCGATTTTCTGTCAGTTGTGGTTGTTTTTTGTTTTTAAATTTGTTGTTGTCCTTCTCTTGGTTGTGTGAGGAGGCACAGTGTGTCTACCTGTACCTTCATCTTAGCCGGAAGTCCTCTTGTCATTTTGTAATTTGACAATCTAAGGGAAAAGAGGTCAGTGTCCCTGACTAAATAGTCAGGTATCACATGTTTAAAAGATTTCTTCAGCACACAAGTTGAAAATCGCTGGCATGGACCATAAAGATATTATTATATTATATAGTTTATAGAATATAGTTATATAATAGTTTATTATAATATAGTTTATAGTTTACTATAATGTAATTTATAGATATTATATAGTTTATATTTTCTTCTCCTTAATCTTGTACTAACTTCTTAGACCGAAGATATTTGTACTAATTAATGATTGGTCAAGGTTAATAGTTCTGATGCAGGGTTGGTTCATTGATCCTCTTCAGATGGTCATTTACCTCTGGAATCTGGTCATTAACCTCTAAAAACTGTTAAGTTGGATACAGGAAAGCATTTTATCAGTATTATTTAAAAGGCTGTGTAATTCTTTCATACATATATTTCAAATGTAAGAAAACTCATATTGTTTATGCATACAATTGGTAGTTTAAAGTTTCTTTAGGGTTTTATTTCTAGAATTTCCTTCCAACACAAAAGAATAATTTGACACAAATATGCTGTTATGTAGGGAAAGCTAGGGTGTGGCATACTAAAATGTTTTTATTGGCCCAAAGGAAAAGGGGTATGAAATTCACTTTTTAAAAAGGGAGTGTTTGTTTTTGTCCTTAATACTTTGAATACATTTATTAAAAGCTATTATGAGAGCAAAAATTGCATTGTAGGTGAATGTCCCTTGGAAATGGTGCTGTGTGTTTCCCATGTTGTAAAAAAAACAAATATAAAGTATAGTTGAAACATGGCAAACATGTTTATTATTGTAATCATAAGTCATATTTTCACAGTAATTTGTTCTGATGTAGGAATTTCATAAGGAAAGATATGAAGTCTCAGGGGATCATTGTGTTGCTCACTTTCAATTCAACATTTAATAGGACTTCCTCTGATTTTACATCCTGAGTCCATAAAGCTTATTAAACAAACCTCAAATTTTTTTTCAGTGGTGGAAGCTTTGGCTAAATGAAAAGGCCTGTTGGGCTTTTCCCCTGTAGTTTTCTAATTAGGGCTTCCTTATTACATCACGAGCATTAATCACCACGTTATCCAGTAACAGATCAGACTTACCCTATCTTTCAGATCCTCATTAATCTACTTGTAAAGTTATAAGATCCATTAATATGGTTATATTTAGAAGGTCTCCCTCAAGCACAGTATATCCATTACTGGGCTGAATAACTCAAAAGCCATGAATCTTCTTTAGGCTGAAGATATTTCTGAAATATCAGCTCTTCCAGATCATCTTTCCCACACACTCTACATAAGATTTCTACAGAATCTTTGCTTCGTTTACTTCTTTGTTTACTATATTGTCAGGAGAAAAATTCTCTGAGCAGGACCAAGTTTGCATCTTGTAGAGACCAAACCACATGTTGTACAGAGCTTGGCTGTTTTCCATTGTATAGCAGGGCCAGCCTAGTTTGAATAAGAACATGAGATCTTCCTATGTCAAGCAGAAGAAGCGTGACCAGTTTCTTGCAATCCTAAACTGACTGAACATAAATCCTGAACATAAATGTTCCTTCAGTGAGTGACAGTGAAAATGACAGAGCATCAAGTCCACCTGGCCACATCCACATAACTGACTGTGGCAAGTTCAAATGCAGAGTCTAATGTGGATCTGCAAGAACACCAGTCACAGATAAGAGAGACTCTCTGGCCAGCCACACAGTGTGTGTGTCTCATAAATGCCTATCATTTTATGGGCTATGAGAGTGAGATTTTCATTCAGAACATGACAGAACGAAGTCTCTGAGTCTCTCAGCTTACCTTACAGTTGACTTAATTGCATTTATGGCTGGGTTTGGCAGTTACTTGTTGCATTCCAATTTTCTGTAGACTACTATACAGATTTAAGCATGCTGTTTCTTAGAGGATGTAAATGTGAATAAGCAGTTAAGATACAGACTATATGTGTATGGTTTTACGATAAGACTCATTTTAGGGAGTTTAGATAAGTAGAAAAATGCTCTCAAGAAATTTGAGAAAAACTAGAAAATATCTTCCTGAAAATAAAATATTGAAGTAAATAAATGTTTTCTCTGAAGTCATATGGATCATACAAAATTCAAGATAGACATGGTGAAAGAAGGAAATATTAATAAAAGCAGAGGTCTGTTAAAACAACTTAGTGACTACATTAAGACTACATTTCAAAGATTAAAAACTATGATTTGCAAGCCAAATAATGAGTATATGAAAATTTTCAGCAAAACAATCTAGTCTTGGAATTTTGGGGCCCATTTTATTCTTGAGATCAAGGAAACCCTATATTATTTA
This sequence comes from Desmodus rotundus, assembly GCF_022682495.2. Taxonomy (NCBI): domain Eukaryota; kingdom Metazoa; phylum Chordata; class Mammalia; order Chiroptera; family Phyllostomidae; genus Desmodus; species Desmodus rotundus. The sequence continues at coordinate 79,467,321 of NC_071387.1, forward strand.
GTGAGCTGCAGTGAAAGGTAAGGAAAATGAAATAGATGCAGAGATAAAATAAAAGTACTTTTGGTTTCAGATGGGCATTTCTCAGTCTTTCATGATATTCTTGTAGAGCATGGAGGACCAAGGCTTAGGTAATGGTACAGTTCAGTGGATTTACAGTTAATTAAACCAAAGAGGTCAAAGAGGCAATGTATCAATGTTACATGGGAAGGAAGATCTTTAAAGGAGAGCACTAGGGCTCTGAGTTTGTCCTTGCAAGAGAGACATATGCTTCTCAGATTTGCAAAGTATGTAAAACTCAGGATTCAAAAAGATCTCTGAAGACTGTACATATGAACAAAAATCAACAAAACGGCCCTGACCAAGTAGCTCAGTTGATTAGAACATATCCCAATACGTCCCAATACACCAAGATTGCAAGTTTGATCCCTGCTAAGGGTACATACAGGAATCAACAAATGAATGCAAAAGTAAGTAGAACAACAAATCCAGTCTCTTCTCTCTCCTTGCCTCTCTCTGCCTTCCCCTCTCTAAAATCAATTTTAAAAATCAACAAAGTGAAATTTAATGCAAATAACTAAAAATAAAAACCTGCATTTAGGCAAAAATTTCACAGTAAAGTACACAATCTGGCATAAGAAGTTTTTATGACAAAAACACATACACAGTTCTTTTAGTTGATTTCAAGGGAAAATGAATCAAAGTGTGAATGGCAAATTAACTAATGAGATCTTACTTTATATTAACATAAGGATGGAGTCCTGATCAAGAGAAATAATCATCCCAATAGGTGTATCCCTGGTCATTCCACATCTGGAGTTGCAATTCTGTGTGCCACCCTTGGGAGGCCAGCCTGGGCAGAAGGGTAATGGAGAACAGGCAGAGGTCAGCAAGGAGGGAGGTAGAGAAGAATGATGGGGGATTGCTGACAGGAGCAGGCTAATGAGAATCAAAGTCTTTTTGAAAGTGTGGGAGTTTCCCGAACGGAGAACCAGGCCTATTTCTTTCAGAATGAAAGTTGTGAAAAAGAAATTCACTCTTATGCACCCATACAACTCCAACACAAGTAAAACAGTAACTTGATATAATAATTAAGGGGTTTCTTCAACAACTAAGTGGCATGAAAAAGAGAAGGGAAATGGGTGGATTTTTAAAGAGTCTTAAGAGATTTACCAGCCAAATCATTTGCATGGACCTTGTTAGATCTTGATCCCAACAAATATCTGGTAAATCAAAATAAAATGTTTTGAGATAATCATTTTTAATAAACTATTTTTAATGATAGCTTTATTGAGATGTAATTCATATGCCATAGAATTCACCCTTACAAAGAGTACAATTTAGTGGTTTTTAGTATAGTCACAATACTTTGCACTGCTTACCACTATTTAATTCCAGAACATTTTTATCACTCCCAGAAGACATCCTATAGTCATTAACACTCACCGGCCATTCCCTCTCACTCCAGCCCCAGTAAACATTAATCTATTTTCTGTCTCTGTGCATTCGCCTTTTCTGGACATTTCATATTAATGGAATCATACAACATATGGCCTTTTGTGTCTGGTTTCTTTCACTTAGCACAATATTTTCAAGGGTCGTCTTCATTATAGCATTGTATCAGTACTTCATTTCTTTCAATGGTTGAATAAAGTTCCTTTCCTTTGTATAGATAGATCATCTTTGTGTATTCATTCATCAGTTGATGGATATTTGAGTTGTTTCCACTTGTTGACTATTAACAATAATAAACATTCATGTACAAGCTTTTGTGTGGACACATATTTTCAGTTCTTTTGGGTTACATACCTAGACTTGGTATTTCTGGGTGTTGTAGTAACTCCATTTTAATATTTTGAGGAACTATGAAGCTGTTTCTCCAAAATGGCTGTATGTTTTATATCCCAATCATTAATGTATGATTGTTCAAATTTCTCCACATATTAGCCTACACTTGATATTTTCCTTTTTTACTATAGCTGTCCTAGTCAATATAAAATAGTATCTTATTGTGGTTTTGATCTGCATTTCCTTAGTGATTAATGATGTTGAGAATCTTTTCAAGTGCTTATAGAATATTTCTGTATCTTCTTTAAAGAAATGTCTGTTCAAATAATTTGCTAATTTTCATATTTGTTTATCTTTTATTATTGAATTATAATAATTCTTTATACATTCTGGATATTTATCCCTCATGAAATATATGATATTCAAATATTTCCCCCATTTTTGTGGGTTGTTTTTTCACTTTTTTATAAAGGTTTTATTTATTTGTTTTTAACAAGATGGGAAGAGAGGAGAGAAACATCAATGTGTGGTTGCCTCTTGCACACCCTACACTTGGGACCTGGCCCACAACCCAGACTTGTGCCCTGACCAGAAATTGAACAGATGACCCTTTGGTTCTCAAGCCGGTGCTCAATCCACTGAGCCACATCAGCCAGGGCTGTTCTTTCACCTTTTTGATGGTATCATTTGAAGCATAAAGCTTAAAATTTGATGCAGCCTAAGTTCTTTAATTTTTCTTTTCTCACTTGTGCTTTTCTTTATATTTTTAATTGGATTTTAAAAAGTTGATTTAATGTCATTAAATATGTTATTAAAATCAGAAATAGTGTGTTGTGATTGGGGAGATGTTGAATGCAGTACATTTAATTTTAATAAGATGACTTGGGACTGCTTCTCATGATAAAGACATATAACTAGTCAGCTTCAGTTTTAGTTATACCAGCAGTTCAACTATCACAATGATTTAGTCAAGCCTGGAAGGGAATGGAGCCCTCTAGAAATCACTGTATAAATAGTAGCGTACATTGTTTGAAAATTCTTTTCCTTACCCCAAATTTCACAGAACAGTTACGCTCATGAATAAGGAAAAAAACCATTATTGCTTCTAAACTCATCCTCAACACAGTATTACCAACCTAGAAAGGTCACCTCTCCTCCCATTCACTCCCAGCAGGGGTAACTTATTAGAATCTGGAGAAGTGAGAACAAGTAATTTAGAAAAATATACATTCTATGTTTTGTATCTGAAAATTTAAAATAAAACTTTATTTTTAAAATTCAAAAATAGAAGATAAAGCTTAACGAGTACTTTCTAGGCTCCTAAGAGAAATTCACCAGAAATAGCAAAGACTAGGGGAAATGGTGAGTTTTATATTTGTCCAAAAGAGATATGAGTTTAAAAATACCAGGAAACAGTGTCCCACTGGAATAGATGATTAATGTTATAAAGGTTCAAATCACAATGGTCCTGTCCATCATTATAAAACCTTTAAATGTCTTCAAAGAATAGATACTTTTCAGATAGTGTTGTACAAATAATTGTATATGGAGTACACTTGGTTTTATTTGATAGTCACTGTCCTCATATAAACTCTGTTTCATAATCCCTGGGTCATTATATGTAACTATGCACTAAAAATTACATAATACTTTAAATACCTGTATTAATCTTAATTGTATCAGTGATTCATCTTCATATAACAAGTAGTTTTTAATAATTACTATAGCTAACTTCTCTTCCTTAAGTTTGTTCTATGGCTGATTATTACTTTCACTAAACTGAAATTCACATGAATCAGAATTTTATGATTACTTATAGTTTCCAAAGCTATATCTATTTTCTAGAAGTAGGACAAGCTGTAAATTTTAATTAACTTTGAAAGAGATGAGAAAATCCAAGAATTACCCTTAAGAGAAAAATGGAAGTGCTTTTCTTTATTTTTACATAATTATTATTTATATTGTATATAACACAAATCACTTCCATTTAAATATGGTGATTAATACAATTTAATTTTTGCTCCCTCCAGAAACATCACTAAAATAGGGCAAAATATTTTAAATAGGCATTAACCAGGAAGAATAAAGAAAGCAAATGGCCATAGCAGAGGTAAGTTCAACAGAACTTTGGAAGACAGGAAGCAGGTCAGTGGAGGCATCTAATACAACTAAGCATTGAAGGATGCAACTTCATCAAACAAAACATACAACTAAGCAATGAAGAGATAGCCAACCTATCAGATGCACAGTCAAAACACTGGTAATCAGGACGCTTACAGAATTGGTTGAGTATGGTCACAAAGTAGAGGAAAAAGTGAAGGCTATGAAAAGTGAAATAAAGAAAAATGTACAGGGAACCAACAGTGATAGGAAGGAAACTGGGACTCATATCAATGGTTTGGACCAGAAGGAAGAAGGAAACATTCAACCAGAACAGAATGAAGAAACAAGAATTCAAAAAAATGAGAGGCTTAGGTTCGAACCTCTGGGATAACTTCAAATGTTCCAACATCCGAATCATAGGGGTGCCAGAAGGAGAAGAGGAAGAGCAAGAAATTGAAAACTTGTCTGAACAAATAATGAAAGAGAACTTCCCCAGTATGGCAAAGGAAATAGACTTCCAGGACTTCCAGGAAGCTCCGAGAGTCCAAAAGAAGTTGCACCCAAGGAAGCACACACCAAGGCATATCATAAGTACATTACCCAAGATGAAAGATAAAGAGAGAATCTTAAAAGCATAAAGAGAAAAGGAGACAGTTACCTACAAAGGAGTGCCTATAAGACTATCAGCTGATTTCTCAAAGAAACCTTACAGGCAAGAAGGGGCTGGAAAGAAGTATCTGAAATCATGAAAGGCAAGGACCTACATCCAAGATTACTGTATCCAGCAAAGCTATCATTTAGAATGGAAGGGCAGATAAAGTGCTTCCTAGATAAGGTCAAGTTAAAGGAGTTCATCATCACCAAGCCTTTATTATATAAAATGTTAAAGGGACTTATCTAAGAAAAAGAGTAAGATCAAAAACTGTGAATAGTAAAATGACAACAAACTCACAACTATCAACAACTGAACCTAAAAAAACAAAAACAAAAACTAGCAAACTAGAACAGGAACAGAATCACAGAAATGGAGATCACATGGAGGGTTATCAATAGGGGAGCAGGACGGGGAGAGTGGGGGGAAAGGTACAGAGAATAAGTAGCATAAATGGTAGGTAGAAAATAGACAGGGGGAGGTTAAGAATAGTATAGGAAATGGAGAAGCCAAAGAATTTATATGTACAACCCATGGACATGAACTAAGGGGGGATATGCAGGTGGTGGGGGTGGTACAGGGTGGAGGGGAATAAAGGGGGGAAATGGGACAACTGTTAATAGCATAATCAATAAAATGCATTCTAAACAAAGAAAACAAAAAGCTTTTAGAAATCAAATTATTTCAGAAATGTAAAATTTAACATAATATTCAGAAAACAAGGATGAAGAATCATCCCAACAAGTAAAAGAAAATAGAAAATTAAACAAAATTGTATGATAAATTACTAAGTAAAGCATCATTCATTCATTTATTCAATTAGTATCTATTGAATGCCTGCTCTTTGCCAGATACTGGCCTGGGTATTCAGCATACATCAGTAAGCAAACCAGTAGAAGATCCCTCCCTGAAGAACTTCACATGTTAGTTGGAGGCGTCTAAAAATAAACAATAAACTTAATGAATAAGTCAATTACATAATATGTTAGGAGACAACTGATGCTTTTGTCAAAAAGAAAAAAAATAGAGATGAGGATGGAGACTTCTGTAAAGGTTTTTGTTTTGTTTTATTTTGTTTCCATTTTAAGTTGGACAATCAGGATATACCTCATTGAGAAAGAACATTTGAGCAAAGGCATGAAAGAGGTAAGAGGAACAAGAAGCAACAGCTGGTGCAAAGACCCTAAGGCAGGCCCTTTTGTGGCATGTTTGAGGAACATAAAGGAACATAAAAGATTCTGAAGCTCAGAGAGCTAACAGGGGATTAACACGGAGATGGCATTAGAGCAACAGCAAGAATTTCAGACTGCATGGGTCCCTGTGGGCCAAGGTATGGACAGACTGTCACTTTTTTTTCTAACTGAAATAGTGTGCCCCTGGAGGATGTTTGGTAGAAGAGTGACAGCTTTGGTTTTTAAAAGGACCATATGGCTGCTAGGTAGAAGGAGAGAGATCTGAGAGCAAGGCTTTGAGTGATCCAGGTGAGAGACGGTGATACCTGGGACCACAGTAACAACAGCTGAGCAGAACTTTAGGAGAAGTCAGATGTCATTAAATGTATGAAATCAGTAGGAATAAGTAACATGTGTACAACCAATGCTGAACAAAACTATTGAATAACTTAAATTAGCAGGAAAAAATCTCAATGTATTCAATGGAAATAAGGAAAACAGAAAAAAATGGAATCAGAGATATATAATAGAAAATTTGAATTTATTTTGTTTTTATGTGTTTCTTGTCTGAAATATTTTCTGAAATAAAGCGTTCTAAATTTTCTAAGTTTTAAAGAGTTTGGTTTTGTACTAAGTGTTGGGGACTGCTGTGAATCACTTTGGAAAAGCAGTCTTGGGCTCCTGGAGTACCTCACCGGACTGGAGTCCAACATATGGAAGCAGAATTGGAGTTTGGCGGAGGGGTGGCTAAAATGAGGAGGAAGGAGGTAAGGCCCACTTCTGTGGTCTTACTTATCTTTCTGACCTTGCTCAAAACTTCCCTCCCATAGGTGCTTCCACCACAGGGCTGGCTCACTGCTTCCAACAATGAAAACAGAATGCTTTAGAACAAAAGCCACAAACTTGAATAATTTTGGGGTCAGCCACCTAACAGATGTGGCAAGGCAGAAAATGTTGTCATGTTACAACTTGGTAGTGCAGAGAAAATGCATGTCCTAGGTTGGTCATCCAGGAATAGGCCTTTAGATGCGCTTTTGCGTGCAAGTGACTTATTAAGGAGGGGCCCCTTAAAGAAACCAGGAAGAGGGTGGAAGAAAGACAGGAAGGGGGAAAAATAAACAAGTGTTCAATTTCAGAATCTGCATCTGCAGGTGAGGTGGTTCCAGCAGCTGAAGTCTGGTTTTCCAAAGTAAGTCACCACAGGGCCCAGCCTAGCACAAAAGTACCCAGAAAAGAGGGGCACCACCATCAGGGTAAGAGGTTTAATGGGAACTGGAGGACGCACCACTACATTCATGCAATTTCTTAGCCTGTTCACTTAGTTTAATCAGTGTCTTTAGTTGCTGCTCAGACTTCCTAGATACAAATGTTTACTTTCTCAGTTACCCCTCCACACCCCCTACTCCATCTTCTTAAGATGGGAGCTTGAGATATGGGGGTGGGGTATATTTTATACAACTCCTGTGATAACAGGAAAGGAACGTCTGGGGTCTCCAGATGAGGTGTCCTTTGACTTCTCTGGCCTCTGGGAGGATGGTTCTAGTCCTTCTGTTTGCAGGTCACCTGAATGCTATCACCCCTGGCTTGGCCTTTCTGTTAGTTTGGTCACAGTCTGGAGCAATCTCCTCCTGACTTTGCATTCATTACCTGGGTTTGTGCCATGTTTTCCTGCCAGTCTCCAGGCTCAGCAGTCACAGGTTTATTTACTGTCTACTCACTCTATCAACTCTCAACTTACACACACTGGTATGGGGAGCCCCAGAGGCAAAAAATATTTTTAAAAAATTACTTCATTGTTGTTCAATTACAGTTGTCTGAATTTTCTCCCCACCACCCCAGCCAAACCTCCCTCCCTCCCCTGCTTCCACCCTCCCCCTTGGTTTTGTCCACGTGTCCTTTATAGGAGTTCCTGAAAACCCTTCTCCCCATGTCCCCTCCTTCCTCTCCTCTATTGTTAGATTGTTCTTCACATTTCAATGTCTCTGGTTATATTTTGTTTGCTTTTTTCTTTTGTTGATTAGGTTCCAGTTAAAGGTGAGATCATATGGTTATTTGTCCCTCAACGCCTGGCTTATTTCACTTAGCATAATGCTCTCCAGTTCCATCCATGCTGTTGCAAAGGGTATAAGCTCCTTCTTTCTCTCTGCTGTGTAGAATTCCATTGTGTAAATGTACCAGTTTTTTGATCCACTCATTTGCTGATGGGCACTGAGGTTGCTTCCAGCACTTGGCTATTGTAAATTGTGCTGCTATGAACATTGGGGTGCGTAGGTTCTTTTGGATTGGTGTTTCAGGGCTCTTAGGGTATAATCCCAGCAGTGGGATTGCTTGGTCAAAAGGCAGTTCCATTTTTAGTTTTCTGAGGAAATTCCATACTGTTTTCCACAGTGGCCTCACCAGTCTGCATTCCTACCAACAGTGCACTAGGGTTCCCTTTTCTCTGCATCCTCTCCAACATTTGTTTGTGGATTTGTTTATGATGGCCATTCTGACCGGTGTGAGGTACTATCTCATTGTGGTTTTAATTTGCATCTGTCTGATGGCCTGTGATGCTGAGCATCTTTTCATGTCTCTGGGCCCCTCTGTATGTCTTCCTTGGAGAAGTGTCTGTTCAAGTTTTTTGCCCATTCAAAAAGTAAATTTTTTATTGTGGCAAAAAATATATAGCATAAAATTAGTCATTTTAAGTTGTACAATTTAGTAGCATTAATTGAATTGACAGTATTGTACAATTGTCACTGCTATTTCTAAAAGTTTTTCAACATTCCAAACATAAATTCTCTTGATTATCTTTTCTCCTAGCCCCTGGTCACCTCTAATCCACTTTCTATCTCTATGAATCTCCCTATTCTAGATATTTCATATAATGGAGTCATACAATATTTGTCCTTGTGTGTTGGGCTTATTTTACTTATAATGTCTTCAAGATTCATCCAGGTTATAGCATGTATCAGAATTTCATTCTTTTTATGGCTGGATTATATTCTATTGCATGCATATATCTCATTTTGTTTATCCATTCATCCATTGATGCATACCTGGGTTGTTTCCATCTTTTGGCTATTGAAAATAATGCTGCAAAGAATATTGGTGGACAATATCTGTTTGAGTTCCTGTTTTCAATTCTTTTGGATATATACCTAATAATGGAATTGCTGTGTCATTCTCCTTTTATATTCTTACCAACATGTATGAATGTCCCAATTTCTCCACATCCTCACTAGCATGCATATTTCTGCTTTGATTTACAATGACCATTCTAGTGCAAAGTCTAATAAGTCTAGTTTTGTTTTGCATACCCCTGTAGACTGATAATGAACATTTTCATGTATTTATTGGCCTTTGTAGAAATGTCTATTCAGGTCTTTTGTCTATTTTTAAAATGTGTTGTTTGTTATTTTGTTGGAGGCAGATTTTAAGAGAAGCGTCAGGACAAAAGACCCATGTGCCTTCAGTGTGGGCCTTACAGAATCTATACACCTCTCTGTAGGGAGGACATGCGAGGGCATGCTCATATCCTGGACTGAATATCTCATGACTCTGCTTCCTTCAATTCTTGGAGCTAAAACAGAAAAAAGTGGGCTTTTTTAAAACTTTTCCTATAATATATCCTCCTCTGTCATCAAGAATGATAGCTAAATTTTATGAGTTGAGTTTTCCTGGCCTAAGCCTAGAGAATGTCCCTCAGTCCCCCATCCCCCTTGGGCATTCTTTTTTATTTTTAACCTCTTCTCATCCATATAGAAGGATGTCTCTGACTCTACATTCAGAGAGAAAGGATGTTAATAATTTTTGAAATAGTATTTCCAGGACACATAAATTAGTGAATTAGGCCTGGCCTGAGTGGTGTATGTGCATGTGTGTGTGAGTGAAATAGGGTCAGACGTGAACTTTGTCTACAGCAGCGCTTCTTAAATTTTAGCATGTACCCAAATCACCTGGGTATGTTGCTAAACTGCAAATTCTGGTTCCATAGAGATTTTAACAAGCTTCCAGTTGCTGAGAATGCTGCAGGCCCATGAATTACACTTTGATTACGTTGACCTTAAACAAATTGACAACCAGATATTTCTCCAGCAAAAGTGGTTTGTTCGGTAACAACAAAGAATTGCAAATGGGGACATACAGTCTAATGGCAAATCATACACGAGTCAGAAAAACAAAGAAGGAGACTGCTCCTTTATGGACCTGGGAGGGGCTGTTGTAAACAAAGTGTCCATTGGAGGAAGTTGAAAATTTCAAGTATAGTGGCTTTTCATTGGCTGAATGATGGCAGTCTCCCATTTGCAGAGCTGTTACTGGGCAAGAAGAAATCTTTTCTTCCTCCTGCTAAGGTAGTAAAGTAGTATCTCTTCTCTTGGAGATGCAAGGGATACCTCTTCCTCTTGGGGTCAGCGTTCTGTGTTGAATGACAAGTACATGAGAGTTCTCTCTTCTAGCCTCCTGACTCTGTTTTAAATGAGGTTACTCTTTATTAACTTTCACAATTAACAAGGTCTTGGAGGACAATTTAGAGATTAAAAACTGAAAATGCCTTGAAATAGTTCCTGAGCCAAATATGGGTTTAGTAAGTAGTTGCCACACTTGAAAAATGAAAGGTTACTATTAGAATAATAATAAAGATTTCTATAGGGTGTCTACTACAGAAATGTCAAACTCAAGTGCTTATAGGCGTAAGTCTGGGGCTGGATGGAGACCTGATGTTTCCCAGGAAGAGATGCTGGCCCAGGGTGTCCATATTGTTCAGTTGTTCAAGAAAAGAGAGCTATGAGAATTTTATGTGCAATCTGATTTCTAAATGTTTTCAATTATTTTTTTCCTCAAACAGTCCTCAAGCAAAACAAAACAAGTCGGTTGGCCAGATACAAACTTCAGGGTGTTTGCTTACTCTCTCTGGTCTAATATTTTGCTATACTCTTGAGAGATATAAAAGAAGAGGACCTGGTTTCAGCTCTTAAGATGAGTGTGGCCTTGTTGGGAACTCAGACAGAGAGAGGCACATGAAATAGCAATGGAGAGAGAGAAGTCTGCAAGTGTGAGAAAAAGAGAGAATTCTGCAAGTGTGAGAAAAAGAGAGAGCTAAACCATTTAAGGGAGCTGTAGAGTCACACCCCAATGAGACTGCAGCTACCACCTCAGTGCTGAATTTTGTGATTTGTAGAAGTGTTTTCTGTGTGGGAAATAGACTGTTTACTTTGTCTTAGTGAGTTAATCAGTACTGATGAACAAAGAGCTCAGTCATTACTGCTCAGTACTAACTTTGATAGTTAAGCAGGTAACAGTGATTTGAAGTAAATATGGCTTAAGAAATGCAATAGGTCCTCTTTATCCACAGCTTTGGTTTTGCAGTTTCAGTTACAGCAATCAATGGCATTCTGAAAATATTAAATGGAAAATCCCAGAAATAAACAATTTGCAAGTTTTAAATTGTAACCTCTTTGTCCAGCATCTCCACGCTGTTATACTAACCATTTCGTTGGTCATTAGCAGCCATCTCAGTTATCAGATGACTATCCTGGTATCACAGTGCTTATATTCAAGTCACCCTTACTTTACTTAATAATGACCCCAAAGCACAAGCGTAGTGGAGCTGGCAATTTAGATATGCCAGAAAGAAGCTTTAAAGAGCTTCCTTTAAGTGAAAAGGTGAAAGTTCTCAATAAGGAAAGCAAAAAAACTAAACTGTATGCTGAAGTTGCTAAGATCTATGGTAAGAATGAATCTTCTATCCTGGAAATTGTGAAGAAGGAAAAAAAATGTTTTGCTGTTGTACCTCAAGCTGCAAAAGTTACAGACACAGTGTGTGATAAGTGCTTAGTTAAAATGGAAAAAGTATTAAACTTTATCATAGGTATGTATGTATAGAAAAAAACATCTATCGAGTTCGATAACTATGTGAGGTTTCAGGCATCTACTGGTGGTCTTGGCATGTTTCCTTTGAGGACAGGGGGACTACTATACATTCATCTGCAAATACTAGTGGAATCTGTTATGAACGCTACAAGAAATGGAGTCCTTGCAGAAATAAAAAGGTTTTCTAAAACATATAAGATTCAACTGTCTTCAAAACTATAGAAACAATATTCAAATGGTAGTATGAATCATGATCTAAAAATTAACTCATGAAAATTTATTAAATGGGGTGTGGTAAACTGCATAATGCCCTCCCCCACCCAAGTTGTCATGTCCCAGTCCCTGGAATTGTGAATATGTTACCTTATGTGGCAAAAAGGACTTTACGGATATGATTATGGATTTTGAGATGGGGGATTATCCTGGATACATCTGGGTGGCACAGTGTAATCACAAGGGTCTTTAGGAGAGGGAGGCAGAAGTATCAGCGTTAGACAAGGAGAAATTGGAGGATGGGATCATGAGCCAAGGAATGTGGGCAGCTGCCAGAAGCTAGAAAAGGCAGGAAAACAGATCATCCCCTAGGGCCCCAAGAAAGCACACAACCCTGCTGACACCTTAATTTTAGTCCATTGAAACTATTTGGGACTTCTGACTTCCAGAAGTACAAGATAATAAATTTGTGTTGTTTTAAGCCACTAAGTTAGTGGTAATTTATTACTGTAGCAATAGGAAACTAATGCAGAAAACAAAGAGATATAGAAGGAAAGAAACATGAAAGCCTCTGAAGTTTTAAGTGCCCCCAAAATAAACAAAGAAAAGTAGTTTTCTATTAATGATCCTTTGCTGTCCTGCATTCTTTTTTTTTTTTTTTTACAGTTAAAATGACTTCTTCTGATACATTAAATCTCTATTGGCTTATATATGAAGTGTGAGTAACATTCTTACTACACTTACATGTCATGAGATTATGTCACAGGAACTAAATCAAATGAGACAATAAATGTAATATGCTTAGCAAAATGCCTGACACATAGTAGGTGCTCATTAAATGTTAGTTTCTTCTGCTTGCCCTTATAGTTCTTGGATCTTGAGGAATATATAAACATATATGAGTATATTGTGAAATGATTACCACAATAGAGTTAGTTAACAGATCAATCACTTCACATAATTACCTTTTAATTTTTTGTAAGAACACCTAAGATTTCCTCTCTTAGCAATTTTCAAGTATATAATACTGTATTGTTAACTATAAACACCATGGTGTACATTAGATCCCCAGAACTTTTTCATCTTATAACTGAAAGTTTGTACCCTTTGACCAACATCTCCCTGTTTCCCCAACCCAAGCATCTGTTTTATTGTATGACTTGAGTGTACTAAACCTTAATTTAGCTTATGAATCAATAAAAGGATTCAGTTAAATAGTTTTTATTGGAAAATGTGAGGCAATTAAAGAGTCAATCTGAAACAGACACAAGAATGGGATGAAACTTACTTATTTTTTACTTAATAGTTCCAGAATTAATCAAATTATAAATATGTATAATTTATCTTCATTTGGAATTGTAGTACTCTTAGCAGTTAATATTAATTTCATGCTAAATGAATCATTATGAAGTACTTATGAGGAAAATTATTTTTAAGCCATGTACTCATTTAAAATGTAATTTATTACTTTCTGCAGGCAATAAATATGTGTTACATTAGTTATGACACACCATGATTGGTGGGAATGCATATTCTAAGTAGGAATGCATTTTTTCACTGAACTAAAGGAAATTAGACTAAAATTGCCTTAACAATGAAAAAAACAGGGTTATCATTGTTCAATAGAAAAAGGATAGATTTTTGTTTTCTAGGAATTCTGTGTTAGAGACTCCACAATCATAGAGTTGTTTCTCCATTCTACAATATTCAGAGAATTTTAGTATGTGGATAAAAGAGACTCCTGCCTTCCTGTCTGTCTCTTGGGTGGTTTATTTAGGTCCCCTCATCCACCTGTTATTTGCTTTGTTTTAGTTTTTTTTTTTATTGTATTTTTCTATTACCATTTAGTTCCCTTGTACCCTGCTCCCCTCATCAATCACCACACTGTTGTCAATGTCCATGAGTCCTTTTTCCTTTTTGCTCAATCCCTTCACTCCCTACCCTTTAGCTGTCATCCTACTCACTATCTATGAGTCTGTTTCTATTTTGCTTATTAGTTCAGATTGTCCATTAAATTTCACATATGAGTGAAATCATATGGTTTTTGTCTTTCTCTGACTGGCTTATTTCACCTAGCATAATGTTCTCCAGGTCCATCCATACTGTTGCAAAGTGTAAATTTTTCTTTTTTACTGCTGAATAGTATTCCATTGTGTAAATGTCCCATAGTTGTTGCATCCATTCATCTGTTGGTGGACACTTGGGCTGCTTCCATGTCTTGGGTATTGTAAATAATGCTGCAATGAACATAGGGGTGCTTATGTTCTTTCAAATTAGTGTTTTGGGTTCCTTCATATATATTCCCAGAGGTGGGATCTCTGGGTCAAAAGGCAAATCCATTTTTAATTTTTTGAGGTACCTCCATACTGCTTTCCACAGTGCCTGCATCAATCTGCATTCCCACCAACAGTGCAAGAGGGTTCCCTTTTCTCCACATCCTTGTCAGCACTTATTTATTGATGATAGCCATTGTGACAGGTGTGACATGCTATCTCATTGTGCTTTTAATTTACATTACTCTGATGATTAGTGATGTTGAACATCTTTGCATATGTCTATTAGCCATCTGTATGTCCTCCTTGGAGAAGTGTCTATTCGGGTCCTTTGCCCAATTTTAATTGGATTGTTTGATTTTTTTGTGTGTGTTTTTATAAGTTCTTTATAAATATGGGATATTAATCCCTCATCAGCTATATCAGCAAATATGTTCTCCCATTCTGTGGGCTGTCTGTTTATTTTGTTGATGTTCTCCTTCCCTGTGTTTGATATAGTCCTATTTGTTTATTTTTTCTTTTGTTTTCCTTGCCTAGGAGATATACCAATAAAATATTTCTATGAACTATGTCCAAGATATTGTTGCCTATGTTTTCTTCTATGATTTTCATGGTTCAGTTCTAACATTTAAGTGTTTGATCCATTTTGAATTTATTCTTGTGTGTGGTGTAAGAAGGTGGTCAAGTTTCATTTTTCTACATGTATATGTCCAGTTTTCCCAACACCATTTATTGAAAAAAACTATCTTTAGCCCATTGTATGAGCTGACTCCCACTGTGGAATATTAATTGGCTAAAAAGGTATGGGTTTATTTCTGGGCTCTTTATTCTGTTCCATTGATCTATGTGTCTGTTTTTATCCCAGTACCATGCTGTTTTGACTACTACGGCTTCATAGTATAATTTGATATTAGGTAGTATGATTCCTCCAACTTTGTTCTTCTTTCTCAGGATCTCTGTTGCTATGTGTGGCCTTTTGTGGTTCCACATAATTTTTTGTAATATTTGTTCTAGTTCTGTGAAATATGTCATTGGAATCTTGCTAGGAATTGCATTGAATCTATAGATTGCTTTGGGTAGTATGGGAACTTTAATGATGTTAATTCTTCCTATACATGAACACAATATTTATGTCCACTTATTTGTAGTTTCTTCATTTTCTTTCTTCAGTGTCTTATAATTTTCCATGCATGGGTCTTTTACATCCTTGGATAGGTTTATTCCTAGATATTTTATTCTTTTTGAAGCATTGTGTTTGGGATTGTTTTCTTAATTTTCCTCTCTGTTAGTTCATTATTGGCATATAAAAATGCAACTGATTTCTAGATACTAATTTTGTATCCTGATACTTTGCTCAATTCATTTATCAGTTCCAGTAGTTTTTTGGTGGAATCTTTGGGATTCTCTATGTACAGTATCATGTCATCTACAAATAAAGACAATTTTACTTCTTCCTTTCCAACTTGGATGTCTTTTATTTCTTCTTGTCTGATTGTTGTGGCTAGGACTCCCTGTACTATGTTGAATAAGAGTAATGAAAGTGGACATCCCTGTCTTGTTCTTGATCTTAAGAGGAACATTTGTAGTTTTTGCCCATTGAGTATGATGCTGGCAGTGGGTTTGTGATATATGGCCTTTATTATTTTAGGTATGTTCCCTCTATTCCCACTTTGCTAAGAGTTTGTATCATAAATGTGTGTTGGATTTTATCAAAAGCTTTTTCTGCATCTATTGATATGATCATGTGGTTTTTATTCTTTATTTTGTTTATATGGTGTATCACAGTTATTAATTTGTGAATATTGTACCAAACTTGCATTCCCAGGATAAATCCCACTTGATCATGCTGTATGATCTTTTTGATGCATTGCTATATTCAGTTTACTAATATTTTGTTGAGGATTTTAGCATCTATGTTCTTCAGAGATATTGGCCTATAATTTTCTTTCTTTTTTTGCAGTGTCTTTATCTGGTTTTGGAATTAGGATAATGCAGGGCTCATAAAATGAGCTTAGGAGCCTTCTCTCCTCTTGAATTTTTTGAAATAGTTTGAAAAGGAAAGGCGTTAGTTCTTCTCAGAGTATTTGGTAAAATTCACCTGTGAAGCCATCTGGTCCAGGGCTTTTGTTTGTTGGGAATTGTTTGATTACTGCTTCAATTTCACTAGATATAATCTGTCTATTCAGATTCTCTGATTCTTCCTAATTTAGTTTTGGAAGATTGTAGGCTTCTAGGAATGTGTCTGTTTCCTCCAGGTTGTCCGATTTGTTGGCATATAGTTGTTCGTAATATTTTCTACACTCCTTTGTATTTCTTTGGTGTCAGTTATTTCTCCCTTTCACTTATGATTTTATTTATTTGGGTCCTTTCTCTTTTTTTCCTGATGAGTCTGGTTAAAGGTTTAAGTCAATCTTATTTATCTTTTCAAAGAACCAGCTCTTGGATTCACTGATATTTTGTATCATTTTTAGACTCTTTTTCATTTATTTGTGCTCTGATCTTGATTATTTCCTTCCTTCTACTAACTTTGGGCTTTGTTTGTTTTTCAAGTTCCTTTAAGTGTAAATTTAGATCATTTATTTGAGCTTTATCTTATTTTTTGAGATAGGCCTATAGTGGTCTTAATTTCCCTCTTAGGATTGCTTTTCTCATGTTCCACAGATTTTGGATTGTTGAGTTCTCATTTTCATTTGTTTCAAGGTATCTTTGATTTCTTCCTTGATCTCTTTGTCAACCCATTCATTGTTCAATAGCTTAGCTTCCATGTCTTTGCATATTTTCCAGTGTCCTTCTTGGGATAGATTTCTAGTTTCACAGTACTGTGGTCAGAGAAGATGCTTGATATGATTTCAGTCTCCTTAAATTTATTGACAACTTGTTTTGTATCCTACCATGTGGTCTATCCTAGAAAACATTCCATTGGCACTTGAAAAGTATTTATATGCTGCTACTTTGGGGTGAAATGCTCTGAAGATATCAATTAAATCCACTTGATCTAGTGTGTTGTTTAAGGCTGCTTTCTCCTTGTTGATTTTCTGTCTGGCAGATATATCCATTGAAGTCAAAGAGGTGTTAAAAATCCCCAGCTATGACTATATTTCTGTTGATCTGTCCTGTTACATACATCAAGATTTGCTTTACATGTTTAGGTTCTCAAATGTTGGGTGCATCAATGTTCACTAGTGTTATGTCCTCTTGTTGGATTGTTCCATTTATCATTATGTAGTGTCCTTCTTTGTCTCTCTGGTTTTAAAATCTACTTTGTCAGATATAAGTATAACTATCTCAAAGGGGGTCAAGATGGAGGTGTAGGTAGACACACAACCACCACAAGAATGAACACAACTAACTTAAAAATGAAAAAAAACGAAAACTGCAAGAAAATCAACCAGAAAAATACCCAGAACTGTACGGAAGTTCGGCATCCATGGATTTAAAGATCTGTATTCATCCAGATGGGTAGGAGGAGTGGAGACAGGGTGTTGGGGTGGAGAGGACTCGGTGTGGAGGCAGCAAGCCAGGGGCAGAGAGGTGGAGAGGCAGCCAGTGAGTGGTGGCCAGTAGAACGGGCAGCCCTACATTCATGTGTGGTGGATAAAAATCAGGCCGATACCTTGTGAGCGATTGAGCCCAGCCCCAAGCCAGACTGCACAGCCCAGGACTCCAGCACTGGTAAAAGAAAGCCTCATAACTTATGGCTGTAAATCCAGTGGGGCTTGTGGTAGAAGAAACTGACAGTTTCTTAGGAGAGCCTGGAGTGTAGGCAAACCCGCCCGCCCTGGGAACCACAACCAGGACAGCAGCTGAGGGGGCACCAGTTACACAGGGGAAGTGGGTGAGGTGACTGGAAATGGAATGATGGTGAGGCAAACCCCCAGAAGTCAGGCATCAGTGGCATTGTTCCCTCTTCCACCCCTCTCCCACACACAGAGCCATGGTTACCCTGCACTGGAAAATACTCAAGGCTCTACCCCATATGACCTAACAGGTGTGTTAAAATGTAATCAAAGCAGCTCTACCTAGTACACAGACACAGGAAGGCTGCTAAAATCAGAAGACAAAGAAATATGGCCCAAATGAAGGAACAGAACCTCAGAAAAAGAACTAAACAAAATGGAGATAATCAAACTATCAGACAAAGAGTTCAAAACACTGGTGGTCAGATTACTCAAAGATCTCATTGAATATGTCAAAAGCCTAAGGGAAGAAATGAAGGCTCTACTAAGGGAAATAAAGAAAAATCCACAGGATATCAGCAGTGAAGGGAAGGAAGTTCAAATCAATGATTTGGAACATAAGGAAGAAATAAATATTCAACCAGAACTAAATGAAGAAACAAGAATTCAAAAAAACAAGCAGAGTTTAAGAAGACTCTGGGACATCTCCAAAAGGGCCAACATCCAAATCATAGGAATGCCAGAAGGAGAAGAGAAAGAGCAAGAAATTGAAAACTTATTTGAAAAAATAATGAAAGAAAACTTTCCCAATCTAGTGAAGGAAATAGACATACAAGTCCTGGAAGCTCAGAGAGTCCCAAAGAAGTTGGACCCAAAGAAGGCCACACCAAGACACATCGTAATTAAAATTTCAAAGTTTAAAGATAAAGAGAGAATCTTAAAAGTAGCAAGAGAAGAGAATTACCTACAAAGGAGTTCCCATGAGTGTCAGCTGATTTCTAATCCAATAAATCTAATAAATTTATATCTAATAAATTGCTTGCCTCCATTTCATCTAGTTCTCCTTCTGGAGAATTCTCTTGGTCTTTAATTTGGATCTATTTCTTTGTTTTCCCAGTTTGTTTCTATAGAATAGGTAGATCTACAAGATTCTGGTGTATGCCTCAGTCAAACCGTGCCTGTGACTGGCCCTGGGCAACCTGTTTGGAGCTATCAGCAAGCACTCCACAGCCTGTGACTCCCTCTGCTGGGCCTGGGTATGTGCAAAAAGAACCAGGCTATACCCCAAGGCTGGCTTTTTATCAGCACTAGGCCTAGAGAAGGGTCAGCTGAAATCTCCCAGCATTCTACCTTTGCCTGCAAGCTTTCTGTTGGGTAAATCAGTGAATGTCTTCCAGCTGTACTCCTCAGAGGCCTGGCTTAGGCTCCACAGGGTGGAGCAGAGTAATTCCTGAGGACAGGGCTATTGCTTCCCCTCAGGATGATACCACTTGGAGGGGAGTGCTCTGCCTGAGAAAGGTGGCTCCTGCATTATGGGGAATGAGTCAGCACAGGGATCCTGACAGCTGTTCCTTCAATTCCGTCTCCAGAGCCACCTGTCCCAGACTCTCCTCACATATCGGTAGTCCACTTTGTCCTCCCTCCGCTGGAGCCTAGGGTAAGTGGCTGCAAACCACTTTGTGCATTGGTTCTTTAAAAAGCTCTGTCTCCAGCCATCTCTTCCTGGTGGACAGAAACCCTGCTGCCTTTCCCAGCTCTGGTGCTGTAGGCTGGGGGAGCCCAGCTTGGGATTTAGACCCCTTACTTCTCAAGGGAAACATCCCCCCCAGCCACTGAAATAGCACTTCAGCTGCCACCTCCCCACCTTAGGAGCCCAGCCAGCCCTCTTGCACCTCTTCCGTACTTCCTACCAGTCTGGTTGTGATAATATGGCTTCTTCTGTCTGTCTGTGGTTATAAGGCTTCTCTTTAGCTAGTGTTCAGTTGGTTATTCAGGATGGTTTTTCTAAAATTTAGTCGTAATTCCAGTTTGGTCCTGGGAAGAGCTTAGTGTATCTTCCACTTACTTCTCTGCCATCTTTGAATCTCACCCCCCCCCCATTTTTTAATGAAACTTACTGCTTTCTTGAGTTTATCTTATTTTGACAAGCATATATCTTTTGAGCTATGCTGCTGGAAGAGAACATGTTGATTGATTTAATAAAGATTACCTTCACTAGACTAATCTTCCTAAGAGCAGAGCACATTTTTTCTTTCTTTTTTCACCATGGTAATCCCAGACCCTACCATAGTGCCTCAGCTTAGTTCAGCTGCTAGCAACAGAAATCTAAAACAACAGTAGTTAAACAAAACAGATTTATTTTTATTTATTGTAAAAAAAGTCCAGAGTAGGCAAACTAGGTGATTCCCATGATGACTGGTGACCCAGGGACCTTCTACTTCTTTTACTCGGCCATCCTTACTCCATGACGTCATCCTTAAGGGTACCTTATGGTTCAAGATGACTCTAGCCATCTTGCCCTCACAGCAGGAAGCAGTAGAAAGGGGGAAAGGGCTGAAAAGCTCCTTGCCTATTGCCTTTCTACCTTTTGAGAAGACTTTCTGAAACTTCCAACCAACAGTTTCTACTCATCTCTCACTGGTTACAACTTAGTTAGTTACATTGCAACCCTGATAGCAAGGCAGTCTAGGAAATGCAGGGTTTTTTTTTTTTTTTTTATTGGGCACACTGCCTTAATAAGTATATAAAAGCAGTGTTCTAACAAGGGGAGGAAGTGGTACCATGAAATTAGTAAGGAGGTTGTAATGAGTTTTTTGTAAAGCAAAACTTACCTAATTCATAAGAGTGTTCTTTGATTCCTCCACCTTTTCTTAAACTTAAAACTTATTTTTAAAAATTCAAATGATGGTTGATTGCACCCTCCACCCCCAATGTCTTTACTTGACCAAATAGAAAGTTAACTCTGTTAGTCCTCTAATATTATGGATATTTTACTGGCCCAAGAAACCCCAAATTTAAGGAACTCCTGGACCTGTGAGATTTCTCCCAACTCCAAGATACTCAGACGGATCTGTGTCTTCAACACAGCCTATACACTTAATGCCTTCTGTTTGAAATGTTCTCTCTAGGTATTCATTGATTAATGTATCACGAAGGCTCAGGCAAAGTGTTAATGCTCAGTGACACAAAAAATTGATGCCACCTCCAAGTACTTAGTCAGGGTTTACTTTGCAGTAAGAGAGAAACTCATTAAAGTCAGAATAGGTAGAATTCTGGCCAAGATGGCGGTGTAGGTAGAAACCCTTCACTTCTTCCCACAACCAAAAGGAGGATAACTAAAACAATAAAACACCAATCTAAAACAATAAACCACCAGTAGTGCCAGAAAATCAAAATGCATGGAACTCCGACAATGAAGGAATTAAGGAAACATTCACCACCACCACAGGTAAGAAGGAGCTGTGCAGCAGGGTGGGTGGAGAAGATCGGCAACAAGGTGATGGACCACGTGGGTGGGGCTGGCTGAGATGACCTGAGGCCAGGCAGTGGACTGTGTGGGCAGGGCGGGCCTGGCTGAAAGAGAAACTGAGACTCAGAGATGACTGTGGACTATGGCAGGGGTTGCCACGGTGGGAGGAACTCCCAGTCTCACAGGAGAGTTCATTGGAAAGTGGGGCTAGAGCTGAGCAAGCAAGCTGCATTGTTCCTTCTCTGGCAGGGGCCTACAAATATCGCCACAATGCAGCAAGGAGGGTTGCCCTGCCCTGTTGAATATCTAAGGCCCCACCCCCTTACAACTTAACAGGTGCACCAAGACAAAGAAATATGGCCCAAATGAAAGAACAGAGCAAAACTCCAGAAAGAGAGCTAAGAGATGAGGAGATAGCCAACCTATCTGATAAGAGTTCAAAACCCTGTAATGAAAATGCTCACAGAACTAATTGAGCTTGGTCACAAAATGAAAAAGCAAATGAAAGATACCCAAAATGAAATAAAGCAAAATATTCAAGTAACCAACAGTGACAGGAAGGAAACCAGGACTCAAATCAATGATCTGGAACAAAAGAAATAAATAAACATCCAAATAGAACAGAATGAAGAAACAAGAATTCAAAAAAATGAGGACAGGCTTAGGAACCTCTGTGACAGCTTTAAACGTTCCAATATCCGAATCATAGGGGTACCAGAAGGAAAAGAAGAAGAACAAGAAATTGAAAACTTATTTGCACAAATAATGAAGGAAAACTTCCCCAATCTGGCAAAAGAAATAGACTTCCAGGAAGTCCAGGAAGCCCAGAGTCCCAAAGAAGTTGGACCCAAAGAGGAATACACCAACACACATCATTAAATTACCCAAGATTAAAGATAAAGAGATAATCTTAAAAGCAGCAAGAGGAAAGGAGACAGTTACCTACAAAGGAGTTCCCATAAAACTATCAGCTGATTTCTCAAAAGAAACCTTGCAGGCAAGAAAGGGCTGGCAAGAAGTATTCCAAGTCATGAAAGGTAAGGACCTACATCCAAGATTATTCTATCCAGCAAAGCTATCATTTCTAGAATTATGTAGCATTAAATTTTGTTATTTTTATTATTTTAATAACTTAATTTCATGAACTGTTAAAAAAATTACATTTACATCTCCCAGTTGACACATTTCTTCACTAACCTAGACAAAAACCCATGTGAAAAGTTTCCATGCAGTTATTCTAGAATAAGCCTTGTTTTACAAATCTTTAAAACATATTTTAGAAATCAAAATTGATATGCTTTGCTATCTTTTGATTAATAAAAGCTTTCTTAAAGTCCCACACATTTGGACCATGGCAGCTAATTTTGTAATTTAAGCATTCATATGAATGGTAACTAATAAAGATAAATTAAACTCATTGAAAAAAAAAAAGCTATCATTTACAATGGAAGGGCAGATAAAGTGCTTCCCAGATAAGGTCAAGTTCAAGGAGTTCATCATCACCAGGCCCTTATTACATGAAATGTTAAAGGGACTTATCTAAGAAATTGAAGAAGATCAAAAACTATGAACAGTAAAATGACAACAAACTCACAACTATCAACAAATGTACCTAAAAGAAAAGGAGAACAGCGAAAACAAAAACTAAGCAAACAACTAGAACAGGAACAGAATCACAGAAATGGACATCACATGGAGGATTTTCAGGGGGGATGGGGAGGGGAGGAATGGGAGGGAAAGGTACAAAGAATAAGAAGCATAATTGGTAGGCATAAAATAGATGGGGAGAGGTTAAGAATGGTATAGGAAACAGAATTCAAAGAACTTATATGTAAAACCCATGGACATGAACTAAGGGGTGGGGAATGCTGGAGGTTTGCGTGGTGTAGGGGGGAAAATTGGGAAAACTGTATTAGCATAATCAAGAAAATATACTTTCAAAAAAGTCAGAATAGGTAAAGAGGTGATTGTTACGAGGATATGGGGGAATCTCGTGGGCTGCTGAGAATAGAAAATAAGTGGAGTCAGCTTGCCTTAAAATTGGGCTTAAAAATGGAATGTTGGGAATGAAAGCAACTGTCTTTCATGGGATAAACATGACTTTTCATCTACTTTTTGCCTTCCTCTGCCAACCAACTTTTTTTGGTATATATATTATTCCCCCAGTAACTTTGGATGGCATGAGAGCTTGGCTCTTGTGGTGTAGGAGCGGTACAGTCTCTCAGTGTTGCAATTCCAAATTCCCCAGCAATAGCTTGATTGGTTCACCAAGGGTCAAGTTACCATTCCTGGTTCAAGTAGCTATGGCAGGGAATGGGACCATTAGTACAAACATGTCTTCCTAATATCCATTCTTTCAGAGAGCCTAGGAAGTGAGCAGTGGGGAGAGTCAGCTCTACATGCAACATGTTCCTTTTTCCATTAATTTTCACTTTGTGCTCTGTTTCCTGACCTCAGGTGCTTTTCCCCATCAGGGTGGCAGATCAAAGACCTTCACTGTTACTTGCATTATTTCTCGGAAGTATTTCATGCACAGATATTATTCTTGTTTTCTTCTCTAATTAAACGTACATTTTCTCATTCAGAATGTTTTAAGAGGAAAGCGAAGTGGTGGTTAATATACATAAGTCCCTGGGGTCATATCACCCCATCCTCACTTCTACCCTACTTGGGAAGTGGTCTGGTACCCACCCGGGGCATGAGCAAGAGAGAGCATAGCAGCAAGTGGTTAGAAGCACAACCCCAGAGTCAATCAACCTGAATTTGAAGGTACAAATATGTACTTGTAGAGATTGCTCTGTGTATCAGTTTCTTTATCTGTGAAATTGCAGTATTACCTACCTCATCCATAAGATCACTGTGAAAATTAAAGAAAATAACAAGGTCAAGGAGTCAGCTCAGTGCCTGGAACTTAATAAACACTTATTAAATATTTGCAGTTGAGATACCAGAGGCAAATATCAGAGCCACAGACAAGACAGTTTTAAGTGTTGGGGTGCCAACTGGAAACTTAGGTGGGAGTTAGGCTACATTCTGGAAATGACAGCTGGAAACTAGGTTGGTATCTGGACTAATTCTGGGAATATGAGTCTTACTACAATAGCTAGAATCCAAGACAGTTGATTTTGTTTGTTGAATTCTGAAGGAAGATTTGAAAATGTCAGTAACTCTGTGCACTCAGCTGTGGTGTTTCTCCCTTCTGGAATGTAAAGATTCTAATGTTTGGATTCTATTAGAATGTTTTCTAATTTTAATTCTTTCTAAAAATGAAATAATTTTCACCTACACATGCCATGTTTCATGTTTGCCACATTATTTTTGATTGGATTTTATACTATAACCAAAACTGTTTGTAGAGGCACACATAATCAATTTTATAAGCCAATTGAAAATAGGATTGTATCTAACTATTTGTTTCTCAGGAAACATTTTTTAAAAAAGATTTTATTTTATTTATTTTTAGAGAGAGGGGGAGGGATAGAAGCACCGATTGGTTGCCTCTCGCATATCCCCAACTGGGGACCTGGCCCACAACCCAGGCAGTGCCCTGGCTGGGAATCAAGTCAGCAACCTTTCAGTTTGCAGGTAAGTACTAAATCCACTGAGCCACACCAGCCACGGCTCTCAGGAAACTTTTCAGACATTTTACAAAGTGATCATCTCATTACTGCTTAAAATATTAGGATGGTGCTATCCATATAGATACCAGATAAATTGAATGTCTATAAATATTTGTAAGAGTACATTTGAATGCTTATAAATACTACTGTATATATTCTACTCATTTAGGCCTAAATTAGACCTAATATGTTGTCCTTTCATATACTGTAAAGTTGAATGAGCCCAGCAAGTATTTGCTAACCTCTGCATTAAAAAGACATAAAACTGCAATATGGCAAGACCTCAATTATAACTACACTACAAACACTAGAAAGGATTTTTTTTCAGCAAATATGTAAAAGGACTGAGTACCAAAATGGGTATTTTCTCTAAAGAAACCCATGGTTTAATTCCTTCCTTTGCTGGTAAATGCAAGATTTAATCACTACCTCGCTCACATTTGTCACCACAAACAGTGACTTTCTTCTTAGGGCCAAGGTGCCAAGATGAGTGTTACTCAAGCATCTGTCTCTCTACCGAGGCCCACGTTTAACTACACACACATCAAAAAAGCACAGACCACTTTAGTTGCCAGGGAGTATTTTCAAGACTGGATGTAACACCTGATTCCTTAAAGCAGTTGTAGATCCTTTTACATTGACCTTTAATTAAAAAAAAAAGTTATTGGTACTACTAACCTTCATATTAACTTTGTCACAAGCTGTATATCTTGGTAAATTATCTAATTTCTGAATTCAATTTACTCTCTGGTAAAATGGGTATTCCTTCATTAGATGGCTGGAAGTGTTTGACTGCTTTTATTACATGCATACATACACTGCTTTGTAGAAATTGTTATTTTAAAGAACCACTTAAGTTGTAGTTTTATGATCATGAGGCATTGATTTAAAAAATTGAAACTGAAGGTTAGGCAACTTAATGTGG
Source organism: Desmodus rotundus (assembly GCF_022682495.2). Lineage (NCBI taxonomy): Eukaryota > Metazoa > Chordata > Mammalia > Chiroptera > Phyllostomidae > Desmodus > Desmodus rotundus. Next base: position 79,493,063 of record NC_071387.1, read on the forward strand.
GTCAGTGAGTGGATTGAGTGCAGAATCAAAGGGTTGCCGGTTCCCTTCAGTCAGGGCACAGGCTGGGTTGCAGGCCAGGTCCCCAGTAGGGGGCGCGGGAGGGGCAACCACACATTGATGGTTCTCTCTCTCCCTTCCCCTCTCTCTAAAGATAAGTAAAATAAAATCTTTAAAAAATTATTATCACTATTATTATTTTACAATTTCAATATCTATGAAAAACCTTCTGGCCTACTAAATTATAGAATGGGAAAAAATTCACCTAGACAAGCTAATACTATTGTCATGAATGAGGTTTACAGAAAATGCTGCTTTCCATTTATTTAAGTAGTTTAAATACAGCTTTGAACTGATTTGAACCTGAATCAAATACTGTATGAAAATGATTGGCAGCGGGGGCCAGGTGGAGTGTTATTAACTCAAGAAAGACCCCTTTTTTGTGTGTGTGACCACAGCAATAAATCATATTCTCGGCCTTTTTAGTGGCTTTATCCCTTTGACAAAGACTCAATTTTTCTTTAAAAAACTAATTTCCATCTTACCTCCCCCGCACTGTGAAAAGAATGTTGAAAGAATTAGGCACCAACCCGATTAAAAACCCCAGGTTTTTCTTCTGCGGGTCTTCCTGCGGGGTAGTAGATCACCCACAACTCCAGCACAGAGGGAGCGAAGTTAAACTACTGTAGCCACAGGACCTCACTTGCCCCGGAGCCCGCCCGCCTAGCCAACTTCCTGCGGAGCGGGTAACAGGCTCCTGCTCCGCCCCACGAGTCCGGGATTCGTCGGAATTTTCCCGCGATGCCGTGGGGGTCGCGTGGGGTCCAATTCGCCAGGCCCCAGAGTGCACTGCGGGCTCGTGCGTGTGCGCACGCGCGACACCACAGCCGAGCGACCGCGGGAAAATTCCAAAAAGTCAAATCAAAACAACCATTCCGAGGCAAAGCGAAGTTTTCAAGCCACAGAATTCGGGCGGTGGCGTTCTTTCCGCCGCTGACCCGACTGCTGAAGCAGCTCCGGCGCAGACTACTGGGTAAGAGAGAGGCCGCAGAACCAGAGGGAAGACGGCTGCTTCCCTTGGAGTGGGGATCTGGCCGAGGCGTCAGCCGGAGCGTGGGGGTATGGAGGGAAGACTCGCGAGAACGCCCACCGTGCAGTGCGCTATAGGTGGGTGAGCTAGGCTCCCTTCGCGTGCAGTGGGCAAAGAGAGGAAATGGATAGGGGCGTTAAGGTGGGGCCAGCTTGCAGAGGGGTGGGGCTGCCTTTGGGGGCGTGGTCACGGGCAGAGCACTGCCGCCCCCCCCCCCCCCCAAAGCGGCTGAGGCGGAGGTGGGGTTACGCGAAGGGGAGCCCACCGGGAGAGGTTGGGAGCTAGGAGTTAGCATTTTGGTTCTTTCTGTTAATTGAGGCAGGCAGCTGTATCTTCTTCAAGGAGGGAAGCAGAGGTGAATTTCTTTACCCCTGATCCGTGGGAGCTGTGAAAAGCTCGCCTCTTTAACCCATCACCCTCTACAGTAGTCGGCAAGCTTTCAGTACCCTCTGGCGCCGTGGCACGAGGAAGGAGCGAGGCCCAATTAGAGGAGCTGGAGGCGCGGCTGTTACTCCTCTTGCCATTCAGGTCTTTGGTCCCAGTGGGAGGGTTCTGATGGAGTATCGTCTCCCCACAACCCTTTGAACGCCAGGCCAGACAGGGCCCAAAGCCCTTGAGAGATTTTTCTGGGGGTTGTTGTTTGTTGCCATGCTGTGTGTGTGTGTGTGTGTGTTTTAACGTGGGCGCGTTTACAACGTGAATCCTCTTTAATAGTGTTGTATGGGCTAGAGGTCTAGAAGGGAGTGGGGAAGAATATTTGGAGTTTTTCAAACATGAAAAATTGGGGACCAGAATTTTAAAGAAAGAGGCCAAAGAATTTCTGGCCAAGACCTGTGTGTGCCTATGCCTTTGTCCTAATCTTGGACAAAGAAACTTGGAAAGCTCCAGGGCTCCTGGATTTACTCTAACCTATGTCCCACTGAATGCATCTTAACTGAGAAGTGATGGACTTATCAGCAGAAGAGCAGGGCACTTTTAAGTCTCCCGACTTCAGCTATTTATGGGTGTCACTCACCTTCAGTAATGTGCGGCTCAGCACATTTTCTCATTACTCCCCTCAAGAGGGGAGGAAAGGTTGTTTCAAATGATAGAATTCATACCATGTGTTGGGATCATTTATTACATAAGCTTAGATAGAAACATGTTCATTGTGACTTTATCCATTAAACTTAAACCAAATTGCTTCATGGAAATAAACACACATACATTACTCATATACACATACAAGGAAGACTACATCAAAAAAGAATTTGGTTTTCCTAGTTATATCAAAGGCCTTTTTACCCCAGAGTAAAAGTTAGATCCAGCTTCTTTAGACTTGGACTAATTATACTTTGGTATATAATACATATTAATTCATGTTTCATTATTCAGTCATATTCCTCTTGATTTCTTGAAAAACATTTTCTAAGGTTTCAGAAAAGAGGGAGACTGTGTTAGAATTTTTTGTTCTGTTCTTTAATAGAAAGCATTAACTTGATTGATTGGCTGGGTGTGGAAGATATGTTGCTGCATGCATGGGAAACTGTGCATGTACATTTTAAAATAAATGGGATTTTAAACTAGTTCCATATTTCAGCAAGTAGTTCCAGTAACAATTATACAAATTCTGTATTTATGAAAACCAGCTACAGGGAGGCCAGCCTGGGCAGTAGAAAGTTGGATTGATTAGCTAGGCTGCAGAGAGTGCCAGAGAAATCTCACATGTGTGGCAGTTCCAAGTTGGTAGTGGTGAAGCCTCAAATCATGCTTGAAATCAGCACCAAGTGGATTTATAAAATTTTATTTTAGGCCCTGGCCGGGTAGCTAAGTTAGTTAGAGTGTCATCCTGATACACCAAGTTTTCAGGTTTGATCCCTGGTCAGGGCACATATGATGTTTTCCTTTTCCTCTTTCTCTAAAATCAATTAAAAAATTTTTTTAAACTTAAAAAAAATTATTTTACGCTGAGGTATGTATATTCTCTGTTCTTGTTTGTGGGTACCAAATGACTGACTTTTTAAGATGAATGAACACCTGTAGGAGAAGTACATTGAGTCTGCAGTGTTTTACTAAAAATGCAGTAGAGAAGGAAAAAGTTAAAAATTCATCAGAAATGTTAGACAACAATGCAAATCTGCAGCATTTTATTTTCTACTAAAAACGAAAAAAAATTTTTTTGGACTCACTTTGGAAGAGAACTTGCAAAATTATCTGGTTCATTCTTTCAGGTTCTTCAGAAACTCTTCTAGGTATGTAGAAATCATTTCCCTGTTAAGATCTTAATATAGGAACATCTATAATCTTCCTGGTACCTTTCCCTAATTATAAGAAGGCATAGTTCATATGGAAATCACTTTTTTTGAAACGATATACTCTGTTTTCTAAAGAATTAAGTGTCTTTTAGTAACTTTAGTAGATTTTTGAAATTGAGCAATGATCATGACAATTCAGTTTTAAGACATTTGCATCACCATAACAAGTTTGTGTATATGCAAGCTCATATTCAGTTCTGGCTTTCAGCCTCTGGCAACCCATTGGTTTGCTTTGTGTCTCTATAGAAAAGACTTTCTGGACATTTCATATAAATGAGTTCATAAAATAAGTACTGTCTTGTGTCTGGTTTCTTTCACTTAGCATAATGTTTTTCAGATTCATCCATGCTGTAGTATGTATCAGTAGTTAGATCCTTTATTGCTGATTACTATCCCGTTGTGTGGATATGCCACATTTTGTTTATCCATTAATCAGTTGATGGACACTTGAGTCACTTCTACTTTTTGGCTATTATGAATAATGCTGCTGTGAGAATTCATATGCAAGTTTTTGTGTGGACATGTTTTCATTTTTCTTGAATAGATGCCTATGAGTGGAATTGTTGGGCTGCATAGTGAGTTCATGTTTAACTTTTTAGGAAACTGCCAAACTGTTTCCCAGTTTAGCTGTACTATTTTACAATACATTCCTACCAGCAATGTATGCAGGTTTCAGTTTTTCCACACCTTCACTTGTTAATTGTGTTTTTTCTTATGGCCATCCTAAAGGGTGTGAAGTGGTATCTCCCTGAAGTTTTAGTTTCTATTTCCCTATTGGCTAATGATGTTGAACATATTTTCTTGTGCTTGTTAGCAATTCCTCCATCATCTTTGAAATGTCTATTGAAATCTTTTGTCCATTTTTTGATTGGATTGCTTATCTTATTATTTGGTTTTAAGCATTTTTTGTATATTCTGGATACAAGCCCATTATCATATCCATGTTTTGCAAATAAGTTCTCACAGTCTATTACTTGTCTTTTCATTTTTTTTTCAGGTTATCTTTTGAAGAACAAAAATTTTTAATTTTGAGGAAGTCCAGTTTATCAATTTATTTCCTTTTTTGGATCATGCTTTAGGTTTATGATCAGTTTCAGTTAACTTTTGTGTACCGTATGAAATATGGGTCCAAATTCTTCATCTTTTTGTATGTGGTTATCCAATTGTTTCAGCACTATTTGTTGGAAGAAAACTTGTTCTTTCTTCATTTAGTTGTCTTGGCACTTTTGTCAAAAATCGGTTGACCACAAATTATTTCTAGACTTTCATTTCTGTTTCAGTGATCTGTATACCTATTCTTGTACAAGCAACGTGCTGTCTTGATTATGGTGGCTTTATAGTAAATTTTGAAATTAGTAGTATAATTCTTTCATTCTTTTTTTTTTTCAAATTGTTTTTGGCTGTTCTGGGTTTCTTATACTTCTATATAAATATTAGTATCAGCTTGTCACTTTTTCTATACAAAGCTTGTTGTGATGGATTTTAATGGAAATTGGATTGACTGTAATCTGTTTGGGGGAGAATTACCAACTTAACATGAACATGGAATGTGTTGCTGTTTGTTTAGATCTTTAATTTCTGTCAGCCATGTGTTATAATATTCACTGTATAAGTCTTGACATCTTTTGTTAACTTTATTTTGAAGTGTTTCATTTTTGATGCCATTGTGAATAGACTTTTTTCAAATTTCATTCTTGGGTTCATTGCCAGTATAGAAATATAGTTGTTGTTCACATATGATCTTGTATCCTGTAACTTTGTTTATTACTTCATGCAGGTTTTGCATGTGTGTGTGTGTGTGTGTGTGAGTGACTTGGAATTTTCTACATATACTAACATGTCATATGTGAATATAGACAGTTTTACTTTTCCTTTGTATATGGATGCCTTTTTTTTTTCTTGCCTATAACCTCCAGTACATTGTTAAATAAGAGTGGAGAGGGAGAGGGGAGAGTGGACATTCTTAACTTGTTCCTGATCTTCCAAGGGAAAACATTTAATCTTTTTCCAATAGGTACTTATGAATAAATGTTGGATTTTTTAGATGCTCTTCTATATCTATTGAGATGACCATATGGTTGTGTTTCTTTATTCTATTAATGTAATTTATTAGATTAGTTGATTTTAAATATTACACTAACTTTGTGTTCCTGGGATAAATCCCACTTGGTCATGGTATATAATTCTTTTACATGTTACTGGATTTGGTTTAGTATTTTGTTTAGGATATTTATGTCTAAGTTCATGAAGAATATTGGTGGGTAATTTTCTTGTGATGTCTTTGTCTGGCTTTGGTTTTATGATAATACTGTCATCTAAGAATGAGTTGGGAAGTGTTCCATCTCATATTTTCTGAAAGGGTTTGTGAAGAATTAGTGTTATTTCTTCTTTCAATACTTGATAGAATTCACCCATGAAATATCTGTTTATGGATTTTTCTTTATGGGAAAACTTTAAACTACAAATTAAGAACCAAATCTTCATTTCATTGATTTTATTTACTGTTTTTCTCTTTCACTGATTTCTACTGTAATCTTTATTGTATCATTCTTTCTTGCTTTGGGTTTAATTTGCTCTTTTCTAATTTCATAAAATAGAAGCTTACATTATTGATTTGAGACCTTTATTCTTTTCTAAAACAAATGTTCAAAGTTACAGACTTCTTTTTAAGCACTGTTTAAACAGCAGCCCACAAATTTTGTTATGTTGTGTTTTTGTTTTCATTCAGTTCACGATATTTTCTAATTTGCTTTGTGATTTCTTTTTTGACCTATTGGCTACCTAACAAGGTAGAGCTATCCTTCTTACAAATGAACAAGCTTTTTTACCCTTTTCCAAAATGAGCAGATGTACAATCCCAAGAGTTATTGTATTTATTGCCGACTATATTGCTTTACAAAATCAGCCATAGTCCCACTGAATATTTGTTTGCCTGAAGACTAAATTGTAAAGTTAACTTGCAACAACTGGTACATGAAATAAAAATGGGAAGAAGAGAGAAGACAATTTGCTAACACATATAAATACGTAAGTATAAAAAGCAAATATGCAAAACTACTGCAGTTCTTGTTTCTGTAGTTAGCCACATAATAGATATCTATGGCTTCTTTCCACTATCTGTTCCATACTTCCTTTGCCCTGAGCAAGGGCTTCAGGTGATTGGTGTTTTTTAACCTGGTGAATGTTCAAACCTTTATTCTTGAAGGATCTGAGCTATAGAGCCTTCTTTTACTCTAATTCCACGCAAAAGAGGCAGCTTTACACCAGACTCTATAGATGAGTCAGAGTAGCACATACGCATATAGCATATGTTGCCTCCAAAATTAAAAAAGTTCTACCCCAGTGCTGTGACTCTTTGCATGGTAGATGGTGCAAGGTGGAGCAACTTATATTTCATCTTGTAGAGGATAGCTGAACATGCACCAGACCAGGAATGGGCAAACTATGGCTTATGGGCCAAATCTGGCCTGTTGCTTGTTTCTGTATGACCTGTGAGGTAAGAATGTTTTATATATTTTATATCTATCTATATACTTTACATATATATACATAGTTATATATATTTATATGTTAATCCTCACCTAAGGATGTGTTTATTGATTTTTTAGAAAGAGGGAGGGAGTGGGGGGAGAGAGAGCGAGAGGGAAAGAAAGAGAAACATCGATGTGAAAGAGGAACGTCCATTGGTTGCCTCCTTTATAGGCCCTGACTGGGGATCAAACCTGCACCCTTGGTATGTACCCTGACTGGGAATAGTACTTGCAACCTTTTGGTTGGTGCGGGACAACACTCCAACCAACTGAGCCACCTGGTCAGGGCTGTTTTTTATATTTTTGAGTGGGGAAAAAAGAAGAACATGCAACAGAGACCATCTGAAGTACTTGCTACTTCTTGCTCATCAGGTCCATTCAGCATCATATTGTCCATGTAGTAGATAAGTGTGATATTTTATGTAAAGATAAATACCTCTGGCTCCTTCACCCCACTTGGCTTTCCCAGTGCCCGGCTTCTATAGCTTGAGTGGATCCCCCAGCACTAGGCAGTTCCAGTGCAGGGCTCCCAGATACTTGCATTTCCTCCAGCGCTTGGCCCCTGGGTATACAGGACTCCTCCATGCCAGGGCTCCTTGTCAAGTGTGGCTCCTCCAGTGCTTGTTCCTGTAGCACTGTGGCCAGCAGCCCCCAACTGTCAACAGCTTACCACAGTGTCCCCAACCTGTGATTTTGTAACTGAGTGCCTTTGGTGAGGCACCTCCTCATGAACAGCTTTCCATGACATCCTGCATGGCAGGTGTCTGGCAAGTTATAAAAGGTGGATTTCTGACCTGGCTGGGTGATTTAGTTGGTTGAAGCGTCTTCCTGTACATCAAAAGGTTGTTGGTTCAATCCCTGGTTGGGGCTTGTACGTGAAGCAACAGATCAGTGTTTCTCACTCTCTGTCTCTCTTTTCTCATTCCTCTCTCCCTAAAATCAATAAACATATCCTCAATGAGAATTAAATAAATAGAAAGGTGGATTTCCAGCAAGTTCAGCTGGCACAGCAGCCACAGAGACCTCACTGCCATTCAGTGAGTCATAACTATGCACTCTCTAACAAGGTCTAGACCTCACTTGGAGTGGAAAAAATGTGCTCTTCCTTGGGTGCTCTATCTCAACCCTAGGAGTAGTGGGTGCTGCTGATACATGCTATCCCTATATTCTTTAGTTTTTTGGTGTTTTTTTTTTTTTTGCTTCTGACTGGCTAACCTCTTGTTACTTTAATCCATCATTATATTGAATATTTTTATATTTGATTTCCCCTACTCAAATTGCTGTGTGATTTCTCTTTCCTAATTAGACCCAGACTGATCCATCATCTTTGCTTCCAACTTTCTAAAGTAGTAGAGGGTGGTGAGAGTATTTAGCCTATAAATTTTTGTGGAATGTGAAAATAAAACCTAGAGTTACTGCCACTCTTACATGATAAGAGGTAAATTTTGGTGAGAATATGTCAGGCTTTTGTATAGTGGTGAATTGGGCTTTATAGTTCCTTTGTTCCTTCCCAGGCCTTTGAAAATTAGAAACAATATAGGTACCCTGGAAACTGGGGTTAGGGAGTAGGAGGAAAGGGGAAAGGGAAAGAAACTGGGCTGTGGTCAGTGTTATGGCATCCAGAGGGCAGGGACCAGATGACCTGATTTTATATATTTGTCTGACTGTACTTCACATTACCTTTGACCTCATGGTTTTCCTTTTTCAGATTTCTGAGACTTTTTTTTTCTTTTTTCTACAGGCCCAATACTGATTTTGTAATACAAATATATATGACATGTAAACATTTTATATAAATATAATATATTTTAGCAGAATCTGAGATCTGGGATCTGGACCCTGGTGACTACTCATAAGATAGTTGAGACTGCAGCTGTTTTTCACTTACACAAAATGATTCAGGGCATGTCTTATTGAAGAATATGTTCAGCTGTGTGATCCTTTACCTGGTCAGGTCTGAAGGTACCTAACTGCTAAACTCTTTTGTTTCTGTCATAGGAATTCGGAGGTACTGCTTACCTTAGTGACTCCCAACATCCTCCTGGGGCTGGTTCCTTTTTGTTGTTGTTTATTTAAAGCAATCCCATTATAAGTCCTCCTCGTACATAACCTTAACCCTGCCTCTCTGATTCTGCTTGTATGTTCATGTGCTATTTTCATAGATTGCCTTATTAACCCCTGATTTTTGATGATCAATTCTGATTATGAATACGTAATTACTTCTCCTCTGTCCTTATGCACTCTAGTTCATACTATTGCCATATGTATGTATGCCTTATTTCTACAACTCTTGGCAAGCTTTTTCAGGATTGTTAACCTTTGCTGGGTGCCTACCAGCATCCTGTCCTCCTTTACCCCTTCCTAACAGGGCATAGATTTTCTTTCAGTAGTCACCATTACGTAGACTTCAGGCAACACTGGTCAACTCTGGGGTTGACTCTGATTGGCTTAAAACAATCTGCCTTAAAATAACCATTAAATTTTCATGGTCACAGTCATTGGTTAGGGTGGGCATAAGCTTAAGCAAGTCCAGTCTGAATACTTATGAAGTCTCTTACTTGGGATGCCAGAATTGAAGTGTATACTCTCTTTTGGGTGGTATGGTATGTAATGTGACTCTTGTAATGACTGAGCTATTTTGCTGTTATGAGGGAAGTATGATTGATAGATGGGTCAACTGTGAAGTCTGCCCTATCTGTGGACCTGCCAGTTTCTTGAGCCAATAAATTCCTTTTATTGTTTTAGCCAGATTTGTTTGGTGTGGTAGAGACATTTACTCTTTAACCCTAACTTTCTGAACTTGGAATACTCAAACATGATTTGTCTAATATGGGTTAGGATGATTTCATAGCCTATCCCTACAGATCAGAGTTTGTAATAAAATACTATTAGAATGTATTTTTGGACATTTCCAATTTCAAATGAGATCTAATTTCAGCTTTTATTTGCTATGTATATGTAACCATAGGCCTTGAGAGTGAGTAACCCTATATTAGTGGTATAAAAGCATGGCATTTTATTTATCAAGTAGAATTTTCTGCAGTGTTTGGCATCCAGAAGAATATCCTGTTTCTGATTCTGACCAGTACCATTAGATTTCTTAGTAATTACACTAAAAAGGCTGGCAAAGCTAATGAAAGTTTTGCTTGCTTCTAAGTATTTAGATGAATTGGTATTTTTTTGAAACTATGTAGCCAGTTTTAACAATAACAAATAAAATGTTTTCATATGAAATACTGTAATAGATTGATTTTATTTTAAAATTTAGTGATTATAAGTTAAATAAGATAAGTGCAATGGAAAATACCTTTAATTTTGGTAGTGACATTCTTGGAGATAGGAAAAGCTACAAATTAATTTCATTATATGAGATATATGTGGTGTATCTGGTTTTACAGGTGGGTTCTGTACACATCTAATGTATGCTTAACACTGTACTAAATCCTTTCAGTTTTCAAAGAACTTATCGGTAAGTCTAATTTGTTTAATTTTAAAATAATTTGAGTTTTTAAAGAATTATTTATTCTCAAGACAAAATGGTAAAAACAGGACATGTCTTATATTCCTTTACTTGATCAGAACCATCTTTTGTTGTTGTGTGGCTATAGTGGCTATGGCTAGCTTACTATCATTACTTATTTTAAAAACATCTTAATTGAGGTATTATTGTTATACATTGAGCTATACATAGGTCAAAACACATCATATTGTGTCCTTTAACATATGAATACTCTCTTGAAATCATTACCACAATTAAGGTAATTAACACATATCATTCCCCCAAATGTCTCTGTACCCCTTTGTTATCCTCCCCCCTCTTCTACTCTACCCTACCCACCCACATCCATTGCTAGGTAATCACTAATCTGCTTTCTGACATTATAAATTAATTTGCAATTTTCTAAAATTTTATACAAATGGAATCAGACAGTATGTACTCTTTTTTTGTCTGTCTTTTTTCCCACTTAATACAATTGTTTTGAGAGTTGTATATGTTGTAGCAGGTATTACTTGTTTATTCCTTTTTATTGCTGAATAGTATTTCATTGTTTGGATATAGCACAGTTTATCTTTCACTTTTTGATGAACATTGAGTAGTTTCCAGTTTTTGTCTCTACAAATAAAACTGTTGTGAATATTTTTATACAGGTCCTTGTATAGACATATGCTTTCATTTATCTTTGGTAAAAATCTAGGAGTGAAAAGGCTAGATTGTAGGGTAGGTGAAAGTTTAACTTTTAAAGAAATTGCTAAACTGTTTTAAAAAGTAGTTATATCATGTATATTCTCACCAGCAGTGTATGAGGATTTCTAGTTGCTTTACATCCTCACCACTACTTGGTATGGTTAGTCTTTTTAATTTTAGCCTTTTTATGTGTGTATGTAACGATATCTCATAGTAGTTTTAAATTGTGTTTCTTTTTTTTATTGTTATTCTGTTACAGTTATCCCAATTTTTCCCCTTTGCCCTCTTCCACCCAGCCCACCCCCGGCTCCCACAGTCAGTCCCGACACCATTATGCCCGTGGATCATTCATACACATTCTTTGACTAGACCCTTCCCCTTTTTTCCACCATTAGCCCCCTCTCCCCTCCTTCCTGGTCACTGTCAGTCTGTTCCATGTTTCCATGTCCCTTGTTCTATTTTGCTCATTAGTTTATTTTGTTCATTAGATTCCTCTTATAAGTGAGATCATATGGTATGTCTTTCACTGACTGGTTTGTTTCACTTAGCATAATACTCTCCAGTTCATGTTGTTGTCAAAGGTAGGTGTTCCTTCTTTCTTTCTGTTCTGTGGTATTCCATTGTGTAAATGTACCACAGTTTTATTTTATCCACTCATCTACTGATGGGTGAGGATGTAGAGAAAAGCGAACCCTATTGCACTGTTGGTGAGAATGCAGACTGGTTCAGCCATTGTGTAATATAGTGTGGAATTTCCTCAAAAAATTAAAAATGGAACTGCCTTTTGACCCGGCAATTCCACTGCTGGGAATATACCCTAAGAACCCTGAAACACCACTTCAAAAGAACTTATGCACCCCTATTTTCATAGCAGCATAATTTACAATGGCGAAGTGCTGGAAACAGCCCAAATTGTGTTTCTTTAATGCAAGTGTTTTTTCAGGGACATAGTTTGAAAATATTTTCTCCCCAGACTGTGGCTTCCCTTTTCATTTTCATATGGTATCTTTAGAAGAACAAGGAGTTTTAATTTTGACAAAGTCCTGTTTATTGATTATATTACTTAAGTTTGCGCCTTTTGTTTGTGCTCTAATTAAGACATCTCTGGCCAGTGTGTCTCGGTTGGAGCATCATCCTGTAACCAAAAGATGGTGGGTTTGATTCCCTGTCAGAGCACGTGTCTAGGCTGCAGGTTCGATTCTTGGTCAGGGCGCAAATGGGAGGCAACCTGTTGATGCTTCTCTCTTTCCCTTCCTCTCTCTCTAAAAGCAATAAAAAAAAATGTCCTTGGGTGAGGATTAAAAAAATATTTTCCTAACACAAGGTTGCTAAGATTTTTCTCTATGTTTTCTTTTAGAGATTTTATAATTTAGCTCTTACATTTTAGGTCTTTGATCCATTTTGAGTTCATTTTTATGTATCATATGAGGAAAGGATTCAGGTTAATTTTTTTTTTTTTAACATATAGCTTTCTAGTTGTTCCACCACTGCTTCTTGAAAAGATTATTCTTTCTCTATTGAATTGCCTTGGAACTTTGTCAAAAATCACAATATATGTGTGCCTGTATTTCTAAACTCTTTTTTTGTCTGTTTCATTGATCTATACACATGTCTATATGCCTTAATTACAATAGAGTTTTAATAAAACCTGGAATCAGGTAGTGTTAAGTCCTCCAGCTTTGTTCTTCTCAAAGTTGTTTGGCTGTTTCAGGTTAGTTACATATAGCATATTTTAGAATCAGTTTGTCCATATCTCCAGAAAACTCTCCTGAGATTTTGATTGGGATTGCATTGAATCTGTAGATCACATTAGGAGAATTGATAGGTTAACAACATTGAATTCTCCAAGTAATTCATTCTTTCATTGTTAAGTATAATGTTAGCTGTAGATTTTTTGTAGATGTCTTTTATTAGGTTGAGGAAATTTCCCTCCCTTCCTAGTTTGATGAGATTTTTTAAAAAATCATGAATGGATATTAATTTTTATGACATGCTTTTTCTGTCTCTAATGAGGTATATTCACATTCTTGGAGATTCTATTCTCATTGAACTTTGACAGCCTTTGCGGGAATTTTGGGGTTGTTTTCCACAATTGTCATTTGGTTTGGAATCCAAGCCATAGTGTCTGTAACAGGATTCAAGGATATTGCATTCGCATTTGTCAACCAACTCTGAGGGACAGAAGTCTTCAAACTTCTGATGCCTAGATTCTTAGTTGGCTGAGGCATCTGTATACTTATCTAGGCATTTATTAATAAATATTGAACACCATATTAGTCTAACTAAATGCTAGTTGTGGTAACAAACTTGTGAATCTCAGTGGCTTTATATGCTAATTTTTGCTGATGTCACAGTCCCCAGTATGTTAGATGTCTCTTTTGTGCAGTTTTTCTTAGTGCTTACTTTTTGCAGTCTCCAGGATCTGGGCTCCTTCCATTTTTGGCTGCACTGACTCAGAGGCCTTAATTTCCAGCCGTGTGTGTTGGGAGAGAAGGTAGAGGACTGCACAGGATATTTTAAGGGCCATCAAGTAGTGTACATCACTTCTGCCCTCATTCCTTTGACCAGAGCTTAGTCATATGGCTAACCTAACCACCCAGGAGCTGGGAAATACTCAGGAGTCCTCAGATGTGTAAAACACTGTTAAACTCTGTCATACACACCTATTATGTGTCAGGCACAGTGCTAGGTGCTGGGGATATAACAGTGAACAAAATAGACTCGATTCCTGCTCTGGCAGGAAGGGTTGGGAGGATGGGGGCTGTCCTGGCTTCCTTGGGTGTTTGGTAAAAGAAGAATTGCTTAGTGTCTTCCATTTGCCATTGGCCAGACAATTTCTCTTGCTTGACAAAATTAAGGTAAAAATTTTCATAAGAAAACAACAAACCCCATTCATTACATGTATAACATGACAATGTATCACAGTATAATTGAAGCATTAAAAAAGTCACCAAAGTTCTTTTCAACCTTGTCATGCTATTTTAAATAGATCTAACAAAACAGACATGGTAAGAGATAGTAAAACAGAGACCAGATCTGCTTTGCAGATATGTTTTTATGGCTTGCATGGTGTTTTGAGATTTTTTTTTAGTCATTTACTAACATTTAAACTCTAAGCAATTTCACCATAAAAATCCATATTTTTTACTTTTTTTGTTTTTGAAGATGAAAGGCAGTCTGACAACACTAAATCTGACTTCTTTTTTGGGAGTAACTGGCTGGAGCTAAATTCTGGATGTCTTCTGTGGATGGTGCTTTGTCTTTCAGTTGCCCATCGGGTTATCTTTACTTATTTACCTTACCCATTGTGGACATTTGAATTTATGACCTTTGTCTAAAGTAGCTTACTAACATTCGAATCACTTTAAAATGAATTCAGATGTGAGACTCTCAGGAAAAAAAATGGGTAGGTAGTTCAGAATAAATTTATTATACTTATTGGAGGAATTACTACAATAATCTATGTTCTCTGGCCAGTTCAAAGTTTCATACTTATATTAAAAAAAAGCTTATTATTATTCCTGAGCAATAATATGCCATATACTATCATCAATTTTGTTCTATTGAAATTTTAAAAAACTTTCATAAATTCTTTTACTTCTTTTGGTTTCTTGGCTCATTTCTAATATTACTTTGGTCATAAGCCCTGGTAAACATGTTTCACACTTTCCAGATGAGTTTCATATAGATTGTATGTGATTCTTATGGTAACCATATATGCCAAGGTAAGGCAGGCACTAAAGAAAAAGAAAAATAGGGTGGAGACTTTAAAAAAATCAATTTGAACATAGATTGGGGGTTCCTGAGAGATTGCTGAAATAGAGGATAGGTGCTGAAGAACTTCTTGGGTTACTTCTGTTCGTGCAACTTTTACATGTGTCTCAATTATTATAGCATGATAATTTTCAGTTACTCGAAGAGCTGAGCATTTCTGGTTACCCACACTCAGCTGATTTTAGCAGAAAACATTCACCTTCAACAATAACTTCTCCTTGAAATGTTTTCAAAGAAGGAAACTGAGGTTAGTGACAAAGCCATTGACTGTTACCAGGAGAAATTAAACTCTTGTCTGGCCCTGTTTTCATTGTACCAGCAGCACCATGTTCAAGGGTTGTTGGGGCTTCCTATTGGAACATTCTTAAGCAAGTCTTGTCATGTTTTTTAGTTGCATTTTCTATTGTATAAATAGAGGTATTAGAAGAAATGTAATTTTTTAATACTGCCTAACCAGTTTCTGTTTGGTTATGTGCCCTGAGACCCTCAATGAGTGCCAGCAAACAAATTAGACCCACAGTATATTTGATATGCATATCTTTTCCCCAAACAAAACTTGAATTCCACAAACACAAATTGAGCCATTTTCCAAATGTTTGTGTATGAATGAAAGTTTTTATCCTATCGTTCTGTAACCAATACCATAAAACTTTTGAAGGTTCATGATGCATTGTTGTACAATGTTAATCCAAAACAAAACTTTATTCTGACTAAGCATGTTGCTATGGAGAGATACCAAACTCATTTCCACTGATCAGTACAACATGTTTGTGCCAACTGATCTAAAAACTGTATAAAGGAGTGCCATTCTGTAAAGACCATATTATAGTTGTAAACACGAGTGCAGCTGTTACAAATCTAGCAAAACCTCAGATTAAACAATTTAAAATTTACTGAAGATGACATTCCAGACCCAGTTTTCATAATATAAACACTCTGGGCCATGCCTTTGAAATGAGTGGGATTGTCATTAATATTAATGCCACTGAATTTGAGGCTGGGAAACCATTTCTTGTTGAGCTTTATTTTCGCTGCTAATTTTAGAAAAATATATTCTTTTAAAAAGCCTGAAGTATGGCATATTTATTCATAGCCTGAAAAAAATTTGATCCTGAATTGCAGGAATGCAAAAATGCAGTGTAAGTATTTTATCCTTTCTTTAAGGTCTTTTAACTTAAATGAGTAAGTTAGGATTAAATTTGGCAAAAATTAGCTGTTAACGGAATCCGTTAACAGTTGCATTGGTCAATTAAAAAAAAGACACTATATAGTCGATATTTTAAGATTTCATTAATTTGACATTTTCACTTTATTTAAGGACATAGTTTTATTCTAAATGATTCTGAGCACTTTTTTTGTGGTCTTATGTTTCAGCTAGACCAGGGTGGGACAAGCCTTCAGTATCTACACCTCTTAATTTGCTTTTGTTTTTTTCTCATTCTCTACTTAGTGGGATGACTGATGAGGTATCAGAGTGGCAATGTAATATTTTCTAGAGCCACATTCTGTGCTCTGATTTCCTATGAAATCCTGTATGATTTTCTGTCAAATTCAAGTTTTCAAAGGGTTGACTAGAAGCTCTTTGAATGAAGTGGGCCAAATAACAACAATAATTATGGGGGGGGGGGGCAGAGTGCTTGTTTTATTTTTTGTTTGCTTGTTTATTGGTGGCTGCATTTTAAAATTTCATTTGCCTTTATTGATTTTGGAGAGGCCTGTAAATTAGGTAATAGAGCAGTTAAATGATCCTTAGTCTTTACTTTAAAAAAAGATTACATTTATTTTTTAAAAAGATAGTTGAATCTCTCATTTACATATGTTCTTTAATTTTTATTACACATATTTCTGATCGGGGAATTGAAGCCAACCATTATCAAGTACCATATTGTAACTTGAAGTTGGTAATTGTGGAAGCACACAGCTGATACATGGTGATCTCTTACTCAGAAGAACTTTGGATATTTCTATCAGCATAGAACAGTGGTTTTCAATCAGCATGCCAGAAGAATTTTTTTTCCTAAAAGATTGTATTTATTTATTTTTAGAGAGAGGGGAAGGGAGGGAGACAAAAGGGAGAGAAACATCAATGTGTGGTTGCCTCCTGCACACCCCCCACCACAGACCTGGCCCACAGCCCAGGCATGTGCCCTGACTGGGAATCAAGCTGGTGACCCTTTGGTTTGCAGGCCTGCACTCAATCCACTGAGCCATACCACCCAGGGTGCTACAAGAATTTTTAAAACATGCAATACCTGACTATTTATTCAGGGGCACTGACCTCTTTTTCTTTTTTTTAGTTGATTTTAGAGTGAGAAAGGAAGGGAGGGAGAGAGAAACATCAATTTTTGTTCCACTTATTTATGCATTCATTGGTTTCTTCTTGTATGTGCCCTGACCAGAGATGGGACCCGCAGTCTTGTTGTATTGGGAGGATACACCAACCAATTGAGCTACTCAGCCAGGGAAGGGCACTGACCTCTTTTCCCTTAGATTGTCAAATAAAAAAAATGACAACAGCCAACACAACAATAGTTGTCTGGTGTGAATGCCCTGTCTTGAACCATAAATATGAGTATATAGGTCATCTAATAGAGTTGCATCTCATTGGCCACATCGCATAATGAGGTTGCATCTGATTGGTTAATTCTTGGTATCAGAAATCCTTATCTACAGTATAGGTGCCTCATTTCTTTTTTATTGTTATTTTTAAAATCCTCACCCAAGAATATTTTTTTAAATTGATTTTGGAGAGAGAGACAGACAGGCATTGATGTGAGAGAGAAACATTGTTAGAGAATTTAGGTCCTCCCCTATGTGCCTTTTGGGGGACAAACCTGCAACGTAGGATGTGCACTGACTGGAAATCGAATGTGCAACCTTTTGGTGTAAGGGACCACACTCCAACCAAATGAGCCACCCAACCAGAGCTAGGCACCTTTTTAAAAAGTCACTTTGGAACAAAAAGGGTAGGTAATTATTGTGTGTGTGTATTTTGTAAATCAATCAAAATTATACCTAGTTTTTGTTAGATTGGCATAAAGCATCTATTTCTGGTATATAAAACAGAATTTTAGTAATTAGTTTACATGTGCCATGAGATGAAAAAGGTTGAAAATTACTGATGTAGAAGATGGATATACTACAATGACTGTGTCTGTCACTTTTGCCTCTTCCATTCTTTTCTTTGCTTTTCACTTAAAAAAAAATTAAAGTTCATGGAATTTTCTTTTAACTCTTTTAGCACTTCAATAAAATTTTATTTTGTTATTGCTTTTAGAGAGAAAGGAAGGGAGAGAGAGTTTAGAGAGAGGAAAAGTTGGGGAGAGAGAGGGAGAGAAACACCAGTGTGAGAGAGAAACATCAATTGGTTGCCTCTTGCACAGCCCCGACCCAGGGACCAAACCTAAAACCCAGGCATGTGCCCTGATTGGGAATTAAACCTGTGACCTTTTGGTTTGTTAGATTATGCCCAAGTTGGGTATTTAACCTGTGACCACCCTCCACCTCCAAGTTGTGGAACTGTAGCTCTGCTGTCAACAGTGGCTGTTTATTCCTGGTCCAGAGATCCTCTATTTCATCATCTCCAGGGAACAAACCACTTCTTTTTGGTCTGATTGGGGGCTGGGCTGCCAGGAGTTGGAATGGAGATCTGAGGATCTAACTGCCTCTTAGATAGACTTTAAACAAGTTGACCCAATTTTAGGTCCTCCTTCATCCCTGTTTCCAGATGTCCCAGATGTCCTAATTTCCTGATCTTGTTGGGGGTCCAGTGATATAAGATGGGATGTAAAATGCACTGGTTTTAGCTTTCTCATTGTCCCTCTTGGATTCAATATTCTCCAGTCCATTAAATCATTTACTGTTTTATAGCTTGTGAAATTCCATTGCTGTTTTCTCCTTTTCTACTCTAATTTTTGTAAGTTTATGGCTTAAAAAATGAAAATTAACTTTCTTTTATTGACATTTCAGTGAGTTAATATTTTTTTCCTTTTACTGATTTTAGGGGGAGGGAAAAGGAGGAAGGAAGAGAGGGAGAGAAACATCAGTGTGAGAGAGAAACATCAATTGGTTGCCTCTTGCGTGCACCCTGACTGGGGACCGAACTTGTAACCCAGGCTTGTACCCTGACCAGGAATTGAACCTGTGACCTTTCTGTCTGCAGGATGACACCCAGCTACATGAGCCACACCAGCCAAGGGCTTTCGTGGGGTTTTAGGAGGGAATGAAATCATGTATTTAATCTGCCATCTTTATCTGGAAATTTCTGAAACACACCCATCGCCCCCTTTTTCTAATGATTTACCTTTTAAATTTAAACTTTGCATCCCACTATATATTCTCCCTAAAATGGGCAGCTGGTTAATCCAAACCGTTTTTGAAAGTTTTGATTCATAAATAATTAAGTTAAATTACCAATAGCGACATTTCTAAATGCAGCTATATATACCAGCATGGTGTTCTATTCTGTTTGTTGCAGGTCTGATAGATGGTTGATGTTATTAATGTATTGAATGGTCATTTATTCATAACACTGCACCAAGCTCTACCGTAGTAGTGAACTAGCAAATAGCAATAGTGTAAGCTGGAATACCAAAAAGACATGATGGGGAAAGGATTCAAATAGTCTTCTATAACTTTGGATTGTTGTGGTATAGTAACTAGAGTCAGTTCAGTTGAGTTCTAAAGCAAACATATGTAGATGATCTCTTTGAACAAAGTCTAAAAGTGAGTATCAGTCTAAGTATTCATTGGTAAGATCCATAGATGTATTTGTTCTGTGGATAGTTGGAGGTAAGATTTTAGGGCTTACAGCAGGTTACTGGGCTGAAGATAAAGATTTAGAAGTCATAAATAGAAGCTAAAGTAATGGAAGTAAATGGAATGGTCCATGGAAAGTGAGGTGGAAGGGGCATTTAAGGGTATTTGGAGAAAGAAGAAACTCTAGGCAGATCAGAGTGCTCTGCAGCTTCTACCCTTGCAGAAAGGTCAAGTAAAATGAAGCTAAGCACGGAGAAGCTCCTGGGAACATTATTTTTACTGAAAGATTTAGGAAACAAACATTTTTATATTAAATAAGAACTGCTCGGAGAACCAAGATGGCGGCATAGGTAGATACACTGCTCCTCCTCGCACAACCAGAACTGACAGAAAATCGAACAGCAAGGAAGTCCGACACCAAGGAGATAAAAAATAAACATTCATCCAGACTGGTAGGAGGGGCAGAGACTGGCAGCCAGGGTGGAGAGGACTCGAGTTGCCGTGGCGGGACCGAGACTGGCGGCGTGTGGGACTAACAGGGCAGACAGTCTGACCACTAGCAGACCCCGCAGGCCCACATTCGCACACAGATAAACCGGGACAAACGGTGGAGAGTGAAGCAGACTGCGCAACCCAGGGCTCCAGCTCGGGGAAATAAAGCCTCAAACCTCTGATTGAAAACGCCCTTGGGGGTTGGGGCTGCAGCAGGAGAGACTCCCAGCCTCACAGGAGAGGTTGTTGGAGAGACCCACAGGGGCCTAGGGCATGCACAAGCCCACCCACTCAGGAACCAGCACCAGAGGGGCCCAGTTTGATTGTGGGTAGTGGAGTGAAAGATTGAGGTCCAGTGGAGAGTGACGTGGGCACCATTGCTCCCTCTTGGCCCCTCCCCCACGTACAGCATCACAGCACAGCGACCAGCCTTACCCCGCCCCGGGGAGCACCTAAGGCTCCGCCCCTTTAAGTAACAGACGCGCCAAGACCAAAAAAAAAAAAAATGGCCCAAATGACAGAACACTTCAAAGCTCCAGAAAAAAATACAACTAAGCGAGGAAGAGATAGCCAACCTATCGGATGCACAGTTCAAAACACTGGTTATCAAGACGCTCACAGAATTGGTTGAATCTGTTCGAAAACCAGATGAAAAAATGAAGGCTATGCTAAGAGAAACAAAGGAAAATGTACAGGGAACCAATAGTGATGCGAAGGAAACTGGGACTCAAATCAACAGTGTGGACCAGAGGGAAGAAAGAAACATCCAACCAGAAAAGAATGAAGAAACAAGGAGAGGCTTAGGAACCTCCAGGACATCTTGAAACGTTCCAACATCCGAATTATAGGGGTGCCAGAAGGAGAAGAGGAAGAACAAAAAATTGAAAACTTATTTGAACAAACAATGAAGGAGAACTTCCCTTATCTGGCAAAGGAAATAGACTTCCAGGAAGTCCAGGAAGCTCAGACAGTCCCAAAGAAGCTGGACCTAAGGAGGAACATACCAAGGCACATCATAATTACATTACCTAAGATTAAACAGGAGAGAATCTTAGAAGCAGCAAGAGAGAAGGAGACAGTTACCTACAAAGGACTTCCCATAAGACTGTCAGCTGATTTCTCAAAAGAGACCTTACAGGCAAGAAGGGGCTGGAAAGAAGTATTCCAAGTCATGAAAGGCAAGGACCTACATCCAAGATTACTGTATCCAGCAAAGGTATCATTTAGAATGGAAGGGAAGATAAAGTGCTTCTCAGATAAGGTCAAGTTAAAGAAGTTCATCATCACCAAGCCCTTATTATATGAAATGTTAAAGGGAGTTAACTAAGAAAAAGCAGATATAAAATATGAACAGTAAAAATGACAGCAAACTCACAGTTATTAACGACCACACCTAAAACAAAAACAAGAGCAAACTAAGCAGACAACTAGAACAGGAACAGAACCATAGAGATGGAGATCACGTGGAAGGTTGTCAATAGGGGAGTGGGAGGGGGGGGGAAGGTACAGAGAATAAGTAGCATAGATGATAGGTGGAAAATAGACAGGGGGAGGGTAAGAATAGTATAGGAAATGTAGAAGCTAAAGAATTTATAAGTATGACCCATGGACATGAACTATAGGGGGGAAATGTGGGAGGGAGGGGTTGGGCAGGATGGAGTGGAGTGGGGGGGGGATGGGACAACTGTAATAGCATAATCAATAAATATATTTTTAAAACAAAGAACTCCCTATCTCTGGGATAATTTTCACCCCAATTATAGAACTATTGACATATAGAGAGATTTGATGATTATTTTAGCTGAGTGACTGTGATAATGTAGATAGTAGTAGACTGGATAGGGCCAGAGCTAGGAGAATTATGGGTTGAAGTGGAACCTGGGAAGATTAAAATATAGGAATATGGGGTTCTTTTACTAGGGATAGATGTTTGATTATGTGAAGTTTTAAAAGTAGATTGATTGATATGTTGGAGGTCCTCAAGACCACCCCCAGGTTTGATGATTCACCAGGAAGACTCACAGAATTTAATATATAGTTGTCCTCCTGATTATGATTTCTTATAGGGAAAATGTACAAGGCAAAATGAGCAAAGGAGAAAGGTTTATGGGATGAAGTCTGGAGGAAACTAGTCACGATTTTCTAAGAATTCTTTCCTGTGGGGTTACAGAGGACACTCTTAATTCCTCCAGCAGAATTATAACATGTGTGAAATGTCATCTGTCAGGGAAGCTTATTAGACATTCAGTGCCCAAGATTCTTTGCGGGGGGCTGGTCACGTAGTCATCCTCTGCTTAGCAGGTACAAAATTCCAGACCCTCAGAAAGAAAGCAGATGTTCAGTATAAATCACATTGTTTGTACAAACAGTTTAGGCACAATTTGTCCCTCTTTGCAGTCAGGGAGGAGGAACTCTGCTAGTATCTTAGTTCCCAGACTCTAGCCAAGGGCCAACCTTATAAGTTGTCCTTTCTGAGGAGAGCTTTATCAGGCTTGCAATGTTAACTCTTCTGCACAGTAATTTTAGGAGGTAGGAAGCCATTTTGAGGGCCAAAGCTAAGTTTAATCTTGGTAAATTTCAGAGGTGTCTGATGGCAGAGTTAAGGGCCTACTTAGGTGTAAACTGGTAGTATGTTAACAGTAGGCAGAAAACTTAGCCTATAGAAGATTATAAATTAAGGATGAGAAGTGTAGGTAGTCTGTGGAATATTGGATCTCATGATAAGAAAGCTAGGCATGGAGGGAAGAGTGGAGAGTTGTGCTATGGACTGAATTTTGTGTCCCTGCCCATAAATTAATGTGTGGGAAGCCCATTATTGACTGTTTTTGGAGCCTTTAAAAAGGTAATTATGTTCAAATGAGGTTGTAAGGGTGGGGTTCCTAGTTAGATTGGGTAGGTGGCCTTATAAGAGGAGGAAGAAGAATCTTTTTCCTCTCTCTGTGCATGTGCAGAAAGAAGTGGTCATGTGAGCCCACAGAGATGGTGGACATCTACCAGCCAGGAAGAGGGTCCTCACAGGAACCAAATAGCCCAAAACCTTGATTTTAGGCTTTCTAGCTTCTAAACCTATGAGAAAATAAATTTCTTGTTTTTGACTTTTTGCTGTTTTGTTTGTTTTTCTTTGTGTCAGTTTGCCTTTTAAACTTAGCTAACTTACCCACATACCATCTTTTTCAGTTAGCACAGGTCATTAATTCAGGCTTCTTGATCTCTGCCATCTAACATCATACTCAATAGCTATATTAGATGATGTAAATTTAAATTAACTAAAATTAACTAAAATTAAAAATTCAGCCCCTCAGTTGCACTAGCCACATTTCTTGTGTTCAGTAGCCACATGTGACTAGTGGCTATGATACTGGGTAGCTTATATATAGACAGAACATTGACATCATTGCAGAAAATCTTGGACATTCCTAGATAGTTGACTCACACCTCTCACTATTTATTTTCTGTCTCAGTGGTTCTGAACTTTTCTAGGCTTAAGGCATACTTACGAATACTAAAATTTTTGATGGGCATTCTTAAAGGCTTTTAAAACACTAATAGTAAAAAAAAAATGAGTAACAATTAGAGTTGAAACTCTGCTGAAGTGCAATATGTCCAGCTGAGTCTATAACAATATCTGAGATTATCATGCTCTTCGTTGGTCATGCTTCTACAGCATGTGCCTTTAGAAAAGATGTTTTTCTTCCCCTGCTGGATTTGCTTGTATATTTGTAGGACAGAGAACTTAGATAAGCACAGGTTTGTTCTCTGATACCTGCTTCCCACCTGCTGGATGTTTTTTCTGCTGTCTCCTGGAGGTGGTAAGTATATGCTTTAGAAAGAACCATCAGTAACTTGGCTGCTCTGCTAACCAATGATGGATCTGAGGAATCACAGACCAAGGGTAGGTCAATGTAAGTGGCAAACAGTCTGACATTATCTGGAATAGATTGTTTCTTGAGATAATAACATGTATAATATTAATCAGAAGGTTCATTGATAATCTACCCCACCAATCTGTGTCATGATATGTAGGCACTGTTCTTGAGAATCCTCAAAACAACCCTGTAAGGGATTCCACTCCTGAAGCCAAGTAAAGGCCGCACTCAGAAATTTCGTATAATTTGCTCTGGGTCACTGAACTACTGGCTGGATTTGCTGGATTCAAACCTTTCCATTGGTCTTCACAGCTTGTGGTTTTTTCCACCCTAATGCAGCTGGGCTTGGCCCCTTGGCCCCACTGGATGGGAGCAGCTCTCCCAAAGGTATGTTCTATATGAAAGGGGTTCTTTGTAAGTTCTACACACATTTAATTCAGGGTAAAGACTGAATGACCTGGAAGGGAAGATTTTTTCTTTTATTTTAAAGGATTGTTATTTTAATTTTAATTATATTGAAAACACAGTAAAAATATTTTTAAAAAAGGAAAAATCATTCATAATACCAGTATTTATTTTGGAATCATTTAAGACTTTCCCTGTGCTTATACAGACATATTTTAACAAAAATGTTATGCTGTTATTCATGTTTGTCTGCAGCTTTCTCATTTGACTTAAGAATTCAGGGTGCAGAACATCTCTCCAAGTCAGTCAGGAATATTCCTTGTGCAGTTCACTGATCTGTGTCACTTTAAAAAGTATATTTTTGTTTCTTTTTAATGGTTATTGTTATACCCACTTTTACCTCTACATTTTAGCTTATAGATTTATTTGTGTGTGTGTGGTGTTACTAACAAATAATTGCAAGAGAGGAACAAAGTCTTAAATTTGGCAGTCAGTACCAAATGTTTGCTTTTCCCTGAAGATA
Organism: Desmodus rotundus; assembly: GCF_022682495.2. NCBI lineage: Eukaryota > Metazoa > Chordata > Mammalia > Chiroptera > Phyllostomidae > Desmodus > Desmodus rotundus. Next base: position 79,517,978 of record NC_071387.1, read on the forward strand.
GAAAGAACCCACTCTGATGCTGTGTTTGTTCTTCTCATCCTCCCATGTCTTGATTTCTCTTCCATTTCATTTAATTTTAACCTCAATACCAGACTTGTTTTATGCAGCCATTGGCCTGCAGCTGTGGTATCTTTTCCACTGGCTCTCCCTCCAGCCCACAGTCACTGGTGTGTCTCTTGGCAGGGGATGGAAATAATGGTGGTCCTCTCAATTGACTCTGGAGCACCCCAAGTCAGCAGTAATATTTGGCACAACAAGTACCAGGGTGGTATAACCACATGTCCCTGGACTGTGATTTAGAAGTTGTCAGTTGCCCTGTGAGCTGTGGTTTAACGATAACTTAAGTAAGAGAGTGAATTTATTTCCTGCAGGCATCTTTTTCTTGGTCATCGCCTAACATTAGTGCCTTATTATTATCTACCTTATTCCCTTTATTATTATTGGCTTAAATTTTCTTTTAGTCATTTCACTTTGAGCATTTTTTAATCTTTTCCTTTCTATTTCTGATTTCTCAGACTTCTTCCTTTTTCTTAATCAGCCTTATGCTAATGAGATTTCCTTTCTTCTTGAATGTAATGATTTCCTAGTTTTTCATTGGACAGGGACAAAAAGATGAGGTAAGGAAGGTGGAGGTAAATATGCCACCTGCTAATTGTTTAATATAAAGCAAGATAATAAGGAACCTAATCCTTTTTAATTTTTTGTGTTTGGGAGACCATAGGATCAGCCACACACTTATATCAAGTGGCTTTTGTGTGTAGAGCCTTACAAAAAGATGACTGACCAAAGTCCCTACTTCCCAGGAGACAGGACACATTATGGGAGAAAATACCAGCTCATGCAGAAGGTGCAAAAAAAAAATAATCCAGCAAAGGTAAAAACAACATGAACGTAAGAAACTATGATGCCAAGGACACATACACTGTGAAAGAATGATAGATAAAAACAAAAAGGCTTTTAGAAGGAGATGAGTTTAAATGATACAAAGATGTTTACTTCAGTGATAAACAGGGATACCCTGTTAGTAACTTCTATATGAAGAGAGGTTAAGTTTTGACTAAGGAATAGAACCTATTCTAGGGTTTTGTTTCCAGAAGATAATTAAATATAGATAACAAGTTCAGTACTGAACTAGACAGCTTTTTACTAAAATGTGGTCTGAATGTGTGTTAATTAAGCATTTAAAGGGATATACAAATTAGATAGAATTTCCTAATATTTTTTAAATTATATTTTATTGACTATGCTGTTACAGTTGTCCCATTATTTCCTCCTTTGCCCCCTTTCACTCAGCATTCCCTAGTCTATTAGGCCATCCCCAAACCATTGTTCATGCCCATGGGTCATGCATATAAGTTCTTTGGCTACTCCATTTCCTTTTATATCCACATGGCTATTCTGTAACTGCCTAATTGTACTTCTAATCCCTTCATCTCTTCACCTTTCCCCCATACCACACTCCCATCTGGCAACCATCAAAACACTCTCCATATCCATGATTCTGTCTTTGTTCTTATTTTCGTAGTTTGTATTTTAGATTCAATTGTTGATAGGTTTTTAGATTCAATTATTGCCATTTTATTGTTCATAGTTTGATCTTTTTCTTAAGTCCCTTTAACCTGTCATATCATAATGGTTTGGTGATGATGAACTCCTTTAGTTGTTTCTTGTCTGGAAAGCTCTTTATCTGCCCTTCAATTCTAAATGATAGCTTTCGAGGGTAGAACAATCTTGGCTGTAAGTCCCTGCTTTTTGTGACTTTGAATATTTCCTGCCAATCCCTACTAGCCTGCAAAGTTTCTTTTGAGAAATCATTTGACAGTTTTATGATAACTCTCTTGGAGGTAATTAACTTCTTTTCTCTTGCTGCTTTTAAGATGCTCTCTTTATCTTTAACCTCTGGCATTTTAATTACAATGTGTCTTAGAGTGGGCCTCTTTGCATCCATCCTGTTTAGGACTCTGTGCTTCCTGGAGTTGCATGTCTATTTCCTTCACCAAATTAGGGAAATTTTCTTTCATTACTTTTTCAAATAGATTTCCAGTTTCTTGCTCTTTCTCTTCTTCTGGCATTCCTATGATGTCAATGTTGAACCTCTTGAAGTTGTCTCAGAGACTGCTTACACTATCCTTGTTTTTTGTATTCTTTTTTCTTCTTCTTGTTCTGATTGGTTGTTTTTTGCTTCCTTATGTTCCAAATCATTGATTTGATTCTCAGCATCATTACTGTTGTTTCCCTGTATATTCTTTATTTCAATTAGTGTATCATTCATTTCTGACTGGATCTTTTTTATCCAATTGAGGTCCTCACTAAGTTGTTTGAGCATCCTTCTAACCAATGTTTTTAACTCTGCATCTGATAGATGACTTATCTCCATTTTGTTTAGTTCTTTTTCTGAAGTTTTGTTCTGTTCTTTCATTTAGGCCATGTTTTCTTTGTGTCCTCAATTTGGCTTCCTCCCTGTATTTGTTTCTATATATTTGATAGAGCTGCTCTGACTTCCTATCTTGGTAGTATGGCCTAGTGCAGTAGGTGTCCTATAGGGTACAGTGGCACAGCCTCCCCTGTCACCAAAGCTGGGTACTTGAGGAGTGCCCTTCATGTGGACTGAGTATACCCTCCTGTGTAGTTGAGCCTTGATTGCTGTTGGCAGGTCAGTTGGAGGGATTTACCCAGGCTGGTCAGCCACTAGGACTGGCTATGACCACTGACCACCAACCTGTGCCCTCAGTGGAGGATGAGCTGTGCAGAGGTAGGGCGGTGGTATTCCAGTGTGATCTCTAGGTGTCCACTAGGTGCACAGACTCTGGGGATTCCTGGGTGGTGCATGCCTGTGTTCTGCCTAGGGCCACCCTGTGTAAGCTATAAAGCAATCTGAGATGGCTGCTACTTGTGCTGGGCTTGGAGATCCCCAGGGTACAGGAAGATGTGAATCTAGGCTGGCTGCTGCTAGTGATGGGCTTGGGGCCACTTAGTAAGAGGTATGGGGACAGGCAGCTCATTGAGGCTGGTTGTTGGTTGGTTGATAGGATTTAGGAACTTGTGAGGTATGAGCCAAGCCCAGCCATTCATATGGAAAAGTCACAGTTAACAGTTTTGGTGGTCCTGTAAGTTGGCTGGGATGGATTCTCAGGGGTTCTCCAGGGTGGGGCAAACAGTGTTAACCAGATCGATGGAGTCTTAGATAGGGCACCCACTTGTCAGCTTTGTGGCTCTGTGCTGGGGAGGACTCAGTAAAGAGACAAGGGCCTCACCTGCTTTTTTGTTGAAGAGAAAGCTATCTCCCAGCCCCTGTCTTGACACTTCTTCCCTGTATGCTACTGGTTCCTTTCAAGCTGCTACCCTAGTGCTGGAGCTCAGAGAAAGTGAGTCTGAGTAAGTCCATGTGTAGATTTTTTAAGGGGAACTGCTTGGGACCCAAGAACTTTGTTCCACCAACTCAGTCCTCACTGGTTTTTGCAGCCAGAATTTATGGGGACTTATCTTCCTGGCACTGGAGCCCTGGGGTGGGAGGCCTGGTGTAAGACTAGGACTGCTCCTTCTCGACATATCCCTCTGGAATTTTTATCCACACCTGTTCCATGTCTCTGCCTCTCCTGCCAGTCTGGATGGAAGTGGTTTCTTTAACTCCATAGTTGTCAGACTTCCATTCAACTTGATTTCTGATGGGTCTGCGTGATGGTTGTCCTTTGTTTTAGTTGTAATCTTGATGTGGTTGTGTGAGGAAGTGAGCTGTGTTTACTTATGCTGCCACCTTGACTGGAAGTCTCTAAAGTGTTTTTTATGTTTGGGTAAATTCTAGTTGAAACTGGAAAAATTTCAAATTTTATTATTGCTCATAACAAGATATTGGGATTTTGATGTTCTGTTAAAAATTCAGTAGATTTTAGAAACTAGTTATTAATTGATCTCAATTCTATACATTTTAGGTTAAAATCAAGTTAAAAGTAGAGTAAATTGTGTGTGTCTGTAAGCTCAGACTAAAACTGTATTTTTTCTTGTCAGCACTGGAATAGAAAAAAAAAACTGGTCTAAGACATGACTACAATTAGGATCTTACCAAAACCATGTATAATATAGTATCTTTAAAGCTTGCAACCAAAACGTAGAATCATTGTGTTTTATAGCACTTGAAGCTATATCTGATATTACTGTTTATGTCTGTGCTGTCCTGATCAGCTTTTGGATTGTTTCAGTGGTGCAGGAATGACTCTTATCTTTAAGTAATATACATTGCTTGACTGCAGAGATGGCATCAGTTTTGAAGCTACTAAGTAAAAGAAAACTAGGACAACAGTAATCTTGCCAGTTTGTTTTTACTGATTTTTATTTACTTTGGATGACTAAAATTCTTGTAAAGGTGGCAGACTGACCATAGAAATTAGAGCTAAGAACAGAATGAGTGGGTGCTTCTCCTGTTGCATACACAGATCTGCTAATTTTTCCCAGGAGGCCCAGTGTTACTTCTTCCCAGGTATAAGACTTTGTTCCCTTAATATAAGTATTGTCATGATTAACCTCCCTCCCCTCCTCTTTTTTTTCCAATGAAATGTCCACATGTCAGTTAAGCTCTCCATTGTTGTTATATTCCTGTTGTCCTTGCCTCAGTCTTCCTTTTTCCCCCCTTCATCCTCCCTGGGGTGTAGCATCCATATGTTGATGGTTCTCAAATCTATGTCTTCAATTCAGATTTGCTCCTAGCCGTCATACTCACCTACCTCATTGTTTAGTAAACATCACTTGGATGCCCCATACATTGTGAACGGGTGATAGGTAAAACTGGAAAGACTTTAAGAAGGAAATGGATTTTGAGTATATAGAGATGTTTATGTTGGTGATAAATAGGGCTATAATGTTATCTTATATTCAACATGTCCTAAACTGAACTCATCCTTCTAAGTATTTCCTTACTCTCTTGTTTCCTCTCTTAGTACATGGTGGTACCATGTACCTAGTTCCCTAATCAGCAACCTGAGCTCCATCCCGATTCCTCCCTATTCCTTTTATGGCCATGTTCAGACAATGAATATGTGTACTCTACCTGTTAGTTTTCTCTCATATCTGGGCACTTTTCTCCATTCCTTTATGCTACTAGATTAGGCCTTGATTATTAGAAGATGGCCTTTCATCTTATGGTGTGGTCTTCCTGTTTCCCCTTCCAGTCCCTTATCTACACAGTTTTTTTTGTTATTTTTCTAAAACAAAAATCTGATAATATTTATAACTTTTTGTTATAAAAATTCTCCAGTGGTTTCTCATTACTCTTAGAATAAAGTCCAATCTTACCTCATTTTATGAGGTCCATTCCAGTCTATTTATTGCTTGCCTGAGCAAGGTGACAGCCTTGGTCAAATAGCTGAAGTTCCCCCTAACACTTATCATTCATGACACTTTCTTTTTAAAGTGAAAACCAAGAAATTTTGTCATGGTCTGTGGTTCATTAGTAAACCCCTGTCTGATCTGTGCACCTCTCTTCCTAAGGATCCATTATATATAGCAGAAGATAGTTTTAATAGTTGGCAAATTCCTTTGATAAATCTCTCTAGACATTATGTTTGATGGTGTCTTAATGTTTTATTGCAAACTACAGAGAGCCTACCTACTGAGCCTGACTCTCAAATAAAGTCGTGGAGATGATTAAATGTTACTATGGCCAGAAGAGGTAATAGAAGAGTTAATAGCTGCTGCACATGAAGCAGTTGCCCAAACATGCCAGCACAGGTTTACTGGAGGATGTGGACATTAGGTCCTCCTAAAACAGTAGGATTCCTAAAAGTCTTGAGACTAAAATAAAGATGAAAGAAACAAAGGAAAGAATGTCACCAGTGGAGGGATAAAAAGGGTGAAGTCAAAATATGAAAGTACCAATAAGGTAATACTTTAGCTGTTCTCTATCTTGAGATGCCCTAAAATGTTTGTCTTCATTATTAAGAAGTCAATATAGGGATCACCTTGAAGAGTAATCTCTGATTTTAGCAAGGTTATAAAAACAGTTGCCATATGTTTTATTAATCTCTGCTTTGTCTACTGACAGGTTCTCTTGCCTCAGTCTTCAGCACATTCTGTTCCCCCTACTACTTTCTTCATTCTCCTTCAAGTTTTTCACGTTTGGTTTAGCATGTATTTTTCCACTACCTGCTTCAGTTCTGATCTTATTGCTGATGTTTTCCAGGAGGTCAGGAGAAACTTGCTGAAAGTTTCTTACCTGCTTTTTTCATATATTTCACCCGGGGTACAGGTATAAGGCATGAGTAGTAATGTGGAACATTGTCATTACTCATTTAGAATCACTTTGAGTTCAGTAAATAGATGATTCATGCTTCTGTAGTAATAATGTTGCATAATATTGAGTTGATTTTAATGGCAGAATTTTATATGACTAGGCACTTATTTATTGAAGCTAAATTCACATAACAAACCACCATTTTAGTCATTTTAAAGTTTATTAATTCCGTGGCATTGTGTATTCACATTGTTGTACCATTATCATCAATTCCAGAACATTTTCATTACCCCCAAAAGAAACCCCTTACTCATTAAGCAGTCCCTCCCCATCTCCCCCTTTTCGTTCTTCCTTACCCTCCACCCCCACCTTGGTAACCTTAAATCTGCCTCTGTTCCAATGGATTTGCCTCTTCTGACATTTTATATAAATTGAATCATGCAGTGTATGGCTTTTTGTGTCTGAGTGCTTTTCCTTAGCATGGTTTCAAGGTTCAGCCATATCATAGCATGTATCAGTATTTCATCCTATTTTATGGTTAAATAACATGGTGTATGTTACCAAGCAAGGGCTCCCTGCCTGATGTGCATAGAAGCCAATTCTATGACAGTGGCTTTTGAGAAAAGGAAAAGGTTTATTGAGAGGTCTACCAGTGAAGAGACAGGAGACAAGGCTCAAATCTGTCACACATAGCCTCTCCTGCCCAACAAAGTTTTGGGGTAGAATTTAAGGGGTTAGGGAAGGACAAGTTAGTATATGGAAGCACTGGTGGCTTGGATTTCCATTGGAGGGCTTCAGCAATGGATCTTCCTGGAAATGCACCCTTCACTTCAGAAAGAATTCTGGTTGATGGAGTTCTGGTCAAGTGCCAGCTTTTTGGCTCTGTGCAGGGCAGGGTTGGGGAGGAGAAGGTGTGGCAGAGTTAGGGAGGAGAGCTCACAAAACTTTGGTTCCAGGTGTTATCGAAGGTCAAAGTTCTCTCCTCTGTGCATGCCTCACCTGCGTGACAACATTTTGTTCTGTTGTCCGTGAAGGATCCACTCAGTATTATGTTATAAACAGGATAAAGCCAGTTTGGACTGGTTTTGTGGTTAAATATGAGATAGACTATATGATGAATATTCAGGTTACTTCCACTTTTTGGCTATTAAGAATCATGCTGTTATGAACATGTGCACAAGTTTTTGTTTGAATACTTATTTTTGATTGTCTCGGGTTGCCAGGTCCTATGTTTACCTTTTTGAGGAACTGTTTTCCACAGTGGCTGCACCATTTTATATTCTCACCAGCAATGCATGAGTGTTCCAATTGCTCTGCAACTTGTCAACAATTATTATTTTCCTTTGTATTACTAGTATTACAAATGATTTTCATTGATACAGTAATTAAAGTCTGATAATCTTTTAGTTATATTTTGCCCTATAATTTGTACTTTAGTGATATTGATAAAGATCTCAACATATTTTTATATAAGGTCTTTTATATTTATGAATGATTTAATTTAAACAGATTCATACTGGATTTTAAACTTTTCTTCAAAGTAGTAATCTTTTTCCTTTATGCTATTTTTTTGGATTCTTCTCCCCTGCCCCCAGCTTCTTAAAATGGAGACCTAACTCATTAATTAAAAACATGTTTTATTGGGATAAAATAAACATACAATAAAAGTTAACTATTTTAAGCATTTTAAGTGTACAGTTCAATGGCATTAAGTACATTCACATGGTTGTATAACCATCATCACCATTCATTTCTGGAAATGATTTCATCTTCCCCAACATCTTCCCTAATGGGTAGTTAGTAATGACAAACCATTAAACAATAACTCTCCATTACTTCTTCCCCCTGCCCCTGGCAATCACTGTTCTTTCTTTCTCTATGAATTTGATTCCTCTGGGTACCTCATGTGAGTGGAGTCACAGTATTTGTTCTTTTGTGTTTGGCTTACTTCACTTATCCTAATGTCTTCAAGTTTCATCCATGTTGTAGCATATGATAACATGTGTAATATTCCTTTTAACCACTGAATACTGTTCCATTGTATGTATATGTCACACTTTGTGTGTTCATTCATCTGTGGATGGACATTTGGATTATTTCTACCTTTTGGCTACTGTGAATAATGCTGTTGTGAAAGTGGGTATACATGTTCCAATCCCTGCTTTCAATTCTTTTGGATATATACCCAAAGGTGGAATTGCTGGATTATATGATAATTCTATGTTTAATAAAAGTCATACTGTTTTCCACAGTGGCCGCACCATTTTATATTCCCAACAGCAATGCCCAAGGGTTCTAATTTCTCTACAGCTTCACCAGCACTCTTTTTTTAAAAACGAGATTTATTTTGTTTTGGAGAGAGGGGAAGGGAAGTAGAGAGGGAGAGAAACATCTCTCGGTTGCCTCTCGAATGCCCCCCACCTGGCGACCCAGCTTGTAACCCAGATATGTCCCGAGTAGGAATGGAACCTGAGCTTCAGCAGCACTCTTATTTTCTGTTTTGTTGGTCTGTTTGTTTTGATGATAGCCATTGTAATGGGTATGAAATTGTATCTCATTGTGGTTTTGATTTTCATTTCTGCAGTGGTCAGTGATGTTGAACATCTTTACAATGTGCTTACTGGCCATTTCTGCATCTTGTTGGGGTAATGTCTATTCAAGTTCTTTGCCTATTTTTTAATGTTGGTTTTTTTGTCATTCAGTCTTTATATAGTTCTTTATATATTTTGCATATTAACTTATCAGATATATGCTTTCCAAATACTTTTTTCTTATACTTTGTGTTGTCTTTTAGCTCTCTTGATAGTGTCCTTTGATGAACAAAAGTTTTTAATTTTTATGAAGTCTAGTTTCTTTTTTTTTTCTTGTTACCTTGACTTTTATTGTCATATGTTAAGAATTCTTTACCAAATCCATTGTCATGAAGCTTTTTCCTTGTGCTTTCTTGTAGGAGTTATATAGTTTTAGTCCTTATATTAGGTTAATTTTGTATGTGGTATAAGGTTAGAGCACACTAATTTTGAAGCCTTTTAAAAAATATATACCTTTACAACTGTACATGCTTTAATTATATCCCACTTTTTTTGATTTTAGAAGTATTTCATTTCTTTTTGAGTTATCAATTTTTGCTTTATCTAGTAAGATACCATATTATTTGGTATATGCAAATTGAAAATTATTATAGCATTTTGGTGATAAGGATTTTGTCATTATGAAGTAATTATCTCTGGGAATGATTTTATTGTAAGCAGTTTTATTTAATAGAAATAGCTATACCAGCTTTCCTAATGATTTCTTTCTTTCTGTTTGTTATTGATTATAGTCATATTCAGCCTTTCTTTATCCTTTTTTAAATTTTTCACTCTGATAAACACTGTACTTTTGGATTTTAAAAGTTCAACCTGGTCATCTTCTTTTTTATTTTTTTTAGTTAGATCATTTAGTCATTTACATTTAATGTGACCAGTGACATAGTCGGATTTAAGTCTGCCTTTTATTTTCTTTCTTCTTTTAGTTCCAACTAGTTTGCATTACATTTTCTCTCCGAAATTTCTTATGTTCCTTTTGATTAATGATTTTGAAAAAATGATTCCACAGTTATTTCTGTTCGTTTCAAAATTTACATACTGCATGTCTGTTGTTTTAATGGTTATCCTAGTAAGTGCAACATACATATTTAATTTATAAAAGTCTAAAGTTACCTTTTGTCTTCTCTTGGACAAAATAAAGACTTTAGAACAATTTAATTCCTTTAGAACAATTGTTTTTTCTCCCCCTGGTTCTTTATTACCTCTTCTTCTTCCACCTTTCCCCTGGGATACTTTTCCTCTACCTGAAGAACTTTTCTTAGAATTTTTCTCTGCTGGTTTGTTGTTGTCCTCTCTTACTTTTTAAATCCGCCTGATAATGTTTTTATTGCTGCTTCTTTTTAAACAATATTTTTGCTGAGTTAGCATTCTGGGTCAGCAGTTTCATTCAGAACATTATGACTGCCTGTATTTAGGATGTCTTCTTTGCCTATTGTTTTCTGCAGTTTCACAATATATTTTGTTTCTGAGGAATGTCTGGGATATCATTTCCCAGAGTTTCCTCTTGGACTGAGCTGTAGTTACTCCCACACGAAGCAAACCACCGAAATTTCGAAGTTTTGTGCTGAGCACTTTGCTGAATCAACTTGTAGTGGTGTGTAGATGTACCCTGCTGTAGCTTATATGCAAATAAAGGATATATACAAATACTGAGCCATTTTATATAAGGGACTTGAGCATTTGTGATTTTGGTATCCGGGGGAGTTCCTGAACCAGTCAGTCCCCAACACATACTGAGGGATAACTGTGCCTGTTAATTTATGTATACTTCAATGGCAGGAGACAGATAGATAGTGCTATATATAAGAATTATATATGCTTCTGGGCATTTATCTCAGCGGGCATTTTGACGATTCAGAAAATTAAAAAATGAAATGCTGAATCCCCTGTAGTTTTTCTGAGAAACTGTGGAGACACACTAATAAAATATAGAAGGAGGAGAAACCATAGATTGAAATGAAACTTACATGAAATAAAACTTGGAGCAGCAGAAAACTGTGAAGAAAGAGGAGTGTGATTGGAAATAAGAAAAAGAGTGAAGTGCTGTAGGACTGGTCAAATGGAAGCCCTGGATACAAGTAATCAAACTTTAATCAAGGTGGAAGGCATAGGAAATATATGTCATGGCTAGAGCTTCGTAATGTAGGATATCAGGGACCATGTGCTAAGTGCTGTAAGTGTTACCTGTTATGAGAAAATTTATGTAGAACACACAACCACAGGTACCTGTATGAGAGTACAACTTGCTAATGGAGTTTATTATCATTGCATGCTAAGATAAGGTCACAGCCTTGAAATGGTCCCCTGGGTTCCAAGTATGTGGACAGATAAAAAAGAAAATACATCGACATCTTATTTATAACTGTTTAAGATCTGCTGGAACAAATAGTTATTACAATAGCCATGGAAAGTTGAGTTTTCTCCTATCTATGGTCTTAGCAAAGACACAACAACTTATATAAAAAAAGACACGCTCAACTTGGAGTGTGAAGTTGTAAATAAAATCATACTTTACAAATTAGTTGTTCTTGTTGAAACATTAGCCTATGTTTTGGAGAAAGCAAGGATGTTTTTACATAAAAAGAAACAACTCTTTATCCCATATGTTAATATTAAATGCCAAACATTTTACTTTTATGTCAGATATCCCTGTTCCAATACACAGATTTTTAGTAGGTAACTGGGAACATGAATCTGTGCAACTCAGAAATTTCAGAGCTTGAGAGAGGTTATGAATTGAATTTGGGAAAAATGGGGGAACCTTATCAACTAGTAGTAAACCCAATTTTACTACTATATAGCAATGGTAAAAAAAAATCTTATCTGAGATACTTATCTTGGGAATATATCTTGAATTTTTATAGGACAAAGGAATATAAAAATCCATTATCTTGGATATCTATCTTGAATTTTTATCTGACAAGAGAAATAGAAATACATTTATATTCAGCATAAACACACACACACATTTGCAGATATGCAGTTCTTGTTTAGAACTGTCTGACTTTTTGTTGTCAACAAAAAAGAAAAATTTCTAGTTTAACTCCTTGAAGGAAATTTGAATGGTTTCCATTTGGGAAATTATGCAATTTCATATTAAATAGTGGGTGGTAAGGTGGTCAGATGGAAGTGTTCAGTTCATCCGGCATCATCAGATTGATTTGACAAATGAAATTCTTTATAACTGTGTGGAAAACGTTTTGCTTTCTTTATCCTTTGGCAGAGGCAGACATTGTCTGTGGTTTCCTCACAGAAGTTTGGGTGGGTAAACTTGGGATGTGTAAATAGGAACAGCGGACAGAGAGATTGTCTCTGATGGTTGGAAAGGCCTACTGAGAATCTTAGAATGAGACTGTTGATGCTGATGATGTGGCATGAGACCAGGTTGTTGGAGAGTCTTGAGAGAGGAAGTAAGCAGTGTGGTCATAAATGAAGAATGAAACTGCTCAGAATACAGTGATAGTTCTTCCTTAAGAAAAGACCCAAGATGTTAGGTTGAGGTTCCTGAAAAATTTGCTTTTGATATGGATAAAAACAAACAAGTTACTCTTTATATTCAACCTTCTTTTCCTTTTGTGACATTTCTCACCAATGATTTGTAATGTGGATGAACATGTGATGTGTTTCTTAGTTAATGGCTCTATCTTTTATGATGTATGATCTTGGGCAAGATATTTAACCACTCTTTGCCTCAGTTTTCTCATCTATGAAATGGGGTGGTGGAACCCTGATGGGTGTGGCTCGGTTGGTTGGGCATTGTCCTGCAAGGTGGAAGGTCGCATGTTTGATTCCAGATCGTGGCACATGCCTGGGTTGCTGGCGTCCCTGTTTGGGGTGCATGCGGGAGGCAGTCAGTCCATGTTTTTCTCCCACATCGATGTTTCTCTCCCTTGCTTTCTCCCTCCTTTCCCCATTCTCTAAAGATAAAAAAAAAACCCAACAAAACAACGGGGTTGTGGAGATTGAGATATGTCTAAAGCTCCTATAGTTGTCCTTGGTGTAGAATAAGCACTGTATAAGTGTTAGCTGCTATAATAATTATTATTTAATCGTCATCAATTTTATTTCAGTATATTAAGAAAGCCTCTTGAGGAGGAAGCTATTTGCTTCCGCTATAACCTTAGTGTATTTGATATGTTTTTATAGAAATGAATCAAGAATGAATTGTTTAGTGTTTAAGGTGACTTATAACATGTCCATGTTACCTTTGGAAAATTAATTTTTTAAAAATACTAGTAACTATAGATGATTTCTATTTTCTTAGCATTTTTCCAGATTAAAACATGAACCAGTAGATGTCAAATAAAACCATATAGCCACCTGGGGCAATTTAGTGTAGGGACAAAGAACTATACATACCCCAGTGATCCCTGAGGGCATTATATATTACAAAGCTGTACAGTAATTCTTAATGGTGGCCAGCCCCCAAGTCATCCCAATTTTAGGATGGTGTTTTAAAAGGGAATTGTGTAGTTGCTTTTGAAAAAAAGATTTCCATTTGGCACTTAAAATTCCTCTGTGATTGTAGCAACTTCTGTTAGGGTTAGTATATTCTTAGTTGCATTGAAATGAAAGATTCATGTGTTTTTTTCACAGCCTTAAAGTTAGCATGAGAGTCATAGAACTCTTAACTTTCCTTCTAGACTTTCATATTCCTCTTATCTTTTCTAATATGGTACATAATATGTATAGGGCAGTGATGGTTTGAAGCTGCCTTGCCTTTTTTTGTTTTGTTTTGTGTAACCTAGCTTTTTTGTTATGGTAAGTTTGTTTTGTGTTCTTATACAGTACCACCATTTATCCAACAAATTCTCTTACCTATGAAGAACAAAGTGGAAGATGGGTGATAATTTAGATTTTTGTATTTAACTGCTGAGTTACTACTTTAGGACTCCTGGGAATAAACATAATCTCCATATTTAGAGATGGCCTAAGAACTGCATAGTAGTTCAAGTAAGTGTGTATTGAATGATAAATAAATGAATTAATCTAGATGTGATAATATTCAGAAGAGCAACATTTCTTCCACTTTCCTTCTTAGGGGCATGGAAACCTTTCCTAGAAGCTCCCATTCCAGATGTCTCCTTGTAACATTTGGTCAGCATACAGTCACTGACAAGTGGTGTGAGTTTTCCCTGATCAACTTAGGTGGAATGGGTGTTTAGGGCACAAACCCTAAAACCACTTCATTATAAAAAATAATACATGCTTATTATAGGAAATTTGGAAAATAATGGAAAATATACATATATAGTTAAGAAAATAAGACATAGTATTACACAGAGAAATCTATTGTTAACAATGTGGTGTTTAGCTTTCCAGTTTTTGGTTGTGTATTTATATATTTGTGTGTATAAAAGAAAATTACAATCATATTATACAAAGTATTTTATAGTCTTAAATTTACAATCGTTTTTCTCGGTCACTAAATCATTTTCTCTAAAATGAGAGGAATGGTTCATTGTGTTCCTTTATATGGCTGTATTACAACTTAATTAATTCCCTTTAGAGATTTAGATGATTAGTTTTTTACTATTGTAAATATGCATTGATATTGTAAATATGTCAGCCATTGTGTATATCTCTGGTTATTTCCTCAGACTAAATTCCTAGAAGCAGATTAAGGGATGAAAGGGCATAAACACTTCCAAAGCTTTTGATATACTTTTCTGACTACCATGCAGAAAACTTGTACCAGTTACACTCCCATAAGCCTGTATATGAGTGACTATTTGACTGTATTCGTGCCAGCGCTGGGAATTATTTTTTAGCTGCTAATTTTATAGGTAAAAAATGGTAGTTTTTTGTTTTACTGTGCTTTTACTTGATTACCAGTATTATTAAATACTTTTTCATCTAGTCAACAATCAGTAGATATCTGTTGAATGAAACAGTAAATATGTTTCTTGATGTGTAGATTATCTATTTACATCCTTTACATGGTACTATTATTATTTTTTAAGCTTTTTTTATTCCAATATATGTAACATAAAGAACAAAGTATGTTAATAGTTAAGTGTAAAATCCATAGAGTTTATGACATTCTATTTTACGCTTATTCTAAATATTAGTTTACATAGTTTATAGTATTATAATAATTTTAAATTATAGAATCTCAGAGCCTGCTTTGGTTGAGTATGTTACTCCATCACAGTTACATCCTCCTTGGACTTCCTAATTACATAAGAGTTCATCTTTGATAATGACTGAGAAGTGCGTTGTTTCTTTCCAGATTTCTTTGTTATTTAATAAATGTCTCTGGCTCTTCCTCATACTTCTTTGCTTAGGTAAAATAGCATTTTATTTACCTTTATTTTTTTTCCAGCTATCACAATTTTTTCCCTTCACAGAAGGGATTTTTAATTATTTTCTTTTTATGCTCTTCCTCTCATTTCTTGGTTCAGGTTCTTTTTTTCTTTATTGTGGTTGTGTGTGTGTGTGTGAACTAGAATAAATGATATTTTCCTGTGTTATTTATTGACAGTTACAGGTACTGTTTATTGTTAACATTTATCTCATTTAATCTTCCTTTTAGTTCTATGAGATTAGTATCATTACATCTTTCTTTGAGAGAGAGATGTAATATTTTGGGCTACATAGCTAACAGTGGTAAAGCTAGGATTAGAACCTCGTTTGCTTGTGATATGTTTGGTTTTCAAATTATAAAGTATACTATGTTTGGTCTTGCACATAAAGAGGCTGAACTGAACTTTCTGTTGAGAAATTTACAGCTTATTTAAATTTCGTTCTTGCTCTCAAGTAGACTCTTCTCCCTGTTATTTACAGCTAGAAAAATAGAAGGCCTCAAATATAATTTAATATAACATAATATAACCAATAAAAACCATACCACTTTTACAGTCGTTTTGTTGTAAACTACTGTTTATACAACCCATGACTTGACAGACGACCAAACCATCTTATGTTACCATTTTTTTAAATGTAGCAGGAACTGGCTTAGCAAAATCTTGAAACCTCTGACTCTAATATTTGTAGTAGAGGAAAGTAAACAACTTTGGGGCTTTCACGTTTGTGTGGTGTGCAGCCTGTCCGTGATATTGGTGCTTATTCTCACTGTTGACTCCCCTGCTTTCATGAGCAGTTTGCTGACTTTCCAGAGAGATCATTTCTACCTACTTTTTTTTTTTAAGAAGTAAAATAAATAATGATAGTAGCTACCATTTTTTGAGTGCTGGCAATGTACCAGGCACAGATCTAAGTGCTTCCTGTATACTTATATATTTTATTATTCACAGTAGTCCTAGTATGTTTTCCATTTTACAGATGCAGGGACTGAGGGGCAGAGAGGCTAAATGACTTCCCAAGGTCACAGGGCTAGTATGTGACAGATTATGGATTCAAACCTTGGCAACTTGTCTCCAGAGTCAGCTTCCTTAATTGCTCTGTTATGCTGATATTTATTAGATAAAAAAATAGAGATATGGGTGACTCAAATAGCTAGCTGTTCACGTTTTTTGGAAAAGGTTTGTCTTTTTGCCTAGTGGCAGCTCAAAATTGTTAAGTGATTGCCATTCATTAAATTCTTAATTCATATAAAATGAGTTTTTTGTCTCATACCTAATATTATGGTGTAACACTATGAATTAAACATACTCTTTTGTGTTATACAAATTTGGGTAATCTTGCATTTCCAATATGCAAATGGTTCCCTATAAAGGCAATGTTTAAAACAAGACTTCAGGAATGGATTCAGAATCAAAGTCATTATCACAGAATGATCAAGTAATCTGGTTAGTGATCTACAATAGGTAGTATAGACAATGTCTTATTGGTTCTGTACTTACATCATCCTTTATAACTAAAACAGTAGGTAAAATATTTGGGAATTATCCAGGCTGGCTGTAGGCAGAATTTGTCCTTCCATCTATTACTGTCAACTTGGTCTCCTCTGCCTTTCCCCATTACTAGGTGGGGTGAGGTATACCTACCACCTTTTTCCACTGTCTACAAGTCCCTCCTAAGATACTCACATTAATGTTTAAAAGTGCGGTACCTCCACTTTCTGGGCATTTTTCATTTAATGAAAAAATCAAAGTCTGGTCTACAGGGTTACTTTTGAGATTTGCCTCACTTCTTTATGAGACTCAGGAGATTTCTCCTTCTATCCTTGTTTTTTTTTTTTTTTTTTTTTT
This sequence comes from Desmodus rotundus, assembly GCF_022682495.2. Taxonomy (NCBI): domain Eukaryota; kingdom Metazoa; phylum Chordata; class Mammalia; order Chiroptera; family Phyllostomidae; genus Desmodus; species Desmodus rotundus. The sequence goes on from NC_071387.1 coordinate 79,534,942, forward strand.
TTAAATCTGTGGGTTTTTTTATTGTTCAAGTACAGTTGTCTCTATCCTTGTCTGTTTTCTACCAGTCTGTCTGTTTTGCTGCCAAGTCTGGGCCTCAAGAAGGAAGCTTGGGTGGCCCATCTTACTATTAATGGCAAGACGTAATGATAATGGTGAATGGCGGAAGTGATTAACTGTTGAACACTGTTTGATTTTACCTTCCTTCTCTTTTCATGGTTGAGAGGTAGTGAATAACTGAAAATGTGATGTATTATCCCTCAACATTTAGTACTACCCTGTGTCCCATGTCTCATGTGTCCTCACTGTCTTTCATCTGAACTGTTGAGGTCGGTGAATTGACTAAACTGATGATTCCAACCTGGTTTTTGGAAATGGTTGATGATACAGTTTTTGCCTGTTTGGAAGGCAAATTCAGATGGGATACAGTTGCTCCTCCATTTGTTCCAAAGGCAGTAGTATATGTGGTGGAGTCAGCTACTGGCCTGAATTCAGGTCATTAGTAACACTACTTAGTATGGTATCACTGGTGTGCCTGGGAGAGAATATGGTTTAGGATCATAAGTAACATATGAAGAGTAGAGGGATCCAGAGAAATAAATATACCCCTGTCCTTCATCGTTTGCTGAGGCATCTTCCATGATCTCTTTGGACTTAGAATTAGAACTTTTTCTTTGGTAATGGTCAAGACCAGTCTATCAGGGCAAGGACATTATGGTGAGAATGTCAGTTTCAGCTTTTAAAATGGCACAGGGATAGGCTTTTGTGGTATTGGGTGTGTGTTTGTGTGTGTGTGTTTCACATTTGAAAATCTACCTCAAGTACCAATCGTCCTGGGCTTTGCATGATGGCTAGGGGAAGAAGAGCCCTCAGAGGGTCTGACTTAGGAGGAGCTACTGGAGAAAGGAAGGGTGATGCCTGTGAAACTAAGGGTGGAGAGTGTGTTTAGGGCAAGTACTGTGAAGAGTGTTCCATGCTGCAGAGTAGATAAACAAGGTAAGGCCTGAACAATTAATGTTGGACTTGTCCCAGGAGGTTGATAGCACAGAGTTGTCCAAAAAGCTTCAGTGTGATGGTAGCAACAGAAGTCATTTCTGGAAACTGAGAAACAAACAATTACTGAGAAAACAGTCAGCAGTGAATGAGTATAGATTCTTCTTTCAAGTAGCTTGATTGTGAAGGGAAAGAAGGAAATAGGATGACATAATCAAGGAAATGTCTTTTTCTTTTATTCTTTTTTACATTGGGGAAAAGAGTATTTCAGTAGGCCAAGAGAAAAGGTGTGATGGACAGGGAGAACAAGGGTGGAGAAAAGTCTAAAATGTGAACAGAAGGGATGGGAATAGAGCATGGGTGGGAAAAGAGAGAAAGCCCAGAAACCTCAGGTAAGCGGGAAACGGTGCAGTTTCATTTTGAAATGAGTCAAGTTTGGGGAAGTTGAGAACATTTAGGACAGACAGTTCAAAAGATGGAGAAACTGCTTCTGACAGAGTAGAATATGGTGAATGCAAGCATTCAGGTAATTGAATTTCAGAAGATTCTGCAATAAAAGTGTGTGTAATTTAAGATTAAGTGTTTAAATATTTATCTGAATCTTTTAAATTATTTCTAGTACATAACTGATTAAAATGACATAAACATTTTATAAATTTTGAAAATAATCTGTTAAATGTAAAATTTAATGTGAAATGTGGCTCTTAATGAAATAGATGTGGGATGGTGGTGGTGATATTTTCAGTGGATGCCTTGAGAAATATTGATATATGGGTGTCAGTCATTAAAATGGTCCCTGTTTGGAGCCTCGATTTTTATTCCTTATTGTGTACCATAGTATGAGTCAGGGATGGCTTCTGTAAAGGGAAAACACACTTCCCTTCCTGTGTGTCTCCTCTTCTGTTAATAATCTATCACAGAACATTTCACTTCTGACACTTCTGGTTACCAAATGTTTATGGGTTTCCCCACGCCAAGCAATTCTTATACACCAGGCAGGGTCCTACAATTTAACTCAATTCTGACACTGTCTACCTAGAGATGCGATTAGATCCTATAGGTCAAGGGCTCAGTGCCACAAGACTACCCCTTCCTCTCCCCCTTCAGACACAGTCACAGTTGAAGGGTGGTTCCCACAACCCCCTTCTTGGTTTTGATTGATTTGCTAGAGCTGCAGGAAAATAGTTACTTACTGGATCGCCAGTTTATACAAAAAATATTCAAGGAAATGAATGAATAGCCAGATGAAGAGATACATAAGGTGAGGTACTGAGGATCCCAAGCACAGGAGCTTCTGTCCCTGTGGAGTTTGGGGTGTACCTACTTCTGGCAAGTTACCAACCAGAAGCTCTTGAAACCCCATAGTTCAGGGATTTTTATGGAAGCTTCACTATGTAGGCATGATTGATCAAATCATTGGCCATTTGTGATTGATTCCACCTCCAGGTCCCTTCTTGGGAGGCAGGGTTGAGATGGGAAGTTCCAACCCATTAATCGTGGCTGATACCCTGGCAACCAGCCTCCATCCAAAAACATTAACATAAACTCAGGTGTGGTAGTAAGGGGTTTGTTATGAATGACAAGACACCCTTTCACCTTATTGCTCTGAAGATATTTCAGTAATTGAGAACTAGAGACCAAATAGTATAACAAAAGATACTCCCGTTGCTTTTATCAATTAGGAAGTTCCAAGGATTTTGTGTGCTGTGAGCCAGGAACCTTGGATGAAGACCAAAATATATATATTTCTTATTATACATAACCACATCACAGCTTCCTTCTACAAAGTGTGAGAAAAATTATTATGACAGGAGAGGGAGGAAAAGAGAGGCTTAGCCCTCAATTGTTCTCACAGAATTTTTAGGAAAGAATGTTGCCACAGACTAAACTTTTCTTTTCCTTTGGGTCTCCTCATTCATGTGTTGAAAATTATCCCCAGAGGAATGGTACTAGGAAGTAGGGCCTTAGGGAAGTGATTAGGTCTTCAGGGTGGAGCCTTCATGAGTGGGATCAGTGCTTCTGTAAAAGTCCCCAAAGAACCCCCAGCCCCTTCCAATATATGAAGTCACAGCAAAAAGATGGTCATCTGTGGACAAGGAAGCAGGTTCCTTTTAGACAATGAGTCTGTAGCACCTTGCTTTTTGACTTCCCAATCTCAAAAACTGTAACAAATAAATATCTGTTATTTATAAGCCACCCAATTTGTGGTATTTTGTTACAGCAACCCAAATGGACTAAGACAGAGTACATATGAAAGTTGAAGATGTAGAAATTTATCTTAAACCTAATTGTGCTAGTGTACTCCTTAGACCATTGGTGGCAAACACAAGGCCTGTGGGCCGAATCTGGCCCTCCACCTTGTTTTATCTGGCCCAGCACCTTGTTTCTACCCAGCAGTGCTGAGTTCTTGCTTAACTGTTAAGGCACAGTTACATTTATACAGTCCTAAATGACATTCGGCCCTTTGAAGGCGACCACCAGGCTGATGTGGCCCCTGGTGAAAATGAGTTTGACACCCCTGCCTTAGACAGTCTCTGTACTCCGTATCCCCAGTGGTAAGTGTATGTCAGAGGGAAGACTGGTAATACAGACTGAAGACGAAACATGACACTGGCAAAGCCAGGTCAAGGTCTTTCCCCTCTTTTCACTGTGTTTGTTTTTACTGCTCTATAGCACATGACTTTGAGGGTCATCATGTCATTCTAGGTTTAGCTGGATCAGTGACTGATAAAGGGTCTGAGTCTCCTCATCTGTGAAACTGGGGGATTTGAGTTTAGACAATCTTTAAAGTTGCTTCTGGTCCAAAAACTATGTTTTTATTATCTAATGAATTTGTCCAGGCTACTGTTGAAATTGGGTAACATACACACGTTGAGATCGGTTTTGTTTCCTTTTTCTAATGAAAGGCAAATCTGATTAGTTTTTCCCTTCTCTACTCTGATATATTGAAAATGATTATTTGATTGTTCAAACATTTAGAATAATTTTTGCACTCTGCTCTTAAAAATATTTGTTAAAATGGTAATCTTTCAAAATATTAAAAGTTAAATTATATTCCTTATACATAAGAATTGCTGTCCTGGCCAGTCTTAGTTGGTTGGAGCGTCGTCCTGGACACCGAAACGTTACGTGTGTGATTCCCAGTCAGGGTACATACCTAGGTTGTGGGTTCAATCCCTGGGCTGGAAACCTTACGAGAGGCGACCAGTTGATGTTTCTCTCTTACATCAGTGTTCTCTGTCTTCTCCCCGGATCTTCCTCTCTCCCTAAAAAGCAATGAAAAGTGTCCTCAGGTGAGGATAAAAAAACAAGAATTGCTGACAGGTTTACTGTTTTTCATTTGATGCTGGTATACCACATATCTGGCTGTTCACATTTTGTTAGAGAACTGAAATTTTTAATTAATGATAACCCAGGTTTACAAGCCTGTGTCTAATCTGATGTGGTAGTGGATGCTATTTTTTTGAGTTTTAAGACTCTCCCCTCTCTCCCTTCTTCCTACACATACAATGAAACACTAAAGATTTTGAACTAAAGAGCAAGGGAGAAAGTGAAAAAAATTAGGGTTCTTCCTATGTAGAGGAAAAAAATATTTTGATATCTGGGAGCAAGTAAAATAAATGAAGAGATTTATTACTGCTAAAGAGAAAGAATATGAGAATGAGTGGTAAATATTTATTGAATAACATAAAAGCAGTCTGAAGAGAAACCATTTATTATTGGAACATTTTAAAATTGGAGTTCTGTGTACATAGAATGGAGTTCTGTTACCTGAGTAGGCAAAGCATCTTTTTATAAACAGCCCGAGAGATTTCTCCTTGGGAGGACTAGGAAGTAGTATTGTACTTTTCCTTTACAACTGATTTGTTTTTAGCTCTTGGTCAAATTGAGTCATGATTTGTTTGCCAGTTTTGAGTTGATCACAAAAGAAATGTAGAGCCAATTGATGCCAACCACTGGCCATCAGGATGCTTTTTTTAATACTGACCTTTATTAGTTTTGCATTACTTCTGTAATATATTACTGCAAATATAGACGCATAAAACCACACAAATTTCTTGTCTTACACTTTAAAGGGCAAAATCTGAAATTACTTTCACTGGGCTACAATTGAGGTGTCGGCAAGGTCCTTCTGGAGGCTCTAGGGGAGAATATATTTCATTATCTTTTCCAGCTTTAGAGGCTACCCTCATTCTTTGGCTCTTTGCCCCAAATCACTCCCACATCTCCTTTCAGTCTCACATCTTTTCTTACTGTCCCGCCTCCCTCCTTCCTTTACAGGGCCCTTGTGATTGCATTGGGGCCTTCTGGACAATACAGAATAATGTTGCCATCTCGAGATCCTTAATTTCATCACATCACCAAAAACTCTATTGCCTTGTAAGGCAACATACTCACAGGTTCTAGGGATTAGGACATCTTTGTCCTGTTTTTTCTATCTACTTGCCTTGGGTTATATTTTGTATTGTTTAATTGGACAGGTAAATATTAGCCATTTTAAACTTTCATGGATCAGGTTGGCGGTATCAAAAGTCAATACAATAAAATAAATATAACTCAGAAAATAATGGAGTTTTTGGTCCAGCTGTGGGTTGCAGGTTTTGCCATCTGACTTTAACATTTAAAGAATATTGAGGATTAGTTCTTGATTCTTACTTGTTTCAGTTCAAAATATGGTGATCTTGATGATACTTTGAGAAATTGGGAGTTATGATTCAACCTGTTCTAGGGTGAACTCAGGGTTTTAGCTGAGGGAATTAACCAAGTCCCTGTATTTGGCTTTGAATGGGTCCCTGAGTTGGTCCTTAAATACCTAATTTTGCTTCTTACCGATTATAACTTAAGGACAATATAGGCTTGCTTTAGACATTACCTAAAACTCTGATTCTAATACTGAAGTTTACCAGAAATGGTTCCTTCTTTAGGAGAGTCATTAGAGTAAAGAAAAAACCTTGATCTGTCTGTGACTCCACTATAAACCCTTAAGCCATGAGAAGTAAAGTTCATTCTTTATGGCATTGTTTCTTAAACTACTATTCTATAGATACTTTTCCATAGTGTTTTAGAAAATGGATTTATTTATTTATTTTTATCCTCATCCAAGGACTTGCTTATTTATTTTAGAGAGAGAGGAAGGCAGGGAGAGAGAGAAGGAGAGAAACACTGATTTGAGAGAAAAACATTGATCGATAGCCTCTCATATGTACCCGGACTGGGACTGAAGCCACAACTTAGGCATGTGCCCTGAATGGGAATCAAACCAGTGACCCTTTGGTTTACGGGACTATGCTCCAACCAACTGAGCTATCCTGACCAGAGCTAAATGGTTTTCTTGAGATATGATTCATGTACTTTAAATCCTTCCACTTACATGCATTCAATATTGTTTAGTTCATTCACAGATTTGGACAACCATTACTGCAACTTGATTTTTGAACATTTACATCGCCCTAGAACACTATTACCCATTAAACACTTTACCCATTAATAGTCACTTGCCACCTCCCTATACCAGCCTTAGGCAAGCAAAATCTCCTTTCTGTTTTTATAGATTTGTCTGTTCTGGACATTTCAAATCAGTGGAATAATGTAAGGTACGGTCTTTTATGACTGGCTACTTTCATTTAGCATAATGTTTTTAGGATTTATCCATGTTGTAAAATGTATCAGTACCTCATTTCCTTTTATTGCTGAATAACATACCATTGTGTGGATATACTACATTAAATTTATTCATTTATCAATTGATGAACATTTGCATTGTTTACAGTTTTTGGCTATTACAAATAACGCAGTGAACATTTGTGTACATCTTTTATATGATTGGTGTTTTGAGTTCTGTTGGTTATACGTAGGAGTGTAATTGCTAGGTGATGTAGTTATGTTTCACCTTTTGAGAATTGACTGATTTCCAAAAGCAGTTGCATTATCAGCACACTCCTACCAGCATTGTATAACAGTTCTGATTTCTTCACATCTTTGCCAATACTTGTTACTATTTAATTTCTTCTTCTGTGACTTGTGGATGTGGAGCAGTATCTTACTGTGTTTCTGGATTTTGTGTCTCTAGTGATTAATGATGTCTAGCATCTTTTCATGTGGTTATTGGCCATTCGTATGTGTTTTTTAGAGAAATGTCTATCATATCCTTTGTACATTTTAAAATTGGGTTACTTACCTTTTTATTATTAAGCTGTTCTTTATCCTTGGTACAAGTCCTTTATCAGATATATAATTTGCAAATATTTTCTACTACTCCATAGGTTGTCTTGTCAGTTTTTTGATGGTGTTCTTTGAAGCACAGAGGTTTTAGTCTATGGCCAAACCACCCTGAATGCACCCAATCTTGTCTGAAGCACAAAGGTTTTTAATTTTTATGAAATACAATATATTTTTTCTTTGGTTGCTTCTACTCTAAGTATTATATTTAAGAAATCATTATCAAGTCCAAAGTCATGAAAATTTACTCTGGAATTTTATTCTGAGATTTTTATAATTTTAGTTTTACATTTAAGTCTTTGATCCATTTAGAATTAGTTTTTTGTATATGGTGTGAGATAAGGGTTTAACTTTCTTTTGTGTGTTCCCAGCTCCATTTGTTGAAGAGACTGTTCTTTTTGCCATTGGATAATCTTGGCATCCTTGTGGATAGTCAGTTGACTCTACATGAATGGATTTATTTCTGAACTCTCAGTCCTTGACTTCTGTTTGTCCGTGTGCCGCCGCCACACTGCCTTGATCACTTGCTATGCAGTCAGCTTTGAAATCAAGGGATGTGAATCCTCCGCTCTCTTCTAGTTTTTCAAGATTGTTTTATCTCCTGTAGGTCCCTTGAAATTTCATATGAATTTTAGAATCAGCTTGTCAAATTTTACAAAGAAGTCAATTGGGACTCTATAGGGATTGAATTGAATCTGTAGATCAGTTTGTGGAGTATTGCCATCTTAACAATGTTAAGTCTTCTGGCCCATGGACATGGGGTATTTTCCTAGTTATTTAAGCCTTATTTTAATTTCTTTCATCAATGTTTTATAGTTTTCAGAGTATAAACCTTGCACCTATTTTGTTAAATTTATTCCTAAGTTTTTATTCTTTTTGATATTATTATAAATGGAATTGTTTTCTTGATTTCACTTTTTGATTGCTCATTGACTTTTATATATACATATTATATCCTACAACCTTGCTAATTCATTTATTCTAATAATTTTTCTTTTGTGGATTCCTTAAATTTTCTAAATATGAAATCATGTTATCTACAAATAGAAGTAGTGTTATTTCTTCCTGTTCTGTGTGGATATCATTTATTTTTTTATCTATTTATCTATTTATTTATTTAGCCTAATTTTCCTATGTAGTAACTCTGGTACATTGTTGATTAGAAGTGGTGAAGGTGAATATCCTTATCTTGTCTTTGATTTTAGGTCAGATTATCCAGTCTTTCGCCATTAAGCATTATGTCAGTTGTGTTGCGTTTTTGCTTTTTGGTTTTTGATTTAATCTTTATTGTATTTTTTCTATTACCATTTAGTCCTCTTATATCCCCCACCCCCCAGCAGTAACCACACTGTTGTCTGTGACTCTAAGTCTGTTTTTTTTTTTTGCTCAATCCCCTCATCCCTCACCCTGCCAACAGCTGTCATCCTGCTCTCCATCTATGAGTCTGTCCCCATTTTCCTTGTTAGTTTAGTTTGTTCCTTAGATTCCATATATGAGTGAAATTATATGGTATTTGTCTCTCTCTGACTGTCTTATTTCACTTGGCATAATGTTCTTTAGGTCCATCCATGCTGATGCAAAGGGTAAAATTTCTTTTTCATGGCCGAGTAGTGTTCAGTTGTGTAAATGTCCCATAGTTGTTTTATCCACCCATCTACTAATGGACTTGGGTGCTTCCATATCTTGGCAATTGTAAATAACACTGCAGTGAATATAGGGGTGCTTATGTTCTTTCGAATTAGTGTTTTGGGTTCTTTCAGATATGTTCCTAGAAGTGGGATCACTGGGTCAAAAGATAGGTCCTTTTTAATTTTGGGGGTATTGCAGATGTCCTTTATCAAGTTCTTTCTCTTTCTAGTTGGTTGAGTGTTTTTTTTTTTTTATCATGAAAGGGTGTTAGATTTCATCACATAGTTTCTCTGCGTTGAGATATCATGAGATTTTTGGGTTTTTATTCAGTTGCTATATTATATTAATTGTTTTTCAGTAAACCAGTCTTGCATTTCTGGGATAAATATCTTTGGTTATGGTGTATAATTCTTTTTTTATGCAGCTGGATTTTGTTTGCTAGTATTTTGGTGAAGATTTTTATGTCCATATCCGTATAACATAATGGTATGTGGTTTTCTTATGATGTCTTTTTCTTGTTTCGGTATTATGGTAATACTGGCCTTACAAAATGAATTCCCTCCTCTTTTATATTTTTTGAAAGATTTTATGAAGAATTAGTATTAATTACTTTTTAAATTTTTGGTAGAGTTCAGTGATAAAGTTATCTGGTCATGGCAAATTAAAAATTTCCATTATAAATTTATTGGTACACTTAATGTTACCTCACATTTCTCTGAGGCTATATCTTCATTTTTCTTCTTTTTTCTCTCTGGGTTTTTTTTTTTTTATTTGCCTTGATATCTATCTATCTATCTATCTATTTATCTATCTTAAAGTTTGGTTATTCTTTCTTCTATCAGTTCATGTCTACTTTTGAGCCACTCTAGTGAGTTCCCCATATGCCCCATTGTTGTATTTTTCAACTCTGAATTACAATTTGTTTCTCTTTTATAATTTGTCTCTTTACTGATGTAACACATTGTCATCATTCTATTTATTGTTTTCTTTAGTTCTAAGAACATGTTTATAATAGTTACTATGAAATCTTTTTATGAGAAATCTGGTTGTTCTCACAAGAAGTTTTTGTTGCCTGCTTTTATTGTGGTGTTTGGGTCATACTATCTTGTTTCTTGGCATGCCTCATATTTTCTTTGTTGGAAATGACATTTTAGATAATGTAGCAACTCTGGACACGAGGTGTCCTTTCTCTTACCCTCCTCCTTCTGGGGCTTATTATGTTATTTGCTTTTTTTTTTCTGGCTTGTCTGTTTCCTTTCTCACAGTGTTAAGCCTCTGATGTTGCTTCTCAGCAGCTTTGGATATGCCCATTGTCAGTCTGGAGTGATAGTGATACTGGTAGGGCTCTTTTCAACTCTTTCTATGCCAACCCCAGAAGTCATACAGAAAACAGTGGAAGAAGGTCAAGTTCTGTTAAATTGCATTGTGACCACAGCTTACACCTTAGCAAATCAGCTCTTAGCCCATACTTTGTTTCCCTGACTCTGCCCTTCAGTGACTGTGAGATTCTGTGAATCACCAATCCTTAGAGAAATAGAATATCAGTGCAAATTCATCACATCTTGGCTGTTTTATATCATAGCTTCTGAACAAAAAAACTACTCATACATTGACTTCGTTCATTTATTCATGAAGCAAATATTTAAGTGTCTCCCAGTTGCTAAGTGATGCTCTAGCAGTCCTCGTGACCCTTATAGTCTGGCATAGGTGCTGAATTCATTTCATAGATTTACTGAAAATTGGGGTTACAAAGAAATCTTTTCCTTTATTTTAGTGGCTCCATCACACATGTTTCTCTTCTATTCCAAGAAGACACCAAGCCTTTTCTTTCCTTCAGGCTTCATACATGCTGGCTCTCTTTCAGAACATTCTTACTACCTTCACTCTGCCCAGTCACCTGCAACTAAACCTGTAGGTGCCAGCTTCGGTGGCCTGTTCTTCTTTTTCTCTGGCCACACCCAGCTTTTCAGCTCTACTAATTGCTCCAGTGGAGTCTTGCTTTGCCGAGTTGAGAGGAGGGAGGTAGGGAGTGGTGGTGGTTCAGATACCCTCTCTCCTTTCTTACCAAATTTTCATGAATAGATATTTTCATTTAATCTTTGCCCTTGGGAGCATTTCTGGAGACTTTAGATGATTATTGTTTAGATGATTAATAATTTTCACCAGTTTCACTGGGAGCACATCAGCTGAGCCCCTCACTTTGTCATTCTGGATGTCCCTCCTCTCTTCCATAGGTTTTTAACTAGTGTGAAGTGATAATGTGTTTGGTAATGTTCTTTGTTTCCATAGTATCCTTCACTCATTCTTTTATATCACTCTTTATATTTTATTATCAGTTCTTGGGTAATATATTTCTTCTCCTAAAGCAGGAGTTTTTAGAAAAGATTTTATTTATTTATTTTTAGAGAGAGAAGAAGGGAAGGAGAAAGAAAGGGAGGGAAACATCAATTATGCAAGAGAAAAATCAACTGGTTGCCTCTTGCACGCCCCCAACTGGGGACCTAGCCTGCAACGCAGGCACGTGCCCTGACCTGGAAGCAAACTGGCGACCTTTTCTTTAAAATTTTTTATTGTTATTCAATTACAGTTGTGTGCCTTTTCTCCCCATCCCTCCCCCACCTCCACCCTAGCCGAACCCCCCTCCCTCCCCCACCTCCACCCTCCCCCTTGATTTGGTCCATGTGTCCTTTAAAGTAGTTCCTGTAATCCCCTCTCCTCACTGTCCCCTCCCCACTCCCCCCTGCCCATTGTTAGATTGTTCTTAACTTCAATGTCTCTGGTTATATTTTGTTTCCTTTTTTCTTCTATTTATTATGTTAAACTGGCGAACTTTTGATTCACAGGCTGGTTTGGTGCTCAATCCACTGAGCCACACCAGCCAGGGTTAAAACTTTTTGACTGTGATCTACAATAAAAAAAATATTTTATATCCTATTTAGAACACACTTATATTGGGTTGGCCAAAAAGTTTGTTTGGCTTTTTTTTCTGTAAGATGGCTCTAGTAGTGCTTAGTTGTTTTTAACTTCACTCAAAACAATATTGTTAGATAGTATTGTGACAGCTGTCATATCAGCATGAAAAAAAATCAAAATTGGTGAATTTTTGTGTAGCCATTTTAATATTGAAGATGGAAGCAAATATGCAATATTTTCAGTATATTATGCTTTATGATTTCAAGAAAGGTAAAATGTAAAAGTGAAGTGCAAAAAAAGATTTGTGCAGTGTACGGATAAAGTACTGTGACTGATCAAACATGTCAAAAGTGGCTTGCAAAGTTTTCTGCTGGAGATTTCTCACTGGACAATGCTCCATGGTCAGGTAGACCAGTTGAAGTTGGTAGGGATCAAATCAAGACATTAATTAAGAATAATCAGTGTTATACCATGTAGGAGATAGCTGGCATACTCAAAATGTCCAAATCCATGAAGTTATTGGTGAAAATGAAAAATGTTGTTTATTTTACAGAAAAAAACTAAATGGACTCTTTGTTCAGTCCAATTTATTATTTTTTACAAAAATTTCACTAAACAGTACCTACTCTTTCTATGTGTAATATGCTGTATTTTCCATTCTATCTTGCTTCATTAAAAAAAAGAATGCTTGGTTGCTACCATGTAATTGATTTCACAACTTTTAATTTAAAAAACACTCTCTAGACCAAAGCTCCTTGAGGCTTGGGATTCACATTTTATCACTAATCTCTGGCACAGTGCCTGGCACACAGTAGGTGCTTAATGAATGTTTGTTGAATGACCATGTGAACGTTGGACTTTAGAGTCTTTAACAAGTTACAGTGCACGTAACATACAGTTAGAAACCTCATTTGAATTCTGAATCCTTTGATTGTGGAGTCCCTGTAATATCCTTCAGAACTAGTGCTTGAGAGTTGTTTTTTAGATAAATGAAATTATAGCTTGGTAAATGAAGGGTAAATCCAGGAGATACCATGTAAACATTTTGTACTTTCATAACATCTTTCTTCCCAAATGCTTAAAGGAGAAAATCTGTACTATAAGGAAGGAGGCATAGAAATAAAGAAGGAAACATAGACAAAATAATTATATGTGGACTAGTTTATTCTCAAAACTTTTATTTATCTGAGGTCACATTTATGCTTTTTAAGCTAGTAGGAGAACTTTCAAGGTCTTTACCGACAGTTTGTAGGCAAAAGGACTCATACTTACTGGTTCTTTGATTATTTTTTGAGGTTCTACCAAATGGATGGGTTTAAACCTTCTGAGAATTACCAGACCAAAAATACAATTCTTGAGGTATGACGAGGAATGAGCTGTAGCACTTTATTAAGATTTAGGCTAGGCACATACATACATACATACATACATACATAATCAAGCTGTTTCTTTAGATTTCCTTGCCCCTAAATAAGTAGTCTTGAAATGAGGTAGGGGAGGGTAAGAGAAAGACCAGGTTCCCTGTGACAGGAAGAAAACCATATATAAGAAGAAAGGTTTAGAGAAAAGTTGGCCCATGGAATTAATGCCAGAAGCCACATGGTACTTTTAGAATATCCTGCAGTCTAAGTTGAGTTGCAAACTTCTTCAAGAACAAACAAACACAGCAACAACAAAAAAACTTCATAGATGTAAAAGGAGATCTCCCCTATGAAATTCTTAGATGACATTGGAAATGAATATTATCTTGGGGGTGGCGTTAGGGGGAGACCCAATAAAAGCTTGTGTTTAATTTACTGGTGGTTGAGGAGTTCACATACTAGACTTGGAAGCAGATAATACCTCATATACAACCAACAGGAATTATCTTCTCTGTCTGGAGAAACCCAGCGTCTGGCTGTCTAAATTTATGAAATTGTAACTCAGGGAACTGATTGATTTTATTATATAGGGTGTGAAGGCTGCCGCTGCTGCTGCCAGAGATCCATTCTTGCCTTTCTCACTGTGTTCCTGCTATTTCTGACCCTTATGCTCAGAGTGTCTAGAGTAGGTTTTAGTTTTGTTAGGCCAAGGTTGCTCCTGTCACCATGACCTTTTTTTATTTTAAATAGACTTTTAAAAGAGCAGTTTTAGCTTCACAGCAAAATTGAGTGGAAAGTACCAACTCCCCATGTCCCCTTCCCCCATACATGTACAACCTCACCCTATCAACACCCTGTATAAGAGTTGTACATTTGTTATAATTGATGAATCTACATTGATACATCATAATCATCCAGAGTTCATCGTGTACCCTCTTGATGTGGTACATTTTATGGGTTGAGAGAAATGTATAATGACATGTATCTACCATAATAGTGTCATACAGAGTTGTTTCACTGCCCTAACAACTTTGAGGTCTGTCTATTCATCCTTCTCCACTTTTTTTATTTAAAAAAATTACCTGATGCACTAGTTCTGTTAGAATTCTATGCCTGTGCTAAACTGTTGAACTGTCCTTTGACCATGATATATAACTCAGAGAAATTCTACTTATGTAAGGATTGGTGATAACTTTTGGTTCTTCCCTCCCTTTTCTCCAAATAATGGCAAGTCAGTGACCATGTCATGTAAAAAATAAGAGATATTCTTTTATTGTCTTGATGGTCTGCTAATCAAAGATAATTCTGGGAAAGAGATAAAATCCGATAATAAGTAGTAAGGTTTTGCTCTAGACCCACAGTGATGGAAGAAAATTTAAACATGGTTCCCGATCTCTTGCAGGTAATGGTTATATTTTCCACAGATCTCATATACATAATCCTCCTGGGTATCCTTTACCAAAACGCTATATATTAAAATACTCTTGAGTACCTTAATGGGAATGCTGATCATTTTCTTCTTGCTGCACCCCTTCTTGAGGAATCGGCTCAGAGTAGACCACCAATCTTTGTAGGATGAGGAGTGGACTCAGTAGAAATCAATGTGAAGACTCCATTGGCTAGAGCCAATTAGATTCTCTTTCCTGAGCATGGTAACCTGGAGATACTGAGTTCATTAGGTGATGATGAATCCCTGGGCTGAAAGATCATGTTGTGTTGTGACCAGGTTCTTAACCACACCATAAAAACCATGTTTAGGCTGGGAGCAAAGCAGACCGCACAACCCAGGGCTCCAGCGCGATGAAATAAAGCCTCAAACCTCTGAGTGAAAACGCCCGTGGGGATTGGGGCAGCAGCAGGAGAGACTCCCAGCCTCATGGGAGAGGTCGTTGGAGAGACCCACAGGGGCCTAGAGCGTGCACAAGCCCACCCACTCAGGAACCAGCACCAGAGGGGTCCAGTTTGATTGTGGGTAGCAGAGGGAGTGACTGAAATCTGATGGAGAGTGGAGCGGGCGCCATTACTCCTTCTTGGCCCCTCCCCCACGTACAGCGTCACAGCTCAGTGTCACAGCGCAGCGACCAGCGTTACCCCACCCCGGGGAACACCGAAAGCTCTGCCCCTTTAAGTAACAGAAGCACCAAGACAAAAAAAAAATGGCCCAAATGACCATTGAAATGAGGTAGCTCCAGAAATAATTCAACTAAGCAGCGAACAGATAGCCAACCTATCAGATGCACAGTTCAAAACACTGGTAATCAAGAAGCTCACAGAATTGGTTGAATTTGGTCGAAAACTAGATAAAAAAATGAAGGCTATGCTAAGAGAGACAAAGGAAAATGTACAGGGAACCAATAGTGATGGGAAGGAAACCAGGACTCAAATCAACGGTGTGGACCAGAAGGAAGAAAGAAACATCCAACCAGAAAAGAATGAAGAAACAAGAATTCGGAAAAATGAGGAGAGGCTTAGGAACCTCCAGGACATCTTGAAACATTCCAACATCTGAATTATAGGGGTGCCAGAAGGAGAAGAGGAAGAACAAGAAGTTGAAAACTTATTTGAACAAATAATGAAGGAGAACTTCCCTAATCTGGCAAAGGAAATAGACTTCCAGGAAGTCCAGGACGCTCAGAGAGTCCCAAAGAAGCTGAACCCAAGGAGGAACACACCAAAGCACATCATAATTACATTCCCCAAGATTACACAGAAGGAGAGAATCTTAGAAGCAGCAAGAGGAAAGGACACAGTTACCTACAAAGGGCTTCCCATAAGACTGTCAGCTGATTTCTCAAAAGAGACCTTACAGGCAAGAAGGAGCTGGAAAGAAGTATTCCAAGTCATGAAAGGCAAGGACCTACATCCAAGATTGCTCTATCCAGCAAAGCTATCATTTAGAATGGAAGGGAAGATAAAGTGCTTCTCAGATAAGGTCCAGTTAAAGGAGTTCATCATCACTAAGCCATTATTATATGAAATGTTAAAGGGACTTATCTAAGAAAAAGCAGATAAAAAATATGAACAGTAAAAATGACAGCGAACTCACAGTTATTAACAACCATACCTAAAACCAAAACAAAAGCAAACTAAGCAAACAACTAGAACAGGAACAGAACCACAGAAATGGAGATCACATAGAGGGTTATCAACAGGGGAGTGGGAGGGGGAGGGGGGGAAGGTACAGAGAATAAGTAGCATAGATGATAGGTGGAAAATAGACAGGGGGAGGGTAAGAATAGTGTAGGAAATGTAGAAGCCAAAGAACTTATATGTATGACCCATGGACATGAACTATAGGGAGGGAAAGCGGGAGGGAGGGGGTGTGCAGGATGGAGTGGAGTGGGGGGGGGAAATGGGACAACTGTAATAGCATAATCAATAAATATATTAAAAAAAAGAAACCATGTTCAAGCCAGGGAGAAGGAAAACAACAAAGCTAGTCTATGGAAAGAAGCTGTGGAGTATAGCAGACATGTGGAGACCCATAAGAGATGATGGCAGGAACTGCTAGTCACAGTTTTTATTTGGTAGCTAAAGTGTGTTTTCTTTCCTTGGGTATTCATGAAGTCTTTTGATGTAGCCTTTTCATAGCAACCACTCTGCCCCTGCCCCCTTTGATTTGAGCTAGTTGTATTTGTTTTTGGTCTGCAACTGAGATATGGTACCAGTAGAATCTAGTATAACAGAGTTTTCTGTAATTAAGGTCTTTAAGACTATTGGGTTGCAAGACACAAAAAGGTAGTAAACCAAGGTCTGATTATCAGTGCAAAATAAGTGTAAGTTGAGGTAACTTTTAGTCAGTTGATCTTTTCTTCACCTGTAGGCATTCATTAACTCAGTAGCATTCATTCTCATAACCTTAGGTAGAATACTGAGCTAGTTGCTAGGAGACCTAGATTCTGTTCTTGTTGGGATTCTAACCACATGCATAGTCTAAGGAAGGTACTTCATTCCTCTGCATCCTCTTCCCTACTCTATGAAGTGAAAGGGTTGAGCTGGATCATTGATTTCCTACGTATACTTTCTGCACTCCTTGAAGGTAGTATTAACTGATTCCAGGGATTAAGACATGGTGGGGGACACCATTTAGACTAGTATTGATGAAATGGAAGGTTTGAACCATTTTAAGAATCTTTTTCTTCCATTAGATATTCTTGACAAGGCATTAATGATGAGGGTCAAAGAAATCAAGCTACTCACTACACACTTGCTATAAATGAAATAAATATACTTATTTTTCACTTAATGACTTTAATTTATTTGTATAGATGCTATCACTAAGTGAAAAGTAAGTAAAGAAAAAAATTATTTCTATTAATTTTAATAGGAAAAGTTATGATGTTTTATTCTAACCCAAGATACCCACCCATTTTCCAAATAAAAAAATTTGTTATTGAGTAATGAAAACATTTTTATGTAATTCATAAACAAAATTTGAAAATTAATAAATACAGTTTGTATATAAAATATAAAAAATGTTGCTTTTATGCCTCAGTAAAGAAATGGAAAGCTTGACAGGATGTGGGGGTGGAGGAAGGAAGGAGTCTTTCTTGGGAGGATGGTGGAGAGCATGAATTCAATATCCGAAGTGCTTAGTGACCATTTTTTCCCTTTGGGTTGGTAGAAGATGAATCTTTTGGGTCCTTTCCCCCCCAAACGCAAGATGTCACTTTGCTTCCCTTCTTGGAGTCTGCAATTTCTGTGTCTTCTTAAAGGATGCTGTATTAGTTTGCTGAGGCTGCTATAACAAATTATTGCAAACCTAATGGTGTAAAACAACAGAAGTTTATTCTCTTTGACTAGAGTTCTGGAGCTGGAAGTGGAAAACTTGGCAAGGCTGAGTCCCCTCTGGGGGACACTAGGGCAAAAACTGGTTCTTTCCTCTTTCAGTTCTGATGACTGCCAGCATGGCATTCCTGGGCTTGTGGCCACACTACCTGTGGCCTATTTTCACAGTGTCTCCTCCTCTGAGTGCCTGCCCCCAAACTCCCGCTCCCTCTCTTATAAGGACACATAGGATTGCATTTATGACCTCCCCTAATAATCCAGGATAAGTATTTCAAGATCCTTAATCAAATATTTTGCCATATGAAGTGAATATGAATTTACACTTAAGGTAATAAGCACAGGTTATGGGGATTAGGGTATGGCATATGTTTGGGGGGGGCACCATTTAGCCTACTAACGGATGAGGTGGGATGTTAGAACGATTTTGTCCTTTTGTTTCATATGATGTTCTTGACAAGAAACTTGTATTGAGTAAATTAGTGAGTCTGTTCTTTATCTGAAACCATAATAATGAAATATTATGTGATTTACTTAGTGTGCTGTGTGGTGAAAAGATCATTTAATGAGGGGGAAAAATGAGTTATTGTCCAAAAATGGTATATCTTTTTTAAAAAATTTTTATTGTTATTCAATCACAGTTATATGCCTTTTCTCCCCATCCCTCCACCCCACCTCAACTGAATCCACCTCCCATCCCCACCTCGACCCTCCCCCTTGGTTTTGTCCATGTGTCCTTTATAGTAGTTCCTGCAATCCCCTCTTCCCACTGTCCACCCCCCCAGCTATTGTTACATTGTTCTTAACTTCAATGTCTCTGGTTATATTTTGTTTGCTTTTTTCTTCTATTGATTATGTTCCAGTTAAAGGTGAGATCATATGGTATTTGTCCCTCACCGCCTGGCTTCTTTCACTTAGCATAATGCTCTCCAGTTCCATCCATGCTGTTGCAAAGGGTATAAGCTCCTTCTTTCTCTCTGCTGCGTAGAATTCCATTGTGTAAATGTACCATAGATTTTGATCCACTCATTTGCTGATGGGCACTGAGGTTGCTTCCAGTACTTGGCTATTGTAAATTGTGCTGCTATGAACATTGGGGTGCACAGGTTCTTTTGGATTGGTGTTTCAGGGCTCTTAGGGTATAACCCCAGCAGTGGGATTGCTTGGTCAAAAGGCAGTTCCATTTTTAGTTTTCTGAGGAAATTCCATACTGTTTCCACAGGCCTCACCAGTCTGCATTCCCACCAACAGTGCACTAGGGTTCCCTTTTCTCCACATCCTCTCCAACATTTGTTTGTTGATTTGTTTATGTTGGCCACTCTGACTGGTGTAAGATGGTACCTCATTGTGGTTTTAATTTGCATTTCTCTGATGGCTAGTGATGCTGAGCATCTTTTCATGCGTCTCTGGGCCCTCTGTAACTCCTCCTTGAAGAAGTGTCTGTTCAAGTCCTTTGCCCAGTTATTACTTGGGTTGTCTTTCTTCCTGGAGTGGAGTCGTGTGAGTTCTTTATGTATTTTGGAGATCAGGCCCATGTCTGAGGTATCCTTGGCAAATATATTTTCCCATACTGTTGGTCCTCTTTGTATTTTAGTGCTGTTTTCTTTAGCCATGCTGAAGGTTTTATTTTGATGAGGTCCCATTTGTTTATTCTTTCCTTTATGTCCCTTGCTTTAGGGGATGTGTCTGTGAGGATGTTGCTGCATGGAATGTCTGAGATTTTCCTGCCAATGTTTTCCTCTAGGACTTTTATGGTGTTAAGACTTATATTTAAGTCTTTTATCCACCTTGAGTTTATTTTTGTGTATGGTGTAAGTTGGTGATTGAGTTTCATTTTTTTGCACATAGCTGTTCAGATCTCCCAACACCATTTGTTGAAGAGGCTATTTTTGCTCCATTTTATGCTCCTGCCTCCTTTGTCAAATATTAATTGACCGTATAGACCTGAGTTTATTTCTGGGCTCTCTGTTCTGTTCCACTGGTCTATGTGCCTGTTTTTATGCCAGTACCAGGCTGTTTTGATTACAGTGGCCTTGTAATACAGTTTGATAGCAGGTATTGTGCTCCCTCCTGCTTTGTTCTTTTTTCTCAAAATTGCTACAGCTATTCGGGGTCATTTATGGTTCCATATAAATTTCTGAAATGTTTGTTCTATATCTGTGAAATATGTCATTGGTACTCTAATAGGAATTGCATTGAATCTATAAATCATTTTGGGTAGTATGGCCATTTTGATGATGTTAATTCTTCCAATCCATGAGCATGGTACATGCTTCCATTTGTTTGTGTCTTCCTTAATTTCTTTCTTCAATGTTGTGTAGTTTTCTGAGTACAGGTCATTTACCTCCTTGGTTAGGTTGATTCCTAGGTACTTTATTTTTCTTGTTGCTATATCAAGTGGGATTTTTTTCCTGATTTCTGTTTCTGCAGTTTCATTGTTGGTATACAGGAATGCCTTTGATTTCTGAGTATTGACTTTGTATCCAGCTGTTTTGCCAAATTCATTCATTAGGTCAAGTAGTTTTTTGGCGGAGTCTATAGGGTTTTCCATGTACGCTATCATGTCATCTGCAAACAATGACAGTTTCATTTCCTCCTTTCTAATTTGGATGCCTTTTATTTCTTTTTCTTGTCTGATTGCTGTGGCTAGGACTTCCAATACTATGTTGAATAGGAGTGGTGAGAGAGGGCATCCTTGTCTTGTTCCTGATCTTAGTGGGAAAGCTCTAAGTTTTTGTCCATTGAGTATGATGTTGGCTGTAGGTCTCTCATATATAGCCTTTATTATGTATGCTCCCTGTATTCCCACCCTGCTTAGTGTTTTTATCAGAAATGGGTGCTGTACCTTATCAAATGCTTTTTCTGCATGTGTTGACACGATCATGTGGTTTTTGTCTTTGCTGTTGTTTATGTGACGTATTATGTTTATTGATTTGCGAATATTGTCCCATCCTTGCATCCCTGGGGTGAATCCCACTTGGTCATGGTATATGATCTTTTTAATGTATTGCTGGATGTGGTTTGCCAATATTTTGTTGAGGGTTTTAGCGTCTATGTTCATCAGCGATATTGGCCTGAAGTTTTCTTTCTTTGTTCTGTCTTTATCTGGTTTTGGGATTAGGATGATGCTGGCTTCATAAAAAGAGTTTGGGAGTCTTCCATCAGTTTGGATTTTTTGGAATAGTCTGTGAAGGATAGGAGTTATCTCTTCCTTAAATGCTTTGTAGAATTCTCCTGTGAAACCATCTGGTCCAGGGCTTTTGTGTGTTGGGAGTTTTTTTTATTACTGATTCAATTTCATCTGCTGTTATTGGTCTGTTCAGGCTTTCTGCTTCTTCACTGAGTTCTGGAAGATTATATTTTTCTAGAAATTTGTCCATTTCATCTAGGTTTTCACGTTTCTTGGCATATAGTTCTTCATAGTAATTTCTTACTATCCTTTGTATTTCTCTGGTATCAGTTGTTGTCTCTCCTCTTTCATTTCTGATTGTGTTTATTTGGGTCCTCTCTCTTTTTTTCTTGATGAGCTTGCTTAAAGGCTTGTCAATTTTGTTTATCTTTTCAAAGAACCAGCTCCTGGATTCATTGATCCTTAGAATTGTGCATTTAATTTCTATGTCATTTAACTCTGCTCTGCTGTTCGTTATTTCCTTCCTTCTACTTGCTCTGGGCTGTCTTTGTTGTTGTTCCTCGAGTTCTTGTAGGTGTAGGGTTAGGTTGTTTGTTTGAAATGTTTCTTTTTAAGGTAGGCTTGTATTTCTATGAACTTCCCTCTCAGGACTGCCTTTGCTGTGTCCCATAGGTTTTGGCTTGTTGTGAGTTCGTTTTCATTTGTTTCCAGAAAATTTTTGGTTTCTTCCCTAATCTTGTTCTTGACCCATTCATTGTTTAATAACATGCTATTCAGTCTCCATGATTTTGAGTGTTTTGGGTTTTTTTCCTTTGGGATTGGTTTGTAGTTTCAGTCCCTTGTGGTCAGAGAAAATGCTTGGTATGATGTTAATTTTCCTGAATTTGTTCAGACTTGCTTTGTGTCCTATCATGTGGTCTATCTTTGAAAATGTTCCATGTACACTTGAAAAGAATGTGTATTTTGCTTCTTTGGGATGAAAAGCTCTCTATATATCAGTTAAGTCCATTTCCTCTAGGGTATTGTTAAGTGACACAATATCCTTTTTGATATTTTGTTTGGAAGACCTGTCCATTTTTGATAGTGGGGTGTTAAAGTCCCCTACTATAATTGTGCTGCTGTCAATATCTTTCTTGAAATCCTCCAAGATTTTCTTTATGTATTTGGGTGCTCCTATGTTGGGAGCATATATATTTACAATGTTTATGTCTTCTTGGTGGATTCTTCCTTTGAGTATTATGAAGTGACCTTCTGGGTCTCTCTTTATGTTCCTTCTTTTGAAGTCTATTTTGTCTGATATGAGTATTGCTACCCCTGCTTTTTTTTCCTGTCCGTTTGCTTCGAAAATTTCTTTCCAGCCCTTCACTTTCAGTCTGTGTAGGTCTTTTGTCCTGAGGTGGGTCTCTTGTAAGCAGCATATGTGTGGGTCACGTTTTCTTATCCCTTCAGCTATTCTATGTCTTTTGATTGGAGCATTTAATCCATTTACATTTAAGGTTATTATTGGTAGGTAGTTATTCATTGCCATTTTTTCCTACCTGTGTTCCTCTGTCTTTCTCTTTTCTTTCCTTTCCTTTCCTTTCCTTTCCTTAAAGCAGTCCCTTTAGCATCTCTTGCAGAGCTGGTTTGGTGGAATTGCATTCTTTTAGACTTCTTTTGTCTGGGAAACTCTTTATTTGGCCTTCTATCTTGATTGAGAGCCTTGTTGAGTAATGTAGCCTTGGTTTCACGCCTCTGGTTCTCATTACTTGGAATATTTTTTGCCATTCTCTTCTGGCTTGGAGCGTTTCCATTGAGAAGTCAGTTGCTAACCTTATTGGGGCTCCCTTGTATGTTACTTTGTGTTTCTCCCTTGCTGCCTTTAAGATCCTCTGTTTGTCTTGGAATTTTGCCATTTTAATTATGATGTGTCTTGCAGTGGGCCTCTTTGGGTTTCTCTTGCTTGGGACTCTCTGTGTTTCCTGGATTTGTGTGACTTTTTCTTTCATCACGTTAGGGAAATTTTCCATCATTACTTTTCCAAACAGGTTTTCTATCCCTTGCTCTTCTTCTTCTCCTTCTGGCATCCCTATTATACGGATATTGTTACGTTTCAGTTGTCCTGCATTTCCCTTAATCCCTCTTCTTTCTTTCTGAGCCTCTTTTCCTTTTTTTTGCTCTTTCTGGGTGTTTTTTTCTACTTTGTCCTCCAGCTCGCTGATCCGATCCTCTGCTTCATGAAGCCTGCTTTTGATTCCATCTACTGTGTTCTTCAGTTCAGAAATTGTATTCTTCATTTCCTCTTGGCCCTTGTTGATAGTTTGTATTTCCTTTTTCATGTTGATATAGTTTGCAGTGAGTTCATTGTAGTTTCCCTGTAGTTTCTGGTAGTTCTCTATGAGCTCAGTGAGGTTCCTGATAACCATTGCTTTGAACTCAGTATCTGATAGTTGACTTGCCTGTTTTTCAGTTAGCATTCTTTGTGAGGCTTCCTCCTTTCCTTTCATTTGGGGATTCTTTGTCCTCCCATTGTTTGTGAGACTCTTCTTGTTTCCTCTGCTTCTTAAATTGATCTGTTCTGACTCGCTGGGTTTATGGTATGGACTTCTATGGTAGAGTGCCAGTGGGATTCAGTGGTGCCGTCTCCTTAATATCCTGAGCTCACTGGTCTTGAGCTGACGTTTGTGGGTCTAACAGGGTCTAACTCTGGTCTTTTCAGCCCTCCAGGTTTTATTGTCTCACCCGTGGGAAGAGGAAAAAGGAGAAAAAAAAAAGGAGAAGGGAAGGAAGGAAAAAGGAATAGAAAATGAATGGAAGGAAGGAAGGAAGAAGGAATAGAAAAGATCGGAGCAAAGATAAGAAGGAATTAGAAAAATTAAAATAAAAAAATAAAAGAAGGCAGGAAGAAGGAATAAAAAAGTAAAGGATGGAAGGAAGAGGAATGAAAAAGAAAGAAGGACAGAAAGGAAGAAGGAATTTAAGGGGAAAGGAGGGGAGGAAAAAAAAAGTCTTCTGCTGGCTTTAAACTGGTCAGGTTATTTTGCTGGTCTTCCTGTCAGTGAAAGGGGAGGGGGTGGTTGGAGGGATTGGTTTCACTTTTCTCCCTTCCTGAGCCACACTCTTAGCTCTTTTCCAGCCTCCAGTCCAGTTCCTCAGTGTCCTTCTGCTCCCCGCTAGGCCTTTAGTTCACCAGTTGTGCTGTCCCTGAGGTGCACCAGTTAGGGGCAACTCACACTCCACCTTCTTGCTCTTTGCTGTCTTAGATGCCAGGGGCTCTCAGTGCTCCTTCAGGGTAGTTCAGCCCCCTACTGGGTCAAGTCTTTCTGGGGGATGCAGTCTCCCCTAGCCCTGCAGCTCCCCTCTGCTGGGCGTTCTGCCTTCCTCCTAGAGAGCGAATAGGCCCTACAGGGCTCTGTACGCAGGGGCTAGGTGGGAGTTGTTCAGAATGGGTGCTTCAGGTGTGGTCGCCAGTAAGGTAGCCAGGCTGTTGATCGGGTTGCACGCCGATCCCCTGCTTTGGGTCTGTGCGTTGGGCAGCCGAGCCCCTGATCCGGGTGCGCACCCACCAGAGGTTTCAGGTGTGGGCGCCCACTCGGGGTTTCACATGTGGGCACCTAGGCCACTGATTGATGTGTAGGCCCACCTGGGGTTTCAGTTGTGGGCTCACAGGCTTCTGATCAGTGTGCGCACCCATCTGGGGTTTCAGGTGTGGGTGCCCAGTCCTCCGATCTAGGTGCGGGCCTACCGGGCTTCAGGTGTGTGGTGGGGCTGCTTATCTGGCGTTCACTGTCTAGGGGCTGAGGGGGTAGGGGCGCTAGAGGCCATGGCTGCTGCAGAGAGTTCTCTAAATAGCTGCTGAGTGCCTCTATTTTCTCCTTTTCTTTTTGAGAAATTCCTCCTATTCAAGCCCCCCTGGTCCAAACAAGCACCTGGCCTCTCACACAGCCCAGCCTGGCTCTCTCCCAAGAATCTTGCAGCAGACCCTGCACCCCCGCTGGGGGCTTCATCCGCCCTTAAGCACTCTTCTTACCGTCTGATCTTTCAATGTCTTCTATCTTTGGTCTCGGATCTTCATATGTGCTGGAATACCATTGGCTGTTTGCTCTGTTCCTCAGATCAGCTAGGTATTGCATTGGTGCGGAGGGGAAGTGGACTCCACTCCCACCTATCTCGCTGCCATCTTCATCCCCCCCCCCACCGCCCCCACACCTAAAAATGGTATATCTTTTTATGAGCCCTTATGGCAAGAAGTCATTACCTGAACTCTTTGTTTGCCTCCCACACTTCATCCTAAGGCTGGCTTCCAGCAGCAACTAGAGCTTTTGTTTCTTCATATCTGGTGAGGAAAGTCTTTTTCCAGTAGCTCCTGTGTGAGTGACAGAGTGTTGTAGCATGGGCGAGGGAGTAACATTAAGGACCAGATAATTTTTGATAGGGGGGGACAGTCCCATGCTTTGTAGGATGTTCAGCAGCCCTTGGTCTCTACGCACTGGATGCCAGTAGCACAGTCCCTACTTCGTGACATCCAAAAATGTCAAACATTGTCAAATGGCCTTGGAGGGTCAGGGTTGCCCCGATTGAGAACCACTGTTTTAACCCAATTAGAGCCCATTCTTGTCTCACTAAAGTCTGCTGGCTTGGAAATTTTCGTCTTGGTAAGAAAGAGGAAGGTAGAAAATGGATGATGAAGAGGTTAACTGCAAATGTCCACTTCACCTGAAATTCTAGAGAGGACCAAAACTGGGTCAAATTTAGCAGACTTGCTAAATTTTTGCTAGACACCTGTTAGTGTGTTCTAACATTATAGTCTTTTATATTGTGACTACTAAAACCCAATTTATTATGCCTTTAAAAAAATTCTGTGGGGCTATTAATCCCAGGTTGGGTCTTTTTCTGTTTTAGTTGATTAGTCAGTTGCACTTTATCTTAGATCTTGTCTCTGTATAATGTCATTCTTATTCTTTTTCCTTTTTTTTGCTCTTTTTATATAGTATATTTTATTAATTTGTACTAATACATTTTCATATTACAAAGGCAATTTAGTACAGGAATCTTTCTTTAGATATTTGAATTATCTGAAATAACATAAAACTGTACATCAGAAAAAATCCTGAATAACAAAAAAAAGACAAGCTAAACAAAAAAATTTCTTTTCTTACAGATGGACATTGAAGTGGACCTAATTCGATTTTCTTTTTGAAAGCCTTCAAAGACAAAAGCAGCTGAAAAAGCAATTAAGATGAATAAAAAATTGTTTACTAAACTACTGGTCTTCAGCACCATTTTCTGTTTTCTGCTGTTTTGATGCGGTCTCTTCTTTGTCTGTTTCTTCTCTTGCTCTTTTTCCTGGTCCAGATGCACCATTTTCATCATGTTCATCATCACTATCAAATTTAGTTCTCTTGCCCTGAAACTGTACTTTTCCTTTAGCAGACCAGTCTGGGCAGGTTTATTTCCCTTTCCTTTCACTCTAAGTCTGTGACCTTTTGACTTCCATTTGTTTAGGGATTCTTATTGATCTGTGATTTTTTTCAATGCTTCTTTTTCCACGTCTCCATGTAGTACTTCCCATGTCACTACTTTGTTCCTTCGTTGTAGGTTACTGCTGTTTGAATCTTTGGCTTTATCCAGTGCTTCCTTATCTTTTTCTTTAAATAGAATTTATTCCCACTTTTGCCCCTATGACAAAGTCTATCCTTTTATTTCACTATGATTTGAGAAAAGGATGTGCAGATCTTCTCTACAGGTCTGATCATCTAGGTCCCCTGAAAATTTCAGCAAGCAATCTTTTCTTCTAAAGATTTGATTTCAGCATTTTCTGCTAGCTTTTGTTTTTCTTTTTGCTCTTGTTTAGCTTGTAATTTACCTTCCACTTTATTTTGCTTTCTTTCTTTTTTCTTTTTGCAAAGTAGTCTTCCTTGAAAAGTATTAGCAGATCTGTGTCTTTGTACTTTTGTCCAGGGGTCTCGACAAAGTTTTTAGCAGACTCAATGCTAACCTCATTCTTTTTCAACAAGTCTGTCCCCAGAGGTTTTCACATTCAGTGGGACCCACCCTCCCTGTGATACTGCCCTAGTTCTCCTTACCCAGAGGCATTACAAACACCCTGTTTTACAGAGTGCACATTTTGCTTGAGGTTTATGCACTAGAGCACTGTGGTTGAAATTTTTCTAAAGTATCATTTTTCTTTTCCTGTGAAGTAATTGAAATAGAATACTGACACATTTATTGTTTTTATAATTTCCAAGTTAACAAATTTGTATTTTTACAGGCATTAGATGACTGATTTTGGGGGGATACATGTTATTCCCTTACTGTGCTGTGTAGAGGATCTCTTCTCTGTTTTCGTGTGAGTACTCTTTCTGTAATGGAAACCCTGACTAGTTCTGGATGAGAGGGTGTGCAGCGTGATTGGAAATAAATATGAGCTGCAGCTTTTTCATCACGACAAAGGCACAGTAAAGGTTATACATACAATGGCTCATAAATAGAGTGCCCCTACCAAACAATAAAGTATAACAAAGCTAAATGACATCTCAGACTAGTATTTATATGAATTGTTCGAGTGAGCCTGTCAGGATTTTTGTAATTGGCAATACCTAGAAGCTTCATGAAAGCCAGGAAAGGGGATCCAGAAAGAAGCCTATTTTTGTCATGGCTTTAGTGGTATTCTGTGTGTACACAGCATAGCAAAGCAGTCAGCTCTACACCGATGTTACTTAAAATATCCCATAAATTGTCTTTGCCCATGTTATTTTCTTCTTTATTCTGTTTTGCTAGTAGTTCATTTGGCCTGCAACTTTGCTGGTCTAGATCTTCTGTGTTTATTTTAAACTCCTTAGTGGGGAGGAGGACTGTTGTATTCATCTCTAAAGGTATTTGCAAAAGCACTATTCCCCAATCTTAATATTGTGCATTGTAGGGCTTAAAATTTGGCCTTAGACATGTTCTTCCAAGACCCATGAGAACTACTACAGCTTCTCCCCTTGAGTTTTTCTCTGCCCCTTGGAAAATAGGTAGGGGAAGAGCTCTAGATATAGCAGTAGTCACTAGGATCAATGAAATCGCGTAGGAAGGAAAGAGGACATTAGCAGTAGCAACACTTATTTTACTGTGGTTATTAAAGCAAAAATGGGGGAAGCAAGGAGGAGTACTGTTTCATTCTCAGGAGATATTGGCAAAAGCCCTAGTTTTAAAAGAGAAAGAAACAGCCAATTAGGTTGAAATGATTTGAAGTCCATCCCCTCATAGTCATTTTTCTGAACCCAAGGTTATCAGTTGGGTAGAGGTGAGTATATAGCCATTTTTCAATAAATGGACTAAAATGTCCCTTGGAACTATTACAGTAGGTGGTGCTCTTGTGCCATAACATAACTTTTTAGAAAGGTTTTAAAACTGGTGGCCAGTTCTAGGGCCTGTTTCCCTGTTGATCTTCTTGGATGACTGCAAGGCACAGTTTGGATAGCATCATCTGGGTGGTTTTGGTGAGAGGTTTTTCTGTCTGAAAATGTGGAGCATTCTGGTCTTTACCTTTTCTAGCTTGTTTGAGCTCTGCTTTCCAAGGGTTTACTAAACTTTTTAAAAATTGTACCTTTAGTCTTTATCTGAACAATTATTTGTGTTGTGTGTTACCAGAGACCATATTCCCCCCATTGCAAATCATCTGTGATTCTCTAAATCAAGTTTCTTTCCATATAACTCCAGCTGTTGTTCTTGTTTCTTTTTATTTTCTTTTCCTTTAGCTTCAGAGAAGATGCAGTAGAATGAAATAACATGTGGTAGAGAAATTGTAAGTGATGAAGGAATATAGATGAAAAATTTTGAGTTCAAATGGCAGCTAGTAAAAACTGTAGCAGACAGTGAACCCTGTTGACATCAGCCCCTTTGCTCACTTCTTTTACTATGTAATGAGTTTCTCTGTCTGAAGTTGGTGAACAAAGGCATCCAGTAAAGTTCACATTTGGTGCTGCTCATAGAAGCCTGGTGGAAAAGGAGAAATTTAAAGCCAAGCCCTGAACACCCATTCCAGGGAGGACAAATCTCTTGTTGCCAGAAGTTGCCGGAAACATTTAGGGGTCTCCTTTTTTCAGAAAGTTTCTTGGGGTTGTCTCTATTTTGAAAGATAGTTGCTTTACGTTGTAACGTTATGGGAGAGGCAAAATGCCTATGGGACTCTGTCAGCCTGGATGTGATGGTCTGAGCTCTGATTCCCTGTTGTCTCTGCAGGCTGCCAGGGCTCAGTGAGCTCGCTGGTCCGGCTGTTGAGCTGGTAGCCGGACTCTTCTAGAGCTCTGTGACCCAAAGGATCCAATATGTGTTCAGGGTACTGTCTGGTATCTTTTGACATTTTTTTAATGATTAATATTTTTAGTTTGCGTGGATTTCTAAAATTGATTTAATTATCTGCTTACTTGTTTATTTACATTATCTTTCTCAGTATTTAGAATGTACTTTTAATCTGAAAACATGTATTTCTTGAACATTCTTAGTTTATCTCTTTAAATATTCTTAGCTTCATCTCTTTAAATTCTTTTCCATCCTCTTCAGTTTCTTTTGCTCTGGTGCCTTCTAGATGTTTGTGGAGCTGTTCTTCCATGTTTCTTAACTACTCTTTCATATTTTTCTTTTTATTCTGAGTTGCAATTTGAGTGAATTCCTAAGTGTTAGATTTATATTTACCTGTTATTACTTCAGTTCTATCCAGTCTAATAAAGTACCTTGTGTACTGAGTATTTAATGTTAGTGACTATTCTTTATTTATATAATTTCCAATTGATTCTTTTTTAAACATCTCTTCTTGTTTTAACTTTGTCTTTTTGTTTTATAATTTCTAACTTTTAAAATTATCTGAATATACTTACTTTGTTGGACTATTTTATAATAATTTCAACTGACATAAGTTAGTGGTCTGATGGCTGATTTAGATTTCTTTATATACTTTAGAACTTTGGTTTTGAATAAGATTTTTTAAAATTTTCATTTATTCATTTATTTTTCATCACTCGTTCTCCCTTTCCGCTCACTTGTCCCTGCTTAGCAATTTTATAGTTGTCTCTCTGGCTTACATGGAACCTTAGTCCAGAACTGCATTAGTGGTTTAGTTACTTATGCAATCAGGCTGCTTCACTGAGTTTCTGATCACTGGATGGCCTGTGTCCTCCTCTCCTCCCAAGGCCACAGCTCCATATGAAACCAAGAGCTGCCAACTTTCTTTCAGGAGTGGGGGAGACCTCCTCCAATGATCACATTTGACCCTGCCTTCAAGCGGTGACACTGGGACTCACTCTGTCTTTTGTGGGTTATGTTTAGCCTCAAAACCTTGTAGGACTCATACTTCCAGTTTTGGTGCCTATTTTTGGATCCTGACCTTAGGAGGCTCAAGGCTTTAACTTCAGCGACTGACTTCTTTATGTTTCTGCCCCATATCTATTGCACAGAATGCTTATATATTTTTGAGCCTGCCTTCATCCTTTTAGTTTTCTTGTTTCCTCTCTTGTTGCTGTGTGTTTGGAGTAGAGAGGATCCATTAAAGAGTGAATTTACTGTGCCATCTTAACTGGAAGTCATGTGGGCTGAGGGTTTAAAGGAAATAAAGTGAGATACTTGGTTTTACATAGTACTAAAAGCTAACCACAAAAATGCTTTTCTGTGTTAGTTCAGTGACCCCGAACGTACAGTTATTTAAATTCCTTCTGAGGCTGGCAGCCCAAAAAGATGAGTGGGATTAAGCAGGTGGGATTTATTAGGATGCCATGGTTCTCCACAACAATTTTACCTTTTATTTTTCATTTGGTGGTAATTTAAAAAATTCAATTGTTTCCGAACACCTAAGTGTTAACTAAATAATATCTTAAGATGTTAGTGCCTGCAGTTGTGTTTGTATTGGCTCCAAGTAGCACTACTTTTAAATATTGAAAAATGAATCAAGGTGAAAATATAAATAATGTGCTTGAGCTGAATAAGAGATTGCTGTTTTGCAGTAGTTCAAAAAAAGTATTGGGCAAATTTAATCATCCTCAGCATATGGTAGGACCAGCAAACTTAAGAGAAGCTTCCAGTAGCTGCCAGTAGCTTCCAGTAGCTTCCAGTACCAAGTTCACCTGACTGGTTTGAGTGAGGCTCAGTAACCAGTATCATTGATCATACTGAATGCATTTTGTCAATTGAAATTTTATTCATTTTGTAGATTGGCTGGTGTTGTGCTTTTAAAAATATCTGTAATTATAAAGTTATAAGTACAACATATATTTTGATAGTTTTATGTTTGTTAGTATTTAGTAGAGTAATGATTTTAGACAACTCTAGGAATTCTCAAGAGTCTTTTTCTTCAAGTTTCAGAAACGTGAATCAAAGGTAACTTAGCTCTTCCTATGAGGTGTAGTAGCATTCTGTGTTTGAGTTTGATGTTTTTGCCTGGTTCACTCCTGCTCATACTTCATGATTTTGCTTAGCTAAGGCATAATTTCTGTCTGGAAGTATCTGACACCTTCATGCTGGGTGGGGTGCTCCTTCTTGATGCTCCCTGCAGCACCCCATGTTTCCTTCTCTCCCAGCCCTTCCCACAAGGGATTGTATTTTACCTTTTTACAGACCCTGATTTCCTCATTAGCCTCAGGTTGTGTTAGAACAAGGAATGTGGCCACCTTTTTATTTGCATGTTTTTCAGAATTCCTGTCATAAAGTAAGTTCCTAATAAATGTGTGGGATTTTTGTTTGTTTTTGTTATTTAGTAATAAATTATGAGTAGAACAAACCAACGGTAGAAGAGGCAGAAATAATTTGGAGCCAAGTCACCAGTGACAGAAGCAATAAGATTTCTAAGATTTTAATATCTAATGTGCCCCCCTGCCCATTTTTCTAACTGGTCTTACCAAAAGTTCACAGTCTTACTGTCAGATAAGTGAATCGAGGACAAGAATGCAAGGAAAGTAAAGGACCACTGTTTTCTTTTTAACTAACCACTATTTTTTAACGGAATGTATGCAGGAAGACTGGTATTTCTGGAGTCCTGGTGTTAGCTCTTTGGTGCTCTGAGGGAGAACAAGGTCAGGGGTTTCTAGATTATAGCTTGACAGCAGCTCTATCATGACAGGATGGGACTTGGAAGCCAGGTCCAGAGAGCAGTTTTTTTCCCACATGGCTGGGGACATGGGTGAAAGAAGGGAGCTCAGTAAATCCCCAGAGAGATTAAATTTCCTTAATTCTTTGTAAAACCATCTGAAGAATGTGTGCACTCTGCACCTGGGTTGTAGTTGCCTCCGCTGATTCCTTAGACCCAGATTTTGTTTATGATTGAACTTTGTTTGAAATTATCTGCAAACTTCAGGTCTGTGTTTTTGATTAGAGTATCTCAGAGGCCAAACCCCACTGACTCAATAGGGAAAAAACCAGCTCCTCCTAGTGGAAATTTTCTTAAAACCTCGTTGTTTTAGGGGAGGAAATAACATTTGTTTCTTTAATAAGTCCTTTATGGGAATAAGAAAATTTATTGTGACTCTTTAAAAAAATCCACGAACATAGGGACAGATTAACCAATGTTACTTAAAATAATGAAGCAAAGAAACATTACTTTAAAGTAAACTAAAAATACTGGTATCGGGCTTTCAGTAAGGAAGAGGAAGAATGTTGTCAAGCTTAAGCATAGTGGAACGTAAACTTCTTAATTTTATATTTGATTATATTTCTAGAGGTTTTAAATATCTTCTGACAAGGCACTGTGCCCCTGTTGATGGCATTAATTGAAGGCTAGGTATTTGATTTGTCTTTTTTTTTCTTGTTCCATAAACAGTGTGTTTTTGTAGCATTATGTTCGCAAATCTCTGGTGCTTATTTCATGGGAAAAGTGACTTCAGTTGACTCATGCTCAGGAGAAATGGAAAAAAATAGTGCTCTTTAAATCAGGTTTTCACGTTGAGCAGGTTATGGTCTATATTTGGTATTGTAGACTTACCTCTCATAACTCTGGCTTATAGGGACAGACCAAAGGAAAGCAATTTTGAACGCTATTAGCTCCCTTCACAAGTACTACAGACAGCCATTTTTGATACTGTGAGGTTCATAATGATTTTTGTTTGAAATGTTGACAGTCTGGGAGCTACGTGGGGTTCTATCAGTACAAATCAGTCAGAATCTTACCTTTTTAATTTATTTGAATTCCTACAATGTGCCAGTATTGTGCATAGCAGTGGTTTTCAGAGTGTGTTCAGCAAAGCAGACTCTAAGCTGTCTCAGCTAGAACATGTTTGACTACAAGTAACAGAAAACCAATCAAAGGTGGCCTAAGCCCAAAGGAAAATTCCAAGGTTGGCTTCAGCCATGACTAGTTCATTGCTAGTCCATACTTCATTGCCTCAGCTATGCTAGTTGAGAGGACCCAGGTCCATCTTTCTGCTTTGCTACTTGCAGCATGTTGATCTCTCCTCTCAGGCTCACGTTCTCTTGGGTCCCAAGGTAACTACTGCCATTCTAAGTGTCACACGAGGACTACAGTGTCTAATATGGAAAAACATGTACGTATTTAAGATTGAGAAAGATTTTCTCAGGAACCCTATAGCCAAAGCTTGGTTCTCATTATCCAGAGTTGCATAATATCACCCTTACTTATAGTCGGTAGGAGGGCAAGTGGAAATACCATGGCCGGTCTACAACCATTCTCAAAATGTGTGGCTCGGGGACCCTTGGGTCTTCCTAAGACCTTTTCAGGAGGTCCACAAGAGCAAAACTATTTTCATAATAATCCTAAAGATATTATTTGTGTTTCCTACTCACATTCTCTTGCTAGTATACAGTGGAGTTGTCGAGAGGTTACATGATGTATGATGATGTCATAGATTTGGCAGCTAATATATACATACACACATTTGACAGATTCTGCCTCAGGTTTATCTATACAAATAGAACAGGAGGACACCAGCCCCATGCAGATAGCAGCCCAGGGGTGACATTTCCTTTCCTCCTCACATCAGCAGACAGAGGCCTCTACTCTGGAGTCTTTATGGGGCCCTTGGCACCTTTGGGAGCTGGAACCAGAGCTACAGCCACCTGGGTCTTGGTTTGAGCCTTGCTCTGGGACTTTGGCTGGCAGAGCCTGCGACCCTTGATGACAGTGCAGGCATGAGCATGTTTCCCAAGCTTGGGATGAATGACGTAGGCAAGTCTAATGAACTTGCAGCTGCCACCCTTTGGGAACTTGGGCTTTTGTCATCTTTGGGCTTTACAAGGGCCTTGATAGCCTCGGCATGTGCACCTATAGCATTGGTGTTGCCTACATCTTCTTCAGGCCCTCTTGTGCATGTTCCTCGGAAACTTGGGGTGTACCCCCTTAAGAGAGTTCTGTCTTTGTGATCGGAGTTTCTTGATGCCATTTCTGTGCCATTTTGGGGACTGGTTTGCGTGGTGTGATTCTTGGACTAGGCCATGTCTGCACTGAAGCTTGTGGCTCCCTAAGTACCTGGGATCAGAAGAATGTCTACATGTGTTTTTGGGCTTTAAATTTTTCTCATTTTTAATTTCCAATGTGGTAAATACTGATAAATATAACCCACATAAACAAAAGCTCTCAATAATGTCCTCAGTAATGTTTAAGAGTGTAAAGGGGTCCTGAGGACAAAACATTTGAGATCCACTGATCTACCTTAATTGGGATTCACCCATGGCATTGGGGAGGATCCCAGACTCCCCCAAGACTTGTGGCCATGAGATTCCTGGACAAAACTTTTTCAGTTAACACGGGAACAGCAGAGTGGTTAGGGCTGTCGGGTGGGCAACCAGCAGTGTCTGCAAGACTATTTTGCGGAGGGGGCCTTGGTTGGGGGTATGGCAGGGATTCAAGGTGTGCTCCAGGCCCTGCCTCTACTCTTACTGGAGTGACTTCAGGTCTGCCCTTTATTTATTTATTTTTCAAATTGTGGTAAAATGTGCATGTTATAAAACTTACAACTTTAACCATTTTAAGTGTACAATTTGGTGGCATTGTTTACATTCACATTGTTTTGGAATCATCACCACCATCCATCTCCAGAACTTTTTCATCTTCCCCAACTAAAACTCAGTACCCGTTAAATACTAACTCCCCACCTCCCCTACTTCCTTAGCCTCCGATAACCACCATTCTGCCTTTTGCCTTCCTGAGTTTGACTGCTCTAGGTTTCTCCTATTGGAATCATAATGATACCTGTTCTTTTGTGTATGCCTTTTTTCGTAGTGTACTGTTTTGAAAATTTATCCATGTATGTATCAGAACTTCCTTTCTTTTTAGACTGAATATGACATTGTATGTATATATTCATCTCATTTATCCATTCATCAGTAGATGGACATTTGGATTGGTTTGACCTTTTGGCCACTGTGAATAATGCTGCTATGAATATGGGTATACATATAACCATTGGAGTCCCTACTTTCTTTTCTTTCTTAAAGATTTTATTTATTTTTAGAGAGAGGGGAAGGAGGGAGAGAGAGGGAGAGAAACATCAATGTGTGGCTGCCTCTTATGTGCCCCCCACTGGGGACCTGGCCCACAGCCCAGGCATGTACCCTGATTGGGAATCAAACCAGTGACCCATTGGTTCACAAGGCAGCACTCAATCCACTGAGCCACACCAGCCAGGGCTGGAGTCCCTACATTCAATTGTTTGTTGTTGTTTTTTAACGAGTTTATTTATTTATTTTTAGGCAGGGAGAAAGGGAGGGAGAAGAGAAGAAGAGAAACATCAACGTGCGGTTGCCTCTTGCACGTCCCCCACCAGGGACCTAGCCTGCAACCCAGGCATGTGTCCTGACTGGGAATTGAACCAGCGACCCTTCCATTCACAGGCCAATGCTCAATCCACTGAGCCACACAAGCCAGGGCCCTACTTTCAATTCTTTTGGATATATACATACAAATGGAATTGCGAGATCATGTGGAAATTGAATGTTCAATTTTATTTTTTAGAAACCACCATACTGGTTTCAAAGGGGCTACAATATTTTACATTCTTACCAGCAATGCAAAGAAGTTCCAGTTTTTCCACATCCTTACCAACACTTGCTGTTCTCTATGGTTTTTGATAACAGCCATTCTAATGGATACAATGCCTTATCTCATTGTGGTTTTGATTTGCATTTCCCTATCAATTAATGATGTGTAGCATCTTTTTATGTGCTTATTGGCCATGTGTGTATCTTTGAAGAGATGTTTGTTTAAATTCTTTGCTCATTTTTTAAAAATGGTGTTATTTGTTTTTGTTGTTGAGTTTCAGAGGTTCTTTGTATAATATGGATGTTAATCCCTTATCAGATATATGATTTGCAAAGGTCTCTCTGTTTTCTACGTTGAACTTTTACACAGGCTTACTTTTATGAAATTAT
Organism: Desmodus rotundus; assembly: GCF_022682495.2. NCBI lineage: Eukaryota > Metazoa > Chordata > Mammalia > Chiroptera > Phyllostomidae > Desmodus > Desmodus rotundus. The sequence goes on from NC_071387.1 coordinate 79,571,299, forward strand.
TTTTTAAAATAGTTTTCAGGATCTGTATCACTATTGCCATTGTCACTTATTAAAAAAAAATTTAGAATCACCTTTATTCCTCCCTTGTCTATCTACCTTCAGTCCTGAAGTCACACAAATGCATATATCATGAGTGGATTCCCTATACAGAAACCCTATACAAATATTTAGTACTCTTGATTCCCAAAGAAAGGGAAAAATGTGCCTAATCCTAACATCACATTTATCCTTTTTTTTAAAAAAATATTTTATTGCTGTTCAATTACAGTTGTCTTCATTTTCTCCCCACCCCAGCAAAACCCACCTCCCTCACTGGCTTCCACCCTCCCCCTTGGTTTTGTCTATGTGTCCTTTCTAGTAGTTCCTGAAAACCCTTATCCCCACCGTCCCTTCCCTGTACACTCTGGCTATTGTTAGATTGTTCTTAACTTCAATGTCTTTGGTTATATTTTGTTTGCTTTTTTCTTCTGTCGATTATGTTCCAGTTAAAGGTGAGATCATATGGTATTTGTCCCTCACTGCCTGGCTTATTTCACTTAGCATAATGCTCTCCAGTTCCGTCCATGCTATTGCAGAGGGTATGAGCTCCTTCTTTCTCTCTGCTGTGTAGAATTCCATTGTGTAAATATACCATAGTCTTTTGATCCATTCATTTGCTGATGGGCACTGAGGTTGCTTCCAGTACTTGGCTATTGTAAATTGTGCTGCTATGAACATTGGGGTGCACAGGTTCTTTTGGATTGGTGTTTCAGGGCTCTTAGGGTATAATCCCAGCAGCAGAATTGCTGGGTCAAAAGGCAGTTCCATTTTTAGTTTTCTGAGGAAATTCCATACTGTTTTCGACAGTGGCTGCACTACTCTGCATTCCCACCAGTAATATACTAGGGTTCCCTTTTCCCCTCATCCTCTCCAACATTTGTTTGTGGATTTGTTTGTGTTGGCCAATCTGACCGGTGTGAAGTGGTATCTCATTGTGGTTTTAATTTGCATCTGTCTGATGGCTAGTGATGCTAAGCATCTTTTCATATGTCTCTGGGCCCTCTGTATGTCTTCCTTGGAGAAGTGTCTGTTCAAGTCCTTTGCCCAGTTATTACTTGGGTTGTTTGTCTTCCTGGAGTGCAGTCGTGTGAGTTCTTTATATATTTTGGAGATCAGACCCTTGTCTGAGGTATCCTTGGCAAATATGTTTTCCGATACTGTTGGTTCTCTTTTCATTTTAATACTGTTTTCTTTATTCATGCAGCAGGTTTTTAACTTGAAGATGTCCCATTTGTTTATTCTTTCCTTTATGTCCCTTGCTTTAGGGGATGTGTCTGTGAGGATGTTGCTGCATGGAATGTCTGAGATTTTCCTGCCAATGTTTTCCTCTAGGACTTTTATGGTGTTAAAACTTATATTTAAGTCTTTTATCCACCTTCAATTTATTTTTGTGTATGGCATAAGTTGGTGATCGAGTTTCATTTTCTTGCACGTAGCTATCCAGATCTCCCAACACCATTTGTTGAAGAGGCTATTTTTGCTCCATTTTATGCTCCTACCGCCTTTGTTAAATATTAGTAGACTGTAAAGTTTTGGGTATATTTCTGTGGTTTCTGTTCTGTTCCACTGGTCCATGTGCCTGTTTTTATGCCAGTACCAGGCTGTTTTGATTACAGTGGCCTTGTAATACAGTTTGATAGCAGGTATTGTGCTCCCTCCTGCTTTGTTCTTTTTTCTCAAAATTGCTACAGCTATTTGGGGTCATTTATGGTTCCATATAAATTTCTGAAATGTTTGTTCTATATCTGTGAAATAGGTCATTGGTACTCTAATAGGAATTGCATTGAATCTATGAATTGCTTTGGGTAGTATGTCCATTTTGATAATGTTAATTTTCCAATCCATGAGCATGGTACATGCTTCCATTTGTTTGTGTCTTCCTTAATTTCTTTCTTCAATGTTGTGTAGTTTTCTGAGTACAGGTCATTTACCTCCTTGGTTAGGTTGATTCCTAGGTACTTTATTTTTCTTGTTGCTATATCAAGTGGGATTTTTTTCCTGATTTCTGTTTCTGCAGTTTCATTGTTGGTATACAGAAATGCCTTTGATTTCTGAGTATTGACTTTGTATCCAGCTGTTTTGCCAAATTCATTCATTTGGTCAAGTAGTTTTTTGGTGGAGTCTATCGGATTTTCCATGTATGCTATCATGTCATCTGCAAACAATGACAGTTTCTTTTCCTCCTTTCCAATTTGGATGCCTTTTATTTCTTTTTCTTGTCTGATTGCTGTGGCTAGGACTTCCAATACTATGTTGAATAGGAGTGGTGAGAGAGGGCATCCTTGTCTTGTTCCTGATCTTAGTGGGAAAGCTCTAAGTTTTTGTCCATTGAGTATGATGTTGGCTGTAGGTCTCTCATATATAGCCTTTATTATGTGTGCTCCCTGTATTCCACCCTACTGAGTGTTTTTATCAGAAATGGGTGCTGTACCTTATCAAATGCTTTTTCTGCATGTGTTGACACAATCATGTGGTTTTTGTCTTTGCTGTTGTTTATGTGACGTATTATGTTTATTGATTTGCGAATATTGTCCCATCCTTGCATCCCTGGGATGAATCCCACTTGGTCATGGTGTATGATCTTTTTAATGTATTGCTGGATGTGGTTTGCCAATATTTTGTTGAGGATGTTAGCATCTATGTTTATCAGCGATATTGACATTAAGTTTTCTTTCTTTGTAATGTCTTTATGTGGTTTTGACATTAGGATGATGTTGGCTTCATAAAAAGAGTTGGGAGTCTCCGTCTTCTTGAATTTTTTGAAATAATCTGTGGAGTATGCGGCTTAGTTCTCCCTTAAATGCTCTGTAGAATTTTCCTGTGAAACCTTCTGGTCCAGGGCTTTTGTGTGTTGGGAGTTTTTTGATTACTGTTTCAATTTCATCAGGTGTTATTGGTCTGCTCAGGCTTTCTGCTTCCTCTTCATTGAGTTTTGGAAGATTATATTTTTCTAGGAATTTGTCCATTTCATCTAGGTTTTCACATTTCTTGGCATATAGTTCTTCATAGTAATTTCTTACAATCCTTCGTATTTCTGTGGTATCAGTTGTAATGTCTTCTCTTTCATTTCTGATTGTGTTTATTTGGGTCCTCTTTCTTTTTTCCTTGATGAGCCTGTGTAAAACCTTGACGCTTTTGTTTTTAAAGAACCAGCTCCTGGATTCATTGATCCTTACAATTGTGCTTTTAATCTCTATGTCATTTAATTCTGCCTGCTTTTGGTTATTTCCTTCCATCTACTTGCTCTGGGTTGTGTTTGTTGTTATTCCTTGAGTTCTTGTAGGTGTAGGGTTAGGTTGTTTGTTTGAAATGTTTCTTTTTAAGGTAGGCTTGTATTTCTATGAACTTCTCTCTCAGTACTGCCTTTGCTGTGTCCCATAGGTTTTGGATTGTTGTGAGTTCATTTTCATTTGTTTCCAGAATGTTCTTGATTTGTTCCCTAATCTTGTTCTTGACTCATTCATTGTTTAATAGCATGCTATTCAATCTCCATGAGTCTGAGTGTTTTGGGTTTTTTTTCCTTTGGGATTGGTTTCTGGTTTCAGTCCCTTGTGGTCAGAGAAAATGCTTGATATGATTTCATTTTTCTTGAACTTGTTGTGGTTTGTTTTGTGTCCTATCATGTGTTCTACCTTTGAAAATGTTCATGTACATTTGAAAAGAATGTGTATTTTGCTTCTTTAGGATGAAAGAAGCTCTATATATATCAGTTAAGATGTATCAGTTATATATCAGTATGTATCATTTCACTTGGTTTATTGTTGAATGCCACAATATCTTTGTTGATATTTTGTTTGGAAGGTCTATCTATTTTTGACAGTGGCGTGTTAAAGTTTCCTACTATAATTGTGTTGCTGTCAATATCTTTCTTGAAGTCCTCCAAGATATTCTTTATGTATTTGGATGCTCCTATGTTGTGTGCGTATGTATTTACTATGTTTATGTGTTCTTGACGATTCTTCCCTTAAGAATTATGAAGTGACCTTCTGGGTCTCTTTTTATAGCTCCTTTTATGAAGTCTATTTTGTCCGATATGAGTATTGCTACCCCTGCTTTTTTTTTCCTGTCCCTTTGCTTGATAAATTTGTTTCCAGCCCTTCACTTTTAGTCTGTGTAGGTCTTTTGTCCTGAGGTGGGTCTCTGCTAAGTAGCATATGTGTGAGTCACGTTTTCTTATCCATTCAGCTATTCTATGTCTTTTGATTGGATCCTTTAATCCATTTACATTTAAGGTTATTATTGATAGGTACTTATTCATTGCCATTTTTTTTTACCTGTGTTCCTCTCTCACTCTCTGTTTTCCTTCCTTTCCTTAAAGCAGTCCTTTTAGCGTCTCTTAGAGTGCTGGTTTGGTGGAGGAGTATTCTTTTAGTCTTCTTTCGTCTGGGAAACTCCTTATTTGGCCTCCTATCTTGATTGAGAGCCTTGCTGGGTAAAATAGCCTTGGTTGCAGGCCTCTGGTTCTCATTACTTGGAATACTTTCTGCCATTTTCTTCTGGTTTAGAGTGGTTCCATTGAGAATTCAGTTGCTAACCTTATTGGGGCTCCCTTGTATGTTACTTCCTTTTTCTCCCTTGCTGCCTTTAAGATAATCTGATTGTCTTGGAATTTTGCCATTTTAATTATGATGTGTCTTGCAGTGGGTCTCTTTGCGTTCCTCTTGATTGGGAGTCTCTGTGTTTCCTGGATTTGTGTGACTTTTTCTCATCAAATTAGGGACGTTTTCCATCATTACTTTTTCAAACATGTTTTCTACTTGCTCTTCCTCTTCTCCTCCTCTTATCCATATTGTATGGATATTATTACATTTCATGTTGTCCTGCATTTCCCTTAACCCTTCTTCATCCTTTCTGAGCCTTTTTTCCTTTTCTTGCTCTTTCTGGGTGTTTTTTCGTACCTTGTCCTCCAGTTCTCTGATCCGATCCTCTGCTTCATTGAGTCTGCTTTTGATTCCTTCTTCTGTGTTCTTCAGTTCAGAAATTGTATTCTTAATTTCCTCTTGGCCCTTGTTGATAGTTTGTATTTCCTTTTTCATGTTGATATAGTTAGCAGTGAGTTCATTGTAGTTTCCCTGTAACTAGTTTTTGGTAATTCTCTGTGAGATTATTGAGCTTCCTTATAACCAATGCTTTGAAATTAGTATCTGACAGTTGACTTGACTCTTTTTCATTTAGCATTTCTGAGAATTCCTCCTTTCCTTTTATTTGGGGATTGTTTCTTTGTCTTCCCATTGTTTATGAGACTTTTCTTGTTAGGCTTTGCTTCTTAAGTTGACCTGTTCTGACCCCGTGGATTTATGGAATAAACTGTGGTAGAATACCTGTGAGATTCAGTGGTACAGTCTCCTTGATCTCCCGAGCTTACCGATCTTGGGCTGTGGTTTATGTTCGCTCTGTGTATGTCTTTGGTTTTTGGTTGATGTTAGGTCTTTCTTTGGTGGGTCCTTCCCAGCTGGTAGTTAACTGAGAGTTAGTCTGTCCCCCACCTCTTGTTTTTGTTGTGCAGGTGTGAGCAGGTTGTGTTGGAGCTGGTTCTTCCGTGTGTACAAGGTTTTGAGGGTTTTCTCTTGCTCTTGTTCAGTTGTTTGTTCTGAGTAATTTCTCCACTATTTAATTGTATTTCCAGATAGGTCCTTAGTTGAGTTAGTGTGACTTCCACTCCCACCTTCACCTTCTTCTGTTCTTATGTGTTGGTGGTTCCTTTGTTGGTGGGTTTCCTCTTCCAGGAGGTATCCTGGTGTTCACAGCTTATACCTACTCTTTTTTGTGATAAATTGGAGGGGGAAGGCAAAATGGTTTAAGACAGCAGGAGTATATTCTATGATATTTAAAGTACCAGCTCTTAGAGAAGAGATAGGAGATCCTTGGATATGTATAGTGTTAACCATGATAGTTCACCCACCTATCCACATTTTAGAATGGGTGGAAAGAAGATAGGACTTTTGGTGTGGGTGTTGGGGGGCAGAATTGTGAGTTGGACCTAGAAAGCAGTGAGCTTGTGGGAGGTCAGTTTATGAGGTAAAGTGAGAGTAAAGGGTAGAAAATTGGTGTAATGTGTGAGAATAGAGTTAACCACACCAGTAATAAAGTTCATGAAACAGTGAAGTGGGCTAAGATCTGGGAGGGGTGCTGTGTAGTATTTACAAATGTGTAGGACAGCTGTTATTTATGATGGTAATGGAGCAACAATCATATGGCGGAATCTATGTGATCTGGATAACTAGAATAGGGGGTATAGGTCCTAGAGAAGTGTGCTAATGGAACACAAGTGAAGTGAAAGACAGTTAATTAACAATACACTGTGAAAGAGAGAACAAGGGGAAACCAGTCAAACAATGCAAATTAACCAGTCAAGTGAAGAAGACTAAAGAGAAAGAAGAGAGATACAAAAAAACTAATCAAGTGGATGATGTAAGAATAGTGAAAAAAATAATAGTACAAATACACAATATCTTGTAAGTTCTCTGGAGTAGCAACGTGAAATTTGTTTCGCTGTCTGATCTGTTGGGATGCCCCCTCTTTGGGTCCAACTCTGGTCTTTTCACAGTTCCAGGTCTCATTTGTGGGAATTAAAAAGAAAAAAAAAGAAAGAAGAAGAAGGAAGGAAGGAAGAAGAGATATAAAGGGAAAGAAAGAAGGAATAAAACAAGAAAGTAGGAAAGAGAGGAAGAAGGTGTTAAAAGAAAAAAAAATAATAAGAAAAATAAGAAAGAACTTCTAAAAAAAAAAAAAAGCCACCTGCTGGCTTCAAACTGGCCAAACCAGTTTTGCTGGTCTTTTTGGCTGCAGCAGGCTCAGCGGGGGCTTAGTTTAGTTCTTCTCTGTTCCACCGGCACTCGGCACTCGGGCCAGCCTCCAGCCAAGCTCCGCAGCAGCTCCCCACCCCACCGTCCAGCAGGTTCAGGGGTTCACCCTCCTTGAAGCTGTGGGTGAGAGTGCAGGGCCTTCCGTGGTGTGCACTCTCCCTGGTGCCTTGGATGTGGTCTGAGGTCCCTCCAAAGTGCGTACTCTCCGTGTGCCTCAGATGTGGGCTTGGGGCCCCGCAACACCCCCACAGGAGTGCCATCTGGCCTTATGGAGGGGAGGCTGGAGCTGCTGCTGCAGGAGAATTCCCCAAACTGTCCCCCGTCTCTTTTTGTTTTTGAGAAAATCCTCCTGCTCAATCCTGCTGCTGCATACAAGGAAGGGCCTGTCCTCTCCAGCTAGACCAGGGACTGTCTGGGTCAGGACCCCACATGGCCCAACTCTCAACTCTCCCCAGCCAGCACCCATGGTCTCCTTGTGTTTACCACACTTTGTCCTTATTCCCCTCCCTGCGACTTCAAGCAACCAGGTCTCTCTCCGTGCTGCTCAAGCCTTGTTTGGCAGGGGAGGGAGCCGTTAACTCGGCTCTCCCAGGAGTCCTGTGGCAGGCCTGGCTGGCACTGGGCCTGGGGCTGCAGTCGCCTTGTTCCCCGAGCTGGTCCCAGGGACCTTATTGTCTTGAAGCAATCCCTTTACCATCTGATCTTTCAGTGTCCTTTATACATTTTGGTCTCCTACCTTCATATATGCTGGGGTACTGTTAGCTGTTTGCTTTGTTCCTCAGTAGATCAGCTAGGTGTTTCACCTGTGTGAGGGGGAAGTGGACTCCGCTCCCACCTATCTTGCCGCCATGTTACCCTCCTCCCATTGTCACTTTTGTCATCCTAGATATTTACCTATTTACCCACTGTACTGGTTTAGAAAGTATGGATGGTGGGACCTTGGTAATTACTTCAGTGCTCATGATTGATTTATAATAAGTACTTTAGAATTTCTTACACTATTTAAAATGTGAGATATGCCTGAATATGCTTATCTGCATATATGGCTTTATAGCTTACCTCCTGTTTACCACCAAAGAAAACAATGATGATTAAATGATTTTTAAAATATTTTTTCTTTACATCTGTGCCAATTGTAACCTTTGACAGGACTTTAAAGGTACCAGATTCCTCATCATATCAGCTGAGCAGATACTCTTTATAGACTTTTCAGAAAATCTTAAAGTTGTATTCTAAGCCGTCTCTAGATGGGACAGCCGTTTGAGATATGAAAGTGTGTTTCAACAGTAATGCTAATGGAGGACCAGAAAATTTCAGGTTAAATTATAGAATGGATTTTTTCCATCCTGAAACTTAGTACATTAGCAGAGGGAAATAATGTCACATAAGGCTAAATGGAAAGCTAGAATTGCTGTCTCTTGCCATTACTGGTCACCCGTCCCAGCATTGTGGTAGAATGGCCGTGCTGCACAATCCCTGCCTTGGCCTGTGCCGTCTGCTCTTTGAAGCTGGGGCTGCTTAAATCCTCAGGTGTTACCGTGGAACTTTATATAATACGTCTTCATTTCTAGATGAAAGGAAATGGTTTCGCTTTGTGTTTTAAAGAATTGGAATACTTTGCCCCAGCCTGTCACCCGATGGTTCCTTCCTTCTTTTTTATGTTTTTTAAGACACTGCTCAAGTGTTTTAATGCTTTTATTTCCTTCTTACACTCTAATGAATTGTATTTGGTGAAATCCATATTTGTTGTGATGAACATTTCCATGCAGTTTTTGAATATATCCTTTTCCTAGGGAGTGGAAATCACCAAAATGGGGGACCTTGTAGCTCTGAAGTATGCCTCTTTCTGCCCTGCTGTGCTTTGAATCCGAGCCATGTTATCTTGGCAGTTCAGACTATTTACCCTCATGGGCAAAAGGTTGGATTATGGTATATCTTTGTACTATGGTGATTTAACTTCATAAAGTAGTACTTAGCAAGCAACAAACCTTTTGAGCAGCATATAAGTGAGGGGGAAGAAAGGCAAATGCAGTGATCCTAAGTTGACACCATTTTGAATCAGTCCCTTTTCAGTATTTCTGATGTTTGCTGTCCCTATAGCCAGTTTCCTTTGCCACATTCTCTCTCTCCCTCCTACTTCCTGCTTCCCTCTGATGATCAGGAAGGAGAGACATGAACAAGCACATGGGAATCTTTCATGGAATAGTCATTTCCATTTGGGAGTATGGGTCTCTCTGCTCATAGGACTTTCCTTTCGTCCCTTCTACATAGGAATTTCTGAAGATCACTTTATTTTCTTCTGGAAATATATATTGAGAATAACAACTTCTGTTTTATAGTCTGTGTATGTGGAAAAGGTGAAATCATGGTTTTGGTTCCTTAGGGCTGAGTAAATGTGCTAAAAGAAATACTGAAGAAGTGGAAAATAGGGATTTCTTTCTAACTTTTCCTGCCATTTGCTTTTGCTACATTAGTATATAGACAGTGTGTATGCAAAACACTTGTTAAAATATGACCTTTAAGGATATGTGCCATTTACCTTTTATATTCTTAAATAAAAGATGCTAAACAATATTTCTCTAGTTCATATGAAATAAATATAGGCATAGACATCCATGTGAAGGCATACACACTAAGAATCATAAGAGAGTCAAGGATTTACACTTAAGGCATATCCCAGTGATGATATCCCAGTGATGATATCAGGTATTTTGATATGATCACTGGGATAAAAGAAAATTAGTGCATTTGTGAAAAATGTTGAAATCACCATAAATCTGAAGGATAATCCTCATCTTATTTTTAACTATATTTTATTGATTATGCTATTATGGTTGTCCCAATGTTTTTCTCCCACTTCCCCCCTCTGCCCTGCAACTGCCCCACCCTTCAGCATTCCCTGCCCCTCTACCCCCCCCCACCCCTGCCACACACACACCCAATTCATGTCCATGGGCCATACATACAAGTTCTTTGGCTTCTGCATTTCCTATACTGTTCTTAACCTCCCCCTGTCTATTTTATGCCTACCAATTATGCTTCTTATTCCCTGTATCTTCCCCCTCATTCTCCCCCTCCCCTCTCCACTGATAACCCTCCATGTGATCTCCATGTCTATGATTCTGTTCCTGTTCTAGTTGTTTACTTAGTTTGTTTTGTTTTTTTTTACATTCAGTTGTTGATAGTTGTCAGTCTGTTGTGATTTTACTGTTCATAGTTTTGATATTTGTTTTCTTCAGTAAGTCCCTTTAACATTTCATATAATAAGGGCTTGGTGATGATGAACTCCTTTAATTTGACCTTGTCTGGGAAGTACTTTATCTGCTCTTCCATTCTACATGATAGTTTTGCTGGATAGAGTAATTTTGGAAGTAGGTCCTTGCCTTTCATGACTTGGAATACTTCTTGCCAGCCCCTTCTTGCCTGTAAAGTTTCTTTTGAGAAATCAGCTGATATTTTAATGGGCACTCCTTTCTAGGTAACTCACTCCTTTCCTCTTGCTGCTTTTAAGATTCTCTCCTTATCTTTGGTCTTGGGTAATGTAATTATGATGTGCCTTGGTGTGTTCCTCCTTGGGTCCAGCTTCTTTGGGACTCTCTGAGCTTCCTGGACTTTCTGGAAGTCTATTTCCTTTGCCAGATTAGGGAAGTTCTCCTTCATTATTTGTTTAAATAAGTTTTCAATTTTTTGTTCTTCCTCTTCTCCTTCTGGCACCCTGTGATTCGGATGTTGGAGCCTTAACGTTGTCCCAGAGGTTCCTAATCCTCTCCTCATTTTTTTTTTTCTTTTTTTTTTTTTTAATATATTTATTGATTATGCTATTACAGTTGTCCCATTTCCCCCCCCACTCCACTCCATCCTGCCCATCCCCCTCCCTCCCACATTCCCCCCCTATAGTTCATGTCCATAGGTCATACTTATAAGTTCTTTGGCTTCTACATTTCCTACACTATTTTTACCCTCCCCCTGTCTATTTTCCACCTATCATCTATGCTACTTATTCTCTGTACCTTTCCCCCTCTCTCCCCCTCCCACTCCCTTAATGACAACCCTCATGTTCTAGTTGTTTGCCTAGTTTGCTCTCGTTTTTGTTTTATGTGTGGCCGTTAATAACTGTGAGTTTGCTGTCATTTTTACTGTTCCAATTTTTGATCTTCTTTTTCTTAGGTAACTCCCTTTAACATTTCATATAATAAGGGCTTGGTGATGATGAGCTTCTTTAACTTGACCTTATCTGAGAAGCACTTTATCTTCCCTTCCATTCTAAGTGATAGCTTTGCTGGATACAGTAATCTTGGATGTAGGTCCTTGCATTTAATCTTGGGTAATGTAATTATGATGTGCCTTGGTGTGTTCCTCCTTGGGTCCAGCTTCTTTGGGACTCTCTGAGCTTCCTGGACTTCCCGGAAGTCTATTTCCTTTGCCAGATTAGGGAAGTTCTCCTTCATTATTTGTTCAAATAAGTTTTCAATTTTTTGTTCTTCCTCTTCTCCTTCTGGCACCCCTATAATTCGGATGTGGGAACGTTTCAAGGCGTCCGGAAGGTTCCTAAGCCTCTCCTCATTTTTCCAAGTTCTTGTTTCTTCATTCTTTTCTGTTTGGATGTTTGTTTCTTCCTTCTGGTCCACACCATTGATTTGAGTCCCAGTTTCTTTCTCATCACTATTGGTTCCCTGTGCATTTTCCTTTGTTTCTCCTAGCATAGGCTTCATTTTTTCATCTGTTTTTCGAATAGATTCAACCAAGTCTGTGAGCATATTGATAACCAGTGCTTTGAACTGTGCATCCGATAGGTTGGCTATCTCTTCGTCGCTTAGTTGTATTTTTTCTGGAGCTTTGAAGTGTTCTGTCATTTGGGCCATTTTTTTTTTTTTTTTTTGTCTTGGCGCGTCTGTTACTTTAAGGGGCGGAGCCTTAGGTGTTCACCAGGGCGGGGTAATGCTGGTCGCTGAGCTGTGACGCTGTACGAGGGGGAGGGGCCGAGTGGGAGCAATGGCGCCCGCCTCACTCTCCTCCGGATTTCAATCCTTCACTCTGCTACCCACAATCAAACTGGGCCCCTCTGGTGCTGGTTCCCGAGTAAGTGGGCCTGTGCACACTCTAGGCCCCTGTGGGTTTCTCCAACAACCTCTTCTGTGAGGCTGGGAGTCTCTCCTGCTGCCGCCCCAACCCCCAGGGGCGCTTTCAATCAGAGGTTTCAGGCTTTATTTCCTGGAGCTGGAGCCCTGGGTTACGTGGTCTGCTCCCCGCCGTTCGTCAGGTTTATCTGTGGGCAAATTTGGTGCCGCGGGGTGCTACCCGCTGCTCTGCCTGCCCCACTCTCCGCCACTCTGAGTCCGGCCCTCTCGGTTTATCTGCGCAGATGTGGGGCCGCAGGGTCTGTTAGTGCTCGGACTGTCTGCGCCATTTGTCCCACACTCCGCCAGTCTCAGTCCCGCCACAGCCACGCGAGTCCTCTCCACCCCGGTGCCCGTCTCCGCCCCTCCTACCAGTCTGGATGAATGGTTATTTTCTATTTTCTTGGTGTTGGTCCCCCTTGCTGTTCGATTCTCTGTCAGTTCTGGTTGTGCGAGGAGGCGCAGTGTGTCTACCTACGCCGCCATCTTGGTTCTCCCTCTCCTCATTTTTTTGAATTCTGGTTTCTTCATTCTGTTCCAGGTGGATGTTTATTTCTTCTTTTTGTTCCAAATCATTGATTTGAACCCTGGTTTCCTTCCCTTCCCTGTTGGTTCCATGTTTATTTTGCTTTATTTCACTTTGGGTAGCCTTCATTTCTTCCTTCATTTTGCGACCAAGCTCGATCAATTCTGTGAGCATCGTGATTACCAGTGTTTTGAATTCTGCATTAAATAGGTTATCTGTCTCTTCATTGCTTAGCTCTTTTTCTGGAGTTTTGATCTGTTCTTTCATTTGGGCCATATTTCTTTGTCTTGGCGCACCTGTTGTGTTGTAAGGGGGTGGAGCCTTAGGTATTCTTCAGGGTGGGGCAACACTCTTTGCTGCACTGTGAGGCTGTCTGTAGAGGAGGGATCAGAGAGGGAATAATACCGCTCACTGGCTCCACTCTAGCCCCACTTTCCAACGAACTCTCCTATGAGACTGGGAGTTTCTCCCGCTGTTGCAACCCTCACAGTATTTTACAGCTCAAGGTTCTGAGTCTTTAGTTTCCTGGTCAGCCAGCACCTCCACACCTGTGCCATCCCCTGCCTTGCCAGAGGTCCTCTTTCTCTGCTGGCTGCCCATCTCCGTCCCTCCTACACATCTGGATAAATATTTCATTAGCTCCTTGATTGTCAGAGTTCCATGCAGTTTGATATTCTGGCAGTTCTGGTTGTTTATTGTTTTTAAATTGGTTGTTACCCTTATTTTGGTTGTGTGAGGAAGTGAAACGTTTCTATCTATGCCTCCATCTTGGCTGGAACTGCTCATCCTCATTTTATAAGGCATGCATTCTTTTTTTTTTTTGGAGCTGCATGATCACTGTCTCATTTTGTCTGCTTGAGTACACGCCATCTCATTCTCTTGCCAGTTATCCTCCTGAATGATAAATGGATGTCTTTCTCTCCTTGTGACAATAATCCTCTCTGGGCTAAACAGTAGCTGTATAGCTAAGGGATAGTGGAGGCGTGGGGCAGGAGGGAAGAAGATGGTTAATTTATTCCTCCTCAGAGCTGGGACTGGGAAAATAGAGCCATTATTTGAGGCCAGGAAGAAGAAGAGGACTGACTCTATCTCTGGTAAATTCTGGCGTCTTTAACATTTTCAGAGAACTCAGTTAAAAAATAGAAAATGGTTACAGACTATTGCAACAATTTAAAAATTTTGACCATATTCATCAAGTATGTCTTGATTAGCATTTGTAAACTATAACACTTTTTCTTTTTTTTCTTTACTTTGAGGTGATATCTATGTGGTAAATGGGTAGAAGTTAAATTTTTTTGGGTGATTGTTGAAAGTAATATCTGGAAAAGCATATAAATATGATTTATATTTTAATTATTAAAATATTAATACAGATGTTATTGATATCTTGATCAAGGAATAGAATATGCCATCATTTTGACAGCCATTCACGCATACCCTTTAATAGCACTTCTTCTGTTCCTCTAATGGTAACAGGTATCCTGACTTTTTTAAGGGTCACTGCTTTTTTTTAATCACTGCAATTTAGTTTTACCTGTTATTGGAACTTTATGTAAATGAATCATATCTTAAAGGTTGGTTTATTTTCTCAATATCGTTATTGTCAATTCAGCTCTCTACCTGTAGTGGTTGTTCCTAACTTCATTCATTCATTCTACTCTTGATTGGCACATGGTCTGTTTTCAGTTTGGGTGTGTTATAAATAATGAATGCTGCTATGAACATTCTGCTAATACACATTAACATTTAATAAGCTTGTCATGTTCTTGAGAGAAATTTTGCAATTTTTATATTTTTTTCTGATTCTATGATTTGCTGTTAAAATTTGCCACTATTATTAGAGTTGATTCTTCTCCTTGTAGTTATGTCAATTTGTGTTATATTTTGAGCTTTATATTTTATTTTACATTTTTGCATAATTATGTACATACAGATTTAGAATTGTTACATCTTCTAGGTAAATTGAACATTTTATCATTATGTAGTATTCTCTTTACCTCTACTAATGCTTTTTACTCCAAAGTGTGTTTGATTTCTTTGGTTAGGTTTGCATGGTATTTTATTTTTTTACTATTCTTTTACCTTCTTTGTATTTCTGTATCCTTATATTTTATGTGTCGTGTAACAGCATATGGTTGCTTTGAAGTTCAAAACTGATCATCTTTTTTTTTACTTGGAAAATTTAATCGATTTGCCTGTTGTATAGTTATTGATATGTTTGAGTCTAAATCTCCCATCTTACTGTGTACTTTATGTTTATCTTGTCTTTTCTTTATTTCTTTTTCGCACCAATATTGACCTTTTGGCAGTTGATTCAGTGTTACTTTAAATATTAAGTTTTTCCTCTGATATCTTAGAAATTATATACTGCCTTTTAATAGTCTGTTAATGGATATCCTAGAAATTACAATATGCATTCTTAAATTACTAAAGTCTAATGTTAACTCTTTTATCATACTTTTCTGGAAACTGCAACAACCTTAGAACTCTTAACTCTCATTCTTGACATATATGATAGTGTTTATATACTTAAATTTCTGTGTTATTTAAAACCCAATGATATTATTTTATATCATAATGTTAACTAAGATATTCACGTATACCTACCATTTTTGTTGTTTTTCACTTCTTCCTACATTTCTACACTTCCATCTGGGATCATTTTTTATCTAATAGCCTCTTCTAAGGTTTACTGGTGGCAAATTATTTCTCCTTTAGTGTGTCAGAAAGGCTTTATTTCAGCTTTATTCTTAGGTAGTATATTAGCTGGGCATAATATTCTAGGTTGGCTTCACCCCCCCTTTCATGGCATTAAAGATATGTTTTTTTGGCCTTCTCACTGTTCTTATGTATCTTACTCATTCCTCTTGAGTAAGGGCAATTGTTTGTTTTTTAATTTTGATGTTTTATTCTGGATCATTTCTTCTGATATATCTTCCAGATTCAGTAATTCTGTTTTCAACTGGGTATAATCAGCTGTGAAACATGTGTATTGAATTCCTAATTTCAGTTATTTTGTTTCTCAGTCCTAGAATTTCTACTGTATTTTTATTCACCCATAGGGCCTTTTTTTGTAGTTTTCAGTTTCTTGATGAAAATCTGGCTTTTTATCTTCACAGGGACCCTCTTAATTAAAGTTTTGTCTAGTTTTTAAATACATATTCATTTTTGTTATTTTTATTGTTGACATTATTATAGATGTCCACATCTAACCCCCTTTGCCCACCTCCTCAGAGCCCTCACCCCACTGACCTCTGGCTATTACCACACTGTTGTCTGTATCTATGGGTCATGCATACTTGTTTTTTACCTTCTTTCATCCACTTCCTCCTCCCTGCTCCCCACTGACAGCTGTCATCTGGTTTCATGTGTCCAGGCCTCTGTTTCTATTTTGTTCATCAGTTTATTTTGGTCATTAGATTACACATACATAGAATCTAATATGGTATTTGTCTTTCTCTGACCGGCTTATTTGACTTAGCATAATACTCTCCAGGTCTATCCATGCTGTCACAAAAGACATAAGTTCCTTCTTGTTTATGACTGTGTATTATTCCATTGTGTAAATGTACCACAGGTTTTTTTTATCCACTCATCTACTGATGGGCACTTGGGCCGTTTCCATATCTTGGCTATTGTAAATAGCATTACTGTGAACATAGGGGTGCATATATTCTTTTGAACTGGTGTTTTGGGATTTTTAGGATATATTCCCAGATGTAGGATCGCTGTGTCAAAAGGCAGTTTCATTTTTAATATTTTGAGGCAACTCCATACTCTTTTCTACAGTAGTTGCACCAGTCTGCATTCCCACCAACAGTGCACTAGGGTTCCCTTTTCTCCACATCCTCACTAGCACTTGTTGTTTGTTGATTTATTGATGGTAGCCATTCTGGCAGGTTTGAGGCGATATGTTATTGTGGTTTTAATTTGCATCTTTCTGATGATTAGTGACATTGAGCATTTATTCATGTGTCTATTGGATATCTGTATGTCCTCCTGGGAAAAATGTTTATTCAGGGCCTTTACCCATTTTTAAAATGGGATTGTTTGTCTTCCTGGTGTTGAATTGTATAATTTCTTTATATATTTTGGAAATCAACCACTTTTCAGATGTGTCGTTGGTAAATATGTTCTCCCACACGTTGGGTTTCCTTTTCTTTTTGTTGATGGTCTCTTTTGCTGTGCAGAAGCTTTTTAGTTTATTGTGGTCCCATTTGTTGTATTTTTTCCTTTACTTCCCTTGCCCTAGGAAACATACTGGCAAAAATATTGCTACAAGAGATATCCAAGATTTTACTGTCTATGTTTTCTTTTACGATTTTCATGGTTTCATGACTTAGATTTAAGTCTTCTTTCATTTTGAGTTTACTTTTGTATAAATTGGTGATCTGGCTATTTTTTTTCATGTACCTGTCCAGTTTTCCCAACACTATTTTTTGCAGGGACTGTCTTGACTCCATTATGCTCGTGCTGCCTTTGTCAAATATTAATTGACCATGTAGGCATGGGTTTATTTCTGGGTTCT
Source organism: Desmodus rotundus (assembly GCF_022682495.2). Lineage (NCBI taxonomy): Eukaryota > Metazoa > Chordata > Mammalia > Chiroptera > Phyllostomidae > Desmodus > Desmodus rotundus. The sequence goes on from NC_071387.1 coordinate 79,588,315, forward strand.
GCTCTGTTCCATTGATTTAAATGCCTATCCTTATGCCAGTACCAGGCTGTTTTCGTTACAGTGGCCTTGTAATACAGTGTTATATCAGGTATTGTGATCTCTCCACCTTTGTTCTTCTGTCTCAGAATTGCTGAGGCTATTTGGGTTTTGTTTTTTTTTTTGGTTCCATATACATTTTAAAAATATTTGTTCTAGCTCTGTGAAATATGCCATTGGTATTTTACTTGGAATTGTGTTGAATCTATAGATTACTTTGGGTACTATGGACATTTTAATGATGTTGCTTCTTTCAACCTATGAACACAATATATTCTTCTGCTTATTTGTTCTTCCTTATTTTCTTTCTTTGAGGTCCTAAAGTTTTCCAGATAGAAGTTTTTTACCTCCTTGAATAAATTTATTTCTAAATACCTTATTTATTTTTGGTTGCAATAGTAAATGTGATTGTTTTCTTAGTTTCTCTTCTTGACAGTTCATTATTGGTATATAGAAATGCCACTGATTTCTGAATATTTTGTGTTCTGTTACTTTGCCAGATTCATTTGTTAGCTTTAATAGATTTTTGGTGAAGTCTTTAGGGTTTCCTATGTATAATATTTCATCTGCATATAGTAACAGTTTTCTTTCCTATTTGGAAGCTTTGGCTGGGACTTCCAGTACTATGTTAAATAAGAGTGGTGAAAGCTGACATCCCTGTCTTGTTCCTGATCTTAGGGAAATGTTGTTAGTTTTTTGCCCATTGAGTTTGATGCTGGCTGTGGGCTTGTCATACATGGCCTTTATTACTTTGAGGTATGTTCCTTCTTGTCCCACTTTGCTGAGAGTTTTATTAAATGCTTGTTGTGCATCTGTTGATATGATTACGTGGTTTCTATCCTTCATTTTGTTTACGTGGTATATCACGTTTATTGATTTTTGGATTTTGTTCCAACCTTGCATCCTCAGAATAAATTTGACTTGATCATAGTGTATGGTCTTTTTAATGTATTGCTGAATCTGGTTTGGTAATATTCTGTTGAGGATTTTAGTTAGCATCTGTGTTTATCTGGGATATTGTCCTATATATTTTTTTCTTTGTAGTGTCTTTTATCGGATTTTAGAATTTGCATAATACTGGCGTTGTAAAATAAGTTTGAGAGCTTACGCTCCTCTTGAATTTTTTTAAAGAGTTTAAGAAGGATAGTTGTTAGTTCTTCTTTGAATGTTTGGTAAAATTCACATACAAAGCAGTCCGGGCCAGTGCTTTTTATTTGTTGGGAGTGTTTTAATTACTGCTTCAGTTTCACTAGTTGTAGTCTGTCTATTCAGATTCTCTGATTCTTCTTGATTCAATTTTGGAAGATTGTATGTTTCTAGGAATTTATCCATTTCTCCCAGATTATTCAATTTGTCGGCATATAGTTTTTCATAATATTTTACAGTCCTTTTATTTGGTGTCTGTTACTTCTGTTTCATTGCTGATTTTATTAATTTGGTGCTCTCTTTTTCTTGAAGAGCATCTGTTTAAAGGTTTGTCAGTCTTGTTTATCTTTTCAAATAATCAGCTCTTGATTTTATTGATCTTTTGTATTGTTTTTTCAGACTCTATTTCATTTATTTCTACTCTGACCTTTATTATTTTCTTCATTCTACTCACTTTGGTCTTTGTTGGTTGTTGTTTTTTTCCAGTTTCTTTAAGTGTAAAGGTAGATTGTTTATTTGAAGTTTTTCTTGTTTCCTGAAGTAGGCTTGTAGTGTTGTGAATTTCCCTTTGTCCCATAGATTTTGGGTTGTTGTGTTCTCATTTTTATTTGTTTCAAGGCAACTTTTAATTTCTTCCTTGATATCATTGTTAACTCATTCATTGTTAGTAACATGCTGTTTAGCCTCAATAACTGTGTGTTTTCCTTTTTTTTTTCCCCCCTGTAGTTGATTTCTAGTTTCATACCATTATGGTCAGAGAAGATGCTTGATATGATTTCAATCTTCTTAAATTTACTGAGACTTGTTTAGTGTCCTCTAACATGTGTGGTCTGTCCTAGAAAATGTCCATTATGCACTTGAAAATAATGTATATTCTGCTTCTTTGGGGTGAAGTGCTCTGAAGATAATGATTAAATCCATCTTATCTAGTGTTTCATTTAAGGCCACTGTTTCCTTGTTGAGTTTCTGTCTGGAAGGTCTACCCCTTCATGTCAATGGGTGTTAAAATCCCCAACTATGACTGTATTACCATCAGTCTCCTTCTTTAGGTCCATCAAGATGTGCTTTACATATTTACATGTTTAGGTGCTCCTATGTTGGGTACATAAATGTTTACCACAGTTACATACTGTTGTTGGGTTGTTCCTTTTATTATTATGCAGTGTCTGTCTCTGTCTCTTACTATGGCCTTTGTTTTAAAGTCTGTTTTGTCAGATGTAAGTATTGCTACCTCACCTTTTTCATTTCCCTTTTGTTTTCATTTTTTTTTTTTGGATGAACTATCTCTCTTCATCCCTTTCATTTTAGTCTCTGTGTACCTTTCAAGAGGTGAGTCTCTTGTGTACAGCATATTTATAGGTCTTGCAGTATCTATTCAGCTACCCTATGTTTTTGATTGGAGCTTTTAAGCCATTTACATGTAAAGTGATTATTGATAGGTGCGTATTTATTGCATTGTATTTTTTTTAACTCTGTTCTCTTTGTTGTTGTTTTCCTTCTAATTTTTAAAGCACACCCTTTAACATTCTTGTAATACTGGATTGGTGATAACTAACTCCTTGTGCTTTTTTTGTGTCTGGGAAGTCTTTATGCCAATCCCTTCTGGCCTGAAATGTTTCTATTGAGAGGTCAGCTGACAGTCTTGTGGGAGCTCCTGTTGGGAGGCTTTTACGCAGCCCCCCGGTCCCCCACGGATGAAGAATAAGACTACCAAGACATGATCTGCTTGGGGAGGAGAGGTGGCCGATATCTCAAAGGAGAAGGGCCCAGAGCCTTTCTCTCCATGGGCTTTTATTAGGTTTATTCGCATAGGAATACAGATGAAGCTCTTCAATCATTGTTAGGCAGTAAGGGTTAAACAATACGTGATTTACAGAGAACTTTGAGGGCTTATTCTGAGTTACAGCCAAGTAGTTAGAGGGCTATAAAACTTTAGGCGCCAGACTCATCTCAGGTCTGGACCCTTATCCTTTAAACTGAGGGTACAAATTAAGTAGGTTTCACAGGAATGTATGTATTTTTGTTAGGCCTGATTCCCCAGGGAATCCGCCCCTTCCAGCACAGGACTGCACTGCCCTCTGTCATTGTTTCAGGCTTAAGTCAGGCAAGGGAAGTAAGGCAGCCAAGAGACTAGGAGACTTCTTGCAGACAGAATGAGGACTCAGGCTATTTCAAAGCCGAGGGGCGAGGGTCCATCAGCCCCTTTTTCCACAGCCCCTCGAGTCCTTCCCTGCGAGTTTATTCCTGGTGACCAGAGCCTGTCTTAGGTTGATCCTCCCTTGAGGATTCTTACCCGTCATTGGCTAACTGGCCAAGCTCAGGGCCAAGCAGGGTGAAGTGGGCAGGGGTGGCACCCCTGCCAGGGAGATAAGCTTTGTCTCCTTAGTGGCTTATGGTCCCAACTCTGACTCAGCCTTAACCATGGGGGGTTACAGCCTCTGAAACCAGGCAGGGCGGTTCCCAACAAGCTCCATTTTAAGTAATTACCTGTTTTGCTGTTGCTGATTTTATGATTTTCTTTTTGTTTCTAGTTTTTGCCATTTTAATCAGGATGTGTCTTGGTATGGGCCTTTTTGGATTCATCTTGCTTGGGATGCTGTGTTTCCTGGACTTGTGTGTCTTTTTCCTTCTTCAGGTTAGGGAAGTTTTCAGTCACTGTTTCTTCAGATGGGTTCTTGATCCCTTGATCTCTTCTTCTTTTGGTATCTCTTTGATGAGGATGTTGTTACATTCATTGTTGTCCCAAAGTTTTCTTAAATTATCCTCATTCTTTTTTATTATTTTTTTCTTTCTCTTGCTCTGAATGGGTGTTTTTTTTCTACCTTGTCTTCCGAATCACTGATTCAGTCTTCTGCTTCATCCAACCTACTTTTTATTGCTTCCAGTGAATTCTTGATGTATGATGTGGTATTCTTCATTTCCGACTGGTTCTTTTTCATGGTTTCTATGTCCTTTTTCATGCTGTTGTAGTTCTTACTAAGTTCCTTGAGCATCCTTATAACCTCTACTTTGAACTCTATATCTGATAGATTGCTTGCCTCCATTTCATTTAGTTCTTTTTCTGGAGATTCCTCCTGTTCTTTCATTTGGTGCCTGTTTCTTTGTCTACCCATTTTAGGCATCTCTTTGTGTTTGTTTCTACATATTAGATATATCTGCTATGTCTCCCAGTCTTTGTAGGGTGTTCTTATGTAGTAGGTGTCCTGTGGGACCCAGTGATGCAGTCTTCTTGATCTGAGCTAGGTGCTCTAGGAATTTCCCTTGAATGGGTTATGTGGGCCCTCCTGTTGTTGAGTCTTGATTGCTGTTGGGCTGTTCATTTGTGGGATCTTCCCTCCAGCTGGTTGACTATGAAGCTCAACTCCTACTACAGTATGTGAGCTACTGTGCAGGTGCTGCTGCAGTCTCCCTTTGGATATGCTGTTTGTAAATTTTGTTGGATCGTGCTCTGATGTTGTTTGAAGCTGGCCACTTGGTGTGTTGGTCCTGTCCTCTTTGGGAGGGTCTCCAGCACTGGTCAGTGTCAGATGCCCTTTGTTCCTGTCCTTCTGCAACCTGCTTGAAGCTACAAGTGATCCATTGTTTCTGGCTGCCTCTGCTGGGCCCGGCTACACATAGGAAGGACCATGCTGTGTTACAAGGCCGGCTTCTACCAGCGCTAGGCTCTGGGATGGGCCAGCAGACCTCCCAAGGAACCCCAGGATCCACCTCTGCGTACCTCTGTCCACCAACTGCTTGCCAGGCACAGTCACTGAAAGACCCTCTAGCGGAATCAGAAAGATGGGGCTAGTGGATCTCGCATGAGGGTGATGTGTCATTCTGACTTCAGGGAAGGTGCTAAGTGTGATCCTTTGCCTCAGAGCCACATGATTGAGTCTGTCCTCAATTTTGCCTTGACCCCAGTATGGCAGAGCCCCTAGTAGGCAGGCAGGTGGGGCTCCTGGAGCCCATAGTTTAGGTCTGTTGGAAGATAGGATATTGTTCCTGTCAGATCTCTTGTAAGGGGGGAGCACAAGTCAGGTTCACGGGAAAGTGGAGGGAGTGGCCCCACCCCAAAGCCAGCCACTGATAGCCCCTGAGTCTGCCCAAACTTCTACACCCTGGCTTATGCCACTGACTACTCAGCCTGGTTTAAGATCTACCAGGTGGAGTGGTCTGGATTCCAGAGGGTAGGGTGATTGCTTTCCTCCAGGCTGATGCTATTTGGAGAGATTTCTTTGCCCAGGTAAGATGGTACCGTAGTATCTGAGACTAACTCAGTGCCAGGATCCTGGCAGCTGTTCCCCTCACTCTCTCCCCAGAGCCACAAACCCCAGACTCTCCTCAGGCAACTTCATTCCACACTGCCCTCCCTCTGCCAGACAAAGTCCAAGGGTAGGTGGCTGCTAGTGAATTTTTGCATGTTGGACCTTTAAGAGGGTGCCTATGTCTCCATGGATTCCGCCTCTCCTTGGCAGACAGAAACTCAGCTGGTTTTCACAGGCGGATGCTTTGTGGGTGTCTCCTTCTGGCTCTGGTGCTCTGGGTTGGAGAGCCAGGTTTAGGGTTTAGACCCTACACTTCTCAAGGGGAACCTTCCATAGCTGAGATATCCCTCTGGTACCTCAGCCACCTCCTATGAGAGTGGGGCTAGCCTCTTTAGCATCTCAGTACTTCCTACCAGTCTTGATGTGGCTCCTTCTGCAAATCTTTGGTTATAAGACTCCTCTTCAGCTAGTCTTTAGTTAGTTTTTCAGGGTGAGTGTTCCCCAGTTTAGTTGGATTTCCACTTTGGTCCTGGAAGGTGGTAAGTGTAGTTTCTGCCTACTCCACCTGCTGTCCTGAAAAGTATATATTTTGAACTGTCTGGATCATGGCTCTTTTTGGTTCTTTGTTGTTTGGGAGGGCTTTTGTTCATGTATTCTTCCTTTGTGCTCGATTCTCTTTAATTAGGTAATTTTTACTGTACTTGAAAAATTATTCTTAGAACTAATTAGAAAATTATGATGATGTTATCTTCCTCCAGAGATGATTCCTATGCATCTCCAGGTACCTGGAAGCACTATGAACTTAGGACCACCTTAATTCATTTTCAGGCTCATACCTATGTTGTAGTTTCTATCTTTATTTCTGCTTTATTTCTTTGTCACTCATCGTCTCCGTGTACTCAAATGGGCCCCAACCCGGAGTGTGGGGTGGATTACCAGAAACTCACTTTGGCAGGCATGGAATCCTATTTTTACTCTCCGTGAAGGCTTTCAAAAGAACTGCTTTGCCTTCTAACTACCTCTTTAGCATCAGAAATGCCTGCTTAGGCCTGTGCAGCCATATGTTCCAATATCTTTCTCTAATAATTCCACATTATTTTTCTGATTCTTTGATAATATTTGAATTATATTTTTATATTTCATGTAGCTTTATGTAATAACTTTAAGCAGGAAGGTTGATACTTATTATTTTAAGTAGAATTGATACTGGATGCAATTTTAACTGTGTTTACATTAAATATCTCCTGTACCGGGAGAACCAAGATGGCGGTGTAGGTAGACACACTGCGCCTCCTCGCACAACCAGAACTGACAGAAAATCGAACGGCAAGGAAGTCCGACACCAAGGATATAAAAAATAAACATACATCCAGACCAGTAGGAGGGGCAGAGATGGGCAGCTGGGGCAGAGAGGACTCATGTTGCCGTGGTGGGACCTAGACTGGCAGAATGTGGGACGAACGGGGCAGGCAGTCTGACCACTAGCAGACCCTGCAGCCCCACATTTGCGCAGATAAACTGAGAGGGCCAGACTCAGAGTGGCAGGGAACAGGGCAGGCAGAGTGGCGGGTGGTGCCCCATAGCCCCACATTCGCACATAGATAAACCAGACAAACAGCGGGGAGCGAAGCAGACTGCGCAACCGAGGGCTCTAGCTTGGAGAAATAAAGCCTCAAACCTCTGATGGAAAACGCCTGTGCGGGTTGGGGCGGTAGCAGGAGAGACTCCCAGCCTCACAGGAGAGGTCATTGGAGAGACCCACAGAGGCCTAGAGTGTGCACAAGCCCACCCACTCAGGAACCGGCACCAGAGGGGCCCAGTTTGATTGTGGGTAGCGGAGTGAAAGACTGAAATCCGGTGGAGAGGGGAGCTGGTACCTTTGCTCCCTCTTGGCCCCTCCCCCATGTGCAGCGTCACAGCGCAGTGACCGGTGTTATCCCGTCCTGGTGAACACCTAAGGCTCCGCCCCTTAAAGTAACAGACGCACCAAGACAAAAAAAAAAAATGGCCCAAATGACAGAACACTTCAAAGCTCCAGAAAAAATACAACTAAGCGAGGAAGAGATAGCCAACCTATCGGATGCACAGTTCAAAACACTGGTTATCAAGACGCTCACAGAATTGGTTGAATCTGTTCGAAAACCATATGAAAAAATGAAGGCTATGCTAAGAGAAATAAAGGAAAATGTACAGGGAACCAATAGTGATGCGAAGGAAACTGGGACTCAAATCAACAGTGTGGATCAGAAGGAAGAAAGAAACATCCAACCAGAAAAGAATGAAGAAACAAGAACTTGGAAAAATGAGGAGAGGCTTAGGAACCTTCCGGACGCCTTGAAACGTTCCCACATCCGAATTATAGGGGTGCCAGAAGGAGAAGAGGAAGAACAAAAAATTGAAAACTTATTTGAACAAATAACGAAGGAGAACTTCCCTAATCTGGCAACGGAAATAGACTTCTGGGAAGTCCAGGAAGCTCAGAGAGTCCCAAAGAAGCTGGGCCCAAGGAGGAACACACCAAGGCACATCATAATTACATTACCCAAGATTAAAGAGAAGGAGAGAATCTTAGAAGCAGCAAGAGAGAAGGAGACAGTTACCTACAAAGGACTTCCCATAAGACTGTCAGCTGATTTCTCAAAAGAAAGCTTACAGGCAAGAAGGGGCTGGCAAGAAGTATTCCAAGTCATGAAAGGCAAGGACCTACATCCAAGATTACTGTATCCAGCAAAGGTATCATTTAGAATGGAAGGGAAGATAAAGTGCTTCTCAGATAAGGTCAAGTTAAAGAAGTTAAACATCACCAAGCCCTTATTATATGAAATGTTAAAGGGAGTTACCTAAGAAGAAGAAGATCAAAAATATGAACAGTAAAAATGACAGCAAACTCACAGTTATGAATGACCACACCTAAAACCAAAACAAAAGAAAACTAAGCCAACAACTAGAACAGAAACAGAACCATGGAAATGGAGATCACATGGAGGGTTATCACTAGGGGAGTGGGAGGGGGGAGGGGGGGTAGGTACATAGAATAAGTAGCATAGATGATAGGTGGAAAATAGACAGGAGGAGGGTAAGAATAGTGTAGGAAATGTAGAAGCCAAAGAACTTATAAGTATGACCCATGCACATGGACTATAGGGGGAGAATATGGGGGGAGAGGGTGGTCAGGATGGAGTGGAGTGGGGGGGGGAAATGGGACAACTGTAATAGCATAATCAATAAATATATTAAAAAAATAAATATCTCCTGTACCGTACTTCTGATTACCTATTTTTGTTAATCAAGAGAACTTTTTATAGACTTTTACTTCTAGCTATTTTATAGTGGCTTAGAGGAGCCAGGTAAAACATCTTTTAAAGAAATTGATGTACTGCAAAGGTGCTTAAGATTCAAAGGGTTAAGAAACTGGAGTGGGAAGAGTACTTAAGTACTTAAGTACTTACTGAGCAGACATTCTGCAGCTGCTTTTCACCCTCAGGGCATTTGCCATTTCTTGAGAAGCTGGGAAAGAACTAGAACCCAGAAGATGTACTGTGCTGAACAACTTCATGGGGCAGTTTCACAGGGTTGGAGACGTTCGTTGGAGTTCCAAAGGAAAAGACTGTTAGTCTGACTACCTAAACATGTACAACTTCTGTATATTAAGAAATATAAAAGGAGAATGCATAAAATTAAAAATCACTATTTTCCCACTCCTAATGGATCTAAAGTGATCACCAATAGATTCTAAAACCATTAACAAAAAGATTAATGGTGAACTTGATGATAGTTGGATTACATTGACAGTACCTGAAACCACTGGTCATTTTCAACAATTAATGGTACTTGAAACAATCAAACATTATATGCCTCCAGATTTGATTTGAAGTACACAACACCACAAATGAAGTATTCTTGCAAAAGAATTCACCGTGAATCTAATGAAACCTACAGATCTAGTTACCAGTTTGTAAGCCATACCGGGTATAGCAAAACATGTTCACACCAAAGGAATGTAGTCAGCCTAATGCCTAAGTGTGAGAGACTCTACAGGTCAAATGTGCTGAGAAAAGGTTAAAAAGATAAAGAAGGGTAATTGTTACAGATTAAAGAAGAGTCTTCTATACTTTTTGTTACAAATTAAAGGAGAAATATGAATATTGACCATACGCAATGTGTAGATCTTACTTGGGTCAAATATAAACAGTGAAAATATAAAGGGAAATTTTAAAGAAATTTGAACATGGGTGGTTAGATGGTATTGTCGGTTTTGTTGGGTGTGAAAGAGCTATATTGTAATTAAGTTTTTCTTTTAAAAATCCTTATAAAAAAGAGATTCTGAGTATTTTGTATATAGTGGTATGTCTGTGATTTGCTTTATTTTTTTAAAAAAGATCTTATTTATTTATGTTTTTAGAAGGGGAAGGGAGGGAGAAAGGGAGAGAAACATCAGTGTGTAGTTGCCTCTTGCATGCCCCTACTGGGACTTGTCCTGCAACCCACGCATCTGCCCTGACTGGGAATCAAACCTGCGATCCTTTGGTTTGCAGGTCAGTCCTCAATCCACTGAGCTACCCCAGCCAGGGCGGTGATTTCCTTTAAATATGGAAAATTTTAATAATTGTTTGAACTGGTTAATGGATACATAGTGGTTTATTTGGCTGTTTTCTCTACTTTCTGGTATATTTACAAATACTCATTGAACAGGGCCCCCCAAAAAAGGGATCAGAAACAAAATTTCACTTGTACCACGTAACCTCTTTTAAGTGAGAACATTATAAGCTACTCTCCTTATTGGGTGAATATCTGCTGTTTTTGAGTAGTGTCAGACAATGAGACATAAACATTTATTTTATTTTTATAGTGTATCTCCTAGTTTTTAGCTTTACCTGTTAGATACGTGTGGTTACCCCATTTTTAAGGAGGCACACCATAGTCTCACTAAAACTATGGAAAGGAAGAAGGGTAGTTCTGGAGAGCAAGAATGGGTGTATATATATTAAAAAAACAGGAAAAGTGTGTTAGGTGGGCTAAAACTACCAATATCCACTACCTTTCACTTGTTTATACTCAGAACATTCAAACCTGCTTTCTAACAGAGAATTTTTAAAACACTTCAACTAATATAATTAGTTCTCTTTTCCTTAAGAAAGGGCGATAATCCGAAGTAATTCCTGCTTAATGCACCTAGCTTCATGTCCAGGAGTTCTGGATAATCTTAGTTCCTCTTCCCATATCTGTTTTATTCTGTGAATTACAGACTTTAGAAAATTTGTCTGCTAATAATATAATCCCTATGCAGTAGTAGGGGAGACAAAAATGAAAGAGAAGGGAGTTTTAAAAAATTATATGACATAGCAAGCAAGACATATACAGACAGTGTCCAAAAACCTCACTCATGCATTTTGACCAAGCAGGCATAATTTGCACATGATGATAGAGTACTGCTGGGCACACCCGGCTTTGTGGCTTGGAAGATCAGTACAGTTAGGCCTGCCATAGGCTTTTCCCAGAATACAGATCTTTCACACGTGCTTTAAATGGTATTGGATCTGCTTGGTCAAAAGAGCTGAGTAGAAGTGTGCTTCTGCATGGATCAGCTGTGCAGTAACTAGTGCTCTGGGCCCTACCCATATTTTCTCATTATGAGGCAAATGGATAGAAGCATCTGCTTCTATCCCGTGCAGTATTTGTTGCCTTCAGAATCCTAGAGGTATTAGCCAAGCACTTTGCCTCTTAGCAGGTATAAAGCACACAGTTATCATTACTTTATTTTTGGCCATTCCTACTAGAGGAGTATAATGATCCAGGGGTTCTGATTGCAGGAATACCTCATTAATTTGTATTACCTTCTTGTTCCATGGGCTTCTGGAATCCAATCCCCTAATAGGAGTTCCATTTCCATTTTCCCTGACTTGGGCCAGTAACCAGTTCTAAGTTCCCTTTCTTTCTCCAAAGGTCTGTTGACTGTAGCCAACTCTCTGGTATCAGTTCATATCAGGTACTATGTCAGTTTCAGGCTATATCAGTTGTTTGTGTTCTTTAATTGAAAATCAGAGTAATCAGCAGTGGTTAATTTAAGGGAAATGAAAGGGCAAAAGACAGAATTTACTGGAAGACTTCATAATAGCTAGTAAAATTAAAGAGAGAGCTGAAAAATCCATGCCTTGTTAAGCACATAACATAGGGTAGCTCCAGGGATCTAGACGAAGAGTCTTTGAATGACTTAGTTTCCATCTTTATGTCAGTTACTCAAAATTCAAATTCCCAGCAGAGCCTGGTTTGTCTGACTTGAATCATCATCCCACCCCTTGGCTGATGGCACAAGGTGCTTTTATTAACCCACCAAAGACTTGGGGAATAAAGGAGAGACACTTTCCTAAAAGAAAATAAGGTGCTATACCCAAAAGAAGGGAAGAGGAATGCTCAACAACAGATGTCCATTCCAGAGTATTCCAGTTAAGTCAGTGTTTCTCATTGGGGAAGACCATTTTTTCTTTGTGAGCTGCTGACCCAATGCATTGTAGTACGTTCAACATCCTTGGCTACTGGTCACTAAATGCTGGCAGCACTCCCACCGCTATCATCACACCCAAGGCACCGCTGTTTCCTGACCACTGTTTCCTGGCCATCTCCTCTTCCCCAACTCCTTCCCCACCCCACTTACCTTCCCCAGAGAAGCTGTAGAATAGAATATCAGGACCACTGCACTGCATGAGCCCTAAAGCTGTTTTCATTTAAAACAATTGGATGTATTTCCATTGCTAAGCAAAAGGTTTTTTGTAATTTGTTATACTAAAATGATGTTTCTTTTCTATCAAAAAGTTACTCAATTTATTCCAGTTATAAAATAAGTGATGGAGATATAATATACAGCATAGTGACTATAATGAATAATACTGTATTGGATATTTAAAAGTTGGTCAGAGAGTAGATCTTAAAAGTTTTCATCACAAGAAAAAAAATTTGTAACTGTGGTAATGGGTGTTAACTGGACATTATGGTGATCATCTTACAATAAATACAAATATTGAATCGTACATCTGAAACTAATATGTCAATTATATCTTAATTTAAAAAATGAAAAAAGTTCTTTTATTCACTGTCTCCAAATATCTAAACTGATTTGCACCTACAGTCATGAAAAATATATAAGAAATTCATCAATTTGTTTCTTCAGTTTAGCTCTTTATTTAAGGGCATCAACTTTGGAACCAGACTCTGAATTCAAGTCCCACAATCATAGCTCTGCTATTTATTAGCAGTCACTTCCTTTGAGTTTTTACGTAATCTTACTTTGGGCAATTACATAATCTTTTCATGCTTCTGTAAAATGATGATAATTGTATCTATTTCATAGGGTTGTTATGAGGATTAAATTAGCTAGATGTATGAAGTGTTTAATATATTCCCAAAAGCATAGCAAATGTGTGTATGTAAAAGCTGTTATATTTCTAAAATGGGATATTAATAATTAAGTTTAATATAGATAACAAAAATACCTTAATTTGGGGGGGTGGGAGCTACCTTTTAAAAATTAAAATGCTTTATCTGGAAAAGTATTTTGTTATGGCATTTAACTCAGAACCATACTTTGAAAAATATCAGTGAATTATTCATTCCTTCACTTTGTATTTATTGAATGCTTTGCCAGGCATGTGACAATTCTAGGAAGAGGAATTTACATACTAATTCCCTGGAGGAAGTAACACTAAGTAAACAATAAATGCCACGGTAATTACTGATGTAATAGCTGTGGAGGAGTCAGCAGAAAGGTCTGAAACCAGGGAATGGCTTGTCATGTTGGTGGCACAGAGGAGAGGCCTGGACTGGATGGACTGTGGTCTGCTGGGCAGCGGCAACATGGGAAGGGGGGGTGTGCTGGAGCTCTGTTTTGCAGGGCCTTAGAGACTCTGGTAAAGTACTGGGATTATTTTTGTTTTTTAATTTTTTTACAAGGAGTTAGGATTTCTTTGCAAGATAGTTATGGGGGTTGGTATTTAAGCAGGAATGTGCTGGGTCAGATTTGGGAAAGTTGTTTTTGTCAGTTGTGTTAACAGGGTTGTTTTTTCTCATTGAGAATGAATTGGCGAGGGACAGGTGGGACCAAGTGGAAGACTTCAGGGAAGACATGGATGGGAATGGGGTGGGATGGAGGCCGTAGAGGTGAAAAGAAGTGGATAAAATCAAATCAAATCATATATACAGGCAAACATTTGGAAATATTGTTGGTTTTCTATCAGGCCACAGCAATAAAGTGAATATCGCAGTAAAGCAAAGTCTCACAAATTTTTTGGTGTCCCAGTATATATAAAAGTTACTTTTATGCTATACTGTAGTCTGTTAAGCATGCAATAGCATTATGTCAAACAAATGAACATTCCTTAATTAAAAAACACTTCATTGAACCACCATCTGAGCCTTCAATGAATTATAATAATTTTTGCTGGTGGAGGTCATGTGTTGATAACAATGAAAGTGCAACCTCTGGAAGTGCAGTAAAGTGGAGCGCTTTAAAACAAGGTATGCCTGTATTTATTTTGGAGCTAGAATGGACAGGTATTGGTGATGACTTGGATGAGGAGGACAGTGAGAAAAAGGGAAGGACCACTTTTGGCTATTGTGTGCCGTTTGACAGTATGCATATATTCCCTCTGTTATTAAAGCTTTTTTTTTCACTTTAACATGAATGTTTTTAAACTAAAATTTTAGTACTGTTTTAAAACTTTCAATCTTGCTGGTCTAGTGAGGGGGGTTTTGGTATTACATCCAAGTAGTACAGTGTTCTTTAATTTTTCTTGTTTAGTAAGGAGAACCTCCTTTGTTGATGTTTTTATCATTTAACAGGCAGCATTTTATCTGCTGCTTATTGCTGATGAGAATTTGAACTTACCACTCATCAGAGTATTCTTTTGAAATTAGATAGCCGAATGTCATCCCTGCCCCAGGAAAGTGAGTCTTTAAAGGCCTTCACCTGTTGAAGCAGCCCTCCCTTCTCTGCCTGGTGTGCTTCCCATGATGAGGTTGGCCAGGAGGCTGGGATGGTAGTGGAGCACCTGGAGTCTATTTCCCTGGCTCTGCCTGAGGCACATGTCCACTGAGTAACTCTGCTATTCTGTTTAAAATGTACTCAGGTGTGGTAAGTCAAGTTTATGACTTATTTTCTGTCACTTAGGACTAGTACACCTCCTCAGTAATTGGAGTTTATCATATTTACTAAAGTATGATTTCTTCTTGTGATTGAATTAAGATCAAATATCTATACCAGTCTTTAAGCAGATTGTTCAAATTGATGTTTGTGAAATTATTTTACTTTTTTCTAAGAAATGAAGAGAAACTGGGAAGAAAATTCATTAGACAGCAATGCAGAGATTTTTTTTTTTTACACCTGAATGAGAAGCCAGAAATGCATATAAAACTTAGAACTTCAAAAAACATTTCTTAGACACAGTCTGTTATTAAATGCCCATGGATGTTTTTGATTTCCCATTGTATTAAAATACTCAAAGGAACTTCATATTCCAAACATTTAAAAATAGCTCAATCTTTTAAAAAACATATAAAGTATTATCAGCTGTGCTTTTTGTACATAATTAGCATTGCTATGGAGGTATAATGACTTAGTGTAATGATGTTACTCATGATAAAAAGTTCAGATGGTAATGATTGGAGCTACAGCTGGGTGACACACTTTAAAATAACTCAAACATGACTCCACAGAAAGTGTGCTGTTTTAGTCCCTGATAATTCCCTTTTTACTCATCAGTGAATTGTGAAGGCACCAATAAAAGAGCCTTTATGAAATGTTTAATTTTCCCTCTTTCTTATAGATTTGATGTGTGTTCACTATCTTCAGTGATTGACATGCCACTGTGAAGGTCCCTCACTTTTGCCTTTTTTGAGATGGCTCAAGATTCAGCAGGCCTTTCTTCTGATTATCAGTTTTGGATTTGGAAGCTTTCTGTATGGGGCCAAGCCTCCACTTTGGAAACCCAGCAAGACATCTGCCGCCACATACATCAGTTCCAGGAGTTCCTGAGGCAGATATATGAAGCCTTGAAAGAGATGGTAAGTAGTGGACCAAAATTAATTAATTTATTTTGTGACAGCTGGGACTCTTTACCAGATTTCACCAAGCCTGAGTTTGATCCAGGGCCAGGGATTTCTAGTATTACCTTGTGAATTGAAGAAGTAGAAAGACAGTTACCCATAGGTAATACAGACAGGAAGCAGTTACCTTGTCTGTGATTCATTATGAGTTCATTCTTTTCTTCTCGATTAGTTATATTGTCTCATGAGACTCCTGGACCATTCAGATTGTTTTCAAATAGACAAGACTTGGACACTTATTGTCAGATAATTGGGATTCTTTTAAAGGCCTTTGCATTTCTTAAATATTGAAGAATTTGCTGAAATGCTTACCTTTCCCTCAACCCTGTTTTAAAGTGGGTTCTATCAAGAGATGATAAATACTAAGATCTCTTCTTACAAATATTTTAAGTGGTCTTTTCTAGTGAATATTAAGATTTTGAATGTCTTTAAAATAGTCATATACTTTATTATGTTAAAATTCAGTATATTTTCTTTTTGACATAGGATTTATTTTTATTGCATGGATAATTTTATGAATTAACATGTTTTGATATTACCAAAATATTATTTATTTTATCCTTACTGTCTAACTTTAAGATGAAAAGCAAAATTATCATTTAACATAAGTGTTTTTGTGTTATACTTTTATTTCCATAGTCAAAGAAGCAAGTAGAAAATTTGAAGAATAATTCGATGTTATGAGTTCATGTCTTTAGACACTATACGAAAAAACAGTCTTTATGAAAAACCAATGCTAATTTTAAAATTGTTTTTTATAATAAGATTTTTGTAACTTGACCTTAAAGAGGTCCCAGAAAGTCTAAGACTGGCCTCAGTGCTGAGACAGTGTGAGGAATTTATTGCTGCATTAGTAGGAAATGCTTATCGTTTCAGCTTATGTGCACATGATCTGTTTGGTCTTATTTTTGACCTTTCTGTGAAAGGTAAAGAAATGGGGAAAGGGCCAAATGTACAATAGCGTTGTATTTTAAAATCTTAAGCTGTTTTCTATTTAGGTGGTCTTTTATGTCTCAGGTTTTAGATTGTTATAGACTAATTCTGATGCTCTTTAGTATATAGTAATCAAAATAGTAATGAACACAGATATATATCTTTATTCTTTGGTTGCTTTTATTTCTTTTTATAAGTTCCAGAATTCTTGTCCTCCTAAACCTCCTTTGAAATAGCCTTTCTGAAGCTGAATTAGGAACTTCTTTTATTATGTTAGAACAAAACTCCAGGATAAAGATAAGAGATTATAGACATTAATCACCCATAATGGCTTTTCACTATTATTCAGCCTTTGTTATTTTTAAATAAAGTGGTGTTTCCTGACTGTTAAGTATGAGTAAAATAAAGTTAATTTTGTAACAAAATTGATTTTACCTAAAATGTGTTGTGTATCTTAGTTTTCATGACCTGGTTTAAAGATGAAGGAAGGTGGTTGCTTGTTAAACTTGATTTGAATAACCTACCTAAAGATCTTTTCTCATCCAATTTCTCCTACTTTTCTTAAATACATACTAAATGAGAAGCATTCAAGCTCCTTCTACCTATAGTGTCAGTTCAGTCTTTCTGAGTTGTATAGTGCCCTTTTACTGACAAAAACATAATTTTCTTTTATAGGATTCAAGTACAGTCATTGAAAGATTCCCCACAATTGGTCAACTGTTGGCAAAAACTTGCTGGAATCCTTTTATCTTAGCGTATGGTAAGAATTAAAAGAATGTTCTCTCAAAACACAAACTTGTAATAATTTTAATCTTTGCATTGTTTAACAAAATACAGAGCTTTAAATTATAAACCTGTCTTCTCTATTTCATGAAGCAACTTTTCAAATGTATTTATTGCTCCATTACAAAGATAACATCCTTTATTGGTATTCATATATGTTTGTAAAGATAAACAACACACAGAGCTGTAGGAAATAGAATTCCTGGCACAGGAGGGTAGAAACTCCCCAATGATTATCATGACCTAACTTTTATAATTCAGTGTAAAATGGTTATAATATTGAAATAGTTTTTGGTTTCACAGGTTTGTATTAACTAACATACTGTTTTCCTGTTTAAAATTATTTTTTGGAGTGTGAATCCTGCATTACTCTGTCATTATTTAGGGATGAAATTTGGTTTTACCCAAGGTTAAGAGGAATTTGGGGATATATTGAGGGAGGTGTTCCTTTACTGATCTTCTGCCTTTGTGTCCAGCCTCATTTCCTGTTTAGTCCTCTACAACTATACCACAGGCGTTGTTGCCATGTCAAATTACTAACTGTGCCTGAAGGCACATGATGTTAGGGCCTGTGGCATGCAATTCCTTTTGTCTGGAACTCTGTTTTCATCTCTCCTCCTTGTAAACATTTTAAATCACCTTATTGGGACTGAATTAGGAACCTCTCTTAGTGTCTCCACAGCTGCCAGCATTTCCCTTAATTACCACACTGCACTGTTTTATAATTGTTGGTTTGCCTATCTGATGTTCCGGAAGACTGAATACCTTTCAAGAGCAGGTACTGTGGTTTTAGTTGTCTTTGTTGTCCTAAGGCCTACGGTAGGGTGGAGCAGTCACATCTGAAGGTGCGTAGTTGAGGTTTATTGCCTGGATTTGACTATAGTATAGCTAATATAATATTTACTTACTTTTCATATTTTTTAGTCAAAGACTGATTTATAACATGATATTAGAATAAAAATAAAATTAATATTTCTCTTTGATGTTTTAAAGAATTATACAGTTTCTCTCTCCTAGCCTGTCCTAAGTTGTTATAAGAACATGAACTAGGTGGGAAAGGGACAACATCAGCATTCGGTCCTGTGAGTGTCCATGCATGGCTGCATCGAACACACTCAGGTCCCCACTTTCATCTATCTATTCCTCTTCCTCTCCACTTAGGCCTCTTACTTCTTCCTCCCCTTGAGTTGATTCTTCCTTCCCCAAACCACTAAGCTTGTTCAAATACTTGATCCGAAATGGCAAACGCATCATTCTACAGCCATCACTGTATTTGCCACACTTACCTGTCCTATATTTATGTATTTTAGCCATGCCAGTGTTTCTCAAACACCTTTGACCATAAATACATTTTCTGTGCATATGTAAATGTTTATATGCATATGTTCACATATTATTAGACACATAAATACATACACATGCACATACACACAGTTCAGTAAAGAATGCCTATTTTTATTAAGTGCAATCCATATTCACTTTGCTATTTTAAAAATGGTCTTCCTGACCCAAAACTAATTTTGCAATCTACTGATTGGTCATGACCAAAAGTTTGAAAAATATTGAGCTAGGCTGATGATACTGATGGAAGAAAAAAGGAAAAGAAACTGTTGAATTCCATCCATTCAAATGCACCCATTGTTAGATACTTCATGGACTGGATAACTATTTCTTAGAAAAAAATGGTATGCCTTTTAATTGTACATTGTTTGTATAGGACACATTCCTAATTCAGAGTGTTAAACTGTGGGAAAGTTTGTGTTATTGAATAAAAGGAGTAGAACGAGAGGTATTGCTCACTCTGTGCTGGGCACTGGTCTCTTTGGATTGCATAGTGGATCTAATTGAGTTCTTGATGATAGTCTTGCAGAAAACATAATTATGGATTAGACTAGATAAGTCACTTACTCCAGAATACAAAGCTAATAAGAGCCAGGAGCCCACTCTTCTAAAATCCGCATTGTTGTAATGATCTAACAACCCCCAGCCCCCTCATGGATCACACCATTGTGGTTGAATGCTTCCAGTCCTGGCTTTTCCAGTCCTGGCTTTTCCAGTCCTGGCTTTACCAGCTGCATCTGAATGTTTATATTCACTGGACAGACATTTACTGATTTTTTTTTTGTATGCCAAGGCCAAAGAAAACACGGATCACAAATTCTGCTTACTTTCCAGTTAGGGAGAAAAGAGACCAGAAGTCTGAAAAAGAAGGTGAGAGGAAGGAGAATTTTACAAGGGAGTTCCTGCTGGGGCTGACTCTTAGAGGACAGTAGATGAGATGGGATTTTCTAAGACTAGCTATGGGACTCTCTGGGTTTCTGATTCCCTGTCTGTAAACGTAAGAGGCTTGATTGATTTTTATCTCTGTGGCCTTAAAGTTGTATCAGTCTGTCATCTTTCCTTAGCACCTTATCCTCATTATATTGGCTCCCTTTGACAACTGGAAACAAATTCTCCATCTCTTCAATTCTTTGTCACCTTTTGAACTGCCCATTAAATTTCAGTTTCCTGTTTGAGGTACACCTTTGATTCTAAGCTCATAGAGAAGACTGACAGGAACAGAAGAACTCCATCTTGCCTTTATGCTGTTCTTTCACTGGTTGGGCATTTTCTTTTAGGAAAGGATTTTTTTTTTTACGATATCAAAATTATTTTGTAAATACAGTAAAAGTAAACAATTTCCATCAAGGAAGGAAGTCTCCCATAATATTAAGTGAGAATAGGATCAGAAATAAGGACAATAAAGAAGGAAGAAGTATTTGGAAATGAAAAGACACCACAAGGAGACAAAGTAGATAATAACAGAAAGGGAGAGGACACTCTTTTATTCAGTGGTGTTCCCTGCATGAAATTACTGTTTTTACCTCCTTGGAATCCTTGATTCTAGCTCTGCTCTCCTAATTAAACATAACAGCTATAACCTCTCTTTCTCATTATTTTATACCTATTGCTGTGTAACAACTTGACCCTGAACTTGGCAGCTAAAAACAATGAATATTTATTGTTTCCAAAAATGCTGCAGTTAGCCTTGGCTGGTGTGGCTCAGTGGTTAGAGTGCCGGACTGCAAAGCAAAGGGTCGCCGGTTCAGTTCCCAATCAGGGCACATGCCTGGCTTGCAGGCCAGGTCCCCAGTAGGGGGACATGTAAGGTGCAACCACACATTGATGTTTCTCTCCCTCTCTTTCTGTCTTCCTTCCCCTCTCTCTAAAAATTTTTTTTAAATGCTGCATTTATACATTTAAACTATAAAATTAAAATTTAAAGGATTAATTTAGCTTTTATTTGAAATTTTAGTTCAAGATATCAAAAAGTAAAATATTAGGGGTCAAATATATGTTGGTATATTTTTTTCCCTTCCACTCTTTTACAGAATCCAGATTTGCACTAAGATCTGCTATCAGTAACTGTCCCCATCTCACTTAATTGTTTGGTTGAATATTCCATTCCCAAAGTCAGGGCCTTCAGGGTGAATCCTGACAGATGGCATCTTCTCTAGCATGCCTGTGACACTCACGAACAAGAGGTGATGGCTTGCATCTGTAAATTTCTAAAATAAAGTAAACTCACTAGCAGCACATTACAGTGTATTTCAATGCATTGGCTCTGGGCTAGGGAAGCCACTTGCTAAAGGCTGAGTGAAAGGGTCTTTGGCTTTTCTTTTTCTGTTAGAGAGAGAGAGAGAGAAATAAATACACTTGAACTAAATGTGTGGAATCTCTAAACACCTGGGAGAAACTACCATCTTTGGGATTTTTTTAGATTTAATCTCCATAAATTAACATTTTCTTTGTTTTTCTCTTCTTCTTTTCTTTCTTTTTCTTTTTCTTTTCTATTCTTTTCTTTTCTTTTTTTTTTTTGGTGTTGGATGTCTAAGTTTTTGAAATGCGCCCCTCTAGGTTGTATTCTTTTTAACCCAGAAGCTCCTTGTCATTGCACTGGTTCCGAGCTGGGGTTCTACCCAAGCATGGTCCGGGACCTCCAGGCTCTTGACCTGTGGAGGAAAGAATTCAAGAACAAATCTGAGTGAGAGAAAAAGCAAATTTTATTTAGGTAGGTAAAGAAAGAGGTCAGAACATAGGTTTCTGGAGACTAGATCAGGGATTGAGCCTGGAATTGGCTCCCGCTGCCCACTGCCCCCTAGTTGCATGTTTCACAGGGAACCTCTGGGAAAGAAGCGAAAATGCACATCCCAGTGGACGTTAGCAACTCATGACTGAGTTGGGCCCCGCAGTCAGTCAGTTCCTGGGATTTTATGTGTTTTCAGTTTCTGAACTTTGTGGTACCAAATTATATCTCTGCCTTCAGGTTTGGAGGGTAGTCTTATTACTAATATGGTCTGTTATGAAGGTGTCACAGGTGGGCACAGGTTCTTGCTGATCATGGACAAAGAATGAACCGAACACACAGAGAGTTTATAGTAGAAAGAGAGAGAGCAGATTTATTAAGTGATAGTATACTCCACAGCATATAGACATGGATTTTGAGCAGAGATTGAACTCAGGGGCTGGAAGGATTCTATTCTTTTCTTTTTTTAAAAAATTTTATTGTTGTTCAAGTACAGTTCTCTGCCTTTTCCCCCCACCCTACCCTAACCCCCAGCCCTCCCTACCTCCTTCCCATTTCCACCCCCCCATTATTTGTCCATGTGTCCCTTGTAATTGTTCCTACAAACCCTTCACCCTTTTCCCCCTGAAATTCCCTCCCCTCTCCCCTCTCCCCTCTGGTCACTATCAGCCTGTTCTCAATTTCAGTGTCTTTGGTTATATTTTGCTTCTGTGTTTGTCTTGTTGATTAGGTTCCTGTTAAAGGTAAGATCATATGGTATTTATCTTTCACTGCCTAGCTTATTTTGCTTAGCATAATGCTTTCCAGTTCCGTGCATGCTGTTGAAAAGGGTAGGAGATCTTTCTTTCTGCTGCATAGAATTCCATTGTGTAAGAGTACCATAGTACTCTTTTTGATCCATTCATTTACTGATGGGCACCTAAGTTTGATGCGGATCCTGGCCCGCAGGATCCGGTGTTGTGGTTGCAATATACAAATACACACGGACTACAGAAATCCTGTGGAGAAAAAGGGGCGGCACAGCCACTCTCTCAAGAGGACAGCACCCCGACCCTTGCCTTGACAGGCTTTTATTGTTTTTCTAGGCCCCTTACATCAAAGATGGTCCTCAGATGCATAGGTTTGTTTTGGGTGGTTATCTTTTGCAAACAAAGGAGAGGATGTCACTGAATACATCAAAGAAGGATATTTGCAATGCAAAGGGAGAAATGGTCAAAACCAGGTTATGCTCCATACCTGGAAGGTCTAGCTCAGATTTTGGGAAGATAAAGATACTCAGTAAACATTTGCTAACTCAGGGTGAGGGAGTTTTAGCAAGAGCAAGTCTCATAGCAGTCTAGGTACAATGCAGGCCTGATTTCCCACTGGAGAACCTATCCATGGATGTGGGTCCTCCCGCCAGCCTCGCTCCCCACTGTCTTTTCCAAGTGGGGGCTGAGCCACATTTCCCTTGCTTGGAACAGTTCCCCACATAGTTGCTTCTAGCACTTGGTTATTGAAAATTGTGCTGCTATGAACATTGGGGTGCATAGGTTCTTTTGGATTGGTGTTTCAGGGTTCTTAGGACATAACCCTAGCAGTGGAATTGCCAGGTCAAAAGGCAGTTCCATTTTTAGTTTTCTGAGGAAATTCCAAATTGTTTTCCATAGTGGTAGCACCAGTCTGCAATCCCACCAACAGTGCACTAGGGTTCCCTTTTCTCCACATCCTCTCCAACACTTGTTGTTTGTTACTTTGGTTATGATGGCCATTCTGACCGGTGTTAGGTGGTATCTCATTGTGGTTTCAATTTGCATCTCTCTGATGGCTAGTGATGCTGAGCTTCTTTTCATATGTCTCTGGACTCTCTGTATGTCCTCCTTGGAGAAGTGTCCAAGTCCTTTGCCCATTTTTTAATTGGGTTGCTTGTCTTCTTAGAATGGAGTCCTGTGAGTTCTTTATCTATTTTGGAGATCAGACCCTTGTCTGAGGTATCTTGGCAAATATGTTTTCCCATACTGTTGGTTCTCTTTTTATTTTAGTACTGTTTTCTTTAGCCATGCAGAAGCTTTTTATCTGGATGAGATCCCATTTGTTTATTCTTTCCTTTATGTCCCTTGCTCTAGGGGACAAAGCAGTGAAAACACTGCAGTGTGAAATATCTGAGATTTTGCTGCCTATATTCTCCTCTAGGACTTTAATGCTGTCATGACTTACATTTAAGTCTTTTATCCACTTTGAGTTTCTTTTTGTGTATGGTGTAAGTTGGTGCTCAAGTTTGATTTTTTTACATGTAGCTGTCCAGCTCTCCCAACACCATTTAATGAAGAGGCTGTTTTTACTCCATTTATATGCTCCTGCCTTTGTCGAAAACTAATTGACCATAGAGCCATGGGTTTGTTTCTGGGCTCTCTGTTCTGTTCCATTGGTCTATGTGCCTGTTTTTATGCCAGTACCAGGCTGTTTTGGTTAGTGTGGACTTGTAATACAGTTTGATATCAGGTATTGTGATCCCTCCTACTTTGCCCTTCTTTCTCAAAATTGCAGCAGCTATTTGGAGTCATTTTTGGTTTCACATACATTTTTGAAGTGTTTGTTCTGTATCTGTGAAATATGTCATGGGTACTCTAATAGGGATTGCATTGAATCTATAAATCGCTTTGGGAAGTATGGCCATTTTCATGATGTTAATTTTTCTGATCCATGAACATGATATGTGTTTCCATTTGTTTGTTTCTTCCTTAATTTCTTTCTTCAGTGTTGTATAGTTTTCTGAGTACAGGTCTTTTAGCTCCTTGGTTAGGTTTATTCCTAGGTACTTTATTTTTCTTGTTGCTATATCAAATGGGATTTTTTCCTGATTTTTGCTTCTGCTGTTTCATTGTTAGTGTACAAAAATGCCTTTGATTTCTGGATATTGACTTTGTATCCAGCTGATTTGCCAAATTCATTTATTAGGTCGAGCTGTTTTTTGGCGGAGTCTATAGGATTTTCCATGTACACTATCATGTCATCTGCAAACAGTGACAGTTTCATTTCCTCCTTTCCAATTTGGATGCCTTTTATTGTTTTTTCCTGTCTGATTGCTGTGGCTAGGACTTCTAGTACTATGTTGAATAGGAGTGGTGAGAGAGGGCATCCTTGTCTTGTTCCTGATCTTAGTGGGAAAGCTCTAAGTTTTTGTCCATTGAGTATGATGTTGGCTGTAGGTCTCTCATATATAGCCTTTATTATGTATGCTCCCTGTATTCCCACCCTGCTTAGTGTTTTTATCAGAAATGGGTGCTGTACCTTATCAAATGCTTTTTCCACATCTATTGATAGGATCATGTGGTTTTTGTCTTTGATTTTGTTTATGTGGTGTATTACATTTATTGATTTGCAAATATTGTCCCATCCTTGCATCCCTGGGGTGAATCCCACTTGGTCATGGTATATGATCTTTTTAATGTATTGCTGGATGTGGTTTGCCAATATTTTGTTGAGGATTTTAGCGTCTATGTTCATCAGCGATATTGGCCTGAAGTTTTCTTTCTTTGTTCTGTCTTTATCTGGTTTTGGGATTAGGATGATGCTGGCTTCATAAAAAGAGTTTGGGAGTCTTCCATCGGTTTGGATTTTTTGGAATAGTCTGTGAAGGATAGGAGTTATCTCTTCCTTAAATGCTTTGTAGAATTCTCCTGTGAAACCATCTGGTCCAGGGCTTTTGTGTGTTGGGAGTTTTTTTTATTACTGATTCAATTTCATCTGCTGTTATTGGTCTGTTCAGGCTTTCTGCTTCTTCACTGAGTTCTGGAAGATTATATTTTTCTAGAAATTTGTCCATTTCATCTAGGTTTTCACGTTTCTTGGCATATAGTTCTTCATAGTAATTTCTTACAATCCTTTGTATTTCTCTGGTATCAGTTGTTGTCTCTCCTCTTTCATTTCTGATTGTGTTTATTTGGGTCCTCTCTCTTTTTTTCTTGATGAGCTTGCTTAAAGGCTTGTCAATTTTGTTTATCTTTTCAAAGAACCAGCTCCTGGATTCATTGATCCTTAGAATTGTGCATTTAATTTCTATGTCATTTAACTCTGCTCTGCTGTTCGTTATTTCCTTCCTTCTACTTGCTCTGGGCTGTCTTTGTTGTTGTTCCTCGAGTTCTTGTAGGTGTAGGGTTAGGTTGTTTGTTTGAAATGTTTCTATCTGTTTTAGGTGGGCCTGTATCGCTATGAACTTTCCTCTCAGGACTGCCTTCGCTGTGTCCCATAAGTTTTCGGTTGTTGTGAGTTTGTTTTCATTTGTTCCAGAAACTTTTTGATTTGTTCCCGAATCTCATTCTTCACCCATTCATTGTTTAATAGCATGCTATTCAATCTCCATGAGTTTGAGTGTTTTGGGTGTTTGTCCTTGAGAGTTGTTTCTAGTTTCATTTCCCTGTGGTCAGAGAAATCGCTTGATATGATTTCAGTTTTCTTGAACTTGTTGTGGTTTGTTTTATGTCCTATCGTGTGGTCTGTCTTTGAAAATGCTCCATGTGCATTTGAAAAGAATGTGTATTTTGCTTCTTTGGGATGAATGGCTTTTTATATATCAGTTAAGTCCATTTCATCTAGGGCAGTGTTCAATGCCACCATAGCTTTGTTGATATTTTGTTTGAAAGGTCTGTCCATTTTTGACAGTGGGGTGTTAAAGTCCCCTACTATAATTGTGTCGCTGTTAATATCTTTCTTGAAGTCCTCCAAGAGTTTCTTCATGTATTTGGGTGCTCCTATGTTGGGTGCATATATATTTACAATGTTTGTCTTCTTGGTGGATTCTTCCTTTGAGTATTATGAGATGACCTTCTGAGTCTCACTTTATGTCCCTTTTTTTGAAGTCTTTTTTGTCTGATATGAGTATTGCTACCCCAGCTTTTTTTCCCCTTTCTGTTTGCTTGGAATATTTGTTTCCAGCTCTTCACTTTCAGTCTGTGTAGGTCTTTTGTCCTGAGGTGGGTCTCTTGTAGGCAGCATATATGTGGGTCATGTTTTCTTATCCATTCAGCTATTCTATGTCTTTTGATTGGAGCATTTAATCCATTTACATTTAAGGTTATTATTGATAGGTACTTATTCATTGACATTTTTTCTTACCTGTGTTCCTCTCTCACACTCTCTTTTCCTTTCTTTCCTTAAAGCAGTCCTTTTAACATCTCTTGCAGAGCTGGTTTGGTGGAGGTGTATTCTTTTAGACTTCTTTTGTCTGCGAAGCTCTTTATTTGGCCTTCTATCTTGATTGAGAGCCTTGCTGGGTAAAGTAGTCTTGGTTGCAGGCCTCTGGTTCTCATTACTTGGAATATTTCTTGTCATTCTCTTCTGGCTTGGAGCGTTTCCATTGAGAAGTCAGGTGTTCGACTTATAGGGGCTCCCTTGTATGTTACTTCCTGTTTTTCCCTTGCTGCCTTTAAGATCCATTCTTTGTCTTGGAATTTTGCCAATTTGATTATGATGTGTCTTACAGTGGGCCTCTTTGGGTTCCTCTTGATTGGGAGTCTTTGTGTTTCCTGGATTTGCGTGTCTTTCTCTCATCAGATCAGGGAAGTTTTCCATCATTACTTTTCCAAACAGGTTTTCTATCCCTTGTTGTTCTTCTCCTTTTGGTATCCCTATTATACAGATATTATTATGTTTCATGTTCTCGTTAATCCTCTTCATTTTTTCTGAGCCTCTTTTCCTTTTTTTGCTCTTTCTGGGTGTTTTTT
Organism: Desmodus rotundus; assembly: GCF_022682495.2. Lineage (NCBI taxonomy): Eukaryota > Metazoa > Chordata > Mammalia > Chiroptera > Phyllostomidae > Desmodus > Desmodus rotundus. Next base: position 79,615,323 of record NC_071387.1, read on the forward strand.
TCCTACCTTGTTCTCCAGTTCTCTGATCCTATCCTCTGCTTCATCGAGCCTGCTTTTGATTCCTTCCTCTCTGTTCTTCAGTTCAGAAATTGTATTCTTCGTTTCTTCTTGGCCCTTGATGTTTTCTATTTCCTTTTTCATGTTGATATAGTTTGGACCGAGTTCATTGTTTTTTCCGTGTAGTTTTTGGCAATTCTCTGTGAGCTCATTGAGCTTCCTTATTACATTGCTTTGAACTCAGTATATGACAGTTGACTTGCCTCTATTTCATTTAATATTGTTTCTGAGGCTTCCTCCTTTCCTTTTATTTGGGGATTGTTTCTTTGTCTTCCCATTGTTTGTGAGACACTTGTTGTTAGCCTCTGCTGGTTAAATTGAAGTGTTCTGATGTGGTGCCTTTGGCAGCAGGGCTCCTGGTCGGGGTGCCCTGTCAAGGGCTCGGGGGTGGGGGTATAGGAGGTCAGCAGCTGCTCTGGAGAATTCTCCAGACAGCTGCTGAGTGCCTCTTTTTTCCCTTTTTCTTTTTTAGAAATTCCTCCTATTGAAGCCCCCTGGTCCAAACAAGCACCTGGCCTCTCACACAGCCCAGCCTGGCTCTCTCCAAAGAATCTTGTAGTAGACCCACTGGCACTGGTGGGCGCTGGCCCTGGTGCTTTGCCCTGGTCCAGTGCCAGTTCCAGGGGACTTATTGTCCTTAAGCACTGTTCTTACCGTCTGAATTTTCAATGTCCTCTACAATTTTTGGTCTCCAATCTTCATATATGCTGGAATACCATTGGCTGTTCGCTCTGTTCCTCAGAAGATCAGCTAGGGGTTTCACCCATGTGCTGGGGGAAGTGGACTCCACTCCCAGCTACCTTGCCTCCATCTTCCGGCTTTTTTCAGAATTCTATTTCTATAGGGCAGATATTTCCCTGGTAGTTTTGGCAGGCTTTGATTGGGCACGTACAAATAGTTATATTACTTTAAACCTACTGCACATGTGGTCTCCCATGATTTTCCTTGATTGGCCCTAGGGAAGGGGGTCATAGAATATTAATTTATTTTAATGCTATTATAATGAAGCAGGGATCATGTAGCATCTTCTGTGCAGGTACATTTATGATTCACCATGATTTAGCACTTTTCCAGAAAGTGGGAACAACTGGTTTTCAGACAGGGTCTCTGTCCTATATTGATGTCCTTTATCTTAGCCCTGGGGCACCTCCAGAGTTTCCTCCTTCCTATCTCCTGCCTCAGAAGTGTGATGGCATTCATCCCCCTGGCTCCCCTTCTACTTGTGCTCTCTGTTTTCACTATAATGAACTTGAGATCAGTCTCTGGTCAATTTTTCTTCCTTTTTGGATTGATCTCATTTTAGTCAGTGCTAGTTGTTATTGAACTCAACAACCACTGCAGAAGTTTCCTGCCATAAACATTGTCTCTGTGATTATGCATGGAGGTGGGATTCTGATTAGAGGACCTACCTAGCAGCTTATAGGCCTGTGATGTCCAATCCTACTTCCTCATTCTACTTGTTGGGAGTTTTTCCCAACTTCTTTCTGTCCTGCCTCAAGCTTATCATTGGATGTGATGTGTCTTGACACTTAGGACATGAAGATGGAATTTCTTCTAATATATTTAAAGGATAGGACATACAATAGTCACATTTTTAATCAGTGGCATTGGTTCCACCTGAACCCTAGGATCATTAGAGGTTAAATTATGATTCTTGAAATAAGTTGATCTCAGGCAAGCCATTGCTGTGTTTGAGCTCATAAAAACTAGGGAAAAAAGTGAACATCCCATAGAATAATTTCTGATAAAATTTGTTTAGAGATGTTATTTATTAGGAGAGTATAAGCTTATATATATTTATGGGGAAAATGGGTTTAAAAGTTACCATTAGTGTCTTTTGGTGTGTGGTTGAACATGCAGAGATAGCTTATTGTAGTTTGCATTTGCCTTATTTCTTGTTAATGAAACCCTTAGAAATGCTGTGTTTATGAGATGGCAGAAAATAAGAAGGTAAAGGGTGAGGGGAAGCAGAGTTTGCCAGCCAAAAATATGCCTTGTGGAATATTGATTATTATAAGCTGGTTGAATTAATAAAAGACTTAGGAAAAAAGTAAAAACTTTGACCTTCCCCCCAAGTACTTTAAGAATTTAGATAGAGAACCTGCTCTAGGAAGGGTGCTATTATCGTAGATAATATAGTTTAATATGAACTAAGTGTGATAGACAGGGAGAGAACCACTAAGGCCATTTAATCACAGTCCTCTTTGTGCCCCATTATGAAAGATAGTCCAGCCAACATTTACTTACAAAACATTTATTTTTTCTATCTCCATGTGAATTGTCTTCCTGCCCTTTAAAGTCTCACACCACACAATAACCACCCCTTTCTGTTTAGCTCAAGATGGTATATAAGCCTTAACTGCCAGATTTGTCCTCTGGTCCCATATTCTTGTAGAGCCCGCCACATGTACATACATCATAAATTTGGTTATTTTCTCCTGTTAATATGTCTCATGTTAACTTGATTATTAGTCTAGATAGTAGAATGTAGAAGGGTAGAAGGAAAATTTAGTTTTTTACCCCCCGACCAAGGGCATCAGGTGATTTTGCAGAGGATTGATTCCAGGTGCTTGGTTTCCTAAGTCTCACCTCCATGGCCTTGTGATAACATCCATTGTTGCTTGGCTCTAGGTGAGGTAACTGACATTAGTTTTTAGGCCTCATTTTGCTTTTCAATCTTGTTACAAAATTTCCAGCTGGAATGGGCTCAGTTTCCAAACAAGAAAGAAGAAATGGCTCACTAAATAGATATTCTTATAAAATATAAGATTTTGAAGTTCAGCATTTTCATCACGTTTTTAGTAAAGTTTTAAATTTTAGAGTAAAGAATTAGGAGTGTGTTAAAAGGCTTCTTTTTCATCCAACTATTTGGTATTAAATAATCTTTTTGTTGAATTTGTTTTTAACAAGTGAAGGTATTTTAGCAAATTAGACAATTGAAAGATTAAGTCAGAATATTGAGTACTGCCTATCACAATTTTGTTGTCTTAAAATGGTTGAAACTACAAATGGTGTAAAATGAGAAATAAAGAACTGATATTGAGAAAAGCCCAGTTCTTTCCACCATTCTATTTTGGCTTTAAAAATTGCTGCTATAACAGAAAGGGAATTTGACCACACAAATGCTAAGCAGACGTGATCCCAAACCCACAAGAAGAAAAAAACCCACAAAGTTAAGTTTCACATGTAGTCCTGGATTTTTGTTCGTGAACTTAGTAGTTTGAGATTTTCCTAAAATATAATTAATATATTTCCTGTACTTAAAATGTTTTAAATTTTTTATACTGATTATCTTTCCATTTTATTTGATTAAACCTATTCATTATAGTTTTTCTTTTTGTAGATGAAAGCCAAAAAATTATAATATGGTGCTTATGTTGTCTGATTAAAAAAGAACCACGGAATTCTGGAGAATTGAAACTGAACTCCTGGACACGGGTAAGATAGTAAATCTTGCCCTGTACTGCTTTGAATTAAATTGATTTTTTAAAGGTGCTGCTCTGACAGTACATTTCTAGGATGTTTTAGAAACAATTCAAACATACTCTGTGCTGTTACATTATCTTGCCAAGTGTAAAAGTTACTTAAGAGATTTCATTTTTGTTTGTGAATTCTGTAAGACATCAGTCTTTAAGGTGAACTTCCCTATGCCTACAAGACCTAATGTTGAGTGGTTTTGGAAGTTTACTTTCAGGTAATTAAAAGAACGCACTCTATTTCCCTCTAGCAAAAAAATCTTCAAAAAATTGTTTCACCATACCAACCTAGGATAAATACTGTAATTATGTAATTCCTCTCTAAGCATTTCTCTGCCTCTCTGAGAATCTACCATATTTTTCAGACTATAAGACGCACCCCCCAATTTGGGGGATGGGGTGCGTCTTATAGTCCGAATGTTGCTTACCTGGCTCTCTTTGGGGTGGGGGCAGCAGTGGTAGAGCATTTTTTTTATCCCTATTTTCCTCCTCTAAAACCTAGGTGCATCTTATGGTCTGGTGCGTCTTATAGTCCGAAAAATAGGGTATTCTGTAGTAAAACTAAAATTCAGAAGTTCCCTGGGAATAGTAGTCTTTATTTCGTGTATTTAGTTGGCACACAGGCCAGTATGCTCAGACTAGCACATGGTGCTTCTTGGGTACTGCTGCTCACACCATCAAATTAGTTACTCAACTGTGCTACTCCAGATAGCCGACAGCTTCCTGCTTTTCCATGTCTTGTTTCTGCTTCCTTTTGAAAGGCAGGCACAAGTGGCAGAACGTTGTGAGGCTGAGCTGTGGAGGCCCTCAGCTGTGGAGGCCCTGAGCAAGTTATCTTTTCTTTTCTCTTACACCCCACTGTCTTGCTTCTGTAACCCCAAGGACTCCGATGCCTGTCAGACTCCACTTAGTATACTATGGTTCAGATTACTGCTTAGTATTATGAACTCACCCACCCAGATTAATGCACGTGGTTTTGTCTGTCAACCTGACTGGCAATATAATTTCATTCACTGCTTTTTGGACCGTTCTTTTCTTTAATACAAAATTGTTAATAACAAGACAAAGACAATATTTACAATTTTATGTTATGTTGAAAGAGGAATAGAAGGGACAGGGACAGTAAAGTGAAAAGGATTGGGTGAGGGAAGGAAAGAATGCCGAATTTACTTGGAAGGAAAATTAATGTGAAGAGCTGAAGAAAGGAACTGATAAGTAGAATTAGGGATAAAATGTTATGAAAAACAAGGTAAATAAATAGAAAATTATATTTAGTCTTTAATGTTTTAAATTGTTGCTTCTGTTGAGTGTTTGATGTTTTAATGATTATTTAGGTTATATTTTTCTATTGCCTAACTCAAAACATCCTGACATAGAGCATCTAATTAAAGTTTTCCTAGGATTATTGGGGGTTAACTTTCTTTATTTCAATCATGACTTTATTAGTCCATTTAAAAATTTCTAGCCTTATATTTTATTCTGTGGGTTTCCCCTATATAATGTAGTGTCTGTTTATCAATAGGTACTTATTAAGTATAACACAGGGAAATACCATAAAAACACTTTATTCCTGCCTTCAGGGTATTCATGGACTGGCCAGATCACCCAAGGGAAGTGTGATTGGGTTATTAGTAGAGCTGTAAATAGGTATGATGGTAACACAGAGAAGGGACACTTGCTCAGACTTAGGGGTTTAGAGACATTTCCCAGGGGAGATGACACAGCTGAGTTTTGAAGGTTGACTGGGAGAGCAGGAATAGAGTTTTAGGAGTGGTATTGCTGTCATCAGAAAGAGCATGTGCAGAGAAAGCATGATGGTGTGAAAGCAGTTGTTGCATTCAGGGGACTACAGGTACTTAGACATACCTGAGGTAGGGATTTTATAGGGCTGTTGATGAAGCATAAAGCTGAGAGACAGGTAAGTACCAAGAATTATGTATGATTATAAGAAGTTTTTATTTTATCTTGAAGGCAGTGAGGAAACCACCAAAGTATTTTGAACAGAGAAGTCATATGGCCAGGTATGAGTTTTAGATACTTAACAGCAAAAGGAAATTGATTCAGAAGGTGGCAGGGATAGAATTTTGGAAGTTAGTGTAGTGGTAAAGATGAGAAATTGTGAGGACCTGAATGAAATGGATAAGAGGGTCCAGATTTATGATATTAATAAGGTGAATATCCAAAAGATGTAATGGCAGATTAAGTGTAGATGTGCTTACACGTAGTGCAGCTGAATAAACCGTTCTGAGGAGAGCAAGCTGATTTGCAAGTGAAGGGTTTGTAGTCCTCAGTGTAAGGGAATAGTGGAAGCCTTGGGTGAGAGTGAGATCACCCAGGGAGAGTACCTAGAAAGGACCTCAGGACAACCTTGAGAGCCGCTGACATTTAAGGAGTGCATGGAAGAATAAGCTACACTGCATACTAAAAATGGTAGGGGGGGGTGGCGTCAAAGAAGTAAGAGGAGGTAATAGCAGCAGCATTTCAAGAAGGAAGGAGTAACAGTCATTCTAATATCTAATGCTATAGTGTTCGATAGAAATAAAATAATACATAGACCGTTTAAAATTTTCCAGTAGCTGCTTTAAGAACCATAAAAAGAAATAGGTGAAATTAATTTTAATAATGTTATTCAACCCAATATATCAAAATACTAATTTCAACATAAAATTAATATAAAAATTATTGAGATTGTTTTATAGACTGTTTTTCATACTAAGTCACTGAAATCCAGTGTGTATGTTACACTTACGCTTATATCTACATGTTACATCTTAATTTAGATGCTAAATTTTCATCAGAAATTCTTGGTCTGTATTTTGATTTCATGAGGTTCACATACCCAAATTATTTATACTCAGGATATTTGAAGTGCTTGGTAGCTATATGTATGAATAGTGGTCACTGTATTAGACAGGGCCGCTGCAGAGCATAAGGCAAGTTAAGGATTGAAAAGCACTACCTGGATTTAGCCACTAGGAGGAATGACCTTGGTGAGAATAGGTTAATGGGAGATTGAGGAAAGTAGCCAGATTGCTACAGATTGAGAAATGATGGGGAGATAAGGAAGTGGAGATGATAAATTTTTATTACTCTTTCAAGAAACAAGAGACAGAGGAGATGGTAGTCAGACTGGAACATAGAAATGAGTTGATTGAAATTGAAAAAGAACTGAATAGAATTCTAAGAAAGCACTGGTAGGAAGAGGTTGAGGACATAGGAGACCAGGAAAACAGTTTTCCTTCTTGTTGTACTAGACAAGCCCCTAATATTAACTGATTAAAAAGATATCTAGGATAATATTAACTATTTAAGTATTAGCAAGCTAATTGCATATACCTATCACAAATCAGTACCTGCATAATCACAAGGTTGACCATAAATGCAGCAAGATAGAAGATACTTGTTGGTGTATGAATCAGTTGTACATCTTGGGTATTCTTTCTTGTACATGTCTTGGGTATACTTTCTTTCAGTTTAGAAGTGATACTTTCACCATAAAAGTTACAGAGTGGCATATTACATGTTAAGGATACATAACTTGTCATACAAATCCTTCTGAAAATTATATAACAAGCCATATTTCAGTATTCATTAGTTTTATTTAATGAGCATTTATTTAGTGCCTGGTATGTATAATGCTGTTGTAATTGTGGTTATAAAATCTTGGGTTATTCTGTGTTCCTAGAATATCACAAGTGTGACTGAAACAGCCTGAGTGAAATACCTAGAATTTCTTCTGTAAATTGTCAAATTCACTAAAAATTCAGAATAATTATTAAATTTGAAAACGTTAGACCAAGTTGTATGAGTTGTATTTTTAGAACAGAAAAGAAATAAAAATTCTGTTTTATGCTAACCATATGTTAGCATATGTTAATATGTTATGCTGGAAATGTATTAGTACAATGTGTTTTTTTGAGTTTTACTGGTAATTGCAAATGTGCTGTTATACGACAGTACCTCAGTGACTAGTCTTATAGTTTCGACTCAGAGTGGTGTCCAGCCTTTTGGTGTCTCTGCACCACACTAGAAGAAGAGTTGTCTTGGGCCATACATTAAATACATTGCAACACATAATCACAAAAATACTCATAATATTTTAAGTAAATTTATGATTTTGTGTTGGGTCACATTCACAGCCATCCTGAGCTTCACGAGGCCCACACACCGCAGGTTGGACACCCCTCGTAGAGGCTGGTTAAAGTTACAGGACTCTTTTACATCTTCTTGGAATACTTGGTTCTTGAAAAACTTAGTTTTACTGGGGAATCCATTGAACAGATACCTTTTGAGCATCTACTGTTTACCAACTGCTGTGACAGAGGCTGAGGATTCAGGAGTGGACCTAAAGACAGCATTATTTAAATAGACTAGATATGGAAGCAAGCTAGGTGTCCATCATTGGATGATTGGATAAAGAAATGTGATGTATATGTGCAGTGAATGTTTGTTATTCAGCCTATTTCCAACAACATGGTTGGTCTAGAGGGCATTATCCTAAGTGAAATGTCAGAGAAAGACAAATACCATACAAGTTCATTTCTGTGTGGAATAAGAAAAAAAACAAGCTCATAGATGAAGAGAATAGATTGGTAATTGCTAGGGGTGGGGGAAATGGGTGAAGGGGTCCAAAGGTACAAATTTCCAGTTATAAAAGAAATAAGTCTTAGAGATGTAATGTACGACATTGTGACTATACTTAACAATATATTGTATATTTGAAAGTTGCTGAGAGAGTAGATCTTAAAAGTTCTCATCATAAGAAAAACAATTTTTTTTAACTGTGTGGTGATAGATGTTAATTCAGCTTATTTTAGTAATCATCTTGAACTTGATACAAATATTGAATCATGTTATGCATTTGAAACTAATGTTATATGACAACTATGCTCAATAATTAAAGAAAGTCACCCTCTGGCTGGTATGGCTCAGAGGATTGAGCGCCGGCCTGCGAACCAAAGCGAACCAAAGGGTTGACGGTTCGATTCCTAATTAGGGCACGTGCATGGGTTGTGGGCCAGGTCCCCAGTAGGGGGTGTGCAAGAGGCAACCACACAATGATATTTCTCTCCCTGTCTTTTTGCCTCCTTTCCCCTCTGTCTAAAAATAAATAAAATCTTTTTTGAAAAAAGTTATATATGCCAAGATGCATAACAGATAATTGCTTAGTGCTAGAGAGGAAAATAAAGGTGAGTAATGGAAAGAGATGAAGTTTCACTATTAGAAAGGATAGTTAGAAATGTTCTCCAAGGAGGTGATTCTTCAGGAGAGATTTAAATTAGTTGAAGGAATAGCCCTATTTGTTTATTTTTTCAAATTCTACTTGGTTGTCTTTCTTTTTCTTACTGATTTGTAGAAATTCTTTATATGTGCTGAATATGGGTAGCTTTTTTTATATGTACTGTAGCTAATTTTTTCCACTCTGAGGTTTATGTTTTTGAGTTTACATTTTCTTATTTTCTTTTAAGGAAGATATTTTAAATTTTATTGTAGTCAGATTTATCAATCTTTTTGATTGTGGTTAATAACTTTGTGTCTTATTTAAGAAAAATTTCCCTACTCTAAGGTAGTGAAGACCTTCCATCTTCGAAACGTATATTGGTTTTCTTTTCCCATTTGGTGTGTGATGTACGTGTGACCGTTTTATTGAATGGTCTGTGGTGGGCATCCATATTTACTTTGCTTCCACATGGGTACCCCATTGTCCCAACAGTATTTTTGCAAAGTCCTCTCCTCACTTATCTATGTACATTGCTATCTTCATCAAAAATTAAGTGGCTTTGTATGTGCAGTTAGATACTAAATCTCTCCACTGGTCTTATTGTCTATCTGTTGAATGATGCTTAATTTTGTGTGTCAACTTGACTGGTCCATGGGATGCCAGCTATTTGGTCAAACATTATTCTGGGTGTTTCTGTGAGGGTTTTCTGGGACGTGATTAACATTAAACTAGTAGAGTGAGTAAAGCAGATCATCCTTTTTGTGTGTGAATTTCACCCAATTAGTGGAAGGCCTGAGTAGAACAAAAAGACTAAACTCTCCCATAAGGATTTTCTCTGTATTGGAATTTAAGAAACAGTGTTCCTTGAGTTTACTTCAAATTGTATGTTTTATTATTTTTTTTAATGTAATACATCATTGTCAGGGCATCTTACAGAGAATATCCTGCATTTTTAGGAAACCAGTGTCTCAGAGATGATGATGTTTGACAGTTAGATGCAAGACTGGCAGGAGACTCAGAAGAAAGAGACAGTAGGTTTGGTGCTGGCAAAATGGCACTAGGGATTGTTCAGCCAAGGGGCCGAAACTGATATTTTGGAAACATATTTACAGCTATTGGTAATTTCTGTTGTTATAGTAGTCCCCCTTATTCATGGTTTTACTTTCTGCAGATTTAATTAACTGGGGTCAAAATTTTAATATTTCTGCCATCCAAAAATATTAAATAGAAAATACCAGAAATAAACAATACGTAAGTTTTAAATACCGTTCTGAGTAGCATGATAAAATTTTGTGTTATTCTACGTCATCCAGCCCAGGATGTGAATCATCCCTTTGTCCAGCGTATTCACTCACTACTTTTCATCACCCAGGCATTGTGTCATCTTACATCATCACAAGAAAGAACGATGTTCCACAAACCATTTTGAAAGAGAGCAAGAGACCGCATTAATTATTCTTATTTTTTAATCTTTAACTGAGGAAATGTTTACTGATTTTAGAAAGAGAGGGAGGGGGGAACAGAAAGAGAGAGAGAGAGAGAGAGAAACATCAGTATGAAAGAGAGAGACATCAATTGGTTGCCTGAAATGCCCCCTGACTGGGAATCACAACTGCAACCCTTTGGTGTACAGGATGATTCCCCAACTAACTGAGCCACCTGGCTAGGGCTCACATAACTTTTATTACAGATTACTGAATGATCTTTAAAAAGGAAAAATGGCATAATTCCTGAGGGCATTTAGTGATGGACAGCAGAGGCAAGGTGAAATTCAGGTACAAGGCAGGGGAAGCTAGAGATCCCTCTTCCACAGTTTCACTCTGGTAACACACTGGCAGTGAATGACCACTGCCTCTTATGTTTCACTTTTTATTTATGTATTTTTAATATTTTTGTGTGTCAGTCTATTTATTTACTTCCCATCCACCCAACTCCCTGCTACCAACCGTCAGTTTGTTCTCTGTATCTGTGGGTTTGTTTCTATTTTGTTAAAGATTTCTAATGTAAGTGAAACCATATAGTATTTGTCTTCCTCTGTCTAACTTATTTCACTTAACGTAATACCCTCCAGGTCCACCCATACTGTTGCAAATGGCAAGATTTTATTCTTTTTTATGGTTGAATAATATGTATACACACACACATATATATCACATCTCTATCTGTTCATCTATTGATGGGCATCTAGGCTGCTTTCATATCTTCGCCATTATTAGTAATGCTGCAGTGAGCATAGGGATGCATCTATATTTTCAAAGTAGTGTTTTTGTTTTCTTCGTATAAATACCCAGAAATGGAATTGCTGGATTACATGACAGCTTTATTTTTAAATATTTGAGGAATTGAAGAATCTCCATACTGTTTTCCATAGTGATTTCACTAACTTACAACCCCACTGGCAGTGTACCAGAGTGCCCTTTTCTCTCTGTTCTCACTAGTACTTGTTACTTATTGATTTCTTGATAATAGCGAGCCTGAAGGGTGTGAGGTGTTATGTCATTGCAGTTTTAGTTTGCATTTTCCTGATGATTAGTGATGTTAAGTGTCTTTTCATAGGTATCTTGGCTATATGTCCTCTTTGGAACCATTTATTCAGGTCCTCTGCCCATTTTTTAATTGGATTGTTTGGGCTTTTTGTTGTTAAGATGTATCAGTTTCTTTTTTAAAAATCCCCACCTGAGGATATGTTTATTGATTTGAGAAAGAAAGAGAGAGGGGGGAAAGGAGAGAAGGAAGGAGAGAGGAAGAGAAACAGAGAGAAATAGAGAGAGAGAAACAAAGAGAAACCAATGTGAGAGAGAAACATAGATTGATTGTCTCCTGTTGGTGTCCCCACTGGTGATGGAACCCGCAACCCTGCTATGTGCCCTGACCAGAAATTGAACCCCTGACCTTTGGTGTGCAGAATGATGCTCCAGTCAACTGAACCACCTGGGCGGGGCAAGATGAATCCATTTCTTATATATTTTGGACATTAACCCCTTATTGCATGTATCCTTTTCAAATATTTTATCTTATTTAGTAAACAGTCTTTTTGTTTTGTTGATGGTTTCCTTTGCTGTGTGAAAACTTCTTACTTTGATGTCCCATTTTATTTTTTCTATTATTGTCTTTGCCTAAGGAGATATTTCTAACAAGATACTGCTAAAGGTGATGTTGCCTGTGTTTTGTTCTAGGGGTTTTATGGTTTCAGGTCTTATATTTAAATCTTTAATCCATTTTGAGTTTATTTTTGTATATGGTGTAAGAAAGGGGTCTTCTTTTCATTTATTTTTTGCATGTATCTATTCTATTTTCACAACATCACATATTGAAGAGACTGTCTTTACCACATTGTATATCCTTGCCTCCTTTGTCATAGGTTAATTGACTGTATAAGTGAGGATTTATTTCTGGGTTCTCTATTGTATTACATTGCTCTATCTATCTGTTTTTATTCCAGTAACATACTATTTTGTTTATTGAAGCTTTGTAGTATGGTTTGATGTCAGGTTGCATGATAGCCTCCCACTTAGTTCTTTCTCAAAAGTTCTTTGGCTATTTGGGGTCCGCTGTGGTTCCATATAAATGTTAGGATTAGTTGTTTTAATTCTGAGAAGAACGCCATTGGTATTTTTATAGGGATTGCATTGAATCTGTGCATATTGCTTTAGGTAGTAAAGACATTTTAACAATATTAATTTTGGGAGGGGTTTTGATATATTTATTGATTATGCTATTACCGTTGTCCCTTTTCCGCCCCTTCACTCAACTCCATCCTGCCCACCCCCTCCCTCCCACATCCCCCCCCCCCCATAGTTCATGTCCATGGGTCATACTTATAAGTTCTTTGGCTTCTACATTTCCTACACTATTCTTACCCTCCCCCTGTCTATTTTCCACCTATCATTTATGCTATTTATTCTCTGTACCTTTCCCCCCTCTCTCCCCCTCCCAATCCCCTATTGATAACCCTCCATGTGATCTCCATTTCTGTGGTTCTGTTCCTGTTCTAGTTGTTTGCTTAGTTTGCTTTTGTTTTGGTTTTAGGTGTGGTTGTTTATAACTGAGTTTGCTGTCATTTTTACTGTTCGTATTTTTTATCTTCTTTTTCTTAGGTAAGTCCCTTTAACATTTCATATAATAAGGGCTTGGTGATGATGAACTCCTTAAACTTGACCTTATCTGAGAAGCACTTTATCTGCCCTTCCATTCTAAATGATAGCTTTGCTGGATACAGTAATCTTGGATGTAGGCCCTTGCCTTTCATGACGTGGAATACTTCTTGCCAGTTCCTTCTTGCCTGTAAGGTCTCTTTTGAGAAATCAGCTGACAGTCTTATGGGAAGTCCTTTGTAGGTAACTGTCTCCTTTTCTCTTGCTGCTTCTAAGATTCTCTCCTTCTGTTTCAGAATGTAACATTATGTAATTATGATGTGCCTTGGTGTGTTCCTTGTTGGGTCCAGCTTCTTTGGGACTCTCTGAGCTTCCTGGACTTCCTGGAAGTCTATTTCCTTTGCCAGATTAGGGAAGTTCTCCTTCATTATTTGTTCAAATAAGTTTTCAATTTTTTGTTCTTCGTCTTCTCCTTCTGGCACCCCTATAATGTGGATGTTGGAACGTTTCAAGATGTCCTGGAGGTTCCTAAGCCTCTCCTCATTTTTCCGAATTCTTGTTTCTTCATTCTTTTCTGGTTGGATGTTTCTTTCTTCCTTCTGGTCCACACCGTTGATTTGAGTCCCAGTTTCCTTCGCATCACTATTGGTTCCCTGTACGTTTTCCTTTGTTTCTCTTGGCATAGCCTTCATTTTTTCATCTACTTTTTGAACAAGTTCAACCAATTCTGTGAGCGTCTTAATAACCAGTGTTTTGAACTGTGCATCTGATAGGTTGGCTATCTCTTCCTCGCTTAGTTGTACTTTTTCTGGAGCTTTGAAGTATTCTGTCTTTGGGGCCTTTTTTTTTTTTTTGGTCTTGGCGCGGTCTGTTACTTTAAGGGGCGGAGCCTTAGGTGTTCACAGGGCGGGGTAACGCTGGTTGCTGCGCTGTGACGCTGCACGTGGGGGAGGGGCCGAGAGGGAGCAATGGCGCCCACTCCACTCTCCACAGGGTTTCAGCTACTCCCTCTGCTACCCACAATCAAATTGGGCCCCTCTGGTGCTGGTTCCCGAGTGGGTGGGCTTGTGCACACTCTAGGCCCCTGTGGGTCTCTCCAACAACCTCTCCAACTCCCGTGAGGCTGGGAGTCTCTCCTGCTGCTGTCCCAACCCCCAAGGGCTTTTTCAATCAGAGGTTTGCGGCTTTATTTCCCTGCGCTGGAGCCCTGGGTTACTCGGACTGCTTCGCTCCCCTCCGTTGGTCCCGTTTGCGAGTGTGGGGCCGTGGGGTCCTACCCGCACTCTGCCTGCCCTGTTCTCTGCCACTCTGAGTCCGGCCTTTTCGGTTTATCTGCACAAATGTGGGGCTGCAGGGTCCGCTAGTGGTCAGACTGCCTGCCCTGTTCGTCCCACACTCCGCCCCTCTCGGTCCCACCAGGGCATCACAAGTCCTCTCCGCCCCTCCTGGCTGCCTGTCTCCGCCCCTCCTACCGGTCTGGATGAATGTTTATTTTTTATCTCCTTGGTGTCGGACTTCTTTGCCTTTCGATTTTCTGTCAGTTCTGGTTGTGCAAGGAGGCGCAGTGTGTCCACCTACGCCGCCATCTTGGTTCTCCCAAAAATATTAATCTTTTGAGCAATGTGTATCTTTCCATTCTTTCTTCAGTGCATCATAGTGCTTCACCTCTTTCATTAAGTTTATTACTATGTATTTTATAGTTTTGGTGCAATTGTAAATTACAGTATTAATTTTTCCTTCAAAACAAAACTGATTTCTGCATATTCTGTATCCTGTAGCTTTTGGTGGAGTCTTTGGGGTTTTCTGTATGTAGTATCATGTCATTTGCAAATAATGAGAGTTTTACTTCTTTCTTTCTGATTTGGATACCTTTTATTTCTTTTTCTTATCTGATTGCTATGTATAGGATTTCCAATACTATATTGAGTTGTGGTGGTAGAGGTCATCCTTGTCTTGTTTCTGATCTTAAGTAAAACTTAAAGCTTTTTACCACTGAGTATGTTATTTTGCTGTGGGTTTGTGACACAGGTTTTAATATGTTGAGTTATATTCTTTCTGTGCTTGCTTTGTTGAGAATTTTTATTATAAAAGGATGTTGAATTTTGTCAAATGCTCTTTCTTTGCATCTTTTGAGATGATCATACATTTTTTTGTATTTTGTTTAATGGGGTATATTACATTGATTGATTTGTGGATGTAGAAGCACCCTTGCATCCCTGGGATGAATTCCATTTGATTATGATATTCAGTCCTTTTAATGTATTGTTGAATCTGGTTTGGTAATAATTTTGTTGAGAATTTTTACATTTATGGATATCAAGGATATTGACCTCTAACTTACTTCTTTTTTTTTTTTTTTTTTGGTAATGTTTTTGGTTTGGGTATCAGGGTAATAATAGCTTCATAAAATGAGTTTGGAAATATTCCTTTCTCTCTAACTTTTTGAAATAGTATAGGAAGGATAGAAATTCTTCTTCGAATGTTTGGTAGAATTCACCTGTGAAGCCATCTGGCCCTGGACTTTTTATTTCTTGGGAGCTTTTTTTTTTTTTTATTACTGCTTTAATCATTGCTAGTAATTCATCTGCTTTTTTATTTTTTTCTTCCTGGTTCAATCTTGGAAGTTTGTATACTTCTAGAAATTTATTCACTTCTTCTAGATTTCTAGATTGTTGCCTTTTTTGGTATGTAATTGTTTGTATATTCTTTAATTATTCTTGTATTTCTGTGGTATCAGTTGTAACTTCTTTTCCTTTTGATTTTATTTATGTGGGATCTGTATTTTTCTTGATGAGTTTGGCTAACGGTTTGTCAATTATTTTTATCTTTCCAAACAACAAGCTCTTAGTTTTACTGAATTTTTTCCATTTTTTAAATTTTTATTTTATTTCCAGTCTGATTTAACTATTTTATTTTTTCTGTTTACTTTAGATTGGTTTGTTCTTCTTTTTCTAGTTTCTTTTGGTGTAGAGTTAGATTGTATATTTAGGATGTTTCTTGTTTTTTGAGGTAGGCCTATATAGCTATAAACTGTCCTCATAGAACTGCTTATGCTGCATTTCATAAATTTTGAAAAGTTTATTTTTATGTGTTTCAGCATAGGTTTTTGATTTCCTCTTTGATCCATTGGTTGTCTTAGTAGCATGTTGTTTAGTCTCTACTTATTTGTATTTTTTTCCAGTTTTCTTCCTGTACTTGATTTCTAGTTTCATGCCATTGTAGTTGGAAAAGATGCTTCATATGATGTCATTCTTCTTGACTTTATTGAGGATTGTTTAGTGGCCTAATATGTGATCTGTTCTGGAGAATGTTCTATGTGTACTTGAAAAAAAAACATGTGTTCTGCAATTTTTTGATTCATTGTTCTATAAATATCTATTAAGTTGATCAGGCCTAATGTGACATTTAAAACCATTATTTTGAAACCAGAAAAGTCAGCAGTCATGCTACCTGTCACTACCAGAACCAATAAGCAGAGACCAGGATTGAAGCTTTAGGGGTGCTTTATTCAAATGCCAGCAATCTTAGAAGATGGTGGCGTATGTAGCCTAAAAACTTAAGCTGACCTTTTTGTAAGGAGAGGAAAAAGGTAGGTAAGGGGTTTTGAAAAATGGTTAATCAGATAAGAGTTGCAACCCAGCAGTGATTTTCTTAGAATTTCTTTATCTGCTGATCAAAAATTATTTATCTGCCCCTCCGTGGAAGGACTTCCCTCCCTGGAACACAATGGCTCAGATACCATCTTGAGGGCTTGCAGAACCCCTGGGGTCAAAGGTTGAATTGCTTGTGACCCCCTGGAGTCACATAGGTCATGCATTCTAGTTCCTGGAATAACAGTTTTCCGCATGCATTAATCGTTTAATCCTATCAGCTATAACTAAGGCTAAAATCTTGAGTTTCCCTATCAAGTCCCATATTAATTTTCTATCTGGATGCTCTATCCATTGATGTGAATGGGGCATTAAAATCCCCTGTGATTATTGTATTACCGTGGATTTCTCTTTATGTCTATTAATATTTTTTTATATATGTAGGTACTCCTGTGTTGGTTGTGGAGATATTTATGATTATTATATCCTCTTCTTGGATTAACCCCTTTATAATTATGTAATGTCCTTCTTTGTCTTAGACTATAGTTTGTCTCATATAAGTATTGCTACCCCAGCTTTCTTTTCATTTCTGTTTGCTTGGAATATCTTTTTCCATCCCTCCACTTTCATAATGTATGTGTCTTTCAATTTGAAGTGAGTCTCTTGTAAGCACCAAATATATAGGTTATGTTTTTTGAAATAATTTTTTATTTTTCAATTACAGATGACATACAATATTTTATTTGTTTCAGAGGTACAACATAGTGATTAGACATTTATATAACTTATGAAGTGATCACCCTAGGTGGGTCATATTGTTTAATCTATTCAGCTACCCTGTGTCTTTTTTTGAAGTGATTATTGATAAGTATGTACTTATTTCTATTTTGTTAACTGTTTTTGATTGTTTTCATAATTTTCTGTTCCTTTCTTCTTGATCTCTTTCCCTGTATTTTTTTATTGAACATTTAATCTGTTTACATATTGGTAAGTATGTAGTCATTTCCATTTTATTAATTGTCTTTGGTTGTTTCTGTAGTTCGATGTTCCTTTCTTCTCTTGATCTCTCCCCCTATAGTGCTTTGTTTGGGGCTTCTTTCTTTTAATTGTTTGTATGTCTTTTGTAGATTTTTGATTTGTTGTTATCATGATGTTTATGTATATCATTCTTTATCTATAGCAGTCTATTTTAATCTAATAGGCATTTACATTTGAATATATTCTACAAGGACTGTGTTTTTACTATTTCTCCACACTTTTATGTTATTGATATCATGCTTTAGATCTTTTTGTGTTGTGCACTTCTAACTGTTTACTGTAGCTTGAGTTGAGTTTGATAATTTTTTTCTTTTTACTTTCATAGTAGCTTCTAACATGTCTGATTCACTGTATTTATTAAATATTTGACTTTAACTGTGAGATTATTCCCTTTCTCATGTTTTCTTATTTATGGTTATAGCCTTTCTTTATCTGCTTAAAGGAGACACTTTTAACATTTCAAGCAAAGCTGGTTTAATGGTGAAGAACTCCTTTAGTTTTTCCCTGTCTGAGGAACTTATATCTCCTTCAATTTTGAATAAGAAAGGACTGGCCATATAAATTTCTTTTCAGAATATCCTTTACTTTGATTTGCATCTTTTGTGGAAATTCCTCTTTAAGTCAATTATGAACTTCATACCTCATTATTCTCCACATTGTGAACTTTCAAATACAGCATAACCTTGATGTAATGAATCATAATTTTTAAAAAGTTTCTTCACACCATTTTTTGAAAAACTGACATGACCTAGCTATTTTATGGACTTGGCTTTTAGTTTTTACAAATATTGCATATGGACTATCTCAGGAAAAAAATAAAGCACCAGGATAAACTAATGTTTTAAAAATAGTATTTGTTAATACTTGCAGAATTCAAATGTGCAGGCCCAAAATTGAATAAAATAAAAAGTCAGAGTTTTTAAAAATGGAGTGATGTTACAAAAAATGTTCTCCTAATAAGGTTAAACAGTTTTGTACTTGAAATGATGTTTTTTTAAATTCATCCATGGGCTCGATGCAATGAAGAGAGCAAGATATGTGCTTTCCTAGATTCCTCCCCCATGAAACCAACTTTGACCTGGTAAAACTACTCACTTGCATGAAAAACATTTAGGCTTCATGCTAGGTGCTGTATGGCCTGCTCCAGCCAGGGGCCCAAAGCTCACACAATAAGTCACAGTGGTTCAGTGGACAGAATTATTTCAGTGTCTTCCAAACTGCTAGGGACACAAGAGGGCTGAACTTTCTTTGTGGTGGCCTTGAAAGAATACCTGCATTGATTTCTGAATTGAATACTAAAAATAAAAACTGTTTTCGGTAATATAATTAAGGAAGCAACTATTTCAGCAATATTTTTTAGCTTACCAGACATTAAATTCCACAGAATTGGGCCATGTCTGTTTTTTGTTCAGACTTGTATTTCTGGCGCATAGCAGGCACAAGATAAAAAGGCAAAAGAATAAACAAAATTAACTACATTTTAATCATTCACAATATTGTTTATTCTTTTTCCTAAAATGTAGATTACCCAGATTTTTATGTTCTACTTTTTGATGAATCTATTACAGAATGAAATATGGAAAGAACCATGAAGAAAGGTATAAATTGGGGTATGTGGGTGGGTGTATGCTGACAAGTCCTAAGCTTATATATCCAGGTCAAACCTCTCCCCTGAGCGCTATACTCCTAACTGCCTGATTTTTTCTTTTAAAAAAAAAGATTTTATTTATTTATTTTTAGAGAGAGGGGAAGAGAGGAAGAGAAACATTGATGTGTGAGAGAAACATTGATTGGTTGCCTCTCACATGTGCCCAACTGGGGAACTGGCCCACAACCCAGGCCTGTGCCCTGTCTGGAAATTGAACCGGCGACCTTTTGGTTCACAGGCTGGCACCCAGTCTACTGAGCCACACCAGCCAGGACATGACTGTGTCATATTTTCATTTGGATGTCTATGAATATAAACTAAACATGTCCAAAATGAATTTCTGTCTTCTTCCTGAAATTTGTTCCTCCTACAGGCTTCCCTAACCCAGTTGATAACAACCTTCTTTTTTTCTGTTTCTCGGGTCAGAAACCCTGGAATCATCTATGGCTACTCCTTTCTTCTTACAACTCACATCCAGTCTATCAACAAATCTGTCAATTCTATCTATGAAATATATCCAGGATCTGGCTACTTCTCACCAAGTTCAACCCACTGCTTCAACCCTTCTCACTGCTTCTACCTCCATTCAACCCACCATCACCCCTCATGAGGACCATTGCAGTTTACCTCATCTATTTAACCTTTCCTCTCCTATGGTCTTGATCCAAATTATCTTTTAGAAGGTACCTCTGCTCAAGGTCTTCCAGTAGTTTCCTGTGTCATTCAGAGTGAACTGAAAAGTCTGTATGTGACTTACAAGGCCCTCCACAATCTGACCCCACATGACTTCGGTGATATTCTACCCCATTTTCTCATTTCACTCCAGCCACACTAGCCTCCTTGCTGTTCTTCATGGGTACCCAGAAACCTCCTCACTGGGATTTATGCGACTGTTCTCACAGCTCTTCCTTCCTCAGAGAGTCACGTGACTCCTTCTTGTACCTCTTTTAGGGAGGGCACTGCTCAGATATCACCTTATCTGAGAGGCCTTCCTCATCACCCTGTCTCAGGCATGCACTATCCCTATTTTGATTTATTTTTCTTCTTAGTGCTGATTACCCCCTGACATACGGATTTTTTTCTCTATTCTTATTACCTCTCAACTAGGTTAAAGTTCCATGAGAACAGAGGCTTTTTTGAAGCCTAGAAAAAGTGTCTAGCACCATAGTAAGCTTTCAGTGATATTGACTAAATGGGTATAATTTGAAATGGTAAAACCTGGTGGTGGTAGTGTGCTTCCTACTTGCAGGAAGAAAATGAGCAGATAAAAAGTTGGGCATGGTCAAGAAAAAATTATTTCAGTTAGACTGAAAAATAAATACTTGTGGAGGGAATTAGAAATTAGATTAGGAAAATAGTGTGGGAGCAATTTTGGAGGGCCGTGAATGCCAGCTTGTGTGTTTGTCTGTAATTGAGGGCAATTGAAGGAGCTACTGAAAGTATTTAACTGCGGCATCTAGAGAGGTGTGTTTGTCATGATTAATATACCTTCCTGCTTTCTCCCTTACTCTCCAGTTTTTCTTAATCCTTTCTTTATTCACTTATTCCTTAAATATATTCTAAATACCAACTGTTTACAAGCAGATTTGGGGGAATGTAAAGATCTTGCCTTCAAGAATCAAGTAGTTGTATTTCAGTACAACAAGAATAGAGGTAGAACAAGATACAGGAGGTACTGTGATAGCCCAAAGATAGGGGGAAAGCTTTGTTGAGAGAAGATTAGGAAGTTTGCAGGGATGGTCAGAAATGTTTTCAGAAGATGATAGTTAAATTTTGCATCATGAGGTCTGAGTTTCCAGGTAAGCAGAGGCACAGGGCACGCATGGAACTGGGAGAACTGAAAGTAATTTGTGATGCATTTAGAAAAGTAGAATGAGAAGAAGCCAGAAATGGTCTTCCTGCTAATAACAATTAAGAATGGGCTGAGGACTGCCAGCCAAGATGGAGCCGTAGGTAGACACACTTTGCCTCCTCACACAACTAAAAGAAGGACAACAACAATTTAAAAACAAAAAGCAACTAGAACTGACAGAAAAATCAAACTGTATGGAAGTCCGACAACCAAGGAAATAAAGAAGAAACATTCATCCAGACTGGTAGGCGGGGCGGAGACGGGCAGCTGGGGCAGCAAGGCGGTGGCTGGATGACCCAGCAAGGTGGTGGATTATGGAACGGGGCAGGCCAGGCTGCAGCTAGCAGACCCCACAAGGTGGTGGTTGGCAGACCCTGCAGCCCCACATTCGCGCATAGGTAAACCAGGAGGAACCACGGGAGCGAAACAGACCGCCCAACCCAGAGTTCCAGCTGGGAGAAATAAACCCTCAAACCTCTGACAGAAAACTCCCATGGCGGTTGAGGCGGCAGCAGGAGAAACTCCCAGCCTCACAGGAGAGGTCGTTGGAGAGACCCACAGGGGCCTAGAGTGTGCACAAGCCCACCCACTGGAAATCAGCACCAGAGGGGCCCAATTTGATTGTGGGTAGCAGAAGGAGTGACTGAAATCCAGCAGAGAGTGGAGCAAGTGCTATTGCTCCCTCTTGGTCCCTCCCCAACGTGTAGCGTCACAGTGCAGTGACCAGTGTTACCCTGCCCTAGCGAACACCTAAGGCTCTGCCCCTTTACGTAACAGGAGCGCCAAGACAAAAAAAAATGGCCCAAATGAAAGAACAGATCAAAGCTCCAGACAAAATACAACTAAGCAATGAAGAGATAGCCAACCTATCAGATGCACAGTTCAAAACACTGGTAATCAGGAAGCTCACAGAATTGGTTGAATTTGGTCACAAATTAGGTGAAAAAATGAAGGCTATGCTAAGAGAAACAAAGGAAAATGTACAGGGAACCAATAGTGATGCGAAGGAAACTGGGACTCACATCAACGGTGTGGACCAGAAGGAAGAAAGAAACATCCAACCAGAAAAGAATGAAGAAACAAGAATTTAAAAAAATGAGGAGACGATTAGGAACCTTCAGGACATCTTGAAACATTCCAGCATCCGAATTATAGGGGTGCCAGAAGGAGAAGAGGAAGAACAAAAAATTGAAAACTTATTTGAACAAATCATGAAGGAGAACTTCCCTAATCTGGCAAAGGAAATAGACTTCCAGGAAGTCCAGGACGCTCAGAGAGTCCCAAAGAAGCTGGACCCAAGGAGGAACACACCAAGGCACATCATAATAACATTCCCCAAGATTACACAGAAGGAGAGAATCTTAGAAGCAGCAAGAGAAAAGGAGACAGTTACCTACAAAGGACTTCCTATAAGACTGTCAGCTGATTTCTCAAAAGAGACTTTACAGGCAAGAAGGGGCTGGCAAGAAGTATTCAAAGTCATGAAAGGCAAGGACCTACATCCAAGATTACTGTATCCAGCAAAGCTATCATTTAGAATGGAAGGGCAGATAAAGTGCTTTTCAGATAAGGTCAAGTTCAAGGAGTTCATCATCACCAAGCCCTTATTATATGAAATGTTAAAGGGACTTATCTAAGAAAAAGCAGATGAAAAATATGAACAGTAAAAATGACAGCAAATTCACAGTTATTAACAACCATACCTAAAACCAAAACAAAAGCAAACTAAGCAAACAACTAGAACAGGAACAGAACCACAGAAATGGAGATCACATGGAGGGTTATCAACAGGGGAGTGGGAGGGGGATAGAGGGGAGAAAGGTACAGAGAATAAATAGCATAAATGGTAGGTGGAAAATAGACAGGGGGAGGGTAAGAATAGTATAGGAAATCTAGAAGCCAAAGAACTTATAAGTATGACCTGTGGGCATGAACTATAGGGAGGGCATGTGGGAGGGAGGGGGTGTGCAGGGTGGAGTGGAGTGAAGGGGGGTAAATGAGACAACTGTAATAGCATAATCAATAAATATATTTAAAAAAACTCAGATGCAGACAACAGTAAAGTGGTTATCAGGAAAAAGGGGGGTGTCGAGAAGGTAGAGGAGGGTAAAAGGGTGATAAATGGTGATGGAAGGAGACTTGGCGCGGTGAACACACAATATACAGATGATTATTATAGAATTGTACACCTGAAACCTATATGATTTTATTTATTGATGCCACCCCAAGAAGTTCTAAAAAATAAAAAGAAAAAACAATGGGCTGTCCCATTTATCATATACTGCCTGTAAATGAGAGTTAAAAAGGGCCATATCTGATATAGTCCAAATGGCTCATACTGAAAAATTTACTTAACCTGAAAGGCTAAGTAAATTTTAGTTGGATTTTAGTTGGTAGAATGTAAATGGTGGTAGCAGGGTTGCCAGGGTGAGGGTTGGGAGGGGGGTAGCATTGGGAAGGATTATATAAATAAGATAGTGGATTTGGTATTGAAAATACATTTGAGAGTATAAGAGGGCAGGACTTGGTACTGATTAGTTGTTAGGGAAAGAAGAGAAGAACAGTTAAGGAAAATGCTGAAATTTTAGGGAACTAATAAATTACACCTCTGTCGCCTCCCCAGTTAGGAACCAGTTGATACAAGATATTGGGGATAGGCAGTTGGAAATCAAAGCATTAATCCTTTAATCTTATACCAGAATCAAGAATGTAATATGCCTTTGGGTCAGTTGGGCCTCTCTAGATTTGGTGGATAAATGAATGAAACACAGCTAAGCTGAACCACCGAAGGCCTGTCTGGCATGGAATGAGCCTGTGGCTAAGCATGTTGCAACATGTAGATCCTTTCTACAGGTAAGGCAAGTCGGAAAGCCAGAGGAGAGGTATGTGTAGTACTGGGCATTTTGACCAAGTAGGTCAGTTCTTCTCTTGAAGAGGAGAGAGTAAGGGGATTAAGATGATTTTATAGGTTGGGCTCTCTGGAAATAATGGCTTTGAGATGGTGGCTAGTGTGCACGGAGTGTTTTAGGGAGTGACAGCCGTGGAGGGGAGGAAAGGAGGCAGGCTTGTGTAAAAGGAAAAGTTTAGCTGCAGTGTAGTCCTAAAGAAACCTCTGTTGTTTCTAGAGGGATAGACTTGGGAAACCCCTTAGAGCTTTCCACATTGGAGCAGGAGGGCAAGGCCTTTATATCTCCATGTCCATCAGTCATTGGGATGTGGCCACCTTGGGAAGAGAGTGTTATCTTGGCTGAGGCAGAGACAGCTGAGGATGCTATGGATATGACATGACAACATCCTTGAGAGATTCCCAAACTGTTCCTTGTCTTCTTTGCTCTGCTGGAGAGTGGGTTTGACATTCTGTCTTCTCCGGAAACATAAGGATTGGGAAATTTTGTTTTGCTCTAAGAAGGAACAGTTTTTGGACATGGGCATCATGGTGGGTAGTAGTACCATTCACGAAGAAATTTAAGGGGAAGAGATGGCAGGATCTCTGAAATAAATCAAGTAAGAATGTAGAAGAGGGAGGGGAAGGATATCAGGTCATCTCCACAGCTGTTCTGTATTCCTCTTCTGTGTCATGTTCCAGGAGAGTGGCATGTAGAGACTTCTCTCCTTCCTTCCTTCCTGCCTTTTGGTGTCCCTTTACATCCTTGGGACCATAGCTCAAGGGATGTAATACAAATTGAGCCCTCTTCCATTTCTGTTTCTGTCTGTTATTGAATAGAAGTGACTGGGAATAGGCAACAGAGAAAAGAAAAGCATGAAATATTTCTTCATAGTTTTGTAAATGTACGAGATTTGGAAATGTTTCGTATTTCCCTCAGGGAAATTTTCCTCTGGAAAACTGTTGTTTTGGAAATGTATTTTCCCCAGGTCTTTGCAAATCACGAAACTTGTCTGCCATACTGTTACGGCAGTGGAGTCTGATAGTAGGCTATGCAATTCTGCAAGTGCTTAAGTCAATCCCTGAAACGGCATCTACCTCACTAAATATTATATTTTTATTTAGTCTGATAAAGTTTTCTCAGCATTTCATAGTTTTGCAGTATAAATATGGCATTAAGCACTTTGCCAGCCTTAGAAAAGTATAAAAATCACTGCTGTTCTCATTCCCAGGTCTTTTAAGTTCATTCAGTGTGATCAGCAGTTCATTACACACATGAAGTCTAATGTTGAATGTTTTTATGTCTATATGTGCATTTTTGGGGAAGTGGTAACTGTCTCATGAGTCATTAATGTGAATGCACTGAACTTATTATTAAACTTCCTGGAATGAAAATGGAGCAAATGAGATACCATTTATGTTCTGAGCTAAATTTTTTTTTCATTTCATTTAGAGGGAGGTCTGCTTATTATAACTCAAAATTGTATTAGATTGTTTTTTAGTAAATTGCCACTGCTCAAATAGGCCATATCAAGACATTTATTGCCAATTAGGAACAGGATGTTTGAGATGCTTAGTGATGTTCTCCGGATGACCTGTTTTATGTCTTCTGTTTGTTTTGTTTTATTTTTGTTTTATGATCATGTTGGCTTTTCCATTAAACTATAACTTTAATTGAGTTGGCTTAGTTAATAGAACATTGACCAGATCCCCTTCTCTAATGCCTAGTTGTCTCCTTACTTTACCCCCACCCCCACCCCCAGTTCTTCTATTATGTCTCAATCTCAGTCTGGAGTGAAGGGAATTTTTAGGTTTGTGCCTTACAAATATATGTTTCTAAGACACAGGCACACTGTGTTTCAATCTAAATTGCCTGGATAGTGCTCCTTAGGACCTTTATGGATAAATTCTTGTGAAAAGTAAATTTAAACAGCAATGTCTGCAGAGGGGTACATTTCTTAGTGAATAGCCAACAAGGGCTATATGGATGTCTGCACTATATGTGGCAGCATGATCTCTACATCTGTTTTGAAGTTCAGTTGTTGCCCAGGACACATGTGCATTTCTTTAAGGTACTGACATCCATCCCCTCCAAGGATCCAGGCATTGTAACCTGGTAACTATAACTGACTTAAACTCTTTTTGACTTAGAAATTGTTATACTTTGTCTTGGTTTGACTGTTGTTCCTATCGGTTCTGGTTCTGTTTAATATTGACAACACTGAGATTTCTATAAATTAGCAGCATGGCAAAAGAACCTGGCGTATTTAAACCCATAAATCTTGATTTCCTGGTCTTTTTAAAGCTCTGTGGTTTAAGTAGAGCTTTACTCTATGGTAGACATAAGCAGTACTTGTAAAAATTTTGGCTATCAGAAGGCTTTCATAGATCAAATGGAACTAAAAAATCATCTCAGATGAGTCACTCTTTTAAAATCAGAAAATCCAGATCTGTCCTGGCTCTACTAGTGAGATCTTTCATAAATTACATAGTCTCATTACATATCTTTAAAAAAGATAACAGATATTATGTATTTCATTTACACGAGGTATCTAAGGCAATCAAATTCATAGAAACAAGAGTGGGGCTGGAGGAGAGGGGAAAACAGGATTTGTGTAATGGGCATAGAGCTTCAGCTTTGCAAGAAAATGTTCTGGAGATCTGTTGTACAACAATGCAAATATGCTTAATACTACTCAACTGTATAGTTAAAAATGGTTGCAATGGTAAATTTTATATTATATGTTTTTATCACAATTTAAAATAAAATTTTAAATGGATAGCGTACTGTTAATTGAGTGCATGGTAAGTGCCTTTGATGCATTACCTCATTAAATATCCACAAACCTATGAAGGTAGGTCACACCCTAAGATGATAGAACTTAGATTTAGAGAAGTAGCTAGTAAGTAGCAGACCATTTTGGACCTAGATGTGACTCTAAAGCCACTCAAAAAACATATTACCACCATCTAAACTTAAGACAGGCTATCTCTAAGGCTTTTTAGCACTGATGTCTATGATTCTATGATTCTGCAGAGACCAAGTGAGAAAAAAGTTTAAATGTTTAAGTGTTGAGAGACTACCCCTTATCATATATAGTAAATAAAAATTGCCATATGAGATTTAGTCTGTGGTACAGCAGGACCAAATGCTGTTTATGGGAGGCCAAGGTATTACTCAAATGTTAGAAAAGTCAAGGTATTAATAGTGATTGCTTCTGTGGAAAGACTTGGTAGAGACTCATAAGGGTCTTCACTTTTTCATTATAGTTTTTCTGTTTTTTGAGTTTTTAATAAAAAGTATAACTTCTGTTTTGGGTTGAATTGTGTTCTCCAAATTTATATGTTAAAGCCCCAACCCCCAGTACCTTAGAATGTTGACGACCTTATTTGTAGATATGATCATTGCACATAATTAGTTAAAATAAGGTCAGCTGGCATATGTGTGGCCCGTAATCCAACATGATTTGGTGTCCTTATAAAAAGGGAAAATTTGGACAGACAGACGTGCACACAGGGACAATGTCATGTGAAGGTGAAGGCAGAGATTGGGGTGATACTTCTACAGGATAAGGAATGCCAAAGATAGCCAGAAAACCACCAGAAGCCAGGGACAGGTGTGGAGCAGATTATTCCTCACAATCTCAGAAGAAACCAACCCTGATGATACCTCGATCTCATTCATTCCTCCAGCATCCAGAACTGAGACAATAAATTTCTGCGGTTTAAGCCACTTAGTTTGTGGTACTTTGTGACAGCAGCCCTAGCACTCTAACAAAACTTGTAAAATGAAAAAAAAATAAGTTAACTCCAGTTCCTGGGAGTTTATCCCAAGCAATATTGAAATTAATAAAGGATCTATTTACATGATGTCCATAATAGTAATTTTTATAATTTGAAAGAATGGAAAACCACCCTAATGTCTAGGTGTTAGTGAATAACCAAATTATAGCATGTGTACTTGATGAAGTAGTACGTTGTCATTTTATATATAGCCTATGAAATAATCCGATAAATGTGTGTAACCTAAATAAAAAGTTATGTGTAAAATTATTTATACAAAATGATAACTAACAGCTGTATGTAATATATGTACATCAACCAAGATTAGCCGGGAACACAGATAATAAAAAAGCTTTGTTAGGAATAGTGGAGTCTAGGTAGATCTTTTCATTTAACTTTTTAAAATTTGTTTATTTTATTACATAGATTTATAATAATATATTATTGTGGTTATAATATCTTAAAGACCAACTTTATTAAGGCAAATTTTACATTCAATAAAATGTACCCTTTTTTAAAGAGATACTGATCTGAGTTTTCCCATTTATTTATTTATTTTTAGACAGAGGGGAACAGAGGGAGAAAGAGAGGGAGAGAAACATCAAGGTATGGTTGCCTCTCAGGCGCCTCCTAACTGGGGACCTGACCCACAACCCAGGCATATGTGCTGACTGGGAATCAAACCAGCGGTTCACAGGCTAGCACTCAACCCACTGAGCCACACCAGCCAGGGCAAAATTGGGTATGCCCAAAGGGTTGCTGGTTTGATTCCCAGTTAGGTCGCATGCCTGGGTTGCAGTCAAGTCCCCAGTTGGAGGCTGGTGAGAGGCAACCACACCTTGATGTTTCTCTCTTCCTCTTTCTCCCTCTTTCCCCTCTGTCTAAAAATAAATAAATAAAATCTTTTTTAAAAAATTGTACAATTTAATAGTTTTGACAAACGTATACATCCTTATAACTAACACTACAATCAAGAAATAAAACATTTCATATATAAAGGAAAAGAAACAATGGAGCCCTGACTGGCATGACTCAGTTGGTTGGGTGTTGCCTTGCAAAGTGACATGTCACTGGTTCAGTTCCTGGTCCTGGCACATGCCTGGGCTACGAGTCCTATCCCCGGTCAGGGAGTGTACAGTTGTTTCTCTCTCACATTGATGGTTCCTTCCCTTTCTCCCTCTCTTTTCCTCTCTCTAAAATTGAATCTTACTGAAAAAAAAAAAAAGAAAAGAAACAATGGAGATACAGAGAAAGCAAAGATGGCCGTAGTAAATCCTCATATATCAATAATCACCCTAAATGTAAGTGGATGGAATTCACCAATCTAAAGGCACAGAGTGGATCTACCCTGGCCCTGGGGGTCAGTGGGTTAGGGTCTCATCCCATACACCAAAAGGTTGTAGGTTCAATCCCAGGTGTGGGTGCATATGGGAGGCACCCAGTCCATGTTTCTTTCATATCAATGTCTGTTTCTCTGTCTCTGTCTCTCTCCCTCCCACTTTCTCTCTGCCCCCACTCCCTCCCTTCCTCTCTATCTAAAATCAATAAACACATCCGTGGGTGAGGATTTTTAAAAAGGCACAGAGTAGTAGAATGGTTAAAAAACAGCAGACTCATCTCAGCTACAAAGACAAACATAGGCTCAAAGTGAAGGGATGAAGCATGACACTCCAAGTAAATGACATCCCCAGAAAAGCGGGTTAGCTATACTTATATCAGACAAAGTAGTTTTGAAGATAAAAAGTTAGAAGAGACAAAGATAGATGTTAAATAATGATAAAGGGGACAATTCATCAAGAAGATATAGCACTTAGGAAAATATATGCACCCAACCTAGGAATACCAAAATTTATGAAGCAATTACTAACAGACCTAAGGGGAAGAACTGACAAAGATACAGTCATAGTAGGGAACCTGAATATCCATGTACAACAGTGAATAGATCATTTATACAGAAAGTCAAAAGGAAATATTGGCCTTGAATGACAACATTATACAAAGTGGACATAATCAGTACTTACAGAACTCTTCCTCCTAAAATGACAGAATACGCATTTTTTTCAAAAGCACATGAAACATTCTCAAGGATAGACCATATATTAGGGCACAGAACTAGCCTCAATAAGTTTAAGAAGATTGAAATCATACCAAGCATATTTTCCTACCACAGTGGTACAAAACTGGAAATAACTACAAAAAGAAAGCTGGTAAAACTATGAAAGTGTGAAGATTACACAACATGCTTTTGAATAAGTATTGGGTCAAATAAGAAGTAAGAGATCAAAAGATACGTAGAGACAAATGAAAATGAAAATAGAGCAAGCCAGAATTTTTGGGAGGCAGCAAAGTGGTACTAAGAGAGAAGTTTATAGCATTATAGGCTACCTCAAAGAACAAGAAAAATCTCAAATAAACAATTTAAAATTATGCCTTAAAGAATTATAAAAATAAGAACAAAAGAAGCCCAAAGTCAGTAGAAAGGAAATAATACAAATTAGTGCAGAAATAAGTGAAGTAGAGAGCAAGAAGAGAATAGAAAAAAATAATGAAACAAAGAAGTGGTTCTTTGAAAAGATAAATAAAATTGACAAACCTCTTGCTAGATTCCCTAAGGATAAAAGGGAAAAAACTCAAATCAGAAATGAAAGAGGAAGAATTTACAGCGGGCATAACAGAAGTTCAAAGGTTTATACAAGAATACTATGAAAGGGTATACCCCACCAAATTTGATAACTTAGAAGAAATAGGCATATTCTTAGAAATATATAACCTCTTTATACTGAACCATGAAGACTGGAAAACTGATCACTAGTCAGAAAATTGAAATAGTAATCAAAAACCTCCCTCCAAAACAAAAGTCCAGCACCAGATGGCCTCACTGGTGAATTCTACCAAACATTCAAAGAAGATTTATTACCTGTCTTTCTCAAACTCTTCCCAAAATATATAAGAGGAGGAAATAGTTCCTAACTCATTTTTTGAAGCTGAAATTACCCTGATTCCAAAACCAGGCAAAAAAAGAAACTTACAGACCAGTACCTCTAATGAACATAGATGTAAAAAATCCTAATCAAAATACTAGCAAATTAAAAGAATAATACATCACCACCAAGTGGGGTTCCTTCTAGGGATGCAAGGATGGTTAACATCCACAAATTAATCAATGTGATACACTGCATTAACAAAATAAAAAATGAAAATCATATTATGTGAATACATTCAGAAAAAGCATTTGATAAGATACAACATCCATTTATGATTAAAACATAATAAAATGGGCATAGAAGAAAAGTGTCTTGACATAATAAAGGCCATATATGACAAACCCTTGGCTAATATACTCAATGGTGAAGAACTGAAAGCGTTTCCTCTAAGATCAGGAAGAAGACGAGTATGCCTACTCTCACCATTGTTGTTCAGCATAGTACTGGAAGGCCTACCCTGAACAATCAGGTAAGAAAAAGAAATAAAAGGCATCCAAGTTACGAATGCAGATGACATGATTCTTTCTACATATGGAAAACCCCAATGACTCCATCAAAAGACTGTTAGAAAGAGTAAACAAGTTGTTAAATTGTTAAACAAGTTGCAAGATACAAAATCAATGTACAAAAATCTGTTCCATCCCTATGTACTGAAATTTACTTTGTCTAATATTAAAAAAAAGAAAGAAAAAAAGAAAACCATAGAGAGATGGCAGCCAAGTAGGGAAGCTGAGCCCACTTGCTCGTGTCCCCCAACATGGATTGTCGGCTGATTTTCTGATAGGGGACCTGAACAATCATCGGAATTTCAGCTGATAGGAATTTTTGAAGCCAAGGAGTACAGAGGATACTTTGCACCATCTGGTGAAAGATTTTATAAGTTTAAGGGGAAATACCCTGGGCAAGGCACCTTCAGCAGAGGAGAGACCAGACAGAAAGCAAAGCTTAGTAGCTCCCTCCTCTCCCAGGGCGGGGTCTCCAGTCCCACACAGGGAATCCTCAACCTAATCGGGAGAGATTTGGGAGGTTATACAGAGTCTGGGAGACTCAGGCTGCACACACATAGTGAGCAGCATGTCCATAATTGCAGCACCAATCAGGAGAGTTCCAGAGAAATTCAGTCTCCTGTCAGAGGTACCAAAAGGCTATGGCCAGCCCTGACTAAGAGAGACTTTTTGCTTTGGGGGGTGGTGGAGTATGCAGAGTACCGGGCAGTGACTTGGCACTGCAGTGTGGGTGCCACATAGAGACTATTTAAAAGGGGAACTGAAGCATGGCTGGGCAGGGACTGTATGTGCATGTAGCTCCACTGCCAGCAAAGAACCCAGATTGAAAGGGCAATTAGTATCCACAGAATCCAGCTGGACAAGAAGATCAGAAAGCTGCATGGCGAGGGGATTGTGGGGCTCCACCCAGTGCAGCTGGCAAGTGGGGGGCTGTGTGCAGAATGGAGAGTTTCAGTCTGAGTCTTCTGTGAGAGTAGTAGGCTGGGAGATAGACGAGCAAGAGCTGAGTGCCTGAGATTCCTTGCAGCCAGGCAGGCCCCCTCACACTGCAGGGTACAGAGCTCTGGGAAGAGGAAAGTGTGCCCAACCCCCACCTGCAGGATTGCAAACTCTGCAGGACAGTAAGGCTAGGCTGAAGAACCCCCTGCCAGGTACATATCCACAGGGGAAAGAAAGAGAATCTCCAAAAGAGCCCTTTCTGAACTTTTACCAGATGCAGAAATCTACACTGATTCCTCCTTGGGCCCTATTCCACTGACAATAGCAGAGCAGAGAGATTATAAATTGACACAGAAAGGGGTATTCCAGGTGCCACCACCCCTGCCCCCCGCCAGCCTCAGCTCTTACACAGAGCTGCTATCAGAGCCAAGTAGGAAAGAGCTGGCCCTCTTACACAGATTGCCTCTCAAATGAAATGGACAGCTAATTCATCAGAAACTATACATTATTGGAAATAACCTGAGACAGACCAAGATGTGTGGTGCAGGGGTAGGGGAACACACCCACCATCTTCCCTGAAGATTGAACAGAGCCTCCCAGGGGAGAAACAGGGACCCCACCCTCCAGACTGCACCAGAAGCGCCCTCTAGAGGCAAGTAGAAGTGGTTCCTGAAGTGCTCTTAGACACTGGATAAGCCACCCCGGGCCTTGTTGTGATAAAAAGCCAGCAGGGCAGAACATCAAGGACCAGCCAAACTTGAAGCAGACAGCTGCAGACTGTGGATCCCTTGTAGCCTTGAACAGGCTGCCTAAAGCTAGACCAAGACACCATCTGACATTACCAGAGACAGATCCAGAAGGAGAAGACAGTAGGCAAACAGCAGACTTTGCTGTGATGAACTCCACCTTGTTCTTTCTCATTATTTGCTTCATTTTTCTCCTGTGTGGTTTTTTAACATTTTTTTCTTTTTCTTCATGTTTGTTCCTGTTATTTTACCATTTTTTATTTAGTATTATTTCAAATCTCATATTTTACTCTTCCCATCTCTTACTCCATTTTGCCTTCTTCCCTTATTTATTTTCATTTTAAATTTTATATTTCCCCTTTCTATGCCTTCTTTCTGTTCCTCACTCTTACTATTTCTCCTCCCTCCATCTTCTCAAAACCATTTTTCTTTCCTCACATTCTTTTTCCCTTTCTTATAATATCCTTATTCTTTTCCACCTTTGTTAATCTTTGCTTATATGTTGTTGACATTGTAGTTGTAGTTGGGGGATATTTGTGCTGGTGTAGGTTTTGTTTCCTGGGTTGTTTTGTTCTGCCAGTACCTGAACAACAGTGTACAAGACGTGGTGGGGATTGTGACTCGCCGTCAGCTGGCTGGAGGGGAGAACCCACCAGTGAGTAAGCCAGCAAGAACCAAAACCCAATTACAACAAGAGAGCACACATAAACTGCATAAACGGCGTCCCTAGAACATTCAGCTCAGGAGATCAAAGAGACTGCACCGCCGAGTCCCGCAGGTCTTCTACCACAGAAGGCCACCCCACGAAGACAGGGAGTGAAAGCAGATCAATCTAATATGCAGAAACAAACAAAAAGACTCACCTAAAATGTGGAGACACAGAAATGGCCCCCAGTCGAAAGGAAAGGAGGAATCTCCTGAAAGAGTCCTAAAGGAAATTGAAGCAAGCAGTCTATCAGACATAGAGTTCAAAGTAATGGTTATAAGGATGCTCAAGGAACTCAGTGAGAGCTACAAGAAACTTTATGGTAGCTATAGGGAACTTAGTAGGAACTGCATCAGCATGAAAAGGACATAAATACTATGGATAAGAACTGGGAGGAAATGAAGAAGACAGTATCTGAAATGAAGAATAGATTGGGGGGAATTAAAAGCAGGTTAGATGAAGGAAAGGATATAATCAGCAAGTTGGAAGAAAAGGTAGGAAACAAAACCCAGTCAGAGCAACAAAATGAAAAAAGTCAAAAAGAATGGAGATAGTTTAAGAGAGCTTTGGGGCAACATGAAATGTAACAATATTTACATCCTAGGGATATCAGAAGGAGAAGAAAAGGATCAAGGGATAGAAAACATGTTTGAAAAACTAGTGACAGAAAACTTCCCTTACTTGGTGAAGGAAAAAGTCACACAAATTCAGGAAGGACAGAGGCTCCTAATCAAGATGAACCCAAAGAGGCCCACTCCAAGACATATCATAATTAAAATGGCAAAATTTAAAGGCAAAGAGAGAATCTTAAAGGCAGCAAAGAAGGGAGCTCAGGTAAAGCTATAAGCTGATTTCTCAACAGAAACACTACAAGCAAGAAGGGAATGGCATGAAATATTCCAAATAATGAAAAGCAAAGACTTGCAACAAAGACTACTCTGCACAGCAAGGCTCTCAATTAAAATGGAAGATGAAATAAGGAGCTTCCCAGACTGCTCCCCTCTCAAAAGGCTAAAAGAATACATCTCCATCATACCAATATTGCAAGTGAGGCTAAAGGGACTGCTTTAAGAAGGTGAAAACAAAGCGGGGGGGGGGGGGAGGCGTGGGCAGGGCACACAAGCATAAAGGGAATAAATGACAATGAATAAATATCAATAATAACTTTAAATATAAATGGATTAAATGGTCCAATAAAAATATATAGGATAGCTGAACAGATAAAACATGGCCTGCGTATATGCTGTCTACAGAAACCCACCTCAGAACACAAGATCTACACAGGCTGAAATTTAAGGGTTGGAAAAAATATTCCAAGCAAATGGACATGAAGACAAAAGCTGGAGTAGCAATTCTCATGTCAGACAAAATAGACTTCAAAACAAAGGTCATAATAAGAGACAAAGAGGGTCACTACTTAATACTTAAGGGAAGTGTTCAACAAGAGGATATAACCCTTGTAAACATATATGCACCCAACATAGGACCCCCTAAATTACATCAGGAAAATCTTGGAGGACTTTAAGAAGGAGATTGACAGCAATATAGTCATTGTAAGGGATTTTAACACCCCATTGTCAACAATGGATAGATCATCCAAACAAACAATCAACAGGGGTATTGTTGCATTGAATGACACTGTATATCAAATTGATTTAATTGATAATTACAGAGCATTTCACCCCAAAGAAGCAAAATATACATTCTCTTCAAGTGCACATGGACATTTTCAAAGATAGACCACATGGTAGGACACAAAACAAACCACAACAAATTCAAGAAAATTGAAATCATATCAAGCATCTTCTCAGATTACAATGATTTGAAACTAGAAACCAACCTCAAGGAAAAACCTCAAAAATAGTCAAATACATGGTGACTGAATAACATGTTATTAAACAATGAATGGGTTAACAGTTAGATCTAGGAAGAAATCAAAGTATCTGGGAACAAATGAAAATGAACACACAACAACCCCAAACCTATTGAACACAGTGAAGAGCAAAGTGAGAGAAAGTTCATAGCCATACAGGCCTACCTAAAGAAGATAGAAAAATCCCAAATAAATAGCCTACCCCTACATCTAAAAGAACTAGAGGAACAACAACAAAGCCCAGAGCAAGCAGAATATAGCAAATACAATCAAAAGAGAATTAAATGACGTAGATACTTTTAAAAAAATTCAAAAGATAAATGTGCCCAGGAGCTAGTTCTTTGAAACAATAAACAAAATTAATAAACCTATAACCACGGTCATGAAGAATAAAAGAGAGAGGACCCAAATAAATAAAATCAGAAAAAAAGAGAAGTAACAACTACTACCCCAGAAATAAAAAGTTTTGAAAAATTACTACGAACAACTATATGCCAAGAAATGGAACAACCTGGGTGAAATGGGTAATTTCTAGAAATATAAAATCATCTAAAACTGAATGAAGAAGAAGGAAAAAGCCTGAATAGATCAGTAACAACTAACAAATTGAAGAAGTGATCAAAAACCTTCCGGCACACAAAAGCCATGAGCCAGATGGCTTCAAAAGTGAATTTTACCAAACATTCAAAGAAGAACTAACTCCTAGCCTTCCTCAAACTATTCCAAAAAAATTCAAGAAAAGGGAAGACTCCCAAACTCTTTTTATGAGGCCAGTATTATCTTAACTTCAAAACCAGGTAAAAGCACAACAAAGAAAAATACAGGCCTATAACTCTGATGAACATAGATGCTAAAATCCTCAACAAAATATTGGCAATCCAGATCCAGCAATACATTAAAAAGATCATACACCATGATCAAGTGGGATTTATCCCAGCGATGCAAGGATGATACAATATTCACAAATCAATAAACGTAATACACCACCACATAAACAAAATGAAGGACAAAAATCACATAATCATACCAATAGATGCTGTAAAAGCATTTGATAAAATCCATAACTCATTTGTTATAAAAACTCAGTAAAGTGGGGGTGGAAGGAGTATGCCTCAGTGTAGTAAAGGCCATACACAAGAAACCTACTGCCAATATTATACTCAATGGGCAAAAAATAAAGGCTTTTCCCTTAAGATTAGGAAGAAGACAAGGGTATCTGCTTTCACCATTCTTATTCAAGATAGTGCCGGAAGTTCTAGCCACAGTGATCAGACAATAAAAAGAAATAAAAGGCATCCAAATTGGAGGAAGTAAAACTGTCATTATTTGCATATGACATGATAGTGTATGTAGAAAATTCTATATTCTCCACCCAGAACCTACTCAACCTAATAAGTGAATTTGACAAAAATAGCAGGATAGAAAGTCAGTATTCAGAAATTGATGTCATTTTTGTACACCAACAATGAATTATCAGAAAGAGAAAGTAGAAAAAAAACCCAGTTACTACAGCCACAAGAAAAATAAAGTACCTAGCAATAAATTTAACCGAATAGGTAAAATACATAGAACACTGAAGAAAGAAATTGAGGGAGATACAAATAAATGGAAGTACATATGGTATTCCTGGATTGGAATAATTTACAACATTAAAATTCCATATTACCCAAAGCAATCTATAGATTTAACACAATTCTTATTAAAATTCTCATTAAAGGCATATTTCACAGATCTAGAACAAATATTTCAAAAAGTAATATGGAACAAATAGCCTCAGCAATCTTGAGAAAGAAGAGTAACCTTAGAGGGGTCACAATACCTGATATGAAACTTTACTAAGGCCACTGTAATCAAAACAGTCTCGTCCTGGCATAAGAACAAACACATAGATCAAAGGAAAAAAATGGAGAGCCCAGAAATAAACCCAAGTCTCTATGGCCAACTAATATTTGACAAAGGGGGCACAAGCATATAATGGAGTAAAAATAGTCTCTTTATTAAATGGTGTTGGGAGAACTGGACTGGTACATTAAAAAAATGAAACTAGACCACCAACTTAGACCTTACACCAGAATAAACTCAAAATGGATAAAAGACTTAAATATAAGTCAGGATACCATAAAAGTCCTAGCAGAAAACATAGGTAGTAAAATTTCAGATATCTCACATAGCAGTGGTTTTGCCCATATATTTCCTAGAATAAGGGAAATAAAGGGAAAAAATAAACATATGGGACTATATCAAATATAAGTGCTTCTGCATGGCCAAAGAAACTGTCATCAAAATGAAGAGAGAACTGATGATATGGGAGAACATATTTGCCAACGATACAGCAGACAAGGGTTTAATCTCAAAAAAATATAAAGAACTCATACTACTACTCAACACTATGAAGACAGACAATCCAATTAAATAATGTGCAAAGGACCTTAATAGACATATTGATGGCCCATAGACATAAGAAAAAATGCACAACATCACTAGCCATCAGAGAGATGCAAATTGAAACTACAATGAGGTATCAACTCACACCTGTCACAGTAACTATCATTAGTCAATAAACAAGTGCTGACAAGGATGTGGGGAAAAGGGAACCCTAGAGCAATGTTGGTGGGAATGCACACTTGTGCAGCCACTGTGAAAAACAGTATGGAATTCCTCAAACAACTAAAACTGGATCTGCCTTTTGACCCAGCAATTCCACTGCTGGGCATATACCCTAAGAATCCCAAATCACCAATTCGAAAGAACTTACACAGCCCTATGTTCATACCAGCACTATTTACAATAGGCAAGTACTAGAAACAGTGTAAATGCCTATCAGCAGATTAATGAATTAAAAAATGGTGGTACATTTACACAGTGGAATACTACACAGCAGAAAGAAAGGAGGAATTCCTACCTTTTGTGACAGCATGGTTGGAACTGGAGACTATTATGCTAAGTGAAATAAGCCAGTTGGTGAAAACCAAATACCATATGATCTCACTTATCAGAGTAGTCTAATGAACGAAGTAAACTAATGAGCAAAACACAACCAGAGACAAGGAAACATGCAACAGACTCTTAGCTGCCCGAGGGGAGGGGAAGGGGGATAATGGTAGAAAGAAGGGGATCAGTTGAAGAACTTGTATGAATACCCATGGACATGGACAACAGTGTGGGGATGGACTGTGTGGGAGGGGGCTCCAAGGAGATAAAATTGGGACAACTGTAATAGAAGTAACAATAATTAAAAAATGAAAAGATAAAAAGAAAAGCAAAAACACCCTAGCAGGGGTGTGCAACCGCAGTTCTGCAGGCTACATGCAAGCCCAGGATGGCTGTGAATGTTGCCCAATACAAAATCGTTAATTTGCTTAAAACATTATGAGTTTCTTTTGTGATTACATTTTGTAGTGTATTTAATGTGTGGCCCAAGATAAGTCGTCTTCTTCCAGTGTGGCCCAGAGACACCAAAAGGTTGGACACACCTGGATTGAGGTTTGCATGGTATATCCTTATCCATTCTTTTACTTTTAACTTATTTGTGTCTTTATATTTAAAATGGGTTTCTTGTGTCCTTTATAGTAGTTCCTGTAAACCCCTCTCCTCACTATCCCCTCCCCACTCCTCTCTGGCTATTGTTAGATTGTTCTTAACTTCAATGACTCTGGTTATATTTTGTTTCCTTTTTCCTGTTGTTGACTATGTTCCAGTTAAAGATGAAATCATATGGTATTTGTCCCTCACTGCCTGGCTTATTTCACTTAGCATAATGCTCTCCAGTTCCATCCATGCTGTTGCAAAGGGTATAAGCTCCTTCTTTCTCTCTGCTGTGTAGAATTCCATTGTGTAAATGTACAATCGTTTTTTGATCCACTCATTTGCTGATGGGCACTTAGGTTGCTTCCAGCACTTGGTTATTGTAAATTGTGCTGCTGTGAACATTGGGGTGCACAGGTTCTTTTGGATTGGTGTTTCAGGGTTCTTAGGGTATAACCACAGCAGCGGAATTGCTGGGTCAAAGGGCAGTTCCATTTTTAGTTTTCTGAGGACATTCCATACTGTTTTCCACAGTGGCCTCACCAGTCGGCATTCCCACCAACAGTGCACTAGGGTTCCCTTTTCTCCACATCCTCTCCAACATTTGTTTGTGGATTTGTTTATGTTGGCCACTCTGACTGGTGTAAGATGGTACCTCACTGTGGTTTTAATTGGCATCTCTCTGATGGCTAGTGATGCTGAGCATCTTTTCATATGTCTCTGGGCCCTCTGTATGTCTTCCTTGAAGAAGTGTCTGTTCAAGTCCTTTGCCCATTTTTTAATGGGGTTGTTTGTCTTCCTGGAGTGGAATAGGTAGCATATAGATAGTTGGATCCTGGTTTTTATTCCTTCTGACAACTGCTACCTTTTCATAGAGTAAACATTTCTAATTAATGTAATTATTGGTGTGCTGGATTTAAATCTTTTGTATCAGTTGCTATTGCTAAGTAACAAGCCGTCTGAAAATTAGCTGCATGAAATAATAACTTATTTTCATCCTTTTTTGGATTTTGTCAGTCAGAAACTCAGAAATGGCATATAGGGGATGGCTTGCTTTGCTCTATCCCCTATATGGGGTTGTCAGAAACCTCAGCTGGGAAAGCTTGAATGACGGACTGAATGACTTGGCTTTGGAACCTTCTCAAGTCCTACTCCATTGATGGAAGTTGATGTCCTCTGTTAGCTAGTACTTCAGCTGGGGCTATCAGCTGGCACCCACCTACACATATCCTCTGCATGAGGCTTCTTGGTTTACAGCATGGTGACTGGGTTTCAAAACAAATGTCTTCCAGAGATCCAGGCAGAAGCCACCTACTCTTTGTAACCTGCCCTTGGAAATCAGTGTCATTTTCACTGCACTCTCTTAGTAGGAGCAGTCCAGTTGCCCCCACACCCCTACTTTCCACCCCCGTCCCAGATTCAAGGGAAGAAGACTGAAATCCCACCTGCAAATTGAATGTGAAGAGTATCTAAGTTTTTTAGGAGCATGTTTTAAGACTGCCATATTTGGCTAGCATTTTACTTCATGTGTTTATTTTTTTCATTTGTTCTTTGTTTTTCTTCCCTATATTTTTTACTTCTTAAAAAGTGAGTTTTACTATTCTATTTCATTTCCACTATTAATAGCTTTTTATTTTATCTTGTAATAGTTGCTCTAGCACAGCACCATCCAAAAGAAATATAATGTGAACCATAATTGTGTGCCCCATATGTAAATTGAATTATTCAGTAGCCACATTAAAAATGGAGAAAGAAAGAGGTGAAAGTAATTATAAAAATATTTTTATTTAACACAATAAAAAATAAAACCAAAGTATTATTATTTTAATATGTAGTCATTGTAGAAAAATGAGATATTTTATTCATTTTTTCCATACCAAGTCTTTGAAATTCAGTATATAACTTATATTTACAGCAAATCTTAACTCAGACAAGTCATGTTTCAAGTTCTCATTTGCTGTATGTGGCTAGTGCCTACTGTATTGGGCAGCACAGTTCTAGGATTTATATTCCTGTTTTGTATCATAAAGGAACATCCATATTACCTGAAAGTATAGTATGTAATATATATGTATAATTTTAGAACCTTGTAGCAGTTTACATCCATTTTTCCCCTCCCATTTTTTTCCCTCATTAAACTTTTTTTTTATGGGTCTCAAAACTTTGACAGATTTTTGGTTATGTTGTTTCCATTGAAAGTACTGATTTATAAAAACTAATCACTTAAAAACTTCCACACACAAAAAACCCCAAATGGTTCACAAACATTCTCCTCTCTTCCTCAGTATTTTTTGATGCATAATTTGTAATTATTAACCAGTCTTTTACTATGAAACTCAAATGGCCCATTAAGACAAATAGTTCTGAGACTGTTCTTCCACCACTGATTCAGACTGAGGGGGCAGGTATTAGGGATAATACTTGTTTAGCCTTCTGAGCTTTCTGGGTAGACTTGGTGACTTTTCCAGATCCAGCTGCCTTCTTGTCCACAGCTTTGATGACATCCACAGCAGCTGTCTGTTTCATGTCATGAACAGCTAAATAGCCCAGAAGAGAATAGTCAGAGAAGCTCTTAATACACAGGGGCTTGCCAGGAACCATATCAACGATGGCAGCATCACCAGATTTCAGAAACTTTGGGACATTTTCCAGCTTTTTTTCCCAGAATGATGATCGATCTTTTCCTTCCTATCAGCAAATTTGCAAGCAATATGAGCTGTGTGCCAGTCCAGCACAGGTGCACACCTGCCACTGATTTGGCCTAGATGGTTCAGTATAACCACCTGAGCTGTGAGGCCAGCTGCTTTCACTGGTGCTTCGTTTTTGCTGT
This sequence comes from Desmodus rotundus, assembly GCF_022682495.2. Lineage (NCBI taxonomy): Eukaryota > Metazoa > Chordata > Mammalia > Chiroptera > Phyllostomidae > Desmodus > Desmodus rotundus. The sequence continues at coordinate 79,657,075 of NC_071387.1, forward strand.
TACCAGCACAATGCTACAACAAACATCTTTGACAGACATGTTCTTGACATTGAAGCTCACATTGCTCCCAGGAAGAGCTTCACTCAAAGCTTCATGGTACATTTCAATAGACTTTACTCCAGTTGTACTGTTACCTGGAGCAAAGTTGACCACCATGCCAGGTTTGAGAACACCAGTCTTCATTCATCCCACAGGGACAGTACCAATACCACCAATTTGCTACCAGAACAAGGGTGTCATGGAAACCACCACTAAATCTAAGCCAAAATAGGAAATGAAATGACTCATATTAACGTCGTCATCATTGAACACATAGATTCTGGCAATTTTACCATTACTGTCCATCTGATCTACAAATGTGATGGGATCAACAAAAGAACCATCAAAAAATTTAAGAAGGACGATGCTGAGATGGAGAAAGGCTCCTTCAAGTGTGACTGGTTCTTGAGAAACTGAAAACTGAATGTGAACGTAGTATCACCATTGATATCTCTCTGGGGAAACTCGAGACCAGCAAATATTATGTGACCATCTTTGATGACCCAGGACACAGGCTTTATCAAAAACATGACTACAGGCACGTGTTATGCTGACTGTGCTGTCCTGGTTGTTGCTGCTGGTGTTGATGAATTTGAACCAGGTATCTCCAAGAATGGGCAACCTGTGAGCATGCCGTTCTGGCTTACACACTGAGTGTGAACCAACTAATGGGTGGAGTTAATAACATGGATTTCACTTTGTCAGCCAGCTTTCTTATATTTTTGTGATACATTTTACTTCTAAAAATTGTAGAAACCCACAATACATTATTAATTTTGCTTTAAACAGGCATTTTTTATACAAAATTAAAAAGTAAGGAAAAAATCTGTTATGTTCATGTGCAGGTTTGCCACTGTCAGTACTCTTCACTTCTTTGCTTAGATGCGCATTCACATTTGATGCTGTTTTCCTTTCCCTTGAAGAATTTTAACATTTCTCGGAGTGCATGTCTACTGTTGAGAGCCATCTCAGCTTTTGTTTGTTTAAAAGAGGCTTCATTTCATCTTAATTTTTTTATTGTATTTTTTTCTATTACCATTTATTTCCCTTTCACCCCCTTTCACCTCCACCCATGCCCCTCCCATCTGCAATCACCGCATGTTGTCCGTGTCCATGAGTCCTTTTGGGTTTTTGCTCAATCCTTCCACCCTCCAACGCTCCCCGCCATCTTCATTCTCAAATGACATCTTCTCTGGGTAAAGAATTGTGTTTTGACAAGTTGTTTGTTCCTTAGTATTTTAAAAATCTAATTCCATTGACTTCTGCCTTGCATACTGTCTACAAGGCTATTGTCATCTTCATCTTGGTTCAATTGTTTCTTGTCCACTCTGGCTGATGCTATTTTTTTCTTATCACAGATTTTCAGAAAATTGATTAATAGGTGTCATAATGTGTTTCTTTCTGTGTTCATTCTATTTGGGGTTTTTTGAGCTTCCTGTAGTTTCCTTTTTAATTTTCATCTAATTTGGGGAAAAATGTAGCCTTCATTTCTTTAGATACTTTCTCTGTTCTTCACTTCTTTTCTAGGACTCCAGTCATATATATAGTAACCTACTTGATAGTTTCCCAAAGGTCACTGAGGTTCTTGTCATATTTTCCTCTCTCTTCTCTCTCTGTTTAATTTTAGTTTCAGTTGCTGTGTCTCAAATCAGTGACCTTTCTTTTGCAATGTTTAATCTGCTTTAATTCCATTCAGTGTGTTTTTCAGTTCAGATGCTGTATTCTTTATCTCTAGAAATTCAATTTGATTCTTTTTTTACTGTCTACTTCTCATATTCATAATTTTCTTTAAATACTTGTAATCTATACATACAACTGTTTAAGGTCTTTTCAGTTTTATCTTGGCAGGCACTTTGTTTTTAAGCTTTGTTGGGGCAGATCTATTGTAACCTTTCTCCAGGGCTACTTTTACCCTGCCGCTAAGATATGACCCTTTTTGAGTCTCTACTGATAGCTCAAACATGGAATTCCAATGTCTCCCAGTCTTGTGTAATCTTTGGGAATTATTTTCCTTATTGCTTCCTGTTAGTGGTTCTTCATCTCCCTTGTGGAGTTTCACCCTACGCATGCACAGATTTATTATTCAACCAAATACTTATAACCCCCATGTTTATTACTGGAGCTTTTTCTCTATCTAGCTCTCTTCTTTGCCCTCATTTCAGATGTGTTTGTCTTTCCAAACTCTAGTCTTGTTCTCATTAACTCAGACTTCTGTGCTCTGCTTACAGTGGCTCTCTCTGCTCTGTGGTTCAGAAAGTGCATCCAGGCAAAAAGCTAGGCTGATCATAGGACTCACCTCATTGGTTTTTCAACTTTCAGGGATCAGTCTTAACTGCCTATTGTTAGATGTCTGAAAACATTTGTCCAATTTTCTAGTTCTTTGTAGCAAGAGAGTAAATGCAATAGCTTCCTAGGATTAGAAGTCCTAAAGACAACTGGAGTGCTTTAAAAACCTTAAGCAAATTAATAAAGCTTCAAAAAAATTCCAAGTTAGTTTTATAGATGAGTGTATATTAATATGCTACTTGACCTCTGTATAATTAACATTTTCAGGTTACAAAGCTCTATTGTAACCTGTCCTATTAGCATATAAATTCCAAGAGTTTACAGACTGTACATAAAATGCTTTTGAGTCTTTGTAAAAATATATTTTATGATTATGCTACTACAGCTGTCCCATTTACCCCCTTTATTCCCCTCCACCTCACAGCCCCCTTGCCAGCCACATCCCTCCCCTCTTAGTTCATGTCCATGGGTCATACATGTAAGTTCTTTGGCTTCTACATATCCTATACTATTTTTAACCTATCCTCTGTCTATTTTGTACCTACCATTTATGCTTCTTATTCCCTGTACCTTTTCCCCCATTGCCCCTTACCCCCTCCCCACTAATAACCTTCTGTGTGATCTCCATTTCTGAAATTCTGTTCCTGTTCCAGTTGTTTGCTTAGTTTGTTATTTTGGTTTTTTTATGTTTGGTTGTTGATAGTTGTGAGTTTGTTGTCATTTTACTGTTCATATTTTTGGTCATCTTCTTTTTCTTAGATAAGTCCCTTTAACATTTCTCATAATAAGTGCTTGGTGATGAAGAACTTCTTTAACTTTACCTTGTTTAGGAAGCACTTTATCTGCCCTTCCATTCTAAATAATAGCTTTGTTGGATAGAGTAATCTTGGATGTAGGTCCTTGCCTTTCATAATTTCAGTCACTTCTTTCCACCCCTTCCTGCCTGTAATGTTTCTTTTGAGAAATCAGCTGAGAGTCTTATGGGAACTCCTTTGTAGGTAACTGTCTCCTTTTCTCTTGCTGCTTTTAAGATTCTCTCCTTATCTTTAATCTTGGGTAGTATAATTATGATGTGCCTTGGTGTGTTCCTCTTTGGGTCCAACTTGTTTGGAACTCTTTGAGTTTCCTGGACTTGTATGTCTACTTCCTTCACCAGATTGAGGAAGTTTTCCTTCATTATTTGTTCAAATAAATTTTCAATTTCTTTTTCTTGTTCTTCTCCTTCTGGCACCCTTATGATTCAGATGTTAGAATATTTGAAGTTGTCCCAGAGGTTCCTAAGCCTCCTAAGCCTCTCCTCATTTCTTTGAATTCTTGTTTTTTCATTCTGTTCTGATTGAATGTTTCTTTCTTCCTTCTGCTTTAAACTGTTACTTTGAGTCCCAGTTTCCTTCCTGTCACAGTTGGTTCCCTGCACATTTTCCTTTATTCCACTTTGCATAGCCTTCACTTCTTCCTCTATTTTGCAACCATACTCAACCATTTCTGTGAGCATCCCGATTACTGGTGTTTTGAACTGTGCATCTGATATGTTGGCTATCTCTTTGTACCTTACTTGTATTTTTTTCTAGAGCTTTGATCTGTTCTTTCATTTGGGCCATTTTTTTTTTTTGTCTCTGCACACCTGTTACATAGTAAGGGGTTGAGTCTTAGAGATTGACCAAGTCAGGGCAACCCACATCCCTTCATTGTGGCACTGTGTGTGGAGGAGGGGCCCAAGAGGGAACAATGCCACTTGCTCAGCTCTCAGCAGGCTTTCAGTCACTTCCTTGGCTACCCACAAGCAAACGTGCCCTTCCGGTGCTGATTTCCAGGTGGGTGGGTTTGTGCACGTTCTAGGACCCTGTGGGTCTGTCCATCGAACTCTCCTCTGGGGCTGGTAGTTTTTCCCACTGTCACAACACCTACAGGTTTTTTCAGTCAGAGGTTTTGATGCTTTATTTCCTCTCGCTGGAACCCTGGGTTGCAGGGTCTGTCTCTATCCCCAGTTGTTTCTCCCGGTTTATCTGCATGCAAATGTGGGACCACTCGGCCTGCCCAGGTCCTCAAGCCACCACTTTGCTGTGAGTCCTCTCTGCTCTAGCTAAATGTTTCTTCTTTAAATCCTTGGTTTTGGGACTTCTGTACAGTTTGATTTTCTGGCAGTTCTGGCTATTTTTTGTTTTATTGTTGTCCTTTTGGTTGTGCAAGGAGGCACAGTGTTATGTTTCTACCTATGTTTCCATCTTTGCCAGAAGTCCTGTTTTTGAGTTTTTGTTTGGAAATAATTGATATTTGTTAAGATTGTTAAATTTAAAATATTATTGTATCTAGATCAAATCTAACAAGAATTATACCAATCTGAGACTGAGGGTTTTGGAATGGTTACATGCAGGTACTCTCAAACACAACTGCCTGAATTCAGACTTGGTTCTATCAGTTATTAGGTTGGTATTACTTTGGGCAAGCCACATAACTTCTTAGAACTACAGTTTTCCATCTGCAAAGGAAAAATAATTTTACTACCTCTTATGATTGTTGGATTAAATGATTATAGATATGATATATGTGAATGTGTGTTTGTGTATGTAAAGTTTTTAGAGCAGTGCTTGACATTAAGTGGTCAGTGTTAGTTATTGTTATTGTGTGGTTGTCTTATCAGGGAACTGAGTTTCTGATTATATTAAGGTTTATGCCTTTAAATCTCAAATTTTTTTACTCTTTTAATGATCATTTTTAAACCTTATTTTTTACCATTTTAACTTTTTACCATTTTAATTACCATGTTTTTAAATGATGTATATTATTATGCAATTTAAAGAATCATAACACTAACATCTACCATCCAGCATTAGTATTAGTCTTTTCCTAATCTTGAATTCTCAATTTATTATTGCCTTTCTTTTAAAAATTTGACTACATATTGATTTAGTCATAAACAACATATAAATTAATTTTTCATGTTTTATTAATTCATTTAAATATAATGACCTGTATTCTTCTGCTACTTGTTTGTTTTGCTCAGTATTTTTCTGAGATTTGTCTTTGTTGGTACAGTGTAGCTGTAGTATATTCATTTTACAACTGTGGAGTATTTTCCTTATTTCTAGGTTTTTGCTGTTACACACAGTGTGAAGGCTCTGAATATTTCTGTAAATGTCATCTGGTTTTATTTTCTAGAATTTCTCTCAGTATATGTCTAGAAACAGACAGTTCCTGGCTGCCAGCAGGAACATCCCAGAGTGGAAGTGAGTTGTTACAGTAGGCCAGGCAAAGGATTAAGGAGGCTTGAGCTAGAAAGGTTACCAGGTGATGGAGGGAAGCAGATTATTTCAGATTTTGTTTGTAAATAAATTCAACAGGTATTGATGTTGTTGCTCATGAAAAGGGGTTGGTGGAGTGAGGAAGAGGGATGATCAGGACAACTCTGAGAAGTTTAAAAGGGGGTGTCATTCACTGCAATGGTGACTGCTCTGTAAAGACAAGCCATTTAGTTTTGTTTTATTTCATACACATGTATTCCTTTTTTAAAACAGTTTTTCTGTCTTTTTAGTTCTTTAAAATGCACTAGTCTCTTTTCAGTATACTGCCTTAGATTTACTCTAAACATTAATAAGAACTAAATTGTTTTGCAGTTGTATTTAATGACAATGAATAAGAATTCGGGGTACTCCCTTAGGAATGTACTGAGATTTGGACTTGATATTTTTTGTTTATATCCAGTTCTGAGCTTTGTTGGTAGAAGTTGTTAACTAAGTTTCCAATGGGTAAGGTATGATCTTATTAAGATCTTTTCTCCATATTGAAGTCATTTATTTCATTTTTTAATCATTTTTATTTTCAACTATCGTTGACTTACATTATTATATTAGTTTCAGGTGTACACCCAATGATTAGCAATTACATAACTAAGTGATCATCCTGATAAATCTCACAACTATTAGACAGCATACATAGTTATTAGACTATTATTGACTTTATCTCTTATGCTGTACTTTGGATCCCCATGACTATTCTATAACAACCAATTTGTACTTAATCCCTTCACCTTTTTCACCCATTGCCCCAACCCCCCTCCCATCTGGCAACCATCAAAATGTCCTCTGTCTACAATTATTTCTATTCTGCTTGTTCATTTGTTTTTTTTAGATTAAAATATTGATAGATATGTATTTATTGCCATTTTATTGTTTATATTTTTTATCTAATTTTAAAGAAGGCCCTTTAACATGAGCTGTGGGACCAGCCTGCGTCTCTTCTCCTCAGACCAGTCTCGATGTGGTTTCTGGCAGTCCTAAACGATGGTTGTTCTGTAGTGTAGTTGTAATTTTGATTTGGTTGTGCGAGGAGGCGACTACCATGTTTACCTATGCTGCCATCTTGACTGGAAGTCCATATTAAAGTAATTTAAATGCAGTGACGTTTGGAGGGAAAAGATCATAATTTACATGACAAGGGTCGTGGCAAATGATATGAAATCCGAAACTCATTTGAATCTTGTCCCTGCCACTGATGAGCTGTGTATTAGTTTCCTGTTGTTCATTTTTAACAAATTATCACAAATTTAGTGGCTTAAACAATATAACATTTTTATCCTGCCATTCTGGCAGTCAGAATTCCAAATGGATCTCACTGGGCTAAAATCAGGTGTCGACATAGCTGCATTCCATTTGGAAGCTCTAGGGGAGAATCTATTCCCTTGTGTTTTTCAGCTTCTAGAGGCCACCCAACATTCCTTTTCCCCTTTCTCCATCTTCAGAGCCAACAAGTTCTAACAAGAGAGCCATCTCTCTTGTTATTCCTCTTTTGCCTCCCATGTCTACTTTTAAGAACCCTTATGATTACACTGGGTAATCTAGGATGATACCCCTATCTTAAAGTCAGCTGATTAGCAATTTTAATTCCATCTACAACCTTAATTCCCCTTTGCCATGTAAAGTAAAATATTTACAGGCTCCAGGGACTGGGACATATGTGCAAGCATGTACACAGTTACCACAAACTTAGTGCTTGTATTTTAGTCACATGGGCAACTTGAGTAGCTTTCTTACCTATGCAACAGTAATAATAATAACAATAATAATAATAATAATAATAATAATAATACCACCCACCTCTACTTTAGGTGCACAGTGTTTTTGGAGGACTTTTAGAAATGTAAACAATTTGAAAATGTTACAGGCGTTATTTTTGTTACAATTTATACTGCAGCCAGTGTATGATACAGAAGGACACTTAAAGGCTCATATCCATTTTAATCTTTTTGTCTGTGTGTCCATAAATGAGGCACCTTAAAATTCAGGAGGTATGTGTGAATTTTAGCACATTTTGTATAATGTGTATACATGAAGTATTCAAAGTATATATTATACGGTTTCTGATCCCCATTTCATTTTTTTAAGCTAACTATTGGAGACAGTAACTGTATGAGCCCAAGACGTGTGGCTGTCTTGAGAACTCCTTAAACTTGAAATTGTATTGGATTTATTTCTTTAATAAAAAAAAAAGAAAAAGAAAATGGCCTCCTATAAGATGATAGTGATATAATAAGGCATATTATGGGTGACTCATCTCTTTAAAAGGTTTATGGAGTAGTAGAAATCATTTAAATAATTTAATACTTTCCTGTCCCATGCTCCCTCCCTGAAAAGTTTATTAGAAGATGGAGATGAAGAGCCACACCAAAATATTGCAGTCAGACAAAATTGTGTCATACACATAATCTAATCTGTGTGAGTAAAATGGAAAAATAAGAACAAAAAATGAACTCTCAAACTGGAGGCCTTTAACTCAATTGCATAAGTTTATTACCTAAATATATATATTTATTCTTTTGTTTTCCCTTTCCTGGACAAAGGGAAAATTTGTTAAGTTAAGCCTCTAAATACAAACTGCTTTATGGCTGTAAAGTCAATTCATGGTTCACACAGCTTTGTGTCATTTCTCATCACTGTAAAATTTATTATAGGTAAAGTACATAATGGTAGAGAGAGATAGGCACACACACACGCACACACATACACAGACACTTGGGATTGTCCCTTCTACTCCCTGTCCCTTCACTGAGTAGTTGAGCTGCCCGTAGTTCACCATAGCATACCTCCTGAAGAAATGGGAAATGTTCAGTCTCCTGGAGGCCAGCACAGTTAGAAACTGGTTTTCTCAATCTCAGTCTTGTGGTTTTGTCGATTTTATGGCCGTTTGAGGTATGTTTGGGGAAGATGGATCCTCATTCCTTGCTTAACCTATGCAAATAATCTTCAAGGACTTTGATCACTGGGAAGAGGGAAATGAGACTATCAGCCGTCCTCCAGATGAAAGGTTCTTCTTGGCAGGAGCCTTACAGAGAAGGATCACAGTTTTTTTTGGTTGTTTTGATTTTATGCTTCTAGAAAGTAACACTTAAAAAATTCATATGGTGGTTTGTTTTATTTTATTCTTTGGGTTTCTTTCCTTTTTAGTGATAGAAGCCAATGCCAGCTGTCTGTGTGAGCTCATTCACGCACCGCCCCCATGGCAGGGGTGCTGATGTAGGTTGGTTTAGGTGGAGGTTTGGAGGTCTTCCTTACATACCTTGGGCCAACCCAGCCTGCCAATTTCTGGTTGAGCTGACTTGTCCTTTAAAAAAAATTTTTTTTTAACTTTTATATTATCTTGGCTCCTACAGAGAAGACCTGCTATGCTGCAGTAATAGCTTCCCCAGTGGGGGTGGGAGGGTGGAGTTGGGGGAGTTTTTGAGCCAGGACTTGATTGCACACCTGTTCATTTAGATCACATCCTTTTCTGAATGCCTGTTCTGAGTGTCGTGACTGACATTTACATACCACCTGGAATAATGCTTCTTGAAAAGTGTGCATTTAAGCCACATTACTGTTGTGAACAAAAGTAGAGTGGAAAGCAAGTCTGATGGAAAACAAAGTTTGGGGGTAAAAAGACCTGCAGAATTTCACAACTGCTGTATGCTTATATCTTCCTGTAAGGGTGAATTATTCCTTAGTATATGTTTAACCTACATCTTAGCTACTTAGTAAGGGGTTTAGCTGTATATCTTTTTCAAGAGGATTGAAAGGGAATTTGGAGTGGCATATCTGCTTTTGTTGTAGTGTTAAGTTAAACTATTTCTGTGGAAGTTGAAAGTATAATATTAAGTGTCCAGTTTTCTAGCCATTTTTGCATATTAAAAATAACTTGCTATTCATGTTCAGTGGTTTTCTTGTTAGACAATGTAGGGCACTTGCCACAACACATGCAACAGATTATAAAAAGGCAGCAAATTTAATAATTATAACATGGCACAGCCCACACTGGCAGATACTGGAGTACAGCACTCTTTAATCATGGCGCTTCCCATAGTGTGGGTGGTCATGGTCCGCAGACGTTTCAGGCAGGCCAGTCCCCTTGCAAGAGGGATTGTGAAGCAGAGTACAAGTAAACAGCATTCCACAGGCTTTTCAGGATTTTCATTTTAAGAAAGCATAGTACTGCTTTTAGGTTGCTTTTCCCCATTCTTTCCTTCTCCAGACTCCTCCTTTAAATTTTTATTGTTTAGACTGCTTTTATTAGATGAAATCTGACTGCATGTGCTTTTGCTTTCTTTTTCCAGCCTTTTTTTTGCAATAAAGTAAAATATGTTTAACACTTCAAAAGTCTATTTCTACATAAAAGGTGAGAATGATCAGTAGGATATTGTGATCGTTAGAAGTTAGCAACTTCTCAAAGTAAGCCTTGGTAAAAAGAATTTAATCAAGTATTTCCGTATTTTATTTTTGTAAACATGTAACTTCTGCCTCTAAATTAGTTCCTTTGATGTTTGATGGAATGAAAATTTGAATAATTTGCAAAGATTTTCTTCCTCATTCAAAAATGTTGTCCTTGCTAGCCTATTTTATTCTTTAATATTCTATTTCCCTTTTTTAAGTTTTTATTGTCCTAGTCTTTAATGTTTATGAGTATTGATGAAAGAAGCAAGTGATGGAAGTGTGAAATCACTGGTTTTTGCCCATTTAGTTCATGAGAATTATGGAGTTTATTAAGCTCTTAGTCAATTTCTCTAGGGAGGAGTTACTCTCAATAATAGAAGTGTACAAATGGTAGTGTCTTATCTAAAGCTTTAACATTTTCTCACTGAAAGAGTGATTTTAAAAGGAAGACTTGGAAAAATATAGAAATGTTAATAAAAGAGCAGTTAATATTACAAATGTGTACTCTTACCCCCTTTTAATTTCTTTAAGGGGTTACTGTCTTATTACTTGCAAGTATAGACAAGCTGTTCCTACTCTTTACACATAAAATTATAGAGAGGCTACTCTTAGTCTTCATATATAAAATTATAGACAGACTTTCTAGCCATCATTTTTAAAATAAAACATGACATTTTACTTGATATTTTATATTAGCATACATAATTAATATAAAGGTGTATAAAAATCATTTGCAAACTTGTATATCATAAGATATAATTCCTAAAAAAGTTATATTGTACTGTACTTTTTCCCCATAAGATGATAAAAAATGAATTGCTTATGATGATAATTTATAATAACATTGTGAAAACTAACTTAAAAATATGCCTTTTACAAGGAATAACTTCCTTTTAAAATCATACCTGTAAAAAAATCCAGTGCTATACATAGATTTTTAGAGAATTTTATTGTTGTTCATGAAAGCGTTTTAAAAATACTTTAGTCATTTTCATTTATGATAAAGCTAATCTAATTCTCTGTTCTGATGCTGCTTGCCAAGCTTTAGATCACAAGGGCTTAATTTAAGAAAAAAATTGCTGGCTAATCCCCTTTGGTATTTTGAAGCTATTTTGGGCACCCTTTGTTCTATGGTACGTTATAGTCTGTTTATGGGGAGCCATCGGGTGTTTGATGTGGGACCCTCTGGCAGAGGGGATTGGAACTTGAGAGTCTGGGTGCAACTGGGACAAGTTAAGGATGCTGAATTTAACTTTGTTTTGGAATTGTCTTTCATCTATAAATTGAAGGATTACATTTAACTTTAAATGAAGTAGGGGTGAGGCAGGTTGGTTTTGGCTTTGGAAATTACCATTTGGAGTTTAGTAACCATATCAAAAGCAGGGATATTGACATTTTTTAATTTTAATATTATTGGTTAACATACATCTATGGCTGAGCGTTTAGTCTTCCTTTTCCTGAGCTTTCTGATTGGTCTCAGAATTTGCCTTAAGACACCAGGGTAAACCCTTCTTAACAGAAAATGCGCCTCAGACTCTTTAATGCCTCATTTCAGGCTCATTTTGTGGTTCCCACAGAGTGGGCTGCATGAGGTTCAGCAGTTTTATTCACAGATATGCTTTCAAAACGTTTCCCCAGTTACCAATATCTAATTAAGCTGGTAATGTCCTCATGACAGGGATTCATGGGTTTATATAGATGTAGCTTCTTGAATTCCTTCATTAAAAAAAAATACTTAGCAATATGGAGACATAAATAATATGAAAACTAGATTTGGACACTATCTGTTCTGTATATAATTATTTTTGTCTCCAAGCATGAATGTATTACATGAATTAAGACACCATCCTTGAAATCAATTTCCTTTCCTGGCCTTTGGTCTATAAAGAACACATTAGCATATATCAGCATGGTGTTTATATATTCCTGGTGATATTTACAATCCTGTACCCCCCTCACTCTACTGTAAGACTATTCATCATTGTGTTTTATGTTACTGACTAGCAGCTCTCAAAGTTGGTCCAAGGACCCTAGGGTTGCTAAGACTCTTTCAGGATATCTGCCATATCCTTCCTTTTCTAACTTCGTATCTTTGTGATGCTGGATTTTCTTTATAAGTTGAATCAAAGCAACATATCACAACAGTGAATGTAGCAAGAGATAGGAGAACACAGCTGTCTTCTACTAAGACAGACAAATAAAGAGATTTGCAAAAACAAAAAAAGTTAAAATTTTTTCTCTATTTCAAAATTTTTCAAAATTTTGAACTGTATTCAAATGTTTTTTGTTTGGGGAAATATAGGGTTCTCCCCCATAAATAATGTTTCTCTTAACATGTATGAGGGGTGACCCAAATAAAACTGGAATTAGGTCCTGGAGGGCAGGCCCCTTGTAGTACAGGCTTTCCCCAGTAGGTGAGTGTTCTGGGAACCCATCTGTATCTGTATACTAGCTGTGGTTTTTGTGAGAAGCTGCATTTGGCCTCAGTGAATTTTTTTTTTGAAGACTCTTTCAAGGTGTTTGCCCATTTCATGATGGGTGATTTACGAGCACACCTGCCCACACCATGCTGAGTGTTCAGCAGTTTTTGAACAAAAATGGCATGACCCTGGTGTCTGAACCTCCCTATTCACCCAATCTTGCCCCAAGCAACTTTTCTTTTTTGTTTTCCCAGATGAAAAATGTCCTCAAAAGGAAATGTTTTGCCAATGCGGAAGAGGTGAAACAAAAAATGGCAGAAGCATTCAGCATCAAAATAGGCGAGTCAAACGCTCTTTTTAGCAGTGGGGGAAAAGTCTTGATGGGTATATTGCATCAAATGGAGAATACTTAGAAGGTGACTGAAGTTTAAACACCTAAGAATAAATACACAATTTTTTATAAACAAAGTCCATGTTTTGGTCCCCCCACCTTGTAAACTGCTTATTATTATCTCTATCGAATTAATAGGCAATGTTGTAAAAATTTTTGAGGTTTAATTGCTAATATAGTAAATATGAATAGATAAAACCCATATAAACAAAATCTCTTTGGGTTCTAAGACTAGAAAATTTAAGAACTTGTAGATATTGGGACTATTGCTGCAGTTCTCAAAACAATTTTTTTTATTGTTGTTGTTCAAGTACAGTTTTCTGTCTTCCCCACCACCCCAGCTCTCCCCACCTCCTTCCTGTTTCAACCCCCCCTTGTTATTGTCCATGCATCCTTTATAATTGTTCCTGTAAACCCTTCACCCTTTTCCCCCATTATCCCCTCCCCTCTCGTCACTGTCAGACCGTTCTCAATTTCAGTGTCCCTGGTTATATTTTGCTTGCTTGTTCATTGTGTTGATTAGGTTCCAGTTAAAGGTGAGATCATAAAGTATTTGTCTTTCATTGCCTGGCTTATTTCACTTAGCATAATGCTCTCCAGTTCCATCCATGCTGTTGTGAAGGGTAGGAGCTCTTTCTTTCTTTCTGCTGTGTAGAATTCCATTGTGTAAATGTTTTTTGATCCATTCATTTACTGATGGGCACTTAGGTTGCTTCCCGCACTTGGCTATTGTAAATTGGGCTGCTATGAACATTGGGGTGCATAGGTTGTTCTTTTGGGTTGGTGTTTCAGGGTTCTTAGGGTATAATCCCAGCAGTGGAATTGCTGGGTCAAAGGGCAGTTCCATTTTTAGTTTCCTGAGGAAATTCCATACTGTTTTCCATAGTGTTTGCACCAGTCTACAATCCCACCAACAGTGCACTAGGGTTCCCTTTTCTCCACAAGCTCTCCAACACTTGTTGTTTGTTGCTTTGTTTATGATGGCTCTTCTGACTGGTGTGAAGTGGTACCTCATTGTGGTTTTAATTTGCATCTCTCTGATGGCTAGTGATGCTGAGCATCTTTCAAAGCAATCTTCCGTTGGCTTCTCTGAGAGTCTTGTCTAACTGAGCCTCTAAAATACATGAAATTAGCCCACAGTCATGAGGTTTTAATTAACTATCTTTTTTTACATTTTCAAGATATTTTTATGATCTGTCTTTATAAATGAAGTGTCTAGCAAGAATGCTGCAATATCCTCTTGTAAATTTGAAACATAGGTTACAGACCTATGATTCCTTTTGTTTGTTTCACTGATATTTCTGTGTAGTTTGACACAATCTGCATCCATCTGCATTTTAACATATGGCTTTTAACAAACACTAGGTTGCCATTTTTCATATGAGTCTATAGCAATAATAGAACCTTTGGCAATTGTAGTAAGCATAAAACACATTGTTCTTATGTGTATTTGGGATGTTTCTAGTCACATTTGCCTCAATTACCTAATATTTTGTATTCTTCAATTGATTTTTAGTTTGAGGATGAAGTAGAAAAAAGAAAATAACTTGGCCAAATAACCATTATTTTTGCCTTTATACTTACTTAAAATCTTTTCTTTTTAGTTTATCTGGCTTGTTAACTAATCCTTTAGAATGTGGTTACTTCTGATTTGGAAGCAATTAACTGCTCCATCCAAAGCAAATTTCTGTATTGGAAATGGAGTTAGATAAAATCTGATTTGGTTTCTTTGCCTCAGTTAAGTAGTTAATTAATTATCCTACCAAAGGACTTTTTTTTTTTCATTGCTTTTACAGAGAGAGGAAGGAGAGGGGGAGAGGGAGAGAAACATCAGTGTGAGAGAGAAACATCGATCTGTTGCCTTGCATGCTCTGTGACCAGGAACCAAACCCACAACCAAGGCATGTGCCCTGACGGAGAATGGAACTAGCACCTTTCAATTTTTGAAATGACACTCCAACCAACTGAGTCACGCTGGCCAGGGTTCTTTGCCTCTATTTATAATTACTATCTTAAATCTTTTCAACAAGCGACTGATTGCTTATCTGTTAAGTGTCTCCAGAAAAAAAGTATCCATTGGCAAATTATGGCAGGGTTGATTCACTGATCAGCTTGTGAACTTTCTGCTTGGTGCTGGGAGAACTGGGTCTTTCATTTTTTTTCTCCTTTAGAAGAGAGGGAGAAAGAGAGAGAGAGAAACATCCATGTGTGGTTGCCTCTTGTGCACCCCGTACTGAGGGCTGGCCCGCAACCCAGGCTTGTGTCCTGACTGGGAATCAAACCGGCACCCCTTTTTGGGTGTACCCAATTTTGCCCTGGCTGTTAGTGTCTCTATCTCCAGTCTCTTTTTCCACCTCCAGTCTATTTTAAACAGTGTTGCTAACCCAATCTTCATAAAGCATAGCTCATGCCACTGCCTTCCTTAGGCACACTTTCATTTTTCCTCATCATCTACAACTTAAAGCTCAAATGTAATACTTCTGAAAATATAAATCAAATGAAGTGACATCCTACTGAATGCCCTTTAGTTTCATCCTGTTGACTTGAAATAACATCCACAGTCTATTACCATAGTCTAGAGACTCTACATAATTGGAGCCCTGTTTCATCCTCCTCTTCATCACATACCATTCTTCCCTCTGCTCACTGTGGCCCAGCAACACCGGTCTTGTTGCTGTTACTTCATTTACTTCATACCCCTTCTTGCCTTTGGTCTGAATTTGCTGATTACCCAGCCCGTGGTGCTATTTCTTCTACTAGTTCTTGGTTCCATACTCAGTCTTCAGAGTCACCTTCCCTTATTTATCTAAAGTAATTCCATTCTTTCTTCCCTGTTTTTCTATAATTACAGCATTGTGATTATTTCCTCTACAGCACTTACCATTGTCATTATCTTGTTCACTTTATTCCTTCCCTCTTCCTCCTCCCCTCACTGGAAAGTAAACTCCATGAGTGCAGCAACCTAAACTCTCTTGTTAGGGCTACCTCTCCAAAGTGAGGAACAAAATAGGTACTCGAGTTTATTTTGAATGTAGATACATTGTGGTAAAGTTTTTATAGTAAACCAAGTCTCTGAGAAGAGAATCTTGTTTTTCCATCAGTTTTAACAATATATTAATATATGGTTGTTTAATGAACCTATGCCTATTCTTATTCTTACATGTAACCTTTGGATGAATGGAGGCCAGAGAATGTGGTAGAAAATGAAATTATGTAGGAAATTACTGATATCTAGAGAAATCAAGCTAAAAATAGAAGTCTAATTACTGTAAGATCCAAGAATTTTTACCTTCTGAGTATAGCTCTCTGTCGCTGAAGTTTCCATGATGATCTTTAGTCTGTTGCTCCTATAATTATAGTAATGAGAAACACTTAAGTCAGATTAAAAGTGCTTTTTTTAAAGGGCGTGTCAAAGGTGTATCAAATATGTTATAGTAAGATGTTATACCATATTTGTATGCTGTTCTATAATTTGCTTGTTTATTCATAAATGCATTTAACATCCCTTTGTGAAAAATATTGTATCTTCACTTGGAAAATGAGAATAGTGAGGCTGCAAATGTTAAGCATTTAGAAAGCTGGCTAGGACTTGGATCTTTGAACTTTGCTGCCCAGTTTCTGATTCACTACTGGGTTTCCCATCATTGAGTATCAAGTTTCAACTGAAAGTATCCAAAGCAGGAACTGGGGAGTGAACATGCTTGTCCTGTAATCTGGGAGTAAGTGAAGGTGACTTTTGCCAGGTCACTAGTATGAACCATGTGGTATTGACCTAATGATTTCCTTAGTATCCTCTGCCCTTGCCGTTAGCTCCAGAATGGGCTTGTCCAGTGGTAACTGAGCTTCAGATTGTCACATCCCAGGAACTCGCTGGATCTCCATTCTTAAATAGGAAGCCAGTCCCATCAAAAGCATTACTGCATTCAAAACTCACAGAATTCCTCACCCTCGGGGAGCTACATCCTGACACTCCTTCCTCTTGCTGCCTTATGGCAAATGGACCTTAGGGGAGGAGGCAAGAGTAGAAAGAGGGAAACCAGGTAGGGGACTGTGATAGACAGCATCCGGGTCGGAGATGGGAGTGGCTGGGATCAGAGGGGGAGCAATGGCACTAGAGAAAAGTGCACTGGTGCAGAGTCCTCCTCACCTGGCAGGAAAGGAGACTGGATTGGCTTTTTTGATAGAGGATGGGGCCTGGGGCAAGAGTTGCCCTTTGAGGGCTTTGAGAGGTTTGAATTTCCCACTGGTGCCCCAGGAGGAAGAACCTAGGCCCTATCAGCTTATCACCTCGTCCAGATGTGGGACAGAAGGGGAAAAAGGAACTGTGGGACTTGAATGCCGCTGGCAGTCAGACATCAAAAGTGGATTTAGACTCTATGGCAGAGGGCATCAGCAGTAAATGATATCTAAAAATCTTGGAACTAGAAAAGATCTCCTGGGGGAATCACTGAACTCTGAAGACTCCAACATTTAAAAATCAGGTTGAGGAGAAAGTAGCAGTAAATGAGACTGGGGAGAGAAACATGTCAAGTGTAGTGTGCCACCAGCTAAGACCCAGTGTTTCAAACAAGCAGGACATATGTATGTATCCACACTGTGTGCCACGCAGCTGCAGGGTATGTGGTACATGTGCCAGGTGTTGGCCCTGAGAAGAGTCAGCACCAGGACACTGCTGAGGGGGTGAGCAGGGAGGAGGGCAGAGGCAGATCCCTGGGTTTGCATCATGGATTCTGATGAGTAAATTGGTAGGGATAGGAGCCAGATATGAGAAGGCTGAAGAATGAATGTGAAGTGGGGAAGAAGAGAAGGCAAGTTTAGACAACTTTCTCAGAACAGTTTGCTACAAGGAAAGAAAGCAAAGAAACATGCAGTAATTAGAATGAGGGAGGTATAGGATCAAAGAGAACTTTTTTTTTAATTGATGTAAGGGCAAGAGAGAGGAAAGGGGGAAAAGAGAGAGAGAGAAACATTGATTTGTTGTTCCAGTTACTTACGCATTCATTGACTGATTCTTGTAGTATATGCCCTGGCTGGGGACCAAACCTGAAATCTTAGTGTATTGGGACAATGCTCTAACCAACTGAGTACCCAGCCAGGGCAAGGAGAAAAAAAATTTTTTTAAGTTAGGGAAATCTTAGAGCATGTTTGTATACTGACACAAGTAATCCTGTGATGATGCCAGAGAGCTGGGATTGTTGCTGTAGACAGTCCTGATGCAGAGGGGAAGAGAGGGTGTCAGAACCCAAGTGGATAACTTCACTTTATAGGAACAGAGACACGTCTTCCATTAGATCAGGAAGGAAGACAGAAAACAGCATAGGGTGTGTATAGCTGAGTTGGTAAACTGGTTGGTAATGACATGTGATAGTTTCTTACAAATTGCTATTTTCTCAACCAAATACAAGACAAGGTCCTCAGCCAGGAGTTGTAGGGAAGGCACAGTAGTGGTGTGGTGAGAAAGGAAAAGACATGAAATAATTGCTCAGAATGTTGCCAAGCAAATTGGAGACTCGTAGGAGGGTTTTGAGTCACTGCTGAGTCCATCCATGATTGTGGTCATGGAGTCAGAGCCAAAGTGATTGACTTGTGTGTCTGATGTTCTTCTCAGCAGTATCAGCTATATGGGCACTGGCGAATGGGAAGATACAGAATTGGACTCACAAAGGTCAAGTTTTACAAGGCAGGTTCCACAGTACTTTAGAAAGGGGGAAGCAGGGAGCTGAAGGAGCACGCAAAGGAATGATCATTTAAGTTTGGCAAAATACAGGGTCCGGCATAAGTAACGCCTGCTTGAGTGTGGTTGGTAGGGTAATATGGGTGTAATAATTTATTAGTTTTAATTTGAACATTGCACCTAAAATTTCATATGGTGTGCTTGAGTGTGATATTGTTATGTTACAGAATTACATGCTTATGATTTTGTAATAAAAGATTTTGTAATAAAAGGGCGTTATTTGTGCTGGACCCTATATTTATTGAACACATGACCTACTTATAGTAACTGTATTTTGTTTTTTTGGCTTTTTTTGATTTAATCTTTATTATATTTTTTTCGATTACCATTTAGTCCCCTTGTATCTCCCTCCTCCCAGCAATCACCACACTGTTATCCACGTCCATGAGTATTTTTTCCTTTTTTTTTTTTTTGCTCAATCTCTCCACCCCTGATACCCCACCATATTTTTCCATATTACATGATTATAGATATGTTTCTATAGCATTGTTTGAATCACTCATACTGTTTAGTTCAAGCTTGTTTTCTAAAGCCTTTGGATTTTGGATTTTGGAAAACCAACTCTTTTTTTTCCCTGGAACTAATGAGTGAGCAAGTAAGAGGCTCTGTAAGCAAAGTAAAAATTGCAGACTTTGTTATGATTGGACCTGTGTTTGGAAATTTTGTGAATTGTGTTATGTCAGCATCCTGCTCATGGAATAGGTTGTGTAAACAATGGGTGTGGGGTGGTTCTATGAATGAGCAGCCTTCCTTCTAGCTTACATACTTAACCACTGCAGTTCTCCAGATTTGTGAGTGTTTATTTCATAGTAAAAAGAGCTCTAAAAATACCAGGCCAGTTAGGTTTTTATTGTAGATTATTTCATTTAAACTGCATGAGACATATAAATTTTAAAAAGAAAAAAACATTGAAAGCAGGATTTTGAAAGAAAGTCTGCAGAAATCTGTCTGCAATAATATGTTTTGGCTATAGACGTAAAAGCGCAAAAGAGATGGGAATACCTTTGTTCTGCCTTTTAAATGAGAGCAAATGGCACGTTTAATTGATGATCAAAGGATTTGAGTAATAGCATACCATAATGCACAAACATATGCCATCATGAGACTATTACATAAACAAAGTTTTAAAATAAAATCTCTTTTGAATTTGATTTTAAATATCATTTATAACATTTTACTTGAAATATAATTTTTTTAAATTGTAGAGGGACATCATACCATCATTTCAAGTATCCAGAGTGAAGCGAGTGAGAAAAAAGTTAGGATGAATTAGGCTTTAGAACAAGACACAAGGGCCCACAGGTCCCATAGGGAAGGATTATTAGCTGGGAGATGCGAGGTGGACATAAAAATATGAGAGAGCAGGAAACTACAGGAAGTAGAAATAAGTAGGCAACAAAGAGATATCTATACAGGAAACAGACCCAAATTCTTAATTGTTTTAGACTGCCAGGTAACAGTAATTTCAGGGATATAATTGATTGATTATGAAGATTTAAAAGTATGGACAGGAATCATAAGTACAAAGCAAAACTAATGTTTTGCCTTTCACTGGGCAGGAATTTTTGTCTTCCAGGGACCCCTTAGTCATGGGACTGAACAATGAGAGTTTTGAGCCTGTGCTTCCTCTGGATGATGTCCTCTCCCCAGAAGTGGAGACAGTGTGGGGGACCAGGGGAGGGTCTTCTGAATATGAAGTCATGACAGGAGGCAGAGGCAAGAGGCAGGGGAATTTCTTGTGGAGAGGACTGTATGGAAAATACCAGCTTGAACACATCCTGAAGCTGTGGCCACAGTGACACAACTCCTGTCTTCCTGGGAACCTTGGAAGATGGGCCTTAGCAAGAGAAAGTGGAAATCATGTCTCTAATTTGGGGAAATTGAAAATATTTAAGTATAGTCAAATATTTGAACTTCAGTCAAATTTAATCAAATGTAATGTTTGATTTGTAGGCAAGTAGAATTGTGAAGCAGAGTGCATCAAAGACCTCTCTCTCTCCCCAAAGGGTAGCTTCTAGATATTTGGCCTGTTTGAAAGAAATCAGGTCAGACCTGGCAGTGAACCATGGGAATTAACATTTATTTAGCACCTGCTATAAGCCAGCTCTCTAGACAGGTGATTTACACATACATGGCTTCTTTTAGTCCTCCTAACCTTGAGAGGCACTGTTCTCTTCATTTTAAACATAATTTAGAAACTGAGGTTTAGTGACTGTAAGTGATTCTCTCCATTGAGTGACAGAGCTGCTAGTTGAACCTAAATGTAACTAACTCTACATCATGGAATGTTTCCACTCTGGAGGTATTTAATTTAGCACCTCGAGTGATATTGTTACACAGGATGGTTTAAGGAAGGATTGTCTGGACCTCTGTTACAGTAGATTTTGGACCAGAGGAAGGATTAGCTCCAGTAAAGGTAAGGAGGCTTTAGGATGACCTGGACTTCTCTCTGTTCTCTTGGTTTCTCCCCCAGTATATAGAAGATAAGTATACATAGTGTTTGGATACATAGTGCTTGGGCTGTCGTCTGGTACTAGGGTGGTGACCCTCAAACTTTACAGTGCAGTGAGGTGGGTGGTGGTCCTGCTGGAAAAGCAGATTCTAGGTCTCCACACTCAGAAGTTTTGATTCAGTGGACTGTCTGCATGGTAATAAGAACCCAGATGATTCAGATTTAGGTATCTCCATGTCACACCAGGAGAAACACTAAGGTAGGTGACTCAGTTTTTAAGCGTTGCTCCTCCTTGGTCTCTTCATACATATCTTCTTTGATTACGGTAAACCTAGATATGATATCCTCCTGTTAGATAAGTATGTGGCAAACCAGGTATTTGCAGTGATTCAGAAGGCAGGAGGTAGATCTCAATCAGGATAGCAGTGAGAAGATTAAAGGTGCACAGAACCCAGGAACAGGATTACCTGGTTGTAGGATTATATTCTATCCTTACCCAAACTCAGACTTAAAACATAGCAGCTAACATAGCTGAAGATCAGGAGGTGCTGTGAACCAGCACACCATGCTGTCTACTTCCCATACGTGTACCTCATCTAATTTTGTAACAAACCTGTGCAATTAATTTTATCATTTACGTTTTATAGAAGAGGGAACTGGGAGGCCTAACACTGTTTAAGAATTTTACCCCAAAGTCATGTAGCTGTGACTCAAATCAAAGTCTGTTGAACTTTACCCCTGACCAGTGATGCTCAGTTTTTTGGGCATCATACTGAAAAGTGAAAGGTCACCAGTTCAATTCCCCGGTTGTGGCTCTGGTCCCCATAGGAGAGCAACCAATCAATGTTTTTCTCCCTCTCTTTCTTCCTCCCTTCCCCTCTCTTTAAAAAAAAATGAATAAATAAGCTCTTTATTTTTTTTAAAAAGTCTGAAACAGAGTAAAACTGGCCTCTACAACAAATGGTGCTGGGAGACCTGGACAGCTACATGCAAAAAAATGAAACTCAACCACCAACTTACACCATACACAAAAATAAAGTCAAGGTGGATTAAAGAAATATAAGCCGTGACACCATAAAAATCCTAGAGGGACTTTCATAACTATGAAACTATGTTCATAACTATGTTCATAAGCAGGAAAATTTCAGATATCCCTCACAGCAATATTTTCACTGATACGTCCCCTTGAGCAAGGGACAACATAAAGGAAAGAACAAACAAATGGGATATCTTCAAATAAAAACCTTCTGCATAGCTAAAGAAAACAGTATTAAAATAAAAAGAGAACCAACCGTGTGGGAAAACATATTTGCCAATGATACCTCAGACAAGGGTTTGATCTCCAAAATATATAGAGAGATCACATGACTCCACTCCAGGAAGATATACAGCTCAATAAATGAGCAAAGGATCTGAACAGACACTTCTCCAAGGAGAACATACAGAAGGCCCAGAGACATATGAAAAGATGCTCAGCATCACTAGCCATCAGAGAGATGCAAATTAAAACCACAATGAGGTACCACTTCACACCAGTCAAAATAGTCATCATAAACAAAGCAATAAACAAGTGTTGGAGAGCTTGTGGAGAAAAGGGAACCCTAGTGCACTGTTGGTGGGATTGTAGACTGGTGCAAACACTATGGAAAACAGTATGGAATTTCCTCAGGAAACTAAAAATAGAACTGCCCTTTGACCCAGCAATTCCACTGCTGGGATTATACCCTAAGAACCCTGAAACACCAATCCAAAAGAACCTGTGCACCCCAATGTTCATAGCAGCACAGTTTACATTAGCCAAGTGCTGGAAACAGCCTAAGTGCCCATCAGTAAATGAGTAGATCAAAAAACTGGTACATTTACACAATGGAATACCACGCAGCAGAAAGAAAGAAGGAACTCCTACCCTTCATGACAGCATGGATGGAACTAGAGAGCATTATGCTAAGTGAAATAAGCCAGGTGGTGAGGGACAAATACCATATGATCTCACCTTTAACTGGAACATAATCAACAGAAGAAATAAGCAAGCAAAATATAACCAGAGACATGGAAATAAAGAACAAACTGACAGTGACCAGAGGGGAGGGGGAGAGGGAGGTAATGGTGGGGGAAGGATGAAGTCAAGGAAAATGTATATAAAGGACCCATGGACGAGGACAATGTGGTGGGGGAAAGTGATGAATGTGGGAGTGGGGGTGGGCAGGGAGTGGGAGAACAAGGGGGGGGGGAATGGGGACAACTGTAATTGAACAACAATAAAAAATGTTTTTAAATGTTTAACTTGAAAGTTCCATGACCTTTTGTTTCTTTGTTTTCATTACACAAATAATACTTCAATGTAGTCTTACAAAACTAAACAGTCCAAACACACTGGAATTATGCAGGATGTATTATTCTGCAACTTACTTTCTTCACACAATACAGTCTCATGGAGTTATTTCCATATTGGTCACAAAAGTTTCCTTCTTTTTGCCTATATTCATCTTTATACCAGAGACAAAACTATAATCCAAACTCATTTTCAGAAACAGATATATGTTTAAAAGAGCTTCTTAGCCAGGACTGTTTTGTTCTTAGGGGACTTAGCAATGTTTGGAGATATTTTTGGTTGTCCCTGCTTAAAGGGCGGTTGTTACTTGCATCTAGTGGGTAGAGACCAGAAATACACAGGGCAGAGCTCCACTAAAGAGTCATCAGGCCCCAAATGTTAATAGTGCTGAGACTGAGAAAACTTGATTGGTTTAAACCTAGTTATTTTATGGGAATTTCAGCGGCCCCAGGATGGACCTTGATCGATAACACAGTTTCTTAGCACTCACCTTTACTTAAAAGAGTGTTGAATAATGAATCCACTTGTTTTAAATGATAGGATTTCAAGTTTTCCTAGGAAAAGAAACCATTTATACTCTGGCTTCTTCCCTGATTTGAAATCATATTTGAACTTTTATAGATCTCAGTGTGGCCAGTGAAAGCACCAAAATAATCAATGACTAACTACTTACTGAATCTTGCTTCCTAAATAACCATGTAATAGTTTCTTAATGCATTCTTTATATGGTTAGTTTTCCTTCCGTAGTAAATTGTTTACTGAGTTAAGCTTTGTCCATGTGAACTTAAGTAGATATAAATTCTGTAAAATTGGAAATTGGTTAATACTTTATATATTGGATTGAAATAAAAGGAACTATGGCAAATACAGGTCTATTAGATTGAACCTATTATGCCCTAGTAAGACTAATAAACAAGACCGTTTACTGTTGGAAAGAAGTTGCTCAGTTCCAGGCTGGGGTTTAGGCATTGTTTGTTTCTGTGGCATTGTTTTGGTTAATTTATTCAGACTGCCGTTTTGTGTTTGAAGGAAACAATGTATATGTTCTAACCATAGACTGTTTTCATTCCTTAAAAAATTGGTAAGGGATGCATTATCACAAATATTCGTAATAATATTGAGGGGTTTTATTCCTCAAAATGATTTTAAATTAATTTATACATGTCTGATTTTTAGAAAAAAACATGTTAGAAGTAGATTATTCTAGTAATAGGTGTGCCAGTTACATGTTGAATTATCTTTTAATTGTAAAATAACAAATACTAGGGAAACTTAAAAGTATTTGTAACTTCCCGAATTCTGAGTAACTTTTCAAGCAATTTGTCTTTTGTTTCTTTCATACTTTTATCAGCAATGGGTATGTATTATATCTCATACCATGAAAACCAAGTCTTCCTCAGACATTAAGGATTTCATATTTTAGAAGAGTTAGCAATGAAGCTGTTACCAGACTGTAGACCTGGCCCTGAGCAGGTCTGTGTAGGGCCAGTCAATAGTGTATGGGTTTTTCGTGTGGGAGCAATTTCACAACACGATTCCAGGTGACTGAGGGTACGTTTATTTAAGCTGGGGACAGTGAAATGAGGAAGGGCTCAGCATAGAAGAAACAACAGGAGAGCCTAGACTGGGCTGCTTTATCTCACTGGGAAGTAAGAGGAAAAAAAAGGAGGCCTTGGGGGCAGGTGTAGGGGATTAGCTGGAGATGAGTTGCCTCTGCCCATTTCTCCCCTGATTGCAAGCCTTGGGGACCCTTAGAGTTTACGAGGTGCCTGCCGTGAGGGAAGAAGTGGGGGAAGAAGAGGGGAACATAAATGGCACAGGCTGCTCCCCAGAGGGAGAGCACATGAGCTGGGTCCTTTTTCTTGAGGTTTTTATCTCTATCTTGCAGGTGGGAACCTTAGGGGACACCTCAGGAGAGAGTTTCATCAGTTTTCCAGATGTGCTCTTTTATGGTCATGCTCCCCACTCACTGATTGGTCAGTGTCAGGGCAAGGTAGTCTTTAGTTATTGCATCTGGTCCTGGCAAAGCTCACCTGGTTTTGCTGCTTTTCTGGGCCTGGAGCTGAAACACAACTGAGGCCTAGATGTTATCTCTAGGGAGGTGACCTTCTGTATCTGGCTGTAAAATTGCTTGGCCGGTTTGTTCAGCTATCCGTCTCAGTTTCCCTATTCTACTTGCCAAGGAATTTTCCTATCTTCTTACTCTCCTGTCTCAAAATTATATCACAATAATATTTTCTTCCTGAGAAGTTTCAATATTATGGGTGCTTCAGAGTAACAGGCACAGAATAATTGTTTATTGTGATGGTGTGAAATATTTAATTTGCTTTATCCCACTTTGTCTCTTAGAACCTTTATCTAGAAGTAATTTGAAGCATTTGAAGTTCTGCCCCTTGCGTTTATATCCCTGAACATCTTGTATAGCGTGCCTGTTTTTGAACTTCTTAGAAATAAAACCACACTGTGATGTTTACTTCTAAAATTTTCTTCTTTTCCTTAGCATGTGCTCTGCTTGGTCCCTTGTTTTTCTGTGTAAATTTTAGAAAAGCTTCTGAAATTCTACCCGAAAATTTATTTAGGATTGTTAATGACACTGAAATTAGGCTATGTGACAGAGAATTGACATCTTTATGACATTGAACTATTCTTGCTGAGACCATGGTATATTTCTATATAGGCGAGTCTTTAATATATTTTTAAAAGCTTTATAACACTTCTCTGTTGTTTTGTTATGTAGTGCTATGCACAGATCATTGCTGGTCCATTTTACTTTATAGAAGGCAACTTTTTTTTCAGTGAAATATTTAGGTGGTGCTTATATATAGGGCTAGTTTCTAAATTGCATTTGTTGGAAGGGGGAAATGACACTTTAAGATTTTGTTGTTAAGAAAATTAGCCAATTTTCACTACAGTATCTAATTTAGAAAAATATAAATCACTTGGTGGTGATTAGTTTGGGAATTTTAATATTACTTAAGTAAAAAATTTCAGGATAGTAACATAAATGTTTTACTAAGTATATACCAAATGCCATGGGAACATAAAAAACGGAAGCCACTAATTCAGTATTTGGGTACACGTATTTTATATGGTTAAAGAACCTGCCAGGTATTCAAAATGGCAGCATTTCTGCTGGCCAAGGGCTGAACAGACCATATACTCCTGTGAAGGCTTAGGGGAGAAGATTAAACATGTTCTATACCTCAAGAATTAAACTTTCTAGCCAAAATTAATTTAATAAACTGAATTGAACTAGTAAGAGCTTTGTTTTGCTAATGTATAGGTATGCATTATAACTTTTATTTAGGTGTAGCCAAGACTGTGATTTGCTAGTGTCTTTTTCAGCAAGACGGTTCTCGCTACTGCTTCTCCTGTCCCTTCTGAGTGCTCTAATGCTGTGGTGTACCCATAGGTTGTCATTGGCTGAGTAGCGCCAAAGCAGCATATTATTCAGAGAAATTACATCCAGTCAGTGTGCCAGATTCCAGTCAGTTTTACCAAATTAATAAAACTCTTTGAAATAAAAGTGCATAGGAATGTCAGTTTTTTCCAGTGTTCTGTGGGTGTTTTATGGACTGAAACTTAGGAAAGCAAATTGTGAAAAGGAAAATTTATCATTTTATACCATAACGAGGTCCCAAAGGAATCCTGCAGTAATTACATTGTTTAGTAACTATAAGTGAGGAATCCGCTCAATTGAGTTTGATTGGCTACTGTTTACTGAACACCGATTGTGTGAAACGCCAGGTTGCTCTAAAGACAGTCCCTTCCTTGGAGAGCCTGTGGGCAAATAAACAGAATGAAGAGACTTGTAACTAAAGTTGACAGTACTATTAGACGAATACAAATGAGATACCATAGAGATTTCAGGAGAACACTATCTCATCTCATTCACTCGGGAACTGAACAGGAGTCTTGGAGAAAAATGGATTTTGACAGGTGTAATTTTGATAGGTAGAGATGGTTGGGGGTTGTTGGATTTCACACAGAAGAAAAAATGGCATGGAGGTGGGAAAGGAATGGATGGATTTGGTGACTAACAGGGAGTCTAATTGATACGGATCCTGGCCCACGGGATCCTTTTGTTGTGGCAGCAATGGACAAATTCACATGGACTACAGAAATCCTGTGGAGAAAAAGGGTGGCATGGCCACTCTCTAAGTGAGAGAGAGGGTGAGAGGGCCCAACTCCTGCCTGGACAGGCTTTTATTGCTTTTCTGGGCACATTACATGGAGGATGGTCCTCATTTACTGTGCACAGGTTCACTGTAGGTGATTACCTTTTACAGACAACAAAGGAAAGAATGCTGCTAATTACTTCAAAGAGAAGGATGTTACAGCTCCAGGGGGAAAGTGGTTGAACTGGTTACACTCCATACTTGGGAGGTTTAGCACAGACTTTAGGAAGTTAAAGATACTCAGTAAACATTTGCTGCCTCAATCCAGGGTAAGGGAGTTTTAGCAAAAGAAAGTCTCATAGCAGCCTCAGTACAATGCAGGCCTGATTCCCCATGAGAGAACCTGTCCGTGGGCGTGGTCCTGTGTGCTGGACCTCACACCCACTGGCTTTTCCGAGTGGGAGTTGGGCTACATTTCCCATGTGTGGAATGGTTCCCTATATCTAATGTCACCAAATTACAGGGCTCGAAGACAAAGATTGGGTGATGTTTGACTAGGTGGGCTGAAGTCCTGTAGGGGTGGGCTGTGCTTACCCAAGTAGCATCCCATTGTCTGTATTTACTGCATCTTCTTTATCTAATCCAGTGAGGGCTTGGACTAGTAGGGCTGGCAGGAGCATTTTCCATATCTTTGCTTGACCACCGTGGCCCCTTTTCCACTGCCTCTCTCTACTGCCTCTCTAACCACTTTTCTCTACCCTAGCCAATGTCATACACATAATCTTTTTCTCTTTCTTGTACCTCCTTCCCCTCACTTTTTCTCTCCTTCCCCAGATCTCAGAATGAGCTCAGAAGTCATCTTTGGAGCAGTCTGAAACTGTACAGGTGGAATTAATCATTACTCCCTCTGTTCCCACAGTGATTGTCTTACCCCCACATTATAACACTTACTACATTCTGTCTTATATTCTGGCTGTTTCCATCTCTATCTCCCTTCATTTTAGGGGTTCTTGTTCCTATAGCCTTAGTAGAGTACTAGAATACAGAATCAACTCAATATATGTTTATTGAATGAATGAATAAGAGATCTTGTATACAAACAGTTTTCATTTATGTTATGTGTAGAGAGGTAGATGCAGTAGAGACCAAAGTGGTGGAAATTCTAAAAGACTTTAGTGATTACATGAAGAAATTGTTTGGAGAAGCACAAAATATGTGCTCTGTTCAGGTCAAAATATTGACCACAGTTTGGCTCTCCTAATCCTTTGCCTGAGACAGCCTTTCTTCCACACCCAGACCCTGCGCCAAGCCACTGCCTCACTGCTCCAACTTTCCTAACCGCCTGTGGACATGCTGCCTGTTACAAATGGAGCGGATACGGTGGGGCGCAAGGACAGAAAAGAACACCTGAGAGCAAGGTAGTGGGTTTTCCCCTATTTATTTAAAACTTCTCTCCTTGAAAGTTCACCTTCATGGTATAAGCATTTTTTTTTTAAATGACCATTCAAACATTAACAGAGTTCTTAAAATTCCTACATGAATCAAAACTGGGCTTAAAGTACACAGTGCATTTTATGCACAATTGTGTTGGTTCCTGCACTTTTCATCCCTGAAGGATTTTAGATCACAAGTCAGGGTGATATTTGCATGTTTTTATTATGCACTTTAAGTTCATTTGCACCCCATTCTTTTTGTGGGTATCGATTCCTGTATTCAGAAACCCAGTTCCTCATCAGTAAAGTGAGGGGATTGAAGTAGAGGGTCTCCAAGATAGCTCTGTCAGCATTTAAGATAGAATCTGTTATATGACCATAGGAATTAATTTTTGTTCAAGGGCTGATGCCTACAGAATTATTTAATGGTTTTGTGTTTAGACTGTTTGCCACTAGATGGCAGTAAAAATTTTATTTTTAATGATGAGAAGTGCTTATCAATTTTTAAGTTTACTTTAAAAGAGAGATTTTGGAGGTCTAAGTTTGAGGTGTCTGGTTTGAAATTATGTACCATGACCAAGCCTCAATATATCTTTTTCTTAGGACCTATATTTATTTTGTCCAGGGATAAAACTCCTGTGGCCCTCTATAGCAATTCATGTTAGGGAATTATGGGGGGGAAAGACATAAATTAAAACATGTCACTTTTAATGTTTTGTAAAAACATTTGTAAAAATGTTTTACAAAACATTTTTATGATAAAAAGTAAGATATGGTAATTGTAAAAACTTTGGAAATGCAGATATTTTAAAGAAGACATTTTAAATTACTCCTAGAAATAATGTTAACTATTGGTTACATTTTTTTCCCAGTATATTTGTGTGTATAAAATTAAAATCACATGGAACATACAGTTTTACACCTTATGTTTCAAACTAATTTTACATTGTCTTTCCCTGTGTCTTTAAATATTTTTTACAACTGATTCACACAGTTGGATAAACCATGATGAATTCAACCAATCTATTGTTGTTGGGTACATTAGTTCTTCCAGATTTTTAGTGTTGTAAGTAATGCTACTATTAACCTAAGTCTTTTTTGTTTTTTAATCCTCACCTGAGGACATGCTTATTGACTTTAGAGAAAGAGGAAGGGAGGGAGAGAGAGAGGGAGAGAAATATCGATGTGAGAGAGAAGCATCAATTGGTTGCCTCTTGTATTTGCCCTGGCCAGAGACCGAACCCACCACCCTTCGGTCTGTGGGACAGTGCTCCAACCAACTAAGCCACACCGGCCAGCGCTAAACCTAAATCTTTCCTTAGGATGTATTTTTGGAAATTAAATTAAATTCATATCCTAAAAGATACGAATTTTAATGCTTTGGCTACATATCATCAAGTGAGTTCCTAGAAAGGCTTTAGCAAATCTGAGCTCCCAGCAGCAACAGAGAGACCCTCTCACCACATTTCTTGCCAACACTGAGTATTATGGCATAGGGTTGTTTGTTTGTTTTAACAGAGCAGGAGGTAGGCTGGGTAACTAATCTTTACAGTATTGGATGTTTAAAAGGTCAGTATCTAACCATATAATTTTGGAAATTTGGGTCAGGACAGGTCTGCCAATCAAGTTATTTTTGTTTCTAAGACCTTAAGTGTTACAGTCAGCTTGTCCGCTGAAGGTGTTGTAAATACTCCCTAGGGAACTGTTTATGGCCATTTTAAACATTACTCAGAAATTATTTACAATCCTTACCCACACCTTCTTGTTCTATTGAACGTCCTAGGTTTTTGGTTTTTGTTCTCTTTTCAACTTTCTTTGGCATGGCTACTGAAGTAACTTAAGCAGTTTTGGGAAGCCACCCTCCATGCACTGGTCCCAAGGCCCAGGATGTGAGTGCTTCAGGGAGTCAATGGATTATCAGGAAGCCTTGGCACGATTTTCCTTAAGACCTAAAATCATAATGACCCTTAACTGTTACAGCCTTGAAGCTGGTTTCCTTCTGTTGTAGATACATTACATTACCTCTTATCCCAGCTGGGTCCGTAGTACTTTGTGCTTTAATTTTTTAAGGTCAATCATGTAAATTATGATAGCAGCCACCTTTTATAGATGGCTTAATTGAAACTTTGTTTAATTGGAGTTTTATTCAAAAAGGAATTTATAGGACTTTAAGTGAGATGTCATACTCAGAAAACTTAGCACAGTGCTTCATACAATAAATAGCAAGCATTCAATAAATTTTAGTTGTCATAATTGTTAGAATTCCCTCAAGCATTGACATTTAAGGACACGGAGGGGCTAAAAGAGTCCTCCCTGCAGAGGGACTAAAACATACTAAAGTGCTGAGGGGCTGAAGAGCCAATGGTTCTAATGGGCCTCGAGTAAGCTAGTGAGGTAAAGTCAGCCCCAGAGAGGGACTACAAAACTTGGGGCTGGGCTTCATAGCTTTGGGAACTAGTTGGGTCTTCATCTAAGAGTAATTGGGAGACCTACAGGGCCTTAAGCTGAGGACCAATTAGACTTGCATTGTTAAAATAAACCTATTGCAGCTGCCTCAGGGAAATTGGATACAGGGAGGTTCCTTTTAAGGCAGTTTAGCCATACAATAGGTAACCAGCCTTGGGTACTTTACTAAAGCTCTGTGTGTTTTAGTTTGCTCATCTATAACACAGATTCAATAATAGCACCTGCCTCATAGGCTGTGAGGTTTAAATGAGGTGCTATTTGTAATGTGCTTTAAACAACTCCTGGCATGTAAATGTTTTAAGTGTTTGTTAAATAGAATGCCAAAAGTCTGGTCTCGGAAGGCTTATCACTTCCAGTTCTGTCCTCCCTTCATCTGGCATCAGACTGATATCCTTTGTGAAAAACCCAAACTGCCCCTGATTCTGAGCCCTTGGCCGCATAGTTTCCAAATCAAACTTAACCCCCTCCCTCCCTCTGCCTGGGCTGGTGTTGGTACCTACATACATATGGATGTGGCACATGTCTGGCCAGGCCTGGCTAGTCTTTCCTTTACCAGAACACCTGCATTGCACCCCACACAGGGGTCAGGCCCCAGTCACAGCTTGCTGAGAGCACCACACTCGCTTCCTACTGTGGTGAACTAGGCAAATCCTCCAGGAAACAGCGCCCCACAAAGGATGGTCCCCTGGCTGTCAATTAGCTCCCCTGGCTTTGCTGACCTTACCACACTGTTGCTCTCAACCAGACTGTACTTAGGGTTTGAAAATAACTGAGAGATTACCTCTCCTGGTGCTATTGCCAACTCCTATTTGCTTTCCATATTCTAAAGGACACCTTTTAACCAGAAGGACAAAACAACAACAACAACAACTATGCAAGATGCTTCTATCCGGCCTTTTCTCCATTCTATAAAAGGAGCCTTTTAATTATCTTAAACCCTATAAAAAGTTCACTTTAACTCTGTAAATTTTCTGTTTTTTTCTCTCTCCATTGGATTTATTTTTGTAAATCATATTTATACATGGAAATTTATATACATAGGAAAGTTTTAAAATCATAAATATCTTCTATTGAGTAGTAATATTTCAAAGCTACTTTGTTAACTTACTATGAACTTCTCTAATTTGAAAACAGTAGATGTGATCTCATTTAGAGGCAGCAGGTTTCAACCTATATTACTTAGTGATGTTGCCTGGAGTTCTGTTTTAAGAATTCTGAGCATGCAGAGAAAGTACCATAGTCTCTACAGAAGGGTGTGTTCTAGGTCTGGAGTAGGGTTTTCCTCAGGGGAGAGACTCCTCTAGAATTGTGACGGGGAAAGGGAGATATGGCACAAAAGCCTTCCTTGGTGTTTCTAATGCTTTATTAAGTTTGATGGTGGGTACAATTTATCATTTTATATCTTTTAAAAAAATGTCTGGGGTTTTTAAAAGATTATATTTATTTATATTTAGAGAGGGGGGAGGGGGGAGAAAGAGAGGGAGAGAAACATTGATGTGTGAGAGATACATCAGTTGGTTGCCTCTTGCGCGACCCCCAACTGGGGACCCAGCCTGCAACCTAGGCATGTGCCCTGACTGGGAATCAAACCGAGAACCTTTCAGTTCACAGGCCGTCACTCAATCCACTGAGCCACTCCAGCCAGGACTATTTTATATCTTTTTGAATATGTAGAATAGTTTATGATAAAATTGAAATGAGTGCCAGGACAGATTAGTTATATTCGCCCTGGGCATTACTTGTGTGTGTGTGTGTGTGTTGTTCTGGTCTTGTGGGGCCTATCCTTGACTTACCTAGATTCGACTATCTACAAGTTTGTGTATATACTCACACATTTATATGCACATCCACAAAATCATTTTTCTCAAAATATGTACTCACAAAATACAGTGCAGGACTTTTTAAAAAATGTAAAAGACTTTTTCTCTATGAATATACCAAAAACCATAAAGTTGTATACTTTAAAATGGGAGAATTTTATGGCATAATGGGAGCATTTTATGGTACATGAGTAATATCTAAATAAAACTGTTAAATAAAATATTTCCAAATACAACAGTGTTTTAAGAAGTAAGCATTTTTTCTTGCTTATAAAAGTACATACACATATAGGAAACTGGAAAATGTATTAAAGTGAAAAGAAGAAAAAGCATATATATCCATAATAGCGCCACCCTAGAGCCTATCAATATTTAGTGATATTTTCTTTCATTATTTTTAAATTTCTATGTATAGGTTTTTATATTGATAATTTGTGTATAAAATTTTACATCTTCCTTTCTTCATTTAACATTATAATATACACATTTAAAATGCTGCTATAAATTTTTGCTATAAACATTTTAATGTCTTACAATGAACCACTGTGTACGAGTACTATAAATTAATCATTACTTGATGTTAGACATTGTTCACTATGAGAAATAACGCTGTAATGAACATCTTTGAGCATAATCATCATTGTCATATTTCAATTTATTTCCTTAAATGTATTCCAGATATATTAAAAGTTCCGAATGCTTTCAAAGCTTTATAATGTATTCTCAAGTTGCTTTTTTATAAGTCAGGACTCTATCAATCTATAAAGCACCTTTGTTCAGGTTACAAAGCTCTGGACTGACACATCCTGGCAGTCCAAGCTTGACGGTGTGTTGTGCACTGTGGTGCGCCCACTCGTACTCTTTGCGGGTGCCTTATTGTTCAGAGTAGCACTGATGTATGGGTGCTTATTTACATTCTCCCTGTAGCTCACACAGAGTGCTATTTCAGAGGATTCAGATTAGTTTTGGTTAGGCATTCATGTCTGTAAAATTGTTAATTTATTAAGTGAAAAAATGTATGTTAATGTTTAAATTTACCCTTTTTGATTATGAAGGTGAACATTTATTCATGTGTTTTTTGGGCATTTATATTTTCTCTTATGAGTTATCAGTTCATACTCATTTTTTTATGCTCAGTGTTTGTCATTTGGTATTTTGCACATTAATTTGATTATATATGACCCATATTATTTGTTGTCAGTATTCTTCCTAGTTTATCCTTATTTTATGAAAAACAGAAGGTTTTATTTTTATTTAGAACAATCAATTATTTGCTTCCTTGATTTCAAAGTTCTTCCCCATGTAGATTTGGGAAAAGCACTTATATTTTCCCCTTGTTTGTTATTTCACTTCATTTTTACATTGATCTCTTGAATTTATGTTCAATTGAAGTATATTCTGATGAGTAACATAAGGTAAGAATCTAATTTTTTTCAAATAGTTCTCCCTGCACTATTTTTCACATAAGTTTACCTTTCTCTGGTGATTTATGTGTGTTCCTTGTCCTTTCATTATTGTATCTATTCTGATAAAAATATTTTGCTGAGTTTAAAACCAATAAAAAATACATTCTTAATATGGTTAAAGCACTGTTTGTCCATTACATATTTTTGTTTCACTGTTTATACTTGTTTAAATTGACTGACTTTGACTGTAATAATTTTAATACTAATTTATTTCTTCTTTATACCTTGAATCAAAGTGAACTGAGTATTTAGACAAATTAAAATTACTCATTTCATAGAGACCATTCCATTTACAAATAGCTCAGATTCTAAGCATTAAACATAAGAGGCACTTGCATTCACTTTTAAGAACTCCTTTTCTGTTTACATTTTTAGGGGTTGTTATCTCACATACTTTCAGCATTCAGATTTGATATAAAAGAAGTTGGTCTTTTTGCTCAAAGTCTTGGGTATACATCTGCAGATTACTATCCTCATTTGCTCAAAAATGTGAGTATTTTTAATTTATTAGTACTGAAATTTTCATTTGTTAATATATCATCAGAAACATAAATGGAAATATGTCACTTCTCTCGAAGAGATGTTTAACTTTTCTATATTTATTTCTTTTTATGTTGGGCAGACTTATGGCCATGTAAGGAAGAAATGTGAGTTGGGAAGATTATGAGAAAGGAGGAGGAAACTCGGAGAGGTTACCCTAAATCAGCCAGCTTCTCTGTCTCTTAACACATTTCATTTATTCTCTCAAAGATTTTTAGGCAATGAGATTTCCTTAACCAATATAAACACAGCCTTTTATTGTTAGACAAATTTTGTATTTAAAATAACTTGATAGGAATTTTTTGTTAAAGCAAAAATTTTAATAAGTAACGACCTTGTAAATTCTGTTATGTATTTACATCTTGGTATTAAGGCTATATATTCTTCTGCCTTAAATTTTACCTAAGTTCGCTGTGGCTGGTGTAGCTCAGTGGATTGAGCGCAGCCCTGTGAACCAAAGGGTTGCCAGTTTGATTCCCAGTCAGGGCACGTGCCTGGGTTGTGGGCCAGGTCCCCAGTAGGGGCTGTGCAAGAGGCACACATTGAGTTTCCTTTCCTCTCTTTCTCCTTCCCTTCCCCCTCTCTCTAAAAATAAATAAATCAAATCTTTAAAAAAAAAAGATTTTAGCTAAATTCATGAAATTTAATTTTGATCTTAACATGTCTGTTTTAGGAGGTTTTTAATGTTTGTTAACTTTTCTGGTCTTTTGGAAGATTTACATATGAATAACATGTTTAAAAATGATCAAATTAAGAAAGAAGAAGCAGAAATTTTAACGTGGTTTTATTTTTAATGGGTTTGGTTTTAATTCTTACAAAATTATCTGTTCATTTGTGTGAAAAGGCATTCAGAATAACAGACAGTAAACATAAAGTCCAAGTTTTTAGTAAACATGGCTTGGCACTGCTTCTCTTCACTGTGACAGAGTAAAAGAAGGAGAGGACTGGTGCAGGAGGGTAGGGAATCTCAACAGAAATACCACTCACACCGAGAAAAATAGAACTGATGTAATCATGTTTGCAGTATGAGTTAACCTGCAAACTGATTTTGTTTTACAGATGGTTTTATCATTAGTGTCTGAACTCAGAGAGAATCATGTTAATGGATTTAACACTCAAAGGCGGTAGGTGTCAAACTAAACATCCCTCTTCAAAAGTTTCAAAATGTATCAGTTTGATTATAAGAGAAAATGTTTACAATTCTTATGAAATGCATGTTGATAGTTATGGTTATATCCTATGTGGAAAGATTATTTTAATGGAATACATGGAGAAGTGGTGGGTATTATCAAACTTTCGTCTTTTAATCACTATTCTTTCACCTCTCATAGGACAGTAAATTATGCAATGTCTCATACACACCCATTGAGGAAAAACCCCTGCATGTGCAGTAGGGAATACAAAAGAAAGAAGTGCTCAGTACCATGTGTATGTGTATCGTTACACACACATGCGATCAGGATATTTACAAAAAAGAGATTATTGATGTGCCCATATGACCTATATGACCTATTGTAAGAAACGGCATTCCAAAATTTAGACTAAAGAAATCAAATAAAGTCAGACAAATTAATAAGCAATTAATCACATTGTAAAATGTTTCTTCACTATGAGAAAGAATTCAAAGTTGTTTTTAATGGTGAGCATTTCATTTTTAACAAATCATTAACTAAGAGAATCTGGGGACCAAGGCACCATTTAAAGCTCTATCAGAAATAGTGTTTGCTCTCTTTACTTCCGGCCAAGATGGAGGCATAGGTAGATACACTTTGCCTCCTTGCACAACCAAAAGAAAGATAACAACAAATTTAAAAACAAAAAATAATTCGAACTGTCAGTAAATTAAACTGTATGGAAGTCTGACAACCAAGGAGTTAAAGAAGAAACATTCGTTCAGACTGGCAGAAGGGGTGGAGATGGGCAGCAGGGGAGTAGAAGAAGGGTGGCAAGGTAGCAGCTGGCGGAGTGGACAGTCCCACATTTGTGTGCAGATATACTGGGAAGAACACTGGGGAGGGAAACAGACCGTGCAACCCAGGGTTCCAGTTTGGGGAAATAAAACCTCCAAACCTCTAACTGTAAAAATCTGTGGGTGTTGCAGCAACAGGAGAAACTCCCAGCCTCACAGGAGAGTGCATTGAAGAGACCAACAGGGTCGTAAAACGTACACAAACCCACCCATCCAGAAAACAGCACCAGAAGGGCCCAATTTGCTTGTAGGTAGCACAGGAAGTAACTGAAAGCCACAGAGAACTGAGCAAGTGGCATTGTTCCCTCTCACACCCCTCCCCCACATACAATGCCACAAGGCAGAGACGTGGGTTGCCAACACTGGCATATACCTAAGGCTTCGCCCCTTACAACATAAGTACACCCAGACAAAAAATATGGCCCAAATGAAAGAACAGAACAAATAGAGCTAAGCAATGAGGAGATAGCCAACCTATCAGATGCACAGTTGAAAACACTGGTAATCAAGATGCTCACGGAAATAGTTGAGTATGGTTGCAAAACAGAAGAAAAGGGGAAGGCTATGCAAAGTGAAATAAAAACATAAAGGGAATCAACAGTGAAGGGAAGAAAACCAAGACTCAAATCAACAATTTGGAGCAGAAGAAAGAAAATAAACATTCATCCAGACAGAATGAAGAAACAAGAATTAAAAAAAATGAGGAGAGGATTAGGAACCTCCAAGAGAACTTCACGCATTCCAACATGCGAATTATAGGGGTGCCAGAAGGAGAAGAGGAAGAGCAAGAAATTGAAAACTTATTTAAACAAACAATGAAGGAGAACGTCCCCAATGTGGCAAAGGAAATAGACTTCCAGGAAGTCCAGGAAGCTCAGAGAATCCCAAAGAAGCTGGACCCAAGGAGGAACACACCAAGGCACATCATAATTACATTACCCAAGATTAAAGATAAGGAGAGAATCTTAAACGCAGCAAGAGAAAAGAACACAGTTACCTACAAAGGACTTCCCATAAGACTGTCAGCTGATTTCTCCAAAGAGACCTTACAGGCAAGAAGGGGCTGGCAAGAAGTATTCCAAGTCATGAAAGGCAAGGACCTACATCCAGGATTACTGTATCCAGCAAAGCTATCATTTAGAGTGGAAGGGAAGATAAAGTGCTTCTCAGATAAGATCAAGTTAAAGATCAAGTTCATCACCAAGCCCTTATTCTATAAAATGTTAAAGGGACTTAACTAAGAAAAAGAAGATAGAGAGAGAGGGAAGATGGTGGCGAAATAGGTGGGAGCAGAGTCCACTTCCCCTCAACGCCAGTGAAATACCTAGCTGATCTGAGGAGCAGAGCGAACAGCCAACAGTATTCCAGCATATATGAAGATCGGAGACCAAAGACAGAGGACATTGAAAGGTCAGAAGGTAAGAAGAGTGCTTAAGGACAATAAGGTCCCCGGGACCCGCGTGGGGACCAGGGCAGCGGAAGCCCCGGCCCGGGTGCAGGGGCTGCTGCAGGATTCTTGGGAGAGAGCCAGGCTGAGCTGTGAGCAGCCAGGTGCTTGTTTGGACCAGGGGGGCTTGAATAGGAAGAATTTCTCAAAAAGGAAAAGAAAATAGAGGCACGTAGCAGCAGCCGTGGCCTCTGGCGCCCCTCCCGGGTCAGCCCCTGGAATGTGAACGCAGAAAAGCAGCCCCGGAGCTCACCTGAAGCCCGGCTGGCGCGGACCCAGATTAGCGGACTGGGGGCCCACAACTGAAACTCCGGGTGAGCGTGAGCCCTGATAAGCGGCCTGGCAGCCTGGGCGCCAGACCCAAAGTGCCCCAGTGGGTGCGTACCCCAATCAGTGGCCTGGGGCCCATACCTGAAACCCGGGGTGGGCGCGTGCCCTGATACGCACTCGGCTGCCTGGGCGCACAGACAAAAAGCTCCTGGGTGGGCGCGCAACCGGATCAGTGGCTGGCTGCCCCCCGCGCACAGACTCAAAGTGGGGGATCGGCAACCAACCGAAGTCCAAAGCGGAGATCGGCCACACAACCCCATCAACGGCCTGGCTGCCTGCAGGCGACCACAGCCAAAAGCACCGGTTCTGAAAAACCCCTACATAGCCCCTGCGCACAGAACTCTGCAGGGCCTACTGGCTTTCTAGGAGGAAGGCAGAACGCCCAGCAGAGGGGAGCTGCAGGGCTAGGGGACACTGCATTCCCTGGAAAGACTCGACCCAGTAGGGGGCTGAACTACCCCATAGCAGCACCGAGAGTCCCTAGCATCTAAGACAGCAAAGAGCAAGAAGGTGGAATGTGAGTTGCCCCTAATTGGTGCAACTCAAGGACAGCACAGCTGGTGAACTAAAGGCCTAGTGGGGAGCAGAAGGACCCGGAGGAACTAGACTGAAGGCTGAACAACAGCGAAGAGTGTGGCTCAGGAAGGGAGAGAGTGAAACCAATCCTTCCAACCACCCCCTCCCGTTCCACAGACAGGACAACCAGCAGAACTAACCTGACCAGTTTAAAGCCAGCAGAAGGACTTTTTTTTTTTCCTCCTTTCCACCTGAATTCCTTTTTCCCTTCTGTCCTTCTTTCTTTTTTTTATTCCTTCTTCCTGCCTTCTTTTATTTATTCTGTTGTTTTAATTTTTGTTAAAATTCCTTTTTATCTTGCCTCCGATCTTTCTTTATTCCTACTCCCTTCCTTCCTTTCCTTTTCTATTCCCTTTTTCCCTCCATCCCTTCTTCTCTCTCTCTCTCTTTTTTTTTTTTTCCTTGCCCCCATTCCTCTTTTTCCCACAGGTGAGACAAGAAAACCTGGAGTGCTGAAAAGACCAGACTTAGACGGTGTTACACCCATAAACGTCAGCTCAAGACCCGTGAGCACAGG
The DNA here is from genome assembly GCF_022682495.2 of Desmodus rotundus. NCBI lineage: Eukaryota > Metazoa > Chordata > Mammalia > Chiroptera > Phyllostomidae > Desmodus > Desmodus rotundus. The sequence goes on from NC_071387.1 coordinate 79,697,090, forward strand.
ATTAAGGAGACAGCACCACTGAATCCCATTGGCATTCTACCATGGAAGTTCATACCATAAACCCAGGGAGTCAGAATATATCAATCTAAAAAGCAGAGGCTAACAAGAAGAGTCTCACAAACAATGGGAAGACAAAGAAACAACCCTCAAATGAAAGGAAAGGAGGAAGCCTCAGAAAGAATGCTAACTGAAAAAGAGGCAAGTCAACTATCAGATACTGAGTTCAAAGCAATGGTCATCAGAAAGCTCACTGAGCTCTTTGAGCTCAAAGAGAACTACCAGAAACTACAGGGAAACTACAATGAACTCACTGCAAACTATATCAACATGAAAAAGGAAATACAAACTATCAACAAAGGCCAAGAGGAAATGAAGAATACAATTTCTGAACTGAAGAACACAGTAGATGGAATCAAAAGCAGGCTTCATGAAGCAGAGGATCGGATCAGCGAGCTGGAGGACAAAGTAGAAAAAAAACACCCAGAAAGAGCAAGAAAAGGAAAACAGGCTCAGAAAGAATGAAGAGGAAATAAGGGAAATGCAGGACAACACGAAACGTAACAATATCCATATAATAGGAATACCAGAAGGAGAAGAAGAAGAGCAAGGAATAGAAAACCTGTTTGAAAAACTAATGATGGAAAATTTCCCTAATCTGAGGAGACAAAAAGTCACCCAAATCCAGGAAACACAGAGAGTCCCAAGCAAGAGGAACCCAAAGAGACCCACTGCAAGACACATCATAATTAAAATGGCAAATCTCCAAGACAAAGAGAGGATCTTAAAGGCAGCAAGGGAGAAAAACAAAGTAACATACAAGGGAGCCCCAATAAGGTTAGCAACTGACTTCTCAATGGAAACGCTTCAAGCCAGAAGAGAATGGCAAAAAATATTCCAAGTAATGAGAACCAGAGGCCTGCAACTAAGACTACTTTACCCAGCAAGGCTCTCAATCAAGATAGAAGGCCAAATAAAGAGTTTCCCAGACAAAAGAAGTCTAAAAGAATACACTTCCACCAAACCGGCTCTGCAAGAGATGCTAAAAGGACTGCTTTAAGGAAAGGAAGGAAAAGAGAAAGAGAGAGGAACACAGGTATGAAAAATTGGCAATGAATTACTAGCAATCGATAATAACCTTAAACGTAAATGGATTAAATGGTCCAATCAAAAGACATAGAATAGCTGAATGGATGAGAAAACATGACCCAAACATATGCTGCCTACGAGAGACCCATCTCAGGACAAAAGACATACACAGACTGAAAGTGAAGGGCTGGAAAGAAATTTTCCAAGCCAACGGACAGGAAAAAAAAGCAGGGGTAGCAATACTCATATCAGACAAAATAGACTTCCAAAGAAGGGCCATAAAGAGAGACCCAGAAGGTCACTTCATATTACTCAAAGGAAGAATCCTCTAAGAAGACATCAACATTGTAAATATATATGCACCCAACATAGGAGCACCCTAATACCTAAAGAAAATCTTGGAGGACTTCAAGAAACATATTGACAGCAACACAATTATAGTAGGGGACTTTAACACCCGACTGTCAAAAATGGACAGGTCTTCCAAACAAAATATCAAGAAGGATATTGTGTGACTTAACAATACCCTAGAGGAAATGGACTTAACTGATATATATATAGCTTTTCATCCCAAAGAAGCAAAATACACACTCTTTTCAAGCTTACATGGAACTTTTTCAAAGATAGACCACATGATAGGACACAAAGCAAGCCTCAACAAATTCAAGAAAATTGAAATCATATCAAGCATTTTCTCTGACCACAAGGGACTGAAAGTAGAAACCAACCCCAAAGGAAAAATCCCAAACACTCAAAATCATGGAGACTGAATAGCATGCCATTAAACAATGAATGGGTCAAGAACGAGATTAGGGAAGATATCAAAAACTTTCTGGAAACAAATGAAAATGAACTCACAACAACCCAAAACCTATGGGACACAGCAAAGGCAGTCGTGAGAGGGAAGTTGATAGCAATACAGGCCTACCTAAAAAAGATAGAAACATTTCAAACAAACAACCTAACCCTATGCCTACACGAACTGGAGGAACAACAACAAAGACAGCCCAGAGCAAGCAGAAGGAATGAAATAACCAAGACCAGAGCAGAGTTAAATGACATAGAGACTAGAAGCACAATTCTAAGGATCAATGAATCCAGGAGCTGGTTCTTTGAAAAGATAAACAAAATCGACAAGCCTTTAAGTAGGCTCATCCAGAAGAAAAGAGAGGGGATCGAAATAAACACAATTAAAAATGAAAGAGGAGAGATTACAACTGATACCATAGAAATACCAAGGATTGTAAGAAATTACTACAAAGAACTGTATGCCAAGAAATTTGAAAACCTAGGTGAAATGGACACATTTCTAGAAAAATATAATCTTCCAAAACTGAATGAAGAAGAAGCAGAAAACCTGAACAGACCAATAACAGCAGAGGAAATTGAAGCAGTCATCAAAAAACTCCCAACACACAAAAGCCCTGGACCAGATGGATGGTTTCACAGGAGAATTCTACAAAGCATTTATGGAAGAGCTAACCCCTATCCTTCACAGACTATTTGAAAAAATCCAAACTGATGGAAGACTCCCAAACTCGTTTTATGAAGCCAGCATCATCCTAATCCCAAAACCAGATAAAGACATAACAAAGAAAGAAAACTTCAGGCCAATATGGCTGATGAACATACACACTAAAATTCTCAACAAAATATTGGCAACCACACCCAGATATACATTGAAAAGATCATACACCATGACCATGTGGGATTCATCCCAGGGATGCAAGGGTGATACAATATTCGCAAATCAATAAACATAATACATCACATCAATAACTGCAGAGACAAAAATCACACAATCATATCAATAGATGCGCAAAAAGTATTTGATAAGATACAGTTCACATTTCTGATAAAAACACTCAGCAAAGTGGGAATAGAGGGAGCATTCCTCAACATAATAAAGGCCATATATGAGAGACCTACAGCCAACATCACACTCAATGGACAAAAACTTAGAGCTTTCCCACTAAGATCAGGAACAAGACAAGGATGCCCTCTCTCACCACTCCTATTCAACATAGTACTGGAAGTCCTAGCCACAGCAATCAGACAGGAAAAAGCAATAAAAGGCACCCAAATTGGAAAGGAGGAAATGAAACTGTCACTGTTTGCAGATGACATGATAGTGTACATGGAAAATCCTATAGACTCCACCAAAAAACTACTTGACCTAATAAATGAATTTGGCAAAACAGCTGGATACAAAGTCAATACTCAGAAATCAAAGGCATTCCTGTACACCAATTATGAAATATCAGAAACAGAAATCAGGAATAAAATCCCATTTGATATAGCAACAAGAAAAATAAAGTACCTAGGAATAAAATCTAACCAAGGAGGTAAAAGACCTGTACTCAGAAAACTACACAACACTGAAGAAAGAAATTAAGGAGACACAAACAAAAATACCATGCTCATGGATTGGAAGAATTAACATCATCAAAATGGCCATACTACCCAAAGCAATTTATAGATTCAATGCAATCCCTATTAGAGTACCCATGACATATTTCACAGATATAGAACAAACACTTCAGAAATTTATATGGAACTATAAACGAACCCGAATAGCTGCAGCAATTTTGAGAAAGAAGAACAAAGCAGGAGGGACCACAATACCTGATATCAAACTGTATTACAAGGCTACTCTAATCAAAACAGCCTGGTACTGGCATAAAAACAGGCACATAGACCAATGGAACAGAACAGAGAGCCCAGAAATAAACTCAAGTCTATACGGTCAATTAATATTTGACAAAGGAGGCAGAAGCATAAAATGGAGCAAAAACAGCCTCTTGAACAGATGGTGTTGGGAGATCTTGACAGTTACACGCAAAAAAATGAAACTCAACCACCAACTTATGCCATAAACGAAAATAAACTCAAGATGGATAAAAGACTTAAATATAAGTTTTAACACCATAAAAATCCTTGAGGAAAACATTGGCAGGATAATCTCAGACATTCCACGCAGCAACATCCTCATAGACACATCCCCTAAAGCAAGGGACATAAAGGAAAGAATAAACAAATGAGACCTCATCAAAATAAAAAGCTTCTGCATGGCTAAAGAAAACAGCACCAAATTACAAAGAGAACCAACAGTATGGGAAAACATATTTGCTAATGATACCTCAGACAAGGGCCTGATCTCCAAAATATATAAAGAACTCACACGACTCCACTCCAGGAAGACAAACAACCCAATTAAAAAATGGGCAAAGGACTTGAACAGACACTTCTCCAAGGAAGACATACAGAGGGCCCAGAGACATATGAAAAGATGCTCAGCATCACTAGCCATCAGAGAGATGCAAATTAAAACCACAATGAGTTACCCCTTAACACCAGTCAAAGTGGCCAACATAAACAAATCCACAAACAAATGTTGGAGAGGATGTGGAGAAAAGGGAACCCTAGTGCACTGTTGGTGGGAATGCCGACTGGTGAGGCCACTGTGGAAAACAGTATGGAATTTCCTCAGAAAACTAAAAATGGAACTGCCCTTTGACCCAGCAATTCCGCTGCTGGGATTATACCCTAAGAACCCTGAAACACCAATCCAAAAGAACCTGTGCACCCCAATGTTCATAGCAGCACAATATACAGTAGCCAAGTACTGGAAGCAACCTAAGTGCCCATCAGGAAATGAGTGGATCCAAAATGTATGGTATATTTACACAATGGAATTCTACACAGCAGAGAGAAAGAAGGAGCTTATACCCTTTGCAACAGCATGGATGGAACTGGAGAGCATTATGCTTAGTGAAATAAGCCAGGCGGCGAGGGAAAAATACCATATGATCTCACCTTTAACTGGAACATAATCAATAGAAGAAAAAAGCAAACAAAATATAACCAGAGACATTGAAGTTAAGAACAATGTAACAATAGCCGGTGGGGCGGGGGGGGGACAGTGGGAAGAGGGAATTACAGGAACTACTATAAAGGACACATGGACAAAAGTAAGGGGGAGGGTGGAGGTGTGTTCACCTGGGGTGGGGTCGAGGGATGGGGAGAAAAGGCATACAACTGTAATTGAATAACAATAAAAATTTAAAAAAAAGAAAAAGAAGATAAAAAATATGAACAGTAAAAATGACAGCAAACTCACAGTTATTAACAACCACACCTAAAACAAAAACAAAAGCAAACTAAGCAAACAACTAGAACAGGAACAGGACCACAGAAATGGAGATTACATGGAGGGTTATCAATAGGGGATTGCGAGGGGGAGAGTGGTGGGAAAGGTACAGAGAATAAGTAGCATAAATGGTAGGTGGAAAATAGACAGGGGGAGGGTAAGAATAGTATAGGGAAGGTAGAAGCCAAAGAACTTACAAGTATGACCCATGGATATGAACTATAGCGGGGCAATGTGGGAGGGAGAGGGTGGGCAGGATGGAGTGGAGTGAGGGGGGGAATGTGACAACTGTAATAGCATACTCAATAAATATATTAAAAATATAAAATAAAAAAACAAACAAAAATTAAAACTAACAATTCTTGATGAAAATGTGAAGCATGTAGAACCCTTGTGCATTGCTGGTGGGAATAGAAAAAGGTGCAGCCACTGTGGAAAAAGTTTGGTAGTTCCACAAAAAGTCGAACACAGAGTTACCATAAGACCCAGAAATTCTGTTCCTAGATATATACTCAGAGGAACTAAAAGCAGGGACTGAGAATTCTGTGCACCAAGTGTATAGCACTGTTATTCACAGTAGCCAAAATGGGGAAACAAGCCAGTGCCTATCAGGAGATGAACAGATATACAAAGTGTGGTATCCAAATACAATAGAACATTATTTAGCTATAAAAAGAAGTAAAATATTTATATGTTCAAGAACATGGATGGACTTTCAAAAAATCATGCTTAGTGAAACAAACCAGACACAGAAGGACAAATATTGAAAGATTCCACTTGTATGAGGTACCTAGGATAGGCAAATCCATAGAGAGAAAGCAGAACAGAGGTGATCAGTGTCTGAAGGGAATGGAGTAAATGTTTAATGGATACGTAGTGTATTTTGGGGGTGCGGAAAAGCTCTGAGTATGGATTATGGTGATGGATACACAGCCTGTGAATGTATTCAGTGCCACTGAATGGTTCCACATACAAATGGTTAAAATAACTATTATGTATTTTTTACCAGAAGAAAATAAACTTGAAGAAAAAACAAATGGGATATCACTATAAATTCCCTCAAATGACTAAAATTTAAAAACACAATAGCATGTGTTAGAGAGGATATAGAATGACTGGATCTTCCATACACTGTTTGTGAGAATGTGAAATAGTATAACCATTTTTGTAAACAGTGTGACAGTTTATTATAAAGTTAAACATAACCTTAGCACATGACCCATTGATTCCATTCTTGAGCATTTACTCATGACAAATGAAAACATAGGTATTCACAAATATTTCTGTATAAATAATCATAGCTGCTTTATTTGTAATAGTTCAAAACCAAAAATTCAGAGGATCATCAACATGTGAATGGACAAACAAATAAAAATTACCTGTTACCACCATTTAAAAAATGAAAAGACAAGTCATAGACTGAAAAAATGAAAAGACAAGACTGAAAAAATATTATTATTAACCTGATAAAGGGCTCAAACCCAGGATATATAGAGAACTCAATAGTAATAGATAACTCAGTTAAAAAACTGGCAACAGATTGAATACATGTCACAAAAAAGGTATGCAAAAGGCTTATAAGAACATGAATATTTGTATGTAAATGTTATAGCAGCATTATTCATAATATAAAAAAGTGGAAACAACCCAAATGTCCATCAACTTATGAATGAATAAAAAAATATATGTCCATACTATCGAATATTATTCCTAAGTACAAAAGAAGAAGCTACTGATTCATTTTGCAGTATGTGTGAACCTCAAAAACATGCTTAGTGAAAGGAACCACCCATAAAAGAACACATATTGTATGATTCCATTTTTTATAAAATGGCCAGAATGGGCAAACCTATTGATATAGAAAGTACATTAGTTTGCCTGGGACTAGAGGTAGGAACAGGGATTTCTTGCAAATGAACACAAAACATCTTGAAGTGATGGAAATGTTCTAAAAGTAGATGATGATGGTTGTCCATCTCAATAATTTATTAAAAACTTTTGGCGTATACTATACATTTCAAATACGTGCATTTTGTGGTATATAAATATACCTAAAAATAGTACGATGAATCCCTAGGATGCATGGAAAGCATTTACAGTGATGGACTGGCTTGTGTAGCTCAGTTTGTTGGAGTGATGTTTTGTGACTGAAATGTTGCAGTTCGATTCCCTGTCAGGGCACATGCCTAGGTTGCAGGTTCGACCCCAGATCTGCGATCCCCGATCCTGGTGCATATGGTCTGAGGTCTGGGCACATACAATCCCTGGTCCAGGCACTTACGGGAGGCAACCAATCAATGATTCTCTCTCACACTGATGTTTTTCTCTCTCTTCTCCTTCCTTTCTTTCTAAAAAGCAATGCAAACATGTCCTTGGGTGAGGATTAAAAACAATTTTTTTTAAAGAAAGCATTTACAATCATTTATTTACATGTCAGGTAAGGATTTTGACTTAGCCTTGTGGTAAATGTTGAACAATGGGTCTTTTGAATAATAAATTAAAAATTTATTAAAAGGAGTTTGAAAAAAAAATCAAGAGGAGGTAGTTTGTATGTATGCCCTACCTATGCCAAACCCAGAATATGTTGAATTGATGATTTTTTAAAACTCACCTGAGAAGAAACAAAATCAAACTAAAACACACAAACACACATACAGACTACTAACAAATGGAAAAGACCAGCCACAGACTTGGAATATATCTGCAACCTATAAAATAGACATATACAGAAATGCCTCCTACAAATCAATCATAAAGAGGCAAACACTCCAGTATGGAAATAGACAGATAAGCAGATTACATCAAATGAGAAAAACTGCACAGAGAGTAAACTTTAAAAAAAAAATTTTCAGGAGTGACACCAGCAAGATAGCAGAATAGGAAACACTAGTCCTTATTCCACCCACTCCCAGAGTGATAACTCCAGAAACCAAGTAAGAAGTCACAATATCCCAGGCAAGCTCAAAGTCAAGAATAGTCATATTGAAACAGGAAAGAAAGCTATTTCATATAAACTACAACTACAAGCCAGCCCAGCTTATTGGGAGGAAAAGTCCAGCTTGTAGCTTCTCCTTTAGAGGGGAAAGAGAAGAGTGGAATGTGTGCAGTGTTCTGGCTTTTGTAGGGGCTTTCTGAGGCTTCCTGAGGCACTAGTATTTGTCTTGCCTGACTCTGATCACTGACAGGGCATGGCCACACTTTCAGTACCTGGGGACCGCGGAGAGTTAGAGCTCAACTGCTTTTTACAGCACCAGAGAACTGGCAGTGCCACAGACAGGAGATTGGTTTGGGTGAGCATGATTAGGGGAAGGTACCCTTCTGATAAAGGTAAATAAATAAGCAAACACATAATCCTATAATACTGTAATATTGTATAAAATACTTTTAATTCTGGAATAAAATTTAAATGATAAAAGTATTAAAAAACTGTAATTGTAAAACTATGTTAATGCATACAAGAAATTTTGATGTCAGTAACATAAAGCGTGGAGAGAAGATATAAAGGAATCAAATGTTTTGTATACAGCTGAAGTTGTTATCAGTTTAATGTAGTTGTTATAACTGTGAGATGTTTTATCTAACCCCATGGTAACACAAATATACCTATAGAAGTTTCACAAAGGAAAATGAAAAGAGAATCAAAATGTATCACTATTAAAAAATTACTGAAACACAAAGGAAGTCAATAAGAGAAGAAAAGACAAAATACCATATTTTGCCATGTATAGTACACTCCTGTGTATAATGTGCACCCAGGTTTTTGTACCAAACTTTAAGGGAAAAAAAATGTTTCATTTTAATTATTTAATTCAATTTTTCATTTATTTATACTTAGTAACAAAACTGATTATCATATTCTAGGGTATTATTTTGCATACAATTATCGTTACTGCTTTCTAGAGTTATACTTTTAATGCATTAACACGAATAAAAGAATTAAAAACATTTATGTAGATACGGAATTAGTACTACCCATGTATAATGTGCATCCTTATTTTTCCCTCAGAAATTTGGGCAAAAAAGTACACGTTATACACCACAAAATATAGTAACTACCAGGCATACAGAAAACAATGAAATGGTAATTAAGTCCTTCTCTATCAGTAATTACTTTAAATGTATGTGGATTAAACCCTCCAGTCAAAAGTCATATTATAGCTGAATGGAGTTTTTTTTAAAAAAACAAGACCCAATTAAATGCTATCTATAAGAGTCATTTTATTTTTTAATTTTTTTAAACATTTTTTTATTGTTGTTCAATTACACTTGTCTGAATTTTCTTCCCACCCCTCCACCCCACCCCAACCAAATCCACCTCCGTCCCCCGCCTCGAACCTCCCCCTTTGTTTTGTCCCTGTGTCTTTTAGAGTAGTTCCTGAAAAACCCTCTCCTCACTATCCCCTCCCAACTCCCCTCTGGCTATTGTTAGATTGCTCTTAACTTCAATGTCTCTGGTTATATTTTGTTTGCTTTTTTCTTCTGTTGATTATGTTCCAGTTAAAGGTGAGATCATATGGTATTTGTCCCTCACTGCCTGGCTTATTTCACTTAGCATTATGCTCTCCAGTTCCATCCATGCTGTTGCAAAGGGTATAAGCTCCTTCTTTCTCTCTGCTGTGTAGAATTCCATTGTGTAAATGTACAATCGTTTTTTGATCCACTCATTTGCTGATGGGCACTTAGGTTGCTTCCAGCATTTGGTTATTGTAAATTGTGCTGCTATGAACATTGGGGTGCACAGGTTCTTTTGGATTGGTGTTTCAGGGTTCTTAGGGTATAATCCCAGCAGCGGAATTGCTGGGTCAAAGGGCAGTTCCATTTTTAGTTTTCTGAGGAAATTCCATACTGTTTTCCACAGTGGCCTCACCAGTCGGCATTCCCACCAACAGTGCACTAGGGTTCCCTTTTCTCCACATCCTCTCCAACATTTGTTTGTGGATTTGTTTATGTTGGCCACTTTGACTGGTGTTAAGGGGTAACTCATTGTGGTTTTAATTTGCATCTCTCTGATGGCTAGTGATGCTGAGCATCTTTTCATATGTCTCTGGGCCCTCTGTATGTCTTCCTTGGAGAAGTGTCTGTTCAAGTCCTTTGCCCATTTTTTAATTGGGTTGTTTGTCTTCCTGGAGTGGAGTCGTGTGAGTTCTTTATATATTTTGGAGATCAGGCCCTTGTCTGAGGTATCATTAGCAAATATGTTTTCCCATACTGTTGGTTCTCTTTGTAATTTGGTGCTGTTTTCTTTAGCCATGCAGAAGCTTTTTATTTTGATGAGGTCTCATTTGTTTATTCTTTCCTTTATGTCCCTTGCTTTAGGGGATGTGTCTGTGAGGATGTTGCTGCGTGGAATGTCTGAGATTTTCCTGCCAATGTTTTCATCTAGGACTTTATGCTGTTATGAGTTATATTTGAGACTTTTATCCACCTTGAATTCATTTTTGTATATGGTGTAAGTTGGTGGTTGAGTTTCATTTTTTTGCGTGTAACTGTCAAGATCTCCCAACACCATTTGTTGAAGAGGCTATTTTCGCTCCATTTTATGCTCCTGCCTCCTTTGTCAAATATTAATTGAGCATAAAGACTTGGGTTTATTTCTGGGCTCTCTGTTCTGTTCCATTGGTCTATGTGCCTGTTTTTATGCCAGTACCAGGCTGTTTTGATTAGAGTAGCCTTGTAATACAGTTTGATATCAGGTATTGTGGTCCCTCCTGTTTTGTTCTTCTTTCTCAAGATTGCTGCAGCTATTTAGGGTCATTTATGGTTCCATATAAATTTCCGAAATGTTTGTTCTATATCTGTGAAATATGTCATGGGTACTCTAATAGGGATTGCATTGAATCTATAAATTGCTTTGGGTAGTATGGCCATTTTGATGATGTTAATTCTTCCAATCCATGAGCATGGTATTTTTGTTTGTGTCTCCTTAATTTCTTTCTTCAGTGTTGTGTAGTTTTCTGAGTACAGGTCTTTTACCTCCTTGGTTAGATTTTATTCCTAGGTACTTTATTTTTCTTGTTGCTATATCAAATGGGATTTTATTCCTGATTTCTGTTTCTGATATTTCATAGTTGGTGTAAAGGAATGCCTTTGATTTCTGAGTATTGACTTTGTATCCAGCTGTTTTGCCAAATTCATTTATTAGGTCAAGTAGTTTTTTGGTGGAGTCTATAGGATTTCCATGTACACTATCATGTCATCTGCAAACAATGACAGTTTCTTTTCCTCCTTTCCAATTTGGGTGCCTTTCATTTGTTTTTCTTGTGTGCTTGCTGTGGCTAGGACTTCCAGTACTATGTTGAATAGGAGTGGTGAGAGAGGGCATCCTTGTCTTGTTCCTGATCTTAGTGGGAAAGCTCTAAGTTTTTGTCCATTGAGTGTGATGTTGGCTGTAGGTCTCTCATATATGGCCTTCATTATTTTGAATAATGCACTCTGTATTCCCACCTTGCTGAGTGTTTTTATCATAAATGGGTGCTGTACCTTATCAAATGCTTTTTCCGCATCTATTGATATGATCATGTGGTTTTTCTCTTTTCTTTTGTTTATGAGGTGTATTATGTTTATTGATTTGTGAATATTGTCCCATCCTTGCATCCCTGGGATGAATCCCACTTGGTCATGGTGTGTGATCTTTTTAATGTATTGCTGGATGTGGTTTGCCAATATTTTGTTGAGGATTATTAGCATCTATGTTCAATACCAATATTGGCCTGAAGTTTTCTTTCTTTGTTCTGTCTTTATCTGGTTTTGGGATTAGGATGATGTTGGCTTCATAAAACGAGTTTGGGAGTCTTCCATCATCTTGAATTTTTTGAAATAATTTGTGGAGGATAGGGGTTAACTCTCCCTTAAATGCTCTGTAGAATTGTCCTGTGAAACCATCTGGTCCAGGGCTTTTGTGTGTTGGAAGCTTTTTTATAACTGCTTCAATTTCGTCTACTGTTACTGGTCTGTTCAGGCTTGTTCTTCTTTGAGTTTTGGAAGGCTATATTTTTCTAGAAGTGTGTCCATTTCATCTAGGTCTTCACATTTTTGGCATGTAATTCTTCATAGTAATTTCTTACAATCCTTTGTATTTCTGTGGTATCAGTTGTCGTCTCTCCTCTTTCATTTCTGATTGTTTTTATTTGGGTCCTCTCTCTTTTTTTCTTGATGAGCCTGCTTGAGGGCTTGTCGATTTTGTTTATCTTTTAAAAAAACCAGCTCCTGAATTCATTGATCCTTAGAATTGTGCGTTTAGTCTCTATGTCATTTAACTCTGCTCTGATCTTGGTTATTTACTTCCTTGTACTTGCACTGGTCTGTCTTTCTTGTCGTTCCTCGAGTTCTGGTAGGTGTAGGGTTAGGCTGTTTATTTGAGATGTTCCTATTCCTTTTATGTAGGCCTGTATTGCTATGAACTTCCCTCTCAGGACTGCCTTTGCTGTGTCCAATAGGTTTTGGATTGTTGTGAGTTCACTTTCGTTTGTTTCCAGAAACTTTTTGATTTGTTCCCTAATCTCATTCTTGACCCATTTATTGTTTAATAGCATGCTATTCAATCTCCATGTTTTTGAGTGTTTTGGGTTTTTTCCTTGAGATTTGTTTGTAGTTTCCGTCCCTTGTGGTCCAGGAAATGCTTGATATGATTTCAATTTTCTTGAACGGGTTGAGGCTTGTTTTGTGTCCTATCATGTGTTCTATCTTTGAAAATGTTCCATGTGCATTTGAAAAGAATGTGTATTTTTCTTCTTTGTGATGAAAGGCTCTATATATATCAGTCAACTCATTTCAATGCCACAATATGTTTGTTGATATTTTGTTTGGAAGCTATGTCCATCTTTGACAGTGGAGTGTTAAAATCCCCTACTATAATTGTGTCGCTATCAATGTCTTTCTTGAAGTCCTCCAAGATTTTCTTTATTTATTTGGGTGTTCCTATGTTGGGTGCATATATATTTACAATGTTTATGTCTTCTTGGTGCATTCTTCCTTTGAGTATTATGAAGTGACCTTCTGGTTCTCTCCTTATGGTCCTTCTTTTGAAGTCTATATTTTGTCTGATATGAGTATTGCTACCCCTGCTTTTTTTTTCCTGTCCGTTTGCTTGGAAAATTTGTTAACAGCCCTTCACTTTCCGTCTGTGTAGGTCTTCTGTCCTGAGGTGGGTCTCTTGTAGGCAGCATATGTTTGCATGCTGTCTTATCCATTCAGCTATTCTGTGTCTTTTGATTAGAGCATTTAATCCATTTATATTTAAGGTTATATTGATAGGTACTTATTCATTGCCATTTTTTGTAGTTGGTGTTCCTCTCTGTGTTCCTCTCTTTCTCTCTCTTTTCCTTCCTTTCCTTAAAACAGTCCCTTTAGCATCTCTTACAGAGTTGGTTTGGTGGAGGTGTATTCTTTTAGACTTCTTTTGTCTGGAAAACTCCTTATCTGGCCTTCTATCTTGATTGAGAGCCTTGCTGGGTAAAGTAGTCTTGGTTGCAGGCCTCTGGTTCTCATTACTTGGAATATATTTTGCCTTTCCCTTCTGGCTTAGAGTGTTTCCTTTGAGAAGTCAGCTGCTTGTTTCATAGGGGCTCCCTTGTATGTTACTTCCTGTTTTTCCCTTGCTGCCTTTAAGATTCTTTCTTTTTCTTGGAATTTTGCTATTTTAATTATGATTTGTCTTGCAGTGAGCCTCTTTGGTTTCCTCTTGATTGGGAGTCTGTGTGTTTCCTGGATTTGTGTGACTTTTTCTCCCGTCATATAGGGAAGTTTTCCATCATTACTTTTTCAACAGGTTTTCTATCCCTTGCTCTTACTCTTCTCCTTCTGTTATCCCTCTTATACGGATATTATTTCATTTCATGTTGTCCTGCATTTCCCTTAACCTCTCTTTATTCTTTCTGAGCCTCTTTTCCTTTTCTTGCTCTTTCTGCGTGTTTTTTCCTTCCTTGTCCTCCAGTTCTCTGATCCGATCCTCTGCTTCATCGAGTCTGCTTTTGATTCCTTCCTCTGTGTTTTTCAGTTCAGAAATTGTATCCTTCATTTCCTCTTGGCCCTCGTTGATAATTTCTATTTCCTTTTTCATGTTGATATAGTTTTCAATGAGTTCATTGTAGTTTTCCTGTGGTTTTTGGTAATTCTGTATGAGCTCATTAAGCTTCCTTATAACCAATTCTTTGAACTTAATATCTGATAGTTGACTTGCCTCTTTTTCATTGAGCATGGTTCTGAAGCTTCCTGCTTACCCTTAATTTGAGGGTTGTTTCTTTGTCTTCCCATTGTTTGTGAGACTCTTCCTGTTAGGGTCTGCTTCCTAAGTTGCTCTGTACTATCCCCCTCTGTGTATGGTGTAAACTTCTGTGGTAGAATACCTGTGAGATTCAGTGGTACAGTCTCCATGATTTCCCGAGCTTACTGATCGTGAGCTGTGGTTTTAGTTCGCTCTGTGTATATATTTGGTTTTTGGTTCTTGTTGGGTCTTTGGTTGGTGGGTCTTTCCCACCAGCTGGTTATCTGAGGGTCCGTCTGTCCCCAACCACTTGTTTTCTGTTGTGCAGGTGTGGGCAGATTGTGTTGGAGCTGGTTCTTCCATGTGTAGAAGGTCTTAAGGGTTTTCTCTTGCTCTTGTTTAGTCATTTGTTCTTAGTAATTTCTTCACTATTTAGTTATATTTCCAGATCGGTCCTGGGTTCAGTTAGTGTGAGTTCCACTCCCTCTTTCACCCTCTTCTGTTCTTACATGTTGGTGTTACCTTTGTTGGTGGGTTGCCGGAGGTATCCTGGTGTTCACGGTTTCTACCTACTCTTTTTTATGGTAGGTTGTAGGGGGAAGGCGAAATGGTTTAAGAGGGTAGGAGTATAGTATATGATATTTAAAGTACCAGCCCTTAGATAAGAGATGGGAGATCCTTTGGATATATATATAGTGTTAACCGTGATATTTCATCCAACTAGCCACCCTTTAGAAAGGGTGGAAAGAAGATAAGACTCTTGTTGTAGGTGTAAGGATTGTGAGTTGGATCTAGAGAGCTGTGAGCTTGTGGGAGGTCAGATTACAAGGTAAAGTGAGAGTAAAGGATAAAATTAGGTGTAATGTGTGAGAGAATAGCGTTAACCACACCAGCAATAAATTTCAGGAAACAGTGAAGTGGGCTGAGATTTGGTAGAAGTTCTGTGTAGTATTTACCGATATATGGAACAGCTATTATTTACAATAGTAATGGAGCAACAATCATATGGCAGAATCTATGGGATCTGGATAACTAGAATAGGGAGTATAGGTCCTAGAGAAGTGTGCTAATAGAACCCAAGTGAAGTGAAGGACAGTTAATCAACAATACACTGTGAAAGAGAAAACAAGGGGAAACCAATCAAACAATACAAATTAACCAGTCAAGTGAAGAAGACTAAACAGAAAGAAGAGAGATACAAAAATACTAATAAAATTAGTGATGTAAGAATAATGAAAAAAATAATAATACAAATATACAATATCTTGCAAGTTCTCTGGAGTAGCAAAGTGAAATTTGTTTCATTGTCTCAACTGTTGGGATGTCCCCTGTTTGGGTCCAACACTGGTCCCTTCACAGTTCCAGGACTTACTGTCTCACATCTGTTTTTTCAGTGTCCTCAATACTTTTTGGTCTCCTATCTTCATAAACGCTGGGATGCTGTTGGCTGTTTGCTTTGTTCCTCAGTTGATTGACTAGGTATTTCACCCATGTGCAGGCGGAAGTGGACTCTGCTCCCACCTATCACTGCCATCTTTCCTCCCTATAAGACTCATTTTAGATGTCAGGATATAAATAAGCTGAAAGTGAAAGGATTGAAAAATATATTCCATGCAAATGGTAAACACACGAGAGCAGCTTTATATGAAAAATTGATAGTATAAGAGACAAAGAAGAATGTTATATAATAACGAAAGATTGACTTACTAGGAAGATATAACAATTATATATGTACCTAAAAGCAGAACACCAAAATATATGAAGCAAACATTGACAAAGTTGAAGGGACAAATAAACAGTAACACAATAATCATAGGTGATTTTAATACCCACTTTAAATAATATGTGGATCACCCAAAGATGAATAAGAATACAGAGGACTTGAAAAACATTTTAGATCATTTAGAGCTTGTAGCTATATATAGAACACTCCACAATAATGAGAATATACCTTTCTCAAGCATACACAAACACAGCGTTCTCCAGGATAGCTCACATGTTTGGTCACATAACAGTCCTAATAAATTTAAGATTGAAATCATACCAAGTATCTTTTCTAACCATGGTAGCCTGAAATTAAAAATAACTAATAGGAAGAAAATGGGAAAATCCACAAATATGTGCAAATTAAACAACACATTCTTGAACAATCAGTGTGGGTCAAAGAAGAAATCACAAGGGAAATTAGAAAATATCTTATGATAAAAGAAAGCCAGAAGAACGTTATACCAAATGTTATTGAGTACAGGAAAAGCAGTGCTAACAGGAAAGTAGTAAATACCTTCATTATAAAAGAAGAAAGGTCTCAAATTAAAAGTCTAAATTTACAATGCAAAAAACTGGAAAAATAACAAACTAAACCCAAAGGTAGCAGAAAGAATAAATAGTAAAGATTACAGCAGAAATAAAATAAATAGAGAATAGAAAAACAATAGAAAATAATCAAAGATGGATATTGATGCAAAAAACCTCAATGAAATACTATCAAACCAAATTCAACAAAAAGATTATGTACCATAACCAAGTGGGATTTATTCTTAGCATGCAAGAATGGTTCAACATTCAAAAATCAACCAATGTAATACTGTGTACTAACAGAATGATGGACAATACCACGTATTTTCAATTGATACAAAAGAAAACCTATTTGATAAAATTCAATACCCTTTCATGATAAGAACATTCAGCAAACTAGGAACACAAGGAAACCACCTCAACTTAATAAAGACCTTATGCAAAGAGCCAAAAGCTAACATTGTACTCAGTAGTGAAAGACTGGAAGCTTTCCTTCTAAAACCAGGAACAAAGCAAGGATATCCTCGCACCACTTCTTTTGAACATAGTACTGGAAGTCTTAGCCAGAGCAATTAGATATGACAGAGAAATAAAAGGCATCCAAATTTTAAAAAGACATAAAGTTTTCTCCATTTGTAGATGGCAGCATCTTACATGTAGGAAACCCTATAGATTCTACAGAAAAACTGTTAGAACTAATAAATAAATTCAGTAAAGTTGCAGTATTCAAAAATCAGTTGTGTTTCTATGCACTAACAATGAGCAATCCAAAAACAAAATTTTAAAAAGTCCCATTTACAATAGCATCAAAAAAGACAAAATAGGGAAAAACTTAATCAAAGAGATGAAAGACTTGGAAACTACAAAACATTGGTGAAATAAATGACACAAGTAAATGAAAAGTTAATCTTGTGTTCATGGACTGGAAGACTTAATGTTTGTAGTAAGTAATGTTTGTGCTCAATGTTTGAAGAAATGTTTGTTGTTTTTCTTTTGCAGAAATAGGGAAGAAAACATACTAACATTCATACAGAACCTCAAAGAATCCAAATAACCAAAACAATCTTGAAAAACAAAGCTTAAGGCCTTACACTTTATGATTTAAAAACATTATAGCCCTGGCCAGGTTGCTCAGTTGGTTCAAGAGTAGTCCTGTACAACAAAAGGTTGCGGGTTGGATTCCCACTTAGGGACCAAACCTAGGTTGCAGGTTTAATCCCTAGTTGGGACATGTACAGGAAGCAACTGATGGATGTTTCTCACATTGAAGTTTCTCTCTCTCTCCCCCTTTTACTCCTCCCCTTTAAAATCCTCAGGTGAGGGTTAAAAATAAGAAGGAAAAAAATAAAAATATTACAAAGCACCCTGGCTGGTGTGGCTCAGTGGATTGAGTGCCAGCCTGCGAACCAAAAGGTCTCTGGTTCAATTCCTGGTCAGGGCACATGCCTAGGTCACTGGCCAGGTACCCAGTTGGGGGAGTGTGAGAGGCAACTGTTCGATGTTTCTATCCACATCACACATGATGTTTCCCTTCCTCTCTTTCTCCCTCCCTTCCCCCTCTCTAAAAATAAATAAACTTTAAAAAAAAAAAAACCACATAGTACAAAGCTACAGTCATCAAAATTTTGGTGGCATAAAGCCAGACCTTGACTCAGGGAAAGAATACCAAGGAAATTGTATAAAGATATCCATAATATGTCATTACTTATACAAAATTTTAAAACATTCAAAACAATACATAGTTACAAAGTAAAAAGTGTTAAAACCAGAACAAAGGACCTACACCAGCTGCAGGAGAGTGCTAACTCCTGGCAGATGGAAGAGGAAATGGGATGGGAGAAGGATGTTCCAACTGTAATTGAAACATTTTATTTCTTTAACATACCAAATAGAAATATTAATGAGATGTTGACATTGTAAAATCTGGGTAATGGGTGCATGCAAGGTGGGGGAAAGTAGGTTTACAGTTGTCTGTATGCAAAATAATGCAATAATAAATGCTAATTAAGAAGAAACTCTCATGTGCTCACAACTGTAAACCTACTTTTGCCCCACCCTGTAGTTGATGTTCAGTAGTTCTCTCTTTTTCTATGCATCAGTATTTTACAATGAAACCTTTAAAAGCTAAAGTAGAGTGTTACCTAGTAAATATTAAAAATGAAAAGATAATATTCATTTTCTCGGCCTTAGACAGGAGAAGACAGTAATTCAGAAAGGTGTCCAAACTCCACTGACCACAATTAGGAGAGCCTGATGGAAGATATTAGCTGATAAAGTCTTTACAGCTGAAAAACATGCTTTTGTGCCAGATCGGCCCATTTTGGGGGGACAAGAGAATTCATAAATTCATGACTGTTTCTTCATTAAGGACATTTACTTTTCAAAAACAATATAGACAAGTTCTGTGGTACAGAGCAAAGCCTGCTGCAGGGTGTCCGGACGGCACCTGCTGGCAGTGGCAGAAAGGACACAGTGGCAGTTCATTTGGTGAGTGGTTTAGAACATTCTTAGTCAAAGCAAAAATTCTTAACAATCTTACCAAGAATATGAGACAAGTGTGCTAGTGGAATGTTCTCTGTACATTGACACATCTGATATATTCCTAATTTGCTCTATTGAACAATGTTCATTATGGAATCTTCTGCCTTTTTCAGAATAATTTTAGAATTCAACAAGATAAATTTCTTTTATTTTTCTAAATGTGTTGAGCCCATATATAGTTTTAAGGGAAATTCAATCTCTTGGATTAGGTTCAATTATTATTATCAGAAGACTGAATTTAAAAAGCAGTTTGATACCCAACATATTTTTTGAGTCTCTTTATAAGCTTTTACAGTCCTACTTTTAAGACATAAAGCCAGGAATTCTGTTCTCCATCCATCAAAGAACCTGGAACCTGGATAAAAGCTTGTGTGAGACTCACAATTCTGTAAGTTCACAATTCTCTAGGGAATATAAATTCAACCACGTGTGTGCTCTTGTGACATGTAAAAGCTGATTTCATGAAATCAGGTAGCAGAATGGCAACCACAATGACATTTGAAAGAGCTGCCAAACCTACTGGGGCCATTATAGTTGTTGCTATTATAAGTTATAATAATAATTAAAATATATATCATTTAATATATAAACTTCTCCTACTACATACCTGAAGTTATCTGTACATTTTTAAGACTTAAAAATTTAAAAAGTTGAATTAGAGTATAGCATAGGGGACAAACTACTTTCTGGTGTACCTGAATCTCCAGATATTTCCAGTATTTATGACACTGGAGTTTTATCATTACATTCCTTCCTCAAGTATGACTATAAATGTTCAATCAGCCAAGAGCCCCCAAAACTTAAACATCATATAAACAATGCGATAGGGTTTCTCTCTTTCTTTTTAATAGAAGGCAACTGTAATTTTTTTTTTTTACTTTTTGGGCACTCAAATATTTACAGTTTATTTCAAAATATTCAAAAACTTTGTATAAAATTTGGAAATTAATCTTATAACTTCAATGCATACATTTTCAAAGGAACAAAAAATAGGAAAATTGTTTAGTTTCCTTCTGCATTATTTTTAAAGACCTGATATATGGTCTTGTCACTGCGTTTTAAATAGAATTTCACTTACCACCAAGTAAAATCAACAGTTCAGTGACAGAATGTTTAAATTCCCTCTTGTTCTTTGCTACAAACCGTACAAAAGGAGCAACATTCTGGACTCTGAGCATTGTCAGTTTATCTTGCAGTTCTGTGGTTTGCTGCAGATGGTTTGGCAGCTTCAGTACAACCACATGGGAAGGATGTTTCCAGCAGTATATGGTTAATGTTGAGCCTTCTGCAGTTGAATTCTTGTGCAAAAATAATTTAGAAGTGCTACCCTGGCAATCAGTCAAGACCTAGTGCTTAGTATAATCCAGTCTGGAAAGTGTTGTATAACTCTGCTTGAAGTTGGATCTCCAAGCTCTGGTAAGCTGCAGACCAAAAGGGGGAGTCATGAGGGCCATGAGCACTTCGAGGCCAATCAGATTATCATCTGGCTTTCCTGCATTTTGATAGAACCAAGAATTACCTATGTTTACCTAAGACTTTAGAATTTTTCAGGAAAATTATCTTGGATATGTTTTACCCTGATTGGGAAATATAATTAGCTGCCCATAACCTTCCATGCTTGATAAATGCCTTTGTTGCCAAGGTCGTCTTTTCCACCCACCCAGTTACCAGTGATAGGTTCTGACTCTCCTTCTTTCTTTTAAGATAAAGATAGAAATGTTGCACTTACCAGTCATTTAGAGAAGAGGATTGATGAATCAGGGTAGAAAGGCAAGATCACTA
Organism: Desmodus rotundus; assembly: GCF_022682495.2. Taxonomy (NCBI): domain Eukaryota; kingdom Metazoa; phylum Chordata; class Mammalia; order Chiroptera; family Phyllostomidae; genus Desmodus; species Desmodus rotundus. The sequence goes on from NC_071387.1 coordinate 79,718,146, forward strand.
CACTACCTCCCTGCTTCTTTATTTCAGACTTCTGTATTTATTCTGAGTACACATAACTCTCAGGAATATTTTTCAGTTTCTTAAATATTCAGAGCTTTTTATGCAAAGTATTTTGCTAGAGTCTGTTCAATATATATAAAGTATTCTACATCTCTCTCTCTCACATATGTACAACAATTTACCCTCTTTCCTAGCCCACCCAGTAAACTCATATATTCCAAAATTTCATTTACAACTCAAAGTCAACATATCTTTTTGTAACAATGTAGATGATGGACTCAAAAACAATAATTTAGGTATAAAATCAGTTTGATAGTGAGTTAGATGTTAGAGCACTGTGGAAGATAAATGCTGTTGAAGAGACTCAGTTATTTACAGTAGGAAAGTGGTAAAGAGCAAGAAGTGAATTTTAGAAAAGGTGAATATTTGAGGAGAAAAGACAAGCTGTTCATACATAAGAAAATTAATGTGTAATTTGACCAAGAATTAAAAGATCTTTACTGTTTATTATAAAGAAAATAATACAGCTAAACCAATAATTTATGGGAATTCATTAATAAAAATGTAAACCTTAAATATAATTCTATCACATCCCCTTAGAATATTCAGCTTATGACTAGAAATTAATATCTAGTTATGGGGACTGCTACTAAGGTAGTGTAGAACAGCATTTCCCAAACTTTATTGTACATAGAAATCTCCTGGAAAAATGTAAACAAACAGATTTGTTGGCCTCACCCCCAGGGTGCTAATGCTGCTGATTGAAAGGACCCATACTTAGAGGAATCTCGATGTACAGTACTTGGAAAGAACCTGAAGACTAAACTGCAAGACCTATGAGGAATAGCAACTCATAATCTAATCAGAAGAGAGTAAGATGAAAATGTAAGGAAATAAACCAAGTGATGAACCAAGCGTGGAAACGTCCTAATATTCACGTTATACTCCCAACTCCTAGAAATGACAGGGAATTTTAACAAATGTGTAATACTGTAAAATGGGCTGGGATTGGGGGAGCGTTTTGATGGCCCACAAGTTATGAGAAAGGTTTAAAATGGTAGGAGTTAGGATATTTTTTATGGAAAGTATCACAGTCCATGGAGACAACTGTACTTAAACAACAATTAAAATTTTTTTTAAAAAATCACCATCCAAAAAACTTGCAGAAGATGACTAGTGCAAAGGATAAAAGTTGCCTAGGGGGTGGATTAAATGAGTATGAGGGCACCTGGTGGCCAAAAAGATGATGAGTTATGGGACTAAAGTAATTGCAGCCAGCTTGGTAGGCCTTCATACACTTTTCCTCCTTATCCACTGTCCCCAAACAAGAGACAACAGAGATGTCCTGTTTCCAAGAAGAAGGAGGGAGGACACTTTGGAGGAGTAGCAAGCACCAAATGGCTATCAATTCCCAGATGTTTGGGTGGGAGGGGCTCTTATGCTCAGAATGCAATTTATTGAGAACTCCAACCAGCACTACTTCTTGACCCTCCCCCCAGGTACTAGAGACAGGTTACATTAAACAGAGCATTCATGGAGAGGCTAACATGAAATCCCAAATTCCAGGAAGAGCAAATAGACAAAACAAGTCATGGAAAACCAACTCTGTAAGGAAAAGTGATCCAAATGTAACAAACAGAAGATGCAAATACATCAATTAAATGCATTCCTTAAGATAAAAAATTGGATTTTTGTAAAGGAATAGTAAATTGTCCTAAAAATAATAAGAGAAAACATCAAATCCTTGAAATAGTAATTTCTTTTAAGACAGGGCTTATAGGAAAAGAAGAAAATTCAATAAATAGGCTGTCTAGGAGATAATAGCTGAGTAGCAAATAATGACTTCAAAGATTGAGACAGATAGTTTTCCTAGGGTATATATAGTACAAAATGACAAAGAGATAGAAAGTAAGAAATGTTTTTTTGTTTTTTCCTTTTTAATACAAGAAATCAAAAGGGATGTCAGGGAAGATGGAGCAGGAAGTACTACTTCTTCACCTTGACAGAAATTTTACTGACAATCTGTCTAATGTAACTATTTTAGGATTCTGTAACTATTTGAAGATTTGCATCTTTCAGGGGAAGAGTTGGCCATTAAATTGTGGTAATTTCAGCTGTAATCACGGGAGGTACTAACCCCCTAGACCCATGACATGCAGCTGTACCTGCATTGTTAGACAGGTTCACAGGAGCCAGGCTGGGCAATGTTGAGGAGTTTTGGTGTAGAAGCCAAGGGGAAATATGCAAAATTATTTGAAGAGGCTGGTAAAATACTCCTGCCTTTTAAAACTACATATTGAGATTTCCAGTCAAGATGGAGGTATAGGTAGACACACTTCACCTCCTCACGCAACCACAGAGAGAATTAAAACTAAACCTCAAAACAAATAACACCCAGAACTGTCAGAAAATAGAACTATATGGAAGTCTGACAACCAAGGATTTAAAGAAGCTACATTCATTCAGATGGCTAGGAGGAGGGAGACACAGAGACAGGTGGAGAGGCAAAGAGACCTGATGTGGCAAGGAGAGGCAGCAGTGGAACAGGAGGTCCCACATTCAGGTGTAGTGGATAAAAATTGGGAGGGATACCTTGGGAGCAAGCAATTGTAGCCCTAGGCAAGACCACATAGCCTAGGATTCCAGCACCAGGAAGATAAATCCCCATAAATTCAGGCTATAAAAACCAGTGGAGTTTGGGGTGGTGGAAGAAACTTCCAGAGTTTCAGGAGACTCTGTCTAAAGGGACCTCATACTCTTAGAACTTACACAAACCTACCCACTCTGGGATTCAACACCAGGGCAACAGCTGGAAGGGCGCCAGTCACATATGGAGAGTGGGTGAAGTGACTGGAGACAGGGCCAGTGGTGGGCAAAACTCCAGAAGCCAGGCAGCAGCACTGTTCCCTCTCCAAACCTCCCTCCCACACAGCTGATTTACTGATTACAAATCAGTAAAGCAGGTTGCCCCACCCTGGCAGAGGCTCCGCCCCACACAATTTATAGGTGCCTTTTCTACAGAAGGCTGTGCTACTAAGATGAAGTCAAAGCAGCTCTACTTAAACAGAAACAAACACAGGAGGTCTGCCAAGTTGAGGAGACAAAAAATATGGCCCTAATGAAAGAACAAAACAAAACCCCAGAAAAAGAATTAATGAAATGGAGATAACCAACATATAAGATGAAGAGTTCAAAACACTGATGATCAGGATGCTAAAACAACTCTTTGAGTACAGCAATAACATAAAGAAATAAAGGAAAATTACACTAAGTTAAATAAAGAAAAGTCTACAGGAAACAACAGTGAAGGGGGGAAAGTTGGGATTCAAATCAATGATTTCAAATATAAGGAAGAAATAAGCATCCAACCACAAGAGCAAGAAGAAACAAGAATTTTTAAAAACGACAATAGTATAAGAAGCCTCTAGGACATCTCCTAACATACTAACATCCGAATCATAAGGATGCCCAAAGGAGGAGAAGAACAAGAAATGGAAATCTTATTTGAAAAATAATGAAAGAAAACTTCCCTAATTTGGCAAAGGAAATAGACGTACAAGTCCAGAAAGCACAGAGAGTCCCCTATGAGTCAGACTCAAAGAAGACCACACCAAGACACATCATAATTAAAATGCTAAAGGTTAGAGTTAAAGAGAAAATCTTAAAAGCAGGTAGGGAAAAGCAGATAGTTACCTACAAAGGAGTTCCCATAAGACTGTTGGCTGATTTCTCAAAAGAAACTTGGCAGGCAAGAAGAGACTGGCAAGAAGTATTCAAAGTGATGAAAAGCAAAGATCTACAACTAAGGTTATTCTGCTCATTTAGAATTGAAGGTCAGGTAAAGTCCTTCCCAGACAAGGTAAAGCTAAAGGAGTTCATCATCACCATGAAATGTTAAAGGGGCTTATTTAAGAAAAAGAAGATCAAAACTATGAAATTAAAATGGCAACGAATTCACAACTATCAAAAACAATCTAAAAACAGAAAAAACTAAGCAAACAAGCAGAACAGGAACAGAATCGTAGATACCGATATCATTTGGACAGTTATCAACTGGGAGGGGGAAGGGAGAGAGGGGGGAAAGGTACAGGGAATAAGAAACATAATTGGTAGGTACAAAATAGACGGGGAGGTTAAGAACAATATAGGAAATGGAGAAGCCAAAGAATTTATACGCACAACCCATGGACATGAACTAAGTGGGGGGATTGCTGGATGGAAAGGAATATTGGGCAGAGGGATGCCAAGGGGGAAAAATTAGGACAACTGTAATAGCATAATCAATAAAATATATGTTAAAAAATAAAAATGAACTACATATTGGTATGGGGCTAGACCCCTTTAATATATTTCAAATAAAACAACATATTACAACAGAGTGAATGCAGAAGTAAATACAGGCCATAGAGTAAAGAGATTTACAAACAGGTAAAAGAACATCACTCTTCTTAATAAATACTTTTTTGTTTTATAAAATATAATTATTTAACAAAAAACTTATTTCATTTTAGTGTCTAATGGGTTTATTATTTTTAATGAATTAAATATTTTTAATATACTCTGGTTTCTCTTCAGATCATATAAATCTTTCGCCTTTTAAATATTTTTTGGTTTCTCTGTTTTACCTTCAAACATGTTAAGTATCAATCGTTATAACCTCAGAAACAAAGCTTTTTGGTGGTCTCAGTAATATTTAAGAGTTTAACAATGTTCTGAAACCAAAAACCAAATTTAAAAATTGCTGCCCTATGGTGAAGATCACAATCAGCTTGCCCCACCCATGCACATATGACTCCCACTAGCTTTTGAGTGCCTTACTCTTAAATATAAGCTGACAGACAGTGATCGCCAGCTGTTTAAGGAAATCATATTAAGCATATATGAGGAAAAGCCATTGCAGACATTACTCATTCGTAGGGTTGCCAGGAGTCAGAGCTGACTCAACAGTCTGTACAAGTTGGAGGTGCCCATAGTGAGTTATGCCAAAGTCCTGAAAATGAGGGATGTCAAAATGGGAACTGCCATTAAAGGGTTTCTTTCTAGAGAAGTGAGTAAAGGAAGAGTGTTCATAGATGGTATTAAGATAGCCCTTGTCACGTGAGGGGCAGAGCAAGTGACCTGTCATCAACCTCTTCAGCATGAAGATTTTATGTCTTGAATTACATGGAGCTCTAATACTGGATAATTATTTCTTATTTTATTTATTCTATAGAATTACTCCTGAACGAGTAAGGTCCCTATCACGAGTTTGTGTCCCACTTGTTACTCTGCCGGATTTTGAACCACTGGTGGAAGCCCTGCTCACCTACCGTGGAAATGAACCTCAGGAAATGCTCTGGCCTGAGTTCTTTGATGCTGTGAATGAGGCCTTTTTGCTGTAAGTGATACCCACTTATCCTATCACCCAACTTTGTTTTTCCTTTTCTTAGAATACTTCAGTATGTTGGAAATGCAGTTTTCAGATGTTTTCATCTCATTACCCACTTTATGCTCTTAAAAATTATTGAAGATCCCAATGAGCTTTTTAAACATGTGGGTGATATCTGTCAATATTTATCATATTTGAAATTAAAACATTAGTTTTTAAAATATTTCACTTTATTTTTTATTGTATTTTATTGTTTATGCTACTAGAGCTGTCCCCACTTTTTCTCCCTTTGCCCACTTGCATCGATCCCCTCTCCCCTCCCATAGACAATCCCCTCATCAATCCCCTCATCATTGTCCATGCTCATGGGTAATGCATATATGTTCTTTAGCTAATTCCTTCACCTTCTTTCATCCAGTTCCCTGCCCCCTCCCCTCCGGCAGCTGTCAGTCTGTTCCCTGTAACTGTGCTTCTGTTTCTATTTTGTTTGTTAGATTCCACATATAAGTGAGATCATGTGGTGTTTGTCTTTCACTCCCTGGCTTATTTCACTTAGAATAATATTCTTTAGGTGCATACATGCTGTCACAAAGGCTAAGAGTTTCTTCTTTTTACTGCTGTGTAGTATTCCATTGTGTAAATGTATCACAGCTTTTTTATCCACTTATCTACTGATGGGCACTAGACATCACAGAAATACAGGGACTGTAAGAAAATACTATGAACAATTATATGCCAAGGAATTGGACAACCCGAGTGAAATAAATTCATAGAAATGTACAATCTTCCAGAACTGAATCAGGAAGAATCAGAAAACCTGAATAGACTGATAATAACTAATGAATTAAAGAAATAAACAAAAACTCCCACCAAAGAAATAAAAATATTTTACTTCTTTTAAAAATAACAATAAATTGATTACATGTTAACACAAATAGCATGTTTTTATGAAAAACTGTGACCTTTTCCAAGCAAAAAGTTGTTTAACAAGAGTGGCAGGGTTTTTTTACATTTTTTTTAGATCTTTTTTATTGTCTGACTTAAAAGAAGATAGCTGGTTCTCATATATGTTTCTGTATTCAGTCTGGTGCGATATGTTGTCTTGGTTGAAGTATATAAAGAAAATCTAGCCTTACACAGATAGGTCATTGGAAAAGGCAGGAGTATTTTTAATAGCCATCTCAGATAATTATGGATATTCTTTTTGCATACCTCACCAAATTTTGAAAACCGTGGTTTTTCTAAAGTTTGTTGTGATGTAGAATATGAAATTACATCAATGAGCTTTTCATACTGATACATTAAAACTTACTGGTGTGTCTTGCACTTTTAATGGGTCTTTTGTCCAAGCAGGCCTTTGTAGCTTTGTTCATGGTTCTTTAGGAAAATACTGATTTGTTGTTATGCAGATCTTCCAAAAACATTGACATACTTTATTTTACAGTAACAAAACTACTTTCTAACATTAATTAATTCCTTTCACCACCAACTTCATCAGTAGTGTCATACTTAAGTATTGGGAAGCTGTTAAGCTCATGTTGGTGAAAATAAATTTTCTAAGACTCTACTTTCTACTTAAAAACTTGAATTTATCATTGGTTTCAAATACTGCCCTTTGTTGTACTTGAAGTACTAGGGTCACTTCATTAATTTTTGAGGAAATATGAGTCAAATACTGAAGTCTGAATAACCATTGTTTGCCTGCCAGTCATTCTTTTAGGTTTCCATTTTAAAAAGTGGCCCGTTGTTCTCACAGCTCAGTTGCACAGGCGCTTTCCCTTCAGACAAATTCATTTCTTTTGTGTTATGTAACAGAAATGTTCTATGTTCATTTTACCACACAGAATTTTTTAATAGAAAGTATTCTCAGGGATAAAACTTAATAAAACTGATATTTTATACTGTTTTGTCAAACACACTTTTATGTGAAACTGGCAGTGTTTTTACTGGGAGTGTGTAGTAGTGAAGGATACAGTGACCACTGTTCCTGCTTTGGTCTGTGCTAAGTACAGCAGCATGTCCATTGTTGCTTCTGCACTACAATGCAAACATCAGCCCAGCTGCTCTAAGAAAAACCATGCCATTCAAAATAGTTATTCAACACTTAAGGATTTCTGTATCACATGTGTATATCTCCAAGTTCACCTAAAAGAACTCCCATCCTTTGTTGGTGTTGATCCAGATGAATATAAGCAACACAATTAGTCCAGCCATATCTAGAAATTATGTTTTCAGGCAAAAGTACAGTTCTGTTGATGAAATATTAATTTATCACATCTACATTTGAAGTATTAAATCCTTTTGTTCAGACTGAATGATTGGTCTCAGATTGTTTCTGCAATTAACTAGCACTATAATAGTAATTGAAAACATTTTATTGAATAAGACACAATAAGGCAAAATATTAACATCTATAAAGCCAAGGGGACAGTTATTTCCCTCATATTGCTTTTCATCTAGAGTTTAGCCCACTTCCTTTAGAATAGATATTTCCTACTCATGAGCCAGAGAAATCTGATATATATTGGTTTCAACTTTTCCCAATGAAACATCTGTGAGATGAGAAAGTAAATCTTTCAGTTCTCTTTTGTAAAGCCACTGATTTCTTAACTATAAGAAAATAAAAATTTTATCTGAATAAAATATTAAATTCTTAAAAATTTAAATGCTTTATATATACATATATAAAAATTTATGTATAAATAAACATAAATATGTGGTCAGTACGGGAAAGTCCAGCCATTGTTAATATAACGAGAATGGTTTGCATGACATTGATGTAACCTGGCAGCCAAGGACAGTGGACTGGAATGTACATGGGTGAATAATAATGACTTCACAGTACTAGTCAGTGGGGGCAGTAGACAATGTTGAGTGAGGGTGGTAGATCCCGTTGAGTGAGCGTGTGTACTGTGTGGCAGTCACATTCAAAATGACTGAGCAAGTAGATCAAAGAATCTGCATCAAATTTTGTATTAAGCTTGAATATTCCTCCGTGGAAACTGTTCAGATGATTCAGAAGACTGCAACTACAGGCAACTGGTGATTGGCAGCTTCATCAGGACAACACACCTGTTCATGCATCACGTCTCATGCAGAGGTTTTTGGTGAAACATCAAATCACCCAGGTGACTCAGCCCCCCTACAGCCCATATTTGGCACCCTGCAACTTCTAGCTTTTCCCAAAGCCAAAATCACCTTTAAAAAGGGAGAGATTTCAGTCCATTTATGAGATCCAGGAAAATACAACGGGGCAGCTGATGATGATTAGGAGAATTGCATGAGGTTCCAAGGTGCCTACTTCGAAGGGGACTGAGGCATCATTTTCCTATGTACTATGTTTCTTATATCTTGTATCTCCTTTAATAAATGTCTCTATTTTTCATATTACATGGCTGGATACCTTCTGGACATACCTTATATATACCTAAAATAATCTGGATAAAATTTTTTAATTTTTCAAAAAATTTTAAATATTATTGCAAAAAAGACAACAAAGTATCCTCCTTGTTATATTTTCATGTAGAAACAAGAAAATATCAGAATTTTAATTTATTTTTTACATCTTATTTTTTCCAGCTTTATTGAGATGTAATTGGCATATAACATTGTATAAGTTTAAGATGTACAATGAGTTAATTTGATACACTTTTATATTACAAAATGAATACTACCATAGCTTATCTAATACCTCCTTCATGTCACATAATTACCATTTCTTTTTTGTGGTGAGAACATCTAAGTTCTACTCTCCTAGTGTAAATGTATAATACAGTATCATTAACTATAATCACCATGCTGTACATTAGATCCCCTGAACTTATTCATCTTACAATGGAAGTTTGTATACTCTTTGACCAACATCTCTCCATTTTTCCCACCCCCTAGCCCTTGGTAACCATCATTCTATTCAGTTTCTATGAATTCAGCTTTTTTAGAGTCCACATAAAGTGATATCATACAGTATTTTGTTTCTGTGTCTGCCTTGTTTCACTTAGCATATTGCCCTCAAGGTCTATCCATGTTGTCACAAATGAGTGGATTTCTTCTTTCATGTGTCTGAATAATAGTCCAGTGTGTGTGTGTGTGTGTGTGTGTGTGTGTGTGTATATGTATCTCACATCTTCTTAACCATTCATTCATCCAAACTTAGGTTGTTTCATATCTTGACTATTGTGAAAAATACTGCAATAAATGTGGAGTGCAGATATATTTTTGATATCTTGTTTTCATTTCCTTTGAATATATTTACCTAGAAGCGGGATTTTTGGATCATATGGTAGTTCTGTTTTTAATTTTTGAGAAACCTCCATACTTTTTTCCATAGTAGCTGCACCAATATACATTCCCAGCAACTGTGCACAAGGATTTGCTTTTCTCCACATTCTCCCCAGCATTTGTTATTTCTTGTCTTTTTTATGATAGTTATCAAATAGTCATCTAATAGGTATGAGGTGATTACATTTCCCTGGTGATAAGTTATGTTTAGCACCTTTCATGTACCTACTGGGCATTTATTTGAATGTTTTCTTTGGAGAAATGTCTATTCAATTACTCTGCCCATTTTTTTTAAAGATTTTTTTTTCAGTTGAGTTACATGAGTTTTTGATATATTTTAATACGAACGCATTATCAGATAGTATATAATGTGCAATTATTTTCTTTCATTCCATAAGTTCCCTCGTTTTCTTGATGGTGTAGATGCTTTTTGCTGTGCATATGTTTTTTCCAATAGTTTGATGTAGTTCTACTTGTTTATTTTTGCTTTTATTGCCTTCGCATTTGGTGTCAAATCAAAAAAGTCATTACCAAGACCAATGTCAAGGAGATTACCCCCTATATTTTCTTCTAGGACTCATATGGTTTCAGGCCTTACATTCAGTTCTTTAATCCATTTTGAGTTTATTTTTGTGTATGGTATAAGGTAGGGGTCCATTTTTATTTTGCATGTGGCTATTCAGTTTTGTCAATACCATTTATTGAAGCAACTGTCTTTTTTCCCATAAGATAGTCTAGGCTTTCTTTTGAAATTTAATTAACCATTTATGTGTAAGTTTACTTCTGGGCTCTCTGTTCTGTGTTCCATTGATCTATGTATGTGTTTTTATGCCAGTCCCATCAGATTTGATTACTATAGGTTTGTAATATAATTTCAAATCAGGAAGTATCTACCTCTAGCATTGTTCTTTTTTCTCAAGATTGCTTTGGCTTTTGGGGTCTTTTATGATTCCATACAAATTTTACAGTTATTTTTTTCTGTTTCTGTGAAAAATTGAGTTAGAATTTTGATAGGAATTGCATTGAATCTGTAGATTGCTTTGGGTAGTATGAACATTTTACAACAGTAATTTTTCCAATACATGAGTGTGGTATGTCTTTCCATATATTTGTGTCTTTATCAGTTTTTTTCATCAGTGTCATAGTTTTCAGTGGACAGATCATTCATCTCCTTGATTAAATCTATTCCTAGGTATATTATTCTTTTTGATGAAATTGCAAATGGGATTTTTGTTCATTTATTTTTCAGATAGTTTATTGTTAATGTGTAAAAGCACAACTATTTTTCAGATACTTTATTGTTAATGTGTCAGTGTGTATTGATTTACTGTCCTACAACTTTATTGAATTTGTTTATTGTAACAGATTTTTGGTGGAGTCTTTATTGTTTATATATATATAATAATCCTGTCATCTACGGTTCTACTCCTCCCTTTCACAACTGAATGACTTTTAGTTCTCTCTTACCTAATTGCTCCAGCTAGGACTTCCAGTACATGATGAGTAAAAGTAGTGAGAAGGGAGCATCTGTGCTTTGATCTTTGTGCATCTGTTCCTGATCTTTGAAGAAAAGTTTTCAGTTTTCATCATTGACTTTGATGTCACCTGTCATATATGGCCTTTATTATGTTGAAGTACATTTTCTCTAGACCCACTTTGTTGAGAATTTTTATCATGAATGGATATTGAATTTTGTTTAATGCTTTTTTGCTGCATCTGTTGAAATGATGTGACTTTCTTATCCTTTTTTTTTTTTAAATCCTCACCCGAGGATATGTTTTTGTTGATTTTAGAGAGGGGAAAGGGGGTGGAGAGAGAAACATTGACATGAGAGAGAAACATCAATTGGTTGCTTCTTGTATGCTCCCTGACCAGGTATGGAACCTGCAACCTAGGTATGTGCCCTGACTGGGGATTGAACCCACAACCTCTTGGTGTATAGGACAAGACTTCAACCGACTGAGCCCCCTGGCCAGGGCTTGCTTCATTTTGTTAATGTGTATCACATTGATTGATTTGTAGGTGTTGAACCATCCTTGTATGTTAGGAATAAATCCCAATTGCTTATTAAATTAGGTTCCTGGACCCAGTTTATGTGTGTATACATGTAGGCTTCCTCATATCAAGCAATTTTCAGACACCCACAGGGTGTCCAAGAATTCAATTCAATATGACACCATCTACGTGGAGATAGCATCAGATTCCACAGGTAAATTGCTCAGTCCTGCAAGACTGCCCTCCACTTCAGATTCCAATTGTAAGCCCAGATTGTTATCTGTACTTCTAATCAACCGGATATAAACTGGAGGTTCCAGAGACCCCCCTACAACTCAGGATTCCAGTCACAAGTCTAGGTGGTTACTTACGCTTCTGACTGACTGACTGTAAATCAGAGATTTCCACAACTCCACTTTGTGTTTGGTTAATTTGCTACAATGGCTCATACAACATACAGAAATATATTAGTTCAGAGTTACCAGTTTATTATAAAAGGATATACCTCAGGAACAATCACGTGGAAGAGATACATGGGGAAACAGTACAGAGCTTTCAGGCACCTCTCCAGGTGTGGTATTCTCCCCAAATCTCCAAGTGTTCACCAACCCAGAAGCTCTCTGAACCTCGTCCTTTTGGATTTTTACTGGTGCTTCATTAATAGGCATAATTGATTAAGTCCTTGGCCATTGATCATTGATTCAACCTCTAGCCTTCCTCCCTCCTGGAAATCAGGGGGGATAGGACTGAAAGTTCAGACCCTCTAGTCACATAGTTGGTTCTCATGACAACCAACTCACAACTCTAGGTGAAATCCAAAAGTAATCTCATTAACAAAACAAGAGATGCCTTGACAGCTCTCATCACTTAGAAAATTCCAAGGGTTTTAGAAGCATTGTGCCAGGAACAGCATTGAAAACCAAATATATTTTTATTATTATTATCATAATATTATAGTCATGGTGTGTGATTCTTTTAATCCATTGATAGATTTGGTTTGCTAATATTTTGTTGGGAATTTTTGCATCAATATTTATCAGGGACATTGACCTGCAATTATCTTTCCTGTAGGGTCCTGCCTAGTTTTCGTATTCTGGTTGTGATGCCCTTTTGTCAAATGAGTTTGACAGTGTCCTCTGTTTTTCGAAGACTGAGGAAGGTTGATATTACAAATTCTCCTTAAAAATGTGGGAGAATTCACCAATGAAATCATCTGGCTGGACTTTTTTGTTGGGAGTTTTTGATTAGTGTTTCAATCTCCTTGCCAGTAAACAGTCTATTCAGATTTTCTTCATTATTCAATCTTGGTAGGTTGTATGTTTCTATAAACCTACTCATTTCTTCTTGGTTGTCCAATTTGTTTGGTGTATACTTTTTCATTGTAATTTCCTTATGATCATTTGTATTTGTGTGGTATCAGTTGTAATGTATCCTCTTGTATTTATACTTTTATTTTTGCTTTCTCTCTGTTTTTCCTTTTTTTAATTTTTAAATATATTTTATTGATTATGCTATTAAATTGTCTCATTTTCCCCCCTTTATACCCCTCTACACTGCACACCCCCTCCCACCCTCATTCCCCGCCTTTAGTTCATGTCCATGGGTTGTACATATAAGTTCTTTGGCTTCTACATTTCCTATACTGTTCTTAACCTCCCCTGTCTATTTTCTACCTACCATTTATGCTACTTATTCTCTGTAACTTTCCCCCCTCTCTCCTCCTCCCACTCCCCTGTTGATAACCGTCCATGTGATCTCCATTTCTGTGATTCTGTTCCTGTTCTAGTTGTTTGCTTAGTTTGTTTTTGTTTTCTTTTTAAGTTCAGTTGTTGATAGTTGTGAGTTTGTTGTCATTTTACTGTTCATATTTTTGGTCATCTTGTTTTTCTTACATAAGTCCCTTTAACATTTCCTATAATAAGGGCTTGGTGATGATGAACTCCTTGAACTTGACCTTACCTGGGAAGCACTTTCTCTGCCCTTCCATTCCAAATGATAGCTTTGCTGGATACAGTAATCTTGGATGTAGGTCCTTGCCTTTCATGACTTTGAATAGTTCTTTCCAGCCCCTTCTTGCCTGCAAGGTCTCTTTTGAGAAATCAGCTGCGAGTCTTATGGGAACTCCTTTGTAGGTAACTGTCTCCTTTTCTCTTGCTGCTTCTAAGATTCTCTCCTTATCTTTAATCTTGGGTAATGTAATTATGATGTGCCTTGGTGTGTTCTTCCTTGGGTTCAACTTCTTTGGGACTCTCTGAGCTTCCTGGACTTCCTGAAAGTCTATTTCCTTTGCCAGATTGGGGAAGTTCTCCTTCATTATTTGTTCAAATAAGTTTTCAATTTTTTTGTTCTTCCTCTTCTCCTTCTGGCACCCCTATGATTCGGATGTTGGAATGTTTAAAGATGTCCTGGAGGTTCCTAATCCTCTCTTCATTGTTTTGAATTCTTGTTTCTTCATTCTGTTCTGGTTAAATGTTTACTTCTTCCTCCTGCTCCAAATTTTTTATTTGAGTCCTGGTTTCCTTCCTGTCACTGTTGGTTCCCTGTAGATTTTTCTTTATTTCACATAGTGCAACCTTCATTGCTGCCTGGGTCTTTTTTATGCTGTTGAAGTACCCAGTGAGTTCCTAGAGCATCTTGATAACCAGTGTTTTGAACTGTGTATCTGATAGGTTGGCTATCTCTTCATCACTTAGCTTTATTTTTTCTGGAGCTTTGAACTGTTCTTTCATTTGGACCAATTTTTTTTTTTTTTTGCACACCTACTACATAGTAAGGGGCAGAGCCTTAGTTGTTCAACAGGCTGGGGCAACCCACATCGCTGCAACATGACGCAGTATGTGCGGGTAGGGTCTGAGAGGGAACAGTGACGCTTGCTCCATTCTCTGCTGGTTTTCAGTCACTTCCCCCACTTCCCACAGTCAAATTGGGCCTTTCTGGTGCTGACTCCCAGTGGGTGGGTTTGTGTAAGTTCAAGGACCCTGTGGGTCTCTCCAACTAACTATCCTGTGAGTCTGGGAGTTTCTCCCGCTGCCTCAACCCCCACAGGTGTTTTTAGTCAGAGGTTTGAGGCTTTATTTCCGTTTGCTGGAACCTTGGGTTGCGGGGTCTGTCTCGCTCCCTAGTTGCTCCTCCTGGTTTATCTGCATGTAAGCGTGGGACCGCCCAGTCTGCAAGCCATCACCGCACCCGGTCCTCCAGCCACTGCCTTGCTGCTGTGCTAGTCCTTTCTGCCCAGCTGCCGGTCTCCACCCCTCTTACCAGTCTGTATAAATGTTTCTTCTTTAACTCCTTGGTTGTCGGACTTCCATACAGTTCAATTTTCTGTCAGTTCAGGTTGTTTTTTGTTTTAAAATTTGTTGTTGTCCTTCTTTTGGTTGTGTGAGGAGGCACAGTGTGTCTACCTACATGTCCATCTTGGCTGGAAGTTCAATTTTGTTTATTAATTAATTTACTCATTCAAAAATATCTGAATGTCTTCTGAATATAAGGGACTCATCCTAGGCCCCTGCTCAAGTGGACAGAGTTTAGTCAACCACAGCAGGATTCAAGCATGAGGCACTAGCCTCTGTTTTTCCTTTTGGACTGGTCTACCTGACCAATTCTTTCTTTCATAAAAAAGTTGTCACCGAACTCAGGATTATCTAGGACTTTTATAGTTTTGTATTTTAAATTTAAATTTAGCATCCATTTTGAAATATTTTTTGAGAAGGGCGTAAGGTCTATGTCTAGATTCATTGTTTTCCTGCATAAGGATAGCCAGTTGTTCCAACACTATGGATTAAGAAGATGATCTTTACTCCATTGTATTACCATTTCTCCTTTGTTAAAAATAGTTGACTATTTTTATTTGGGTCTATTTTTGGACTCTCTCACTCTGTTCCACTGACCTATTTGTCATTACTACAATGTCTTGGGTACCATAGCTTTATAGTAAATCTTGTAGTCACATGGTATCAGTCCTCCAACTTTGTTCTTCTCCTTCAATATTGTGTTGACTAATCTGGGTCTTTTGCTTCTCCACATAAACTTTAGAACCAGTTTGTTGATACTCACAAAATAGCTTTCTAGGATTTGGGTTGAGACTGCATTGAATCTACAGGTCAAATTGAGGAGAACTGACATCTTGACAATACTGAATCTTCCAATCCATGAATATTTCTCCATTTATTTAGTTTTTATTTGATTTTATTCATGAGAGTTTTATAGTTTCCTCATGTAGATCTTGTACATATTTGGTTAGATTTCTACCAAAGTATCTCATTTGTGTTTTTAATTTCAAATTCCACTTGTTCATTGTTGGTACATAGGAGAGTGATTAACTTTGTTTCCCAACCTTGTATTCTGCAGTTTTGCTCTAATGGCTTATTAGTTCCAGGTGTTTGGCGTCTCACTTAGATTTTCTACATAGGTGATCATGTCATCTATGAACAAAGACAGTTTTATTTCATCCTTCCCAATTTGTATACCTTTGATTTCCTTTTCTGTTCTTATTGCATTAGCTAGACTTTCTAGTGTGGTGTGGAAAAGCATGGTACAGGGGGACATCTTTGCCTGTATCTGATCCTAATATCCAAATTTTAGGTTTTCTGAAGCTATTCTTTATCAACTTGAAGAAGTTCCTCTCTAGTCCTAGTTTACTGAGAGCCTTTTTATGTTGAATGGAGTTGGTTTTTATCCAATGCTTTTTCTGCATCTGTTGATACTGTGTGTGTGTGTGTGTGTGTTTAGCATGTTGATGGGTTACATTAATTGATTTTCCAAAGGTGGATCACCTGGAACAAATTCTACTTGGTCATGATGTATAATTCTTTTAATACATTGTTGGATTGGGCTTGCTAATTTTTTGTTGAGGATTTTTGCATCTATGTTATTGAGAGATAATTGTCTCTTATTTTCTTGTAATGTCTTTGTCTGCTTTTGGTATTAGTGTAATTCTG
Organism: Desmodus rotundus; assembly: GCF_022682495.2. Taxonomy (NCBI): domain Eukaryota; kingdom Metazoa; phylum Chordata; class Mammalia; order Chiroptera; family Phyllostomidae; genus Desmodus; species Desmodus rotundus. The sequence continues at coordinate 79,734,724 of NC_071387.1, forward strand.
GCCTCATAGAATGAGTTAGGAAGTACCAGTTTATTATTTTCCTTCTCTCTAAAGAACTTCTTTTAACACTTCTTGTGAGGTGGGTCTACTGGCAACAAACCCTTTCAATTTTTGTTAGTGTGAGAAAATCTTTGTTTCTCCTTCATGTTTGAATTACAAGTTTTGCAGTGTACAGAATTCTACATGGCGCTTTCCCCCCTTCCCTCAACACTGCAAATATTGCATTCTACTCTTTTCTTGCTTGTTTGGTTTCTGAGAAGTTGGATACATTTTTTTCTTTGTTCCTCTGTAAATAAGATGTTCTTTTTCCTCTAGCTTCTTTCAGGATTATCTTTATCTTTGATTTGTTTGTTTGTTTGTTTGTTTGTTTCATAATAGTATGCCTAGATGTAGTGTTTTGGCATTTAACTTGCTTGGTGTCCCATTAGCTTCCTGGAACTGTGATTTGGTATCTGACATTTATTTGGGGAAATTCTCAGTTATTATGTTTTAAATATTTCTTCTGTTCTTTCTCTTTCTTCTTCTATTATGCCCATTACATGTATTTACATCTTTGTAGTTGTCTACATTCCTTGAATGTTTTGTTTTGTTTTGTTTTGTTCTTTCAGTCTTTTGTTCTCTTGCTTGTTGGTTTTTCAGGATTTCCACTGATAAATCCTCTAGGTCCAAGAGTCTTACCTCAGTCAGTACTAATAAGTCCATCAAAGGCATTCTTCATTTCTGCTACTGTGTTTTCTATCTGTAGTATTTTGGGGGATGAGAAGGTTTTTCTTTCTTAGGATTTTCATCTTTCTCCTTACATTACTCATCTGTTCTTGCATGCTGTCTGTCTGTCCATTAGAGCTCTTTTCATATTAATCATAGTGGTTTTTCTTAAATAATCACAGCTAACATTTATTGATTACTTTCTGTGTTCCAGGAGGTATTCTAAAGGTTTTTCATGTAATTTCTCATTACAGCTTCACAACAATCTCATGAGGGAGTTACTCTTTTTTCTTTTCTTTTCTTTTTTTCTTTTGAAAGATAAAATAAGTAGCTAACATTATATGTTTCAGGTACACAGCATTATACTTTGATATTTATATACACTACATAGGAATCACAACCATAAGCCTTGTGCCATCAGCACCATATATTTGATCATCTTCGCCCATTTTACTCAATCCTAGTCCCCTTCCCCTCTTAACCACCAGTCTGTCCTCTCTGAGTTGGTTTTCGTTTGCTCATTTATTTATTTTGATTTTTAGATTACACATGTAAGTGAAATCATATAGTATTTGTCTTTCTCTGTCTGACTTATTTCACTTAGCATAAACCCTAAAGGTCCATCCATGTTGTCACAAGTGGAAAGACTTTCTTCTTTTTTCTGGATGAATAATATTCCATTGTCTGTGTGTGTGTGTGTGTGTGTGTATCACATCTTCTTTAGCCATTCATCCATTGATGGACCCTTAGGTTGTTTTCTTATCTTGACTATTATAAATAATAATTCAGTGAACATAGTGGTGCATATATCTTTTCAAATTAGTTTTTTCATATTCTTCAGATAAGTGTCCAGAAATAGAATTACTGGATCCTGTGGTAGTTCTATTCTTAATTTATTGAGGAATTTCCATACTGTTTTCAACTCATACAAGTCAACAACAAAAAGACAAACAACCCAATTAAAAAATTGGCGAAGGATCTAAATAGACATTACTAAAAAAAGACATACAGATGGCCAATAGGCACATGAAAAGCAGTTCAACATGACAAATTTTCAAGGAAATGCAAATCAAAACTGAGATATCACCTTACACCTGTTAGAATGCTATTATCAAAAAGATAAGAAATAACCACTGTTGGAAAGGATGCGGAGAGAAGGGAACCCTTGTGTACTATTGTCAGGAATGTAAATTGGTACAGCCACTATGGAGAACAGTATGTAGATTCCTAAAAAAAAAATCGTTGTTTTTAATTCCTGGTCTGGTAATTCCAAAATCTCTGCTGTGTATGGTTTTGATTCTTGGGCTGTCTCTTCAGATTGTATTTTTATTTTCCTTTTGGTAGGCCTTGTAATTTTTTTCTGAATAGTTAAACATGATATTCTAGGTAAATGGAACTGCTGTAAATAAATTTTTTGTAATGTAGGGGTGAGGTGTGAGGGGAGGGAAAGTTTTACAGTTCTGTGACTAGGTCTCAGTCTTGTGAGTTTATGTCTCTGGAGTGTGGACCATACAAGGGTTTATTAGTCCTGCCCCTACCCCTTAGGTGGGACAGGATGCCTAGCACCACCTGGAATTGGCTATTTCCCTCCCCATTGGTCAGTTAGGCACTGATAATACCCCAGTAGGTTAGGCTTCTGTTAACTAGTTTCTCCTGAGGGCAGGCCACGTTAAAAAAAACAGTGTGCTGTATTTTAAAATAGTTTCTTTCTCCCTTCTTTCTGCTTAAAGCAGGAGTGGATTTTTCTCCATTATTTACTGAGAAAACCTGTTCTAGCTTCTGGAGGTAAATCTCACAATCTGAATCCCCCTGGAGTCTTTAAGTGTCAGAGCAAAGCCGGTTTCTCTTCCATGGAACTGGTTCATGTAGTGATTTCTAATTCTGGATCTCTGCTCCAGTAAGCCATTGTTCTCTGTACTCATTTGTATGTCTTGGCAATCTTAGGGACCAAGGTTTGCCCTGTGTCTTTTCCTCTCATGAGGACGTCAGAGAATTGTTGAATTTTCAGTCTGTTCTCCTTTTACTTGTTAGGGCAGAGTGGTGATTTCCAAGCTCCTTACATGTGGAACAGGAGACTGGAACCCTCTATATTGTACATTAAAAATACATGTAACTGTAATACTATTATTACATCTAAAAATTGAGGGACTTCCAGCCAAGATGGAGGCATAGGTAGATACACTTTACCTCCTCACACAACCAAAAGAAAGACAACAACAAATTTAAAAACAAAAATAACCAGAACTGCCAGAAAGTGAAACTGTATGGAAGTCCCACAACCAAGGAGTTAAAGAGGAAACATTAACCCAGACTTGTAGGAGGGGCGGACACTGGCAGCCAGGGAAGAGAGGACTCATGGCAAGGCCATGCCTGGAGGATGGGGCTGGCGAGGCTGTAGATGGTAGACCAGGCAGTCCCACATTTGCAAGTGGACAAACCAGAAAGAACAACTGGGGACCGAGACAGACCATGTAACCCAGGGTTCCAGTGTGGGGAAATAAGGCCTCAAAACCTCTGACTGTAAACACCTGTGGGGATTCTGGCGGTGGCAGTGGGAGAAACTCCCAGCCTCACAGGAGAGTTCATTGGAGAGACCCACAGGGTCCTAGAATGTACACAGACCCATCCACCTGGGAATCAGCACCAGAAGGGCCCAATTTGCTTGTGGGTTGTAGGAAAAGTGACTGAAAGCCACAGGAAGCTGAGCAAGTGGCATTATTTCCTCTCAGACCCCTCCTCCATACACAGCACCACAATGCAGTGACGTGGTTTGCCCCACACTGGCAAATACCTAAGGCTCTGCCCCTCGCTACATAACAGGTGTACCAAGAGAATGAAATATGGCCCTATTGAAAGAACAGATCAAAGCTCCAAAAAACAGAACAGAGCAGTGAGTAGATAGCCAACCTATCAGATGCACAGTTCAAAACACTGGTAATCAAGATGCTCACAGAAATGGTTAAGTATGGTAGCAAAATAGAGGAAGCAGTGAAGGCTATACAAACTGAAATAAAGAAAAACATACAGGGAACCAACAGTGAAGGGAAGGAAACCAGGACTCAAATAAAAAATTTGGAGCAGGAGGAAGAAGTAAACATTTAACCAGAACAGAATGAAGAAACAAGAATTCAAAACAATGAAGAGAGGATTAGGAACCTCCAGGACATCTTTAAACATTCCAACATCCGAATCATAGGGGTGCCAGAAGGAGAAGAGGAAGAGCAAGAAATTGAAAACTTATTTGAACAAATAATGAAGGAGAACTTCCCCAATTTGGCAAAGGAAATAGACTTTCAGGAAGTCCAGGAAGCTCAGAGAGTCCCAAAGAAGTTGAACCCAAGGAGGAACACACCAAGGCACATCATAATTACATTACCCAAGATTAAAGATAAGGAGAGAATCTTAGAAGCAGCAAGAGAAAAGGAGACAGTTACCTACAAAGGAGTTCCCATAAGACTCGCAGCTGATTTCTCAAAAGAGACCTTGCAGGCAAGAAGGTGCTAGAAAGAACTATTCAAAGTCATGAAAGGCAAGGACCTACATCCAAGATTACTGTATCCAGCAAAGCTATCATTTGGAATGGAAGGGCAGAGAAAGTGCTTCCCAGGTAAGGTCAAGTTCAAGGAGTTCATCATCACCAAGCCCTTATTATAGGAAATGTTAAAGGGACTTATGTAAGAAAAACAAGATGACCAAAAATATGAACAGTAAAATGACAACAAACTCACAACTATCAACAACTGAATTTAAAAAGAAAAACAAACTAAGCAAACAACTAGAACAGGAACAGAATCACAGAAATGGAGATCACATGGAGGGTTATCAACAGGGGAGTGGGAGGAGGAGAGAGGGGGAAAAGGTACAGAGAATAAGTAGCATAAATGGTAAGTACATAATAGACAGGAGGAGGTTTAGAATAGTATGGGAAATGGAGAACTCAGAGAACTTGTATGTACCACCCATAGACATGAACTAAGGGAGGAGGGTGGTGGTGGTAAGGGGGTGCTGGATGGAGCGCAATAAAGGGGAGAAAAAAATAGGAAAATTGTAATAGCATAATCAATAAAATATATTTTAAAAAATAAAAATTAAGAAGAAGATATAATGACACTAATTTGTGTGTGGTAAAAGGTGCAACCAACCCCCTCAAACTCTTGGTCACTTAAGATGCTCCCCTAGTCATATACTTAATTTCTGTATGTAGTGGGGCTATTTTGTTATTTTCTGTTCTGATTCTTTGGCCTATTTTATATTCATGCATCAGTGTACTTTGTTTTAATGGTAGAGTCATTCTGATATTCTTAATATAAAATAGGGCTAGTTCTCACTCATTGTTTTTCAGGGAATTCCTGTTTTATCTTTCAAATAAACAATTTGTCTAGTTTTAGGAAAAACCACTAATGCTATTTGTGGGGAGACTCATGTTAAATATATAGAGTAACTAAATATTGGGTTGGCCAAAATGTTCGTTCAGGTTTTTCCATATACTATAGATTAACTAAGGGAGAACTGGCATCTTTATGATGTTTATGCTTTTTATCCACTTGTCCAAGAACGCTTACGTCTTCCTATTGTTCGGGTTTACTTTTGTGGTCTTAAAGGAGTATTTTATATATTCTCCACATTCTGTAAGAATGTTTATCCTGCCTGAAACCTGAGAAGATATTTCAGAAGAATTTAATAACTCTATGATCAGAAATTTGGCAAAATTAGAAGTCTAATAGGATTTTTAAAGTCTCCTCAGTAGACTTAAAAATTTTTTTAATGTTTTGGGCATTTTTTTATTCCTAAACTTTTATTGTATTTTTCTGTTTTTATTTTTTGGCTGTAATAAGTAGATCTTCTTCCCATCTTCAAATTGATTTTTATTATAACATTACATTTGGAAAATAAATAACCTCAAAATCACTGTCATTTTGTCAACTAGTCAGAGGAAGTAGTTACAAATAGAATATTTGCCATTATTCATATGTACCTCCTAAAAATTGGAATGTATATATTTTAATTTTATATTTTATGAAGTGTTATAATCCAGGAAATAGAAAGTTAAATCAATCATCTAATGTTTTTAAAAAACGGTCAGAACATTATTTTCATGGTTAAAATGTAAATTTTTCTTTTCTGACTACTTTAAACCTCTGTCAGAATTTACCCAATCAGTCTGAATTTCCTGAGGAGTCTGATCTGTTATCTTTGCTCTTTATGTAAGATACTGACTACTGATTCATTGGAAAGTCTGTCTAATAGTCTGTGTGCTTCACATGTAACTTGTGCCCTCACCTCATTTACCTTAGTACACACTGTAGGTTACAATGGGTCACCGTACTAACTTACATTTTTCACACTCCAAAACAATTTTTCAGAGTATTTACTCTTAAGTAAAGTGCTCTTCGCCTTTCACCCATGCAGTTCTATTCCTGATTTATTTAATAATACATTTTATTCAAGAATATGGCCTTAGCATCCAGTATAGCCAATCTTACTTTTTTATTAAGTGTTAAAGGGAAATGGGAGATTGCCGCTCGACATCCTCTGTGAAAACCCACAAAGCTGTTTCAGAAATTTCTGGTGAGGAAGAAATATGCTTAAAGGGTAGCCACTCTTACTCTACACAGTGCTCAAATAGAAAGCTGAGGCGGCGATTCCATGTGTAGGCCCGAACTCCTCCTCGCTATTTATTTTATTTCTGATAGCCCATTCTCCCTCAGCAACTAATAAAATGTATTCAGTTTGGAATATTCATGGAGAACAGACTGTCCAGAAATGCTGGGTGGTCTTCAGCTTGTCCAATTCATATGGCTTCAGCTCAGCAAGTCCTCCCTTAGGCAGTGGCGTAAGAGCTGGAGCTTTTCCATGGACACTTTCCCATAGATGGAGCATCCTGGCCACATGCTGACACTAGAGGGCTGACTCAGTCAGTCAGTGTAGATTACCACCTCCACTCCCAACACCCACCTGCCCCCAGCCCCTTACACAGTTCCCCAATTTGCTGCATGGTCATTTAGAAACTACATACTTTCTTTGACCAATGTGCTCTGCCCTGTGTTTAGCCTTCCAACTATCTGCTTACCACAAAACACTAGTGGAATTTCAACTGTTTTACAAGTGGCTGGGTGTTTTTGCCCTTGGCTTCCAAACACAGTCATGTATTTTCAGAAATGGGCTGCCTATATTCTTCTAAACAGCAGATGCTTGCCCCTTTGTGTAGTTTAGATAACCTAGAGGAACTTTTTAATTTCTTTGCCTAAATGTCAAAGGTAACTTTTTGAGTCTATCCCTGGGATTGCCATCATAGCCATATGTAGACAGCAGAGTGTGTAAAAACCTTTCTGGGAGGGCTGTGAAACCTTTTAATAAGTCTGTAGAGGACAAATAATTACATATGACATGACATTACTTCAAAAATATTGAGAAATTTGGACTGGGTGGAATATTTTTTCTAGATACTGGAATGAATGAGCCAATGAACAAATGCATGATTGACTAAACCAACAGACCTTATGGGGTAACTGTGAGTGTCAAGCAGGGTGACCATATAATTATAAATTGGAGGCCACAACACTTCTGAGAGTTAAAGGGGGTGCCTTTTGTAATTATGATTGGATAACAGACATAACCTTGCCCCAGGCTCACTGGAATGTATTTAAATGGGCCCAAGGCCTATAATATGCTCAGCACAGTGCTTGGCATGCAGAGTAAACACTAAATAACTGTTAACATGTTGCTATTATTATTTACTTTAACAAAAAATTTTATTTTTTTATAATGTTTTATTAGGTTTTCTCAAGCTTATATCTTTTTTCCCTAAGGAAAATATTACTGAACTAAGGCCAGATGTAAGCTAAACTCCCATTGCTGAAAGAGCTAATAATACAGCCTCCAAAGGTGCTTAAAAGATATTACAAGAAAAGGCTGACCTTCATCCAAGGTTCTAGTTTTGTGTTTTTCAGCTCATATAAGAAAAATCAGGCTTTACATGTTGTCATATACTATAGGTGAATGTCCACATGAAGAAAGGCTAGTGTAGTTATCAAAAACAAAGTTAGCAAAGGAGTAGCAGAAATTCCCATTTTTATTTATTTGTTTATTGAGACTTCCTGGGGGTTTTTTTTTATTCTTACTAAGACATGGTCATAAAATTAGTCATAAAATTAGGTCACAAAAAAGTTTACTTTTCAAATAAAAATCTTCTGATATTGATGGTAATAGACAGTCCAGTATGTTTGGGCTTGGACAGTTCCTTTACTTGTTATTGCTGCTCTTTGCTTTGAGAAATAACTTTTCTGCAGGTATAAGTGATAATGATGGCACAGTTTCCTCAATTTACTATACAGGGGAAGGCAAAAGTAGGTTTACAGTTCATATGAAAAAATATATAATCCAAGAATAAATTTTCACATACTCACGATTGTAAACCTACTTTGCCCAGCCCTGTACATCTTAGATCGAGTTTTAATGAAGTATGCCTTTGAGATGTGATAGGAAGTATTATTTCCAGTTCCTTGGCATTAAGTAATTCTCCAGAAAAGCTGGTCCCAATATTTGTGGGCTTCTGCGGCAGCAAAGCAGCCCTTGGTCTCTCTCTGGTTTGGTAAAGTGAAGTATTGCGGGTGTTTGTTTCGTATGAGGAGTTTCCTTCTTCTTCTTCTTCTTTTTCTAATGGATGGCAAGTTTATAAAAGAGCATCATAGAATAGAGCAGAAATTATGTGTTTGACACAGAGACAAGCATTTGTAAATTTGTCTTACCAGAAATACTGTTGACTAGCATTTCGAAGTCGTGTCTTAGCACTTCTCTGCCTCTCAGACAGCTTTAGATCACATTCCCCAGAGACAGGCACCACCCTCACTGGAACCTTTCTTGCAAAGAATTGGATCCCACATTCTGGTCTTTTTTCGTAGCTATAAAAAAACATTTGGAGCCAAAATTGGCTGGACCAATTTCTTTATATAGTACCTCTTTTTGAAGAGGATGGGACAAACAACTGCCTCACTAAATTGAGTATTTGGGGGAAACAAAGTACAGTTTTCTAAATGTCAAAGAGGCATTTATCTACAAGAGTCAAATAACAGGAGATTGGACAGGGCAAAGTGTCCTGTCCAGGCATCTCCTGCCTTGTGTCAGAAATTATTAAGAAAACTCGGATTTTCTGCATAAAAGTATTTACTAGGAGCCTATTCCTCAGTATTTTAATACTGAGGAGAAAATTACATTACATATAAGTCTCACACACCCTATCATTTTCCTAAAACACAGTTATAATGTGGAAAACTCCCTGTAATTATTAGGTAGGAATTTTAGAGAGCCAAGTTTTTAATCTTATCCTGTTTCCCTTGAATTTGTCATTTTAATCAGTATGCAGACTGAAGGTATAAAACAAGTAGGGTTAGATGAGAAGAAGTACAGCCTTAGAGTTTCTGTGACTAACATGTTGAATACAATGAAAGTTTTCAGTGTCCCTAAGAACATTTTTTTTCTTTTAAGCAGCATATTTTGGGTATCCTTCAAGGGATATACATCAACCTCATTTTTTAAAAGTTGCAATGTATTCCCTGATATGAACGAACCATAGTATTTTCAGCTGTCAGTGCATGCGTTCAAGTTGTTTCTAATTGTGTCTTTATAACAGTGGGGCAGTAAATATTCTTTAACTGATGTTTTTACTTCTGCCAGGCGGTTTCACAGAAGTATGATTACTACGATCAGGGGTATGTACGTTTTATACTTTATTATGTGGTACCACATGACTTGACCAAAAGGGCAAAACTGTTCCCTATCCCACTGCTGAGAACACCTAGCCTCTATACCTTCTTCATCATCGGATGTTACTCTTCTAAACATTTGTTGACATGAGAGTGAAAAATGGTATTTCCTTGATGTGTTAGCTTACCTTTCTTTACTATTAATAAGGTCGAAAATCTGCATATTTGTATTGGCCATTTGCATTTCTTCTTCTATAATTTGCCTTTTTTCTAGTTCTTCTGGGATGTAATTGACATATTATGTGATTTGTGCTTTTTATTTCAAAACCAACCTGATGCACATTGAGAACGTTGTGTGTGATTGTGAATGTGTTGGCCCAACCCAGTGCTGTTATGAGAGCATATTAAGATTATGTTGCTTTGTTGTTTTCTTCATGCAGGAATTGATTATAAAGAGTTAATAAGTCTCTGCAATTTTAGAGCAAAATAGATTCATTGATAATAGGTGATTCACATATTAAACATTGGATCCATAAATGTAATCATTCACAGACGTTAGTACAGTGTGCTCTGAATGAAGACTCTAAGAAAAACACAATTGTTAACGTACACATCTTTCATCCCATGTCTGAGAAAAAACCAAAATATTACAGTAGCCCCTCCCCTTAATCCATGGTAGCAGTTTCCTGTGGTCAACCACAGTACAAAAATATTAAATGGAAAGTTACAGAAATAAACAATCCGTAAGTTTTTTAATTATGTGCCATTCTGAGTAACGTGAAGAAATCTGACCCTGTTTTGCTCTGTCTCACCCTGTCGTGCGCGAGACACGAATCATCCCTCTGTCCGGCATACTCACCCAGCTTTGCCTCATGCATCACATAGGCATTGTATCATCTCTCAACATCAGGACAAGAAGGGTGCGTACAGCACAGCAAGACATGTTGAGAGAAAGCCCACATTCACGTTAACTTTTATTACAGTATATTTTTATAATTATTTTATTAATTATTGTTGTTAATCTCTTACTGTGCCGAATTTGTAAGTTAAACTTTGTAATTGGTATATATGTATAGGAAAAAAATGTATACATAGGGTTCGGTACTGTCTGCAGTTTTAGGCATCCAATGGGGGTCTTGAAACACACTCCCTGCAGGTTAGGGAGGACTACTTACTATATGTACTATGAAACTGTGGCCATTGGCACCAATTCAGCACCAACAGGAATCCCCAATTTTGGGTGCGCTGAAGATGGAAACTTTATTCAGTGCAAAACAGCTTGATTGTGATACCAAATGGCTATGAAAACAGCACAGCTGTAGAACAGCTCAATTGTGGTACTGCACGGCTGTGAAAACAGAACAGCTGTGAGGCAGCCCTTTGGCCAGGCCCTTCTCTGGCTAGATAGCTATGCCCTGGTCCTCGATGGTCTGCTTTGTTCTGTGCCAGTCTGCCCTGGCCTGTGCTGATCCGCTCCATTCTATTCTGGCATGACATCCTCAGTATTTCAGCTCAGCGGGGGAAACACAGTCTTCAGTCTTCCATGGAAAGGGAAAGGACACTCTCAGAGCCAGAGACAGACAGCAGTCCCTGCCCCCTGATCCCTGATTGGCCTGTCCTCATGCAAATAAAGACTCCAAATCCTTGCAGTTTGATTGGTCCAAAAAGCACTGTCCTTATTGGTCAAAATAGAGCCACTCTGGTTGATCAGAGCACTCTGCAGCTCTGATTAAATGGGGAACTCCTATATAAGGACTGGCTCAGGTGGCAGAAACACATTGTAAGCAGGTAGTTCAGTGCAGGCCTCTCCTTGAAGTGCAGTTTGCATGAAAGACCCCTATGTAGAAATAGCTGCTAGACTCTGTTTTCATTTTTTGTTTTGTCTTGTTTTTTCATTCGAGCCCAGTTAACAACCAGGAGCTCTCCTTAGTCAGTATCTTCTTTGTCAGGGTTCACAGTACTTACTGACTTGTGTATAGAACTTCTACAACTCATATAAATTTGTAACTAAGCAGTACCTTTTAATTCAGATATTTGATGGATCTACTATTTTATACCAGTTTCATTTTTACATTTTGTTATCTACTGTTCATTATCAACAGTTCATACCTTTGTACAGCTGGGCATCACTCAGCCACTGTGATCTAATGCAAAAAATCACACTAATGCACATGGCTGCTCAGATGGCTTAGGAATGATGCTGCCTCTGAAGAACTTCTACTGAAGTGAGAAACTTTTCTAATGATGTAAATATTTATTTTATATGGATCCTGGGGGGGGGGGGGGAAGGTGTAATGAAAGCAGTTCAAAAAATATTCCTGCTATTTGAGAAGGGAGGAGTCATTGAGCAGCCAAATTCTCCCTCTGTACCTCAGAGCTTTCTGCCTCTTGGGGGCCCTCTGACTCTGTGACAGAGGCTACAGAACCTTCCCCCCACTCCTAAGGGATGTTCTACTTCCTCTAGAAAGCTGGACAGAAACCCCTGCCCAGGGGTCCATTAATGTGGCTAAAACTGGCTGACATCTTGGACTTTGAAAAGACTTCCCCAAACACAGAGTAGGATGAACACAGGATCCAGGTATCTGGCTTATGTTTGGAAAGCCATCTGTTCTCCCCTGCTGGGCCCAGGCCCTATCTTCTGAGCAGCACCCTCCACTTCCCTGGCTGCAGAGTAGAGAGACATATATAACCTGAAACTGAGGACCAGCTGTAGTATCAAACCTTCTGGGTTCAAATCATATCTAAGTCCTTGGTCCCTCTCTGTCCTCAGTTGCCTTACCTATAAAATAAGGGTAATGATGGTCCCTGTTTTATCCTTGTGGGGTTGTTAGGAGGATTAAAATACAGATAAAATGCTTAGCATCGTTCCAGGTAAGCCCTTAATAAATTGTAGCTATGGGTCTTTCAGCCTCTGCCATTCCTCTGTCTCTGGCCCTTCAGCAGTCACCCATGCTGTCCTGGACCACCACTTTCCACCACTCCTAGGGGGCCTTCTGGTGGTGCTCCCCTCACAGCCTCCTTCTGAAGACCTGTCTGCAAGACTGGCTGCACTTCCACTTCATCTCCTCACTGACTTTGCCTTCAGCTTCCATCACTCCATCAAAACAATATTCTCAGGGAGACCAGAAAGGGCCTGCCCAATGCAGTGCTTGTGTTACCCTCCCAACATCCATGTCCTCTCAGCAGTGTGGATCACAGCCAGGCCTGCCTTGTGTTCATCCATGGCATTGTCTCTGCATGTGTCCTGCCTCCTCCTGTCTGCAACTGCTCTTCCTCTTCTACCTGTTGACACAGACCCGCTTCTCCCCATGCACACCTCTCTCCTCAGACCTCTTATCCATTCTTTTGCCACTCTATATACTTGACAGTTCCCTAATGTACAAGGTCTGTCCAGAAAAAGTCCAGCCATTGTTAATATAACGAGAACAGTTTGCGTGACATCGATGTAGCCTGGCAGCCAAGGAGAGTGGACTGAAATGTGCATGCGTGAACAGTGACACTTCACTATACTAGTCAGTGAGGGTGGTAGATCCCATTGAGTGGGCAAGTGTACTGTGTGGCTGTTGCATTCTAAACGACTGAGTGAGTAGAGCAACAAATCTGCATCAAATTTTGTGATAAGCTTGAACATTCTTCCGCGGAAACTATTTGGATAATTCAGAAGGCTTTCATGGATGCCGCAATGAGTGCAGTGCAAATAAAAGTGTGGTACAAATGCTTCAAAAATGGTCGAGAAGCCGTTGAAAGTGATCCGTGTTCCGGAAGGACTGCAACAAGCAGAACACCTGAGGATGTTGAATGTGTATGGGCTGCAATCAACAAAGATCAGCAACTGACTGTGAGAATTAGAAGCTGATCTGGGGATTTCAAAAACTGTGTTCAAGATTTTGATGCAGGATCTTGGCATGAAATGTGTCGTGGCAAAATTCGTCCTGAAGCTTCTGCTACCAGAGCAGAAGGAACATTGTGCTGCAGTTGCTAATGACTTGATTCAAACCACTACCAATGAACCAGATTTCCTCAAGAAGGTCATAACTGGAGATTAATCATGGGTATACAGCTGTGATCCGAAACAAAGGCCCAGTCATCCCAATGGAAATCACTTTGTTCTCCACACCCGAAGAAGGCATGGCAAAGTCACAGCAAGATCAAGACCATGTTAACTGTTTTTTGACTGGGAAGGTGTTGTCCATCATGAGTGCGCTCCTCCAGGCCAAACAATTAATAATTAGGAGTACTCCCTCAATGTTCTTTGTCAGCTGAGAGATGCAATACAATGAAAACCGCCACAGCTATGGGCAACTGGTGATTGGCAGCTTCATTACAACAACACGCCCGCTCATACATCATGTCTCATGCAGAGTGTTTTGGTGAAACATCAAATCACCCAAGTGACTCAATGCCCCTATAGCCCAGATTTGGCACCCTGCAACTTCTGGCTTTTCCCAAAACTAAAATCACCTCTGAAGGGGAAGAGATTTCAGACTATCAGTGAGATTCAGGAAAATACAAAGGGGCAGCTGATGGAGATTTCAACAAAGGATTTTGCAGTGTTTTGAACAGTGGAAGAGACACTGGGAGAACTGTGTGAGGTCCCAAAGGGCCTACTTTGAAGGATGGAGGTGTCATTGTCCTATGTACAAAGTTTCTGGTATCTGGCATATTCTTCAATAAATGTCTCTCTTTTTCTTGGTATGTGGCCAGATACTTTCTGGACAGGCCTCTCCCCAAAACTTCCAACTTGGATAGTCAAGAACCTATTTCATACCTTTGTTGGATTGTGCCTCAGATATGCTAAATACACACATCCCGAACTGAGCTCTTAGTTAATTCTTCACGAATCTTTCCTTCATTCCATCTAAGTAAAAGATATGTCTGTTCATCTCCTATTCAAGAAACCTGGGATAGCCTTGATTCCTACCTCACCTGCACCACCTGTCATCAAACTCATTGCCAGTTTCTCTCGATATTACTGCTAAAATACATTGCAGGTACTCTTCACTCTTTCTCCACTGCCACCGGTCCCTGTAGCAGCAGCTCCTGGTTTCCTAGAACCCACTCTAGTCCTTGCACTCAGTTCTCCCTGCTGCAGTCAGAGTGACATTTGGCTGTTTCTTCCTTCCAGCCTGACAGTTCCCAAATTCACTCTGCTTTGTTACACTCTTTTGCTCTCCTGGTCCCACCTTCTTTTTATGTTTTATTTTTATTATATTTTATTGATTATGCTATTACAGTTGTCCTGATTTTTACCCCTTTGCCTCCCTCCACCCAACACCCTTCACTCCCTCAGGCAATCCTCACACCATTGTTCATGGCCATGGGTCATGTGTGTAAGTTTTTTGGCTACTCCATTTCCTACACTGTTTTTTACATCCCCATGGCTATTCTGAAACTACCTATTTATACTTCTTAATCCCCCACCTCTCATCTATTCTCCCACACTCCCCTCCCATCTGATAACCACCAAAACATTCTCCATATTCATGATTTTTGTCTCTGTTCTTATTGTTTGCTTAGTTTGGTTTTAGATTCAATTGTTGATACATATGTATTTATTGCCGTTTTACTGTTCATAGTTTTGATCTTCTTCTTTTTCTCAAATAGGTCCCTTTAACATTTCATATAATAATGGTTTGGTGATGATGAACTCCTTTAGTTTTTTCTTGTCTGGAAATCTCTTTATCTGCTGTTCTATTCTAAATGATAGCCTTGCTGGGCAGAGCAATCATGGCTGTAGGTCCCTGCTTTTCATGACTTTGAATATTTCTTGCCAATCCCTCCTAGCCTGCAAATTTTCTTTTGAGAAATCAGCTGACAGTCTTATGGGAACTCCCCTGTAGGTAACTAATTTCTTTTCTCTTGCTGCTTTTAAGATTCTCTCTTTATCTTTAACCTTTGACATTTAAATTATGGTGTGTATTGGAGTGAGCCTCTTTGCATCCATCTTGTTTGGGACTACCTCTGCTTCCTGCACTTATATGTCTATTTCTTTCACTAAATTAGGGAAGTTTTCTTTCATTATTTTTTCAAATAGATTTCCAACTTCTTGCTCTGTGTCTTCTCTTTCTGGCACCCCTATGATGCGAATGTTGGAACTCTTAAAGTTGTCCAGAGGCAGCTTACACTATCCTTGTTTTCTTGGATTCTTTTTTCTTGTTGTTCTGATTGGTTGTTTTTGCTTCCTCATGTTCCAAATCATTGATGTGGTTCTCAGCTTCATCCACTATACTGTTGTTTCCCAGTAAGTTGTTCTTTATTTCAATTGGTGTACACTTCATTTCTGTCTGTGTCTTTTTTATGCTGTCGAGGTCCTCACTAAGTTCCTTGAGCATCCTTCTAACCAGTGTTTTGAACTCTGCATCTGATAGATGACTTATCTCCATTTTGTTTACTTCTTTTTCTGGAGTTTTATCTGTTCTTTCATTAGGTCATGTTTCTTTGTCTCCTCTTTTTGACAGCCTCCTTGTGTTTTTTGTATATATTAGGTAGAGCTGCTATAACTCTGTGTCTTTGTAGCGTGGCCTAATGTAGTAGGTGCCCTATAGGGTTCAATGGCACAGCCTCCCCTGTCACCGAATGTGGGTTCTAAAGGTGTGCCATTCTTGTGGGCTGAGTACACCCTCCTCTTGTAGTTATGCCTTGATTACTGTTAGCAGGTCAGTGGGTGAAACTTACCCAGACCAGTCAGCTACAAGGACTGGCTGTGACCACTGCCCACCAACCTCCACTCTTCATGGAGGATCAGCTGTGCAGGGGCAGGATGGTAGTACCCCAGTGTAGTCTTTAGCTGTCCGCAGGGTGAGCAGGCTCTGGAGTTTCTGGGGTGGTGCAGGCCAAGTTCAGTCCCCTCCTGTGTTCTGCCTGGGGCCACCCTGCATGAGCTATAAAACAGTCTCCAGATGGCTGCTCCTTGTGCTTAGGCTTGGAGTTTCCCAGGTGAAGCCAAGCTGTGAACCTAGGTTGGCTGCTGCTAGTGCTGAGCCTTGGGCCATTTAGCAAGAGGTACAGGGTTGAGGGCTTAATGGGGCTGTTGCTGCTTGTTTGAGAGGATTTAGGAAGATCTGAAGCATGAGCCAATATCAGCCATTCATATAGAAAACCCACTTTTAATAGCTTGGGTGGTCCCTTAAGTTGGGTGGGATGGAGCCTCAGGGGATCTCCAAGGCAAAGTAAATAGTGTTAGCCAGGTAGATGGTGTCTCAGATATGGTACCTGCCTGCCAGCTCTGTGGCTCTGTGCAGGGAGGGCTCAGAAGAGGACCAATGGCCTCTGCCTACCTTTCTGTCTGGGAGAAATCTGTCCCCCAGCTCTCACCCTGAAAGCCAGGCACTTCAGTTTCTCCCTGTATGCCACTGGTGCCTATCAAGCTGCTGCCCCATTGCTGGAGCTCAGAGGGAGTGAGCGTGATTGAGTCTGTGTCTGGGTTCTTTAAGAGGAACTGCTTGAGATTCCAGAAGTTTCTTCCACCAACTCAATCCCTGCTGGGTTTTGCAGCTAGCCGTTATGGGGACTTATCTTTCTGGCACTGGAACTCGGGGCTTGCTGGCCTGGTGTGGGGCTGGGACTTCTTATTCCTGAGGTATCCCTCCCAAATTTTTATCTACCACACATGCATGTGGGACCAGCCTTTTCTGATCTCTGCCCCTCCTACAAGTCTGGATGGATGTAGTTTCTTTAATTCCATAGTTGTCTAACCTCTGTTCAGGTCAATATGACAGTTCTGAGTGATGGTTGTTCTTAGTTTAGATGTTATTTTGATGTGGATATGTGAGTAGGTGAGGTGTGTTTACCTACACCTCCGTCTTGGCTGGCAGTTCCCCCAGAGTGATCTTTGAAATGTAAACTGCATCCTGGAACTTTGTTTAAAATCTTTGGGCCAGAATAACCAGAGAATAAAATCCTAAAATCTTATCTTGGACTGTGGTGCTGCCGAGCTGTATCTCAGGTCACCTCACCTTTGCTCCTTGGGTCATCTCTCCCTTCTTCCCTTCCTCTTCCTTGCCTCAGGGCCATCACAACTCCTGTTCCCTCTGTTAACAATCTCTTCCCACTTAACTCTCTTTTACCTCAGCCTATCCTTTTCCTTCCCTGCCTTTATCACAGTTTAGTATGTGTATGTACATATGCACACCTCCCACTGGGCCCTGAACTGCTAAGGTACTGATTGTTTGTTTTGTGTTTGATTGTTTGTTCTGGACCTGGCACATTTAGTTCCACACAGGAAGTGCTTAGTCATCTTCTTTGATTGAATGACCACCAGCTCCTTGCCATCAAGTATAATAGGGGAGGTGTCTTGGGAAAGGCAGCCTGTAGATGCTGCAATAGAGGATATCCATAGTGTGGCCCCAGAATAAACCAGGTGATACGGGGTTGGGGCATGTTGGCAACTCTTCTTTTCCAGGTATGGGCAGTTAGGAGAAAGGGGTCCTGTAAGACTTCTCAGAAGAGTTGAAGCACAAGGTGAGGATGTGAGATCAGAAAGAGGATCAGAGGAGGGATATCCCTCCCTCCCTCCATTTCTCCTGCCTTTCTGCCTACTTTTGTGACAGACCCTACAAAACTTCAGCTTCTTCTAGTCTTTCTTCAGAGTTAGTCCAGCACAAGATCTGCAGGAGTTATGCTGAGGGAGAAGAAAAAGAGAAACCACTAGAAATTGCTGCCCTGTGTCTCCTGTCTATTCACTTCCTGCCCATTCCCTGGGCTTCGAGCTAGCTCCTGCAGAGGAATGGCCCAGAAGTGATGGTGAAGGGAAAGACACTGAAGGAGTTGTTGGGTAATGGGGAACCTTTGTGCCCCAGCTTTTAAAAGCAGTAAATATTTTCTGGCAGAACTAGAAAGCACTCTGCTGCCAGTGATGCCACGGGCTTCAGAAAACCTGGGCTGAAAGCAGACAGACAAGTTCCACCAGGCCAGGTTAGGCCCAGTGGCTCAGAGTGACACAGATGTCCCCCTCATGCTCCTTCCCAGAGGGGAAGTAGGACCCCTGATACACACAGGAGGAACCTCCAGATACGTTTTCCTGTAGAAAATGAGCTACACAAAATGGTTGCAGTCTATAGAGTCTCATGCTGTGGATCAACTATGGATTAAAATAGGCTATAACCACCAACTGTGAAATTGTTAGTAAAGAAATTTTTTTTAAACACTCACCCAAGGATTTGTTTATTGATTTTTTAGAGAGAGAGCAAGGAAGAGAGAGAGAGAAAAAAATATTGATGTGAGAGAAACATTGATCAATCGCTGTGCTCCCCACCCCTGTATATGCCCTAACCCAGGATGGAACCCACAACCTAGGCATTGAACCCACAGCCTTTTAGTGCATAGGATGACACTTCAACCAATTGATCCGTCCAGCCAAGGCTAAAGAAAAGTATTTCTTAACTTTCAAGCAACAGATTTACAAATATGTTATTGAATATTGGATATTTACTATTGAAATATTGAGTATCAAGCACTGTGCTAATCACTTTACATGTGTTATTATTGCATTTGATTATTCTGACAACACTGTGAGGGAAATGGGCCCACTCTACAGATGAGTAAACTGAGGTTTCACGGTTAAGTAACTTTCCCAAGGTCATAGAGTTAGTAGGTGGTAGATCTTGGACTCAGCCCCAGGTTCAATTCCACACACCATAATGATGCACTTCCAAGCATAACTGTTTCTTAAATTAGGACTGCACGTACCTAGGTATTTCAAGACCTTTTTCCATCTCATCTTTTACCACTCTGTTTTCCATTACTATATATTTGTTTATTGTTTTGAAAACATTTTTTTTCTTTGAGCATTTCTGTAATTTTTTGAGTTGAAGTGGAAGTATATTCACATTATTTTACAAATAGATACTTGGTCAGTATTCTTTGATATTACAATTATTAACTACTGCTAATGACCATGAGGAAGAGATTTACAAATTGGTTTCATTTTTGCATTTTGAACTCTCATAATCTTCTATTTTCTGTAACTCATTTCTATTTAAAATTTTATTTCTTACTGAAAGGAAGAAGATTTCTCTCCCCAAGTCAGCTATAGTCTGCCTCTGGCTTCAACACCTTCCCAGCCTTGAAAAAGCAACGCTGCATCTTTTTGAAAAGCTAATCTTCAGTGAGAGAAATTTTCTAAGAAGAATCGAATGCTTTATGAAAGATTCATTGCTGGTATGTGCTGGTACGAGGAGAAAAGTCCTTAAAGAAGGTGTTGGGTATCATTTCATTTGGTCTGAGCACAGGAAAAAAATGTAAACAAAAGAGCTATTGAGACCTTTAAAGTAATGATGTATTTACATTTTACTTTCAAAATACCTAACAGGGCCCTGGCTGGTGTGGATCAGTGGATTGAGCGCCAGTCTATGAACTAAAGGGTCTGCGGTTCGATTTCCAGTCAGGACACATGCCTGGGTTGCAGGCCCGGTCTCCAGTAGGGGCGCATGTCTCCCTCTCTTTCTCCCTCCCTTTCCCTCTCTCTAAAAATAAATAAAATCTTTAAAAAAAAATAGCAACATAGGAGGCTTTTCTGCATATTAAGAGCATATGTCAAAAATAAGGAGAGACTTAAGGTCTACTTGATTGTTGCACCTTACGTGGTATATTCATAAGAACTGATATTTGGACAACAAACTTTAAAACAGTATTTCTTATTTCCACATGAAAAGTAAGTTTTAAAAAAATGAAAATTTTAAGAACCACAGGAAGAATCAATTAACAAAGAAAATATTCAAAAAATAAATTTTTAGCTCTTCACTAGAGGAAAAATAAAATAAGAGAAACAAAACAGAACCTCAAAAAAATGGTTAGAACAACAGAAACAACTAAGAATTTTGTTAAGTTTTCTTTTGGTGTAAGCCTGCCAGCCTTGAAACCTAGCTCTGTACACTGGCCACCTTTCCCTTCTTCTCAGGACTTCTTAGGCCTGGGAAGTCAGGGGCTCATGGGGCGGGCTCCCCTGGCTATCCTCAGAACCTGGCCAGTCTGGGTGTTTTCCCTCGTGAGAGTCAGCTCTGGAATTTATGTGCATTTTTGTAAGAACAAGAATAAAAACCAGTGCACCCTGAAGAAATAATTCAAAAACTACAAGAAGGTGCCATGCTCCCTGGGCATCTGTCTTATAGGAACGTCAGTGGCTCTCACATGCTTTCTCATTAACTTTGATAACCTGGGGTACATATAGCACAGAGATTTCCTCCTTTTGGACAGATGGATACAATTAGTTTAGAGAGAAATGGTGAACAGTCAGATCTTAAGTGGGTGGCCAGGAAACTGGACAGGTGAGTAAAAGGTTTTCTTAGGCTCCGCCAAGGAAGAAATGCCAATCAGCCACAGAATTAGGCAGTACAGAGCTTTATTGGGGTTTGCGCACCCCCGGCAAGGTTCCCTGGTCCGCAGAGCAGGCCAGGGAAGTGGCGCCCAAGCAGGGAATATGGCGGGGTTTTGTGCACCAAATTCTGGTTGGCTCTCTACATGGGGGCTAGGGATTGGTCTCCTGGAACAAAGCCGCAGTCCATCATTGGTGGTTCCCTGGTTTGACGTCAGCCGTCTCTTCCCGGTTGTAGTTCGGCTGCCATTTTGTCCTACCCCGCCCATCCTGACATTCCGACCTCTTTGATAGGATAAGGGGCACCACGTTTGATCTGGCTACTTCCTACTGTCAGGGGGGCGGAGAGGGGAGGGGCTAGGGGTTGGAGGTTTTAGGTGATGGGAAGCTATGGTTGGGATAGAAGTGTCCCATACTTGTGGGTTGATGAGGGAAGGGGAACTAGGCGGAGCTGGAGGAGGCATTGGATTTTCTAACAGTGGAAGGATAAGGGAGGAGGAAGGGGTAGGGTTTCACCTGACCTGGAGAGTGGTGCCTAGTAGTTGGAGAATGTCCCTCCTAGAAGTGGGATGGGGCAGGAGGGTGTGACAAGGAATGAATGGGAAAAGGGAAAGCCGTCCAGACTGCAGTTAAGCAGAGGGTTTCACCACGGGCGAGATGGGGTCCCGTCAACCCCCATGACCGAGATCTGGGAAGGAGTAAGAGTTCCTGAAAAAGATGGTAAAACAGAGTAGGTAGCCCCTGTGTCCACCAGGAAAAAGATGGACTTACCTGCTACCTGCAACGTTACCCTGGGCTTGGCGAGGGTGATGGGGGGTCATGGGGGTCTTTAAGTCTGGGCTGCTTCAGTCGTCTAGGAGTCTGAGAAGTTCCGGTGCGGCCAGGGAAGAGTCTGCACCTTGATCGGCTGGTCCCCCGCGTGGAGGTGCCAGGGACAAGCCTCTAAGGAGACAGGCATCCCTCCAGTGGCCAAGCTGTCGGCAATCGGGGCAGGGCTTCGTTGGGGCTGAGGTTGAGGACACTGGCGGGCCCAGTGTCCTTCTTTGCTGCACTTGAAACAGGCCCCCGGTGGGGCGTTCTTCGGCCCGGAATTAGGCTTCTCCCCCGTGCCAGTGTTTGCCGCTGGCTGTAGGGCCACTAGCATGGCTTGGGTCTGCAGGGCCACCTTTTGCTGTAGGCGTGCCTGGCGGGCGGCCTCAGCCTCTGCTTCCCGATTATTGAAAACCTTAAATGCCATATTTACCAGATCTCGGATGGGGGATTGGGGGTCATCCTCGGCCTTTTTAAATTTTCTTCTAATGTCTGGGGTCTACTGCGAGATAAAGTGAGTACCTAAGACAGTGGCCCCAGCATTAGAAGCCGGGTCAAGGCGGGTATGGAGCATCATTGCCTCGGTTAGTCTGTTGAGAAATAGGGCTGGATTTTCTCCGGGGCCTTGGGTGACTTCTCTGAGTTTATCATAATTGACTGCCTGAGATGAAGGGCAAGGGGAAGGCAGAGCCCTCCTTTTGGGAATCACTGTTGTTAGAGGTGGAAAGAGCCTAGGCGTTTCTCAACTGAAGAGAGGTCAGTTAGTGAGAAGGGGACATGGACCCGAACAACACCCTCTGCTCCTGCCACTTCCCAGAGGGGACAAATACGGGAGTCTAGGGGCTCTAGATTCAGGCAAGAGCGGGTGTGTGAGCTGACTGGGGAGGAAAGGTCTTCAGAGGGAGGGGAAGAATCCGGCTGAGAGGGGAGGGCCGGAGCTGGAGTAGCCCTCGGTGGGAGCTGATGAGGAGGAGGAGGAGGAGGAGAAGCAAGATCTTCAGGGGAATCAGAAAAGGAGGAAGGGGTTTCTGGGGCACTTGGCTTAGGAGGCTGTATGGGTCAGAGTTCCCTCGGGCCAGGAGAACCTGAGCTGTGGAGCATTCGGCACACAGATCAGGGGGGGAGCACAAGACCCAAAAGCCCTGAATGTATGGAACCTCAGGCCATTTGCCAGTCTGTCTGCAAAAATTATCTAGGTCAGTAAGGGTAACGAAATCGGAAGTACCTTCAGGAGTCCAGGTTTCGCGATTACTGAGCTGATATAATGGCCAGGCCATAGTGGATAGAAAAATCAGCCGTTTTCGCTTGAAGCCAGGATCAATAGCTGGCAAATTTTTCAGGAGGCACCCTAGAGGTGACTTAGGGTCTGGTTTGGACTCCTGCCCCCCCATTCCTGGTCCCGTGAGGATTAGCAAGTGGGAATCGGCGTCCCTCAACCCAAGTTGCTGATCCGGTCTGTTAAAAATGAGGATCTAGGCCCAGGGACATCTCCTCCAGTGCCTAGAGCCCCTCAGCGGAGGGAGAGCAGCCTCTCCCGGAAGGGTCACCCCGACACAGCACTGCGATTTGGTGGGAGAGTCTCTCCCAGCAGATGGGGGCCCAGAATCAGTGTTTGGGGACCAGAAATGTAAGGGCAACGGCACTTACCCCGGTTCTTTGTCCAGACTGGTGGGGTGGCCGCGAGGCCTCCTTGGGGAGTGGGGAGAGGAGTGGTCTTCAGCAAACAACAACTCCTCCCAGGTTTTGGCACCAAATGAAAGGTTTTCTTAGGCTCCGCCAAGGAAGAAATGCCAATCAGCCACAGAATTAGGCAGTACAGAGCTTTATTGGGGTCTGCGCACCTGGGTGAGGTTCCCCGGCCCCACTCTGTGGGCTGAAGAAGTCGTGCCCAAGCAGGGAGAATGGCGGGGTTTTATGCACCAAATTCTGGTTGGCTCTCTTCGTGGGGGCTAGGGATTGGTCTCCTGGAACAAAGCGTCAATCTATCATTGGTGGTTCCCTGGTTTGATGTCAGCCGTCTCTTCCAGGTTGTAGTTCAACCGCCATTTTGTCCTACCCCGCCCATCCTGACAGAGAGCATGTTCACCCTTCCCACCAAGCTGAAATTTGGGAGGTGTGAAGCCCTGCGCATGGAGTGTTCTGAAGTTGGCTGAATTTACGCAACCCACATCTCCCAGATAGCTTCTATTTGTTTAATTTGGTTGTAACTTTCTGTTTTCCCTTTCTATTTCAAGTTGGGGGCTGCATAAAGGAATCATAATTTAATCAATGGCCTTCTTCCTATCCCTAAGTCTGTCTCTTCGTTGATCCCAGGCCTTCCCCAGCAGTGTGCGTGTGACAGTCCAAGGCCATACTCGCCTTTTTCCTTACATCCTTGGCTCCTCTCTGCCTTCATATCTGGGTCCTCCCAAGTGACTCTGACTTGTGATGCATCTTCAGTGGCCATGCTGCTTTTACCTGTAAGTCAAGTGGCACAAGTTGAGCCCAAATGATTTGAAAATTTATACTGTCTGTTGGGGGGGGGGGAGGAAGAAAGAAGGAAGGAAGACAGGTATAAAGGCTAAGAGAGCCCAAAGAGAGGTTTGTTTGTTTGTTTGTTTTTAAGAAAAATTACTGCTTGACCTAACCATTCAAGAGTTGCATATTAAGGTCAGAAATAAGAATGTGTCTTATATAAAAATAATTATAGCCCTGTCTGGTGTGGCTTAGTGGATTGAACACTGGCCTGCAAACCAAAGTGTCGCCAGTTTGATCCCTAGTTGGGGCACATGCCTGGGTTGCAGGCCAGGTCCCCAGTGAGGTGGGGGCAGGCATGCAAGAGGCAACCACATGTTGATGTTTCTCTTCCTCCCTTCCCCACTCTCTAAAAAAATAAATAAATAAAATATTTTTTAATTAAAAAGATAATTACAATAAAATTCTAAATAAGCAAAGGCTTTAAGGAGCCCCTGCATACCATTCCAAGCATCATCTTTATTATCAGGGAAATCTCTGTATTTCTAACTTAAATGAACATGCTATAATTTAATTTTCTCTGGTCCTTTTCCATTGGCAAAATATAGTAATGATCTAGGTTCCTTGCTTTCAGGTTCTTTATTAAATTTCTTTGTCTTCTCTCTATAGAAAAGTTACATTTCCATGGACTTTCCTGACTTGGTTTGATTCTGCAACCTTTCACTGGTCCTGTGGTTGTTCTCTGAATCCTCTCCATGTCTCTTTTACCTGTGGCCATGAGGCCTGAGCAACTCTGCAACTCTTCAGTAAGCACAGGATATTGCTGTGAATGAGGGAGAGAGAAAGCAGGCACTCTCATTCAACATTTGCATTGTATAACCTTCAGTCTGCAGTGTAGAGTTGAAAATGATCTTCCCTAGTCCAACAGCTTCAAAGTCAGTTGATGTACAGAAGCATTTATCAGGATCATGTGTGTAGAGGTTCAGAGCCTCCATATGGTTAAAGGGAGATTCCAGAGGGTGTTATTTGGTTTAATTTATTGTGGCATTGGCAGGATGTGACCTTTCTGTGTCTTTCAGTTCAAGGAGGTAATTACAGTACAGAGCTGGAAGTTCCTGATTGGCGTGGGCTGCTCTCCTTTGGGCATCATAGGCCTGCAGTGCCAGAAAAAACAAGCAGGCTGGAATAAGCCTGTGAGGTAACTGAGGGATTAGAAGGGTAACCTGAAGCACTTGCTTCCTGATTGCATCATCTGATTCATTTATCACAGTACAGTATCTTGGTGCAGTGACAGGACCCTGCAGAAGTTATCAGAGATCTGGAAGACTCAGATAGCATGGGAGTTCTGTGCTTTCCTCTAAAAGAAACTTGATGCCTGTTACATTAGAGTTGAATTCTGAGTGTAATTAAAGTGTGATGGTCTACGTAACTTGTATTTTATATGGAGCATTGTTAATTATGTTTCGATCTCTCGGGACTATCCAGAATTAGCCCTGGAAATTCTATAGTTACCAAGATGTTGCAAAAAAAAAAAAAAAGTGTAGTACAGGTTGTATGAAGTGAAATGATCTTCCCAAATGTTCTTTGGTTTCTCAGGTACTAAGAGGCCTGGCATTTTCCATTAAGACTGAATAATAAGGCACTAATCTAATATCACCTGAATTCTAAATGCATATTTATACACATATATATGACTTCTAAAATAAAACCAAATTTATTCCTGAGACTTACCCTTAGGCTTCTGTTGGCTGAACGGCCCCCCACCCCCCAAATACCAGGCCACCTGCCACTTCAGTGGCTTCTAAATAAGTCACAGTATTAAACTTAGTTTGTCATTTGCTGTGCAGACTAACACTTTTCAAAAGCAGATGGTCTTATGTTTCCCATGATGGAACAGGCACTGCAAAACCATAATCCATAGCTTCAGACCTGACTTAAAAACTGATATTACCAAGAGCAGTGAAAGCCACTTGGTAATTATTCAGCTTTCTTGACTATTTGGTTTCCCAAGGCTGGTCCAGAATCAGAAGGATGTTATTTATGTTTTCCAGTTACAATTCTGTTTGTGGAGCCCCAAAACCTATTGTTTATATTCCACATCTGAATGAAAAGTGCCGTCTGGGTGGCAGTGGGGCACTGTGCTTGGCTGCCCTCCTACATGCTGAGGTCAAGATGTACCCTGGCTTCCGCTCCCTCTCCTTGGCTCTTTGTTGGCAGACCTCACATGCCAGCTACCCCTTAAGCTAGGTCAAGAGGAGCAGCTCCTTCACCTTCATAGGACAGACTTGCCCACAAGAGAGCAGGGAGCAGAGGAAGATGGAGAGGGGCAAAGGCAGGGTTGATTTTTTTTGTTCTGCTACCTGAACATCTTAACAGCTCAATTAAAATTCGTTCTTTATCATGTCAAGTATGCCTCAATAAAACTGGGGAGGAAATTAGTTCTTCGTCTAATAAGACCTTAAGAATAAAAAAAAAACAAAACATGCAGGTACCTCCATGTCCTCCTCTATCTTCCTAATACTAGATAGGAGGCATTCTCGTCCTCATTCTCCAGAGAGCAATCATAGTCACTTCAAAAAGAAAAAGAAACTTCCTTTACAGAAAATTCCAAACACAATTCTCCTTAAATAAAAGATTATGTTGAGGAATTGACTCCACATCCTGGGTTATGTCAGTTTTCTGTGCTTGAATAATTCTTACTAATGGTCTCGGGTTTGCTTTTCCTGCTTTTTCATTAGCAGTCTTTTAAGCATTTGAGTTCTTTAATGTGATGAATGTAATTTAAAAAGTGCTGAAGTAGATAATTTAGCAGTGGTTGAATTGGGAAGTGGCATTGGCAGTTTATGCTTGTGGCTAAAAGGTAAAGAATCTGCATCTCCAACAGTAGTTGCACTTCTCAGTGTGGACCTCAGGGGGGCACCAGATTCCCCAGCACTGTTTCTGTAAAGGAAAAGGCCCAGATTGTAAATTCTGTTTACACTGTTGGGGATGGAGGACTTTTCCACCAGTCAGAGATGAAGGGAGAGAAAAAAATTTAAAAATGAATAATAAAAACAGGGCAGTGGTTGACCTGGGAGGTCATTGCCACTGAGAGGCTGAGCTGAGAAGTAGCAGGGGGCTGAGGAGCTTTCTGCTCAGGCTGCACAAGCTAACTGATACAGGCCACTGGGCCAGGCTAGAAAGTGGAACTTCAGATATGAGGGACTTCTTTGAGCATCTAGAACCGGCATCCCTGTGTCTTAACGCTCTATCATGTGTGAGAGAGCGCGGGTAAAGTTAAAACACAAAAGTACATTTGGTACTTGTTGATTTTTTTAAGCCTAGAAATGGCAGATTTATCACTAATTAAACAATAATTGTATTAAAGAGTGCTAAAAAAATTGCTTTTAGTAAAAACAACATCTGGTAAAGGTTATGGAGAAAGAATATTTTTCCGTCTCAAATTTATTGAAAGAAACTTGAATGTTTTGAAACAAAATAGATCCTAAAATGTAAAAGGAATATTTATAGCCTTATGTTTAGTAGTTTGAAAGTAGGAAAGACAAAAAATCATATAATTAAAATATATATATATATAAAGCTATCTTACTTTACATGATAGATATGAAGGTTTTGTTTAAGTAGATTTTTTAAAACCAAATTGGTTTTGGTTTTATAGTCAATAAAGGGGTTGACTGTTAAAATGAATCTTCTGAAGGATACTTTTTGAAGAAGAAGTTATGTTTTGATGAATATAGTAACCCTGTTATTTATGTACATATGTTAATGCAAGGGCCTCTTACAGGTGTGAAAGAATCAGCTTATACAGTGGGGCAGGATTGCTAGTTGGTGGGTGATGTGGAGGGAAAGCTTCTAATAAGCCATTTCTTTAGAGAAAAGACCATTCCTGAGTGAAATATTTAAACTACATTAAAATAGACTATGAAAGAAAATTTTTCCCAGCCTTCCTCAACTTCAGCTTCCTATCTCTCATCTACTGTTTCTCTCTTTATTGCTAAGGAAAAATATCTATGAAAGGTGATAAATAGAAAGACTTTAGAATTTTTTTTTGTTTGTTTCTTTACTGCCTTTTAATTTTTTTATAAGAGGTATTTAGTTTTGTACTTACCTCAGATCATAGTATAATTTCCCTCTCTGGTTTGTAGTCTCTCTTTCTCCCCCTCCCCCCACCCATCCCTATACTCTCTCTCTCTTACATGCACACACAGAGTCAGAAATAATAGAAGGCAAGATTTCTTCCTGAGAATTCTGTTCTTTCGTGTTCTCAGGCCTCTTTTAAGTGGCAAGTGGCTTGTAATAATCATTGATGAATCAGGATGAAAATGACAGAGTAGACACTGAGGGCAGAGAGCGAGCATTGATGTTATTTGTAAAACTCACGGTACAGAGTGACAAGCTGGCCTCTCCCTCACCTCTCCCCACAACGCAGGCCTGGAGAACATGGCCGCTGCACATTTCTTCTTGGTTGACTTTGTCTTTCCTTGTTTTGTTGAGGTATGGGAATGAGCTGCCCTTCTAGGCACAGAGAAGATAAACAATGCCCTTCTGGGTAGCAGTGAGAGATGGGAAGGGGATGTACATCCAGCAGAACAATCTGGTCCATAGGAAAAGGAAGCCAGAGTCCAGAGCTCTCTATCATCATTGTCCGTTCATCCTCCGACATTTAATGAAAGAACTGGAGGCGGTGTCAGGAACTGGGAGAAAGACAAAGTTCATGTTACTGATAGCCTCCTGGTGACATAGTTTCTCTAAGCTTGAAATAATCAGTACGTGGAAATTATTAGGCCACATGGAGAAGAAAGAAGAGAAGAGCTTGAGAAGGAAGAGAAGGAACAGATCTTGGTAGGATGGAGAAAATCAAACAAACAAATGGACTCCAAAAAAGGTTTTCTTTCTTTCCTCATTTTAAGAGGAAAGGTAATTGCCTGGGTTGTGGGGCTTCAGAGCTAGGGTTTAAAATTGTGGGCTGCAGAGTGGCTTGTGCTATATACTGTAAGGTCTCATGTTACAAATCAAACAGGACACAGAGACGTTAAAATGTTTGCCTCTTCCCTCACAAGGATGCTATAAAAAGGGGTAAAGTTATAGCTTCCAAAGAACCATGAATTAAGACTTTAATTCTATTTGGAGGATTCCCTTGATAAGAAAAGCAGCTTAAGTTTGCTTTTGTGATTTGATATCACTGGAACACATGCCTGGCCTGTGAACACACTGGGCTTCATGAGGGGACTCAATGACCCTAAAATTATTTGTTCGGGATGTGTAAAGAGTCTCATTTTAACAACTATCAGTAAGGGCCACAGATGAGAAAAAGCTGGAGAAAAAGCTGTTCACAGCTCTGGAGCTGCAAGGGAGACTGGTCTTAAAATAAAATTTCTGCCATTGCTGTTTCAACATGGTTTTCCTGCCTCCTGGCATCTTATCTGTTTTGAAAGCCAAACAAGTTGTGGAAGCAGGTTGACAGCAACCAAGGGTCTGAAATATTTGGACAGAAAGTAATCGAAGAGGTAAGTGCATTGGTGTGGAAAAAGCAGTCAGATCCCACACAATCTGGAGACATTTAAAACATTGGATTAAGATGTTTTGCTAGAAACCATTGCATAAAGGAAAAGCAGTCCAAGCTCTAATCTTTTAGCAAACTGAATCAGAATTTTTTTGCGTCTCCCTTTGATTTCCATGGTAGCCGTATTCTACACATTGGACCGTCCTTTTCTTTACCATTTGTAAATCTCCATAATTAGTATTG
The DNA here is from genome assembly GCF_022682495.2 of Desmodus rotundus. NCBI lineage: Eukaryota > Metazoa > Chordata > Mammalia > Chiroptera > Phyllostomidae > Desmodus > Desmodus rotundus. Next base: position 79,764,452 of record NC_071387.1, read on the forward strand.
AATGATTTTCTACTAGCATCAAATTTATAGAGTGGTTCTAGAGTAGTTAGACCATTTAGAACAAAAGGAATGGTCCTATCATCATTTAGTCTTGGTTTTTCTACCAGTGCATTTTCAGGATCTGTCTGCCTGTGGTCACGTGGTCATGGTGTTTGGTCTTAAACACTCTTACTCAGGAGGCATGTTGTCTATGTATGAAACTGGCAAATTTGACGAATCACTTGTCTTCCAGACATGTTGTTTGCCTTTCATTTCTTGTTTGATTTTTTCGTAAGTCACAAATCTCTTCAGATAATTAAAAGGAGATCACCCCGTCATTTTAACAAGTGGTAATGCCCTTGCCTGCGGCCTTCTATGACAGCCTGTAGTGGCAGAGTGAGAACACTAGATGGCACACGTTCAATGTTACAACTAGAAACACTAGCACAGAACCAACTGTGGATAGGCACCGTTCTTTCTTTCCTCTGTATGATCCAGGAAACGTGAGAGACAAAGCATATCCTTTTCTTTTTTTCTTTTTTTTTAATTGGGAGAGAGGATGTGAAAAAGTATTTCCCAAAGCTAGCCATATCAAGCATGACATGACTCGAAGAAATTTCCTATAGAGCCTAATCCACTAACACTTGGATGCTACTATAAAACATCCGTTTTAGGACACGAATGACATATTCATTTGGCTTAATCTCATGCTTTAAGCTCTGGTCAAAAGGATATGGAACCTGAGTCAGGCCCATTAAAGCCCCACCCAGGCCACAGTAGGTCGGCTTCTGCGTACTTAAACCATTGAAACCTGTTGCAAAAATATTTGTGGACTAAATTAGATCACTTTCATCGTTCAAGGTGATGGTATCTTGATTTTTTAATTAATTGTCTTTTCATACTAGATAATTTAAACTGCTAAATTCATGGTGCACTCAGATGTGATACTATTTAGTCCAACATGGGAGTGGTCACTGCTTTCCTAAATATCAAATCATTATGTACTCATCACCTAACAGACAGAAGGAAATAATAGCTGGCCCAGATCTGACCTTAAGGTACTTCTAGGCCATGTGAGGAGGTCAAAAGCATTAAAACTAGCGAAACAGGAAGGCTCTGTGTTTTATGGCTGCATGCCGATAGAAAATATTTTAAATTATTCTATGATACTTGTTGACTCTCTTTCTGGACCATATGGGCTTACTGTAGAAAATGTGGAATGTACATGAATATATAGAGGAAATAAAGCTTGCCCACAATCTCCTTGCCCCAGGAGAATCACTGTATGCATTTGTATGCATGGCTTTTTCCATTTTTTCGACCTCAAAGGATTATGTTAATTTTCTTTTGTTATTTTTAATTATATTTTATTGATTTATGCTTGTTGTCCTGAACTTTCCCCCTTTGCCCCCCTCCACCCAGCACATCCCACTACCTGTTTGTACTTCTTAATCCCCTCACCTCTTCACCCATTCCCCCACACTTCCCTCCCATCTGGTACCATCAAAATGCTCTCAGTATCCATGATTCTGTCTCTTTTCTTCTTAATTGCTTAGTTTGTTTTTTAGATTCAATTGTTGAAAGATAAGGGAGGGTTTGGGTTTTTTTGCCATTTTATTGTTCATAGTTTTTATCTTCTACTTTCTCTTAAGTAAGTCCTTTTATTTTTTTTTTAAGATTTATTTATTTTTTAGAGAGAGGGGAAGGGAAAGAGAAAGAGAGGGAGAGAAACATCAATGTGTGTTTGTCCCTCATGTTCCCCCAACTGGGGACCTGGTTCTCAGCCTGCACTCAATCCACTGAGCTACACCAACCAGGGTTTAAGTAAGTCCCTTTAACATTTCATATAATGATGACTTGGTGATGATGAACTGTTTAATTCTTTCTTGTTTGGGAAGCCTTTTATCTCTCCTTTGATTCTAAATGATAGCCTTGCTGGGCAGAGCAATCTCGGATGTAGGTCCCTGTTTTTCATGACTCAAAGTCATGAAAATATAATTCTTGCCAATCCCTCCTAGCCTGCAAAGTTTCTTTTGAAAAATTAGCTGACAGTCTTATGGGAACTCCCCTATAGGTAACTAACTTCTTTTCTCTTGCTGCTTATAAGATTCTCTCTTTATCTTTAACTTTTGGCATTTTAATTGTGATGTGTCTTGGAGTGGGCCTCTTTGGGTCCAGTGTGGTTGGGACTCTGTGTTTCCTGGACTTGCATGTCTATTTCCTTCACCAAATTAGGAAAGTTTTCTTTCATTATTTTTTCAAATAGATTTTCAATTTCTTGCTCTTTCTCTTCTCCTTCTGGCACCCCTATGATGCGAATCTTGGAACACATGAAGTTGTGCCAGAGGCTCCTTACACTGTCCTCATTTTTTTGGATTCTTTTTTCTTCTTCTTGTTCTGGGTGTTTGTTTTTTTGCTTCCTTATGTTCCAAATCATTGATTTGATTATTGGCTTCATCTACTCTACTGTAGTTTCCCTGTAAATTGTTCTTTAATTCAATTAATGAATTCTTCATTTCTGACTGGGTGTTTTTTATGCTGTTGAGATCCTCACTAAGTTAAACTCTGCATCTGATAGATTGTTTAACTCCATCTCCTTTAGTTCTTTTTCTGATCTATTTTTCTGATCTAGTTTTGATCTATTCTTTCAGCAGCAGCATCCACTCTACTGTTCTTTCATCTGGGCCAATTTCTTTGTCTTCTTTTTTTTTTTTGTCAGCTTTCCTGTGTTTGTTTCTGTGTGTTAGGTAGAGCTGCCCTGACTCCCAGTCTTGATAGCATGGCCTAATGTAGTAGGTATCCTGTAGGGTCCGTGGCACACCCTCCTTTTGTAGTTGAGCTTTGATTGCTGTTGGCAGGTCAATGGGAGGGATTTATCCAGGCCAGTCAGCTGCAAGGACTGGCTGTGACCACTGACCACCAATTTCTGGGCTCTGGAGTCCACTGAGTCTGCCCCTTGAGCATGTCTCTTGTCAAGGTGGTTGTGTGCTTATGCTCCAATGTGGTCTCTAGCTGTCCACCGGCTGCGCAGGCTATGGGGTTTCCCAAGTGGTGCAGGCCAAGGTTAGGCCCTACCTGTGTTCTGTCTGGGGCCACATGGAAGAAGCTATGAAGCAATTTGCATTTGGCTGCTACTTGTGCTGGGCTTAGAGCAAGTACTGTAGCAAGGCCATGCTGTGAACCTAGGCTGGCTGCTGCTTGTGCCAGGCCTGGGGCCACTTAGCAAGAGGTACGGGGCCTGGGGGCTTACTGAGGCTGGCTGTTACTTGTTTGAGAGAATTTAGGAAGCATGAGCCAAGACCAGCCATTCATATGGAAAAGCCACTTTTAATAACTTGAGTGAGCGCATAATTTGGTTGAGGTGGAGACTCAGGGAATCACCAGGGTGGGACAAACAGTGTTAGGCAGGTTGATGGAGTCTCAGATATGGCGCTGACCTGCTGTTTTTGTGGCTCTGTGTGGGGAGGGCTTAGACAAACAACGATGGCCTCTGCCCACAATTCTGGCTGGGAGAAAACTGTCCCCCAGCTCTCACCCTGATGCCATACACTTCAGTTGCCATATGGCTTTTAAGCTCCTACCCTGGTGCTGGAGCTCAGAGGGAGTGAGTCTGAGTCAGTCTGTGTGTTGGCCATTTAAGAGGAACTGCTCAGGAAATCAGCAGTTTCTTCTACCGACCCAATCCCTGCTAGTTTTTGCAGCCAGAAGTTATTGGGACTAATCTTCCTGGCACTGGAACCCTGGGCTGGGGGCCCTAGTTTTGGGCTGGCACCCCTTGCTCCTGAAGTATCCCTCCCATTTTTTATTTACTACACATTGGTGTGGGACCAGCCCATTCCGCATCTCCACGTTTCTGCATCTGAGCCCCTCCTACCAGTTTGGATGGATGTGGTTTCTTTAATTCCATAGTTGTTGGACTTCCATTCAACTCTCTTTCTGACAATTGTGATTGAGGGTTGTTCTATAGTTTAGTTGTAATTTTGATATGGTTTTGTGAGGAGGCGAGCCCTGTTTACCTATGCCTCCATCTTGACTGGAAGTTTTATTCAGCCTTTTTACTGAAGGCAATGGCAATTTGTTAGTCCATTAACTATCTAATACACCTGGGGGAAGTCGTTTGCCATAGATAATGACAGATAAAATAGTAGGATATGAAATTGCCCTCCCATCTGACCCCAGCTGAATGAATGCAGGGTGCTGAAACCGATGTCCATAATCTGAATGTTGAGGTTTTACATGGAGCATGGGAAAGCTCTGTCAGCGGGGAGGCTGTATGTATAAGATCAGGGCATCAGCAGTTTTGGTATCTAGCAAGAAACCTCTTCCTGATTTATGAACAGCTGTCTTCTCACAGTTTTCCACAAGTCAGAAGGCAAGGTTCACTTTATAGCCACCAGCAGTTCTAGACAACTCATTTGCCTATTAGTAGCAAGTTTTTACTGATGAAATGCTTCTGATATTTTACTTTCTCATGGTCTTTTCCTTTACAGCCTGAAGCAGCCTGCCACCCTGCCATATTCAGAATAGTTGATGAAATGTTCAGGTAAATGTTGTGCTATTTCTGCTAATAATTGATTTTAAAATGTCCAATTTCCACATGTAAATTAAAAATTCTGTGGTAATCTATGGCTGTATCATGGGGAAATTGGTTTCTGATTTCATCTGACCCCTCTGGGCTTTTTGGTAAAGCCCAAATGTCCATGTATATTTAAAAGCCAATGCTTAAGAATTAAAATAATTCTATTTTTTAACCTTTTAAAATTCTAATAATGATACAAAAGAGTTGAATTAGATTTTAAATCATTAAATAGTTATGTAGGATTTTTCTCAGCTCAGAACACAGTGTGGCAGTGCACTCCCTTCACCACACGAGGGCTGACCAATCTTTTTAAAGGGTTTTTAAGGTAAGGAAAAATAGGAAAAATAAATAAATAATTCCATCTTAACAGAGCTCTTCTGAAAGGTAGAATCAGCTATGCAAGTTATCTTACAACACATCGATTTTTATTTTGCAAATTGAGTACGTCTTGGGAAACACATTGGATTTCCACGTGCTGACAGATGAGACCGCTGGACACCAGTTTAGGTAATGGCTGACCATTACTGGGAGACTTGACCCCTGCCTAGGATCTTGTCACCAAGAGAGGGTTTGCAGTCTCTTTCAGGGCTGCTGGCACAACCAGGATGTCTGCTCTCTCCATCCCACTCCACCTCGCACTCCGTGGTAGGGGCTCCAGAGCAGCAGCACACACTAGGGAAAGAAATTTTTACAACAGTAAATCACCTAGCACTTGGGCTGGCCTTGAAGCATACCAGCCTTAAGCTAAATAAGCATAGAAATAAGAAATCAATGCCATTTTGGGTTTAAAGCTAGCAAGGTTTGAGCTGCTTTTTTGTTTAAACTTAAAGAACATTTAACTGGTTGAAATGCATAGAAAATGAGCAGGTCCACGCAGATTCTTCTACCACTTTGGTGGGTAGATTTGACCGAGCCATTTCCCCTCCTGGAGCAGCTCTCTCTCCACTTGAAAAAGCAAAAGGTCTGTTGCTGTTGCATGTCTGGGCATATTGTGTACAAATAAATATTTGTAGAGCATTCAGGCCTATGTGGAAAGGGTCTGCAGTGCTTAATAATTTAAAATCCAAGGAAGGGAGTGCTGCACGATACCATTTCAGAGTCTTTAGAAAAAGTGGCAGAGTTCTCCTGCTTTACACAGGGACTGACATCTGAAGCTTATGGCACAAAAAGAATGTTTCCACTCTTCTCTCATACAATTCAGGTTCGTGTGTTTACCAAATCAATCATTAAATGTCTTGTGATCTGGCCTTGCATTGCTCAGGTATGCTCTCCTGGGAACCGATGGAGCCCCAGAGGTACTAGCCACCATTCAAGTATTTACAGTGTGCTTTGTAGAAGCTCTGAAAAAAGAAAACAACCAGGTTCGTTATATTGCATATATTATTCATTTCTCCAAAGGAAAAAATGACTGCTCAGAGTATTTGGCTAATCATTGAAAGGAGCACTTAATTTTCAGTGATTTTCATAGACTGTTTTGCTCACAAAAAAAGTTTCCAAATGCATGCTCCAGCAAAGGTAACACTATTTGAATTGAAAATATTCAAAATAGTTTCTGTCTGTCCTGTGCCCTGGTACCCAGAAGCACTTATCTGCTGTTGGGTCAGAGAACTCTGTCATACCGACCCTGAAAGATGAATTTTCCAGGCCCCGTGTGTATTGTATCTGCCAAGTGGGACCGCCCATCCCAGGCCAGTGACAGGCATCGTGGAGTGCACACAGCATGTGCTAAGAAGGAAATGCTTCTTATTACAAAGCAATACTGGACATTCTTAATTATTAGAGTTTCCTTTCCTTTAAGAAACTCAAATGTGAATTGAATTCTTCTAGGAGAGAGGTAGTGAGAATAAGGAAAGATTTGAATAACTGTCCAAGAGGAGCTGGGAATGACAGTGACCAAGAGGTGCTAGTTGGACGAAGTAAGCAGGAAACCAGGCTCAGGGCCTGCAGGAAGACCTGCACTAAAGGACCTGATGAATGACTCCATCAGCTGGGGCCAGGCAGCAGCAGGCAAGGACCACTGACCAGTTAGAGTGACCCTGTGGAATAAGAACCTTTTCTACCAGAGAGCTCTCGCCTTTGGGCATTTGAACTAGCCCAAACATCTGTGAGTTGCTTTGCCTGTTCACGTGCCTGGGTCCACTGCAGCTTCCTAGGAGGTGTGGCATGGTCCCTCGCGATGCTCTCGACAGTGTGACTAAGGAGAACAGTGCTGTGATGCTCGGCTCTGCTAAAATCCCACACACCTCTACCCCAGAGACTGCTGAGGTTTTATCATTGCTGTTTAAGAAAGTAATAAATATTTATGATGTATTTTTCCCATCCTCTCTTTCCCTGGGGAAGTCAGCTAAACTGTAGCAAACAGTGTTATCAATGATACCCTCCTGGAATTCGGGAGGAGAGTTCTGCCTAAAGGCGCTGATTGCCTGGCCCTCATCCTGATTTTGCAGCATAACTATAACTATCTTCTGTCCTCCCTTATACATTCTTTGTATTCCCAGCTAGGAGCCAGCCTTTTAGAAAGCCTCTCATAGACACCTAGGTTGGGGTGGAGGACACTAGTGAAAGAAGTGCTGCTCCTCAGTGTTAGCTTGAGTTTGTTTTTCTTACCAGCTTTGCTCCTCCAGAGTGTTGGCCTTGGGTACTACAGAGTTGGACTTGATTTGCAGTTGCTTTTAATTAATTAATTTATCTTTATTTTTTATTGCGGTATAATTGACATATTCTATTAGTTTCAGGTGTACAACATAATGATTGGATATTTATATATTGTGATACGATCTTCACAGTAAGTCTAGTTAACATCTGTCACCAACTAGTTACAAATTATTTTTCCTGTGATGAGAACTTTTAATATCTACAGTCTCAGCAATTTTCAAATATGCAATACAGTATTAGAAACTTTATATTATATCTATACATTACATCCCCATGAACTATTTATTTTATAGCTGAAGTTTGTGCCTTTTGACTGACTACCTTCACTGAGTTCACCCACTCCTATCCCCACCTCTGTCAACCACCAGTGTGTTCTCTGTGTCTGAGTTTGGACTGACTTCCCTCCTTCTTTCCTTCCTTCCTTCCTACCTTTTTTTTCTTTCTTTCCTAAAATTGCACATATAATTGAGATCATACGGTATTTGTCCTTCTCTAACTCATTTCACTTAGCATAATGCCCTTGAGGTTCATCCATATTGTCCCAAATGTCAAGATTTCATTTTTATATGGCTGAATATATTCCATTGTGTATACACACAGCACCTTTTATCCACTCATCCATTTGATGGACACTTAGGTTGTTTCCATGTATTAGATATTCCAAATAATGCTACAGTGAACATGGGGATGCACAGTAGGGCAGACCCAAGAAATGGAATTTATTTATTAAAAAATTGTGTATTTTTTCTTACATGTTTAAACTTCAGTCACTTTCAAAGTATTTTCCATTGGATGCAATATACCTATTGAGACTTTTTTCCACTGCTCAAAACAGTTTTTGATCTTGTTAATTTTGATGTGTTTTAGTGCTTCTGCTGTTTTTTGTTTCACCTTTTCACTGGCAAAACATTTGCCTTTGAGGAATTTTTCATCTGGGGAAACAAAAAAAAGCCTCTTGGGGTGAGATTGGGTGAGTAGGGAGGATAGGAAATGGGATCATACTGTTTTTGGTCAAAAACTGCTGAGTACTCACTGCATTGTAGGCAGGTGCCCTCGTAAATCACCCATCAAGAAATGGGCAAACACTTTGAAAAAGTCTTCAAAAAAAATTCACTGAGGCAGAACCAGCCTCTCACAACACCAGCTGGTGCACCAATACAGATGGGCTCCTAGAGCACTCACCTAGTGGGGGGAGCCTGTACTATAAAGCACCCACCCTCCAGAAGATAAATCCGTTTTTTCTGTGGCCCCCTGTCATATATCTTTTTGAGTTTGTGTTTTCATTTTTGTCAGATACATACCCAGAAGTAGAATTGCTGGATCATATGGTAGTTGTATCTTTTTAGGAACCTCCATACTGTTTTCCATAGAGGCTGCAACAGTTTACATTGCCACCAACAGTATATAAGTGTTCCCTTTTTTCCACATCCTTGCCAACATTTGCTATTTTTTATCTTTTTGATAACAGCCATTCTTACAGGTGTGAGGTGGTATCTCATTGTACTTTTGATTTGCATTTCCCTGATGACTAATGATGTTGAGCTTCGATTCATGTACCTATTCATGTCCCTGTTGGTAGTACTCCACTGGGAAAGTGTGCCACAATGTAGCCATTTCCTGGTAGTGGACATTTGGGTGGTTTCCACCTTTTGTTTTCTTTTACAAACAGTGTTTCCCTGAACATTCTTGGGTATATACTCAGGAGTGGAAGTGCTGATTATTAGGAATGCGAAGTTCTGCTTCTATAGATACTGCCAAATTGTTTTCATTACACTCCACACCCCTCCCCCCCAGCACACACACACAGAGCAGTGTATAAGAAATCCCATTAGTCCACATTCTTTCCCATTGTCAGGAATGTTTATTTTCGTTCTCTTTTTATCCCTTCCTTTCACCCATTTTATTTGGAAAGCACAGTGCAACTCCATCAATGTGCTCAATCAGGCCAGTAGGCAAACACTTAAGGTTGTCCTGACAAGCCACTTTTTCTGAGTCTGCATAATAGCTCAGTACAAACAGTCAATCAATTCGGAATCTGGTTCTACTAGTGGCCGAATCTAATGATGTACTAGACTAAGGCTCCCACACATAAAAGTTGTAAGCTCTGGCCCTGGCTATGTGGGACAGCGGATTAGGTGCCAGCCTGCAAACCAGAGGGTCGCCAGACACTTCCCAATCGGGGCAGATGTCCGGGTTGCTGGCCAGGTCCCTGGTTGGGGGTATGTGAGAGGCAACTGGTCAATGTATCTCTTGCACATCGATGTTCACTCCCTCTCTTTCTCCCTCCCTTCCCATCTCCCTAAAGATGAATAAAGAACATCTTTAAAAAATTATAAACTCTGGGGAAAATATTTTTAAGAACAATTTAAAGGTACTGGAGAAAAACCAAAAAAGCAGATAGAAACTGGAGTGGATTCAACTCTTGAAAAAGGAAATGTCATTGGTTACTCTTCTTACTTTCCTCAGAGGGTTCTAATGTAAGGGATGGGATGGGGGTTAAGTGGGGTCAGTATGTGGCCAGAACTCAAGACACAATCTGATTGACTTGAATATCAAAAGGTAGAGCTGTGGGCTGTCAGAGGAACAAAAAATAGATTGGAAAAAAGAAACTAATATCAAAAGATAGACCTAATTTCAAACATAGCTACAAGTACATGAAAAGTTAACTGAAAATTATATGGCAGTAAAAAGGCAAATAGTTCAGTCTGAATGAAAAATCAAGACCCAACTATATGTTATTTTCAAGAGACTCATTCTAATTATAAAAACACAGATTAAAGTAAAAAGAAGGAAAGAGATATGTTAGGATTTTAAATAATAAGCACAAGAAAGCTGGTATGATTATACTAACAGCAAACAGATTAGACTTCAAGACAAGGAGTCTGACCAGAGATTAATGAGGGGCATTTTATAATGACAAGTTCATCAGGTAAATACCAATTATAAACAGATATGTACCTAATAACAAACAGAGTTCTGAAATACATGAAGCAAAAACTGACAGAAATAAAAAGAGAAATAGATAAATCCAGGCACACATAAAAATATTTAGGATTAAATTTAACAAAAGGTGTATTCAACAAAAAGACCTCTATGTAGAAAACTAAAATATTGCTGAGGTAAATGAAAGAAAACTTACATATATGAAGAGAAAAACCATATTCATGAACTGTTAAGATGCCTATTCTCCCCAAATTGAGTTGTTGTTACAATGTGATCTCAGTCAAAATCCCAGTAGGCTGTTTTAAAACAAATTGACAGGCTGATTTTATATATTTATTTTTTAATTTTTAAGTACATTTTATTGATTATGCTGTTACAGTTGTCCCATTTTTTTTCCATTTGTCCCCTTCTGCCCAGTACCTCCCTTCCTTCCAACAACACCCCCACCCCTTTAGTTCATGTCCGTGGGTCGTGCGCGTAAGTTCTTTGGCTTCTCCATTTCCTATACTGTTCTGAACATCCCCCAGTCTATTCTGTTCCTACCAACTATGCTTCTTGATCTCTGCACCATTTTCCCCATTCTTCCTCTCCCCCTTGCAGCTGATAACCCTCCAAATGATCCCCATACTTATAATTCTGTTCCTGTTCTAGTTGTTTGCTTAGTTTTTGTTTTTATTTTTTAGATTCAGTTGTTGATAGTTGTAAATTTGTTGTCATTTTAATGTTCATAGTTTTGATCTTCTTCTTTTTTTAATAAGTCCCTTTAACATTTCATATAATAAGGGCTGGGTGATGATGAACTCCTTTAGCTTTATGTTATCTGGGAAGCACTTTATCTGCCCTTCCATTCTAAATGATAGCTTTGCTGGACAGAGTAATCTAGGTTGTATGTCCTTGCTTTGCATCACTTTGATTACTTCTTTCCAGCCCCTTCTAGCCAGCAGTTTCTTTTGAGAAATCAGCTAACAGTCTTATGGGAACACCTTTGTAGCTGTCTGCTTATCTCTTGCTGCTTATAAGATTCTCTCTTTGTCTTTAACCTTTAGCATTTTAATTATGATGTGTCTTGGTGTGGTCCTCTTTGGGTCCAACTTGGTTGAGAGTCTCTGAGGCTTCCTGGACTTGCATGTCTATTTCCTTCACGAAATTAGGGAAGTTTTCTTTCATTATTTTTTCAGATAGATTTCCAATATCTTGCTCTTTCTCTTCTCCTTCTTGTACCCCTATAATGCGAATATTGGAACATATGAAATTGTGCCCAGAGGCTGCTTTTACTACCCTCATTTTGGGGGCATTCTTTTTTTTTTTTTTCTTGTTATTCTAGGTGGTGGTTTTTTTTGCTTCCTTATGTTCCAAATCATTGATTTGATTTTAGGCTTCATCCACTCTACTGTTGTTTCACTGTAAATTGTTCTTTAATTCAATTAGTGTAACATTCATTTCTGACCGGATCTTTTTTATGCTGCTGAGGTCCTCACTAAGTTCCTTGTGCATCCTTATAACCAGTGTTTTGAACTCTGCATCTGATAGATTGCTTATCTTCATTTCACTTAGCTCTTTTTCTGAAGTTTTGATCTGTTCTTTCATTTGGGCCATGTTTCTTTGTCTCCTTGTTTTGCAGCCTCCGTGTGCTTGTTTCCATGTATCAGGTAGAGCTGCTTTGACTCTGTGTCTTGGTAGCGTGTCCTCATGTAGTATGTGTCCCATAGGGTCCAGTGGCACAGCCTCCCCTATCATTGAAGCTATGTATTTTAGGTGTGCCCTTAATGTGGGTTGAATGCACTCTCCCCTTATAGTTGATTGCTGCTGAGCCTTGGTTGCTGTTGGCAGATCAATGGGAGGGATTACCCAGGCCAGTCACCTACAAGGACTGCCTGTGACCACTTAAAACCAACCTCCACCCTCCATGGAGGATCAGATGTGCGGGGGCAGGGTAGCGGTGCCCTGATGTGGTCTGTACCTATGCACTGGGTGTGCTGATCCTGGTGTTTCCTGGGTGGTGCAGGCCAAAGTCAGCCCCCACCTGTGTTTTGCCCAGGGCTGCCGTCCATGAGCTACAAAGCAATGAGAAAGCTGCTACTTGTGCTGGGCTTGGAGATTGTCAGGCAAAGCCAATCTGTGAAACTAATCTGGCTGCTGCTAGTGCCCGGCCTGGAGCAACTTGAGGCCAGCTGTTGCTTGTTTGATATGATTTAGGAAGTTGTGAAGCATGAGCTAAGACCAGCCATTCATATGGAAAAGTAGCTTTGGTGGGCCCATAAGTTGGGTGGGGCAGTCTCTGGGGATCCTCAAGGTGGGTCAAACAGTGTTAGCCAGGTTGATGGAGTCCCTAATATGGCAGCAGCCTGGTGGCTCCGTAGCTCTGCATGGGGAGGGCTTAGAAAAGGGACAATGGCCTCTACTTGCCCCAATGCCAGACACTTCAGCCTCTCCCAATATACCACTGGTGCCCTTCAAGCTGCCACCTTGGAGCTGGAGCTCAGAGGAAGTTAAGTCTGAGTACGTGAATCTGTGTGTGGGTTCTTTAAGAGGAACTGCTTCGGGCTTCAGAAGTTTCTTCCGACAACTCAATCCCCACTGGTTTTTGCAGCCAGAAGTTGTGGAGACTTATCTTCATGGCACTGGAACCTGGGAAGCCTAGTGTGGGGCTGGGCCTCTTCAGTCCTGAGACATCTCTCCCAGATTTTTATCAGCCACACATGGGTAAGGGACCGGCCCATTCCACATTTGTGCCCTTCCTACCAGTCTGAATGGATGTGGTTTATTTAATTCCGTAGTTGTCAGACTTCCATTCAACTTGATTTCTGGTGGTTCTGTCCGATAGTTGATCTATATTTTAGTTGTAATTTTAATGTGGTTATGCGAAGAGGTGAGCCATGTCTGCCTATGCTGCCATCTTGACCAGAAGACTGACAGGCTGATTTTAAAACTTACATGGAAGTGCCAAGGACCTAGAGTAGCCAGAATAATTTTGAAAAACAAAAACAAACAAACAAAAAATATGTGGAGAACTCACACTACCTGAATTCAAAACTTTAAACTACAATAATCCAGACAGTGAAGTATTGGCAAAATAATAAACATAGGTCAGTGGAACAGAGTAGAGTCCAGAAATAGATCTATACATATATTGTCAGCTGATTTTTGACAGAGATGCTAAGGTAATTCAATGGGGAAAGGAAAATTTTCAACAAATGCTATCAAAACAACTGAATATCCATGTGGGAAAAAAATGAACTTTTACCTTACAAAACACAAAATTTAATTTGAGGTGAATCATAGACTTCAACATAAATGCTAAACTATAAAGCTCCTAGGAGAAAATGAGGAGAATATTTTTTTCTGGTGTTGGAGTAATCTCAGATTTCTTAGAAGGGATGCAGAAAAGCATTGAGAAAAACGAATAAACTCAGATTTATAAAGAATGGATAAATGAGATAAAACTTCTGGTTTTTGATAGACATCGTTAAGAAAATGGAAAAGCAATCCACCAGCCAGGAAAAAATATTTTCAATACATCTATCTGACAGAGGGCTTGTATCCAGAATAAAGCTCCCTTACAACTTCATAAGGTACAACTCAGTTTTTTAAAATGGACAAAAGAATATACACCTCAAAAAGATAGGTAAGTTGGCAATAATGACATGTAAAGTGCTCAGCATCATTTGCCATTAGGGAAATAAATAATAAAGCCATAATGAGGTAACATTTGACCCACTGGAATAGCTAAGGCTAATAAGATTTGGTTACCAGTACCAAACACTGGGGAGTACGTGCAGCAACTGGACATAGAACTGGATAAACAGCTGATGGGAGTGTGAAATGGTACAACCATTTGGAAAATTATATGGCAGTTTCTTATAAAGTTAAACAGACATCTACTCTATGACCCAGTAATTCCATTTCTGTAGTATTTACCTAAGAAAAATGAAGGCCCTTGTCCACAAAAAGACATAAATATGAATGGTAATTGCAACTTTACTCATAATAGTCCCAAACTGGAAACAACCCAAATGGCCTATCAATAGGAGAATGAGTAAACAGATTATGGTATATTCATACAATGACTACTTCTAAGCAATGGAAAATATAATGAACTATGTACACACAATAACCTGGATGAATCTCAAAAAGATATGTGAGCCAAAGAAGCCAGACACAAAAGAATATATGTTCTTATGATTCTGTTTATATGAAATTCTAGAATAAGTAAGACTAATCTCTCTCATTGAAATAAAAATATCGGTAGCCAGGTTTGGGCAAAGGGGTTGACTACAATAGCCACAAGGGAACTTTTGGGGGGTGATAGAAATGTTCTGTGTCTTAATTGGAATGCTGGTACATTGGACTTACACATTCACCCAAACTTATTAAAATATACCCTTAAAGTCCATGCACTTCACTGTTTCTAGATTTTAACTCAGCTTTTTACAAAAGTATTTTAAAGGTTCTGTGCCTTCTGAGGGTAGAGATAGCTATAGCACTTTGGCCTTCACAGTACTGTGAGCACCATTGTTTCCTATTTTGTGTTGTTGTTGTCGTCATTGTCGTCATCATCATCAAGATAGGTATAGATGGAGAAAACCAAGATGGAGGCGTAGGTAGACACACTGTGCCTCCTCGCACAACCAAAAGAAGGACAACAACAATTTAAAAACAAAGAATAACCAGAACTGACAGAAAACTGAACTGCAAGGAAGTCCGACAACCAAGGAGATAAAGAAGAAACATTCATCCAGACCGGAAGGTGGGGCAAAGACGGGCAGCCGGGGCGGACAGGACTCCTGGCAACACTGCCGAACCCTGAGTGGTGGATTGTGGAACAAATGGGGCAGGCAGTGCGACTGCTAGCAGACCCCGCAGCCCCACATTCACACAGATAAACCAGGAAGAACGGCGGGGGAGCAAAACAGACTGCGCAACCCAGGGCTCCAGCTCAGGGAAATAAATCCTCAAACCTCTGATTGAAAACACCTGTGGAGGTTGAGGAGGCAGCAGGAGAAACTCCCAGCCTCTCAGGAGAGATCATTGGAGAGACCCACAGGGGCCTAGAGCATGCACAAGCCCACCCATTCAGGAATTAGCACCAGAGGGGCCCAGTTTGATTGTGGGTAGTGGAGGGAGTGACTGAAATCAGGTGGAGAGTGGAGCAAGCGCCATTGCTCCCTCTCAGCCCCTCCCCAGGCTCCGCCCCTTTATGTAACAGACGTGCCAAGACAAAAAAAAAAAAAAAAAGGCCCAAATGAAAGAACAGATCAAAGCTCCAGAAATAATTCAACTAAGCAGCGAACACATAGGCAACCTATCAGATGCACAGTTCAAAACACTGGTAATCAGGATACTCACAGAATTGGTTGAATTTGGCTGCAAATTAGATGAAAAAATGAAGGCTATGCTAAGAGAAACAAAGGAAAAGGTACAGGGAACCAATAGTGATGTGAAGGAAACTGGGACTCAAATCAACAGTGTGGACCAGAGGAAGAAAGAAACATCCAACCAGAACAGAATGAAGAAACAAGAATTCGGAAAAATGAGGAGAGGCTTAGGAACCTCCAGGACATCTTGAAACATTCCAACATCTAAATTATAGGGGTGTCAGAAGGAGAAGAGGAAGAACAAAAAATTGAAAACTTATTTGAACAAATCATGAAGGAGAACTTCCCCAGTCTGGCAAAGGAAATAGACTTCCAGGAAGTCCAGGAAGCTCAGAGAGTCCCAAAGAAGCTGGGCCCAAGGAGGAACACACCTAGGCACATCATAATTACATTACCCAAGATTAAATATAAGGAGAGAATCTTAGAAGCAGCAAGAGAAAAGGACACAGTTACCTACAAAGGAGTGCCCATAAGACTGTCAGCTGATTTCTCCAAAGAGACCTTACAGGCAAGAAGGGGCTGGAAAGAAGTACTCAAAGTCATGAAAAGCAAAGATCTACATCCAAGATTACTGTATCCAACAAAGGTATCATTTAGAATGGAAGGGCAGATAAAGTGCTTCTCAGATAAGGTCAAGTTCAAGGAGTTCATCATCACCAAGCCCTTATTATATGAAATGTTAAAGGGACTTACCTAAGAAAAAGAAGATAAAAAATATGAACAGTAAAAATGACAGCAAACTCACAGTTATTAACAACCACACCTAAAACCAAAACAAAAGCAAACTAAGCAAACAACTAGAACAGGAACAGAACCACAGAAATGGAGATCACATGGAGGGTTACCAATAGGGAAGTGGGAGGGGAAGAGAGAGGGGAAAGGTACAGAGAATAAGTAGCATAAATGGTAGGTAGAAAATAGACAGGAGAGGGGTAAGAATAGTGTAGGAAATGTAGAAGCCAAAGAACTTATATGTGTGACCCATGGACATGAACTATAGGGGGGGAATGTGGGAGGGAGAGGGTGGGCAGGATGGAATGGAGTGAAGGGGGAGGAAATGGGACAACTGTAATAGCATAATCAATAAATATATTTTAAAAAAAAGGTATAGGTAAACATGGTACTCACCTCCTCCCACAACTACTACTTCAAAATTACAAATGAACTACAGAACAGCCATCATTCAGAACTACCTAAAATCAAGCTGAATGGAAGTGTTACCACTGTGGAATTAAAGAAGAAAACACATTGAGACTAGTAGAAGGGGCAGAGACATGGAATAGGCTGGTCCACACCCACATGTTGGAGATAAATATTGGGGGGGTATCTTAGGAGCGAGGGGTCCCAGCCCCACAGCTGGCCACCAAAGCCCAGGGTTCTGGTGCCAGGAAGAAAAGCCACCATAACTTCTGGCTGCAAAAACCAGAGGGGATTGAGACTGAGGAAGGTGGAGGCTTTTGGAGTCCCAAGCAGTTCCTCTTAAAGGGCTTCTGTACAGACTTACTTAGACTCAATCCCTCTGATCTCCAGCATGGCAACAGCAGCTGTAAGACACAACAGACATATGGGGAGGGGCTGAATTGTTTGGCATCAGGGCGAGAGCTGGAGGGGCAGCTTTGTCCTAGACAGAAATGCTGGCTGAGGCTTTTGTTCCTTTGATGAGCTCTCCCCTCAACAGACTGGGCAGGCAGGTGCCATACCTGAGACCCAATCAAGCAAGCTCACACTGTTTGCTCCACCCTGGGGATTCCCTGAGGTCCTGTCCCACCCATCTTTTGGGCGCACCCAAGCTGTTTCCAGTGGCTTTTCCATCCATATGGCATATGGCTTGCCTTTGCTCATGCTACAGATTTTCCTAAATGTTCTCAAACAAGCAGCCATCTGTTCTCAACAATCCCAAACCTCGCACTAAGTGACCCCAGGCCTTGCAGTAGTGGCAGCTGGACTTGGTTTACAGCTTAGACTCCCCGGGACACCTCTAAGCCCAGCACAAGTAGCAGCCACTGGCAGATTGCTTTGTAGCTTATACTGGGTGGCCCCAGGTAGAACACAGGCAGTGGCTGACCTTGGCCTGCACCTCCCAGGAGGCCCCAGCCAGTGCACCCAGTGGACAGCTCCAGGCCACACTGAAGTATCACTACCCAACCACCTGCACAAGCAACACACTCAAGGGCAGACTCACCAGCCACCAGAACCCTGTTGAAGGAAGTCCTGCTCAATAGGGTGGGTCCCTACACAGTTGATCTAACATGGTGGTTGGAGGTTGGTAGTCAGTAGTCACATCCAGTCATTGCAGCTGGTCAGCTGAATAAATTCTCCCAGTAACATGATGACAGCAATCAAATTTCACCTACAAGAG
Organism: Desmodus rotundus; assembly: GCF_022682495.2. Lineage (NCBI taxonomy): Eukaryota > Metazoa > Chordata > Mammalia > Chiroptera > Phyllostomidae > Desmodus > Desmodus rotundus. The sequence goes on from NC_071387.1 coordinate 79,782,342, forward strand.
GAAGGTATGCACAGCCTATACGATGGGCACACTTCGAGTACCCAGTTTGAGTGATAGGGGAAGCTGTGCCACTAGACCCTACAGGACACCTACTACATTAGGCCATTCTACCTATCCCGGGAGATGTAGCAACCCTACCTAATACACAGAAACCAACACAGGAGGCTGCCAAAACGAGGAGACAAAGAAACATGGCCCGAATGAAAGAACAGAACAAAACTCCAGAAAGAGAGCTAAACAAAATGGAAACTAGCAATGCACTACATGCGGAGTTCAAAACACTGGTTATAAGGATGCTCAGTGAACTTAGTAAGGACTTTGACAGCATGAAAAAGAAACAAAGACTACACTAATTGAAATAAAGAATAATTTACAGGGAATGAACAGTAGAGCAGATGAAGCCAAGAATCAAATCAGCAATTTGGAATATAAAAAAGCCAAAAAAACAAACAAAAAAACCAACCAATCAGAACAGCAAGAAGAAAAAGGAATCCAAAAAAAATGAGGATAGTATAAGGAGCCTCTGGGACAACTTCAGGCATACCAACATTCGCATCATGGGGGTGTCATAAGGAGAAGAGAGAGAGCAAGAAATTGAAAACCTACTTGAAAAAAATGTCAGGAAACTTCCCTAACTTGGTGAAGGAAGTAGACATACAAGTCCAGGAAGTGCAGAGCATCCCAAATAAAATGAATCCAAACAGGCCCACCAAGACACATCAGAATTAAAATGCCAAAGGTTAAAGACAAAGGGAGAATCTTAAAAGCAGTTACCTACAGGGCAGTTCCCATAAGACTATCAGCTGATTTCTCAACAGAAACTTTGCGGCCTAGAAGGGATGGGCAAGAAATATTTAAAGTGATGAAAAGCAAGGACTTACAACCAAGATTGCTCTACCTAGCAAAGCTATCATTTAGAATCACAGGACAAATAAAGAGTTTCTCAGACAAGAAAAAGCTAAAGGACTTCATCATCACCAAACCAGTGTTATATGAAATGTTAAAAGGTCTTGAAGGAGGAGGAGGGGTTAGGAAGAGGGGAAAATACGAACAATAAAATGGCAATAAATACATATGTATCAACAACTGAATCTAAAAAACAAAATAAATGAACGAGTAGAACAGAAACAGACTCATGGGTACAGAGAATGCTTTGACAATTGCCAGATGGGAGGATGTTTGGAGGACTGGGTGAAAAATGTGAAGGGATTAAGAAGTACAAATCTGTTGTTACAGAATAGTCACGGGGATGCAAAGTACAGCATAGGGAGTATAGTCGGTAATAGTCTAATGACATTGTATGGCATCAGATGGTGCAAGACTTATCGGCATGACCACTTAGTAAGTTATGTAATATTTAGTCCCTGGGGTGTATGTAGACTTGAAGCTTACATGATGATGTATATGTGTTCATATGTAATTGAAAATTTAAAAAATGATAAATTTAAGAAAAACCCATTTCTTTCTTTTTAAAAAAATTTTAACTTTTTAATTTTATTTAATTACAGTTGTGTGCCTTTTCTCCCCATCCCTCCACCCCACCCCGGCTGAACCCCCCTCCCTCCCCCACCTCTACCCTCCCCCTTGATTTTGTCCATGTGTCCTTTATAGAGTTCCTGTAGAAAAACCCATTTCACAACTGCCTTGGAAATTCTTACTTAAACAGAAGATTTATGTGTATAATTAGGTCCATGTGAAGTAAAGAACTGATATAAACATAGTTTATATCATAACTTTATTTTTCTTAAGTCCCAAAAGGTGACTTTAAAAGATCTATTTTTCTAGAATATGTTTATTAGATTCTTGGAAGCATCTTTTAAAAAATAAATAAATGTTTAAGAAAACATTCTGACCAAGTTAGTACTAGTGGGTCCTTTTGGGGCAGAGGATGCAAGCTTTTATATGTTCTTAGCACTGCTTCCAATCCTAATGTTCACACAGTTTTGAATGTTTGATTCTATTGTAGCTGAAGTTTACACTCAAGACCTACTTTCCTTATGCTTCTCCATCTCTTGTCATGGTGCTAATGCAACACCCAAAAGGTACGTAAAGATTGATTCTGCCTGTATTCTGATGATTTCTGGGAAAGAGCCCTGTCAAATCATAACCCTTCTCCCAGTTCCTTATCATGAAACAAAGGAGATGGTAGTGGTTCTCTCTGACATCTCTTTCAGCTCTCAGGGTCTCACATTCTGTGGATTTTGACACGACAGTTTGCTTGATGTCCCAGTTAGGATCATTTACCAAAAGAAGGAAAGCAGAGGGAAAAAATGGCCTCTTGTTAAGTTTTGATAGTGTGCTCTGGATACCACAAGTCCTCTGGTGCCAGCCAGATCTGCCTAGATGCCAGAAACAGGCTAAGACTTGGCTGAGTTAGAATAAAACAGTACATTTATTTGTAGTTCATTCTTTCTACTCTATGCCCCTTGTTGCAAAAGAGAAGATAAAAGGATGAATGAAGCCAAGGAAATGTAGGGGAAATTTCTCCTAACCAAGTCAAGGGAAGGCTTTTGAAAGAATTCCATAAGTGTATTAGACCACAGCCTTCTTTGATTTCATTTGCCAGCCTTCCTTAGGCCATTACCAGTTGGGGAAATGATGGTTCCATCCTTAATTCAACTGGTGTTGATTGTTAACATGCCTGTGAGGGAAGAAGGCACTTTATCTGACTGGGGAAGGAAAGAGGAAAGAGTGAAAGACCAGCAATACTTCCTTTTTATGCCATTTTTTGCATGCCTTTTTCCTGAGACTAGGGTAAGTAGATTCATTTAAGGAAGTAGATGAATTGGTTTCACAGCATTTTATAAAGCCTGAATTTCTCTTCCTTTTTTCTCAAAGACATAGGTTCTCATGTAAAGTGACCCATCTGACACTGTCTTCTTAGATGCTAGAGGCAGAGGTGGTGATGTGCCAGTGGGATCTCTGGCCAACAGTTTTGTGAAATCTAAACTGTGGAAACACAATGGGAAAACTGTAATAACAAGACAGAGAAGTCAGTAATTCCCTTTTCAGGGCTACACCTCACAGCTTAAGTCAGATCACCAAAACTTAAGGTCAGCCTGCGTGACTCCAGAGAAGTATTGGACTTGTTATTTTTTAAGTTTGGAGATATCTAAACAAAAGGTTGGGTGGGGTGTGGTATATGGGCATGACCTCAGCCTACTTACCTTTTCCTTGGTGTGATTAGCCCAGACATGTCACAGGATAAGGAAATTCATGCAGGAGTACAAGAGCTACCTATGCTAGTTTCTGAACAGTTTTCTGCATATTACTTTTAGAGAAAACAATGTTATATTCACAAATTAAAGTGTTTTTAATACTAGAATCTTGGATTCATCAGAAACTGATTTTGTGCCCACTGTAAAGTCCTATGGGGCATGAAAGATTAATCACTTATGAGCCCTGACTCTTCTAGGAACTGTAAGTAGAGGGGACATAAAATAGGCATCTAAACAACCAATATAAAGAAGAAAGTGAAAACACCTTCAAAGGCTGCTAAGGAAGAGTTCTGGGGGTTCAGAGGAGGGAGGGGGAGACTCTCTGACCCTTCAATCTGTAACATTTGCGGAGTAGCAGTAGGTACTCTATCCCATTATCTTCCTCGTGGATACAATTATAGAATCTATCACTACATGCAAATCTGGTAACCTTTTTAAGATGTTGTTTCAAAGTGCAGATACATATTCAGATGTGTTTAAAATCACAAGATAATTGTGAAACCAGAGAAACTAACTCAAGAAAGGGCATTTGTTCGTATGATGCCCATGTTTTTTTCACTGGCCTTTTCTTTACTATAAGTCTGTAACCACATTATAAGTTCATCACAAATCATAGAAAAACAGTTGGGCAGCCCATTCCTAGTTTCTCAGTGACTGTTTCATTAGGCTCCATGTATTTTAATGTCACAAATTGTTAGTGATAGAGGAGGGGGTGGGCAAGTAGAAACGGAAAAACCTGGACTGCACCACAGCATTTTTGAACCCCAGGGTGGGCTGCTCATGCAGTCTTCGCAGACTCTACGTGCCTGAGTTTAGCCCCTGAAGTTTAGCTTGTGTAGCACTGACAGATGTTTCTTCCCAGGCCTGAGTGATGGGTGCTGGCCGAGTTCCACTGACCAGGAAAAAAGAATGGCTTTTCCCCTAAACTCTTCCAGCCTTAGCTGCAGGTGGTTACTACCTAATAGGTTTGACATTTCTTCAGTTCTCTTCTGCTCTCTTTTGACCCACAGATATCCCACGGGGACTGTGGCACCAGCCACTGAAACATATTTCTGAAATGCTCAGAGAAATAGTGGAAGACAAGACTCTCGGGTAAGCAAACCCTGATGACTCCCAGGAGTGCTTCACACATGGTTTCTCTGGGTCCTTGTCTTCCCTTTAGCAGGGTTGATGGAAAGGCATTATTGGTCTGTGACCATTGCCTCACAGGTAAACACACTGCGGAGTAAGAAGTAGAGGAAGCACAGAGCTACTTGGACCACTTTGTACAGCTCACAATAAATAGGCATGCATATGTCAATACCTTGCATAGTATTAGATTTTGAAATATACAAGCATAATAATAAAAAGAAGAGACCCTGGAAAAAGCAGTGCCCACATGCTGCGAACTCCTGGGCATGCAGGAGAGGAATGCGTCTGCTCCTTGTCTTCTTTTCTCTGCCTCTCTACGGGAGGAAATTCTAAACTGCTCCTGTACAGTGGGATAAAATGTTTCTTGTTCCTCCTGTTTGTAATAAATACTTACCTAAAATTTAAAAATGCTATTACGATGTTAACATGATGATACTCAGTGCCTTATGTGGCTTATTTTCCTGGAAGCGTTCACATTTAGGATTTAAGTTCTTTGTAATATAACTGCCTTCGGCTTCCTCTTAAATTTCTTCCTTTTAGAGTGTATTTTATTCATTTTCTATGCTACCCTACAAGACTGTCTTTGTTTGTTTCATTTGCCAATTTTCCCTCTTGAAATTCTCGGTATTCTCATCTCGGAGCCACCACAGATTAGAGGCGGTGCTATGTGTTCGCGGTCACTCCTGGAGTGCCAGGTCCTTACTCCTCCCCTCCACCAGGCCTCTTACCAGTGGAAGAGTCAAAAAGAACTGGTGGCCAAGTAGGGATCAGAGTGCTGGTCATATCAATGACCTGCCGCACCTGGCAGCCCTGCTCATACCCTCTCTGGTTGCCTCTGTTGAAGCGCGGAACCTTGATCCCAAACCCCATGGGAATCCTACCTAACCTAGATCTGCCTTAACTACACTTTGGGGTCCATCTGCAGAGAGGGGTCTGTGGGCAGGTTTTGGCACTTTATCAGACAGCCACATGGGACTTCCTTGACACTCAGTTACTGGTAGGAAAGAGGGAGAATGACCAGGCCTGTCCCTGCAATGCAGATCTTGAACCCTGATACAAGCATAATGGCCACCTGGGAGAAGGGAGCACGAGAGACTCTCTGTTCAGCTTACTGTCCATGAGGGCAGCGGGGAGGAGACCCTGTGGAGCCTCTTCCTTGCTTTTGCAACGTTAGGACCAGCCCACCACTAGCATGACCCGCGTAACATCAACTTGTCCTCTTGTGGGAAACAGTAAGACTGCCCGTCCTTCCGTTTCTCTTCGTTGTCTTACAAGCTAAATTTCAGAACATTTTATCAATTGTTCTTAGTGAGGACTTGGACAGGAGGAAAGCCGTGACCAGGGGAGGCAAGGGCAGTGCTTGGGACTTTCATGGGTCAAGCAGAGGAATATGGACCCCGATCTACCAAAGACAGAACGCTGCAGAGGGTCCTGGAGCTCTCCTGTCCCAGGGGTGTCTGCAGTTCAGAAGGAAAGTTCTGATCTAACGTGATCTCAGGCCAGTCCTGCTCCATTTTTTTCCAGGGGAGATGTTAAACTACTAACACTGCCGTGTAAAGTTGATGGGTCCTCACCTTGAGCAGATTCAACCCTTTAAACAACTATTGCCACTCCCAGGTCTCAGTGTGACAAAAGGGTAGCTTCACAAAGGCTATGTGATGACAGAAAAGATTACAATATACAGTCCATTAAAAGTTTGTAATTGCCAAAATACCAACCAGAACCTTGTGTTTTGTCAGAAAGGACACAGCACATGTTTCTGCCTGTGCCCCTTCTGGGGTCTGCATTCGGATCCCGAGGAACCTCCTCCTTTCTTGCCCTGGAGCACCTGTGTGGCTCCTGTGGCTGGGAGGCCCTGCTCTGCACAGCAGCCCAGCTCTGCAGGCCAGAGGCAGAGAGACACGCCTGCAGCTACTCATGCTGCATCATTCCTGCTGGTCATGGGCCAAAACCTTCCTTTCTTAAAGGTCTGCAGTCGCTCAAGTTCCTGGATATGCAGATTTAAATGTCTGAGTTCTCAGGGCACTGAAGTTTTGAGAGGCATGCCTTTGAAGGTCTTACGATGAGTTCAGAGTGGCATTGTGAGCTATTTTTCTGAGTCTAACTTGTATTCCTTGCAAGTTGTACTTCAGTGGGTAAGAACAATTTAAGCCAACCATTCACAGACATTGCAGTTGCTTTAAGAACCAAAAGCAAAAAAATCAAGTTGCCTGGCTTCCATGTGTTTTGGTTCTATTCCAGGTCCTCCAGAGGCCCCTTTGAGAGCTGGTTTTTGTTCATTCACTTTGGAGGATGGGCTGAGATGGTGGCTGAGCAGCTACTGATATCAGAAGCTGAACCCCCTGAGGCCTTGCTGTGGCTCTTGGCATTCAGCTACAGCCCATGTGATGGGAGTCAGCGGAGAGCACAGACCATGGTGGGTGACGGTACGCAGTGTGTGTGGTGTTCAGGGTCAATCTATCCTGAGCAGAAAGGGGAAATGGGACCTATGGGAAATGAGACCTGTGGTGGGTTTGGCTTTCACTAACACCCCGGGTACCTAAACATTGAGTGCTCTCAGTTTCTTGTGGTAGTGCGCAGGTGTTGCCTGGATGAGTGATTGTGTGCTGGGCTTGTGGTTGGAGATGTTTCCCATTGTTCACAGAGTTGACTGGAGACCAGATGCTGCGCTCTGCTCTCCTGGGAAGCACTGAGGAGATGAGGTGCAGCCCTTCTGTCCCCAAGTCATTACCTCTGCTCTTGCTCAGCTGCCCTGGCTGCCCTCATTTACAGCCATGCCTGGCCCACGGGATGCCGTGCAGAGTCCGATCACCCTCCCGAGGAGCTCTGTCCTCTTCTGAGCAGGGGCCGGGCTGAGTCGGCTTTCATCCGGACTTAGTGCTTTCATGTATCAGTCAGCAGGTCCTCACATTACTGCCTTTGTTTAGAATTCTTACTAAAGTAATCACATGATATTAACCACTTTGCTTCTGAAAAAGGACTTGGTCATTTCCTAAATAACAGAGCAGCTAAATACAGACCTGGCTAACTGTGGCAGAGACTGTTGTTATTTTATGTGGAATATAATAATTACAGGAAGCAATGCTCTGATTAAAGGCATCGGCACCTCCCTTGCAAACATTTATTTGTTGGTTTTTAAAACTTCAATTGCCAGTGCTTTTCATTGATTTTAATAATTAAAAGGAGCAGCACTCCTGTTTGCTCGGTATTCTCTGTTGATTGAGAAAAGCAGAGACCAGCACGGATGTGTCTGTATTTTACTTGGGTAAAGGCTTGCATGGCACTGGAAAGAATACTTTGGGATTTTACAGAGTTGAAATTTGGTGATAATACATTTTAGATCAAAAATGGAACACTACTTAGAAATTAACACAATCCACCTACATATTTGACGCTATCTGATTGAAAAGAAAGCCTATTTCTTCCCTTTTAAAATATCACATTAGGGAAATTAAGGGAAATTTTATGTTTTCATCATCTTATTTTTCATAATAATTAAAATGTATGAAGCTCTACTGATTTCTAAAGTCCCTTATGTGTTTGTAAATATTGTATTCTGTATAAGCTAAGTTGGTAGCTTATATGTTAAGTTCCATATCGATCATAGAAACTGACAAAGATTCACTTTTGAAGTATAGAGAGAGAATCTATCTAGTAAGATTTAATATCTAGAAAGTTCTGCATTTGCACATCTTTCTACTTGTTAATTCATCCTTTCTTTAATAAAATCTACACGAAATCCTTACTCTGCATATGCTTCGTCATCCTGAATAACAGCGCATTCATAATCTTTAACCCTGCTGATCCATTCCTAGGAATTACTTTAAGGAATTAGAGGTCTACACAAATATTTATGTACAAGAATATCATCACAGCAGTGTTTTGTAATTGCAAACATTGAAAATGGCCTAAACTTTCAATAATAGAGATATTGGATAAATATTGTGGTATAGTCCAGCTATGAAATAACATTCTACCATGAAAACTTATATTCTTAAGGAATATGTGCTAAAGATACTGTAATTGCTTAAAGTGCATTGTGAAGAGAAAACTGTAAGATACAAACTGTTGTGTATAGTGAGTGCTATGTTCACAATGCACAGAGAAAGGATGGAAAGGCTGTAAACCTTTAGTTTTTACCTTATAGTTTTTAACAATAAGTCTCTTTGGATGGTGGAGTTATAGGTCATTTTAATTATTTTCTTTTTACTTTTTTGTTTAGATTTTCTACAGTGAGCATGCAAAATGTAATACTTTGGAAAGAGAGCTTGTATCTTCTGAAAAAATTATAAAGCATTTAGTCATTGGCATGCCAGGAAGGCGTTTGAAGGGAATGACAGTCTTGGATGAAATAAAGAGGAAGGAGATCGAGTCTTAGAGAATACTGGACAAGAAGAGAATGGACATGAAGGCATAGCTTCCTAAGCCCACTTAGATGGCCTCTGTGTGCTCACATAGATGCCATCAGATGAGGGCCAGCTGGGCCAGCCAGCAGAGCGGTGGGGAGAGTGGCCCTCTCCTGTTGGGACACTGCCACTCTCTGTGGAAGAGCCCCATGGTGCAGTTTCTCACCGTCTTGTACCCTCAGAACTCACACAGCAGTCCTAGTGTGCTGGGTCTGTGACAGACTTCACTGAAGGAGGCTTTAACATCCAGAAAAAAAGGCTCCCACAAAATCCATAAAATTGGTCATGGGAATTCTCAGAATAGGCCTGTGTATTCTTTTGAAAATGATGGAACATTGCTGTTCATGAGCTCCATGAACGTGGTATTCTGGACCTGTGGCTTTCAGTTCTTGCTTTGTTTTCCTAGTCACAACTGATCTACCATTCTTCTATCAAGCAGAAGTCTCAACATGAAATAAATATTTTTAATGCAAAAACAACCACAGACCTGTAACAATCACCATTATTGTGTGGATTTCACAGACTTGTGACCTCTGCTTGAGCTTTAAACATGGATGAACAGACTCTGCCAGTGTCTAAAACAAAGCAAGTGTGTGTGTGTGTCCCTCGTCCTCCCCACAACCCCACCCACGCCCAAAGACAGCAAAAGGAAAACCTCCTGCTTATCAGAACATTGGCTCAGCTGAGGTCTGATAGCATGGGGCTTTGATTGATTTGTGGCTGTGATAGTGAGTCTTCAAGGAGCCTTTTGTTCTTTTTCCCACAATATAAAAATATAACTACATTGTGCTGAGGACTTTTCTCCATTTCCTTTCATATAAGAAAAGGTCAATTCCTGGCATAGTGCCCTAGCTGCTTAGTGAGCAAGACGAAAAAAGTCAAGAAAATTCCATCACACCCATTTGGGTTTGTGTGGAGCAGTGTGGAAGCCCAGACGTGGGCTGCCTTGGTCTGCCCTCCCTGGGCACTGGTCCTCTCTTCTTTTGGAGAGTTGCTTCAAAGTACTGAATAAATCCTACAACTGTGTGTTCCCTGACCCTTCCCTAATCTCTCACCTTTGAAATTATACTCCCCAGGAAGAGGTGAAAGTGGTGCTCGGCCACCTCATGAAGCTGCTCAGAAGTCCGACCCTGTCAGCCAGGGATCTGCAGGCAGCCGCTGGAGAGAGCCGAGGCACAGACTCCAGGCCACCTGCGTGTGGACGGCTCATCAGGCACCTCCTCCTGAACTTCCTACTCTGGGCTCCCGGAGGCCACGCAGTTGCCCAGGAAGTCATCAGCCTCGTAAGTGTCTCCTTCTTTCAGCATCCTAGTTTTCATTCACATGTCACCCAAAGGCCCGACCTTTGAAGAGTATGTGTACCAGGGTGCTTGTCCAAACCTGGATACACAGACGGCGAGGTAGACAGCTGGGACGGACCCCAGAACCTGCCCCGTGCAACACCTTCATCTCACAGAAGAGAAAATGGAGGATCAGAGATAGGCAGTGACTTCTCCCAGGTCACACGGCTTGCTACCAGAGCACACAGTAACAGCTAGGTCTCCCGTCTCCCCGGTTACTCTTCTTTCAGTTTAGTGCGTGACTTTTTTTCCTCCTCATGAAGAGAAGCAAGGCCACAGTGAGAATGTGCTCACTGCAGTGGTTCAGAGAATTTTATTTTTTAATTACAAAGGAATCCTTCTGGAAGCCCAGCTGACATAAGGGGTACAGAACAGTTTGTGACATTGAATTTGACAGTGATTTATTGGGTTAGTAACACTAAAAGTGTAGACAACAAAAGAAAAAATAGATAAATTGAAGTTCATAAAAGTTAAAAACTTGTGTGCATCGAAGAACTCAATCAAAAGAGTGAAAAGACAATTCACAGAGTGGAGGAAAATGTTTGGAAATCACATATCAGATACGGGTTTGGTATCTAAACTATATTGGGAACTCTTATAAGCCAACCACAGAAAAACAACCCAACTGAGAAACAAGCAATGGATTTGAACAGATATTTCTCCAAAGAAGATGTACAAATGGCCAATAAGCACATGAAAAAGTGCTCACCATCATTAGCTGTTAGGAAAATGCAAATCAAAACCACAATGAGGTACTACTCCACACCCACCGGGACGCTATTATAAACAAACATAGTCCAAAGACAGAAACACCGACATGTCCATCAGCAGGTGAAGGGATAGACAAAATGTGGTGTGTGCCACTCACAAAAGACAGATACTGTCTGATTCCATTTATATGAGGTACCTGGAATAGGCAAACTTACAGAGAAAGTAAAATAGGGATTATCGGGGGGGAGGTGCATGAGTTGTACATTTTCCTAAAAGTACATGATAGACCACTGTGTTCGCTGTGATGGGGAGCATGGGGGGTTTGCTTAAAGGGCACATAGCTCCTGTTTGGGAGATGAATGGTGGTGGCGACGGATGGCGGTGATGGTTGCCCAGCACTGTGGGTGTGCTTCATGCCACTGAGTTGTACATTTTAAAATGGTTAAAATAGCAAATTTTATGTTTATTTTTACTATAATAAAAGATGCTCATCTCAAAAAAAAGCACCAGCATGCTGACTCTTGGAATTTTGTTTTATTCCTGTCTTTGTTTTTACTTTTTATTGCCCTATAATATACATATTTAAATGTATAGCTCAGTGAATTTTCCCAAACCAAAACATGCATAAAACCAACAATCAGATCAAGAAAGGAAAGTTCCAGCACCCAGAGGCCCTGTGTTGCATGGGGAAAGTCGCAGTGACAGCGGGCTGCCGAGAACCCTGCGGACCTGCACCTTGAAGGTTCTCCTTAGTCCTTGTTAAGTGGTCTGTGTGGAGTGGGCAGGCCCACCTCTCACATGCTCAAAGAGAAGCCATACAAGGGCCTGGGCATGGCCAAGAGCAGAAGACGACCTGCTTGTCATGTGCAGGGTGCCATCTCCTCAGGCCACTCTGACTGTGATCTATTGTGTACTTCCATAAAATGCTCACCTCACTTCCTTCCACACCCACCGGTGAGAGCTAAAGAATGCCCATGTGTCTGCAGAGCCTGGTACCACCCACCTTTGTCTCTGCCAGGTATGTATGGTAATGGTCACTGTGCAGCCACTCCCTCAGCCAGGTGATCATCATCTGGTCAACATCAACATCAACAGGGTGAGTTGTATTGACAGTGTGAACCTTGATATGACCCAGACTAATCCTGCGAAAAATGACTGACAGACGCCAACTGAGGGATGTTCAGCAAAATACCTAACTGGCGCTCCTCAGATCTGTCCAGATCATCAAGAACAAGAAAAGTCTGAGAACCTACGGAGACATGACGACTGAATATAATGTGGTACCTTGGATGGGATACTGGAACAAAAGAAGGACATTAGGAAACAACAGGAAATCTAAATAAAGTATGGATTTCAGTTAATAAATATGTATCACTTTTGGTTTGTTAATTCTGAAAAATGTAGCGCACTAATGTAATGTCAATAACTTGACAAAGGCAATGTGCAATCTCTCTGTATTATCTTTCAGTGAAATTACAAATCTAAAACCTTCAAAATTAAGTTATTTTAAAAAGTCAACAACAGGCACTTTTAAATCATGAAAGTGTTGGCAGCATTTGTGTCACCTGACCTCTGACCCCCAACCCATGCCCTGGATACCTGTGGGAGCCTGGCCCTCCTTCTCCCTGGGGGCTCCCGTCCGCTCCTCTCTGGGACTGTCACCCGGGAATGGAAAGGCAGACTCTGCCCATGGGGTGTGGGAGAGAATGACCCAAAGAAAGCCCCTCAGAGACACCCCGGTCTCTGCTTCAGTTAGTCCAACAACACATTCCCATCCATTGTAGGCTAACAGTCCCCATTCAGAATGGGCCGCCCTCAGGTCTCACCCACAAAGCAGCTGCTGTGAATAAGGAGTTAGGTCCTGTCACAGAGTTCAGGTGTGCTGCATGTGCCAGGAGGCCCATCCCCGCAGAACAGTTCAGACCTAGCCATGTATTAATACCTCAGGCTGGGGGAACACCGAAAACCCCGATGCATCCTCATTAGGTTTTGTAAGTCAGCTCAGCTGGAAAAAAAATTGACAGATAAAATGCTAGTGTTTCTCTTCACACGCTGGCTTCCTAGCAGGTGAGTGGTTGCCATACCCAAGGTACCCCTCGAAGCTGAGTAGCTTCCTGGGCCCTGTCCTTGCAGATATTCTGAAACAGTTTTTACTGACATACCAGCCTTCCCAACTCGAGGCTTCCTGCAGTGGCCACTGACAGGCTGATGGCAGCCTGGCTAAAGTAACTACAAATAGGACAGATGGAGGAGTCCTTAGCCAGTGCCAGCCTTGCATGGGCTTCCCCTCGCCTTCCACATCTCATCTGTGACACCCTGGAAAGAGTCCTGAGCCAGGTCTGCTTGGCCTGGGTAGTGGCCAGATGGTGTAAGTATTGGCTTTGTTGGCCTTTCTCTCTCAGCGGCTCTGGCTTCACCACCCTGGGGACCCAGGCTCTGGCCCAGCTCTGATGTGAACTGAGGCTCAAGCAGAGCCAGCAGGGTTCTGGGTCCTGGTCTTGCCCCTCTTTTCTCAAGTGTCAGCTTTGGAGAGCTGTGCACACTCCAGACCGGGACGTGGACAGCAGGGGCTATGTGTCTGAACCCTGTTTCTTCACAGCCTTCCTTCCATACCTTCTCCGAGGGGGCCCTGCCTTACTGAAGGGCTCCATTTCATTAAAGGTGCCCCATCCCTCCATCTCCTCTGTTCTCTTGCGCCCCAGCCTCTCCTACATAGTGCTCCCAGCCTACTGCTTCCTGTGGCTCCTCACAGAGGCCCCAGGCATCAGCTTTGGCCAGTCTTGAGCTTCTGAGATTTACCTCAAACTCATTTGTTAGAACCCTCATGCCTTCTACCCTGTGTTCGGCTCCTCTGCTCATGACAACGTAAGGGCAGCCTGGATTCCTCCTGGCCCTGGGGCTCATCTCTTGCCTCCTGTCCTGCTCTGACTTATGTTTCTCTCTCCCTTTCTTCTGTCCTTGGTTGCTGGACCACAAAAATAACAGCCAAAAGTTAGCTAGAATCTGAAATAGGGATTTCAGTTCTGTAGTGGCTGAACTCAAAATGAATTTAACCCCTTTACTGATGTGCCTCAGCCAAGCCCTACCGGAGTGCAAGTGTCTGACCTCAGCTGCAGGGAGGCGGGCTTTTGTCTGTGACTGGAGACCTTGAATGGAACAGGGTCAGATTGAATTGGCTTGTAAAGAGGACACATGGTTAGATTGGTACCACCACAGTCATCTGTGACAGCCACACCGCCCTGCCTCCCTATCCCTGGGCTAGAGGAGCCCCTGGGATCACTGGGCAGTGGAGCAGGAGGTGGTCTTCCCTCCTCAGGTTCTAGGTAGTAGGTGAACCCTTCCACGGCCCCCCGGGGAGCCTTAGACTGTTTCATCCACAAAGAACAGAGGCTGCATCTGTGGCAAGTCATGTACAGCATTTGTGATTTCTGAGTAAAACCAGATGATGATAATAGGTATACCAAGAGCCACAGTGAACCCCACCTGCACTGTAGCCTGCGCCCCACCATCCCGCAGAGCCCGGAGATGGAGATGGCTGACGCTGTGGAGGCGGGCCCCCTGCTTCCTGCACTGTGCACTCTGCTCGGCCAGCACACGTGCTGCCAGAGTGTCTGCCTTGAGTGAGGGTTGTCAGAGTGGGCTTCCTGGGCTGTGGCGTGGTCCCTGGTCAGTCAGGCTGGTCACTGAACCATGTGGAGAATGGAGAAAAAACTGTCCCTTGGCTGCTTTTGCTGCTTACACATTTGGATTAGGATCCCATATAAACTGATACCCACAAAAAAATATGTAGATTACTCTAAATAATGGACTTAATGCCGCTTGTGTCTAAAAAAAATCACAATAAATTCTTTATGCAGCTAAATTGTGAGGTTCTTGCCCTTCCCTTTCTGCTGAACTGAAATTCTTAGGAAAATACTGATGGGCACCAAAAACTCAGAATCCCTCGAGGCTGTATTTAGCAGAACTAACAATCCCTGTGTTGCCTGCTTTCCTTGAGAATCAGGTGTTAAAACTTTAGATGCCTTTAAAATCAAGTGTGCGGGCTGCTGGCCCAAGAATGCCATTTATAAAGCTGTTTGTGTGGAAACAGGTGGCATGTGCCTGTCAGCACTTCCCAGTTCTTGTATCGGTGTGGGCCTTTTGCAGAAAGTCAGGCCCCAACACATCCATTTGCCTTTGCTCCCCCAGCAAGAAATCCCAAAGCTCGTGACTGGCATTCCAAGAAATGAGGTGTGTGCTTGTAGCCATTCTGTCAGGAGAGGGGATTCCTTAGGAAATAAATGCCTCTGCTCGCTGGATGGCCAGCCCCTGAGAACAGACTTTCTTGCATCACCTTGAAAACAAAACAAGAGCCCTTCGGAGGTGATAGGAATGCAGCTGCTTTTCTGGGACAGGATGGTGCCGGACAAATAGATGGGTCTGCCTGGAAAGTGTTTTAATTTGGCTTCTCTCTGTCATTGCAGATGGCTCAGACTGATGAGATGACCAATGAGATTATCAGCTTTCTTGACCAGACCTTGTACAGATGGGATCACCTTTGCATGGAAGCCCCAGCATCGAGAAAACTGGCCAGAGAGCTCCTTACGGAGCTGCTCGCGCAAGTCGGGCACAGGCCTGTTGGCCATGTTGCTGCCATACAGCCTGGGCTCACTGGGGCCACAGGCTGAAATGATGGCCCTGCTTCTTTGTGGAACGGGTACCCTCTGTGAGTAGTGACAATGAGCCATAAATATCTTGGCAAGTTCTGATAGCACCTATTTTACAAAGTGAGAAGACAGATACTGTAGCCCACACTCAGTCAGACTTACTAATGACTAGGTTTTATACCTTCAGCCTTCTCTCTACCTGCTCAGCCTGGGTGTCATTAGAGAATCACGGGAGAAAAGGCTCGGATGGGAGAACAGATTTTTATTTTTTATTTTTTTCCCTTACTGAACCAAGAAACATGACTATTATTTGAATGTTTCAAAGTCTTTGGTCCAAGAAACTGGTCATGAGCCACTGGTCAGTTTAGAAAGTAACTTAGCCCTTCTCCACAGATCTGTTTTTTACATGTCGGGTCATTGGTACTGGTGTTTCTTTTAATCCACAGGGATTTGAGAGAAAGCCACACTTTCTTGCTTCCCAAAGAAATTGTCCAGAAAGGAGAGTTTCCCTTGGGCAGCCCCTGAACAAGCCAGGGGAAGGAAGCAAGTAGAAATGCAGGGACCAGTGGTCGGTGGCGGGCCTGGGTGTCAGCCGGCCCTGGAGCCGGCACTGCCTGGGAGTGGAGCCAGGGCTGCTGCTGACTCTCTGCTTTCACTTGGTAAACACTGACTGCTACCGAAGAAGCGCACACTGCCTCAGAGGTGACTGATGGGGATCTAGGCCGTATTCTAGAAACATCAGAAAAGATTATGTATCAATCGTTTTGTTAAGTGAAATGGAAGTGGACATTTCTAATAAATAATTGGTAACCCCAAGGTTAATATATATTTTGCATCAGTTGAAGATACTTTTTCCTTCTCAGGCTTATGCTTAACTTGTATTGATTGTATTCTCTTTCTGTTTATTGTTTGTCAAGTGACACAAGACTTTCTTTTATGCCCACTTGGATTTATGTATTAGTTATCTCTGAGTCTCCCTCAGTCTTGGCTCCTGTTTGAGGTATGAGTCAAGTTTTATTTGATTAGACAGAGGTCGAACTTTTAGGGTAAATGCTTGTTTCGGTATATGGATCTACCTGAAGAGCTGGGAAATTCCAGTAACTTTTGACCTGAGCCTTCTTTTTGAGAGGTGCTATAATATGAAAGGTGCACTGTTAAAATACTTTTCTCACAACTGCCGTCATCCTCATCACTTCCACACACTGCGATCAGCCTCTGTGGACGGGAGAAGGGGGCCTGGTGTGGTGGCAGTGAGTAAGCCCCAGAGCACGTGCCCACCAGGAGCAGGCCTCCTTTTGGGGTGTGCTTCCACGTGGACAACCATTCACACTATATTCATGGTGAACAACAAAAAAAGCCCCAAGATGAATACCTAGCTCAGAATTTGAAGGTGCATTTCTGGAAGATTCTTTTCTGTCTTCACTGTACCTCAGCCCTTTCTTAGTATCTCTCAATTTCTTTACAAAGCCTGCGTTCTCCCAAGCCTTGGACATTTGAGTTGGCAACTGAGCAGACTATCTGAGCTGGCAAAACCGAAGCTTCTCCCAGAGAGTTCCCAGCAGACCTACAGCTCCTTTGTTTGAGTGCAGAACCCCCAGGAAGACTTTAATCAAGGACATAATAGGCACTGATTTGTTTACTAGTTTTATTTTCTCCCCTTGCCCTCTCCCACCTTGATAAAGGTGCTAACAAGGGGAGGAAGCAGAGGGCAGCAGCATGGGCGGGGCTGCTCCCCAAAGCCTTCGAGTGGCTGGGAAGCCTCAGCAGCCGCATGCTCCTGCTCCGCCTTTAGAAGGGTTGCCCATTCCATTTTGTTCCAGGAGGGTAAGGTGTCTCCTACAGCCCAGATGGAGGTGAGTGCACGGTGGAAGGGTGGGAAGTCACACCCTCCCCTGGAAAACCAGAGAAGACAGATACCTGCACACCCTAGTCAATCAGGGCAGAGAAAGACAGGTAGGCTGGGGAGTATTCAGAAAACTCTACCTGGTCCTCCAGCTGCCTTGGATTTTGGGGAAAGTCTGGATATGTGGTTCTTTGAAACAAGTTCAAAGTAAGGATCCAGCTAAAAATGGACTCTTGATGAAAATGCACAGGGAAGTCCCTTGAAGGACAGTAAGCCTTGTCCACTCAGTAGAGAGCCAAGAGCACTGAGCCTGAGGAGCAGGCCCAACGGCAAGGCTGAAACTAGAGGCCCTACAGCGATGGGAGGGGGAGGAGGGCTCTGGATGGGCTTCCTCCCCAGTGTGTGCCGGGCATACGCCCGCCACTCGGACCAGCAGAATACCCAATGGCGAGCGGCTTCTACCAGGGGAACACCTGATGGCCTCAGACGTGGAAACCCAGAGAACTGGCTAATTGAGCCATTGTGTGACGGCTGAGTTCTTCCGGCTTTCCTCTGTAGTTGCACAAAGGCTGCCAAGGCCAGGCTTTGCTGACAACATCCAAGAAAGAAAAGGACAGCCGTCTCCCCTGTATTTCCCACTAACCACACCGACCTGCCCTTACACCCTGGGCAGAGCAGGGCCGCAGGAGAATGGGGAACGCACCTGCCCTAATGGGCTGAGACCAAGGGCAGGTCCATCAGGACATTAATGAGGCTGGAGCTGCCTGGCCTTTCACTGCCAGGCCCCTTCCAAGGCCCTGGGAGAGGCCTCCGCCCCTATTCATTTCTGTAAAATTTGTAAAGAGATTTAATTGGAACCAGCAAAGATAAGTCTCTGCACTCCTACCTGTTGGGCATCTCAGGGGTGGCCCTGGGCACTTCCGGGGTCCGGCTGAGGGGCCCTGAGCTGGCATGCCGGCACTGCAGAATGCAGGTAAGGAGCCGTAGCCACCCCAGGGCAGGAGCTGCATCCAGAGACACCAGCTCCGCTCCGTCCATGCTGGCTCAGCTGGCTTGGGACACAGGTGCAGGCTCAGAGGCCATGTCACTGCCAAAGTGTGGCCTGTGCCACCTGCGGTACATGGGTGGCCAGGAGAAATGAGGGGCAAGAGAGGGGAACCCTTTAAAGTGCCACAGCTTGGGTCTGGGGCACACGTGACAAAGGCTGTCAGATCTCACAACAGCTCTACGGTTCGACGTCACCAATAGGAGCTGTGAAGCTGGGAAAAAATTCTGTCGTCTTAATAATGAAGTTTTTTATATAGCATGCTGGAGAAAAGACTGAATTATCTTTGTCTCTCTAGAGAAAATAGGTAAAATTATCCTAGGAAGAGGTAACCAAAGGCGACAGAGTCAAAAACGACAAGGAGAAAAGGCATTACTGAGCACCATGGACACGAGGCTGCATATGCATTGGGACTCGGTGACGTTTGTGGGGTTGTTAGCACTAGAAGCTTTAGGCTGTGGCCCCTGAAAAACAGAGTTTATCCTCTGGGCCTGGGACTCTTCTCCCGATACCTACAACCTGGGGCTCTGTTGCCGAGGAAGGGAGCAGCAGGGGCCTGTTAAAGCAAATGAAGCACATCACACACATACTTACTTTTTCCATGACCCTGAGTTAAACGTCATCACTTGGTATAAATGGTGTTCTGGACGCCGTTCTTCCCCATCTCTGCAGACAGCTTGTCCCACAAGCACAGCCCACACCATCTTGGTCACTCTGCTGTCCCTTGCACTCCAGCCTGGGGTCTTGAGAGATGGACTCAACCCGGCTCCATTCGGTGGTATGCGCTTCACTGTGGCTGCTCCCGAGGTCCCGGGCAGCCCTGATTTACTGAGGCCAGTGAACTGGGCTCTCTGAAAGGCCACTCTGCTTGCTGACATGGGATGGGGGTTCCTCTCACCACATGCAGAATGGTGTCTAGGAATGCAGGTGGCAAGTGGGCATGCCTCGTTTCCGGAGAAGCCCCTTGCCTGGGAGGTTCCAGGGGCTAGCTCTGTTTTATTTCTCAGTGGAAGGGCAAGGGTGTTGGGACAAGATGGGAAAATGTCGACAGGACGGGAGAAAGCTGCATTTTCTGTTGAATGGAGGAGTCAAGAACAGGGACTTGCCAGGAGGGAGAGGGAGAACATGCAGCCCCAGCAGTGGGCGGGGAGGGGGTGCGTGGAAAATCAGACCTGAGCCTGCCCTGTTCCCCAAGGGGTGAGGCATGCTGTGGTGTGTGCAGAGCAAGAGGAATGTGAGGTATGTTCGTTCTTATTCAACACGGATTCCAAACTGATTTTGTTTTCCAAGGAAGACGAGAAATGCACATTAACTGTGCTGCTCTCCTTGTTTTATTTTTTCCTTCTTTCGCCCTCTTAGCACCCTTACCCACCGCCAGAGCTGCTGCTGACAAACAGTCTGCTTTTCCTTGCCTGACACTGGGTTCAACAGGGATTCCACGGACTCTGTCAGATAATTCTGTATTACTGAACATCACCACACCGTTTCCCTCCTAAATAACTAAAATTAAGGCAAAAATAATGTCAAAGTCTTCTAAACTCAGGCTCCACATGTTTGTGCCGTGGGTCCAGTTGTTACTCTCAGACAGACTGGTATCAAAGACGGCTTATAATGTAGGACTTCCTCTTCCCAGTCCTGACAAGCAGTATCTTACTGTACCTGCTGTTTGGGCTAGGAAATGTCTATGCTTCGATACTTTTCTGAAGAGATAGAAAGTCTCTTAAATCAATGGAGGAAATCTCACCGGCCTCTGGTGTTTTCTCACAATGTGATGGACCCATTGCAACACCCAGGACTCTTGGTGGCAGGCAACAGAAACAGACAGTGTGGAAAAGAAAAGGGAATTGATTAAATGGGTGTTTAAAAGCCCACAGAATAATTGGGCAGACAAGGCGTAGTGCTAGCCAGCCAGCAGTGGTGCCCAAAGCCCAGCTTCAGAACAGCCTGCCAAGGTCACCTGCTGCTGCCACAGGGCCCTGCGTCTGAGAACCTTCGCAGCTCCCCAGTGTCTGAGGCCTCCGCGGTCTCCCTGGGTGCCTTTGATGGGGGAGCCCAGGTCCCCCACCTGCACTTTAGCTGGAAGGGAGCTGGGAAAGCAGTTGTACAGCCTGCTCACTTCCGTGACCTTACTGGACACCTTGGCACCATCCAGTGTGATCTCCCACATGCAAGGAGGGGTCAGAACCTAGGGAGCTGCAGAGAGGAGAAAATGTCCACGCACTAAGAGCTTCCAGAGCATTGGGAAAGGCCAAATGCCACGAAACAGCCAACACTCAGCAAGAACAAGCAGTCTGCAGGCCGGTGCCCCCAACGCGGTGCTGGCAGCACTGCGGGCTGGTCAGTCTTTGTGCTGGGGGCTGGCAGCATCCCTGCCCTCTGCCCACTAGTGACAATCAGACGTCCTGCTGACATTGCCAAATGTCTCCTGCAGGGGCGACTCCCCGCCCCTCAGATGAGAATCACTGGTCTAATGGCTCTCTCCTTCTGGGAAGATATCCTGAATAGAAACACAGACACATGAATTAGATTTAATAGGACCCTAATAACTACATAATCTGATTCTGAATTTCATCTGGAAAAATAAACATTAAAGAACAGTCAGGAAAGCCTCTTGAGAGTGAATCGTAATGGAGCAGAACAAAGTGCACCACACACTGCCACATATTCTAAAGCCTGAGTTATTCCAGCGGCTGGGTGAGCCCTGAGAGAGGGAGCACAGTGCAGCGTCCTCCCTGTGGCTCCAGCCAGCAGTCCTCAGGCTCCCCTCACTGGTCTGGGCAGTGCCTGTCCCATTGCTCCAACCCTCCCTGACAGTTTCACTTGGCTGACAGACTATTCCAGGGCTTTCCCTCAGCCCGAGACGGTCCCTACTCGACCCCTAACCTCTTCCAGGTGGGCACCTCGGCCCTGTGTGCCCTCACTCTGCTGGACTTTCCCGTGTCGTCGCCCTTCTCTTAGACTCGCTGCTCAGCAGGCACCTGCTGGAGGCCAGCTGACCATCTAGACGGCACCTCCAAGGCCAAGCCCGCCCTCCGCATCTTAACCCCCCAAACCCACAGTCTTCTAGGTCAGCTGATGGTGGCTCCACCTTTCCAGTGATTCAGACCCAATTCTGTAGTTACTCTAGATTCCTCTCTCTCCCCACCTCCCACCCATTAGGTCATTCCTGCATCTGACCATTTCTCACCTCCGTCTCTGCTGCCCTGTCGACCAGTTTCCCACTTTGAATGGATTCCAGGGTGACCACGTCCCACCGCTGTTCAAAGCATCTCGAAAGCTCCTCCCTTCACTCAGTAAAACCCAACATTCTTGTCCCTACTACACAACACCTCCTAGAAACCATGTATGGATTATGCTTACTCTTATTTCATATATATATATATAATTACAACAACATGTATTGTGGTTGCTCGTCCTTGACCATCCCCACAAGTACCCGGAATAGTTGCAGGCACACAATAGGTTTCCGGTAAGTGTCTGTTAAATTAATCTGTATTGGGACTTACTATATGATGAAGGCATTTCCATCAATAGTGAAACGGTGGTGGTGGAAAATGCAGTTGGATTTGTACTTCTGAGATGAAAGTAAACATCAAAAACAAAATGCCCATCTTCCTTCTTAACCAAATGTCAGTGCCTGGAGGGCTGTTCGATGGGGCGTGGGTTTTCTCCAGGGAAGGCTCTAGCAGTTCTGTTTGGAAAGGGAAGAGGGACGGGGGTGGTAGGAAGGCTGCTACTGCTCTGGGAAGATGGTCTGTCACTTGGATTAAATAAAAAATTAGTTTGTGAATTCAGAACTTCCCTGCTCCCCACACATAGAAAGAATGTTGTTAATACTTCATTTAGAATTCCGTCTCATCTTTGGTTTGCAGACTTTCACAGAAACCCTGTTTTCAGTCCTTGGGCGCCCCCTCCCCCACCGGAGTGCCTGCCTTTGGGGGTAGGGTACGAGTTCAAAGCCTCTGCAGGGGTCACCACTTCAGGAAGATTTCTTGGTCCTCGGGGTCGGGGGGAGGAGAGGGTGCTGGGGAGAAGGGGAGGCGGGAGGCCCTGAGGCTCCAACCACCTCATTTGCAGACTTCCAAGAATCCAACATGTTCAATCCTCAAGGCCCTTTCTATGTCAGACTCAAAACCTAGAGACCACAAAAGAAGGATAAAACCGACCATGCAGAAATAAAAAACAAAATGACCGAAAATATAAGTATCAATAACAAACTGGGGAAAATTATTTGCAACACATGACAAAGAACTAATTTGCTAACTTCTAAGTGTTGCTATAAATCAATAAGAAAAAGGCCATCAACACAGAGACATAGTGTGGGCCAGGGGCACAAACATGCACTCAGATTTCCAGCAGGAGAAACACACATGACTTTGAAAACTTTAAAAATATTTGGGAGAAATTAAAAAAAACCAAAACAGAACTCCTGCATGGCTAAGGAAAACAGCACTAAAATGAAAAGAGAACCAACCATATGGGAAAACATATTTGCCAATGATACCTCAGACAAGGGCCTGATCTCCAAAATATATAAAGAATTCACACAACTCCACTCCAGGAGGACAAACAATCCAATTTAAAAATGGGCAATCCTGAGAACCAAGATGGCGTAGGTAGACACACTGCGCCTCCTTGCACAACCAGAACTGACAGAAAATCGAACAGCAAGGAAGTCTGACACCAAGTAGATAAAAAAGAAAAATACATCCAGACCGGTAGGAGGGGCAGAGACGGGCACTGGGGTAGAGAGGACTCACGTGGCCATGGGGGACCGAGACTGGCGGAGTGTGGGACAAACTGGGCAGGCAGTCTGACCACTAGCAGATCCTGTGGCCCCACATTCACGCACAGATAAACTGGGACGAAAGGCGGGGAACGAATCAGACCGTGTAACCCAGGGCTCCAGCCCCTCAAACCTCTGATTGAAAATGCCCGTGGGTGTTGGGGCGGCAGCAGGAGAGACTCCCAGCCTCACAGGAGAGGTCATTGGAGAGACCCACAGGGGCCTAGAGTGTGCACAAGCCCACCCACTCAGGAACCAGCACCAGAGGGGCCCAATTTGATTGTGGGTAGCAGAGGGAGTGAGTATAATCTCGTGGAGAGTGGAGTGGGCGCCATTGCTCCCTCTCGGCCCCTCCCCCACGTACAGTGTCACAGCGCAGCAACCAGCATTACCCCGCCCCGGTGAACACCTAAGGCTCTGCCCCTTTAAGTAACAGACAAAAAAAAAAAAAAGGCCCAAATGACAGAACACTTCAAAGCTCCAGAAAAAATACAACTAAGCAAGGAAGAGATAGCCAACCTATCGGATGCACAGTTCAAAACACTGGTTATCAAGACGTTCACAGAATTGGTTGAATCTGTTCGAAAACCAGATGAAAAAATGAAGCCTATGCTAAGAGAGACAAAGGAAAAGGTACAGGGAACCAATAGTGATGCGAAGGAAACTGGGACTCAAATCAACGGTGTGGACCAGAAGGAAGAAAGAAACATCCAACCAGAAAAGAATGAAGAAACAAGAACTCGGAAAAATGAGGAGAGGCTTAGGAACCTCCAGGACATCTTGAAACGTTCCAACATCCGAATTATAGGGGTGCCAGAAGGAGAAGAGGAAGAACAAAAAATTGAAAACTTATTTGAACAAATCATGAAGGAGAATTTCCCCAGTCTGGCAAAGGAAATAGACTTCCAGAAAGTCCAGGAAGCTCAGAGAGTCCCAAAGAAGCTGGGCCCAAGGAGAAACACACCAAGGCACATCATAATTACATTACCCAAGATTAAACACAAGGAGAGAATCTTAGAAGCAGCAAGAGAAAAGGACACAGTTACTTACAAAGGGGTTCCCATAAGACTGTCAGCTGATTTCTCCAAAGAGACCTCACAGGCAAGAAGGGGCTGGCAAGAAGTATTCCAAGTCATGAAAGGCAAGGACCTACATCCAAGATTACTGTATCCAGCAAAGCTATCATTTAGAATGAAAGGGCAGATAAAGTGCTTCTCAGATAAGGTCAAATTAAAGGAGTTCATCATCACCAAGCCATTATTATATGAAACGTTAAAGGGACTTATCTAAGAAAAAGAATATAAAAAATGTGAACAGTAAAAATGACAGAAAACTCACAGTTATTAACAAACACACCTAAAACCAAAACAAAAGAAAACTAAGCAAACAACTAGAACAGGAACAGAACCACAGAAATGGAGATCACATGGAGGGTTACCAATAGGGAGTGGGAGGGGGAGAGAGGAGGGAAAGGTGCAGAGAATAAGTAGCATAAATGGTAGGTAGAAAATAGACAGGGGGAGGGTAAGGATAGTGTAGGAAATGTAGAAGCCAAAGAACTTATAAGTATGACCCATGGACATGAACTATAGGGGGGAATGTGGGAGGGAGGGGGTGGGCAGGATGGAGTTGAGTGAAGGGGTGGAAATGGGACAACTGTAATAGCATAATCAATAAATATATCAAAAATTTAAAAAAATAAAAATAAAAAATATTTAACACAGCTTATGAGAAACAGAGTATTTTTTCATATCCAGTTGGAAAAGACCAAAATATTAACATTTAAAACGTATACATCCTAGAAACTGCGTGGTAACAGAATACCGTATGATGCAGCAATTCCACTTCTAGGAGCATCCCCACAGAACTGAGAGCAGAGACTCAGTTATTTTTCCACTGATGTTCATAGCGGCACCGTTCACAATTGCCAAAGGTACAGATAACCCAACTACCTGTCCATTGACAGACGAACAGACACACGACATACGGTCTATTCATACAATGGAATATTATTCAGCCTTAAAAAAGGAGTGAAATTCAGACATACGTTACAGCATGGATGAACCTTGAAGATATTTTGCTAAGTGCCAAAGCCAGTCACAAAAGACAAATATTGTATGATTCCACTCATATTAAATACCTAAGGTAGTCAAATTTATAGAGACAAAAAGAATGGTGTTGCCGGGGTGGGGGTGGAGAAGGGAGGGGGAGGGAACAGAAGGCTGGTGTTTCATGGGGACAGAGCTTCGCTTTGGGAAGGCGAGGGTGCTGTGGAGATGACGGCAGTGGTGGTTCCACAACAATGTGAAGGGGCTTAGTGCCACTTAGTTGTACACTTGAAAATGGTTACAGTGATACATTTCATGTCCATTTACCACAATAAAAATATTAAATAGAATTTTATATTTTATCCAGTAACAAAAAAAATTCGGTTCTTCAGAGGTACCCACCATTCAGGTTGCATTCCCACCACAGGGAGCACATCTGGGAATCATCCCACAAGACACACTGTGCCTGGGCCCACGTGCCCAGGACTGCTCACAGCAGCATTGCTTCAAATAGCCACCCACTGGCAACAACTCAAAGGCTCCGGTTTAAATGAATTAAGTAAACCAGAAATTGTAGAATAAGTAACACATACCTTCATTGTTGATGGCAGGCCCTGTTATCAGGGTTTTACATAAATTAATTCATTTAATTCTCACAGTTGTTCAGGGTAGGGCTCCTAAGTTAGGCAACATTCAGACGATGGAGCCATCACAACAGAGGCAGAGTTCTGCAATCTTGTGCTGTTCTGTTATATGGAAAGATCAGTGTATATTCTGTGCCCATCTGTGTGTAAAGCCAGAGGGTGCAGACCTGCGTTTGCTGGAGCACATCCTTAGAGTCTTGTCAAT
This sequence comes from Desmodus rotundus, assembly GCF_022682495.2. Classification (NCBI taxonomy): domain Eukaryota; kingdom Metazoa; phylum Chordata; class Mammalia; order Chiroptera; family Phyllostomidae; genus Desmodus; species Desmodus rotundus. The sequence goes on from NC_071387.1 coordinate 79,808,365, forward strand.
CTCCTGATTAGTCTGGACGAGGTCAACAAGTGGATGGAAACTTACCTTTTGCTTACATGTGGTTTGTATTTGTTTGCACTTCTGATGTGTACAAAAAAAGTAGTCATCAATAAATAAGATGCATGTTTGCTTGTTCCTAGAGAGGCTTACTGTCGAATAATGCTATGAAGGAAAGGAGGCCCACGCAACCCTGTGTGCCTTGACAGACATCTGCACTGCCGTTCCCTACGATTTCATCAGCACGGTGGTATTTTATAGTTTATTCACAGGACTTACGTTCTAACATTGGCCAGTGTTTTCTGTGTTGGATCCATGCGCCCCTGAAAAGAGGGAGGTTGGTCTAATGACTGGGCTCATGAGCATCCCCGGCGGCGGCAGCTTGCGGGCCATGACCCAGCCTCCTCAGTGGAAACCTGTCCAGCCTCTGGGACAGCTAATAATCACTTTCCTGCTCTACAAACAGCCTTCTCTGCCTTCAGGTGTGCTGAAGCCACAATTCCTCCAGACTCCTTTTCTTTCACATCTTACTTATAAGTAAAGCTACAATTCCTTTCCCTTAAATTATGGTATGTCTTTATTACCTATCCCACAGAGACACACATTTGTACCATCATCCCATGAGCGAATACTAAAACGGGCCCCTATTTAATCTCTTATTTCTCCCCATAATGCACATATTTCTACAGTCTCCCTCCTTAAACCTAACTTCTTTTAAAAAGTGCTGAGACTTAAATCATACCATCAGACTGTGGGTACTGGTGTGGGGGGAAGAGCGCCAGGCCCTCTACCCGAGCATGGCCTTTACACCTGCCTTTCAGATCTTGCCACTACTGTCCTCTCCAGCCTTAGGAAACACTCTTCAGCTTCCAAGTGTGACAAGGGAGGACTATCAGTGCAGAAAAGAAGGGACTGGGCAATGAGGAAGCTCACAGGCAGGAGCTGCACCAGGAAGGCTCTGGGCCATGAGACTGCGGGGCAGGTGCCCTGCAGGGAACACCCGTGACCCCCACGCTCAGGCTGCAGCCATGGTTGGTGAGGTCCAAGTGGCCGGCGCAGTCTGGGTGAGCCCCAGTCGACGGAGCTGAAAGGGCTGGACACAAGTCTTCAGAGCTGTTTCCTGTCTCCCATCCCAGTCCTTGGGGCTGAGAAGCCAAACCTCTGAAGTTGTTTTTATCTCAAAAGACACTTGGCAGGGACCAGATTCCTCTTCTGGAGAAAATGGAAACCTAGTCAGAGGTCTTTATCTGCTTTTCTGCATTCTGCCTTGCTGCACACACAGAGGGGTTTCTCTGGTTTCCCAAGCCCAGCCCCCAAGTGTGGGCCCCTTTGGCTGGGCTCCCCAGAGGTCTGGGTGTCCCTCTGCTCCGATGCCCGGACGGACGCCAACCCTTCCTCCCAGGCAGCAGGCTGTCAGAGGCCAGTGCTGGTCCTGGGAACCTTTGTAGTCTTATGGTCTCTTCCTTCGTCCCCAGGCTCAACTCGGGGGTCTTTTTCCACACCCACTAGTCATCAGACTAACAGAAATGGCCTTACTCGCAGATCAACCTCCCAGATAGTACCAAAAGGTGGGAAAAGATCTGTAAAATCTGGTCCTTGAATAGCCCCAAAAGGCTTCTCTGCCCTTCCACCTTGTAAACCTACTGCCCTCAGGACAGTGGCTGGGGGGGCTGAGAGTTCACTCCCTCCCCACTGAGTGCCAACCTTGGGCTGGAACACCTCCAGGAGGTCCAGGCTTGGGTCGCCCCCACCCCCGAACCCCAGCCACCTGTGCATGGAGTCCTTGGTGTGGCTGGGCCCTGCACACAGGGTCCCCTCCCTCTCTCTGCTCTTGGAGGTGATTCAGCTCAAGGTGCCCTGCAGGGGGTGCTCCAAAGGGCTGTCCCACCCCAAAGTCACCTGCTGGCAAAGTGCCAGGGACAGCACCCCTTCCTTGACTTCTCCGGAATGGGGTGTGGCAGGCTCTGCCAGCCCAGGGAGGCCGGCCAGCAGAGGCCATAGGCTTGTGACACCCAGAGTTCTGTTTGGCAGGAGACAGGCTGGGACAGACTGCCTTGTTTACCAGGGCGGGTCTGCCTCCTGCCTCCATGAAGTGCTGGGCAGATTCCTTCCCACATTCCTCATTTCCCCACCCTGCTGGCTCAATCTGTAGCCTGAGGAAGTGGTTGGCCTAGAACAGAAAACTCCTAATAAAAACTGGCTTTTGGTCATGTCACTCAGCCTTGCTGTCCACCCACTGTTACAGGTCTCTTCAGTGACGTCTGACTGTGGCAGGGTGCCTGCTATGTGAACGGTTGGCCTACACCATTCCCCTGGCCCCACCCCAGGCCTCAGGGGCCCTGCTGAACGTCCAGGGGTCAGGGGAATAAGCCCCAATATATCAGAAACATCTGTCTGCAACCTTTCAGAGCTCTGCTGATCACTGAAAGGCATTGCTGACGATTAGGAATGCAGCTTCCATTTCTGGTTCCTACACTTGGGACCCTGGGTTCTGCCCGTTAATGTGACATCTCCATACCTTATTTGGGATGGAGACTATTATTTCAATGTTTTAATTTGAAACTCCAATAAAAATAAATGCTTTAGAACCCTTTAATCCAAAAATAGAGGCAAAGAGGGAGAACTGAAGAGTCTTCTCTTACATTTCTTTCCTGTGTCCCTCCCCTCCCCACCCCCACTTCCGGCCTTGGTCCGGCCTCTCCTGCAGGCCCTGGCTGCTGCCCAAAGCCCCTGCAACCCCGCCTTCTGAAGCCCAGCCCCTCAGCCTAACTCCAGGTGGGCAAGAGGAAAGGACTCTCAGAGCAGGCCACCATGTCACAGCCACTCCCCTCACCCCGACCTGGGTGCCTGGGGTTACCAGTATCAGTGGCTGGCCCACTGGGGTCCAACCACAGGTTGACCAAGCCTGTTTGCCTGGCCCTCGCCAACCCGCTCCTCGCGGGCCCAGGCCTGCTGTCTGAGGGGAAGAAGCACTGGCACTCCCGGGACCCTTTATTCTTCCAGCACAGCTGCCTGGTAATCACCCAGTTAACTTGCTCAGATGACTGAACGGCCTCTTCTCACCACTTTAGTAAGCCTGCCAACCCCTGACAAACACCGCTGCTTCTGTGCCTCAGCACCTGGTTGGGGTACTGCCACCTGCCCAGCTCACGGGGGCTCGTTGGGCCTGTCACCTAACTGCCCCACTCCTGGGCAGGGGCCCATGGCAGCCCCTGTGGAATGATTGGTTCCTGCCTGATGGCTAATGCTGACCCCGTTTCAGGGTCAAGTTCACATATGGCTTAAGGAAGCTGTAGTGTCAGTCAGGCAGAAGAGGATAGGGTTTGTTTTCACTAGACTAGGGGACCCATGGTGGGTTGCGGGACCCTATGCTCAGGTTCCTCTGCTCAGTGGAAGCATCACCTTGCCAGGAAACAGGCTCTTTCCCATCACCATACCCACACGCAGCCTGGAGGGCAGCTCACACCTTCACAGCTGCTCCGATGGGGTTGGGGGAGCAGTGAGGCCACCAAGATGTTTTGGGGGGAATATCAGAAATAATGCTGTTAAGGAAGTGTGCCAGGCTCCCATTTGGACAGGCGTCTGTGGCGACAGAGACTTTATGTATACAAGGTGAAGTTCCAGTCCCATGCTTTCCAAAGCAGTTGTCTGGCCCTACCCTCACCCAGGCCCATCCTTACAGATGATTGGATCAGGAGTGTGGGCTTCTCAAATATTGGCTGGCTGAGTGACAAGAGTTTATTAATGAATGAAAGGCCCACCCCCTCCGAGGCACTGGGGTGGGAAGGAAAACTCCAAGTCCTACGGGCCCACATTACATCCTAACTATTACTTAACACGTAACCTTGGAGATAGAAGAATTAAGTCTGCTTGGGAAGGGCAGGCTTCTCCTTCACTGGCTAACCACGTCCTGGGTGTGGACAGCCCCTCACCTGTCCCTGGAGCTCTCGGGTCCTCTGCAAGCTCGCCTGCCTGGCCCACGGCATCTCTCAGCAGGTGCTATGGTCGTGCTGAGGAAGGACCAGGTGGCACTCCGCCAGTTTCTAACTCATATCCTACCAGACCCCAGGTCGTCCACCAGTTATCAATACAGAGCTTTCAGTTTTCTTAAACAGATGAAAAATTTACAAAAGGAAGAGTTTTAGTCATACCTGTTTCACTGATTGGTGGCCACTCTGGACTCCTGCAGCCTCAGCCAGGCCCTGGCACCCTCTCTCCAGCTTCTCAAAAATGCTGAACGGACAAGCTGGGGAAGCCATTCAGAGTCCATATAAACTCGAGTGAGGTGGGTGACTGGGTGCGGCTGGAGTGCAGAGAGGGCCCCACAGAGGCAGGCTCACTCTTCCTCCCCTACGGGGACACCACCTGGCACAAGGTGCCCATGTCTGACAACAGCACAGGACATGACTGGAGCTCAGAACCAATGTCAGGATTCAGTGGCCACCGGAGGGGCCAGCTGTCTCCATGCAAAATCCCACACATGGGACAGTTTGGCTCAGCCTATGTGGTTTCTGAAAGTGAAAAAGTATGGCCTTACCTTCCTAGAAAAGCTGGGCCAAACCAAACCACTGGGCCAGCTGGTACCCACAGCCCCCAAGCAGATGCCGCTGCCTTCTGCACATGGGCATCTGGACGGGTGCTGGCTGTGCCCCGGGCCCCTTCCGGGTCTACCTCAGAGCCAAATACCCACCGACGATAGGGAAGAGGCATCACTTATTCAAACTTTGAATAAACGTTCAAACTTTGATTCTCCCACCAATATGGTGAACAGCACACATGATCACACGCAGAGACATGTGACAGCACGGAGCAAACCCTTCCAGAATGACGTCCACCGCTGAGTCTGAGGACTGGCGGGAAGGGCTATGTGAAAGCTGCGCTTCACCCCACAGAGGCCAGACGCAAGGTCAGGGAGACACAGCCCCAGAGCCAGGTGGAGCTGCACAGGCTCCTGTTCATTCTGGCCCAGCCCTTAACGTCATGTGACAGCACCAACCGTTGTGCCTACTTGTGGAATTTTAAACCACTCTGCCCTTCGATGGCACTGGGAAACTTAGTTTCTGCCTTTTTTTTTGTTTTTAAAGATTGACTGATTGATTTTAGAGAGAGGGGGAGGGGGGAGAAAGAGGGAAACACTAATGTGAGAAACATCGGTTGGTTGCTGACTAAACCCACAACCTAGGCACGTGCCTGGACCAGGAATCGAACCTGTGACCTTTTGCTTTGCGGGACAACATCCAACCAACTGAGCAAAACTGGTCAGGACCTGCCTGTTTTTTTAAACTTCCAACACTTGTGGGAAAGAAGGCAGCAACAGGACTCACACGGGGCCACCCACGCCTCCGCAAGGGGCAGGGCGCCCACACGCACGCAGCCTTTCAGAGTGTCAGGCTGCCTTTTCAACTACCTTTTTAAAAGATAGTATTAAATTCAGAAGCAAACAGGCATACAAAAATGTTAATCCATTACATTTTATTATTAATATATCTCATTGAACTCTTACCCTGTACTTTTACCAACAGGTAATAATATCTGGGGGAAAATCTAAATAACGGAATTAAAATAATCCTGCAGAATCTTTCTGAGATGAGCAAGAGGAGACCACCAAACGGTGTTCACTGGATCCAGCGGAGAAGCTCTGTGACTTTCCGGAATCACAGAACTATCCACTGCAGCCTTGAGCTTAGAGGGCTGACAGAACGTTTAGCAGGTTTTCTGATGTCTTTCACCATTTTTGTGAGAGAACTGCCTTCAGCTCAGACCCAATGCAGGCTCAGTGTGTTAAGGGGGCACATCCGGGGGCGGGGGGGGGGGGGGACAAGGCCCCGAGGCCCCATGGCGACAGTTTATGAGGATGTGCTCTCACATGTGTTCTGCTGAGAGCAGCCTCTGCAAAGAGAAGCACCAAGGCGTAGACACTGACGTAAGCGATGGCCTCAGCGGCCCTGTAATCCTTCCTTTGATGTCCAGGGTCAGTGCGATCCTGGTCCCACCAGGGCTACGAGGAGATTATGAGAAAGAATCTTGCTGTGATCTTTCCTGTAAAGGAAACAGCAATAAAATTTACTGCCTGGTCACAACAGAGGAATTCTTGTAAACGAGGATCTCAGTGTGCCTCTGCTCTCCACTCTGGAGAGCTGACTTTGAATGGAGGCTGGGATGAGACCCAGGCACCTCTCACAGCCCTGAGAAAGGGGTGCCCAGCGGCACCACGGCCGTTCGCCTTGCTTGCACGTGGCTGTGAAAGCCAGCACTGTAACTGGAGCTTCATTCACACAACAGATACCAGACAGCCCACTGCAAACCCGCATTCACTCTGTGTTCGGTCTTGAACACTCCGTGACACACACGGGCACTGCCTGCGTCACACTTGCACGGCACTATCCACACTGCACCAGCGGAGCTCAACGACCTACCAACACCCACACCTCAGGACCACATACAGATGGGTGCCAGCGCTTCAGCTGAGGTCTGGTGGCCGACGCTGTGGCCTGTCTTCGCTGAGTGGAGTCCCAGCTCCTGAGTGTCTGGGCACTTACAAACAGGAAGGCTTTTTGCTTGAGGGCTCGACTCCTGTTCCTGCTGAACTGAGCCAGTGTGTAAAATGAGAACTGATATCAGCTCAGTAGGCACCGGAGGGCGGGTCCAATCGACAGCCCGGCGAAGCAGTGCCTCCGCTGGGAGCTGCCTGCATCATTCCACTGGGGGCTGCAGAAGACACAGAGACCTAGGCTGCAAATACAAGACAGTCACCGCGCTTGGGGAAGCACAAGGATCTGCTGTGAGAGCACCCAGCCCCACTCACATGCAATAAACCGCTGACATAGTTTTACTCGATTATTGTGATGCACTTGGTTTTAGTTTTTTATAAGAATAATTTTTGCAGCTTTCAATACATTAGACCTTTCAGAGAGATGTCTAATTAGTGGAGTTATAGTTCTGTAGACTTTGGTACATCCTTGCATTCGTGACAGGAGGAAGAGCATCCTTGGGGCCGAGCAGGTCTCTCCTCCTCCACAATCGTGCTCGGCACCCGAGCTGACTGCTCAGCAGTGGCCTCTGCCCCAGCGGCTCCAACTTAACTGTCCCCATCTCACCTTCTCTTCAGGTGCAGAACTTAGCCACTGTGAACAAGGCGGAAACCAGTCACTGTTCACCAATCAGCTAAGCTCTGCACCTCGTCAGAGAGGTCTTCAGCTGGGCATAATGAAAGGGCTGGCGAGTGTCTTCCATAGCTGCTGGATTCTTCTGTTTCCAGAGAAGAGCTACAAGAGGCATCTGTTTTCCAAACTGCAGAGAGAGTGACTATGGCTTCTGGAGAGCAGCCAAGGTCGTGGTTGCGTGGTAATCCCTGGCAATGTGATTTTAATCTTAAGTCACAAATCAGCATGCCAGGAACCCAAGCAGCCAGAGCACTCTGGAGCCGCCGAGCCCGCGCTCACAGCCCACACAGCACACACCGTCTCCTCGGACACCAGCGAACACATCCCCTCCAGGCCTGCTATGCTACCCAACAGGTTTCACTTTTTTGTTGTTGTTCATTTCATTGGTATCCTAGAGGGATAACTATTTCAATCAAAAGGACTCACAGAAGACCATGCAAATGCCAGTGCAGTTTCGGAACATGACAGGAGAAACACACGGACTGGCCTCTGTGGCAGAATTAGTGAAGCCAGCTATCCCTGCCTTTAACCCAGGGGTACAGCCTGTAAGTGGTCTGGGATGTCTGGAGGGGCCCCTCTTGGGCTGGCAATTCACTGATCTTAACCGAGAAAGTGGGGGCAGGGGCAGAGGGGCATGCATGTGGCCCCTGGTTCACCCGGAAGGGGCAGGGACAGGCAGGACCATTTCAGCGGGGAAGTGAAAAGCAGCAGACTGTCCCTGGGACCACTCCTCTGCCTGCTCAGGGCAAAAAACTCACGAAGAGGAGTCATGAGAGCTCGGTGCCCACTGTGGTCCCCACAGCTCAGCACAGGGGACGAGCAAAGGGCAGCCTGCTCGGTGCAGCTGCGCACACTTCAGGAAACACAAACTCGCCGTGAAATCCAACATCTAAAGAGAAATTTGATGTATGTTGATTACTATATGAGGTTGGCAACAAGAAAACTGTGCGACTGTTCTGTTTAAAACTGGTCCATCTGTGACGAGGGTCTGAAGCTGCCCCGGGGTGTGTTCTGGGGACCGTCTCCGCACAGCTGTCTCCTCACCAGAGAGTCGATGGATGGCTGCGACTATCCCCACTGCTTCCTTTCCCTTAGAAAAACCTTTTTTGTTTCCTTACTACTAGAGCTCTTTCTTATAAGATATTTAGAAATATTAGACAGAAATGGTTTTTAACAAAGTAAATGTCCAACAATGGGTTAAGAGCAACATAAAATATTAAGCAGCCATTAAAATTATATTTATAGAGAAGCTGTATCACATGAATGACTGAAATCTGATGTTAAAGTTTACAAAGACAAAATCAGACATACCCTATTACAGCATGTAAACTTGGAAGAACAACTGAGAAGATACAGAAATAATGATTGTTAGAGAAAAATAATACACTTATAATCCCAGAGTTCTACTTTAAAAGTTTATGTACCATTGCTAAATCACTCTTAAAAAGCAGAAACCAACATTTTAAACCTGTTAGCACGTAAATCTAGCAGGTCACTTCCAAGCACAATTAACAGAAAAAGCAATTTAAATAACTTAGGGAGAAACTCTGCTCCAACACAACCGAGTAAAGAGCGAGCCTGCCGGGGGACACAGGGTGTCGCCAGGCCCGAGGCGCACCCCAGCAGGAGCCCCGCCAGCCTCCCGGCAGGGCGGGCGCGCTGAGCTGCCTCAGGTCCTCTCGCAGCCCAGAGGAGGCTACACCTGCGTGCAGCTCGGGAGTGGGGTAGCCTGGTGACGCACTCCCACGTCACCTTCACCTGGGAGACCAGGGAACCAGCTCTTCCACTGACCTTCACCGTCCACCCTCTAACCCTATTCAAGATCCGCTCCTCCCCAACTTCTTTTCCCCCAAGTAACAAAACTGAAGTGGCCCAGACCGTACCAAAGACAGCTGTTCTGCTTGGGTGGCCCGCCTCTGCTCTCTGGTGACCACTCACCAGACGAGTTGGAGGGACTACCAGTAGGCGCCCCTCCCTGCTTCCTGGTCCCCAGGCCACCCAAGCCAGAGCAGAGCACTGACGCAGCGGGTGCTCTTGGCTCACCATTTCCTTTTTCATTTATCTGGCTCCTGAGAGGAATCTCTGGTTAGAAGCAAACAATGGGGAAAGGAGTGAGAGAGAATTACCTCTTTAAAATAGCATCTCAGCCACCACCTGGGCTGAGCCTCTGTCCATCTGTTCCTTGGTCAGCTCGAAGCAGGTGCGGGCGAGCCGCTGCTGCCTGGCATCCTCCTGCACCATCAGCTCCCCGTAGAGGTAAATGCCCATGGCCTGTGGGGCGCGGGAGAAGAGGCCAGAGAGCGTGAGAAAAGGAAACTTGTGTCCACTGCCCGGTCTGTGTTCTTTTCACACAAACATGCTGGTCCAGAAATTACAAAGAGCCTAGAAAAGACCAGGCAGTTGAATAGTTGTACTTCTGGAACCTGTACTTTTCAATCCCCTTCTCTTGTTTTCATTGAAATGACAAGGTATTCTTAGCTATCAACTTGAGTTGTCAATGGAACCTTGGTGATTTCCCTGATGACGAAGTGATGACAGTGAGCTTGTCTCTAGAGACGACTGTGTCAGGAGAGCTCCGGACAGACACACAGAGGGTCTCCTACAACCACCAGGGAGGCCTGTGCAGCGGACAGAGCACCATGGTTCCATGTGCATGCCACAGGCAACCCCGGCACTGCTGCGAAACGAAGGCCACCACGTCACACAGGGCCAGGCAGCAACGGCCATCAAGCCACCCGGGAAAAGAGGCCTGCAGCCTAAGCCCAGGGCGACTGGGGCGCCCCCGCCCCCCCCCAGCCCTGCTCTGTGGCAAACACTGACTCTTCTGTTTCACACACAATGCTGCAAAGACTCACATCTGCATTTTTCCTACAGTTTTAAAAACAGGCAATTATGTTCTGGAAGACCAAAAGACCCCTTTGGTTCTGCCTTCCCCTTGTTCCACGCTTGGTTATGCCATGGATTACATTGTGCAGGAGCAAATTAGACGGATCTCAAAGACAGCACAAGACAAAAACTTGGGCTTAGTCAGAGGTTCAAAGACTTTCCTGAAAAGGCTGCGATATGGTAATCCTTATTTGGCAAAGATCATGGTTCTAAGTATACTGCAGTTAATTTTGGTTTTAAGAATAGACCTTAAGTTTCTCTTGCATTTGTCCTCCTTATACTCCCCTCTGTGTTTCCAAACACCCCTGCTCCACTGTGCAAATGTGACATTTCTTCTGGTACAAAGTCATGCATTTCTCTTTGTGGGAACAATAAGTCTTTACTTGCTGGTGGCCCCCACACTACGGCCTGCTCAGAAGTCCTTTTGTTTGCTCTGCCCCCGCTCTCTGCCCCACTGAGGCACGGCTCCATCCCGTCAGCCCACAGTGCTGGGCAGAAACTTCGCCCAGGCACACAGTGGACAGCTGCGCTGGGACAAGTGTGGCTGGGTGGGTGCAGAGGTGACAAAGAGGACATCCCCAAACATGGCCACGCACACAGGCGCTTTTTGCAGGCTCCTGAGAAGGTGACCACTTCCCCCTGCTGAGCAGTAGTCTGGCCTGGAGCGGCAGGGGCAGACACAGACCAGACTGTTCGGCCCACGGGGGCTCTCCATCGAATCTTCTCACATACTCCCAATTGCGGATGGGGGAGACAGACACACAGAGCACAGCATCGCTGAGCCACACTGTGCTGGGTTCAGCGATGCTGTGAGGTCTGCACGTGCCTTACTTGGCAATGGCAACAGGCCCCAGCCAGGTAAACCCAGCCAACGGCACCTCTAAGGAACATGGTTCCATGTTTTAAAGGGACATCGAGAAGGAAAATCAGCTTCAGGGTGTGGCACGTAAGCTCCTACCAACACCTTCAAAATTTGGGGGGAGTGTTTAAATATATCTTATTTGGGCCCCTACATTAAGTACACCCAAGTCAGGGGCCAGGACAACATTTATAGAATCTCCATCTGCTGCAAAATGCGTAAAAATACAACCTACCTGATCTTCTTCAAGGAATTTCTCCACATGTTTATACGCTTTTGTGTATTTGTGCTTAACAATGAGTTCACACCACCGATGGCGAACCTTAAGAAACAAGAGAAAATCCAATAAGCAACAAACTGTTAGGTTTTTATTAGCCTGAAGAGTTTAATGATTGAGAGCCTTCTATGTAAGGAAAAAGTTACCTTATCCCCTCTAACCCTCAAGGGGTATGTTCCAAGACCCCTGTGGATGCCTGAAACTTAAGGTGGTATCAAATCCTATATATACTGTGCTTCTCCCTATACATACTGATAAAGCTTAGTAACTCTTCCACCTTAACTAAGCACTTATCACACACTGTGCCTCTAACTTTTGCAGTTTGAGGTGTGAAAGCAAATTAGCATGAATTTCTCTTTCCTCCTTCACAATTTCATGAATAGAAGATTCGTTCAGCAATCTCAGCTAATGATTTTTTTCTTTCTGTATTAAGTCAAAAACTTTCACCTTCTTTTTCACTTAAAACATAGCTTCTCTCCGGCATATCCGAATGTCAGCATCCCACTCTGGCGCTTGGAGGCCCTTAGGAAGTGAAATAAGGGTGAACTGAATGTAAGGACCGTGACGCTGTGACGGTCTCTCTGGTCCCTGAGGCGGCCGGTGAGTAACGGGCGGGCAGCGTGTGCAGCGTGCAGACTGGGGACAGAGGGATGAGTCACGTCCTGGGTGGGATGGGGGGGGGGGATGGCTAGAAATTTCGTCACACTACTCAGAATAGCATGCAGTTTAGAACTTCTGAACTGTTTATTTCTGGAATTTTCCATTTAACATTTTCGGACCACAGCCGACCATAAGTAACTGCAACCACACATAATGGGGGCCAGTATACTCTGAAGGGTATTAATGTCGGCACTTTTAGTTTTCAATTTCATTTCAGGTTTTTTTTTTTTTTTTTTTTTTTTTTTTTTTAAGAATAGAACCATGTTCCTCATTAGGACTATTATCAACTTTAGGGGAGGAAACTGCACGTTTCAGTTAGGCGTTTTGATGTTTTTGAAGACAATTTTGCAAGATAACAGGTAAACACAAATGTAACCAGGAAATTAAATGCCCACCGCCCACCCCTCACTCCCTCCCCTCGTAGGTGGCTGGTGCTCTGCTCAGGGCTGTCAATGGAAGATTTCCTTTAAAACCACTACGACTTAATTTCCTGCAATAACCAATACAGTTCAGTGCTGCTCTGCTGACAGTGACACTAAAGAGGAAAGCAAGGAGACACTGCTCTCCAACTCCCAAGAAGAGGACCACCTTGATGCAAGTCGCTCCCACTGCAGGTTTGTACAACACCCTGAAAACAGAGAGGCTACGTGGACACTGTATCGTAAAGATACACTTCACTGAAGGTTTACCATCAAGAATCCGCCAGGACCCCGCACACTCACACAGCCCTGCAGACAGTGCGGAAGCTGGATCAGCACTGGCTACCTCTGCTGACAGCAGCAGAGTCCCCGGCATCTCTCTGCACCTGGGGCATTTTCTTTACATGAAAATTCTGCCTCAGTTTTTTCATAATCCAGTCCCAGGCCAATTTCTACTGCATCAAAGGTCTCTCACTTATAACCAGTTAGCAGTCTACCATTTTATATTCCATTATTGGTTCAACATTGACCATACATGGAAGTGATTACAGGCATTTGGAAAAGCCTCCTTCCACCCCTCTTTGTTTTTATTGCCTTTGAAAGAGGGAGCCCCTTGAAACAAGAACCCATCTGTGGCAATAGTAAAATATAAGCGATTTCAACATTTGGCTGGGGCCCCTGTAAACTGTATCATTACCCACCAACTTGGCCAGATCTCTCCTTTAATCTACTATAAATAGATTTACACATAAACAATTAGGAATGAAGGAAAGAAACAGACTTTTTGGAAAGAATCCTTCCCCGAGGCTACAGTGTGCTCGCAGACAGGGTGTTCATTCAGGGACTCTGGTGGCGCTGCCTTTTGCGTGTGAGTAACCAGGCTGTTTGAACTTGTAAGGACAGGATACCAACAAACCTTTGTGTCCATGAAAAGTTTCAGAGGTGCATGGAAATGTGCTAATAGCCTCAGACCAACACAACAAAAGGGAAGCTGCTCAGACGGGATGGGTCTCCAAAATCTTTCCAGCTTCAATAAAATGTTCTTTCCTATGCAACCAATAGAAATCAACAACAGACCGTGAAAGGGAAAGGTCAGCCCCTGACATATTCTGAGCAGAAAGAACAAGTGAACAGAGCTCAGGGAAGCTAGCTCCTCACACCACACCAATCAGAGTAAGCTGTCGGAACAAGCAGATCCCCAGTTCCTCCACTCTGGTCCACATCCGAAGGTCACAGACTGGGGAGCCTGCCAAGGGCCCTCGTGGGTGCCTCTCCCCCTCGTTTTCTCCCAGCTCATGGCCCCCTAAATGCCCCGGACACCACCAGCCCTGCCCCATGCACCAGCAGTATCTTTTGGGAGCTTTGTGAAGATGGAGGCCAGCTCCCCAGGGCCACCCCAGGGGTGGACAGTCAGGAGGCTCGGACACTGCTCTGCTGCCTGCTCTGGGCCATGGGAAGAGCCTCACTTCTTACAGCGCACAGCTTTTAGTGGGGCTGTACGCGGGACCCCGGCAAGCTCTGTCAGCTTCAGGGTGTCTGACAGCCCAGACTGGTGACCTGATCACGCCGTGCCTGGGACAATGACTGCTTCTCACTCTGAAACTTGGGGACAAATTTATTTTTTAAACCTGATTTTGAGAAGGGAGGGTTTATTTTCTCATTTTTCCTTCCCATGCTCTCCTTCATTTTATTTACACATACAGAAACAACAAAGTATAAATTAGGAGCTACTTTCTAGTGTGATAAGGCTGCTGGGAGGGCGGGAGGGAGGCAGGGGTGGTCCCACCACAAGTGGAAGAAGGTCCAGGGACAACATAGTGAAAGAGGCTCTTTTACAATCAATATGAAGTCAACATTTCCACTTCTCTTACTGTTAAAAATAGTTTATTGCCACGATTAATAAGTGATCTAGTCTTCTGACCCCTGAAGGCTGACACGGCATCCAGGAAGTACAGGCCAACCCCTCCTCCGCACCCCATGAACAGCAGGATAAACAACAAGTCTTTCATTACAAAAGAGCTGAACACACTCAGTATTTAGTGACAGGATGTTCAGGAGACATCACGGAGATGCTGCATGAGGCTGAGGGCCCAACAGATATGTCTTGCTCCTGTGCCAGATTTTTACTTCTCTCTGTATTTCTCAGAGAAACAAAGAAAATCCTTATTTTTTTAATCCCTTAAACTGTTTTTATTGCCTTTGAAGTTTGCTTAGCCATTTGTCACCACATGGACCCAGGTCTTCCTGAGAAGCTGGTGGCAAAGTGACTTTTGTCTCGATTTCTCCCAGCTCTATTTCCACATTGCGCACTGAAGGAACTTAAAAAGTCCAACAGGGACCACCACACACGGGTATCACGTTCCTTCCTCCACTGGTGATGGCAGGCAGCGAAGTCCTCAGCGCTGGGGAGCCTGAGCCAGGGCACGCAGAAGCAGGTCTCTAAGAAGGAAGCTGTCCCCATTGTAGATCTGCTCTTCTTTATTTTCCAATAAATTACTTAGTGGGTGTAGAGGTCACCTTCTCTTTGAACTTCCTCAGTGAGATTAAAACCACCACCACAGACACCTACAATGGCACCTGGAGCCTGGAAGGTCTCCACGGCGTCCATGGCTTCCTGATGCTGTTCATTCAATTTCATCGCTACACAGAAGTTTGCATCCTATGTCCAAACTGATCACTCACACTTGAAACAGACACATTTTCTTATACTTCAGTTACGTCACTCTCAACTCAGGCTGGAAATCTCTGAAAGCCTTGAATCAGGAAACACCCTGGCTGAGTGGTGTTTCAACACGGTCAGGTGCGGCTGGACAGATAGGAGGGCAAGGATGAGACGGGGTGGGGGGGGGGGAGGCAGGGAGGGATGGAGGGCAGAAAAAGATCAAGAAAGGGGAAGAAAATTGGAAGGGGGCAGTACAGAAACAAGATGAGGCAGAGTTACGGCAGAGAGCTGAGCCGTGTCCCAGCCACCCTTGTGACAGGATGTCTCACAAGGCACTGACATCTTCCCTCCCAAGGACGTGCCCATCTTTTCTTCACTGAGTCTTCAGTGCAGACAGCAGCTGGGCCTGGTGCCACCTACTGCCATCCAGTGCCAGGACAAGCTTGCCCCCACCACACACAGCTGTGGGGACAGCTCTGTAACACGTGCGAACCATTAGCACAATGCCTGGAGTCTGAGTGAGGAAGGATGATGAAAAAAGGGAATTTAGGTCCCAAACTCTTCCCACAAAGTCACAGTGAAGTTGTGTTACACAGATGTGCATACACAGGTGGGCACGTATAAATACTTTGTGCCAATAAAAATCAGTTTGAAAATAATCTGCTTTTCAACGAGTTCTGCTTAAGGGACACTTAACAGAAAAATAATATGGGTGCTGCCCTCAGCGTGCAGGTGGGTTTTAACTCAGCAGTACTAAGTTCCCAGGTTTCTGAAGCCTCCATGAACAAAACATGATCAATACCCAATAATGGGGTTTGGTGCAGATGGGAGGGTCTCAGAAGTGGGGGTGGGAAGAATGAAGAACAGGTTTGCAGAAGCCAATTCATATCAGACCCACATCTGATGACAGAGAAAGAAAACTCTGAGATCATCCATACAACCACACCTGGATGGTGCACCCCTGCCCAAGCAGGGACACCGCCCGCCCCTCCCCTCCACCCTGAGCAAGGAAGGATGTGTTTGTAACAGGCCTCAGTCACCTGGGAGGCCGGAGCAGACAAGCGGGCTGGGTATCTAAAAGGGACTTCACAGGAGAGACACACACAGGCCTCTAACTATTAAGGCTGGGGGCTCATTCGTTCCAAACACATTCACAGCAGCTAGCAGACATATACATACATATGCATACACATTTTCTGGTCTTCATGCTGCTTGGTGCCCTAACAAACTGACTTCATGACCCTGTGTCCTAACCATGGAGCCAGATGCCCCGAACTGGAGAATGGGTCTGCAACTCAGCAGCTGGTCTGCTCGGCTAGTTGCTCCCACCACACCTGACTCATCTCCCACGACTGGTGCTGCTGTGGGAGCTGACTGAGGTTTGCTCAGGCCAGCACTAGACCAAGTCCTTTTCATCTTAGCAGGAGTAGCACGTTTTGGCCTTATTTCCTAATTCAAAAGTTCATTATATACTGAATTTATAAAGCCATGGGAGTATTAATTCCAAGGACTGTTCATTGGTGAAATGACGGAGCAAGGTGCCTATCAGATGGCTGCTGCTTGCTGAGGGGCTGGCCCTGGACGTGTGTGAGGCAGCGTGGGAGGATGGCAGGCACCGACAGGGCTGGGTCAGGGTAGATGGAACTCAGCGGAGGAAGAAAGGCAGGGCCCTCCGTGCCCTGAGACTGGACTTAGGAGGAGAAAGGGACTAGGCTAAGTCTCAGACTCCCAGCAGAAGCAGTGCAGAGGGGGCACCAGGGATGGGGCTAGAGGCCTGGGGGAGCTGGTACTTCTCATGCCACCCCTGGAAGTGCACCAGGGGCCAGGTACCCGGGAATTTTCCAAACTATTTATAAAGACAAATGGTTCAGCCTCATGCCGGCCATCAGTCGCATGGCACTTCCACCATTTCACGAACGTTCTCACTATCTGAAAGGCTCAGCTGATACAGCATGGGCTCGGAAATACAGTATGGGGCGAATGAAGCCTGCACCTCTGATTTCCACGAGTGCCTCAAAAACATGTGCCTTGTAGGGTCATTCATATACCCAAACCACGTCTCAGATTCAGAGGTGACCCAACGGGCATCTCTGTGACATAACCACAACCTAAGTAGGACCTACTGGGGCTCCCCCACATTAACTGTTCTCTCCTGGAAACAGGAGCGGAAAACTGCTGAAGGACAGCCCCACTCCACCCCTCAATCTTTCCCTCCTGAAACATTTTAGTGGATCCAGAACCAGTTCTCTACCAGACTCCAGAATGGCGATGGTCAATGAATGCTTTCTGTCAAGGTCTGAGAGTGAGCATTTTCGGCTGTTCGGCCCATTTGCCACTATATCACAAAAGCAGCCCTAGGCAATATGTAAATGAAGTGTCTGGGCGTGGCAGTATCCAAACCGAACTACAGAAACAGGCTGTGTGGGATAGATGGTCCCGCTCCAGTTTGCTGACCCTGCTCTCGCTCAGAGGCCCATGCCCTAGGCTGCCAGAGTGAGGCGCAGGCAGCAGTATCCAGTGAATGTTTAAACCCCCAAATTTACCAGCGAGATGTCACAGAGCTTGTGAGCTGAGTCCAGCCAGCTGCAGCTGGTCCTGCCAGGATCACACAATGGTGTTGAATGTGGCCCTTCCAGTTCTACTCCTTTCTCTATGGATTCAATCCCTTTCACACAAGCAAATGTGCTCTGGCATTCTTGCTAAACAGAGCGCCTCTCAGGCCTATGGGCCAAAGACAAAAGCAGATACAAGGTGACATGAGTGGGCAGGTGACCCAGGCACTGAAAAAACGCCTTTAGGAAGAGTGACCCCTACACCATTTTACTCCCAGGCTGTCCACGCCAACCTGGTGCATCCTGGTGAACTGACCCCCTATTTATTAATGCTTTACAATTCTCACTGCTTTTTAATAGCTTTTATCTCAAAGGTGTTCCCCTAACTTCATTTTTGGTTGTTTTCTATGATTCTACTTCTAAGAAATATTATGAAATGAACTAATTTTCCAAAGTGGTTTTCAAACGTTTCTTAAACATAATTCTTCTAACTTACTTGTAATCTGGGCCCTGACTGGTGTGGCTCAGTGGACTAAGTGCCGGCCTGTGACTCAAAGGGTTGCTGGTTCGATTCCCAGTTAGGGCACATGCCTGGGTTGCAGATGAGGTCCCCAGTAGGGGGTGCGTGAGTCGCAACCACACACTGATGTTTCTCTCTCCCTCACTCTAAAAATAAATAAAAAAAATATTTTTAAAAATGTAACTGAAACCCAGTATATAAAGACAGAGTAAAGAGAAGAATGTAAGTGGGTTCTTCAAGGAGTTTACATCTTCGTGTCAGGTAGGGAACACTGTTAAACAGTAAACCCCACTGTGGGGTTCTGGGTTCCCTGGAGGTGGTGTTTGAAAGCTAGTGTCTTACAGAAGAGTCACTGGGCCTGAGGAGTAAATGGAATCACAGAGGCTGAGCAGACATTACTAAAGTCGTGAGACAGTAGATTAGTTTCAGTAACCACTAATGGCTAGTATCTCCAAATTGATGCTGGGAGCCACTGTGCCATCAACAAGTATGTGGGGCGGTCAAGGTCACAGAGAGTATGTTAACCGTGTTGCTTCAGATACTGCAATCCTGGAGCCAGGGACTGGTTTGGTGCAAGCTCAATGTCATACTTAAAAAAACACCTACGTCTCTGTCAGTAGCTGTTTCCCTTGCTTTATTTTTACTTAAATGTTTAAAAATCATGAACAGGTAACTTTACACAAACAGAGAACCCAGTGAACATGAAATTCTAGCCATTCAACCAAATTCACTTCTGACTTTACAAGAGCAGCAGCCAGTATATTCGTGTGTGTTCTTCCTTCTCTCCACTTGCCACTGTGGGTTCACCAGCTCCGTGTGGCCCACATACCCTCACTTAAAACACTGCAGGAAATTCCCTCCCGTTGATACACTCCACTTCCTCTAGTCCTTCCATCCTCTGACCCTGCCAGAAGGCAAGTCTCCTGTCTGTCATAGTAAGTTCCAAAGTGTGTTAACTGCATTTAGGAGGCGGCTCTGAGGGAGCAGTAGAAAAAAGGGACAGAGATGTCTGCAGTCACACTAGATGGCACCGCCTCTTGCAGCATACCCACGTTTAGTCAAATGACCTGATGACGTCAATGTCTTCCCTTAACTCACCTCTTTGGCCCAGAGTTCATCATTCTCTACCTGTTCCCACATCGGTCACTATCTCAGAGTCGTGTCTTATAATCTCCCCAGCTCATAGTGTATAATTTACTTTCATGAAAATTCTACCTTGGTGAGAGCATGGGCCTGTGCGCCTTTAGACAATCTCCGGGTCCTATCCCAATGCCTGGTATCTAGTACGTGCTTGATAAATGTTTCTGAACAAACGTACTACTTTTAGAAACTCAAGAATGCTTGTCAGCTACTCTGAAGTTATAATGTATAGCTGGAAGTTGTAAAATGCTTTGAAAAATGCCACCCATCCTATTTATGACAGGAAGCACCCCCCCACCCCCAAGAAAAGGTACGAGGTGGCGTGTGTCATCGCACCTGACCCGCTGTCACTGTCCGCACACTTGCACGTGCCAGGTGTGACCCTAGGAGCATGATCCTGCAGCTCTGGTTATAACTGGTTATAAACGGCATGCAGGTGAGAGCTTTAGAGACTGACTCCAGCAAGGTTAACAACACCCCTAGAAAAAGGGCTGAGGGCCTCCGATGCCTCCGAAGGACTAATCCACCTCAGTCCTTTAGATTTCAAAATTTACTGTTGAAGAGAAAACAAAAATCTGTCCAGGGACCATGATCTGGGAAGCTCTAATATTAAACCTCATTTAGAGTTACATTTTATATCTGTAAACAGGAAGTCCAAGGCTCATGGCTTTTGTGAGTTAGTAAGTCTAACCCTGCAATAAACAAACCAGCTTTTCAATTTGTGTCCTTAAATTAGATTTAACTTTGCTTTAAAATGGGTTTACAGCTGGTAAGGGAAGCCTGCCTGGCAGCCCAGGAGAGAGTAGGCAGCCCTGAGACAGATGTCCAGCACGCATTTCGTTTAGGCAACTGCAATGCCGAGGACGCCTCGTCTGCTCATCCACCTGAGAAAAGACCAAAGAACTGCTGGCTAGACGGTTGTGGTGTCCAGATGTCCAGCATTTGTCCTTAGATTCTAGCATTCCTCATTTTCTCTCTCACTGTACTGATTCTTATGCTCAAAGGACTGCAATTATAACATTACTTTTTTAACTAAACGAAATTAAAAGTTACTCTATTTTCTGTCACCAAGCCAGGTTCATAAATCCCCAGGCCTGGGGTTAAGACAACAAAGGAGGCATCGGAGGCCCTCAGCCCTTTTTCTAGGGGTGTTGTTAACCTTGCTGGACTCAGTCTCTAAAGCTCTCACCTGCATGCTGTTTGTAACCAGTTATAACCAGAGCTGCAGCATCATGCTCCTAGGGTCACACCTGGCACGCGCAAGTGCGCGGACAGTGACAGCGAGTCAGGTGCGATGACACACGCCACCTCGTACCTTCTCTCGGCAAATTCTAACCTGTCTTCCTTCTCCTATGGAAATACCATTTTACCTAAGGACAGTAATGCCATTAAAATCAGCTGGCTCCAGAAAGCAGAACTCCAGAGCCCACGGGTCCACTTTGAAGTATGGCACTAACAGCAATACATTCCAATATATAATTCTGTAATTAGGAAGTAACACATTCCATCTCATTCCATCTTCTTTTTTAGTTTGTGACAGGTGACAGAGGGCATTTGCTGAAAAAAGGACTTTAACTGTCAGAGAAGTGAGCATGGGTTCCCCCCTCTGACAAGCTCAGAGGGGACCCCGTGCTCCTGCTTGCTCTCCTCAGAGGCAGACTTGACACTGGAGGCCTCACCCTCTCCTGCAGTAGTTTCGCCATGGCTGTAGTTACCCAATCACCCTGCTGGGGAAGACACTCGTGGCTGCTATTCCAGAATACCTAGAGATCCCGGAAAAGCCATTCTCCAAAAAGTAAGTATTAGGTATTGAGGAGAAATAAAACCAAGAGGCCCTCTTGGAGCTTATAGTTCCATAGAAAGTCTAAAAAAATTCAGTAAATGGCCCGTGTAGACACCTATGTTGGTGATAGACATCTTACAACGGCATACATATCGGTGCAATGAGGGAACTGGGGCTGGGGTGGAGATGTGTTCAGAAGACTCCCTACGAAGGCCCCATGCACACTGAGAGCTGAAAGGGGAAAAGACACCTCTTACTGCACAGGGCACCCTAAGCCCAGTTTCTAGACACACTATACGTTCCATGAAAAATCAGCCCTCCCTTCTTAATGGCTGTTTCTTCCAAAATCCTTCTCTACCAGAGCTAGAGAAATGGACTTGTAAAAATAAATCCCAAGACTTCAATGTAAGAACTAAAACTATAAAATTCTTAGAGAGGACATAGGCGTAAATCTTCCAGACCTTGAATTGGGCAATGGCTTCCTGGATTTGACCAAACATACAAGCAAAAAAAAAAAAAAAAGATAAATTATTTTTATCAAAATTGAAACTTCTGTGCTCCATAGCGCACCGTCAAGAGAGAGGACAACCCACAGACAGAACATTTTTTGCAAATCATGCCCTTGATCAGACTTGCATCTAAAATATATAAAGAACTACTCTAACTCAGTAATAAAAAGACAAACCAATTGAAAATGTTTGATCTAAAAGAAAAAGATCTGATTAGACATTCCTCTGAAGATTTATAAATAGCCAATAAGCACATGAAGAGATGTTCAACATGATGTTGCCAGGGAAATGAAAATCAAAATTACAACGAGTTATTCCTTCATACCCAGGCAGATGACAGAAATAAGAGAGAATAACAAATGTCAGCAATGATGAAGAAAAACTGGACCCCTCACCCACTCCTGGGAGAATGTAAAATGGTGCAGTAACTTTGGAAAAGTCTGGCAGTTCCTCAAAAGGTTCAACAGAGTCACCTCGTGACCCAGCAATCCACTCCTGTACAGAGAAGTGAAGTGAAGACACACATCCACACAAAAACATTTACACAGACTGTCCACAGCAGCATTGTATGCATAGCCTCAAAGTGGAAACAACCCAAATGTCCGTCAACTGATGAATGGACAGGTGTGGTTTATCAATAAAACTGAAAATATTTGATATTAAATAAAATGATGTACTGATCATACATGCTAATTGAAAAGAAGCCAGTCACAAGGGTCACCTACTGTATGTGGTTCCATTTACATGAAGCCCAGACTAGGCAAACTATGGAGACAGAAAGCCTGGTGTGGGGGCCTAGGACTGGGGGGGCGGGGCAGGGGAGAGATGAAAATGACAGCTAAAGGGTGTGGGGTTTCTTCTGGGGATGATGAAAACGTTCAACAACTGAAATGGGTGGTAGTAAACTACGTGAATATATGGGTGTACTGTATGGTATATGAATTATTTCTCAAAAATGTTATTAAATGCAACCCAAGAGTCAGGCCAGGGAATGCAAAGGGCACTATTTACTGTACGGAGTCTGTTCCCGAGGAAACCACCTGGTGCCCTGACAGCTAAGCCTGCTCTGGGCTGCTGCTCACTGGCCAGTGGTTCCCCTGGTGCCCGCAGACTTCCTGTGCTCAGCCTGAGCACCGGCTCCAACCAAGGCGGGCAAGACCACTTGGTCTGGAGCCAAGTTCTGTGTGTCTCAAGGCTGCAGCAAAGCAACATGATGCAGATCAAGAGGCTTAACATTCATTTTTAGTGCCACCTGGTTAAGTTCAGTTGACCTTTACATTTTCATGCCCTGATATACAAACAAAATACTGTCATTTTCACATAAATAGGTATCCTTTCATTCTTTAAAGAATCTGAATCCAATGTAACTGGCGCTTCCCCCCCCCCCTCCTCAGGAACCAGCACAAACATCCCCACGCAAAAGGCACAAGCTGCCAGGGAATGTGTAGGACCACTAGAGAGCTGCTGGTCCCTGCAGGGTGGGGTCAGGGACCCTTTCGCAGCTGATGCTCCCTTCAGGGACAGCTCATTCTCTCGCAGTCTGCTGGCTGCACAGCTCCAAGGCCAGACAAACTGAACTCCCCAATCCTGGTGTGTTTAGAACTAGAGAGCAGAAAAAAGGTGTACAGGGAAGGCACTAGAGGGAAGAAAGCAATGTGTAAAGAGATTTGAGCGTTTTGGCAAAAGTGAGGCCTCTACTTGAGGGCATCCAAGGCACATGCATGGATTTCGGTACAGAAATCTAATACAAAAACATGTAAACTACTGATGGAGGCATAAAAAGCCAGAAGTACCCTGGCCAGGTAGTTCCGACTGTTGCAGCATTGTCCCCATACGCCAAGGTTGCAGGTTCAATCCCCCGTCAGGGCACACATACGAATCAACTAATGAATGCATAAATAAGTGGAACAACAAATTGATGTTTCTGTCTCTCTGTCTTCCCCCCTTTCCTCTCTAAAAATCAATCAATTTAATTTTTTTTTAAAGCCAGAAGCACCAATAAAACCCCATGTGTTGATTTCACCCTCAAGATCTTTAAAAACAAAATGAATATAAGATATAGCTGTTTCGGGGCTATTCAGAAAGAATAACATCAAGGTGATGTGATTTACAAACCAGGAAGTGTGCACATCTCTGCACCTTTCTGAGAAAGTCTACAGCCTGGGGGACGCACATCAGGAGCAAACGGCAAAGGACAACTGGTGGCCAGGAACTTTTCTAATAAAAGTCTGGCTGAACCTGTCACCAAAAGTCCATGTATTACATGCTCTTTTCCTTTTATTTACAAACTCTAAATATTGTGAATTAACTACAACTGTTTATTTAATTGGTCCTTTTAAGAACAATCAGGCAGATTTTGCCAACCGAGGCTCATTTTTTTTTCTTTTCCTTTATTATTTAACACACACCTGACCAGCTGCAACATGCTGTAACAATTCCAGGTAAAACAAACACAGTCCCTGGCCTCAGGAACAAGTGCAGAATATCGATCTAAAAGATGACAGTTTCTTACTCTGTCATTATCAGCTTTTGAAAAATCACCACAGTATAGCAGAGGAGACTTTTTTTTGCAAGGTGTCCACAGAAAAGTTCTAAGGGCACCAGAGTGAGTAGCAAAGAAAGAAAACTCAAAGAAAGAAATACCTTGAGATATCTTTTTTGAAGGAAATCTTCCAAAACATTGTTTTATAAACCAAATACAACAAAGAAAAAATACACAAATATAACTAGATAATTATTGTATTTTGCCATGTATAATATACACTTAAGTTTTTGGCCCAAACTTTCAGGAAAAAAATCTTTCGTTTTAATTTTTTTTAAATATATTTATTGATTATGCTATTTACAGTTGTCCCATTCCCCCCCCACTCCACTCCATCCTGCCCACCCCCTCCCTCCCACATTCCCCCCCTATAGTTCATGTCCATGGGTCATACTTGTAAGTTCTTTGGCTTCTACATTTCCTACACTATTCTTACCCTCCCCCTGTCTATTTTCCACCTATCATCTATGCTACTTATTCTCTGTACCTTCCCCCCCTCTCCCCCTCCCACTCCCCTATTGACAACCCTCCATGTGATCTCCATTTCTATGGTTCTGTTCCTGTTCTGATTGTTTGCTTAGTTTGCTCTTGTTTTTGTTTTTGGTGTGGTCGTTAATAACTGTGAGTTTGCTGTCATTTTTACTGTTCATATTTTTTATCTTCTTTTTCTTAGGTAACTCCCTTTAACATTTCATATAATAAGGACTTGGTGATGATGAACTCCTTTAACTTGACCTTATCTGAGAAGCACTTTATCTGCCCTTCCATTCTAAATGATAGCTTTGCTGGATACAGTAATCTTGGATGTAGGTCCTTGCCTTTCATGACTTGGAATACTTCTTGCCTGCCCCTTCTTGCCTGTAAGGTCTCTTTGGAGAAATCAGCTGACAGTCTTATGAGAAGTCCTTTGTAGGTAACTGCCTCCTTTTTTCTTGCTGCTTCTAAGATACTCTCCTTCTGTTTCATCTTAGGTAATGTAATTATGATGTGCCTTGGTGTGTTCCTCCTTGAGCCCAGCTTCTTTGGGACTCTCTGAGCTTCCTGGACTTTCTGGAAGTCTATTTCCTTTGCCAGACTGGGGAAGTTCTCCTTCATTATTTGTTCAAATAAGTTTTCAATTTTTTGTTCTTCCTCTTCTCCTTCTGGCACCCCTATAATTCGGATGTTGGAACGTTTCAAGATGTCCTGGAGATTCCTAAGCCTCTCCTCATTTTTCCGAATTCTTGTTTCTTCATTCTTTTCTGGTTGGATGTTTCTTTCTTCCTTCTGGGCCACACCATTGATTTGAGTCCCAGTTTCCTTCCCATCACTATTAGTTACCTGTACATTTTCCTTTGTTTCTCTTAGCATGGCCTTCATTTTTTCATCTAATTTGCGACCAAATTCAACCAATTCTGTGAGCGTCTTGATAACCAGTGTTTTGAACTGTGCATCTGATAGGTTGGCTATCTCTTCCTCCCTTAGTTGTATTTTTTCTGGAGCTCTGAAGTGTTTTGTCATTTGGGCCTTTTTTTTTTTTTTGGTTGGCGTGTCTGTTACTTAAAGGGGCGGAGCCTTAGGTGTTTCCTGGGGCGGGGTAACGCTGGTCACTGTGCTGTGACACTGTACGTGGGGGAGGGGCCGAGAGGGAGCAATGGGGCCCACTTCACTCTCCTCCGGTTTCAATCTTTCACTCCGCTACCCACAATCAAACTGGGCCCCTCTGGTGCTGGTTCCCCAGTGGGTGGGCTTGTGAACACTCTAGGCCCCTGTGGGTCTCTCCAACAACCTCTCCTGTGAGGCTGGGAGTCTCTCCTGCTGCCGCCCCAACCCCCAGGGGCATTTTCAATCAGGGGTTTGAGGCTTTATTTCCCCGAGTTGGAGCCCTGGGTTACATGGTCTGCTTCACTCCCCGCCGTTCCTCCCGCTTTATCTGTGCACAAGTGTGGAGCCGCGGGGTACTACCCACTGCTCTGCCTGCCCCGCTCTCCGCCACTCTGAGTCTGGTCCTCTCGGTTTATCTGCGCCGCAGGGTCTGCTAGTGCTCGGACTGCCTGCGCCATTCGTCCCACACTCCGCCAGTCTAGGTCCCGCCACGGCCATGTGAGTCCTCTCCGTTCTGGTGCCTGTCTCTGCCCCTCCTACCGGTCTGGATGAATGTTTATTTTTTATTTCCTTGGTGTCGGACTTCCTTGCTGTTCGATTTTCTGTCAGTTCTGGTTGTGCAAGGAGGCGCAGTGTGTCTACCTACGCCGCCATCTTCTCGTTTTAATTTTTAATTCAATTTTTTATTTATTTACATTTAGATACTTGTTTTTATATTACAAAGGAATTTTAACATTTATTTTTGAACATATCATAGTACGAGAAATTTTATGTAACAAATAATTACAAAACATAAGAACAGACACAAAGTATTTCAGGTACCACATATAAGGCACATCCTTATTTTCCCCTCAAAAATTTGGGCAAAAAAGTGCACGTTTTACATGGCAAAAAAAATACAGTATGTAAAAGCTCTGTTCTTTCCCACATTATTAAAGGCATATGGTCTAAAAAGACAGTTATGCCTAAAGCAACTAAAGAAAATACCCTAATCCCTTTTTTCAATCCATACCTGGCAGTGCTTCCGAACTCTAGCAAAGGAATTAGAATGCCATGTCAAAGGGGCAGCTGTGCCCTTCACAAGTACTGTGCTGGCTTTGAAAAAATGAATATAAAGTCACGCTATTTATAGCTCACATACTAAAGTTCAGATTCATCAGCATTTGACCGCTTGATTTGCAACCTGAGCCTGACCATGTCAAGGAGCCAACAAGCTAGACTCTTGACCCTGTGAAGAAGTTGTGACAAATGGCCCAATGCTGGGTATGGCAGGTGTCAAACTGCCTTCCTGAAGGCCCTACCCCATCTGGGCCCTCATATCTACCTCACCCTGGAGAACCACTTCATTAATTGCCACTGACTACTCTGAGCCTCCACAATGGTCTCTCTTTTACATTCAATCTGAAAATCTGCCTCACGGGCTTGGGAAGGTGTCTCTTGACAACACAGGGTGACACCAGGGAGGTCTCGGAGGGAAGGAGAGAGGAGGAGACTTGGGTACTGGGGCAACTCTGACATGGGGCAGGGGTGTTCCCACCCTGGCTGCTCACATAGTCCTCTGGTCCCCAAAGGCTACCCTTACACACTGCAATTAGAGGACCTGACAGCAGCAAGGACAGTTTCTGCCTCTATGCCCTAAGATTCCACAACGAGCAGGACCAAACAGGAAGGAGTTCAGTACAAGGCATTTTACTGAGCAGAGACTGGTGAGCCACCTGCAGTGGCAACGGAGCCTGAGACAACACCTGTCCTCTAAACTCTTCTGTGAAAACAACAAAATGACAATGTCTATGTTTACTTTGTAGCTGGATACTACTGAAAAGAACTGGGGAGAATGGGGAGCAGAGCTCCCTGTGGCAGGGAACAGGCCCTAGCACCCTTCATGGAAGGCGGCTTATCATGAAGGGAATGAACATAGCTGCTGATCAGTTTCCGAATTCAGAGACATGAAGTCTGGCTAAACCTTTCTTCTCTGCCCTTTCAACGTGCCTCTCACTCCAGATGTCTGTGAGTCATGAAATGCACTCAGTTCACAGGAACCAGGCTTTTGACCCAAATGAAGTGCAGAAATGAGCAGCAGAGCTGTCAGGCCACTGCATTCCGGGAATCACACCTTCCACCTCTGGACTTCAAATAAGTGCTATAGCGTATGTACAACCCACCATGGAAGGTAGCCATTTTACAGGGTTTCCGAGGGCTCTTCAGCCAGAGCCAGGGAAAAGGCAGTGAGGTGGGAAAAGGCCTGCAAGGCTGGATGTTTTTCCATTTGCAATCAACCTTGAAAGTGTCCTTTTCAGAGCAGAAAACAGCGCTGGCACGACTGTCTGTGTACTAGCCTGTGTACTAGCCGTAGGACAGGTTTTCCTTACTTGCTAACCTGCTTCTCGAGATGTACCTGCCACTACTACTTCGTTTTGTCATTCTTTCTTTTTTCTTTCCCCGGAGAGAGTGTTTTCACTTCTCCCAAGGTTACATTCTCTGGAGCCCTGGGAGCGTACAGCTGGCGAGGGTGGCCTCTCACCGCGTCAACCACCTTTCCAGCTACTTCACTGCGTGCCGTAACCCTCCGTCAGGCACTCTTAGAGGAGATGAAAAAACTGCCTTCTGTGAATCAGTTGCTGCTTCGGAGCAATGATTCTTCACTGGAGTGGCTTTGCCCCACAGGACATTAGGCAATGTCTGGAGACATTCTGATTGCTAAAACTGGGGGTGGGTTGCTACTAGCATCTCATGGGAAAACACCAGATGTGCTAAACATCCTACAGCACACAAGACAGCCCCCCACCCCAGACAGTCATCCAGTCCAAATGTCAGAACAAGGTCCCCACCGTAAACCCACGGAGCCCCCAGATCAAAAATTCTTTAACCAGACACTTAAGGAGCTATGATGAGCTCCTAGTTGTATAGATTACACTACTTCTCTTTCTTTCTCCCTGCCAGTCCTGACAGATTAAAATACAAAGATCAACTAAAAAACCTGTCCATTTCACACCAAATGAGAGATGGGGACTCCTCAACAGCAACTACATCAAGACCACTGACTCTCACTGACAGCTTCCCGAGTCATGTTGTTAAGAACCCTGTGAAGAAGCGGTTTATGGCATTTTGGATTGAAGCCCATTAGGGTATTTTAAAATCAACTTACTGCATCACAATGCACATTTTTAAAAGAAAAGGTAACAGGAAATAATAGAAAATTTAGGAGTAAAGACACTTTCATGAAACACCGTTTGCCACTTGGCTGCAGTCACAAAGCCGGGATGCCAGCAGCCTGGTTTAGGTGCTCCTGTGCAGGCGGTCAGGAAAGGCAAAGGGGGACCAGGGAAGGTGCCAACTTGTCTGCGGTCACCAGCCTTCTGGTCTGCTGCAAAGTTAATGGCTGGGCCAGTACCAGCTGCTCAGCCTGGGTGCTTCATTACATCACAACATGGAAGAGATGCTCACGGGCATACGCACAGCTGCCATTCTTCTCTCCCCGTGGGGCCAGCCAGAGGGTGGTGCCCTGAAGACTGGAGGAAAGACAGAGACATGACTTCACGCTTGCCACTCCAATCTGACCGAGATGGCCTCAGAGTCTTCCCAGACACAGTCAGAGGATGAACTGTGGTAATGGCCTCCCCCAGAAAATTAATTTCCTTGCCCAATCTACCAGTTGAAACATCAGAGCAGAGCAAGCCAGCATGGGACCTTTCTAATGTCCCCCACCGCCATCTAAGACAGCTAAGACAGTGAGTAGCTATTTCTGATTTTCCAAAACCTTATTTGAGTTGTAGCCCCAATTTTGAAGTGCTCAACTGTAGTCTGTAGAAATAAAGTTGCTTCAAGGTCAGCTGTGGGCTCTTGGGCAGAAAGCCCACAGAGCCACATTCCACGGGTCTTTGCCTCACTACTACGCAGCTGTTTTTACAGCTTTGGAGACCTGCTGTAGAGGGCAGAAATTTCATCACTTAAAATGGGATCTTAAGAAATATCTTTTAAGAATCAGTTGTCCAATATATTTTAAAGCTGTTACTTATGGCTCTTTATTTGAGCCAGTAATGCTCAAAAACTGAAGGCAAACATTTCTGTGAACTAAGTTTTCCATCCTGGCTAAAGCAGCCAGCATATGGTTAGTGGTCTCTTTGACTCAGGATGTGAAAGATGGGGACTCCCAGTCAGCGTTCCTTTCCAGGCTAAGGCAGGCAACTCTCCCCACCAGTGCTCACTTTTCAGACGGTGTCAACAGGAGTGGCAGGCAAGGCTGGAAATAGCCCACCTTCTTCCTCTATTTGTCCTTGTGTACTTTTCCTTGAAGATTCCAAACAAATGGTATCCCTTCCCCCAGAGGAGACCTGGGGAGTCACACTCATGATGCCACCACATGGAGCCACCACATGGAGGACAGGGGCCATGGAAGCTACCACCCTGATGTGGGGAAAATAAGCTGGTAAATAAGCAAGATCAGACCAGGTGCCTCACTCAGAAACCCTGACCCACAGACCAGACATTCTGTGACGACATCTGAAACACAGAAGTAACACAAATAATACAAGCACTGAGCTACGTGAAGAGAATTAACAACACACTTCCCAGCGGAGCTGCACCTTGTCCACCCACACAAAGAGAAGGAAGGAGGGAAGGGATAAAAGGTATGATGGAAAAGAAGCTAAAGCAAGTGCTGAACAGAGGGCCCTGATTAGTGCTAGGACAGGCTTCTGACACGGCTGAGGCTCTGGTGTGATGCGTGGAGAGTCTCCTGCTCTGCCAGCATGAGTTCCGCAGCAAACTGAGCAACCAGGGAATAAGCAGCAAAGACTTGGCTTAAACGAGGCTCACCAGGCTCGTTTTAAATACCAGGTGAAACACCACGCTCACCTTCTCCAAGAGTGACTTTACATGCGTACGTGCTCTCAGGAAAAAAATGCCAGTCCAAAGAACAGTGAAAGGACTTTTCTATACCTTAGAAATAGAGGAATACCCCTCCGCCCCAAGTCACGAGCCCTTGCTGCTCTGTGCTGAAGTTTCTCTGCAGACATCTAATTCAGCACTGTGGCCAAGGGACCTGGGGCAGCATCCTGAGCACAGAGCATCGGGAGCTCTAGCTCACACTGCTCCTAGCCAGGAAATACCACTAGAGCATTTCCCACAGGGATGCTCCATACACAACGGCCACACTCCAGGACCTCTGGCCAGCGATCAAGTGCATGCTATCTATTACATATTTAAAAGCCCTGCCCTTAGTGGCACTGCTCAGTTGGTTGGGCATCGCCCTGCAAAGCAAAAGGTTGTGCTCGTTTGATTCCCAGTCAGGGCACAGGCCTGGGTTGTGGGTTGTGTATAAGAGGCTACCAACTGATGTTTCTCTATTATGTCAATGGTTCTCTCCCTCTCTTGCTCCTTCCCCACCCCTCTCTAAAAATAAATAAAATCTAAAAAAAAAATAATAAAAATAAATAAAAGCCCTGATAATGACTGAAAGAGACTACCCTTATTTGTTTAGGTCAAGGAGAAGCACCAAGAATGAAGTCAGAATCCTCAAGACTTATGCACCAAAAATAATTCTTTCTTCCATGAAATGTTCTGTCACTTAAAATAAGGGCAGACAGTTATTCAACTAAATGCCTGCTAATTGGTGACAATAAATCACACTTAAGTAATAAAGTTTCTAGAAAACACCCTGGTTGGCCAAAATCCTGTTGCTTTTCTGGTTCTGAGTGGCATTTCATAGAAACATCAGTGAGATATAAGCTGTTAGAGTAACAAACACACGCCAGGACTAGAGAGCAGGGGAAGGAGGCACACTGTTAGGATAAAATCCCAAGGGGGCCCATGGCCTCCAGGCCCTCCTTCGTCTGGCCCCGCCCACCCCAACCCAGGGGTCAACGAACTCCACATGGGGCAGACCAAATCAGCCCCGGCTAAGAGTGTTGTGTACGTTTTAAAGTTTGAAGAAGGAACAACAAAACCAAAAAGAATTATCTTGAGATAATTCATGATTATCTCATGAATTTCATGATTAATTACAGGAAATTCAAGTTTCAGGGTCCATAAACGGTTTTATTGAAGCACAGAAAACGTCTGTCTGTTCACGTGCTGTCTTGATGGCAGCTTTCACGCTCCAACAGCACAGGTGAAGAGTTGGGACAGAAACCGAATAGCCTGAAATACTAACTATCTGTTCCTTTAAGGAAAATGTTTGCTGACCCTCACCCTAGCCCACGACACGCTCACACGTTTGCACTTTCTGTTGCCTCAAAGGTTTAAGAGGCTATATATAACAACTAAGCTGGGCTGTAAGTTAAGAACACAATGTGTTTTATGCCAAAAGGAAGGGGAGCCAATGGTGTCTAGCACCTCGTGGCTTCCAGGCAGAGAGTGACAGGTGCCTGGGCCTGTTTTGATTCTCCCACCATCTTCTGCCCGCTGCCCGTCAAAGGGTCTGGCATTTCAGTGGTATTCAGGTCCGGGTAAAACTTAACCTTATGCTTATAAATAGAAACATTTTTAAACACCAATTAAAAATAACAGTGTGGTATTTGGAAACACCTATAAACAAAAATATAAAAACTGAAATAAACAGCAACAGTTGTCCATCTGATCTATGCTCAGGAGGGTAAAATGCTGTGTGTGTCTTCTCTGAAGCTTTTCAATAAACTCCTGAATTTATGCAGCTTTCAAATGTAAAACAATCCCCACGCTACCTTTTCATCTAACAGTAAACTGGCTTTTTTCTCCATTTACTCCATTTTAATGATTGTGAAATTAATTTCAATAGTATTTTATTTAAACCAACATATCTGAAATACCATTTTGACATTTTAATCAATGAGAAGAAATTATTAGTGAGATATTTTGTTTTTATACTACATCTTCAGTATCCACTGTGCATTTCACACTCACAGCACATCGCCATTCAAAACGGCCACAGCTCAAGTGCTCAGCAGCCGCAGGTGCCTACCTGCTACCGTATCAAACTGCGCCGTTTTTAAATGTTCAGTAATTTTCAACTGAACACAAGCCAATCTTACTTGCATTTTAGGAGTTTTATATAAAAGAGCTTTTCTATTTTTGATTGTGTGCTTGATTTTTACTTAAGATGACTAAAATACAATAAACATTTAATATTTTTTATGTATATTTTATATTTTTTTAAATTATTGTTCAGTTACAGTTGTCCTGCCTTTTCCCCCATTGCTCACCCCTAACCATCCCCCCACCATTCCCACAGTCACTCCCCCCCCACATATATATAAAAAACCTGACACTCAGGATTCACACTGCATTCTTTACAATAAGCTAAAAGATATTAAGAACCACATCCTACTGCTTTCCCACAAGCATCTAATTTTGCTTTTCCAACTATGGCTGTTAGGTTTAGTTTTCATTTCCGCCACACACAGCTCCTCTCCCATCTGAACTGAATCCAACCAAGAAGCTCTGACGCGTCTGAGCCAAGTTCCCTTAACGTGCAGCCGGACGGCGCCACTGTACTACATGAGGTGACCCGCCTGAGTTTACAGTTCAAAAGCACTACCACTCTGCCTGTTCATTCCTTTAGCAAACTTATGTCCACCTTTATGCTTTAAAAAGTAAGAGGGACTTAGGATTTCAAACTACCCCAGTAACAAGCAGATTCCGGGGCCCTTACTGGTTGGTACGACCCGGGGAGCAACTTCCACTTGGCTGGAAGGACTGCTCTTCACTTACAGCACACAGCACACAGCACAGGGCACCGCTAACAGAAAGAGCAGTTCCCACAGTTTGGGAAGCTGTGGGGCCACCATTCTTCACAACAGCAAGGGCCTCACTGTTTAAACTGAGGGTGTTCCTGGTTACCTCTGCATCCTGCTGGGGGAGGTGGTATGTCCTTTCCAGGCTTTGCAGAGTTCTGGGGTTCAGGGTCTTCTGTTCTAAGAGATGCTCCAGAAGCAAGACCAGCTGGTCTGGAAGAAGCTGAGGGCAAAACCAAACAGCCAGTGAAAATGCCATTCAGCTTACAAGAAATCAAACCCAACCATTTAGAGCGAAAAGACAGCAAATCCAGGGTAACCTGGACACTTCAACAGCTGTGTACAATACAGAACAACTGTGTTCTTTAACATACGCAAAGATTCAAGAAAACATCTGTTTTTAAGCATGGAAATTTAGCAGAAGTAAGCTGCTTTCAGATTTCCTTCCTTACCACTTGAACCTTGAAAATGTACACCAAGAAATAAAGAGCATGTAATGAAATAAGAACCATGTCTCACAGACCCTCCCTCATAAAAATTATAGGTTTATATATAATTCCATTAAAAATTAAACAATGCTATAAACATGATTACACACAGTCACCCAAATTCCTAAGTTTTCATACAGGACAGGTTAAAAAAATGGGGGGGGAGAGGCAAAGAGAAGAGGGTGTTTTTATATGGCACAAAAATAATGAACATTTTATGAACAAAATTTTTGAAATCCAAGAACTTAAAACATCTGTCTTATTCACTATTGCACCTCAGCACCTAATTTAGCTCCTGGAACAGACAGTACTCGCAAACTGTACAAGAGGAAAAAATACATTTAAGATACATCTTGTAGGAACTGAAAAGTATTTATTCTAAAGGTTTTAAAATTATTACCATGAATTTCACTACTCTCTATATTTAGCTTTTCTCCTTCACTACTTGTGCCCTGAAAATCCCTGTCAATAAACCCAAACATACAAGTCTGCAAGTCAATACTAGGCCAATGGAACATTCGTAAGAACACCTAAATTTTCATCCCTACTTTGTTATTCTCAAAGAAATTTAAAAAATTACTGGGTTCTCTCCCTACCCCTCTTTACCTTGCGGCCCCGTGTGTGCACTCTGCTTGCCCCCACCCGACACACTTTCCTGGAATGCACGCAGCGGGAAGCTGGGCGAACCACAGGCACGGCACTCACCACATCATCCCACAAAGAGCATTTCTCGTCTGTCCTCACATCGCCCTTCCAAGGTCTCGTACAGCCCCACTCCCCTACAGAGACACAGAGGCACATCCCTTGATTCTTAGGCGTTTTTATTTCATGACATTCCTCCATGCATCTAAGGGTCCTGTGGGTCTTCTCAGGCTGACAGGAAAACGAGTGCCTTCAGCCAAAACAGAGGCTCACAACCTGCAGGACCCCAAGCAGCTCTCCACAGGGACTTAGGGAACAACTAGCACAACTTCCTTTCATGGGAGTCCTGTGCCTAAAAGATGTGTTAAAGATAATTACTACATAGCAACTAGAAACAGAACTGCCAGTTTTCCAGTTTCTACAGTTTTAAACACATGAGCCTACTTTTATAATTGTAAAAGAAACCTGCTGTTTTATAAAACAGGGCAAATCCAGGGCCACCATCCTCCAGAGAACCTCCTCACCTAGTCCCCCATGAGTCCTCCCCTGTGGGTACTCAGGGGCTCCAATGCAGGCTCAGCATCTCAGCTGGCACCCAGGCTCTGGGCCCTCCTTCCTGTCCATTTTGCCCTGCAGTCTCCCCTTTCTGGACCTTTCCTCCCTGAGTTTGCAGAGGGGTCCTTCGCTGGTGGAGGCTAAGTCTTCAGCCTGCCCTGAGCACCTCCCTCAGTCCCCTAAGTCACTCCCCAACTGTCCTCCAGCCTCTTAACAGAGTCTGCCCTTCCTCCCTGATTAGGGTCTCTTGCCACCCAACCCATCCTTTTCCAAGCATGTTCCATATGGCCCCCACCCCGAGGCTGTCTGGCCTGGGCACCCATGGAGCAGCAGCTCACCTGCTTCTACAGGGGTGGGGAGGGCGGGCCCCAGACTGGCCACCCAGCCCTGCACCCCCTCAAGCACTCTCGAAACTGGTGGTGGCCAGGCTCAGGGTAGCATCTCAAATCTGAGGCCACAATGGATGCAGGAAGACAGCCTGTGGGGAAACGGGGAGCCTGACACAGGGCAGAACACCCATCAGCTGGGGTGGAGGCCTGATTCACTAACTAAAAACAGCAGGAACCATGTTGGACAATTTGCAGAATTATAGGGAAGGCCAGAGTAGAAAGAAAAGCATCTCCCTATTATGTGCTCACACTTACAAAGAGGCCTATTGTTAGAACTCGCATTGGGGATTTGGTTTAAACTAAAGAGACCCACAGAGGAAAGAAACCCCTGAGGAAGACTGGCTTGGTCCTCAAACTTACCCTAACAGGGTTTAACAAAATGCAACTCCTGTTTAAAATCAAAGAATAACTAATATGTGAACCTATCAAAATACCTAGATTCATACTTGACCTGCCTCACAGTTTCCAGCAGAAAGTTCATGTATCTGTTCACAGAAACAACAGATCCTCAGAAAGGATCCCTGAGACTTTTTGTCCTAATTTTATACAATGAAAAAATACTTGAAGCTGAGCCCCCTGACTAACGATAAACAGCTGAGGTGGAATGGAGGGAGTCAAACCTTCGTGGTTTTTTAATAAGTTTAATTTACTCTAATTGGAGAAAGGTAAAGAGCAGGCGCGCACACAGCCTGCCAGATAGGCCTCCCTCCTGGGCACGGAGGTGTCCAGACTGCTTTGCAGCAAGAGCTGGCCTGTCCCTCCGGGGAGGAAGCCCAGAGCCCCCGGGCAGGTGCAGCCGTGAGAACAGCCCTCCCCCCGGAACGCTCAGTGCTGTCCGTCCGGCCCACTCTCCCCGATGGGTCCGCGTGTGACTCTCACTCAGGTAGCAACCTGCAGCTGTCTGTCTTTCAACTGTAACTCTTACAATTCACTAGGGGAGAATGTAGTTTAATGAGAAAAGTCGAGAAAATCAGTGATCCAATTCTATTTTAGTACATACAAGAAACTAATTTAACATCTTTCATTCATAAATAAGGAAACATTACATAATTTTTTACATGAGATTATAGACCTTGAAAAGAAGATATTAAAGCCAAAATGTGGTAAGTAGCTCATTTTTATATAGTACATTTCTCTCTGTAAAATAAACATTTACTCCCTGTAAAGCCACCCTATGATGAAAAAGATATACTATGTAATAAATGAAAAGTTTGCAAAGCAACTGACAGAGATACACTCCAAAGGCGCACAGATGCAGCTCTGGGCAGCTGGCATGGCAGCCGAGGGAGACGCTGTGTGGGTCGCTCCACTCCCTCCCTCACAGAGATCAAATTAAATTTCACGTGACTTGTAGGCCAACTGTGTTTTAGTCCAGCAGTACTGAGAGACAAACATGGCTTTAGTCATACTTTGGAGGATTAAGAAAAATACAGTACATGTTTCAGAGCATTATCTCATCAGAAAGCAGCTCCTTCAAACATTATAAAAAGAACCCGCCTTTATTTCTGAGGGCTTTAGAAGTGCTCACAGCCATAGTTTGACAGTGACAGAAGAGAAAGTCCTTTCCTTTGCACACACACGGAATTCATGACAGAGCTGTTATTTTTTTCCACACGGAAACCAGGTTTTTTAAAAATGCATGTGCCCCAAAACTCAGACAAAATAAGGCTATGGGGTGCCAAAGTCATGTGGGTACTTGAAATAGAGAATTTCACAATACTAAAACTTAAATACAAAAAACCCAAAATGCTAAAGTAGGTCAGAAAATACAAACGATATTTGTTAAAAATTTAGAGGTCTGGATTCTTGGTCTAAACATGGAGGATACCATAGGTGCTAACAACCCAGAAGTTTACAAAGAAAAAGAAAAGTCTACCTGCTCATTTTTCCCAGTCAACTTAATTGCTGAAGCAAGCCACACAACTTTGGTTTTTGAAGTTTCTACATAGACTCTTGGAAAGAAAATACGGATTTTCCAAACCCACCCTCCCAGTCTACAAGCAGCACAAAGAAAAAACCCTGACTCTCCCAGAAGCCTCTTACTGCTGTCACGGGGACATCACTCACTCCTGGCTCCCAAAGGGACCACCCATGCAACTCAGGCCGTTCACCATCCCTTCCACTAGCAGGACCAGAAAAGGCCAGCTCACCTCCTATAGAAAACGTCACAGACGCGTCTCACTACTGACCTTGCACAGGGAGGCCCCAGTACAAGGAGCTGGGTGCATATGAACGTCTGAGCCCCACTTCTGCACGCCTCCGAAAGCAAGGGAGGGCACTCCCCCTCAAGGTCCAGCTGGCGCGATGCAGCCACGAAGGAAGTCTTTGAGAGGCTCCCAGACAGGGAAGGAGCCTGAGACTAATGCAGCCTCCAACTGACAGTGGCGTGAGTTCTATTATTACCCCATTATCACTCTGGGATCTGTGCCTAAATGAAGCTGCTTCCTCCCTGATGCCATTTCCTTTCATCCTGGCTGCAGACGAAGAGAGGATCAATGGGGGCAATACACATGATGTCACTTCAATTTACAGCAACAGCCTCCCTCTCTTTCAGTCTGTCTGAACTACACGGAAAGATCAATTCTTCCCAAAAATGGTTTAAAAATGCTCAGGGAGCATTCTTCTTCCAGAAAAGCATTCTCTGCTATATTTGTCTATGTTTCTACTACAGGAACTGTTTACACTGAACAAAAACAGAAGAAATGAGGGAGGGAGAAAAATCCCAAATTCTCCTGTATGCTGGGGACTTGCTGGCTGAAATTCAACACAAGCAAGGCCCAACCAGACTTGAAGCAGCTGACCTTTGAAAGTCACAGGCGGAAGGCTTTCTGGTGTAGGGACACGATAAAGACAGAGGTTTTCCTTTACCCCTTGGATTAAAAAGGTAATCCCATAGATACAAAATGTCTTTTTTTTTTTTTTATAAGACTTCCCCAAAACTAACAAATTCCTTCCAACTTCTCCCAGGAAACACCGAACCACTCTATGCGCTCAGGTGCCTCCACAGTCCACACGTGTAGGAGCAAACAGCTGCCATTCGTACAGTTTTCCCATTGGGGGCAAAGGAACTTTGACTACGGGACACAGACAGAACTTTAAATCAAGTAACCTTTCAGACACTGCTCTCAATCAAAATAAAATAGGTAGAAATCTCTAAGTTGTATAAATTTTCACGTAATAATTTTGGATAATGGGGTAAAATTAAGATATAATAGACAAAGTTGCTCAAAACAAAAGAGTTCTCTTCCCTCACAATCCAAAAGAAACACAAAGTCCTAAAAAGTATCAGAACGCTGGCACTCTAGCTGCCCCTGCCCTCCCCAAACACAGGCAAGGACCGTGGGCTCCATGTCTGGTTTCATCTGTCACTCTCTTAATGATAAACATTTTTAAGTGTCAAAAATGAAGTATGTAATAATACACTGGTACACTGGTAAGTGTCTGCCCAACAGCGGCTGCAAATCAGAATATCATGACAGAAACTGCTACCAAAAACAAGCTAAAAACAAATCTTAAAAAAGAAAAACCATCCTTCACATATTAAAGCAAAAACTTAGTGCAATTTAAAGAACTGCCAAATTTAAGTACGAAAGTCTATACAGTTCACATTATTTTGGGGACACAATTTAATTTGCTGGCAAATGACAGTCATATAAAATAATAAAAAATAAAATAATTTTCTTCAAAATAAAATAATCCAGAGGCAGATACCTGTCCAACAGATTTAGTTATTTTTGATTATCAAACATTCTTCAGGGAATATAGCTGTAGTCAAATTTGAGAAAGAAAATTTAAGCAGAAGCAAATATTCGTATAATTCATTTTACATTAAAAAAAGCATATTTACTTTTTTGGGGGAAATGATTCTAAAAGCTACAGTTTATTTCATTTTAGTACTTATTTACTTATTTATTTAGTATCCTCCCCAAAGGACATATTCACTGATTCTAGAGAGAGGGGATGGAAGGAAGAGAAACATGGATGCAAGAGAGAAACATCAGTTGGTTGCCTCTTGTTAGTCCCTTGAATGGGACTTGAACCCACAACCCAGGCATGTGCCCAGACAGGGAATTGAACCTGCAACCTTTCGGTCTACGGGAAGATGCTCCAACTGAGCCACACCAGCCAAGATTAACAGCTACAGTTTAAAAAGCCTAATGAACTTCTTAGCCATGATTTGGTCATAGTGCTTCCAAAAGTGACATCACAGTGACTAAAACAGACACTATCTAGCAAACAGTATATGAAATAATTTGCTGGTATAAATTATCCTCGTGTTTCCAGATTATAAGGGTCAAATTTTCATGTGTTAATTTCCCTAAATTTTATAAAAGTATTATCCCAAACTATTTGCAATCTGACACAAAGCATATTATTTAAACACAAAATGTCAACTGGATCTCATAACCATGTGTACACAAATGGTTTATATTACACATTTTAGAGAATAAATCTTTGTAAACACTCAAATAGAAAAATCTGAACTATTTCATAAGAGATGCTTGGGATGTTCCCATTTGCCTCCCCTTCCCAGGAACCTGCCAGACCAATAATCAAAGGGACAAAGGGAGATCACTCCTGATCTGACTTTTATGCTTCTCAAGAAAACCACTGCTCATGAAAAAGAAACTACAAATTCCTAAGCAGTTCGGCCCATTCACCTGCCCTGACAACAGCGGCACGCTCAGTGTAGGGCTTGTTTAAAGCTTTTTAAAGAATTTGAAACACTTGAAAGTATCAGAGAATACTTTCAACTTTTCTTGTATTTGCAGTATTTTTTCTATTAAATCTAATTGTTTTCATTTCTTTAGCATGTATGTACTTATCTAAGCTAATAATATTATACGAAATAACTGATGTGTTTATCCTGAAGAGGAATATATATTTTATTTATTTATAAATAAAATATATTTATTTATATTTATTTATATATAGTGGTATGTTCTAACTCAAAATTCTAGTTACGTACTAACTCATGACCCCCTAAGGTGCCTCATAGGACTACACCTTTATTGTGAAAACTGTCAGCTAGTTTTGTGTGTCAAAATCATGGCTACAGTATATAACCACACAATGGAATACTATGCAGCTATTAAAAAGAATGAGATGGAATGAGATTTCTGCACTATGGTAAGAAAGCAAGGAATGTTATTATGTGAGGTACAAAGTTAAGAACAGAATGTAGAATATGTTTAAATTTGTGTAAATAACTTCATATACATATAATTAAGTAACTCTCCGAATCAACTTTTTTTTTCTGAGTAACCTATACAAGCTGCCTGGTCTTTTCCTTTTTTCCTGCTTCCAGCTCAAGCTGAATTATTTTTCTTAAATCATGTTAAAAATATTTCCCCAAAATTTACACAATGGAGGGAAGATCTACTGTATAAAGAGATTTGATACTGTGACCTTCTAAGAACAGTGAAATTCATAATTGATTAAAGCACATGCTCGAGGAGGTGCTGAGTGAAAGCCGGCTTCTAATAAAACAAGTCCCATTAGCTACAGGCAGACCCTCCCTCACTGGTGTGTGCCAAGAACCTGGTGTATCAGTGCCCCTCCGTTCCTAGTCGTAACAATGTTTGAAAATAACATAGATCCCAACACTTCTGACCGCAATACTTCTACAAAGAGATGAATGCTAACAGCATTAAATATGACATAAGTTCTGTGACAGCAATGCACAATATATTGAAAGAATTAAAAAATTTCCAAATGCTTCGAAAATATACATAAAGCAGCTCATTAAATAGTCACATGCGCAGACTTTTACGTTGTCATTAACAATATAAATAAACTAGCAAATGTTTTCAGAATTTTCTTTTGCAAGGGAAAAAGAGTAACTGTAGTTTCATTCAAACCCAGATTTCTTCCTGTTTTTCTCTAACTTCCTATATTATGCCCACTATGTCAAAATCAGATAATTTGTGTGTATTATTTACTAAAAGTGGTGTGTTAAGTTTGTAATTAAGTTTGTTCGATATTATTCTTTGTAACATATAGCCCTAGGTTCCTGTTGAAAAACGATCTATAGTATGCACATAATTAAGATGTTCATATGCACAAAAATACAACCCTTAGGAATATTTAGTCTGAAAACAAATTTTCCTCTAAAATACAAGTGATTAATTAGCAAATGGGAAAAAAAACACAACTAAGCTTTTACTGAAAATTACTCTTCAGAATATTACAAGTAAAAACGGAACCCTCCTCTTCAATTGGTTAAGGGTATTGTCCTCACACACCAAGGTTACAGATTTGACCCCCAGTCAGGGCACATACAAGAATCTACCCGTGAATGCATGAATACGTGGGACAACACATCAATGTCTCTCTCTCAGATCAATAAATAAAAATTTAAAGAGAGAATAACTGAGTTCAAACAAAATTGTATTTTAACCTCTATAAAAAGAATGTACATTTTTAAGGCAACTCCTTGAAGAATGGAACCCAGTCTTGCTCATTTTATGTGCCACCTACAGCATGCCTGCCTGATAAGAGTTTATTAATTACATCCAATCTACTAAGCTGGAGTAATGTAGTATATATGATCGCAAGATAGTCATCAATCAACAATTTGTGATTTAAAGTAAATCTATTAAAAGGAAATTTATAAAAGTGATTCTCATTTTGAAACTCAAACAAACCCCCCAAAATACACACATTCAAATATATCAACGTAAAATGTTTTATAAACATTCTTTGTAACAACAGATGTGGCAGATGATTCTTATTTTAAAAACTAATGGTAAAATTACTGAAATGTTTCTTCAATTGTAATCAACTGTAATCAATGAAATTATGTCTCTGCAGTGTTTTTAAAAAGCTAATAAATTACACTGTATAAAGAGCAGTCACAACTCCTTTTGCTCTAAGTGCAAAAACTCAATAGTATTCTAAGAGACATCTGTTCCTTTGCTTTCCACAGCCTCCTTGTTTAAAGTCGTCATTAAAGACTTAAGTTTTGTTTTTCAAATTATCAAAATTAACAGCTTAAAAGAAAAGGAAGCCACAAAAGCATTTAGACACAACCATACTAACAAGAGTTGCAAAGTGAGAAAA
Organism: Desmodus rotundus; assembly: GCF_022682495.2. Taxonomy (NCBI): domain Eukaryota; kingdom Metazoa; phylum Chordata; class Mammalia; order Chiroptera; family Phyllostomidae; genus Desmodus; species Desmodus rotundus. The sequence goes on from NC_071387.1 coordinate 79,850,763, forward strand.
AGACAAGAAACAGAAGGAAAAGAGAAGCCCCGTCAGCCACATTGGCCCTCAGCTTAGACAAACAGCTCAGGCATGGATTTAGAAACAAATTTCACTCTTGGGTGTTTATTCTGGTCTAAAATACTAACATTCCGTTACTCCTAGTTCCTGTCCTTTCTTCTTCATAATCCCATAGTCGAAAACAACAGATATCTTTTTGGTCAGACTGTAATGCCTAATATTCTTTCCATATTTTCTACCAAATCAAAAAGAAGCATAAATTTTAGCCACATGTCCACAATTTGTTGTGGTTTCTGTCATAAACTCGACATAGAAACATATCTTTATATAGGAAGAGATGGCCACAACCGAAGAGGAGGAATTGTAGGGAGTGTGAGGTGGAAGAGGGTGAGGAGTCAAAAACTACATGAATTATTGTGGAAAAATAAAGAAATAAAGTTGCTTTCATTTAATAAAAATATGTTGAGAGTACTCTGCAATTTCTCAGTGTTCTTTCACAGAATAATTTAATGTATATAAAGCACAGTAGTCGGACTTCACTCAAATCCTGTACATTTTTGGATTCTAGTCCAGATATTTTATATCCTCAATTAATTTTGAAAAGTTTTATGGGTAAGAGAGCAAGGGATTAACTTAAAGGTCATTTCAACAAAGAAATCTGTATTTTTGAAAAAGACAGACTAATAACTTTAGGAGAAAGGCAGAAAACAAAGTCCACGTACTTTAAAGAAAAGTTTACTTCATTTTTAACTTCTTTTTTCTTTCTTCCACCTTGATACCAGCTTATTGGAAGGGAATGAGAGCTTTTAGTGGGCCAGCATTCTGCATGAAAGTGGCCATCTCGTGGTTGCACGTGTGTGAGAAAGTGAAACAGGTGAATGGGAAACACAATAAAACCGCGCAGACAGGAATGATGCCAGGTTTGTTTACGCGAAAGTTGCATGTTATGTACAAATGGCTGAATAATTCATAACTTAATGTACTGTTAACAACTACACAAGTAGACCGAAATAGTGTGATAAAAATGGTCTTTTACAGCAAAATGCCCACTTTTACGACTATAGGCTACAAGAGTTCAGACATATATAAACTCACTTTTACTGTGCGCTCCAACTTGGACTCAAGGCCCTGGAGCAGCCTGAAGCTGATGCAGGAGCAAGAAATTTGAAATGCAGTCTTGTTTGCTGCCACGGAAATATATTCTCAAGAGAATTCAAGTATTTGAAAGTCAATCAACAGAAGTCAGTCTTCAAAGATGCAAAACTGATAACTTTTTAGCCATGGATCTAAAAATGCTAGTAAGTGCTAAACACGGATATAAAATTCTAGTAGGTCTGAGACCTACCAACACCTTTTCCTAGCTAGTGGCATGACCACAATCTAACCTAAGGTGTGTTTTCTAGTAGCAATGTAAAATCCCAACGCTTGGGATTTTATTTAGTTATTCCTAACAGAGAACTAAACAAATTTCATAAAAATATAGTTAAGTTTTAGCATTTCTATTGTTTTATATCTGCCTTTATGTATGTACAATGTGCTCATGTAAGAAAAATTCAGTATTAGTTTATTGGTATATGTTTTAACAGCACAAAACTTTTGGGAATTACAGTTTTGGGGAAAACTTTTGGGAAAATGTCTGGATTTCTAAGTTTTGATTATTAACTTTGACAGAAAATAATCATCTATGAAAAACCAAACTTTCCCTCTCCTCAGTATTCCAGCATAATTTATCTACATAAATTAACTTAGAATTTATCTTTAAAAAACAGGTAACAATGAAAGCTTTTCTTTATATAGGTTTTTATAAATTTTTCTTATATAATTTAAACTAAAACTAAAAAGAGTTTTAAACTTCACATTTTTAGCAGAACTTGTGCTAGTTTGCTTTTAACATATCAGAGTTAAGCATACCAATTATAATTTACATATTCTACCACAAAGTTCAAGCTTGATTTACTTAAAACAAATTAACTTGAAAGGTGAACACAAATATTTTTAAATTACTAATCACAACCACACAGGTTGAGAACCACTTATCTGCTGATTTCACAATTTAGGGTCCCATCTCAGACCTTTACAAATTGTAACTGAGACAGAAATAAAAAATGAATAGCCGGCCCCCTCTGGGGCAACCCAAACAAACTATTCTTTGGAGTCAAAGTTCACAATGCAGCTTCTTTTATTGTCTGTGGTTAGCTGTCCAGCACTAGGTCCACGTTTCCATCTAAAAATGTCTGCTAAGAATTAAGACCAAAGACCAGAAACCCTCCAGGTCAACACACGCCCCTCTGACAGAAGAGGAGAGAGGAGAGCAGTTCTCCCGAGACTAAAGCTAACCTGTAGAACATTCCTAAAGAAGGCTCCAGCTGGAAGCAGTCATTTTTGTTACCCTTTTCCTGCTGCGTTTGTCCTTTAAATGAGCTTTCTTGTGCACGTCAGAGTGCATATTTATTTGCCTGGTCTTTTTTTCTTGAAGGTTTGGTAAACATAATACATACACACACAATTACAATTCTAACGCCAATTTGCGACTACAAAAGCATTAAAACAAAGGCAACAACCCTTCAGGAGCACAGTTCTTTTTTACACAGATTTTTAGAAATTTCTTAAGGCAACTAGAAGTTTCCCTTCCCCACCAAATGATACCACCGCAGTAGTGATAATGCCAACTGCGAGAGAAAGGGCTGTTAGCGGTGAGCAATTAAGGACAGGATGATGAAGCGGAACGAATAAACAGTGAACCAAACCTGGCTTTCTTTCCTGCTGTAGCTCATTTAGTGGGAAGACTGAGGTTAAAAGGAGGAAAATGAGAAGGGATTTTGGTAGACGGAAAAGAAACCACCCTCATTCTCTTAACTAACACCAGCTGATGGCCTCGGGCCCCCGCAGCTGTCAGGTCGGGAAGTGGCAGGCGGGCCGGAGCCGGAGGAAGGGAAACGTCTTACTTACTGAGGTTCCCGCTAGGGCGCCGACTCGAGCCTGGAGTCCTCGGGCTCGGCCCAGGGCGCGGGCTGCTAAGTCCCGCAGACGCCCGCGTACCGCCTCCTCCCTCTGGGCCAATCCCCGCGGAGGCCAGCGCACCGCGCCCCACCCCACCCGCTGGGTTCCCACCGCTTGGCGCCCCTTCCCAGCCACACCCCTGGCCCCCGCCCCGCCCCGCCCCGCCAGAAAGCTCCCACCCAGTGATTACTCTAATTAGAAGTTTTAGTCTCAGCAGTTAAACAATGTCCGAACCAGTCTCAACACAGCCTGCAATTCAAATGGCTTTAAGAACAAAGGCAATCATAGCTGTAGCAATTTTTCCTCCAATTTATAGAATGTGAAGACTTTGTCCTACTGAACACTGTACTTTAAATTTTTTTTTAAGTTTTAACCTCTAGGGTACATGCCGTTTCACAAGGAAATGAGCATTTCTGTGCAAAAACACCACACCATGCTGGCTGGCTACAACTAAACCAAGAAACACCACTGTTTCACAAAAAATGAGTATTAAAACTTGAAAGTTTGGTCTCTGCTACAGAACAAATGTTCCTGGCTCACCCGGTGAAAATGAGCAGGATGTACAGAAATGTGAGAGAGCTGTCTTCTTACAATTTACAGATTCTGTGAATAAAAGGGAAACAAACTACCCAGGAAACTACCCTTCACTATCTTTCTAGTAAACAATCTCATAATTCTTAATTAGTACTGGTGAAGCTTGCTATTGTTCACACTAACATCAATTAAATGGCTACTTGTTGGTCCAAAGGGAAAAACACCAAATGCCAGAAATCAATTTCCTGGGCGCAAGGACAGCTTTAATACCTAATGACTGGCATCTTAGCGAAACAACCAGAGCATTCCAACAGCACACCAAAGGCCAGTCTTGCTTCCAATCCTCCAGCAATTCCAGTACATAAAGGTCACCAGATTCCAACAACAAAATAAACGACTGCAACTAGCAACTGGAATAATTGTTTTAAGGATTATGGGAAAATTTATTTATTGGGAAAAAGTGAAAGGAACCCTGAGGAAAGGATGTGATCAGGCCCATTTTTCCCTAGAAAACTCTAATAGTTCCTCATTCATAGTTCTGATTATAAACTCTTCGTCTGAGTTTTAAATGTAGAGTGGAATTTTCAGGATGAGTAAAATTATAACTGTAAAAGTGTGCTTAGAAAAAGCCAACAAAACAACAAAAACAAAAAAGCCTTTTTATACTTTATTTTCTAGTACTGGTTTGATCTTTAATCTGCATCCATTTTAGAAGAATTACTTAGAAGTTTATGTGAAAGATATTTTTTTAAAAAACATAGGCAAGGAAGTATGAAATGGAGTACAAAATAAAAACAATCACTACAAAAATATTTCATAAAATAGGTTATATGACTCTTATCTTCCTCTTTCACTCTACTTTTTCAAAAACCGTTTTCAAAATTTCAAAAAAGTATAGTTTTCAGTCCCACTCCATGTATTTGTTAAGATATGCTCTAAAATATCTCCATTTTTAAATGAAGGAAATCTTAAATGTTCACATAATGGAAAACTAATTTAGTACCTTATTTTATTACAAAATGTATTTGTTTAGCAGCTACGTTTGCCTCTCTAAATATTAAACAACAAATATCTGAACATAATTTAGTTTCATCATAGTAATCATTTTAAAAGTTAAATCTTTTTTAACATGACAATCAACTAATTTCAAGTTAAAACAAGTAGAAAGAAACAGTTAAAATCAAATACATTTTCAAATGTTAATACGTCTACCTCCTTTAAATTTAATGCCCTGAAAATAAGATGGCATTCTTAAAATGTTTAAACTAAGAAAACCAGGTGCCTGGGAAATAAAAATATAGAAAGGATTCCCAAACACTTCTTCTGAAAGATGAAACAAACATGATGAGCAAGTGAGAACATAGGCTAAAAGCTCCTTCAGAGAAAATATAACATTCCCCCAAAACTTATCCTTCCGAAATTCCCCACTGATTTAAGATCTAAACTTCTAAATGGCTTTAAAATCTTAGCTAAGTCAATCTTTTTATGTACACGACAGGACACCTCCCTTAACATTTATAAGAATTATGCATGTTTTCAATTATATAAGAACATTAAATTCATTCAATATAATTCTTTAAAAAGAAATTTTCAGTTTGAAAAATTCACAGTATCTACCTTCAGATAATAAACATTATAATAAACATAAATATTCTGCAATGAGACAGACAAAAATAAAGTTGTTTTATAAAATATACCCAAATGTTCTCATAAACACTCACGGCACACATGCTGCTGTAAGTCCCATCACTAACACAAGCTTATTTTAGCATTTACTTTTAAAGGTAAAAAGCCATTAAACTGATGGTCAAATCTGCGATTTTGCTTTAAATTGAAAGGTAGAGATCGAGAATTAAGATAAAACCACATACTGTCCAGAGAAGTATCTCCACTTGAGAGTTCTCACCAACATCGCAGATATCATTTCTCATTGACCCCAATACTGTTTGTTCACGCTATTTTTATAACCATTTCCCCTTTGGAAGTCAAGTCAGTAGCCCTACTCCATAAAATGATTTATTACTTTTTAAACGAAGCTGTATCTGGAAAAGGTTTCTTGCTCTTCTTTCTAAGCAAAGCTGGAGCCCCTGCGCACACTGAGCTCAAAGCAGGGGCAGCGACACCTTTCCAAGGTTTTTCAAACCTTGTTGCAAGTCCCCAAGCAACAAATTCCTCAGGGCTAGCTGAGCGATGCTGTGCTAATCTACACGTCTTGTTCCCCCACTTTCAACTAACGTCACCTAAGTTTAAACGACTGTGAGAATCACACTGACATCTGTCCCTGGAGCACGTTCTTCTCTGAAAGTAAGAATGGCCCAAATTAAAAGCACGAGGACTTAAGGAAAAAAAGTACCTAGCTCTTAGGGGAGCTACGGCTGTTGTACAGCAACCTTTGACACAGCACTTCTCTCCGGTTCCAGAGCCGAGGCCCTGGGTTGGTGCTCAAGATCCCTTGACATTACCAACATAAGCCCTTCACCGGCAGAAGCAAGCCGCCAGTGTCCACTAGGAAGGCGCAGAAGGTCTCCATAGGCAAGCCGGGGCACCGAGAGGGATTTAGGGAACCTCATGTCTGTCCAAGTCGGGAGTAACCTACTAATACAATAGAGTTTTACCCAAGCAAGTGTGTCAGCCCTCGGGCCCGCCCCACAGGCCGCGGTTCATCCTCCACACCCCCAACCATCACTGACAACAGGCTCTAGGCCCTGCCTCGCTGAAGTCCACCCTGGCGCCGGTGTCCAGGGCAGCCTCGCAGTCCGAGCGTGCGTCCGCTCACTTGGCAGCCAGCCCGGTGAGAAGATGGAGGCAGTCGGAAGGTGGGCGGGGAAGCCGGGTAGGGATACTCGGCCCCCACCAAAGGGGAGGTGTCTGGGCCCAGCCCCTGCCCCTAAACATTACCGCCCACCCTCCCCCAGCGGTAGTCCAGCAGAGGAGGTCCCCTCCTCCCTGCGCACCGCCAGCCACAGGGCTTGTAGCTCGGGACTTGGCTTGGTGCAAAAGGAAAGGACGATAACAAAGTCTTTGCCTCGGAACACAAAGAGTTAAGTCCTAGCAGCACTAGCTAGAGGCGCCTTCATCTGGCAAGTCACCTAGAACCTAAGTCTAATCCTACCTGGCTACTTACCTAGTTAGTGACCTTGGCACAAACTCTGTGACTTCTATTCTCTCACGGATAAAAACTTGACCCAGCTTTCAAGGGTGTCAGGAAACACCACAGGCACTCTTTTTCTGTCTGAAGACCCACTTTGCTCCTGGACATGAATTTACAGTGGTCCGTCCTCCTCAAAGACTAACGGTGCAAACAGAGAGGGGTGAGATACGCAACTAACAGTTACCCTACCCAACTAACCACCAAATGTAAACCAGTTACCAAAGACGCTCTCCATTCTCCTCCCTGGATGATTTCCAGCGCCAGCCTTGCGAGCAGGACCTCACCAGGCCTGCCTTGTTCAAGGCCCTGGATTAGAGACCCACTCTGTACACCACCAACGGGCAAGGTGAGTTGCCTTAAAGCACAACTTTTATCCTCTCTGTCCTCCGACTTAAACAATGACATGTACGTTCCAATGTGTGTGGCTCAATATACCCATTTCCAGTTCCAATCCTCTCCTCAACTGTTCAACAAACTTTTCCTGCAATCTGATATGAACTGCTAATAACAGTCGCTTTGCCTGGACTGCACCCCACCCCCCTACACCACTTTTCAAGGACTACTTTCTTCAAGAATCGTTCTAGAAACCATTTTTGCTTTCTGAGTTTTATCCTGTCATTCATTCCCATGTAGGCAGTTCTATTCTGCCTCATAACAGAATTATTATCATGTCACTGTGCCTATACGCAAATGTCTGGGCTCCATGCAGGCCTGGGATTCCTTCCAAGTTTCAATCTTATGCCCATAGCACTGATTTTTAGCAAATGATGAAAATTTGTTAAAATGGGGTCAACTCTAGAAGAAAAATTCAAAGACAGTTTTTTTTTTTAAGCTTTACACCATTAATTTCACAGGCAAAGAAAGCCATTACAGGTAAATGTCATATCTATTTCAGGGACATTTTCTACTGGGAAGCTGCTGACAGCTTAACCAGGGCAGCTCTGCTTTATGCAAATGCAGATAGTGCTTTTCTCTTAGAGAACTTCACACACCTGTCATCTCATGGATTTTGCCACACAGAATAGAGGCACACACTACCAGCAATGTTCAATGAGATGACTAGGGAAAGGGGTCACAGAAAAGTCAAGCCACTTAGCACCCAAGAGCATGTACACAGTGGTTAAAAACTATGTAAAAATTACACAGATATGAGCACTGAAAAGGATGTTTATAGTGTTAAAAATAGATTATCATGTTTGTATTAGAGGTTTCCCTGTGAAGTTAAATGTTAATAAAAAACAGTCTTGGCTGGGGTGGCTCAGTGGATTGAGTGCTGGACTGTGAAGCAAACAGTCACTGGTTCAATTCCCAGTTAGGGCACAAGCCTGGGTTTCAGACCAAGCCCCCAGTAGGGTACGTGCAAGAGATAACCACACAGTAATGTCTCCTTCTCTCTTTTCCTCTCTCCCTTCCCCTATCTCTGTAAAAATAAATAAAATCTTTTAAAAAACCCCAACAAATTACAGCACAAAAATTTCACAGAACATGATGAATTCAAACATTAATAAAACTATAACTCCATCATTCTTTTGACTAGAGAAATGCCAATTTCCCCCAAAATAACACTATATTTTTTATGTCAAACTTAAAATTCCCCTTTACATTCAGTAGTTGACATTAGATATTACAGTAAAATACAAGCCCCATTTAAGCTAAAATTACAAGTGACTTTTTCCTACAGTAATAGTATATATGTGTGTAATGTACACATGTGTATTTTTCCTGACAGTAGCTGTAACAGCAAGAAGCTATAAAAACCCACTTCTAATAGCACACCCTGTATCTTGTCTACTTTGTAACCCTATGAACTCCCCAATTCACCACCCTTTACATTATCAACAGTCTCTGGTGTGGTAAGCGTGGCAATGGCCACATCCTAAAACCTGGAACCTATACAAGATGTGAGGTTACATGACACAGGGGAGTTAAGGTTGTCAATCAAATAACCTGGAAATGGGGTGATGATCCTCGATTATCCCAGTGAACCCAAGGCAATCACAAGGCCCTTGTAAGTAAAGAAGACAGGCAGGGAAGAGAGAACCAAAAAGACAGCTGCTTTTGAAGGGCTCATCTTGCCTTTGCTGGCTTTTAAGATGAAGGAAGAGGCCATGGGCCAAGGAATGCAGGGACCTCTGAAAGCTGTAGAAGGCAAGGAAACAGATTCTCCCCTACAGCCTCCAGAAAGGAACAAAGGCCTGCCCACACCTTGACTTTAGTCCAGTGAGACAGTGTGGACATCTGACCTCCAGACACTGTAATAAATCTGTGTTGTTTTAAGACATTGAATTTGCAGTAATCTGTTACAGCAGCAACAGGAAGCCAATATACCTGGGTCCCAAGCTCCTCTTATAGGCAATCTCAATGCTTTTAAACCTTTGGCTCAACCTGTGAGGAAAATAAAAACACCCTTTAAAAGCTCTCAGTTACACCTGAACTCTGATCAATTTCTTTTTAAGAGGGGAAGATTTCTTCCCCTGCCCTCTGCTCAACTCCCCCAAGGACACAGCTTTATAGGAGATTTCAGGCTCAATTCTAGTGGCTGAAAGGTTGTTTTCGAAAGGGGGACAGGAGGGGAGAAGGAAGCTGGACAGGAGGTCTAAAGCCCTGTTGGGTCTGGTGCCTAACTGCCTGGCCACTTTTACAAGTGCCACAAAGGCCAAGGCAGAGCATGTCAATGAAACAAAGGACAAGCATGAAACAAAACGCCATGGGCAACCACGTCTTGATCGAATCTAAGAGCGATTCAAGTTAATAAGTAACATAACCCCACCACCTTTTCATGGCTTTAATTATTACAGCCAGTGAAAAAAATATTCAGGCCATCCCTGTTTAGTGATGTTTTATTTACCCCTAAAGGCTCAAGTTCTTCATTAAATGCAGAAGAGTTGTGCTCAATTCAACACATATGGTGAAATCACAGCCTGGTTTATTGTAGTTTTTTCATGTGTCACTCCTCCTCTCCCGAAACTCAACACCCCCCCCCCCCATTACAATCTGGCTGTATCAGATTTTACATTCTGCATCATTGATTTAAAAGACAATCTGCCGTGGCAGGGTAACTCAGCTGGTCAGACCATCATCCAGATACGCCAAGGTTGTGGATTCAATCCCGTCAGGGCACATACAAGAATTAACCAAGGAATGGATAAATAAGTGGAACAACAAATCGATGTTTCTCTCTCTCTCAAATAAATAAAACAGAAATTTAAAAATTTTAAAAAATGATTATCTTATTTCTGAATATTTTCTTTATTTTTTATTTTTCTAGCACAAATCACTCTTTTTCAAGAGGCTATTTCCTACATGATTCAGGAAGCATGTTACCCTTTGGATAACTCAAAGGGCTGCTAATGGTGTCTGCCTTTGCCCCAAATGTTTCGTTTACATAAACCTGGCTAAGTTCCTGAATGTCACAGGACCTTTTGGTTTAAGAAGCCTCATAAAATATCTAAGTAGTAAAGAGAATGAGTGAGATGTTGCAACCACCCACATGTCCACAAGATCAATGCTAATACTTTCTTTTTTCATGGGGTATTGACTCTTTCAGGGAACTGTGTGATTATGATGTTTTCCAAAGTTCACACTGTTTTATTTTCTAAAGGGAAATAATTAACCAGGCTTATCTTTCCAGGTAAACTCTTCACTGAGGACTAACATGCAATTTTTTACTGTGTCTTACAGTAGAAAAACAATATTTTCCAATCATTTCTCACTTCATGTTTTTTCTATCATTGGTTCTCATTACTGCCTGTAGAGCTGAACCAAGATGAGAAGAGCTGGGATCACTGAAAATTAAGACCCTGACCCACTGCAAGAGAGGGCCAGTGAGATGGGGACGGTTCTGTCGTGCGGTCCCCACCCCCATGAACATGCACCTGGAGGGACCAGGAAAGTGTGCATCACCAGCATGTCCTAGCACCTTGTCCAAAGTAAGTGAAGGAGAGGAGCAGAAAGAAGACAGATTGATCATCTGTTTTACTAGCAGAATTGCAACACCATGATATACAGCCCTCCTTGGTCTCTAGTTCTCAGAAAACCATTTCTGGTAGTAAAACAGTTCTAAAATGGGGAAATAAAAAGCAGAAAAAGAGGCTGGGCATTAAATTTCACAAAGGAAAGTAATGGCTGCTTGATTTTGTATGGGCACACTTTCACCAGAGGTGCCAGCCTCTGGTGAAAGTGTGGCCTCAAAGTCGCCTGCCCCAGGCTCCTCGCTCCCCCACTGAGATCCTCTGGAACTGAGGACGAACCAGGTGGTGACTTCCTGCAGCTCTGTATGACACAGGGCTAATAAGGCCTGTGCTCTCCTCTTCTAGTTCCTTTTACATGCTCCTAATGTTATTATATTCCCAGAATTAAAATAGCAACTTTAAAATGCTTCAGTTGTGTGGGAAAAAGAAATACATCGATTTTGCAGTAACAATAAAAACTTAACATCCCAAAAATCATTTTTACAAACTTTGAAGAATAAAGTCGTGTCAGCACTCTTAGTCTGCCACCACAGGTCCTTGTTCTTGACAGTCAATAATGCAAGTGGCTACTTCAAGGATTTCTTAAAATTAATAATATAAAATTGAATGACTGAAGACATAAACAAACATGATGCCATAGCAGGGATGAACAAAAGAGAAAACTTGTAACTTGTCTCTGTTTGTACAGCCTGACATAAACCTTTTGAGGCAAGTATTACTTAAGTAAAATGCTATCTTCTGCTGGTAGGATGGGACTTATTTAAACTTGTAATCCAGCCCTGAGTGCTGTGGCTCAGTGGGTTGGGTGTCATCCTGAAAACCAAAAGGTCACTGGTTTGATTCCCAGTCAGGGCACATGCCTGGGTTGTGTGGGCCAGGTTCCCACTGCAGTGCACGTGAGAGGCAACTGATCAACGTTTCTCTCACACATCAGCGTTTCTCTGTCTCCCTTCCCCTCTCAAAAAAATAAAGTCTTTAAAAAAAATTGTGATTCAGTTTTTAGTGAATCCACAAATAACACTGAAGGCAGCAATGTAAAAATACATAAATTTATAATTTGTTTCTATTAGTAGTAGCACAGTATATTTATTGTTGACTTATTTGTAAAAATATTATTCTTAAACTGCCAATGTAATTTTATATCACTTCTTTTTTGTGCTGTGAAAATAAAGAGCAACTTGCAATCACCTCCTTTGAATGTAGGAATAAATGTAAAGGTGGAAGGGTGGCTGGCTTCCTTTTTACAGGAGAGCTTAAAGCCAAGAGGCCCTGAATGACTTGTCTGGAGGCACGAAGGCTAGAAGCCCGGTGCAGCTCATCCCTAGAGCCCTGAACACTGCCGGTACTAGATAGAACAAATTCAATTTTAAAAACTTACCCCATAAGTCTTACTTTTTACCTCCACAATATTACTTTTATTTGGACCTGCCTCAATTGCTTCACGTTGCTCAAGATGCAGATTCCAAAAGCATATAAAGTAGCCTGGCTGATCCCCTCCTAACCATCCCTGCTGTTATACTATTAAATATTTAAAGACATTGAACACAGGTGTTGCGTCTGACTTGCCCATCCATTAGGTCCACAATAATCCTTCTTTCAAACCTAGAGCTATTCAATTCCCCACATGAATCTAAGTCATGGGTGTCAATCTTATTTTCACCTGGGGCCACATCAGCCTCACAGTTGCCTTCAAAGGGCCGAATGTAATTTTAGGACTGTATAAATATAACTACTCCCTAACAGTTAAGCAAGAACTCGGTGCTGCCTCCAGGTAGAAACAAGGTGCCAGCCGGATAAACAAGGTGGAGGGCCGGATTCGGCCCACAGGCCTTGTGTTTGCCACCTGTGATCTAAACAGTGCTAGGTCTAACAAAAGCAGTTAGAAGGCCAAATTTATTGGCAACTTTATGAAACCTGACTGGTCGATAAATTCACCAAAGCTTATCTTCAAGTCCAAATCTCCAACAGTGGTATTAAGCTACACTGACTCTGGGACTGCTGCTGTTACCTCCCTCCTGGTGGCAGGGGAGGCACTGATGAGCATCTGCCCACAGGAAGTAACAACTGGGGGAGGGTAATGAAGTCAACATTCAGGACACCCTCTAGTACTCCTTCATGGACAGCGCTTGCTGCTGGCTGCTGGTGATAACAAGATCTACAGCTTCTTAGAATCATAATGCAGGACTAATAAAAAATGACCCTTAACAATAAGAACTATTCCCATGAAGAAATTCCTTCTTTTGCAGGGGACCTTGGAGGCAGAGTATTCATGATTTGGTTGCATTATAGAAATATTAATCATTTTGCAACAAAAGGAGTTATTTCCAACTGCATTGTCTTTGTTTACTAGGTTTAACCAACAGAATCTCTAAATCACCAGGCAGGGGCCTAGATTTGTTTGCTGTGGTTACCAAGGGTTAGTTATGTCATTAGGCTTTCTATCATTTTATTCAGTTGTTTTTTGTTTTTTGGTTTTTTGCAGGGGGCGGGAGGGAAAGTGTATGTATATGTTTATATTCAGATTTAAAATTTGTGCAAGTTGCCTAGAAACCAAAGCATAGAAGAATTCACAGCCTAATGCTAAAATGCCGCTGCTGGAAACAGCACACACCCTGGGCTGGGTTCATTCATATCTACCCCGTCATTCAAGGTTGATGGTATCTAGCCTTCTAGGGAATCTGTTTTAGTTATACCATCACTTTTGGTATAACTGCAGAGAAATCAGTGTTTAAGATTTTATTTATTTATTTTTAGAAAGAGGGGAAGGGAGGCAGAGAGGGAGAAAAAAACATCAATGTGAGAAACATCCATCAGTTGCACCTTGTACACGCCCTGTCCAGGGTCCAAACCCACAACCCAGGCACATGCCCTGACCAGAAATCAAACAAGCGACCTTTCGCTTTGTGGGACTGTAACAGGGTGCAGCCAAGGGGGGGGGCCCAAATAGGGATTTGTAATGGGGTCCTGAACTCATGGTGTCCAGGAAATATTAGAAAAGTATATATAGGATGTCCTCAGCCCCACAAGCCTGAGCTGGGGGATGGGACACATGGAGCAGGGACATTCAGAGCTGTTTTGTATAGTAACAGCTGTGCAGCTAACCTCTGGAATGGTCATTTAACATGTCTATAACCTTTAACTGGTTTCATGGATATGTTAAATAGCTGTGGCCATGCTTTGAGCCAGGGGGATGGGAGTGACTTCACCCAAGATGTAACTGGGAAGCAACTCCCCCTGGTTCCAGCGCCTGTGTGAGAGCTTGGGGAAGATTGGCTGCTCGCCATGGGGCCACACCTGCCCAGACTTACTATGGCTGCCCAGTAAAGCTGGAAGAATATGGGAATGCTAGCAGGTGTGATTGATTGTAGGAGTCAGTAATGGGGCTGCAGAGGAAGACTGGTGCTGGGATTTAAACCCAGGAGCAGCAGCCATACTGAGGAGAGGATCACATAGGGGGTTTTGGGGAAGAAGGGAGAGAGGATCATGCAGCTTTGTGGGGGGAGAAGAGAAAGGACCACGCAGCTTTGGTGGAGAAGGGAAAGAGGACCACTCGGCTTTGGTGCAGTAGGAGGAAAGAACCACGCTGCTTTGGCAGAGTGTGGACCCCGTGTCGGCAACACAGCTGATGGTGCCAGGAACCTGAATCACAGACTTCTACTTTTCCTGAGACACGGTACCCCAGACTGGGCAGAGGGAGAAGGAAGGACTGTGTGTGTCTGTGGGTATTCTAAAGGACTTTAGTATTTTAATGAAGACATTAAGTCATTACTCTAAGTCTGCATAACTTTTAAATAATGTTTAAAAGTTCCTTTTCTTTTCTTTCCTTTTCTTTCCTTTTCACCAGTCTCTGGCATTGAGAGACGTCTTTCCTCTGGTGGTGGGCAAGGCGAACCTAGTAGGTTGGGGGGAACCCCCAGAGGGAAAGGGGGGTCCTTTTGGTAATAGTATATTGCTCACCCCCCCCTTTCTGTTCTGTAATAGGATAACGCCCAACGGAGCCATACCACTTAGGGCTCAATGTGGGTTTTTTTTACCCCGCTTGAATGCACTTGCTTCTTCAGGAAACTTACATCCATTCTGTGTCAAAGCAGTATGTATAGCTTCAGATTTGGGTAACACCAGCCCAAGAACTTACTTTGCATGAAGCATGGGTGAAAGGATGGACATAGAGGGAAGGTTTCCCACACTGAGCAACTTTTATCTGAAGAGCTCCATGTGTTTCCTGTGTGTCTGAGGAGCCACCATTCCCCACCATGTCATCACACTCCTTGTCACAGGTGGCAAATGGAGGCTCCGTCAGAAAGCTGGTCAGGATCACTGTCAATCAGAAAGTAAAGCCAGATCAACCCTCAGGAATTTATTAGCTTGTTCTGCCAGGTAATGGGCTGCACTATTTAGACAAATCACTTGCAATGTTGCCATAGTTCCCAAGACTGTCCGAAGGCTTGCAAACAGCATCTGAAGAGGAGTGAAGAGGGCTGTGGGCTTTCCTTTTTGGAGCCCTGACTAAACTGTCTACTACTCCTAAAATGGCCTTTCCGCAGTCCTTCAGCACTCCTAGATTGCCCAGAACGAATGCTAGCTTTTTTTAATCCACAAAGTTAGGTGGAGGAGAAATGTAAATATTCCAGGAGAAAACTGGAATTAAACTCCAAGGAAAATACCTGAATTCACTGAATTTTGATGTCCAAAATGTCATACCATAATCTCAAATAATAAAACCCTGCTCGCCCTTTATAAAAACATGTGACAATACTTTGGACAATGACTTTAAGGCACCAAGGACAAAAATATTTTTCATGGTCATTTGTCCAGCCTATCATTTTTTAGCAATGAACTCTAATCAGCTTTCTGGTTAAAATAAAGTGACTTCAGAAAGAATTCTTAAGATAAAGTGGTTAGAGGTTAATAAAGGAAAAAAATTTTAAAGTCATAATAAAGGCTAAAAGGTGGATACAAAAATGTTATGCCAGAACCTTCAAACAGTTACTCATAGCCGACAATGCTCTGAGGTCTTCATGACTAAGAAAAACTCCACAGCTCCTACGGGATCTCCACAGTTCTCATGTTCCCTCTGAGGCTGAAGACACCTCACACACCTGTGTGGTTCCAACTGAACATCAGACTATCTGCTCGGAATGAAGGTGGTAACTATCTGCAAGTGGGACACTCAGAATGCCTCTCTTGCCAAACTGCAGGGAGCATCTGGTCCCGTTAACAGATGAAAGGCCCAGAAATGACACTCAGGGCACTGACTGCTAGGGCAAGCTGCAGCCAGGCTGGAGAACAAGATCCCAGGGCTCTAAACCCACAGCCCCCAGGCTGACATCAAGCCCAAGTGTCTCCTTGATTAGGAGAGGTGGAGCTCAGAGCAAAGGCTCTCCTCCACCTCTCCTAATGCCACGCCTGGTGACATCTGGAACAAACTAGAGCGTTCTCCCCAAGTTAAAACAAACAAACAAACAAAAAAACTCCCCATCATTCTGACATCTGCTGAAAATAATGCAATGCCACACTATTGTTGTTTAAAAGCAAGTAAATACACATTTTATAGGCAGTGTTTTTAAAAGGTAATAGGGGAACACAGAAAGCTTAAAAAGATTAAACACCTTTATAAGGGATAAAAGACCTCCTCCCACCCACCTTCCATTATGATTCTTGTCATTTTAAGGATTAGCTACTCTTAGAAATTTATTTAAAGTTTAGGGTATTTTTCCCCCCACAGGCAAAGATTAAAAGCAAGTAGGACCCACCAGAAAAATCCCATCTTCATGCATTACAAAGTCAAAAAATAAAATAAAAATATTTTATTTAGGTACTTCAAATAATTAATTTAAAAAACAAAACAAAACTGTCCTCCTGAGAAATCAGTGGTAAGATTTTGAAAAAGCAAGCAAGGTCGATGGAAGATTCCAAATGCCCTCAAAGTTAGACTTCATGCAGCAATTTCTTAAAAAAATATATACATATTATCTGAATTTGGTGTCAAAGAGATTCATTTAAGAAATAGCAAACCACCAGTACAGATGGCATTCCATAGAAACTTACTTCTGCTTAAATCTTCAAGATGTTCTGACTGTCCCACAACCTGAGAAGAACTGCTAGCTCTGGTCACTGACTGCTCCTACAAAATGGGTGACAGGGGCAGCTTTCTTCAAATATGCTAACAATTAATGACCAGTTCCAGGAGAAAACTGGTGTGTGATTATTGTTAAAAATGGTTTTCTTCTAAATTATTAAATGAAATACCAGCTATGGAGGATGTCTTCCCACTTCTCTCTCAGCTTCACAACAAAACCAGAATTTTATCAGTCAATCCAACCCAGACATCATAGGGAATCACAGCCAAGGCCTGCTTGTCAAGCCCCTCTTTCTAGTGGCCCATATTACATCACTGAAACACTATCTGCTCATCTCAGTGTGGCTCATGTCAAAGCAAAGACTCTCAGTTGCTCAGGATTAAAAGCATGACTACTCCTACCTTTCTCCATTAAAAACATAAAGACATTTACATCTCCTAAACAAATGCTTCCAGCCCACATAAACAACGATGAGTCAAATGAGGCCACAGTGTCCAGTTTAAGGGAAAAATTACCAATAACTGAGCATTTTCATCTTCATATATTTTATTGATTATGCTATTTCAGCTGTCCCATCCCCCTACAGTCCCCCCTGCCCTGAATCCTCCCTCCCACATGCAGCCCGCCCGAGTTCATTTCCATGGGTCGTACATATTAAGTTCTTTGGCTTCTCCATTTCCTATACTATTCTTAACCTCCCCGTCTATTTTTTTACCTACCATTTATGCTACTTACTCTCTGTACCTTTTCCCCCTCTCCCCCCCATCCCTCTGCCCACTGATAACCTCCCATGTGATCTCCATTTCTGTGATTCTCTTCCTGTTCTAATTGTTTGCTTAGTGTGTTTTTGTTTAGGTTCCTTATTGTTAGTTATGAGTCTGTTGTCATTTTACTGTTCATAGTTTTGACCTTCTTTTTCTTAGATAAGTCCCTTTAACACTTCACATAATAAGAGCTTGGTGATGTTGAACTCCTTTAACTTGACCTTATCTGAGAAGCACTTTATCTGCCGTTCCATTCTAAATGATAGCTTTGCTGGATACAGTAATCTTAGATGTAGGTCCTTGCTTTTCATGACTTGGAATACTTCTTTCCAGCCCCTTCTTGCCTGCAAGGTTTCTCTTGAGAAATCAGCCAATAGTCTTATGGGAACTCCTTTGTAGGTAACAGTCTCCTTTTCTCTTGCTGTTTTTGATTCTTTCCTTATCTTCAATGCTGAGTAATGTAATTATGATGTGCCTTGATGTATGCTTCCAACTTCTTTGGGCCTCTGAGCTTCCTGGACTCCCTAGAAGTCTATTTCCTTGGCTAGACTGGGGAAATTCTCCTTCATTATTTTTTCAAGTAAGTTTTCAATTTCTTGCTCTTCCTCTTCTCCTTCTGGCACCCCTATGATTCGGATGTTCGAATGTTTAAAGTCGTCCCAGATTATTTCATTCTCAAGAAGGGGAAAACTTTGTGTTATGGAACTGTACCTCTAGCAAACCTCTCTTAACATGAAGAACCACTGATCAATACAGAGGATCACACACATCAGCCTATTACTTCTATTGGTTTAACATAGCACCTATGGAAGAAAGAAGGGCAAGCTAGAGGAACTCTAAGGAGTGGGAGGAGAGGATAACTGGATGAGGCGGTTCTGTTGGAGGGAAGGAGTCACGGTGTGGGGGCTGGAGATGAGAATGGAGACACACACTGGGCACTTGGAGGGCATGAAGCACCTGACTCGACAGGTCAAGAGAGAGACTAGTACCAAATAGGGTAATAAAGGTTACCAAAAGGAGAGGTAAAATGAGGACACACTAAGCAAGCAAGCCAGTTGTGTCAGTTCTTCACTGTGGCCCAGCAGTGAAGAACTGCCTTAGAGATTAATAGCACCCAGCCATGGGGCTATTTTCAGTTATCTGTGTTGGCTGAAGTGGCCGGATACTACCCCCAGACTACATCAGGTGTGCCTCCAACTGTACTGTTCCCAGTTAAAATCTTGGAAGTTATGCAGGTACCCTAAAAACAGCCATTCTAAAAGGAACTCCAGTGTTCTATCCCTTGGCACAATATTAGGAAAATCCTTAACACCATTTCACACAAGCTCAAACACATCCCTAGTCAATAAAGACCTTGGGAAACTCTCAGGGCAACAAATCCTGCAAAATCAGTGATAGGCAACTTTATCATAGACTAAGAACACAGAGGCCCTGGCCAGGTAGCTCATTTGGTTAGAGCGTCATCCCAGTATGCCAAGGTTGTGGGGTTCAATCCCTGGTCAGGGTAACAAGAATCAACCAATGATTGCATAAATAAGTGGAATAACAAATTGATGTTTCTCTCTCTTTCAAAGTCAATTTTAAAAAATACTATTAAAAAAAAAAAAGA
This sequence comes from Desmodus rotundus, assembly GCF_022682495.2. NCBI lineage: Eukaryota > Metazoa > Chordata > Mammalia > Chiroptera > Phyllostomidae > Desmodus > Desmodus rotundus. The sequence goes on from NC_071387.1 coordinate 79,869,872, forward strand.
ACAAAGGCACAGAGGTGGAAATAACTACAAAGCACCCAGCCCTGACTTTATTCTGTCATGTATTCACAGATTTGTTTTAATGAATGTGTACTTATTCCTGAAGAACGCCTGTTATTTACTAGTTATAACTAGCCAGACTCTGGTGCTACTGCAATGTGCCCAAATGAAGTCCTGTGCCTTGGAGCAGAGGGTATCCTGGGAGAGTGTCAGCTACTGGACACCTGCAGTAAGGATGAACACGCCTCTCAACGGCCCCCCTCGGTTTCACCCTGTGGCTTCTGATTTCATACCTCTGAACGACAGAACTTTCTTACCTGAGAACTTACCTGAGGGGCGGGTATTAAAACCAGTGCTGCAGGATCCACCCTGTTTGCCTGGGGGTGGGAGTCCACTCTTGTCCTAAAGGGATGGGCCCTCTGATAAGCTATGTGGGGACTGAAGACCCTCAGGCCCAGAAGGGCACCCCTGCACCTATGGAAGACCTATCCAGTCCCAGCACCCCAAGAGGGTCAGGAGGTGTACCCGCAGCTCCAGGGGGAGTGACCTGGAAAGGAAGCTGGCCTCACTACAGACAGCTGGCCTCAGCGAGGCAGGTCCAGTGGGGTTTTCTTGTACATATATGATAAACTGTGTTTCCAGGCCCACTTCAAGTCACATCGGATGGTTTGTGGGCCACCACACTTTAGTTCGATATCCTGGGCCATGTGTCTTCAGATCAGGCCTCTTTTCAAGTTATGGTTAATAAAGCAGGATGAGAGAAACCACAAAGTACAAAAAGCTACAGGGGACCAAGGAACTTCATGTCCATGTTGGCACCAGAAAAAGACGTCTTTAGCAGAAACACATGTAATCAACAGAAGAGGTGGGAGCTGAAGAACATCAAAGCCCCTCAGCTGTAGCACCCAGTCTACAAACTGGAAAATCCTCCAGATACCTGGGACAAGTTGACAGACAGGGGAGCAGATGGCGTTCACGCATCTGAATTGAGCTACATTTCCCAAAAGGAACCTAAGATGACATAATCCAGCAACCATTTAGAAAGTGTATGCTTTCATTCCCCCACCCTCCAGAAGTTGGGCTGGAACTGGAGGATCATGAACTTGAGCAATCATTTGTTTCCTCGTGGGAGTGACACCTAAGGGCTTCCTTTCGGCTTCAGGGGCGTGCAGTTCTGATCCCGCACCACCTCTGTTTGGCCACTGTTCCTGCATCAGCACACAGTTGTGCTCCTGGCCTTTGACAGATGTCCAGGTTTCTATCAGGTAGTACCAGTTTCTAGAAAAACTGCTCTGATGGACTTATTCCCTTCTCACATTAAAATGGAGACCTACATGGCATCATATTCTGGCATTCTGGGTCATGTGTGCGTGCCAACCAGAGTATGTTCTGCTACTGGATGCTTGGGAGAGAAGGGCATCCACTTACATTTCAAGACATTTTTTTAAACTACAGCAGATCATGAGGAACAAAAGCAAAGATGTACACTGACTCCATCTCATTTAAGTAAATACAAGAGAAATATGTTAACAACCAAAATGATTAATATTCATCACCCAAATTGCATCATGAAGCATACTTTGTGGGTCAGGTATGTGCACCTGCCCACCCCAGGAATGCAGTGGGCACTGCAAGCTCCATGCTTCCCATTAAACCTGGGACCAAGCTGCATCGGGAGGAATTTTCACCAATGTAGACTGCAAGGTGTCAGATAAGCCAGCCAGGCCGACAATAAAACAAAAATACCAAAGAGGCAAAGCATTAGAATTGTGTCACTTCAGGATTTGATTATACTACTTTGAAGTCAGAACTACTTGCAGTTTAATAAAATCCAGAAAACAGGAAATGGCTGTATAGCTGTATATTCCTTAGAAATAAGTTGGGAGTTCTCAATTTCAGCATTACTCTTAAAGCAGAACAGAACTAGCCTCACAGTTAATTGCTGAACAGAGGCTCATCTTCTGCAATTTCCACTTTGTGACTACGAGCTCCAAGCACAAGTCGTGGAGTAAGCACACCCTCAGTTCTTGAAATGGACGTCAGTTTGATTCATGTCAAGGCTGCTGCCCCTTTTTACATCGATGGTCACACACACAGACACAGTCAAAAGTAAAAGGAGTACAGGCATATCTCGTTTTATTGCACTCCACAGATGTGTTTTCTACAAATTGAAAGCATGACCTTCCACCAACAAAAAAGATTACGACTTGCTTTACTGCCATACTTTGGGGTGAATCCGCAGTATCTGTGAGGTGTGCCTATAATCCACAAGTCCTCGTCACCCACACAAACCTACCACCAACTCATGAGATCAGATTGCAGCCTGCATTTACAAGTTTATTCCACTATACAGGAGATGGGTTTCAAACAGATTTAGTTTAGGGCATACAAGTTCTGGGAAAGCCAGGACCGCAGCTGCAGTTAAATGCTGAAATCCAGTATTCATTGCTAATTAAGTTATTTTCTCTGGAAGGCACAGAACAGATCTTTCCAAAAAGGCAGAATTTCAAAGTTACTGTATTCAATTAATTAAAAAAAATGAAAAGTAGCCACAATAAACCACCCTTCAAGTCACAAAGTGTAAGTCACAAATATAAAACACACTCCCTTTCTTTCTCAATAATTATTTTCTCTAAGACTTAAAGGACAAACACCAAAATATTAAGAGTAAGTAGTTCTCTGGATGACTGGATTATTAGTAGTTTTCAATTTCCTTCTTTATACCTTCCTGTATTTTCTAAATTTTCTCTAGTACACAGTGTCACTTCTATAATGAGAAAAAATGTTAATTTTCTTGGCTCAAGTTGGTCTGTTTGAAACTAGAAGGGGGCAAAATATGCTGAATTGAAATACAAATACAGCATAGGCACCACACCAAGAAATAAAACTGGATTCCTTTGTGCAGAAACTGGGAATGCACCAGGGCTGCAACAGTCAGCTCGGCACTCAATCTGCAGCTCAGCAATCTGCCCAACGGTCAGCCTGCTGGGTGCTGGGCCTGCTGACCGTCCTCACCCTGTGTCACTCAGGTTCTACCTCTCAAAAGAGACTCTCAAATATGCCACGCCCAGTGGAAACTCAACTTCTTATATTAACAGTGGACTTGGTTATTACAAATGAAACCAAACTAAATACATGCTAGTTTCCTCTCCCTGAGTAAACCTTCCTCAGGAACTTCCAAGGTATGTCTGAATTAACTTTTGTCCTCTGTATGTCCCAGACAAGCTGCTGGAAAAGGTGCTTATAAACAGTGAAATGTCTAAAATATCAGTAACAAATTAGAAGAGGAGAATAATCATTTGAGGAAAATTGACAACCTTTCATCAGTGCTAAAATTGTGAGGACCAGGTGAAGCACCACATCTCCCAAACCAGAGGTGAAGGAGTGACTGGCAGGCACCAGGTGGCCTGGGGTGATGAATGGACGGCAGGTATCTGAGAGCACAAAGAGCAGGAGGGGACAGAGATTGCAGGAGGGTGAAATGCAGCTCGCAGGGTGAAAGGCTCCAAGTCACTTTACCCTGAGGAGAAAACACAGGCTTTGGAATGGGCCCCTCTTGACGTGGAACAGGGGCTTGGCTCTTTGTCAGGAACTCGCAGACAAAAGGGCAAAGACCTGGGAAACTGAGACTGAAAATGATTTAATGTCTGAATCTATTCCACACCAATAAGGAATTCAGTAACGTGATTGAGAAGCCAGCCAGCTTCATTCTTCATTCTCATCTCTGCCCTATACCTGTCAGCCACATATCTTCTCAGAAATATAGGGCGGGTCTCTTGACACCCTATTTTCCCCCAAGATGGTGCACAGTAATCGGAGAATTCTGCGTTGGAGTAGATGGCAAGTACAAGAAGCCTGAGTCTTGAGGAACGCCACCCCATAGAGCCCATTAGAGAATCAATTCACAGAAAATGAGTACAGATCAATGACAGGTAGCTCCCTGGCCCCCTCCCAATTGCCTGGAAGCTTTGCTCCCTGCACCCTCTGAGAGCTGCAACTGCCTCCCATCACCTCACCACTTCCACCCACATTCACAAGAATTTAGTATTTCGCAACATGGACCATGTTGTTACCTGGTGTTAAGCCTGTTGTTACCTGGAGCCAATGGCTCTCATGTTATCAGAAACAATGCTTCAATTTTAAAATGATCTTGAAATGAAATCCTTAGATACCTTAAAACACTAACGCAAACAATGGGAGAGGGGACCGTAATACAGTGCTCCATCTGTAACATAAAGATGAATTAAGAAAGTGGGTCAGAAAGTACTGTTAGGGATTTCAGTATTCACAAGTCTGAGTACCCTATAAGGCAGTAAGAGGCGGGAATCCATGTGAACACAGCTACTAATGCAAACGGAAGCAAGGGTGCCACACAGTTAGACGCAAAAGCATCCCCACTGATGACAAGATTTTCTGAAATGGCAAACAAGCCTTGGGAAAATTCAACAGAGTACAGTCCTCCCAGATTTACCTGACAGAGGCAATACTAGAAAGTTCAGTAGATATTAAAACCATGCATATAAAAGAGGTTCTAAGATCAAATATTAGACACAGGTTTTTTACCTGTAGAATCCTCCAGCAGGCACCCTAAGGCACCGGAATCCTCGCTGTGCTAGAAAGGACTGTGAACTCCCAGTATAACACTCCTGGACTCAGTCCACTGAAAACCAGGATCAACCCCAATCATGGTGACACCCACATCACCACATGAGGGTGATTCTGCACCATGAGAATCACTCCTTTATACCATACTGCCCCCTCATAACAGAGTGCCAAAGGAGGCCAGAATAATTCACGCAAATTGTGTTTAGTTGAGATTGTCTATTCAGACACTAGACCCTAAGAAAATCATCTGCCACTATTCCCCTCCCGCAGTCGTCTGCCACTTGGCTGGCCTCATCCTTCCCTCTTTGTAGGTCATGTGCCTCCTGAAGAATATTTTTGTACCTGGATACTGATAAAACAAATTTTGGACAAGCACAAATTCAAAAGACAAAAGGCCTTCAATGAGTGTTCTGAGACACATGCCTCTTTAAAAAAAAAAATCCATTTATTTTTAAGTATATTTTATTGATTATGCCATTACAGTTGCCCCAGTTTTTCCCCCCTTTATCCCCGCTCTGCCCTGCATGCCCCCACCCTCCCCCTTAGTTCATGTCCATGGGCTGTACATATGAGTTCTTTGGCTTCTCTATTTTCTATACTATTCTTAACCTCCCCCCATCTGTTTTATGCCTACCAATTATGCTTCTTATTTCCTTTACCTTCCCTCCATTCTCCGCCCTCTCCCCCCTCACTGTTGAGCTTCCATGTGATCTCCATTTCTGATTCTGTTCCTGTTCTAGTTGTTTGCTTAGTTTTTGTTGTTTTTTAGGTTTAGTTATTGATAGTTACCAGTTTGTTGTCATTTTACAGGTCATACTTTTTGGTATTCTATTTCTTAGATAAGTCCCTTTAACATTTCATATAATAAGGGCTTGGTAATGGTAAACTCCTTTAACTTGACCTTATCTGGGAAGCATTTTATCTGCCCTTCCATTCTAAATGATAGCTTTCCTGGGTAGAGTCATCTAGGTTGTAGGTACTTGCTTTTCATGACTTTGAATACTTCTTTCCAGCCCCTTCTTGCCTGCAAGATTTCTCTTGAGAAATCAGCTGATAGATTTACGGGAACTCCTTTGTAGGTAACTCTCTCCTCTTGCTTCTTTTAAGATTCTCTATCATTAATCTTGGATAATTTAATTATGATGTGCCTTGGTGTGTTCCTCCTTGGGTCCAATTTGTTTGGGACTCTCTGAGCTTCCTGGACTTCTGGGAAGTCTATTTCCTTGGCCAAAATGGGGAAGTTCTCCTTCATTATTTGTTCAAATAAGTGTTCAACTTTTTGCTCTTTCTCTTCTCCTCTGGCACCCCTATAATTCGGATGTTGGAGTGCTTAAAGTTGTCCCATAGGTTCCTAAGACTCTCCTCATTTTTTTAAATTCTTATTTCTTCATTCTGTTCTGGTTGGATGTTTATTTCTTCTTTTTGCTCCAGATTGTTGATTTGAGTCCCAGTTTCCTTCCCTTCATTGTTGGTTTCCTATATATTTTGCTTTATTTCATTTTTTGTAGCCCTCACTTCTTCCTTCATTTTGCAACTGAGCTCTATCATTTCTGTGAGCATCCTGATTACCAGTGTTTTGAACTCTGCATCTATCTCCTCATCACTTAGTTCTTTTTCTGGGGTTGGTTTTGATCTGTTGTGTCATTTGGGCCATATTTATTTGTCTTGGTGCACCTGTTATGTTGCCAGGGGTGAAGCCTTAAGTATCTACCAGGGTGGGGCAACCCTCTTTGCTGCACTGTGGGGCTGTCTGTGGTGGAGGGACAGAGAGGGAGCAATGCTACTCACTGGCTCTAATCTAGCCCCACTTTCCAACCAACTCTCCTGTGAGACTGGGAGTTTCTCCTGCCAACTGCAACCCCCACAGCATTTTACAACTTGAGGTTTTGAGTCTTTAGTTTTCTATTCAGACAGCTCAGCCTTGCGTGCCCGGTCTACTGCCTTGCCACGTGTTCTCTCCACTTGGCTGCCCATCTCTGCCCTTCCTACGGGTCTGGATGAATTTTTCTTTAACTCCTTGATTGTCAGGGTTCCATGCAATTTGATTTTCTGGCAGTTCTGGTTGTTTTTAAATTGGTTGTTATCCTTCTTTTTGTTGTGCAAGGAAGCAAAACTTTTCTACTTATGCCTCCATCTTGGCTTCAACTCTGATATACATGCTTCTGCTCATCCCCAAAGAGTGGTCATGAACTTTACCCATGATGAAAGGGCTATTTTAACAGAATGCTGGGTTATGACCGGTTTTATGACTTATTTAGAAAAATACGCGTATTTGATAAACTCACTGCTAAAATAAAACATATATACCTGCAAATCCTAGAATAAACAAATATAATGAACAACTTTCTCCATGTGGTCTTAACAGTGTATAGTGACCCCGGCCACGCCCAACGGCGTGACAAAGTCTTCTAGGACAGCGTTTGTCAGGACTTTGGAAACAGCCCTAGTTGTGTTTTTATAAAGAACCCTTACAAGCTATCTCACTCCATAGAAACTTCACCATTTAATTATTTAAAGCATCATAAAAAAGGTTCTATAGGCTCATGTGTCTACTTTGTATTAAAGCAATGTGCGTAGCAGAAGTATAAACTTACAACCTTTGGTTTGAGTAACAGAGAGATTAAAGAAAAAGGTCCCCCCCAAAATAAATTCCTTCCTCAAAGTAAACTAATTTAGTTTTTAGACAATTAACATCTCTCTCTCTCAAACACACACCTTCCATACTATACACATCAAGTTTACAAGAAACGCAAACGGGATGCTGTTAAACTAGTGCAAGCATGACCAGTGGGAGAACCTAGAGATGAGAGAGGGTAGAGTACCGTGGACTGCAATTTTAGTTAGCATGTGTTAACAACAATTTTGAAAAACTGCAAAAACCTTACAGTAGTTCCTAGTTTTCTTTTGTTCATAAAAACACCAAGACATAGTCAGAGGTAAAGATTACTCTTTAAGTATAGCATATGGTAAGGATATGGAGAACCTGGAACCCCTCATACATCACTGGTGAGATGGTATGTAATGTAATATGGCATAGCCATTTTGGGAAACAATCTGGCAGTTCCTTATAAAGTTAAACATAAATTTACTCTATGACTCCTACATATAACTGAGAGAACTGCAAAAACTGAGTCTGTACAGCAGCACTATTCACAAGAGCCCCAAGGTGAAAACCACCCAAATGCCCATGAACTGGTGAAGAGACAGACAAAATGTTCTACATCCACACAATGGAATATTGTTCAGGAATAAAAAGGAAGAAACTACTGACACGTGGTGCAAAATAGATAAACCTCAAAAGCATTATGCTAAGTGAAAGAAAGCAAACACACAAGGCCACGTATTATATGATTCCACTGACATGAAATGTCCATAAAGGCACATCTATAAAAGCAGAAAGTGGATCACTGGTTGCCAAGGGATGGGGAGAAGCGGAAATGGAGAGTGACTGCTAACTGGCACCAGGGGTGTTAGTGGGGTAACGCAAATGTTCTAACACTGGACTGGTAATGACTGCACAGCTTGGAAAATTTACTGAAAATCCATGAATTATATACACTGAATTTTAATATATGTGAATTATCCTCCAAGTTGTTAAAGACACACACACACAGCCTACAGCTGAAGCGTTAGGCAACTACAAAGCATAACATCTGTGTTTTGGTTGTCCCTCTTACTTGCTTGACTCCAGAGTGGAAATGATGACATCAGGCCATTAACATTGTGAGAATGCAGAATTTTGTTGTTTAATTTCCTCTTAAAGATAATAAAGGAGCATGGGGGTAGGGAGGCACTCAGGGGGAGCAAATAAATCTGCTCTTTCCTTATTACAGAGTTCAAACCGGGTCATGGCCCTATTAGCCAGTAACCAGGAGGAGCTTACTTATTACTGCCTGCTGCCGGCAGGGCAGTGCTGGGCCTGGGAACGCAGAGTCCACTGCCCTACAAACACAGGACCTTTGTGAAGAGCAAACCCAGGCTGGGCACGAGGCTAAGCAGGATAATGGACACTGAACAATCAGGAAATGAGAAAATCAGGAAATTCTTATGTTTAGTTCATATACTAAAATCTAATACAAGTCACTTATTTCACAAACCTCAGGGTTAGGCTTTATTTATTAAAGTCAGTATCGCCTTCACAGTTTTGCATCATGAAAATCCTCAGTCAGCTAAATAGACATCGTGTATGATGGCCTAAAACAACTTATCTGCCTTCACCTCCTATCATCTAACAAGTCAACTGTTACCAAGCACTTACTATATACATTCACTACTCTACTCAGTTGGGCAGAAGGCCAAAGCATCAGCTCTGCTTTGCAGACACATGACAGAACCCTCTGACACAGCCCTTCTCTCAGCAGGATGAGGGACTAGCCAGCAACCAGCACTGTTGCTGAGGACTAAGGATGTGGACCGGACAACAGGGCCATATCTGAATTCTGTGAGCTGACAATATTCATGGAAGACTAAGGGGCAGGGCAGCAAGCATATGGAATATCCCTGCTGGGAAATGGGTCATGTAAGAAATAACAGCAAGGACAAGCTAGTCAGAGTCTCCAGAGTTTTCTGACCATCCGTGCCCCCGCCCCCTACCTACTGATAGGAGGTCCCAGCTGGAAGCTTCGGCCCATGCACCATGCCTAAAAAACAAGCATTTTAGGGTTTTGTTTTGTTTTTTTTTATGTGTACAAAGTTTCTGAATAAAAAAACAAGGGTCAGTATGAAAGTGGTAAAAGGATCAAATCTGACAGAAATGGTATGGAATTATTTATAGTTGAAGTTGATAGAACAAAAAGTTCATCTTAGGAGAAATGAAATGCTGTGGAAAAGAATTGAACATCAGGAAAACGGAAATGCTATATTTATCCTCTTCTCTCCCACCACCCTTGAGTATTTCCTCTATTTTGAGAAGGCAGCAATAAAACTGTTCTCTCTACCAACATTCTCCTTCCACTCAGGGACAGTGTCATACAAGCTGGCCAACAGGCCCCACGGGCACAGCGAGCCCCACGCTCAGGCCCAGAGTACAGAACTGCACCAGCTTCAGGTCAGACAGTCCCATACAGGGTTACACCAACACCTATTGTCAAATCACACAAGCTTCGGTCTAGGAAATCCCCCAGTCGCTCACTGCTTATAGAGAGGTAGAGCACTGCCTGGGAGGAAATAGGGAAAATGTTCCACTAGCCTCCTCTGAGCCCACACCGTCCCTGACTTCATGTGAGCCTGCAGCTGAACTGCTGGTCTCTGTCAACAGAGGTAAGAATATTACAGAATGCCAAGGACAAATGACGTGGGCCAGCAGTGTTTTTTCATGGTTCATTCCCCTTGGTCCCATCCCACTTTTTCTCTCATTCCTTCATCTCTATTTAAAATAAATTTCACAAGGGAAAAGTTAGGATCAGGTGGGTAAAAGTGGAAACCCACATCTGACATGAAAATTATTCTACATAAAAAATCTGTCCCCATAAAATATTCAAGTATGCTTGTAATTTAGAGGACACATGGAGTTTCGGTCCTTAAATTAGGCAGCCAAGGTCAGTCCACTGGGTTTTGTCCAATGACCCTTTTAACTACTTGAAAATGATGTCTGATTATCAAATAACAATATGGCTTATCTATAAAAACTCTCTAAAAAATATTGATCCTGATTTACAGAAGCAAGGACATTCCGCTAAGGCTTTGTAAATCATGCATAACACATTACTCATACTTGAGACAAACACTGGGCCCATTTCTTCTAAGTGAGTTTCTATTAGTACGTCAGCGCCTGGAGAAACTTACTATTCTAAGCCAGTTCTACACAAGAATAATAGTTATTGTAAACTCAAACCTCCCTAGTTGCTGGGGGTTGGGCGGTGGTGGGGATAATCTCAGCACTTGCTTTTGAAAGCTTCCTGGAGTTCTCCAGTGCTCAGGGCACCGGCACTGTATTTCTGGATGGCCAGACCTTTTGCAAATTGAGATCATTTTAATTAAGACCTGAATCAAAATTGATAAAAGTAGCTCCGATGACTCTAACTAAAACTTTCTTTGGAGGAGCCTAGTGACAACTTCCAACAGAACCAGAGGCGGTAACTGCCTGAGACAGAGTGGCCCCACACAGCAGATTCCTGGGTCAGCCTCTAGGAGTGGCTGGGACCTGCTGGAGAAGTACTACTCAGGCTGCCTCCCTAGCCTTAATGCTGGGGGCGCTTCAGCTGGCCCACAGATGCCACACTGATGTTCTGAACGTGCGCCCTTATGGCCACCCTTCCTGTGGCTACATCCCTTTGTTTATCCTACTGGTTCTCAGGGATTCTTGGTTCTCTAATACACCAGAGATGACAAAGGACTTTAAACCCTGAAAATGGTGTAGGAAAAGTCCATCACCAATAACATTAATTAATATTTTACTAATATTACTAAAAATGTGAGCAATGACCCAGTGGCAGCTTTTGCTAAACGCTTTACAGAAACTATTTTACAGATGAAGAAACCAAGGATCACACAAGCTAAATGTCCAAGGTACAAAAGCTAGTAAGGGTTGAAGAGGGGGATTTTAATCCATCTGTCTGACTATAAATTCCATGTCCTGAAGGACTACAGAAGGGGAGAAATGTACTTTACAATTTCAGGCATCAGCTGTGGCTATCTCCCAAGTTCTATGGAGAGGGATATTAAAGGAAACCACACAGTTTGGGGAAAGGATAAAAAAAAAAGTATTCATCCACAAGAGATTAATATTCTCTTGCTAAGAAAACTAGAGTTGAAAAACTGGGATGTAAATGATATTGACAAATGAACACTTTCTAACTGAGCTTGTCAAAACAGCTATTTTAATTTTTAATTATTTCTGATATTAAGATTTACTATAATGAACTGTCTTAAAATACAAGACACTATGGCTTGGCTTGTGTGCTCAGTGGATTGAGTGAGACTGCAAACCAAGGGGCTGCACGTTCAATTCCTAGTCAGGGCACATGCCTGGGTTATGGGCCTGGTCCCCAGCTGGGGGCGTGTGAGAGGCAGCTGAAAGATGTATCTCTCACCCATTGATGTTTCTCTCCCTCTCTTTCTCCTGCCATTCCTCTCTAAAAATAAATAAATAAAATCTTAAAAAAGAAGAAGAAGAAGTAAGTATTTCCAAATATGCTGGTAACAGTATATTTGTTTCACAGGAAAAGTCCTACCAAGAAAACCGTAATGATGCTTCTCTGTACTTAACCTTCATGTGAATGATGCTCTCTGGATGCTGGGAGACCATTCTGAAGACAAGTACTAACGATGAAGAAGGTCACATATATTTATAATACATCCCTCTCTCTCCTCTGAACAGTGAATAATTACAAAACAGGGTTGATACAGAAATATTTAAAACCGAGGAATTAGGAGTACACATTCAGAATCTACAACAATCACTTAGTATTTTATTCTCCTTCCTTCCTTCTGTTTAAGAATTTGAAGAAGAGCAAGAAGTCTTGTAGCAACAAGTCAGATTTCCTCTTTTGTATTATCTTGAACTCCATTAGGATTATGGCAGTTCCCAAGAAAGTGATTATGAAGTTCAGAACTAAACAAAAAAGTATTATCTCTTGCCCTCTGATCGGGAGCCTGGTTTGCTACACCTTTACTTTTTCCATTGAGCCTCTCCCCAAGATGGCTCATGATGACAGTGACTTTGCATTATGCAGCTCTGAACATGAGTCAGAGTGAAAGGCAAGCAGTGCCAGCTCTGGAAACAGCACCTGCAGCTTCCCTCCATAATGGCAGCCTTGGCCCAAAGCTCCCCTGCCAGAGGTCAAAGGCCAATGAAACAGATACACTGTGTGCATGTTTTTGTATTTGCACATAACCAAGCTACATGCACACTGGTACATCAGTAATCCTTTGCTGGAAGCTGGTTCTGCATCTTTCAGCTTGTCTGGTACTGTATGATTGGCTAATGCTACTGCTGACGTCATTGATTGAACCTCTAACAAAGACTCAAAATATACCAGGATTAGCATGCAGGAGTATCATCCAGGGCCTTCTGTCCAACACCTTTTATTTTGCCAAGAGGGGAGGGTGTCTTCTATAAGTCTGAAGCAGCTCACTACCTACTTTTTTTTCACCAGCCCATTTTGGGAACTATCCTTCTGTATCTGTCAGTTGTGTTGCAGAGAAAACACAAACAACTTTTTTTCTAAACAAAATAACTGTGTTTCTACTCATTTTGCCCTGCCAATAGTACAACAGTAGAGAGAGCTCTGGAAAACTAAGCCTTTCATAATCCAAGCTCAGCATTAGTTTTAGCCATACTGTTTTGCAATGGAGGAGGTATAATCTGGCCTGCAAGTAAACAGGTAAGTCATAGAGAGACTGTAGAAAAACTTCACACAACTATAAATTTGCAATACATCAAAGTATGAATAACATATACATTAAAAAATTATCTACACCCTGACCGGTATGGCTCAGTGGTTGGAGCATCAACCCCTAACTGAAAGGTTGCGGGTTTGATTCCCAGTCAGGGCACATACCTAGGTAGTAGGTTCATCCCCAGTCCGGGCGTGGGCACATGCGACCCCTGGTCCAGTCACATATGATCCCCGGCCCCAGCGTAGATCGCCAGACTGGGTGCGAACAGAGACAACCAATCGATGCTTCTCTTGCATTGGTGTTTCTCTCTCCCTTCCTCTCTCTCTCTCTCTAAAAAAGCAAATGAAAACATCCTCGGTTAAGGATAAAAATATTAAAAAAGAAAAAATTATCTGCATAGACTGAAGAACAGGCATTTGTGAGACTACCTTTACTGTATTCCAAAATAAAATGCCTAGTTATCTGGTCACACTTATGTTTGATTTAAAAAAACCCCAACAATTTCATGTCTCGGTTGCTTGGTCTATGATAAGTGTCACAAAACTTCAAATAACCTATGCTTTGTATAACTCACTAATTTAATTTAATACGAAAAGAAAAATTTCATGTCAAGTCTGCAGACACCCAGCTGTCTCCTTTGCCTGCTCTCTGAAGTGACAGCTCTCAAATTCTGTGCCAGGGCAGGCAGGTGTTCCATCAACCAGGAAAAGGTTCTTAATCGGAAAGTGTTTCTGGGCCACAAGGGACGGCCTCATAGGGGCATCCTGAGTCTCACAGCCTTCTTTCCTTGCTTCTCTCAGTGTCTCTGCCCCACAAAACAATAAAAACCAGTCTGACACTCCTGTCACCAGGAACCCAAAGCTGCTGCTCCTCCTCCACCTGACTTTGGGGAGCCACCCAGACAGCTGAAAAGAGCAAAAAAGGGGACACAACCTGTGCCCTAAACCTCGCAGGGCCTCCATGCTCTCACATGCAAGAACTGGACTTAGAAAAGCTGTAAGGCCTTCTCTAAGTCTAATGACTCCACTCCTGCATAGGATCCCCCCAAAAGCACTAAAGTGAAACCCGAGTGATTCAACTTCCCCTGTGACCCTCTCCCCCTTCCGTTTCTTCTCTGTGGCGCAGCATACTGAAGTATTTAGGACTTCAAGTAGCTTCATAACACTATACTCACCAGCACAGTCCCCTTGTGACTTCGATATATAAATTTGCAGGTATTTTTAAATTTGCTCATGGGGATTTTATTTTCTGAAGTTACCTCCACTTTCAGTTCTTCCTTATGTCCTATACAGGAGCACGGTACCAAGATGAGATTTCCACAAATGCAAAAACTGTTCTCTTTAACATTTAGAAACTCAACATGACCAAAAATCATTTCACAGAAAATAGTCATTTCGCTGACAATACCTGTACTAGAATTTATTTTTTGTCATGAAATAAATTAAAACATTGCAACGCTGTCTAGCAAAAGGTAACAGAGGTCGCTGGAACCTCCCCACAGACAAGAAATACACTGTAAAGTGACAATGGAAGAGATGTGCCCCATAGTAAGTGCTTTTCATTTGAGCTGGATATCTGTATAAGCTCCACCAGCCTTCAAGGGAACTTCAAATACAGGTAGTTTGAGCAAAAGAAATAAAAGCAATGACTTAGTAAGTATAAAAATAATTATAGACTGATCTAAAATGGAGCTTTGCTAGAAAGCAAAATCTTATCAACAGCCTGAAGAACACTCTGGGTCCCTCCAATCTGGAAGAGAAACAGTGACGATGCACTCCACTGCAGTGGACAAACTGGAGAGAGAGGCAAATGAAAGAATTCAGTAGCGCTGAGCAATGAGACTGGTCATCTTGAATATAAAGCTGAGATAGGGACAGCGAGAGAGAGACATGCACACACAAACACACACACAAAACCTACAGGCTTTACAAGTACTGCCGCCATATTTGCCTCAAACTAAAGACCAAGTTATAGGAAGAAACCAAGGCCAATTTACTTTTAGTCTGTAAATAAATTTAAGAATATTTCTCTGTCTCACCGTCATGGAAAAGAAAATGCACATGAATGGTACTGCTGCCCACATGCCATGAGGTAATGACTTTCACAATGTTTTTGAAGAGGTGCTCTAAAGTGTATTAAGTATTAGCAAGGGCCAGCTGTCTTAGATAAGTCATCTCACTTCACTCTCACAAGACTTTGGAAAGGTTAAGTTAAGTATCCACACCCTTTGACAGGGTGACAGGTAATGGTGGAATCAATGTGGGACCACCAAGGAAGCCAGGCCTGAGCCACCCAAGCCCTGTGCACTGCAGCTGAGGGGCAGGGAGGGCTACCTCGCTAAGACCTGAGCACACCTCCCAGAAAGCAAATGGACTTCATCAGAGAGAATTCCAGAGAGATAAGAATGGATCCTTCTACAAAGATCAAAAGAAGGCCACACCCAACAAGGCTGAGGACTCAGCAGCCCCTGAGTCACAGGGAGCCAAGAGTCTGAACAAAAGCAGGTTGTTACAGTTCTGACGCATGAGGACTGTGAGCTCAGTGACTCATTTGGGGATATTGGGTGAGACATTTAGATTTTCCACTTACTGTGCCACTGCCTTCTGACCTGTAAAATGGAGGACAAAAGCATATTAGGGTATCTGGACACTTTCAGACCTTGGCAAGAAACAAAAGCATTATGTGCAAAAGGTATGATTCGATACCCACAAGAATGGTTAAAATGAAGTCCGACAACACCAAGTGCTGTTGATGAGGTAGAGAAACTGGAAACTGTACACGCTGCTGGTGGGAATGTGAAATGGTGCAGCCACTTTGGAAAACAGTTTAGCAGTTTCTTAAAAAGTTAAACATAAACCAACAATATGGTCAAGCCAGGCCAATCCTAGGTATCTGCCCAAGAGAAATATCTACACAGAGATAGTAAGCCACTATTCACAATGGCCAAAAACTACAAAAAAATCCAAACATCTGTCAACTAACAAATGGATAAACAAAATGTACATCCATACCCTATCCTTTTTGAGAAAAAGGAACAAGTTACTGATACATGGAACATTGCTGAACATCAAACCAGTAAAATAAATTTAAAAAGCCAGATTCAAAACTGAAGTTCTGGATGATTCCATTTATATGAAATTTCCAGAACAAGTGAAGCTATAAAGGCAGAAAGCAGATTAGTTGTCTGGGGCTACAGGCAGGGATGGTCGTGACAGACAACAAATGGATACAAGAGAGCTTTTTGGTGATGAAAATGTTCTCAAACTGGATTGTGGTGATGGTTCACAACTGTTACCAGTCTCTTAAAACTCAACCAACTGTATGTGGGTGAATTTTGTGCACATAAAATATATATGACATATAACTCAATGAAGCTGTTAAGCGAAAAACGAGAACCACTATCTGCAGCTGTCTACGGGAGCACTCTGCATCTTCAACACTGAAAACCACGGCTTGTGTGTGTAAGAGTTGAGGAAAAAATCAGAAACCAGATTGTATATGCACGTAATCCAGAGGTATTTCTGTTTCTCTTCTGAATTTTTCCTGCTGTTTCTCTCTAATATCGCATGCCCTTCAGAGTTAACATGACTTTCTTTTCTGAATACCAAAAAATTGCCACACAAATTAAAAGCATGAGCTTATGACTTTCAGTTATACATGAGGCCACATAATAATGACTACCGTCGCCTTTTCTACAAAAATGCCAGAAAACTAAAGACATATATTCTGAGACCGTTTTTTCTCATTTTACATGGTTTCCCTGGTATTAATTATGGTAAATCAGTTTATTTCCCTGCTTTCATATGTATAAAATCTGAATCTTCACAGATGTAAATTTAGCACTTAATGCTCTGAAAAACCAATATTTCTTGATGTATAGAAAATTACATAAAGTTTTAAATGACTTGGATATACATTTAATGTCATTTTTGTGGCCCTCTTGACAAGTCCATTTGTTCTCATGATCAGAAAGATACAAGGGGTATATAACTATTTTAAAAAAATTTTTTTTAAAGAGAAGCCATACTATCATAATACGTGCTGGTGAGAACATACGTCTTTTGAATAACGAAACACATCATCCAAAAATCACAAAAGAGAAAAACTCTGAAGAGATCTAGAGCTCCAAGTTACTACCCTTAATCCTATAAATTCCCATTTCTCATTTTGCCTTGAAACCAAAAGTTTAAAGGAAAAAAAACCCCACACTCAATGCAAATAAAAGGCAAAAAATAGTGTGAAACAGACTGAAAACTAATGTGTCCAAGGTTCAGAAGAAACCTAAAAATTTGCTATAGCACTGATTAGTGAGCCAAAGAGAAATACTAATTTCACAGTTTCAGTTACGTTCTCATAAACTGAAGTCAATCTGCCTAAAAACAGAAATCAGCCTCAACTCTACAAAACAAAAGTTGAATTAACATTTGTGTACTGCTATCAGCCTGCACAAGGCTTGTAGATAATGCAAATAGTCAAAAGTGATATGACTTCCTTTAAGTTTCCAATAGAGATACAAATTGCTCTGTATACATACCTATTATACCTCTGATATAGGTTTGATTCAATACTGTTTTCTATTCTTTATAGTTTTTTACTTTGCAACTGTAAACTCTTTGAGGATCCTGTTCCATTCATATATGCATTCTCTACGCTTTACTGAGGGTTTTGTATGTTGTGAATACGCAATGAAATTAGTAAATAGTTTACATCTATATAGAATTTAATAAGGAATGTGTTATATACAGAATTATAGAGTATTACATTTCTAGTCTTGGATTTCCAAATCATTGTGATTCATAAGCATAAGCAAAATTTCTATGATGGGTTCCAGCTTTACTTGCAAAACATGGATGAATTTATTTTTTAAAATCACATATTCAAATAAAGATACTAACACTATTTACATGTACATCAATCAAACCCCTATCTATACTTACAAATCAGGTAAAAGCATTAAAATTGATTCAGTTGATTCAATTACCTAATTTCCCACCATAACTTCCAGCTCGCATGCTTAAAGGGTTGCTTTATCAAAACAAGGCCCAGGCATGGAAACCCGAGTCCAGGGTAGCCTCAGGTAAAATGCATCATATCCGCAAGGCCTTAGTTTGCGCCACACTGGTTTGGATTTATCACATGCTGCTTTGTAAGTGGTCTCTGATATGTTGTGTGTTTTATCTCCCATGGCCACAAATGACATCTCCTCTTTCTTTGGTATGTTCCAGCAACTTCTTACAAAGGGCCTTATGCATAACAAATTCAAGAACACTCGCTGGCTGATTACACTGACTTGGATTTCCAGCTCTTCTCATCTGAAAAATAAGAGTCCTCTAACTTTTTTCCTGTGTATTATTCTATGCACACATAAACTAAGATAGTGTAAACCCAGAGTTTTGTGTGGGAAACCAACATATGATTGACAAAGAATGTGAGAAGAATGAAACAGAGATGGAGTTCTCTGAATAAGATACTTCAAAAGGCATCACTGCTTTAGGCCAGTAGTTCACCACATGTGGGTGCAGACAGCCTGTACACACAGAATCAGAATTTATTTACTGGCAGGAAACAGAAAACTTCAGTGTTCACTTTTGATTTCTCACAAAGATAAAGCCATTTAAGTCTGACTGCCCACAAATTTTAAAGTTCCTAACAACAAGAAATTAAAATACATTTAAAACACTTTATGTTATGATTACTGTCATTTTACAAATGAGGAAAATAAAGCTCAAAAGGCAAGTGACAACTAGGAATACTGACCCGTAATGAAACATTATTAGAGAAAAAAATTTGGAATTTAAAGAAAAAAAATCTGGGCATTCAAGAGAAAAGACCAGGTGACTATGAAGGAAAGAAATGAGACCAGCATCGGACTTTATAGAAGATAATGGATGATCATATTTAAGATACTTAAATAAGGAAATTTGAGGCAAGGATTTTATGTCTAGTTGAACTGACCTCCACCTATAAAGAGCACAAACTTATAAAAATGCTAGAACTCCAGAAATATAGCTGCTCCAAGCTCTTCCTGAGGAATCTACTACAGAACTAGCTGTAAAACACCAAAATGACTGAATATTAATAAAGTGCAAATGATGAGCATTAAATATAGATTTACTTGCAGAATTAAATCTACGTGATTTTATAAAAGATATAGTCGAGCATATAATGTTTACAGGCTCTCACATCATAAATATAGCACAGCTACCACAAAGTGGGGGAAGGGGAACAAAAGGAGTACATGAGAAGTACATGAGGAGTACATAAATACAGTCAGTAAACCCACTGACTGTATTAAGTGTTTACCTGGAAGTAAAAAGACAGTATTTCAAGTTACATGATACAAGATAAAGAGGTAATGGGCAAGAAAAGGTTAATATCTAATTTTACTGTTTCTCACACATCAAGGAATCAATACACAGAGCAAAAGAAAAAAGTAGATGAGGCAAATATATGTTATGTCAAAATAACTGTAGAACAAAAAATACAAGCCTTCCTAAAAACCAAAAAAATGGACAAGAGGAAAAATATAGCATAAAACTATATGAAAGAATCAAGGCCAAACATCAATTTTACAATTAATGTAAACTGGCTTAACTGGCCTATTAAATAAAAGAATTTTCAGATGAAAGCAAAAGTCAAGTGAAAACTCAAGGAACACACAGTATGTGGCTGAATAGAGACCACTGTCCATTCTTCCCAGCTCTGAGAGCTCTCTTTATAGGAGTAATGGAAACGGGGCCCACAACAAAGCCAGGAGAGCTCTGCCAAATGTGTTTTAATGAAAACCTCTGTTATTAAAGAACAAAAGAATCAAATAAAAACCTTAACTTTAAAATTTTTAAATGCAATAGCCAAATATGACTTTATAAGGTAAATGCCACTGTAGGGATTCATTCAACAAATATTTATCAAGGCTGCATGTGATCAGGTCCTTTTCCAAGAACTGGAGATTCAAGGCTTGAGTGTCATTTTTCCTGTGTGCAGAGACCCAGAAACATCAATGAAATACACGTTGCTGGACTTAAAGATAGATGATTGTGGTGTCCGCCTCCTAAAATAGATAAATGGAAACAAAGACAGGCCCTAAACTACACCAACACCAGTAGGTGCTAGTAAAACAATGTATCTTATTAGTGCCATATGATACCAGGCATAAAACCGGAGCTCATTAAAATGCCTAAGATGAGAATGGTTGCCAAGTAAAGCATTCTGTCACAAGAACATAACTAACGCTTCCTATAAAAGTAACTAAAAAGTCACAAAATTTTTCTCTGCCTGCCTCCCTTTTCCATCCAAACAAACTCTTATGCTTTATATTAAAATGCCTTTCATCTTTCATGGCAGAGAAGAGCTGATGGCTGCTGGCATCAAATCTGCTAAAATCAACAATAGTGTAATTACCTGGACACTTTCAAGTGCTTTCAAAAGACGCTGGTTGGGATTTTCCTAATTTAGAAATGTGTGCTTTATGCTGGTGGTCTAGGACTGTCAACAGCCTGGGTTAAAAAGAATTTTTATATCTTGCCCAAAGCCTTCTTTTCTACAGCGATTATTTGATTTGATTGTACCTCATCTACTTTCATAAAGCATTTGACTCAGTCTACAACACCCTTGTATCATACTGCTGGTTTAATATACATTTACATAAGCTGATACACAGAAAGCACTTAGCTGCACAGTGCTTGACACATGACAAGTGTCAGCTATTATTATATGAATAGTTCTTTTTAAAATATGTAAATAAGTGTGTGAGGGTAAGTGGATGACTATTCTTTAATTTTCCCTGATATGCTAGTTGAATTGGGAAGGAATTTTAGTACACTCAGATTTCTCAGAACATTTTTAAACTGCAGATTCTTAAAAAAAAAAAAGAAAGAAAGAAAGAAACAATCTATGGAACAGATGAAAATTTAATGGCATAAAATTATAGGGATGAGACTTCCTTCCTGAGGCTACCAAAAACACATTTTCCCAGCAATTCTTCCCTGGTCCAGCTTTAAAAAAAAAAAAGGTGAAAAAAAAGAAAAAGCCAAGATCTTGTGAAACTAGATCTAACTTGACACTTGGGCTATACAGTTTAATAAATTATGTATTTGATAGGGATTTACAAGGAAAAAACGGAGATCCACTCATAAGACTAAGTTCCAAATATTTCAATACAATAACAAATTGCACAGTAACAGTGCTATAATTACTCCTTTTGTTTGGTTTCTTTGTAATTACTTTTAGTAAATTACTCTGCCTCCCCCCATCATTCAAGTAAGTGGTCATCCAAAGGCACAATAAGTACAACACAGGACACAAAGCCACTCACAGACAGGGAGGTCTTCAGGGGAGGGTGGCTGGTGCCTCAAGAGCTGTGGCTCAGTAGAATCCATAACGCTTTTCTATGGAGTTCAAGTACCAATAAAGCTATTATGAGAGATTACAGCTATATAAATGTAGGATAGTCATGAAGGGCAGGAGCACTTTCCGAAAGAGGCAAGGGTACCCATACCTGGGAAATCACTCCACACAAATGCTACCTGAGCTCGAGATTGGGAGTTGTCCATGCCACGCATTTTGTTAATTGCCAAGTAATTCCCATACAGTGAAGGGACCCTTGGTTCAGCACTCCTTGAATTCATATGGTGCCTTTCTGCCAAGCTTTGTAGTTTGATCATTCAGGAGTCAAGCACACAGTTGCCGTGTGCTATCATGGGTTCAAGAAAAAGATAATTTTTACTAGTGTTAAATATTCTTTTTCAGAAATCATAAACCAAATATAAAATACACCTTTGGCACAAAAAGCAAACAGCAGTAAAGCACTTTGTTAAATAGTTTAAAATCTGTACCTACCTTTATCATGGTGAATATTTTAATATTAGAATGATAATAAAAACATTCTCTTAGAAGGTATAAAAATTTTTAAAAAGCAATAAATGTGGTAAAATGCATAAACCAAGCTGGGTTTTAAACATGATTTTAAAATCGTCTATGAATTATTATTCACACATCAATGCCTGCAGTTCTGAATCAAGTGTATGAAACGAACAAATGAAATAAAATAGAGTGACAATGCTGTACAATTTAGAAGGATATTATCACAAAGAAGATACTTTCAGAGTTTTTTTTCCTCAGAGACTGAGAAAACAGAATTTATCATTTGACTCCAACTGAAATAGCCACCAAATACCATAAAGTCCACTTTCCAAAACCATCTTTCTAGGTGTTTTTATGTTTCACTTGCTATATCAAGGAAAATGTCACCAAATTCTAAGCAATTTCATGCTCAAGAGCATTGTTTTTTCAGATTTTGACAGAAAAGAATATTAAGCTCAAAGGTTCTTTTGCTGGAAACCACGCGCCCCTAGTGCTCTTCGTGGCTAATCGTGACAGCGACCAGGCACCTCACCCTCGCCCACACCGCGCACTCGGGAACCAGCACACACAAAGGAACGCTTCTTCACGATAATGGGCAGCCTTAATATTGTCGAATTTTCAATGTTTTAACAGTATATCAATGAATATTTCTGACATCATCATATATTCTTACTGATAACCAGAAATGAGTATTTTAAAATTTGTTCTCCACATATTGTCAGATATGCATAAAGTAGAAAGAATATTCTTTCTACTTTTGAATCTGAAAAGTGGAATCTTCTTCCTTTAAAGGAATTATATGGCGTTCATTTATTTTTCTCAAATATATGATTTCATAAAATATTACTCTACAGTTATCCCTAATCCGTAGAAAACCAAAGATTTAAAACCTTATTTTACATGCATACACTTATTTAAAAATATTGTGTTTTTTTAAATCTTTGAATGTGATGTGCAGTTTGTATTCTCTTTGACTCACTTAAAGATAAAAACAAAAAAAATGTGGGTCCTTCCAAAGCCAATAGCCATTTAGTAAAATCTATTAACATTATTTTTAAAACTACACATTATACAACTCACTGTTGCAAACCCCATTGTTTAATCAGCCCTGCAGAACAGGCTGATCCATTTGTCCTAATTGTTCTTTGTGTAATAGTTGCTCATGTTCCCCTTGCCTTTCTGTTGCACAAATTGTTCAAACTAAATAAAGGGAACTAAAAATAATGAAAAAGGAAGAACATCAGAATGTAAGGATAAAGCACCTAAGGACCAGAAGCAAAACAGGTGAGTTTTGTCAATTTAAAATGAAAACAAAAAACAGTATAAAGGAATTCAGTTATTCCAATGGAAAAAGACTAAAATATGAAGATGAAATAAAATGGAAATAAATGTCACAGGCAATAGCAGATGCATTAAGAGAATGGCGTATCTTCAGAAAGGTAAGATATGAAAGTCTGTGAGGCAGCAAAGAGACAGGAGAGCTATGGGGGGTGGGAGAGGGATGGGAGTGACACGACACAACAGACCAGACCAGGATGGGTCACAGTACTTTAAACCACTTCTCTGGGTGGTACGTCTCACTCACCCAGTTTACTTTATTTCAGTATTCGTTATTTTAACCCATAGCTGAGCACAGAGCAAGTTTGTTTTGCTTCCCCTTCTGAGTTCTCTGAAAAACTCAACTAGTACAAAATTTCAAGTTACAGCAGGCTGTGCTTAGCACCTTTAAGGGAGAATACCAGTATCTCCTGTAAGATTACATTCTTTATGTTTAATTCCTTGCCTTGCACCATTCCTGTTTTCCTTCCTCAAGCAGGTCAGAAGAGTATGTTCCAAGAGCCAGTAAGTATCAGAGGGGAAAATGTTATGACCCTAGCAGAGATGAATATAGAATAGTTAACCAGGTTCACTCAGGTAGGCTGAATCTTATGTGACCTGAAGATGCAGACAGAGACTATGGGATGGAGGCTAAGGGTGATGTTGGGGAAAAACAGGGCAAAGAAACAAAGCAGGCAAAGAAACAAAGCAGGCAAATAAAGAAAACAGCTAGATTTAAAACGTATACACACCAGAAAGGACTCAAGCCCAGGCTCTTATCTTACAGTAATATAAAATGAATCCTACAGAAAAGATCATCGTTTTCACGTGGTAGAAAAATATTGTGGATACGTGAAAAAGGAGAAACCAACTAATCTACTTCACTTTTGGCATGGTAGACATTTAAAAAAACTGATTGAACTCCACAATAAGTTAACTACCTAGATTCCTAAACAAGTTCAAATTCTGGCAAAAGGTTAATGCATGACCTCGGTTTGAATACTCATTACACACAGAATTCCATCTGTATTTTGGAATAGACACTGGGGCAATCAGTGGACACACCTCGGCAGGGTAGCCTCTGTGCCTTGGCTGCTGATTGCACTCCCTTTCACCTTGCCCTTGAAAATACTGCATGCTTTGCCTCCTCAAGCTTCAAACCCTCTCCCGGGCAAGGTAGAGGCAAACAGAGGGCAAGGGGTTCAGCTGCTGTACAGAGTCAGGAGGAAAGACTGGAGATACCCATAATTATTTTCTGACATAACTTCAAAAGTTCCCATCCACCTTTAAAGCTAGTCAGCTTCAAGCTTCATTCCTTGAAAGGCATTTCAGCATGTTGGTCCCAAACTACTTCATTTTTGTAACCTCTGTAAGACTACTACCCACGTTTCCTAAGAAGAAAAGGCAAATATGCATGGCTTCTCCCCATACATTCTAACACAATATCTTCTTTCAAGGCCAAAGTTCAGGGAAGAACTCCTACTTTTCTTGGTAGAAATATTCCTCAGTTTTCCCCCACCCCCTTTCTTATTCTCAGAAGGCAGTGGTCAGATCATGGGTGTCACAGATATGATTACTCCAAGTTCAGATTTTGGTAGTGATGGTACCTAGTAATCCACAGAGATAATGGCTTCCCCTTCTTTTATGCATGACACATTGTGTGCTTGGGTAATCTCATATTTGACTTAAAAAATAACAGCTAGAAAGTATTTGTTTAGATCCTAAGCACGCCATAATTCTTTTTCCTCCTTTGCACATTTTATGATCTCATTCCTCAATTCACAAAGATTTTTAAAAACACCAACCAACCAACCACCACATGCTGAGCTATGGTCAGAAAACTCAAGTCTGTTCAAAATGACACCTTTTTCTATTACTACTTAAATGAAATGACATACTGAATCTCTAGCTACAGATGATTATAATCCTAGGCTACTTCCTTATCCAATTCTCTTAGAGTCATCCTTGTATCCTTAAATGCACTCTGGGACTTTGATATCACCTTCATTATGATGTGCTTTGTGCACATTCTCGGACGCTGCAATGTCCATACTAAGGCAACACATCACAGAAGTTGGCAGCAATGCTATCAGCAAGAATTTGGCTTCAGAATCAGGAATGATTCATCATACATTCTAGCAGCAGAAAAACAACATACCGCTATTTTAATCCCTTGGTGCTATCAAAAATCAAAAAACAGCACTTAAAATAATTTGAAAAAGCAACAAAAATCATATCTGCTGTAACATTATTCACTTTGTAGAATTTTTAGTAAAAATCACTCAGAAAAGAACAGACTACTTACCTTATTTCACAGTATTTACCACAATAACAAATCAAGTTTTAACTTAATACAATTTCAGGAGAAAATATGCAGGCCAAACTTTTGCCAGTAACACTGAAATTCTAAATTCAGAAAAACAAATTTCTCATTTGCTTTACAAAAGTAATCCACTTTTTTCAGTCTCTCTCTCCATTTTTGAGAATACTCTAAAGCCTAAATGAGGGAGTGTGTTACTATGTCACAACCAGGGAAACTCAATACTGTGGGTGATTTATTCAGAAGCCTCCCCCTTTTTTAGCTTTTTTAGGGGTAACTTAACAATGCCATGAAAAATACTACTGGACTGATATGATACTGGAATCCACCAACGGGTATGAACTGTTGCTCTACTTAATGGTCCTGAAACAAATCTTACTTCACAACACAGTATGTTGGTAATCATTAGGATTACCAGCCAGTATTTCTATAGAACTATCCACGCAAATTCACTGTCCACTGTAAATTTAATTTTAACTTTAAAAAAGCGATACTCTACTGTGACCAAGTCCTCTGGGGCAGACGAGGAGACTTGCCAAGAATTCCACCCAATGCTCCTTCGGGGACCCCTACCTTTTCAAACACTTCTTCGGTCCCCCTTCGTTTCCGTTTTCGGGGTCTCCGGTTCAGTTGATTCCATTTCGCCACCTGAAGTTCAAAAACCACAGAGCATTTTAACAGGACCACAGGTCCGGACGGCCGCCCCTCGGCGTGAGAAACGCTCGACGGCCTCAAGACGCAACCTTCGCGGATTCACCTGGGGAAAGCCGACGGAAGCCGGCGGCGCCAGCCTGGACGCCTCCGCGTAGGAAACCTAAGGGGCCTAGAGGCGCGCGGGTCTGTGGCGCGCCGAGGCCGTGACCTTCCACTAGCCGACCCCTCCGTCTTGGGCCCACGTTGCTGCCCTTGTGCGGGGGCCCCCCGAAACAGCTTACCCACCGGGGTCTCCGCGAGGGAAATGAGGCGCGGGACGCACCGCCCCTGTAGGGAGAAGAGCGCAGGGACCGTACCGCCCGCACTCACCTCTGCGTCCACTTGCCGCACAAGCCCGCACTCCGCCCGGGCCTGGAACTCCGTCTGCAGCGGCTGCGGGGGAAGGGGACAATCAAGTTTACCCCACGAGTAGCCCCAGCCTCCCACCCTCGCGTCCCACCACCTCGGCGCTTAAACCCTAGACCTCGCCCGCCGTAGGTGAGAGTGGGAGCCGGAGCCCGCACCCAGGGACCGCCGCCCGGCCCGCTCGGAGATAAAACGGGCACTCAAGGCCCGCAACACCTAAAGCGCAGAGCCGGCAGCGGGCAACGCGGGGCCAGAGCAGGAGCGCGGGCGGCAGGCGGGCACTGGGCGGGGCGGGGCCTGCCTTAAAGGTATAGGCGCTGCGACGCGCTCCCCGCAGGTCGCTCCCGCCCCCATCGGCTTGCTAGAGATTTTATTGTTCTCTGGAAACATCTTTCGTCGTCTCGCGCGTCTGGCCAGCGCCCGCGCTCCTGCACCCTCCCACGCGCGGACTGCCCCAGGCGCGCACGTCTTACTTTTCCAGCCCTCACCCTTGCGGACACTGATTACCCGCAAAAAGGTTTGTGGCCGCCTCGGGAGCACAACTGTCGCCCGCCCGCGAGCAGAAGCGTCCTCCCCGCCGCGGCCAAACTGAACTCGCTCCTCTGGTCAGAAACCTAAGTGTCTAGATGGCCTTCGCGGAGGGACAGGAACTTTCCTAATGGAGTTTTCTCCAGGAATGGATTGTACGCCATTAACAAAGCGTTTTTCAGTGGCCCCTTCCTACTCCAAGGCGGTGGCAGGTGACCTCTCGGGGGTGGGAGCAAAGAGTACGTGAAAGGCGAGCCCCGCGCTCTCCTGCTCTCCGCGGGAGCCAGTTCTCCCTGAGTAAGCAAAGCCTGCACCGCACTCGCCCCGCGCGTGAACCCGCTAAGCGACTGGGGAGAATGTAAAAGGTGAACTATTTTCATAATTAGGAGGGAAGTTTGCATTTAGTTTATTACAGTGTGTGGTGCCCCGAGTTTTTTACTCAGACCCCGAAAGGCTTTCTTCACAGCCGCATCAGAAATTCGCTGAACCAGACTGGGGTGCGAGCGCTTGGGGGAGAAGGTCCACTCGCACGCGTATTTGCTAATCTTGACCACCCCTTTAACTTTATAGCCTTTCTTTAAAGAAAAATCTGCCTTGCCCTCTCTTTATTGTTACTCCATCCTTCTTTTCGAGATCAAAAGGTTTAGATCAAAGCCAAGATCAAACTCACTACTTTAAATAGAAGCAACTTTGCCATGGACTATTTTACACAAAGAGGAGCTTCTTAATGGAGACGTTACAGTGGAAAACTTTATTTTACCGCTTCATCTCATATTCATAACCGAACTACATAAAATTACATTGATGATGCACTTCCATTCCTAAAATAAACAACAGGTCTGCTCAAATGGAGGATTATTGACTTTGTGTTTGTGTTTCCAGGAATGCAAAAAACAAAAACTAAAGAGTTATGCAGGCATATTAACCATTTTGTACCCATTTGCTAAGTCCTGTGAATGCATGCTCATTTCGTAAAGATTTTTCAGTGCTATCAAATGTTCTTATATATAATGTATAACCATCATATTCAAATTTTCTACAGTAAAAATGCATATGCATAAAAATAGTTAATGCCTTGCAAGTCTCAAGTGCACTTATACATAGGTAGGTAAAACTTAAAAATGAAGTGGATTATGTAATTGCAGAGCTACTTAATTTTACATGGAAATAAAACTTTTGACTATTTCAGCTTCCATGCTACTAACAACAGTTCCAGAATCAATAGACATCTATCACAGGCTGACGTGTACCCACTAGAGTTGTCTTCCTTGGGAATTCACCATCCCCAACAACTCTGATAGGAACAGTTGAATATTGATATACTGAACCAGTGCCCTGCCTAAATGGGCCTTTCTTAAGTGTCCTCTTAGTAGATTTATCAACAATTTTAAAATGTGTAGTCTTTTAAGAAACAAAACCAAAATATAAATTCCAACAATCCAGTAGCAGAAATAAAGATAATTATTGCAAATTAAACCGTATACAGACTTCTATGAAAATCTGTTGTTACAGCTGGGTAGTTAGTACCTGAAGGCTTTTTCCCCCTTACAGTGCTCATCTGGTTGTATTCCCAGTCACACACACAATCATTCCTCATTCCATAAATCCCAACAAGCCACTGGAAACACCTTAAGAATTGAGGCTTAGGAACCCCACCTTGCTGCCACTGATAGTTTCCTTTCTCCCTAGCACCCAGCCCAAGGGGAACCTAGTGATATCTGGCAGAAGCTGACCCAAGGAAAACATCCTACTGTCACTCTGCTTTTCTGATACTTTGAGTGAGTAGGGAAAGTTGTGGCCCATTCTAATTGCTTTCTAATTTTTCTCTTTTGTTTCCTTTGTACTCTTGCCTTTCCACCCACCTGCACAATACATCCTCCACAGTGAAACTCGAAAGATATTTACAACGGTAGTTCCTAGTTCAGATGGTATCACTTTGCTATATTGGTGTTTCCTCTTCTTCTTTGCCTGGCTGGCCTCGACTTATTTTCTAATAAGCTGACTTATTAGAAAATAAGGAGGACTTATTTCCTAGTTCTGGTCTTAAACAACACTTCTCCCTCCATAAAGGTCTTTCCTCATTCTCCAATCCAAGTTATGTCACCCCAATATTCTTTCTATTAGTATGACATTTATCTCCTATAAAGTGCTTATCTTTTATAGGTATTTATAATTTATTTTTTAATTAAGGAATTTTATTTTTTAGAATAATTAAAAAAATTTACACAGAAGGCCCAGAGTTTCCATATGCCAACATAACACACTTTCTTTCATTATTCACATCTTACATTCCTGTGGGGCATTTGTTACAACTGATAAACCATATCTGATACATTATTATTAACTGAAGTCCAGAATTTACATTAGTGTTCATTCTTTGTATTGTACAGTTCTATTATAACTATTTTTAAATTAATTTATTGAATGCCTACTTTCCTGACTAGACTTTAAGATCCAGGAAGAAAGAGATCCTGTTTTTTGTTACTGATTTTTATCCAATCACTAAAAACACTTCCTTGCACATAGGTGCTCAATAAATATGTTAAGTGACTGATTGTAAGGATAAAGGAAGGAATGACTGAATGAACAGCATATGAAATTTCAAGGAAGGGAGTCTTAAGATGAAGATCTTTCTAATTAACTCCTGCTTGTTTCTCTACTAAAACACCTTGATTTGTGAACAGCATAGAATTATGCATTTTTTGAAAAGAAAAACCATAGGACATCAGTTACATTGCCAGGTGACTTCTAAAATGATCTCATTTTTAAATAAAAAGAAATGAGAAATAAAGATTCCTAACTCTCTCATGTATGGATCACTAAAATTATATTCTAAAATGGTGCTAGGAGCTGAATTTAATCTCAAATGAAATATGAACCTATTGCATGACACTAGAAAAATACTAATTCTTGTTGATTGTGTTCAATATAACCTCAATACATTTCTCCTTTTGTCTGTCTCAATCTCTTATTCTTCATAGGCTGATCCCAAAGAAGGTAGGGCTCGGAGAAACTGGAGGAAGAAGACTTTTTAAAAAATGGAATTCTGTAGCCGGGAATGGATACTCTAATAACTATTTCAGAGAATGTGGTGAAGGTACTTTAAAGTTATCTTTCAAAACAGATGTTTTCTATTTGAATTATATCTTGAAAAATGCTTTGTCCGGTAGAGATGCGGGTTTTGAAAGGAAGTTGTTCTAGGAAACTTTCTTGTCAAAGCAGTTTATAATAGCTGATGACAATTTCAGAGGCTAAGGAAAAATGCCATTGCTTTAAAATAAAAGCATTACTTTACCTAGTGCCTGGAGATTACTTTTGGAGGGGAAACCTTTTCTCTTTCTTTTGATTTGTTTAGTGGAGAAGAAATGGCTCCTTTCACTAGAAATGATAATAATACCAATTTCATATTGTTCATGTGGACGTGTGCTTCTGCCTGGTGATGAGGTACAATCCGAGGAATGGGAAGCAGCAGCACCTTCCTTCTCAACCAGGAGACCAGAAGGGCATCCAAGGGGGCCCCTTAATTAGACCAAGCCACTTCAGGTGGCAAATGACACTCCCCTGAGCACAGGAGAGGGAAAATTGTCCACTATAAGAAGTCAAAAAAATCTTTTAGTACCAAACAAGGTAGAGAGGTCCCAAAGCTATGGATGGCTTTAGGGGGCTCCAGAGCCAACATATTGTTGGGTGAATTAAAAAGTAAAAGTCTACACAGGTCTGAAAATAAAGTCAAGTTTAGTTTAATTTGCAAATAATAGCAAGTAAGGATTAGAGGGCAAAGTTATCAAATGTTTACATCTTTAAATTTTGCTCTATTGTTTTAAAATGTAACATTCCTTTGTATCTTTTTATTGCTTTTAGAAAATATTGTCCATAATTTGTGTTATTGCCAATGTTGCCTCTGTGTTAGAATGAACACTGAATTTCTTTCTGGAGAAGATTTTGGCTCTGCCAAATGGATCTCTTAGTGGAAGTCCTTATAAAGCAGAGTTTTCTAAAAAGGATCCATTCCACGTTTGTGTTGTAGTGACCTGGCTGACAGAGACTCTTCCTCTCAGTAACCATAACCCTGCCGGCACTATTGCTGGGAACCTTTTACAGAGCTTGCCCAAGGGATCATGGTTCTTCCATTTGTAGACATCCACCCCCAACCCCACCCTGAATCTGATGAAGCATTAGCTGTCAGCTGTTCGGTTCCTAGAGAAAAACACACCCACATTGCACGAAGTCTCTTCCCCGTTCCCTCACACACATCAATTGTTAGGAGATTTATAGATTTTTCTGATGTCCAAACTCCTAGCAGAGATTCCCTCAAATTAAGAGCCCCTCAAAAATCAGGACAGACTACCACGCAGCTGTGGCTGGTCTGCATCTTACTGGTATTCTGTGAAATTCTTTTTAATGCATTACATTCTGGTAAGAAGCCATCAACCTTTATGGACGTGCATTATAAGAAACAGCCCCATAAAAATCCATCACAATGTTTACTGTAAGGGTGGTTTTAGAGGGTTGTTTATTATATTAAGTAGTAGTTTTCTTTGAGGACCCACAGGAAAAACTTCTCCCTAATATCAACATTAGGAATAGTTGGATTTGGGCAACTGGTTTGTTTTACCTGTGAGCACTGCAGTTGATCCCCTTGCCCTCTTCTGGGTGTTCTGTGACCGACCTGACTTGCAGCCAGGCATGGGAATTTCAGCGGGGGCAGGGAGGCATATTGCACGCTAATTTAATTCCTGGTCCCAACTTGTTTTCCTACCATTTATTTTCACATTGCTTCATTTTTCTTGGGCTCAATTTATTTCTGATTATGCTATGTTTTGCTTTGGAAGCTGCCTTAACAATGTTTTGGACAGGGAGGAGTATGAATAAATAAAATATTCTTGGTTTATATTTTTCTTTCTTTAACTTTTTCTTTTTGCGTGGATAGGAGGTCTGGAAAATTTTTTGGTCCTAATATATCTCTCCATTAATTCTTAGAGGTGAAGTACAGAAGGTAAGGACATATGATTATACCTTACTTATAAAATTCAAGGAAAAACTGTTAAAAAATACAAACATCATGCAAGACTAATATAAAAGTGTTAACCAACCAAGTATTTTATCTCTTTTGTCCAAACCAGAGGAAATGGGCTTAGATTGCAGGAAGAGACATGTAAATTGGACCTATGGATGGGCTACTCACTTAAAGAACACACTGAGTGAGTGTCTTCTGCAAAACAGAACACTAGACTTGGACACAAAGATGAATAAGACACTGTCCCTGTACTTAGGAGTCATATGACCAGGCAGTAGTGCAGTGTGGTTGGTACAGAAGCATGACAACAAACTTATCTGGGTTTGAATCCAAGCCCTGCCAGGCGTGAGCTGTGTGCCCTCTTGAAGCCTCTTTCTCAGAGTTATGAAAGCCAAATGACATGGGATGTGCTTACAAGAGGAGGAAGTGGTTATTTATCAAATTCTAGACTACTGAAACTAAGAGGCAAACATCACTAGAAGCTGGAGGAAAGGGACCTAAAGACAAAAAAAGTACTAAAATGCTACATACGAGGTCTGTCCAGAAGGTATCCAGCCATGTAATACAAAAAATGGACATGTTTATAGAAGAAGATACAAGGCACAAGAAACATTGCACATAGGACAATGACATTCAGTCCCCTGCAAAGCAGGCACCTTGGGACCTCACACAGTTCTCCCAATCACCATCAGCTGCCCTGTTGTATTTTCCTGAATCTCCTTGAAGGTCTGAAATCTCTTCCCTTTCAAAGGTAATTTTAGTTTTGGGAAAAGCCAGAAGTCGCAGGGCAACAAATCTAGGTTGTAGGGTGCTAAGTTACCTGGATAGTTTGTTGTTTTGCAAAAAAACTCTGCATGAGATGTGATGCATGAGCATGAGTTGTTGTAATGAAGCTGCCAATCACCAGTTGCCCATAGCTGCAGCCTTCTGAATCATCCCAATAGTTTCCACGGAGGAATGTTCAAGCTTAATGCAAAATTTGATGTAGATTTGTTGCTCTGCTCACTCAGTTACTTTGAATGCGACAGCCACACAGTACACATACTCACTCAATGGCATCTACCACCCCCACTGACTAGTACAGTGAAGTCATCATTGTTCACCCATGCACACTGCAGTTCACTTCTCCCCGGCTGCCAGGTTACATCGATGTTGAAACTGTTTTTGTTATATTAACAATGGCTCGACCTTGTATATCTGGGACCACAGAACCATAGAACCAGTAGAAAGAACCGGGCTGCCCAGTTTTGTACGGAACTGAATAGTTTACAAAGCACTCCCACAGACAGACTGTGCTATTTGTGTCTCACACAGTCCCATCTTCAGGCTGAAGAAATGGAGTCTCGGGGAATTTTAGTAGCCTTGTGACTTCATATTGTGTGGCCCTGAGATCTCCTGTCTGGAAATGTAGTGCTCTTTCTACTCCAGCACAGGATCTTAAGGACCATCTAGCACAGCCATCTTGCTTTAAAATATTTGCTTATTATGTAGATCAGATCAACCTCAGATCAAAGCATAACCCATAAAATATACCCCCATACCACAAAAGTCTACTGAAACAGCCGCTTTAGAAAATAGGTATCAGTGTATCTCCCTCAACACCTGAATGACTGCAGTTCTTTACGGGAGCTTAATATCCATGGATATTATATCTTCAGAGTTTTACAGGTGAAATATAAAGTTATGTATGGGTGACTTCAGATCAGCGGTTCCCATTCCTGACCACTTATTAAAATCATTAGGAGGTTACAAATCCCAATGTTCAGGGGGCATTCCAGACCACTTAGATTCTCATCTCTGAGAGTGGGACTTAGACATCAGTCTTTCTGTAAAAGCCTTCCCCCATCCCCACTCCTCCCGGTGATTCCAATATGCAGCCAGTATTGAGAACCAATAATGATGACCCATCTCTAACAAGTTATTATGGAGAAATTCCAGATACTTGGAAAACATCAGAATTTCAGGGTCAATGCCATGGAAGACAGCTACCTCTTATGTTCTATTGCAGGAAGTCCCTTTGGGCAGATAGCAGATGCAGTGCTGGATGTGTTGGGCTGTCAGGCTTACCCAGGATAGTGTTTCTGACAGCTTACACTTAGGAATAAACTTCTGGGCACATACACACAAAAGAACTAAAAAGACATGTAAGATCTCAATACCACCCAGGAGGCAAGGATGAATGAATATGTGACTTTTTAGAGTGTTTTGTAGGTTCATGGTTAATATGGTTCTGGATCCTGAGCAATAGATCCTTGCCTTCAGGGAACCTGAATTTAGTGCTGACCTGGAAGGCTGTGTACATGCAGTGATAGTGCCCACTTATCACTGGTAGACAATGTTCTAATCATGTCAGCAGCTGCCACCTATTCCCTGGAAACATTTTGCATTTGGGAGATTCATAGCTAGGATTAAAGGACAGTGTGTATCAATGCAAAAAAACCTTTTGCTGTGTGCAAAATCCATGCAGGATGCAACCCAGGTTGAACTTCCTCTGAGTCTTGAACACCATGCTCTAACCAAATGTGCTTCCTTATTTAGAAAAGACACAATACATTGATACTATAGGAAAACTACTCTGGAAATGCTTTACAAAAAATATTAGTAATTAATTAAAATCACAAACATATATGTTGACATTTCACAAGTGTGGAAAGCAACCAGTCATGTCTAGGTTTCTGTGGTTATTCCCTAAGATGGAGTGGGTGTGGTATCTCTAAGTCTGTACATATGCAGAGCCCTTGCTCCATGGTGCCTTCACAGGAGGCCAGGATCAGAAACTGTAGCCCCTGGCATGTCTATTTTTAAAAACTTTGGCATTCAGACTGGGTTGCCTGTCATCTGGCCTCCCAAAAGTATCCAATGAAGACACAATTTGCAACCAAGAGCAATAAGCCTAAATCATCCTACCTCTACCCAGAAGATCACACACACACACACACAGAACAACAAAAGTAAAATCTATCACAGTTCGGGGGGTGGGGTGGAGGGGGTGGCTGTCCCAAATAAAAATAATATATGAAAAAGCTACTTTGCAGAATGTTTGTTCACCAAACATTTAGATCCATATAAAAGGTGTTCCAGGAAAACAATGGGAAGGGCCAGAATTGATTGGCTGCTAATCTCTTTAACTTTTGCAGGATGTGTCCTCCAGCAGTGGGTTAAATCCGTGTTTAATGCTACCCAGGCCTGGCTGTGTCCATATTAGGATAGCCCAGCTGACAACTCCCTCCCTCTCTCTGTCTCTCTGTCTCTCTGTGTCTCTCTCTCTCTCTGTAAAAAAGGATCTATCCTCCCTCCCTCTGCTCTACTTCCACCCCTGTGTGTGTAGGTGAGAGTAGGAGCCGGGAATGTGAACTTGATCCAGCACTGATCAGCCAAGCAGCAAACTCTTATTGTTCTTTAGATACCAAACATAACTTCTTTCTGCTAGGGATAAACCCAGCCATTCTGCACACAACACAGCTTTTGTGTTCAGTACTGTGAGAGATGGAAAAGAAGCACAAAGAACGTTAGAGCTTTATTAGACTCAACCTAAACACCTCCTAAATACGCAGACTTTAATAATCCACCCAGTTAATTTATATTTATATTAATATTAGGTATAATAGGCTCTCTTAAACCTAACATCTTCTGGTTCTTTCTGACTCTTTTTATAATTATGGATTTCAATTTTTTTAAAGATTTTATTTATTTATTTTTAGAGAAAGCGGAAGGGAGGGAGAAAAAGAGGGAGAGAAACATCAATGTGTGGTTGCTTTTCGCACACCCCCTACCAAGGACCTGACCCACAACCCAAGCATGTGCCCTGACTGGGAATCGAACTGGCGACCCTTTGGTTTGCAGGCTGGCACTCAATCCACTAGCCGCACCAGCGGGGGCTGGATTTTAATTTATAGTGTAAATATTATGGTCTGCTTTAGGTTTGCCTGCTATTGAGTATTTCTTATTTCATTGTCTTACTCTCTGGTTCAAGGACATTGGAAATCATACTAATGTGCAAACAAATATGCTGTTGTTTTTAAGTGCTGTCCTAAGAATGTGGCTAAGCTGTTTCTGCACAAAGCCATGTGTGATAAGAACTCAGACATAGGTACCCTCCATCCTTGCAACCAAGAAGCTGTGTGACCTTGGACATGTCACACAACCTCTCTGACCTGTGAAATGGAGATAATGCTATCTGTGAGGATGAAATAAGATGGCACAGGAAGCCAGAGGCATGTAGATCAGTAAATGCTCATTCCCTTCCGAAACAAAAGGTTTTCTTGTATTTTGAACCTAAGTAAAGTTTCAAAGGTCTCTACTGAGTTGTAACATTGAGATAAAAAGCCTCACCTGACTACCACACAGATGCAATGCCATTGGGTGGCACTGCAAACAGTGTCTGCCCCTTCCCAAAGAACTGGTGGACGTGAGAAGCAAGTTCTCTTTACTGCCTGCCTTATTATAGAGGGCATCATTCCCTTTCAGGTCCCATGCACTCAAAACAATAAAACCACTATTGTTACAAAAAGATCATAAAAATAAAATTTGACATATCTGCATTGTTCTCTGAAGGTA
This sequence comes from Desmodus rotundus, assembly GCF_022682495.2. NCBI lineage: Eukaryota > Metazoa > Chordata > Mammalia > Chiroptera > Phyllostomidae > Desmodus > Desmodus rotundus. The sequence goes on from NC_071387.1 coordinate 79,906,474, forward strand.
TCAGCATGACCAGGTGCTAGATACAAAAACATCTAAAGTCCTAATAGTAGCTACATGCAGTTAAAACCAATGTAATATTTAATGGCTTGGGCTTTGAAGTTACTCAGATTTGCTTTTTAGTTTCCTCATCTACAAAATGGGTACAAAAATAACAACAACAACAATAATAATAATGTCTATATTCTACAGCTGTGACTAGGTGAAGTAAGTACTATTATGTTTAATGCACTTAGCATAGACCCTACTCAACAAAATGATAGCCTTTCTTTCATTATGGAAGTTCTAATATGTAAAATAGTATATCCAGTATATGGGGGAGGGGGAGGAAAGAATTAAATAAAAACCACAATCTAATATAGAATTATACAACCTATACATTTTTGGATTGACCCATTTATAGCTTCATTCACTGGAAGCATTTATGCCAAACCCTCGCAGACATCCCTCAATTACAAAGTCAATGTCAGTGATGAAGACTACAGTTTGAGGAGGAGAGATCTATTGAGAACTCAGGAGAAGTCCACTTTGTAATAAATACGACCAAGAAGAGTCTTAAAGAGAATGTATCTTTGCTTGGCTTCACAGAATGATGAAAAGTGACAGCACACACAAGTGAGGAAAAAGGAAAAGAACACAGAGGGAAAAGGAGAGGGAACACTTGGAGAAAAGGCGGAGACATGGTGGCGACTTCTCCCCAGGGAATCAGGCCATGGGGACAGAGGTGCTCTCTCCAGTCCAATCCCATTATCACTTGTCCCATTTCTGATGTATTGAATGTGGTCTCCCTTCCATACATTTTTAAGCCAATAAAGTTGCTGAAATTAAAGAAGAATTGAATTGTGAAGCTTTTTGGCATAAATAATGTCATATTGGAAAGTTGGGGCTAATAACAACCAGGATGCCCTTAACACTTTTAAGAAAAACCATCTGATCTATGTAGCCCTCAATGTGGTTTGAAATTTCCTTCGACCTACAAAGGAAAATATTTTTAGCATGTAGCACACTTTGTAACAGACTTATAAATGCACTGAAAATATAATTTTAGGAAAGCATCTGGGTTTGATCATTTCTTGTTATGCCTCACCCCCCGAATAGGCTCTACTTTCTCAATATAAGGAGCACGGCCCCATTCTGCAGCAAGCTGTGCTGTGACCACTGGAGCTATTCTCATAAACATTTCATTACTGGCTCTGCTTGTTTTTATTTTTTAAAGTGGTAATGCTCTAATGATTTAAATATAAAAGAGTGTTAAAAAAACACGGGGTGCTCCTTCTGGAGCTGTTGGCCCTGGTGTTTTTCCTTCCTTCACAAGGCTGCCTAGAACTCACTGGACTTTCCCCCCAAGGTCATCAGACAACAGACATAAACAAGTACTTACCTATTTTCTGTCCCCAAATGCATCCTAGAAATAATAGTTGCTACTGTCCATGAAAAAAGTCACCTGAAATTCTTGTTGATTTGCAGGAATTTCAAGACATTAAAACTCTAGAATTTTTTTTTCATCTTCTGCTGGTCAAATAGGTTAATATTTGTGAATAATTGATCTGAATTACAACCAAATGCCTATTCTTCAATGACCAACCAGCATAAATGCTCTTGCAGATTGATCATTACTTAAGATTTCTCCTAATAATCTTTCAAATAGTAATTTTCCAGTGGAGAGAAAAGAAAAGCACAAACAAGGTCTCTTTGCAGTATACATTTTAAAACACCACTTAGGATGAAACACAGAAAAAGTCTCCCAATGCCACTCCAAATTGAGGGGAAGTTATATGCCTGGGGGCAATTCAACAGGTTCCCGGGGAGGAAAGGAAGACACAGGAAAAGTAGATCCCGACTTTCCTCCTCTCTGAGGATTCCAGGCACTCCAGGAGGTACCAAGCACAGTATGTAGTGACATAAATCGCAAAGCAACTCTGGCCATCCCCCAGGCCAGCTCCCACTCCCTAAGGGAACAGTGAGGGCTCACAGAAGGCAAGTGGCTCGCCCACAGCCACACAGCTTAGTGATGTAGGGCTGCCTCCAAAGCTGCATCTCCTGTGTCAATTTCTCTTTTATCCAATAGAGGACTAAGCTCACAGAACAACATTTTACTACAGGGTGTTCTGTGAAAACAGCAAAGTGGCTATAACACAATTGACTCTCCTCCTCCAACCAGCCTCCACTCTTGCTCATTAACTTCAAAATAATGCAACCTTGGATTTCATGCATCAAATTGTCTGGACCCCACTTAGAATATGATGGTGGTGGTTTTAACTACACTGGATCAAAAGCAGTAACGACTGAGCTCCTAAAGGCCCATGTCAGAGGACTGACCTGGAAAGATGGGGTCTTCTGTTGAATGAGCTGAACATACCCATTACTGAGCACCAATAAATTGCAGACAACTGTCATACAGAGATATATGTGTGATATGAATTTTTAAACACACATTTGGACTTGAGCAGTTTGACAATCACTGACTGTTACCGTGACCTGTGACACACTTGCTGGCTGGCCGCCTCAGGACTGTGCTTCTGACACTCCCCTGCTCTGGGTCAGCAGGGGGATGAAGTGAAGGCAAAGGCCACACACACTAGTTGTGATTTGCTTTTGAAAGCAAATAAGAGGATAGAGGAGACATCCTTAGTTTAAATGCTTCAGAAGGTACTAGACACTTTTTTGCTGGACTAATTCCTTTTCCTCTGTTGTTTTGGTGTCGTGGTATTCATTATTTAATTCAATTCCAACTCAAGAGAGTAGCTGTATCTCTCTAAAGGCAAAGACCTATACTAATCTCTACACACACTCGCATTCATTCACACCAAGAAATATAGCAGCCTCTTCGATGCAATAAAACCCAGCATTCCCCATGCAAAACATTCAGTTGGATATACAGGACCACCATTTAGAACTATATAATGAAAGAAGGGTGTGTATATGCATGATACACATTCATGAAAAGTCCTGGAAAGTGAGGTTCACATTATTGTGCATACAAAGTACATTTTTGTCCACTAATAACAGTTTCAGGAAAAAGAGCAGTTGTTAATTAGATTAAAGTCATCACTGTTCAAATCTTTCTGCTGTGTTCATTTATTATCTCTTTATTAGTTCTTGTAAAAGCTAAGGCAAGGATAGAACCAAGCTGATTTGGAATAAAAGCAACCCTGATAAAAACACAAAATTCCTTAGTGACAGGTAGGGCCCCTATGTCCAAACATGGCCCACCAGACTCTGCACCTTAAGGACAATCATACTGGTTCCCTTGCACGACAAGCTGGCCAACTTGTGACCGAGTGAGTGCAGCCAGGTCCCTAGCCTGCAAGCATGTTGTCTTCTAATGCAGTCAGTCTCAGGCTCCGCTGAGCATGGCAAACATGGGAAGTTGACCTCTGCAGTTCCTCCCACATCCCAACTCAAGACAGAAGCCCTTGTGTGCACCTTTACCAGAGGTTGATTTGTAGACATCCCCACAGGCCATGAGCTCATGGGCAGCACTTCGTATGCTCACTGCCCAACACAATGCTTGGCACGTTGGTTGAACCTATAAACTAAACTACGAAGCCAAATCTTTGGACTTCTCAGGAAGAATATAAAACTGAAGGATTCTAAGAGTTTGGATGGTACTGAGAAATGAAGGAAAATTCTTTTGACAGAATATATTCCATACTACGACATAGTTGTATATTCTATCTATTGATCCGAGCCTACTTATGGGGATCCTCATTCAGCACGTGTGGGCTGAGTCCAAGATTAATAGTTTTAAACAGCTTCTTGGATGATTCTGACAAACAAGTGTCAGCATAACTGGGCTAGGTGGCCCTGAGGGCATCTAACCTCAGCCTGCAAAGCTATGCTTTTAGAAAGTACCCAGCCTTATCTCTTTATTAAAATCATGTGTGCACAGGCCCCTACCAACCATCTCTGTCAACTGGACTGAGCCAAACAGACTTTTCAAAACTAGTGGTTCCAGCTTCCTTTCCTTTTATTCCAAAAGGCAGAACAATAGGTTTATCCTTAGTCCACCAAGCAAATATTGGATTTCTCTCCACGGTTACAAAGAAAATCTTCGAGGGAGAGGAAACACTTTCATCCTCACTGTTTACTTTAAGTCTTGTCTTAGACTACTGAGAATGAGGTTTGAATTCTCTCCGGAAATCAATTTTTGGAAGAGAGAGAAAAGAGGGAAGACAGAGCTTTCATTTGGGGCACCAAAGGAAAATGTTTCCTGTTTAATCATGGTGCCTCAGGCTGTGAAAAGGCCAATACATTCGGACAGTGTCAAACAGGATTCCTGTATAAACATAATGCCCAGCACAGACCTCGGTTACCAACTTTTCTTCGGGAGGATGGACCCTGTCTCTTGTGACTGCCAAGCAGTACATCACATTGAGGAGCATCAGGGAAGGGCGAGGTGCTCCAAACAGTGACTGACTGGTGACTCAGTGACATTGCAGGCCTTGCCCCAAGTGAGGCCAGGGAACCGAGCATTGTACCTTTAAGGATCTCTGACAAAGTGTTTAATCACTTAGAAAGTGAGGCCAACCACAGACAAAAATGAGAGCAAAATTGTTAGAACCCCCACAGTACAGCGTATTATGGCAACTGCTTTGACTGATATAAAAGAACCAAGTGCCCTGGCCAGGTGGCTCCGTCAGTTGGAATGTCATTCTGTGCACCCACAGGTTGTGGGTTCAATCCCCAGTCAGGGCTCACATGGGAGATGACCCATCAATGTTTCTTTCTCCCCCCGCCACCTCTCTCCCTTCCTCTCTCTGTAAAATAAATAAACATATCCTTGGGTGAGGATTGAAAAAACACAGGGGAAATAAAAGGAACCAAGGATCTCATAGTGCTCATAATTTGAAAAATATAATTTCTCTGGAATTTGCAAAAACTCGTCTCAGTTTTCTTGAATGACCATTAAATGTAGATTCTTATAGACACCACTGAGACTGAATATCTTTTTTTTAAATAAAGACTTTATTTATTTATTTTTAGAGACAGGGGAAGGGAGGAAGAGAGGGAGAGAAATGTCAATGTGTGGTTGACTCTCACATGTCCCCCCACTGGGGGCCTGACCTTCAACCTAGACATGTGCTCTGACTGGGAATCAAACCAGAAATCCCTTGGTTTGTGGGCCGGCAGTGAATCTATAGAGCCACACCAGCCAGGGCTGAGACTGAATATCTTAATGGGCCTTAGAATTATGTTGATAATATTACATAATCTGTACTAAAGGAAGCCTACAGGTTTTTCCTCTAATAAACCACCTGGCTTTCTCAGTGCTAATGCACTGAAATCTAATGACAGAAAGTCTCTTATATCACATCAAGTTTCCTCAATTTTGTGACTACAGCATTTTCCCTACAAGACTTAAAAGTTTTCCATCATTTGCTGTGTGGCCTTTGGCAACTTGAAGGTGTTGGCTTGGAAAGAAATGGCATTTTCCAAGATGACACAATAACCTGCTGTTCTAAATTCCAGGGTCACAAGCAAGTCCGGGAGCTTGAGTTGATTCCTGCCTGTTTCCAGGACACTGTATGAGACTGGCCATCGCCCAACTTCTCCATCCTTGTCGCTGCCACTGCTGCCCATGATTTTGCCTTCAGTGGCTGCTGAGCACTTTCCCCAAAGAGTAAAGAAGCAGACACAGAAAGGCTGTGAGAGTCACAGGCATCACTATGCCACTTGTTAGTACCTCAGGGAACAGGTCGCTTGGGAGTTGAAATGAAGAGCCACCGTGAGGCTGGTAATTCAGTCACCTGTTCCAAGTGCTGTCAGTGACCAAGATCTCCCACCTGAGGGCGAGAGCACCCATGCTGCCCCAGCAGAGTGAAGGGCAGCTAAGCAATGGCCAGCTCTCTCTTCATTCATATGTTTGACAAAAGTACAAGTGATTCAATGTAACTGTTTGGTGGGGGTTAAGGCACGTCACTCAGATTTTAATTCAACTAATAGTTTTAGAGCAATGCTGTTCAGCAGGGATATACTCAAACTATAATTGTTTAAAATTTTCTAGCTGCCATGTTTAAAAAGACATAGCAGCTAAAATTAATCTTAATAATATACTTATATATTTTAAAGTTTTTATTTATTTATTTTTTAGAGAGGGGAAGGGAGAGAGAAAAAGAGGAAGAGAAACATCAATGTGTGATTGCTGCTCACATGCCCCCCACTGGGGGCCTGGCCCGAAACCCAGGCACAGGCCCCGACTGGGAATCAAACCAGTGACCCTTTGATTTTCAGGCCAGCACTCAACCACTGAGCCATACTAGCCAGGGCTTAATAATATATTTTATTGGGCATATCATGTATCCAAAATATCATCATTTCAACCTGTAATCAATACTTTAAAAGTGAGTAATAAGAACTACCACCTTCATTTTTTTGTATTAAGTTCTTCTAAGTCTGATGTGTTTCCATAGTTCATCTCAATTTGGATGCTCAATTTTAATTAGAAATGCTTGGTCCATAATTTGATTTCATGAAATTTATAGTTAAAAAAGTAGATGCATTCACATACCCAAGTTACTACAAACAATAACTGGATTATTAGATTTTAACTTAAGTTGAGATTAAATTAAATAAAAAATTCAGCCCACCAGGTGCACTAGATATTATTCTTTGTAAAAAAAATTTTTAAGATTTTATTTTTATTTATTTTAAGGAAGAGGGGAAAGGAAGGAGAAATAGAGGGAAGGCATCATCAATGTAAGAGAGAAACATCAACTGGTTGCCCATCATATGAATCCCGACCAGGGACCAAACTCACAACCCAGGCATGTGCCCTGACCAGGCAACCTTTGAACTGGCAACCTTTTGTGTTGCGGATGATGTTCCAACCAACTGAGCCACAACGGTCAGAGCTAGATATTTTTCAAGACCTTACTAACCACAGGTGGCTTAGTGGCTGCTGTATAGAATAGTGAGGCCCAGGTATCTATACCATGTACATCATAGCACATAAGACAAGGATGAGTCAGACATAACTCTTGTTTCTGGTGAGGGAGGGGATGTATGAGACATATACAAATAGGAACAACATAACCACAGGTCATGGTACTTGCTAATAAAGAGAAAGGAGAGCATTCCAAGGAGAGAAAAGGGCACATACGAAGCTCACAAGTATTTGTTGACTGGTAATTATGGTTGGGCACATGCTTAGGAGTGCTAGAGAATAGAGTTAAATCAGTAGCTTGGGAGCATATAAGCTGACAACCTGAAATAGCAGGCTGAAGAGTTTTAGCAGGCCAAAGAGTTTATTCCAAAGGCATTGTAATGAGAAAATGTTTTCTGGTGAGGATGGATCTCAGCTGTGTTTTGGAAAGATTTACGTACATTGACATAGATGATGATGGAAGGGGTGATGGCTTGGTGGCTAAAAGACCAATTAGCTATGGCACTAGTCAAAGTGAAATAGAAAAACTGGGGGAGGCACTAGGAAAAAAACTAGAAAATTAATAAATATGTATGTAAGATTATAAGGACTTGGCAATGTAGGAAGGAAATCAAAGAAAGGGAGGAATCAGAGAGCTCTGGAGCAATGAAAATAGCGAAATGCAGAAGAAAGGATAGGTGGGAAAAGTTACTTCTAGTGTATTCACATATAAAAGTTTTAAAAGATTGGAATATATATACATATGGGCTGGAGTGGTGGAGACCTTTGGGCAGAGATAAAAAGAAAACAAAATCTATTTATGGAACTGTCAAATTAGTAGAATGGGCAACTGTCTTAGAAATAATGTTTACTTTTCCTTGAGAATGTCTGGATGATCAAGCTGCAGCTGCCTGTGCTTTCCAAAGGACGGAGTTCTACCCAAGATGGAGGTGTAGGCAGATACACTTTGCCTTCTCACACAACGGGAAGAAGGAAACAACCAATTTAAAAACAAAAAACAACCAAAACTGCCAGAAAATTGAACTGTATTGAAGTTCAACAACCAAGGAATTAAAGAAGAAACATTCATCCAGACTGCACCACAACGCTGTGAAGTGGGTTGCCCCGCCCTGGCAAATACCTGAGGCTCCGCCTCTTACAATGTAACAGGTGTGTCAAGACAAAGAAATATGGCCCAAATGAAAGAACAGATCAAAGCTCCAAAAAAAGAACTAAGCAACAAAGAGACAGCCAACCTATCAGTTGCAGAGTTCAAAACACTAGTATCAGGATGCTCACAGAAATAATTGAGTATGGCCACAAAAAAAAAGAAGTGAAGGATATACAAAGTGAAATAAAGAAAGATGCACAGGGAACCAACAGTGAAGGGAAGGAAACTGGTACTTAAATCAACGATGTGGAACAAAAGGAAGAAATAAACATTCAACTGGAACAGAATGAAGAGACAAGAATTAAAAAAATGAGGAGAGAATTAGGAACCTCCAGGACAACTTTAAACGTTCCAACATCTGAATCATAGTGGTGCCAGAAGGAGAAGAACAAGAAAAAGAAATTGAAAATTTATTTGAACAAATAATGAAGGAAAACTTCCTCAATCTGGTGAAGGAAGTGGACATACAAGTCCAGGAAACTCAGAGTTCCAAACAAACTGGACCCAAAGAGGAATACACCAAGACACATTATAATTAAATTGCCAAAGATAAAGGATAAGGAATCTTAAAAGCAGCAAGAGGAAAGGAGACAGTAGCTTACAAAGGAGTTCCCACTAGACTATCTTCTGATTTCTCAAAAGAAACCTTGCAGGCAAGAAGGGGCTGGAAAAAAGTATTCCCAAGTCATAAAAGGCAAGGACCTACATCCAAGATTACTCTATCCAGCAAAGCTATCATTTGGAATGGGAGGACAGATAAAGTGCTTCCCAGATAAGGTCAAGTTCAAGGAGTTCATCATCACCAAGCCCTTATGATATGAAATGTTAACGGGACTTATCTAAGAAAAAGAAGATGACTGTGCACAGTGAAATGACAACAAACTCACAACTATCACCAACTGAACCTAAAACAAAAACAAAAACAAACTATGCAAACAACTCAAACAGGAACAGAATCACAGAAATGGAGATCACATGGAGGGATATCATTGGAGATGGGGAAGGGGGAGGATAGGGGTAAAGGTACAGGCAATAAGAAGTATAATTGGTAGGTACAAAATAGACAGGGGGAGGGTAAGAATAGTATAGGAAATGGAGAAGTCAAAGAACTTACGTGTATGACAGGGACATGAACTAAGGGCTGGGGGAATGCTGGAAGGAATTGGGGTACTGGGAGGAGGAGGATAAAGGGGAGAAAAAAGAATGGGACAACTGTAAAAGCATAATCAATAAATTAAACTTAAAAATAAAAATAAATAAAAAGTTGGATAAAAATAAGTGAAAAAAAGGAAGTAATGTTTATTATTCCAACAGGGGGAGGGACTGGAGGGCAGCACCAAATTGAATAAATTAAATTATGGTACTATAGAAGTCTTTGCAACTGTTAAAATTATTGCTCTTGAATGATATCAAGTGATTTGGGAAATACTTAAGATATCTATCTCTCTATCTGTCTACCTATATTAACTTTGTGTTTTGCTTTCATCTATTTTTTTAAGAAAAGCTCTAACTCTAAAATCTTAGGCAGTTTCTGAATCACTTCAGTTTTATGTCTAGCCTGTAAGAGCCCATACCAGGGGCAGTGGAGCACAGGATCTTGGTTACCAAACACACATTCATCGTAATGGAAATCACACAGCAAAGTCCCCATGCACCATACTAAATATTCCCTCATACTGTTGTTTGTAATATATGCTTTCTTGGGTGAATATTTACTATAGAATGTCAAATGTAAGATTCAGACTCTTTTTTTATACAGACTAAGTAAAGTGATTTATAATTTCCCTCTTCTAAAATTGGCAAGGTACTAAAGATAGTGTTTATCCTTCAGCTAGTGAGTATTTTGGGTAAACAGGCAAACATAACAATCATCACAATCTAGAGCACAATGGGATAAAATCTATTTTTTTTGTAAAATAATTATGACAACACAAGTACAGAAAATTGATTTTTTCTGTGATATTTTAAAAGTCTAATATATATTTTTTAAAACTTCCAGGAGGTCACATAGCTAGTAAGGAAGAAAGTAAAGTGTAGACCATTTAAAAATTTTTTCCATCCCCCTAATTCTCTCCCCTTTGGCAACAATCAGCTTGTTTTCTGTATGCAGGAGTCTGTTTCTGTTGTTTGTTTGCTCATTTGTTTGGTTTTTTAGATTCCACATAGTGAAATCATATGGTATTTGTCTTTCTGTCTGACTTATTTCACAGCACAATACCCTCTGTGTCCATCCATGTTGTCGAAAATGGCAAGAGTTCATTGTGTTTTACAGCTGAGTAGTACTCCATTGTACATATGTGCCATATCTTCTTTATCCACTCATGTATCGATGGGCACTTAGGGTGCTTCCATAGCTCGGCTATTGTAAATACTGCAGCAATGAACAGAGGGGTCCGTATATCTTTTAAATTAAGTGTTTATGTTTTCTTTGGATAATATCTAAAAGTGGAATTGCTATATCATATGACAACTTTATTTTTAATTTTTTGAGGCAACTTCATACTGCCTTCCACAGTGGCTGCATCAACTTATATTCCCACGAACAGTGCATGAGGGTTCCCTTTTCTCTACAGCCTCACCAGCACTTGATATTTGTTGATTTATTGATGACAGACATTTTGAGGTTTGTGAGGTAATATTTCATTGTGGTATTAATTTGTATTTCCCTCCTGATTAGTGATGTCGAGCATCTTTTCATATGTTGGTTGGCTATCTGTATGTCCTGTTTGGAGAAATGTCTATTCTATAAAAAAATTGTCTGTTTTTAAATTGCATTTATTTTTGATATTAAGTTGTGTGAGTTCCTTATATAATTTGGATGTTAAACTCTTATCAGATGTATCATTGGCAAATTACCTTCTCCCATTCGGTAAGCTGTCTTTTTGATGTAGTCTCATTTGTTTATTTTTTTCTTTTGTTGCCCTTGCCCAAAGATATATACCCAAAAAGTTATTGCTAAGAGTAATGTTAAAGAGTTTACTATCTATCTTTTCTGCTAGGAGTTTTATGGTTTCAAGTCTTACTTTCCAATCTCGTTACATTTAAATGCATTTAAATGAGTTTATTTTGGTATATGGTATAAGAAATTGGTTTCAAACTTAACAGACACGTGTCCAGTTTTCCCAATACCTGATGAAGGCTTTAAGTTTGAATAATAAAATTCCAATTCTGCTTTAAAAGAATATGCACATGCATGCTATGCTATAGAGCACAGAAAAATGTGGGAGGAAGGATTATTTCTGGTGGGTAAGAATGAAGAGGGCAAGGGCTTTGACGTTTTACATTTTGCCATTGCTTAAACTTGGTACAGAAAACATTATTTTTATTTTTGAAAAGGGAGACAAAGATAAACTATACATTCATATAGGAAAATGAAAGGATTTATTTTTAAAATTATCTCTGGGTCATTTTTATTTTGTAATAGACTTTTTTTATATTCTAAAATATATATGTAATACATCTACAATCAGAAAAAAAGTCATACAAGGAAATCATCTATAATACCAACGGTAGAATCAATTTTAAATCTGTTTGCAAAGCCAAAGGTTACGGGGCTAGGCATTCTTTAAAGGGGTTTGGATCCAATTTCTTTTACTTTTGGGGGACTCATGATTACTTTTATTGATGGTGAAGCTATTTCCACATTTTTAAAAATGATTTCCATTCAATGTGGCCAAAAAGGAAAATCGAGGCCAACCAGAAGACAAGCCTTCCTGAGAGAAGACAAAAAGCCTCTGTAACCTGTGGAATAAAAACTTCACCGGTGACTCTTTTGTCATGAGTTACTTCAATTGATGGTGGACAGAAATTTTTAATGAGAACAAAGAGTGTCAGAGCGATTTCAGTGCTCCGGTTGTCATTCCAGGCCAAGCACACTAGTAACTTTATATTACAATGATGGAGACAAAGAACAAGGTGTCCCATTCACCGCCAGGCTCCTGCAACCAGAGGGTCCTGGCCTTTGCCGAGCCCTTCACTGAAGTGGAAACAAGAAGGAACTCTCAAGGAGCGCAAGCAGGTAATTCATCATCAACCACATAAATAATGGCAGAAAATGGGTAAGGAGATGAAAAGATGCCTTCTGATCATTTACCAATGGAAAGATGTGCACTAAATCAGGGCCTTTTCTGTCTGAAGCTGTTGTTTTTACTGAACAGTTAAGCACCCAAGGAAATACCAGTTGGGTTTTAAAGACAATTTATAACTGAGTTGGCCTCCTTGCACCTGGCTGTGTTTTGACAGCAGGTTTTGTCAGTTTACAGCAGAGATTCTTGTCTACACAATAAGCTGTCACTAATGCAAGTAGACCTCCCCCTTTTAATGAAAAGCAAAAGCCTCCTGCTGGTGGTAAAGCCTCAGCCTCTTCAGGGGAAATAAGGAGCCTCCTGAGAGTGAGAGGGTCAACCCCAGTGATACAGCCTCCCGAGTGGGGTGTGCCTGCTTCTGGGCAAGGATGAAGGGCTCTTTCTGTTCTCTTCCCTGAGGGCTAACTGCTCAACACAACAGACTTGTTGTTTGGAGCCAGGAGATTCAGGATTCTGCTCTCTGAATTCCCAACTCCTCCCAGCTTCTAGACCATGCTAAGAATGTCAGGGAACCTTGCAATAGCCTGGCCTACGAACACTAGGCAGCAGCTTTAGGAGATGGCCCCTTGCCCATGTAAAACAAGGGCAAGTCTTGGCTATTTAGGCTCAGACAGATCTAAAGCTGTTTCCCTGAGATTTTTGTACCCAGAAAGCTGCCTGATTAGGAAGGCACCTTCTTAGAAATCACAGCAGCTCATTTTAATACATATGAGTTAAAAGCACTTGCCTCCCAGGACCAAGTGCTGCCTTCCCCACCCATTCTTTGTTTTGCCTTTCTAAGACTCAGGATTTTATTCTTTTTTTGTTTCCAGAAGGATTGGGCCAAACAAATAACTTTTAACAGGTGATCCCAAGACAATGTAATCTTCTTAGGAATGAGCTCATGGTGGCTGGTGGCCGACATTTTTCCCAGTATGGTAGGACAGGACAAAGATGTGAGGAGAGGGATGAAAAGGTAATGGAGAACAGCCCTGCCTGTTCCTTCATTTCATGGTTCACAGACATTCATTGACATTCAGACACTCCCAAGGGGAAGCTCATATAACCAGCTGCAAAACCAGAAACGAGCACGTTAACAGGGCTAACTGGTCCACCAGGTGGGCCACTCCCAGGCCTGGGGCTCTGTGATGGGTATGCAGTCACACCAGGGGCACCCCACTGGGAAAGCACCAGGCCTGCTGGGTCCTTGGACCAGCCCCACCCGGATGCCACCCTGGGACATTTGAGGGCCCAGGCTCTAGCTACAGGCAGCACTTGGGCTGGTGAGGGGCTGCGGCAGCCCTTTAGGCTCCAGGAAGCTCAGGCCTGGGGAGGGTGGAGGAGAAAGAAGGAGCTCGGGCTAGCATCTCTCCTCAAAGTTGCCCAGGGGCTGAAAGGGAGGGAGAGAGTAGAACTTTCACTAGGGACAGGTCCCCATGCTTAAGATGAAGAAATGAACCTTGATGGCCATTTGGATGAGAAGCCAGCCTGAGGAAGGGATGCAGAACTCGAAAAGGAAGTTGAGAGGCAGCTGTACTGGGAAATGATGGAGAAACCATGGGTAGGACAGGCCAGAAGAAAGCAGCAGGCAGCCAGCTCCCTGTCTGGCTATATCCAAAGAACAGAGCTGGAGTTCCAGCTGCAAACCCACCAGTGGCACTGAGTTGTGGCCTGGCCACCCCACCCAAAATATACATGCTTTGCAAGATCTCCTTTACACACAGTTCGGGGCCAAGCAGCATGTCTGACATGACACAGGTCACCTGAGGCAGAGGCCTGACAGCAGACTGAGAAGGGGTGGGAGGCCATCACTTTTCTGACTTAGGGATACTCCAACTCAGGAAGATGATTACCTTTATATGTATAAATATAGAAATAACTCATTATCATGACTGATACACTGAGTGGCAAGAGTCAATACTCTCCACCGTCTCCCCTGAGGCAGTGATCTGGAGCTCACCTGTGGTAGTCCAGAACTCTCAAGCCAGTCTTGGAAGATGCTTTCAACAGATAGATCAAGCCTTTTAAGATTAAAAAAAAAAAGTAAAGGTTAAAAGTTACAGAGCACTGATGACAGAAGGGTCTTTCCAAATATTCAAGCACATCACAGCACCAAAATTCCAGAGAAATACCACCACTGCTGTCCCAGCCTAAAGTGTGGAAGGGGTGTGGTGGAAGGGGGCACAGAAACACTGAGTACAGCTTGTCTTCAGAATGAAATCTAAAACCATGATAGGTGCCTTTACCACTCTGATAGGACCCTTCGGGCTGGGAGCCAGTTCAGGGTGGACTGGGCATATTCATCAGACACATCAGGCACGACTGCCTCCTAAGAGTGGGACAAAATAAAACCTGAACATTACAGCACTTAGTGCACCCAAATGAAATTCAAACTTTATAGTGACAATGAGCAATGACAAGCAAATCACTGTGGGAGCACAGTAAGGCCCAGATGCACAGAGGGCACGAGGCCTCCACATCCTCAGCTTTTAAGCAGACCATGTTTTGCTTTATTTGAAATATTATGACTGGTCCAGAGCCAGCTGAAATCCTTTTGGTTTCATGCTCCACTGATTTGAATTCTCCTTAAATGTACTAAGTATCCAGTATATTGAGGATCAATGGATTTTAAGTTGTGTTTTCCTGAAGTTTAAAGGAATTCCTTCTCTGCTTCTAAATAACTTCTGCTTATGCCCAATTTCTCTGCTCATAGGGGCCTTCCCTGAGCCCTCTCCCAGGCTGTGTGTGTTGTACCCATCACGCTGCCTGTCTTCTTTGTGACAACACCCAACATGATTTGTGACATTGATCTATTTGATTACATGACTTTTTTTTTAAAGGTTTTATTTATTTATTTTTAGACAGGGGGAAGGGAGGAAGAAAGAGAGGGAAACATCAATGTGTGGTTGCCTCTTGTGTGCCCCCTACTGGGGACCCGGCCAGCAACCCAGGCATGTGCCCTGAGAATTGACACTTGGTTCACAGGCCGACACTCAATCCAGTGAATCGCCACTGCCAGGACAGATTACTTGACTTTTAACTCTCTCTTGCTGGATTGGAGCTCTCTGAGATCAGTGTCCACACCTGTTTTACTCACCTTCTAAACCCAGCATTGAAACAGGTCTTGTCATAAAAGAGGATCTCTATAAATATTTTTCATTTGAATGAAAACACATTTCATTATTGATACAATAAAAATCACTCCTTTTTAAGATAATAATCAACTTTCCCAGGAAGATATTCCTAAGTTGTTAAGATGTATAACTTTATTTTATTTTATATATTATATACTACATTTTCTATGTATAACATTCCCTCTCTCCTTCCCTTTTGAAACTGTGAAAGAAATTGTGGAAAGATACATGTTGTCTGCATTCGTTAAGGTGCTGAAGGCCCAGTTCTCTGGTCACCTCATGGGTTGTGCTGCAGGTGGAAACAGTGGGAAAGAGAGGGAGAGAGGGAGGGAAAAAGGGAGGAGTGGGCCTTGGTTGGGGAGGGATGGGGAAGGAGGGGGCTAACTGGTACTTTCCCTTCCTTTGTTTTCCCAGGGAGAAGTATGTCACTGGTGCATTTTGTCTTCCCTGCCCAGGGCAAAAGCAAAGGTGCTGAAATAGGTGACTGTTGATTTTTTCTAAACAGAAAAAAAAAAAAAAAAAACCCATAGGGAAAGAGACAATGAAGAGAAAGTGCTTTGGATTCATTTTCAAGATGATGCCCATCACTGGGAAAACAGGCCAGGGAAGGGGAGAGAGCGTAAGTGAATCTGGGGAAGATGGTAACTTCCAGAGGATGGTGATCCAGATACCCAAACTCAATGGGGTTACCGGACATGCCTTATGTGAAAGCCTCCATCCCTGGGCCTCTCCCCTACTTCTTTGTTGTCATTTAATGGCATTAATCTCAGTATGAATGGCCTCATCCACTCTGTAAGCTGTGAGTGTGCATGTGTGTGTACACTCATGTGCATGTATGCACATGTACACTTATGCACCCATGTGTGCGCACTCATGTATTTCCACGAACACATGCATTTGTGTGCCTGTGTGCTTTACACATGTGCATCCATGTGCTTGTGTGTCCGCGTGTGTTTAGCTGTGTGTCCATGTGTGTGCATGCATGTGTGCTCATGTGCATATGTGTGCTCGTATACCCGAGTGTGTGTACACATGTGCATTAATGTGCCTGCATGCACATTCATGTGTATCTATGTGCACACCCATGGAACTAAACCACAGAACCACCATCATTCACAACTGCCTAAAATCTAGCTGAACAGAGGCCCTATAATTAAAGATATAAGAAGCAGCCACATCAAAACTAGTAGGAAGGGTGGAAATGTGGAATGGGCTGGCCCCACACCCATGTGCAGTGGTTAAAAATTGGGAAGGGTATCTTGGCTGTGGATGTCCACCCTGAGGAGCCAGGGTTCCCAGTTCCACACCAGGCTCTCCAGCCCAGGGTTCCAGTGCCAGGAAGAGAAGTCTCCATAACTTCTGGCTGTAAAAACCAGCCAGAATTGTGGCTGAGTGAGATGGAGGGCTGCTGGAACCCCAGGTATTCCTCTTGAAGGGCCCGAGTACAGACTTACTTGCTGACAGACTAATGCTCTGACCAGCAGCACTGGGGCAGCAGCCAAAATATGCCAGGTACATATGAGGAGGAACTGAATTGTTTAGCATCAGGGTGACAGTTGGAGGGGCAGCTTACTCTAAGAGAGAAGTGCTGGCAGAGGCCATTGTCCCTTTGTTGAGTCCTCTTCCCACAGAGCCAGCAGGCAGGTGCCATATCTGAGTCTCCATCATTCTGGCTAACATTGTTTGCCCCCACCCTGCTAATTCCCTGAAACCCTGGCTCACCCAACATACAGCCCCACCCAAAATCTTTCCAGTGGCTTTTCCATACAAATCACACAAATCTGTCTTGGCTGATGCTGCTGACTTTCCTAAAATCTCTTAAACAAGCAACATCTGGCCTCTGTGTACCACATACATGTTACTAAGTAGCCCCAGGCCCAGCGCTAGTGGCAGCTGGCATTGGTTCATAGCTTGGCCTCGTCTGGTCACCTCCAAGCCCAGCGGAAGTAGCAACCATCTGCACATCACTTCGCAGTTCATGCAGGGTGACCCCAGGTGGGGCATAGGGGGCAGCTGATCTTGGACTGCATCTCCCAAGAGCCCCCACAGTCAGTGTACCTGGTAGACAACTTCAGACCACATCAAAGCACCACCTAATCACCTCCACAAGTGACACACTCAAGGGGTGGACTTGGCAGATACCTAAGCCCCACTGAAGTAAGTTCTGCCCCATGGAGTAAGTTCCTGCACAGCAGATTCTCCATGGTAATTGTACCCAGTCCTTGAAGCCTATTGGTATGGGGGAGGGGATATCCCACCTATTGATATGCCAACAGCAATCAATGCTCAACTATAACAAGAGGATGCACACATCCCACACAGGGGGTGCACCTGGAACACCCAGCTAGATGACTGGGGAGGCTGTGCCAATGGGCCCTACTACATTAGGCCACTCTGCTAAGACTAGGAGATGTAGCAGCAGCTCTAATACATAGAGACAAACACAGGAAAGCAACAAAAATGTGGAGACAAAGAAACATGTCTCCAAATGAAAGAACAGAACAAAATTCCAGAAAAAGAACTAACCAAAATGAAGACAAGGAGACAAGCAATCTATCAGATGCAGAATTCAAAACACTGGTTATAAGGATGTTCAGTGAACTTAGGGGAAGTTAGATGAACTTAGAATTTCAACAAAGAAATAGGGAACATAAAAATGGAGATAGAAAACATAAAAAAGAACCAGTCATAAATGAAGAATACACTAACTGAAATGAAGAACACATTACAGGGAATCGACAGTGGAGGAGATGAAGCAGAGGATCAAATCAGCAAATTGGAACATAAGGAAGCAGAAAACACCCAATCAGAACAGCAAAAAAGGAAAAAGAATTTTAAAAAATATAGTTTATAGAGCTCTGGGAAAACTTCAGGCATATCAACATTCACATCATGGGGATGCTGGAAGGAGAAGAGAAAGAGCAAGAAATTGAAAACACACTTGAAAAATTAATGATGAAAAGCTTTCCTAACCTGGCAAAAGAAATAGACATACAAGTCCAGTATGCACAGAGAGTCCCAAACAAGATGAACCCAAAGAGTTCCACACCAAGAAACATCATAATTAAAATGCCAAAGGTTAAAGACAAAGAGAGAGTCTTAAAAGCAGCCAGTGAAAAGCAGTTAGTTATCTACAGTGGAACTCCCATAAGGCTGTCAGCTGATTTCTCAACAGAAACTTTGCAGGCTAGAACAGATTGGCATGAAATATTCAAGGTGATGAAAAGCTAGGACCTACAACCAAGATTACTCTACCCAGCAAAGCTATCATTGAGATTGGAAAGGCAGATAAAGTGCTTCCCAGACAAGAAAAAGCTAAAGAAGTTAATCACCACTAAACCAGCAGTACATGAAATGTTAAAGGATCTTCTTTAAGAAGAGGAAGAAAAAAAAGGATAAAAACATGAATAATAAAATGGCAATAAATACATATCTCTCAATAATTACTTTCAATAAAAATGTATTAAATGCTCCAATTAAAAGACATATGGTGGCTACATGGATAACAAAACTACAGATTGAAAGACACACATAGACGTAAAGAAAAGGGATGGAAAAATACATTTCATGAAAAGGGAAACAAAACAAACAAAAAAGCTGGGGCAGTAATACTTATGCCAGACAAAATAGACTTTAAAACAAAGGCTATAACAAGAAACAAAGAAGGACCCAGCAATTCCACTTATGGGTATTTATCTGAAGAAACCCAAAACACTAAATTGAAAATACATATACATCGATTATGTTTATTGCAGCATTATTTACCATAGCCAAGATATGGAATTAACCTAAATACCCATCAATAAGTGAATGGATAAAGAAAAAGTGGTGCATAAATACAATGAATTATCATTCAGCCATAAAAAAGAGTGAAATCTTGCCACCTACAACAACATGAATGAACCTAGAGGGTACTGTGCTAAGTGAAATAAGGCAGACATAGAAATGCCAGATGATTTCACTTATATATGGAATCTAAAAAACAAAATAAACAAACAAGCAGAACAGAAACAGATCCATAGACACACAAAACATTTTGATGGTTGCCGGATGGGAGGGTGTTGAGAGGATGGGTGAAAAAGGTGAAGGGATTAAGAAGTACGAACTGGTAGTTATAGAATAGTCGCAAGATGTAAAGTACAGCAAAGGGAATATAGTCAATGATAGTGTAATAACCATGTATAATGTCAGATGGGTACTAGATTTATTAGGGTGATCACTTTGTAAGTGACATAAATGCCAAATCACTGGGTTGTATACCTGAAACTAATATAATATTGTATGTCAACTGTAATTTAAAAATAAAGTGATTTTTTAAAAAGTAGTAGCTATTGCTTATTGAATGCATATTATGTAACATATACTACAAAAATTCTCATTTAAACTTTATAATATCTGTACAAGACCAATATTATTATCAAGTGTCACGATGCATCACTTAAGAGATATGGTGCAGACAAACCTGCTCCAAACAACGCTGACCTCCCCTTCTTGCTCACATCTCTCTGGCTGAAGGTGGCCTGGCTCCTGCCATATTTGCCTTATTTGTCTGTCCCTTGATTAGAGTTCTGAAACCATGCTGAACCCCTTGGGCAGGGTTAAACTATGAGGCAAGAGAGTTCATCATCCAGCTGCCTCCAGGAGCAAAAGACACTCCCCCTTGAGGGAAGAGAACATATGTTTTCAGACTACTCTCCTTTGAAAAGGTTCAAAACATCTTATAAACATTATTACTTCATTCCTTGTAACATCCTTGTGGGTGTCAATTGTTGTGTGGCTTCTTAAAAGATGGAGAAATGCAGTATGACAAGACTGGCCAATGTCAACCCAGACAGAGGGCTGTAGACAAGATGGGTTTCCAGACTCCCAGCATCAGTGCAGGCATCACACTGCACCCAGGCCTGTCTAGGGATTGCCAATGTGAAAGAAGGTCTTCAACTCTTGAGAAGATGAAAGCATTAATTCCAGTTGCTAAAAAAACTGTTAGGTACTATAAGTGGCCTTACCTCCTAAGAAAATTATGAGCGACTATATGAAAATGCTTAATATTCAAGGAAGAAATCGACTACATATTTTAGAAAAAAAAAACATGTACATAGTTTTTGCTTTGATCCAAACTATTGAGATGGTAGTGCAGGTGTATTTTTAGGTCTGGACATGGATATACAGGAGTGGTAAAGCTGAAAGTTGACTTTTCAAATCAAGGCACCCAGAGTCCAAACCAATGGTGACTGTTTCCCCCCAGAAATCCTGTGGCTTGAATCTCACAGACAAGCAGAGCATTTCCACTTTGCTGGGACTCAGGACTTACAGGAAATTACTCTTCTGCATGTCTCATCACTATGGAAATTGATTTTCTACAGATAGCCAGAAGTATCAGACCATCTTGGATACCTACCCTCCCAATCTGTGCCTGTAAGTGGCACTTCCGCCTTCTGACTGAAGCCTCCAGGGTCTCCAGAGCAGCAGGTGGGTGCACCCTCTGGTTGGAGAGATCCCTGAGTTTTAGATGCCCATCTCCAGTCCCTGTGAGCTATAAATGTGGTCACAAGTAGTTACAGTAGCAGGGGAGAGAATATGTGAGATGCCCTGGCATGATGCTGGTTAGAAGCCACAAAATGAGCAAGTGCTCTCCTCTTCATGATGTTCAGGTACATAGAAACAGACGCACGCTTGCGTGAAAATGGCAGTGCATGTGCCATATTGTTTGTCAGTTGATTTCTGGGGGGACAGTGACAGGGATGGGGAGTTGAGTATCAGTATCAGCCCCATCTGCTACTGTGCCTATCAACTTGTTGATCAGGAGAAATGTCTTTATCACTCTTTACTCCAGTCCACAGCCTTTTGAGATTCTAAAGATCATGTTCTATCCACGTCTCTGAAGGAAAGCACATGGCCCAGACACTTCAACATGGACTAAAGGATAGATGGAGAGACCTTTGGGAGTGCAGGTACTAGACGGTGGCAAGGTTTAGGAACTTCAGTGCTCAGGTCTGAAATGGAAGATGCTCCCGTTCTGGAATGCAACTTACCTTCTGTACAGGTTTTAAATATTAAGTGCCCTCTCTAAAAGTGGATACAAATAGGGTATATTTCAAAGCTTTACACATGGTTATTTATTTTCTTGATCAAAAGAAGTCATTTGTACTTGGATAGATAATGAAGGTTGCTGACTTAACATTTATAAAACAAGTACTCCCTAGTTCCATGGAGGAGGAAAAATACTTAATTAAAACCAACACATGAACATGTACACACAAACACAATAATTGATGAGCAAAGACAGAACTGGTAGCTGCCAATACTGTTGGAACATCAGCAGCAGGGTACAGTGGGTAAGGTACTTTGCAGGGTGTTCTTTCATGTGGCAGGCCAGGGCCCAGGATCGTCTGGATTTCCCTGTGAGCATTGCTAGCTTTTACTTCTTTTTGTCTCTTAAACATCAGCATTTAAACAGAAACCTCTCACTGACAACGTGTAAAACGCAACTCCTCATCTCCCTGCTTCCACTTTCAAACGCTGTCCCTCCTGCTCCCGCTGCATCACGCTGACTCCCCAGATAAAACAAGGGCCCCCATACTTCCAGTGCAACTTCAGAGTGGCTGAGTGATCAGAAGGAAAGGTCAGGCTCATGCTGGATTCCTCCATTCAAAGTTCACCAGCCATCACCCAAGTCTTGCCTCTGGAATCTCTCAGATTGCTCATTACTCTCCAACCCCAGGGCCACCACCACCATTCCTGCCCTGATTCCAGCTCTAGATCTGTTGACTGAACTGTTGTACTGGTTTCAAATTGGTTTCCTGACTTCTCTTTCTTCCTACCCCCATCTATCTCCCATGCTGCCCCCACCCCAGAGTACCTTCCCTATCTGCTGATGGCACTCCTCCACTTAAAACCTTCAGTGGTACTTCTTTGCCTGAAGGCTGAAGGCTGGGACTGATGAGACCCTTCTCTGTGTACCCAGGACTGTGAAGCTCCCCAGAGCACTTCCTATATTGAGTCACAGAGTATGTTTCATGTGTGTCTTCAGCAGTCAGCTAGGAGCTTCCTTTGGGCGAGGCATGGAATTTATTCCCTCTGTTCCCCATTGTCCAGCCTAAAGCCCGGAATGGGAGGTGCTCAATAGAGAATGTTAAATTAATCGAAGCAAGAGAACAATGCAAAAGCAGTATGGTGGAGGATGCCAGCCCCTGAACAATGACTGGCTGGGCGCATCTGAAAAACCTTGCCCTGTTCAGAATGGCCCACTTGCCTAACCAATGTGCCTAAGGATCATTTTGCAAAAGAGTCAAAGATTAGATGTTCTGGGGATAGGTGTGGGTCTTTGGAGACCTAGATAAAATTGATACAATATGCTACATAGGTAAAAGGGCAAACAGTCTGTTTCAATAGCTGAATTAGATTCAGAAAGTAGTTAGCAGGAAAGATGTTTGAGTTTCAAAAAGTATTCCAGTACATTTGCTGAAATAGGTTTACTGTAGTTATGAAGTTGTCTTAATTTTTAAGGAGAATTTTTACTTTTATTTTTATTTTTTATCCTCATCTGAAGATATTTTCTTCATTGCTTTTAGAGAGAGAGGAAGGGAGAGAGAGAAACATTGATGCAAGAGAGAAGCATTGATTGGTAGCCTCCCATATCCACCTGGGCCAGGGATCGGCACCCAGCTAGGGATCATATGTGTCCATATTAGGGGTTGCACACATCTGACTGGGGGTCGCACATGCATGCACATGGACCTGGGGTCAATTCACAACCTAGGTATGTGCCCTGACCGAAAATCGAACCCACAACCCTTTAGCTACAGGACAATACTCCAACCAACTGAGTCACACTAGCCAGGACTAAGGAGAATTTCTGAAAAGCACTTTAAACCTGCTAGCCAAAACATGATCCTAACTGGGAGAAGTATCCTCTCATTGGGGAAGAAGGTTGGTGGTCGTTGGCCACCATTAAACAGAGATGCTGCTCTTCCACAATTACAACAAACATCTTTTGGTGTGTCCACAGTGTGTCACCTCAATAAATATTCACAATGATAAAATCCAGGTTCCCTGGAACAAGAGGGCTCAGGGCCATTGAAATGAACTCCATAACCTTATTAGGAAAGGGTAAAAAGAAAGAAGACTTCCCAAACTAAAATTCAATTTGTCGCTTCCATGAAAACTACTGTATTTGTGCCCTAAGAAGTTCTAAAAGAATGCACAGTCATTACTCAGAAACACACTTTGGTAACAAGAGGTAATTACATAATTTCTATTAGTTTTCTTCTTCCTTTTTTTTTCTTCTGCATTAGTTCCTAAGGAAAGCACTCCATTCTATTACAGGACCTGAAAAGCTATTCCAGGGAAGGTACAAAAGAGAAGGAAAATAAAAAATCGTACAAGTAAACTATTGTTCTTGACCTTAGGAATGATAACCACATCTGAAGTGATTTTTGCATTAAGAAAACCCATATTTCTCTTTGAAAGGAAAAGATGGTAAATCTGAAACATTTCAGACCTTCCAAAACAAGCCATACTTCCTTTGAGTCACCTTAAAAGGCTAAGTATCTGGGCCAGTGACTATAGCTCCATGCAATCTCCATGGGTAAGACTTCCTTTAGCATCAAAGGCATGAACAGGAAAAGGTAGAAATTAAGGAAGTTAACAAAGAATACGCTATGTTAACTCTGTATGATGCACCAATTTGCTTTATGTGTGTGTTCCCATTTGATTTTTTTTAAAGCTGAACAATAACATTTCTAACTATTGAACCAAGAACTGTAGGTAGAATGTGGAAGATGAAGAAAAAATCTCCACATCTTCATGACCCCTGGATTCCTCCAGCCCCTGAATTTAACTTCATCTCCCAGTAGCATAAACCCTGACACCTTACCTGTAAGACCCTGGAATTAGGTTGCCTACAAGACAGTCTCATTGACACTGAGGTGTCTGCCCTTGCATGGATCTAAATCAATGTCTGCTTTAAATAATTCCACAGATTTCTGCACATAAAATATGGGTAAAACTGTGGGACAGAAAGGAGAATTCACAGTAATGTTGGTTCTTCTTGAAAGAAATGTTTAATTTCTCAAGATGCCCCCTTTAACATTTGCATACCAATTTTACTATTAGAAATTATGTTTCAGGGTGTTCACTTTTAGTGCCTAAATTAAGATAGGAAATTAGAAGGAAAGGTTGGAATGAATCTAATCCAAACTTTGATGAATCCCTGTAGGCGGTTAGCCAGACTAAAACTGGACACCTCCAAAGAAGAGGATCTTTCTTTGCAGAGTGAGCTCATAATTGCAAAGAGCATGGGTAAGAGCCAGACAGACCTCATTCCAATCTGCACCGCCTCTCTTGCTATCTAAGGGATTTTAGAAAGTTACTTAACCTGTGGAACATTGTGGATAAGAGCAGAGGTTCCAGAGCCAGGCTACCTAGAAGCAAAACCCAGCCCTGCCACACACAGCTCTGACTGGCTGCTTACTCAGCCCCTCAGTACCTCAGTCCTCTTTACTGATAAAACAGGGATAAAAGCAGAACATACCAGATAGTGTTGTTTAGAGGATTGACTGAGTGCCTGCATGTAGTAACCTCTGAAAAAGTGTTGGCTTATCGTAATCATGACGACGATGATGATGGTAATGAGAAAATGCCAAAATACGATGATGAATAAAGAGAAAATGCTGTAATGAGGATCAAATAGATCTCCTGTAGACAGATCTTGAATATATGCCTAATGCACAGAAGCTGATTATTGTTGTATCAATCAGAAATTAAGCATCTACTTTTCATACGTATCATCCCATTTAATGCCCTGTGAAACCCCACTAGAGAGGGTAGAAAACTGGAATTGGGAGGGATGAAGTGACCTACTCCAAATGTTATATAGATAGGAAGGGGTAGAGCTGGGGTTAGAACCGTGAGGAGCCTGACTTCAGATCCCACGCTCATTATTACACAATAATTTCACCTTCAGTAAAACAGTGTTTCCTTATATTAAGTCATGTTAACTACAGCCACCCTAACTTTTAGAACTTTCCACTCTTCCATTCTTTCCACAGCAGTTGAGGCCGCACAGTGTCTTTGGCTTGCCTCATATACCACTTTGGGGGCTCCTGACTCTGGGCCTCTCTGCTGTGCCCACTAGCTTCCAGTATTCACGTGGGCCCCTTTCTAAGTTCGGTTGATCCTCCTAGCACTCCTGCTGGCTGGGCCAGGTCCCTGCCTCTATTAAGAAGGAAGATTGAACTTTCTTGGTTTAATAAGCCAAACAATGGCAGGGTCATTTTAAGCATAAAAGTAAAACTAGGCTCTTAATTCCTAAATTGGCCCTCACCTTTTTTCTTCTGGGATGTTCTCCAACAACATTTGAAGGAAATCCTGGAATGAGAAAAAAGCAAACCATTAAAGATGTCCATCGATGAGTAACTGCCAGGAGTCGTGCCAGAGACAGAGCACTCCCAGCTGCTGACAGCTACCTGCTGGAGAAGCTTGGCCCATGCGGAATTATTAGACTATATACCCAATTTATTAATTTACCAAGGCTTCAATCCAATCAGTTTAAGAAATTTGTTTTTTAAAAACCAAAAACAATCTTTTTGAGGAAGTCGCAGTTGCCGCTGCGGCTGATCGCTGTTCAGCCTACTTATGCTCCTGGCTCTCCGCTGTTTGCCTCCAACCAGGAACAAGTTGGTCAGGAAGCGGCCCCACTGCGATGGCTTTTAAAGATACCAGAAACACCTATGGAACCAGAGATGGCGACTCACCGAATTAGAATTACTAGCCAGCAGGAACGTAAAGTCTTTGGAGAAGGTGTGTGCTGACTTGATCAGAGGCACAAAGGAAAAGAATCTCAAAGTGAAAGGACCAGTTTGGATGCCTACCAAAACTCTGAGAATCACTGCAAGAAAAACTCCCTGCAGGGAAGGTTCTAAGACTTGGGATCACTTTCAGACGAGGATCCACAAGCAACTCAATGACTTGCACAGCCCTTCTGAGATTGTTAAGCAGATTACTTCCATCAGTATTGAGCCAGGAGTTGAGCCTGAAGTCACCATTGCAGATGCCTACATCAATCTTTTTAATAAATTGGTTGCCAGTTGTTAAAAAAAACCAAACAAACCACAAACAAAATAAAAAATGTAATGCTTGTTATTTTGACCCAAACCAATGGTTTATTTCATTTTGTGTTTTAACTATTTTCAAAACGCTGGCCATAGCACAAAGCACTGTCCCTCTCTACTTAACCAGTTCTCTTCATGAGCTTTCCCTAGATATCCTGTTACATACTGAAAAACCTCAAACCCAAGAAGCTAACCACTAACTTGCAACTTTCTTGCATTGCTCTATGGAAAGATGAAGACAAACGTCAAGATGATTAATATTCCAGTGGAGGAACAAAGGTGATACAATGCCAAAATGGTACACTGTCCCCTGCCTCCATCTGCAGCCTCTCCCAGTGCCACTGTGCAAGCCCTGGACTCGCTGACATGTAGGATGTTTCAATGACAGATATTTTAAACCTAAAGACATGACTTACACATACCCATTGCTTCTTTTAATATGGAAAATTTCAAACAGATTCAAAAGTAGACAATAGAGTAAAACCAACCTTCATCATAGCCAATCTGCTCTACTTATCTGCTTCTTGTATTAATTACAAGTGAATACCAAACAATACATAATTTCATCAATCAATGTTTCAGTAAATGTCTCTAAAAGATAAGGACTCTTTTAAAACATAACTGCAGGACTTCCACCCAAGATGGAGGCGTAGGTAGACACACTGTGCCTCCTCGCACAACCAAAAGAAGGACACAACAAATTTAAAAACAAAAAACATCCAGAACTGACAGAAAATCAAACTGTATGGAAGTCCGACAACCAAGGATTTAAAGAAGAAACATTCATCCAGATCGGTAGGAGGGGCAGAGAGGGGCAGCTGGGTGGAGAAGACTGGGGCAAGGCTGCAGCTGGCGGAACTGGCGAGGTGGTGGATTGCTGACTGGGTGGTCCCACACTCACGTGCGGATAAACTAGGAGGAACAACTAGGGAGCGAGACAGACCACGCAACTCAGGATTCCAGAGTGGGGAAATAAAGCCTCAAACCTGACTGAAAACACCTGTGAGGCTGAGAAACTCCCAGCGTCACAGGAGAGTTCCTTGGAGAGACCAACAAGGTGCTAGAATATACACAAGCCCATCCACCCGGGAATCAGCACCAGAAGGGCCCAATTTGATTGTGGGTAGCTGGGGAAGTGACTGAAAACTGGCAGAGAGTGGAGCAAGTGACATTGCTACCTATCAGACCCCTCCCCCACATACAGCATCACAGTACATCACCGAGCATTACCCCGCCCTGGTGAACACTTAAGGCTCCGCCCCTTTACGAAACAGGCACACCAAGATGAAAAAAATGGCTGAAATGAAAGAACAGATCAAAGCCCCAGAAAAAATAAAACTAAGCAACGAAGAGATAGCCAACCTATCAGATGCACAGTTCAAAACACTGATAATCAGGAAGCTCACAGAATTGGTTGAATTTGGTCCCAAATTAGATGAAAAAATGAAGACTATCCTAAGAGAAACAAAGGAAAATGTACAGGGAACCAATAGCGATGGGAAGACAAGTGGAACTCAAATCAACAGTGTGGACCAGAAGGAAGAAAGGAACATCCAACCAGAAAAGAATGAAGAAACAAGAATTCGGAAAAATGAGGAGAGGCTTATGAACCTCCAGGGCATCTTGAAATGTTCCAACATCCGAATTATAGGGGTGCCAGAAGGAGAAGAGGAAGAACAAAAAATTGAAAACTTATTTGAACAAATAATGAAGGAGAACTTCCCTAATCTGGCAAAGGAAATAGACTTCTGGGAAGTCCAGGAGGCTCAGAGAGTCCCAAAGAAGCTGGACCCAAGGAGGAACACAGCAAGGGACGTCATAATTACATTATCCAAGATTAAACGCAAGGACCTACATCCAAGATTACTGTATCCAGCAAAGCTATCATTTAGAATGGAAGGGAAGATAAAGTGCTTCCCAGATAAGGTCAAGTTAAAGAAGTTCATCATCACCAAGCCCTTATTATATGAAATGTTAAAGGGAGTTACCTAAGAAGAAGAAGATCAAAAATAGGAACAGTAAAAATGACAGCAAACTCACAGTTATTAACGACCACACCTAAAACAAAAACAAGAGCAAACTAGGCAAACAACTAGAACAGGAACAGAACCATAGAGATGGAGATCACATGGAGGGTTGTCAATAGGGGAGTGAGGGGGGGAGGTACAGAGAATAAGTAGCATAGATGATAGGTGGAAAATAGACAGGGGGAGGGTAAAAATAGTGTAGGAAATGTAGAAGCCAAAGAACTTACAAGTATGACCCATGGACATGAACTATAGGGGGGGAATGTGGGAGGGAGGGGGTGGGCAGGATGGAGTGGAGTGTGGGGGGGAAATGAGACAACTGTAATAACATAATCAATAAATATATTTTTAAAAAATGAAGGGTTTGATCTAAAAAAAGGAAGATAAAAAATATGAACAGTAAAAATGACAGCGAACTCACAGTTATTAATGACCACATCTAAAACAAAAACACAAGCAAACTAAGTAAACAACTAGAACAGGAACAGAATCACACAAATGGAGATCACATGGAGGGTTATCAACAGGGGAGTGGGAGGGGGAGAGAGAGCATAAATAGTATGTACAAAATAGACAGGGGGTGGGTAAGAATAATATAGGAAATGTAGAAGCCAAAGAACTTATATGTATGACCCATGGACGTGAACTATAGGGGGGGAATATGGGAGCGAGGGGGTGTGCAGGATGGAGTGGAGTAAAGGGGGGGAAATGGGACAACTGTAATAGCATAATCAATAAAATATATTTAAAAAAATTAAAAAATAAAAAAACATAACTGCAATACCATATGGCCTAAAAATCTACATATAAATATTCAAAAATCACATTTATATTGAATTTGTACCTTGAATATTGTGACCAATCTTTCTAGTTCATCTAATTCTGGAATCTTGATTTGGTCTCAACTAGGTTTCTCAGGTAAAATATAGGACACCCAGTTAAGTTGGGGGCATACTTACCACTAAAAATTTATTTGTTGTTTATCTGAAACTCAAATTTAACTGGGTGTTAAGCATTTTTATTTGCTAAATTAGTGTTAATCCTGTCATCTGAAGATTTGGTAAGATACATTTTGAAACAATATACAACATGAAACAAACAAGAACGACATTTAACTTTCTTGGGATCACTTGAAGTTTTTCTTTTAATAAACAGAAAATCTTTCAAAACAGGTTCTTTCAAAAGAGAGCAGATGACCAACTATAACACTACCAAATGAACACACCGCCAGCTAGAAGACCCATCCCCACCCTAGAGCCAAGCCTGGGGATACAGGCAGAGTGGAGCTCTGATGAGACTCATTTAACCCAGAGTGTGAGATGGAAGTAGCGTGAGGAGTTTAGGATTACAAACATATGGAATCACAGAGGAGTGGAAATCTGCAAATAATTTGTATGACAAGGTGTTCTTTTTCTTTCATTGCACTAGCATAGCCCTCACTACACTGGCAAAGCCAATCATCCATTTCTACACATTTTTGGGTGCTTAGGTCTATTTCTTCCAAAGGCAAAGTGAACTTATTAAGGGCTATAATGAAAAATTTATTTCTTGCAACCTCTGTTTTCCTTATAAGACTTTACTTATTTATTGCTACTTCACCCAAAATAAATGATACTAAGAATACCAACTAATATTAAAAGCACGGACCCTGCAGTCAAAATGAGAGGGGACAACCCCAAATAGAATAATGCCTCACATCTGAAGTCCTTCCTTGCACCGGCAGTGGATACAGTATATGGAGAAAAATACCCCAGGAAGCAAGAGCAATATTTAGAATGCGAAGAATTATTTTTGCTTTAGTTTCTTAAAATCATTCTTTTTATTTTAATAATTATTTTGTAAAAATTTTGAGTTAGGTATTAATTTATCACAACTGATTTATTAATAAATTACTTTGTAGGTATTTCATTGGCTGTATAGCAATATTCTTGTATCTTTTTTATTTTTTTAATATATTTATTGATTATGCTATTACAGTTGTCCCATTTCCCCCCCCCACTCCACTCCATCCTGCCCACCCCCTCCCTCCCACATTCCCCTCCTATAGTACATGTCCATGGGTCATACTTATAAGTTCTTTGGCTTCTACATTTCCTACACTATTCTTACCCTCCCCCTGTCTATTTTCCACCTATCATCTATGCTACTTATTCTCTGTACCTTTCCCCCCCTCCCCCTCCCACTCCCTATTGACAACCCTCCAGGTGATCTCCATCTCTATGATTCTGTTCCTGTTCTAGTTGTTTGCCTAGTTTGCTCTTGTTTTTGTTTTAGGTGTGGTCGTTAATAACTGTGAGTTTGCTCTCATTTTTACTGTTCCTATTTTTGATCTTCTTTTTCTTTGGTAACTCCCTTTAACATTTCATATAATAATGGCTTGGTGATGATGAACTTCTTTAACTTGACCTTATCTGAGAAGCACTTTATCTTCCCTTCCATTCTAAATGATAGCTTTGCTGGATACAGTAATCTTGGATGTAGGCCCTTGCCTTTCATGACTTGGAATACTTCTTGCCAGCCCCTTCTTGCCTGTGAGGTCTCTTTGGAGAAATCAGCTGACAGTCTAATGGGAAGTCCTTTGTAGGTAACTGTGTTCTTTTCTCTTGCTGCTTCTAAGATTCTCTCCTTCTGTGTAATCTTGGGGAATGTAATTATGATGTGCCTTGGTGTGTTCCTCCTTGGGTCCAGCTTCTTTGGGACTCTCTGAGCCTCTTGGACTTCCCGGAAGTCTATTTCCTTTGCCAGATGAGGGAAGTTCTCCTTCATTATTTGTTCAAATAAGTTTTCAATTTTTTGTTCTTCCTCTTCTCCTTCTGGCACCCCTATATTCGGATGTGGGAACATTTCAAGATGTCCTGGAGGTTCATAAGCCTCTCCTCATTTTTCCGAGTTCTTGTTTCTTCATTCTTTTCTGGTTGCATGTTGCTTTCTTCCTTCTGGTCCACACCCTTGATTTGAGTTCCACTTGCCTTCCCATCGCTATTGGTTCCCTGTACATTTTCCTTTGTTTCTCTTAGCATAGGCTTCATTTTTTCATCTAGTTTTCGAACAAATTCAACCAATTCTGTGAGTGTCTTGATAACCAGTGTTTTGAACTGTGCATCCGATAGGTTGGCTATCTCTTCCTCACTTAGTTGTATTTTTTCTGGAGCTTTGAAGTGTTCTGTCATTTGGGCCTTTTTTTTGTTTGTTTGTTTTGGTGTGTCTGTTACTTAAAGGGGCCGAGCCTCAGGTGTTCACCGGGGTGGGGTAATGCTGGTCGCTGTGCTGGCCTCTGTACATGGGGCAGGGGCCGAGAGGGAGCAATGGCGCCTGCTCCACTCTCCACGGGATTTCAATCTTTTACTCTGCTACCCACAATCAAATTGGGCCGCTCTAGTGCTGGTTCCCGAGTGGGTGGGCTTGTGCATGCCCTAGGCCCCTGTGGGTCTTTCTTACCACCTCTCCTGTGAGGCTGGGAGTTTCTCCTGCTGCCGCCCCAACCCCCACGGGTGTTTTCAATCAGAGGTTTGAGGCTTTATTTCCCCGAGCTGGAGCCCTGGGTTGCGAGGTCTGCTTTGGTCCCCGCCGTTTTTCTGCTTTTTCTGTGCGCGAATGTGGGGCCGCAGGGTCTGCTAGTGGTCAGACTGCCTGCCCCTTTCGTCCCACACTCCACCAGTCTCGGTCCCGCCACGGTAACGCGAGTCCTCTCTGCCCTGGCTGCCCATCTCCACCCCTCCTACGGGTCTGGATGCATGTTTATTTTTTATTTCCTTGGTGTCGGACTTCCTTGCCGTTGGATTCTCTGTCAGTTCTGGTTGTGCGAGGAGGCGCAGTGTGTCTACCTATGCCGCAATCTTGGTTCTATATTCTTGCATCTTAAAAAATCCAAGTACTATAAGTATAATTTCTTACTAATTTTACTTCATCATCTCCTTAGAGCCCATATCAACTTATCCCACATTTGTACAGTAATTTATGCTCAATTATGGGAGGGGGGAATTACATCAATTCAATGGCAAGGGGGAGAATTTAATTGCATGAGAAGCAGGGTTTGCAGAATTAACTTTAATTCTGCCCTTTTGCATTTTCCAGTTACAATTGCATCTTTCTTTATAGAACCCTTCTTACTCCTTTCATAGACCTAATTTTTAACCTCGAAATGCTAGTTTTCCCCTTCCTCCCTCCCTCCCTTCCTTCCTTCCATGCATCCATCCTTTCTCTCTCTTTTTCTCTCTTTCCTTCTTCTTCTTCTTCTTCCTTCTTTCTTCTCTCTTCTCTCCTCTCCTCCTCCTCCTCCTCCTCCTCCCCCTCCCCCCCCCCCTCTTCCTCTTCTTCTTCTTTTTTTTTTTTTTTTTTTTTTTTTTTGTAAATTCGCATATCCCCATGCAGTGGACTCATCACAGAAGCTTTTTCTCTTTAACAGAGAAACATTAAAAAAAAATACATTCTTTAGGAATTTTTGTTTTCATTTCCCACTCTCCTAGTAATCTATATGTTAACCAGGTAAATTAAGCTTTATGTTTAAAAAGAAAACTATATTGATTTTGGCACATGGCTAATTTGGTCATTTTTTAGTCCTGGTGAAAGTACTCAATGAAAAAAGTAGGTGCGTGTAGATTCTACTGGATAAACTGGCATTCACTTCATAATAACACAGTATAAGCATTTCTGACAGATATTTTTGAATAATTATCATGGTCATGGGGGAGGAAGGGAGGAGAGACAAAACAAACAATCAAAATGTTGAGGCAAGGACCGTGTTGGCAGGATAAGAACTGAGAAGAAAGAAGTCAAGCTCAAGAAAGCAGTTTTCATTGAGGCTGAAAAATGATAATACCTAAATTCTGTACAGGTAGGATGTTTGGAAGGGAAAAAATTAAGAAGTAAATTTTAAAAAGAATAAATTGAGGGACTTCTGAGTAAAGAAACTGGACCATAGCCTTCCTCATCAGTATTAATACTATACATAAGATTAATTAGCAATATAAACAAAAACACAATCCACTTAAAAAATCAGCAAAAACTTCACCAGCACCATTTAAACCAGGAAAGAAGTACATCCTTGTGGTATAAATTTAAAAGAGGCAACTAAGGAAAGAGATATAAGATTCCAACACAGTTTCCAACCTCTTTTCTGCACCACTTCCAACCTCATGCTCAGCAGTATTGGGACTGGTGAATTGTCCAAACCCTGAAAATTCTCCCACATACCACCCACACATTTGGAAAGAAAGAGGAATATCTTTATTCTTCCTCTTTTTTTTTGACTGGGAGGGATTAGAAATGTTTGCCAGGGAAAGATGAGTGATAGCTGGGAAATAAACACCTGAGGATGATACTCTGCTGAACTGTGTAGGATCTAGAGCTCCATGATGAATTAGTAAACAATATTAATTGAGGAAGCAGCTGCAGTGGAAATAAGCTGCATCCAAATTAGGTAAAGTGAATCTTGAGTGGGTACATTTAACAAAATTTCAAGAGATAAAGAAGCCAAATTCTTGCAACAAAGGCTGCATACAGCTCCCTGTGCTCTTTCCCTGGGCCCCCTCCATGCATTCAAACTGTAGCTTAGAAAGGAAGAAAGACATGTCTCAGAAGAGTTGGGAAAGAAATCAAGGATAATATTCCAATGCATATGAGCATAAACAAAAAGTCAAAACAGTGCTACTGATGCTGAGGATGAGCAAGAAGAAAAGCATGGCAGAAATAAAAAGAGAGACAGAAATAAAAAGCACAACATAAAGAAAAAGAATACAGTCTTGAAGAAAATATAGTCCAAGAAAGAGAAAAAAATTCTCCATGAATGCATTACACTATAAAATAAATTAACAAAAGATCATAAATTCAGTGCAATGAAAGCTCAAAGACAAGATCACAAAACAACAAAATGAAATGAAAAATGAGATTGCAAAGCAAAGGAAATAAATTAAGGACCAAAATAATGCCGGAGTAGGGCATTAATAAAATAGAAACAGCAAAGAACAGACATTAAAGGAAAAAATAATAATGTTATAAAAAATAATAATGTTGCTTGAGATAAATACATGCCATGAAGAATAAAAAGACAAAAGCAATTAGAAAATAACAGGTATGGAAGACAAAGGTGATACAACATATGGATAACTGGTCACCTGCAAGGGAAATATAAAAGAGAATATGTTCAAAGACATAATTAAGACAATTTCAGTGAAAGAAGGAAAAATACAAGCTCCAACTAAAAATATACACTGTTTTATAGGAAAAACAATGATACAGACTCATGGACACCAAGCCATTTTTTGATTAAATATTTTTATCTGCAATTAAATGTCAAAGATAATGAAAGAATTCTTCTGTCATCTGAGTAGTATGTATAGAGGGAAAAGTCAGCTGACTTCAAATTTTCAAGAGCAGTATTTAATGCCAGAAGGCAGCTAAGCAATATCCACAAAGTTCCAAGGAAATGAAAATGCAACCCAAGAATATTATGCCCTGCCAGTTTATAAATCAAATATAAAGGCAACAAGCAAACATTCTAAAGCACATAAGAACTCAGACATCACAGAGCCAGTGAGTCTGCAAGTTAAACACCAATTTCATAACAAAATTCAGCCAACAAAAAGTTGAATGAAAATAAAGAATTCAAGAGTATAGAAGTATGGTAAAGTGACTATGGTAAATACTGAAATCCTTTAAATACAGAGCCAAGATTCTACAACTGTGAAAACTGTGGTTACAGTATATACTATAATTAATCTGAACCTAAACTATGCAAAAATTAATCAATAAAAATTTAGAGTTGCGGGGAAGTAGTAGAAGCATATAATTACTGGTTTCATTATCTTTTACAAAAGTGAATCATGCTTTCTAAAATTGTAATATATAAAGAGAAAAATAACAATTTTAACCTATAAAGATTGCTTTATAATTGTGTTTTTTAACCAAAAAGAATATTTTAGGAAACATGAACTTTTAGATTATATTCAGGAAAACCCTTTATATTCATTTTACTTTCTTTTTCATTTGTTAAATTTAAGTAAAATAAAATTTAAAACATTTATTAAAAAGCTAATATAATATTTTTATACTTACTTCTAAATATATCCTTGTATCTATATATGTGTATACACACATATATTGTGTGCACAGAGACACAGATACATGTACACATATCATATACAACATTTATAAAGAGAATGAAAAATACAGAGTGGCATTCACCTAATATTAATTTTAGGTATTTATGGGTGGTGGGGTTTTGAATGGTAATTTATATTCTTCTTTGTACTTTCTTTTATTTCTTGAAGTTTTTTTAAAAAATGTGTATGTGTCAGTTGAAAAAGCAGTAATTTCCAAACTTACTCTGGTACTGGCATAAGGAAAGAAATATAGATAAATGGAATAAAACTGACAGTCTGGATATAAACTCTTACATTTATGGTCAATTGATTTTCAATAAGGGTAATTCAGGAAGGGAAAGAATAGTCTTTTCAACAAATGGTCATGAGACAACTGGAAATTCACATGCAAAAAATGAAGTTTGACCATCTAACTCATGCCATACACAAAAATTAACTCAATATAGTTAAGGGATCTAAATGTAAGAGTAAAAACCATAAAACTCTTTGAAGAAAACATAGGATTACATCTTCATAATTTTCAATTAGGCAGTGAAGAAAATACTTGCAAATCATAATCTGAAAAAGGACTTGAATCTAGAATATATAAACTACTCTTACAACTGAATAATAAAAGACAACAATATAAAAAATCAGCAAATGATCTTAATAAACATTTCTCCAAAGAAGATATACAAACTGCCAGTAAACACATGAAAAAGCGCTCAACATCACTAGCTATCAGAGAAAGGCAATTAAAAACAACAATAAGATGCCATTTCATACTCACTAGGATGGCTATTATCAAAAAAATAGAAAACAAGCATTGGTGAGGATGTGGAGAAACTGGAATCCTTGGCATTGCTGGTGAGAATGTGAAATTGTACAACCAATGTAGAAAACAGTAAGGTAATATCTCAAAAAATTAAATTATATGATCTACTAATTCCATTTCTGGGTATATACTCAAAAAACTTGAAAGCAGGGACTTGAAAAGATATTTGTATACCAATGTTCAAAGCAATATTATTTATAAGAGCCAAACAGTGTAAATAACCCAAGCATCCATCAACAGATGAATGGATAAAGAAAATGTGGGGTGTGTGTGTATGTGTGTGTGTATACAACAAAATATTGAGCCTTAAAAAGGAAAAAATTTCTGACACATGCTTCAAGATGGATGAACCTTGAAGATACTATGAAATAAGCCAGACAGAAAAGGACAAATAATGTATGATGCCACTTATATGAGGTCCCTAGAGTAGCAAACCCAGAGACAGAAAGTAGAAGGGTGGCTGCCAGACACTGTGGGGAGGGAAGAATATGGAATTATTGTTTAATGGATACAAGTTCAATTTGGGAAGATTAAAACATTCTGTAGGCATGGTGGTAATGGTTGCACAACAGTATAAATGTACTTAATGCACTGAACTATGTACTTAAAAATGGTTAAAATGGTAAATTTTATGTATATTTTACCACAATTTAAAAAGTAAAAATTAAAATAAAAAGAAGAATAAAGTACTGATACATGATCCAACATGAACCTTGAAAACATTATGCTGAATGACAAGCCAGTCACAAAGGCCACATACAGGGGTGGGAAAAGTAGGTTTACAGTGTAATACAAATAAATAATACAGTAATTAATAAGTAACACAAGAATAAACTGTGTTTTGTGTACTCATGATTGTAAACTTACTTTTGCCCGACCCTGTATTATATGACTCCATTTACACGAAATGTCCAGAATAGGCAAATCCCTAGAGATAGAAAGCAGGTTAGTGGTTGCCAGGGGCTGAGGAGGGTGGAAAAGAGGAATGACAGCTAATAGACAAAGGGTTTGTTTTAAGGATGATGGAAATGTTCCGAAATTACATAGTGGTTGGTAGTGGTGGCACAACCTTGTGTATATTTGATGAGATTGGGCGTGTTCGGGGTGGTATGGCTGTAGACCAACCTTGTGTATACTTGGAAAAAAAAAAAACCCATTGGCTTATATACTTTAAACTGGACACTTTTATGGTATGTGTCAATAAAGCTTTTATAAAAAACATAAAACTGTTATTTGAAAGAGATGAAAAAAAAACTGAATGATTTGGTGGAGGGAGCACTAAGTATTCCATGGGAAGTTGAAATCAGAACCTCAGATACACAGTAAATACAATGCACTCATTTAACATGGCAGGATCTTGGCAGAAGTGGTTTTTGGCAGTAGGAATCTCATCTAATTGGTCAACCAAGCGTATGGCTTCTGAGCTAGTTTTCAAGTTGCCTTTCCACATTTATGTTTAGGAAAAGTCCCTCTTCCCTAACCAAAAGAATAAAAGGAATGTGGAGATGAGGAAGAGCCAGCACACTCATGCTCTTCTCTCCATGTGTTCAGATTATACTTGCACATCATTTATATCTGACATTGTGGACAATGTGGCCCCAACCTGCATAAGAGCACAAATGTCACATATCAAAAATACCCATCCTTGGCTGGTATGGCTCAGTGGATTGAGCACCAACCTATGAACTGAAAGGCTGCTGGTTCGATTTCGAGTCAGGGCACACACCTGGGTTGCAGGCCAGGTGTCCAGTTGGGGGCATGTGAGAGGCAATCAATGGATGTATCTCTCATACATTGATGTTTCCCTCCCTCTCTTTCTCCCTCCCTTCCCCTCTCTCTAAAAGTAAATAAATAAAATCTTAAAAAAAACCAAAACCATCAATCCAATCTGAGCTGAGGCTCCATCTTCTACTCTCTATCAGCTAGGTACATGCACTGTTTCCAGAGCCAGTCCCCCTTTGTTAACTTTCTTTTTACTATGTGCACCTTGGCCACACACTTATATAAGCTGACATTCTTTCTTTGATAGTTTTGAGATCAGGCTGTCTGAATATTTCAGTGTATCTTGTTGTTAATCTATTGGTTTATCAAATATATATGGCGTACATACTGTGTGTCAACTATATATTAAGTACTGACCAAATGAAGAACATGGTCTGGCCTTGCTGACTTTATACATAGAATGGAGGAAAAAGGAAAAAAACAAGTGACCTTACATGAAAATATATAATGCAATGGCAATGACAATGAAGGGTAGTAAAAAGGCAAAGGGTAGAGAATGACAGGGTGGATGCAGATATGATTAGCTGGGGTGACTCTAAGAGTGTGGTATTCAGTCCGAGACAAAAGGATAAGAAGGAGCCAACCTTGCAAAGATCATTCCAGGTAGAGGAACAAGACTGTTTTCTTGTTTTTGTTTTTAAGGTCACTTAAGATGCAACTATCCATATCACTGTGCACAAGATAGCTTTGGGTCACAGATGTCTTGAAACTGGAGGGAGATCACTTCTCTAAAACACTTCCCTGTGTCCTCTTCATTAGCTTCCTGCTTTTCCTATTTCATTAAATTGTAAATCTTTCCCCCAATTTTTAATGCTCACATCATCTAGTCCCCACATGCCACACCCCACCAAATGTATATCATACTCATGAGAACTCATAAATTACCTGGGAAAGAATCAACTGCCCATGACATGTGTGAACAAATTTCCTTAAAAATGAAAAATAGGTGTCATCTCCAAGTCTTCTGGCAAGGAACCGGAGAAGGAAATAGCCCTAGAAGAAAGGAAGAAGTAGAAGTAAAAAAGATGACTATCATAGATTCATCAGAAAAATGCTTACACAATCCACTCTAACTTACCCACCAGCTTACCCACCTTTGTGCATATCTATCTAGAATGCTCCATTTGATGTGTTCCAGGCTGCCCTTTATATTCTTACCAGTAGGGTTGGGCCTAGAAGTTAATGATCGATTACTTTGCTTTCAACTCACCTGGGCATTCCCATTCTCATTTTTTCTTGGTTTACATGAAGTCTGGACACCCATCACAGACCAGGACCAGGATGGCTCTTCTCTCCCTCAGCCATCAGGAAAGAACTTTACAACTTAAAATGCTTCCTTCTTACTCCTATATTCTAGTTGGAACATGACAGCAATTTTAAGATTCTGCTCTTCAAAGCTGACATGAGGCAGGGAGAAGGGAGGTCCAGGGCAGGAAATCATTCAGGTCCCTTTGACTCATGCCCCATTTGGGGGATATAAAGTGTTTTAACTATTGGACATTCAGATATCTATCCAGTCAAATGTCATTACAATGTACGGTTTTTTGTTTGTTTGTTTTGCCCCAACCATGTTACTAAATACTAATCTTCACTACTTACATGCATAACCAAAAAACTGCCTTACCATAATAACTGGCTTCTGTCACTTAGATGCGCTTACCTTTAAATAATGAACCTGCATGAAGACCTTCTCTGGGTTGAGCCCATGTTTGATGACAGATGATCCTGAATCACTCATGTGGCCAGTTTTCTCTTTATTGGGTCTAAAATGATGCAGTAAAATTTTTTTTTTAAGTATAGCACCTTTTTAACTAACTAGACCATAATATCATCGTAGTCTTATTTTCAGAGTTGCTCAACAGTGCCTTAATTCTCTTCAATAGTACCAGGTATAATTTAAAACAATTTACATTATAAATTTGTATACTGAACAAGGAGCAATTTATATTTGGGTTGGCAACTTGAGGCTGGCCATTGGCAATATTTTACATCATCTTATCCAAGATTAATGCTTGCCAGACCCTCAAGGAATCCAAGCTCCAATGTGCATTGTGTAAGAACCTATGCACTTTTCTTTTGGTGGGAATGGTGAACTGGGAAATGCAATGTAAAATGTTTCTTTACTTCGAAGAGTAAAGAACTTATATCTTTTTCAAAAATTTTTGAAAACCCCATGTTATTCAATTCTCTTGATTTGCATTTAATAATGAGGTTCCTTTAAGAAACATTTATTTAAGTGTTTTGAGAACCAAGATGGCGGCGTAGGTAGACACACTGTGCCTCCTCGCACAACCAGAACTGACAGAAAATCAAACGGCAAGAAGTCCAACACCAAGGAAATGAAGGGTAAACATTCATCCAGGCTGGTAGGAGGGGCGGAGATGGGCAGCCGAGGCGGAGAGGACTGGTGTTGCCATGGCGGGACCGAGACTAGAGGAGTGTGGGATGAACGGGCAGGCAGTCTGACCACTAGCAGACCCTACGGCCCCACATTCGCGCAGATAAACCGAGAGGGCCGGACTCAGAGTGGCAGAAAACGGGGCAGGCAAAGCAGCGGGTAGCACCCCACGGCCCCACATTCGCGCATAGATAAACCAGACAAACGGTGGGGAGCGAAGCAGACCACGCAACCCAGGACTCCAGTGCGGAGAAATAAAGCCTCAAACCTCTGATTGAAAACGCCCGTGGGGGTTGGGGCGGCAGCAGGAGAGACTCCCAGCCTCACATGAGAGGTCGTTGGAGAGACTCACAGGGGCCTAGGGTGTGCACAAGCCCACCCACTCGGGAACCAGCACCAGAGGTGCCCAGTTTGATTGTGGGTAGCAGAGTGAAAGATTGAAATCCCGTGGAGAGTGGAGCAGGCGCCATTGCTCCCTCTCGGCCCCTCCCCTACGTACAGCTTCACAGTGCAGCCACCAGCGTTACCCCACCCCGCCCTGGGAACACCTAAGGCTCGGCCCCTTTAAGTAACAGACACACCAAGACAAAAAAAAAAAAAAGGCCCAAATGACAGAACACTTCAAAGCTCCAGAAAAAATACAACTAAGTGAGGAAGAGATAGCCAACCTATCGGATGCACAGTTCAAAACACTGGTTATCAAGACACTCACAGAACTGGTTGAATTTGTTCGAAAACTAGATGAAAAAATGAAGGCTATGCCAAGAGAAACAAAGGAAAATGTACAGGGAACCAATAGTGATGCGAAGGAAACTGGGACTCAAATCAATGGTGTGGACCAGAAGGAAGAAAGAAATATCCAACCAGAAAACAATGAAGAAACAAGAATTCAGAAAAATGAGGAGAGGCTTAGGAACCTCCAGGACATCTTGAAACGTTCCAACATCCGAATTATAGGGGTGCCAGAAGGAGAAGAGGAAGAACAAAAAATTGAAAACTTATTTGAACAAATAATGAAGGAGAACTTCCCTCATCTGGCAAAGGAAATAGACTTCTGGGAAGTCCAGGAGGCTCAGAGAGTCCCAAAGAAGCTGGACCCAAGGAGGAACACACCAAGGCACATCATAATTACATTCCCCAAGATTACACAGAAGGAGAGAATCTTAGAAGCAGCAAGAGAAAAGAACACAGTTACCTACAAAGGACTTCCCATAAGACTGTCAGCTGATTTCTCCAAAGAGACCTCACAGGCAAGAAGGGGCTGGCAAGAAGTATTCCAAGTCATGAAAGGCAAGGGCCTACATCCAAGATTACTGTATCCAGCAAAGCTATCATTTAGAATGGAAGGGAAGATAAAGTGCTTCTCAGATAAGGTCAAGTTAAAGAAGTTCATCATCACCAAGCCCTTATTATATGAAATGTTAAAGGGAGTTACCAAAGAAAAAGAAGATCAAAAATAGGAACAGTAAAAATGAGAGCAAACTCACAGTTATTAACGACCACACCTAAAACAAAAACAAGAGCAAACTAGGCAAACAACTAGAACAGGAACAGAACCATAGAAATGGAGATTACATGGAGGGTTGTCAATAGGGAGTGGGAGGGGGAGGGGGGGAAAGGTACAGAGAATAAGTAGCATAGATGATAGGTGGAAAATAGACAGGGGGAGGGTAAGAATAGTGTAGGAAATGTAGAAGCCAAGGAACTTATAAGTATGACCCATGGACATGTACTATAGGGGTGGAATGTGGGAGGGAGGGGGTGGGCAGGGTGGAGTGAGGGGGGGGGGAATGGGACAACTGTAATAGCATAACCAATAAATATATTTTAAAAAAAGAAACATTTATTTAATGAACAAGCAAGACAGAAGCGAACTCATAGATACAGAGAACAAACTGATGGTTTCCTGATGGGAGGAGTTTGGTGGGATTGGGTGAAAGAGGTAAAGTACAAATTGGCTGTTAGAAAATAGTTATGGGGATATAAGGTACAGCTTAGGGAATATAGTCAATAATACTGTAATAACTCTACAAGATGTCAGGCAGGTGCAAGGCTTAATGGGGGTATCACTTTGAAAGTTCTATTAATGTCCATGGACATGGACAACAGTGTGGTAATTGCTGGGGCAAGGGAGATATAAGGGGATGAAATGGTAATGGGAAAACATACAATAAAGATTAAAATTTTAAAATAAGCTATACAAATCTCTAACCACTATGCTATATAGCTAAAACTAATATGGTATTGAATGCCAACTGTAGTTGAAAAATAAAAACAAAATTTAAAAGGAGTATTGTACTCTGAAGTCATTTTAGAATCACAAAAACAGAAGTTATAGAAGCCCACGTTTTTAGAACAGGTATGGACATTTGTAACCACATACTTCAACCTCCTCATTTCACAAACAAGGGAAAATGAGGCACATAGGGATTAAGTCTGCATCCAAGTTCTCATGACTTGTTTTGATTTCTGGTTATTAGGACCAAAACCAATGACTCATTATTATCTATTAGAGTGTTTTCCATTATGCTCTATGATTTTAAATATTTTAAAAAGTCCTTTTAATAAAATATAATTGTGTTATAGTGAAGCTTCAACAACTAGCTGAAGTTAAAATATGTGACAAGGTATTTGAAGCTTTCAGCTGTTCTAAAACCAGTCATTTGTTGGACAAACACTGAACAGTACGTACTGAGGTAGTGGAACTCAATGGCTCATGAGAGTACCAGCACATCAGAAAGGCCGGTGGTTATTTTTAGATGGTAGTGTGGTGTAAGTATAAGGGACACGGCCTTTGGAATCAAAAAGACCTTGTGTTGAATTTCAACCTTACCTCTTATGCCTGTTACTTACTAGCAGTTCAGTTAATTTTTTTAATCCTCAATTTATTCACTTGCAAAATGGAAGTCATCTACCTATCTACCTAGGTCCTATGGGGAATAATGGAAATATGTATGTAAAATCCCTGGTAAGGGCCAGGGATACATAAAATATGCAATAAACTTAATAAAATATTATAAAGTTCTTAGAAATGAATACTGCTAATTTCAAGGTTGGTCATCTGATGTTAAAGGCAATGGATTTAGGCTGTTCTTTCACTTAATCCCACACGTCCGCAAACACAACATGTAAGGATGTTGGACCTAAAAGGAATTGCCTGAGGATGACTCAGCTTGCCAAATCAACCACTTTGCAGTGTGCTCTAACTGCCAAGCAAAGAACGTCCGATTAAATCTCTGCTGAACATTTCAATACATTACCCCAGCAAACACAAGGCTTGGGACAACCAACCACTAGAGCAAACTGCATAGTTTCAGTTTTTCCACTTGATTCCTGACTTATCTACATGACTATGCTTGCAGGAATAACTAGTCCCTTTCATCTTCATTTAAGACTGTATTGAAAAGCATCAGCTTTATTCCTGTTCTCAAGTTTGTCCTGGGGTTGAGTGTTTTTATAAAGAAAACCACACTGGCTGTGATAGGGAAAGCCCACCAGCCACAGCCTTGCAGGGAGGAAGGCTTCTCAGAATCTGAATTCAAACCAGTTTTCCCAGCCTCAAGAGAGACAGGCTTGCAGTAAATTTCTTAAGCCCTTGAGCTCTGAATTAGGCTAATAGAAGGAGGGGCACAGAAGACAGATGTAAATCTCTGCGCTGAAGGCTTGTTTCCAGGCTCAAGTTCCTAATGATGCTTTTAGTTGGTGCTTTATTTCCTTTGCCTAAAAATGTCCTTCCAGAAAGCATCACTCTCTTAATCTTTCCTTCTACCCTCTCCAAATGAGATTGTGTTCAAGAAAATTCTTTTATGCTGACAGCATCCAAGGCAAACGTAGAAATCCCCAAGAGATTCCTTTTAAAGTAGATGTAGTGCTGGAGGGAGCAGTGCCCAGGCAACCTTTGTGATGCTCCATGAGTGTAAAAGGACTGTGTTGCTCTGGTTCTCACAATGCCACTTATCCCAGGTCTGCACAGAGAGAAAGCAGGAAACAAATGAACTACTGAACTCCCACTACATGTGAGAACAGATGACTCTCACAGGTGAGTGAAAGAAGTCACACCCAAAAAGAGTACAGCAGTCCCCCCTTACCATGGTTTCGCTTTCCGCAATTTCAGTTACCCATGGTCAACCGAGGTCCAAAAATATTAAATAAAAAATTGTAGAAGTAAACAGTTATAAGTTTTATATTGCATGCTTCTCTGAGTGGCTTGGTGAAATCTCATGGCCTTCCCACTCTGTCACACCTGGGAATCACCCCTTTGTCCAGCGTATCCACATTGTTATATGCTCCCCGCCTATAG
This sequence comes from Desmodus rotundus, assembly GCF_022682495.2. Taxonomy (NCBI): domain Eukaryota; kingdom Metazoa; phylum Chordata; class Mammalia; order Chiroptera; family Phyllostomidae; genus Desmodus; species Desmodus rotundus. Next base: position 79,951,237 of record NC_071387.1, read on the forward strand.
TCACTTTGTAGCCTTCTCTGTGATCAGATCAGCTGTCATGGTTTCACAGTGCTTGTGTTCCCCTTATTTTGCTTAATAACGGCCCCAAAGCACAAGAGTAGTGTTGATGGAAATTCAGATATGCTAGAGAAGCCAGAAAGTGCTTCATTTAAGTGTATGCATAGAAGGAAACAGTATATGTAGGGTTTGGTACTATCCATGCTTTCAGGCATCCATTGGGGGGTCTTGGAACACATGCTCCATGGATAATGGGGTGGGGGTAAACTACTGTACATACCTATGTACAATTCCATTTAGATGAGGCCACAGAACAGGCAAAACAGAGTTATGGAGATACAGATCAGAAGAATGGTTACCTTTCGGAGGGAGTATTGACAGAGTGATGAAAAGAGGAAGATTTGGGGGATGCTGGGAATTTTTCCATATATTGATCAGAGTGGTGCCTTCATGAGGATAAATAGTAAAAATCTATTGAGCCATCTAGAAATATCTGTGTACTTCAGTGTATGTATGTTATATTTTAATTAAAAGGTTATGAAAAATAGATGCACATGAAACAGTATACATTTTGTGAGACTAAAAGGGAGTCAGTCTAGAAAAGGGGCTTTGCTGTCCATGTGCCATGAACACATGACTGGGATTAACTAAACCTCATATATCTGACAATCAATGAAATATCTTTTTAAAATAACATTGTGAGAGTCAGGAAGAACTGTGGCCAATACAATTGGCTCAATCTACCCCCCGTTTCATGCACCCTCTTTCTTGCCACATATACGATCAAATTTGAAAAGTTAAATGCTCACTTTCCAAGTGTCCTTGCAGCTACAAATACTTGGAAGACATGGACCAGGCCAATGAGGCAAAAGCAGGTATCTGCTGTGGTTGGACGTGGGGTTCTGGGATAGCATTTGCTTTCTTTACAAAAGGGGAAAATAATTGGTACTGTACCTCTTCCCCCCAATTATGGTAGATGGAGCTGCAGCAGCCACCGTGCAACTATGAATCAGCAAATCAATATGCTATGGAGACCAGATGGAATGAAAGAAGGCAAATATTCTTTGATGGTATTATTTAACTGTTGGCCGCCCAAGACTGCCTGCCTTCAAACTGCTTACTGTTTCAGAAAAATAAACCCCATTTGTTTAAGTCAGTATTTCTTACTATTTTATTAATTATAGGTAGATCCATTCCTAATGGATAAAGAATCAAACTAACAGCTACCATTTCTTGTAATTGCCCTGTGCCAGGAATCGCACCAAGCTCTTCTCATGTATCATGGCCTTCTGCCCCCCTACAAGAAACTGATGGGGCAGGTACTGTGATTAAGCCCAATTAAAAGTGGAGGAAAAAGAGGCCTGGATACGACCACAGCACTAACTAGTGGCAGAACTGAGCTGGAAGCAGGGTCCTTGGAACACTGAAGTCCTTACTGCATTCATGGACCTCATCAAGATCTAGGCCCCCAACTTGGTTGTGCCAAATACTAAGTGGAGAACTGTGGACATGTTGCTTACCCTCCATGAAACTGAGCTTCCTCACCTGTACGAAGTGTGATGAGGCTCAGGTAACATGAAAGGACTTTGTAAACATGAAAGTGTTAAGCATTTTTAGACATTATTCACCAGTGTTTATCTCCTTGGCTGGAATACATGGAATGCAAGATATCAAGTTACATGGTTGTTTGGGCTGAAATGCCGTTGGTGTCTGTTGTACCTGGCATCAAGTATAACAACTGAGATTAGCAAGACCTTCCCTGCCCACCTCCTTCCTTTCCCACTGCACTCCCAGAAGAAATAGGGACATTTAAAGAATGGGGACAGTGACAATGGATACCCAGTGATTTGGAATCCAACCTCCTGAAGAAAGGACTGATTCTGCAGGACTATCACCAAGGAGGGATTTGGGAAAATGCCTCTGAAAGGTGCTCAGATTCATCCGCTGGGGTCTTAACACCTACTGCTCTGCCATAGCCCACATGGACTGTCTGCCAGCATTCTCTATTCTGTACTCCTTGGTACAAGATATCTTCCTCCATAAACTCACTACTGTTTGCTTGAGCCAGGGACTAGGCATCCCAGAAATGAGACAGAAAGATTAGTCAGCATTTCAACATCTGTCCCAAAAGGTTTGCCTGTCCCGGAGCAGGGCCTCGCTCACCCACAATAATGTTGGCAGCTAGAAACTACCTTTGTGCAGACACTGGCCTCAGGGTATTCACCTGAGCCCCAAGTGCACAAGTGAGACCTACGGGAGAAACAGCATAACACACTGGCTGAGTTTGAGCATGAATCTTGACTCTAAAGGACCATGTAATCTTAAGTGAGTCACACAACCCCATGAAGCCCAGTTCCTTTGTCTGTAATGCTGTAACATCTAAGAATACTTAGCCAGAGTTCTCATTGGCATTTAGTACATAATATCAATGTACTTTTATCATCATAATGAATCACAGATTGGGATCCAGAGAGTGCCAGCTCTTCCTCTCACAGGCAAAGCCATTAAAAAGACATCACCATATAGTTATGTATATACAATGTCATCATTAGGGGAAGCTGGGTGAAGAATGCACAGGAACTCTCTCTACTATTTTGATAACATCTTGAATCTAAAATTATTCCAAAATAAAAAGTTAAAAAAAGACACAAGTGTAGCCTTACACCTTCCATTTGCGAGATCCCTGATTTTGAATGCAAACTCCTTCAGGGTTGGTCTTTAAGCCTGCTTGTACCATGTTATCATCAGAAAACAAATAAAAAGAAAGAGCACATTTTAGAGCTTGCTTAAAGTTCTGGTACGCTAGGCCTAGGCATATTCCTTATGCAGACACCCCACAGTCCACACAATTCAGTGAAGAAATTACTAAAATGCTGGGTAAAAAATGGAGGCAGAATAATGAAAAGTACGTGAGTTTTACATCCTTCATTTGTTTTTGCAACTTTCTATCTAAAAATTTCCATAATGAACACTGGCCATGGACTTGCTCTTGGGCGGTGCTACCACAGAGAACTGGACAAAAGGCACACACCTTTATGTAATGAAGTTGTATTGTATTGAAGCTACTGGTGTTTGGCAAGTTTGACTGGCTGTGTGCTATTCCAGTGAATTTAGCATTAAGTTTTATCCCATTGGGCACCACTATCCTGTAGCAGACACAGCAGGATATTACTGTGGTGTTGAAAAAGGCAATTGCTGAAATGATTTAAGACAGAAGGAGGCATCTCTCAAAGGAGTCAGAGGAAAGTGAAGAAGGTATATTCTGTCCCCTGATGGTAGAAGGAGCCAGTGTTTGGTACCTATGGCAGGAGAGGTCAGCTGCTGAAGAGTGGTGATAAGGAAAGACACTGTAGTTAGCAGGACCATGGAAAATGGGAACAAACTCTGCAAATTTTGATAAGCAGGGTAGGAAAATAAAATATGACACTTAGAAAAGCAGGAAGTAATGAGCATTGATACAAAACCAAAATAGTCTTCATGGTTTGAATGGTCATAATACAGAAATTCCTCTCTGAGAAACACAATCCCAAACAGAGAAAAAACAAGGAACAGATTAATACAATGGTCTGAGCAGTATATTACCACATTCAATATAGCAAGAGATAATATGGACACGTTTTCAAAGAAGACAAAGAAGAAAATGGAGAGCAAAGACACCAACATGACTACGCAGGAGGCTCCCAATAATGTGGATTTTCAAAAGATGAAAGGGGGAATGCAAGAGAAGGAAAAAACCAAAGCTTAATACAAGTGCCAGGAAGCTGTAAAATTGTTGCCAGGAAGGCAAAAATTCAGAATGAGCCAATGTTAATGGAGAATACCCACAAAGGGCTTTTGAAGTAGTATCTGGAGCTTAAGGAAGACCAGATGTTAGGAGGTGACAGAGCAAATAGAACTAGTTGACTCCCACTTTGCTTCAATTTTTTTTTTTTTTTTGCCAAGGAGAAAGATTTTCAAACTGTGCGTGGTAGAGCAAGCATTGTTATGGAACTGCAGTTCTGTATGCAGAAACTGATGCTTGGTACAGGTGGAGAGGGCTCCTGCATCCTTTAAAGGAGTCCTGACCCCAGGCTCAGGTGAGCAACAAGCCACAATGGTAGAAAGCTTCCACCCTCTGAGGGGTCAAATCACGGAGACAATGGGAAAGGAGCTGATGGAGATAGACAAAAGCTATTCTGATTGTAAAGAAAGAGGGGATAAGAGGAGGGGAGGCACAATTCGTGACTTGGTTATTGACCAGATAGTTTGTGAGCACTTCGAAGAGAACATGATTAACTGTAGGAGTTAGCACGGGATTGTGGGGCCACTTACAGAAATTCACTGTGGGCATCAGGCAGCTGGCAGAAAGGTTAAGTACGTGGTGGCTGTTTCATGGCTTTACAGAAGGTTGTAAAACAGAACCCCAAGGCTGTTGATTAACTACTTGCTCTAACCAGGAGAGAGTCCTTAGGGCTGTGTCCAAAGAATGATGACTTATTGGCTTAACAGATTTCCATAAGAGTCAAAGATAGTTTAGCTGGTTGATTGACAGACAGCATCCATCTTCAAGAACAGAAACCACATGCTGGAGTGAGGATCTAATAACAAAACTAACAAAACAATAGTTAATAAGGACAGAGAGGTTTTTAAAATTAAGCATTTACCTATGTAAAAGATTTAGTACAATATATTAAACTGTCTGTAAATTCAAGATACAGCCAGGGGGGACTGATGTGGCTTTCAAAACAATAAACACGATGGTGGGTGGGAGGACAGGAGCAATAGGGATGTATCAGGAAGTACTGCTGGGAGGGAAGGGGTCAGAGAGTGTGGGGAGCTGGGGTTAAGGGCTGGGCTCTGGAGCCAGACCTACCTCTGCTTTCACCTTAGCTCTGCCATTTACTGGTGGGAACATGGCCACCAACCTCCATGCATCTATTTCCTCATCTATCAAGTGGGAAGAAAGATGGTACTAGTACCTATTTTATAGGGCCATTTTGAGGATTGAATGAGATAATATATCTAGAGTGCTTAGAACAGTGTTTGGCACATGTGAAGCACTCAATGAATGTTGCTAAGGAGAAAATTGTATGGGAATTGGAGTGGGAAAACTGCCATCAGAAAGGGTACTGTGTTTAAAAAAGAAATATGGTATATAAATGGATAAATAAGATGTAGTATATATGATATATGTATATACATATAAAATATATATCACATATAGACATTGGAATACTACTCTGCCATAAAAGGATGGAATATTGCCATTTGTGACAACATGGATAGAAATTGAGGGTATTATATAAGTGCATCCAACTTAATTAGTGCTTGTCCTTTCTTTTCTGGACTACACAGATAAAGAGAAGCAATCACAGTCCTACTGCATTCTTCACAGGCGTAACCTTAAACATAATGCTGTCCTCAGTTCTGGTGTCACATTTGGAGAAGGCCATTCAATGAAGGGAACACAAAGGACCAAGCCCAAGAAGGCAAATGCTCTTCCAACCTGCAATACATATGACAAATTTACAAAAACCTGTGACCCAGTGACCAGGAAAATAAAGAGGATGGTCTTCAGATATGTAAGCAAGGTGAATCCTGTGCCGCTCTGAAGGTCAGGACTGAGAGGGCTGGGCAGACCCTATCTGTAGGCAGGGGCCCACTGGCTCTAAGGAAACCATTCTCTGATGAGCTGTTCCAAAAGGGGTGCTGCTCTTTGTTGGAGCATTGAGATGGGGTCCTAGGAACACTTAGGCAGAAACTGGGTGACTGTTTGTCAGGGATACAGAAGGTTAAGCAAAAATCACTTTCAAGATCATTTTTGACCATAGTACTCTAGGATTTTAGAAGGTAAAACAGAAGGGGAACCAAGATGGCGGCGTAGGTAGACACACTGCGCCTCCTTGCACAACCAGAACTGACAGAGAATCGAACAGCAAGGGGGACTGACACCAAGGAAATAGAAAATAAACACATCCAGACTGGTAGGAGGGGCGAAGACAGGCACCGGGGTGGAGAGGACTCGCGTGGCTGTGGCGGGACTGAGACTGGCAGAGTGTGGGACAAATGGCGCAGGCAGTCTGAGCACTAGCAGACCCTGCGGCCCGACATTTGCACAGATAAACCCAGAGGGCTGGACTCAGAGTGGCGGAGAGTGGGGCAGGCAGAGTGGCGGGTAGCACCCTGCGGCACCACATTCGCCCACAGATAAACCTGATGAACGGCGGGCAGGGAAGCAGACCTTGCAACCCAGGGCTCCAGCTCGGGGAAATAAAGCCTCAAACCTCTGATTGAAAGCGCCCCTGGGGTTTGGGGTGGCAGCAGGAGAGACTCCCAGCCTCACAGGAGAGGTTGTTGGAGAGACCCACAGGGGCCTAGAGTGTGCACAGGCCCACTTACTCGGGAACCAGCACCAGAGTGGCCCAGTTTGATTGTGGGCATCTGAGTGAAAGATTGAAATCCGGAGGACAGTGAGGCTGGCGCCATTGCTCCCACTCAGCCCCTCCCCCACATACAGCGTCACAGCGTAGCCACCAGCATTACCCCCCCCCAGAACACCTAAGGCTCCGCCCCTTAAAGTAACAGACGCGCCAAGACAAACAAACAAAAAAATGGCCCAAATGACAGAACACTTCAAAGCTCCAGAAAAAATACAACTAAGCGACGAAGAGATAGCCAATCTATCGGATGCACAGTTCAAAGCACTGGTTATCAATATGCTCACAGACTTGGTTGAATCTGTTCGAAAAACAGATGAAAAAATGAAGCCTATGCTAAGAGAAACAAAGGAAAATGTACAGGGAACCAATAGTGATGAGAAGGAAACTGGGACTCAAATCAACGGTATGGACCAGAAGGAAGAAACAAACATCCAACCAGAAAAGAATGAAGAAACAAGAACTTGGAAAAATGAGGAGAGGCTTAGGAACCTCCAGGACACCTTGAAATGTTCCAACATCCAAATTACAGGGGTGCCAGAAGGAGAAGAAGAAGAACAAAAAATTGAAAACTTATTTGAACAAATAATGGAGAACTTCCCCGATCTGGCAAAGGAAATAGACTTCCAGGAAGTCCAGGAAGCTCAGAGAGTCCCAAAGAAGCTGGACCCAAGGAGGAACACAACAAGGCACATCATAATTACATTACCCAAGATTAAACGCAAGGACCTACATCCAAGATTACTGTATCCAGCAAAGCTATCATTTAGAATGGAAGGGAAGATAAAGTGCTTCTCAGATAAGGTCAAGTTAAAGAAGCTCATCATCACCAAGCCCTTATTATATGAAATGTTAAAGGGAGTTACCTACGAAAAAGAAGATCAAAAATAGGAACAGTAAAAATGACAGCAAACTCACAGTTATTAACGGCCACACATAAAACAAAAACGAGAACAAACTAGGCAAACGACTAGAACATGAGGGTTGTCAATAAGGGAGTGGGAGGGGGAGAGGCGGGTAAAGGTACAGAGAATAAGTAGCATAGATGATAGGTAGAAAATAGACAGGGGGAGGGTAAAAATAGTGTAGGAAATGTAGAAGCCAAAGAACTTATAAGTATGACCCATGGACATGAACTATGGGAGGGGAATGTGGGAGGGAGGTGGGTGGGCAGGATGGAGTGGAGTAGGGGGGGAAATGGGACAACTGTAATAGCATAATCAATAAATATATTTAAAAAAAAAAAAAAAGAAGGTAAAACAACCTGGAACATGTTTAAGCTATAGCAATTGGAAGTAAAACATTATTCACACCTACTGAAGAGGAATCAGCTGGATTGCTATGCAGCTTTGGCCTCATAAATCAGCATCAAGGGTGATTTTGATTAAAAAAAAACCCTAATAAATTAGAGAAATCTTAACTGAATTTTATTCAACCACATATATTTCAGAGTAGATTTAGGTATGGGGGCAAGCAATACAAGGCTCTCATTATATGGCTACAGTGCTGTATTCTGGGGGAGAGCGTGGAGGAAAGACAGGTACCTATATAATACACCTGCCTAAAAGGGACCTCTCACTCTAGCCAGGATTAAGGTGATCATAAGTCTGTCTGAACACAAATTCAGAGCACAGGAATATAGAAAACCTGAAAATTACAGGAAGCAAAAGTAGAAAGGATAAAAATGGAAAAAAAATTTTGTACTGCATCAAAACCCCATGACTTCATTCCAGAAAGAGGCAAATGAGACCAAACACTAGGTCCTTTTTGCAAGGGAGGCTGGAAGCACGTTTTGAACACCATGTGTGGTGCTATGTGCCGAGATAAAGGGAGGGCTTGTCTCATCTTATGACTCAAAGTGGAGCAGATGGTCTGTGGGAGCTAAAGAAGGACTTTTCCCTCCTCAGTGAAGGGAGGCAGGAGGTGGAGGGCTTGCCTGGGTTTGAAGCCCAATATACACCAGGATGTAATACAGGACAAATAGTTAGGAGAGCAGCTCTCTTCTACTCTTGTAGGCAACTGTGTACTATTTAGGACTTGTATTTACCATTCTGTTCACTAACAGTAAGTATAGACCATTCACCACAGCATTGTTTGTGAAAGTAAAAACTAGAAATTTCCAAAATATCCAATGATTAACAAATGGTTAGAAAGTTAGTTATGAAACACTCATATCCTGGGATATTATGCAGCAGTTAAAATAAAAGAGACCTACATGTGCCTGTGACAGAATATTCAGGATTATATTATTAAGAGAAAAATGGAAGGCATTCCATAGGGTGAAAAATATTAACACACACACACACACTTGTACATATATACTTGTATTTGAAGGGTGATTTCTTGGAAATAAATCATTTCTGTGTAGGGTTGTTATAATATAGACACCAAGGAGATACACTTCACATATCATAGAATTCACCATTTAATGATGTACAATTCAGTGGGTTTTAGTACATTTACAAGGTTGTGAAACCATCACCAGTACCCAATTCCCGAACATTTTCATCACCCCCCCAAGAAACCCCACATCCACTGGTAGTCACTTTCAATTTTCCCCTTCCCCTGGCTCCTGACAACCATTAATCTACTTCTTGTAGATTTGCCTATCCTGGATATTTGAGATAAATGGAACTACACAACATGTGGCCTTTTGTGTCCAGCTTCTTTCACTTAGTGCAGCAGTTTTCAGTCCCTGTGGTGCTGCACGCTGGCGCGCCACGGAACTTTTTAAAACATGCAACACCTGATGGAGTCACTGACCTCTTTCCCTGACATTGTAAATAAAAAAAAAATGACGACAGCAACATAACAATAGCTGTCCAGTGTGAATGATTCAAAATTATACCTACTTTTTGTCAGATTGGCAAAAGAATTAATATATTTTTTGCTGTGTTGCAAAATTTTAGTAATTAGTTTACATGTGCCATGAGATGAAAAAGGTTGAAAATCGCTGATTTAGCAAAATGTTTTCAAGATTTGTCCATTTTTGTAGCATACATCAATACTTCATTAATTTTATGGCTGATTAATATTCTATTGCATGGATATAACATATTTTATTTATCCATTCATTTATTGATGGACATTAGAGTTGTTTCCACTTTTTAGCTATTAAGAATAATGCTTCTAGCATATGAAAACACTAATTTGAAGAGATATAAGTACCCCTCTGTTCACTGAAGCATTATTTCCAATAGCAAAGATATGGAAACAACCTAAGTGTCCAATGACAATAAATGGGTAAATAAGATGTGGTATGTATGTGCTATAAAAAATATATATATAAAGTATATATACACACATATTATGTGAAATGAGTCGGACAGAAAAGGACAAAAACCATATGATCTCACTCATATGGGGAATATAAATTTAAAAAATAGCAAATAAACAAAACAATAACAAACTCATAGATATAGACAACAGACTAATTGTTACTAGTGGGGAACAAGGAGAGGTAGGGGGACAGCAATATGGGTATAGGGGTCAAATACAGGGTAATACAAGAAAACTAGACTTTTGATGGTGAATGTGCAAGAGTACACAGATATTGAATTAGAATGTTGTACACCCGAAATTTATGTAATGTTACATCAATGTTAGTTACCTCAATAAAAATTAAATTTTTAAAAAGAAAGGGAAAAAATGCTTCTATGGACAGTTGAGTACACGGTTTTGTATGGGCTTATGTTTTCATTTCTCCTGGGTATACACCTAGAGTAGAATTGCTGGGTTTTACGGTAACTCATGTTCAGCCTTCTGAGGATCTGCCAGATTGCTTTCCAGAGGGCTGCACCATCTTCCACTCCCACCAACAGGGTATGAGAGTTTTCATTTCTCCACATCCTCACTAACACCTGTTCTGACTTATCTTTTTCATTACAGTTATCCTAGTAGGTACGGAGTGGTCCCTCATTCAGGTTTTGATTTGCACTTCCCTCGTGGCTAATAGTGTGAAGCCCCTTTTTATGTGCATATTGGCCATTTGTCTATATTCTTTGAAGAAATGCCTATTTAGATCCTTGCTACTTTTTAATTTGGCCCTTTGTCTTTTTATTATTGAGCTATAAGAGTTCTTTTTCCAATTATTTATACCTAGCGTATAGAAACACAACGGACTTTTGTGTTGTACTCTGCAATTGTATTGAACTTGTTCATTAGTTCTAACAGTTTTTTGGGGGGGAAGAATTACTTAGGATTTTCTACACATAAGATCATGTCATCTGCAAAAAAGGATACTTTTACTTCTTCCTTTCCATCCTGGATGCCTTTTATTTCACTTTCTTGCCTGACTGCCTTGGCTAGAACCTTCAGTATTAAGTTAAGCAAAAGTATAATCCCTCTTTTTTATTCTTTCTCTCCTCAACCATTGACTTGAAAGGGGGAAGAGACCCTTGAAAATTGGATTTTAGTATGTTAGTAGGATATCCTCCCTCAAGTCTTTGCAGCAGGTCCAGACAAAGAACTGTTAACAGTTTTTGTTAGCCATTCTGTATCAAAAGTATTGCCTCAAACACAACACAAACTAAATGGGAGGCAGAAGGGTGGGCAAGCAAATACTTCGTAGAACAAAGTCAATTTAGGATACATGAGAAATCACTCACTACATGGGAGTTTTTCTGAATGAGAAATTAACACTAATTAGCCAAGAATGTAATATACATTATGTTAGGATTGGCTAAGTGCATGAGATATCCCTAGAGGATGGCAAAGTGAGAGGGACCTACTATTGACTGGTTTAAGTATACGAATTAGTTTTTAGGAAAATATTTCATATGTAAAGTATTACAGTGATTCAGTGTCACACAGGGCAGCAATTCAGATGTATGCATATATACTTATAAAATTTTTATTTTCTGAAAGATTCACAAGAAAATGCTAGCAGTGATTATATTAGGTAAGAACTCCAGTGCTAGGGATGGAATTTTATACCTTTCTAAACTGTTTGAATTTTTCTATTAAATACTTTTATTTATTTTTATTCTTTCATTTTCCCATTTTTTTAAAGTATATTTTATTGATTATGCCATTACAGTTGTCCCATTCCCCCCCCTTCACTCCCCTCCACCCTGCACATCCCCTCCTGCCCACATTCCTCCCCCCTTTAGTTCATGTCCATGGGTTATACATATAAATTCTTTGGCTTCTACATTTCCTATACTATTCTTACCCTCCAACTTGTCTATTTTCTACCTACTATTTATGCTACTTATTCTCTGTACTCTTTCCCCCTCCCACTTCCCTGCTGAAAACCCTCCAAGTGATCACCATTTCTGTGATTCTGTTCCTGTCCTAATTGTTTGCTTGGTTTACTTTTGTTTTTGTTTTAGGTGTGGTTGTTATTAACTGTGAGTTTACTGTCATTTTACTGTTCATATTTTTTATCTTTTTTTTCTTAGATAAGTCCCTTTAACATTTCATATAATAAGGACTTGGTAATGATGAACTCCTCGAACTTGACCTTATCTGGGAAGCACTTTATCTGCCCTTCCATGCTAAATTAAAGCTTTCCTGAATAGAGCAATCTTGGATGTAGGTTCTTATCTTTCGTGACTTGGAATACTTCTTTCCAGCCCCTTCTTGCCTGTGAAGTCTCTTTTGGGAAATCAGTTGAGAGTCTTATGGGAACTCCTTTTCTCTTGCTACTTTTAAAATTCACTCCTCTTGAATCTTGGGTAATGTAATGACGATGTGCCTTGGTGTGTGCTTCCTTGGGTCCAACTTCTTTAGGACTCTCTGAGCTTCCTGGACTTCCTGGAAGTCTATTTCCTTTGCCAGATTGGGGAAGTTCTCCTTCATTATTTTTTCAAATAAAATTTCAATTTCTTGCTCTTCCTCTTCCCCTTCAGGTACCCCTCTAATTCGGATGTTGGAATGTTTAAAGATGTCCTGGAGGTTCCTAAGCCTCTCTTCATTTTTTGAGTTCTTGTTCCTTCATTCTTTTCTGTTTGGATGTTTCCTTCTTCCTTCTGTTCCATACCATTGATTTGAGTCCCAGTTTCCTTCCCATCACTATTGGTTCCCTGTACATTTTCCTTTATTTCACTTAGCATAGCCTTCACTTTTTCATCTAATTTGTGACCAAGCTCAATGAATTCTGTGAGCATCCTGATTACCAGTGTTTTGAACTGTGCATGTGATAGGTTGGCTATCTCTTCGTTGCTTAGTTGAATTATTTCTGGAGCTTTGATGTATTCTTTCATTTGGGCCTTTTTTTTTTTTTTTTGGTCTTGGTGCACCTGTTATGTAAAAGGGGCAGAGCCTTAGTTATTCACCTGGGCTGGACAATCCACCTCACTTCACTGTGATGTTGTATGTGGGGAAGGGGTTGGAGAGGGAACAATGGCGCTTGCTCTGCTCTCTGCCAGCTTTCAGTCACTTCCCCTGCTACCCATGAGCAAAGTGGGCCCTTCTGGTACTGATTTCCATGTGGTTGGGTTTGTGTACATCTCTCCTATGAACTCTCCTGTGAAGCTGGGAGTTTCTCTTGCTGCTGCCTCAATCCCCAAGTGGTTTTCAATCAGTGGTTTGAGGCTTTATTTCCCCGCACTGGAGCCCTGGGGTTGTGAGGTCTGTTTTGCTCCCCCTTTGTTCCTCCTGGTTTATCTGCTTGAGAATGTGGGACCACCGTGTCCACCAGCCACCACCTTGCGGGATCCATCATCTGCTCCTTGCCTGTCCTGCTCCACAATCCACTGCCTGGCTGGGTCCGCAGCCACCTTCTTGCCCATCCCGGTCCTCCAGCCACCACCTTGCCCAGAGTCCTCTCCACCCAGCAGCGCATCTCTGCCCCTCCTACCAGTCTGGATGAATGTGTCTTCTTTAACTCCTTGGTTGTCGGACTTCCATACGGTTCAATTTTCTGGCAGTTCTGGTTGTTTTTTGTTTTTAAATTGTTGTCCTTCTTTTGGTTGTGCGAGGAGGCAAAGTGTGTCTACCTACGCCTCCATCTTGGCCAGAAGTCTCTAAATACTTTTATTTTTTAAAAAATCATGGTTAACTAAACAGTAACTATAAACTGATTTATTTCTTTTTTATGTTTTTCTATATTTAAAAGCCCTACTAAATGTTATTGCAAAACTGAAATACCATGTACAGTAAAAGTATGTAATTAGGAGCCTGTTGAGGAGAATTCTATCCCTCCCTACGAAATACTTGAGTGATGAGTAACCAAGGAACAGTCTACAAAAATGAACAGGGAGGGTTATTTGAGTTCAACTACTCTGGACAAGTCTGTTGTCCTTGCTGGGTAATAGAAGTGAGAGCTCAGAGTGTCTCTCTAACAGGAAGCAAGAACTGAGTGGGCAGCTCAGGGAGGTGGAGCTGGCCTTTGAAACAGGAAAGGGCAGAGTCTGTTTCTGGCTGGCCGAGAGCCCTAAAGTTTTTCAGAAAATGCTGGCACATGTATAACACCCTCTTGTCACAAAAGGAGAGCAATGGTCTACACAGCTAGCTGGCTAGCATGTGTGGTTCAAATAAAGAAAATCAGACAGGAGGAACAGGGTGGAGGAGATCCCAGGCCTAAGGGATGAAGGGTGGAGGGCAGGAATTCCAAAAGGCGATGCAGACACTTTAGGAACTGCACCGGCCAGTGCTGGTGGTTGGAGCTCAGGTAAGAACTCCTCAAGGCCATAAAGGCAAGAATATTTTCTTCTCAGACCTATGGTCAGATTCTGCATAGAGGCCAAGGAAGCTGTACAGAGCAGAACCCGAGGGGACACCAGGATGGCCCTTATGCAGAGATTAGGCCAGAAGCCATTAGGTAAGGACCCTATTTGTCTTAGAAACATTGCTAATTTAATTCTTACCTCAAGTTATTAGTTTGAGCATTTTTGTTTAACATTCAGATTTTTTAAAGTTTGTTTTTGCTTTTAATCCCATCCTTTTTTTCATTTGTAACTAAACATTTTTACTTTTTAATATATTTGATTAATTATGCTATTGTAATATAGTGTAATAAATGAGACAATATATTCTCTCATTTTCCCCCATTTATTTACCTCTGCTCTGCACACCTCCTCCCACCCACATTGCCCCCCTTTAGTTCATGTCCATGGGTCATACATACAAGTTCTTTGGCTTCTACATTTCCTATACTATTCTTACCCCTCCCCCTGTCTATTTTATACCTACCATTTATGCTACTTGTTCCCTGTACCTTTCTCCCTCTCTCCCCCTCCCACTTCCCCGCTGAAAACCCTCCAAGTGATCACCATTTCTGTGATTCTGTTCCTGTTCTAGTTGTTTGCTTAGTTTTGGGGGGGCTTTTTTAGGTTCGGTTGTTGAGTTTATTGTCATTTTACTGTTCATAGTTTTGACCTTCTTCTTTTTCTTAGATAAGTCCCTTTAACATTTCATATAATAATGGCTTGGTGATGATGAACTCCTTCAACTTGGCCTTACCTGGGAAGCACTTTATCTGCCCTTCCATTCTAAATAAGAGCTTTGCTGGATAGTGTAATCTTGGATGTAGGTCCTTGCCTTTCATGACTTTGAATACTTCTTTCCAGCCCCTTTTTGCCTGCAAGGTTTCTTTTGAGTAATCAGCTGATAGTCTGATGGGAATTCCTTTGTAGGTAACTGTCTCCTTTTCTCCTGTTGCTTTTAAAATTCTCTCCTTATATTTAATCTTGGGTAATGTAATGATTATGTGTCTTGGTGTATGCTTCCTTGGGTCCAACTTCTCTGGGGCTTTTTGAGCTTCCTGGACTTCCTGGAAGTCTATTTCCTTTGCCAAATTAGGGAAGTTCTCCTTCATTATTTGTTCAAATAACTTTTCAATTTCTTGTTCTTCCTCTTCTTCTTCCAGCACCCCTTTGATTCTGGTGTTGGAATGTTTAAAGTTGTCCTGGAGGTTCCTAAGCCTCTCCTCATTTTTTAAAATTCTTATTTCTTCATTCTGTTCCAGCTGAATGTTTATTTCTTCCTTCTGGTCCAAATAGTTGATTTGAATCCCATTTTCCTTCCCATCACTGTTGGTTCCCTGTACATTTTCCTTTATTTCACTTAGCATAGCCTTCACTTTTTCCTCTATTTTGCGACCATACTCAACCAATTCTATGAGCATCCTGAATACCAGTGTTTTGAGCTGTGCATCCAATAGGTTGGCTATCTCTTCATTGCTTAGTTGTATTTTTTTGGAGCTTTGATCTGTTCTTTCATTTGGGCCTTTTTTTTTTTTGTCTCAGCTCACCTGTTAAATACATAGTCAGAGGTGGAACCTTAGGTGTTCACCAGGCTGGGGCAATCCATGTCACCATGGGAACAAAGCCACTTGTTCAGCTCTCTGCCAGCTTTCAGTCACTTCCCCAGCTACCCATAATGAAATTGGGCCCTTCTGGTGCTGATTGCTGGGTGGGTGGGTTTGTGTATGTTCTAGGACCCTGTGGTTCTGTCCAGTGAACTCTTCTGTGAGGCTGGAAGTTTCTCCCACCATCTCAACACCCACAGGATTTTTCAGTCAGAGATTTTGAGGCTTTATTTCCCCGCAATGGAACCCTGGGTTGTGCAGTCTGTCTCACTCCTCAGTTGTTCCTTCCGGTTTATCTACAGTCAAATGTTGAACTGTCCGGTCCACCAGCTGCCTCCTTGCTGCAAATCCTCTCCACCTGACTGCCCATCTCCACCCCTCCTACCGGTCTCGATGAATGTTTCTTCTTTAACTCCTCGGTTGTTGGACTTCCATACAGTTTGATTTTCTGTCAGTTCTGGTTGGCTTTTGTTTTTAAATTTGTTGTTGTCCTTCTTTTGGTTGTGCGAGGAGGAACAGTATATACACATGCCTCCATCTGGCTGTAAGTCTCTTGTACTTTAAAAGAAAATGTCCTTTTAATTCCTAGCAAAATTAACTTTTTAAACACTCCTGTCAATTTTAAGTATGTCAGGAGGAAAGGTAGGTTTCCAGGCTCTGGCTGGTAAAGAGACAAGAACAGGGTGCCCTTTATGGTCATCAAGAGAGGGAGGCAGCAATACAAGACAGAACTGGCCAGCCCAGAGCCTTGGGGAGGATGGTGGGAGGAACAAGGTAGGATGAGGAAACCAGAATAAGCTGGGGGAGAGTGGGGCTGACTGTGGGGGCTATGTCCTTGTGTCCTCTGGCACTTCTTGGGCAAATATTTAGCAGGTGCCAGAGGGTCAGTATCTAACACTTGCTGAATATTTACTATAGGTAGAACAATAGGGAATTGACAATATTCAGCCATTTTAAATGCACCAAAATGGCAATTTGCTGTTATTCAACCTAATATAAGTGTTCTAAATGATTTGTATATCTTCATCACATAGATTCCTCACACTCCTCTTAAAACTAGTTTCTACAATAGTAGAAACTATTGTGTTATTTTACGGAGAGAAGACTAAAGCTCAGTGTGGTTGTATAACTCTCTCAAGGTCACTTAGCTTATAGTGGAGTCAGAACTGAATCCAGTCAAATCCAGGTTGTGGGTTCTTAGGCTTACTCTTGTAAAGCCCACGCTACTCTCCTGGGTTGAGACTGAAGACTGTCGAGCTCTGGGGAGAATGCAGGCCTGCATCCTCAGATGATGTTTCTCTAAAATGAGGCAGGATTGACCAGGCCTGGCCCAAGAAGAAGTGGGATTGCTGCGTTTCACTCTGTTCAATGTCATAACAAATTTCACAAAACCATATATTCTCCCAGTTCCTTTAGTGGATCAATCCTCCTCTTTAGTCAGGGATAGCTTTACATCACATTATTAGAAGCCTTCTTTGAAGCTGTACTGACATTTCAATCAGTTTTGAGTAGCCCAAATATGAGATTCAGTCAGAGCCTGTGGCCAACCAAGAAGAGGATCTCAAGCTCTTCTAACTCAGGTCTGGGTTCCTGAAACAGCCACCTATTCCATCCAGCCTCTAGACTCTGTATCTCTGACCATGTGTCATCCTAAAATCTGGGTAATCTTCCCAGCACTCCATTTATATATAATTCATGGTACTGACAATAGTTCCCACTGCCTGGATGATCACATGCAAACTCTGAATTCAGCATCTATGGAACTCCATTACTTAGCCTGTCCTTCCCTGGTTCAACTTCAGTCTCACAGTTTCTTAATGCCTATCCTCTCCAGTAAACCCATTCTAATTTAACGCCCATTCCCACCATCAATTCACTGCTTACACCTGCCGTGCTTTGCTCACTGAGTTCCCTTTCCTCCACCTCTTTACCAGTCTCATGGCTGTCCCTTCTTACCATCCCAACTCAAGCCTCACATCTTCCCAATGGCCCTTTCTAACAAACCTACCAATATTAAACTCCCAGTTCTTAGAACTCTGAGGGCGGAGCCTAGGATTTGTCTATCTATGTCTTGTGGCCAATATTTCAACTCTCCAAATAATATACAAAGAATCTTCGGGATAGAGATCATGTTGTATACAACATTCATTTCTTCAACAATCATCAAGTATGCACTCAGTGCCAAGCACTGTGGTATACAGAGGTAAAGAAGACATTGTCCCTAGGTTCAAAAGGCTGATGAGTCAGAAGAGAGATGTATTAGGTCGGACCATAGAAAATTGTTCTGTTGGTTAAAAATGGTGAATATTGGCAATTCAATAATGTTTCATTCTAAAGGTAATTATCAAATAAAGTAGTAAGGTCAGAATGGAGATATAACCAGAGCATTTAGGGGGTACAGCGGAGGGTCACCAGCTTGTCTTTTCAGGGTTGGGCTTGAGGCTTTTTGCAGGCAGTGATATCTGTGCTGAGTCATAAAAACTTGGAGTCATGCAACAGGGGAGGAATATTCTAAATAAAGGCAACATGAAAAAAGGCAAGGAGGTAAGAAACAACAGGCTGATAGTAGGTGTTATGGGCCAAATTATATTTCTCCAAAATTTTTATGTTGCAGTCCTAACCCTCAATACCTCAGAATGTGACTGCATTTGCAGACAGGGCCTTTAAAGAGGTAGTTAAGTGAGAATAAAGCCAGCAGGTTGGGCTTCAATCCAATCTGGCTGGTGTCCTTATGTAAGAGGAGATTAGCACATACAGAGAGACAAGAGGAGTGTTGCACACAGAGAAAAGACCACGTGAGGACACAGCAAGAAGAAGGCTATCTGCAAGTAAAGGAGTGAGGCTGCAAAAGAAACCAAACCTGCTGATACCTTAATCTTGGACTTCTACCCTCCAGAACTGTAGGACAATAAATTTCTGTTGTTTCAACCTCATACCAGTCTGTGGTATTTTGTTTGGCAGCCCTGACAACCTAACACAGTAGGGTTTTATGAACTATTTGGGATGGCTGGAGGGAGAAGCAAAGAGTGGCATGAGAAGAGGCTGAAAAAACAGGTAGGAGTGATGGTGTGTGGGGCCTTGACTGCTGTATTAAGAAGCGTGAAGTTTTTCCTGGAGATGAAACTTTTGGAGGGTTTTAAGCAAGGAGGTGGCAGAATCATAGGTGTTTTAGGTAGAGCTCCCCAGTGGAAGTGTGGAAGATAATTTGACAGGACAAGATTAAAGGCAGAAAACCATTTGGAGGCTGCAGGGTTGGTACATGCAAACCATTAAGTTATAAACAGAGAGATAGTAGTGTTAGGGGTAGGGAATTGAGAAGTACTGGGTTGGCCAAAAAGTTCACTTGGTTTTTCCCATTTTTTCTATAAGATGGCTCTAGTAGTGCTTAAAATTGTCTTTAACTTCATTCAAAACAATTTTGTTAGGCTGTGTTGTAACAGCTGTCATATCAGGGTACATTTAAAAAAAACATGAAAACTGGTAAATTTTTTGTGTAGACATTTTAATATTGAGGATGGAAGAAAACAAGCAACATTTTCAGCATTTTATGCTTTACTATGTCAAGAAAGGTAAAAATGCAACTGAAATATAAAAAAAATGATGCAGTGTATGGAGAAGGTGGCATGAATGTGTCAAAGGTGGTTTGCAAAGTTTTGTGCTGGAAATTTCTTGTTGGATGATGCTCCAAGGTTGGGTAGACCAGTTGAAGTTGACAGAGATCAAATGGAGACATTAATTGAGAACAATCAGTGTTATGCCATGTGAAAAAAAGCCGACATAACTCAAATTATCCAAATCAATAAAGTTATTGGTGCAAATAAAGGATGTGTCTTTTATTTTATGGACCCCACCCCCAAACTTTTTGGTAAAACCAATACTTATAAGGTGAGTTAATAGTGATGGCTTAAGCCCTCTAAGGGAAGGGGAGCGGGGGAAAGGGAAGGGAGGTCAGGGGATGGGGGGAGCTGGATGACTCCCAGGTTTTTACCTATGAGTTTGACCCTAGAGGCGGTGAGCAGATGGGGTGAGAAGAGGAGATTACGAATGTGAGATGCCTATAGAGCAACCAGGAAGAGATTATGCCAAATGGGCAGTTAAGCATTCACATCTGATTTTTAAGACCTGGCTGGCCTGGGCTGGCCTGGCCTGGCAACTTGGGAGCCTCCACCATAGACAGAAGGTGTGGCCAGCAGTGCCCATGCCCCACTCATATTCCGTAGGACTTTTATCACCTTTGTGCACATCAGCTCTTGGCGTGTTCTCTGTGACTCTTTGTCAGATGTGGCCTTCAGGTTGCCTGACATGTTTTGCCCGTGAACAATAGATCCAGAAGGACCTGAGAATGTACATCTCTCCAGGCAATGATGATGCAATCTGGGCCTTTTGCTCTTAATGGGGAAACGCTGGGTCTGACCCACAATGCCTCCAGAGCAATCCCATGGTACTTGACTTGATATCATGGCACCCAGCATGGTCTCCTTCCCTTCTTCTCACTTTCTCTTCCCCCTGTGGACTCCCCTCCTGGGGATACTTCCAAATAATCTCTGCTTCTGGGCACCCAAGCAGAGTGACCACCCAAGTAAGACCACTCCAGGAGGATATACAACCAAGAGGGAGCCTCCTGGGGACACCAGCTCTGGAAAGGCAGGGAGACAAACAGTAGACAGCAACAAAGATGGAGGAAGGGCAGCAGAGGGTACAAGGAGAACCGGGGAGGGGCTGCATGAATGCCATGTGGCAGAAATTCCCAGAAAGCAAGAGCTATCAATGGTACCCAAAAAAGCAGAGGAGTCCAAAAAAACAGGAACTGCAATATGTTTGATAGAATCTGGGGATCACAGGGCACGATGACCTTAGGAAAAAACAGTTTCCTTGACTCATGATCCCAGTCCTTGGTCCAAAGTGATGAGAGCATCATTCTTCCCTTCTCACCTTATATATATTCTAGTTTCACCTTCTAGAATTAGAAATGTATCTGTAACTATATGAAGACTGACAGCAGGTTGGCACTCAGGCATCTAGAGATTAGGATAGATGTTGATGTTGATGCATTTATAGAATCAAAGGGAGAACAGGCTGATGGCCCTAGTTTCCCTGTGGGAAGGAGGCAAAAGGAAAAAAAAGGAGAGAAGGGAAGGCCTGGAATTACATTCACAGCCTGTGGGGCCAGTGGTGACTAAGGTAAGGATGCTGGGGAGCACTCAGGCCCTGGATGGAGGTGCCTGGAGAACACTGAACCTCTGAGCTACAGGTGGGCCTGTGATAGCAACAAGGGACTTTTGAAGGAGGGGAAATTTTCCCTGAGGCAGACTTATGGAGCAGCTAATGGATGTGTTCCCACATGTGGGTGGGAAAAGATTGCTATGGCCTTCAAGGATTAGAAATAAAAATTTTGAGAAAAACTTTAGAGATGAAAACTTCATGCATATTAGAGAAGGTTTACACATGAACTTTTAATTTTAAAAGTATTACTGTTTTAAATGGAATATACAGAGTGCTTAGGCATTGCAAACTACAGACCTCAGGGCACACACATTTCATTTTGGCTTCAGACAGAATTACTTAGGGTTTTCCCTGTTATTATGGGATGTCTTTGTGACCGGGAGTGAGGCATTCATGATCAGGGTAGGAGAGGGTGTCCACGTTTCTCTACAATTGTACAGACGGTGCAGGCAGCAGCTAGGAGAAAGAGCTACGTCAGAATTTGGGCTCGTCAGAACCCCCTCAATGTGATATATTTTAATGTTTTTCTCAGCACAAGTTTGACTTTAACAATAAATCTAGAAAAGGGGGGTGTGATAATAAATCACAATAAAAACCAACAAAGATTTCTTCTGACCTCACCACTAGAGCTCTTCCCTCCCACGAGCCTGTCAAGAGCATCTCACTAAAAGCACTTAAAGAGAAGATGCCGGAATCTAGCTGTGCCCTAGAGACAAAAGGCATAGAGCCTTTTAGAAGCCCCCTGCATCTTCCCTGGCAGGAGTCAGGACTCTGCACTGGCCAAGAGGGAAGGTTTTTGGCTGGGGGTGGGGATGCTGAGGGGACAACAGGAGAAAGTGAAGAGGAGGCAGCCAGGCAGTGTAGAGAAGGACAGCAATGAGATCAGGTTCACCTGGTGCACAATTATGCAGGGCTGATGGAGAGGTGAGGGGGAGTCTGGAGAGAGCTACTGGGGTCTCATCTACAGGAAAGGCGTCTTTAATAATTAACAAATGGGAAAAAGTACAGAGTCAGTAATATGACCCCTAGCATTTTGAAACTCTGACCAAATGGCCGTGCCTCAGCAGCCGGCAGCCACATTTACAGGCTCCCCAGCCAAGGAAGGCTGAGAAGGCTGGGAGAACATAAAAAACTATGGAAACCAAAGGACACTTACAACCATGTCAATCGAAGACACATTTGATGTGAGCCATGATTTAATCCTGGATGTATGGAAGGCACAAATGGAAGGGTTCCTTTAAATCGCTAAAATTGTCAGGTCAGATCAAAAGAGACCAATTACTTTTTCTCTTCTCACTTTGTTAATACTACAATATCTATAATCAACAACACAATGCTGTTTTCTTTTCTCCCAGTATTTACTGAAAAAATTCAGACACATGCTTTTCATGTATAAAAAGACAAAGATACATGATTCTGGCCAAGATGGAGGCATAGGTAGACACACTGTGCCTCCTTGCACAACCAAAAGAAGGACAACGACAAATTTAAAAACAAAAAACATCCAGAACTGACAGAAAATCAAACTGTATGGACGTCCGACAACCAAGGAGTTAAAGAAGAAACATTCGGAGAACCAAGATGGCGGCGTAGGTAGACACACTGCGCCTCCTCGCACAACCAGAACTGACAGAGAATCGAACAGCAAGGGGGACCAACACCAAGGAAATAGAAAATAAACATTCATCCAGACTGGTAGGAGGGGCGGAGACGGGCACCAGGGTGGAGAGGACTCACGTGGCTGTGGCGGGACTGAGACTGGCAGAGTGTGGGACAAATGGCGCAGGCAGTCCAAACACTAGCAGACCCTGTGGCCCCACATTTGCACAGATAAACCCAGAGGGCCGGACTCAGAGTGGCGGAGAACGGGGCAGGCAGAGCAGCGGGTAGCACCCTGCGGCACCACATTCGCCCACAGATAAACAGGACGAACGGCGGGGAGCGAAGCAGACTGCACAACCCAGGGCTACAGCACGGGGGAAATAAAGCCTCAAACCTCTGATTGAAAACGCCCGTGGGGGTTGGGGTGGCAGCAGGAGAGACTCCCAGCCTCACATGAGAGGTCGTTGGAGGGACCCACAGGGGCCTAGAGTGTGCACAGGCCCACTTACTCGGGAACCAGCACCAGAGTGGCCCAGTTTGATTTTGGGTAGCGGAGTGAAAGACTGAAAGCCGGAGGAGAGTGAGGCAGGCGCCATTGCTCCCACTCGGCCCCTCCCCCACGTACAGCATCATAGCGCAGCAACCAGCATTAACCCGCCCCGGGGAACACCTAAGGCTCCACCCCTTAAAGTAACAGACGCGCCAAGACAAACAAACAAACAAAAAATGGCCCAAATGACAGAACACTTCAAAGCTCCAGAAAAAATACAACTAAGCGAGGAAGAGATAGTCAACCTATCGGATGCACAGTTCAAAGCACTGGTTATCAATATGCTCACAGACTTGGTTGAATCTATTCGAAAAACAGATGAAAAAATGAAGCCTATGCTAAGAGAAACAAAGGAAAATGTACAGGGAACCAATAGTGATGAGAAGGAAACTGGGACTCAAATCAATGGTGTGGACCAGAAGGAAGAAACAAACATCCAACCAGAAAAGAATGAAGAAACAAGAACTTGGAAAAATGAGGAGAGGCTCAGGAACCTCCCGGACGCCTTCAAAGGTTCCAACATCCGAATTATAGGGGTGCCAGAAGGAGAAGAGGAAGAACAAAAAATTGAAAACTTATTTGAACAAATAATGAAGGAGAACTTCCCTAATCTAGCAAAGGAAATAGACTTCTGGGAAGTCCAGGAAGCTCAGAGAGTCCCAAAGAGCTGGACCCAAGGAGGAACACAACAAGGCACATCATAATTACATTACCCAAGATTAAACGCAAGGACCTACATCCAAGATTACTGTATCCAGCAAAGCTATCACTTAGAATGGAAGAGAAGATAAAGTGCTTCTCAGATAAGGTCAAGTTAAAGAAGCTCATCATCACCAAGCCCTTATTATATGAAATGTTAAAGGGAGTTACCTACGAAAAAGAAGATCAAAAATAGGAACAGTAAAAATGACAGCAAACTCACAGTTATTAACGGCCACACATAAAACAAAAACGAGAGCAAAGTAGGCAAACAACTAGAACATGAGGGTTGTCATTAAGGGAGTGGGAGGGGGAGAGGGGGGGAAAGGTACAGAGAATAAGTAGCATAGATGATAGGTGGAAAATAGACAGGGGGAGGGTAAAAATAGTGTAGGAAATGTAGAAGCCAAAGAACTTATAAGTATGACCTATGGACATGAACTATAGTGGGGGAATGTGGGAGGGAGGGGGGTGGGCAGGATGGAGTGGAGTGGGGGGGGGGAAATGGGACAACTGTAATAGCATAATCAATAAATATATTTTTTAAAAAAAGGAAAGAAAAAAAAAGAAGAAGAAACATTCATCCAGACCGTTGGAGGGGTGGAGATGGGCAGCTGGGTGGAGAAGACTGGGGCAAGGCTGCAGCTGGCGGACCTGGCGAGGTGAAGGATTGCAGACTAGGCAGTCCCACATTCGCATACAGATAAACCAGGAGGAACAACTAGGGAGCAAGACAGACCGCACAACCCAGGATTCCAGAGTGGGGAAATAAAGCATCAAACCTCCCACTGAAAACACCTATGAGGCTGAGAAACTCCCAGCGTCACAGGAGAGTTCCTTGGAGAGACCAACAGGCTGCTAGAATATACACAAGCCCATCCACCCGGGAATCAGCACCAGAAGGGCCCAATTTCATTATGGGTAGCTGGGAAAGTGACTGAAAGCTGGCAGAGAGCTGAACAAGTGGCTTTGTTCCCACGGTGACATGGATTGCCCCAGCCTGGTGAACACCTAAGGTTCCACCTCTGACTATGTATGTAACAGGTGTGCCGAGACAAAAAAAAAAAAAAAAGGCCCAAATGAAAGAACAGATCAAAGCTCCAGAAAAAAATACAACTAAGCAATGAAGAGATAGCCAACCTATTGGATGCACAGCTCAAAACACTGGTAATCAGGATGCTCATAGAATTGGTGAGTATGGTCGCAAAATAGAGGAAAAAGTGAAGGCTATGCTAAGTGAAATAAAGGAAAATGTACAGGGAACCAACAGTTACGGGAAGGAAGAAATAAACATTCAGCTGGAACAGAATGAAGAAATAAGAATTAAAAAAAATGAGGAGGGGCTTAGGAACCTCCAGGACATCTTGAAACATTCCAATATCTGAATCATAGGAGTGCCAGAAGGAGAAGAGGAAGAGCAAGAAATTGAAGTTATTTGAACAAATAATGAAGGAGAACTTCCCTAATCTGGCAAAGGAAATAGACTACCAGGAAGTCCAGGAAGCTCGGAGAGTCCCAAAGAAGTTGGATCCAAGGAATCACACACTAAGGCACATAATCATTACATTACCCAAGATTAAATATAAGGAGAGAATCTTAGAAGCAGCAAGAGAAAAGGACACAGTTACCTACAAAGGGGTTCCCATAAGACTGTCAGCTGATTTTTCCAAAGAGACCTTACAGGCAAGAACGGGCTGGAAAGAAGTATTCCAAGTCATGAAGGGCAAGGACCTACATCCAAGATTACACTATCCAGCAAAGCTATCATTTAGAATGGAAGGGCAGATAAAGTGCTTCCCAGATAAGGTCAAGTTGAAGGAGTTCATCATCACCAAGTCCTTATTATATGAAATGTTAAAGGGACTTATCTTAAGAAAAAGAAGATAAAAAATATGAACAGTAAAATGACTACAGACTCGCAGTTATTAACAACCAAACCTAAAATAAAAACAAAAACAAATACAAACTAAGCAAACAACTAGAACAGGAACAGAATCACAGAAATGGGAATCACATGGAAGGTTTTCAGCGGGGGAGTGGGAGGGGGAGATAGGGGCAAAAGGTACAGGGAATAAGTAGCACAAATGGTAGGTAGAAGATAGACAGGGGGAGGTTAAGAATAGTATAGGAAATGTAGAAGCCAAAGAACTTCTGTGTATGACCCATGGACATGACCTAAAGGGGGGAATGTGGGTGGGAGGGGGTGAGCAGGGTGGAGGGGAATAAAGGGAGGGAAATGGGATAACTGTTATAGCATAATCAATAAAATATATTTAAAAGAAAAAGACAAAGATAGTTGGTTAAGGATACTTTCTTTTACTCCAACCTTCATGTCCTTCCTTATTTTAATACAACTCAGTGTGATATGGAGTTTCTTGAAGCAGCAAGATGGGTTAGGGAAAGAAGATAGTTTCAACCTCTGCTCTGCTCTTTATTCCCTGTGTGACACTGGACACTTATTCAGTCCTTCTGAGCCTTGACTCATCTCTGTGAAAATGTTAATACCAGCAGGAGAGGTAGGGAAGGACTGGCCAATGAGGCAGAAGGAAATCAAGGAGAGTGTGACACACAGAAGCCAAGAGAATAAAGTGTTTTTAGGAGGGAGGGGTCAGCCACGCTGAGAGCTGCTGCAAAGACAGGTAAAGGAAGTCTCCACAGCAGCTGGCACCATGGAGGAATGTATCAAGACACAGATCAAGACTTCTAAATCGTTCTTGGTTCATCACTTCAAAACCATGGGATATCTTAAAAGACAAAAAAAAAAAAAAAAAGACAGCATCTTTAATTATTGTATTATTTTAAGAGACTTCTTTTCCAGATGTTATTTGTGTATTAAACCAAAACAAAGTCCGAGAACAAATTTTTACAACTCCAGTTCTTCCTTTCAGTTTCAGCAAATTCTAGTTTCTCTGTGTCCATGTCAGGGAGAATTCTAAGAGATGGGAATAAACTAACCCTAGACCACATAATTCAGGGTGGGTTCAGAAACATTTCCTCTTCATTGTAGGCACATCTGATAACAATATTTTCTGTAACGATGTGCAACAGGTCTTTCAAATTCAGTCATTTCATGGTTAGCCTAAATTTAGGCAAATATAATTTCTGAATACTAAGACAAAAACCAATACCATAATAAGCGCTGAAGAAAGAAAAAACTGAGTCTCGAGAGTGGCAGGATTGGCAGTTATACAGCTTGCACATGTGCCTGCATCAGCCACCCTAAGACAAACCTCTCCGACTTTTCTCTGCTTCCCCTGAGCATAGCTTCCTTACAAAGTCCATACTCACTGCGTCCACCTTCTGACCAACCATTCACTCTTGTACCAGCTTCAGTCTGGCTACCTTCTCCAGCACTCACAAATAAATGCATGCATGTCAACACCACAACATCTTTATGTGGTCTAACCCAAAGGTCACTTCTTTCCCTCCTTTTATACACACCCCTCAGCAGCATCCAACACCCCACTCCCACCTTCTTTACTTTTTGTCCTGGCTTCTGGTGTCTGAGTTTTCTCTACATTAATTTCCCCAGCTCCTCTGCTGGCTCCTCATCTTCCTCCCAAGTACTTCTCTCACTTTCCTCTCTCCCTGGTGATTTCGATGTGCTCAGATTTTAAAGTATTTATAGGCCAAATGTTCCAATCTCTCCTGTGAGCTCTTGACTTGTAGACCCCACTGAGTTCTCAATACTGAACAGCTATTTGGGCATCTCAAACAGAATGCATGCAAAACTGGAAACTTTGTTTTCCCCACCACACTATGCCCCTCTCACATTCTGTGCTACCTCACCCAGCTGCTCAAGTCAGAGGCCGAGAAATCATTCTGGGCACTCTCATGTTCCTCTTCTCGACATTCGAGTGACAGAAGGCCTGCTAGTCCCACTGCCAAAACACGTCCCAAACAGGTCTGCTTCTTGTGTCTGTCACTGCCACCACCAGGAACTCCATTATAGACGACTGTAGTGTTCTAACCCTGCTCATTGCTCTCTGTATGCTGCCTGCACCCACCCAACACAGGAGCCAGAGCAGCACTGTAAACCCACAAGACAGAGCATGAGCCTTCCCTGCTGAAGGCCCTGGCATGGCTTCCATAGTACTGGGGTAAGGCTCTCGGACCTGGCTCCTGCCTGCCCTCCCTGCCCTTCCAGCCACACTGCCGTCCTCTCTGTACTGGCATGCCAAGCCCTTTCCTACCTCAGGGCCTTCCTGCATCTCCCAGAGGCATTACCCAACTGCTCACTGTAAATCACTGTGTTCCTTTCTCCCTACTTCTCACCACCTGTAACTAGCTATGCACATGACAGTGTCCCAGCTAAGGGGAAGCTTTGTGAGGACATGGCCCTGTCCACATGGGCATAGCTGTCCCACTAGCCAAGTGAACAGATGCGAGAATAGTAGTGCGGGGTGGGGAATGCAGGGCTCCTGCTGGCTCTCCTGAACAATGGATGAGTCAGCTCTGGTGGCAGCCGTTAGCTTGTGAGCAGGGACTTCTCTGTAGGAAGAGCTGCCTTGCTGCATGAAAGCACCATCCTCCAGGGTCACACTGGGCAAGGCAGTTCCCTCAGACTTGGGCCTCCATGGACAGTCACTATGGAGTGGTGGGTTTATTTAAAAACAGTGACAACAGGGAGCTGGAGCCCTGTCAGGCAGGCTTCTGCCCAGGAAGTGGCGTGGCCTTGGGGGCTGCCATCTAAAGTGGGGGTGATTCCTGGATGGCCACCTTCCCACCTGTCTGATTGTGGACTCCAAACACTTGGCTCTAGTCTAGAGGGGGCAGGATGAAAGCTTCTATTGCCATAGCAACCACAGTCCGAGGCCTAAGCTGGAGGTGTCAGATAAACAACTATTCAGGGAAGTGAAGACAAGGAACAAAGCAGAGAGGGACAAAAATGGAAAAAGGCAAGAAGTAAATCCTACAGGTGCTGCAAGACACTCTGAAAACAAAACTGTGGAGCTGGGAGTAGAACCCTCCCACAGGAGTGGCCTCCTGCTGGGATGGATCCTGAACAAAAGGCCCCATTGACACAAACATCTGTTACTACTAAACACTTAGGAATCAGTATTTCCTAAAGGGACTTTTTTTTTCCTTTTGACTTTAAAGGGTTACTGTCTGACAGGCTACGAAGCCCACCCTTCTCCAAGTCCCCAGCCACCACATGAAGTGACTATTAGAACTTCAAACAAAGAATTTGGTACATGAAAAGGCCTGTGATAGTTTTTTCCTGAATAGAGAGACAACAGAAAAATGTCAGAAGGCAAATCCAAACCTACACCCTGAAAGATTTAAAACATAACAACCACATCTTTGGGAGGATGAGTAACCTAGTCCAACCTAATTTTAAAAGGACACAACAGATTTAATACATGGCCTAAATGTGTATTGAAGGGAAGGAGGAGCAGGAGGGAGAGGAGAGAAGGTAGATGGATCACATGGTGCTTTACCTCAACACCTGCATCTCCTCTGGGGAGTTCTGCAACTCATCTTGCAGGCGACGCCAGCGCAGGCAAGCCCGAAGCTCCTGCTGTTCCTGGGCCTCATGGGGAGCCAGCTGCTTAAACCACAGACACACAAATACACAGGCACAATACACGGTTACTGTTGTCCTCCTGCAAGGTCAGAGCCACCCAATGAAACAGCTGGCTTTATGTAAGGGAGGACAGTAAACATGGGCTACCTGCTGCACCTTGCACCCCGTCAGAAAAGCTGGGAGGCCAAAGGGGCCTCTTAGGTCCTCAGAGGAAGAACCAACTGTTCTCTCTCTTGCTGCCTGTTTGGGAGGCATGCCCTGGTCCAGGAACCCCACCCCATCCTGGAAAGAGCAGGCAACCCTAAAGGGCCATTTGATTCCATTCGGCCCTTTCCTGCATTGTCTTCTGCACAGGGTGGGGAAGGTCCCTACATTTACCTCCTATTTCTCCAGCCCTCAGTTTTGTTAAGGGCTGTTTACAGTGGAGCCGGCTAATGCAACCCAGACGACTCTGTTTGCATATAACCAGAAACAGTGTACTGCCTGGACTCACTCTGTGGGAGGGGGAGGCCACCGCACCCTGCCCTCTGTCACTCTTGTGCTCACTAGGTCCCATGGCTATAATCTCTTTAAGGGAGGGCAGCAAAACATCCACTGGGGAAGAAACATCAGTACCTAGAGGCATTTCTGGAAATTAAAGGTCTTTAATAGTTCATTCAACAGACGTTTACGGAGTCTCTGCTAGGCTCTCATGATATTACAGACACAGCCCCTACCCCATGGAGTCTAGCATGTGGCAGGGGTGGAGGTGTGGGGGAGCATGGAATAAGAACACTAACATCAGAGTACAGTGATGACAGAGGTGAAGGAAGAAGCCGAATGCCCCCTAGCCAACCAGGGTAGTCAGAAGGCTTTCCCGAGAAGGTGGTAGGACCTGAGCTGGTCTCCAGGGAAAGCAGGAAACAACCAGGGGAGGAGGAATTCAGGAAGAGGGAAAGTATGTGCAAGGCTCGTGGGGCCTGGAAAGAACATGATGTGTTTAAAGAATGACAAGGGATGTGGTCAGATGAGAAGCAGGCTGCTATTCGGAGAGGGACAAAGGTGCTGAGGAGTCAGCAGAGCCAGATAATCAACAAACTCTGTATGTCCTGTTGTTGTGGACTGAGTTAAAGCCCCCCTACCAGAAATTCATGTTGAAGCTCTCACTCTAAATGGGACTGTGTTGGATATGGGGCTTTTATTTTTATCCTCGCCCAATGATAATTGATTTTAGAGAGGGAGGAAGAGGGGTGGGTGGGGAGGGAGAGAGAGAGAAAGAGAGAAAGAGAGAGAGAGAGAGAGAGAGAGGGAGAGAGAGAGGGAGAGAGAGGGAGAGAGAGAAACATCGATGTGAGAGAGAAACATTGATTAGATTCTTCTCATACACGCTCCAACTAGGGATGGAATTTGCAACTAGTTATGTGCCCTGACCAGGAAATGAACGTGCAGCCTTTTGGTGTATAGCAGTGGTCCCCAACCTTTTTGGCACCAGGGAGTAGTTTCATGGAAGACAATTTTTCCACAGACTGAGGGCAGGGGGATGGCTTTATAGTCTGCCATCAGATGCAGCTTAATTGTCACTTGCCATGCACTGATAGGGTTTTGATATGAGTCTGCAAGCAATTGATTTAGTATAGTCTCTGTGCAAACCTCTGCTAATGATAATCTGTATTTGCAGCCACTCCCCAGCACTAGCATTACCACCTCAGCTCCACCTCAGAGCATCAGGCATTACATTCTCATAAGGAGAGCAAAACCTAGATCCTTTGCAAGCGCAACTCACAGTAGTATTTGAGCTCCTATGAGAATCTAATGCCACCACTGATCTGACAGGATGTGGAGCTCAGGTAGTAATGCAAGTGATGGGAAGAAGCTGTAAATACAGATGAAGCTTTGCTGGCTAGCCCACCTGCTCACCTCCTGTTGTGTGGCCCGGTTTCTAACAGGCCATGGAAGTACTAGTCCATGACCCAGATGTTGGGGACCCCTGGTGTATGGGATGATCTTCCAACCAACTGAATCACCCAGCCAGGGTGTAAACATGGCTTTTAAAGATGTAATTAAGGATAATAAGTTCCTAAGAGGTGGGGCCCTAATTCAATAGGACTGATGTCCTTATAAGAAGAGGAAACACCAGCCCTCTCTCTCTCTCTCCCTCTTATTCCCTCTCCCGCCCTCTCTCCCCATGTGCACAGAGGACACAGTGAGAAGGTGGCCATCGCCAAGCCAGACAAGAGAGAAATCAAGCCTGTCAGCACCTTGATCTTGGACTTCCAGCCTACAGAACTGTGAGAAAACAAATGTGTGTTTAAGCCTCCCAGTCTGTGGTATTTTGTTACGGCAGCCAGGCTGCTTAAGACACCTGTGAAAGAGTTCAGACTATCCAGGTTGATGACAAGTTGTATGAGTCAATCTTGCAACTAACTCAATTCACTTTTCTCTACAGAATGCCACTCTGAGCAGAATGCGGATTTCTATCTCCTTGTTCAATGATTTCTCACTCCCCAACTTTGCCATGTTTACTAGTTAATGCTCAGTGCTGCAGAGCGACCAATGTAACCTCACTCTGTCTTCACTGGGGGATCCAGCTGCTGACCAGGAGAATCACATGAGGTGGCCCCCCACCCTCCCCTGCCCTGAAGAGCATTCCTCTCCTGCTTGGAAAGTCTGCTGTAGGCACTTATCAGGGACCAGCAGCAGCCTGGTCTTACTCGCTCTTCAAGGAAGGGATCAAGAATGATGGATGTGCTCGGGAAATATTTCCAAATTTTGTGCTGATTCTAAAATGGCCACTTTGCCTCAGGAGTGTTTTTGTTTTCACATACTGAGAGTTACTGCATGCACCTTGAAGGATGATGAGCTGAGCTGCCCCCTATGCCAGGCCAGGCGAAAAGGAGGGATGAGACGCCTCAGCTCCTACTTTGCCTTAGAGCTCATGTCAGAAGTCACCTCCTTCAATGGGACTTGCTGGGTCTTCTCAGTCCTGGCCTCTCCCACCTTAGAACTTCCACAATGTTTGGCGTTTACCTCGCTTTTGTAACTTATTTTATCCTTCCTTCCACTGTGTGCTTTTCTTACCTCCTCAATTAGACTATGACCTCTTTCAGAACCCTCTTTAAGAGAGTTGTGTCTTACCCATCCTTTTATTCCTATAGCTCGAGCACAGAGCAGACACAGGGAAGGTGTGCAGCTGTGATATGCAGCCAGGCCAGCTTGGTGCCTGTGTTGGTAGATGGATATATTCAGGGAAGTTAGAGGCACAACCCCTGCAGAGTCTCAGGAGTGACCCCCTGGCTGTTCAGGCAGGGGAAGGGTGGGGAAGGGTAAGGAAGGAGTGCTTTCTGGGGATGGAGGAGACAAAAGGACAGAAACATTGTCATCAGATGCCTGAAATACATTCATGATTACCAAGAATAGCACAAATCTGATTGTCTCAGGATGGAAGCACCCCAGGGAAGGGGCGGTGATAGAGGCACTTTATATGAAAACTATTTAACCCGTACTGAATGCCTACTATGTGTCAGACACTGTGCTAGGCTCATTTACACATTAACCTATTCTCAGACCCATTTTGCAAATGAAGAAACTAAGGGTCAGGGCAGAGCTGGGATTCCAAGCCTGGTCAGACTCTGCACCCAGCCACTTTAATCTGCTGTGCAGCCTCTCTTCATGGGAATCTCTGTGGCAGGGGACACAGATGTGCACACTGCCAGCTCTGCAGAGGTGGAAAGTTGAGCAAGGCACAGCTCTACTTTGGAAGAGACCATAATCTAATTGTGAGGATAGAAGAAAGAAGAAGGAAATGGAAAAAAACAGGTAAGTTAGTACCAAATATTGTGGGAGTTCAAAGTTTCTAGAAGAGTAGTATTGAGTTGTGAGTGCAATGATCAGTCTGGGCTATCCAGAGAATGTGACC
Organism: Desmodus rotundus; assembly: GCF_022682495.2. Taxonomy (NCBI): domain Eukaryota; kingdom Metazoa; phylum Chordata; class Mammalia; order Chiroptera; family Phyllostomidae; genus Desmodus; species Desmodus rotundus. The sequence continues at coordinate 79,984,399 of NC_071387.1, forward strand.
CTAAGGTAGATGGTGAAAAACAGACAGGATTTCAACATGCAGAAGGAATTTGACCAAAATCATACAGGTATTGCACAAACTTGGGAACTTCAGAAAATGTTAAATAGTCGAATGTGTAAGGAGCAGAAATCGTAGGGAAACAAGTGACCAAACATTAGGAATAAGAAAATAAGCATGATGTGGCTTAGCTGCCATATCCTCATTAGAACTGGCAGCCAACTTTTAAAGTAGAGGTTTTACTGGGAATGTGATGACCAGGTCTGGCCTCTGGGATTGTTGGTTTACATAATATTTTTTAAATTAGTAAATTTCACAGAAAAGTCCAAATTTTTAACTTTCTTTAAGGAACGAGGAGTCTAGGCTATCTTGAGTCCTCCCTTCAACGTGACAATTGGTTAGAGTGGAGGACCCACCCACCGGATGCCAGTTTGCCACAGTTGTTACCATTTCCTAATCTGTAACAACAACCACTTCATTCTTCATTACTTGCTAGCAGACATCTGAGATCATGCCTCCTGATTTAACTGTAACCTCACTATTTAGCAAAACAAAACAAAACACAATGTCACATAACCACAAAGGAGAGCTCTGAGTAACCACAGCATGACCCTTTTTGCAGGTCTTTGCTCAAATGCCCCCTTATCAGAGATGCCTTCTCTTGGAGCCTTCTAAAACAGCACTCCCACAACCACTTTGCTTCATTTTCTTCCCACGACTCATCAGCACCTGACAAGTTATATGTAGTTTGTTGATTCTCTCTCCTGTGGCTCTACTGTGAACTGCAAAGGGCAGAGGCTTCCCCTCTCATTTATACAGCTCTCCCCCAGCCAAAAATAACAGTACCTAGTGCATAATAAGCACTCAGCACATATCTGTTGAATGAACCAATGACTATGACTAGAATTTGACTCCAGGAAGTGAAATGTTTAGGGTCACTTTAAACATACCTTCTGTGCTTTGGCCCAGAAAACATCTTCCAAGTGAGTGGCAAACCCTTCACTCAGCCACTCTTCCGTCCAGTCACGGGCCCCGATGGCTAGGCCAAACCAGGCATGAGCAATTTCATGGCAGAGACGGATCCCACAAAGATGGCTCCCTCCAGTCAAGGTACTCTGAGAGAGGAAGACAATGTGTGGGCTGTGGATAATGGAGAAAACACAGAGAGTCTTGTTAGAGCCTGTCAGGTGGCTGCCCCACGGGGTGGCGTGCTCAGTCTGGCACTATTACCATGTGCATGAGAGATCATGACAGATAGGCTTGCAGCTCAGAGGCTTCTAGAAATACAGAAAGCGGCAGTTTACATCTCTGGCAGCGGTTCAAGTTACCATTTTTGCCAAGCAGTCATCTCCGTCATCAACGGCTATTACCTGTAATAAGTAACCTGCAGCCCAGTTTTACACCGGAGAAATTACAACGCAATGGAAGCGTTTACTCGGAAATCTGGGCTGTGAAAGAGAGCAGGTGTGAGAGTGTGAAGCCCATGCTGTCAGGAGATGATCAAAGAAGACCCTTCAGCCAAAAATCCCAGCGGCTTACCAACAAATTGACAAGTCATGCAGACGGACAGGAAAAGCCAAGAAGAATGGAACCCAAAATTTTCTGACTGGGGCTGGTTATAGAGTTAACAAACTAACAGGTGCCAGGAATGGGTGACTTTTCCTGGACACTCAGATAAAAGTTGAGTCTCCGTAAGGCAAAGACTGTCAATGGCATCACCTCCCATCTGCAGATGCTTACATATTCACATGGCATAAGAAAATTATGCAGAGAGAGAAAGAGAGGAGGGAGGGAACCCACCCAGGTGTGTGCAAATGGCCCCAGGGGCTGGCACCAGCCATGGAGATTTATCTAATCTCATTTTCCATACTTTGTTTTGAAACCCAAAATACCATGATTAGAACTGCACAGTTGAAATGGGAGGGAGGAAGGCAGAAGAGAGGAGGCACACAATACCATCTATGCTTCCACATTCAGCATTTCTCATTATCCAGGACTTGTTTACAGTCTTGTTAATGAAGAATTTGCTCTTAAAAAATAATCTCTCCTCCATGAATTTAACAAAGCAGTTGTGAAACCTCCCGAATTAAGAAACTGTACACACTGGTTTCTTCCTTCAAGACATTTGTGAGCCATCCTGTTGGCTCAGCACAAGCCAGGACTGCTTGCAGATCTGTCCTCCGCCCCCACGGCCACCAGTAGAGAAAACCCCACCTGTATTTCTCTTGCACAACATCCCCCATTCAGCTCAGAGCCCAGTTGAAATCACAAAGTCACGTGCCAAAATAGACAGCTTTTATGTGAAATAATAACAGGGCAGACACGCAAATGAAAAAGCATCTGCCAAGCTCTCAGCAGACTCCACCAGAAACTCCAGATAATAAAAGGGCAGTGGGGGCATTTAGACACGGGGGCATCCACAGTATTTCAGAGCCCTAATTCAGGGGAAAAAGGAAGGGAGGATGGGAGGAAGGTAGCAAAAAGGGAAAGGAGGAAGAGAACTGAGAAGCACAGGAGCTGAAAACTTCCTCTTACTGAGAAAGTGGCCTGTGGAGAAGACAAACCGTGCAACCTAGCACTTTCAGTAAATGACCCCTTGCTCTGGCATGTGCAGTGCTACAAAGAAAAGCCACAGAAATGTACCAAGTAAATAACATTCCAGACATACTGTTGGCAGCACTTCACCCTTTTGGCTAAAACAAAACACAAGTAACATCAGGCCTTATAAACAGCTCAAAGACAAGCCTGCATCAGAAGGGTCTGCCAGACAGAGACCCAGGTGGTGCACAGCGGTTACAGAGACTCCAAGGCTGACCCGTCTGCTCCACCCAGGAAGGATACACAAGCTGATGACTGTTCATGGGGGGAAAAAAGCCTGCCCTGTCCTTGCTGATCAGCTCACTGCTTTCTCCCAGTGTGAAGCCTACCTAAGGCCCGTTTATGCAAATATCAAAGTCTAAGATGGCCTGAAGGAATGCACAAAAGCAGCTAGGTGTGTGGGGGAGGGGAAGGCCTTGTGTGTCCCTGCCCTTTTTTATTTTTATTTTTTCTAATTTTATTGTTGTTCAAGTACAGTTCTCTGCCTTTTCCCCCCACCCCAGCCTAACCCCCAGCACCCCCGTTATCGTCCATGTATCCTTTATGATTGTTCCTACAAACCCTTCACCCTGCCCTTTAATTGTTCCCCTCCAGCAGTCTTTCTCCAACAGACCTCCTTCCTTGCCTGCCAGTAATGTGGGAAACACAACCCCGGCCCTGAGGCGGCCAGGCTGGGCTCAGGACCAGCCCTGGCATTGCTGGAATTCCACCTAAATTGCCACTTTGCATCCTCAATCCTTTCTTCCTGGCTGGGGATAAATGTATTTCCTACTGTCCTCTGAGAAACACGGAAGCTTCAACATCCTCCTACACAGGAAGGAAGGGCGTTTCACTGGACTTAAATGACCCAACCTATTATCAGTGGGAAAACGTGAGCTTCTCCCTGAGAAGCAATTTTCCAGTTGAGAGCCAGACCCGAAATCCTCCTGCCGTGGAGTATGCCCTCTAAAGTTGGGTTTTACCTGCGGGGTTGTATTTCCTTATGAAGGAAATGGCTTCTTTCTTAAAACTAAATTAAAACATGAGTGAGGTTTTGATAATTTTTCTCAAGGGTCGTTAACAAAATCCTGACAGTAAAATACCCTTAAGGAGAATTTCCTCCTCCTTTTGACCCTAAATACGTATCAGAATTTCTCATGTTAAGTAGAATTTTTAAACTGTTTTTTTTCAACAGTGAGTGAAGAAAAGTATAATGTTCTTAAATTCACTTCAAGGAGTAAATATTAAATATTCCTTTACCATGCCCACCTTCAAAATAGAATGAGTGGTTTAGAATTTTCTACACCTACCTTAACCCTGATTTATAAGTGTCATCCCTTGGCTCCTCTCAGAACCTTACTCATGGCCTCCTCAGCCAACAGTCCGTCAGTCTTCCCTCTGACAGCGCCTATTTGAAAACAACTTTCGTTTATTCTTTCTCCCCGCCACCCCCCACCTCCCCGGAAAGGGCCTGTGTCAACTGCCTCTACAAACGCCAAATTGTCAATTCATCATTACAGAGGACGAAAGATAATCACTAGAATGACATCTTCATCAGAAAAATGATTTTTTTAATTGCAGAGTTTATCATTTTCCCCCAATAAGAGATGGGCAGGAAAATAATAGTTTCAACCCTCAAAAGGCACACATCCACTTGCTTGTGTTCTTCACAATAAATTCTCTTTCGCTACATGTGCTGGAGGAGGATCACAGGGGCAGAGCAGTGCCAGTGGGGAGTGACGCAGGACACATGTTCTCATTCCTTCCCAGGAGATCACCAGCGGGGCTGCCTCCTCACAAAGGCCACATGTTATTGCATGTCTGCCACCCTGCCCCTCCGAGATCAAAAATACCATTTCTGGTCTGAAAACAGTTTCTAAACACTGTTCCTAAAAACTACTTCTCCACCCAGATGAGAAGGCTGTGTCTGTTAATTTAAAAGATGCTTCTACCAGAGGAGGAAGGAGTGCCTTCATTACTCTCAGAAGCTGCTCCAATCCTTTGGGAGGAATTAAATTTGGAGCGGAAATGAGGAATTTCATCAGATCTTAAGTAGGGGCTGGTTGTGATTTATTTCTGCTTTGTCCAGGGAGACGAGACCAGCGTGGGCCAGGTTGCTGCTCAGCACTTAAGGGCTCAGGCTGCCTCAGCTGGTCCGAGGAGGCTGTGGGTGGGACCAAGAGGACAGGAAATAGCTCTTGGTGTAGGACAAGAAGAGCCCGAGGCCACCCTCCCCTTATCCTGAAGCTGATACCAGTTCCCCTCAGGGGAAGCAGATTCACTTTTTATACAGATCCCGGGGAGGTGCGTCCAGGAAATAGACTTAATCAAACTTGAACTTCTCATGGGTTCAGTCTGTCTCAATTTCAATGACATGTGGAGCCCAATTTCCCATTATAGAAAAGAAGGAAGAACGAAGAAAAAGGAAAACTGAGCTCCTCCAAAGTCAAACTGTATCTAAGTGTCTCACAACCACATGAGAGCAACTTTTGCTTATAGGACTTAATCACTTGCTAATTTAATTTGGAAAACTGTATAGTAGACTCATAGAAGCCTGGGGCAATCTCAAAGGAAGGACAATTGTCCTCACCCCTCCCTTAGGTTCAGAACATGTTTTCTCTTCCCTTCATAAGGTGTGACAGGTATTTGCCAGCGCGTGGACCAAATGCTCAGCTCCTGCCCCTTCATCTCTACAATGAAATCCCTTAGTCCCTCTCCTGGATATAATCTAATATAGGGTATGTATCTGTTGTCCCAAAGGCAAAGGGATGGATGGCTTGGGTGACCTGGCAGGGTCCCTGCTCCCTTCTGGCTCTCAGACTGCTCTGTAGGTACCAGTCACCTTCATCCGACCCATCTGGCATCCTACTTATAACCGCATAGTCAGTCTTTAAACTGCAGCCCTAATTAGGAGATGAGGGAATGTTCTTTTGGGGATATAAGATTTCCACTAACCTCAGGTGGAAACCAGTTCTAAAAACTTGAGGGAAACTTACTACATCTGATTAACATGGGGATTTAGGTTTGAGAAAGAAAGATAACATTAGTCAGTGTAAGTTTTTCTTTAAAAATTCTGAATAGCAAACAAGCAGTAAAATATCTACTCATTTATCTAAATGAGTTTTGGTTTAGAATGCCAATGTGACTACAACAGAGAATAACTGATCTACATTCCAGAGATTCCTACCAAAATCATATCCTCCTTCTAAAGACTCGTATTATCTGAAAGACTCTTGTGCTAGGCACTGTATTTTACATATATTATCTTATTTAATCTACCTCATGACTTCACGAGATAGATTTTATTATCCCCATTTTACAGAGGATGAAAGCGAGACACAGAGAAGTTAGTATCTTGCTCAAGGTCACACAGCTGGCAAGTAATGGAGCAAATAACCTAATTCACTGAGGCCTTATTCTGACCCACTCTGACAGGCCCACTGGGTTAGACCTGGGACTTCGGGGCTTCCATCCCTCTATGCCCGCTGAAGCCCAGTGCTGCATGATCATTGCTCTCCCTAAAGCTCCTTCTTCAGAGTCCACCCAAGGGACTCTGGGACCTCTGTTCTTTAAATTGACATCACAGCCAGAGCTGGCTTGGGGTTACCAGGCCTTTTGATCAGCAAAGCTTTGGTCTCTTCCCGGTGAGAAGGCAGGTAGGAAAGAGGCTAAGTTCTGAACACAACACCTGGTTCTTCCTAATCCTATCCTCCGCCTAACCCTCATGGGACACTTTAAAGGGACTCCTAGACAAGGGTGCATGTGTACTTAGGTCAGTCCCTCATGTATCATGTACCAGGAGCCTAGGAAGGGCAACATGCCAGACTTGCATGTCTCTGTCCCTGGCCTCTACATCCTACCCATTTTTGCTAAAGCCAACATTTTTTTTCCTAAATAAACTTTACTTTTTAGAGCAGTTTTAGGTTCACAAATGGAGTAGAAAGTACAGAGATTTCCTATATACTCTCTGCCCCATGGATGCACAGCTTCCCCCACTATCAACACCACTCACCAGAGTGGAACATGCAGTACAACTGATGAACCTACACTGACACGTCATTATCACCCACAGTCCGTGGCTTACATGAGAGTTTGCTATTAATGTTGTGCATTCTGTGGCTTTGGATAGATTTGCAATGACATGCACCCACTCTATAATATCATACAGAGTGGTTTTACTGTCCTAAAAATCCTCTTATATTCTTTTCAAGAAGAGATGGTTTAAAGCAAGTCACAAACTCAAAGAGCTATAGGAGCTAAGAAGATAAAATGAGGGAAGTGGATAACAAGAAGGGGGAATTAGATAACAGGATGAAGGTTGTAGATAAGGTGAGAAAAGGTAAGGATACAAGGAGAGAAGGAAAGTAGACAAGGAGAGGGGGAAGTAGACATGGAGAAGAGGGGAGTAGACAAGTAAATGGGGGAGGTAGACAAGAAGATGGAGGAAGTAGACAAGGAGATAAAAGAAACAGAAAAGGAGATAAGGGAAGTAGACAATAAAATGGAAGAAGCAGACAAGGAGATGGGTGAATTTGACAGGAAGATGAGGGAAGTAGAAAATTGGAGGTGATAAGCACATGAAATAAAGAAAGCAGATAATAAAGACGGGAAGAAAGCAGCAAGATGGGAAATGGATAACAAGATGAAGAAAGCAAATAACAAGATTAGGGAAGTGGTAACAATATAGAGAAACATGAAACTACAGGAGAGAAGTAGACAATCTTTTTTTTTTTAATTTATTTTTTGAGGTCCAGCACCCACAGGGCCCTCATGTTGCATGGCCAACAAAAGTCTCAAGTCCTTTTTGATTGCAGGAGCTGCCTCAGTCCCACCACCCCTGGGCTCAGATCCTCATACCTCACACCACGTGGTCTACCCACTACCCCCAAGACAGTGATTTTTAAAAAATGCTATGCCTAAGCAAACACATCTGTGGACAGGAACTACAAGTTTATAATCTCTGGTTAAAGCAGCTACCTCCGGAAAAGAAGCTGGTTTCACTGCACCTTGAGGCATAATGGCTAGTGCCTGGATCCTGCCAGGGTTCCCTGTGGCTGCCTATGGAAGACAGGGAAGGCTCAAAAGCAGAGCACAAATGACAGTGGGGAGGCAAGAGGTGCGCCTAGTGAGGTACAGGGAGGGAAAAAGGAGTGCTGTGGACACCAAAACATTTCTGCCAGCTTCATAATTTTGTTTAGAATTGGCTTTGGCCTATTGCTAATGGAAAAAAATATAGCAAGGCAAAAACAAAACACAGAGATCATCTTTGACTCTAGAAAACACAGAGACTACTTCTGGCTCTAGAAGTCACAGAGACCAGCTTTGACTCTAGAAAACAGAGACCACCTTTGGCAGAGTGCTCAGCTGTTACTAACTAGAGCAGGGGACACATTACTTCAGCACCACCAGGCAATCTGTCCATAGCCCTCAGCCCTGCTTGCTAAGTGGAGGCAGTGCTCGCATACAGTAAATTATTAGGAGTTGGCTATACCTAGCTGGCTACCCTTCCTGAGGAAGGTGGTGGGTTGGTATCTAACGTTTATGCTCATCTAAAAAGCTAAATAAAACTGCAAGTGAATGTCTCAGGTTTTAAAGCTAAAGAATCAGAGGCGAAAACAGTATCTGATTGAATTTTCCAACTTGCTATGGACCCCTTTCCCTCTGAATCTCTTTTTTTAAAAAAATAATTTATTTAATTATTTTTAGAGAGAGGGGAAGGGAGGGAGAAAGAGAAGGAAAGAAACACAGATGTGAGAGAGAAACATCAATCCGTTGCCTCTCATACACACCCTGACTGGGGGCCAAACGCACAACCCAGGCAACATGCCCTGACCAGGAATTGAACCAGTAACCTTTGTACCTTGTGGGATGATGCCCAACCAACTGAGCCACACTGGTCAGGGGTCCCTCTCAATATTAACATGCCTGTTCAATCATAGCAGTCTCTGGATTCTCATAGAGGAAAACAAACAAATAATTTTTTTTTTTTAAGTTACTGAAGACTCTTGGTGTTTTGGACACCAGGGACACAGACACATCCAAGCCCAAACTCTAGGAACAATATTTAGTGTAGTTGAACATGTCTTTTGAGTCTTCTCAAAATTACTTATGAACTGAGAGCTGTGCATTTTCTGCAGAATCTGGAGAACTCTTCTGGTAATTACCAATTAAAACACATTGGCAGCTCCTTTGAAGCACATGGATAACAAAATGTGATTTACTCCATTCCCTCAACCCCCACTCCCATCTTTCCCAGTCAGGATGATGATGCTTGTTCCTATAAAAAGAGCTAATACAATTAGCCTCCACTGTTATACAGGGAAAATCTTTATTTAATAAAATAATGTGTTTTGCTTCACTGCCAGAACAGCAATAAAGTAGCACACAGAGAACCATAATAGCTCATCCAGTAGGTTTTTACTGTGCCTACAAGTCTGTCATTTGGGGCCATGTGGAAGCTTAGAAGGCTGCTTCATGAATAGACACGTTTGGGCAGTCTGTACTGCCCTCAGTAAGAATGATGTGATTAGGTGTTTCCTTTGAAATACAGTGCACACACCCTTTGGATCTGCAAATGGCCTTCCCATGTTCCCTGTCTAGAGAAAGAAACTGTGGGGGGTTCCCAAAGAGTATGCAGAAATTTAACTGGTGAGGGAGCGTTTGTTGCTTCCACAAATGACAGCAAGCATCTACGTTGAGTCCTGCACTCTGGTAATCTTCACATACCCAATTAAATTTGAATTTCAGATAAACAATGAGTATTTTTTCAGTGTATGTCCCACGCAATATGTATTTGCTAAACCTGGCAAGCCTATCTTGAGAGAAGGGAGGCTTGTTAAAAGAGATCAACGGTCCCCCACCTCCAGAGAGTCTGATGTGGAGGCCTGAGTGGCACCTGAGAATCTGCATTTCTGTGAAGTTCCCAGGTGAGGCTGATGTTGCTGGTCCAGAGAGCCACTGATCTACACTGTGGTGTCTGCACAGCAGTAACTTAAAAAAAAGAAAAGAAAAGAAAAGAAAGAAATCCATTGCCAAAGTTTGTAAGTGGGAAGATTTTACCCAGATACCCACATTTTCAAACTTTATTGAAAAATCTGAAAGGTTTGGTCATACTAGTCCCACAATCTCATGTAGCAAATGTAGCTGAATAGCTGCTGGCCCTTTTAGGTGGGGCTCTGCTCCCCAGTTCTCCACCACTCCCTCCTGTCTCTCCACCACTGGCTGAGTCCACATGTCATTTATAATCATGTGTGTGCTCCCCCCACTTTCCTATAGCAGAATTAAAAGTGGAATCCTGTTTCCATCACAAGTAGGCAGAGAAAACCAAGTGTTTTTCAGAGAATACTCTGCCCATGTGCTGCCTGACTCCTCACAGGCATCTGAATTTAATCTCTTGATTAGTTTTCCTTATGAAAAATTCTCCTATCAACCTTGTTTATAGCCGTAAAACAGTTTTTAGCAAACTCGTGTTTCCTGGAGAGGGCAAAGACACAAATTTCAGCCTAGTTCAAATCAGTCACTACAAATTTCCATATTACTAAGAGTGGAATTAAGTTTATTGTATTTTTGAAATCCAAACACAGTTTCAATTATTACTTGCCACTAATGGCTTATAATGAAGGCAGAGCTTGTTAGCTAAGCAAACAACTGGCAAGTCTGTTTAAAGTGTAAACAGAGGGAAAATTCATGAATTAAATGAATGAATTCGTTGATTGTTCTCCCTGGGCTGTAAAGAAGCATTCAGCTGCCACAATATATATTACCACCTTTGTTAAAAGGATTAGCTTTCTCCAGTTTTCTTATCTTCTTAGTGGTTGCTTTCAAAGTCAGTGTCTGAATTTTTGAAAGTGCTCATCTGCATCAATAAGTGCCATTAAGGTTAACGGATCTCGATCTCTTGGCTCCAAGGGGTTCATAAAACACTGAGCCTTTCAGAACAATAGCCATATTTCCTAATCTCAAATTAGGACACCATGAATAGACCTACAGGGCAAGCTTATGGACATAAAGGGAAAAGAAGCCTCCTATTTTCCAGGGTAGTCCTAGAAAGTACCTAGAAAGTACGGGACAGATGGTCATTCTCAGAGGTATTCAACTTAACTGCATGGCCTTTTAAAAGGTAATAAAGCTCACCAGAAACAAAAATAAACAAATAAAAGGTTTTGCCCTCCAAAGTCTCCTAGTTTTAACTAACCTTTCATTTAAAGTTATGAGCCCTGCATTTCTTCTTCCAAAATGGAATGATTGGCTTTATTGGCTATGTGTAGTTAAATCTCACTTCTCCTGGCATTCTGGGATTTGTTCACCATGTTGAAAGTGTAGGGGAGCATCACAGGCATTTTCTCCTTCTAGGTAAGGCTTAGAGCTGTGTCCCCATTCCTGTGTGTGGTTGCCCCCTTGTGATCTAAAAGGAACCTGGATCCTTTTGGAATGTATTCAGCTGCAAGTAACAGAAAAGACAATAACGCTGGCACACACAAGGAGGGGCTTGTTATTTCCTGTGACAAGGCCCCTGGAGGAAGGTGATTGCTGAGGTTGGTTCCGTGCTCAGCAATGCAGTCAGTGCTCTAGGTCTTTCTATCTTTATCTCTGCCATTCTTTCTATGTTCACTCTTGTCATCATACTCACCACCTCATGGTCATATGTTGACCACTACAGTTCCAGGCATCACCTTCATGTGCAGGGGCAAGGGGTGCTGTGCAGCAACTACTATCCCTTTTATCAAGAAAGCAAAACCTTTCCTAGAAAGCCCGTAGCAGATTTCCATTCACTGGTTAACCCCAGCTATTACTCCCTTAGCATGACAAAGAGGGCCCTTGGCTCTTTCTGATTCTCTGGTGGAAGAGGCAGAGAAAAGGGCTTTGCATATGGGTGTTGGGCTCATTAAGCCATGGGGTTTGCTACAGCTCTCCAGCACAGTCCTCTTTCTCATAAATATTAAAGACTTCCTTGGGTCATCTTTTACAAAGCAAATACTTTTGGATGGGATAATATACTAAAATAATTAACACTGATGTGTTAGTTATGTACCACATGATATTTTTCTAGACAGGAGGCATATGAGCACAGGGACTGAGGGATGGGCAAGTACAGAGATGTCAAAGACACACTCTGTCTACTTCTCAACTTCAGTTGATGCTGGCCAGCAGCTGGACTTTTATGTTACCTTCTTACACTGCAAAAAGACCAAAAACCTATTAAATTTAAAGGCAGGGCTATATATGATGGTGGTTTTTAGGAACTTGAGCTTTGGAGACAGAGCCTTGGGTTGACTGCCAGCTTTCATTTGCAGCTGCCTTGCTAGAGCAGTTTTCTATTGCAGCTGTAACAAATTATCACAAACTCAGTAGCTTAAAACAACACAAATTTATCATTTCACAGTTCTTCAGGTCAGAAGTCTGACATGGATCTCACAGATGAACATCTACCCTGTGAGAAGTCAGGTCCTTGTGTGTGTCAGGTGGGAGGTGACTGGAAGGGGCACAGGTTTCTGCTGGGGTGTTGGTTGTGCTCTTTTTCTTGATCAGGGTGCTGGTTACAGAGATATGTACAGTTTGTGAATGTTGACAAGCTGTACACGTAAGAAATACATGCACTTTCCTGCATGAGTTTTGCTTCAAAGAAAAGTTGAAAACAAAAACAGAAGCAAATATTTTGGGAGGTCTCCATTTTCTGCCTGGAGAAATCAAGGCAAAGATTGAGCCAGAGTCCCGTCCATGAGACCAGAGACTGGGCAGCCTGCCCCACAGTCTTTCAAGTTCAATGTACTTGAGGGCAGTTCCCAACACTAGTTACACATATATTTTTTAAATCTCTTGAGGAAAATTTCTGTTCTCATTTGCTTTTGCCATAGAGTCACATTTCTTTTGCAAGTAAAAGGTACCTTGTACCCTTCAGGCACACCTGTAAAAACAGAACTGATACTGTCCCATATCCATGTCTGTTTCATTTGCTTTCAGACACAGTGGAAAACATGCCATTATAATAAACCCCTTTTCCATCCTGGGCAGCTGGAAAATTACGTTATGATTGAAATGACATCATTCAGTTACGACACCAAGCCAGCAGCTGTTCTGAGAAATCTGGGTGAGGCAGTGACAGCATGCATGTGAACACCACTTGGTAATGAATCCCACACTTTTTATTAGCAAATGACTTTTTTACTGCCATGACATTTCAGAAAATGAAACTGAGGCAGCTATACCGTCTGAGGCCACTGATCACCCAACATCCCTTATCTCTGAAACTAACCACATTGGCCCAAACAGGACAAGAATGAGAGAGGGGCGAGCTCATTTTAAATAACTAGTTCCAAAGGTGGAAGACCAGGTGGCAGGGCCAGGCCTGTAGAGGGTGCCAGGGAATGGATCGGCCTTTCTCCATCTCCATCAGTTAATTGTTTCTAAAGTGACCATAATTGTTTCTAATGTGACCACAAGTAGTAGTAGTCATAATAATGGCATAAAGAGTAGTAGTAATTATAGTACTATGATAATCTCCTCTGATGTAGACTATTGATGTTCTGTCACAAAATACTCTAGCCCAAACCAAGTTTGCTTATTAGGCAAATATAACATCAGGACAAGGCCCTGACCCTCCTCCAACTTTTCAAATTTTAGGATGAATCATATGAAACTGTTGATATCTGAGCATTTTCAACATTCAAAAATGGGCAATTTCACATGGCTCATCCTACTGGTTTGCCCCTCCCCCACCCGAGATCCTGTTCTGCAAAACTGTCAGGAGCTACCACACATCTAGGGAAATCCACACCCTTCTCAAGCAACGGAGAATTAGAAATGCTGCCGCATCCCTTGTGGAAAAGCACAGATGACAGGTTCTGTGCAAATGACACTGTGCTGTCCTCAGAAAGGGCTGGACCTTAGGACAGGACTCCCTCTGTGTTTTGCCTGCTTAATGTGAAGCCATGTATCTTAGATTAGAAGCCTTTGCTCAAATCAACAGCAGAAGCAGAAGTGGCCAAAGGAGGGAGGATGGGAACTGGGAAGATGGCGGCGATATAGGTGGGAGTGGAGTCCACTTCCCCTCAACGCCAGTGAAATACCTAGCTGATCTGAGGAGCAGAGTGAATAGCCAACAGTATTCCAGCATATGTGAAGATCGGAGACCAAAGATAGAGGACATTGAAAGATCAGGCGGTAAGAAGAGTGCTTAAGGACAATAAGGTCCCTGGGACCAGTGCGGGGACCAGGGCAGCTGAAGCCCTGGCCCGGGGAGCAGGGTCTGCTGCAGGATTATTGGGAGAGAGCCAGGCTGGGCTGTGTGAGCAGCCAGGTGCTTGTTTGGACCAGGGGTGCTTGAATAGGAAGAATTTCTCAAAAAGGAAAAGAAAATAGAGGCACGTAGCAGCAGCCGCGGCCTCTGGCGCCCCTCCCCCCTCAGCCCCTCGACTGTGAACTCAGAAAAGCAGCCCCGGCACTCACCTGAAGCCCGGCTGGCGCGGACCCAGATTAGCGGACTGGGGGCCCACAACTGAAACTCCAGGTGAGCACACACCCTGATAAGCAGCCTGGCTGCCTGGGCGCCAGACCCAAAGTGCCCCATTGGGCGCGTACTCCAATCAGTGGCCTGGGGCCCACACCTGAAGTCCTGATAAGCGGCCCGGCTGCCTGGGTGCACAGACAAAAAGCACCTGGGTGGGTGCGCAATCGGATCAGTGGCTGGCTGCCCCCGTGCACAGACCCAAAGTGGGGGATCGGCAGCCAACCCAAGTCCCAAGAAGAGATCGGCCACACAACTCCATCAATGGCCTGGCTGCCTGCAGGCGACCACACCCAAAAGCACTGGTTCTGAAAAACTCCTACCTAGCCCCTTCCCACAGAACCCTGCAGGGCCTACTGGCTCTCTAGGAGGAAGGCAGAACGCCCAGCAGAGAGGAGCAGCAGGGCTAGGGGAGACTGCATTCCCTGGAAAGACTCGACCCAGTAGGGGGCTGAACTACCCCATAGCAGCACCGAGAGCCCCTAGCATCTAAGACAGCAAAGAGCAAGAAGGGGTAGTGTGAGTTGCCCCTAATAGGTGCAACTCAAGGACAGCACAGCTGGTGAACTAAAGGTCTAGTGGGGAGCAGAAGAACACGGAGGAACTAGACTGAAGGCTGAACAACAGCAAAGAGTGTGGCTCAGGAAGGGAGAAAAGTGAAACCAATCCTTCCAACCACCCCCTCCCGTTCCACAGACAGGACTACCAGCAGAACTAACCTGACCAGTTTAAAGCCAGCAGAAGACTTTTTTTTTCCTTCCTCCTTTCTCCCTAAATTCCTTCTTCCTTTCTGTCCTTCTTTCTTTTTTTATTCCTTCTTCCTTCCATCCTTTACCTTTTTTATTCCTTCTTCCGGCCTTCTTTTATTTATTCTGTTGTTTTAATTTTTGTTAAAATTCCTTCTTATCTTCCCTCCAATCTCTCTCTATTCCTTCTTCCTTCCTTCCTTTCCTTTTCTAATCCCTTTCTCCCTCCTTCCCTTCCTTTTTTTTTTTTTTTTTTTTGCCCCCATTCCTCTTTTTCCCACAGGTGAAACAAGAAAACCTGGAGTGCTGAAAAGACCAGAGTTAGACCGTGTTACACCCGTTTATATGTCAGCTCAAGACCAGTGAGCACAGGAGATTAAGGAGACAGCATCACTGAATCCCATTGGCATTCTACCATAGAAGTTCACACCATAAACCCAGGGAGTCAGAATAGATCAATTTAAGAAGCAGAGGCTAACAAGAAGAGTCTCACAAACAATGGGAAGACAAAGAAACAACCCTCAAATAAAAGGAAAGGAGGAAGCCTCAGAAACAATGCTAACTGAAAAAGAGGCAAGTCAACTATCAGATACTGAGTTCAAAGCAGCGGTCATCAGGAAGCTCACTGAGCTGTCTCAGCTCAAAGAGAACTACCAGAAACTACAGGAAAACTACAATGAACTCACTGCAAACTATATCAACATGAAAAAGGAAATAGAAACTATCAACAAGGGCCAAGAGGAAATGAAGAATACAATTTCTGAATTGAAGAACACAGTAGAAGGAATGAAAAGCAGACTCGATGAAGCAGAGGATCGGATCAGTGAGCTCGAGGACAAAGTAGGAAAAAAAAACACCCAAAAGAGCAAGGAAAGGAAAAGAGGCTCAGAAAGAATAAAGAGGGGTTAAGGAAAATGCAGGACAACATGAAATGAAATAATATCCGTATAATATGGATACCAGAAGGAGAAGAAGAGCAAGGTATAGAAAACCTCTTTGAAAAAGTAATGATGGAAAATTTCCTTAATCTGAGGAGAGAAAAAGTAACCCAAATCCAGGAAACGCAGAGAGTCCCAAGCAAGAAGAACCCAAAGAGACCCACTGCAAAACATCATAATTAAAATGGCAAATATCCAAGACAAAGAGAGGATCTTAAAGGCAGCAAGGGAGAAAAAGGAAGTAACATACAAGGGAGCCCCAATAAGGTGAGCAACTGACTTCTCAATGGAAACGCTCCAAGCCAGAAGAGAATGGCAAAAAATATTCCAAGTAATGAGAACCAGAGGCCTGCAACCAAGACTACTTTACCCAGCAAGGCTCTCAATCAAGATAGAAGGCCAAATAAAGAGTTTCCCAGACAAAAGAAGTCTAAAAGAATACACTTCCACCAAACCAGCTCTGCAAGACATGCTAAAGGCACTGCTTTAAAGAAAGGAAGGAAAAGAGAAAGAGAGAGGAACACAGGTAGGAAAAAAAGGCAATGAATAACTACCTATAGATAATAACTTTAAACGTAAATGGATTAAATGCTCCAATCAAAAGACATAGAATAGCTGAATGGAGAAGAAAACATGACCCACACATATGCTGCCTACAAGAGACCCATCTCAGGACAAAAGACTTACACAGACTGAAAGTGAAGGGCTGGAAACAAATTTTCCAAGCAAACGGACAGGAAAAAAAAGCAGGGGTAGCAATACTCATATCAGACAAAATAGACTTCCAAAGAAGGGCCATAAAGAGAGACCCAGAAGGTCACTTCATAATACTCAAAGGAAGAATCCACCAAGAAGACATAAACATTGTAAATATATATGCACCCAACATAGGAGCACCCAAATACATTAAGAAAATCTTGGAGGATTTCAAGAAAGATATTGACAGCAACACAATTATAGTAGGGGACTTCAACACCCCACTATCAAAAAATTGACAAGTCTTCCAAACAAAATATCAACAAGAATATTGTGTCACTTAACAATACCCTAGAGGAAATGGACTTAACTGATATATAGAGAGCTTTTCATCCCAAAGAAGCAAAATACACATTCTTTTCAAGTGTCCATGGAACTTTTTCAAAGATAGACCACATGATAGGACACAAAGCCAGCCTCAACAAATTCAAGAAAATTCAAATCATATCAAGCATTTTCTCTGACCACAAGGGACTGAAAGTAAAAACCAACCCCAAAGGAAAAAACCCCAAACACTCAAAATCATGGAGACTGAATAGCATGCTATTAAACAATGAATGGGTCAAGAACAAGATTAGGGAAGAAATCAAAAACTTTCTGGAAACAAATGAAAATGAACTCACAACAACCCAAAACCTATAGGACCCAGCAAAGGCAGTCCTGAGAGAGAAGTTGATAGCAATACAGGCCTACCTTAAAAAGATAGAAACATTTCAAACAAACAACCTAACCCTACGCCTACAAGAACTGGAGGAACAACAACAAAGACAGCCCAGAGCAAGCAGAAGGAAGGAAATAACCAAGATCAGAGCAGAGTTAAATGACATAGAGACTAAAAGCACAATTCTAAGGATCAATGAATCCAGGAGCTGGTTCTTTGAAAAGATAAACAAAATCGACAAGCCTTTAAGTAGGCTCATCAAGACAAAAAGAGAGAGGATCCAAATAAACACAATTAAAAATGAAAGAGGAGAGATTACAACTAATACCATAGAAATACAAAGGATTGTAAGAAATTACTACGAAGAACTGTATGCTAAGAAATTTGAAAACCTAGGTGAAATGGACACATTTCTAGAAAAATATAATCTTCCAAAACTGAATGAAGAAGAAGCAGAAAACCTGAACAGACTAATAACAGCAGACAAAATTGAAGCAGTCATCAAAAAACTCCCAACACACAAAAGCCCTGGACCAGATGGTTTCACAGGAGATTTCTACAAAGCATTTAAGGAACAGCTAACCCCTATCCTTCAAAGACTATTCGAAAAAATCCAAACTGATGGAAGACTCCCAAACTCTTTTTATGAAGCCAGCATCATCCTAATCCCAAAACCAGATAAAGACACAACGAAGAAAGAAAACTTCAGACCAATATCGCTGATGAACATAGATGCTAAAATTCTCAACAAAATATTGGCAAACCGCATCCAGCAATACATTAAAAAGATCATACACCATGACCAAGTGGGATTCATCCCAGGGATGCAAGGATGGTACAATATTCGCAAATCAATAAACATAATACATCACATCAATAACTGCAAAGACAAAAATCACATGATCATATCAATAGATGCGGAAAAAGCATTTGATAAGGTACAGCACCCATTTCTGATAAAAACACTCAGCAAAGTGGGAATAGAGGGAGCATTCCTCAACATCATAAAGGCCATATATGAGAGACCTACAGCCAACATCATACTCAATGGACAAAATCTTAGAGCTTTCCCACTAAGATCAGGAACAAGACAAGGATGCCCTCTCTCACCACTCCTATTCAACATAGTATTGGAAGTCCTAGCCACAGCAATCAGACAACAAAAAGAAATAAAAGCCATCCAAATTGGAAAGGAGGAAATGAAACTGTCACTGTTTGCAGATGACATGATAGTGTATATGGAAAATCCTATAGACTTCACCAAAAAACTACTCGACCTAATAAATGAATTTGGCAAAACAGCTGGATACAAAGTCAATACTCAGAAATCAAAGGCATTCCTGTACACCAACAACGAAACTGCGGAAACAGAAATCAGGAAAAAAATCCCATTTGATATAGCAACAAGAAAAATAAAGTACCTAGGAATAAAACCTAACCAAGGAGGTAAAAGACCTGTACTTGGAAAACTACACAACACTGAAGAAAGAAATTAAGGAAGACACAAACATATGGAAGCATGTACCATGCTCATGGATTGGAAGAACTAACATCATCAAAATGGCCATACTACCCAAAGCAATTTATAGATTCAATGCAATCCCTATTAGAGTACCCATGACATATTTCACAGATATAAAACAAACATTTCAGAAATTTATATGGAACCATAAATGACCCCGAATAGCTGCAGCAATTTTGAGAAAGAAGAACAAAGCAGGAGGGATCACAGTACCTGATATCAAACTGTATTACAAGGCCACTGTAATCAAAACAGCCTGGTACTGGCATAAAAACAGGCACATAGACCAATGGAACAAAACAGAGAGCCCAGAAATAAACTCAAGTCTTTATGGTCAATGAATATTTGACAAAGGAGGCCGGAGCATAAAATGGAGCAAAAACAGTCTCTTCAACAAATGGTGTTGGGAGATCTGGACAGCTACGTGCAAAAAAATGAAACTCGATCACCAACTTACTCCATACACAAAAGTAATTTCAAGATGGGTAAAAGACTTAAATATAAGTTGTAACACCATAAAAGTCCTTGAGGAAAACATTGGCAGGAAAATCTCAGGCATTCCACGCAGCAACATCCTCACAGACATCTCCCCTAAAGCAAGGGACATAAAGGAAAGAATAAACAAATGGGACCTCATCAAAATAAAAAGCTTCTGCATGGCTAAAGAAAACAGGACCAAATTACAAAGAGAAGCAACAGTATGGGAAAACATATTTGCTAATGATACCTCAGACAAGGGCCTGATCTCCAAAATATATAAAGAACTCACAGGACTCCACTCCAGGAAGACAAACAACCCAATCAGCAAACGACTTGAACAGACACTTCTCCAAGGAAGACATACAGAGGGCCCAACGACATATGAAAAGATGCTCAGCATCACCAGCCATCAGAGAGATGCAAATTAAAACCACAATGAGGTACCATCTCACACCAGTCAGAGTGGCCAACATAAAGAAATCCACAAACAAATGTTGGAGAGGATGTGGAGAAAAGGGAACCCTAGTGCAGTGTTGGTGGGAATGCAGACTGGTGAGGCCACTGTGGAAAACAGTATGGAATTTCCTCAGAAAACTAAAAATGGAACTGCCCTTTGACCCAGCAATTCTGCTGCTGGGATTATGCCCTAAGAATCCTGAAACACCAATCCAAAAGAACCTGTGCACCCCAATGTTTATAGCAGCACAATTTACAATAGCCAAGTACTGGAAGCAACCTAAGTGCCCATCAGCAAACGAGTGGATCCAAAAACTATGGTATATTTACACAATGGAATTCTACGCAGCAGAGAGAAAGAAGGAGCTTATACCTTTTGCAACAGCATGGATGGAACTGGAGAGCATTATGCTAAGTGAAATAAGCCAGGAGGTGAGGGACAAATACCATATGATCTCACCTTTAACTGGAACATAATCAATAGAAGAAAAAAGCAAACAAAATATAACCAGAGACATTGAAGTTAAGAACAATCTAACAACAGCCAGGGGGTAGTGGGGTGGGGACAGTGGGAAGAGGGGATTACAGGAACTACTATAACGGACACATGGACAAAATCAAGGGGGAGGGTGGAGGTGGGGGAGGGAGGTGGGTTCAGCTGTGGTGGGGTGGAGGGATGGGGAGAAAAGGCAAACACCTGTAATTAAATAACAGTAAAAATTTAAAAAAAAATTTGCTTACCAAAAGAAAAAAGAAAAAAAAAAAGGAGGGAGGATGGAACAGAAATCACTCCTGAGCCCTGAGGGAGGCCAAGCGGGTCTGTCTCTGCTGCGCTCCATGCTGCAAGGCCACCCAAGCCCCATGTCTATACCTGCAAGCCAGAGGGAAGGGGGCTGGGAAATCATTGCAGAGAGGCTGGGATCCCAGCAGGGTGATTTCAGCCCACTGGCCTGCCGCACATACACCGCCCCTCCTTTTGCAATGGAGTCAACCCCCAGTGGGTTCAGGCGTTGCGTGGAACAGGCACCAGTGGGAAACAGCATGCTGTCTCATAGCAGCTTTCCACAGGTGAACATGTGCACCATATTCGTGTAGCCAGCTGCCAGGAAGGGTTCTGGGGAAGAGAACAGGTTCATTTTGATAGAGGACTGGCGGTGAGGAGGAAAGATGAGAGGGTAAGGGCACTGTCAAGGAGAAGAAACTTAGTCCGTGATAGGGGAAGAAGGGCAAATCTGGGGGTTGGTACATGCCGATTCCAAGGCTGGTACACTCTGGCTCACAGCTGTTCTGCTGCAGCCACAACAGGTGAGATGGCCCGGGGTAGAAAGACAAGCTAGCACTGAAGCTGGGGAAGCTGTAAGATTGGTTCTGGAATCCCTAGACATTCAATCCAAAAGGGAACTCAGAGATCCACTTCCCCCCACTCGACATGTAAGAGAAGAAAGACCCAGGGATCCAGTGTCCATTGCCACATTGGCGGAGCTGCCTGCGTGCCCCAACCAGTCCACATCAGACTTAAGTCTGCAGTACACTTTATTCGAAACTGGTTTACAAATCCCAGTCATAGCAGGACCAGTCTGAAACTGGTGACTAAAGCTCGAGTGGTGACTGAGGGCAAAAATTAGTGCATGCCACACTCTACAGCCACATTCACAAAATGCTTCTGAGACAAATGTTACAGCACAAAACAGCAGCTGATTATGAACATGTTTACTATGGTAAGACTTGGCCTTTTCTTCTGCTGACGAAGGGCTACCCTTAAGGAAAGATTCAGCCACATTGGTTTGTTGTCGTTCACTGGTTTTTATGTGGGGGGACAGTAACAACAAACAAGAAAAAGAAGACATTTCATGCTATTTTCTAAGTATAAAAAGTGTCATATGTTTCACAGTTGTGAAACTACAGTGGTTTACCTAATTGTTTTCAAATTTTCTCTTTTGTTATTTCATTCTTTTTGTTCTTTTCATTCCCTCTGGCTTGCAGGTGTAGACATGGGGCTTGGGTGGCCTTGCAGCAAGACCAAGCCCAGGGTGTTTATATTCCATATCATGGGCAACATTGCTTATTTTGGTGGCCAAGTTCAGTTCTCCTATTACCACCTATTACACATTTTAAGACTAATCACCTAAACACATACTAGGAGGGGTGGCAAAATTATTTTTAACTTAGAAAGGAAAGTATTAGGATAAGATTAATATCTCTGGTTTATCAGTGACTACACTCAGCTGAAGCCTCTGGCATTCAAAAGTACCAAAAGGGCAAAACATTTGTGTTGATGGATGTATTTCCAATGTCTCACATTTGTGTACTACAAATGGACATAATTAGATTTTAAAACTTTGTGTGGGTAGTGTAAAATGTACCAAAGACATTCAGCTTCCCGGGGGCTTTAGCAAGTCTGGTTTTCCCCTTTTCTCCCTCTGCTTGTCCATTGTCTTCTTGATCAACTTAAGTTCACAGTGCCTTAAAACCAACTGTTTGACAGTTTTGTGTATGATCATTATACAGCTGAGTTAAATAACAAATAAAAGTCAAGTGCCCACCCCAGTACCTAACACACAGTAAACATGCCACAAATACTAGTTCCTCCCACTTAGGCTATCTTAGATTGCAAAGTGCTTTCAAGTCCATGTTTAGAATTGATTCTTCAAATCCCTCATGAGAGAGTGTAAAGTGAGCATTCTGCTGTTATTGTGGGGTCCAGGAGGGGGATGATAGCTAGTTTACTCCTCCCAACAAGATCCTGGCACAGTGTGAGCGGGACTGACACTAGCTCTCCTGGCCACTGCTCAGCTGGAGGGCTCCTGAACCAAACTGCTTCTTGAGGTGGCCTGCCACACTGAGGTGTGTTTTTTAAATCTGTGCAATAAAATTTGGTGTGGTTGGAGAGGTGGGGGTGGATGGGAACCCACCCACAGGCAAATGACGTCAAAAAGTATAGGGAAACATTGGGCTTCTCTGTTCTCGAGAAGCTTCTGCTATGTTAAGCAACCTGAGAAGGAAGCTGACTTTTCAATAAAAAACAGCCGCTTTGGCAGCTGTCTGAGACAGCCTGGGGTCTTATACTTCCCTTCTCAGGAAAAGTGGGGAAAATAATTTCCATAAGTTGGAAAGGAAGAAACATGGAATTCAAAGAGCCTCAGAGCTGGAAAGTCACTTAAAAGTTATTTGTTGTAATCCCTACTTTCAAATAGCAAATAAGGAAACTGAGGCTCTCAGCAGATTAGGGACTGAGCCCCCACCGCTGGATTTCCAGGACAGCCCGCCCTCTACACCATACTGCCGTCACAAAGTCAACTGCCTGCCCCTCTGCCCACAGCTCAGAGGAGAAAGTGCCTTGCATCCCAGTAGACACAGGGTTGTTTCAATGGAGGTTCATGGGTGGCTGAGGGGAGAATTGTTCTGTCCCACTGACACTCTGAGACCAGAGACCTTTCCTGGGAAGAAGCTCTGGAGAGGCCGTGCATGTGTGTATGTTTGTGTAAGGGGTACACAACCAGGCAGGTTGTTCCTCTTCTCCCTTTGCCCACAGTAAGTAACCTGCTGTGTGGGGTTGAGCACACTTGGCCATGGACCCTGCAACCTGCACCCTGCATCCTGGAACACTGGGAGCTGCATGGGGGCTAGGGCCAACCACTGGGCCTCTCAGCTCTTTGGTTTTCTTCTCTGCAGAGAGGGCCCTGAGGTGAGAGCTAAGGGACAACTGAGGAGCCACAAAGCAAGGCTAACCACACACTCTATCTGCGGCTGCAGGTTCAGCTCTTCCTTGTGTCTTGAGGAAGCCAAGTGAGTCTGAGTTACTGTTGTCACTCAAGAAATTGTTCATATTTTCCTTAGTAAATTAACTCTCCCACTGGTGACCTCCCCAAAATGAACTCATTCAATTAACACAGTGATACTCTTATAATTTTATAACATACAATTATTACTCTTATATTTGATAATTTTTAACAAATTATTTTATCAAATTTTTGAAATAGTTTTACCAAATATTTAAAAGACCATTCACATTCATCTTTTCTTTCTCTTTTTAACTGAACTGTAACAGTTTTGTGGGGGTTGTAGATTTTTTCCCTTTGGGTGAGAAAATGGAGGCTTAGAGAGAAAAAGACCTGGAACAGCAAGCATGGGATGGCAGAGCTGCAACTCGAGCCTCGCCTTCTTTCTGTCACTCTGAACACAGATGCAGCAGGTCCATCTTTGGTGCCATGGTTCACTAAGTGATTTCAATCAAGGAATCTAACTTCTTGGTCTAAGAATGGGTTGGAAAAATAGAGCATAGAAGATAGATACTGATGCAGAATGATTCATTCAGCAAATATTTACTGAGAGCCTGCTAAATGCCAGGCCCTATGCTCACTGCTTGAAATACATTAATGAACAAAAGGGACAGGGACAATTCACCTTCCAGTCAAGATGGCAGCTAAGGAAAAACATGGCTCACTTCCTCACACAACCACATCAAAATTACATTTAAATGACAGAACAACTATCACTCAGAACCATCAGAAATTGAGTTGAATGGAAGTCTGACAACGACAGAATTAAAGAAGCCACATATATCCAGACTAATAGAAGGGGTACACACGTGGAATGGGCTGGTCCCACATCCACATGAGGTAGATAAAAATTTGGTAAGGATATCTCAGGAGTGAGAAGTTGTAGCCCCACACCAGGAGCCCCAGCCCAGGGTTCCAGTGCCAGGATGATAAGTCCCCATAACTTCTGGCTGCGAAAACCAGTGGGGATTGGTGGCAGGAACCTCTGGAGTCCCAAGCAGTTCTCCTTAAAGAGACCACACACAGGCTTACTCAGACTCACTCCCTCTGAGCTCCAGTACTGGAGGAGCATCTTGATAGGCATCAGTGGCATACAGGGAGGAACTGAAGTGTCTGGCGTCAAGGTGAGAGCTGGGGGACAGCTTTCTACCAGACATAAAGGTGGGAAGGGGCCATTGTCCCTTTTCTGAACCCTTCCTCCACAGAACCATAAAGCCAGCAGACTGGTGCCATATCTGAGACTCTATCAATCTGGCTAACACTGGAGGTCCCTGGAGATCCCCAGAGACTCTGTCCCATGCAACATATGGGCCCAACATATGGGTGCACCCAAGCTGCTTTTCCATAGGAATGGCTGGTCTTAGCTCATGCTTCAAAACTTCCTAAATCTTCCTAAAACTTCCTAAATCCTCTTTAAAACTTCCTAAAACAAGCAACAGCCAGCCACAGTGAGCCCTGAGCCCCCACACCTCTTGCTGCATAGCCTAAGGCCTAGCACTACCAGCAGCCAGCCAAGGTTCACAGCTTTGCTTCACCTGGGAATCTCCAAGCTCAGCATAAGCAGCAGCCATCGCAGATTGCTTTACAGTCAGGCAGGGTGTTCAGGCCGGGCAAAACACAGGTTGGGGCTGACCTCAGCCTGCATCACTTCGGAAACTCCAGATCCTGTACACTGAATGGGCAGCTACAGACCATGTCAGAGCGTAATCACTTGGCTCTGGCACAGCTGATCCTCCATGGAGGACAGAGGTTTGTGGTCAGTGGTCACAGTTAGTCCTTGCAGATGAATGATCTGGCTCAATCCCTCCCATTGACCTGACAACAGCAATCAAGATTCAACTACAAGAGGAGGGTGTACTTAGCCCACACAAAGGGTGAACCTCAAGTACCCAGCTTGGGTGATAGGTGAGGCTGTGCCTCTGGACCCAACACGACCTACAGTAGGACACACTACCAACACCCAGACTCAAAGCACCTCTACCTAAAACTTAGAAACAAACACGGGGAGGCTGCCAAAATGAGGAGACAAAGAAACATGGACCAATGAAAGAACAGACCAAAACTCCAGAAAAAGAACTAAACAAAATGGAGATAAGCCATCTATCAGATGCAGAGTTCAAAACACTGGTTAGAAGGATGCTCAAGGATCTTAGCGAGGACCTCGACAGCATAAAAAAGACACAGTCAGAAGCTAAGGATACACTAATTGAAATAAAGAACAATTTACAGGAAACTACAGTAGGGTGGATGAAGCCGAGAACCAAATCAATGATTTGGAACACAAGGAAGCAAAAAGCAACCAGTCAGAACAACAAGAAGAAAAAAGAATCCAAAGAAATGAGGGTAGTATAAGCAGCCTCTGGGACACCTTCATGAGTTCCAACATTGGCACCACAGGGGTTCCAGAAGGAGAAGAGAAAGAGCAAGAATTTGGAAATCTATTTGAAAAAATAACAAAAGAAAACTTCCCTAATTTGGTGAAGGAAATAGACATGCAAGTCTAGGAAGCACAGAGAGTCCCAAACAGGATGGATGCAAAGAGGCCCACTCCGAGACACACCATAATTAAAATGCCAAAGGTGAAAGATAAAGGGAGCATCTTAAAAGCAGCAAGAGAAAAGAAGTTAGTTACCTACAGGGGGGTTCCCATATGACTGTCAGCTGATTTCTCAAAAGAAACTTTGCAGGCCAGAAGAGATTGGCAAGAAATATTCAAAGTCATGAAAAGCAGGGACCTACAGCTAGGACTGTTCTACCCAGCGAGGCTATCATTTAGAATCGAAGGGCAGATAAAGTGCTTCCCAGAGAAGAAAGAACTAAAGGAGTTCATCATCACCAAACCATTATTATATGAAATGTTAAAGGGACTTATTTAAGAAAAAAAAGATCAAAACTATGAACAATAAAATGGCTAAAATATAAATCTATCAATAATTGAATCTAAAAAACAAACTAAGCAAACAAGAACAGAGACAGAATCATGGATACTGAGAGCATTTTGATGGTTACCAGGTGGGAGGGTGGTTAGGGGAATGGGTGAAGAAGAGGTGAGGGGACTAAGAAGTACAAATAGGTAGTTACAGAATAGCAATGGGGATGTAAAGCACTGTATAAGAAATGGAGTAGTCAAAGAACTTATACACATGATCCATGGACATGGACAATGATGTGGGGATTGCCTGAGAGAGTGGGATGTGCTGGGTGGAGGGGGGCAAAGGATGTGCTGGGGGGGGGGTGGGATCAGGACAACTGTAATAGCATAATCAATAAAATACAATTTTAAAAAATGGGACAGGGACTGGGGTCCTTAATAAGTCACAGTCTAGCAGTGGGAGACATTCCATAACAAACCTTTTCTTCTGTATTAAGTCATTCACTTCTTTCCCTCTCCTGGTTTCTGTGTTTTCACAGTAGAAACTTCAGGTCATGTTTGGATCCCTCCCAACCCTTGCTTTATATTCTGCTCACTCCCAGCCGTTGCAGCCCCTCCTCCCAGAAGCCCCACTCCCCACTCCCTGAAGAATGATAGGAGTGATGGATGGTTCTGCATAGTGTCTGACTGTTTTAGAATGCTTGTTGGCAGTTGTTGGTGATGGGTGTTATTACCTGATCATTGATAGATTTCATTATTTGTAGCTTCCTATCATAGCTTTGACTGGAAGTGGCATGTGTATGTGCATGCTGGAGTGTATTTTATGATAAATTTTAACAGGGTTGGGGTAAAGGTGGGAGGTGAGCAATTTACCAAAAAGGGATCGGTGATATGTACAGGGAAGGTACATTTGAGTGTCAAGGCTGTTCCTCTAAATACAACTACAGAGAAGAAATGACAGAAGAACTAGTATTTTTATTGTTGTGACTAAACTAGAATGCTAAATCAAATTTTTATCTTTTCTTCTTGTCTATATGCAAATCTCAGTTTCTTGATCCACAGGCTAATTCCTCCATCTTACTTGTGTGTTATCCGGGGATTCATGACAATTACTTAATGCAATCCCTACACAATAACTGCTTTTATAACATTTCAAACCACCTTTCTTAAACAATATGTAAGTGGAGTATAAAGAAGCCAAGGCTTTAAATTTACTAAAAGATCACTGATTGCTTTTGGCTTGTTATTGAGATAAATGAAATTCATTCTTTAAACATGAAAAAGGAAAAAGGATGAGAGAAAGAAATAACATAGAACCATAAGTAGCAACTCAAAAATTATTGTCATGGTTTATTTTATGTTGCAGCTACACAAGCCATCCCTTTTTGTGTGTCCGTCAATAAGATATCTGTTATGCTTTTGTACAAAGAACAAAGATGCTTTTATCAATTCTCAAATGTCTGTAGGACAAACCATTCATGCTGTCAAACCCCCTAAAACCTTTTCAGCAAATAATGAAATCCATCAGTGACAAATGTCAACATACTAATTTGTTAAATGCAAAACAATAGCAACATTCAGACAAGGCGCTTCATTTCATGTTATATCAGCACTCCAATTTGTACCAAGTTTATGGCAACCCACAGATCATGCAATATTAAACAGGATTGCATTATAATGACTGAAACTGGAACAATAAACCTCCCTTAGCTAGAATGCTAATAGTGCAGCTGAAATGTGTGCTGTGATTCTAGTATTCAACTCCTTCCAAACTACTAGAAATTCTATGATGATACCTATCTCTAATAAAAAGTGGTAGTATAACTCAGATGGATGCATTTTTGGTGGAGAAATCTGAAAAATAAAATTGAAGTCCTAGAGAAGACCTTAGAACTCAGTCCAATAAGACCAATTAATGGCAAAAATGAAATTCTTAAGGTATAAAACATACAATGAGAGGATCTTCCTAATTTTTATTCTTGATCATGATAAAAAAGGATACCTCACTGAGACTGCCACATTCTACGTCATGGCAGACTTTTTGTTTAAAGATTGAAAAACACAAACCCCCAGAGAGCGGGTGATGCCAAGGCATAGGGCTCTCTCTGTCTGCACTATGAGAGGGAAAGTCTCTGAGTAAGGCTTCCTTGTGATTTTTTAAAAAACAGCTTCAAATGATGCTCTGAGCCCCAGAGAACTCGCGGCCACGTATACTTGAGTTCCTTGCCCAACTTTATGATAACTCTGATTTCAGGACACGTTCTTTACTTCTCTGGGCCTGAATTTCCTATCTCTAAAGTGAACATAAACAACCACTTCTCAGAGAAGCTGTATGGGTTTCCAGTGCCATGTACATCTTTGATAAATAAATGTCTTGGCCAGACTTCCCTCAGGTCATTTGATTTCACTTCTTTTACTTTTGGAGAGATTAACTGAGTTGGACTTATGGGCAGCTCAACTGAGAAAGCATCAAAGAGCACCATTTAGGACAAAAAGAAGCGAGTGCAGTCAAATGGCATTAAATGGCCATCCAAAGGCAATCAATCACAAGCATTAAGGGATAGTTTAAAAACTGTATCAAGTTTGGGTTTCCATGTTTCTTCAATTAATTCAATTACTGTAAAGAAAGGGTGAGGAAGACCCCTGATGAATGTGCCCACTGATCTATTCACTACAGTTTTCCCCTGGCATAGGTGCCTGCAGGCCTGCTGCCTTTCTTTAAAATAGAAGTCAACAAGCAGAGCTACATCCAGGAACATGAAATACAAAAGGTTATCACAAAAAGACAAAAAAGAGTTTCCAATTTTCTTTAACTGGCTGGTGTGTGCATGTGCACACACACACATATTTGTATCTAAGAAAATAATAGAAAACCAAGGGCCGGAATATGTACCTAAATTTTGGCCAAAGAGGTAGACAAACACATCTTCTTGTTGAAGATAAGTCACATAAATCGCACCACTTATGTGTTGGATACATTCACAACTGGGCAATTGCCATCGGCCTGTCTCAAAAGCCACTCCTTCTCAATTCTTTTTTAAAAAATATTTTTATTGATTATGCTATTATAATTGTCCCAATTTATTTCCCCTTCCCCCCCTCTATCCAGTGCCCCTCTTCCCACCAGCAATCCCACCCCTTAGCTCATGACCATGGGTCGTGCATACAAGTTCTTTGGCTTCTTCATTTCCTGCACTATTCTTAACCTCCCCCTGTCTATTTTGTACCTACTGTTTATGCTTCTTATTCCCTGTCCCTTTCCCTCCATTCTCCCCTATCCCCCTCCCAACTGATAGCCATCCAAATGATCTCCATACCTATGATTCTGTTCCTGATTATTTGTTCACCTGTTGATAATTGTTAATTTGTTGCCATTTTAATGTTGATTGTTGTGATCTTTTTAAAAAATATATTTATGATTATGCTATTACAGTTGTCCCAATTCCCCCCCTTCACTCAACTCCATCCTGCCCACCCCCTCCCTCCCACATTCCCCCCCTTATAGTTCATGTCCATGAGTCATACTTAAAAGTTCTTTGGCTTCTACATTTCCTACACTATTCTTACCCTCCCCCTGTCTAGTTTCTACCTATCATTTATGCTACTTATTCTCTGTACCTTTCCCACCTCTCTCCCCCTCCAAATCCCCTATTGATAACCCTCCATGTGACCTCCATTTCTGTGGTTCTGTTCCTGTTCTAGTTGTTTGCTTAGTTAGTTTGCTTTTGTTTTTGTTTTAGGTTTGGTTGTTAATAACTGCGAGTCTGTAGTCATTTTACTGTTCATATTTTTTATCTTCTTTTTCTTAAGATAAGTCCCTTTAACATTTCATATAATAAGGACTTGGTGATGAACTCCTCGAACTTGACCTTATCTGGGAAGCACTTTATCTGCCCTTCCATTCTAAATGATAGCTTTGCTGGATACAGCAATCTTGGATGTAGGTCCTTGCCCTTCATGACTTGGAATACTTCTTTCCAGCCCGTTCTTGCCTGCAAGATTTCTTTTGAGTAATCAGCTGACAGTCTTATGGGCACTCCTTTGTAGGTAACTGTCTCCTTTTATCTTACCACTTTTAAGATTCTCTCCTTATATTTAATCTTGGGTAATGTAATGATTATGTGCCTTAGTGTGTTCCTCCTTGCGTCCAACTTCTTTGGGACTCTCCGAGCTTCCTGGACTTCCTGGAAGTCTATTTCCTTTGCCAGATTAGGGAAGTTCTCCTTCATGATTTGTTCAAATAAGTTTTCAATTTTTTGTTCTTCCTCTTCTCCTTCTGGCACCCCTATAATTCGGATGTTGGAATGTTTCAAGATGTCCTGGAGGTTCACAAGCCTCTCCTCATTTTTCTGAATTCTTGTTGCTTCATTCTTTTCTGGTTGGATGTTTCTTTCTTCCTTCTGGTCCACACCATTGATTTGACTCCCCGTTTCCTTTGCATCACTATTGGTTCCCTGTACATTTTTCTTTGTTTCTCTTAGCATAGCCTTCATTTTTTCATCTAGTTTTTGACCAAATTCAACCAATTCTGTGAGCTTCCTGATTATCAGTGTTTTGAACTGTGCATCTGATAGGTTGGCTACCTGTTTGCTGCTTAGTTGAATTATTTGTGGAGCTTTGAACTGTTCTTTCATTTGGGCCATTTTTTTTGTCTTGGTGTGCCTGTTATGTAAAGGGGCGGAGCCTTAGGTGTTCCCCGGGGGCGGGGTAACGCTGGTCTCTGCGCTGTGATGCTGTACCTGGGGGAGGGGCCGAGAGGTAGAAATGGTGCTTGCTCCAGTCTACCGGATTTCAGTCACTCCTCCATTACCCACAATCAAATTGGGCCCCTCTGGTGCTGATTCCCAAGTGGGTGGGCTTGTGCACGCTCTAAGCCCCTGTGGGTCCCTCCAACAACCTCTCCTGTGAGGCTGGGAGTTTCTCCTGCTGTTGCCTCAAGCCCCACGGATGTTTTCAATCAGAGTTTTGAGGCTTTATTTCCCCCGCACTGGAGCCCTCGGTTGCGCCATCTACTTTGCTCCCCCACCGTTCGTCCCGGTTTATCTATGTGCGAATGTGGGGCTGCGGGGTCTGCTAGAGATTAGACTGCCTGTCCCGTTCGTCCCACACTCCGCCTGTCTCTGGGTCCAGCCATGACCACACCAGTCCTCTCCGTCCCAGCTGTCTCCACCCCTCCTACCGGTCTGGATGAATGTTTCTTTTTTTTTTTTTTTTATCTCCTTGGTTGTCGGACTTCATTGCCGTTCGACTTTCTGTCAGTTCTGGTTGTGCGAGGAGGTGCAGTGTGTCTATCTATGCCTCCATCTTGGTTCTCCTTGGAAAGTTCTTAAATCATGATCTTCTTTTTCTTTAATAAGTCCCTTTAACATTTCATGTAATAATTGCTTGTGATGATGAACTCCTTTAGTTTTACCTTGTCTGGGAAGCAGTTTATCTATCCTTCCATTCCAAATGATAGCTTTGCTGGATAGAGTAATCTAGGTTGTAAGTCTCTGATTTTCATGACTTTAATTACTTCTTTCCAGCCCCTTCTTGCCTGCAAAGTTTCTTTTGAGAAATTAGCTAATAGTCTTATGGGAACTCCTTTATAGGTAACTTCTGCTCTTCTTTTGCTGCTTTTAAGATTCTCTCTTTATCGTTAACCTTTGGCATTTTAATTGTGTGTCTTGGTGTAGTCCTCTTTGGATCCAACTTGATTGGGACTCTCTGTGCTTCCTGGACTTGTATGTCTATTTCCTTCACAAGATTGGGAAATTTTCTTTCTCTATTTTTTGCAAGTAAGTTTTCAATTTCTTGCTCTTCCTGTTCTCCTTCTGGTACCCCTATGATTCGGATGTTGGTACATTTGGCGCTGTCTCAGAGAGTCCTTATACCATCCTCATTTTTTTTTTTTTCATTCTTTCTTCTTCTTGCTGTTCCAGTTGAGTTGTTATTACTTCCTTATGTTCCAAATCATTGATTTGAATCCTGGCTTCCTCCCCTCTACTGATGGTTCCCTGTAAATTTTTATTTATTTCACTTAGTGTAACCTTCATTTCTTCCATTATGTTGTTGCCATACTGAGTGAGTTCTTTGAGCATCACGATCACCAGTGTTTTGAACTCTGCATATGATAGTTTGGTTATCTCCACTTTGTTTAGTTTTTTTTCTGGGATTTTGTTTTGTTCTTTCATCTGGGCCATGTTTCTTTGTCTCCTCAGTTTGGTAGCCTCCCTGTGTTTGTTTCTGTGTACTCGGTAGAGCTGCTTTGACTCCCTGTCTTAGTAGTGTGGCCTATTACAGATAAGGCACCTATAAATTGTGTGGGGCAGAGCCTTAGGTAATCACCAAGGTGGGGCAACCCACTTCACCGGGCACTTTGTGGCTCTGTGTGGGGGAGGACTCGGAGAGGGGACTGTACCACTGCCTGGCTTCTGGGGCTTTACCCAGCACTTGCACCCTTTCTAGTCATTTCACCCACTCCCTGTATGTGACTAGCGCCCTTCCAGCTGTTGCCCTGGTGCTGAATCCCAGAGTGGGTGGGTTTGCACATGTTCTAAGCCCGTGCAGGCCCTTTAAACTTTCAGTCTCCTGAAAATCCAGCAGTTTCTTCCACAGTGCCAACCCTCATCAGTTTTCACAGCTAGAAGTTATGGGGATTTATCTTCCCAGTGCTGGAACCCTGAGCTGTGCAGTCTGGCCTGGGGCTAGGGTTGCTCACTCCCAAGGCATCCCACCCAATTTTTATCCACCATATGTAAATGTGGGACTGTCCGTTCTGCTGGCTCTCTGCACCTCACTGAGTCTCTGTACCTTCCTCCCATCTCTGTGACTCCGCCCCTCCTACTCACCTGAATGAATGTGGCCTCTTTAAATCCTTTGTTGTTGTACTTCCATACCTCTTGATTTCCTGATGGTTCTGAGTGTTGTCTTGAGATCTAGTTGTAATTCTTTCTGTGGTTGCACAAGGAGGCAAAGCGTGTCTACCTACACCGACATCTTGACCTGAAAATTCTACTTCTTATCATTTCTATTGGTTAAAATGCACCATTATGGTTCTTTCTAGTCATAAATGGGGATGAGCTGTTGGGGAAGGCACTCAGCAGCTACTGTGTTTTACCTTTCCAGTTACCTGTGTTTTAGCAGCTGACTGCACCCACAACTCGGATCCACTATGGATCCATTTGCTGAGCTGAAGCTCAGCACACAAAGCAAGATCCAGCCAGCTTCATTATTTTCCTTTCTCATCTTCTGAACATCATTCACACTGAACCCTATTAACCTTTCTTTATTTCTTTCTATATATGTGTGTGAAAGAAATATTAAATGACACATTCACTGGGAAACTAAAAGATGTCTTTTTTCTATGCTTAAAACTCAGTCAACTAACAGCACACACAAGTGAATTCTTGAATTCTAAGTTCAAAGGGTAGTCTGGAAACAGGACCATTGGCATCTCCTGGGGGCTTATTACAAATAAAGAATCTTGGCACCATCTCGAATTGTCAAATTAGAGCCTACATTTTAATAAGAACCCCAGTAGATTCACATGCATGTTAAAGTTTTAGAAGCACTTTCCTAAGTGAAAAGTATATGTATTTTAAGTACAAGTGGTTGAAGAAGCTGGATTTTGTTTGCTTACTTGTTTGTTTTTCCTCTTGTAGACAGCAAAAGATGTTTGGGACACTAAGCAGCAGGGGGCAGTTCTTAGGACTCAAAGGTTAATCCCATATTCTGAAGATACACTCTATATTTAACAACTATCAGATGAACACCAACCATATGTAGAATATTGTACTAGGTGGAGGGGATTTAAGGATGAATAAATACAGGGCCCATCCTCCCATTTAAAACACTCATTATTTGCGCAACATAATAAAAGTCATATATGACAATCCCATACTCAATGGTGAAAAACTGAAAACTTTTCCTCTAAGAGGAAGAACAAGGCAAGGATGCCCACTCTCACCACTTTTATTCAACGTGGTATTGAAAGTCCTAGCCAAAGCAATTGGGCAAGAAAAAGAGATAAATGCAACCAAATTGAAAAGAAAGAAATAAAACTGTGACTATTTGTAGATGACATAATGTTACATATATCAAACCCTAGAGACTCTACCAAAAAACTACTAAAACAAATAAACAAATTCAGTAAAGCTGCAGGATACAAAATCAATATAAAAAATCAGTTGTATTTCTGTAAACTAATAATGAACTACTAGAAAGAAAAATAGAAAAAAATCCATTTAGAATTGCAACAAAATGAATAAAATACCTAGGAATAAATTTAAACAAGGAGGTGAAAGATCTGGGTACTGCAAACTATAAGACACTTATAAAGGAAATCAAATTAGACACAAATAAATGAAAAGGTACTCTGTGTTCATACTATCCAAAGCAATCTACAGGTTCAATGTAATCTGTAAAAATTTTAATGACATTTTTCACAGAAATAGAACAAACAATCTTAAAATTTGTGTGGAACCACAAAAGACCCTGAATAGCCAAAACAATCTTAAAGAAGAACAAAGTTTGAAGCATTATGCTTCCTGATTCCAATCTATATTACAAAGTAATAGTAATCAGAACAGTATGGTATTGGCATAAAAACCAACACAAGATTAATAGGATGAAATAGAGAACCCAGAAATAAAGCCATGCATATATGGTTCATTAATTTATGACAAAGAGCAAACAATATGCAATGAAAAAATGACAGTTTCTTCAATAAGTGTGTTGGGCAAACTGAACAGCCATATGGAAGAGAATGATACTGGGCCACCATTTACAGCATACACAAAAATTAACTCAAGATGGATTAAAAACTTTAGTAAGACCTGAAACCATAAAAACTCCTATAAGAAAACATAGGTGGTAAGCTCCTTGACATCAATCTTGGTGATAATTTTTTAATATTTGACAACAGAGAGTTCTGGCCAAGACAGAGGCGTAGATAGAAATGCTTTGCTTCCTCAAAAAACCAAAAGAAGGATAACAACCAATTTAAAATCAAAACAACCAAAACTTCCAGAAAATCAAACTACATGGAAGTCTGACAACCAAGGGGTTAAAGAAACATTCATCTAGACTTGCAGGGGGAGGGAGCAAAAATGGGCAGCCAAAGCAGAGAGGACAGGAGGTAAGGCAGCTGACTGTGGGTGAGGCTGGGGCGGGGGGCTGGCTGACCCAGCAGTCCCACATTTGCGTGTGGTTGAGCTGGGAGGAACAACTGGGGAGCAAGACAGACCCCAAACCCCAGGGTTTCAGCATGGGAAACTAAAGACTCAAAACCTCTGGCTGTAAAATTCTGTGGGAGTTGTGACAGTGAGAAAAACTCCTAGACTCACAGGAAAGTGTGTTGGAGAGGCCTAAGGGGTCCTGGAATGCATACAAACCCACCCACCTGGGAATCAGCACCAGAAAGGGCACAATCCATTGTGGGAAGTAAGGGAAATGACTGAAAGCCTGCGGAGAGCTGAATAAGCAGCATTGTTACCTCTGACCCTTCCCCCACATACAGTGCCACAACGCAGGGATGTGGGTTGCCCAGCCCTGGTAAATACCTAAGGCTCCACCCCTTACAATATAACAGGTGCACCAAGACAAAAGATATATGGCACAAATGAAAGAACAAATCAAAACTCCAGAAAAAGAACTAAGTGACGAGGAGATAGACAACCTATCAGATGCACAGTTCAAAACTCTGGTAATTGAGATGCTCACAGAAATGACTCAGTTTGGTTGCAAAACGCAGGGAGGAACGAAGGCTACACAAAGTGAAAGAAAGGAAAATATGCAGGGAACCAACAGTGAAGGGAAGGAAACTGGGACTCAAATCAATGATTTGGAAAAAAGAAAGAAATAGACATCCACCCATAACAGAATGATGAAACAAGAATTCAAAAAAAATGAGGAGAGAATTAGGAACCTCTAGAACAACTTTAAACACTCCAATATCTGAGTTAGAGGGGTGCCAGAAGGAGAAAAGGAAGAGCAAGAAATTGAAAACTTATTTGAAAACATAATGAAGGAGAACTCCCCCAATTTGGCAAAGGAGATAGACTTCCAGGAAGTCCAAGAAGCTCAGAGAGTCCCAAAAAAGTTGGACCCAAAGAGGAACACATTAAGACATATTATAATTAAATTGCCAAAGATTAAAGATAAGGAGAGAATCTTAAAAGCAGCAAGAGAAAAGAAGACAATTACCTACAAAGGAGTTCCCATAAGACTCTCAGCTGATTTCTCCAAAGAGACCTTACAGGCAAGAAGGGACTAGAAAGAAGTATTCAAAGTCATGAAAGGCAAGGACCTACATCCAAGATTACTGTATCTAGCAAAGTTATCTTTAGAATGGGAGGGCAGATAAAGTGCTTCCCACATAAGGTCAAGTTAAAAGGGTTCATCATCACCAAGCCCTTATTATATGAAATATTAAAGGGACTTATCTAAGAAATAGAAGAAGATCAAAAACTAGAAGAAGCAGAAGATCATGAGCAGTAAAATAACAACAAACTCATTACTAGCAACAAGTGAACTTAAAAAACAAAAAAACTCAGCAAACAACTAGAACAGGAAAAGAATCACAGAAATGGAGATCACATGGAGGGTTATCAGTGGGGAGGGACCGGGATAAAATGGGGGCAAAAGGTACAGGGAATAAGAAGCATAACTGTTAGGCACAAAATAGACAGGGGGAGGTTACGAATAGTATAGGAAATGGAGAAGCCAAAGAACTTATATGTACAACCCAGGGACATGAATCAAGGGTAGGGGGAATGATGGAAGGTGGGGTGTGCAAGGTGTAGGGGGATAAAGGGAAGAAAAAAATTGGAACAATTGTAATAGCATAATCAATAAAATATACTTAAAAAAATTTGACACCAAAAACAAAGGCAACAAAAGCAAAAATAAATAAGTAGGACTATACCAAACTAAAAAGCTTCTGCATGGCAAAGTAACATCAACAAAATGAAAAGACAACCTACCAAATGGGAGGAGAATTTTGCAAATCATATGTCTGATAAGGGGTTTACAACTCAATAATAAATAAATACATAAATAAATATATTTAGAAATATAAATATTTGTGTGTGATTAAAAAAAGACATAGGATCTGAACAGACATTTTTTCCAAAGAAGATATACAGATGGCCAACAGGTATATGAATGGTGCTTAACATCATCAATTATTAGACAAATGCAAATCAACACCACAATGAGATATCATCTCACACTGGTTAGAATAGCTATTATCAAAAAGAGAGAAAAATCTGTGTTGGATAGGATGTGAACACTTATGAATTGTTGGAGGAAACACTATGAAAAAAAAACTTGAAGGTTACTTAAAAAATTAAATATAGCACTACCATGTGGTCCACAAATCCTATTTCTGGGTATTTATCTGATGGAAGCAAAAATATTAACTCAAAAAGTTATCTGTACCCACATGTTCACTGAAGCATTATTTACAATATCCAAGACATTAAAACAAACCAAGGAAGTGTTCATCAATGGATAAATGGATAAAGAAAATGTGGTAAATATACAAATAGAATATTATTCAGCCATAAAGGAAATCCTACCATTTGTGACAACATGGTTGGAACTTAAGAGCATTATGCTAAGTGAAATAAGTTAGACAGAGAAAGACAAATGCTGTATGATCTCACTTGTATGTGGAATAAAAAAACCCACTTCATATACAGAGAACATATACAGAGAACAGATTGGTGGTTGCCAGAGGTGGGGAGTAGGGGCATAGACAAAGTAGACAAAGGTGGTCAAAAGGTACAAACTTACAGTTTTCAGCCCTGGGATGTGATGTACAGCAATGCTGCTTATAGTTAATAATACAGTATTGTATGTTTAAGTTTCTATGAGAGTAATAGTAAAAGTTCTCATCACAAGAAAGTGATTTGTAACTATGTGTGGTGATAGATTGATAGATGTTAACTAGACTTGTGGTGAATTAGAAATAGAATCCCAATGGTAACCACCTTCTGACATGAGGAAGTACTGGAAAGGTCACTTTTGCCAGGATGTAGGGGAAAGTGGGCTAATCCAAGCATGGAGTTATTGTAGGGAAAAAAAACTTGAGCAAGGGCTATGGAATGGGGCACCTGGAAAGTGTCCCACTTAACTGGTGAATCAGATGATACTTATTGTGAAGCTTCGTGATTTTGTTTAAAGTCAGTTCTCGGAATCTCAGATATATCCAGAACTCAAGGATAAGTAGAAAACACACACTAAAGCAAATATAGATGACATATGGATTATCTGCACTACCCACTTCCTCATTTAGGGGGAAACCTGAAAGTTAACTAAGATACATATATGCAGAGAAAAATGTTTAAAAAGAATTATTTGTATTTACTATGACTGTAGAGGTGATAGTTTGTTTCTCATATTTTCTACCCAAGTCTCCTAAAACCCTTTCCTGATACAATATGGGCAGGAGCGGCAAGAAATGGGCAAACAGATGATGATAATGCAAGAGATTCTCCTGAGAGAGGGAAGCACAGGGAAGATCAACAAAGCTCAGAAATGGTGAGAAAAAGCAGCTCTGCACTCACCTTCACGCGGGGTGAAGAACCACTAGCTCTGCATAATATATCATCAGGAACCCAGGCTAATATTGTTTAGGTCCTTGAAAGCACAGTTTGAAGAATAATTACATTCTAGCTGACTACTACGGTCATCACAATCCATTTTGTGGCATTTAAATTTTAGAGATTAGAACATTCACAAATCACAAAATGTCTCAGTCAGAAAGGTCTTTTGCTACCACCTTTTTACCCAATAGTTTCATTTTACAAATATGAAAACTAAGGCTCAGAAAGGGTAAGGGACCTGCTAGAGTCCCACAGCAAACATGTTAGTGACAGCCAGTAGTTAGTGGTCACATTTATGCACTGACTCCCAGTGTTCTTCATATTGTAACAGTGGTTCCTAACCTGGGTTTTCTTGACTCTCTAAGTCCATGGGAATCCATGAACTATGTTCAGTATTTTAAAAAGTTCAAAGGAATTTGTATATTTTCTGGGAAAAAAAGGTAGCACAAATTAAAGCACCAAGTTTCTGGTTTTGGTTAAACTGGCTTGAACTCACTGTGCTAATTCTAGTTAGAGACAGTAATTTGGAATATAACCAATGTAAGTTTTAAAATTTTGTAATGGTTATTGAAAAGGTTGTCTGTGCTTTGTTCTTATTTGTCTGTTTTTGTAATTTAAATAATTAAAAGGTATTACGTACAAAGTAAAAGATTATGTGTAAAAAATTAGCACGTCAAGAGAAAAATTGTTTTCTCGTCCGTCCTCCATGTCGACTTTTTCTTCTCCATGGTAACCACTTTTAAATGATTACTATGACTCTAGAAAATATTTTCAGCAATATAGGAAAAATGTATGGTGGACACTGCATCGTAGTTCTTAAGTTGATACTGTGTCTTGAAACTTCTCCCCCATATAGTTCTACCTCATTACTGCAGAGAATTCCAAGGAATGGTGTGGCACAATGCATTTATCCTGGCCCCTACTAATGGATGCTTGGGTAGTTTCCAGAGTTTTGTTTTTACCAAGAAAGTTGAAATGACATTCTTGCTCATTTACCCACTTACACTTTGGTGAAATTCCTAGCAGTGGAAGACCTGAGTCAAGGAGAATACTATTTGAAACTTTGTTAAATACTGCTAAATTATCGTCAGAGAAGTCACACCAATAATTTTCTCCCACCAAAAATAAAATTGCAGGCTCATTTACCACCTTTCTTTTGGATTACATTATATTTTCATTTGTTGAGAGATATTAAAAAAAATATTTGTTAGAACACTTTATAAGATAAGGAATTCAGCCCCTTGTGTGACATGTGTGTTGAATATTCCCCCTCTTCCATTAGTTTATTTTCTTTTGGTCTTTTTTATAGCATTTCTTTCAATAAAAAAGGTTTTGAAATTATATTTCAATGATTATGGTATTACAGTGGTCCCCATTTTTCCCCCTTTGCACCCCTCCACCCAGCACCCCCACTCCCTCAGGCAATCCCCACACCATTGTTCATGTCCATGGGTCATGTGTGTAAGGCTACTCCATCTCCTATACTGTACTTTACATCCCCATAGTTATTCTGTACCTATTTGTACCATTTAGTCCCCTCACCTCCTTACCCATTCCCCTATACCACACTCCCATCTGGCAACTATCAAAACACTCTCTGTATCCATGATTCTGTCTCTGTTCTTCTTGTAGCTTAATTTGTTTTTTTATTTTTAAAGATTTTATTTTTCATTTTTAGAGAGAGGGCGAGGGAGAAATAAAGACAGGAAGAAAAACATCGATGTGTGAGAGAGAGATCAATCAGTTGCCTCTTCCATGCACTCAAAAAGGGACCTGGCCCACAATGTAGGCTTGTGCCCTGCCTGGGAGTCGGACTGGTGACCCTTTTGCTTGCAGGCTGGCACTCAATCCACTGAGCCACACCAGTCAGAGCTGTTTAGTTTGTTTTTTAGATTCAATTTTGATACATATGTATTTATTGCCATTTTACTGTCCATAATTTTGATCTACTTCTTTTTCTTAAATAAGTCCCTTTAACATTTCATATAATAATGGTTTGAGGATGATGAACTCCTTTAGTTCTTTCTTCTCTGGGAAGCACTTTATCTGCCCTTCGATTCTAAATGATAGCCTCGCTGGGTAGAACAGTCCTAGCTGTAGGTCCCTGCTTTTCATGACTTTGAATATTTCTTGCCAATCTCTTCTGGCCTGCAAAGTTTCTTTTGAGAAATCAGCTGACAGTCATATGGGAACCCCCCTGTAGGTAACTAACTTCTTTTCTCTTGCTGCTTTTAAGATGCTCCCTTTATCTTTCACCTTTGGCATTTTAATTATGGTGTGTCTCGGAGTGGGCCTCTTTGCATCCATCCTGTTTGGGACTCTCTGTGCTTCCTAGACTTGCATGTCTATTTCCTTCACCAAATTAGGGAAGTTTTCTTTTGTTATTTTTTCAAATAGATTTCCAAATTCTTGCTCTTTCTCTTCTCCTTCTGGAACCCCTGTGGTGCCAATGTTGGAACTCATGAAGGTGTCCCAGAGGCTGCTTATACTACCCTCATTTCTTTGGATTCTTTTTTCTTCTTGTTGTTCTGACTGGTTGCTTTTTGCTTCCTTGTGTTCCAAATCATTGATTTGGTTCTCGGCTTCATCCACCCTACTGTAGTTTCCTGTAAATTGTTCTTTATTTCAATTAGTGTATCCTTAGCTTCTGACTGTGTCTTTTTTATGCTGTCGAGGTCCTCGCTAAGATCCTTGAGCATCCTTCTAACCAGTGTTTTGAACTCTGCATCTGATAGATGGCTTATCTCCATTTTGTTTAGTTCTTTTTCTGGAGTTTTGGTCTGTTCTTTCATTGGTCCATGTTTCTTTGTCTCCTCATTTTGGCAGCCTCCCCGTGTTTGTTTCTAAGTTTTAGGTAGAGGTGCTTTGAGTCTGGGTGTTGGTAGTGTGTCCTACTGTAGGTCGTGTTGGGTCCAGAGGCACAGCCTCACCTATCACCCAAGCTGGGTACTTGAGGTTCACCCTTTGTGTGGGCTAAGTACACCCTCCTCTTGCAGTTGAGCCTTGGAGGCTGTTGGCAGATCAATGGGAGTTATATACCCAGCTGAGTCAACTACAAGGAAGTGTTGTGACCACTGACCACTAACCTCAGCCCTCTGTGCAGGATCAGTTGTGCAAGGGTAGAGTGGTGGTGCTTCAACATGGTCTGTAGCTGTCCACTAGGTGCACTGGCACTTGGGCTTCGTGGGTGGTTCAGGGCAAGGTCACCCACCCCCAACCTATGTTTTGCCCCAGGCTGCCCTTCCTGAAATATAAAGCAATCTGAGATGGCTGCTGCTTGTGCTGGGCTTGGAGATTCTCAGAAGAAGCCAAGCTGTGAATCTAGGCTGGCTGCTACTCGTGCCAGGCCTGGGGCTCACTGAGGCTAGCTTTTGCTTGTTTGAAAAGATTTAGGAAGTTGTGGAGCAGGAACCAATACCCATCATTCCTATGGAAAAGCAGCTTAGGTGGGCCATAAGTTGGGTGGGGCAGAGTCTCTGGGGATCTCCATGGAGAGTTACAACATGTTACCCAGGTTGATGAAGTCTCAGATGTGGTACCAGCTTGCCAACTCTGTGCGGGGAAGGTTTAGAAAAGCAACAATGGCCTCTGTTTTCTTTCATCCAGACATTTCAGTTTCCCCCTATATGCCACCGATGCCTTTCAAGCTACTGCCCCATGCTGGAGTTCTGAGGGAATGAGTCTCAGTAGGTGAGTCTTTGTGTGGGTTCTTTAAGAGACACTGCTTGGGGCTCC
Source organism: Desmodus rotundus (assembly GCF_022682495.2). Lineage (NCBI taxonomy): Eukaryota > Metazoa > Chordata > Mammalia > Chiroptera > Phyllostomidae > Desmodus > Desmodus rotundus. The sequence goes on from NC_071387.1 coordinate 80,027,011, forward strand.
AGAAGTTTCTTCCACCGACTCAATCTCTGATGGTTTGTGAAGCCATATGTTGTGGGGAGTTATCTTGCTGGCACTGGAACCCTGGGCCAGTGGGTCTGGTGTGTGGCTGGGACTCCTCCCAAAGATATCCTTCCCAAATCTGTATCCACCACACCAGGGTGAGGGACCAGCCCATTCTACTTCTGCGCCCCTCCTACCAGTCTGGATGGATGTGGTTTCTTTAATTCCATAGTAGTCAGAGTTCCACTGAACTCGATTTCTGATGCTTTTAAGTGGTGGTTGTTCTATATTTTAGTTGTAATTTTGATGCGGTTTTGCGAACAGGCGAGTCATTTCTGCCTATGCCACCATCTTGACCAGAAATTATTTTGTCACATTTCAAGTGCTTAGTAACAAACTGTTCTGATTAATGTATCTTATATCATGTTTTAATGTTTGATAGAACTAGAAGTCTTTATTAATCTTTTAAAAAATGTTTCCATGTATTCTCATATATTTATTTTTTTAGTGAAACTTTAGTATCTATTTGTCTGTTTTAAAATGTATTTTTATATGTTCATGTTTTGAGATATTTATTGAGACCAGTCTATGTACATTATTATATTTTACTTTCAACTTTTGTTTTTTATTTAAATAAACTCTTTACTTTAAAACAGTTTTAAATTTATGGAAAATTTGTGATGGTAGTATACCCCACATTCAGATATTTAAATTGGTAACATTCTACTTTAGTACATTTTGGCAAATGTACCATACTAATAATACTAACACAATAAACCAATATTAATATATTATTATTAAAGTCCATAGTTTATTCATATTTCCTTAGTTTTGACCTAATGTCCCTTTTTTGCCCCAGAATCTATCTAGGACCACATTACATTTAGTCTTCATGTCTTCTTAGCCTCCTCTTTGTTCTGACAATTCCTCGGGCTTTCCTTCTTTTTGATGAACTTGACAATTTTGAGGAGTATTGGTCAGACATTTTATAGACTGTCCTTCAGTTTGGGTTTGTGTGATATTTTTTCTTATAGTTAGACAGGAGTTACAGGTTTTGGGGAGAAAGATCACAGTCATAAAGTGTCATTCTCAACATATCAAAGGACTTGCTATCAACATAACCTATCACTATTGACGTTGGCCTGGATCATGGGGCTGAAGCAGTAGTAGTGTTTGTTAGGTTTCTCCATAGTAAAGTTACTTTTTTCTCCCTTGTCCATAAAGTACCTTTTAGAAGGGAGTCACCATGCAAAGCCCACACTTAAGGGTTAAGGTGTTATTTATCTCTTTAAGAGGGGGGTGTTTACACAAAGTATTTGTAATTCTGCACGGGAGATTTGTCTATTTCCTTTTATTTATTTATCCATTCAATCATTTACTTATATCAGCATAGACTCTTTGGTATTTATCTTATTGGGTTATCATCTAATACTGCATTATTTGTTTGTTGCTCAAATTTTTACAGGCCTGGCCATTGGGAACTCTGTTCATTGGCTTCTGCATTCCTTTGACATATCCACATTACTGTCAGAGGGTTTTGTTGATTTTAGTACTTGCTTACTTTCTGACATTATTGGATTCTACAAGCTTATTTTTTGTTCCCTGCCCCAGGCCTACCATCAGTCATTTCTCCAAGGAATCCTGGTTCCTTTAATTGGAATATATTATTAGAAACCTAGGTCTGGATGCCTGGTGTGATCTTTGTTGTTGGGGTTTCTTTGTTTCTAGGTCCTCTGGACAGACAGAATAAAGAAATTTATGTGTGAATACTATCCCATGTAAATGCACACATCTATACATATTTTGATATTCAGACATCTGTATTCATATTATTATCATTTAGATCTCCTTTCCCCCATCAGCTCAACTTGTATGCTACTGATACTTTATTTATTTTTAAATTAAAATTTTGGGGGTGACATTGATTAATAAAAGCATTTACATAAGTTTCAGGTATATAATTTTATATGACAACAGTATAATATGTTGTGTACTCCTCACACAAGGTCTGGCCTCCTTCCATCACCATATACTTACTCTCTTTGCCCTCTTTGTCCCCTTACCTCCCTTCTCCTCTAGTAATCACCTTTTTATTATCTTTTTCTGAGTTTTTTATTTGTTTGTTGCTTTTTGTTTTATGACATATGTATATATGTATATATACATATGGGTGAACTCATGGGGTTCTTGTCCCTTTCTGGTTGACTTCATTTAGTATAATACTCTCAAGATCCACCTATGTTGTCAAAAATGGCAATATTGCATCTTTTTATGGCTGAGTAGTATTCCATCGTATATATGTACCACATCTTTATCCAATATCTTTCAAATGACACTTAGGGAGTTTCCATGGTCTGAATATCATACAAGGGGGGACACACAATAAAAATGGAATTATCAGGGCAGGCCACTTGTAGCACAGGCTTCCCCTGCTATTGAGTGACTAAAAATGCATCTGTATCAGTGTTCCAGCTGGTGTTGTTGTGAGAGGCTTTGTTTGCTTTCAGTGAATTTTTTTTGAAGACTCTTTCAACCTGTTTGCCCATTTCATGATGGGTGATTTGTGAGCATACTTGCCCACACTGCGCTGAGTGTTCAGCAGTTTTTGACCAAAAATGACATGACCCCTGTGCCTCACACTTCCTATTCAGCTCATCTAGCCCTAAGTGACTTTTTTTTGTCACTCAAAAAAAAGTCCTCAAAGGGAAACCTTTGGCCGATGTGGAAGAGATGAAACAAAAAACAGCAGAAGCACTAAAAGTCATCAAAATCAATGAGTTCAGAAACTGTTTAAAGCAGTGGAAAAAATGTCCCAATAGGTGTATTGCATCAAATGTGAAAGGACAAAGCTGGCACCATTTGCTATCATTGCACCATTTGCCAAGCAGGCTCTAACCTTGTTAAACATGACTGCCATTTTACTCCTCTGAGCTTATGTCCCCAGGACTGAAAATTAATAGAAAAGCAAGAACAGAACATGATTAAGTGCTCTCTACAGGCACAGATAAAAGATAACATTGGAGAAAACTACAGCTTATGTAAAACCAACAGAAATATTCTGTTTTACAACACCCTTAACAGCCCAGCAATCACACAACAGCAACTCCCCCACCCTTTATAACACAATAAAACCTCAAAGTCCCAACCTTTTGACACTGGTGCATTTCTCTAAACCTAGCCCCTTTCCTCCCTTGGAAAGTGAATAAAACTTTGCTCTCTGCATTGTCCTCTTTTTGTGAATTCTTTCAAAGCCTGCATCAATGCCACCCTAACAAAATGGAGAGTACTTTGAAGGTGACTGAAGTTTAAACTTCAAACTTCATTTATTCGGGCCCCCCTTATACATAATGTTGCAATGAACACAGAGGTACATATATCATTATGAATAAGTGTTTGAAATTTTTTTAGATAGAAACCCAGTAAAGAGATTGCTGGGTCATATGGTACCTTTATTCTTAATTTTTTGAGGAACCACCATACTGTTTTCCCTAGTGGCTGCACAAATTTACATTCCCATCAACAGTGAATGAGGGTTTCCTTTTCTCCACATCCTTGCCAGCACTTAGTTGTTGACTTCTTGATAATAGCCATTCTGGTAGGGGTGAGGTGATATATCACTCTGGGTTGTTTTTTTTTTAATCCCCATTGAGGACATTCTTTATTTTGTTAGGCTTTTAGGGAGAGAGGAAGGGAGAGAGAGAAATGCTGGCTACCTCCTGCATGCACCCAAGCCATAGATCGTTCGTGCCTGGACCATGGATCATAATCACTCAGACCAAGGATCATAAGCACCCAGTCTGGGGTCATATGCACCTGATTAGTGATGTTGAGCACCTTTTTAAATGTCTATTGGTCATCTGTATATCCTCTTTGGGGAAATGTCCATTTTGGTCCTGTGCTCATTTTTTGATCAGATTGGATTTGTTATTGCTGTTTAATTGGATGAGTTCTTTATAAATTTTGGATATATAGCCCCTTAGTGGTGTCATTTGCAAATACCTTTTCCCATTCATTGGTTAACTTTTGATTTGTTGATATTTCCTTTTGACTATTAAAGATTTTTAATTTAATGTAGTCCCATTTATTTATTTTTGCTTTGGTCAAGTTCACTGAAACCCCTCTGAGACAAAGGTCCACAAGTTTAGTGCCTATATTTTCTTCTGTGTGTTATTATTTCAAGTCTTCAGTTCATTTTGTATTAATTTTTATTTGTGGTGTCAGACAGCAATCTAGTTTCATTGTTTTCCATATGGCTATCCAGTTTCCCCAACATCATTTATTGAAGAGACTTTCCTTTTTCGATTGTATGTTTTTTGCTTCTTTGTTGGAAAATTAGTATCCCATATATATGTGTGGGTTTATTTCTGGGCTCCCAATTTTGTACATTGGTCTGTGTGTCTGTATTTTTTTCTGTCAGTACTACACTGTTTTGATTACTGTAGCTTTCTAGAATAGTTTAAAGTCAAGGAGTGTGATATATAGACTTTGTTCTCTTTTCTCAGGATTGCTTTTGCTATTTGGGATCTTTTGTGATTCCATACAAATTTAAAGATTTTTGGTTCTAATATTTCTTTGAAAAATTCTACTGGGATTTGATAGGGATTGCATTAAATCTGTACATTGCTTTAGGTAATACGGCCATTTTAACAATGTTAATTCTTCCAATCCATGAACATGAAATATCTTCCCATTTCTTTCTGTCTTCTTCAATTTCTTTCAACAATGTCTTATACTTTTCAGAGTACAGATCCTTCACCCTTAAGTTTATACTTAGGTATTTTATAGTTTTTGTCGCAATTGCAAATGGGATTGTTTTCTTCATTTCTCCTTCTGATGTTTCATTGTTAATGCATAGGAACACAATCAATTATTGTATATTGATATTGTATCCTGCAACTTTACTGTATTTATTATTTCTAATAGTTTTGGGGTTTTTTTGGTGGAGTCTGTAGTGTTTTCTCTATATAATGTCATGTCATCTGCAAACTGTGACAGTTTCATTTTTTAATTCCCAAGTTTGATGCCTTTTAATTCTTATTTTTTCTCTAATTGCCCTGGCTAGGACTTCTGGTAATATGTTGAAAAACAGTCATGACAGTGGGTATCCTTGTCTTATTCCTGACCTCAAGAGGAAAAACTTATAGTTTTTTACTACCGAGTACGACATTAGCTGAGGATTTGTCATATATGTCTTTTATTATGTGGAGGTACTTTCCTTGGGTACCCATTTTGTAGTTTTATCATAAATGGATGTTGTATCTGGTCAAATACTTTTTATGCACCTACTGATATAAATCATTTTTATCTTTTTTTGTTAATGTAGTCTATCACATTGATTGATTTATGGATGTTGAATCATCCTTGCATGCCTAGAATGAACCCCATTCAATCATGATGTATGATCCTTTTAATATATTGTTGTATTTGATTTGCTAATATTTTGTTTAGGATTTTTGCATCTATGTTCATCAATAATATTGGTCTGTAATTTTCTTTTTTGTGTGTGTTGTTCCTGCCTGGTTTGGTATCAGGGTAATGTTGGTCTTATAAAATGAATTAGGAAATAATCCTTACTTGTAGATTTTTTGGAGATCAGCGGCTGCCAGCCCTATCCTTCCCCTCACTCTGCCTTCCCTCCTTGTTCCAATAAGCCCCTCTTCAGGTGTCCTGATGCATGGATCTTTCAGGTAGGTTCATGTTTTGAGTTGGGGATCCTTTATTGAGTTGTAGTTGTTCAACTTATTTTAAGTTTAAGGGGAGAAACAATGAAGTCTTCTGGCTCACCATGACACTGTCACTATCACCTTGAATTTGCAGATTACTTAGGATTGTTTGTTTTTTGTAAGAACTTAATATTAAATAAGTTATAATTAGAAATATTTTATAAATCTTTCTATAATTATTCTTCCCTTATCTCCCCAAGTTTAGATTTTCTTTAATAAGTTGATTCGAAGAAATATTTTTTGTGCTTTTTTCTAAGTGAGAGATCTTCTTTCACTATAACTTTTTAATGTTTGTGAAATAGAATATTATGATTTTTAAGTAAGTTTATTTTTGTAATCATCTATCTTATTGAGATTGCCTATCATTTCTATTTTCTGTTTAGTTGTTTGCCTTGGGCTTCCTGTGTATCTTCTGCAAATAATTTTACTTCCTCCTTTCAATAATTATATCTACCTCTTCGTCTTGTCGATTTGTACTGTTCAAAAGGGGTGTCCAACCCATGACCCATAGGCCACATGCAGCCCAGGATGGCTATGAATGCAGCCCAACACAAAATCATAAATTTACTTAAAACCTTTTTTGGGCTCATCAGTTTTCATTAGTGTTTGTGTATTTAATCTGTGGCCCAAGACAACTCCTCTCCCAGCATGGCCCAGAGACCCCAAAATGTTGGACACAAGATGGTCATACATTCTCTGTAAAGGGCCAGATAGTACAGGGATGGGTAAAAGTAGGTTTATAGTTTTGAGTGTGCAAAATACAGAGCTTATTCTTGTATTATTACTTATTAGTTATCATATTATTTATTTATAACTGTAAACCTACCTTTGCCCAGACCTGTATCACATACAGGTTCTGTCATAAATACTCAATTCTTCAATTGTAGTACAAAAGTGGCCATAGACAATATATAAATGATGGGCAATATTGTGTTCCAATAAAACTTTATTTACAAAGACAGGCAGTTGGCCCACAGCTGGCAGTTTATTGACCCTAATCTAAAATTCAAATTATGGTACATAATGAGGGTGATAGTGGGTACCTTGTCTTGCCTTTCATTTTAAGCATTATGCTAATTTTTATTACAAATACACACACATACATGCACATAGCTTCAATAATGTTAAAGAGATGCCCATCTTGTCCTATATTTTGTCTAAAAACATTTTTTAAGAATATTGTTGAATTTTGTTAACTGCCTTTTTTCTGAAACTACTGAGCTTTGATATCTTTGACCTATAAATATAGTGAGTTAATACTTTTCTTAAGATGAAATCATTCTTATACTTTTGGTATAAAACTCAACCAGTTTAGGTTTATAATGCTTTTGATATGTTCTATATTACTGAATTATTTTTGTTAATAATCTATGCATGATTTTTACACTACCCTGCATATTTAGAAGGGAGTAGTATTTAATATATTATCCTAAATTTTCAGGTTATGGTATTAGTATTTTCCTGGCTTTGTAAATATAATTTGAAAGCCTTCCCTTCTATGGAAATATTTTTATGGTTAGAATCTACTATATTTTTTGGACTATATGATGCACTTTCCCCACCCCCAAACTTGGGAGGAAAATGGGGGTGCGTCTTATAGTCCAAATGTAGCTTACCTGGCAAGCTGGGGTGGGGGGCAGTGGTGGAGTGGGTTTTTCTCCCCTATTTTCCTCCTTTAAAACCTAGGTGTGTCTTATGGTCCGATGCATCTTATACTCCAAAAAATATGGTATCTGTTTATTGAAATTTTGAGCAAATTCACCTATAAAACCATAGGTGTTTTTCTAAGGAAAACTCTTTGATAACTTTATTTCTTCCATTGGTATTATTTATTTAGGTTGTCTAGTAAAGGTTCTTCTGGTATCAATTTTTAGTGATTCATTTGTTATTAGAAAGTCATTTATTTCACCCAGATTGTCAAAACTATTTGCGGAAAAGTTCACAGAGTACTACTTTATGATTGTTTTAATTTCCTCTGCATCTGTTGTTGTCATTTTTTATTTCTGATCTTCTGTATTAGTGAGTTCTTCCCTTTCCAATTTTAATTAAGCTAATCACAGTTATTTTTGTTTTATTGGCTTGGCAAAAAAATCAACTCTTGTATATATTTGTCAATTCTGATTTTTGTTTTCATTATTTCTAATTAATCATGTCTGCTTTGATCTTTATTTCTTCTGTGTTCTTTAGGTTGCTTTATTGTTATTTTCTAACCTATTGAGAAGTGACATTCAGTTATAAATTTTTCATCAAGAACAATTTTAATGATTTAACAGGGGGGTCTGGCCAGATTGCTGGGGAGCGAGAGAACCCCAATCTGGTGCAAGAGGCTGCACTCCGCAGATTGGGGGAGGAAACCTGAGATGGCAAGAGAGCCTGCTTCCCCGGAGAAGGGGCAAAGGTTGTAGGCAACACCAAGGTGGCAGACTGAGGCCAAAACCGGGGAGTGCCACACCCCTAGGTGAAGGTAAACAAACTGCGTGTGGTGCCCCACCCCGGGAAGAGACTCTGTGCCTCTGCACGCCTAGGAAACCCTCCTACCCACTTCCAGATTATGGTGGGTGGAAGGGGGAGGAGGCGCCGGCAGAGACACTGTGTGGGCTGATGTGTATGGCAGATGCTAGTTCAAACTGGCTGGGAATTTGGACACTCCCACAGCATGGAGGATTTGGGGGTAAAAGCTTTAAAATGGAGATCACACAGAAACTGGGCCTTTTTTACATTCCCTTCACCCTGCTTTGTCACTGGAGACCAGGCCTTCACAGGACCCATGCAGACGCCAGGCTCCGCTCATGGCTCTTGGATTGCCTGGCCTGGGTGGTCAGGAGCTGGCTCATGTGGGAGTGGGCCCTGCCAGCAGTGGTCCTGGGCCTCACTAGCAGTGGCCCTTGGTTTATTTAGTGGGTACTGAATGAATGAGTGAATGTTGCCTGTATTCAATACGTTTATTTTTCTGGGGTTAGTTGGCTCTAGACAGTTTCTCTGCAAACCAGCAGAGGCTGATGGACCACTCAACTATTCACTCATAGGGGCCCATGGTAAAATGAGTCAATAAAAATGTTAAGTGGCATTTGACATGTAAGATGTTATAAGCCTGGTTGTATGCTCTCCTTTTTTCTTAAATGTCTTCACATCTGTTCATTTTATACTCCCATCTTATGGCTCAAGTCCTGAGTCATCCATGAAATCAGGTTATCCTGAGTTCGCTGATTCTCTCCTTTCTCTACTCTTGAGACCTTCACTGACCAGACTCACTGGGCATGTGATCTAAAGGATCTTGCACTGTTACCCAGATCCCACATGTCTCTTGTCTTTCTGGTAAAACTACAAGCTTATTAAGAATCTTACATTGCTTTTTATCTTACAATGTACCCAGGAGAGTGTTCGAAAAATCCTGCTCTATCAACATGAGAATAGTTAAGATAACTAATTGGTTAACATTCTACCACATCATGGTCTTGTGATCATAGCTATGTAATTTCACATCTCTGCGGATCAGTTTTCTATAAGGACACACTAAAGACCTTTGAAACCTTAAGAAATGCAAATAGTTTTGTCATATATCTGATTCGACAAGGGGAGAGAAGCAACCACATTAAGAAAACTGCATAAAACATGTTATAGCACCATGGTTATACACAGAGTCAGCAACTTCCCTGCTCCATGTGTTCTCCTCCACCCTTCAAACATGGCCATCCTCAGCTCTCACTCTTTTTTCTTGCTCTATTCAAAGAATGTCAGTGGTTACTAATATGTTTCTCTCAAATCTGGTCTCTCTGGGCCTCTCCAGAGCAGCTATATACAGCTAATAATCTGTCAGGCATTGTACAGACAAATATACAATGTATATTTTCAGTGTTGTGCTGGTTTCTCATATTCAATTCGTTTAAGTTCAACTTTGAATCTTCTGCCTGCCACCCTGCAACAACTTCCTTTCCCCGATGCTTCTACTTGTATTAATGGCCCTGCCATTCTCCTCGGAGTCATGTGTGGTCTCATTCTCTCCCTCAACTTCCACATTCAATCAGTGATCTGGTCATCAAGAATCCACCTATCCACCACTTGGAATCCATTCTTTTTTTTACTATTCCCATTGTTACCACCCTACTGGTAACACCACCTCCTTCCTACGAACACTCTAGTCGTTTTACAACTAACCAGATTCTATGATTCAGTCTGTCCCATACACCACTGCCAGATTAATCTTTCTATAGTACAGTTCAATACTACAGGTTGATTAACTGCCTATAGTACCCCTGTGTTGTATTAGTTAACCAATCAGTCAATCAATCATAAGTCTATGCCCTTTCCAAAACAATATGGTATGGGATTAACTTAGAGTCATTAGGAACAGCAGCAGAACTGCCTTCAGAACTGCTCTAAAGTGAAACTGGATTTATTTTCTACCTCTGTAATAGACTACCTATGTCCCAGAGCAAATTAGTTAACCATTCTCAAATTGTTCAATTAAAAAAAAAGGACAATAATAATGATTAACATTTAGTGAGTATTTATTACACACTAGAAGGTACTATGATAAGAGATCAAAGATAGTGCTTTGATCCTCATTTTTCAGATGAGGAAACTAAGGCTCTGTGAGGGCATATACCTTACCCAGCATGCCACTGCTAATGAATGGTGGAACTGAGGTCTAGAACTCAGGTCTCTGTAACACCAGAGATACTTGGTGAGGTTTTTATTGAATTAAATTTTACATATAATAGAGTGAACAGATCTTGGACAATTTATTGGGTTTCAACTCTTGAATACACATAAGTAACCACTACCCAAATCAAGATATAGAACATCTCCATATCCTAGAAAGTTCTTTCATGTCTTGTTCCAGCCAATCCCACCTCTACCTCAGAGACAACTACTGTTTTGAGTTCCAGCACATAGATTAACTTTGCTTGTTCTTGAATTTTATATAAGTGGAATCATATTATGTGTATTCTTTTGTTCCTGGCTTTTCTTGCTCAACATGTCAAAAGTGTCATTAAGTAGTTTCTTTTTATTATTGGGTTGTACTTCATTGTACTATTATAATATACCACAATGTTTATTCATTCCCCTTTTAGTAGGCATTTGGGCTGCTTCCAGCTTGGTGCTATTAAGAATCAGGCTGCTATAAATGCTTCTGTACAAGTCTGTTTGTGGATATATTTTCATTTCTTTTGGTTAAATTTTTCGGTGTGGGAATGCTAGGTAATATGGCGGTGTGCTTTTAACTTTATAAAAAGCTACCAAAGTCTCCCAAAGTGTCTGTGCCATTTTATACTTCTACCAGCAATGGGTGAGATTCCAGGTGCTTGCTAACAGTTGGTAAAATAAAATAATATCTTATTTCAGCCAATCTTACCTGACCCATCAGCCATTCTTGTGGATACAGACAGCATCTCAAAGTGGTTTGAATTTGATTTTACTAAAAATCGATGACCAATTTTGTACGCCTTTTCATGTGCTTATCGACCATGTTTGTATGTAAGGTCCACTCAAGCCTTTTACCATATTTTATATTTGTTTTTTCCATATTTTATATTTGGTTGTCTTGTTTATGTATTTTTACATTTTTAAAAATGATTTTATTTATTTTTAGAGATAAGGGAAGGAAAGGAAAAAGAGAGGGAGAGAAACATTGATGTGTGAGAGATACATTGATCGGTTGCCTCTTGCACATCTCCAACTGGGGACCTGGCCCACAACCCAGGCATGTGCCCTGACTGGGAGTCAAACCAGTGACCTTTCCATTTGCAGGCTGGCACTCAATCCACTGAGCCACACCAGCCAGGGCTTGTTTATATATTCTTAATACAAGCCCTTTGTAATGTGAATATTTTGTCCTAGTCTATGGCTAAGCTATTTGTTTTAAAAAATTTATAACCAGAATTCTAAAGTTTACTAATTTTATCATTTATGGTTAGTGCTTTATATGTCCAAAGAAATCTGCGTGTACTCCAAAGCCATGAAAATATTTTTACTTCCTTCTAGAAGAGTTACAGTTCTACTGTTCATATTTAGATCTATAATCCATCTCAAGTTAATTTTTGTTTATGGAGTGAGGTAGAGGTTGGAGTTCATTTGTTTTCATAGTGATATCTAGTTGTTGTTTTTTCTTTTCCAGCTTCATGCAACTCACTGATTTCCCTTGGCATTTTTGTGAAAAACCAATTGACCATATGTGTATGGGTCAATTTTTAGATTCTATATTCTGCTCCACTGATTGTCATTCTGATGACAACACCACCTGTGTTTAGCTTCCGTACTTTCTAGGAGAGGTCTGCCATCATTTCCAATGTTATTCTCTGAATGTAATGTGTCTTTTTAAAATTTCATCTTTATTGTATTTTTTCCACTACATTTAGTTCCCTTCTACCCCCTCCCCCCAGTAATCAGCACACTGTTGTCCACATCCATGAGTCCTTTTTCCTTTTTGTAATGCATTTTTTAATCTGCCTGCATTTTAGACTTTCTACTTATCTTTGACATTTAGCATTTTGACATGTCATACTTAGGTGTAATTTGTTTGTAGTTTATTATTCTGCTTGGGGTTTGCTAAGTATCCCAGATCTATGGGTCAATTTCTTTGATAAATTTTATACAATTCTTGGCCATCATTTTTTCAAAAGTTTGTTTCTGCATTCTCTCCCCCTTCTCTTTCTGCAACTCCAACTATGTACATGTCAGGCCATCTGATAATGTTCGATAGTTCTAAGAAGCTCTGTTTAGTGTTTTCATTCTCTTTTCTCTATTTGATTCATTTTACTTTAGACAAATTCTACTGACTTGTGTTAAAGTCCACTGATCCTTTCTTCTCTGTGTCTAGTCTATTCTTTATCCCATTATACCAATGTGTTATTTATGATATTTTTTATTTTTAAACTTTTCATCTAGTTTTCTTTTATAATTTCCTTTTTTTTCTGACATTCCCCATCTATTCATATATATTGTCTACCTTGTCTATTAGATCCTTTAACATATTTATCACAATTATTTTAAAGGCCCTGTCTGCCAAATCCAACATCTGGGTTTTCTGTGGTCTGATTCTAATGACCGATATTTTTCTTTGATTTGAGGTCCTGATCCTTCACCTGTTTGTTTCTTTCTTCCTTTCTCCCTTTTTCTTCCTTCCTTCCTTCCTTCTCCCCTTCCTTCCTTCCTTCTATTCTTTCTTTCTTTTTCCTTCTCATTTCTCTTTTTCATTTTGTCTTTTATTATATACTCAACTGAGGGAAAAAGAAAAGACTTACATATGCAATATTTATTCCACAAAAAGGTGTTTCCTGTTCTTTGTAAGGCTAAGTCAAAATAACCTGTAGTCTAAGTATAGTTTGGTTTTGTTGCAGTTTTACTTTAATTCAGTTCACCGCCAGCTTCAAAAAGTTGTGAGGTTAGGATAATTAATATCCCTTCAATAGAAACAAGTCCAAGAAGAATTAAATGCAGGCATTATCTCAAAGGATTTTAAAGCACTTGTAATCAATAAATGCTTCACTACTCAATTGAAAATTCCATTGAAACAAATAAAAACTAGAAAACATGAGCAAAGAAAAAGAAGTTAAGAAAATGAAACATTGGAAATTATAGAGCTGAAAAACACAATCACTGGAATAAAAGCACTCACTGGTTGGACTTGACAGTAGACCCAAGATAATGGAGGACAGACTCAGTGAACATAAAGGCAGAGCAATAAAATTTACTCAACTTAAATACAGCGAGAAAATAGATTGAAAAAAATAAACAGAGCTTTGGGGGTCTGTGGGAAAGTAAGAAAAGAGCTAAGATTTATATCATCAAAGTCTCAGAAGGAGAAAGAATGTGAAACTAAAAAAGTACTTAAAGAAACAATGACTGAAAACTCCGCAAGTTTGGCAAAAGACATAAACCTATAGTTTCAAGAAGTTGAATGATAGATGCCAAGTAAGAAAAATTCAAAGAAATCTATACCAGGATACATCATTATCAAACTTCTGAAAATCAAAGACAAAGAAAAATATTGAAAAAAGAAAAAAATGACATATTATTTATAAAGGAACACCAGTTCAAATGACAATTTTTTCCATCTGAAACCATGGAGGTTAAAAAGAAGTGGCACATAGTTTTCAAATGTTAAAAGAAATGTCAACCCAAATCCCATATATAGTGAAACACTCTTTCAGAAATAAAGGGGAGATAAAAACAATCTCAGGTGAAGAAAAATTAAGGTAATTTTTTTCTAGCAGATCTACTCTTAAAGGATGGCTAACGTAAACTCTTGCAACAAAAAGATAATGAAGCATTCAGAAAGGAAATAAGAACAAAATGGGTAAAAATGAAAGTAAACACAATGAATTATCATTCACCTCACGGGTTTCTTTAATCATATTTTATGGTTGGAGCGAAAGTTGTAATACCACCGGATACAGTACTCAATGTATGTAGAGAAAATACTTTAAAAATATTTTTATGTGGGGAGGGGTAAGTGACCTAAATGTAAAGTTTCTGTACTTCAGTAAAAGGAATAAAATGTCAACAAGAGTAGGCTATGATTAAGTTATTGCTTAGAGAAACCACTAAGAAAACTATAAAAATGATACACTATAAAATATTATAATCAAAATATAAGGCAAGAAAAAAAACAGAAATGACAGAGTAACAAACATAAAACAAATAATAAAATGGGAGACCTGACATATCAATAATTACATTAGATGTAAATGGTCTCAACATACCAATTAGAAGACAAAACTCCAACTCAGCTACAGAAGAAACTATCTACAAAAAAAACTCTCTTAAAACATAGCAATGTAAGTAGGTTGAAAATAAAAGAGTAGAAAAAAGGGTAGAATAAAAAAGCAGGAATGACTATATTACTATCAGATAAAGTAGACTTCAAAGCAGAGACAAACAGTGTTAATCTTCCAAGAAGAACTCGCCATCCTAAACGTATATGCACCAAAGAACAGAGATTAAAATTAAAAGTGCACGAAACAAAATCTGTTAAACCTGAAAGAATAAATAAGAAAAATGCTGAACTATAGTTGGTTATTTCCACACCCTACGTTCAGCAATTGAAAGAACTACTAAACAGAAAATCAGTAAGCATCTGGAAGAAACAACACATCAACCAACAATGTCTAATTTGACATTTATAGAATACTCTACCCAACAACAGAACACACTTCCTATTCAAGTACCCGTGGAACATTCACCACAGTGGACCCTGGGTCACAAAACGAATTTGAAAGACTCGGAATCATACAGGATGTATTCTCTAACCATAATGGAGTGAAACTAGAAATCAGTAAGAGAAAATGTCTAAACATGGAAATTATGCTATACTCTTCTAAATAATCCATGGGTCAAAGAGAGTCTCAAAGGAATTTTTTTTAAAAGGACTAAGTGAAAATGAAAATATCAAAGTTTATGGGATATTTCCATAGCACTGGCTGAGAAGCAAATTTGTAGCACTAACTGCTTATATTAGAAAAGAGGGAAGATCTCAAATAAGTAATCTAAGCTCCCACCTCAAGACACCACAAAAAAGAAGAGCAAAATGAAACGACAGCAAGCTCAAGAAAATATTAAAGTTCAATGCAACTGAAAAGTATTAAAACTCAAACAACCCAATTAGGAAATGGACAAAAAACATGCACTGGTGTTACACTGAAGAGAATATAGAGATGACAATTAAGCGCATGAAAAGATATTCAACATTGACAGCCATTAAAGAAATGTAAATTAAAACCACAATGGGATATTACTATATAGCCATCAGATTGGCTAAAATAAAAAATAGTGATAACTCTAAGTGCTGCCTGGTGTGGCTCAGTTGTTTGGAGTGTCGTCCTATAACTGAAAGGTTGTGGGTTTGATTCCTGGTCAGGGCACATACATAGGATGTAGGCTCGAATCCCGATCCAGGAGTGTATGATCCCTGGTCTAGGTGTGTAAGGGAGGTAACTGATCGATATTTCTCTCTCCCGTTGATATTTCTCTCTTGCCCTTCCCCTCTCTCTAAAAAGCAATGATTAATGTCCTTGGGTGAGGATTAAATAAATAAATACATAAATTAATGCAGGTGAGGTTGTGAAAAAAATGGATGGATCATTTATATTCTTGGTGGAAATGTAAAATGGTATAGCCTTTCTGGGAAATAATTTGGCAGTTCCTTTTAAAAGTAAAAATGGACTTATATGATCCAACAATTATACTGACTTGTACATATCCAGAGAAATGAAAACTTATTTTCATAAAGAAACTTGTATATGAATGTTCACAGCAGCTTTATCTGTAAAGAAGTAACCCAAATATCCTTCAGTGGTGAATGGTTAAACAAACTGTGGTACATCGGTACCGTGGAATTCTACTTAGCCATAAAAAAGAACAAACTATTGATACACACAACTACTTGAATAAAAGTATGCTGATTGAAAAAGAGCTAATTTCAAAATGATACATATTGTATAATACAATTTATATAACGTTTGTGAAATAATTATATAAAAGGAGAACAGATTGTAGTTGCCAGAGGCTAGGGATGATATGGGGTAGGTATAGTTGTAAAGGGGTAGGATGAAGAAGCTTTGTGGTGAGGGTATGGTTAAGTATCTTGATAGTGGCTGTGGTTACATATGGTGGTGGAAGTCACCATGCATGATAAAATTGCACAGAATTATACACATACATGCCAGAGAAGTGAATGCATGTATAACTGGTGAAATCTGAATAAACTCTGTGGATTGTACCAATGTCAATTTCCTGGTTTTTATATTATACTATGGTTTGCAAGATGCTAACACTGGGGAAGAGTGAGTTATGGGTATAGGATACCTCCCTGTATATTTCTTTGCAAATTCCTGTGACTCTAAAATTACTTTTAAATACACACATATATACACACATGCATGGTCTCAGTTTATTTTATGATGGATTAATGCTATATGAACAGTATGGCCAAAAATGTTTAAAGTCTCATTTTATGAAGAAAATAAAATTCTAATTGGTTGACACTGTCACTCAGCTGTTATAAATAGATTTTCTTGCTTATTTTCCATTTTACACCTTTACTGGCCATTAAATTAGTTGTATGCTACTGAAATTATAATAATCCCTCTTTTAAGATGTAATATTGGAAAAAAAGGTGAGTTTGGTGAACAGATATATTTTCACTAGTCAAAGCAAAATCTTGCAGTATGACAGTAAATTTAGTTCCCTTGTACACCCTTCCGCCACCCCACAAATAATAATCATACTTTGTCCATGTCCATGAGTCCTTTTTTCTTTTTGCTCAAGCCCTTGACCCTCTAACCTCCCCCCACTGACCTTAGCTATCATCCTGCTCTCCATCTATGAATCTGTCTTTATTCTGCTTGTTAGTTAAGTTTGTTCATTAGATTCCATATATGAGTGAAATCATATGGTATTTATCTTTCTCTGACTGGCTTATTTCACTTAGCATAATGCTCTCCAGATCCATCCATACTGCTGCAAACAGTAAAGCTTTTTTACAGCCAAGTAGTATTCCATCGTGTAAATGTCCTATAGTTGTTTTATGCACTCATCTCCTGATGGACACTTGGGCTACTTCCAAATCTTGTCAATTGTAAATAATGCCACAATGAACATAGGGGTGCTTATGTTCTTTCAAATTAAGTGTTTTGGGTTCCTTTGGATATATTTCCAGAAGCAGGAGCTTTGGGTCAAAAGGCAGATACATTTTTAATTTTGTGAGGTATCTCCATATTGCTTTCCACAGTGGCTGCACCAATCTGCATTCCCACCAACAGTGCAAAAGGGTTCCCCTTTCTCCACATCCTCACCAGCACTTGTTGTTTCTTGATGTATTGATGATAGCCATTCTGACAACTGTGAGATGGTATCTCACTGTGGTTTTAATTTATAATTCTCCGACAATTAGTGATGTTGAGTATCTTTTCATATGTCTATTAGCCATCTGCATATCCTCTTTGGACACAAGTCTATTCAGGCCTTTTGCTCATTTTTCAATTGGGTTGTTTGCTTTTTGGTGTTGAGTTTTGTAAGTTCTTTATAAACTTTGGATATTAACCACTTATCAGATGTATCAGAGAATATGTTCACCCATTCTGTGGGTTTTCTTATTTTCTTGTGCAAAACCTTTTTAGTTTGATGTAGTTCCATTTCTTTATTTTTTTTCTTTTGTTTCTCTTGCCTGGGGACATATAGCTGATAAAATATTGCTATGAGCTATTTCTGAGAATTTGCCACCTATGTGTTCTTCTAGGATTTTTATGCTTTTAGGTCTAACATTTAAGTCTTTAATCCATTTTGATTTATTCTTGTGTGTGGTGTAAGAACGTGGTCTAATTTCATTTTTCTGCACACATATCTGTCCAATTTTCTCAACACCATTTATTGAATAAACTATCTTTAGCCCATTGTATGTGTTTACTTTCTCTGTTGAATATTAACTGACTATAAAGGTATGGGTTTGTTTCTGGGCTCTCTATTCTGTCCCATTGATCTATGTGTCTGTTTTTATGCCAGTACCATGCTGTTTTGACTACTATGGCTTTATAGTATAGCTTGATATTAGGTAGTGAGATTCCCTTTCTGTTAGTTCATTATTGGCATATAAAAATGCAACTGATTTCTAGATATTAATTTTATATCCTGCTACTCTGCTGAATTCATTTTATCATTTCTAGTTGTTTCTTGGTGAAATCTTTGTGATTCTCTATGTACAGGATCATGTTATCTGCAAATAATGACAGTTTTACTTCCTCCTTTCCAATTTGGGTGACTTTTATTTCTTCTTGTCTGATTGCTGTGACTAGGACTTCTAGTACTATGTTGAATTAGAGAGATGAAAGTGGACATTCCTCTCTTGTTCCTGATCTTAAGGGGAACACTTGCAGTTTTTGCCCACTGAGTATGATGCTGGCAGTGTATTTGTCATATGTGGCCTTTATTATGTTTAGGTGTGTTCCCTCTATTCATACTGTGCTGAGAGTTTTTATCACAAATGGGTGTTGGATTTCATCAAATGTTTTTTCTGCATCTATTGATACGATCATCTTGTTTTTATCCTTCATTTTGTTTATATGGGGAATCACAGTTATTGATTTGCAAATGTATCAGCCTTGCATTCCCAGAATAAATCCCACTTGATCATGGTGTATGATCTTTTTGATGCATTACTGTATTTGGTTTGCTAATATTTTGTTGAAGATTGTGGGCGTACCTTGAGTACCCAGCTTGGGTATTATGGGAGGCTGTGCCAGTGGATGTTACAGGAAACCTACTATATTAGGCTAATCTATCCAGCCTGGGTGACAGCAGCTCCACTTAATACATGGAAATGAACACGGGGAGGGTGCCAAAAAGAGGAGACAGAGAAACATGACCCAAATGAAAAAATAAAACTCCAGAAAAAAGAGCTAAGCAAAATGGAGAGAAGCAATCCACTAGATGCAGTGTCAAAATTCTTGTTATAAGGATATTCAAGGAACTTTGAGGACCTGAACAGCATACAAAAGATCAAGTCAGAAATGAAAGACACACTAATTGAAATAAAGAAAAATTTACAGGGATCAACAGTAGAGTGGATGAAGCCAAGAATCCATCAGCAATTTGAAACACACAGAAGCAAAAAACAACCAATCAGAACAGTAAGAAGAAAAAAAGAATAGAAAAAAGAGAATAGTGTAAGGAGCCTCGGGAAAACTTCAAGCATACCAACATTCATTCTATATCATAGTGTGGCATGAAGGAGAAGAGAAAGAGCAAGAAATTGGAAACCTTTTGAAAAAATAATTTCAGAAAATTTCCCTAACTTGTCAAAGGAGATAGACATACAAGTCCAGGAAGTGCAGAGAGTCCCAAATAAGATGAATTCAAAGAGGCCCAAACCAAGATCATCATAATTTAAATACCAATGATTAAATACAGAGAGAGAACTTAAAAGCAGCAAGAGAAAAGCAGTTAATTACCTACAAGGGAGCTCCCATAAGGCTGTCAGCTGATTTCTCAAAAGATACATTGCAGGCTCAAAGGGAATGGCAAGAAATATTTGAAGTGATACAAAGTAAGGGCCTATAATCAAGATCACTCTATCCAGCAAAGGTATCATTTAAAATCAAAGGACAGATTTTAATCATAAGTTCCTGCCAAGATGAAGGCATAGATAGAAACCCTTTGCTTCCTCGCACAACCAAAAGGAGGATAACAACCAATCTGAAATCAATAAACAACCAGAATTGCCAGAAAATCAAACTACATGGAACTCCAACGAACAAGGAATTAAAGAAAAAGTCAACCAGAACAACCAGACCAGTAAGAACCTGCAGCGAGTGAGAGCAGGGATGGCTGAAGGCAAAACTGAGACTCAGAGTTGACTGTGGACTACGGCAGTTGCCGCAGTGGGAGAAACTCCCAGTCTTGCATGAGAATTCATTGGAAAGTGGATTAGAGAGAAGCAGGCAAGCTGCATTGTTCCCTCTCTGGCCCTTCCCCCACAGGCAGTGCTGCAGTGCAGGAAGGAGGGTTGCCCTGTCCTGGGGAATACCTAAGGCCCCACCCCCTTACAACTTAACAGATGCGCCGAAACTAAGAAATATGGCCCAAATGAAAGAAAAGAGAAAAACTTCAGAAAGAGAGCTAAGCAATGAGGAGATAGTCAACCTGTCTGATGAAGAATTTAAAGCCCTAGTAATCAAAATTCTCACAGAACTGATTGAGCTTGGTTGAAAAATGAAAAAACAAATGAAAGATACCCCAAAATGAAATAAAGCAAAATATTCAAGGACCCAACAGTGACAGGAAGGAAACCAGGACTCAAAGCAACAATTTGGAACAAAACGTAAAATTAAATATCCAACTGGAACAGAATGAAGAAACAACAATTCAAGGAAGTAAAGAGAGACTTATGAACCTTTGGGGCAGCCTGAAATGTTCCAATATCCGAATTATATGGGTGCCAGAAGGAGAAGAGGAAGACCAAGAAATTGAAAACTTATTTGAACAAATAATGAAGGAAAACTTCCCCAATCTGGTGAACGAAATGAAGTCCAGGAAGCCCAGAGAGTCACAAAAAAGTTGGACCCAAAGAGGAACACACCAAGGCACATCATCATTAAGTTACCCAAGATGAAAGATAAAGAGACAATCCTAAAAGCAGCAAGAGAAAAGGAGACAGTTACCTACAAAGGAGTTTCTTAAACTATCAGCTTTTTCAAAAGAAACCTTGCAGGCAAGAAGGGGCTGGAAAAAAGTATTTCAAGTCATGAAAGGCAAGGACCTACATCCAAGATTAATCTATCAAGCAAAGCTTTCATTTAGAACGGAAGGGCAGATAAATTGCTTCCCAGATAAGGTCAAGTTCAAGGAGTTCATCATCACCAAGACATTATTATACAAAATGTTAAAGGGACTTATCTTAAGAAAAAGAAGATAAAAAATATGAACAATAAAATGACAACAAACTCACAACTATCAATAAATGAACCTAAAAGAAAAGAAAAACAATGAAAACAAAAACTAACCAAACAACTAGAACAGAACAGAATCAGAGAAATGGACATCACACAGAGGGATTTCAGTGGGGAGGGGTAAGTGAGGAATGGGGGGAAAGGTACAGGGAAGAAGAAGCATAATTAGCAGGCATTAAACAGACAGAGAGAGATAAAAAATGGTATAGGAAACAGAGAACTCAGAGAACTTACATGTATAACCTGTGGACATGAAATAAGGGGGGAGGGGAATGCTGGAAGGTGGGGGTACAGGGTGGAGAGGGGATAAAGAGGGAAAAATTGGGACAATTGTATTAGCATAATCAATTAAAAATACTTTAATAAATAAATAAATAAATAAAATCAAAGGGCAGAGAATGAGCTTCCCCGACAAAAAAAAGCTAAAGGGTCTTTTTTAAGATAAAAAATATGAACAATAAAATGGCAATAAATACATATCAACAATTGAATCTAAAAAGCAAAATAAACACACAAGCAGAACAGAAACAGAATAATAGATACAGAGAATGTTTTGATGGTTGCTAGCTGGGAGGGTGTTCAGTGGGATGGGTGATAAAGGTAGAGGGATCAAGAAGTACTAATTAGTAGTTACAGAATAGTCGTGGGGATGTAAAATACAGCATACAGAATAGAGTAGCCAAAGAACTTATATGCATGACCTGTGTACATGGACAACAGTGTGGAAATTCTTAACGGAGTTGTGGGGAGCTGAGAAGAGGGGGGAAAATTGGGCCAACTGTATGTAATAGCATAAACAATAATATATAATTTTAAAAAAGGAGAAAAGAAAACAAGAGAAAGACTCCAGTTTGCCGTCATTACTTCAGATACAGTAACACTGCTCTATGCATAAGTCCATCTGAGCATGTTTGTCCCTGGACAAGAAACACAGGCTGAACTACCTCACTGATTTGTTTGTTCATCCAATGTTACTTCCATCAGAAGTTCATGAAAATGCAATAGCGATAAAAAATGGCATCTGCCCTCCTGATACTCTCAATCTAGTGGAGACTGATTGATATGGTTAGCATGTTGGAGTTCACATCATTTCATTTGATCTTTAGTACAACTGATGAAGTAAGTAGTATAAGCCTCAACTTAGAAGCAACAGAGGTAAGGCTTGGAAAAATGAAATGCTTTGCCCAAATAAAATGCCAGGATTCAACTAAAGTTCAGTGTTTATTCCTCTATACCATAGAATTCCATGTTGTGTGAATTTAACTTATATGAATTAAACTATACCCACTCCTAATAAAAAACAAAGACTAATAATTTAAATAGTACCATAAGATACTATTTGCATGTAGATTTCATTATTGACTATACATTAGTCTAATATTACATATTCACATTACATTAGGGATTTATATCAGCAAATCCACATGTAATATATTTTGTGGGTGCTTCAAGGGATTTTAAAGATAACTGCAACTACTTGGACTTTTAGACTTATGACCTTAATTTAAAATGTTGTATAAACCCTGTGTAAAATTGACTCCACTGTCCCACAACAACTCAATAATACTAAGGAACAAAGAACAATCCCACTGTATAAAATCAGTATAAACCCATTTTTTAAAGAAAATCTATATATCATATTCTTTTTACTTTTCTTAACTCTAAAAGTAATACATTATTACAGGAAATTTGACAGGGAAAAAACAAAGTTACCCCACTTCTATTCTGGATTTTTAAAATTATCAACGTTTGCCTTCTTAAATATGTAACACGAGCCAGTGAAATAGTCTACTTCGAGAAAATTAGTAAATTCTTAGGTTTATAGACCATGTGAATAAAATGGATTTTTAGTCTTTTCTGTAGGGCTCAATTACATAGGTATCTTTTCTAAAGCATTAAAGTCGGATTTTTATGAGATTGGTTTATGGACACCTCAGGAGTGTTTACACATCCAGCAAAGCACATCTGGACCTTTGCTATATTTTATTTGTGTACTTTAAAAAGGGCCAAGGAAATTCCATCGCTCACCACCAGTCAGATGCACATTACTTCTGCCTCCTTGGGTGAGCTTTTTCATCAGACAATTCTCTATTGGTCTGATCCTTGTGTTTCTTCCAGACCTCTCAATTTTCTGCAGTGCTTTGTGGTTTTAATTTTCACTAACACTTTTGGGTTCACCTGTGCTAACCTCAGGTTGTACTGACACTGACCCTGGCCGCCGAGCCAACCGAGTGCACGTGGAACAACTGACGGGTCAGCTGTTCGTTACTGAACAGGGAATGTGTTTCAGATCCTCTGCCACTGCCCTGGTTTCACACAGTGAGATCCTTTTCAATGAAGGTAACTGTGTTATTGAATATACAACCAAACTAACTTACTTTCATGATCTTGCACAACTTTTCACACAAATAAAGCCTTCACGAATTAGAAAAAAACATTTCTTTTTCAGGCCACATATTCCAGTGTTCAGGAGCAAAATATGATTATTGCACATATATTTTAGCCACCTGAGCTCTTAGAAGAGAGAAACAGCTAGAGGATTATTGATGGATTTAGGCTTGTGACAGACCTGTGCTCAGCAAAATCCACATTCTCCTCTCTTGTGGCTAGAATGCCATTGTTAGGCTCTATCTCCCAGCTTTCTCTGCAGTTAGGTACGGCTGGCTATGTGACTAAGGTTTAGCCAACAGATGTGAGTAGGAACAATGTTAGCCCAGCTTGCAAAAACTTCTTATGTGTACTCCTACATGCTTTTTCTCCTTCAACCATCTGAATATCAGTAGATATATAATACTACATTTCTACATTTATGTGTATATTTCTACATTTTTGTGTATGAAATAATAATTGCAGCAAATATTAATATAATGTCTACTTTGTGCCAGTCTCTGATTTAAGACTATGCATGCAGTAATTCATTTTACCTTAATAACCCTGTGAGATAGACACTATAGTTATATTGTTCCCACTTTTCAGATGAGGAAACTGAACTGCAGGGAGGTTAAGCAACTTCCCCAAGTTCACACATCTAACAACTGGCAGGGCTGAGGTTAGCAGTCACAACTCCAGTGTTTGAACTCTGTGCTATACTGCCTCCACTATACCCTAATTCTTTTCAGACTGGTAGCATGTGTTTCACATCCTGTGATAACTCTAACTCAGACAGAATTCCCTACTGGCTAACAGAATCTCATCTTCAACTTTCCTAGCACTTAAGGTAGGGTACCACAAAACAATTCTTTATAAATTCATTCTTTAGCTGGTAGAACAGCTATATTGGGTTTGAATTTCAAAGTCTCACTGAGGCATCATTGCTCTTCATTAACAAGTTTACCTGCTAATATTGTGGGGGCAACACAAGCCAAAAGTGGAAGTAAACAGCATTGTTAAAAGGTATTTCATGGGTTCTCCCTCCCCTGACCAGGAGGGGAAGGTCTGTGGCTTATCTAGTGCTAATGAGAAGAGAGGCCCATAGGGAGGATCCAGGCAGCAATTTACATTTCAAAGCAGAGGAGCAAGTGCTAGGGATGCTTCTCCTGAAATTCCAAAGTGGAGATACCCCAGGTAGTGACTCCATCTTGGGATATAGTCCTGAGGAGTGAAGTGGTGGCCAGAAGTCTGCCCTAGATCCCAGCTTTCAGAACCTCTGCCTGAGATAGAGGTCTCATAATACCCATCATTCTCACCTTCCCCATATGGTCTTCAGTGCATCAGATAATATTTCTCTGCTCTCTATTTCAAACCTCTATATTTTAAATAAATGTTTTTGCTATCAACTCAAGTTGTTTCATATAAGTATATTTATATTAGAAGTATACTTTATTAGTTTATGCTAGATGTACTTATGATAGATTAGATAAATATTTTTCCGATACTTAGAAGTAATATCTTATTCCTGTAATTCATTATGCTCATACATAATGATCCACACTCATAAACAATATTTTCACACCATTCTTGAACTGCAAGTAGAGTAATTAAAAAGCAGGTGGGTGAAAACATGCAGCCTTTGAGTTGAAAAATACCCCCAACATGACTGTCTACTTTGACAACTCAAAGGTTAGCTAGAAAGCCAATGAACTTTACTACCAAAGGAAATCAGTAAGACAATAACGTCTAAATCTTGACACTACTAATCAAAATCTTAATTGATACTTAATAAAACTTTTAATTACTGGCAGCCTACTTTCTTATCCTTGGCCTGGGAAGTATTTATAGATGAAATTTTCAGACGAAAATCCATCCTTGATCCTCTTTCCTTATACAGGTAAATGGCACAAATCCATGTTTGGCAGGTATATTACAAATAACATAGTTGCCCTGTTAAAAAATTAAGAAAAATACTCATTAAAATATCAATTCAGCAGAGTAAGTCTCCCTTTTTTACCTTGCGATTATTTAAGGCTCAAAATCTTCTGAATGCCTTTTGGACCCTTCAAAAATATGTAGAGATTTCTCTCTCTGGTTTTAAAGTTGTAGCATGTGTTTTGGGAATTTGAAGAGCTCCTTCCTTCGTCACACTGAGTTTCTAGTGGGTTGAGACCAAGCCATGTATGTTTGTTCTGGCCTTCAGCAACAACAACAACAACAAGATAGAGAGAAAGAAAAAAAAGGCTTAAAAAAGGAAGAAAGAAAGGAAAGGAAAAGACAAGACAGAAAAGAAGAGAAGAGAAAAGAAAACAAAAAAAAGGTGTCCACATGTCTCAGGACACAGTGAATTCTTTGATATTGAATGGAAGCAGAACTATTGCCCAATTGTCTAAGTGCGTCCTGGATTGAGGAGACAACATTTGAAAAGTGAAAGTTCTTAGATGAAAGAACACAGACCTGTATAAAGTATTATCATTTTTAAAATAACTTAATTTTCCTTTGACTATTAAAAACATTTTGGTTGTTTGTAACCAATTTAAAAATCAAAATAAAAACTACAAATGTGGGATATTTGTGTAGAAGAATATTACATTATCAGTACTTTCCAGAATTATAAAAAGGGAGAAGATGGCTAAGCAATGCCTTTGAGAATGCCTAGATGGTCATATTAAAGAATTATATAATAATGTATTTTAAACTTTTACAATCATATTTAATCAACTATAATAAGAATATTTCTAATCACAATTTTTCTGTTGAGTTTTAAAGGGAATCTGTATTTTTCCACGATCATATAATTCTCTCATATTCTTTACATGCTTCTTTCTTTTCTTTTTTTTAAAGAGAAGCTATATTCTACATTCAGGCTTTCAGGCTTCACACAGGAAGGAAAGCATTCAATTAACTACTAACAGTCTCCTCATCTTCCCTGGCGAGTAAGACGTGTAGTCTCACTTTACTGAGCACAGTGGCCATGAACAGACTGAACTATGTTGGGAATGTCCACTTACTACTTAAACCCTTGTACAGCATGCCGAGGAAACAGAGAGTAAGATCTTACTGTTTCAAAGAAGCTGAAAACAATTTTTGAAAAAGATTATACTAAGCATTTTCTCACTTTTTATTAAGTCAACATATTAACTATGTAAGTATAATCAGTAGAATAAAAAACTATATTTTTCTCTATGGTCCACAAATAACTGCTCAGATTCTCAAAGTTGATGAATTCTTATGAACAAACCAGATAGGAAGGGAGAGAAAAGTGAAACCAAGAGCAGCGATTTCCCCTCTTCTTTGTTCCTTCTTCCAACTTGGCCAAAGTCCCAAGCTCCTTCAGAGTTATCTCCTAACCACCTAGGCAATTGTAATTTATTATTATACTCTGGCTCCAAAGATGTCAGTAAGGTGCTTCCCAGTGTGACAAGATCTAGACCACACCACACGTATGTTAATTCCAGAGTTTCAGAATCAGAACTTTAGGATTATATTCTTGGTCAAAAGGTATAATGCCTTCTTTCATATTCTTTCAAATTAGAAAAATAAAAGTAGAGGTTTGGGGAAAGCATTCAAGTATTTTAGCAGGGAGTTTTCTTCTAAGTTTCCTTTGGCCACCAAACCAAAGCATTTTTGACAGATAATTGGACTAGAAACAGTGCTCCTGGAAACTATCAGCCAGCATTCCCACCCATTAATTTGGTGATTCATTTTCATCTTTTTTCTCCCCATTTTTCCCCGTTTCCTTTTCCCACCCTTTCCTTATTGGGTTTTTTTTTTTTTTTTTTGGATCACCTATACCTCTGCTATCCTCCTCCGTCTATTTATTTGTGTTATAACTCACTGCCCCTGAATATATTTCCTTTTCTTTTGCCTTTCCTGGCCTCTGGGTTCCTCTTTGACAAATCCTCCTGTCTTGCTACTTAACCTCCCTGGAGAGATCTTAACCATCTTGCCAGTGAGAATCCTCTCTGGAAGCCTCCCCTCACTGCTCCAACTTCCAGTGATCTTTATTCCCCTTAAAGTTCTATGGTACCACACAATTAGCACTTTATTACAGTTAGCTAATCTTTCTTGTCTTTTCTTTCTGAGTAGACAGCTACTCAAGGACAAGGAATAGTAGTAAATCTAAGTCTGGAAAAACATACCATATAAATTTAACAGACAGTTACTGACTGAGTAGGATGGTGGACATATCTCATGGAAATAAGTGATAGCTGCATTTGGCAATAATAGGATTTGAGATTAAATAAATTTTAGATATTTAAGTTCTTTGACTCAAGAATAAAGGAGATACATCGGTGTAATAGCTAAATAGCAGAATATAGATATTTTCCATCAAATAAGCATTTCTATTGCTTCATCAGTTAGTGACCCAATATTCTATGGAAATGAGGTTTCAAAATCCCTCGTAGAGTTTCTGAATATATGAACTCAGGAGCCCTGGGTTAGAGCCCATTTCTACCATGAGTTGTCTTAGTAACCACGAGTAGGTCAACCTTCTTGGCTTTAGTTTACTCCTCTGTAAAATGAGGGGGGTGGGTAGATGACTTTTATAAACCAAACAAAAACAAAACTAAATATTTAGTACCCGCATTTAGATCTTTCCCAGGAAGTGTAATTGTTTACCCTGCTATCAATCTACTTTAAACACATACTTAGATCCCCCTACTTGGAGGATCACTTATTCAGATATCCAGAGAAACGTCATCCAAGTAAGACCTAGAGAAGAAAAGGCAAAAAATTATATGGAAATTCTAGGTACTACTTTTATTGTCACCAGAATCACTTACTTCCTATGGCTATCACGTTGGACTATTAAAAATTAAAACTAGTAGGAAAAAATCTCAACCTTCACATTTCTTATTATTCTTTGACATTCAAGAAAGGGGAAAAAAGCCCTAACTGATCTTCACTACCAACAAATATCACACAGGCAAAATAGTTTTAGGTCTGGAATGATCAGGTTGATAAGGGGTTGCGGAAATTCAAGTGTGCTGGAATGCCAACTTGACTCTCCAATGTTAGGAAAAACAGTACATGCCAGAGCTACTTTCATAAATCAAGCAATCTCTGTGATAAAGGAAAAGGGATCAAAATACCAAGATGAGCTTGCCTTTGGCTTGAAGTACGTGCCAGATTTATTGTGGCTGAAAAGATTAAAATCAGCCACTATTAAGGAAGGTGTGTATGTGCCCCATTCAGATGTCAGGAAGGGTGAAAATTATGCCATCAACCCAGAGAAGTTCCTGGGTACATAAAATAAAGGACACATTTAAAACAGGCCGAAAAGTCGCCAAGGCCTGGAGATACAGCGATCACTTGAGTGGTGGCATTACCTTTGCCTGTGGTTAAGAGAGCAGAGCTAAAGATAGCAAGATGAATCAAGGTCATGTGAAAGGACTATAATGAGAGTAGAAAGGTTGCTGACACAGACCCAAAAATATGGTGTCAGGGTGGGGCACTGGAATGCACTCCAGGGTACAAACTTTTTTCAAGAATGGATTTAGGAGTTTCGCCCGTGTTTCAGAAGACTGAGGGTGGAAGGCCAAGGGGTATGGAGGAAAAGAGGAACGGCCAACCATGTGCATTGAGAAAGGGTACTTAACTGCTGGAGCGCTGGGCTCTGGCCCCACCCAATCTGGGCACAGAGAGGTGGGTAATAGGCCAATCACACTTCAGAAAGCCAGCCAGCCGCAGGCAGACCTCAAGCAGGGCAGTGATCCTTTGAGGCCAAAGGCAGGTCTGTAAAAACCCAAATCAGGTGACTTTTCAGTTTTTCTGGCTCTTACTTAAGAACTATATAACCACTAACATTCTACTTTTCCCACTGAGCCGACCCACATCCAACTTATATATTCTCTACCCACAAACGTCACAGCATACATCCAATCGTTATCCTGTGCCAAGCACCAGTGGTTATTCTTGCCTAAGGCAGGGCTGACGTTGCAGCTAAACTGTGGCATCAGCAAGCTTGGTTTACTGGAGTGTGTCAAGAGCCCTGCCGCTAGGCCACATGTGGGGTCCAATCCCAGGCTTCCCATTACCAATTCTGGGATCTGTTTTAATGTCTTTGAACTTGTCTATCTATAAAATGATAAACAAGTACCTATTTTGCAGGGTTGTTTTAAAGACTGAATGGGATTTGAATGTGTGTTAAAAGCATTTAGCATGTGCTGGGCATGTGCTTGGTATTCTGGAAAGAAGACCGGAAGTGATTAATATTAATTCTCTGTACTCTTCTCCTTAAAAAGAAAAATCATGTTTTGACTGTTCCCTCTCCCTTTTTAAAAAATTCATGGCCTCAATCCCTTCCCCTGCCCAAGGGCCCAGTGCCCTTAGCAGGCCCCATCTTTCTTTTTAGGAGAGAAACCAATGTGATGATGACGTCCCCCCATCAAAAGGGTGACACAATATTACAGATTCTAATGGGACTGGGCAATAATTACATAGAGGAATAATTTTTGGAGCAATACAGCAGATAGATGAGTAGTCAATTATACATTCTGCTTCTCGGTAAGGTGAGCCTTATCTGGCTTTGATTCTACATCTTTACATGCTTCCTTTCACACTAATTCAATCTAATTTGAAGGTAAATGATGTAAATAAAAAAATTACCCACCTCATTCTACAGGGCTACGCCATCCCACAGCAAAGGACTGCCAAGAGACACTAGCAAACTTTTCCAATACATACTATGCCCAGACATGAGCTGAATGGAAACTCAATGAAAAAGATAAGGGTTGATTACTCAAGTCTCCCAAGTTTTGGCTAAATAAAGCCTTAAAGGCTAATCACTAGACATAATCCACCCAAGCCAGAAATAAGGCATTCACTTAAATCAACAGCTCTACTCATATGTCTCTGGGCCCTCTGTATGTCTTCCTTGGAGAAGTGTCTGTTCCAAGCAGACAACTGTAATTGAATAATAATAAAAATTTAGAAAATAATAATAAAATAAAATAAAATACAAAAAAAAATCAACAGCTCTATAGGATCAAAACTTGGAACTCTGAAAATGCAAAATGAAACTGGGCACAAAGGCTACTGTCACAGCAACATGGACAAACCTCGAAAGCACACAGTTGAGTGCAAAAAACAAGCTGCCGGCCATGTACCAAACAGTATCATTCACATTAAATTCTGAAACCTGACAAGCAATACTAAATACATATTTTAGGAGTAAGTACGTATAAAAGAAAATAATAGAGCTAGGTAGGGGAATGAAAAATAGTAGTGGTTACTGGAGGGAGGGGCAGGGAGAGGAAGGAAATTGGGGAAGGTAACACAGGGAGTCCATTGTGTTTGTGATGGTTTAGGTCTAATTTGGATGATGGTTACCCAGATACTTATGTAATTTTCTAAATCTTTTAATATTTCTGAAATATTTCATATTAAAAATGTAAAAAATAAAAATAATTCTGTGACTACATATTGTTGAGCAGAGAGACAAAAATGTCTGTTTGACGACACTAGTGAGCAGTAATAATAACATGGATCCCAGCAACCCTTGTTTCCATTTCACTGGTTTGGGTTGGGGGAAGCTGGGAGAGGGTTAGATAAGAGGAAGTAGAGCTAAAGGGGAGAAGGTACCCCTTGAGCAGCTCCTTGGTAGGGGTACAGGACTTATTTACAAGGGCAACCTGTGTCAGAGCAGAGCATCAGCCTCTGGCTCATCCCTGCTCTCAAGATCTTCCCAGCAGGCCAAACAGGATGAGACAAGTGAAGCAAGAAGCCCTATATCTTTTAGGATCTTTGCCTATATTAGAAGTCAGCTAAAGTACACTAGTCCTCAGGGCTAACTTCAAGGGTATGTGACCTGTGCAGTCACATAGGGGCCCTCGTTCCCTGAGCTTGGTTTAATGTTCTACTATCACTGTCCTGAAATTCTCAATAGTATTATATTTGAACTTGTGTTTTGTAAGTGAAGACCGAAGGGACAATGGAGCATGTTCATGAGCAGAGGAGCTATACACATATGTGTGTCTGCCAGCATTTCTTGCTAGCCCATCCACAGAGAGCAGTTGCTATGCCCACCAACAAAGAATTCCCACAATGTGTGGGAGTTCAGTGAGTCTTAAAGCAAGTACGAGATAGCTGTGTTATGTCTAAGACCAAGTAAGTGGGATTGCTGATGGTCCTGAGAAGCTCTGCTTTCCACTTGAACAAGGATTTTCTTCAAATAAACAAGTCAAAACTGTTCTAAGAAACAATGACAAGTGAGCAACCCTATAATGTCATTTCTTATTCCTGCTACTTCCTTATAAATATGAACTGACCATTTATGATGAAAATGATAACTCGGAATGGGAAAGATAGGGCAACTTACAGTTAATTTTCATTTTACATTTTCTTTACTCATCATTAAGTCAAAGGCAGAGTGT
The DNA here is from genome assembly GCF_022682495.2 of Desmodus rotundus. Lineage (NCBI taxonomy): Eukaryota > Metazoa > Chordata > Mammalia > Chiroptera > Phyllostomidae > Desmodus > Desmodus rotundus. The sequence continues at coordinate 80,058,925 of NC_071387.1, forward strand.
TGGCAGAATGTGTGCATATCAAGAAGTGAAATAAAAACAGCAAATTAGTTTTGCGCAGCTTTATTGCTTTTCTGGTAAGAAAAAAATGTGTGTACAACCTAACTATGTAATTAATTTGCATTTAAAATTGGCTTTGCACAATGTGAGTAAAATTTATACTAGTAATTTAATTTAAAAAGTTTTTCTTTACTTAACATAACATTAAGTGGCAAATAAAACACACCATCACAAGTTGAGAGAAAGACTGAGGGACAAAAGAGAAAAAATAATTATGTATCTGTTCCTCTGCCTTTGAATATGGTGCCCTGCATTTTCATTTTGAACTAAGCTCAGCCAATCATGTAGCCAGTTCAAGGAATACTTAACTACCCAGTTCTCCCCCAAATGAAGTTTGGCTTCTAATTGTCAGAAATGAGTGTTCGGTTAATTGATAGTATTTGTATTTATATGCATCTCCTGGCTAGTAGTGTCTTGGAAAGTGTACATTTTGAATACATGCTACAAAAGAAAGAAAAATTGATGGGTCTGGGCCGCTTTGAAGAGGAGGACTCTAATTGAAATATATGCTTCCTTTCCTAATGTTATTTGACAATGTCAATCACATTCTCGTCTGAAACCACCTTCTCCCCAAATATCATTAAGTAGATAAGGTTATACTTTTTAACTAAGGTTCCCTGAATACCTTTGTAAGACTGTGTGTGTGTGTGTGCTATGCACTCAACACACAGGAGCCTAGGACAGAACCACTACCACTGAAACCTTGCTCTAGACTGCCCCTAACTTCCTAGGGCTCCTCCTTGGATTCAGTTAGGAATGGTGGTCTCTGGTTTTACCTTTATTTATCCTATGTAGGGCATTTCATGAACATTCCTCCAATGTCTCAAAAGCCTAAGAGACATGTGATATATAACTATAATAACTTAAAAATATAAATTCAATGTTTTAAAATGGATTGTTCCAAGGTCAGAAAGCAGAGTCCCAGGGATCAAAGGACTCTCAGGTATTTTTACTCCCAGCGACTGCCCTCGCCGCACTGGGGTCTGCAGTACATCTGGGATGTCCTGCAAATCGTCTGGGTTTGAACAGATGATGAAGTCTAGCTACTGCCTCTAAACTTCTTTCCTGGGAAATGAGTGGCATAAGGCCTGCCTGTCCTGGTTGTTTTAGTAATTAATGCTAATGGATCTTGGGAATTATTGCTTTTGGTCAATGGCTCTACCCAGCACTGAGTTTGTTTATTTGAGCTTTCCATTTTTCTTTAACAAATAATCAACAAGCCCATAAATCGGTGGCCATGATCTATAGGAAACCGCCCCGCGTGTTCTGGCTGTGAGGGCAGAAAACAGCCAGGGGAGCAGGGGTTGAGAAAACAGGAGAGATTTAATAAACACATCATTGTCCAGCCTCTCATTTTTCTGGCTGCTCTGATGTTATAGCTTTATTTGATTCTTCTTTCACATGGTTGAAATAAGGCAACTGGCTTAAGTTACCCACCTGCGGGGAAGTCAACACACTAGTACATAGAAGCCAGATGCACTCACCAAGAGAGTATTCCTTGATATTCTGAGACAGAACAGATCCAACAGAAATGGGGGGGGGCGGGGCCTGGTGAGGATGATAAGGGGTGCTCACCTAGTGTCATTCCTAACTTCAGCTGAGGTATTTGGAAGGGAGAATCTAGCTGTCCCAGCTTTCCAAAGGCCAAGTGCCTCCCAGGCAGTTAAAGAATCAGACAGAATAGGAAATCAGACAAAAATAAACCTATTTTCAGAATATGAGGTAGATTTTGCCCCTCTTTTAATGTACATTCTAAGAATTTAGGCTAAGGAAGAAAGTAGAGAGGATGCCTTGGAGTAAATATTTTCTTTTTCTCCTTCAATTGGGTGGAACAGGCAGACTTATGTGTGGACTGCTGAGATTGACATTGAAGTGACCTGTGAAAGAAAACACCCCAGTGAAACTGTTCGGAAAATGTAAATGACTATAGATATTTCAGACCAGTGCCACATAGGCCAGCCACCTGTAAATAGCAAGTATTTCTAAACAGAAAGGGGATGGATGCAAATATCTTCTCCAATTTTACATTAGAAATAAAATTGTACATTGGAAGAAATTTTAAGTAATGGAGATCTAAAATAATACAAAATTTTACAGGACAGCTTTCTAAACTTGACAGGTAGCAATAGGAAGTCTTTGCTGTTTCAAATCTGAGTGGTAAGAATTCAACACCTAAATTTCATCGAATGGCAGGCTGCACACTGAAAAGTATATAACACAATATGCACTAATGTGTTATTAGTTCACGTTCCCTACAATGAGATTAACTCCCAACAGCATCATAATCAGATCTTGGTATTTTGCTGGGCTAAATCTGTGTTCAAAGGACATGCCAGATATAAGCTTGATGTATTTCAAACCAGAATTTTGACTTTAGTAAAATTGCTTTTAAAAAATCCTCACATTTTATAAACTGATTGTGAATAATTAAATCCTTTGAAACCTCTTAAGTAAACAGTCTTAAAAAATCCATTTTGAACAGTGATTACATTAATGATGCTTATATTTTTAATCAACCAGTGAGCTTTAGTTGTAAAACCAAAGATCTGGCTTTAAAAAGCCGTGTGTTTGATGTGCTTCACATCAAAAATCTGCATATTTAAGTGAGTTGCTTAAAAAAATTCTCAAATTCTAGAAACTGATTGAAGTCATCAATCTCTTCTAAGGTCTTTTCTTAAACAATCCAGAATATTTTTTTTTGAAAAGTGGCTTCACTGATGCTCATTACCTTTTTAATCAACCGATAAGCTTTATTTGTAAAATTCAAGACTCGGTTTACAAATGCCACGAGACCTGGGCAGAATCATCCGAGAGCAGCACCGCATTTCCTTTGTGCATGAAAGTGAATAGGATTAAAGCTTGAAGAAGTGATTAGAACCCTGAGCTGGCTGAGATGGATGTATCACATTTCAGGGTTCCCATTTCGTAACCGGCATGCCCACATTTCATAAAATGAAACATACTGGTGAGCTCGTTTAAATGGTTCTTCAGGAATATGTTGATTTCAGATACTTTAAATGGGTACACATGTCCTTTCCTTTCTTGAGCCACATGGCTTTTTGTGTACTCAGCCTGCCTGGTTTTTAAGCTTGCTCCTGCTTCTCAATCAGCAATTCTCTACTTTGTATGGTCCAGTTACATGGAGAAGAGAGTATAAATTTTTTGTGCTCAAAGAATTTTGTATATGAATTAATAGTTTCTAACTTTCACAATGATGCCATTGCACTGGCTTTAGTTATCTATAAATATAGCAAATCTAAGCTAAAATGCCAAAGACCTGTTATCTTCCTCTAGATCATGTAATGGAACTGGGAGTCTGCTACTTTCTGCTATCAAGGTGGTTATTATCAAGTGTAATTTGTGGTTGGAAATTGTTTGGCATTCCTGTCTAGCAGTAGCCCAGAATGTTTAGAATAGATTTTTACATAGGAGTTCAAACATCTGTCTGTTTTAGGTCGTATTTCTGTGAGAACTTATGCATATATTCTCTAAACATACGCAGCTGTCCCAGATTAAATGGAAATGGTTTCTTGCATTATGAAGACAACAAAGGGTCAAGTTTAAAATTAAAAATATAAGAATAAGAATGGTAAGCAAAATGTATGCCCATTCTACACAATGCCACATAATGTTACCAAACAAGATGGGCTTGAAGGTTGTTTAAGGACTATCACAGCAAAAGACATTAATTAGCAGTTTCTAACACCAATTTGCCTGTGAACTAATAAGCAGCATAACAATTTCATTAGAGTCCTTTCTTTTGCAATTCCTCTGTTATAAGAATCCAGTTTGTTTGAAGTGAAAAGTGCTTATTAAATGAAGCTGTATATAAAACTGCAAAGAAACATAATGTCACATTTTGGAAAGGAAGTTAAAAAAGAATGAAAACAAGCTGTGATGATCTTAACAAAGACACATAAAACCTGTTACTAGGAAGAGTTCTTTGGTCAAATTTCCTACTTTTCCTAAGCCCTGGTTTGTTTTAAACGTGCCGTCAGCGCACAGTTTATTACTGTTGATTAACGTTTGTACACGTAAAGTCCAGAACTGTTCTCCGGGCCTTATTTAAAGATATTCTAAACAATGTGGACTTTCTCTTCTCCAGATTGTGGTCTTGACCATAATTACGAGATGATAAGCCATGGATCAAAATAACTGAAAATTAATATTAGAAAAGAAAAAGTTAATCAAATATGGGTTAATGAAAGAGTCATAAAATGAAAGTTTCATAAAATATCTATTTAACCCTAAGAAATTTTACTACAGCTTTCAGAATCAACTTAGACTGCTAGAAAGCACATAAATCAAAGCCACACAAGTGTCGATGATGGTTCTTTGTTTTGTTTTATTCACTTAAAAAAATCTCCTCTGCAAAGACATATCTGACTCTAATGGCAACCATTATAAATTTTAAATAACTGAATCCTACTATTGTGTATGAAATGTAGGGAAATAAAAATCCCTCCCTTGGGAAAAGAGTATAAAACATTAACATTTTTCTAAGCATTTTATAAATTAGGCAGCTTTATTAAACACATACCATTAGAAGTCTCTTCTATACTGACAACACTTTCCTTAATGGTCTTTACATGTTTAAATAAATGGCTCCTGAAAATGTGCATTTATATTATATAAATAAAACCCTAATTAATATAAACATACCCAGATATAAACTTTTTAGAAATGTCAGCTTAAAACTTTCCAGTCTAAATAAATCCACTTATGAGTGGTCCAGCAAAGCAATTTTCAACGCATTTCCCCCCGCCCCTAAAAAGCTCACAGAGACTTACAGGCACAATCCAAAAGAAAAACCAAAATAGCTTTGAAGAAGACTGAATGTTTCATTCCATAATAACTCTAAGCATATCCAACAAATGGATAATTTTTGAAACCAACTAAGGCCATGTGATTCTTTTTCTTTTTAGTACTTACTATTATCTCATAGTATCCTGTTCACTTATTTGTTTTCCTGTTTATTATTACCTCCCCCACTTGAATTACAAGCTTTCTGAAAGTAAAGACCACATCCGTCTTGTTCTTTGCTCTATTTCTAACACTTAGCATGGTGTCAAGCAAATGGTAAATACAAAGAGTGGCTCATTGATGAATTCATAAATGGTCTGATGAATAAAGCTAAAAAGACTCAGTTATTTTAACGTCTCTTACTTGGTCCAATTTATCCCATGTGTCAAGAGTCAGAGTCACTGGCTGCTTTTCTCCTTTGTATCCCCAAGTTTCCACTGAACACATACACGGCCACCTGGAACAAAGACTATGTATTCCAGCCTCCCTTGCAGCTATGTGCCACTAGATGTGAAGTAATAAGATGAAATTAACACAAAATAATATTGAATGTAAACTTTAATTGATAAATAAAAAATTTTTAAAAGATGCAAGAAAAAAAAATCACTGTACATCAGCTACTGGGAAAGCTCTTGAAAAATGCTGGTGTGAGCCCTTTGCCCTTTCTTCTTCCTCCCTCTCTCCTTTCTGCTGCTTAAAATGTGCATGTAATGGCTAGAGCTCAAACAGCCATTGTGGACTATGAGTTGATCTTGATAATACAAATTGTATGTTTGGATGGTAGAGCAGCAAGAGAGTAGAAGACTAGGTTCCTGACCTATAGAGCCCCACTCCATCCTTTCTGTTACATGGAGAAAGAAATCAAAATCTTTCTCACTTATTTTTTTTTAGTTTTCTGTTACATGTAGCCAAATCAAATCTTCGTGATGTGATTTTGAAAATAGTTTGAAAAACAAGCACAAGTAGACTTTATGTGTGCTTCACTAAATTATTATTTGATAAACACCTTAAAAACTCTTTCCAATGACTAAGCAAGTATTTGTGAACACAAATTTTGTCCTCAGAATTAAGCCTGATACTATTAGAGAATATAAAGAAATTAAATTCTGGGTTCCTATCCTTAAGAAGTTAATGAATTAGCAAGTAAAAAAGAAAACACATGAATTGTCCACATCTTCTTCCCAACACACCCAGCCAGAGGAAACAACACATGGTAGCAAAGAACTAAAAGTGAAACTGTGCAGTGAGATGGCAATTGTGGAATAAATTCAGAAACCAAAGGGCCAGTGAGGACTGGGGTTCCAAAGGAAGGTTTCAGGAAGGAGCTGGTTCTTGAGGTAAGCCTTGCAGGAGGGGCAGAACCTGCAGAGGCAGTGGAAACTGTCTGGGTGTCCCCAGGGTGGAGACCAATAGCAGGGAAACCACTATCTCAGTAATGAGCACAGCATGCTCAAGGAGGAAGAAGGTCAGCCAGATGTGTGGCCTCGGGAAAGAGATCCCTCCCTTTTCTCAGAATGTGGTCTCTCAGCCTTGAACAGAGTCCTTGTAAGGGATGGCTTACCTAACCACTGACACCACATTTAGGAGATAAATCTCTGCTCCGGATTCTCCTTGCTTTGCATATAACATATGCATGATATAGCTTATGACTCCCCTGAGCCTACTCTGCAGTATGTCCTAGACTCAAGGCCCCTGCTTTTCTTTAGGGATTCTGCTCAGATCTCAGCCCAGTAGTGACTTCTGGAGAAATGTGCTTCCTACTATGGCAACAAGGACATCTGAAGTCTTGCTCACATCCTCTGATGAGGTGTTTTAAATTAAAACATTGGGCAGAGGTAGTGTGCTCTGCCCTCTGTGTTGTGAAATAACAATAAAGCCATAGACTGACCAGTCATTGCTTCCAAAGAAGAGGCCAGGGAATTTGATTACTCACAAACTAACCACGATCACAGGATGAAGCAGAAACTCCTAATAAGTTCCTTTCAGCTACTTTTCACATACAAAGCCATTGTTCAGTTTTTAAAAATCAACCAATACCTTTGAGGAAAAGAAGAGCTGTCAAATCTGATGAAAGACTTGGACACAGCCTTCAAACACAGAACACGTTTCAGAAGAGCAAGCACTGCTATGCCACTGCGGAGCCCCGATGAGGTCAGTTAAATAGAAGGATCCCTCCTAGGGAATCAAGGCCCAGTCAGGTTTACTATTTAGTACTAAAACACTGACTAAGGACAGAGCCCAAAGTATAACAAATTACATAAAGTGTTTTTATATCTGGAGGTCAGGAGGAGTGAATAATTTCTCTGAGGTCTGGTCCAAGGCAAATGAAACCAAACTTGACCCTTTTTCCAAAACTGGCCCTCAAACGGCTTCTGGGAATCATCCCTGGCTGCCCGATGGAGCAGGAAAACACAGGGACAAGGTGGAAAGAGACCTGAATGCAGGTTTGGCTCTGCTGCCTTATTACTTGTTGTTGACCTTGGTTTATCTGTAAATAAAGGGAGTTCCACTGGAGATGATGGATCCTTGATACCTACTCTGGCTCCAATGACTCTATGCCAATAACAGATGAGTGCACACGAAAGAAGGAAATATGATTTTCTCTCATCTTCTTTTCTGTACATCACCATTTCTCCATATGCCCCAAATCACATTAAGTCACCAATTAATAAACAGCCATCCTCAGTTGTACTCTTCTCTGAAGCTTGGTGAATTTCATGCTTATTTGGTGACAACAACAGCTGCTGCCCTGCTCAAACCACATCCTTCCCCTTCATCATGAGGCCCTCTCACTAGCCACAGTTTGCCTTGGCCAGAGCTCCCTCTGCGTCAGCTTCCACTAGAAACTGCCACCCATATGCAGAGTTCTAGTTCATCAGTCTCTCTGAAGTGGATCCAGCCGGCCAGAGTAGCATTCCAGGTGGTCAAGACCAAAGAACAGCACAGCACTGCAGGCATATGAAAGCTGAAAGGGACCACAAAATGCATCCAGTTCACCTGCCTCCCCTATATTGATGAGGACCCTGGTGCCCAGAGAGGTTTATTTATCTAAAGTGTCCTAGCCGATCTAGAACCTAAGTCTACTGACTGAAAGGCAAGTTATGATTTTGAATTGACTGAATGAAATAGAAGCTACTTATGGTATGCCCTGTGTCAAGTGGCTCCTTAAAGGTTAACATAGACAAAAGATGCTTGAACTCAGCATCTTTTCTCAGAATCTGCTTCTCCTTCTGTCCTTCCACCTTCATCAACAGCACCCCCTCCCATTTAGCTGCTTATGCCAGGAACTTGGGAGTCATCCTTGACACATCACACTTCCTCAAGACCCCCTCAGATAAAACTCTCAAGGCCTGCCATTTCTCTAGAGCATATATTACACTTCTAATATTCTTCACCATTACTATCTCCAGCCTAGTTCAAGCTACCTTTGCCTCTTGCCTGGATGATGGCCACACCTCTGATCTCACCATTCCCACTGCTACCACTCCTGTTTCTGGCAATCCATTCTCCAACCAAAAGCCAGAGTAATTACTTAAAAACATAAATGAGATCATGTCATGCCCACCCCTATTCCTATCCTGTCACTGCTTAAACCCATGGTCTTCCTAATATATTTAGGATGAAACTCACATTTGTCTAAGATCCTGCACTTTGACACCTGATGATATCCCCAATCTTGTTTTACCCCAATCTTCTGACACCTCCTTAAGTCCTATCAAAATTTCTTTCAGTTCCTGCAAAGTTCCAATTCCTTCCAACCATAGGCTGTCCTTCTGCATGAAATGCTCTTCTTTCTGCTCCTGGCCTGGCTCACTTCAGATCTCATCTTAAACATCATTTCCTCAGATGGACCTTCCCTAAGACCCCACTGGGAGCCACTTCTACATAGCATTTACCAGTTTGTGATACTATGTTTTTGAGAGTGTTTGTTAAATGGGCATCTGCCCAACCAGACTATAAGCCTCATGAGGACAGGGACCATATTTACTTGTTCATCACTGTAATTACAGAATTTAGTGGCAGGCACATAGTATGTCCTAAGTAAATATTTGTTGAATTAATTTATGTATGCTCTTAACACCAAATGACATCAGGAGAGAGGGAAGATATAGGAGACAGTGAGCTTTAATGTTTAGTTGATTTATTTAGAACAAATGGAATCTGTGATATGCTGAAAAATGTCCCCCTAAAAGAAATGCTCGCCTAATTCCTGAAACTTTTGAATGTTACCTTATATGGCAAAAGGTGGGAGTGCTTTGCAGAGATGATTAAAAATCTTGAGGTAAGGAAATTATTTGGAATTACCCATGTGAGTCCTAAATGCAATCACGGATATCCTTAAAAGAGATAAGCAGAGCCCTAGCCAGTGTGGCTCAGTTGGGTTGGAGCACTGTATACCAAAAGGTTGCTGGTTTGATTCCCACTCAGGGTGCACGCCTGGGTTGTGGGTTTGGTCCCCAGCTGGGTGCGTATGACAGGCAACCGATAGATGTTTCTCTCTCACATCAATGTTTCTCTCCTTTTCTCTCCCTCCCTCCCTCCCTTCCCCTCCCTCTGAAATCAATTAAGCATGTCCTCAGGTGAGAATTTAAAAAAAAAAGAGAGAGAGGAGAAGGAGACTTGACACAGAGGAAATGGGGATGTGAAAACAGAGCAGACAGAAGTTTGAAGATGCTGGCCATGAAGATTGAAGTGATGCAGCCACAAGTCAAGAAATGTTGGGTCCTAGCTGGTGTGGCTCAGTGGATTGAGCACCAGCCTGCAAACCAAAGGGTCACCTGTTCGATTCCCAGTCAGGGCACATGCCTGGGTTGTGGGCCAGGTCCCCAGTAGGGGGCGCACGAGAGGCAACCACACATTGATGTTTCTCTCCCTGCCTTTCTCCCTCCCTTCCCCTCTCTAAAATTAAATAAATAAAATCTTAAAGGAAAAAAAAAGAAAGAAAGAAATGTTGGCAGCCACCAGAAATTGGAAGAGGCAAGAAACAGATTCTCCCCTATAGCCTCGAGAGGGAGTGTGGCCCTGCCCACACCTTGATTTCCACCCAGTCACGCTGATTTCAGATGTCTGGCCTCCAGAACTGTGAGAGAATCAATCTCCTTTACTTTCAGCCACCAGGTTTGTGGTAGCTTGTTACAGCATACGTAGGAAACTAATACAGAGTTCATAACATTATGTAGCTACAATACAGTGGTTTACATTTGGAAAGGTTTTACTCCCTCCCTATTCCTATCTGTACTGCGCTATATACCATTCAGCCACAGATAAACATGGGACCTCTATTCTTTGCACCATCTCTACAATACATTCCATAAGTCAAGAATTAGTAATGAGGAATGAGATAATTACAAGGCAAAATAAAAGAAACAACTGGTGACTAGGGGAAAAAATGCTTCAAAGCTCAGGACTTATGTGAAAACCAAAGCAGACAATGTCTTAATATTGCCTCCAACATGTTTTTGGATCCACAGAGATTGTCTGTTTTCACTTTCACAATACAGTGAATAATTTATAATACAAAAGCTGTTTTAGAATAGCTAAAGAATCATATTCTACGAAATTAAAGTCTGCCTTGTACTTTCAAGTTCATCTTTCAGTCTACCTTTGGATCATGGTTCTGCCACACATATTAAAGGTCTGGACTCAGCAGCTGATAATGCACTCTGCTTTAAGACAATCTATAATTTTAAAAGACAAGATGCCTAGAAATATAAATTTTCAATGACTCATTTTAACATCGTAAGAAGTCAAATAATATTTATGAGGAGAGATACACTGTGAAGAAATACATTTTAATGTACTCTTTATATTCTCACCTAAAGGACAGGGATAATAGCTCTCTTGCCAGAGCAGCCATCTTGCTATTATTCCATTCAGAGCTTCCAGATGGGGAAAGGATATTTAGTCGTGGGAAATTAATCCTGCCAAAGGAATTTGGAAATTTTAAAAGCTGTTGTCAATATGGCCCTGCAGTGATGAACATACATGAGGTGAATGCACAGTAGTTAAAATCTGGCTGAAGAAATGGCTATCATAAGAACTGCTGTAAGAGAGCAAAAAAGAGAACTCTAGATGCTGAGAGGAAGAGAGAAATATTGTTGAGGGAATTAGGTGAGGTGACTCAAGACTGCTGAGTCATGACAGAAGCCAAGGCAGGAGGGTGAGCATGTTTCAATGCAAGAAAAATCTCCTGAGCAAAGATGTTTCTCAGAGAGCCCAGAGTATACTTGGGAAGCATTTAGAAATATTAAACAGCACTTCACTCATCATAATATTTTGAGATCATTTAGCTCAACTGCCCCATTTTATAGATGCAAAACTGAGGCCAACAAGTGTTACATCATTTTCCCAAGGACAAGAGCTGGGACTCAGACTCAGGTCTGCTATACCCTCCTCTGGCGCTGTATGCAGTCTCTGCCTCTCCACATCTATGTTACATGTTAGAGATGTGTCTACTAGCTTAACTAATGACAAATTATCTTTTATTTCTTAGGGCAAATTAATTTTTAAGCAATGTCAATCTATTCCATAATGAGCTATTTCAAGCTGATTACTTTTTACCAATTCTTTTCAACATGATATTCAAACCCCTCATCATCTTCCTACCACTTCCTTTACCCTTTGCTTCCCCTTATTATCCTTGGTAGTGGATAGCTACTTAGTCAAATAATTTGCTTTCTTTGAGATTACCCAATTTTTACACCTGAGTCATCACCACCCACCCTGCAGACAGCAGCCAGTGTTGATGCTGTCCCTTTGCTGAGTGTAGGTTCTGGGTGGGTGTGCATGTGTGCTGGCCCATGGGTGCACAGCCTGTATCAAGTGCACCAGATGTGGAACATGAGAGCCACTGTGAACAGGGGCATTAATCTCCCTGCTGTTGTGCCCTCACCCAGAACTGGTACCCTGAGGTATCAGCCTCCCAAGCAAGAGCTTGCTTCTTTCAGGATGTGAGTGACCCTAAGCTATGAACCCAGAGTATGTGTCCCTTTGCCAGGTTCTCATCTAACGCTTCCTCAGTGGTGTCTGATGACAGGAGTGCACCTCTCCTTCATCATGTATTCTTTGAGACTCACACCAGAATCCAAGAAGAGGACACCTGTGTCTTTCTATAATGTAGTTTTTATGAGACTAATTTGCAAATACATTTTGCCTATCTCTAGGGCATTATTTGTCAAAACTAATGGGCATCTGATCCACATGACAACCACCACTTCTAGGCAAACTAAAAATAAGTTTCCTCTTAAAGAATAAACTAAAACATGATTTACCAAATGATTTTAAATAATAAGTTCATATCAGTAGAAAGATTTCATAGTTTATAGCACAGGTGGCAAACACAAGGCCCGCAGGCTGAACCCTGCCCTCCACCTTGTTGTACGTGGCCCGGCACCTTGTTTCTACTCGGCGGCAGTGCCAAGCTCCTTGCCCCTAGTTAAGGAGCAGTCACATTTATCAGTCCTAAAATTACATTTGGTCCTTTGAAGGCAGCCATGAGGCTGATATGGCCTCCAGTGAAAATGAGTCTGACACTCCTGGTTTACAGTATTTAGCTAATGTATGTCTGATGTTGTAACGGTAATGACATGTTATCTGTGAATCCTTACATGCAGAGACTTGGTGGCTCTGTCAGATACATTTGGACATACAGATTCAGTACTATCCTAGACCCTATAGGGGGATTTCTCACTAAGGACCTCTTAAAGTGCTTACTCTTTCAGCAAACATAAATTGATAAGTACATTAGATTCAAGAGCTAGAAACTTGGGCTGAACGTTCCATCAGGGAAGAGAGCAATAAATAGATGCCTAATCTACTTTTTGGTTGCATTTGGTAAACATACTGCAGCATTTGGATATGATTTTAAAACAATCTATAATATATCATCAGTTCATTCTCTGACTAATGGGTAAAGATCCATTTATTCAGTAAATATTTATTGAGCTACTGTGGACACCACTAGGCACTGGGGACAAAGAAGGAAACAAAGGGTCTCCATCTTCACAGACCCACGAGATAACAGGTTTTCTTCTATTTCACATTAAATAGCTAAATGTTCAGCCCCCAAATAGTGTGTCACGTGAGAAAGCCACCTAATACAGATGGCCTTTACAGACACTAATCAGAGTCATGAAAATATGTTATGTTAACTCATCCCATATTCCAAAAACTTTTAAGTGGTACCTTCACCGCCAGTATGTCACTTGCTGCCCATTTTCTTCATTTCTGTCACACTTGTCACTCTTTTTTCAACTATAAGCAGGATCAAATGTATAGTGCAGACCACAAACTGTTCTATGGGAATAAAATAAGGTTGTTACATTCTAGTGCAACTTCTTTTATTCATACAGCAATGTCCTTCCACCCTTCCTACCTGTCACTACTGATCCCAGTTTACCTTATCATTCTCCTTCATGGCTCATAATGTATAATCATTAACCAAACCAAACCAAACATTCTTCTCTTATGATGTGGGTTTTCACTGAACAAAGACTCATCAAGCAATCTTCTCTCATTTAAATGCTGCACATAACCAAGAGTTGACTCATAATCTGCAGATCACTGTTTTTTCCCAAATGTGAAGTAAAAGATCAGCTAGCAGGTACATATGCTAGTAACTGCCTTTCCATACTTATACAATGGTTTTTATGCACAATCCATTTGATGAAAGAATTTTGCCAAACACCCTATTCCCCTTTCTCTAAATGTTGCCTCAGTCATTTTGACTTTTCTAATTTCATTGAAGAATTCATCAATCTCATTTTGAAAAGCAAATCTTAGATTCGTTCTGGAAAAAACTAAAAATAGATTTACCTCTGTTGTATTTAAAAGTGACAGAAAACATTCAGTGACTTCAGGCCACTACTTGACAAAGGACAGTATACAGTGAAGTGGGGTTAAATGGACAGCAGGTTAAATAAACCTAATTTCAAATATTCATCACCATTCTTCCTTTATTGGCTACTAATATTAAGTCATCCTACTCATGGAACCATTTGTTTCATCAGCCACAAAGATGCATTCTATCTTTGCATTCATGTCCTATTCACTATTTATAGTCCTAACATTCTTATGAGTACTAATTTTTACCTGACTCATTCTACTCTACTTTTGCTTTTCATCATTGTGCCATTGAGCCATTTTTTGAATTGGCATGTGACAACTGTAATAAATGAAAATTTATGCGAACAATAATGGAAAATGATGTAAAAACATGTCAGCTGAGATGAACGTCACTTAGCTGACCAAGTACCCACCAAAACAACATGACCGGCAGTCTTTCTAGCACATGTACAATATTTAAGAAGATAAACATTATTAAGAACAGGATTCCTCTGCAAATAATAATGAATATTATTTCTAACTAATAAAATATATGCAAATGAAAAAAATTGATTGATTTATCCTTCAAAACTGCCAAAGTACCGACAGATCACCTGATAGAATAAGGTGGGGAATGCATGGAGGCCACACTGAGAAACTGCTCTCAATGTTCCAGCCTGATGTGAATCTGTGTAACAGTCAGCGAAACACCGTCTTAAATTTCAGACCCCACTATCAGCTTAAACTGAACCTTATGAAGAGGCGTTTATCTTCACCCCCACCCTTTACCCTAAGCCCAACTTCCAACCACTCCTCTCACCACCCCTGTTATAAGCAAACTTCTCCATCAATGTCTGAAGTCAAGAAGCTTGGGATAATCTCTGCTTGATGTCTGATATTGAAAACAGGTCAAATTCTACTGCTATTTTTATAAGGCAGTAGTTCTCAAGCTTGGCTACTCAATATAATCACTTGGAGAGCTTTAAAAAAATTAAAAGTACCATTGCCTAGACTCCACCCCAGATCCATTTAATCAGAATCTCTGGGGTGTAGTACTTATATTTTTTTAAAAGCTTCCCAGTGGTGAACTAGCAACACAGGATAAGAATCACTATCAGACTTCTGGCCACGATGGAGGTGTAAGTTGATACACGTAGCCTCCTCACACAACGAAAAGAAAGACAATAAATTAAAAAAAAAAAAACAACCACAACTGCCAGAAAATCAAATGTATGAAAATCCGACCACCAAGGAGTTAAAGAACAAACATTCATCCAGACCTGTAGAAGGGGTGGAGATGGGCAGCCAGGGGAGATAACTTGTGGCAAGGCAGCTACTCGAGGACCCGGCGGGTGGCAGTTGGTGGACCAGGAGGTCCCACATTTGCATGCAGAAAACCCTGAGAGGACAACTGGGGAGCAAGACAGACTGCACAACCCCCCAGGGTTCCAGCACAGAAAAGAAAGCCTCAAAACCTCTGGTTGTAAAAACTGGTGGGAATTGCAGCAGCAAGAGAAACTCTCACCCTCACAGAAGAGCTTCTTGGAAAGACCCACAGGGTCCTACAATGTGCACAAACCCACCCACCCAGGAATCAGCACCAGAAGGGCCCGATTTGCTTGGGGGTAGAGGGGGAAATGAAAGCTGGCCTAGAGCCCAGCAAGCAGCATTGTTCCCGTTAGGACCCCTCCGCCACATACAGTACCATACTGCAGTGATGTGGGTTGCCCTACCCTGGTGAATACCTAAGGCTCTGCCCCTTACCATGTAACAGGTACACTTGAGACAAAAAAATGTGGTTCAAATGAAAGAACAGATCAAACCTCCAGAAAAACAACTAAGTGACAAAAAGATAGCCAACCTATCAGATGCAGAGTTCAAAACACTGGTAATCAGGATGCTCACAGAAGTGGTTGAGTATGGACGCAAAATAGAGGAAGAAGTGAAGGCTATGCAATGTGAAATAAGGGAAAATATACAAGGAATCAACAGTGAAGGGAAGGAGACCAGGACTCAAATCAACAATTTGGAGCAGAAGGAAGAAGTAAACATTCAACTGGAACAAAATGAAGAACTAAGAATTCAAAAAAATTAAAAAAATGAGGAGAGGCTGAGGAACCTCTGGGACAACTTTAAACATTCCAACATCCAAATCATAGGGGCGCAAGAAGAAGAGGAAGAGCAAGACACTGAAAACTTATTAGAAAAAATAATAGAGAACTTCTCCAATCTGGCAAAGGAAATAGACTTCCAGGAAGTCCAGGAAGCTCAGAAAGTCCCAGAGAAGTTGGACCCAAGGAAGCACACACAAAGGCACATCATCATTACATTACCCAAGATTCAAGATAAGGAGAGAATCTCAAAAGCAGCAAGAGAAAAGGAGACAAAGGAGTTCCCATAAGACTGTCAGCTGATTTCTCAAAAGAAACCTTGCAGGCAAGAAGGGGCTGGAAAGAAGTATTCAGTCATGAAAAGCAAGGACCTACATCCAAGATGACTCTATCCAGCAAAGCTCTCATTTAGAATGGAAGGGCAGATAAAGTGCTTACCAGAAAAGGTCAAGTTAAAGGGGTTCATCATCATCAAGCCCTTATTACATGAAATGTTAAAGAGACTTACTGTTGGGAACAGCCCTGCCTGGTTTCAGAAACTGTAACCCTTCATGGCTAAGGCTGAGGAAAGGACCTTGGGACCATAAGCCACTAAGGAGACAAAGTTTATCTTCCTTGTAGGGGTGCTGCCTCTGCCCCCTTTCACCTTACCCTGCTTGGCCCTGGGCAGATGACTGGTTAGCCAATAACAGGTAAGATTCCTCAAAGGAGGGATGACTAAGACAGGCATGGTCGTGAAGGGGCCCACAGAGAAGGACTTGGGGGGCTATAGAAAAAGGGGGTGATGGACCCTCGCCATTTGGCTTTGACATAGCCTGAGTCCTTATTCTGTCTGCAAGAAGTCTCGTAATGTCTTGGCTGCCTTACTTCCCCTGCCTGACTTAAACCTGAAACAATGCCTTAAGCCTGAAACAATGCTGGAGGTGGGTGTGGTCCTGTGCTGGAAAGGGCGGGTTCCCTGGGGTGATCAGGCACAAGAAAGAATGCATAAAATCCTATGAAACCTACTTTGCTAATACCCTCAATTTAAATGATAAGGGTCCAAGCATGAAATGAGTTTATTTCCCCAAAGTTTTATGGCCCTTTAGCTAACTGACCCTGACTCTAAATAAGCCCTAATAGTTCTTTGAATATTATTTATTGTTTGGTCATTATTGCCTGACAATGATGGATGAGCTTTATGTATACACACTGTATTCCTATGCAATTAAGTCCAATAAAAGCCCATTGAGGAACAGGCTCCTGGCCCTTCTCCTTTGAGAAATCAGCCACCTTTCCTCCCCAAGCAGATCACATGTTGATAGACTTATTCTCATCTGTGGTGGCCCGGGGCAGGGTGGGGGGGGGAGGCCCTGAGGGCAGAGCCCCCCTACAATTTACCTAAGAAAAAGAAGATGAAAACTATGAACAGTAAAATGACAACAAACTCACAACTATCAACAATTGAAACTAAAAAACAAAAACAAAAACAAACTAAGCAACCAACTAGAACAGGAACAGAATCACAGAAATGGAGATCACATGGAGGATCATCAGCAGGGAGAGGGAGAAAGGTGGCGGGGAATGGGGGTAAAGGTACAGAGAATAAGAAGCATAAATGGTAGGTACAAAATAGACAGGAAGAAATTAAGAATACTACAGGAAATAGAGAAGCCAAAGAACTTATATGTACGACCATGAACATGAACTAAGGATGGGAGGGACAGCTGGTGGGAAGGGGGTTGCAGGGCAGAAGGGAATAAAGGGGAGAAAAATATGGGAAAAATGTAATGTAATAGCATAATCAATAAAATATACTTAAAATAAAAGAATCACTACCATAAGGTAGCAATGCCCTAAAGCATCTCCCAGTCTCAGTTATTATTACTGACTACACCCACCTGCTGGTATCATCATCTCTCATCAGGGCTCCTGTGACAATCTCCCTGCCAGATTCTCTGGATCTAGTGAATCTTCTGATGATGGCACATTTTTACATCTACTATCACCACAGTTCTCAAAATAGTCTTCCTCATCTTTCCCTCTGGCTATGTTATTCTCTTCTTCCAGGACAGTGGCTATCATTTGACTGCACTTTAGAATCACTGGGGCCTTCAAAGTACCAGTGTCCGGGTCATACCCTACACTACTTCAATCATTATGTCTGGGTATGGGATCCAGGTATGAGTTGCTAAAAAGCAGCCGAGATTGATAATTAATACCCTAGGACCCGCAGTGTTTTTCTATGACCACCAATTTTGTTAATTTAGCTACTACTGCTGAGCTTGGTTCTGAGCTTCCTGACAGCTATTCTCAACAAAGAACTGTTTTTCATTCAAGAGCTTACACTGCACTGCCAAAGATAGACTTGAAAAACCAATCTTCAAAGCACACTGACTTAAGTGCTATAACAGAAGCATGAAAAATCTTCTATAGGACACAGAAGAGGGAGCAATTAATGGTTGGTGAAGTGGGGGAAGGCTACTCAGAGGAAAATGTACTTCAGTGGGGCTTTGAGGGTCATCAGTTACAAAGAGTAAAAAAAAAAAGATGTTTTCCTGGAAACATATGTCCACCTTTTAAAATACTTCTTTTTACCAACATATTGACACACGACATATCTAATACGTGTTTTTGTTCAGTTAGGACAGTGTTTTGAACCTTTTTTTCTATCAATATATTTAATTATAACAGCCATAGGTACATTTTCATCTTAACAGTAATTTTTTGTGTGTATATTTTGATTTTTTTCTACAGGTATTAGTTTTTTAATCTTTTTAAAATATATTTTATTGATTATGCTATTACTATAGCCCATTTTTTCTCCCCTTTATTCCCCTCTGCCCTGAACCCCACCTTCCACCAGCAATCCTCCCTCTTTAGTTCATGTCCATGGGTCATAAATTTAAGTTTTTTGGCTTCTCCATTTCCTATACTATTCTTAACCTCCCCCTGTCTATTTTGTATATACCAATTATGCTTCTTATTCCCTGTACCTTTACCCCATTCTTTCTCCTCCCCCTCCCCACTGATAACCCTCCATGTGATCTCCATTTCTGTGATTCTGTTCCTGTTCTAGTCGGTTGCTTAGTTTTTTTTGTTTTTAGTTTCAATTGTTGATAGTTGTGAGTTTGTTGTCATTTTACTGTTCATAGTTTTGATCTTTTTGATTTTCTTAGATAAGTCTCTTTAACATTTCATATAATAAGGCTTGATGATGATGAACCCCTTTATGGTGACCTTATCTGGTAAGCACTTTATCTGCCCTTCCATTCTAAATGAGAGCTTTGCTGGATAGAGTCATCTTGGATGTAGGTCCTTGCCTTTCCTGACTTTGAATACTTCTTTCCAGCCCCTTCTTGCCTGCAAGGTTTCTTTTGAGAAATCAGCTGACAGTCTTATGGGAACTCCTTTGTCTCCTTTTCTCTTGCTGTTTTTGAGATTCTCTCCTTATCTTGAATCTTGGGTAATGTAATGATGATGTGCCTTGGTGTGTGCTTCCTTGGGTCCAACTTGTTTGGGACTCTCTGAGCTTCCTGGATTTCCTGGAAGTCTATTTCCTTTGCCAGATTGGGGAAATTCTCCATTATTTTTTCTAATGAGTTTTCAATTTATTGCTCTTCCTCTTCTCCTTCTTTCAACCCTACGAATCAGATATTGGAACATTTAAAGTTGTCCCAGAGGTTCCTCAGCCTCTCCTCATTTTTTTTGAATTCTTAGTTCTTCATTCTGTTCCAGTTGAATGTTTACTTCTTCCTTCTGCTCCAAATTGTTGATTTGAGTCCTGGTTTCCTTTCCTTCACTGTTGGTTCCTTGTATATTTTCCCTTATTTCACATTGCAGAGCCTTCACTTCTTTCTCTATTTTGCGTCCATACTCAACCACTTCTGTGAGCATCCTGACTACCAGTGTATTGAACTCTGCATCTGATAGTTTGGCTATGTCTTCATTACTTAGTTCTATTTTTGGAGCTTTGATCTGTTCTTTCACTGGCCCACTTTTTTTTGTCTCCAGCGAACCTATTATGTTGTAAGGGGTGGAGCCTTAGGTATTCACCAGGGTAGGGCAACCCAAGTCACTGCAGTATGGTGCTGTATGTGGGGGAGGGGTTCTTAGGGGAACAATGCTGCTTGCTTACCTCTAGGCGGGCTTTCAATCACTTCCCCTGCTTCCCCCAGCAAATCGGGATTCCTGGGTGGGTGGGTTTGTGCACATGTTAGGACCCTGAGGGTCTCTCCCACAAGCTCTTCTGTGAGGGTGGGAGTTTTTCCCACCAATGCAATTCCCACCAGTTTTTACAGCCAGAGGTTTTGAGGCTTTCTTTTCTGTGCTGGAACCCTGGGGGGTTGTGCGGTCTGTCTCGCTCCCCAATTGTTTTTCCCAGTTTATCTGCACAGGAATGTGGGCCCTCCCAGTCTGCCAGCCACTGCCTAGCCCCATGTCCTCTCCACTTTGGCTGCTTGTCTCCACCCCTCCTACCAGTCTGGATGAATGTTTCTTCTTTAACTCCTTGGTTGTCAGACTTCCATACAGTTCAATTTTCTGGCAGTTGTGGTTGTTTTTTGTTTTTGAATTCAGTGTTGTCCTTCTTCTGGTTGTGTGAAGAGGCAAAGTGTATCTACGTATGCCTCCATCTTGGCCAGAAGTCTGTTTTTTAAACAGACTTTAGTTTTAGAGCAATTTTAGGTTTACAGAAAACTTCAACAGAAGGTACAGAGACTTCCCATGTATCTCTTGCCTCTACACATGCATACCTCTCACATTATCAACATCTCCCACCACAGTGGTACATTTGTTATAACTGATGAACTTATATTGACATATCACTATCTCCCAAGGTCCAAAGTTTACATCAGAGTTCTGTCTTTATGCTGGACATTCTATCGGTTTGGATAAAAGTATAATGACAAGTATCCATCATTATAGTGTCATACAGAATAGTTACACTGCCCTAAAAATCCTCTGTGCTCTGCCTATTCATCCTTCTTCATCTCCCACCCCTAGACAACCATTGATTGATCTTTTTCCTCTGTCCACAGTTTTGCCTTTTACAGAATGCCAAGGAATTGGAATCATACAGTGTATAAATTGGCTTCTTTCCCCTAGGAATATGCACTTAAGGTTCCTCCATGTTTTTTCATGGCTTGATAGATCATTTCTTTTTTGTGATGAATAACATTCCATTATATGACTGTGCCACTGTTTATTTAACCATTCACCTACTAAAGGACATCTTGATTGCTTCCATGTTTTGGCAGTTATGAATAAAGCTTTTATGAACACTCATGGGCAGGTTTTTTGTGGGAGTAAAAACTTTTTTTGGTAAATACCAAAGAGCATGATCACGGGATTTTATGGTAAGAGTATGTTTAGTTTGAAGGAACAGTCAAACTGTCTTCCAAAGTAGCTGTACCATTTTACAATCCTGCCAGCAATGAGGGGCAATTTCCTGTTGCTTCACATCTGCACCAACATTTGGTGTTATCAGTGTCCTGTATTTTGGCCTTTCTAATAAGTGTACAGTGGTACCTCACTGCTGTTTTAACTTGCATTTCCCTGATGACATATGATATGGGGCATCTTTTTATCTTACCCCAAATTTTAATTTCATTATATACATGGAAAATATCTGCAAATTCTCTGGACTAAACACCAAAGCTCCTTGTGGCTAGAAAGAACAGGCTTGGGACTCTGACTGCCCCAGTCCCTTCTGGCCACTTGACAGCTGAGGGCATCTATGTCTCAGCATACTTGTAACACATTTGCAAAACATGGCAATGCACACCTATAGGGATGCTCCAAATTAGGATACCTTTAGCTGCCAGACACAGAAAGACCAATTCAAACTGTACTAAGCAGTGAGTGTCTTATTCTCTCATGGAGAAGTGCAGGGGCTGAGCACCTCCAGGCACAGAATGTTAGGTTTGATTTTCTACCTTTGTTTTTGCTATGCCTTATTTTGAGCTTTCTCTTTAGGCTGGTGGCAAGATGCTTCCACACTGCTAGGCATCACATCCTTATGTGTCTATTTCTCTCAAGGAAGAAACTTTTCTTAGAAGCCTACAGAACATTATCCACTCATATTCCCTTGGCCAGAATTTCATCAAACACCCTTCCCTAACCAGATTCTTGGCAAAGAGAAATAGAATACCATGATCAGCTTGTGAACCAGAATTAACTTATGGAAATGTGGTCGGGATTCACCTTCTCTAAAACACATAGGGAGGGTAAACAACCAAACAAAATCAGAGTTCTTCCAGCTAGCAAGAAAGATGACTGGGTTTGGCACAGTCATCCAATTAGGGTCATCCTCCATTTACATCATGTTAGAAACAAGCTGTAGAAGTAGTGGTTAAAGGGAACATACTCTGGAGTCAGGCAGTGGGCTCAAATCCCACTGAACCATATATTAACCGGGTATGTGGAATTAGGTTTTGTTCTTTCTGAAAATAATAATAATAAGAGTTCCTAACTCAGAGGGTTGCTGGGAGGATTAAATGTACAGTGTTTAGAATAAACTCTGGCACATATAGGGCTTAATGAATGCTAGTGGTCATCTTCATAGTGTCTGTCATAGGTTATAAACAGCTAACACGCAGGGACCAGATCTTTGGCGGAGAGAGGATATCACTGATTAGCACTAAACGTAATATCATGCTCCATTAGGCATGCAAGAAGTTCATTTGGGTTTTTTTGAATATTACTAACTTAATGAAAAGGTCTATTTCTTCTTACTGCGAGTAAAAAGATGGCACTGATTAAAAGGTAATATTTACAGCTGGGAATATTTCAAAAAATCTACTACTCCCTAGAAAATATATTAAGAGAAATATAATACAAGTATTATTACTTACAACAAATAGTTGTTGAGCCTATGTGCTAGAGATTTTTATAAATGTCATACACACATTATCTCATTTAATCCTAAAACAATCTATTGAGTCAGATTGATCAGTAAAACACTTTAAACCTAACCTCAAACAATATAGGTTTGTCTTTAAATTGCAAATGTTTCAATAATACAATGTCAAATGAAAATCTGAGCTACCTAATTTCCAGTTCTAAGACATATTTTCTCCCTTCCCATCTCCCCTACCCCTTGTTTATTAGCATTGCTGAAATCAGGGTGCATCTTACATTCACTGGTTTTGTTTACTATAACAGTGTGTGTGTCCCATTGTTATTAACATGCAAGGCATTCGCAGATGGAAAGAAGCTCAGCAGTAACAGGCATCATGGAGTCAGGCTCCATGTTTTACTCATTAACCCTCATTAACCAAATATATGCTGATTAGATACTCTCTTTTACAAAGGGCTTTAAAATGGAAACTGAATATCTAACTGCAGTATTACATTTCCCCTGGAGGCAGTAGCCAAATAATTCCCACTTTAAATTGTAGAAATTATACAAAGCAGTTAGGGCCTGAATGTTAAGGATTAAGTGATGTGTCCCCAGTCCTGCAAGTGGTTTATAGTCAAGATTTATCACTTTGCTTCAGTCCAGGGACCAAGTAAAGAACTAGAAATTCAAGGACACCATTTAAAACCTGGATCTATCACGAATTTGCTGGGTGCTATGGGCATTTACTGAAAGGCCCTGGGCTCACATTCTTCATCTGTTAAAGGATATCAACTGTCCCTACAGAATGTCTAAGAACATTAAGAGTAACTAATGAGATTGTTTCAGTTCCAACATAACTCAAATTTTCTCCCACTCATATCTGTTTCATCTTTTACTGTACATGAAGGCCCCAATCTCCCATCCCTGATAATGATTCAACCTATTAAGGATATAAGCTACTCACCTGGCAGCCAACATAGTTCTTGAATCAATTTCATTTTCTTCAGTCTTCTGTAAGACTCTATTCAGTTTCAAAAAGGTGGGTGTGAACAAGATATTGACAGCATAAAGAAATGTCACCTGGCCCACACCAATAGTCTCTGACTGTCCTTATGCTCTCAGGCTTTCTCCATCCAGTCCGGCAAGGGAAAAAGAAGCAATCGATGTGGAATTCCCTAACTCTTCCACCACAAATCCTACCACCCTACGTGCACTCACCTCCAAGTGTGTCTTCCCTGTTGTGTGCCCATACACACCACTTCACTCTTATTCTCCATTCCAATCACTCTCACCACAACAGGTGGTTGCTGCAGTCATCGCCTGTCCTCTCATTCTCTCCTTTCTCATCAATTTTTTCCTCTTTACTCAGATCATTCTCATCAGCATACAAATGTGTTCTGATATAGACTGTCCTTAACACCTCCTCACTTGACTTCACATTCTTCTTCAGCAACTTCCCAATTTCTTAAAAGCGCTTATTCAGTTGATGTCTTAACTTTCTTGACCTCATTCTATTCTAAACTCACTCCAGTTAAGCTTTCCTTCCCACTGTTCTATCACCATTACTTTTTTTCAAGGTTACCAGTTACCGCCAATGGACCAAATCCCACAGTCAATTCATTCCACTTCTCGGTGGCTGACACAGTTGACCACCACATTTCAGCCCTCACATCTCTTATCTTCTTTTTAAACCTCCTTTCATATGTGTCAGTCTCATGACTTTAAATATCACCTGTATCCTAAAGACCCTCTTCAAATTTACATCCTTCGCCATGAGCTTCCATTTGAATTCCAGCTACATTTCCACTTAGACATTTCAAATGCAACAAATTTTAAACCAATCTTGATTTTCTCCCACACTCTTATTCTTCCTTGCCATTTCTATGTCAATAAAATGGCATCAATATCTCAATAAAATGTCGAACATCAGGACTCTAATCTTGTTGTCCTTGACTCCTCTTTCTCTCACATCTTACATACAATCCACTTCAAAATCTTGTAACAAGATTTTGAAAATATCCCAAATTTGAACTTCCTACCTCATTAACTGCTACCACCCCAGTCCAAGCGACCACTTATCTCTTGCACGGATTTCTCCACTAGCTTTCTAATTTGTATGCCTGCTCCTGCTCTTACCTATCCTTATCCTCCAACCCAAAATATTAGGCATCTATCCAGAATAATCTTTTGAAAGTATAAATTAAATCATGTTACTCACTACACAGAACCTTCAGCTGGCTCCCCCTTATGATTCAGAATACTAGACCTACACAAACGGATGTTGAGTGACTTTTCTACCTGTACTCCTATCATTCTTTCCCTTGTTCATTCAACACCAGAAGCCTTGACTTGTTGTAGTTCATCCAACTTGCTAAGTACACTCATAACTCAGGGGCTCCACCTCACCTGGCCCACTCCCTTGCTACATTCAGATCTGTGCTCAAATATCACATTAACAGAAAGTCCCACCTGAATTCTCCATACACAGTAGCAAGTCTCCTTACTCTCTGTTCCCTTACCCTACTTTATTCAACATAACACCTCCATTATCTGACTACATATTATTTGTTTGTTCATCATTTCTCTCCCTGCAATACTTAAGCTCCATGATGGAATGGACTTTGTCTGTTTTGAGTACCTAGAATAGTACTTGCCCCCTAGTAACTGTTCAATAAATATTTGTTAATGAACAGATGAATGAATGATTCAATTTTGGGGCTTCTTTACTTTTTCCTGAAATGAACACTTTATTTCCACAGGCACTCACTGACTGCCACCTGAACTTTACTCCCATAAGTGGCAACTCCTGGTCTGCTCTGACCTCACACACAGCCCTTGAAGCAGGCTCATCTGCCCCGTGAGACCATGAGTTTTTCCAGGGCACAGATTTTGGATTTATCTTGCATCCCCAGGGCTAAGGGTTTCTGGTGGAATAATGCTCTTCATTGTGTGTTTTGGGGTTCAAATACTATGCCAGTTATAACTGAGCAACTCTATGAAGAAAAATAAATACCCCAGATAGAGTTAGATGAAGCAAAAATGGTACCTAGATTTATGCAGTCACTATTTTTCATAGCATAGATCTTACCAATAATGAGAAAGCAGTAATTTAAAAAACCCCAAAACATATATAAAAAGATGTGAGGATATATTGGAAGGAAACAAAAAGCCAAGTGCACATACTATAGTTTGGATTATGAGAGAAGAAACCATAAAACAATATAATCTTTTCCTTTCTGAAGAGTGTTTAAGAACCATAACCATTACAATAACACTAGACAAGGCAAAACAGAGTTCTGGTTAAACTGAGTTTTGTGTAATTTCCATAACAAACTTGATTTCAAAGGCTCTAAAGCATTCACTTATCCAATAGGCTGAAGGAGCAGGAATGGTTATAATAACAAACTAGCCATTCATCCAGTGGCTGAACCTCGTCTAGATGCCAGACACTGTGCCAGGCACTAGGGACTTAAGTTCGAAAAAGACTGAGCTCCTGACTGAGGTTAAGGAGAAGGAGACATTAACATAGACCATCACAAAGAAATATGAAAAGTACAATAATAAAAACCTATGGAATTCACAATGGGAAGAAAGGCAGCTGGAATGAACTCTTGGGGGGTGGGGCAAAAGTAGACCACCAAGGATGAAACTCCTGAAGTGGGTTTTACAGGATGAGAAGAAGCTTGCCAGGCACCAGGGGAGTGGGGTAGAGAAACAGGGAGTGCAAGCTAGGCAAAAAAGAACAAGATGTGAAAAACTGCAGACACACCAAAAAAAAAAAAAAATCCCCCAAAACCCTCAGATCTTGGAGGAATCTGTACAGAGGAGACCCTGTTTCTGTTGAGAGCCAGGCAGAGACAGGCAGGGAAAGGCCTTGTGTGTTATGCTAAGGTGATTAGCAGCCAATTCTAGTTACTTTTCAGGCAGGTTGCATAATCAGGTTTTCATTTTAGGAGGACGATTCTGACAGGAGTAGTGCAGAGAATGGATTTGAGGGGAACAGGGCCAGAAGCAGGGGCACCCAGGACAAGGCTTCATCGAAGTCCAACTGAGATGACAGGGCTCTAATTGGAACACATCTGCAGAAGGGAGAGGGCTGATTTCAGAGATACTTTGGAGGAAAAACAGGCAGTGTTTAATGACAATTGAGGGAGTGAATAGGAGGTCAGCAAGAGTTCAGGCTGAACTGGAGGTCTGTGTCTGAAGTCACTGAATGAATGACAGTGCCACTAACTGAGAGAGAAGAGAGAAAAGGGGAGGGAGAAAGGTGACAGCTATTAAAGAGATGGCTACGTCTGTGTCTGCTCACCTTGGGGACCCTGAGGGTGGCAGGGGGGCTTCTGTTATACTCAGGCTCTTCTCTGGATCTCCCAGAGCCAGCCTGAGGAGAAAGTAGATGGGAGTACCCTAGCCTCTGGCCTCTCTGGAAAGGCCTCTTTTCCCAAGAGCAGGGTCACTGCTTCCCTGGCACTGTGCCCCCACACTTGTTACACCACACAAAGGCTACATTAAATAAAGCAGAGGTGACACAGTCAACCCCTCCTGCTGACAGAAACAAAAAATCACAGAGCTTGGCACCCCACAATCTTCTAACAATCCAGTAAGTTTACTGGAACATAAATAAGTTTATGGGGGACAAGCATGGAATTTTTGAGGACTTCAACTTTTTCTTACCACTTATGTTTGTTTCTTCTTAGGTATTATTATATCCATATAAGATAAACATTCTAGTTAGAGTATAAAATATTTTTGAATTTTATTCAGTGTCGGTGCATAAAAATAGATTACTAGATTTTTATCTCAAAACCAATACCATAGCCAATTTCAATAAACTCTCACTAGTCTCATTAAATGCACACTCCAGGCAAAAATGAGAAGTGCCCTCAAGTCCTTTGAGGAAAACTCTTGATCCATGCAGAGTCCCCAAATGCCATTTAAAAGATTATAGGTCCAGGGTGCTTCTGGTTTCAAGTAAGATGGAATAAGCCTACCTCACCTTTTCTTTCCCAATGAATACAAATCTAAAACACTGATAGAAGGCATGGAACTATTTGAAGACTATGAAAAATGATTAGTAGCAGGGGAGTTATAGATGAAGACCAGAATTCAAAATACTGAACCAATGGAGAAATTTCCACTGTTTCTCCAGTCTCCCCTGGACTGGACTCCTGAAATCCAATGATAGGTACCAAGCCAAGGAGAGAAAGAGAGCTCAAGTGAAATCCTCTAATTCAAAGGGAAAACACGATAAGGAGAAAGAACCTCTAAAGCTCAGAGAGACAGGGAGTAAAAGAAAGCCCACACTTGCTCTTCTTTTCTCTATTTGCTTATACCCTAGCCCAAGGCAAACCAGAGTGGCTGTTGTGACGGGTAGTGTAGTCAGCCAGGTGGAAAGCACCTCAAACTGAGGGAGGGAATCATCCTTTACATTTGGAGAAGTTGTGGTACCAAAAGACTGAGGTAAACAACTATTGCAACTTTATTTTCTATGTCCATGCTCCTGCTGCTTAGCCCTGGACAAGGGCATAGTCATGACCAGTGTGTGATGGTGGTAGGGGTGTGGGGGGTGTCAACCAAAGCCCCAGTTTTCTGGTCAGAAGACCAAAAAGGAGACCCAAATAAAGAGAAAGTACCAAGGAGAATGCAAAGAAGAAGGGGCTCAGGACCTGGTAATATTGTTTATAAATTCCAGAGTTTACCTCCAAGCCTTGCATGTGGGGATCTGGTCATAAACAGCATACCAAAGACTTTGAGAACTGTGCGAAAGGAAAGAGCAGATCCCAGGCTGCCCACTGGGTGGTGTGCATGAAGGACAGATCCAAACAGCACTGCAATGACAACCATCACCTACGGAGGTCTGGTCCGAACCTCTAGTCTAAACCCGACTGTATTGATTACTTGCTTAAAAAAAAATCGATAGAGGTAAGATGGTGGAGGAGTGAGTGGAAGCGACACTAAACTCTTCCCAGGACCAATCAGGAATTACAACTAAATTGTGGAGAAATTACCCAGAACAAACAACTGGACGATAGTGAGATAGAAGCCTTATAACCTCACACAGACAGAAGAACAAGCTTTGGCAAAACCTGTCTGGTAAGGAGTGTGGTGGAGACTTGAGAGGGCTGGCTGGGTACCCAAAGGTGGCAGTGCTGGAGGGATAATTAAGCAGCAGTTTGGATCCCCCTGAGAAGAAAGGGGTCTAAACCCTAAGCTGGGATCCCCAGCCTAGAACACCAGAGCCCAAAAAGTAAACAGATAACAACCAGCAGCAAAAAGTGGCAATGTTGTTCTCTGCCAGAGATAGATGGCTGGAGATGCAAAGGGCTGTTTAAAAGGCCAATGCACAAATTTTCATTTGCTGGGGTTCTGGGAAAGGTGGGGGCAGAGTGGGCTGGAGATGCCTGAGGAGAGACTGGGGACAAAAGCTTTGGGGAGAGAGCAGAGAGAGTAGCCACAGGGAACAGGGTGCCGAGTCATCCTCCAAACAGTGGCAGCCATCAGGCTCTGGCAGACTACTCCCATCCAAGTGGCAACAGGCTGAGGGGAAGCAACAGCCCTGTCCCCAAGAGAGACTCTGCCCTGGCTCTCTGGTGCTTAGGCCTGACTGCTGAATACAAAGTGACTAGATTAATAACTAAAGAAGACAGACACAGATGTAAACCCCTGGCAAAGGTGGAGGGTCAGAGTGGACTAGAGATGCTTGAGGAGAGACTGGGGATGGAAGCTTTGGGGAGAGAACTGAGGGAGTGGCAGTCCGGATCCCAGTGCTGAGTCGTCACCCATACCTCAACAGCCATCCTACTCAGGCAGACCACTCCCCTCTGAGAGGGAGGGGCCTGAGGGGAAACAATAGCCCCAACCCCAGGAGAAATTCAGCCCCACCATTTGGGGCTTAAGCCTGACTGCTGAGTGCAAAGTGACTAATTAACAACTAAAGGAGATAACTATAGATAGCAGATCTCTGGCAGTCTCAGAGAAGGCAGCCCAAGGTCAGACAGGGTCAACATCTGACACGACCAGAGGTGAATCAAGAAAGAAAAAAACAGTGGTAAATACTAAAGGCTACTGAGACGAAGTCCAAAGTGGTTTTCCACACGATTAGTGATATTTTCTTTCCTGCATAGCTTTTTAACATTCATTTCTTGTCCAGCAGATTAAGTCACTAGAATTTATACTATAGTATACTTCTCTCCATTCTTATAATAGTCTTAATCTCTTTACACCCTTATTAATACTGGTTCATTTGCTGTTGATACTGAGATTGTGAGGGGGGAGGAGGAGATATTTTTGCAGATGTGGGTTTATACCCTGGGCTCTGTGGTTTTCTTCTGGAACCATCAGCACAACAGCATACAAGATATGGTGGGTGGAGTGACCCTAAGTCAACTAGCTGGAGGGAAGGACCCATCAAGAGACAACCCAACAACAATCAAAACTCAGTTACATTCAGAGAACCAACATAAACTGCATCCCAAGAGCAGCAACTTCAGGAGATCAAGGAGATTGCACCACTGAATCTCACAGGTCTCCTACCATAGAAATTCAAACCACGAACTCAGGGAGTCACAACAGATCAATTTAAGAAGCAGGGCTAACAAGAAGACTCTCACAAACAATGAGAAGAAAAAAACAAACCCCAAAAGAAAGGAGGAATCCTCAGAAAGAATGCTAAATGAAATACAGGCAAGTCAACTATCAGATATTGAGTTTAAAACAATGGTTATACGGAAGTCCAATGAATTACCAAAAACTACATTGAAACTACAATGAACTCACTGCAAACTATATCAACATGAAAAAGGACATAGAAACTATCAACAAGGGCCAAGAGCAAATGGAGAATACAATTTCTGAACTGAAGAACACAGTCGAAGGAATCAAAAGCAGGCTAGATGAAGCAGAGGACTGATTCAGTGAGCTAGAGGGAGAGGCAGGAAAAAAAAGCCAGTAAGAGCAAGAAAAGGAAAAAGGACTCAACAAGAATGAAGAGGAGTTAGGGGAACTTCAAGACAACATGAAACATAATAATATACCTATAATAAGGATACCAGAGGAGAAGACAAAGAGCAAGGGTTAGAAAACCTGTATGAAAAAGTAATGATGGAAAACTTCCCTAATTTAACGAGGAAAAGTCACACAAATCCAGGAAGCACAGAGTCCCAATCAAGAGGAACCAAAGAAGCCCACTCCAAGATACATCATATTAAAATGGCATAATTCCAAGACAAAGAGAGAGCAAGGGCATCAAGGCAGAAATAGGAAGAACCACACAAGGGAGCCCCAATAGGACTAGCAGCTGACTTCTCAAAGGAAACGCTACAAGCCAGAAGAGAATGGCAAGAAATATTCCAAGTAATGAAAAGCAAAGGCATGCAACCAAGACTAAACTATGCAGCAAGGCTAACAATTAATCATTAGGCAAAATAAGGGAGTTTCCCAGACAAAAGAAGGCTCAAAGAATACACCTCCTCCAAACCAGCACTGCAAGAGATGCTAAAGGGACTGCTTTAAGAAAAGGAAGAAAAAGAGTGGGAGAGAGAGGAACACAGGTACCAAAGAAGTAAATGGCAATGAATAAGTACCTATTAATAATAACCTTAGCCCTGGCCGGTGTGGTCCAGTATATTGAGTGCCAGCCTGCGAACCACACGGTTACCAGTTCGATTCTCAGTCAGAGCACTAGCCTGGGTTGCAGGCCAGGTCCCCAGTAGGGGGCACACAAGAGGCAACCACACCATGTTTCTCTTCCTCTCTCCCTCCCTTTCGCTATGTCTAAAATAAACAAATAGAATATGTAAAGAAAAAAAATAATATCTTTGATTTTAAATGGATTAAATGCTCCAATCAAAAGACAAGAGTAGCTGAATGGATAAGAAATCATGACCACACATGCTGCTTACAAGAGATCCACCTCAGAACAAAATACCTACATGGACTGAAAGTGAAGGGTTGGAAAAATACTCCAAGCAAATGGACAGGAAAAAAAAACCCTCAATAGCAATACTCATATCAGACAAAACACTTCAAAAGAAAGCCATAAAAAGAGACGCAAGAGGTCACTTCATAATACTCAAGGGAAGAATCCATTAAGAAGACAGAAACACTATAAATATATATGCACTCAACATAGGAGCACACAAAAACATATAAGGAAGATTGTGGAGGACTTCAACAAAGATATTGACAGCAACACAGTTATAGTAGGGGATTTCAACACCCCACTGTCAAAGATGGACAGATCTTCCAAACAAAATATCCACAAAGATATTGTGGCATTGAACAATGTACTAGATCAAATGGCTTAACTGATATATATAGAACCTGCCATCTCAAAGAAGCAAAATACACATTTTTTTCAAATGCATATGGAACATTTTCAAAGATAGACCACATGATAGGACACAAAACAAGCCCCAACAAATCAAGAAAATTGAAATCATATCAAACAGTTTCTCTGACCACAAGTGACTAAAACTAGAAACCAAACTCAAGGACAAAACTCAAAAACACTGAAATTCATGGAGATTGAAAACCATGCTGTTAAACAATGAATGGGTTAAGAATGAGATCAAGGAAGAAATCGAAAAGTTCATGGTAACAAATGAAAATGAACTCACAATAGTATAAAACTTATGGGACATAGAGAAGGCAGTCCTGAGAGGGAAGTTCATAGTGATACAGGCCTACCTAAAAAAGATAGAAACATTTCAAATAAAAAACCTAACCCTACCTCTATTAAGAACTAGCGGAACGACGACAAAGCCCAGAGCAAGCAGAAGGAAGGAAATAACCAAGATCATTAAAGAATGAAACTACATAGAGAATAAAAGAACAATTCTACAGATCAATACAGCCAGGAGCTGGCTCTTTAAAAAGATAAACAAAGTCGACAAACCTTTAAGCAGACTCATCAAGAAAAAAAGAGAAAGGGCCCAAATAAACACAATCAGAAATGAAAGAGGAGAGATTACAACTGATATCACAGAAATACACAGGACTGTAAGAAATTACTATGAAGAACTATATGCCAAGAAAATTGAAAAACCTAGAAATGGACAAATTTCTAGAAAAACATAATCTTCCAAAAGTGAGTGCAGAAGAAGCAGAAAGCCTGAACAAATCAATAACAGCTGAGAAAATCAAAGCAGTAATCCAACAACTCCCAGCACACAAAAGTCCTGGACCGGACAGTTTCACAGGAGAATTTCACAAAACATTTAAAGGAGAGCTAACCCCTATCTTTCACAGACTATTCCAAAAATCCAAGAAGATGGAAGGCTCCCAAACACTTTTTATGAAGCCAGCATCATCATAATTCCAAAACAAGATAAAGACACAACAAAGAAAGAAACCTATAAGCCAATATTGCTGATGAACATAGACACTAAGATCCTCAACAAAATATTGGCAAACAGCCTCCAGCAATATGTTAAAAAGATCATACACCATGATCAAGTGGGATTCATGCCAGGGATGCAAGGATGGTACAATATTTGCAAATCAATAAACAAAAGGAAAGACAAAAATCACATGATCCTATCAATAGATGTGAAAGAAGCATTTGATAAGGTACAGCACCCATTTCTGATAAAAACACTCAGCAAAGTGGGAATAGAGGGAGCATTCCTCAACATAATAAAGGCCATATATGAGAGACCTACAGCCAACATCATACTCAATGGGCAAAAACTAAAAGCTTTCCCACTAAGATCAGGAACAAAACAAGGATGTCCGCTTTCACCACTTCTATTCAACATAGTATTGGAAGTCCTAGCCACAGCAATCAGACAAGAAAAAGAAATAAAAGGCATCCAAACTGGAAAGGAGGAAATCACTGTTTGCAGATGACATGATAGTATACATAGAAAATCCTATGGACTCCGTCAAAAAACTACTCAACCTAAGAAGTGAATTTGGCAAAAGAGCAGGACACAAAGTCAATATTCAGAAATTGAAGGCATTTTTCTATACCAACAATGAAATATCAGAAACAGAAAACAGGAAAAATACCCCATTTGATACAGATTCAACGCAATCCCTATTAAAGTACCAATGCCATATTTCACAGATATAGAACAAACATTTCACAATATATATGGAACCATAAATGACCCCGAAAAGCCACAGAAATTTTGAGAAAGAACAAAGTAGGAGGGATCACAATACCTGATATCAAACTGTATTACAAGGCCACTGTAATCAAAACAGCCTGGTACTGGCATAAGAACAGAAACACCAACCAATGGAACAGAACAGAGAGCCCAGAAATAAAACCAAGTCTCAATGGGCAATTAATATTTGACAAAGGAAGCAGAAGCATAAAATGAAGTAAAACTAGCCCCTTCAACAAATGGTGTTGGGAGACCAGGACAGCTACGTGCAAAAAAATGAAACTCGACCACCTACTTACACCATACACAAAAGTAAATTCAAGGTGGATAAGACTTAAATATAAGCTGTGACACCATAAAAGTCCTAAAGCAGAACATAGGCATGAAAATCTCAGATATTCCACAAAGCAATATTTTCACCGATATGTCCTCTAGAGCAAGGGACAAAAAGGAAAGAATATACAAATGAGACTTCATCAAAATAAAAAGCTTCTGCATGACTAAAGAAAACATCAGCAAAATGAAAAGGGAACCAAGTGTACGGGAAAATATATTTGCCAATGACACCTCAGACAAGGGTTTGATCTCCAAAATATACAAAGAACTCACATGACTCCACTCCAGGAAGACAAACAACCCAATTAAGAAATGGACAAAGGACCTGAACAGCTACTTCTCCAAGGAGGACATATAGAGGGCCCAGAGACATATGAAAAGATGCTCAGCATCACTAGCCATCAGAGAGATGAAAATTAAAACCACAATGAGGTACCGGTGAGAATAGTCATCATAAACAAATCAGAAACAACAAGTGTTGGAGAGGATGTGGAGAAAAGGGAACCCTAGTGCACTGTTGGTGGGAATGAAGACTGGTGCAGCTACTGTGGGAAATAGTATGGAATTTCCTCAGAAAACTAAAAATGGAACTGCCTTTTGACCCAGCAATCCCACTGCTGTGGTTATACCCTAAGAACTCTGAAACACAATCTGAAAGAACCTATGCACCCCAATGTTCATAGCAGCACATTTTATAGTAGCCAAGTGCTGGAAGCAACCTAAGTGCCCATCAGTAAATGAATAGATCCAGAAAAAATGTGGTACATTTACACAATGGAATTCTAGGCAGCAGAAAGAAAGAAGAAGCTGCTACCCTTTGCGACAGCATGGATGAAACTGGAGAGCATTATGCAGCTAAGTGAAATAAGCAAGGAGGTGAAAGACAAATACCATATGATCTCACCTGTAAGTGGAACCTAATCAACAAAACAAACAAGCATGCGAAATATACCCAGAGACATTGAAATTAAGAACAAACTGACAGAGGGGAGGTGGGAGGGAATAATAAGGGAAAAGGGGGAAGGTTTTTCAGGAACATCTATAAAGGACACATGGACAAAACCAAAGCAGGGTAGGATCAAGGGTGGGAAGTGGGGATGGCTCTAGTGGGGGTAGTGGTGGGGGAAAAATAGAGTCAACTGTACTTGAAAAACAATTAAAAAAAGATAACAATAAAAAATAAACAATATCCATAGATTTAAACAAGATAAAAAATCTCATAACATTTAAAATTTCCAGGATACAATCCAAAATTATTTGGCATATGAAGACTCAAGAAAATCTCAGCCACATAGGAAAAGATATTCAGATGACAATGTGGAGATGACAGAGATGTCATCAGGAATGACTGAAGAAGA
This sequence comes from Desmodus rotundus, assembly GCF_022682495.2. Taxonomy (NCBI): domain Eukaryota; kingdom Metazoa; phylum Chordata; class Mammalia; order Chiroptera; family Phyllostomidae; genus Desmodus; species Desmodus rotundus. The sequence continues at coordinate 80,094,344 of NC_071387.1, forward strand.
GGAGAAATGGTCGATATCTTATGTAAATAGAATAGACTAATCTTGTTTTATGGAATTATTTAAAATCTGTTGGACAATTGGAAGTAAACTTAATATTATCTGAAGAGACTTTCAATCTTTGCAGATATAACATATAAGACAACCACAACATAGGGAAAAGGAAGGGACTCTTGGGTAGACAAGTCCATCCAATAACAGCAGGACAAACTCTTTCTAAGTGCATTTGCAACATTCATTAACATACAACATATCCTGGGTCATAAAACCTCAAATTTTAAAAAAGAATTGGAATCACAAAAAACGTGGTTTCTGACAATAGCGGACAATAATAGAAAATAATAGGAGAATCTCCTAACAATTGGAAGTCAAACACACTTCTAAACAATGCATTGGAGATTAAAAAATACTGTTGTGAACAAAAGTAAAAACATAATATATTAGGATGTGTGGAATGTAGCTAAAGTAGTGCTCAAGAGAAATTTATGTCATTAAATGCTTATAATAGAAAAGACAGTTCGCAAATCAATAAGCTAACCTCTACTTTAAGAAGCTAGGAAAAAAAAGAGCAAAATAAATCTAAAGCAGAGGAAGCAAATAATAAAAATAAAAGTAGACATCTACTAAACCGTAAACAGAAAAAAACCAAACAACAGAGAAAAATCAAAGAAACCAGAAGGTGGTTCTTGGAAAATGTCAATGAAAGTGATAAATCTGTAGCCTGATGATAAAGAAAAAAAAAGAAAAGAAACAAATGACCAATATCAGGAATGAAATTATCACTATAGACTCTGTAGACAATGAAAAAGATAAGAAGAAAATACTATAAACAAATCTATGCACATAAATTCAACAAGTCAGATAAAAGAATACAACTGTATGAAAACTATAAACTATCAAAACTCTGCAAACATTAAATATATAACATAACTAGTACTACAACTCTAATATAACTGAAATTCTCCATGGCCAGATGGTTTCACTGGTGATTTGTACCAAACATTTAAAGACTAAATAACACTAATTCTACACAATCTCTTCTAGAAAACACAAGAGGAGGGAACACTTACCAACTTAGTTTATAAGCCAGAATTACCTTGATATCAAAAACCAGTCAAACAGCCCTGGCTGATGTGAGTCAGTTGGTTAGAGAGTTGTCCTGTAAACCAAAAGGTCACAGGTTTGATTCCCAGTCAGGCCACATACCTAGGTTTGGTCCCTGGTCAAGGCACATACAAGAGACAACCAATTGATGTTTCTCTCTCACATCAATGTTTTTATCTCTCTCCCTCCCTTCCTTGCTCTCTAAAACCAATAAGCATATCCTTGGGTGAAGATACAAAATAAATAAAAACAGCCAAATGTGGTATAAGAAAAGAAAACTGTAGGCTAATATCCCTCAAGTACATATGTAACAGGGTGCAGCCAAGAGGGGGCCCCAAATAAGGATTTGTAATGGGGTCCAGAACTCATGGTGTTCAGGAAATATTAGAAAAATATATATAGGATGTCCTCATTCCCACAAGCCTGAGCTAGGGGAAGGGACACAAGGAGCAGGGCCATTCAGAGCTGTTTTGTACAGAAACTTGTGCAGATAACCTCTGGAATGGTCATTTAACATATCTATAACATTTAACTGGTTTCATAGATATGTTAAATAGCTGTGGCCATGCTTTGAGCCAGGGAGATGGGAGTGACTTCACCCAAGATGTATCCGGGAAGCAACTCCCCCTGGTTCCAGCACCTGTGTGAGAGCTTGGAGAAGATTGGCTCCACACCATGGGGCCACACCTGCCCAGACTTACTATGGCTGCCCAGTAAAGCTGGAAGAATATGGGAATGCTGGCAGGTGTGACTGATTGTAGGAGTCAGAAATGGGGCTGCAGAGGAAGACTGGTGATGGGATTTAAACTCAGGAGCAGCAGCCATACTGAGGAGAGGATCACATCGTTTCGGGGGAGAAGGGAGAGAGGACCACGCAGCTTCGGAGGAGAGAATAGAGAGGACCATGCTGCTTTGGCAGAGTGGGGACCCCGTGGCGTTGACACAACTGATGGTGCTGGGAGCCTGAATCACGGACTTCTACTTCTTTTCCTAAGATACGATACCCCAGACTGAGCAGAGGGAGAAGGAAGGACTGTGCATCTGTGGGTATTGAAAAGGACTTTAGTATTTTAATGAAGACATTAAGTCATTACTCTAAGTCTGTTTAACTTTTAAATAAATAATTCCTTTCCTTTTCACTAGTCTCTGGCATCGAGAGATGTCTTTCCTCTGGAGGCGGGCAAGGCAAACCTAGTAGGCTGGGGGGGACCCCCAGAGAGAAAGGGGAGGTCCTTTTGGTAATAGTATATTGTTCACCCCCCACCCCCGAGTCTGTTCGGTAACACATAGATGCAAAAATACTCAACAAAGTATAAGCAAATTAAATCTAGCAATATGTAAAACTAGTAATACACCACAGCCAAGTGTAGTTTATCCTAGGAATGCAAAGCTTGTTCAATATTTGAAAATTAACCAATATAATCCTCCATATAGACAATCTAAATTAGAAAACCCCACATAATCACATCAATCAATACAGAAATAGGTGGACACTGCACTTACTTCCTCCTGTAACCACATCAGAATTAGAACTAAAATATAGAACAATCAATCTGGATAATCACCTGAAGACTACCTGCACAGAAGTCCTATTACTAAGGATAACAAGAAGCCACATCAAGACTGGTAGAAGGGGAAGAGACATGAAACAGGCTGGTCACAGCCCCATTTGTGGCACTTGAGAATCCACAGGGATATTTTGGCTACAGAGTAGCCCACACTAGGCTCTTCAGTCCAGAACACCAGGGCTGGGAAGAAAAGTTCACATAACATCTGCCTGTGAAAATGTGAGAATTTCTGTCCATCTGAGTGAGAATGTAGGCTGCTGAAAACCCAGATGTCTTCTTAAAGGGCCAACATACAAATTCTTGCTTGCAGGCACTCACCTTGACAGAGGAAGAGTGGTTCAGGGGATTCCAGAGACATATAAGGAGAAACTGAGCTATGTAGCTTCAGGATGAAGGCTCCAGGGATGACTGCCATTGGTCCTTTGTCTAGCCCTCCATCCGTGTGACTGACAGGTGCCATCTTTCCTGTGTTGAGCCATTCCCCCACAGGGCTGAATCTGACTCTTCATTAGCCAGGGGAATTCCACTACCTCCATCCTAGGAACTTCCTGAGACCCTGCCTTACCCAACTCACGCATGGCCTGAGGCTGTCTTGGAGCCAAGCTGGGCCCACACTGTAGTCTTTTGAGGAATTCCAGTCAACCTCAGGGTTGCCAGAGACATACAAGAAGAAATAGAATCATGTGGCTTCAGGGTAGAAGGCTACAGGGACTACCACAATTATCTCTGTGTCGAGCCTTCCTCCATACAGCATATGGGTACCATCTTTCCAGGGTTGAGCCCTCCCTCACATGGCCAAATCTGAATTTGCATTAGGCTGGTGAACTCCACTAACTCTACCCTAACAACTCCCTGAGACCAAGGTCCATAGGCTCCAGGCAGATGGCAACTGGCTTCAGCATAACATGAAACTTTTGCTAAGCAGCCTCTGGCCCAGGAATGGTACCAAACCTGAATGTGTATTCACCTGATGAACACCACTTACTTCTTCCTGGTAACTTGTTGAGAACCTGGTTTATGGAACTCATGTACTGCCCGAGGTTCTTTTACTGCTTGAGCCTTACAAGCAACCAGTAGGCTGCAGCAAGTCTTGGGGTGCTTTGGTTCTTTTTCTGACCTGCCCCAGATTCAATACTTGTGGAAGCCAGCCTCAGTTCCTAGTGTGGCCCATCCCACACTCAACCAGGCCCAGAACAGGAAGCTACCAACCATGGATCACCTTGTGGCTCCTAACAGGTAGCCGTGGGCTGGTCATGGGCAGTGTCAGACAATGAGCTGCACCAGAATCTCTCCCAAGATGCCTTAGAACCAACAAACCTGCTGGCCAACTTTAGACCACTACCTGATTAGCTCCACAAGACCACCCAGAGGGTACCTTGGCAGGCATGAGATTCTACTGGTGTGAATCCCACTCTGTGGGGTCAACCCCTACACAGTAGCTTATATACTCTGTGGTGGTGGACATTCCTCACAGCCTGAGGACCAATCCTACCCACTGATGTGCCAACAGCAATTAAGACTCAACTACAACAAGAGGGCACATACAACCCACACGGGGATACTCCTGGAGCACCCAGCTCAGATGATTGGGCCGACTGAACCACTGGGCCCCACAGAACACCTACTCTACATAAGGCAATCGACCATACCAAAACTGGGAGATGTAACAGATCTGCCTAATATACAAAAGCCAAAATACAGAGATAGAGAAAAATATGCCAAAGGAAACTGCAGGAAATTCTTCAGGTGGGAAAAAAAAAAAAAAAAAAAAACCCTAAATGAAATGGAGGCAAGCAATCAACCAGACACAGAATTCAAACCACTGGTTATAACGATGCTCAAGGAATTTAGGAGAAAAATAGATGAACTCAGAGAAAACTTCAACAAAGAAATAGTAAGCATAAAAGAGGACACAGAAACCATAACAAAGAACTAGTCAGAAATGAAGACTAAAATAACTTAAATAAAGAGGCCACTAGAAGGAATCAACAGCAGATTCAACAAAGTACAGCATTAAACCAGCAATTTGGAAGACAAGGTAGCAGAAAACAATCAGAACACCAAAAAGAAAAAAGAATTAAAAAAACGATAATTTCATGAGTTTCTGGGAAAACATCAAGTGTAACAATATTCACATCATATAGGTACCAGAAAAAGAGAGAACAAGGGATCGAGAACCAGTTTAAAGAAATAATGACTAAAAGATTCCCTAACCTGGCAAAGGAAAAAGACATACAAGTCCAGGAGCCCCACAGAGTCCCAAATAAGATGAACCTAAAGAGGTCCACACCAAGACACATCATAAGTAAAAGGGCAAAGATTTAAAGACAGAGAGAAATTTAAGAGCAGCAAGAAAAAGTTACCAAGACTACTCTATCCAGCTAGACTATTATTAAAATTGAAGGAGAGATAAAGAGCTTCCCAGAGAAGAAAAGAGCTAAAAAAGTTTATCACTAACAAACAAGTATTACAGAAAAAGAAGAAAGAAAAGAGGAACATAGTTATAAAGAATAAGTGTGGGGGGGAGGGAAATAGAGACAACCGTACTTGAACAATAAAAAATGTGAAAAAAATAAAAACATGACACAGAAAAGAAAGAATAAAATGGCAATAAATAGTACTGTACCTATCACTTCAAATGTAAATAGCTAAAATGCTCCAATCAAGACAAGGGTAGCTGAATGGATAAGAAAACAAGACCCATATATGTGCTGTCTATAAGACACCCATCTCAAAACAAAAGACACACATGGACTGAAAGTAAAGGGAATGAAAAAAATATCTCATGCAATTTTTTTTAAAAGCTGGGGTAACAATACTTATATCTGACAAAAGAGACTTTAAAACAAGGGCTGTAATAACAAACAAGGAAGGATATTACATAATTATAAAGGTATCAATCCAACAAGATGCTATAACTCTTGTAAACATTTATGCACCAAATATAGGAGCACCTAAACATGTATATAAAGCAAATCTTGATGGACATAAAGGGAGAGATTGACAACAATACAGTCATAGTAGGGGGTTTTAACACCCCATTGACATCAATGGATAGATCTTCCAGTCAAAAAATCAATGAGGAACAGTGGCCTTAAATGACACACTAGATCATATGTTTTCAATTGATATTTTCAGAGCATTTTACCCCAAAGCAGCAGAATATACACATTTCTTCTAGTGCACATGGAGCATTTTCTATAATAGACCACATGTTAGCAGACAGAGCAAGTCTCAATCAATTTAAGAACACTGAAATCATATCAAGCACCTGACCATAATGGTATGAAACTACAAATTAACTACAGGAAAAAACCCTGAGAAACACAACACTTGTAGGCTAATCCCATGCTACTGAACAAGGAAGGGGTTAACAATGAAATCAAGGAAGAAATCCAAATATACCTTGAGACAAATGAAAATGAGAACAAAACAGCACAAAAATCTATGGGACACAGCAAAAGCAATCCTAAGAGGGAAATTCATTGCAATACAGGCCTAACTCAAGAAAAGAGAAAAAACCTCAAATAAATAATATAACCTTGCACCTAAATAAATTAGAAAAAGAAGAACAAACAAAACCCAAAGGGAGTAGGAGGAAGTATATAATAAACATTAGAGTGAAAATAAACAAAATAGAATCTAAAAAAATACAAAAGATCAATGAAACTAGGAGCTAGTTCTTTAAAAAGATAGACAAGATTGATGAACCTTTAACCAGACTAATCAAGAATAAGAAAAAGGATCCAAATAAATAAAATAAGTAAAAGAGAAGTAATAACTGACACCACAGAAATACAAAGGATTATAAGAAAATATTATGAACAACAAATTGGAAAACCTGGAAGAAATGGACAAATTCCTAGAAACATACAATGCTTCAAAACTAAATCAAGAAGAAACAGAAAAACTGAGCAGATTGATTACAATTAACAAATTTTTAAAATCTCAGCAAACAAAAGTCCTAGATCACATGGCTTCACAAGTGAATTTTACCAAACACTCAAAGATAATTCATACACCTATTCTTCTCAAACTATTCCAAAAAGTTCAATAGGAAGAAAGACTCCCTAACTCATTTTATGAGGCTAGCATTATCCTAATTCCAAACCAGATAAAGACATGACAAAGAAAGTAAGTTATAGACCAATATCCCTATTAAATATAGATACAGAAATCCTCAACAAAATATTAGCAAACTGAATTCAGCAATATATTAAAAAGATCATGCACTGCAATCAAGTAGGTTTTATTCTGAGGATGCAAGGTTGGTATGATATCTACAAATCAATGAATGTGATACATCACATAAATAAAATGAAGGATAAAACTCATATAATAGTATCAGTAGATGGAGAAAAAACATTTGACAAAATCCAGATCCCATTTATGATTTAAGAAAAAACAACAAACCTCTCAGCAAAGTGGGAACAGAGGGAACATACTGCAACATAATAAAGGCCGTATCTGACAAACCCATAACTAACATCATAGTCAAAAGGAAAAAGCTAAAAGTGACAGAAACAAGACAGGATTGTCCACTTTCACCACTTTCATTCAACATAGTATTGGAAGTCCCAGCCACTGCACTCAGACAAGAAAAAATAATAATAAAAGACATCTATATTGGAAAGAAAAAAGTAAAATTTCCATTATTTGCAGATGACATAATATTATATAGAGAGAACTCTAAAGATTCTAAAAAGAACTGATAAATTCCATAAAGTAGCAGGATACAAAATTAATACTCAGAAATCAGTTTAATTTTTATACGGCAACAATCAATAATCAGAAAGAGAAACTCTGAAAACAATCCCATCTACAGTTGCATAAAAAAATAAAATATTAATGAATAAATTTAACCAAGGAGGTAAAACATCTTTACTTGGAAAATTATACTACCCAAAGCAATCTATAGATTAAATTAAATCCCTTTCAAAGTAATAATGGCGTTTTAAACAGAACTAGGACAAATAATCTTAAAATTTATATGGAACCACAAAAGATCCAAAATAGTCACAGCAATCTGGAGAGAAAAAAAAGAGAACAAAGTTGGAGGTATAATGCTACCTGATATCAAACTGTACTACAAGACCACAGTAATCAAAACAGCATGCTGCTAACATAAAAACATAAACATAGATCAATGAAACAGAATAGAGAGTCCAGAAATAAACCCACACCTACATAATAAATTATTTTATGACAAAGGAGGCAAGGACATACAGTGGAGTAAACACAGTCTATTCAATAAATGATACTGAAAAAAATGGACAGACACATGTAAAAAATAAATAAAACTAGACCACCTTCTTACACCATATATAGGAACAAATTCAAAATGGATTAAAGACTTAAATGTAAAACTTGAAACCATAAAACTCCTAGAAAAAAACATAGGCAGTAAAATCTCTGATATTCCTCTTAGTACTATTTTTTCTGGTATATCTACTGAGGCAAGGAAAACAAAAGAAAAAATAAAGAAATGGGACAACATCAAACTGATTTTTGCACATCAAAAGAAACCATCTACGAAATGAAAAGACAATCTACTGAATGGAAGAAAATATTTGCCAAATGATACATCCTATAAGGAGTTATTATCCAAAATTTATAAAGAATCCATGCAACTTGACACCAACAAAACAAGCAATCCAATTAAATAATGAGCAGAGGAGCCGAATAGACACTTCTAAAGAGAACATACAAATTGCAGATAGATATAGGAAAGGATGCTCAACAATAGTAATCATCAGATAAATGCAAATTAGAACCACAATGAAATATCACCTCACACCTGTCAGAATGACTATTATCAATAAATCAATAAATGTTGGTGTGATGTGGAGAAAAGGGAATCCTTGTGCACTGTTGGTGGGATTTCAAATTGGTACAGCAATTATGGATAACAGTATAGAGGATTTCTCAAAAAATTAAAAATAGAAGTACCTTATGACCAGCAATTCTACTTCTGGGTATTAATCTGAAAAAACCTAAAACACAAATTCATCACAGTATTATTTACAATAACCAAGATATGGGAGCAACTGAAGTACCCAGCAATAGACGAATGGATAAAGATGTGTTATATATATATATATGTAATAGAATATTACTCGGCCATGAAAAAGAACATATTTTACCATTTACGATAACATGGATGGACCTAGAGGGTATACTTAGTCACAGGTGGCAAACACAAGGTCTGTGGGCTGAATCTGGACCTCTGCCTTGTTTTATCTGGCCTGGCACCTTGTTTCTACCCGGCAGCAGTGCCGAGCTCTCACTTAACTGTTAAGGAATAACTACATTTACATAATCCTAAAATTATATTCAGCCCTTTGAAGGCAACCGTGAGGCTGATGTGGCCCCTGGTGAAAATGAGTTTGATACCCCTGTGCTAAGTGATATAAGTCAGAAAGGGAAAGACAAATACCATATGATTTCATTTACATGTGGAATCTAAAGAAAATAAACAAACAAAATAGAAACAGGCTCATAGATACAGAGAACAAACTGAGGATTGCCAGATTGGAGGTGGGTTGGAGGGCAGAGTGAAAAGGGTGACAGTATTAAGAAGTATAGATTGGTAGGTATAAAATAGTCACGGGGATGTAAAGTACAGCACAGGGAATATAGCCCATAACATTGTAATAACTATGTGTGGTGCCACAGTGCCAGATGGGTACTAGAATTGTTGGGGGGGATCACTTCATAAATTATATAATTGTCTAACCAGTATGCTGTACACCTGAAATTAATATAAAATAATATTGAATGTCACCTGTAATTGAAAAAAATAATAAAAACAAAAAATATGGAAAAAGCATATGACAAAGTTCAACATCCATTCATACTAAAATTTCACAGCAAACTAGAAATAGAAGACAGTGTGCTCAACCTGGAAAAGATATTCACAAAAACCTACAGCTAATAACATACTTAATGATGAAAGACTGAATGCTTTTTTTTTTTTTCCCTTAAGATCAAGAACAAGGCAAGGATGTCCACTCTTAGCATTCCTATTAAACACCATATCGGAAGCCCTATCAGAGCAATATAAGACAATAAAAAGAAAGTTGTGGAAATTAGAAAAGAAGAAATAAAACTGTCCCTATTTGTTGACTCCTAGTACCAATAAATGAGAATAAGATGACAACATAGAGGTCGAACCACAAAAGTAAATTAAATATCTATACATCAGCTATGAAAACTGGAACCCAAAATTTTAAAGAGAATACCAGTTATGATAACTCCAAAAAAAGGTAAAATAACTTAGGTCTTGATCTAATAAAGCATATTTAGGGTTTGTGTTCTGTAAACTACAAATCACTGACTAAAGAAATCAAAGAAGACCTAAATAAATGGAGAGACATACCACGTTCATGGATTGAAAGACTCAAAGTAACGACTCACAATAGAGATGTCAACTGTTCCAAATTTATCTCAATTTAAAGCAAACCTGACCCAAATCCCAGCATATCTTTTTGTAGATATAGGTAAGTTAATTATAAAGTTTATATGGATAGGTAAAAAAAACTAGACTGGCCAAAACAATTTTTTAAAAGAAGAATATAGTTGGAAGAATCATAATATTGAAGGTTCTAATAATTCTTAAAATTAGCTAATTAAGGCATTGCACTACTGGAGAAGGGAGACACACATAGATCAAAGGAAGATATTAGAAAGTCCAGAAATAGACCTTCCTAAATATGGTCACTGAGTTTTTACAAAAGTGCAAAGGAAATTCAGAAGAGAAAGTATAGTATTTCAACAAATGTTAAAATATCATTGAACATACAAGGTCAAAAAAATGAACCTTGACCTAAACCTCACATCTCACCACTAAATTATGTAAAATTGATCATAGAGGTAAGTATAAAGCAAAAAAAAATATGTATATAACTTTAAAAACAGAAAACTCCATGACTGGGAGTTAGTAAAAGAATTTCTAGATACCAAAAACAAAACCTATTTTTAAAAAGCTTGATAAGTTAGCCTTCATCATAATTAAATCATTTTTTCTGTGAAAGATACTGTTAAAGAATGAAAAAACAGCCCTGACTGGTATGGCTCAGTTGGTTGGGTGTCGTTCAACTAAGCAAAAGTTTGCCAATTTGATTCCCAGTCAGGGAACATGCCTGAGTGGAGGGTTCAGTCCTCATTAGGAGTGCGTGTATGAGAGGCAACCAATTGATGTTTCCTTCTCACATCAATGTCCCTTTCCCTCTTTCTCACTCCTTTCCCCTCTCTCTAAAAATAAATAATATCTTTAAAAGATAATGAAAAAAGCTACAGAGAAAATATTTACAAATCACATATCTGACGAAGAACTTGTATCCATAATAAATAATGAACTTTTAAAACTCAACAGTAAGAAAACAATCTAATTAATAATAGACAAAATATCAGAATAGATACTGCACCAAAGGAAATAAGCATATGGGAATGCAATGAGAAACCACTACATGCCTAATAAAATGACTAAAAATTTTAAAACTGACGGCACCATGAGTAGGCCAGGATGTAGAGCAAGGGAACTCTTTTCAACTGCTAATGGGAACAGGATATTGTAAAGCCACCTTGCAAAAGTAGGTCGTTTCTTATACAGTTGAATATATACTCTACCATATGACCCAGAAATCCCTCGTATAGATATTTACCCTACTGAAATAGAAACTTACGTTCACACAAAAACCTGTACATGGATGTTTACAGAAATTCTACCCACGTCTTAAGTTATATGGGAATTACATTTTCCCTTGAAAAGGTGCACATGCACACACACACAAAGTAGCAGGAAAAAACATCAACCAAATGTATGGGGTCCCACGAAGGTTCTTTTTCTTCTAGATAAACATGCCCAGCGCCACAACCCCACATTGCACACCACTACATCTCTGACCTCAAGATCCCCTGCTCTTGGATTGACTGATTTGGAGGAGGTTGGGGGAGTGGGTGGCGAACAGAACAAAGACAAAAACAACAAATAGTAGAAGAATCCAGAAAAACCTACTGAAAAATCAATCAATTGATCAAAGGAGCCTTTGAACTCATAGCCTGGAAGAGACACTGAGAATATTTATAAGTAAAAAATTCCCTTGGCCCTCTATTCCTTCTATTCACCTACTCTTTGGAATTTTACATAGATACTATTTCAACTGAAGCAAAAAGAAAAAAGTTCAAACACTTGCCTATACCTCTATAAGTCTTTGTTCTTGTCTGGTTTAAAGAGAAAGAAATAGAGCAAAATTTTAATATAAACAGAGTCAATACGTTTCTAGAGAGGTCTTGCACCTCTAACTGAAGTCACAGGATAATGCAGGGAACCAAGATAGAGATCATGAGAGCAAGTCAGATTTCCTTTAAAGGAGAAAAAAAAGAAAAGCTTGTTTGATGGTGGAAAATTTTCCATACCCTCTTCCATCAATCACCAGATTCTTCCCAGTGCCCTGGTTGGTATCAGTGATGTACAAATTGAAGGAAAATACTGGTCAAGGTTAGGAGAGCACAGGCCAAGGGTGACTACAGCGAAACAGTTGAGCCAAATCAAAACCCTGGCTTACAACAACCCTAAGTAAAGAGTTAAAGTATACATTGTTGGGGGGAAAATCACTAATATATGTCCTGGGATGGAACTCCCCTAGCTGGACTCTTGTCCATTCAATCTATTCTGCTCATTCTTTTACATACAATAAAATGCACTAGTTTAAAGGATACATTTTGGTAAGTTTTAACAGGTCTGCACACCCAAGCAACCACATATCTGTCAAGATGTAGGATATTTTCCATCTTGCCAAAGAGTTCACTCACACCCCATCCCAGTTAATCTGATCGGCTGTCTGCCACTAAAGATTTACCTTTTCTAGAGCTTCATATGAATGGAATTATACCATGTGTATTCTTTTATGTCTGGTTTCTTTTAGCACAATGCTTTTGAGATCCAACTGTGTTGCTTTTCTTTTTATTGCTCAAAAATAAAATGATACATTTCTTTTTATTGTAGAGCCAGATTCCATTATATGGGTAGTATGGATATACCACAATTTGTTTATCCATCAAATTGGTGGACATTTTGGTTGTTTCCAGTTTAAGTGCCAATGAGCATTGGTGTATAAGCTTTTGTGTAGATACACACAATTTTAGTTTTAATTTCTCTTGGGGAACTATATAGGAGTGAAGTTGTTGAGTCATTTAGTAAGTGTATATTTAACTTATAAACTGCTAAACTGTTTTCCAAAACTATTGTCCCATTTTACATTCCCACTAGCTATGTAACTATTGTCCCATTTTACATTCCCACTAGCTATGTATGAGTGTTTCAGTTGCTCCATATCCTTGCCAACATTTGATACTGTCAGTGACTCTTTTTAATTTTATCCATTCTAATGTGTAGAAGTCAACTGAGACGTCATTGAGGCTCAATTTGCACTTCCCTTATGACCAGTGATGTCAAGTACCCTTTCAAGTGTTGGTTGGCGATCTGTATATCTACTTTTCTAAAGTGTCTGTTAAAAAATCTTTTGTCAATTATTTATTGTCTTTTATAATTGAGTTATAAGTTATTCATTCATTAGGATAAAAGTCTTTTGCCAAACATAGGTATTGTGAATATTTTCTGCCAGTCTGTTGGCTTGCCTTTTCAATTTTGCCAAAGAGTTGTCTTACAAATAACAGAAATTTTAAATTTTGACGAAGTTCAATTTATCAATGTTTTCTACTATGGTTCTGTATTTTGTGTCCAAGAAATCTTTTCCTCTCCTAACTTCATAGAAATTTTCTCTTATGTTTTCTTATACAAGTTTTATGTTGCCCTTTGTTTTAGGTTTATGGTCCATTTTGAGTAAATTCATCTTTAATATGGCTACCTAACTGTTCCAGAACTATTTGTGAAAAACCCTGTTCTTTTCCCCAGCATCTCTGTTGAAAATGACTATATATGAATGGGTCTACTTCTACACTTCCTATCCTTCCTATATCATGCTTCTTCCTTTCTCAGGAACCTATAATAACTCTTCACCGTCCATCAGATCATTCCAACATCAAAGTACTTAAATTCAACAATGTTTTGGTTCAGCTAGGCCTACTTCAACTCCTACCCTCCTTCCTGAATACACCATTATCACTGCTACCTGATCATCGCACTCATGGATTCTTCCTGTTATCCTGGGATGTTCTTCCTACCACCCTTACAACACTTCCTCATCCTTCCTCATCCCTGAAACATTTGCTGATATGTGACAAAGATCTCTTTCCTCACTGCCTCTAGTTCTGATTATACTAACAGTACATTCCAATACGATACCATTTCGTCTTTAAATGTGATTCAATATGGTTCAATTCAATAATGATTCAATCTTTAAATGTGGTTGAATATTCATCTGACAAAGAGTGACTGGCAAGTTATGGAGGTAGACACTGGGGATAGAGTAATAAAAATAAAGAGTCGTGGTCCAGATACTTACAAACTAGTGGGTAAAGAATCAAGTAAACAAAAATAACTCAATACACATATGCTTCAGAGCATGCATATGCTCATAAGAGCATATGTATATTGCTCTTAAATATAGTGTTCGCTAAATCATGTTATGTTTCATGATGCATATATTTTGTATCCCTCAAATACATATTTCAGTATGTAATTCTGAAAGGACTCTTTAAACAAAATCACAATACCATTATTATGCCTTAAATATTGTAATAATTCCTTAACTTCATCATCTATCCAGTCAATGTTCAAATTTCCTTGATTGTCTCATAAATGTTTGTTTGTAGTTGGTTTATCTAAATTGAGAATCAAATAGGATCCACATATTGGAATTGGTTGGCATTTCTCTAATTTTCTTTTAGCTCCCCGGCTCCCATAACTCCTCTTTCATTGAAATCCATTTGTTGAAAAAAAGTAAGCTGTTTGTCTTACAGAGTTTAAGATTGCCTGGATTTTGACCACTGTATTCCTGTAGTGTCATTTAATTCATTTCTCTATCTCCTGTATTTCCTGTAAATTGATGATCATATCTAGAGGCTTGATCAGATTTAGGATGGTTTTAGTTGGGCAGAATATTTCTAAAGAGAAATTCCTTAGTTCTATTATGCTGACATGCAGTATATGCAGGAAAGACAGAATAGGTGCTTGATTCTTTCTCTTTATCTGTTTGCAAAGTAATGAGTTAATTCTCTGGCACCCTTAAAAGGTAACCAAATATGTGAATTTATTTTTAATATTATGAACTTACAAATTTGCTCAAATTTTCCTATGGGAATCTCTTTAATTCACTTTCTGAATCTTTTGGCTGTGGCTTTAGTGGTGTTTGAGAGCATCTCTGTTTTCTGGTGTGACAAGAAACTCCAGGCACAAGTTATACTTTTTCTGCCCCAAATTTGGAAACAAATCATTTCTATAAATGGTCCTAGTCCCTTCTAGTGAGAAATGGTATTTAGAAACCACACACTGTGAAATAGGAATCCTTACTGCTAATTGCTAGTGGGTTGGACACTATTCCTCAACCTTTCAATTGATAAATCTTTTCCTCAAAAATGAACTACATGATGAGTTCATACAAAGACTTCCATTCAAATTCATGACTATAGAGTTTTTACTTAACCTCATCAATTTTACACCTGGATTTTCTTTCTCCCATGGCTTATATCTCAGTTCTCAAAAATGTTAACATAATTACTTATTTGCATTATCCTACAACAGCCTCAAAATAACAATATTACCACTACCACTCCATGATAGACCACAGTAATACCACCAGGAGTATATAATCAAATAACTGCTCTTTGAAGTTACTTGGAATGGTTACTCTGTGTGGTTATGCTACCAACTGAAACACACATAAGTTCTTTGTTTCATTTTGCTTTTAATTTTTAGTGATTACTTAAAAATGACGGAAATAAAGAACAGACAGACAGTGAGCAGAGGGGAGGGGAAGGGAGATCATAGGGAATGAAGGGGAAGGGTCCAGTCAAGGAACATGAATAAAGGACCCATGGTCATGGACAAAGGGGTGGGGGAAGGACTGAATGTGGGAGGTAGGGTGTGGGTAGGGCAGGGGAGAGCAATGGGAAAAAATGGGGACAACTGTAACTGAACAACAATAAAAAAAATTTTAAATCACAAGCTTCATAATTACGTACAATATTTACTGGACTCCAGAGTCAAATCTACAAAACAAGGTATAGTTTAGATGAAGTCTAGTTCCCATCACTGTTCCTGCTGCCATGTCTCTTCCTTCTACAATAGTAACCATTTTTTAAAAATTTATAATTTATATTTCCATTGTTTTTGTCAGATACTGATGGAATTGATATTTAACATACTATACACACTTTCTCTACCTTGCTTTTCAACTTAGCAATATAACCTAAAGAGTAACACATGGTTTTAGAGATAGTCCGTAGTTTTTTTACAGCTACATAGTGCTCCATTGTGTGGATATGCCATAGTTTTTAAAAATGGGCCTGGATTGATGAGCACTGGGGTTGCTTCCAGCCTTTTGCTGTGTCAGTAAGCAACTATGTACATGAGTATTTTTATATTTTTGCCAGTGTATCTTTAGGATAATTTCCTAGAAGTTGGAGTGTTGAATCAAAGATCTATCTAATTTTGTGGATAATGTAAATTTCCTTCCATGAAGGTTAAACCATTTTTCATTTCTACCAGCAATGCAGACGGCATGTTTCCCTGCAGCGCTACCAACAGAGTATGTGGTCAAACTCTCGGGTCTTTGCCAACCTGGTAAGTAAGAAATAATATGTCAATGCAGTTCTAATTTGTATTTCTGCTATGAATGAACAAAGCTGAGTACTTTTTCACAGATTTAAGAGATATTTGCATTTCTTTTCTGTGAACTGGTTTTTTATACCTCTATTCTGTTTTTACAATCTCATTATTTATTTGTCTATGGCATAAACTGCAGATATTTTTTCCCAATGAGTCATTTCCTTTGCTTTTTTTTTTTTACAAGTATTTTGTTTTCATGTATTCTAATTTATCAACCTTTTGTTTTATTCATGCTGGATTTGGAAACCAGGAGTTTCCTCCATTTTCAGGTTAAAAAAGAAATTCATTCATGTTTTCTTCTAAGACTTGCACATCTTTAACGATGATCACCTTTCCCCCTTCACTCTCTTAAGAATTAACAAAAGCAGCCTTATGTCCAGTCAGTTCACATGTTGGAAGTAGTTCATTTCCCATCTTAAAAGTCAAATCCCTGAGGTAGTCTATGCAGTCATCTCTGAATGCTGCTCTTTTACACACATGAACCCTTGGGATTGTCCAGGCAAAGCACAGAGACTGAGTGTGAATGTCATTGTTTCCCTTTACAGAGAGCTCCCCTGTGCCACCTGCAGTCATAGCATCAGATAGTATCCAAACCACCAAGTGCCCACATGCAACGAGAGAGCTGCAGTCAAGGCATTTTGTTCCCTTCCATGTAGAAAATGAACAGCAAAAGAAATGTGGGTGCAAGGTGTAATGGATTCTTCCTGGGGCCAGTCAGCATCTGCCCGGTAGCCAGCGTGAGTAGGAGGTACTCAAACAGATGTTTTGTGGGTGCTTTTATGGAAGAGAGAATAACATTGGTAGATAGAGCAGCTGCAGCCAGCTGCTCAGGGAAATTCTGCTCAGTGCCCTGGCACCATAGGCACGGCCTGTTTTGTGAAGTGCATCCAGTTTAGCAATGGGGGCACAGTTTCTTACTTCTCTTTCCAGAGATATATCATGTTTCTCATCTAAAACATTTCTTTACCAATAGGATTTTGCAAGACTGACTCCCACAACTGCAGCCTGGTACGTGATTAAACAATGGCCTCACTTTTTTGGATCTCAAAGTAAGGCCAAAGTAAAGGTCTGATTTTTTTTGAATGTTGAAAAATATAAATCAATGATACTCATATGTTTGATAATAATCTGAGAGGAAATAATAACCAGGTATATGTACATATGAGGTCTGTCCAGAAGGTATCCAGCCATGTACTATGACAAATAGAGAAATTTACGGAAGAAGATACAAGAGACAAGAAACATTGTACATAGGACAATGACACCTCAGTCCCCTCAAAGTAGGCAACTTGGGACCTCACACAGCTCTCCCCATCACCATCAGCTGCCCCATCATATTTTCCTAAAACTCATGGATGGTCTGAAATCTCTTCCCTTTCAAAGGTGATTTTAGTTTGGGGAAAAGCCAGAAGTTGCAGAGCACCACATTTGGGCTGTAGGAGGGTTGAATCGCCTGGGTGATTTGATGTTTCTCAAAAAAACTGTGTACAAGACACAATGCATGAGCATGAGTTGTCATGATGAAGCTGTCAATCACCAGTTGCCCATAGCTGTGGTCTTCTAAATCATCCCAATAGCCTCCATGGAAGAACATTCAAGCTTAACACAAAACTGGATATAGATGGGTTGCACTACTTACTCAGACCTTTTGAATGCCATGGCCACACTGTACACACGCTCACTCAACAGTGTCTACCACCCTTACTGACTAGTACAGTGAAGTCATCATTGTTCATGCATGTGCATTCTAGTCCACTCTCCTTGGCTGCCAGGTTACATCAATGTTGTGCAAACCATCTTGTTATATTAACAATGGTTGGACTTTTTCTGGACAGACTACACACACACAGACCACCTCCTATTTGCTTTCTTAACAAACAATCCAGGTACTTCTAATAGACATTTCGAACTTCCAGCCAAGATGGAGGCGTAGGTAGACACACTGTGCCTCCTCGCACAACCAAAAGAAGGACAACAACAATTTAAAAACAAAAAAACAACCAGAACTGACAGAAAATTGAACTTTATGGAAGTCCGACAACCAAGGAGATAAAGAAGAAACATTCATCCAGACTGGCAGGAGGGGAGGAGATGGGCAGCTGTGCTGAGAGGACTCAAGGCAAGGCTGCGACTGGCACACCCAGCGAGGAGGCCGATTGTGGAGAGGGGTGGGCAAAGCTGCAGCTGGCCAGCAAGGCAGCAGCTGGTGGACTGGGTTACAAACCACACAACCCAGAGTTCCAGTGTGGGGAAATAAAGCCTCAAACCATTGACTGAAAACACCTGTGGGGGTTCAGGCAGCAGCAGGAGAAATTCCCAGCCTCACAGGAGAGTTGGTTGGAGAGATCCACAGGGTCCTAGAACGCACACAAACCCACCCACTCAGGAAGCAGCACCAGAAGGGCTCACTTTGTTTGTGGGTAACAGAGGGAGTGACTGCAAACCGGCAGAGAGTGGAGCAAGAGCCATTGCTCCCTATCGGGCCCCTCCCCCACATAAAGCATCACAGTGCAGCAACCAGCGTTACCCTACCCTGGTGAACACCTAAGGCTCCGCCCCTTTATATAACAGGCATGCCAAGACAAAAAAAAATGGCCCAAATGAAAGAACAGATCAAAGTGCCAGAAAAAATACAACTAAGCGAGGAAGACATAGCCAACCTATCGGATGCACAGTTCAAAACACTGGTTATCAAGACTCTCACAGAATTGGTTGAATCTGTTTGAAAACCAGATGAAAAAATGATGCCTATGCTAAGAGAAACAAAGGAAAATGTATAGGGAACCAATAGTGATGCGAAGGAAACTGGGACTCAAATCAAGGGTGTGGACCAGAAGGAAGAAAGAAACATCCAACCAGAAAAGAATGAAGAAACAAGAATTTGGAAAAATGAAGAGAGGCTTAGGAACCTCCAGGACATCTTGAAATGTTCCAACATCCGAATTATAGGGGTGCCAGAAGGAGAAGAGGAAAAACAAAAAATTGAAAACTTATTTGAACAAACAATGAAAGAGAACTTCCCTAATCTGGCAAAGGAAATAGACTTCCAGGAAGTCCAGGAAGCTCAGAGAGTCCCAAAGAAGCTGGACCCAAGGAAGCACACAGTAAGGCACATCATAATTACATTACTCAAGGTTAAAGATATGGAGAGAATCTTAAAAGCAGCAAGAGAAAAGGAGACAGTTACCTACAAAGGACTTCCCATAAACTGTCAGCTGATTTCTCCAAAGAGACCTTACAGGCAAGAAGGGGCTGGCAAGAAGTATTCCAAGTCATGAAAGGCAAGCATCTATATCCAAGATTGCTCTATCCAGCAAACTTTTCATTTAGAATAGGAGGGCAGATAAAGTGCTTCCTAGACAAGGTCAAGTTAAAGGAGTTCATCATCACCAAGCCCTTATTATAGGAAATGTTAAAGGGATTTACCTAAGAAAAAGAAGATAAAAAATATGAACAGTAAAAATGACAGAAAACTCAGTTATTAACAACCACACCTAAAACAAAAACAAAAGCAAACTAAGCAAACAACTAGAACAGGAACAGAACCACAGAAATGGAGATCACATGGAGGGTTATCAACAGGGGAGTGGGAGGGGGAGAGAGGGGGGAAAGGTACAGAGAATAAGTAGCATAAATGGTAGGTAGAAAATAGACAGGGGGAGGGTAAGAATAGTGTAGGAAATGTAGAAGCCAAAGAACTTATATGTATGACCCATGGACATGAACTATGGGGGGGAATGTGGGAGGGAGGGTGTGTGCAGGATGGAGTAGAGTGAAGGGGTGGAAATGGGACAACTGCAAAAGCATAATCAATAAAATATATTTAAAAAAAAAGAAATTTCCTTATACTTTGAAAACCTTTGCTTAAGAGTCTAAATCCTCTGAAAGCCTACCTTACCTTCCACATTTCTTGAATCCCTCTTTTTGCCCCTAGGTTCTAAAACACTCTCATACCTATGACTATTTTGTTGATAGTTGTATCCCAGGCAACCAGTACAACGTCTGACACACAATATGTACATCATGTATTTTTGTTGAATTAAGAAATAAAAATCTGAAATAAGTAAATATCCACATGCAAAAGGATGAAGTTCTCATACCACATAAAAAAATTAACTCAAAATGGATTAGAGACCTAAATGCAAGAGATAAAAGTATAACAATTTAATAAGAAAACATAATTGTAAATCTTCATTATCTTGGATCTGGCAATGGATTCTTAGATATGACAGCAAAAGCACAAGTAACCAAAAAAAAAAAAAAAGACAAATTGGATTTCATCAAAAATAAAACTTCTGTGCTTCAAAGGACACTGTCAATAAAGGGAAGAAGATAGAGATCAGGTCCACAGCTCTGGGGCAAAGGGCAATGGGTGAGGAGGGAAGGGAGTTTCAAGCCCAAAAGAAAAGAAAAGAGAAAAACCTCATGAGCAGGGACAATAGTATGGTGAGTGCAGAGGGGTGGAGGATGGGTGGAAGTGGAAGAAGATGCAGGGGCATAAATGGTAATGGAAAAAATACAAAAAAAAAAAGAAAGTGAGAAGACAACCCACAGAACAGGGGAAATAAATACCTATCATAGCATCTGCCTCCATAAATCTTATAAAAACCTTCCCCGGCACCAACTCTAGAACCACTGTCCATTCATCCTTCCTCTTCTTGCTCTCTGTGTCTGGTCCTTCCTTTTACATTTCTCCTCAGCTTCTTTCTTTTCTTTTTGTTCCCCCTCTGTTTTTCCTTCTTTCTCTTATTCTGTGTCTAGGGAATGCAATTTATATTTTTATTTTTATAAAATGTATTCTGATTTTGCCTTTTTCTTTAATGTCACCAGGCAATTTGTTTGCGTTACAGAGCCTGGGCACCACAGAGTCTTACTATCCCACAGGTCGCCTGCTTCTGTGCACTGACCCAAGGCCTACGAACAGACACACACAAAGTAGGCCTTTGATGCTGAAAACCTAGGGGTCCCACTGGGATGAGGATAAATATTTATCTCTATTTGCTTTTTTCTGTTGGGCCTGGTTTCTGGCTTACTTAATGTCCTATTTGGCCAAAGACCAGCCAGGTCAGGAAAAGATCACTCCACAGTCCCAGTCTTGAAAACATGTGGGAAGAGCCACGGTTCCCATATTAATTTTAAAAGGGTCATCTGAGTACACTATGAGTGTAAGAAAGTATGTACTAAGAAAAGACATTCTCTGCCCTCATGCTAAGTTAGAGAAGAAAACTGAATGTAGAATATTTTCTTATGAATTTCTTCCCATACCCTTACCTAATTAAAGACAAGAAACATTCTAGAATGTTCTGGGATGGTTAGAAGAGCTAACTGGTTGCTGCAGTGGAGAAAGAAGTAAAGGGTTTGAGGTCACACAGATCATACTTTTCAAATCCTAGTTTTGCTACCTATGAGCCAAGTCTCACTTTCCTAATCAGTAAAACCAAGCTAATTAAAACCTACTTTATAGAGTTGTTGAAAGAATTTATATAGATGTCACATGTGTAAAGCACTAGGTATGGTAGCAGGTCAATTTTGGTAGAAATATTAGATATGTCCCACTATCTCTCTACTAATGGCTCTGGGGTCCCAGAGCTTCAGGTCACTGGGTTCCTTGACCCTAAACTGAAAAGAAGGCAGGTTGTTCTATGGCTTTAAAATGGAGACCTGCCTCTGAAAAGAGGGGCACATATCCATCTCTCCCACAAACCAAACTCATTATTCAGTGGAAAGCAAG
Source organism: Desmodus rotundus (assembly GCF_022682495.2). NCBI lineage: Eukaryota > Metazoa > Chordata > Mammalia > Chiroptera > Phyllostomidae > Desmodus > Desmodus rotundus. The sequence goes on from NC_071387.1 coordinate 80,116,533, forward strand.
GCCTACCAAAAGTCAGTTATCAGCTCCACCGGGTGTTCTGTGTGTGTAGGGGACAACAAGCGGATGCCCTAAGCTACTGTGTCTGCAAAGATGAAGAATGGCTTCTGCAAACAGTTTGGGCAGGCAGACATCGGTAGTTCTCCCTGTTGCCATCACCACCATCTCTACCCATCACCACTGTTACTTTCCCCATGTCCACTGTTGGTACTGCCCTGACTACCACCAGGGCCATCACCTCCTCCACTAGTAACATCATCAGCACCATCACCACAACCAACACTACCTTTTCTCCTTTTCTCATCGCATCCACCACCACCATCATTATCATTACATGGCACCAATCAAGACTCTGGCTGCTAGAGAAAGGATGGCTACAGGTAACCCTGACTAGCATGAAGCCCTGAGGAAGGTTCTATTTGGGGAACTTTCTAATCATCTGCATAAACTGTTTCACACCCATCTCTCAGCATGTACAACAATGGCCCAACTAAAGCAACTTGCTGCAACAAATGCCACAGAACTGCAGACTCCTGGAGAGGCAAACTCCCTCCTCCCCTTCTCCACCTACTTGGAACATAAAGCAGGGGCTTGGAGAAGGTTCCCCAGGCCCCCAAGTGGGTCTGAAACAAGGCTTTGTACCTGGGTTGCTCACTGTACCACAACATACAGGGTCTAGAAGGTTAGGGCTGAGTGGGATAAGTGAGTAGTCATGACCTTGTAAACTGGAAGAGCTGGCCATATTTCCTTCTGCCAGGAAGAGGCTGCTGTGTAATCCTTGGCCAGGAGTTTTGTTACAATGAACTTGAAGCCCACTGACAAAACAGCTTTGCCAGTAGTTCTATGGGAGGCTCATGTCTTGGGAGAACAAGGGGACATTTACAAGTGCTCTGCCTATGCCATGAGGAAACTGAAACAATATCCTTTTAAAGTATCTTCCACAGAGATTTTGTTTTATTTTCCTTTGAAGACATAAAAATATCTTAATAACCTTGTTCACATTTAAAAAAAATAGATCACAACTTTTTGCTAAAAATAGCTATTTTTATTTCCTTGCTTCCTTGTAATTTAAGATATAAACAACTAAACTGAATTTTTAATTATTCTAGTTTTCATCTTTAAAAGATATTTTTTAAAGTAAAGGTTATTCCTAGGCTGACACTGAATATGCCAGGTCTGTAGCTAGAAGCAAATTTTTATAGCTGGTTATAAACTCCTGAAATATGAGTTTATATTGGAAAAGCTTAAGCAAGCTTAACTCTAACCTCGCCAATGGGCGCCAATTTAATTACAGTCCCAGCAGTGAACAAAAGTCTCTCTTCTACAGTATCAACACAAAGAACCCCATTAACTCTCCAATTACTAAATGAGGAAATAACATTCTCTAGAACCCAAGCCAAGGAGAAAGGCACAGTGCACTTTCCAACGTAAAACCTTGAACCTGGGTGTTAAAGTCCCAGGTTGCATCAGGAGGTGCCCCTAGCACAGGAATGTTTACTTCATTTATTTAAAATAACTGAGTGCCTTTGGCAAGGCTCTCACATAAGACTATTTGTTTAACAAATAAAGATGTGTGTTTCCTGGAGTGTTTCTAATTGGGATCTGAGATCCCACCTCCTAAGAAATTCTGGGCTTGGATACCTCCCACATGATGCCTTTGACAATGTGGGGATCCCAGATTGAGGGGAGTGCAAGGCCTGGTGTTCATAAGGGAGCCTGCACATGGCAAGCACTATGGAACAAATGGTTTGTCTCCCACCGACACATCCATCACGCTTTCAACAGGAAAGGAAACTGGGGAAGGTCAAACCAATATCTAGTAGGATTTGTAAATTGAGCTATTCAGTAGGCAAGCAAACTTTAAAAATAGTAACTTGGGGGAGGCCAATTTCCCTCATCCCTGCCATTCTCTCCCTCCTTCCTCCCCAGTCTGCTGTGCTCCCCCTTCCATCTTTGCAACTGCAGTTACACAGCCGTGGTTTCAAGGCCAAGCTTGGGAAATGCCAGGGCAAAATCAAAAATTCTTTGGCTGGGCGTGTAATATAAAACTTGAAGTTGTTCCTGTTAAATAAAAACAGCCATGTTAATTTTGGTGCCATTGAAAACATAAGAAAATGCTGTTGCCAAATGAAAAAGGGGAAAAAGCTTACCAAGTGGGAAGCAGTTGTATTTTCATGACTTGAGAAGGGCATTACAAAACTAGAGAGAAAAACTGAAAGAGGAAAAAGAAATGTAAAGGAGGGCTATTTTCTCTCTTTAACTATCTTCCTCCACCAAGATAATGGAATGCACCCATAATTCCCTCAAGCAGACACGAATTCAAGTCTCAAGGCTTTCAATCCCTTGCTTTGCATAACCAGCCTTTTTTTTTTTTTTGCTTCGGCCAAGAGCCCCTGGTTCCACCCTTCTGTGAATGCTGTCAATAGCACGCTCCTGTTTTACAGATTAACTGAGTTATGCAGCAACCAAAAAAAAAATATTTTTCTGCATTCAAGATCTTTGTTTTAAGCTGAATTTTGACAAATGGTTGAAAGAGTAATAATGGAGGTGGAAATTGTTTATTTTCTGGTTCCACTAGAAAGTTAAGGACTATTCTTAGCAGTGTTTCCAAGCATCTCTGAGTTTTTGCGTCATAGGAGACATCAAGCTATACTTGTAATGATGGATGTAATCACAAGTTATTCACAGAAGATCATCTTTGGCTGATTTTAATACTGTTGGGCAAGAAATGAGAAAAGAAGAGAAGGAAAGGAAAGCTAAAAGACTGAAGACTCTTCAAATCCTCTTTTTAGGGAATTAATAACATTCTGGACATTGAGTTTTTGTTGTTGTTATTCTTAAAAATGTGTTATGAAAGAATTTTTTTACTGGAATTTTAATTTCAAGGATAACAGTAATGGTTATTAATTTACATTGTTGTTGTTATTATTATTATTATTCCAGTCTTACTCTTCCCTGCTTAAACTGGTGTCTATACACTGTGGAAATCATACTAGATATCTCTAGCAAAAAGTAAAATCACTTCAATCACCATTACTATTCCTATATGTATTCTTTCCATCCTTTTAGAAAGCGTTACTGAATGTCATCTACATGCCTGGCACTGTGTAGTATGCTGATTGTGATACAATGCAACCTCAGGTGAATATTTTTCATAGATGGTGTTTTTTCATTCCAAAGGCAAGGCTTCTATAAACTGACTTCTTGGAAGTGCCCCAAATTCTCAGTGAGAGCAATGAGTACACAATAACCCTGGCCTTGAATCAAAATACAAGTTAGATTCCCCTTATTAAGTTATTGTGAAATTCTGGTGAATCACCCAAATTTGAATAAATAATACCTAAAAACTCACTGCCACTGAACAGCCAACACTGTTGCTCATTCTATAGCTCCTTCCCTCCAGTCTGCCATGGAAACCCAGGGGAGGGCCAGAGTAAGAGTAGGGGATGACACTGGGGAGGGCTTTGGATGCCTGAGACTCCCTGCGGGGCTCACCAGTTAGAGACCTAATCTCATTAGATCTTCCAACGAATCAAGCTAAGAGGGGTTAACAGCCTCTTAAAGGTCTGGATGAGAATTTAATGAGAATCAAAAAGTGTTAAATAAAATGAATTTCCAGGAACACATGCAGACCAGTCTGACTTAAGGAATGACTAACCATGTGTTAATAAAGTAGTAAAAGGGAGCTGTAACGGTCTTTAAGTAGAAGCCAGTCAGCTGCCCAGCACAGTTGTCAGTTAATATAAGATTCTAGGATTGGTGAATGAAATCATGGCACCAGGGAGAAGTGGTTCAGACTGCAGGTTCCAGTCAGAGACTGGGGTTGGGTTTCAGCTGCGTTACGTGGAAGATGGGCAAGACCCAGAACCACTCTTTTCTGTTTCCTCGTCTACAAAATGCCAGTGACAATAGCCTCTACCCTGTATAGGCTGTAAGGCTTAAATGGGACTCAGCACAACACTGGGCCCAGGGTTAAGAGGTCCATGAAGGAATCCTGAATTCACCATGGAGACATCTTTGCAGCATCCTGCGCCTAGACTGGACTTTCCAACTTTTGTGCAATGAAGAAAACTAGGAAGTGATCCAGAAGAAAGCAACTAAGATGATTAAAGGAAAAGGAAGCAGAAACTATAAGAACTCAAAACTGTTTGGATTATCTAACCTAGAAAAGCAGAACCTTGACGGTTTACTAGCAAAGCAATAAATAAGCAATAAAGCTCCCCCTTATATAGCACAGGGTGACCAAATAGTCTGCTGCTTGAGTTAAGCCACGAGGGAAGGTGTTTTGTTGCTGAATAGCACAGGTTAGTTATAAAAAAGGAGTTGTTATTTTCTTTTTGTGAAGAGTCATTTCCCTTGGCCTTAGATACCAGATAATCACGAGTCTACTTCCCATCAGGTCAGGCATCTATTTGAAAACACAAGAAAAATGACCCTCCAGTCGCTGCTTCAGCTTCTAATAAGACCATCACATCCTTAAAGGGGTCCAAGGGTCCTGCCATGTGGGGGGAGGTGATGAAAATGACCACCAGCTCCTCTCACAGCACACCCTGAGCCTCTCAGCCCTTCTGTGACTGCACTCTGTCTGTTCCCTGATGACAGACCTGACAAACCAGGGTGGAGATCACTGTACTATTCTGTGCATTTCTATTGGAAACAATGACCAGAGAGGTCAATAGGTAAAATAGGTGTGTGTGCACATGCACGTGTTTGCACACACAGTGTAAGGACCTATGGCTTATATTAATTTTGTATCCACTAAAATGGATGCCCTTTAGAGATTAAAAAAATAATTTGCCATGCTGGTAAAGAACATGTTTGTCCATTGCTTGCTTCCCATTGATGTCACTGAAAAAAAAAACTGAACTATTCTGGACAACTATAGTGGGGTTAGCAGCCTCAGCTCTGCCTACTATTTAAAATTGAGTTTCAGGTGATAATGCTCTAGAGCTTGGGGAGGCATATGGACATTCAAATGGGTTTAAAAAACTGTTTCAACAACTTTGCCACAATTCAACCAATTCCTTGAGGAGCCTGGAAATTCCAACACATTTGGTTGTTTCCATAACCCACTACTTTCCACTTCTCTTTCTGGCATTTCATTCCACTTTTTCTGTATTCAGATCACGGTTGGCCTTCTGCCCAAGTCTGAAGATTAAAACCATTAAAAATCTGTCTTCCCAACATCCTATTTTAAAAAGGAGACAGCATTAGCCTTCCCCTTCATTTTTTCTCAATGTGGTTAAAGAATATTTTCCCTTTTCCGCCTTCCAATTTTCTGACTTGAAATCTACACAGCTTATTTTGTAAGACTGGTCGCTGGCCTCTGGCTTGGGCTCAGCACAGACTCTTGCCTGCCCACCTCTGAGTCTCTGAAGTCAATGTTCTGCTCCTGGAAGCCCAGCTGTGGGTTCCCGCACCAGCTTGTACTATTCACTTAACACTAGGGTGCAACCCAAATAAATAAAACCAACAGCCCAAATTGTATAAATAATTTCTAGTTTTTGTACCAGAAAAATAAGTGGCATTTCTTAATGCTATTTAAAAACTTCTATATGTGGATTCATTTTTTAACAAGAAGTTTTCTTTAAACTTCCAAAGTTACTGAGAATAGGATGACCATAACTTTATAGCTCTTAAAACTGACAGAATCTGAAGAACAAGACCATTTCAAAACTGCTGGAAAGGGGATCATCATGACTTCCACTCAGTTGGTTAAATGAGGGCTGAAGCCTAAACAAGCAAGAGCTTTACAGAACTCAATTTCTGAATCAAAAGTGACAGGAAAAGTGATCAAGGACACAAAGCTTTGTCCAGCTGGTGGACTCAGAGCGCCAGGGGAGCTCTGACAGTCTCGTTGAGTCCAGGTAAGATTCCAAATCCCTGGAAGATGATTTCTTTTGTTATTAGATGTGGAAAAGGAACTGAAGAGTGCGTATGACCTAAACTCAAAATGCACAGTGGCTTTATTCTGCTGCCTTCTTCAACTCTTTCTGGGGGTTTAGGGGAGGAGAAAAAGTTAACATGTAAACTACTAAAGTTTAAGCTACATTCTTGAAGAAAGACCTAATAAGAATATAGGTACTGCTCTAAAATGCTCCTTTAGTGAATTGAGGAATTCCATTTGTATGATTTGAGTGATCTAGACTCAATTCTGGTTTTACATTCCCATGGTAACTTACCACACCTATTTTTATTTTCCCCCTGGAGCTTCTATTTCAGAGAATTATGGGCATTCTGGGTTAGTAGGGACCTTAAAGTTTATGATTCACACTAAATGAGCAACAGATCTTAGGGCTGTTTTGTCCTACACAGCTACCAAATTTCTGCAAGCCTACTGAAGCAAGGGAGGAATATTTACTGGGCACCTACTATTGTATATGTCAGGCACCTTATGTGTGATCTTATCTAAGGCACACGAGAGTCCCAGACGTGAGTGAGTAGTCCGAGATTTTACAAATGAATTGGGCAGGGGTTCACAGCAGTCCACGGCACAGCTGGACTGGCACCTGGACTTTCTGACTCCAGTCTGTGTTCTTTCCATCACCTACCTCACACGGTGTCCCAAAGAGCAGAAAGCTGAGGAAGCATGCAATAACAGCACAGTGGTTCAAAAGGCTAACCAAAGGAGAAATAAATGAAATTAGAGGTTATCAAGTGCAGTTGGTTGCCTGGGGCTTGCCCTTGCTTAGCTCACAAGTCCTGCATGGGTCTATAGATTTCTACTGGTCAGCTCAAGCAAACAATCATTAGGATCCACTTGCCCTATGTCTCAGAGGCCCCAGAAGCCTCAGCCCTGACCCTGGCTGTCAGCACCTGCTGGAATTCAACCCTACAAGATGAACTACTTGGCTGAGCAGAAAGCAGCCATGCCTACCTAGCAGACGGAAAATCATAGAAGGGGCAGGAAGGCCTCTCTGAACAGCAGGGATTCCAGGTCTCAGACAAACTGGTGGAGCCACGACAGGGCTGGTCCAGAAAAAATACTGCTGGCCGAGCCTATGACAGCGGGGCCATGGAAGGACAGGCAGCTTGTTTGTGAAGATTAAATGAGAGAAAATATATATAAGGACATTCCTCAAGCTATGGAGAATTTTAATTAGGTAGCATTGTCATTAACTTTGAATGCTGGAAAGGAAAGGCTCCAGAGTTGCTCAAAGACACTGACTCCTTTTCCTAATCCTAAGGTCTAGTGATGCCTTTTTTTTGTAAAAGCAAAAAAGGAGGGTCCTGGGTTGTAAATAACAGAAACCCAACTCAACCAGCATGGACCAAATAGAGCACTAATTTGAAGGCTCACAGATGGATGGAAGGGCAGGGGCACACAGGTGCATGCCATTTCTCACCCACATTTCTGCTTCTCTTACCTTCTCCGAGGCCAGATTCCTCCAGTGATTGGAAATATGGTCCGGTCACTCTCATCCCACGCATCTCTCAGCCTCCTCTCCTCTTCATTCCTACTGGGAAATCCCAGGGAAGGACTTGTGCCAAAGTTCAGTAATAAGATTCCACTAAAGACGTGCCTGTAGGGCAGCGGGATTTGTGTCCCTGAGGTAGACAGTGTCCTGCACTGTCATGGCCTAGAAAGGTGCTTCCTCTCAGATCTTGAGTCAGATCTTGGTGAAGTTATCTAGAGGGCCAGGCACAGATGTTTCTTCCAGCCCCCTTTGTGAGCTGACCAAATGATGGAATACGTTGCTGGCAATGGCAACCACAGAGAGGGAAATATCTAGATCTGGGCCTATTTCTTTCAGACTCTGGAATAAGTAATGCAGAATGAGAAGATGCACATTTGGTCTTGAGAACAAGCACCCTCTCTCTCATCTCTACCTTTAGAAAAATGGTTCCCTTCAACAACTTGGGAACTTAGGCATGGAAGCCAAGTAAGAGGCATTCCCCGGGTAAGGAGACATCATCTAAATCCTCAAATAACTTGAAACTTGCAAGCATTGATAGGCATGAGGCTGAATCCAATGGGGCCCTTCATATATCTCTTCTCACCCCAACTTCTGGACACCAGCTTATATGGCCTTGGAAGGCAGGGGAGAGACTCAAAGTTTAAACAGATAAAATTCAAACAGATGCCACAGAAACCTGGACCAAACAGGTCCAAATCATTCCCAAAGTGGTCTCCTGGGAGCACTTAAGCTGTCCAGCCCTGCCACCCTGCTGTGCCCCACCCAGAGGAGCTGGTCACCAGAACAGGCACAGGGCTGCAGTGGAGGGTCCCAGAGGCTGGCAGGCTTCCTGGGTTGGATTTCCTGTGGTGGTCTGGGGACTGGGGCATGAGCCCCTAACAGGCAGTGTGCCCTGCTGTGCTCTGGAGCCTATAATCTCCTGATTGCTTGCAGCTCTGCAAGGAGATATCAAAGTCAGAAAGAAATGGTTTGAAGCCAGAGTGGGTGAGAGAGCAGAGAAGGCTGATTTGGGGGGTGGAGGGAATCTGAAGCGGGTGTTGGGTAGGGCCTGGGGGCTGAGAGGGTTAGGCCAAGGGAGAAGAGAAATAAGAATGAATGAAAACAGTGTTTGTAGTTGGGCCCCTCTTAGTTAAGTCCTGCCATGAATGCGTTAACCCTCCATCAATAAGGACCAAATCCAGGGACCTGGTGTCTGCCTGCTGGGGCACATAAAGCTTAGGGGACATAATATCTTCCAGGTGGGTGTGCCCAGAAGTACACAAAGGTGCTTGACAGGTCATTTAAAACTGACTGTCAAGGTCGAAACAACACCACCTGCAGGAACAACTGAAATGTCTTCATCCATTCCCTGCCTCCCAACTGTGTTCTCTGTTGTTGTTTGTTTTTAAATCAAAATCCAGTTTGAGCAGCATACATGCCTGACAACTGTTCAAACACATATGTATATGCAACTTACTAGCTTGCAAATGGAGATTCTCTGGGGGCTAAAACAAGGAGTGGGGGAAGAAAACTAACTCCGAGGGGGCAGGGGCTGGGGTCTGAGCAGTAAATTGCCTGGCTGAAGGAAAGAGGCCTTCACCCATGGAGCATGCTCCTGATGTGGTATTTGGAAATGCTGTTTTGCACTGATGGTACACAGAACAGAAGTGGTTATTAGGAAAGGAAGGGGGCCCTTACCCTTGAGATCTGCCTATTTTGCAATTAAAGAGGGGTAAGAAAGGCCCCTTCTGAACCTTCTGCTTGAGGGTCTAAAATTTAAACGCCTATTGCTGTCCAGGTGCCCAAGGAGTATAAGAAAATCTCAGGCTTATGGTCTAACTAGCTCAAACATCAAAAAGAAATATGTGTGTGTAAATTGCCGAATGAAATTGAATCACCCCCACCTATGTTCAAAATAAAAACTGCAACCCAATTAAATCAAAGACAGTTAGGGCTCTAAGACATTCTGCAGGCAATTCTAAATCAGCCCCTTATATTTTTCAGAGAAAAAAACTAGGCTCAGGAGGCCCAGTGATTGCCTGGGATCCCAGCCTGTCCCTGGGCCCAGCCACTCAAGAACTGCACCTTCCTTACAGTAAGAGACAAGCAGGGAGCATCGCCAGGGGGCTTCCCTACCATTCTTTCCTCAGTCTGACATCCTTACCTTCCCCGGTCTGACGGCAGGGTATGGAGTCTGTGAAGGCTTCCCAGGATGCCCACAGAGTGCCCACCAAACACATACTGCTCTCTAACAACAACAGAATCATCTGGGCAGATATGCTGACATTCCAGAAGCCAAGCCCCTATCCCAACCCAGTGAATCAGAGTGTCTGTGGTGGAGCCCTGGTGGGTATAGGGATCCCAGGGCACTAGCCAAACCAATGGGGTGCAGGCAGAAATGAAAGAACTTCCTTTTACAATTATTTTTTTCTCATCCTTTTAAATTTCTGTTTGTGTAATCTTCATTCTATTTTATGGAGTACTTACTATATAACCACTGTACCACATGTACACAACTTATAAATAAATGCCAGTATTTGGAGGGGGGTGATATTCAGAAAGAGATATATAATCAGAAAAGTGTGGGGCCTCCTGCACTAATCACTGTATCTCATGGAGCCCACCTTCCTCACTGAGATGAAGCAAGGTGCTCGCCCAATGCTGACACATGGCAGGGCCTTAACTCCTGCCGACAGAATGAAAGCTGGATTCTACTGCCAGCTGGACAGTCAACTCTAAGATGTTTCGGAATAGAATCATTTCCCAAAGTGTGTTTTGAGGAGGTGGTTCTTTGGGGACCACAATGGTCACGTGAAGTGCAAACTGTAAAGGGGGATCCCTGGGCATAACATGTGGGAGAAATACTGTATATTCTGGCCCTATCTTTAAGATGAACATCTACACCAGGATATTAAATCAGGATAATAAGGACACTGAAGGCTTTCTTAGAAGCCCTCCAATAAAAGCCTTTTAACTTTGTTTAATTCATTCATTTCCTAAACTAATTAACTCACAGTTCCTTTCCCACATTATTAACATTCCACAAAACTAGTCTTCCTTGGAACCTACTATTAAAAAAAAAAAAAAAAAAAAAACCTGATTTAGGCTAAAGTTTGCATATTTCTTTGTAGCCACAGAATCATCATCATTTATCACATCTCTCAGTTGATAGATGTTTATTGAATGAATGCTTGGCTGTGCCCATCCATCCCTTTCCAAATACCAACTTTCAAGAGGATGTTCAGAAATTGCACAAGCATGATAAAAGCCAGAAAATGTAGCTGACTCATTCTCAAAGTAGGTTCTCTGGGTCTTCTGAGAGGATACCAGTTGAAAAACTGGGATCTGCCAACCGCAGTCCCCACAATTTAGCAAGCTGGCTTCTGAGGAACAAAGGCCCACTAGTGGGTCCCAAGTATCATTCACGCTCTCCAGAAATGAAATTCTAAGATTTCCATTTCACAGGGAGAGGAGGAGGTGGTTATTTTCATCAGGCAGACAATTCTGTCTTTCTGGAACAATATCCAGACTTTCTGAGAAGTCACCTCTACAAATGGTTAGTTAACCAAGAAATATGACATGTCCGGCTCTGAGCTCCACTCAGATTAAATTAGGGTACACTTTTGCATTGTACCCACAACCCCACAAAGTAATCAATTTTTAAAAAGTAATGCATTTTTTAAAGGAGTGTGTCTTCATGTCTTTGGCTTTTTAAAGTGAGCACTTCTTTTTTAAAAAGGGTTGTTGGGATAGTCTTCCAATTACATTTCAGGGGTGGGGTAAACACGGTAAAGTCTTATCCACTTTATGCAAATGGACCTGTGTGGCTCAGTTGCCAGTGGGTTCCAGCTGCACATGGGCTGTAATACAACAGAGGAAATGCTCCCCCTAAGCAGACCTACTCATACGCTGTGCCTTGCTTGAACGCTATTTCTGGAGTTGCGGTTCTCTCCCCAAAGGAGTCTAGCCTTAAAAGAAATACATATACAGTTTCATGCCCACAGACACACATAATACGTCTACAGGCCAGTAGCATTTGCTCACTCAGACCATTTGTAGTGGTCTGAGGAGTTGAGAACCAGCGAGATTGGGAATATTCCAATACAGCAACGTGACACACTGAATTCCATTCTTCTTTTTCACCCAGGGAATGTATGCTCTATTAGTAATGGTGCTTCTGTAGAGAAACAAGTGGGAGGGGAAGAAATAAAAGACTTTTCTTTGCAATGGAAAGGTAGTGCTGACTTACCATCTCAGGCTCAAGGGCTGGAAGAGATTAGGGGCCCACGATGACATCAGTAGAGAGAGAAAAGATTACAAATGTACGTAGAGGGATGATTGCTTCAGGAAGGACTTTCAAAGGCCTGATTTCTCTTGAAGGATGGCCCCAGCAGTGTTTTCTGAAGGTAGGACTGTCAGTCTATGTGTGTGGAGAACAGTTCAAAGAAAACAAAACACTTAAGCATAATCTTTCAGAGGGTGAGGAATCATGGCGTAATGATGATAAAATGCTACTTCTGGATCTGACAAGCAGCACAGCTGTGTGATGGCAAGAAAATGATTTTGGCTGAGCCAAAAGCTATGAGTTCACTCTCTCTGTTGTTCCAACAGAAGAGAGAGCCTGGCCCCAGCATGCTCCTGTGATTCTATGGCTGCCTCAAATGAGCCCACAGTGACCTCTAATCTTTAAGTCAACTCCGTGACACTATGGCTCCCATGGCCAGCCCCTGAAGCAAACATACACACATCTCAGAGAGAGTTACAGGTTGAGTCTTGCCTAAGTCTGACCCTCACGCTCTCTGAGCCAACCAGATGAGACCCTTTGACTTCTGTCTCTGACTTCCCAGCTCTAAGTGACTGGGAGACTTCATCTATCTTCCTGCACCTGCACCGTAAAGAATGGAGTATACACACACCTTCTCATTACCTTCCTCACTCAGTACAAATGGGTATTGTCAAGACTAACCAAATAATCATAGCCAGGGGATGTCAAGAGTTCTGAAAGAATACCAGTTCTTATTTCAAGAAAGATAAGTGAAAGAACCAGAATATATTAGAAGGGGAAAGCCTTTCTCTATAGATAGGAGGGAAACAAAGTCAAAAATATTCTCAAAAAGAAAAAGAAAAATAGGAAGCAAAATGAAGAAATGAACACAAAGAGAGCAAGAAAGGCAATGTCTGTAAGGGCCATAAGCCACGTCGGTGACCATGCCATTCACCAGGAGTTCTGTTTGTTCCTCCCTACAACTGCAAGGGTGCCACTAAGCCAAGCATTACAATTTTACGGGGGAAAAAAAAGGATAGTATGAGCTGCTTTCTATCATACACACCCTCCTGTTTGAAAAAACACAAGAGTAATACAGGAAAACAGGGGGAAAATGCCCTTCAAAATATTTTTAAAAACAATCCATGCAGAAAGAAAATTGAGAATGTATCAGTCTGGAAAACAAACAACAATCTCAAAGAAACAAAACCCACACACAGACCCCCAAATCCTCAGCACATCAGAAAGCAGAGGAGCTGGCAGCCTTGGTGAACAGAAAGGTGCACTAATTTACAGTTCAAATCAGAGAATCTCTCCTTTACAGCTCAAAGGAGAGAATCACTACAGTTGCACTCTGCCTTGAAACCAGGGGGTCACATTCCCTGAAATTTAAAGGATTGTTTAAGAGTATAGTGGTTTGGTTTGCAGCATCAAAAAATTCAAGTAGAAGCTAACAAAGAACAAGCAAAGAAAAATTCCCAAAGCTGTGAAACCTTGCTATTTAAGATAATGACAGAAATTTATGACTGCTTCCTTCCCGGCAGAAAGAAGCACAATTAGAAGGCTGAAAACAAGAGGCCCTTTGTCCCAGCATGTTATGTTTTGCTGATTCTATTACACATTGGCTGGGAGATAAGAATAAACAGGACAACACCCTGTCTAACCCCAGGAGGAGTGGAGGAGGGAAAGTTGGTTACATTCATTCTTGGGCATGTACGTGCACACCATTTATTTGCAAATTGAGATACTTAAGAAAACTGTGTGTGCAATAGTCAAGAACTACTATAAGCATTCAGAAGCCTTTTATTGCACAATCAAATCTTTTAAGAATAAGCCATGTGTAATAGGGAGCTTTTTAGTTTTTCTCTACTGTGAAGTGCATTGAAGATATTTAAGTAATTGATGATTATTTCTCTATGCTCTCTACTTATCAATCCTATTTTTGTTCAGTCTTTTAAAAGCTTAAAAATTAGGCCTGGCTGGTGTGGCTCAGTGGACTGATTGCTGGCCTGAGAACCAAACAAACTAATGGCTTAAAAATTAGAACAAGCAGCCCTGGCCGGTATGGCTTAGTTGGTTGGAGCATCATTCTGTAATCAAAAGGTTGGGGGTTCGATTCCCAGTCAGAGCACATTCAATCTCCAGTCCAGGTATGTACAGGAGGCAACCAATAGATGTTTCTCTCTCTCTAAAAGCAATGAAAAAATATCCTTGGGTGAAGATGAGGAAACATGTAAACACAACCTCCCTCCCTGTGACCTACTGTATCAAAAAAGCTTACAAGGAGTCAATCATCAGCCTCTGGGGAAAGGAAACATGTTGATCTGAGACTGGTCCCTTCTCCATGAAGGGAGTTGTCAGTTCAGGCACCAGGTGCTCTAAGGTCCTACCTAGCAATGGAGAATTTTGCTTGAGGAAACCAGCTTCTAAGCTAAGACAGCTTCTAACTAGCCTGTCACAAGATGGTATGGAACTGTTGGCCCCAGAAAACTGAAAGAAGTTTTGACCTCTTTCCCTATAACACCTGACTGCCTGGAACCACCAATGTCTACTCCATCTCTACCATTTCTTAGTGGCTCTCTTCACTCTTTCTCATACTGGTGTGTGGGTGGCTCAGGTGACCCAAGCCTTGAGGGACCACTGAAATCTCCCAGTTTCAAAAATGAGTTTAAGGAGGGGGTGAAGGAAAGCCATTCTAAAAGCTCATTGCCCTCCAACTACACTGGGCTTCTTTCTGCTCCTCCAGCCCATTACAATGGTTCCCACCTTGGGGCCTTTGGACTTGAGCTTTCTCAGCCTAGGTTGCTTTTCAAACAGACTGTCACAAGGCTGGCGCCTTCCCATTCTCCAGTCTCACTGCAAATGTCACTCCTTAAAGAAGCCTTTGCCCTGCCACCCAAACAAAGCTACTTATTCCAAGTCACTCTATCACTTACTTTCTTCATAGTGCACATCTTAATTATTTGTTTTTATGTATACTGTTTTCTCCCCTGACTAGAAAGTAGGTTCCATGTGGACAGAGAGAGATGTCATTGGTCTTACTCCCCTTTGTGGACTTAGTATCTTAAATCCTACCTGGCACACATTATGTCGCACAACAGAAATTTGTTGCAAGAATGAATAACGAACAGATGATTAAGACAATCTGGTACAGAACCAGTGGGAAAAGGTCAAAGCAGAATCTGTGACCTATCATGAAGCACACTGCTGCTGTATTGTTTGTTTGTTTTTCCGATTTCCCCAGTGGGACTAGGACTGAAACTACGTGTGAAGGTACCGCTGTGAAGGAGAGCCATAGAAGACATGGCTTTTTTATTCAGAGCTCTAAATATAAAACCATTCTGAAATAATTTGTACGAGATTCTTGAAAATGAAATAGAAAAAGGGAAAAAAATAATGTATTTGGACATCAGCATGATAGTTCTGCCAAACTAATTATGCCCCGTGACATATAATTGTGAACTGCTGAAAGACAAATGATAAAGCAAAGCGTGTATCATAAGCACATTCAGAGGTAAGACTCTGTCATAAATCTGGTTCCAGGATATTATTCCTTTAACACTATTATTATATAACAAAGAGTGTAAGTATGATGATGAGCTACCTCTTTTCATGTATTTCTCAATATCTAGGAAATTAGGCTTACTAGTTAATCCCTAGCTGAGACACCTGAAAAAATACCAAGATATGATAAAAATGGTGGAATACATTACACTGACATGAAAAGAGCTTTCTACACACTAGAGATTCACTTAACATGCACTCAGATCTTCATATACACCTCACAGTAATACACAACTCAAGAAATGTACATTCCACAGCTCCTTATCCAGCAGATTCAGCCACCCTGGAAGGCGAAAATAAAACAAAACAGAAAGTCCATACTGACTAAATGAGAAAAGATTGGGAATGCAACTTTGAAGGCATCTATTCCCTGGAACAGTGATTCAGAAAAGAATTGGAGGGGTGTGTTAATAGGTCATAGGTCCTGTTATATTACTAGGTGACAAAAATCATTAAGTGCAGTTTTGATAAATGTTCTAGTTACTATTATGTTTAAAAGCATTGCAGATTCTAAATTGATGTTTTTAAAATACGGTGCAATCATTATAGATACCATCCAAATTTTTTTTAAAGTTCTTTAAAATGGTTATTAATAATTTAGCCATTTAAGTTAATGTGGGAATGTTTAATGTCATTTACTGAAAAAGAATGCTAAAATGGTGTAAAATGGTATTTGTTATGATTAAGATCTAATAAGTAAAGAAGTCCAGAGGTATGGAATTTATAATCTTGCATATATGTTTATAAAATATGAACTCAGGAAACAACCATTTAATTTACCAAGAAATCCTTTGATGTCTAGTGCATAGAACAAATAGGACAAGGACAAGTTTCAGTGTGGAGGTCTTTTCAGATGGTTTCCACTAGGCCTTGGGATTTCCTATTCCTATTTAGGGCACAGAGTTAACCTGGAAGACTTGTCATTTTTGTCCCAGCTTTGCTCTGCAGAGCCCCAAGCAAAGCCTTGACCATAAATAAGGCAGCAGGGCCCTGGGAGCCAACTGAGTCATAAACCCCACTTAGTCACATGTGGCTCAAGGTACTGGGATCCCAAAAGAGTCCCGCCAAACAAGTGGAATCAATTTAGGTCAGAGTTAGGAAAAACAGAGTGTTCCCCCAACCCTCCCCACTGGCTGTGCAAGATACCACAATCCCCCTTCCATGGCTCAAATACAGACTGAGCCCAGGAAAATATCTAGGCCAGGGAAGACTATTTCCACAGTCTAAAAGAGAAAGAAAGAAATGGAAAAAAAATTTGACAACCAACCACAAATTTTAAATGTATGGTTCTCCTGTTTTTAAGTATAAAAGCAGTCTTGTTGCTGCTACGTTATTATCACCATCACATTTTTTGACATTTGTGCCCAGTATCATTTAGCCTTAGGGTACTTAGGCTTATTGCTTTAAAAATACAGTTAAGCATGTTTAAATCACTTTAAATATCTCGAAAAGCAGCAAATACACAGCCTACCTGTTTGGGCATGCCAACTTGAAAGAAAAGCTTTATAGAATGGCCTGCAGGTCAACAAATTCTGGTTTTGGCAGGATGATGTCAGGAAGGAGTTGTAGAAAACAAAGTCCTCTGTATGAAAAGTGCTCTGCCTTTGGGTCCCTCGGGTCAGAACTGGAACTGTTAGCAAATATGCCCTGAAAAACTGCTACTCTCATAAAGTGCTAAAAACTCCCAAATAAATATGGCTCCTCAAAACTGAGAAACATTTAATGAACGACCCTTTCTTCGCCAATAATTCTGCTTAAATTAAGTCCAGCAGCCTCTTCAAAGGGACCAAAGAAGCCCCCTTGTTAAGACAAATTCTATATATAGACATCCAAGACAATTATATGATGCATGTAACCAAATATATATAATTATCCTAGTTTCTACATTCCCATTATCTTCATAAATATAGGATAAAAATCAGTCTAAATGACTTTCTCAGACCTCCTCAAGGATTAAGACTACCCAGCCAGCTTTTAAAAAGTATATGTATGTAGTAAAGATCAAAAGCAAATGTTCTGGACAGTTCTTTTCTACCCATGGGTTTTACTAAGAATGTGTGCAGTTTTCAGGGAAAACACCACAAATGACAGCTGTTTAAAAGCATGGAAATTAATTGGCAACAGAAATTTCCTTGACTAATAGGAAAAAACTTAAAGTCACATGTTTTGATGAGTTTATTTTTCCCATCCTTAGTCAAGCATAGTCACTGTTAATAATTAAGACTTTCAAATAGAAATATAACCAAGTAAAATCCTGAGTACATAAACAAACAAACAAAAAATGCTGAGTGAGACCTAGCTTCATATTACTGAATGAACAATGGCATTAATGAATGAATCTTAGATTTAAATAATATATAGGGAAAGGTTCAACTTGCAGGTTTTGATTTTCTATAGGAACTAAACTGAGACAATAAAAACAATGTATTTAGTGTATTAAAAATTAGTAGCAAGACAAGTACCTCCCCTGCCATGCCACCGCCAAGCCACCATCTGCTTTGAGCTGTTTTTCTAGCAGTGGTGATGGATTTACACTGATCCATCCACAGTCTCTGTAATGCAGGGGCTCTCAAGTCATTGTCCTTGTGACCAATGGTGACAATGGATGAGACAGCTGGTTAGGATTAGGTGAGCAGCCTATGACCCTGGAACCAGGTAGTTCACCCTGCCCAGAGCTATGACCTTGGGATCATTAGCATTATGCTCTCACCACCTAAGCTAACCAGCCACAATCCAGCATCCAACATATACCAATCCAACATACATCAATCATTCTGGGGGCACAATGTCTTCTTAATCCCAGCGACAATGTCTTTTTATTTTTAAAGCAGCTGAATTGAACCCAAGACATTCAAAGGCTCATGCATGGTAGAGTCTATGCACAAACTGTCCCTCTTGGCAGCAATGAGATGTCCAAATACAAGCAGCCATGGTCCATCCATTCTAATCAAATGACAGCTCTGACACAGCTCAGAAAAAGCAAGAAATAGTCAAAGAATTTCCAAAGCATATTTTCTCCAAGTGCCGCAATGGAACAATGTACCTGGCCATCCCCAGACTTGGAAAGTTGGCAGGAACGATGAGTACATCCAGCCTGGAGAAGGGATGTGTTCCCAGGACAGAGTGTGCCGCTGAGAGGCACGGAGAGAGCAGCTGCAGGAGGGTCTCTTGGCAGGCTCCTTTGAGGCACACTGGGGCAAAGACCCGATGAGGAATGATCTCCTGGGTGGTGGCAGAAGTATTCTGGAAACGGCAGGGGTATTCCACATGGCCACAAATGCCAGCATACCTGGAAACAACACAGAATAAATATATGTACTTTTTATTCTCCTTGTTGTGGATGTGAGGTACTTTCACAGACATAGACAACTTCTAGGAGACAGCGGTTTAGACAGGTTCACAAGCAAAAACAGTTAATTGAGTTCTTTGCTTGTCTCTATCTAAGTAGTGGTGAAAAATCAGAGGTTGAAATACTTATTGATATATTGAATTGACTGAGTAGTTTCAGTCTAAGATAGTAGTAAAATCTTGTTTTAGAATAAATGGGAAAAAAGCCCTAAGACTCAAAACAACAAAACAAACTCCTATCAAAACAAAAAACAATTTCTGCCCTTAAAGTTGTGCTTTCAAATATCACTATGGAAAAAATCCTCTCTAACTCAGGGATGATTCATAACTCAAAAAGGAAGGGATGGTGTAACCAAATTAAAGATCCTATTCTGGAATTTACTAGAATAAAATATGTGGAGTGAGGTAGAGAAAAATGAGCCAAATGACAGTACAGGTTCCAACTTTTCAAAAGAACAGCACTCATTCTCCTGAAAAGTACTTTAGGTTTTCTTGTGCTGTTAAAACCCTGGCTGGGTAGCTCAGTTGGTTAGAGTGTTCTGATACACCAAGGCTGCAAGTTCGATCCCTCGTCAGGACACATATAAGAATCAACCAACAAAAACATAAGTGGAACATAAACAACAAACTGATGTTTCTCTGTCCGTCTCTCTCTGTCTCTCTGTCTCTCTCTCTCTCAAATTAGTAAAAAAAAAAAAAAGTTGTGCTGTTAAGAAATACAGAAGCACTTGTGATACAATATTCTCCCCAATCCACTTTCCTTTTAAGGAAACAGATCAGAGTCCAGCCTGTACCATCTGATCACTGTCAGTTATTCTACCAAAGGTGGAGCTGAAAAAGAATTCCTAGAATCTGACTCACAAGCCTCAAGAGAACTTATCTACCCAAAGAAACCAACATCAAAGGGAACTCTATTTTTTCACCTGTTAACAGGTCCTTTATTCAAACATAATGGAACACCCCTGTACTTTTAATTTATACATTATAGTTCTAACTATGGCGCTTATTATACTCCCAGCGAATACTGGAAAAAAACCCCCTTAAAATATTGATATGTTCCAGTATGGGCGAACTGCAACAATAAAGCCTCTATAAATTTCCGAAGTGCCTTTCATCCATCCACAATCAGCACTGCCCAAGGAGAGCCACACAGTATGGAGATAAGCCTCACATGCTTGTAGTACATAGAACACAGCTCCCAACACTGATGACGTTTTAGCACAACTGGGGAAAAAATAATGGGGGAAGACCCATAAATATTTCTCCCAAGATAAGGTGACAGGAAGGATATAATTGCTGACATTGAATGCTAGCCAAAGTCCCTAGATTGATAACACTGCTTTATGGAGAAAGTGAGGATAAGTGCCTATTGGTAAACATTTAACCAAAAAGGCTGCAATGTCTACCTAATGACTAGAACTGTATTGGTGTAGCAATCTAATCAAAGCTCTCATAAAGTGAAAAACCACCATTTACTAAATTAAAACACCACAATACCTTTTCCTAAGGTATTTATGTATTTATATAGGTACATAGGTACATAATGTGCTATGGGAATTTAAGCTTGAATTCTATTGAAAAGCTTTCAGACCACTTTAAATATCGGAGAAATTGAAGGTGAAGAGGCATCTTCAAGACAAACTTGGAACATAAGTTTAAATTCCACCTACCAAAGCACAGTTCTATAAGGAGGTAATCCATTAGCCTGTCTAGAAACATACCATAGGGCAAGACTATTTTTTTGAGATCAAGAACCTCAAAAGTTGGAGAATAGTTTGAGGTAGCCAAAGATATACCATAAAAGCCAATTATGTTCAAGAGAAAAGGTTAGTTAAATTCTCTCTGGAGAGGAATGGCACTATCCAAGGCAATAAAGGTCATTTCACTTGGGTGAATTAGCACCATTTTTCCCAATTAAAGTGTTAGAGAAAATGTAAAACTTTAAGACTATCAAGCTGTGGGTAAGTGAGATCATTAAGGCTCCCAATAAAAATGGAAACAGCATCTAGGAGGCCACACGTGGGCTCCAACACAGGATCAGGAAACCTGAACAACTGGCTATGACCTGAGGCAAACCACTCAGTCTCTGGGGCCTCTTTTCCTCACCTCTGACATGGTCTCACAGAAGAGGATGCTAGGAAAGGGGACGAGTTAATGGGAAAGGGGTGTGAAGGAACTTACTGGGGTGATAGAACGTTCTTTATTTGGGTTAACATGCATACAACTGTCAAAAACTAATCAAGCCAACACTTCAGAGCTGTTCATTCTGCTGTGTGTTAATTATACTTTCATTAAAAACAAACAGACTTCAGGCCAAGATGGAGGTGTAGGTAGACACACTTTCCCTCCTCGCACAACCAAAAGAAGGACGACAAATTTAAAAACAAAAATCAACCAGTACTGACAGAAAATCAAACTGTATGGAAGTCTGACAACCAAAGAGATAAAGAAGAAAGATTCATCCAGACCGGTACGAGGGGTGGAGATGGGCAGCAGGGCGGACAGGACTCATGGCAAGGAGGTGTCTGGAGGACGGGATGGACATGGCAGCAGCTGGTGGAACCGGCGGTCCCACACTTGTGTCTGGATAAATCAGGAGGAACAACTGGGGAGTGAGACAGACCAGAAAACCCAAGGTTCTAGCTCAGGGGAAAAAAAGCCTCAAAACCTCTGAATGAAAATACCTGTGGGTATTGCAGCAGTGGGAGAAACTCCCAGCCTCACAGGAGAGTTGGTTGGAGAGACCCACAGGGTCCTAGAACATACAAAAACCCACCCACCCAGGAATCAGCACCAGAAGGGCCCAATTTGATTGTGGGTAGTGGGGAAGTGATTGAAAGCCAACTGAGAGTGGAGCAAGCAGCACTGTTCCCTCTTGTACCCCTCCCCCACATACAGCATCAGGGCGAAGTAAGAGGGTTGCCCCACCCTGGCAAATACCTAAGGCTCCGCCCCTTACTACATAACAGGTGTACCCAGAGGGAAAAAAATGGCCCACATGAAAGAACAGATCAAAGCTCCAGAAAAAATACAACTAAGGGATGAAGAGATAGCCAACCTATCAGATGCACAGTTAAAAACTCCAGTAATCAGGATGCTCACAGAATTGGTTGAGTATGGTCACAAAATAGAGGAAAAAGTGAAGGCTATGAAAAGTGAAATAAAGGAAAATGTACAGGGAACCAACAGTGACGGGAAGGAAACCGGGACTCAAATCAACAGTTTGAACCAGAAGGAAAAAATAAACATTCGACCAGAACAAAATGAAGAATCAAGAATACAAAAAAAAATGAAGAGAGGCTTAGGAACCTCCAGGACAACTTTAAACGTTACAGCGTCTGAATCATAGGGGTGCCAGAAGGAGAAGAGGAAGAGCAAGAAATTGAAAACTTATTTGAACAAATCAAGAAGGAGAACTTCCCCAATCTGGCAAAGGAAATAGACTTCTAGGCAGTCCAAGAAACTCAGAGTCCCAAAGAAGTTGGACCCAAGGAAGCACACACCAAGGCACATCGTCATTACATCACCCAAGATTCAAGAGGAGAGAATTTTAAAAGCAGCAAGAGAAAAGGAGTTCCCATAAGACTGTTAGCCGATTTCTCAAAAGAGACCTTACAGGCAAGAAGGGACTAGAAGGAAGTACTCCAAGTCATGAAAGGTAAGGACCTACATCCAAGATGACTCTATCCAGGAAAGCTATCATTTAGAATGGAAGGGCAGATAAAATGCTTCCCAGATAAGGTCAAGTTCAAGGAGTTCATCATCACCAAGCCATTATTATATGAAATGTTAAAGGGACTTATCTAAGGAGATCACAAAGAAGGAGATCCTAAAGAAGGAGATCAAAAACATGAACTAAAATGACAACAAATTCACAACTATCAACAACTGAACCTAAAAAAAAACAAAAACAAAAACAAACTTAGCAAACCACCAGAACAGGAACAGAATCACAGAAATGCAGATCACATGGAGGGTTATCAGTGGGTAAGGGGAGGAGGGGAATGGGGGAAAAGGCACAGGGAGTAAGTAGCATAAATTGTAGGTAGAAAATAGGCAGAGGGAGGTAAAGAATATTAAGGAAATGTAGAAACCAAACAACTTATATGTACGACCCATGGACATGAACTAAGGGGGTGGGGGAATTCAGTTGGGAGCGGGTGTGCAGAGCAGAGGGTAATAAAGGGGAGAAAATGGGACAGCTGTAATAGCATAATCAATAAAATAATTTTAAAAAACAAACAAAAAACTTAAAGTGGTTTCCAAGGTTTCTCATGGCACTGTAATTCTATGACCACTTACCACAAGAGCCCCTCTTCATACAACAGCCATGTTCCTGAAGTGGCGAGGGAATACTTTTATAAAGTCATGCCTAGTCTTCCCCAGAACCACTATTAACTCGAAGATGCTCTATCTTTCCTTCAGACTAACCTTCAATTACAAATCACTGTGTATGTACCTGCTCCAATGTACTCTCAATATCATCAACAAACGAAGAACTTGAAATAGCTGTTCCTTATGCCCAGACTTGTTATCAGAGTAAACATTTCAATAGTTATGGTAATAATTATATTTAATTATTAATTATTAATAATCTATAATACTAATGGTAAGAGTAATAAACACAAATAACTCCTACCACAACTGCTACTTATAGTCATTTAACACTTACTATGTGCTGTGCACTGTTCTAAATAATTTATATACATTTTCCCAATTAATGCACACATTCCTAGAATAACAGCTACTTATCACACCGCAAGTCGTCATAACCTCCTCCCTCCAGACTCTCCTTCTCCTATAGTCTATTTTTTGGACTATAAGACGCACCTAAGTTTTAGAGAAGGAAAATAGGGGGAAAAAACCCTGCTCCACCACCGCTCCCCACCCTCAGCGAGCCAGGTAAGCTACATTCGGACTATAAGATGCACCCCCATTTTCCTTCCAAATTTGGGGGGTGGGGTGGAGTCTTATAGTCAGAAAAATATGGTACTACATTATGCTTCTTAAGTAAATTTGGAATCTGGAGTTTTCCTCAGCTGCCCTGTGGTTCTCCAGTTTCCTGTTCCTCCTTGTCAATATTGCCTATTAATATTACTGAGTGGGAAGAAGGGTGGCTGGTAAATGATCCAAACCAGGCCATTGGTCCCCTCATACAAGAGGTCTCTCCAAGGAATGACTGTGTTTTACTCAGAACCTCAAAAGGTTCTCCTTCAGCCATCCTCTTGTTTCAAGGCAGGGGTATACTGAAACCACCTCACACAAATGCTTCTCTGTCTTAGGTTCAAAAGAAATCACTGGAAAGTCTCCCCAGGGAATGCATATTCTTTTCCACAACCCCTTCCTTGGTTCATGTGAAAACTCAGTAAAGATTTCCTGCATTCTTGCTCTATTCAAGGCGCTCCACAGGGAGCTGCCATGTACATGTATCTGAATAAATCTCTGACCCTACCTCTGAGGAATTTACAGTTTTGTTAGGAGAAAGTTTTTAATTCTGATTAATTTAGGTTTACACAATTTATTAACATTTTAGCTAGCAGAACAGATGCTTCCTAAAAATCACAAGTGTTCAAACTGCTACCACCAGCCCCCAAATGCATTGCTGACAATGTCGTCAACATAAATGATGATATAGTAGTGTCTGAAAGTCAGATGTGTTTTTCTCAGGCATTCGGTACATTACAAAGCAAGATAAGATAGTTGCAACATGAGACAGAGAGCTGAAATACTCTGGAGGAGCAAGGGCTGGACAAATCAAACCAAGCCAGAAAGATATGGAAAGGCTCCTCTCAAAGTGAAGTGAAGGGTATTCTGGACATTGGAATGTTTTCCTATGAATTGTATCTACCATTCCTTCTTTTCTAGACTTTCAAATAGATAGAAACAGGGTCTCATGCTCCAAAGTCCAACTTTTCATCAACTTTGCGTCCCCTACTACGTCTGTTTTTTAGGGTTAGCACCCTCAGTACCTCTCCCATGCTTCTCCATGTTCCATGCTGCCTGTTTTCCATGCTTTTAATCATTTTTACTGAGTTCCTCTGGACTTTATCCAAGCATCCTGCTTAAACTGCATGGCCCCAAAGTGAAGACAATGATTTAACAAAGACCTCAAGAGATTAAACATAATACAAAGATTCCCCTGTGGCTGGAGAAGGTTATACTGCAGCCAAATAAAATTAATAAACTTTCAACAGTTTATCTCAGTGCCCTGTAATTAATGTATTTACTAAAATGCTCACCCAGAGTGGGCTGGAAATACGTGGAACTGGAGCTGGATGAAGGACTGTTCTTCCTATAACTTGGCCCACATAAACGGTGATCAAAAGTTCAGTGACCAATACTTTGGCCAAATTTCTGGGGCCCAGATGAACACATTAGGCAAATGAAAGCCTGTGGCATATACGGCCTCTGTAAACATTACATTTACATGAATTGAACTAGTGGTCTTAGGAAGGTTTGAAGTAGAAAGGGGGGGTGGGAAAGGCAAGGGGACCAGATGTGAACATAACCAAAAGCACCACTGCACTTGGCACTTCAGAGCATCTTTGTTGGCAAACTAAGTGTGGAGCCAGAGATTTAATGGATAAAAACACAAAGCCACCCTCTGATGACTAAAGACAGTACACTTGAAGTACGGAGCTGGGGAAGGATTAAACAAATGTAAGCTATTATTTTATCAGCAGTACATTTCTGATGGACAAGCACAGTGATAAATGAAGGGAAAACTTAGTCATAGCATGTCGGACATGGAAAGGAGTGTGGGAGGAACTCCACCACCCCCAGGCCTCACATTTCCCTACGAGGACATTCCCTGCCTGCAGTGGCACCCTTCACTCTCACCCTTCACAATCAGATCTCTCTGATCTGATTGGCTGGGTCACTCTGGACTTTCTCTTTTCAAATCTGCTTGCCCACAGAGGGGGTGCTTTTGGCTGTTAGGCAGGCTGTGTGCATCTCTGTTGTGGAGGTTAGCAGTGGTACAGCTGGGTGGGGAAGTTTGTCTAAATTGGAAATGGAGTATTAGAAAGCCAATTAACACTGTATGCCTGAACATTCCCTTGATCCAGCTTCTGTCAATAATAAAACCTTTCTTTCATTCTCCTTCTGTTTCTCAATTGGTTCTGAACTCAGGCGGACAACGGAGGAGTTCTATTTACCCCCTCCCATAAACTCTAACAGGGATTCAGATATCCTACCCCCCACAATCCCCACTTCATTCGGCCATGTCCTCCTCCTTCACAATTATGGATGCAGAAAAGTAAATAGCCATTTCAGCTGCCTGTGGGCAGCAGAGAGAGCATATAGAAAATGATTGCTGCCCACTCCCCTGCCTTAGATCCCTGCAAATATGGCTACAGAGACAAAATAACAAATTTCTTTCTTTTCCTTCCCCTAGCCTTCCTAAGGCACATATTTTCCAACTGCATACCTCTTCTAACAGTAAGTCAGCCCTGAGGCTGTAGATGAAGAGCAGTGTTGCTTCGCCATGAAGAATTTGAGAAACACCCCCGGCCCCCGAGCCTCCCATCCTGACCCCTAGCAAACTCTTTATTCTGCAGAGAAGGAAAGTATGGCTTTGCCCAAAGAAACATCCCCAGTCAATGGGGATGGCACTTTCAGGCTCAGAGGAAATGCTCTCTATTTCTGTTTGCTGTTACAACATGGCACATTCCAATCAATAATAGTGACTTAATCACGTCATTGACTCTCCAGGTGAGAAGATGGATCAGACTCCAGGTGAGGCATGGATATAATGTACAGTTTTTAAAAGTCCCCAGAAAAGATTCTAAATCACCTCTCCAGGGAGTTGAACCCAGATGTGAATCCAGGTTTTGTAACTGAGTAGGGACATGAATGTGAACATGCTGCCGTTTGAAGTCTCAATATCTTTAAAAATAGAATTAATAAATCCTATCTACCATACAAGTTTATCCTCAGAACTAAGTGAGATGACATGTAGACCAAGACTTTCCCTAACTTCAAACATTCGATGATTTCTGTATACAAGTTAAGATAGGCTAGGATATGCTGTAATAACAAACATCCCCATTATTTCAGTGGCTTAACCCAGAAAAGTTTATTTCTCATTCATACCAAGTCCACTGTAGATCAAAGTGATTCTCCGGGGCACCTGCCCTCCCTAATTAGAAATTTAGGGGCTGCCTAGATTTTCAAAATGATGCCTACTGTGTGATCTCAGTGACAGGGAAAGAGAGCACTAGAGGGTCTCACAAGCAATTAAATATTCCCATTTGAAAGTAACATATGTCACTTCTGTCTACAATTCTCTTCTTCCCTTGAGAGTGTATAAGTATAATCCTATAGGCAATCTATGATACTCTATATAGCTCAGAGAATATGGTCCAAAATAGGTAACTTACTGAGCAAGAAGTGGAAATTACCTTCCTTCCTCCAAAAAGCAAAATGCAGGCAATAAGACATGCCCGTCATAAGAGAGCACTTGATGGCTTTATCTTCTAACCACACCAACCACTATAGTCTGTGCAGTAAGAGCAACAGTAACATAGCAAAACAACCAACGCAAAAAAAATTTGTACTATGAGCACATATCTTAGTTGGATTTCCAGGATGAACAAACCATCTATCCCCTGACTTTGGGCATTCTCCACCAGAAGGTACTAGCTTAGTGACTACCTGTAAATAGGAAAAATGATTAAACTGAGCTGGGTGTAAAAGCCCTAGAAGGAAGCATGATGTCATACTGCACGATCAACACACTGCTGCACCTATTATCTGCATTCTCCTTCTTCCCTTTGACTCTCAAAGCTAGAACAGTTAGTTGAACATCTAATGGCCTATACTAATTTAAAAAATTTTTAAACTGATTTCCTCTAATCAGCTCTGAAAAGAAGGAATTGCTACTGAAGTTAACAGAGTCCTGACTAAGCAGGATTCTCAAAACCCAATAAGCCTTGTGACAGCTTCCATGTGTCCTGTGCTCCTAAGGAGGCTGACCTCCCCCATAGCCCTTATAAAGACACTGCTAGCAGCAGTCACTGGAACCAAAACAGCACAGTGGACTACAAAAGAATCCATCAGATAAGCAACTTCTTTTTATTAAGTTGTGTTTTTGATCAAATAAGCACTGAAATCCAAAGTTAAAAGGTATAGAAAGAGGGAAAAGTATTAAAGCTGAAGATTCTGTTGACTTAACCAAATACACAAAAATATTTCACCTGACTTCATAGAGGATTTCATATATACTTATTTTTTTCTTGTTCTTTCTGCATAAACAGTATGCCCACGTTTTGGCCTCTCAACTCTCTTTCCCTCCCACTAGGGCTTTTCCTGCTTTGATTAGTCATAGTTTGGTTTAGTTTCTCAGCAGGGATGACTCACATTCCCAGCACTTGGAATAAATGCATCATTCTACTCTCCCAAGTGTTTGTTTTTCAGCAAGTTCCCAAATACAAACCTGAAGTCAGCCTCAGAAGGTGAGAAGGATCTCTCTGCTGCCAGATCATTTGATGAGCAGGTCTCTGGCTTCATTTCTGTCCAGGATCCCACTGCAATTGTGAAGGTGGAGGCTGGCATTGGCATGGTTACATAGTAATGCCAGCTTAAGCTCCCTATAAGCAGAAAGAGAAAAATCTAATGAGGCCAATGTATGGTTCTGGACCTTACTTGTATTTTTTTCTCTTTAGGCACTTAAAGAACTTGTGTCCTAAGATGGTATGAGCCAGTTCTTGGAGGTGGGTCATGTCAACTGAAGGCACATTATTCCAGGTTTCAGGGGAAGCATAAGAGAGATGACAGTTTCAGGGCAGCCAGGGAGGTTTGGATCTGTTCCAGGGATCAGTTTGAAGCCCTTCAAGTGAGGCTATAAATAACTGGTGGCGGTTGAGGCGGTCACTAATAGCTGCAAACACATAAAAGTATAGGTTGTATGCTGCTATAGAAACAAAAATATGTCTCATTCATCCTTATTGCTTAGCACAGTACATGGCATAAAAAAAGAAAAAAGACGCTCATTTCAATGAACAAATGAATGAATGGATAGACGGATGAATGAACAAATGAATTACCACTTCTATTCTGCTATTTTGTCTAAATCAAGTCCATCTAAAATGGATATAGTAGAATACAATGAGACTAAAGAAGGGAGACACCTGGGTTTTAGTACCAACTCTGAAAATACAATAATTAATTGTAGAAGTTCAGGTCTTATATCCCTATCCTTTTTATCTGTTAATATATTGGGCTGATCCCCCCTTCCTCATTGAGCAAATGAAAAACAGGCCTGGAGAGGGTCAGAGTTTCCATGACCCAGAGCCAGAGCACCCAGTGGACAGCTTCAGGCTATGTTGAAGCATCATCACCCAGCCACCTCCATGAATGACACAAAGGGCGGACTTAGTGGGCACCAGAACCCCGCTGAAATAAGTCCTGCTCTGAGGGGCATGCCCCTGCACAGCTGATCCTCCACAATGGTCCAAGGTTGGTGGTCACAGCTAGTCCTTGAAGCTGACTAGCCTGGGCAAATCATTCCCATTGACATGCCAACAGCAATCAAAGCTCAACTATAACAGAAGGGTGTACACAGTATACAGAAGGGGTACATCTCCAGTGCTCAGCTTGGGTGATCGGGGATGCTGTGCCACTGAACCCTACAGGACACCTATCTCATTAGGCCACTCTACCAAGCTTGGGAGACATAGCAGCTCCACCTAATACATAGAAACAAACACAGGGAGTTTGTCAAAATGAAGGGACAAAGAAACATATCCCAAAAGAAAGAACAGAATAAAA
The DNA here is from genome assembly GCF_022682495.2 of Desmodus rotundus. Taxonomy (NCBI): domain Eukaryota; kingdom Metazoa; phylum Chordata; class Mammalia; order Chiroptera; family Phyllostomidae; genus Desmodus; species Desmodus rotundus. The sequence goes on from NC_071387.1 coordinate 80,145,873, forward strand.
CTCCAGAAAAACAACTAAACAAAATGGAGACAAGCAATCTACTAGATGCACGGTTCAAAACACTGGTTATAAGGATGCTCAATAAACATCAACAGCATAAAAAAGGACCAGTCAAAAATGAAGGATACGCTAACTGAAATGAAGAATAATTTACAGGGAACCAACAGTAGAGTAGATGAAGGCAAGAATCAAATCAGCAAATTGGCATACAAAGAAGCAAAACACAATCAATCAGAACAGCAAAAAGAGAAAAGAATACAACAAAATGATGATAGTGTAAGGAGCCTCTGGGACAACTTCAACTATACCAACATTCACATCATGGGGGTGCTGGAAGGAGAAGAGAGAGAACAAGAACTTGAATACCTATTTGAAAAAATAATGACAGAAAACTTCCCTAATCTGGTGAAGGAAATAGACATATGAGTCCAGGAAGTGCAGAGAGTCCCAAACCAGATGGACACAAAGAGGCCCATACCAAGACACATCATAACTAAAATGCCAAAGGTTGAAGTCAAAAAGAACTTTAAAAGCAGCAAGAGAAAAGCAGTTAGTTATCTATAAGGGAGTTCCCATAAGACCGTCAGCTGATTTCTCAACAGAAACTTTGCAGGCCAGAAGGGATTGGCAAGAAATATTCAGTGATGAAAAGCTAGGACCTACAACCAAGATTACTACCTTTCAAAGCTATCATTTAGAATTAAAGTACAGATAAAGAGCTTCCCATATAAGAAAAAGCTAAAGGAGTTCATCACCATCAAACCAGTATTATATGAAATGTTAAAGGGCCTTCTTTAAGAAGAAGAAGACAAAAAGGTAAAAAATATTAACAACGGAATGGCAAAAAATACATATCTATCAATAAATGAATCTAAAAAGCAAAGTAAATGAACAAACAGAACAGAAACAGACTCATGGATACAGAGAACATTTTTACAGTTGCCAGATTGGGGGGCAGGTTAGGCAATAAAGGTGAAGGGATTAAGAAGTACAAATTGGTTGTTACAGAATAGTCATGGGGATGCAAAATACAGCATAGGAAATGTAGACAATGATATTCTAATAACTATGTGTGGTGTCAGATGGATGAGAGATTTATCAGGATGATCACTTAGTAAGTTATGTAATGTCTAATCACTGGGGTGTACACCTGAAACTAATATAATAATGTATGTCAACTGTAATTGAAAAATAAAAATGATTTAAAATAATAATAAAAAAAGAAGAGGTAACTGTTGACAGGGATGTGGAGAAAAGGAAACCCTTGTACACTGTTGGTGGGAATGTAAATTGGTACAGCCACTATGGAAAACAGTATGGAGGTTTCTCAAAAAATTTAAAAGTAGGACTACCATATGATCCAGCAATTCCACTTATGGGTATTTATCCAAAGGAAATGAAATCACTATATCAAAGAGATATCTGCACTCTCGTGTTCACTGCAGCATTGTTTTCAATGACCAAGGCAAGGAAACAACGTAAGTGTCCACTGTGTAATGAATGGATAAAGAAAATGTGATGTATATTAATGGAATATTATTCAGACATAAAAAAGGAAATCCTGATATTTGTGACAACACAGATGGACCTTGAGAGCATTATGTTAAATGAAATAAGTCAAAGAAAGACAAATACTGTACGAGATCTCATTATATGTGAAATCTAAAAAAACAAACTCAATAGAAACAGAGAGTAGATTGATGACTGACAGGAACAGGGGTTTCAGAGGAAATTGAGGAGAAATGAGTGATGGTAGTCAAAGGATAGATACTTCTTAGTCATAAGAAAATAAGTCCTAAGGATGTAATGTACAGCAAAGTGACTGTTAACAATACTGTATTGTATATAGTTAACAATACTGTATTCTATATTTTAAAGTTGCCAAGAGAGTAGACCTTCAGAGTTCTCATCACGCACAATAAAACCATGTGAGGTGATGAGTGTGTTAATTAACCTTATTGTGGTAACACTATTTCTTAATACACAGCATCCAGCAGAAGTAGTGCTTACTTGAGTGTAGTTGATAAGGTAATAATATGGGAATAATAATTTATAGTTTTAATTGAACATTTCACCTAAAGTGTCATATGGTGTACTTGAGTATGATATTGTTATATTACAGAATTACATGCTTATGATTTTGTAATAAAAAAGGAGTGTTATTTGTGCCAGATCCTGTATACGTATATCAAATCATCACATTGTATACCTTAAACTTACACGATGTTAGGTGTTAATTATACCTCAATCAATCTAGGGAGGAGGGAGAACGAAACACTATGTGCAATAGACTTTCTCCCTACATTCTATATTAAATTTTTGACCTGATTTTTTTTCTTTTTCTTTTTCTTTTTTTTTTTTTTGCTGCCTCTCTGGTTCATGTACCATCCACCTAGCACACTGAGAAGATGAGACTTTTTGGAAACAGCAGGAACAGAAACTGCTTTGAATAAATACTGCTAATGGAATAAGAGGTATCTGTTAGATGCCTGCACAAGGTCATAGAGAAGCCTCACAGGGTGCCCAATTACATCGTGTCCCAGCTCCTTTATCAGAATGTCTGTACACTCAAGGTGATATGGGGAGGGCAATGGAGGCTGTAAATGGATGTGGCAGGGGAGAGGAATGAGATTAGCAGTTAAAAAGTCAGAAACCTTAAATGACCTGGAGTTTGGGAGTAAGATAGCAAAAGTGTTAACAGAATGAGTCAAATCCAGCAAGAATATTTTAAAACTGTCATTGCTCCTTTACAGTTTTTTCTGAAGATAAGTAATGGGGGAAAAGGGATTTTTTTTGGGGGGGAGGGCATATATTGAAAACATCACCCAAACCCATATTTTAAATGTTCAAAATTATTTTCTCCTATGTAGCCCTTAAGATTTTTAATTTTTTGATTCCTAAAGTTCCTCTACTTAGTGGAGCTCATGGGGAATAAACTGTTTCACACTTCAAGCTTTTAAAGCAAAATGTTTTTTAGAATACCAAGTGACAGTCAAATAGGGGCAAGATCAATAGGCTAGCCAAATAAGAACCAGCCAGGAGCTCACTTCCCATAGACCCTGGCTGGACTCTGTGAAAGTTTCTCAAAGGTGTTCAGCCCTGGGCTTCTTGCCCAACCCTGGGTGAATGCTGAAGCCAATGCTGTGACAACTGCCTGCTTCCAGTGCTTTGGCAGGGTAGGGGTTACTAGTTCACTACTATTAGGGCATATCTAGTATCCTGATGGGGTAGAAAAATGGCTTTTGAGTTGTCTGTTAATGGATTATTCCACTGCGTCCCATCTTGCACGAAGACTACCCAAAGCCACAGAGAATACCTGATCTCATCTTCAAACCAGAATGCAAAAAATGCAAAATAACAAGGTAGAAATACTGCCCCAGAATGCAGAGCATACATTCATTCCAAAGACAAAGAGAGATAATTTCTGAATTGTCTATTGTTTGGGATAAGCCTACCTTGCAAAGAGAATTGATGAAGAGCATACTTATTTTTAGTGCCTATTAATTTAGTTCCAGCTCTGGAATCTGACTACTGGAGTTCAACTGCCTGCTCCACACTTACCAGTTTAGACATATTACTTAATCTCTCAATTCGTCAGTTTCCTCATCTATAATAAGGGAATGATCACAGTATCTACCTCATAGGATTATGTGAAGATTAGGGTAGATAATATGCATAGAAATCACTAAGGCATAGTAATTGGCACATAGTAAGTGCTGAAGAAATCTTAACTACTGTTGTCTTTACAGCTGCCTCCCCCTGTTGCTTAGGCTGACTCTCCGGAGGCAGAGACAAAAAATGTTGAAGGTATGGCTGCCACATGTGCACTGAAGCCTATGGCCTGATGAGGCCCACATATGGGGTTTAAGTTTGAACGGCATTAAAACTAGTACACACAAAGCAATCCATTTAAAGGAGAATGACAGCCCAAAAGGGGGCATGCTGCATGACTTCATATAGAATGGGCCATTTGGAGACTATTTAAATAGTGTTTACTTTAAATGAGCCATCCTCAATGAAACAGACAGTGAATGCCTTCATTTTCCTTTTTGATTTAATCTACTTTCCCTAGACTCCCTTGCTATACCAGCTGCAAAACAAAGAGAACACACTGTACTTGAATTAACCCAGAGTTTTTCCTCTGCAGAGGCTAGAAGCCCATCACACCACTGGATGATTTCAGGGCCAGGCCTGGAATCATTAGCAAGAGGAGCAGGGAGTGGAGGGGTGAGGGCAATAGGAAGGGGCCCAGAGGAAGTGGCGCTCCCAAACAGTGCAGGCCTGGGCAGCCACCCAGCTAGCCTCCCTCTGCTTCTTCAGGAAGTTCCCAAGCACCTCAATGATGCATTTTCAAACTGGAACTTATTTAGGGGGTGAAATTCTTAGATTTCAACTGTCTCACTGGTAAGACAGAGATATCATATCAGAAATTGTCCTTATAATCACATTGGCAGCTGCTACAAGATCCAAAGAGACATTTTCATCTCTGAAATAGGACTGAAATTTTCCTTACAGATAATAGTTTTTTGTAGGTATGGTAAATATTTGATATGGGTCACTTTTCTTTTTTTTCTTTTTTTAAAAATTATTTATTGATTATGCTATTACAGTTGTCCCATTCCCCCCCCCTCCACTCCATCCTGCCCACCCCGTCCCTCCCAAATTCCCCCCCTATAGTTCATGTCCATGGGTCATACTTATAAGTTCTTTGGCTTCTACATTTCCTACACTATTCTTACCCTCCCCCTGTCTATTTTCTACTTATCATCTATGCTACTTATTCTCTGTACCTTCCCCCCCCCCCATTCCCCTATTGAAAACCCTCCATGTGATCTCCATCTCTATGGTTCTGTTCCTGTTCTAGTTGTTTGCCTAGTTTGCTCTTGTTTTTGTTTTAGGTGTGGTCGTTAATAACTGTGAGTTTGCTCTCATTTTTACTGTTCCTATTTTTTATCTTCTTTTTCTTAGGTAACTTTAACATGTTACCTAAGAAATGTTAACCCTTTAACATTTCATATAATAAGGGCTTGGTGAGGATGAACTTCTTTAACTTGACCTTACCTGAGAAGCACTTTATCTTCCCTTCCATTCTAAATGATAGCTTTGCTGGATACAGTAATCTTGGATGTAGGTCCTTGCGTTTAATCTTGGGTAATGTAATTATGATGTGCCTTGGTGTGTTCCTCCTTGGGTCCAGCTTCTTTGGGACTCTCTGAGCTTCCTGGACTTCCTGGAAGTCTATTTCCTTTGCCGGACTGGGGAAGTTCTCCTTCATTATTTATTCAAATAAATTTTCAATTTCTTGTTCTTCCTCTTCTCCTTCTGGCACCCCTATAATTTGGGTGTTGGAACGTTTCAAGATGTCCTGGAGGTTCCTAAACCTCTCCTCATTTTTCCAAATTCTTGTTTCTTCATTCTTTTCTGGTTGGATGTTTCTTTCTTCCTTCTGGTCCACACCCTTGATTTGAGTCCCAGTTTCCTTCGCATCACTATTGGTTCCCTGTACATTTTCCTTTGTTTCTCTTGGCATAGGCTTCATTTTTTCATCTGTTTTTCGAACAGATTCAACCAATTCTGTGAGCGTCTTGATAACCAGTGTTTTGAACTGTGCATCCGATAGGTTGGCTATCTCTTCCTCGCTTAGTTGTATTTTTTCTGGAGCTTTGAAGTGTTCTGTCATTTGGGCCTTTTTTTTTTTTTTTTGTCTTGGTGTGCCTGTTACATAGTAAGGAGTGGAGCCTTAGGTGTTTACCAGGGCGGGGCAACCCATGTCACTGTGACGCTGTGTGTGGGGGAGGGGTCTGAGAGGGAATAATGCCACTTGCTCAGCTGTCTGCCCCCCGCTACCCACAATCAAATTGGGCCCTTCTGGTGCCAATTTCCAGGTGGGTAGCCTTGCATATCTTCTAGGACCCTGTGGATCTCTCCAACCAACTCTCCTGTGAGGCTGGGAGTTTCTCCCACTGCCACCTCAACCCCCACAGGTGTTTTCAATCAGAGGTTTTAGGCTTTATTTCCCTATGCTGGAACCCTGGGTTGAGTGGTCTGTCTCCCTCCCGAGTTGTTCCTCCCAGTTTATCTGTACTCGACTATGGGACCGCCCAGTCAGCAATCTGCCACCTCACCAGGTCCACCAGCCACTGCCTTGGCACATGTCCTCTCTGACCGGCTGCCTGACTGCGCCCCTCTTACCGGTCTGGATTAATGTTTCTTCTTCAACTCCTTGGTTGTTGGACTTCCATATAGTTCGATTTTCTGGCAGTTCTAATTGTTTTTTGTTTTCGAATTTGTTGGTCTTCTTCTTTTGGTTGTGTAAGGAGGCACAGTGTGTCTACCTATACTTCCATCTTGGCCCAAATTCTCCACTTGATCTTTTAAACTTTCCTACTGTAGGTTAGACAAGAGCATGAAGTATTCAGAAACACCAAATTGAGACATGCTCTTATTTACACATCATATTTCTCTACTCAATAATCCTTGCTGCTTCCCTACCTCAAGATTGTTTCTTTCTAGTTCTGGCCAACATGGAGGCGTAGGTAGAACCCCTTCACTTCCTCACACAACCAAAAGGAGGATAACAACCAATGTGAAATCAATAAACAACCAAAAGTGCCAGAAAATCAAACTGCATGGAACTCCGACAACAAAGGAATTAAAGAAAATATCAACCAGAACCACCAGTCAGGTAAGGCGGTGGACCATGCAGGCCAACTCAGAAAAACTGAGGCAACAAGGTGGACCTTGGGGGCGGGGCTAGCTGCTGAGCTGGGCAGGCTGCACAGGATGGGGCTGACTTAAGGAGACTCAGAGGTGGATGTGGGCTACAGCGGTTGCGATGGTAGGAGAAGCTCCCAGTCTCACACGAGAGTCCATTGGAAAGGGCGCTAGAGACAAGCAGGCGAGCCACACTGTTCCCTCTCTGGCCCCTCCCCCACAGGAATCACATCAGCACAGCAAAGAGGGTTGCCCCACCCTGGTGAATACCTAAGGCACCACCCCCTTACAACCTATCAGCTGCACCAAGACAAAGAAATATGGCCCAAATTTAAGAACAGAGTAAAGCCTCAGAAGGACAGCTATACAAGGAGGAGGAGATCGCCAACCTATCTGGGGAAGAATTTAAAGCCCTGGTAAGCAAAATGTTCACAGATCTGACTGAGCTTGGTCGAAAAGTGAAAAGACAAATGAAGGTTACCCAAAATGAAATAAAGCAGAATGTTCAGGGAACAATGACAGGAAGGAAACTAGGACTCAAAGCAAGGATTTGGAACAAAAGGATAAAATAAACATCCATCCAGAACAAAATGAAGAAACAAGAATTCAAAAAAGTAAAGAGACTTACAAACCTCCAGGACATCTTTAAACGTTCCAATATCCAAATTATAGGGGTGCCAGAAGGAGAAGAGGAAGAACAAAAAATTGAAAACTTATTTGAACAAATAATGAAGAAAAACTTCTCCAATCTGGCGAAGGGACTAGACTTCCAGGAAGCTGAGAGAGTCCCAAAGAAGCTGGACCCACGGAAGCACACAGTAAGGCACATCATAATTACATTACCCAAGATTCAAGATAAGGAGAGAATCTTAAAAGCGGTAAGATAAAAAGAGACAGTTACCTACAAAGGAGTGCCCATAAGACTGTCAGCTGATTTCTCAAAAGAAATCTTGCAGGCAAGAAGGGGCTGGAAAGAAGTATTCCAAATCAGGAAAGGTAAGGACCTACATCCAAGATTACTCTATCCAGCAAAACTATCATTTAGAATGGAAGGGCAGATAAAGTGCTCCCAGACAAGGTCAAATTCAAGGAGTTCATCATCACTAAGCCCTTATTATGAGAAGTGTTAAAGGGATTTATCTAAGAAAAAGAAGATCAAAAATATGAAAGTAACATGACAACAAACTTAACTATCAACAAATGAACCTAAAAGAAAAGAAAAACAATGAAAACAAAAACTAAGCAAACAACCAGAACAGGAACAGAATCAGAGAAATGGACATTACACAGAGGGATTTCAGTGGGGAGGGAGAAGGGAGGAATAGGCGGGAAAAGGTACAGGGAAGAAGAAGCATGGTTAGTAGGAATAAAGTAGATGGGGAATGATAAGAAATGGTATGGGAAACAGAGGACTCAAAGAACTTATATGTACAACCCATGGACATGAACTAAGAGGGGGGATGCTGGAGCATTGGGGGAGCATAGCAGAGGGGGGACAGAGGGGAGAAAACTGGGAAAAGTGTAATAGCATAATCAATAAATATATTTTTTTAAAAAGATTGTTTCTTTCGCTAGCCAATATTCTTAATTTCAGAACTTCCTGCCCAAATTTATTTCATATATCAAACTATTCCATTATTTTGGAACATCTTTGTATCAGAAATTAAAGATGCTTAGGAGTATTTATAGGAATGCATGTATATAGGAATACGTGTATTTGTAGGTGTATATAGACACATTATATAATGTACACAGAAACATAAAAAAAGGGAAAGCTCCCAGTTTTAGCAGCTCTTCCTTTCTGGGTTTCCTTTTCCAATGCTTGGGTCTTTTAGCCAGCCCCAGCTCTTTTCCTTTCACTGCTACTTAGATGTCAAGCCTACACATTCTGGTTTTATGAACTAGTGCCACCTTCCTGAATACCCATGGCGTGACTGTCTTTCCTTAGTTCTCCCCGCTGTTGCTCAAGGGCAGGAACTGACACCGGAACAAAGTAGAGAGAAGAACGCCCTGGGCTGGTATGCACCAGCACTGCCTAACCAGGGCCACATGCCAGGTCATGCCACTGCTTCTCAAGCACTGATGACACAAGCAAGGCTTTGGGTTTTCTTCTCTGCAACATGGTGCCACCTAAGGCACAGGAGTCCCATAAGAGAATGACCTTCAAGATCATTTCTGTGAACCAGGTAAAAGAGCGCCACCTACTGAACAGAGGACACAAGCACCTCCTTAGGTTTTGAGGTTTTTCCCTCGTGGCTAATGAATAAATAAGGGAGTACTGGCACCAGGATTGTTCTTCCAAGTCTCACCCTCCATTCTGACCTAGGACACAGTTCAAGTTCTTCTTGAACTTAAGTACAAAATGGATGGTGAAACTACACTAAATCATACCGTTCCAGATAGTCAGAGGTGCACTTTAGTACTTTACCCACATGAGAATATTCATGAATATCAAGCCTGAGATAAAAAAAAATCTACAGCAATAAGAACTGATATACACTTGCCTGCAGAAATCATCATTATCCAAAAGAAGTCATGATGACTTCCCTGTATGCCAACAATGGTAAATGCAGTGCTAGGAAGGCAAACAAGAACTAGTCAAAAGCAAGCCACAAAGAAAAGAATGACCTGACAGATTTAGAAAGGGCTAGGTATTATTTGAACCCTTATGAGAGATGAAACAGCAGAACATAGTCCTCAATCACCAGTTGCTTTCTGAAGAGCAAAGATGAAAAGGGGTACAGTATTTAATCCATACCCCTTGAAACACATGTATATGTACCAGCTCAGAATAAAGTGTCCTCAGTTCCAGAAACAAGAAGCTTTCTTTACTTTGAGTTCTCTGTGGTGAAAACACTTAATCATGACCATGCTGAAATGTCTTTAATTTACCATTTCCTTATACATAATTTCTGGTTGCATGCTGTGGGAGCAGTCTAAATAGTATTGCTCATTTTGAGCCATCAAGAGGGAGGAAAAGTTGGCTTTCAATTGCACACAGGAGGGTCTGGACCCTGAAATCTTGGCTTTTCCCTAACATTTCCCACACAAAATCAAGAGAGAAAATGTCAGAGAGCTGGTCTATTGGGCAGGCCAGAGAGTAGCATTTCGCCCAGGATGAAGTAATGTCTACAGTCTCTTACTTTTGAATAGAAAAATGAAATCAGATCCTATGTGAGGGCACATAGAGTTTTTAACACCTTTCACTTGTTCATATGCTTTTTCTTGTACATTTGGAAAGAGCTTAAATTAGTCAGTCTTGTTCATTACTTAAGGCTTCCCATGAAAAGTATAAGTGGAGTATTTCATTTTTCTAGGATGTAGAAATACACTAAATTAGACTCTGCAAAAATAAAACTAAACAAAAAAATTACCAAATGGGAAAATAAGAATGTACTACACCAATTTATTTCTTTTCAAATCTATTGCACCTGGAGAAAAGGCATAAATTCTAACCAGAGCATAGCTAAAGAAAGGACACTGCACTCACTGTTGTCACTATCAGCAGTGGTTTTAAATGCTTCTTCCATGAACATATTACTTCTGTCTGATTCCACAGAACACATTTATTTAACAAATAAGTATTATGCACCTATTATAGACAGAGCTCTGGGTCTCTGTGCTTAACAGGTTAGCTACATTTTGGCAGGGAATATGGGCCAACAATAACACATAGGCTAACATTTCTGTCTGCCCAAATGACATTATGCTGAAGAAGTTAAATAAGAAAGGAGCCAAACAAGTCAATCGAAATCTATGGCCTTGATTTAGGTCTCTTGAGAAAAAGGACAGTGGCTTCTCAGCTAATAAAATTCTTAGGATGTTTTTATCTTCTTTTTCTTAGATAAACCCCTTTAATATTTCATAATAAGGGCTTGGTGATGATGAACTCCTTTAACTTGACCTTATCTGAGAGTAAAAATGACAGCAAACTCACAGTTATTAACAACCACACCTAAAACAAAAACAAAAGCAAACAACTAGAACAGGAACAGAACCACAGAAATGGAGATCACATGAAGGGTTATCAACAGGGGAGTGGAAGGGAGAGAGGGGGGAAAGGTAAAGAGAGTAAGTAGCACAAATGGTAGGTAGAAAATAGACAGGGGGAGGGTAAGAATAGTATAGAAAATGTAGAAGCCAAAGAACATGTAAGTATGACCCATGGACATGAACTATAGGGGGGGAATGTGGGAGTGAGGGGGTGGGCAGGATGGAGTGGAGTGAAGGGGGGGAAAATGGGACAACTGTAATAGCATAATCAATAAATATATTTTTAAAAAAATTCTTATGATGGTCATCAGGCTACAGTTATCCTTCTTTTCTACAAAACAGCCAGGACGAGTGATTTCCCTCAAGCAACTAGGACTCAGAGGCCCACCTTCTGATTTCCATCCTTTGTCCATGGGCTGCTGTCACTTCTGTCCCTGTTATCTGCCTCATTTACATTATGCTGCTCCCAGGTGCTTTGCTTCTTTCAGGAAATCAGCTGATGCCTGGCAAATGTGCTAATCAGGTTGATGTGGCACTGTGATGGAAACTGAGTTGAGGGCCAGGTCTTGCCACTCGTATTTCACAGATAGCTCATCATTTTAAAGGGCATTGTGTGAAAGAGAGGATGTCCTATGAGACCAATCTACTAATCAAGAAAACATGACTTAGAAAGGAAGTAGTATCATTTTGTATCCACATACCAATTTTCTTCCAAGGAGTGCAGAGACAGAGACATTATTCCTTGCTCCGAATAACCAGTTTGGAACCGGCAGAGAGCTTTGTCAGTTCTCTTTCCTGGTTGCCCAGCCGTGGGCCACAGGAGGAACAGCAGCATTAGGTAGAGAGTTCTTGCTCTTTGTCAATGCTCCCTCAGTTTGAGTTGGTAAAGTCCGCTGTGAGATAGCATTTCAGGTGTAAGTGGTATGAACATAAGAAATTCCCAGTTAGCATATACTTTAACTCTGTGATGAATTGACAATTCTGAAAAAAGGTCCACAGATATATTCCTGGAGGTATGAAAATTTTCCACAAAAATTTTAAAGTCAATTCTTGTTTTAATTTTTATGATTATCTTCAAATAGATAGACAACTGACAGATAATTGAAGGGGTCAGAAGGCTTTGTTCTGTAAAGGGCCAGTTAGTAAATATTTTAGGCTTCGCAGGCCATATGGTGTTTAGTTCAACTCCAGCTCTGCCATTGCAGCACCAAAGTAGCCATAGACAAGGGCCCCATGTTCCAATAAAATGTTATTTCCAAAAACAGGCAGTGAGTGGGTTGGATTTGGCCAGTCGATTGCATCATCCAGGTATAACCAAGTACTGCCAAACCATCTCAGAGTTCCTACGTGCATTAGTACGTATGACAACACAGGGACATGCAGCACTGCTTTAATTATTCAGAGACAATGAGAAAAGAACATAAGGATGATGCTCTTTATGAGTACGGGCTAAATGACATCACAGCATGCCATGTAAGCCAAAGCTTTCCAGCATATGGAAGGAGAGTGGTATAGAAAAAGATCATCATGTGGCTCAAACAAAGCAATCTCCAGATAACCTTCATGGAGCTGGGAACAACACATTCACATTATGAGGGGAAATTACATTTCAACCAAATATTAATCTTCAGATTAAATTTAAATTGTTCACTTCAATTTTACTGATTTAATTGTTTGGTCTGTGCTTAAGTTATAATTTTATTTTGGCTTTATAGATATCTAAGTGTTATAAACATACAGAGTTTATATCTATTCTTAACATTTATAGTTTTAAAATGTCATTCTAATAACAAAGAATTTCAGTCAACACTGGTAAACCATGAGATATATATATATTTTTTCCTTCTAAAAATGAAAAATAATGCTCAAGTTTGAGAAACACCACTAAGCACAAGTCTTTACTTCTGAACTGCAGGGCCAAACCATGAATTAGAAAGTATGCAGGCATGGTGAGGTCAAGGTAGGGAGAGCCACACGGTATCGTGAAAGGTGTAGTCACCACAAGTAAACCTCTACAGACAGCAATGGAGGCTGGGTGTCCAGGTATCAGAGTGTGCTTGACATTGCAGTGTTTCACGTACTCAATCCATGTCAGCATGTCAGGGAACCAAGGAGAAAGGGTAGAGAAAGAGCCTGTATGAATCCAGCAGAACTTTATTAGAAAGCTGCCAGCAAGGCACCAAAGCCTGGTTAAAGAAGCTGTGTGCATCAATAACCTCTCAACTGTTGAACAGAGTGGGTTTGAGGCAGGACACATGTGGACAGTCAATGGAGCAAAGGAAATTCATAGACTTCACCCTGTCTGTTGGTATATACCAGCAAGAAAGCCATGAGCACTATGGGGAAGAAAAATAAGGTAAAAGAAAATATCATCCTAAGGACTTAGAGGAAGAACAGCCTCAGCAATTAATTTACTATAGAAACCAAAACCAGTTTAGGAAACTGGCATTCCCATTATGATACAAGAACATATAACTTCTACGAAAAAATAGTAAAAAGTATGAGAAGACAACAGACTGAAACAATATAACAGTAAGTTCAAGAGATAACAAAGAAATAGATCAAAAAGATAAGAAAGATTGTAAAGAAACTTAAATAACAATTTAAATCTATAATGGAATTAGTAAAGAACAAAATGTTTCTTGAAAATCAGTGGTATAGAGTGTGAATAAAAAATGAAAGGGCAAGGCTGGGAGAATATATTTGCAATATATGTATCTGATAAAAGGCTTATACCTAGAATATACAAAGCATTCTTACAACCTGATAATAAAACAACCAAAAACCCAACATTAAATAAATGGGCAAATGATTTAAGAGATGCTTTTCAAAGGAAGATATAAGAATGAACAGTAAATATGAAAAGTTCCTCACCATCATTAGTCATCAGACAAATGCAAATTAAAACCACAACAAGATAGTATTTTATACCCTGTTGGAAGGCTAAAATTGAAAGATTTGACAACACCAGTGTTTGCAAGGATGCACAACAATGGAACTCTCATATATTGCTGACTATAATCACTTTGGAAGTAGTTTGGAAGATACTTACAAGCTTAACATAAACTTATATGATCCAGCAATTCCACTCTTAGGTATTTACCCAAGAGAAACGAAAACCTACATATCCTCAAAAAGACTTGCACAGGAATGTTCACAGCATTATTTATCATAATGTCTAAAAACAATTCAAATGTCTGTCAACAGGTAAGAGGATAAACGAACTGTGGTTTATTCACATTAATGGATTACTATTTACCAATTTTAAAAAATAATAAACTAGTGACACCCACAACAATATGGATGTATCTCACAAACTTGCTGAGCAAAAGGAGCCAGACACAAAAAAGTACACATGGAATGACTCCATTTATGGGAATCTTTAGCAGAGGCAAAACTAATCTATAAATATGGAAACTGGAACAGGAGTTGACAGAAGTGGGGTCAGGGAGGAATGACTTAAGTAGAGATGGCAAAGGCACAAGGGGCGTCCTAGGGTAAAGGAAATGTTCTACATCTTCATAGGGGTGCTGATTAATTCAATATGTGTATTCGTCAAACTTTATTGAACAAGGTTTAAACTGTATGCATTTTACTACATGTAAATTACACTTTAATAAAGTTGAATAAAAGCAATGGTACCCACATCTAGCTTCTTTCTAGAAAAGTGAATTACATAAATTAAAACAGTTCTATGAGCCTTTAGTCAGGAAAATCAGACTTCCAAAGAATTTTTTTAAAAAACTGATTTCAGATTTCTCCTAAAAACTGCTAGGGAAGAAACAATAATGAAAATGTTTATAGTTGTTTAAGGGAGAAAAGAAGTCCTAAGAGTTTTATACCTAGTCAAGGATTTTTCATAAGTGAATGCAACAAAAAAGCCAACCTAAATATGTGAGGGCTCATAAAACATACCACACATCCACGCTTCTAGGAAAAAAGTATTGAAACCACTTCCCAGGTGACTGAGAGATGATTCATACTTAAAAGCTCAACAATAAAGATAGTCTAATTACTTATTGCAAATATGATTTGAAACTAGATGAAGATGTAAAACAATAATTGTAATTCCTAGAAGAGAAGATATAATAAAAAACAAAATATAATGATAATATGAGTCCTAAACCCCAAACTGTATTAATTAAAACGAGGGAAAGTGGATGCAGGAAGATGCTAGAAGTAAATGCCCATTAGATCCCTTATTTGACACAGTAAAGTCCAGAGCTACTGGTTCACTAAATTGTAAAAGACCCATTTATGGAATATTCTATAGCCATAAAAATAATGAGAAAGCTCTTTATATTTAGATATGAAATTATCTGTAAGACAAATTTATTCTAAAGGGTGAGGTACAATATAAAAATATTTACAGCATGCTATGACCTGTGTAACAAAAGAGGAAAAATATACATTATACAAAGGAAATTGGAGACTTTGGTTACCTTGGGGGAAGGATTATTGAGTAGCTGGGAATTAGGAGTAAAAAAGGAGACTTTATTGCAATTTTTTGTCCTGTTGTTCATTTGTACATGAACCACATAAATGTGACCTATATTAAAATTAAATATTTTAAATGTATTATTTGTTTTGTTTTTACTTTGAGAATCAACTAAATACTCCTTGAAGACTAGTATGTGTGTAAATCTAGTTTATGATAAAGGAAATATCACAAATCAGAAAAGACTCAATGAATGATCTTGGAGCAACTGGTTTCCCATTTGGAAAAAAAAAATGTAGTCCTCATTTCACAATTCTGATACAGATTACAAAGATTCAATGAAAATTTTTTAATTAAATAAAAATATTAAAACAAAACATGAATCTCAGATCAAATAAGGAAAGACTTTCTAAGAGTAATTTGACAGATTTGACTAAATAAAAATGAAAATCTCCAATAGATCAGAAACATATTAAATTGAAAGGCATACTAAAAACTGGGAAAAATACTTCTCACAAATATTATAAGATTAATTCCTATTTTTTTTAAAAGATCCAATCAAAGTAAAAGGCAAAACCAACTTTAGAAAAACCTCGCTAAAGCCTCAGTGTAAAAATGGGCAAAGGAAATGAACAGCCCTGGCTGGTGTGGCAAACCAAAGGGTCACTGGTTCAATTCCCAGTCTAGGACACATCCCTGGGTTGCAGGACAGGTTCCCACTAGGGCACATGTGAGAGGCAACCACACACTGATGTCTCTCTCCCTCTCTTTCTCCCTTTCTTCCCCTCTCTCTAAAAATAAATAAATAAAATTTGAAAAGAAAAGGAAGTGAAGAGATAAGAAATGAAAATGGTTAAGAAACATATAAGGACATGTAAAATCTCATTGATAATCAAAATAATCCAGGTTCAAGATAGTCCTTTTCTTGACTATCAAATGGGTGAAATTCCTGGGAAACGGGGGCCCTTATAACTACTAATGGGTATAAAAAAATGTGTTATTGGTACAACAGTAAATTGGTACAACCTTTCTGGGAAACAACTTGGGATATGTACCAACAGCCTTACACATCCTGAAAACTTTGACTCAATAATTCTAGTTTTATACTAAATGTTTCCTCAGAAATTTAATGTAACTTTATTCATAGTAGGAAAAAACCTGGAAACAATAAAAATGTCTAATACAAAAATGTTAAAATATGATATATTCATACAATAAAATATTATGCAGATGTTAAAATCATAGTTTTGAAAAATACTTAATGATCTGGAAAACATTCAAGATGCATCATAAGTAAAAAAACTGTTCTTTGCTATGACTACAATTTTGAAATGATAATATATACTATACAAGTTTGAAATATTGAAGGGAAATGCAACGAAATGTTAGCAACCATTTTCTCTAAAATTATTTCATTACTTTAAATCTTCTGTAAAATTTTAAGTTTTTATAAGTATGTGACAGGAGACACCATATTTTAAATGAAGAAATACTACAATCACAAAAATTTCACTTGGCATCAACATGCTCAGGCTCTCAACTGAGAGAGTTAATTATTGCAATAAGCAAGTAAGTCCCACACAAAACCTTGAGGACACATTAGCACTTGCCTTTCATCTTTTTTATTGATCCTTTGGTTCAGAATCCCATGGACAAACAGTGTTTGGAACAGATGCTTTCCCAGGAGCTCTAGTGGGCCGGCCAACAGGAGCACTATCACTCAGTATAATGAATAACCTTGTGCGGGCTCCATGACAGAACCACAGACAACTCAGCTGTAACAGTGTTTCCATGACACACTTGCCTGCCCAGAAAGTCCTAACCAAGACCACCCACTGATGGCCCACAAACCACCAGGTCAAAGCAGCTGCTGAAATAATCTAGGACTTATTAAATCTGGCATGAAGAGCCCCACATGCCATGCCCAGGCTCCTAAAAGCTCCTCATCCTCCCTGCTGTTTTCTATGGCAGGATGTTTTCAGTATGTTCATTCTAACCCAACTAATAAAGGAGCTCTTTAAAGCTGCAAAAAACACTGCGTATTGGGTTCCTGGGTCCACCATGCGTGTCATACATAAAGAAGCACAGAACACATGTACAGTACCTTTCCGGAGCTGTGTTGGCTTGGCAGAATTTTCCCCACTCATTAAAACAACAAAAGACGCAGCTGCTCGGACTGTGGCCTGCCATGTTGACATGGCAACGGGTGGCTCCTGGCATGGAAAAAGGGCCCTGTTGTTTATGGGAGATCCCATAGTATAAACACATGGTCTGCAAAAGAAAGAGAAGGAAACAAAGGGAGAAAATCTTTAAAATAAGTCGTCATTTTTCTCACCACCATGGTGGAGAAGGTTAAATGGAGCTTTCAAAGAGAAAACATTTAAGCCTTTGTAGATGACTGGTTTCAAAGCTTCTTGAACTGAAACTGCCAAGGGTTGCCTAAGTGGTAATTCCTCCCAAATAAATTACCTAAATATGTAAAGAGAGGTGTTTTTTTAAGGGAAAAGTATTTTTTGGTTGAAGTTTTAAGCACTAGTCTGCTAAGTTAAAATTTATATTACCCTTGCCCCTCCTCCTCTTAGGCCCTTATGCATTTAAAAGAAAAAAGCTTTGGAGATATTCTTACAAAACTTGGAATATATTCTGGAACAGAAAATATACTTGGAGATCATTGAGATATTAATGTTTGGAAAAACAAGCTGGTGGTCTCAAATCCAATGCCAGCAGGCAGATACCCCAATCTTGGAAACCACCATCTCCAATAGAACCCTTGTGGGAATTCTTGTGTGGAAGCCAAGAACAGGGGTTGGTATATAAACAGGATTACAGGTCACAACAACCAGGCTCCTGAAGGCCAAGTGTAGCTGTTACCAAAGCAGGTGTAGGAAACCAACAGCATGACATTAGGGCTCATTCTGTTACGATTAAAAACTACGAACCCATGCATACCAACAAAAATCTCCTCCATGATAGAGGTGGAAAAGGTTGCTGAGATCAAAGGAATACATTCTTTTGACACCACAGTGTAGAAGCCACAAAACTGACATCAGGAAAGTGTCTTAGGAAATGTTTCCACTGTTTGCTTTTCAAAAATGATAACAAACAACCATCAAAAATATCCCAAAAAATAAAAGTCCAGGACCAGATGGCTTCATCAGTGAATTCTACCAAACATTCAAAGAAGACTTGGTACCTACCCTTCTCAAAATCATCCAAAAAAAAATTGAAAAGGCAATACTTCCTAACACATTTTATGAGGCCAATGTAACCCTGATACCAAAACTTGGCAAGGATTAACACTAGAAAAGAAAACTACAGACCAGTATCTCTGATGAATATAGATACAAAAGTCCTAAACAAAATACTAGCAAATTGAATACAATAATGCATTAAAAAAAACCACCACAATCAAGTGGGGTTCATTCCAGGGGCACAAGGATGGTTCAACATATACAAATTGATCAATGTAATACACCACATTAACAAAACAAAATATGAACACATATGATCTTATAGAAGATATAGAAAAAACACTTGATAAGATACAACATCCCTTTATAATTAAACACTCAATAAAATGGGTATAGAAGGAAAGTACCTCAACATAACAAAGGCCAATATCATACTCAATGGTGAAAACCTGAATGCTTTTCCTCAAAAATCAGGAACAACACAAGGGTGCCCACTCTCATCACTCTTATTCAAAAGTTCTGGAAATCCTAGCTAAAGGAATCAGGCAAGAGAAAGAAATAAGAGCATCCAAAGTGGGAAGGAAAAAGTAAAAGTGTAGCTTTTTGCAGATGGCATGATTTTGTACATAGAAAACCCTAAAGACTCCACCAAAAAACTTTTAGAAACAATAAACAAATACAGTAAAGTTGTAGGACACCAAATCAAGGTACAAAAATCCACTGATTTCCTATATAATAACAATGGAACTCTAGAAAAAAATGGAAAAAAAATTCCTTTTGCAATTGCAACCTAAAGAATAAAATACAATACCTAAGAATAAATTTAACAAAGGATGTGAAGGACCTATACACTGAAAACTACAAAGCATTATTAAAAGATTGAAAAAGGCACAATGAAATGGAAAGATATTCCACATTAATGGATTGGAAGAGTCAACATAGTTAAAATGGCCATATTAGCCAAAGCAATATGCAGATTTAATGCAATCCCTATCAAAATTCCAATGTCATTTTTGAAAGAAACAGAGCAAAAACAAGTGTCAGATTTGTATGGAACCACAAAAAGACCACAAATAACCAAAGCAATCCAGAAAAAAGAATGAAGCCAGAGGTATCACAATACCTGACTTCAAATTATATTACAGAGCTACAATATTCATTGGCAGAAAAACAGACACAGAGGCCAATGAAATAGAACTGAGAGCCCAGAAATAAAACCACAGGCATACAGGCAAATAATAATTTTGACAAAGGAGCCAAAAACACCCAATAGAGAAAAGAAAACCTCTTCAATAAATGGTGCTGGGAGACTTGGAAAGCCACTTGCAAAAGGATGAAACTAGATTATTATTTGTCCCCTGGTATAAAAATCAATTACCAATGGATCAAAGACCTAAATATAAGACCTGAAACAATATATTACTCAGAAGAAAACATAAGTACTAAACTTATGGACTTCGGTCATAGAGAACATTTTATGAATTTGACCCCCAAAGGCAAGGGAAATAAAGGCAAAAATAAATGAATGGGACCATGTCAAACTAAAAAGCTTCTGCCACAGCAAAAGAAACCAACAACAAAATAAAAAGGCAACCAACCAAGTGGGAGAAGATATTTGCTAACAACCACTCTGACAAGGGGTTAATAATCATAATGTATAAATAACTCATACAACTCAACACCAAACAAACAGTCCAAATAAAAATGGGCAGAGGACATGAACAGACACCTCTCCCAAGAAGATGTACAAATGGCCAACATATACATGAAAAGGTGTTCAACTTCACTAGCTATTAGGGAAAATCAAATCAAAACTACAATGAGATACCACCTCACACCTATTTGAATGGCTATTATCAACAAGACAGGTAATGACAACTTTTGGAGAGGTTAAGAAAAAGGAACCCTCATTCACTGCTGGTGGGAATACAAACTGGTACAGCCACTATGGAAAACAGTCTGGTGGTTCCTCAAAAAATTACAAAAAGACTTACTATATGTCCCAGAAATCCTTCTTCTGGGTGTCTACCTGAAAAATTCAAAAACTCAATTTATTCACAAAGATATATGCACCTCTATGTTCATGCAGCATTATTCACAGTGGCCAAGACATGGAGACAACCAAAGTGTCCTTCAGTAGAGGATTGGATAGAGAAGATGTGGTACATATACACACTGGAATACTACTCAGCCATAAGAAAAGAGGAAATAGCCATTTGTGACAACATGGACGGATCTTGAGAATATTATGCTAAGCAAAATAAATCAGTCAAAGAAAACTAAGAACTATATGATTTCACTCCTATGTGGGCTATAAAACTGAAACTCAGACACAGGCAGACAACAGCATGGTGGTAAACAGAGGGAATGGGGTGGGAGAGGTAGTAAAAGGTAAAGGGGGTCAAATACATTGTGGCAGACGATGATTTGCCTTTGGGTGGTGGCCACACAATGCAACATACAAATCATGTATCACAGAAATATACACCTGAAACCTATGTGACCCTATGAACCAATGTATCTCCAATAAATTTAATAAAAACGTTATAGCAAATATGATATAGTCTTAATCAGCTTGGTTAACATCACTATGATCAAACCTTTATTGCATCCCTACAATGAGCAAGAACACACAGAATGATGGTCCGACTCTATCAGTCAGGGTCCAGGAAGGAAAAGAGAAAACAGCCTAGGTCTTAACAAACAGAGATAATTTAATATAGGAATTGATTATATAAGTGCTAGAAGAGCTGAGAAGCCAAACAGGGCACAGTGAGGCAACCCAGAGATTAACCACAGCAGTAAGTGGCTGTGACTCCTTCTGTTGAAGAAGCTGATGTTACTGGATGATCCAGCAGAGACCAGAGTCACAATGGGGATTGTCCAATAGGTATTGAGACCAGAAGGGGCTCAGTCATGGTTAGAGATGACAAAGGAAGAAGGGAGGGGAAAACAAATACTGTTACTTGCCAACTCCTGCTCTCAAATTTTTCCATCAGTGCCTCTCCTCCGTTTATCAAATGTACCAGGAAACAGAAGACAAGGGAGCCTAGGTAATGAGATGCCTGGTCATTCAGAGATCACAATAAGAGCAGAAAACAGACCTTAGGGCAGATAGGCAGGTGCAGTCTACCTTCCTAGAAGTGTACATGATAACTCGTAGGTTTGCATGGGGCAGGGAAAGATCAGAAATTCAAAAGACTTTAGTCCTGCCTATGTTGACAACTTATTAAAGGGCAATAGGAAAGTCCCTTGACCTCTCTGAGTCACATGTAAAAAGGGGATGGGATACAGGTTAGTGACCTCTATTGTCTGTTCTGGTCCATAAATCTATGATACTGTATTCCAAGTCTACACACAAATTTTCATGGAAGATACATAATCTCCCATGAGTTTCAATGAAACTTAGTTAACTGTCCAGCCTCAGGCTGTTTAAGAACATAACAAGGAAGCCTGCCAGAACTGGCTTCTCCCAAGTAGGGCAAGTGGTGGTGAGTATGTGGTAGGAGGTATGCTATAAAGCTCAAATAACCCAGCTAGATCCAGTCAAGCATGCCTAGTTCTGGTAATTCTATTCATTAAGTGTTTTGTTTTGTTTTGTTTTTTCCAAAAGCTCATCTTAGAGAAGGGTCCTAAAAAAGGAAAAGTGAATGTTGTCAGTGGAAACAGAGTGTACTCCCAGTGGACATATGGCAGGCATAACTCTTGTTTCCTCTGAAAATGGCAGTCCTTGGGATTAAGGCTTTCCTTCTCAACGAGGCAGAATGGACCCTACAATTTTTCTCAGTTCAAGAGCTCTAGGAAGCCATTTCTAATTTAAGTATACTTGTGGAGTTAAACTTATTTATGATGTTTACAGGGAAATGGCAGGTATCTGCCTACAGATCCCCTTAAGATTTTCTCTGCATCAGGCAAAGGGGGAGCTGTCCTATATGACAGTCTTAAGTCCGAGGGTGCTCAGGCCAAGTCTAAAAGTATCTGCACTCTCAAAAAACAAGAAAAAGCTCAAATAAACAATCTAACTTTACACTTAAAGGAACTTGAAAAGATAAAACAAAGTTCACAGTGAGTAGAAGGAAGGAAATAAAATTGATCAGAGCAGAAATAAATGAAATAGAATCTAAAAAAGATGCAAAAGATCAATGAATCCAAGAGCTAGTTCTTTGAAAAGATAAAGAAATTGACAAACCTTTAACCAGACTCATCAAGTAAAAAGGAGACAGGACCCAAATGAAGAAAATCAGAAATGAGAGAGAAGAAACAACAACTGAAACCAAAGAAATACAAAGGATTGTAAGAAAACATTATGAACATATGCCAACAAATTGGACAACCTGGATGAAATGGATAAACTCCTAGAAACATACAATCTTCCAAAGCTAAATCTGAACAGACACATTACACCTAGTGAAACTGAAGCAGTAATAAAAAAAAAAAAACTCCCCCCTCCAAAATAATTCCTGGATCAGATGGCTTCACAGGTGAATTTCACCAAACATTCTGAGAAGAACTAACACCTCTCCTCAAACTATTTCATAAAATTCAAGATGAGAGAAGGCTCCCAAACTCATTTTACAAGGCCAGCATTAACTGAATTCCAAAATGAGATAAAGAGGAAGGAAGGAAGGGAGGGAAGGAGGGAACAGGAGAAGAAAGAAAGAAAAGAAGGAAAAGAAAAGAAAAGGAAGGAGAAATACATACATACATACATACATACATACATTCCAATAGCCCTGATGAACATAAGATGCTAAAATCCTCAACAAAATATTAGCAAACCAAATACAGCAATGCATCAAAAAGATCATATACCATGATCAAGTGGGATTTATTCTGGGAATGCAAGGTTGGCAAAACATTCACAAATCAACGAATGTGATATACC
Source organism: Desmodus rotundus (assembly GCF_022682495.2). Lineage (NCBI taxonomy): Eukaryota > Metazoa > Chordata > Mammalia > Chiroptera > Phyllostomidae > Desmodus > Desmodus rotundus. The sequence continues at coordinate 80,169,094 of NC_071387.1, forward strand.
ACACAAACAAAATGAAGGATAAAAACCACATGATCATATCAATAGATGCAAAAAACTTTTAATAAATTCTAGCACCCATTTATGATAAAAAACTATCAGCAAAGTGGGAATAGAGAGAACATACTTAAACATAATAAAGGTTATATGTGACAAATCCACTATCAGCATCATACTCAATGGGCAAAAACTACAAGTATTTCCATTAAGATCGGGAACGAGACAGGGATGTCTGCTCTCACCTTTCTTATTCAACATAGCACTGGAAGTCACAGCCACAACAACCAGAGAAGAAGAAGAAATAAAAGGTATCCAAATTGGAGGGAAGAAGTAAAACTGTATTTATTTGCAGATGGCATGATAGTGTATACAGAGAACCCCAAAGATTCCACCAAGAAACTACTAGAACTGATAAATAAATTCATCAAACTAGCAGGATATAAAATTAATATCCAGAAACCAGTTGCACTTTTATATGCCAATAACGAACTAATAGAAAGGGAAATTAAGAAAATAATCCCATTCACAATTGCTTCAAAAGGAATAAACTACCTAGGAATAAACCTAAGCAAGGGTGTAACAGACCTATACTAGGAAAATTATAAGACACTAAAGAAAGAAATTGAAGAAGATACAAATAAGTGGAAGCACATACCATGTTTACGGATAGCAAGAATTAACATCATTAAAAGGTCCATACCACCCAAAGCAATCTACAGATTTCAACACAATTCCTATCAAGATTCCGCTGACCTATTTCACAGAACTAGAACAAATATTTCAAAAATTTATATGGAACTACAACAGATCCCACATAGCAACAGCAATCCTCAAAAAGAAGGACAAAGTTGGAGGAATCACACTACTTAATATCAAACTATACTACAACGCCATAGTAATCAAAATAGCCTGGTACTGGCCTAAAAACAGACACACAGATGGAACAGAACAGAGTCTAGAAATAAACCCACATCTTTATAGTCAATATTTGACAGAGGAAGCAAGCACATACAATGAGCTAAAGATAGTTTATTTAATAATTGGAGTTGGGAAAATTGCACAGATACATGTAGAAAAATGAAACTAGCCCACCTTCTTATACCACACACAAGAATAAATTCAAAATAGATCAAAGACTTAAATGTTAGACCTGAAACCATAAAAATCCTAGAAGAAAACATAAGCAGCAAAATCTTGGACTTACCTTGTAGCAGTATTTTATCAGATATATCTCCCCAGGCAAGGGAAACAAAATTTAAAAAAAGCAAATGGGACTACATCAAACTAAAAATTTTTGCACGGCAAAGAAATCATCAACAAAATAAAAATACAACCTACTGAATGGGAGAACATGTACACTGATACATGTGATAAGGGGTTAACATCCAAAATTTATAAAGTACTTACAAAACTCAACAACAACAAAAACAAACAACCCAATTAAAAAATGGACAAAGGACTTGAATAGACACTTCTCCAAGGAGGACATACAGAGGGCCAATAGACATTTGAAAAGATGCTCAACATCACTAATCATTGGAGAAATGCAAATTAAAACCACAATGAGATACCATCTCACACCTGTCAGAATGACTATCATCAATAGTCAACAAACAAGTGCTGTCAAGGATGTGGAGAAAGGGAAACCCTTTTGCACTGTTGGTGGGAATGCAGACTGGTGCAGCCACTGTGGAAAGCAGTATGAAGATATCTCAAAAAATTAAAAATGGATCTGCCTTTTGACCCAGTGATCCCACTTCTGGAAATATATCCAAAGGAACCCAAACCACTAATTCAAAAGAACATAAGGACCCCTGTGTTCACTGCAGCGTTATTTGCAATCACCAAGACATGAAAGCAGCCCAAGTGTCCAGCAGTAGATGAGTGGATGAAACAACTATGGGATATTTACACAATGGAATATTACTTGACCACAAAAAAGAAGAAAACTTTACCCTTGTGACAGTATGGATGGACCTGGAGAACATTATGCTAAGTGAACTAAGCTAGTCAGAGAAAGACAAATATCATATAATTTCACTCATATGTGGAATCTAATGAACAAACTGAACAAGGAAAATGGTGACAGACTCATAGATGGAGAGCAGGATGATAGCTTTGGGGGTTGTAAGGGATGGAGTGATTGAGCAAGAAGAAAAAAGGACTCATGGTCATGGACAACAGTGTGGTGACTGCTGGGGGAGGGGTGTATAAGGGGACTAAGTGGTAATAGAAAAAAATAGAATAAAGATTTAAAAAAATACATCTTCATTCTCTTGCTGTTGTGCTCAACATCTCATTTCCCTATGGTGACTATGGTGTTAGAGGTATCCCCCTCTCTAACCAAGGAACAAATCCTCCTCAAAATATTGGTTTGCCAAGAGGTTTGCTCTCCATCTCCCTATAAGGTTGGGTTGGAGGACATGCTAACATATTAAGACGTGTTCCACCTGTGCCCTTAAGTATGCAGTCCCCAAGACTTCTTCCATCAGCATCTATGCCTCTTTTCAGAAAAACAATCACATTTGAAATGAGGTCATATCTTAGAAACACTGCAGAAGAATAATCAGAAGGACTCAGTGATTTGCTGAAGGAGAGGAAGAAGGAAACAAAGGCCTCTCTGAGGTAGCCAGCTTCCAAGTTGGTCTCCAACGACCCCCGCTTCCTGATATTCACACCCTTGTGGAATACCCTTGCATGCTGTACCTGGGTTACTCGGTGTGACAAATACAAGATGGCACATATAACTTCTGAGATTAGATTATTAAAAATCTTTGACTTCAACTTTAGGGTTTCCTTTCCTTCTCTTTTTCTTCATCACTTACTCTGGGGAATATCAAGCTGCCATGTTGAGGACACAGTGGGAATCTATGGAGGGTACATGTGGTAGAAGCCAAGACCTCCAGCTCACAATCAGTAAGGACCCAAGGGCTCTCATCAGCCATGCATGTGTGTTTTGAAGATGATCTTCCAGTTCCAGTCAAGCCTTGAGATGCCTCCAGCTCCAGGTAATGCAACCTTGTGAGAGATCCTGAGCCAGAACCATCCAGTTAAGCTGATCCTGGATTCCTCAGAAATCATGAAATAATAAATATTCTCTTAAGCTATTAAGTTTTGAAGTAATTTTTTATCCAAAAATAGATAACAGAATTTTCTCATATTTCTGGCTCAAGTGACAAAATGAATCATTAAGTTATTAAAAAAGGAAGAAAACTCATTACCACAAACAAGGTCACAGGAAGAGTCAGGGAGAAGAGACCCTATCTGTTAAATTTGCTTATACAAGGCTTTATACACCATATGGCAGATAAAATTTTTCTTTAATATATTTTTAAATTTGTTAATTGTTGTTCAATTAGTTATCCCCATTTCCCCCCATTACTCTCACCTGCACTACCCATCCCTCCTCCCACATTTAATCCTCCCCACTCCACTGTCTTTGTCCATGGGTCTTTTATACATGTTCCTTGACTTGACCCTTCCACTTCTTTCTCCTGTTATCCCCCTCCCCCTCCCCTTTGGTCACTGTCAGATTGTTCTTTATTTCCACGTCTCTGGTTCTACTTTGCATGCTTGTTTGCTCTGTTGATTAGTTTCTACTTATAGGTAAGATCATATAGTACTTGTCTTTCACCACCTGGCTTATTTCACTTCGCATAATACTCTCCAGTTCTATTCACGCTGTTGCAAAGGGTAGGAGTTCCTTCTTTCTGCTGTGTAGTATTTCATTTTGTTAAGTGTACCAGTTTTTTGATCCACTCATTTACTGATGGGCACTTAGCTACTGTAAATAACACTGCAATGAACATATGGGAGCATAGGTTCTTTTTAATTGCTATGTCAGGATTCTTAAGGTATAAACCCAGCAGTGGAATTGCCGAGTCAAAAGGCAGTTCCATTTTCAGTTTTTTGGAACTAAAAAACTAAAAATGTGGCTGCACCAGTCTGCATTCCCACCAACAGTGCACTAGGGTTCCCTTTTCTCCACAGCCTCATCAGCACTTGTTTGTTGATTTATGATGGCCATTCTGACTGGTGTGAAGTACCTCACTGTGGTCTTAAATTGCATCTCTCTGACGGCTAGTGATGCTGAGCAACTTTTCATATGTCTCTGGGTGACCTCTATGTCCTCCTTGCAGAAGTGTCTGTTCAGGTCCTTTGCCTATTTTTTAATTGGGTTGTTTGTCTTCTTGGTGTGGAGTTGTGTGAATTCTTTATATATTTTGGAGATCAAACCCTTGTCTGAGGTATCATTGGAAAATATTTTCCCATATGGTTGGTTCCCTTTTCATTTTGCTGATGCTTTCTTTGGCTGTGCAGAAGCTTTTTATTTTGATGAAGTCCCATGTGTTCATGCTTTTTTTATATCCCTTGCTCTAGGGGACATATTGGTGAAAACATTGCTACATGGAATATCTGAAATTTTCCTGCCTATGTTCTCCTCTAGGACTTTATGTTGTCACGACTTATATAATATGTCTTTTACCCATTTTGGGTTCATTTTTGTGTATGGTGTAAGTTGGTGGTCAGGTTTCATATTTTTGCATGTAGTTGTCCAGATCTCCCTAAATCACAGGTGGCAAACACAAGGCCCATTGGCTGAATCCAGCCCTCCACCTTGTTTTATCCCAGCAGCACCTTGTTTCTACATGGCAGCAGCACAGAACTCCCACTTAACTGTTAAGGAGTAGTTACATTTATACAGTCCTAAAATAACATTTGGCCCTTTGAAGGCAACCACGAGGCTGATGTGGCCCCTGATGAAAATGAGTTTGTCACCCCTGCCCTAAACCATTTGTTGAAGAGGCTATTTTTACTCCATTTCACTTTTCTGCCCACTTTGTCGCATATTAATTGACCATAGAGACATGGGTTTATGTCTGGGCTCTCTATTCTGTTCCATTGATCTATATGTCCATTCTTATGCCAGACTGTTTTGAGTGCAGTGGCCTTGTGATATAGTTTGATATCAGGTATTGTGATCCCTCTTACTCTGTTCTTCTCAAAATTAATAGCTGCAGCTATTTGGGGTTGTTTATGGTTTCATATAAATTTTTGGAATGTTTGTTCTGTATTTGTGAAATATGTCATTGGTATTTTAATAGGGATTGTGTTAACTCTATAAATTGCTTTAGGTAGCATGGATCTTAATCTTCCAATCCATGAACATGGTATATATTTCCATTTACTTGTGTCTTCCTTAATTTCTTTCTTCACTGTTGTATAGTTTTCTGAGTACAGGTGTTTTACCTCCTTGGTAAGGTTTTTTGGTACTTTATTCTTCTTGTTGCTATAGAAAATAGGATTTTTTTTCTAATTTCTTTTTCTGACATTTCATTGTTGGTAAACAAAAATGGATTCAATATTTACCTTGTATCCACTGTTTTACCAAGTTCACTTATTATACAGAGTAGTTTTCTTGAGGAGTCTATAGGGTTTTCTACGTACATTATCGTGTCATCTGCAAACAAGTTTTACTTCCTCCTTTCCAATTTGGATGCCTTTTATTTCTTTTTCTTGACTGATCGCTGTGGATAGAACTTCCAATACTATGTTGAATAGACGTGGACACCCTTGTCTTGTTCCTGATCTTGGTAGGAAAGCTTTTAGTTTCTGCCTGTTGAGTATGATGTTGGCTGTACATTTCTCGTATAGGGCTTTGTTATAGTGAGATAGGTATGCTCCCTCTACTCCCACTTTACTGAGTGTTTTTATCATAAATGGGTGTTGTGCCTTATCAAAGGCTTTTCTCGCATTTATTGATATCATCGTGTGATTTTGACTTTCCTTTTGTTTATGTGATGTATTGCATTTACTGATTCGCAAATGTTGTACCATCCTTGTATCCCTGGAATGAATACAACTTGATTGTGGTCTTTGATCTTTTTAATGTATTGCTGGATGCAGTCTGACAATATTTTGCTGAGGATTTTGCATCTAAGTTCATTTGCAATACTGGCCTGTAGTTTTCTTTCTTTCTTTCTTTTTTGGGATTAGGATGATGTTGGCCTCATAAAAAGACTTTGAGAGTCTTCCCTCTTGGTTTTTTTGGAATAGTCTGAGGATAGGGGTTAGCTCTTCCTTAAATGTTGTTTTAAAAATCACCTGCAAAACTGTCTGGTCCAGGGATTTTGTGTGCCACAAGTTTTTTGAATTACTGCTTCAATTTCACTAGCTGTTATTGGTCTCTTCAGGCTCCCTACTGCTTGATTCAGTTTGGGAAGATGATGTGTTTCTAGAAATTTGTCCATCTCACTCAGGTTTTCAAATTTCATGGCTTATAGTTGTTTGTAGTAATTTCTTACAATCCTTTGTATTTCTGTAATATCTGTAATTTCTTTGCTTTCATTTCTGATTTTATTTATTTGGGTCCTCTCTTTTCTTTTCTTGGTCAGTCTGATTAAAGGCTTGTCAATTTTGTTTAACTTTTCAAATAACCAGCTCCTGGATTTATTGATCATTTTATTGTACTTTTTGTCTCTATGTCATTTAATTCTACTCTGATCTTGATTATTTCCTTCACTCTACTCTCTCAGGGCTTTGTTTGTTGTTCTTCCTCCAGTTCTTATAGATGTAAAGTTAGGTCATCTGTTTGAAATGTTTCTATCTTTTTTTAGGTAGGTCTGTATTTCTATGAACTTCCCTCTCAGGACTGCCTTCGCTGTGTCCCATAGGTTTTGGACTGTTGTGTGTTCATTTTCATTTGTTTCCAGAAACTTTCTGATTTCTTCCTTGATCTCATTCTTAACCCATTCATTGTTTACTACCATGCTACTCAATCTCCATGAATTTGAATGCTTTTGAGTTTTTTCCTTGAAGTTGGTTTCTATTTTCAGTCCCTTTGTGGTCTGAGAAAATGCTTGATATGATTTCAATTTTCTTGAATTTGTTAAGGCTTGTTCTGTTTTCTACCATGTGGTCTATCTTTGAAAATGTTCCATGTGCATTTGAAATAATGTGCATTTTGCTTCTTTGGGATGAAAGGCTCTGTATATATCAGTTAAGTCCATTTGATCTAGGTCATTGTTCAGTACCAAAATATCCTTGTTGATATTTTGTTCAACAAGGATATCCATTGTTCAACAAGATCTATCCATTGTTTACAATGGGGTGTTAAAATCCCCCACTGTAAGTGTGTTGCTGTCTGTATCTTTCTTGAAGTACTCCGAGATTTTCCTTATATATTTCGGTGCTCCTGTGTTGGGTGCATATATGTTTATAATGTTTATGTTTTCTTGATGGATTCTTCCCTTGAATATTGTGAAATATCCTTCTGTGTCTGTTTTTATGGCCTTTATTTTGAGGTCTATTTTATCTAATACAAGTATTGCTACACTGCCTTTTTTTGCTACACTGTCCATGTGCTTGGAATATTTTCTTCCAACCCTTCATTTTTAGTCTGTGTAGGTCTTTTGTTCTGAGAAGGGTCTCTTGTAGGGAGCATATATGTGGGTCATGTTTTCTTTTCCATTCAGCTATTCTATGTCTTTTGATTGGAGCATTTAATCCATTTACATTTAAGGTTATTATTGATAGGTACTTTTCACTGCCATATTTCCCCTTTGTACCTGTGTTCATCTCTCTCTCACTCTTTTTCTTCATCTTGTCAAAGCAGTCCTTTAGCACAGGGGTGCCAAAGTCATTTTCACAGGGGGCCACATCAGCCTCACGATTGCCTTCAAAGGGCTGAATATAATTTCAACTCCTTAATAATGAAGGAGTACATTTATACAGGCCTAAAATTACTTCATTTAGTCCTAAAGTTTAGCATATCTTGCAGTGCTGGTTCCATGGAGGTGTATTCTCTCAGTGTTCTTTGGTCTGGGAAACTTCTTATTTCACCTTCCATTTTAAATGAGAGCCTTGCTGGGTAGAGTAGTCTTGGTTGCAAGCCTTTGCTTTTCATTACTTGGAGTATTTCTTGCCAATCTCTTCTGCCTTGTAGTGTTTCTGTTGAGAAATCAGCTGCTACCCTTTTCAGAGCTCCCTTGTATGTTTCTGTTTCTTCCTTGCTGTCTTTAAGATTCACTCTTCCTCTTGGAATTTACCATTTTAATTATAATGGCCTCTTTTTGTTCCTCTTGATAGGGACCCTCTGTCCTTCCTGGACTTGTATGACTTTCTTGCATCAAATTAGGGAAGTTTTCCATTGCTTCTTTTTTAAACAGATTTTCTATCCCTTGCTCCTCTACTTCTCCTTCTGGTATCCCTATTATATGGATATTATTACATTTCATGTTGTCCTGAAGTTCCCTTAACCCCTCTTCATTCTTTTTTAGTCTTTTTTCATTTTCTTGCTCTTTCTGGGAATTTTTTTCTATCTTGTCCTCCAGCTTGCTGATTTGATCCTCTGCTTCATCTAGCCTGCTTTTGATTCCTTTGACTGTGTTCTTCAATTCAGAAATTGTATTCTTCATTTCCTCCTGGTTCTTGTTAATAGCTTTTATGTCTTTTTTCATGCTGATGCAGTTCACAGTAAATTTCTTGTAGCTTCCCTGTAGTGTTTGTAATTCTCACTGAGCTTCCTTATAACCATTGTTTTGAACTCAATGTCTGATTGTTCGCTTGCCTCTTTCATTTAGCACCCTTTCTGGGGATTCTTTCTTTCCGTTCAAATGGAGGTTATTTCTTTGTCTTCCCATTTTGGGGAGAGACTCTACTTGTTTGCCTCTACTTCTTAAATAATCTGTGTTGACTCTCTGTCTTTGTAGCATGCACTTCTATAGTAAGAGATCTGTGTGATTCAGTGGTGTAGTCTCCTTGATTTCCTGAACTTGATGCTCTTGGGATGCCCCTTATGGCATTTATGTTGGCTCTCTGGATGTAACTTGGTTTTGATTGTTGTGGGGTCATTCTTTGGTGGGTCCTTTCCTCCTTCTGGTTGGCCAAGTGTCACTCTGTCCACCATGTCTTCTATCCTGTTGTGCAGGTACTGCCAGAACAAAACCACAAAGCCCAGGAAACAAACCCACACCTGCAAAAATAACTCCCACCCACAATCTAACTATCAACAGTAAATGGACCAGTATTCATAAGGGTGTAAAGAAATTAAGGCTATTATAAGAAAGGAGAGCAATTATGAGATGATCTACTGAAAGAAAAATGATTTTGAAAGGATAGAGGGAGGAGCACTAACAAAAGTTCAGCATCAGAGCAATGCAAAGAGAGAAAATTTACATCATAGATAAAAAAGGGAATGAAGAAGGCATAATGGCGTAAGAGAAGGGAAGCATATAATGTTAGGTTTACACAGAAAATAAAATAAAATAAAATAAAATAAAATAAAATAAAGTCAGAGAAAAAAAGGGGGGGAAGTAAATAAATAATTAAAAAATAGGAAGCAAGGGTGGAGGTAGGGGAGGGAGGGAGGTTCAGCTGGGGTGCAGTGGAGCATGGGGAGAAAAGGCACACAACTGTAATTGAATAACAATAAAAAATTTTTAAAAAATAGAAAAAAATAGGAACCAAATTGAAGAGAAAGATCTACCAAAGCTCAAACAACAAACAAATGAGTTAAAATTAACATAGGTGTTATGGGAATAAGAGGGGGGAAAAAGGTAGAAAGAGATGTCTAGAGGAAATGGAAGTGATTTTGAGATGATTAGGGATAGAGAATACTGAGAGTGAAGAATGAAAACTAGGCTAAGACAGGGAAAAACTAAAATTTGAGACTAAAAGAAAAAGAAAAAATGAAAGAGAGAAAAAAATACATGCTAAGGCAGAGCAAAATTAAATTTGAGATGAAAAAAAGTAAGAGAAAAGAACAGTAATATTTGATTTTTGAAATATAAAAATAGTGAAGATCTAGAGATAAAATTTTAAAAATGCAACAACAACTATCCCATCCACAACCAATGAGCAAAAATGCTAAAGGTAGAGAGAGGACATGGGTATTTTAAGAGTGGGAAAAAAAATGTGAGATGACTATTGACAAGAAAATTGGTTTTGAGAGGCTGGATGGGAGAGAAATAGTAACAGTGTGAGATGGAAACAAGTTGTAGCAAGAGAGAAAACAAAATTTAAAACAAAAATAATAAGAAGAAAGAATGGGGTAAGATGGGGTAAGAGAAGGGAGGGGCAAAATATGTGAATTGAACTAAATTATACTATAAAATCTAGTGACTTAGTATGCACAAACTTGAAGGACAAGAAATGAATGTTAAAGAGCTATGCAGGAAAGAAAATATTGAAAATCACGGAGAAAACCACAGTGAATTTCATCTCAGTAGCATCTAGTACTTACCACTGCTTTTTCTTTCTGGGTCCACCTCTGGTGATGTCAGATGGTGACCGCCGTCTGACCTTAGGCAGCCTGTTCGAGACTACCAGGGATCCACTGTCTGGGGCTGACTCCTTCACTTGTTAATCTAGTCACTCTGCACTCAGCAGTTAGGCTTAAGCACCACAGGGCCAGGGCAGAGGGCAGCTATTGTTTCCCCTTAGACTGTTGCCTGCTGCAGTATGGGGGATGACTTAGCACTGGGATTCCAGAGTCTACTCTCTCAGTTCTTTCCCCAAAGCTTCCATCTCCAGTTTTTCCTTAAGCGTCTCTAGTCCATTGTGCCCCGCCTTAGCTGGAGACCTGTGTAATGAAAATTACACAGAAATGAAAATGAAATGCGTTGGCCCTTTAAATGGCTCTTCACATCTCCAGCTGTCCATCTCTGGCAGACAGCAACCTTGCCACTTTTCACCACTGTTTGTTATTTATGTACTTTTTGGGCTCTGGTGCTCTAGGCTGGGGACCCTAGCTTAGGATTTAGACCACCACACTACTCAGGGGGATCCAACCAGCCACTTAAATATCCCTCCAGCGCTTCAGCTGCCACCTGTAGGTTCCAAGCCAGCTCTCTCATTTCTCCACCTCACTCCCTACCAATCACGCTGTGCTCAATCTGTTTCTTCTGTCTGTCCATGGTTATAAGGCTTCTCTCTCACTTTTGTTCAGTTGTTTGTTCCAGATGATTTCTCCGTAATTTAGTTGTAATTCCATATTGGTCCTGGGAGGAACTTAGTGGAACTCCCACTCACTCCTCCACCATCTTAGATCCCCTCAGCAGATGACATTTATATGGACACAAAGATGGTGATTTCCAAACCCCAAACAGTAGAGTGTCCAACAATGGGACTGAGTGTTTGAAATCAGACCAATCTGAGAAAATTCAAGAATGGTAATTTTATAAAGTAGTGTTTTTTGTTGGAGACAGATTTGAGTCTGGGTATCACACTCAAATAGGAGGGTTGGGGTGGGAGAGAGAATTCTTCCATTGATTGGATTTTTAAAAAGCATGTTACCACCATCCTTTCCTCTCTTATTCTCTATTACATTATTTCCCCTCTAAATTAGTCTACTTCTAGGTATTTTGCTCTAGTATATTGTCCTGATTCCCCTGTCATCTCCTGAAGGCTCTTTCTGCCATATTGTGCCTGGGCACCTAAACTCTCCCACCAAGGGACTTGGCCAGGAAGTTCTCACCTCCAACCTCCCCACTGTTCTCATCATTCTCTTTTTCTACCCTCCTCTTTACACGGCTGGGCATCCTTTCTGCTAAAGACCGTGTTTTTTTTTCTAGCTTTCCACTTGGTCTCTAGAGCTATAACTCCCAAATCGTAGATCAAGTCATCTGTCTAAAAGCCACACCCATAAATATACCCATCTCTGACATAATACTCAAAACACTTTCTTATTGGAATCTTTTCATAAATAGGTAAACAATCACAGAAGGGGGAGGCCCTAGGCAAAACTTCTTGAAAATGCAGATCCTCTTTAGGATCCTACTCCTTTCTTGGCCTTTTTCTCTTTCTCAGTTGCAGCTTCAGTGCTCCCTTCCCAACACAACCAAACCCAATGCCAGTGACTTTATAACCAATGGCCTTTTCAGCTTTTATAACTTGATATCCTTATGCACATTTTAGTGCAAATGTCAAACAATTTAAAGTTAAGTAACTGAGAGAGATACAAGTTATGAAATTGAATCAGCAGTGAACACACTAGAAACCATGGAGCCCAGCAATAGAATCTGGATCCACAAGTGAGCTGGACCACCAGGAATTGTTCATCATGGTAACAATAAAAAAAAAAGCACCCAAAAAGCAATGAGGAAGCAGCAAGTACTCTAATGAGAGGGGGAAAGACAGGACTTTGGGGAACAACATCAACTTTAACAAATTTTACCATCACTTTAGTCATCTTTCCTTGTGATTCCCATGATCACCTTACTAAGAGAAAAAGGAAAAATGACGCCCTGGCAAAACACGAAAGATATAGATCAGAAGTACCCTAAGTCTGGCAGTCTGAAAGAAGATTCAAGTAAAGTCCAGAGGTTCAGAAGGTAAATGCACAGATGCCAAAAGTGAGATCAGAAACTCAAAACCAATCAGAGGGAATCATCTGACATCAGTCTGAATAGGAATAATGCACACATCCTAATATCACATGTTACAGATGGTTGGACATTTTTTGATACCTGCACTCAAATGAACAATATCCAAAAGCTAATGTCTCATACAGCTTACAAAATTATCAAAAATTCATTTTAAATAATGAATTTTTGAGCTAGGGAACACTAAGTTATTTTCATGTGCCTGACTCAGGACTTACCTTTTAACCATGACACTAAATTCACTCACTGAAAACTGCTAGAAGCATAAAAGTTGAGGGTTAAAATTCTTCAGTGCCTTTTCTCAGGTCTCAGACACACAGCCACAGATTACGAAACTTTGTAAACACTATAATCACAATAGAAAATTCCTGGACAGTCAGTTACTTGCGCACGTAGACACCTGATGCCAGTGACCTTTTAAGTGAATCAAGGGAAAATGGGCTTTGAATTAAGCTGTTGAAGACAGAAAAGAAAGGAAGTTAAGTAACTATATTTTCACAGGGATGAAAGTTTTAAGCTCTAGACAAAGCTCTAGTGGTGCAATTTGGGGAATCTGACAGCAAGTGGAGAATGGGTGAACATGGGGTCTTCATGGAGTCATGAAAATCATACTCTGTATGTACATGGTGACTCGAGTAAAGATGGCTCCCATCATGCACACATTAAAATGAGAACTATATTGAGAGCTGATTTCCTGCCTGCCAGGCTCCAGGAGGGAGAGAAAAATCTATGTACATTTATAAACATGCTCTACAGTTATCTGGATGTGTAATCACTGAAGTAAATGCAGCTGTGTTTATTCAATGTGCACAGCTTTGCACCTCAGCCATGTTGCTAAAATGTGCCAGTCGGAAATTCTCTGATGCTTATAACTTCATTATTTCCACTCTGAATAATTCCCTTCCAGCACACAAAGGAAAACTTCCACACCACGGCTCATCTCAGATGCTGCATGGGAGACTCCTTGGGGAGCCTAGTTAACTGCCCAGGAGTTGTGGGAGTGGGAGGAGGATACTGAAAATTAAAAAGAAAACAGGGTAATACAGGGGTTGAAAGGCAGACCCATGACTTGCTGCCATTAAAGAACAAAAGTGAGGAAGAACCTGCCAAAATAACAATTATCTCAGCTTGTTACATGTTTGTGTGTTCACAATGTGGTCAAATAAGGATGAGATATACTATGTTGTTACGATTTGAATGTGTTCCCCCCCGATTCTTATATTGAAGTCCTAATGCCCAATGTGATAGTATTAGGAGGGGCCTTTGGAAGGTACCTAGGCCATGAGGGCAGTGCCATCATTAATGAGATTAGGGCCTGTATAAGAGCAACCTGACACAATTCCTCAGCCTCTTCCACTCTGTGTGGACACAGCCAGAAGTCAGCAGTCTGCAACCCAGAAGTGAGCCTTCACCAGAACCCAACTACATTGGCACCCTGATCTCAGAATTCCAGCTTCCAAAACTGTGAGAAAATAAATTTCTATGTTTATAAGCCATCCAATCTGTGGTATTTTGTCACAGTAGCCTGAGCAGACTGAGACCTATGCCTTTCAAGGTAAGAGGTCAACTAACACTAATGTGCTTGCTCGTCTTAAGGACAAGCCAGCTATGGGAGGGGGAAAAAACCTCATAAGGGATTGATTCAAACCATGTGTTTTCTTTCTCTTCAGTTGACTACTATATGCATTTGGTTTTTTGCAGTTGGGGTGAAAAGGGGATTATTTTTAGTTTTAAAATGTTTCAAGTTCCATTACTTTCCATAAAATCATCCATTTTCAGAGACTTTGTTATGACCATTCAGTGACTGGGGAAAGGGCTGTGCCAGGAGAAGGGGGTAGGAGGTGATGAGTCCACAGTTGCCTGGGTGTGGCATGATGGAGTGTTTTCCCACTGATCTGGTCATTGGAGACCAGAGGGCCACAGATGCTACAGCTCAGTGGGTCAGATTCTTTTATAGGCTTGCCAGAGTTACAAAGTCCTCAGATCTCCACCAATTCCTCTCCATCTGTTCTCCCTACACCTGATTTTTTTTTTTACAACTCCCTGTTCTTATTAAGCCCAAGTTACAGTCTCCATTGCAGGTAAGCAACCTTCTTGCTTTCTTGTGCCACAAAAATCTAGAGCCAGATTACCAAAAACAGGAAGTGTCGGCTATGACTCACTCTCTACTACACATACACACACACCTTCCTTATTATCTTATTATCATTCTACTTCATAGTACAATTACCAAAAACAGAATTCTTCAATCATATTGAATGTATGGCAGGTCAAAGAATGCTGCTTTGACTCAGATTTTCTATATAGTTAAAATGGACTAGACTGAATGAAAGTGACTTTGAGTCAGAAATTCACTTTTCACCAGACGTGTTTTGGGTGCAAAATATGCAAACTGCTCATAAAAACAAAGACAGTATTTCTCATCTGGAATTCCCTTGTGAATAATTTTATGTGTAAAACATTTGGAGATCCTCAGATGGAATCTTCTCATTTTATATGTGAGAAGATTAAGCTCCAGAGATGTAAAATAACTTATCTAAAGTCACACTGCTAGTTGGCAGCATAGCTCTGAGGAGTACTCAGGTCTCTTGGCTCTCTCACCTTCCTGGTTCTTTTCAACATATTGTGCTTTTGGTTATAGTTTTTTATGTTTTATTATTTTCTGTTGATGTTGGTTATTCTTTTTATTTGTTTGTCTGGTTAGTCATTTTTGTTACTTAAGATGGTACACTGTCTTTTCTCCCATGACTTGAGTGGGATTCTGGAAAATGGAAGTGGTCCTAGAATGTGCAAAAAGGAAGAAAGAGGCTGACATAGAACTCTTCCAAACATTTTCAAGTTTGGAATTCTCGATTTCTCCTTTGCAGTTATGCAACAATATTGTAGAATTAATGTGTATTTCCAGTTCAGTTCTCATGAATTTTGTATTGGTTTCTGGAAACAAGTAAGGAAAAAATTAATTGTAGAAATATTCCTTTTAGATCTAAAATCTCCTTGAAAGGTCTTCTGCTCATTCTTTTAATTTTAAAACTTTCCTTTACAGTGAGATATAAAACAATGAAACGATTTTAGTGGAGGAGAAAACATGTTTTAACATCTGGTTTTGATGTCAAATAAAAATACTCCAAAAGTCTACATCGTTCTTAGTCCAATAACTGAGCAATAAATATAATAGAAAAAAATTGCTCTCCTTTGTATTTTGCCAACTTCATCTTCGTCTTGTCTAAAACAAAGAAACATCATAGTGATTTAGGAAATTTTAAGTTATAAAATTACTTTAAATTATAGTGTATTTTCCTAATCAGTTTCTTTAACAATGATCTAAGTAACTGTAGTTTTAAAAATAAATTTGCCATATTTTACCAAATTTCTCCTCCATTCAACTCATGTTCCATGATGTTATCAGCATAAGCCCAGATCTCCTAGACCATTTGGCTGGTCCCACAACTATTTTAATGATGCTAAGGGAAAAGGGAGTGGGTTACCAGAAAGAATGCTTTGGTTTTAACTAACATTTTACCCAGTGAAATGGGGGAAAAAATGTAGGAAAATGCAGAAAGTACATAAACTTTGAATAAAGATGTCCAGTTTTGAAAGTTTTTTTCTTAAATATGTTAAGAACCTAAATCAACAAGATATCAAGTCCCCTTCTTTCTAACTTAGCTTGAACACCTTTGTACATTCTTGACCCTGTCCCTGTTCTTACGTAGTTCTTCAGAATATTTATAAAGGGCACATACCACACAAAGTAAACATTGTTTCCAAGAGCCAGCTTGTATCAGATTATTATACAGGGTCCAGCACAAGTAACACCCCTTTTTATTACAAAATGTTTTATTACAAAATCATAACCATGTAATTCTGTAACATAACAATATCACACTCGAGCACGCCATACAACATTTTAGGTAAAATGTTCAAATTAAAACTATAAATTATTACACCCATGTTATTAGCCTACCAACCACACTCAAGCAGGCCTTACTTCTGCCAGACCCCTATATGTGTTTGCTTCATTACTCATTTTTTAATGTCACCTAAAATCCAGTATCTGAATGATGGAGGCAAGAAAGAGCATTTCAGTTCAAAAGCTGCCACAACCCTACCATGGCTAAACGAAGGTAGGAAAATGTAGTTTTTATACATACAGATTTTATACTTTAGAACTAGAATAATAATGGGAAAGAAGAAAGTTATTGACAGGTATTGGAAGCAACACACTTTTATAGCTTCAAATGTATTTTCAGTTCTCTAGAGAACACTGCCACTTGGTAAAAATGGGAGAAAAGCCCTCACAAAATGGGGATTTCAAGGTGAAAAGACGGCAAATTCTTTCCAAATTTGAAGGATTTTTAATAAACTTTTTATTTTGGAACAGTTTAAAAATTTTTTAAGAGCAAAAATATGGAGTTCCCATATACACCATACTCAATTTTCCCTATTATTAACATCTTATATTAGTATGTTACATTTGTCACAGTTGATGAACTAGTATTGACGTATTATTATTTGGACCTAAAGTCCAAATTTTATTCAGATATCCTTAGTTTTTCTCTAAGATCCTTTTTCTGTTCCAGAATACAACATTACTTTTAATTATCACATCTCCTTAGGCTGTGGATTTTTTAAGACTTTCTCTATGTGGACCTTGAGAGTTTAGAAGGAATACTGGTAGGATATTTTTTTGAATGTCCCGCATTTTTTCTCGCTTACACTGGGGTTATGGTTTTGGCGACATCATACCAAGGGTACATACCATCAACATGACTTATCCACTTTATTAACTGCAGTTCCTTTTGCCTTTAGCTTTACACACTCCACACGTTTCCAAAATTATTTAGGTCAGCATCTTCTCCGCCTACGCCCTTCGGTGAGGTTGTTTCACAAATCTTTTTTTAAAAAATATATTTATTGATTATGCTATTACAGTTGTCCCATTTCTCCCCCCTCACTCCACTCCATCCTGCCCACCCCCTCCCTCCCACATTTCCCCCCTATAGTTCATGTCCATGGGTCATACTTGTAAGTTCTTTGGCTTCCACATTTCCTACACCATTCTTACCCTCCCCCTGTCTATTTTCCACCTATCATCTATGCTACTTATTCTCTGTACCTTTCCCCCCCTCTCCCCCGCCCACTCCCGTATTGACAACCCTCCATGTGATCTCCATCTCTATGGTTCTGTTCCTGTTCTAGTTGTTTGCCTAGTTTGCTCTTGTTTTTGTTTTAGGTGTGGTCATTAATAACTGTGAGTTTGCTGTCATTTTTACTGTTCATATTTTTTATCTTCTTTTTCTTAGGTAACTCCCTTTAACATTTCATATAATAAGGGCTTGGTGATGATGAACTTCTTTAACTTGACCTTATCTGAGAAGCACTTTATCTTCCCTTCCATTCTAAATGATAGCTTTGCTGGATACAGTAATCTTGGATGTAGGTCCTTGCGTTTAATCTTGGGTAATGTAATGATGATGTGCCTTGGTGTCTTCCTCCTTAGGTCCAGCTTCTTTGGGACTCTCTGAGCCTCCTGGACTTCCTGGAAGTCTATTTCCTTTGCCAGACTGGGGAAGTTCTCCTTCATTATTTGTTCAAATAAGTTTTCAATTTTTTGTTCTTCCTCTTCTCCTTCTGGCACCCCCATAATTCGGGTGTTGGAACGTTTCAAATGTCCTGAAGGTTCCTAAGCCTCTCCTCATTTTTCCGAATTCTTGTTTCTTCATTCTTTTCCGGTTGGATGTTTCTTTCTTCCTTCTGGTCCACACCGTTGATTTGAGTCCCAATTTCCTTTGCATCACTATTGGTTCCCTGTACATTTTCCTTTGTTTCTCTTAGCATAGGCTTCATTTTTTCATCTGGTTTTCGAACAGATTCAACCAATTCTGTGAGCGTCTTGATAACCAGTGTTTTGAACTGTGCATCTGATAGGTTGGCTATCTCTTCCTCGCTTAGTTGTATTTTTTCTGGAGCTTTGAAGTGTTCTGTCATTTGGGCCTTTTTTTTTTTTGTCTTGGCGCTTCTGTTACTTAAAGGGGCGGAGCCTTAGGTGTTCCCAGGGCGGGGTGAAGCTGGTCTCTGCGCTGTGACACTGTATGTGGGGGAGGGGCCAGGAGGGAGCAATGGCAACCGCTTCACTCTCCTCTGGATTTCAATCTTTCACTCCACTACCCACAATCAAACTGGGCCCCTCTGGTGCTGGTTCCCGAGTGGGTGGACTTGTGCACGCCCTAGGCCCCTGTGGGTCTCTCCAACGACCTCTCCTGTGAGGCTGGGAGTCTCTCCTGCTGCCACCCCAACCCCCATGGGCGTTTTCAATCAGAGGTTTGAGGCTTTATTTCCCCAGCTGGAGCCCTGGGTTGTGCGGTCTGCTTTGCTCCCCACCGTTTGTCCGGTTTTTCTGTGCATGAATGTGGGGCCGCGGGGTCTGCTAGTGGTCAGACTGCCTGCCCTGTTCGTCCCACACTCTGCCAGTCTCGGTCCCGCCACAGCAACGTGAGTCCTCTCTGCCCCGGTGCCCGTCTCCACCCCTCCTACCGGTCTGGATGAATGTTTATTTTTTATTTCCTTGGTGTCGGACCCCCTTGCCGTTCGATTTTCTGTCAGTTCTGGTTGTGCGAGGAGGTGCAGTGTGTCTACCCACGTCACCATCTTGGTTCTCCAGTTTCAAGTATCTTAGTGGATCTTTGACATATACTCACAGTTGCAGGTTGTTGCCCCAGGCTCATCTTATATACTACCTGCTCCAATCCTAGCTATTTCTCCAAGAAGCCCTGGTTCATTTATTGGAGAATGGTATTAGGAACCAAGATCTGGGCATTAGAGTGTGCTCACTTCTAAACCCTTTTAGCTGACAAGCAAGGAAATATATGTATGTATTCTAACCCTTGGAAACACCATGTCTGTAATTATTCCTCTGCAAAAACATCCATATCTACATTACGCTAATGTGAGTTCATAGTAATGTGTCCAGTTCTAATCCATTACCACATGGATTTTTCTAGCCTCTTCCCCTTGCTCATCTATACACTTCAACAGTGATAAACTTGGCTCTGATCATCTGCCATTCATTTCCTTAATTGTTCAATTCCAGCATAAGTGTCTAGTGATGCCAAAATTGTTAACTTGTATGCCCATGGGAAACAACTTTATCAACTACAGTACATTTCCTTTTGCCTTTAGTTTTACAGACTCCACACGTTTCCAAAGTTATTTAGGTCGGCATCTTTTCCCTCTACCCCCCTCAGTGAGGTCATTTCACATGTTTTAATGTAATTAATTTTGTCACATTTTGTACTCCATCCTGGGTTCCTCTGACCTCCTAAATGATTATTTATATAATAAAACAACATAAGTTTTATTCTCGACAAGGGGTATGGTGAGGGTAGGAAGGGAAGAAGCCACTGATGGAACTTGAAAGGAAAAAAAAACCAATTTAGAGGTACTTGAGTGTATGTTTAATATCAGCTTGAAATGAAAATTTACTGAAAGCTAACATAATGCATTTATTTGTTTAAATGTACTGAAATCTTTACATACAGTAAAGGACATGGTAAAGATCAAATGTAAGAAATGTAGCTCTCTTTCACAATTAGACATGGATTTTTCTAGGAGCTTCCAGTAACTTTATTCACTTTTCTCACCTCTAAAATGAGAATAAAAAGTTTCTCAACCAGGACTGAAAATTTATGGTAGGTGTACTGATAGTACTCTGCATTTAGGGGCAAAAAAAAAATGTAACAACTATTTAAGTTTTTATTGGAGGAAATAAGCTCTGCCCAGTTATATTTTTCACATGATTGTAAAATTTTATATTTTCACACAACTATATTCATAAAGCATTGTGATCCTAATAATTACTATTCACTCATATCACTAAGGAATTATTCCTGTCTAGCAATTTGGGATCCTTGGGCATTTTAAAGTCCTTAACAGTATTCAGACAGTTACCAGTATATATCTAGGTTCATTCTTAAGCATGTGAGAGAGTTTACAAAGACTTGGTGGCCATTCACAGAAGACAATCTTAAGTAAAATCCCCTCTCAAAGGGGGAGAAAAACATGTTTTGATCATTAAAAAACCATTTATTACCCTTGTATAATTGCATAAATGCCATTTCTTTACTAACATATAATCACAAATTTCCAAGGATACAGTTTAAACTTCTATCATTATGTGTTTTACTGAATTATTAGAAAAGGAGACATCAAGAATAAATTCACCAAGTCAGCCTTTGCAGGAGCACATTGTGCCCAAGGACCTCTTTAGTTTCTTTATGGAAACCAGCATTAATCCATCCCTACTCAACACTTTACATGTAATGCAATTCACAAGTCTACTCTCTTTCTTTGTATTGAGCACTGAGAAGAAAGACATGTTTGAGGCCATTAATGAGTATTTCTTTCAAATATTGTGAATAGTTTCTTCTTCCTCATTATTCAATTCAAAAGTTAAATGTCTATGAATATAAAAACTACAATTTCCTACTTAAGTATTCAGAGACAGTATAGTTAAGTCTTATCAAAAATCCAATCTTTAATAATCTAAAACAAAACTTTGAGGTTACAATAAGAACACCTGTTTCTTTCCCTTCCTGGTCTCCCAAGAATATCCAATAAGTTATTCTATAAATAAACCACTATGCTTTTGTACTGACATAAATTTGTATCAACCCTACAATTTTCCAAACTCAGAGTCTAGCAGAAATAAGACAGGAAGTGAACTCATTCCAAGTGGGGCAGGAGACCAGAGTAGGAGGTAAGATTAGAGGCAAGGAACAGGGTAATTAGAGCTCAAAGTCAAAATGACACTTTAAGAAAATCTAAAAGGTTTTTGGGAGGTGGGTTGGGGAAAGGTATAAGCAGCTTACCAAGACCACTAGCTCCATTAAGGGACTCCAATGCTACATAAGAAGATGATCAAAACAAGCTCACAGAGATCAATGTTCCTCCGGCCTCTGCAATATTTACCATATTGATTTATAGTACAATAGCACAGAGAAATTGGTACAGTAATGAGGGATCGATAAAGTTTGATTTAAAAATTCTCAAATTCTAAAAATCCTGAACAACTGTTGGAGGAGAGGCAATAAGAAAAGAACAAATCGCTCCCTAAGTATATCCCCTGGAAATCAATGCCTCATCAGTTCCTTCTCCTCACAATAAAAACCAGGAGTCCCCCTGGTATAGTATCAACAGGGCTGTCACACCTCATACTCAGACCTTTCAAAGGCTTTGGAGGTTCACATTATATGACAGTAGACCAAGTCCAGGGAGGCATAGCTGCCAAGAGACAGGACAATAAGAAAGTCACAAAGTAGAGATGGCTTTGTCTGGAAGCACTCTGCCAACCAATCCAACTCGGCAGCAGTCTACTCCCTCAGAGGGAATGCAAAGGAACTTTGAGAAAGTATTTACTCAGAGACACATGTCATTGCCATCTATAGCACTGGAAGTTGCCAGCAGAGATCTTAATGGAGCGGTAGGCTCAGGATTTCATCATTAGGCTTGACTTTCAATCTCCTAACTCAGAAATACGGGGGCTTAATAAAGTAATCTTTTCATCCTGACTTAAGGGAAATAATTCTATTAAGAGTTGAGCATGCTTGGGAATTTGCCTGCTTCACTGTGAGTCTAAGAAGTTGAGGTTGGATGGGTAATGCCACAGAATGAAGAGGAGCACCTTTGCAGGGTTGGTCCCCTGTCTGAGAGCGTTCCTGCAAAGGCTCATCTCCCAGGGTATTAAATCAACAGACAGGGGGCTGCAATACCTACCTGCCACTCTGGTCTGAGGTCCACGTAACTGATCTCCCTTGGGGTTTGGTTCTGTACCGTATCCTTATGGCGTGAGGGAACTCAGTAGCTGTCTGAGCCCCTGTCTTCCTGATCTGTAAGCTCCAACTGTCAGTGTCAAACAGGAGTTCCCCACAGCCAGGAGCCTGGCTGCAGCAAGCATAATAGTCTAACTGCTCCCTCCAACGATCTGCAGGCAGAGTCACAAGTTCATGTACAATCTGATTCCTGAGCTCAGAAACAACCCTGAGCTTGGGAGACCTTGTAAATTTTTCAATACCTGGCACAGCAGCAACATCCACCTCCTCAACCTTTAACACAGATAAATCACAGCAGTCCAACACTAGCAAAAAATCCTCACTCCCATGATTCCCTGTGTCACAGCAGTACTTTGAGCTAGAAATCCCAGAAGCCTGTTCCTCGTTGTCATGGTTACCATCTTTACCAGAAGTCTTTTTTTCACCTTTACCACAGATTGCAAAATCATTGTATCTCATTTCAGACGAGAAGGTCCTTGTATTTGTCACAGGAACATGGCAGGGTTCCGGCATCCTAAATCTGCAGGCTTCATTTGACTGTGATTGGCAGGTGTCCTCAGTGGAACTAGTCTTTTTCCTGTATCTGTTTCCAGCCTGAAAAAAAAGCACTAAGGTGCCCTCAATGATTTGACTTTTGAAATCCACATCTAAGTCCAGTACATAGTGCTTCACAAGTATGTGGCTGGTGTTGGCCATGAGAGGCAGGTCATCTTGAGGAGGCTCCAGCTTTATGTCCATGGTGTAGGTTGTTGAGAGCTTTGTTAAACTCTCAGAAGGGCCTTCCTATCTGCCTTAATCATCCAGAATCATAATGACTGTCTACAAAAAAACCCAACTTTGATATCAAGAATTATGGTTCCACAACTTTCAGTCCCCTGGCAAAGAAGAAAAAGAGAGAAACACAATTAGACAAAATTCTAAGATCCTAAATGCTCCTGCAGTCACTGCTCCTGCAAGTTGACTACCTTCTTAAATGTGGTAGAAGCTCATGACTAGAAGGCAGACTAATCTTTGAGACTGACATCAAAGAAAGCAGCATGATGGGTTTCTAAAAATATTTCAATTACCAACGGAATGAAAGAGGCCTCCACAAAGCCAGAAAAAACCTTCTTCTAACTGGAACAGTTCTTGTTTTGGGAAAGAGCAATTGTTATGCAAAAGCATAACAGCATCACTGTACCTCTTGTTTTTAAAATATATTAAATGTATCATTTCTAATTTTGTGCCTCAAAAGATAAGTGACTGTTTCTCCACTGTGATTCTAAGTAACAAATGTGAATGAAGGCTAAATGGCCTCATACATTTTATTCTTTGAGAGTAATAATTTAATACATACAATGTAACTCCAGGGATTAATGTACTTTTCACATTAGGACTGCTCTCCTATCAGCACTTACAGTAAATTACAGGAAAATGAGCCAATTTACCAGGAGTGCATTCTAAGTATTCCTTTGAGATTGTTCATGGAGATTTTTCAAATTTATAGTTAAATACTCAAGGTATATCATTACATCTTAATAGATGAAAACCCATTAACATTCTGGATAATAGCCTTCTTGTGGCAAACGAAAAGTTCTTCTCATTTGAAAAAAAAAAAGTACTCTAATACCTACAAAAAAGGAAGGAGAGAAATTAAAATGTAGAAACAGATGTTGTAATAAAATGCCCAAGTTCTTCATAAAAGTTCTGAATCAAAATGTATTCTTATTTTACAATAGCAATCTGGGTAAAAAAATTTTTGAAATTATTTCAGTCGCTGTTATATACCTAATATTTTCAGCACATATTGTTTCTTTATTATTATTCTTTTATCAAAAGTGGAAAAGAGGGTCTGAAAGATGGCGGCGAGATAGGTGGGAGTGGAGTCCACTTCCCCTCAGCACCAGTGAAACACCTGGCTGATCTGAGGAACAGAGCGAAGAGCCAACGGTATTCCAGCATATATGAAGATCGGAGACCAAAGAAAGAGGACATTGAAAGATCAGACGGTAAGAAGAATGCTTAAGGACAATAAGGTCCCTGGGACCAGGGTGGGGACCAGGGCATCTGAAGCCCCGGCCAGGGCGCAAGGTCTGCTGCAGGATTCTTGGGAGAGAGCCAGGCTGGGCTGTGTGAGAGGCCAGGTGCTTGTTTGGGCCAGGGGGGCTTGAATAGGAAGAATTTCTCGAAAAGAAAAAGAGAAAATAGAGGCACTCAGCAGCTAGATAGAGAACTCCCTGCAGCAGCCAAGGCCTCTTGCGACCCTACCCCCTCAGCCCCTGGACTGTGAACACGGGATAAGCAGCCCCAGCATACACCTGAAGCCCGGCTGGCACCGAGACAAGCGGACTGGGCGCCCACAACTGAAACCCCGGGTGGGCGCGCACCCTGATCAGTGACCCAGCTGCCTGGGCTCACAGGCTCAAGCGCCCCAGTGGGCCTGTACCCCAATCAGTGGCCTGGGGCCCACACCTGAAACCCCGGGTGGGAGTGCACCTTGATCAGCGGCCTGGACGCCCACAACTGAAACTCCAGGTAGGCACCCAACCTGATCAGCAGCTGCTGCCCCAGCCCCACAGGCCCAAAGCCGGGGATCAGTGTGCATCCAGATCAGTGGCTCCTCTGCCTGGCTCACAGACCCAAAGCGCCTGGGTGGGCGCGCACACCTGCAACCTCTGATGGGTGCGCACCCGGATCAGCGGCTGGCTGCCCCCGTGCACTGGCCCAAAGCCCGGATGAGCTGCGCAACCCAATCAAGGGCCTGGCTGCCCCCAGGCAACCACACCTAAAAGCACCCGGTTCTGCACAACTCCCACCTAGCCCCTGCCCACAGAGTTCTGCAGGGCCTACTCGCTCTTCAGGAGGAAGTCTGAACGCCCAGCAGAGGGGAGCTGCAGGGCAACAGAAAACTGCAGTCCCTGGAAAGACGTGACCCAGTAGGGGGCTGAACCACGCAAAGGAGCATGGAGAGCCCCTAGCATCTAAGACAGCAAAGAGCAAGAAGGGGGAGTGTGAGTTGCCCCTAATTGGTGCACCTCAAGGACAGCACAACTGGTGAACTAAAGGCCTAGTGGGGAGCAGAAGGACCCTGAGGAACTGAAATGGAAGCTGGACAACAGCTAAGAGTGTGGCTCAGGAAGGGAGAAAAGTGAAACCAATCCCTCCAACCAGACCCTCCCGTTTCACAGACAGGAAGACCAGCAGAACTAACCTAACTGGTTCAAAGCCAGCAGAAGACTTCTTTTTTTTCCTTTCCCCCTAAATTACTTCTTCCTTTCTGTCCTTCTTTCTTTTTTTATTCCTTCTTCCTTCCATCCTTTACCTTTTTTATTCCTTCTTCCTGCCTTCTTTTATTTATTGTAATTTTTTAATTCCTTCTTCTTATTTTCCTCTGATCTTTTCTTATTCCTTCTTCCTTCCTTCCTTCCTTCCATTCCTTTTCTATTCCCTTTTCCCCTACTTCCCTGCTCCTCTTTTTTTTCTTCTTTCTTCTTTTCCCACAGGTGAGACAATAAAACCTAGAGCTCTGAAAAAGCCAGAGTTAGACCCTGTTAGACCCATAAATGTCAGCTCAAGACCAGTGAGCACAGGAGATTAAGGATACAGCATCACTGAATCCCATTGGCATTCTACCATAGAAGTTCATACCATAAACCCAGGGAGTCAGAAAAGATCAATTTAAGAAGCAGAGGCTAACAAGAAGAGTCTCACAAACAATGGGAAGACAAAGAAACAACCCCCGAATGAAAGGAAAGGAGGAAGCCTCAGAAAGAATGCTAACTGAAAAAGAGGCAAGTCAACTATCAGATACTGAGTTCAAAGCAAGGTTATCAGGAAGCTCACTGAGGTCACAGAGAACTACCAGAAAGTACAGGGAAACTACAATGAACTCACTGTAAAGTATATCAACATGAAAAAGGAAATAGAAACTATCAGCAAGGACCAAGAGGAAATGAAGAATACAATTTCTGAACTGAAGAACACAATAGAAGGAATGAAAAGCAGACTTGATGAAGCAGAGGATCGGATCAGTGAGCTCAAGGACAAAGTAGGAAAAAAAACCACCCAAAAGAGCAAGGAAAGGAAAAGAGGCTCAGAAAGAATGAAGAGGGATTAAGGGAAATGCAGGACAACATGAAACGTAATAATATCCGTATAATATGGATACCAGAAGGAGAAGAAGAAGAGCAATGGATAGAAAACCTCTTTGGAAAAGTAATGATGGAAAATTTCCCTAATCTGAGGAGAGAAAAAGTCACCCAAATCCAGAAAACACAGAGAGTCCCAGGCAAGAGGAACCCAAAGAGACCCACTGCAAGACACATCATAATTAAAATGGCAAATCTCCAAGACAAAGAGAGGATCTTAAAGGCAGCAAGGGAGAAAAAGGAAGTAACATACACGGGAGCCCCAATAACGTTAGCAACTGACTTCTCAATGGAAACGATCCAAGCCAGAAGACAATGGCAAAAAATATTCCAAGTAATGAGAACCAGAGGCCTGCAACCAAGACTACTTTACCCAGCAAGGCTCTCAATCAAGATAGAAGGCCAAATAAAGAGTTTCCCAGACAAAAGAAGTCTAAAAAAATACACTTCCACCAAACCAGCTCTGCAAGAGATGCTAAAGGGACTGCTTTAAGGAAAGGAAGGTAAAGAGAAAGACAGAGGAACACAGGTAGGAAAAAATGGCAATGAATAACTACCTATCGATAATAACCTTAAACGTTAATGGATTAAATGCTCCAATCAAAAGACATAGAATAGCTGAATGGATAAGAAAACATGACACACACATATGCTGCCTACAAGAGACCCCCCTCAGGACAAAAGACCTACACAGACTGAAAGGGAAGGGCTGAAACAAATTTTCAAAGCAAATGGAAAGGAAAAAAAAAGCAGGGGTAGCAATACTCGTATCAGACAAAATAGACTTCAAAAGAAGGGCCATAAAGAGAGACCCAGATGATCACTTCACAATACGCAAAAGAAGAATCCACCAAGAAGACATAAACATTGTAAATATATATGCACCCAACATAGGAGCACCCAAATACATAAAGAAAATCTTGGAGGACATCAAGAAAGATATTGACAGCAACACAATTATAGTAGGGGACTTTAACACCCCACTGTCAAAAATGGACAGATCTTCCAAACAAAATATCAACAAGAATATTGTGTCACTTAACAATACCCTCAATGAAATGGACTTAACTGATTTATATAGAGCTTTTCATCCCAAACAAGCAAAATACACTTACTTTTCAAGCTTACATGGAACATTTTCAAAGATAGACCACAGGATAGGACACAAAGCAAGCCTCGACAAATTCAAGAAAATTGAAATCATATCAAGCATTTTCTCTGACCACAAGGGACTGAAACTAGAAACCAACCCCAAAGGAAAAAATCCCAAACACTCAAAATCATGGAGACTGAATAGCATGCTATTAAACAATGAAGGGGTCAAGAACGAGATTAGGGAAGAAATCAAAAACTTTCTGGAAACAAATGAAAATGAACTCACAACAATCCAAAACCTATGGGACACAGCAAAGGCATTCCTGAGAGGGAAGTTCATTGCAATACAGGCCTACCTTAAAAAGAGAGAAACATTTCAAACAAACAACCTAACCCTATGTCTATAAGAACTCAAGGAACAACAACAAAGACAGCCCAGAGCAACTAGAAAGAAGAAAATAACCAAGATCAGAGCAGAGTTAAATGACATCGTGACTAAAAGCACAATTCTAAGGATCAATGAATCCAGGAGCTGGTTCTTTGAAAAGATAAACAAAATCGACAAGCCTTTAAGTAGGCTTATCAAGAAAAAAAGAGAAAGGATCCAAATAAACACAATTAGAAAGGAAAGAGGAGAGATTACAACTGATACCACAGATATACAAAGAATTGTAAGAAATTACTACAAAGAACTGTATGCTAAGAAATTTGAAAACCTAGGTGAAATGGACACATTCTAGAAAAATATAATCTTCCAAACCTGAATGAAGAAGCAGAAAACCTGAACAGACCAATAACAGCAAACAAAAATGAAGCAGTAATCAAAAAGCTTCTGGCACACAAAAGCCCTGGACCAGATGGTTTCACAGGAGAACTCTACAAAGCATTTATGGAAGAGCTAACCCCTATCCTTCACAGACTATTCGAAAAAATCCAAACTGAGGGAAGACTCCCAAACTCTTTTTATGAAGCCAGCATCATCCTAATCCCAAAACCAGATAAAGACACAATGAAGAAAGAAAACTTCAGGCCAATTATCGCTGATGAACATAGATGCTAAAATTCTCAACAAAATATTGACAAACCGCATCCAGCAATACATTAAAAAGATCATCCACCATGACCAAGTGGGATTCATCCCAGGGATGCAAGGATGGGACAATATTCGCAAATCAATAAACATAATACATCACATCAACAACAGCAAAGACAAAAATCACACGATCATATCAATAGATGCAGAAAAAGCATTTGATAAGATACAGCACCCATTTCTGATAAAAACACTCAGCAAAGTGGGAATAGAGGGAGCATTCCTCAACATAATAAAGGCCATATATGAGAGACCTACAGCCAACATCATACTCAATGGACAAAAACTTAGAGCTTTCCCACTAAGATCAGGAACAAGACAAGGATGCCCTCTCTCATCACTCCTATTAAACATTGTATTGGAAGTTCTAGCCACAGCAATCAGACAAGAAAAAGAAATAAAAGGCATCCAAATTGGAAAGGAGGAATGAAGCTGTCACTGTTTGCAGATGACATGACAGTGTATATGGAAAATCCTATAGACTCCACCAGAAAAATACCTGACCTAATAAATGAATTTGGCAAAACAGCTGGATACAAAGTCAATACTCAGAAATCAAAGGCATTCCTGTATACCAACAACGAAACTGCAGAAACAGAAATCAGGAAAAAATCCCATTTGATATAGCAACAAGAAAAATAAACTACCTAGGAACAAACCTAACCAAGGAGGTAAAAGACCTGTACTCAGAAAACTACACAACACTGAAGAAAGAAATTAAGGAAGACACAAACAAATGGAAGCATGTACCATATGCATGGATTGGAAGAATTAACATCATCAAAATGGCCATACTACCCAAAGCGATTTATAGATTCAATGCAATCCCTATTAGACTACCATGACATATTTCACAGATATAAAACAAACATTTCAGAAATTCATCTGGAAACATAAACAACCCCTAATAGCTGTAGCAATTTTGAGAAAGAAGAACAAAGCAGGAGGGATCACAATTCCTGATATCAAACTGTATTACAAGGCCACGGTAATCAAAACAGCCTGGTACGGGCATAAAAACAGGCACATAGACCAATGGAACAGAACAGAGAGCCAAGAAATAAACTCAAGTCTTTATGGTCAATTAATATTTGACAAAAAAGGCAGGATGATACAATGGAGCAAAAACAGCCTCTTCAACAAATGGTTTTGGGAGATCTCGACAGCTACGTGCAAAAAAATGAAACTCGATCACCAACTTACACCATACACAAAAATAATTTCAAGATGGGTAAAAGACTTAAATATAAGTTGTAACACCATAAAAGTCCTAGAGGAAAACATTGGCAAGAAAATCTCAGACATTCCACGCAGCAACATCCTCACAGACACATCCCCTAAAGCAAGGGACACAAAGGAAAGAATAAACAAATGGAACCTCATCAAAATAAAAAGCTTCTGCATGGCTAAAGAAAACAGCATTGAAATAAAAAGATAACCAACAGTATGGGAAAACATATTTGCCAATGATACCTCAGACAAGGGCCTGATCTCCAAAATATATAAATAACTCATACGACTGCACTCCAGGAAGACAAACAACCCAATTAAAAAATGAGCAAAGGACTTGAACAGACACTTCTCCAAAGAAGACATACAGAGGGCCCAGAGACTTATGAAAAGATGCTCAGCATCATTAGCCATCAGAGAGATGCAAATTAAAACCACAATGAGGTACCAGCTCACACTGGTCAGAGTGGCCAACATAAACAAATCAACAAACAAATGTTGGAGAGGATGCGGAGAAAAGGGAACCCTAGTGCACTGTTGGTGGGAATGCAGACTGGTGCAGCCACTGTGGAAATTAGTATGGAATTTCCTCAGAAAACTATAACTGGAACTGCCCTTTGACCCAGCAATTCCGCTGCTGGGATTATACCCTAAGAACCCTGAAACACCACTCCAAAAGAACCTGTGCACCCCAATGTTCATAGCAGCACAATTTACAATAACCAAGTACTGGAAGCAACCTAAGTGCCCATCAGCAAACGAGTGGATCCAAAAACTATGGTATATTTACACAATGGAATTCTACACAGCAGAGAGAAAGAAGGAGCCTATACCCTTTGCAACAGCATGGATGGAACTGGAGAGCATTATGCTAAGTGAAATAAGCCAGGCGGTGAGGGACAAATACCATATGATCTCACCTTTAACTGGAACATAATCAACAGAAGAAAAAAGGAAATAAAATATAACCAGAGACATTGAAGTTAAGAACAATCTGACAATAGCCAGGGGGCAGTAGGGAGGGGACAGTAAGGAGAGGGGATTACAGGAACTACTATGAAGGACACATGGACAAAATCAAGGGGGAGGGTGGAGGTGGGGGAGGGAGGTGGGTTCATCTGGGGTGGGGTGGAGGGATGGGGAGAAAAGGCATACAACTGTAATTGAATAACAATACAAATTTTTTAAATCAATACATAAATCTCTCACAAAAAAGTGGAAAAGAAATAAAAACTCTAGCAGAGTAGGTATATTTAAAATAATTTTTGTAATTAAAGTATCAGAAGGTATTCTTCCATCAAATATAAAAATTACTTGCTTGACTTTTCAAGTAAAATTGAGCCCTGCCTTATCATTCCATTTAGCTCCTCTCACTTCCCTTCTGACTTTACCTGCATGTCTACCACTCTTATTTCCCTTCCTTCTAGAATCTCACTCCAGCAATCAACTCCATTGAATTTTCATTTTCTACCTCTCCACAGTCTATTCCCTCATCAGAATCTCACCCAGCCTAAAAAATATCTGGCTTCTTGCAGCTTTGCACAATCTGTTTTCATGCTATTTTCCCAGTCATGGAGACCACACTCCCTTTTTGCCCTTGTCCTATAGCAAGCCCCTGCTCAAACACAGTATTCCCTGAAGATGACCAGACACCACAACTCCCTGCTTTCTGGACCAAGCAATGTGCCATACCTGGAGTGTTCTTGGCTTTCACCTCTCATATTTCCCTACCAAATCCTGTTCTCCCTCCCCACTCTGTTGAAGTACCATCACCTCCCCAAATCCTACACTCCTACCTACCATCCCTTTCCCCAAGAAACTGCGCATGTTAACATACATTTTGACTTTTAAGGGTAGTAGAAATTGAGAGAAATCAGGCATGCAAAGAATAGTTTGAGATTACTTTGTGCAGAGGCTGGTACTTCCCTTGGTCCTAGAAAAGTCAATAGACAAAAGAAATAAGCCAGGGTATTTTCTTTTCTTCATGAAAGCGACTAAACTTGGCATATAAAGAATAATACCCTTTAATAAAGCCATTGGCTCTATCTGTGTAATGAAAAACAACAGATGTTAAAAATTTACCCTGCTGGTATTTACACTGCTACCATATAGTATTTCATTGATTAGGTTCTTTAAAAAAAATGTTTAATAAAAAAAGTCCCAAACACACATAAAAAAGGAAAATCTGAATCAACTGAGATAAGGGTTAACTTAGTGGCTGTCTAAACTATCATATTCAAAGAACTATAGTTTATCATTTTTAACAGTATTGATGTAACCACTCCAACCCTAACAGATTCCTTCATTTACTTCTGAAAATTAATATAACAAGAATAAAATATATTCTATAGAGCAGTTTTTACCACTTTCTTTGTCCCTGGTGGCAAAGAGCAAGAATATCTTTGAGCTCTCTCCATCCAAGCCTGTTAACGTTATCTTGTTTGTCATCCTAACTGACAATCCCTTGGTCCTCTTCAGTGGATTCTTGAGTACACTCCCCATAGATTCAATTCTAAATCTTTTCTTCTTTTAAGTTTCCAATTCCATGTCTCCTGGATCACTCTCAGATAATTATTTTATCTCCTACTTTACTTAGATGATTTTGAATCTCTGAAGCTCCATTGTACTTCAAAGATCACTAGCTCTTCACAACTACTGCCTTCAAGGAAACAATATCCCTTTTCAGCAAAGCTAGTTCCCTTCCCCTTGAATTCCAGCTTTTGGGGTATGAAAGGGCCAAATAAATAGCACTCTTCTTGTCCATCCAAATTCTAAACATATTGAGAAATGAGAAGAGGATACAGCAAAGGGAGACCAAAACATCACCATTTTTACTGATGAAGGCTAAACTAAAGAATATGGTTTATCCTGGGGGCCAAAGTTGCCTGAAAACAGAATCTCCAAATTCGACAGATTTACCCATATGACCATGGGCAATGCTGGCTCAGGTCAAAGCTCCTGGAAAAGCAGCTTTGTAAGACAGGGTCTGGAGAAGTAAAGAAAACAGTTCTCTGTGGTCAGGATTGATGTCCAAAAGCAAAATGGAGGAGTTGAGCTGAGCAGAGCACACCCAGTATCTTCTTCCCAAATTTACCAGAATAAATCAATTCATCTCCCTGAGGGTTAGAAGTGACCGGGAATGTTACAGTAATTAAGAAGAAAACAAGAAAGGAAATGTCAGAGATGGGAAAGAAGCATTCCCCCCAAGACTACCCACTGCCACTAATTTGGAATCTTGTTTCATTTAACATTTTTCTCTTGCCAACATTTTGTCCCTTTCCATGTCTCCATCCTATTCCTTTCAACTACCGCAGGGATGCTGTACTTAAAAATGAGCATTGCAATATCTATACATAAAAGCATTATGTTGTATACCTTACACTAATACAATGTTATATGTCAATTATATTTCAAGAAAACTGGAAAATGTTTTTAAAAAACTATATTTGGCCCTGTTGCCCATTTTAACTAGTGTTTATTTCACTAAATTTTGAACCGGGAAAATTCCTTAGGGCTCACTTAGTCCAACTCTCTAGTTTTACAAATGAAGACATTGAGGCCCAAAGAGGTAAAGCAATTTGCAAAAGCAATTTCTGATGCTTTTCCACTTGATGATGCTTCTCCTTGGAATTCTCATCTCCAGCTCTCATGGCCATTTCCTTCATATTGCTCAAGTCATAAATCAAATGTCACCTCCTAAGTCTCTTCCATATCCCATTCTACCTTTTTGAAAATCTTATTTAAGTTGTATGGACTAGAATCAATTTGTATTGAAATGTCTTTGGGGAAAATAGGAGAATTTTTAAGCGAGCTCCAGAAAATTTAGAAGAGAACTATCATCTTTGCATACTTTCCATCCTAAGTTATGTATAATGTGTAAGTCTGTTATAACTTATTGCTTATTACACTTATTTGTACTTGCCTTGAATTCATCGATGACTTAAACCTCCTTTTTCTGCCATAACTCTCACTGACATCAATCAGAGTCATAGTCCCAAGTTTAAGAAAGGACTGAACTGTGGTTGCAAACACATGTATGTGGCCACTTTGAAAGGCCTCTCTCATCAAATAGTAACCATATTTCTAAGCAGTCCGTTGACTTCAGCGCTTTTTGCTATTATTGTGCTCCAATTTAAAATACCAGCCCATCTCACTAAAGCATTTTTCCATTCTCTGTCATAAACCATAACATAAAATTCTCCCTTTATCAAACCTAATGGTTAGTTTCCAGTGGCAAACCACAGTTGCCTTTAAAATGTGGTGTCTACAACGGAACAGAACAGAGAGCCCAGAAATAAACCCAACTCTCTACGGTCAGTTAATATTTGACAAAGGGGGAAGAAGCATAAAATGGAGCAAAAATAGCCTCTTCAACAAATGGTGTTGAGGTCTGGACAGCTACATGCAAAAAAATGAAACTCGATCACCAACTTACACCATACACAAAAATCAATTTGAGGTGGATAAAAGACTTAAATATAAGCTGTGACATCATAAAAGTCCTAGAGGAAAACATCAGCAGGGAAATCTCAGACATTCCATGCAGCAATATCTTCACTGATATGTCCCCTAAAGCGAGGGATATAAAGGAAAGAATAAACAAATGGGACCTCATCAAATTAAAAAGCTTCTGCATGGCTAAAGAAAACAGCATTAAAATGAAAAGAGAACCAACTATATGGAAAACATATTTGCCAATGATACCTCAGACAAGGGTTTAATCTCCAAAATATATAAAGAATTCACAAGACTACGTTCCAGGAAGACAAACAACCCAATTTAAAAAATGGGCAAAAGACCTGAACAGACATTTCTCCAAGGAGGACATACAGAGGTCCCAGATGCATATGAAAAGATGCTCAGTATCACTAGCCATCAGAGAAATGCAAATTAAAACCACAAACTTCACACCAGTGAGAATGGTCATCATAAACAAATCACAAACAACAAGTGTTGGAGAGGATGTGGAGAAAAGGGAACCCTAGTGCACTGTTGGTGGGAATGCAGACTGGTGAGGCCACTGTGGAAAACAGTATGGAATTTTCTCAGAAAACTAAAAATGGAACTGCCTTTTGACCCAGCAATTCCACTGCTGGGATTATACCCTAAGAACCCTGAAACACCCATTCAGAAGAACTTATGCACCCCAGTGTTCACAGCAGCACAATTTACAATAGCCAAGAGTTGGAAGCAACCTAAGTGCCCATCAGTAAATGAGTAGATCAAAAAACTGTAGCACATTTACACAATGGAATACTATGCAGCAGAAAGAAAGGAGGAGCTCCTACTCTTTGCAACAGCATGGATGGAACTGGAGAGCATTATGTTAAGTGAAATAAGCTAGGTGGTGAGGGACAAATACCACATGATCTCACCTTTTACTGGAACCTAATCAAGAAAAGAAAAAAAGTAAGCAAAATATAACCAGAGACATTGAAATTAAGAACTATCTGACAGTAACCAGAGGGGAGGTAGGAGGAAATAATGGCGGGGGCAGGGGGGAAGGGTTTTCGGGAACAGCTATAAAGGACACACAGACAAAACCAAGCATGGGGGTGGGAAGCAGGGGGGGGAGGTGGGGACGGCTGGAGTGGGGTGGGGGGTTGGGGGGTAAATGCAGACAACTGTACTTGAACAACAATAATTTAAAATAACAAAAATAAAAATAAAATAAAATGTGGTGTCTATTTTAAATGCTTAAATGATTATCTCAGCAACACCATTAAAGATTTTGAAAGATTTAATGCACAATAGTATCTTTCTTAAGAAAGAACGTCGGGGGGAAGAGTATTAAATACTAAACAGAGCAATGGTGTAGCAAAACAACTTCCCTGCCACTTTTAATCACCCAAACAGAAATGCACACATTCACAAATGTGTGAAATAGCCTCTGTAGAGCCATTCTGAATTTTTCCAAAGAAAATAATCTCATTCTCCTTTCAAGCTATAAAGCTATGTGAATCACTCACAGGGCCCTTAACTTATCCTGCCTCGTTTTATAGTTACCTCCATCTTCCACTGGTCTAGAAACAACTTGGGACTGCTGGTTCATCTTTGTGTTCACGATCATGTTAGGTAAAGTACATAGCATGTAGTAGGTTCTCAATAAATATATGCAGAAATGACATCTTAGGGCATTTGTGATTTCAACATCTAGTTATTTACAGAACAGAGATTCCAGCTTACATAGGTTCCAGTAGAAATTTATTACTTAACAAGTATCTGCCTCCAGACAGCTCTATTTTTTTCTTCACAGGATATACTTGGTACCTCTTTATCCCACGTTTTATTTTAAGCAACTCAGGAGAAAAGGAGATATTTTTGCATATATGCTTATTATATAATATTGAGCACACTGTGAGTTGTTACAAAATATTTAATTCTATAGATTACTTGGTTCAGATGAAGACAGCTCTCTGCTCTTCCAAGAGTGTTCTTTCTTTAGTATACAGTGATTGTTCTTAATGACAGCCAGTCTGTTACTGAAATGTACTGTTTCTGGGCACAGTTCCTCACATTCAAATACATCCAGGATGGGGCAAAAACAGGTTTACAGTTATGAACATGTGAAACAGTTATTCTTGTTATTATTTTTAATTATTATATATTATTTTCCATAAGAGCAACTGTAAACCTACTTTTGTCCAACCTTGAATAGCCATAGAAGCATAGCTAATTGCTATGAAATTTGAGAAAATAACTTCAGAATTAGAAGGAATCTTAGAAAGCAAATGTATTATTTTGTGTTTAGAAATGTCACACTGACATTATGTAACCTTTCACTCAGGGGTTTTGAAACACAGCCATGTACATGCACATAGATTTGGCATCTTTTAACTGCCATGTAGTGTCCCTATATGAACATTTCACAATTTATGTATTTCCGTTATATGCCACTGAGTGGGCTCCAACTCCAGGTCACCCTATTAATGAGGTACATGGTATCCTGTCCTCAACAGCCCTGTTCAGCTCCTGCAGACCCACTATGGCTTCTTTTATGGGATCAATCTAGCTCATTGGCCTTTTTCTTCTCTGGCTGCCTTCTATTTTTCCCAGCATTATTATCGTTTCCAAAGAACACTACCTTCTCACAGATGGAGAGCAGGATGACAGCTAGCTGGGGCAGGTGGGGAATGTTAGGGGGATGGGGAAATTGAGCAAAAAGGAAAAAGAACTCATGGACATGGACATGGACAACAGTGTGGTAACTGCTGGTCAGAGGGGTGTTTAAGAGGACTAAAGGGTAATGGAAAAAAATACAATAAAAATTAAATAAAATACAAAAAACAAAACAAAGAACACTACCTTTTCATGATGTGCCTGAAGTAGGACAACTGCAGTGTTGTCATTTTTACCTCTAGCAATGTTTGCGGCTTAATTTGTTCTAGGACTTACTTGTTCATCTTTCTGGCAGTATAGGGTATCCACAGAGCTCTCCTCCAATAGTATATTTCAAAATAATCTATTTTTTTCCTATAAGCCTTCTTCACTGTCCAACTTTTGCATTTACACATAGTAATTGGGAATATGAGAGTCTCTAAAGATACATCTTTCCTCTTAATGATCTTTCCTAATTCTTCCATTGCTTCCTTTCTGAGTCTCAGCCTTCTTTTGATTTCTAGGCTGCAGTCTCCATTTGAAGACTAAACCAAGGTAAGCAAAATCTTTAACAATTTCCCTATTGATAGATAAGTTCTTTTAAATTTTTCATTGTTACAAATAATGCAGAAATGAACATCCTTGTACATGTCTCCTTGTGCACGTCTCCTTGTGTACATGTGCAAGTGTTTCCTAGGTAAAACACCCAAAAATTCCATTTTGCCTGATACTAACATTGACAGACCTGCTTTTTTTTGGTTTGCTTTTTCCTGATATATCTTTCCTATCCCTTTATTTTTATTTTTAACTGCTCTGAGTTGTTTTGCCTTGGTTGTCTTTTTAAACAACATTTGGCTGCATTTTTAAAAATATGATTATTATTTTTGGTAATTGAAATTCATTTATTCATATTTATCATGATTCTTGCTGTAACTGCTCCAATTTCAGGCAACTTATTTTGTTTTTTCTATCTACCACAATTTTGTTTTCAACTTTTACTTTTCTGCTTTGGGTTAATTTTTTTTTTTCTGAATTCTCTTTTTCCCTCTACTATTTCATAAGAGATACAATCAATTTATTTATTCAACATGCCTACTTAAAATAAATCTTGAGTAGCCTTCTGAACAATACAATAAAGATCCTAGAAAATTTTATAATCAGTCTTTCCTCTTCCCTACTCTATACCAGCTTCCATATTATTAGTGCTAATATCTTCGTATCATATCATTTTTAACAAACTTCATCCAACTTATAAAAAAAAAGTCAATACTTAACTTTTGTTTGTTCACCAGCATCTTTACTCATGACTGACTTAGACATTCTACTCCTTCTTTCAGGGTTCAATTTTCTTCCATTTACTATTGCTACATGACAAATTAACCCAAAATTTTGTGGCTTCAAACAGCAACTATTTTATTATATTCTTGGGTCAATCTAAACTGAGGAATTTGGGTATCACTCAGCTAGGCCATCCTTCTTCCTCTTATGAATCTGACCATGACATTCAGTGGCACTCAACTAGAGGATGGGCTTTTCTGATGACCAGAGTAGCTACACAAAGCCTCTCTAACATGGATTGAACACCTTATATGGCAGCTGGCAGCTACCAAAGCAAGTGTCCCAAAGAACCATTTGAAAGGTGAATAGAGACCTTTCTGATCTAGCTGTAAAAGTCAATGTGGTATCACTTTCACCACATTCTACTGATTTCAAAAGAGTCATATGGAAAGCCAGATGCAAGGAGAGGTATTCAACTCCATCTTTTGATGGAGGAGGAGCTAGATCACATTGGAGGAGAGAATGTATGGTATAGTTTTTAAATCAATATAATCCTTTGCCTTAAATGAAGGCAAATACAAAACGTTAATGCTCTTCACAGGAATCACTTCTAGTAATCATGTAATAGCTTATTAACAGACCAACCCTCCCACTGACAACACTTATAAACTCTAGACAACAATATAAAAACCTGAAGGCACAAGAGAGTGGGCAAGAAGCTGTAGAAACTATAGGGAGTTGACATCTGGGAGAAGGGAATGTTTTATTGTTTTTCATCTGAGGGTAGCCCCACCTGATGCTATGTCAAGTAGCTAAAATTAAGAGTGAAACTTGTGGTCTTACTAGTTGAAGAATCAGGAAACAGAGTTCAGGGTTGACTCAATTGGTAAGTAAAGAAGAAAAGCTCCAGAGAAGTCAGAAAAACTCCATATTCTGCATCTAAACTGCCCAATTCTCTGGTTATGGGACAGACCAAACAGTCCATCCATGGCTAAGTGAACAATCTAAACTGGGATATCTGCTGTTGCTCATTTCAGG
This sequence comes from Desmodus rotundus, assembly GCF_022682495.2. Classification (NCBI taxonomy): domain Eukaryota; kingdom Metazoa; phylum Chordata; class Mammalia; order Chiroptera; family Phyllostomidae; genus Desmodus; species Desmodus rotundus. The sequence continues at coordinate 80,208,257 of NC_071387.1, forward strand.
GAAGGCAAAGTTGGAAGTCTGAGCTCAGCCAAGTTAACTGCCTGCTAATACAAAATGTTAATGCTCTTCACAGGAATATAAGGAATCCAGACTTTCTTTTTGTTGTTGTTTTTATTCTTGTACTATCATTTATTTTTATTTTTATTTTTGTTAAATTTTTATTGTTATTCAATTACAGTTGTCTGCATTTTCTCCCCATCCCTCCACCCCCCCGAAGCCAAACCTCCCTCCCTCTCCCACCTCCACCCTCCCCCTTTTGATTTTGTCCATGGGTCCTTTATTGTAGCTCTTGTAAACCCCTCTCCGCACTATCCCCTCCCCACTCCCCTCTGGCTATTGCCAGATTGTTCTTAACTTCAACGTCTCTGGTTATACCCTGTTCACTTTTTTCTTCTGTTGATTATGTTCCAGTCAAAGGTGAGATCATATGGTATTTGTCCCTCACTGCCTGGCTTATTTCACTACTTTCTATAAAGTATCAACCACAATGTCCAAGATAAAATCCAAAATTACTAGACATTAAAAAACAATAAAATGTGACCCATACCCAAAGAAAAAGCAATAAATGGAAACTGAGTGGGGTGGACCCAAATATTTGAATTAGCAGATATGACTTTAAAGCAGCTATTAGTAATATAGTTAGAGACATAAATACTCTAATATAAATGAACTAAAAGGAAAACACAGTAAAAAAATAGAAATCACTATTTTTAAAAGGAAAGTCTAGAACTGAAGACTATAATATCTGAAATTTAAGATTCACTGAATGGAGTTTAATATCAGATTAGAGATTACAGAAGAAAGACTGAGTGAACTTGAAAATATTTATAGAGAAATTATAAAATCTGAAGAATAGAAAAGAAAAAATGTTGAAAAGAATGAACAGGACTTCCAGCCAAGATGGAGGTATACGTAGATACACTTTGCCTCCTCGCACAACCAAAAGGACAATAACAAATTTAAAAACAAAAAATAACTAGAACTGCCAGAAAACTCAACTGTATGGAAGTCTGACAACCAAGGAGTTAAAGAAGAAATATTCATGCAGACTGGTAGGAGGGGCAGAGATGGGCAGCCAGGATGGACAGGACATGCGGCAAGGTGGTGGCTGGAGGACTGAGGCAGGTGAGGTGGTGGCTAGCAGATGAAATGAAGCAGTGGCTGGAAGAGTGGGTGGCCCCACATTTGTGTGTGGATAAACCAAGAAGAACAACTGGGAAGTGAGACAGACCCTGCAACCCAGGGTCCCAGCAAGGGGATAGAAAGCCTCAAAACCTCTGACTTAGACACCTATAGGGGTTGCAGTGGCAGGAGAAACTCCCAGCCCCACAGGAGAGTTTGTTGGAGATACCCACAGGGTCCTAGAATGTACACACAACCACCTACCTGGGAATCAGCAGCAAAAGGGACCAATTTGCTTGTGGTAGCAAAGGAAGTGACTGAAAGCCTACCAAAAGCTGAGCAAATGGCATTGTTCCCTCTCAGACCCCTGGCCCACACAGAGTATCACAACCCAGAAACATGGGTTACCCCATCCTGGCAAATACCTAAGGCTCCACTCCTGCATAGCAAGCATGCCGAGACAAAAAAATATGGCCCAAATGAAAGAACAGATCAAAGCTCCAGAAAAAATACAACTAAACAATGAAGAGACAGCCAACCTAACAGATGCACAGTTAAAAACACCAGTAATCGGGATGCTCACAGACTTGGTTGAGTATGGTCACAAAATAGAGGAAAAAGTGAAGGCTATGAAAAGTGAAATAAAGGAAAATGTACAGGGAACCAACAGTGACAGGAAGGGAACAAAGACTCAAATCAATGGTTTGGACCAGGAGGAAGAAAGAAACATCCAACCAGACCAGAATGAACAAACTAGAATTAAAAAAAAAAAAAAAAAAAAAAAAAAGAGGAGAGGCTTAGGAACCTCCAGGACAACTTTAAATGTTCCAACATCCAAATCAAAGGGGTGCCAGGAAGAGCAAGAAATGGAAACTTATTTGAAAAAATAATGAAGGAGAACTTCCCCAATCTGGCAAAGGAAATAGACTTCCAGGAAGTCCAAGAAGCTCAGAGTCTCCCAAAGAAGTTGGACCCAAGGAGGAACACACCAAAGCACATCATAATTACATTAGCCAAGATTAAAGAGAAGGAGAGAATCTTAAAAGCAACAAGAGAAAAGGACACAGTTACCTACAAAGGAGTTCCCATAGGATTGTCAGCTTATTTCTCACAAGAAACCTTACAGGCAAGAAAGGGCTGAAAAAAGTATTCAAAGTCATGAAAGGCAAAGACCCACATCCAAGATTACTTTATCCAGCAAAGCTATCATTTAGATGGAAGGGCAGATAAAGTGCTTCTCAGATAAGGTCAAGTTAAAGGAGTTCATCACCACCAAGCCATTATTATGTGAAATGTTACAGTGACTTATCTAAGAAAAAGAATATCAAAAATGTGAACAGTAAAATGACAACAAACTCACAACTATCAACAACTGAACCTGAAAAACAAAAACAAAAAAAAACTAAGCAAACAACTAGAAGAGGAACAGATTCACAGAAATAGAGATCACATGGAGGGTTATCAGCAGAGAGGGAGAGAATGGGGGAAAAGGTACAGGGATAAGAAGCATAAATGGTAGGTGCAAATTACACAGGGGGGGGGTTAAGAATATATGGGAAATGGAGAAGCCAAAGAACTTATATGTATGACCCATGGACAGGAACTAAGGTGGGGGAATGATGGTGGGAGGCGGTACAGGGCAGAGGGGAAAAAAAGGGAGAAAAAAATGGGACAACTGTAATCGCATAATCAATAAAATATACTTAAACATAAAAAGAAAAGAATGAACAGAGGGGGTTGCCTTGCAAGGTGTAAGTGTAGGTAGTCATGTTTCGCTTCCTTGTGCAACCACAAAAAGAATTACAACTAAATCTCAAAACAAGTAACACGCAGACTGTCAGAAAATTGAACTGTATGAAGTCCAACAAGCAAGGATTAAAAGAAGCCACAATCATCCGACAAGTAGGAGGGATGGAGACACAGGGCAGAGGTGAGGAGACGCAGTGTGGTGCAGACAGGTGGCAGTGGCGGCAGAACAGGCATGGGCAGTCCCACATTCACATGTGCTGGATAAAAATTGGGAGGGATACCTTGGGAGCTGGCAGTCCCAGCCCCAGGCCAGACCATACAGCCCAGGATTCCAGTGCTGGGAAGATAAACCCCCATAACTTCTAGCTGTAAAAACCTGTGTGAGTTCGAGCAGCAGAAGAAACTGCCAGATTTTCAGGAAACATCACTTACAGGGCCTGCAGGGTCTTAAAACCTACGCAAACCCACCCACTCTGGGACTCAACACTAGGGCAACAGCTGGACGGGCACTACTCACACACAGGAAGTGTGTGAAGTGACTGGAATAGGGTAAGTGCTGGGCAAACCCCAAGAATCCACACAGTGGCACAGTTCCTTTTCCAAGCCCTCCCCCCTCACAGAGCTACAAAGTGGTAAAGCTGGTTGCCCCACCCTGGTGATTACTTAAGGCTCTGCCCCATACAATTTACAGGTGCCTTTTACAGGGACTCAAAGCAGCTCTACCTAATACACAGAAACAAACACAGGGAGGCTGCCAAATTGAGGAGACAAAGAAATATGGCCCAAATGAAAGAACAAAACAAAACCCCAGAAAAAGAATTAAACGAAATGGAGATAGCCAATCTATCAGATGCAGAGTTCAAACCACTGGTGATCAGGATGCTCAGAAAACTCACTTAGTATGGCAACAACATAAAGGAAGAAATGAAGGTTACATTAAATGAAATTTAAAAAAAATTACAGAGGACCAACAGTAAAGGAGGAAGTCAGAATTCAAATCAATGATTTGGAACATAAGGAAGAAATAAACATTCAACCAGAACAAAAATAATTTTTTTGTTCAAAAAACGAAGATAGTATAAGAAGACTCTGAGTCGTCTCCAAACGTGCCAACATATGAATCATACAGATGCCAGAAGGAGAAGAGGAAGAGCAAAATATTGAAAACTTATTTGAAAAAATGAAGGAAACTTCCCTAATTTGGCAAAGGAAATAGACATACAAATCCAGGAAGCACAGAGAGTCCCAAACAAGTTAAACCCAAAGATGACCACAATAGGACACATCATAATAAAAATGCCAAAGATTAAGAAAAAGAGAGAATTTTAAAAGCAGCCAGAGAAAAGAAGTTAGTTACCTACACAGGAGTTCCCATAAGACTATGAGCTGATTTCTCAAAAGAAACTTTGCAGGCAGGAAGGGACTAGCAGGAAGTATGCAAAGTGATGAAAAGCAAAGACCTACAACCAGGATTACTCTATCCAGCAAAGCTATCATTTAGAATTGAAGGTAGATAAAGTGCTTCCCCAGAGAAGGTAAAGCTAAAGGAGTTCATCACCAAGCCATTATCACATGAAATGTTACAGGCACTTACTTAAGAAAAAGAAGAAGATCAAAACTATGAACATTAGCAAGACAAAAAATTCACAAATATGAACAACTGGTTCTTAAAGAAAAAAAAAATAAGCAAACAACCAGAACAGGAACAGAATCATAGGAGATCATTTGGAGGGTTATCAGCTGGGAGGGGGAAGGGGAAGATTGGGGGGAAAGGTGCAGGGATTAAGAAGCACAATTTGTAGGTACAAAATAGACAGGGGGATGTTAAGAATCATATAGCAAATGGAGAATCCAAAGAACTTATAAGCACGACCCATGCACATGAACTAAGTAGGGGTGGGATTGCTGGGGGAAGGTGGGTACTAGGCAGAGGAGGACAAAGGGGGGGAAGTTGGGACAACTGTAATAACATAATCAATAAAATATACTTAAAAAAGAATGAGTAGAGCACAGGTACTTTGGGGTCAAAATCAAAAGGTTTAACACATGTAATTGCAGTCTAGGAAGGACAGGTGAAAGAGAATGCCACGCAAAACACACTTTAAAAAATAATGTACAGTATGAACAACCAGCACTCAGACTATGGTTTCCAAATACCATTTCCCAGTAAAAGGAACCCAGCCTCTTTGGAGAAAGGGCAGATTCTAGGGCTGGGGCAGTAAAATATAAGATAAGCCTATAGCATCAGATAGGTCTCCAAAGTAAAAAAGTTAAAGAAATAAAATAAGTTATTAAAAAAATAGGTAGGGGCAACCAAAAGGATACATAAACTAACCTAAAAGAGTTTCCAATGACCAAAGCTGGAACAATCTAAGCAAGAGAATAAATAATACTATCGTATTGGATTAGAGCCCAAAGAATGAAATAATACCATGACTCTATTCTAATATAAACAAATGATTGCATAAATAAAGTAAATGGGGTGGGTGTATATTTTTCTTACAGAAGAATTCCAAATAATAGATACAGATACTACCTCTTCCAAGAGGTAGGGCTGACTTTCCCTTTCCTTAAATATAACCTGTACGTAGTGACTTGCTTTCAAAGAACAGAGCATGAAAAAGGGAAAAATATTAAGTTTACAGTAGAGAAACCTGGCATACACAATCTTAAACACATCCCCTGATACGCTTTAATGAGAAGCATACCTTACCACTACCCTTCTTCCCAAAATCCTTAACCACAAACTAAGCATAAAAAAAAAAAAACCAGACAAATACACATTGAGGGACATTCTAAAAAATACCTGACCAGTACTCTTCAAAAATGTCAAGGCCATAAAAAGGAAGTAAAATCTGAAAAACTGTTGTAGATTGGAGGAGACGCAGGGATATGGGGATAAAATGTAAAGTGGTATCATAGATTGGATCCTAAAACAGGAAAAAGAAACGTACATTAATGAAAATCTGTAGTTAATGGCACTGCACCAATGTTACCTTTATAGATTAACAAATATACCATGATACATAAGACATCAACAGTAGGAGAATCTGAGTGATGAGTATATGAGGACTGTACAATATATTGGCAACTGTTTTGGTAAATCTAAAAGTATTCCGAAGAAATGATTTATTTTCAAAATAGTTACAATTTTCCAAATTTGGTGAGAGATATAAGTCTTTTTAAAGAATCTTCCCTGACCAGGTGGCTCAGGTGGTTGGAGCATCATCCTGTACATCAAATGGTTGTGGCTTCGATTCCCAGTCAGGGCACATACCTCAGTTGCAGGTTCGATCCCCAGTTGGGGCACATACAAGGGGCAACCAATCAATGTTTCTCTCTCACATCAACGTCTGTCTCTCTGTCTCTCTCTCTCTCTCTCTCTCTCCTCCTTCCTCTTTAAAATCAAAAAAGATTCAAGAATCTGAACAAACCCAGGCAGGATAAATGTAAAGGACACGGAGAACCAAGATGGCGGCGTAGGTAGACACACTGCGCCTCCTCGCACAACCAGAACTGACAGAGAATCGAACAACAAGGGGGACCAACACCAAGAAAATAGAAAATAACCATTCATCCAGACTGGTAGGAGGGGCGGAGACAGGCACCGGGGTGGAGAGGACTCGCGCGGCTGTGGCGGGACTGAGACTGGCGGAGTGTGGGACAAATGGCGCAGGCAGTCCGAGCACTAGCAGACCCTGCGGCCCCACATCTGCGCAGATAAACCGAGAGGGCCGGACTCAGAGTGGCGGAGAGTGGGGCAGGCAGAGCAGCGGGTAGCACCCCGCGCGGCACCAAATTCGCCCACAGATAAACCTGACGAACGGCGGGCAACAAAGCAGACTGTGCAACCCAGGGCTCCAGCTCCGGGAAATAAAGCCTCAAACCTCTGATTGAAAGCGCCCCTGGGGGTTGGGGCGGCAGCAGGAGAGACTCCCAGCCTCACAGAAGAGGTTGTTGGAGAGACCCACAGGGGCCTAGAGTGTGCACAGGCCCACTTACTCGGGAACCAGCACCAGAGGGGCCCAGTTTGACTGTGGGTATTGGAGTGAAAGATTGAAATCCGGAGGAGAGTGAGGCGGGCGCCATTGCTCCCACTCGGCCCCTCCCCCACGTACAGCGTCACAGCGCAGCGACCAGCATTACCCCGCCCTGGTGAACACCTAAGGCTCCGCCCCTTAAAGTAACAGACGCGCCAAGACAAAAAAAAAAAAAAAAAAAAAATGGCCCAAATGACAGAACACTTCAAAGCTCCAGAAAAAATACAACTAAGCGACGAAGAGATAGCCAACCTATCAGATGCACAGTTCAAAGCACTGGTTATCAATATGCTCACAGACTTGGTTGAATCTATTCGAAAAACAGATGAAAAAATGAAGCCTATGCTAAGAGAAACAAAGGAAAATGTACAGGGAACCAATAGTGATGAGAAGGAAACTGGGACTCAAATCAATGGTGTGGACCAGAAGGAAGAAACAAACATCCAACCAGAAAAGAATGAAGAAACAAGAACTTGGAAAAATGAGGAGAGGCTTAGGAACCTCCCGGACGCCTTGAAACGTTCCCACATCCGAATTATAGGGGTGCCAGAAGGAGAAGAGGAAGAACAAAAAATTGAAAACTTATTTGAACAAATAATGAAGGAGAACTTCCCTAATCTGGCAAAGGAAATAGACTTCCGGGAAGTCCAGGAAGCTCAGAGAGTCCCAAAGAAGCTGGACCCAAGGAGGAACACACCAAGGCACATCATAATTACATTACCCAAGATTAAACGCAAGGACCTACATCCAAGATTACTGTATCCAGCAAAGCTATCACTTAGAATGGAAGGGAAGATAAAGTGCTTCTCAGATAAGGTCAAGTTAAAGAAGCTCATCATCACCAAGCCCTTATTATATGAAATGTTAAAGGGAGTTACCTAAGAAAAAGATCAAAAATTGGAACAGTAAAAATGACAGCAAACTCACAGTTATTAATGGCCACACATAAAACAAAAATGAGAGCAAACTAGGCAAACAACTAGAACATGAGGGTTGTCATTAAGGGAGTGGGAGGGGGAGAGAGGGGGAAAGGTACAGAGAATAAGTAGCATAGATGATAGGTGGAAAATAGACAGGGGGAGGGTAAAAATAGTGTAGGAAATGTAGAAGCCAAAGAACTTATAAGTATGACCTATGGACATGAACTATAGGGGGGGAATGTGGGAGGGACGGGGGTGGGCAGGATGGAGTGGAGTGGGGGGGGAAATGGGACAACTGTAATAGCATAATCAATAAATATATTAAAAAAAAAATGTAAAGGACACTACATCTGTGCACAGCATAGTCTAAAATAATTAATCTGCTAGAACACAAAAATAATGAAAAAACATTGAAAGCAGACAGAACAAAATGACATTACATGCAGGGTAACAGTGCCAATGACAGCAGGCTTCTCTTCAGAATGACGTGACGACTCATCTAAACAATGGAAGCCCAGAAAATACCGGGATGAAATCTTTTAAGTTCTGAATGAATCACAGGAGCACATCTGCCTCAAATATATTAGTCCTAAAATCTTACTTATTTTATTAATTTGTTAGGAAGTCCTTATTTTTCTACTTAACAAAATGGCAGGCCATTTCTGGTTAAATTATCCAAAATTCTGAATGAGTAGAGGCTGAACAATTTCTACTTTATTAAAAATTAGCATCTCCTCTTATATATTTGTTCACCTGTTTTTTCTTTGTATTTCAAAACAAATACAGTCCAAAAGACTAACTCTCCCTTCAAAATATCAACCTCTTTCCTTCTTCAGTAGACATTCTCATGAATATTGAACAAATTGATTTAGCATGGAACTAGTTTTCTACTCAACAGTTTGAGCAGCTATTAAACTGTCGGGTCCCCTCAGAAGTTTTCTTTCAGCTCCTCATATTTATAACTCCCCAATTTCACAGAATTTGTTCACTGGTGCCCTTAAATAGTTAATAAACTTTTAAAGTTGAAGTCATTTTTAAACAATCAGAAGGTCACTATTATCCCTGGTACAATTTTAATCTTTGAGTTTAGGAGATACCAATATGCTTTTAGTTATTTTATTTGTTTTCTAACATTTTAACTTTAACTTTTCCCCTTTGTTCATTCCTTTTTATTTTTCTTTTACTTCAAGCAAAAAACACAGTGCTAAAACATTAGCTATATATTTCAACTGAATAAGTACCAGGATATTCAGATTTTAAAACCCCTCTGAAACCATAACTCTAACAAGCCATGCCCCCCGCATAAACATATGCTACAATTTGCAATGTCTTTCATTGCAAAACGTATCTGCGAGGCAGTGTCATTCATCACTGAGTAAATAATGCAAGATAACATAATGAAAAGGGGATTTTGCTTTATTCCCTTAACTATAAATAAAAATATGTAACACTTTGCAGGATTACCACATGTGGTATAATATTAACTTAAGTGCCAATGTTTAAGCCAAACAGTAAATAAGATAAACTGTGCTCTCTGGTCTCAAGTTTTAAATAGTTTCTCTTTTCTTTAATTTACTGCTTTCATGAAGCACATAGGAGTGACGGCATACAATTTGTGATTATGTAATGAAAGACCCAATTATGATGTGTATTTTATGCCCCTCCCCACCAAAACCCTCAACAACTGAAGTTAATGTTGCTGTGGGAATTATAAAAAGAGCCTGTCAGGAAGATCAACACAGTGAAGCCAAGTCACAATCAGAGTCAAAGACTTTTTCCCGGATAAAGAAAGCAAATCGCTGTCAGATGTGGCTTGATTTATATATTCTATGTAGTCAAGGGGGTGGGAGAGCAGGGTCTAAATGTGAAGACTGAAAACAAAAACTGATTTTACACACATAAGTATCACATAGTCATACAATGAATTATGCTTCAACATGATGTGATAGGATGGAGCACAGCTTCCCTGATGGCCGCCTGTGTTTATGTTGGCTATCCTGATCATATCTTAGCATCCAGATGCCATTCCTCTTTGGTGCCTAATGTGTTTATGCTCACATTATCAGCAGGCATTGGGTTGCAAAGATCAGAATGGAAGTGATTTCACTCTATTTTCAAAGAGAAAAGAATTTATCCCTTTGATTGCTACTTGCTTGCAAAGTAGAGCTTGCTTCAGTTTTCTAGAGTGCCACTTAAATTACAGCAGTGATCTCAAAAGGATTCCTAGGAGACCTATTACAGTTGCAGAGAAAAAGATTTCACCCTCTATTCCTTTTGCAAGAAGTCATACTTGCCCATGGAGACTGACCAGTGAAGGCACAGGAAAGGTTATTTACCTGCTGAACTTCAACATCTGATTCCTCCTTAGGAGATATGTTGTAATAAACACTGATTTGCTTCCTGGCACTACTAACAGTTAAAGATTTCATATGAAATATCTAAATTTTAAAAGCAGAAAGTAACCTTTCTGTGCCAAACTGTTAAAGGCATGTCAATGGAACACAACAAAGAACCAATCAATCATACCACAGCCTGTTGTGGGTATACCTCTCCTATCAAGTTCAACTTCATCCTTCCCTTGACCTTTGTCATTTTGCTTAAGGCACAAAACTTTGTATACATTGACAGCTCTCTGTTTTTTAGGGCAAATAACTTGATTTGTCAGTATTTTTAAAAGTACATTTATGAAAAACTTAAATCTAGCAAAAAGCTGTGAAAACATCTATTAAAAATAATCTATTTAGAATAATTCATACTTATGAATTATATAGCTATATAATTCATATTGACTATATTTACTATATAGCTGACACTCTCCTAATCTCTTGCAATCCTTTTTATTCTTACTATCCTTTTTACAAATGAGGAAATGATGCTCTAACAAGCTAAGTGCACAAGTTTATTAAGATTTGAATTTAAGCAGCTGAACTACAGAGTGTTCCTAACCTCTGTGTCCAAGCCTCTTTTGCATGACAATCCTACAGAGTAACCACAATGTGCTACCTTGTATCAATGTCATTTGGGAAATCAAACAGGGGCCCATTACAAATAACAGCAAAGGTGAGGGGAAACCTGAGGGCTGGGTTCAAGATTGTGAAGGAAGAATAGTTAGGTCAGAGAAGAGAGGGGTGGGCACAAAAATCAGACACTGCATCTCTGCCCACCCTTTTTCAATTCTAATACTTAAAGAAGAGAGAGCTGAATGCAAATGAGACATGAGTAACAGATTACTTTGACAGGTAGGAGTTTTGAGGCACATTGTAAATTTTACAATTCTTTTCATACTTTTGATGAATAAGGATTGTGGTTCTAGGTTTAATTAATTTTATCTTAAATGCATTTTGTACCATATTTTCATTCTTCTTTTAACCACACCTGAGGATTAAGTAACCCCACTCCATTCCTCCCCCATTATTTTGTTATTCGGTACTCATACTTACTAAGCATTGACTAGAGTAAGAAGTTGAATTTCCTAGATTGGATCCATGGTCACAGTTTCGAGCCATCTGCCAATGCTCTCACTAGGGCTTCTTGCTCACTTAACTTTGATCACACCTATCCCGCAATGCTGGATCTCAATAATGCCCACTTTGCATTTTCCCCTGTTCAAATCTGCTGAGGTTTGCAAATCCCCATCCTTTTCCTCTTCTGACCACCCTAAGTTTGCTACTACCAGTAATTACCTGGGTTACTGCACCATTCCTCTTCCCTTATCAGCTCCCTCTCTCACCCGCCTTCACTCCATGGCCTCTATTCTCCACTCCTGCCCCTGGCCATGGCACACTGCCACCTCCTTCTTCCTTCCTACCTCTGTTCCCCACCTCTCAACTGATAGGGGCCTTTGCACTTCCTCAGGTCTTCCTACTGAAAACAAAAAACCAAAAACACAGTAACAACAAAATGTGTTGACCCAATAACTACCACTCTAGACTTTGCCTTTGTTTTGCCATCAAACTTTTCCAACTGATAGTTTATGCCCTCTTCTATTTTATGATCATACATTTCTTATAACTTGAAATCTGGCATCTGACCACACCACTGTGCTAAAAGTGTACTTTTAAACATTCACAATGACCTACTTCTTGCCATAGATTTGGCTAGATTGCTTGACATCAGTCCTTATTTTCCTTACCTCTCTGTGGCATCTGACACTACCAACCACCTCCTAGCACCTCTGAGGATTCCTGGGACACTGTACTATCTACATCCCCTCTTACAACTCTGACCCCATAACACTGGGTGTGCCTCAACACTCAGCCCTGGGTCCTCATTACATTTTGGAGTCTCACACTTCAAGTACTGAATTCATTATTTATGGAAAGGACTCAACTCCTTATCACTCTGCTTTGATCTTTTAAGTCCCTGTCATCTATCTCCAAAGCAATTCTTCCCAAACTACCTGTGGTAAAGGGCTAATTATTTTTCCCCTACCTGTTACAGGTCAACACCTTTGCAAAGTATAATAAAACACACAAAAGAAAAAGAAATATAACATTTAAAATGCAAGCTCAAATTTTTTAGATTTAACGTAATCAGAAAAGACCATAGCATAGGAAAAAGGAAAATAATTACTATAAAAGTTTATAAGTGAGTACTCTATTTCCGTACTTATCTCCTTGAAGACCAACTACTGTTTGTGGGCAGGCATGGCTCTAGAGGCCAGTAGGGCACCTGCTGGTCTCCTGCCATTCCCTAACACACCCCAACTTCCATATCTCTGCAATGGCAGCATCACCTTCCACTGGATCCAAAAGTTTTGCCTCATCTTGACTCCTCTTTCCTTTTAACTCTACCCATTTATCAATTTTTAAATACTATTCCTTCAAAAATAATTTTTTAGCCAACTCTTCTCCCTATTGACTGCAACAACCCTGATCCAGAGGCTAAGACCAGCTACTTGAACTGTTATACAACAACCTTCTAAATAAGGCTCCCTCTGTGGTGAGCAGTCTTTAGTGCTATTTATGTATATGGTCATGCACCATTTAATCACGGGGATATGTTCTGAGAAATGCTTTGTTAGGTGATTTCTCCATTGTGTGAACATCAGAGTGTACTTACAAACCTAGATGGTATCGCCTAATACATACCTAGGCTACGTGGTACATAGCCTATTGCTCCTAGTCTATGAACCTGTATAGAATGTTACCATACTGAATACTGTAGGTGATTGTAATACTGTAACACAATAGTACTTGCATATCTAAACATATAAATATACAGTTAAAATATGGTATAAAAGGTTAAAAAATAAATAAAGTATACCAGTATGCATAGAGCACTTACCAGGAATGGAGCTAGCAGTACTTAAAGTTGCTCTAGGTGAGTCAGTGAGTGGTGAGCACCGGTGAAGGCCCAGGACATCACTGCATACTACTGTAACTTTATAAATACTGTACACGTAGGCTACATTAAATTTATAAAACACAAGATTAAATCAAGCATGAAAGAAAAATGAAACAATCAAGAGATGGGTAAGCAGAAGGTATATGAGACTGCTGCCAGCAGAACATGGTATACTATGCTTTACAGCTATAGCAAACGTTTTTTTATAAGTAGAAGGAGCTAAAATAACAATAAAAAGTACAGTAAATACATCAACCAAAGAAAGTTGTTATTATCATTATCAAGTATTATGTACTATACATAATTCTATGCGCTATACTTTTATACAACCAGCAGCGTGGCAGGTTCGTTTACACCAGCATCACCACAAACTTGTGAGTAACACATTGTGCTACAATGTTAGGATGGCTACAGTGGCAGGATGGCTACAACATCGAGTGATAGGAATTTTCAGCTCCATTATAATCTTACGGGACCACAGTCATATATGCAGTCTGTCACTGACTAAAATGTCACTACATGGCGCAAGGATTAATCTGAGGCAAAATGATGGAAGATAGACCACATATACAATGGGGTGGTCCCTAACATTATGTAATTTCAGTTCTTCATCTCTAGCCCCTCCACTTAAACACGGAAGACTGCAATTTCTGGAACCCTTGTAATTGGTGACTGCCATACAACTAGTCCTAGCCAATGAGCAATAAATGGAAGTGTGAGTGTCTCCAGGCCTAGTATTTAATTGCTGGTACATGACTCCAGAATGTTCTTTTCCCTCTCTTCAGACAAATAAAACATGAGATGTTGGCTATTCTACCGGCCTGGGTCTCTGAATGATCACGATCAGCAGAGCACCCAGTTTAGCTGTGACAGACATGCAGCATGAACAAGAAACATACCTTTATTATTTTTTGTAAATCACAAAGATTTCAGAATTATTACTACTGCTAACTAAATGTACCCTGACCTACAGACTCTGTACCAAGCTCTCCTCTCTCCAAAGCCGTATTATTAAGACTGATTCCTAGGGCACTAATTTAATGCCATGTCCCTGTTAAAAAAAAAAGCTTCAGATGAATTTCTATGACAAAGAAAAAATGTAAACTCCTTAGCATTCAAAGGTCTCACCAACCTATTTTTCCAACCTTATCCTACCAGAGCAACCTCCTGTCACCTGGCATTGACAGCCTCATAACCAGCCACCTTTCCTTCTCCTGTTCCAACAAAGGAGCACTTCCCCTATCTCTTCTCTTTAAAGATCAATTCTGTCCACTTCACTCAACTTTCTTCCACAGCCCTAATAACAACACTTACTGAATACTTACTAAATCCTATGTTTTATCTAAGCACTTCCGATGTATTAACTCATTTTAGTTCTCACAATAACTCTATGAGGTGGGTACTAGTGCTATTAACCTAATTTACAGATGAGGAAACTAAAACACAGGGATTAAATAACTTGCCCAAGGTTCCACAGCTAATAAATGAAGCCTGATGAACCCAGCGGTCTGACTCCAAAGACTGTCCTCTTCACCACTGCCCTCTGTAGTTTCTAGGGGGCTTTGCTCTCCCCTCACTGAACTTGCACTACACCGTGTAGATCGTTCTGGCCTGTGATTATCTCGTGCCCTGCAGGACTACTCACTACTTCATGTGTGCAGGTTTAATCTACTGAAATAGACTGCAATCTCCTGGAGTGCAGGGCCGCTTTACCATTCTTTGTATCATTCGATAAGAAAATGCCAATTAAAAAAATCACTTCTGTGATAAGCACAGGTACACTGGAATCAGTATGTATTAATCATGTTTTTCATTTTCTGTATTTTATGACGCTTTGATATCACAGGGCCTTACTGATCCTGGAGACACAATCCCTTCCAGGACTAGCTAATATGCCAACCAACCAATCCAGGATTCATAGCCCCAACCATATCCTTTATCTAACTTTTACACACCAAGCTACTATTCCTCTACACTAAATCACTCCAGGGCAAGACACCAGCAACTACAGACTACCCCTATTGCCGAGTCCTCCAAAATTATTCAAACTAGCCAATCCTAAGGCTGCTACCCAGCCCTGCTTTGCCTTTGCCCCGAAACCACAGTAAAGGCTCATGCTCATGCTCTCCCCTCATACCTCCTGCCTCCTCCCTGATGTTGGTGCTTCCCTGCGTGGCCCTGAGTGGCATGCCCCCTCCTCTTGGGAACTGTAAATAATAAACTCTTCTTTCAGAGGCATTGTTTCCATGTCTGTCACCTTATCATACCTAATTAAGACAAATCTCAGGTACATTTTAAAAGAGTAGCGTTCTATCTGGAGGTCCTTGGAAATGCAAACCGCATACATGAGACCAGGGAGGATGGTTATGGCTCTTTCTTGATTTCATCAATCTCCACGGGTGCTGGAAGGAAGCACTTGCAAGGGGGATAGAGGAGATAGAGGGGCAGTCTATAGAATAGAATAGGTTTGGTGAGCTTTGTGCTCAGCATAAGGAAGAGAGAAGCCCATCTTGTCTTCCAGTTACAGCTTTAGCAGTTATTATCTTAGCACTGAGTTGGTAAATATAATTGTAAAGACTTCGAATTTTTAAATGACCTGACATTTGTTAGCCCTTTTCTATTTTTTTCCCATATGGATTAGCAGTCAAATTCCTAACCCCAAAAGGGTTTTAAAATAAACATAGGGGCAATAAGGAAAGCTGAAAGCTAAGGAAAGTGTAGCCAATCTGGGGAAAAACAAAACTGCAGGAGAGTAGGTGGAAGCAGTTCTGAAAGAAAAGAAAACCAGGATGAGCTCCTCTAACCAGTCACCAAGATATGACCTGGATTTGAGAAGCAGCTTTAGTAATGAAACACAAATTGTTTTCTCAAACTCTCTCTTCTGGACAAAGCTAACCAGGATGAATAAATGCTCAACAGACACCTGTTGAATTGATACATTAATCACATGAAATTGAATATAGTTTTATGATACTCATGGAGATTTAGATATAGTCCACTGTCACCCATTAATTTAAAATCTTTTTTCTTGTCCTTTTCTGTATTTCTCTTGAGACAAATATACCACTTTTCTCATACAGCATAAGGTGGTGCTATTTTACAAAGTGCTCTGATGTTCCAGTGTTCCTATAAGTGCACATTCAGCCACATTCACTGAAAAAAAATGCCAGAGAATGCCCGTCTCACAAACACTCGCATTTCAGAGGTTCAGGGAACAAGGTATAGAACAGAACTAGACTATGGCAGGCCAGAGGAATCTCATCACCCAAAACTCCCCGAGAATGTGTTGATCCCAAGCAAGCAATATGAATCTAGAATGCCTTAGAGAGGCACGTAGACCACACTCCTTCACCTTTGGGGATCCAGTCAATTCAGAAATCTTTGAGGAGGCAGGCAACTGACCTTTATAAAATAGTATTAACAGTGAGCAACTCTATATAACATCCATTGGGTGTTTGCTATGAGACAGGCTACGCACATTAAGTACATTACTACATTTACTTCTGCTACCCAATGAGGAACATGCATCATCTCCATTTTACAGATGAGTAAATTGAGGCTGAGAGAAGTTAAGATACTTCCCTAAGTTTACAGTTATTTGATGAGTTGAAACTTAGATTCATATGGTATGGCTCTAGATTCTAGACTCTTAGCATTATACTCTATTGCCTGAAGCACAGTCCAAGCCTAGATCAAAAATGCCTGTTTAAACCACAGAGAAGTGCATTAGGTCCTAAATCCATAAGTTGAATGAGACAGGCAACACTGAAACAGGTCAAGAAATATCCCCATATCACCATACAAACATGAATACCCACCATCCTCAGAATCTTCACCACTCTTAACCACCACCATAAACTGCCGCTTGTTCCCAAAGTGATTTATACTATGCTATAGTTCCTGCACTTTAAGATGAATCTTACACATACAAGGGGGGACCCAAAAAACCCAGAGTTTATTTATTAGAAAATTGTGTATATATTCTTACATGTTTAAACTGCAGTCACCTTCAGTACTCTCCATTTGATGCAATACACCTATTGAGATTTTTTTTCCACTGCTCAAAACAGTTTTTGAACTGCTTGATTTTGATGCCTTTTAGTGCTTCTGCAGTTTTTGTTTCACCTCTTCCACATTGGCAAAATGTTTGAGGACTTTTTTCATTCAGGGAAACAAACAAAAAAGTCGCTCAGGGCAAGATCAGGTGAATACGGAGGGTGTGGCATGGAGGTAATGTCAGTTTGGTCAAAAACTGCTGAACACTCAGTGCAGCATGGGCAGATACGCTCATAAATCACCCCTCATGAAACGGCCAAACACACTGAAAGAGTCTTTAAAACAAAAATTCACTGAAGCCAAATGCAGCCTCTCACAACAACACCAGCTAGTACACTGACACAGATGGGTTTCTAGAACACTCACCTAGCAGGGGAAGCCTGTACAATAAGAGGCTGCCCTCCAGAAGATAATTCCTGGGTTTTTTTGGGGGGGTCCCCCACACATACCAAATAAAAGATATATTTTAATCCTGATCTAATAATATTTATATAAAAACTGCATACCACCAAACAACACTTTACATGTTTCTATTCTATTTCTGAAATATAAAATCATATAACAATGATGATGTGATAATGTAATAATGTAACACTCCATATATCCCTGAATAGGCAAAATGCTTTCCAGAAACCATTCTTACCATCAGACACCGCACTAGATATTCTAGGATTTGGAAGATGGTAGAAAAGTATATAAGGATAAAAATTTAGAAAACAAAGTCATATTTTAGACCTATTTTTAAATCAGCAGGAGTACCAACCTTGTTTGTATATGCTTCTTTCATTCAAATGTCTCCCCATCACTCTCCAAAAGAACAAGACTTCTACAGACAACCTCTGAATGGCTGGGAGGGCCATCATGATACTGCCCTAGTCTTCCTTTAAAAAACTGAACAACTTTATGTCTTTCGCCTGATTCACACATGACAGTTTCTAAAACCTTCATAACCTGGGTCACAATTCAAGTTCACCCACTGTCCTCACTGTAGAATTTGAATACAACAGTTAAAATAAGGTATGACTACAGCGGATGCAAAAGGAAGGGCTATTACTCCATGAAATGCTTTGCACACCTCTAGTCCAAGATAAATAACTATTGAATACTTTTATGGATATAAGTCAATGAACATAGCCTTTGAAAATAAAAAGAAGTAGCTTAATCTTTAATGACGAGGGCTTTATGAGACTACCCAGCTGTTTTTGTTATGCTAGGGAAGAAATTAACAAGATTTTTAAAACTCCATGAAGAAAATTAATATAATTTATTATTATCTATAAATAATCATATACTGAAAACAGGATTAGGATTAATAGAGTTGGGCTGCAGGGTTCAATATGGTAAAAATAAGGAAATCAGAAAAATATCAACTTTTTCAGTAAGATTTCCCCTTCTAGAAATGTTAGAAAACACTATTTTCAATAAAAGCTGTTTTTGAAATTCAGTCCTTAAAAGAAGCAATATGAAAATAGTTTCTTTATTAATGACGAAGTTCTGCTATAGAGAAACAGTTGCAGTTCCAGCTTAGGAGAACATATTTTACCAGCACAAAGAGATGGCAGATATACACTCCTCAAATCCATAACAAGGGATTCAAAATCCAGGTCCCACTCTATGAATCCCCTCTACAACACATCTACACTCACCCAGTGACTGTTTCAAAAGCCCTAGATATCTTTATATACCGTTAAAAAAAAACATGCATACAACCCAAATGTCTATCAAGTGATGAATGCATTAAAAAAAAAGTGATATATCCACACAATGGAATATTAGCCATAAAAAGGAAGAAATGAAGTACTGATACAAACTACAACCTGAATTAACCTTTAAAACATTATGCAAAGTGAAAGAAAAACACAAAAGGCTACATATTATATGATTCCCCTTACACAAAATACCCAGAATAGGCACACAAATTCCATTTACACAAAATATCAGGAAAAGGGACACAAAGTAAATTAGTGGTTCCCAAGGGCTGGGGAAATAGGAGAACAAAAGTGATAGCTAATAGATAATGGGATTCCTTTTGGATGGATGACAATATCCCAAAATTAGACAGTGATGATGGCTGCCCAACTCTGTGAATATACTAAAAACCCCTGAATTATACACTTTTAAAGGGTGAATTGTAGAATATGTGAATTATATCTCAATAAAGCTTTATTTTTAAATTTATTTTATTTTACTTTAGAGAGGGAGAAGGGAAAGGAGAAAGAGAGGGAGAGAAACATTGATGTGAGAAACTTCAATTGGTTGCCTCTCACATACCCCACCTGGGGACCTGGCCTGCAACCACAGTCATGTGCCCTGACCAGGAATTGAACCAGCGACCTTTCTGTTAGTGGAATGATGCCCAACCGACTGAGCCATGCTAGCCAGGGAAAAGCTGTTATTTTTTAGAAATAGGAAAAAAGAACAAACCATTGAAACAAAGTGTTACGGTGATTTTCTCACCTGTGTCCTACAGAGATAGAAAACCTTACATAATTTTGAACAAAACCCTCAATAAAGACATGGAATATTATAAGGTTAGTGTTTTAAAAAGACTATTTAAAAGAGATGCATGAGGAATTGGGAGAACCAAGATGGCAGCATAGGTAGACACACTGCGCCTCCTCGCACAACCAGAACTGACAGAAAATCGAATGGCAAGGAAGTCCGACACCAAGTTGATAAAAAAGAACCATACATCCAGACCGGAAGGAGGGGCGGAGACGGGCACCGGGCAGAGAGGACTTGCCTGGCCATGGTGGGACCCAGACTGGCGACAAAAGGGGCAGGCAGTCTGACCACTAGCAGACCCTGTTGCCCCACATTCGCACACAGATAAACTGAGAGGGCCGGACTCAGAGTGGCGGAGAACGGGGCAGGCAGAGCGGCGGGTAGCACCCCAAGACCCCACACTTGTGCACAGATAAACCAGGACGATCAGCGGGGAGCGAAGCACACCAAGTAACCCAGGGCTCCAGCAGGGGGGAAAAACCTCAGACCTCTGATTGAAAGCGACCGTGGGGGTTGGGGTGGCAGCAGGAGAGACTCCGAGCCTCACAGGAGAGGTCATTGGAGAGACCAACAGGGGCCTAGAGTGTGCACAAGCCCACCCACTCGGGAACCAGCACCAGAGGGGCCCAATTTGATTGTGGGTAGCAGAGGGAGTGACCGCGATCCGGCAGAGTGGAGCAGGCGCCATTGCTCCCTCTCGGCCCCTCCCCCACGTACAACCCGACGGCGCAGCGACCATTATTACCCAGCCCCGGTGAACACCTAAGGCTCCAAGGCTACACCCCTTTAAGTAACAAACGCGCCAACACACACACACACAAAAAAGGCCCAAATGACAGAACACTTCAAAGCTCCAGAAAAAATACAGCTAAGTGAGGAAGAGATAGCCAACCTACTGGATGCACAGTTCAAAACACTGGTTATTAAGACGCTCACAGAATTGGTTGAATTTGAAAACTAGATGAAAAAATGAAGGCTATGCCAAGAGAAACAAAGGAAAATGTACAGGGAACCAATAGTGATGCGAAGGAAACTGGGACTCAAATCAATGGTGTGGACCACAAGGAAGAAAGAAACATCCAACCAGAAAAGAATGAAGAAACAAGAGTTCGGAAAAATGAGGAGAGGCTTAGGAACCTCCAGGACATCTTGAAACGTTCCAACATTTGAATTATAGGGGTGCCAGAAGGAGAAGAGGAAGAACAAAAAATTGAAAACTTATTTGAACAAATAATGAAGGAGAACTTCCCCAGTCTGGCAAAGGAAATAGACTTCCAAGAAGTCCAGGAAGCTCAGAGAGTCCCAAAGAAGCTGGACCCAAGGAGGAACACACCAAGGCACATCATAATTACATTGCCCAAGATTAAAGAGAAGGAGAGAATCTTAGAAGCAGCAAGAGAAAATAACACAGTTACCTACAAAGGACCTCCCATAAGACTGTCAGCTGATTTCTCCAAAGAGACCTCACAGGCAAGAAGGGGCTGGAAAGAAGTATTCCAAGTCATGAAAGGCAAGGACCTACATCCAAGATTATTCTATCCAGCAAAGCTATCATTTAGAATGGAAGGGAAGATAAAGTGCTTCTCAGATAAGGTCAAGTTAAAGGAGTTCATCATCACCAAGCCCTTATTATATGAAATGTTAAAGGGATTTACCTAAGAAAAAAAAGATAAAAAATATGAACAGTAAAAATGACAGCAAACTGACAGTTATTAACAACCACACCTAAAACCAAAACAAAAGAAAACTAAGCAAACAACTAGAACAGAAACAGAACCACAGAAATGGAGATCACATGGAAGGTTATCAATAGGGGATTGGGAGGGGGAGAGAGGGGGGAAAGGTACAGAGAATAAATAGCATAAATGATAGGTGGAAAATAGACAGGGTGAGGGTAAGAACAGTATAGGAAATGTGGAAGCCAAAGAACTTATAAGTATGACCCATGGACATGAACTACAGGGGGGAAATGTGGGAGGGAGGGGGTGGGCAGGATGGAGTTGAGTGAAGGGGCGGAAATGGGACAACTGTAATAGCATAATCAATAAATATTTTTTAAAAAGGTAAAAAGAATAAAATTACTGAATTAAAAATAATAATAATAATAATAAATAATAAAAGAGATGCATGAGACCAGAGAAGATGGTGGCCAAGTAGTTGGAAGCTGAGTCCATTTGCTCTGCTCTAGCCCCCAACTCGGATTCTCAGCTGATCTTCCGACAAATAACCTGAACAATGAACAGAATCTTAGCTGATATGAAGTTTTGAGCAAAAGAGTACAGAAGATGCTTCACAATGGGGGGTAAAGAGATTTTGTAAGTTGAAGGGGAAATATCCTGTGAATGGTGCCTGTAGACAGGGCAAGATTGGTCAGAAATCATAGCTTTGTGGCTCCCTCCCCTCCCAGAGCAGGGGTCCCCGGTCCTCAGGGGGGAAGCCCACAGACCTGGGCCAGAAGTGACTTGGGAGGATCTGCGAGGTCAGGGAGATCCAGACTACATGCACATAGCAAGCAGCACATCATGCATAGCTGCAGCACCAAACACCAACTGGGAGAGTGCCAGAGGGAAAGAGAAGGACTCTATCTGCCCCTGGGTTGGGCAGAGGCAGGCTGCAGCCAGCCATGCCTATGAGAGACTTCTGGCTTTTTGGAGAGCAGGTGTGTGTGGAAAGCTCAACAGTGAAGTGATGCTACAGTGGGTGTGCCACAGAGAGACTTTTTAAAAGGGGAGCTGAAGTGTGCTGGGCAGGGACCCCTTGGAAGCTGCCTTGCCAAAAAAGGGACAAGACTGAAAGTGTGGTTTGCTCCCACTGAATACAGCTGGTGGGCAAGGAGATCAGAAAATTGCACAGCAAAGGGATTTCTGGCCCCAGCCTAGCACAGCTAGCAAGCTGGGGGCTCTGCAAAATGGAGAGTATGGGACTGTGTTTACTACAAAGGCAGTGGGCTGGGAATTACATGGGCAAGAGTTGAGCACCTGAGATTATTTACAGCCAGGCAGAACCCCTCTTCCCAGGGAGAAACCTCTGAGTAAGGAAAGAATACCCATCCCCACCTCCTGCAGGATTGGCAGAATAGGCAGGAGAGGCTCAAGAACCCCCTGCTAGGTGCATATCCACAGGAGAAAGGCAGGAAGAGAATCTCCAAAAGGATCCATTTTGAACTTCTCTCAGGGAGACAAAATATACTGGTTCCCAAGGCCCTATCCCACTGAGGCCAGCAAGGCAGTGAGAGCAGAAATTATGCAGCAAGGGGTAATCATGGCCCTGCCCAGCCTTGGCTCTCACACAGAGCTGCCATCAGCACCAACCAGGAAAGAGCTGACTCTCTTACACAGATTGACCCCTCCCTTGAAACAGACAGATAGTTCATCAGAAACTATACATCACTGGAAATAAGCTGGGACAGACCAAGATGGGTGGCGCAGGGTCAGGGGAACGTAACCACAATTCTCCCAGAAGACTGAACAGTGCCTCCCAGGGGAGACCCAGGGATCCCAACTTCTGGATCACAATAGAAGCCCTGTCTAGAGGAAGGTAAAGGTGGTACATGTGGTGCTGCCAGAAGCTGGATGACCCACCCTGGAACTTGAGCTGATAAAAAGCCAGAGGCGAATCCAGAAGGAAAATATAGAAGGCAAACACCAAACTCTGCTGAGACAAATTCCAGCTCATTCTTCTTCAGAATTTACATTATTTTTTTTTCTCGCATAGCCCTTTAACAGTTCCTCATTTTCTTCAGTTGTATTCCAACTAATTCACTATTTTTCAATCTTTTTATTTAGATTTTTATACATTTTTATTTTATTTTTATTTCAAATCTCACATTGTACCTGTCCCTTTTCTTACTCCATTTTACTTTATTCCCGCTCTTTATTTTTGTTGTAAATTTTATTTTCCTGCTCTCTATGCCTTGTTCCTATTCCTTACTATTTACTATTTACTGTTTACTATTTCTCCTCCGTTTATCCTCTAAAAATCATTCTTCCTTCCTTTAGTCAGCTCACAGTCTTTTTCCCTTTCTTATAATATTATTTTCTTTCCACCTTTATAAATTGTGGCTTGTTTGGCATGGATATTGTGGTTATTGCTGTTTTTCTTCAATTGTATTCCTATTTGTGCACTCTTTTTTTAATTTCAAATCTCATAGTTTACTCTTACCATCTTACTCCATTTGCCTTCCTCCTGTCCTTGTATACTTGAGTTTGGAGTTTTATTTTTTCTCTTTCTTAGCCTGGCTTCTTTTCCTAACTCTATTTCTCCTGCCTCTATCCTCTCAAATTCATTTTTCTTTACTGTAGACATCTCATATTCTCTTTTCTCTTCTTTATAACATTCTTATTCCCTTCCCACCTTTATTAATCTTTGCTCATCTGTCATTGTTATTAACCCTGCTGTGGTTTGATTTTAATTTTGTTTCTATTGGTTCACTATTTTTTAATATTTATTTCAAACCTCATATTATATTCATCCTTTTTCTTACTCCATTTTGCCATTGTCCTTCCCTTTTTTACTTACATTCTAAATTTTATTTTCTCCCTTTCTTTGCCTTGTTCCTATTCCCTACTCTTATTATTTCACCTCCCTTTCCCCTCTTAAAATCTTTTTCTCTTCTTTAGTCATCTCATATTCTTTTTTCCTATCATTTAATATTCCTAACTATTTCCACCTTTATTAATCTTTGCTCAGTTGCTGTTGATATTGCTGATGTGTTAGTGGCGCATTTTTGCTGGTGTGGGTTTGGTTTTCTGGGTAGTATTACCTTGTTAACTAGCACCTGTACAATAGCATACAAGACGTGATGGGGGATGTGACACCCAGTCAGCCAGCTGGAGAGGAGAACCCACCAACAAATGAGCCACCAACAAGCAAAGCCCAAGTAAACAAGTGAGCCCACATAAACTGTATAAAGAGCATCTGTAGAGCATCCAGATCGGGATATCAAAGAGAATGCACCACTGAGCCCTACAGAACTCCTACCACAGAAGGCCATCCCATGAAGACACACAGTCAAAGCAGAGCAATCTGAGATGCAGAAACAAACAAAAAAGAGTCACCTAAAATGGGGAGACAAAGAAATAACCCCCAATTGAAAGGAAAGGAGGAATCCACAGAAAAAGAGCTAAATGAAATTAAGGCAAGCAATCTAGCAAACACAGAATTCAAAATAATGGCTATAAGGATGCTCAAGTAACTCAGTGAGAACTACAAGGAACTTTATGGAAAATACAGGGAACTTGGATCTATACAAGCATGAAACAGGACATAGAAACTATGAATAAGAACCAGGAAGAAACAAAAAAATACAATATCTGAAATGAAAAATAAACTAGAAGGAATCAAAAGCAGGCAAGAAAAAGCAAAAGACAAAATCAGCAAGCTGGAAAACAAGGTAGGAAAAAATAGCCAGGCAGAGCAACTAAATGAAAAAAGACTCAAAAAGAACAAGGATAGTTTAAGGGACCTTCAGGACAACATGAAATGTAACAACATATGCATCACAGGAATATCAGAAGGAGAAGAAAAGAAGCAAGGGATAGAAAACCTGTTTGAAAAAATAATGACAGAAGACTTCCCTAACATGGTAGGGGAAATAGTCACACCAAGTTCAGGAAGCACAGAGGGTCCCAATAAAGATGAACCCAAAAGGGCCCGCTCCAAGATACATCATAATTAAAATGGCAAAATTTAAAGACAAAGAGAGAATCTTAAAGGGAGCAAGTGAGAAACAGCTAGTAACATACAAGAGTGCTCTGATAAGGCTGTCAGCTGATTTCTCAACAGAAACACTACAAGCCAGAAGGGATTGGCACAGAATATTCCAAGTACTGAACATCAAGGACTTGCAACCAAGACTACTCTACTAGCAAGGCTCTAAATTAAAATGGAAGGCAAAACAAAGAGCTTCCAGACAAAAAAAGGCTAAGAGAGTACATCTCCACCAAGCCAACACTGCAAGAGTTGCTAAAGGGACGACTATAAGAAAGAGCAGACAGACAGAGATACTGACAGAGACTGCTATGGAATGAATGGCAATGAATAAATACCTATCAATAATAACATTAAACATAAATGGATTAAATGCTCCAATCAAAAGACATAGGGTAGCTGAATGGATAAGATAATATGACCTGCATATATGCTCTCTACAAGAAACCCACCTCAAAACAAAATATCTATACAGGCTAAGAAAACAGATGGAAGAAATATTCCAAGCAAACAGACATGAAAAAAAACTGGGGTACCAATACTTATATTAGACAAAATAGATTTAAAAACAAAGGTCATAAATGAGACAAAGTGGATCACTACATAATATTTAAAGGAATAACCCTTGTAAACATATATGCACCCAATACAGGACCACCTAAATATATAAGGAAAATCTTGAAAGACTTCAAGAAAGACATAGACAACCGATATGTCACCTAAAGCAAGGTACATAAAAGAAAGAATAAACAAATGGGACTTCATCAAATTAAAAAGCTTCTGCATGGCTAAAGAAAACAGCATTAAAATTAAAAGAGAACCAACTGTATGGGAAAACATATTTCCAATTGATACCTTGGATAAGGGCTTGTTTTCACAATATATAAAAAACTCACATGACTCCACTCCAGGAAGACAACTCAATCAAAAAATGGGCAAAGGACCTGAACATATACTTCTCCAAATAGGACATAAAGAGGGCCCAGAGACATATGAAAAGATGCTCAGCATCACTAGCCATCAGAGAAATGCAAATTAAAACCACAATGAGATACCACTTCACAATGGTCAGAATGCCCATCATAACCAAATCTACAAACAAGTGCTGGAGCGGCTATGTTAAAAAGGGAACCCTAGTGCATTGCTGGTGGGAATGCAGATTGGTGCAGCCACTGTGGAAAACAGTATGGAATTCCCTCAAAAAGTGGAACTCCCTTTTGACCCAGCAATACCACTGCTGGGATTATATCCTAAGAATCCTGAAACACCAATTCGAAAGAACCTTATGCACCCCAATGTTCATAGCAGCACAATTTACAAGAGCCAAGGGCTGGAAGCAAACTAAGTGCCCATCAGTAAATGAGTGGATCAAAAAAATGTGGTACATTCACACAATGGAATACTACACATAAGAAAGAAGGAACTCCTACCCTTCCCAACAGCATGGATGGAACTGGAGAGCATTATGCTAAGTGAAATAAGCCAGGCAGTAAAAGACAAATACCACATGATCTCACCTATAAATAGAACCTAATCAACAAAACAAACAAACAAGCAAAATACAACCAGAGACATTGAAATAAAGAATGACAGTAACCAGAGAGGAGGGGGAGAAGGATAATAGGGGATAATAGGGGAAGGGCCATAAAGGAACATGCATAAAGGACATATGGACAAAGCCAAAGGGGGTAGGTTTGAGGGTGGGAGGCAGGGATGGGTGGATCGGGGGACATGGTGGGTGAATATGGAGACAACTATACTTGAACAACAATAAAAAAAAAACCCTGCCTATAAAAAAAGAAAGAAAGATATAGATAGCAACATAGTCATCATGGGGATTTTAACACCCCACTGTCAACAATGGATAGCTCTTCCAAACAAGGAATCAACAGGATATTATGTCATTGAATGACACTCAAGATCAAATGGACTTAATTGATATATACCGAACCTTTCATCCCAAAGAAGCAAAATATACCTTCTTTTCAAATGCACATGGAACATTTTCAAAGATAGGCCACATAGTAGGACATAAAAAAGTCAACAAATTCAAGAAAACTGAAATAATAATATCAAGCATGTGCTGACATCACAATGGCTTGAAACTAGAAGCCAATCTCAAGGAAAAAACTCAGACATTCAAATACATGGAAACTGAATAACATGTTAATATGAACTAACATTCATATTAAGTAGTGAATGGGTTAACAATGAGATCAGGGAAGAAATCAAAAAGTACCTGGAAACAAATGAAAATGAACACAGAAAACACCAAAACCTATGGGAACCACAAAAGCAGTGGGAGGGAAGATCATAGCCATACAGGCCTACCTAAAGAAGACAGAAAAATCTCAAATAAACAACTTAACCCTACATCTAAAAGAACTAGAAAAACAACCAAAAAAGGCCAGAATGAGTAGAAGGAAGAAAATAATCAAGATCAGAGCAGAATTAAATCACATAGAGACTAAAAAACAATTCAAGGGATCAGTAAACCTAGAAGCTGGTTCTTTGAAAAGATAAAGAAAATTGACAAACTTTTAACCAGACCCACCAAGAAAAAAAGAGAGAGGACTCACATAAATAAAATAGGAAAAGAAGGTAAATTACAACTGATACCACAGAAATACAAAGGATTGTAAGAAATTACTACAAACAACTATGTGCTAAGAAATTGGACAACCTGGCTGAAATGGACATTTTCTAGAAACATACAATGTTTCAAAACTGAATCAAGAGAAGCAGAAAGCCTGAACAGAGTGATAACAGCCAGTGAATAGGAGCAGTAACAAAAAAAAAAAAAAAAAAAACTCCAGGCACACAAAAGCCCTGGACTAGATGGCTTCACAGGTGAATTTTACCAAACATTTAACAAAGAACTAACTCCTATCCTCCTCAATATATTCCAAAAAATTCAAGAAAAGGGAAGACTCCCAAACTCTTTTTATGAGGCAAGTATCATCCTATTTTCAAAACCAGGTAAAGATACAACAAAGAAAGAAGACTATAGGCCAATATCTCTGATGAACACAGATGCTAACATCCTCAACAAAATATTGGCAAACTGCATCCAGCAATACATTAAAAAGATCATACACGATGATCAAGTGGGATTCATTCCAGAGATGCAAGGATGGCACAATATTCACAAATAAATAAATGTAATACATGACATAAAATGAAGGACAAAAATCACATGATCATATCAAGGGGTCTGAAAAAGTACTTGATAAAATCTGGCACACATTTATGATAAAAACATTCAGCAAAGTGGGAGTAGAGGGAGCATATCTCAACATCATAGGGCCATATATGAGAAACCTATAGCCAACATTATACTCAATAGGCTAAAACTAAAAGATTTCCACTGAGGATCAGGAAAAAGACAAGGGTATCCACTCTTATTCAACATAGTACTGGAAGTTTTAGCCACTGTGATCAGACAAGAAAAAGAAATAAAAGGTACCCAAACTGGAAAGGGGGAAGTAACTGTCATTATTTGCAGACGACATGATAGCATACATAGAAAACCGTATAGTATTCACCAAAAAAATACTCAACCTAATAACTGAATTTGGCAAAATAGCAGGATACAAAGTCAGTATTCAGAAATCTATGGCATTTTTGTACACCAAGAATGAAATACCAGAAAGAAAAATTAGGGGAAAAGTCCTATTCACTATAGCAAGAAGAAGAATAAAATACCTGGGATTAAATTTAACCAAGGAGATAAAAGATCCATACTCAAAAAACTATAGAACACTGAAGAAAGAAATTATAAAGATAGAAATAAATGGAAGCACATACTGTGTTTTTTTATTGGAAGAATTAACATCATTAAAATATCCATAGTACCCAAAGCAATCTATAGATTCAATGCAATTCCTATTAAAATACCAGTGGCATATTTCACAGATGTAGAACAAAAATTTCAAAAATTTATATGGAACCAAAAAACACTCCAAATAGCCTCAGCAATCTTGAGAAAGAACAAAGTAGGAGGGATCACAACACCTGATATCAAACTACATTACAAGGCCATTGTAATAAAAAAGTCTGGTACTGGCATAAGAAGAGACACATAGATCGATGGAACAGAATAGAGAGCCCTGAAATAAATCCATTTCTCTATAGTCAATTAATATTTGACAAAAGGGGCCGGAACATACAATGGAGTAAAAATAGACTCTTCAATAAATAGTGTTGGGATAACTGGACAGGTGCATGAAAAAAAAATGAAACTAGACCACTAACTAACACCATACACCAGAATCAATTCAAAATGGATAAAAGGCTTAAATATAAGTCGTGACAACATAACAGTCCTAGAGGAAAACATAGGCAGTAAAATTCAGATATCTCACACAGCAATATTTTGTCAATATATCTCCTAGGAAAAGGGAAAAAATAAACATATTGGACTATAACAAACTAAAAAGCTTCTGCACAGCTAAAGAAACCATCATAAAATGTAAAGGGAACCGACCATATGGGATAACACATTTACCAATGATACATCGGACAATGGTTGATCTCCAAAACATATAAATAACTCATACAGCTCAAACCAGGAAGACAACCAATTAAAAATGGGCAAAAGACCTGAACAGACACTTCTCCAAGGGACATACAGAGGGACCATTAGACATCTGAAAAGATGCTCAACATTACTAGCCATCACAAAGATGAAAATTAAAACCAAAATGAGGTATCACCTCACACCTGTCAGAATGACCATCATTAATAAATCTACAAACAAGAAGTGCTGGCGAGGATGCAGAGAAAAGGGAACCCACTGCACTATTGATGTGGTAAACAGTAAGGAATTTCCTCACAAAACTAAAAATGGAACTGCCTTTTGACACAGCAATTGTGCTGCTGGCAATATGCCCTAAAAATCCCAAACCACGATAAGCTTTCCTGAGCTTCCAGCCAAGATGGAGGCATAGGTGGACACACTGCGCCTCCTCGCACAACCAAAAGAAGGACAACAACAATTTGAAAACAAAAAACAACCAGAACTGACAGAAAATAGAACTGTATGGAAGTCCGACAACCAAGGAGATAAAGAAGAAACATTCATCCAGACCGGTAGGAGGGGCGGAGACAGGCAGCCAGGGCGGGGAGGACTCCTGTCGGGGCTGCGGCTGGCAGACCCAGCAATGTGGCAGATTGTGCAACAGGGCAGGCAGTGTGGCAGCTAGCATACCCCGTGGCCCCACATTTGCGCATAGATAGATCGGGAAGAACAGTGTGGGGAGCAAAGCAGACAGCGCAACCCAGGGCTCCAGCGCAATAAAGCCTCAAACCTCTCAGTGAAAACACCCGTGGGGGTTGAGGCAGCAGTGGGAAAAACTCCCAGCCACACAGGAGAGTTCATTGGAGAGACCCACAGGGGCCTAGAATGTACACAAACCCACCCACTCGGGAATCAGCACTAGAGGGGCACAATTTGATTGTGGGTGGCGGAGGGAGTGACTGAAATCTGACAGAAAATGGAGCAGGCGCCATTGCTCCCTCTCGGCCCCTCCCCCACGTACAGGGTCACAGTGCAGCGACCAGCGTTACCCCGCCCAGGTGAACACCTAAGACTCTGCCCCTTTACTTAACAGGCACACCAAGACAAAAAAAATGGCCCAAATAAAAGAACAGATCAAAGCTCAGAAAAAATACAAGTAAGCAACGAAGAGATAGCCAACCTATCGGATGCACAGTTCAAAACACTGGTAATCAGAATGCTCACAGAATTGGTTGAATTTGGTCACAAATTAGATAAAAAAATGAAGGCTATGCTAAAAGAAACAAAGGAAAATGTACAGGGAACCAATAGTGATGGGAAGGAAACTGGGACTCAAATCAACAGTGTGGACCAGAAGGAAGAAAGACATCTAACCAGAGAAGAATGAAGAAACAAGAATTCAAAAAACTAAGGATAGGCTTAGGAACCTCCAGGACATCTTGAAACGTTCCAACATTTGAATTATAGGGGTGCCAGAAGGAGAAGAGGAAGAACAAGAAATTCAAAACTTATTTGAACAAATAATGAAGGAGAACTTCCCCAATCTGGCAAAGGAAATAGACTTCCTGGAGGTCCAGCAAACTCAGAGAGTCCCAAAGAAGCTGGACCCAAGAAGGAACACACCAAGGCACATCATAATTACATTACCCATGATTAAACAAAAGGAGATAATCTTAGAAGCAGCAAGAGAAAAGGAGACAGTTACCTACAAAGGACTTCCCATAAGACTGTCAGCTGATTTCTCAAAAGAGACCTTACAGGCAAGAAGGGGCTGGAAAGAAGTATTCCAAGTCATGAAAGGCAAGGACCTACATCTAACATTACTCTATCCAGCAAAGCTATCATTTAGGATGAAAGGGCAGATAAAGTGCTTCTCAGATAAGGTCAAGTTCAAGGAGTTCATCATCACCAAGCCCTTATTACATAAAATGTTAAAGGGATTGGTCTGAGAAAAAGAAGATAAAAAAATATGAACAGTAAAAATGACAGCAAACTCACACTTATTAACAACCACACCTAAAACATAAACAAAAGCAAACTAAGCAAACAACTAGAACAGGAACAGAACCACAGAAATGGAGATCACATGGAGGGTTATCAACAAGGGAGTGGGAGGGGGAGGGAGGGGGGAAAGGTACAGAGAACAAACAGCATAAATGGTATGTAGAAAATAGACAGGGGGAGGGTAAGAATAGTGTAGGAAATGTAGAAGCCAAAGAACTTACAAGTATGACCCATGGACATGAACTATAGGGGGGGAATGTGGGAGGGAGGGGGGTGGGCAGGAGGGAGTGGAGTGAAGGGGGGGAAATGGGACAACTGTAATAGCATAATCAATAAATATATATATATTTTAAAATAAGCTTTCCTTTTAAAATACAAAAAAAAATCCCAAATCACCAGTTCAAATGACCTATGAACCCCTATGTTCATAGCAGCAGTTTTTACATTAGAGCCAAGTGCTGGAAACAGCCTAAGCACTCATCAGTAGATGAGAGGATCAAAAAACTGTGGCACATTTACACAGTGGAATACTACGCAGCAAAAAGAAAGAATGAACTCCTACCTTTTGTGACATCGTGGATGGAACTGAAGAGTATATGATAAGTGAAATAAGCCAGTCGGTGAAAGACAAATACCAGTAAGTAGGGACTGTCAAGAGAGGAGGGGAGGGGAGAAGAGAGATGGTTTCTGCCCCATTCTTGTTCATTAATCATCTTTTAGAAGCTAGATACAACAAATTTTTATATAATTCCATGCAGGAAAAAAAATCATACATCACTTTAGATAAATCAACTCCTGTCCCTGACAGCAAACTTAGGGTACTAGCCTGTAGGATCACTAACACAGCATTTTCTTTACATTCTTGATGCTTTTTAGGCTCCTAGCCCATGGCTTGGAGATTCTTAAAAGACAATAGGATTAACTTATTGTTTTACCATGTGGATTTTTAATAAGTAGCCCCATAACCTTCCTAAAGATTATTCACAAAACATTAATTATAGAACTGCAAAACTTTTAAGTCTGATTGGTTTTGTGTTATAATACTACACTGTCAAAGTGGCCTTTGGGGACATTTTTAACTTACGAAGACCACTCATGATTTCCCAAAGAATTTTATTCCAAGCATGTCTGTACAATTTCTCAGTGAATATTAAACATTCAGATAGCTTCACTGCTAGCAATTAAGACCCATATTTATAACTATCCTCAAAAACTCATGAAAACGTTTGTATCTCAGAACTCCCCAAGAGTGAAATTATAATCAGAAAAATCACCATTTTTAGAGATTGAGCACAGTGTTTCTCAAAGTGTGGTCAAAAGATCACGTACACGAGAATCAACGGGGCAGAAGCAGGCTGGTGGGAGTGTTGCTTGTTAAAACCATTCTGGGACACTTTGCCAGATCTAATAAATCCGGATCTCCAGGGATAGGGGCCATTAATCCACATTTTAAATAGGATGTCCAGGTAATTCTTATATACCCTAATGCCTACACACCCCTTAGCTACTTGAACCAACTCTTGCTATCACAAAGCCATAAAAAATATGGGATCCTCACAGTTCATCGCATGTGTAATATACAAAAAAGAGTAATAAAGAACAAATATTTAAAATGAAAAAGGAGACAGAATTTAGATTCCAGTGTAGACTGCAATTCTCTACCTACAAGCAGTGTTACCCATTACTTGTACCTATACTGAAGATACCAGTATCTCTTCAGTCCTTCAACTTGAAACACAGCATACTGTAAGAGGAATGCCATCCCTTCATAAAGATTAAAGGATGTTCTGGCATGTGATGAAGTTTTCACTAATTCTTTCTCAACATTGTGACTTTGTCACCAAAATCAGGCAAAGTGGTTCTCAACCACTTTGAATTGCTTGGGCCAGTGGTTCTCAAACTTGATTTGCATTTAGAATCACCTGAAGAACTTGTTAAAACAGACTACTGGCACTGCTGGTCCAGACAGCCAACTTTGAAAACCACGGGCTATCTAACTGTGGTGTCCTCCCAACCAGCACTATTTACAATTCACTGTGGAGTTCAGTGATGCTAAACAATGGTTCTATCTGGCAAATGCCCTAACCACATGCTGTATGGCACTGGTGGCAAACAAGGCCCATGGGCCAAATCCGGCCCAGCACCTTGTTTCTACCCGGTGGCAGTGCAGAACTCTCGCTTAACTGTTAAGGAGTAGTTACATTTATACAGTCCTAAATTACATTCGGCCCTTTGAAGGCAACCACGAGGCTGGTGTGGCCGCTGGTGAAAATGAGTTTGACACCCCTGCTATATGGCTTCTTGTATAGGAATCTTGCTGCTCAGTATCTTCAAGAAGTTCCCATCCTTCAAAACTTTTAGAACAGGTGATAAACTTGTCTTTTCTTGGCAACTTGGCAGGGATAAACACCCTTCCTTTCTCTCCCCCAATTCCTGCCTCTGTCTGACCCTGCAGCACCCTCTTCCTGCCCTGCATGGACAACCCTTCTGTCCTCTATAGGATACTATATACTTAGAAAGGGCAAGAGGTCCCTCTGTTCCTGTCTTAGGGAACTACACTTCCTTTAACAGGAAATCAACACAGGTTCCTACCAGTTTATTTGGTGATTGTTACAGGGCTAATTCCAACCTGGATAATTCCACTAGTTTTTAAAACACTATAGGAGGAAAGGACAAGTTCAGGAAACTAATAATGTTAGAAAAAGAGTAGAGAAACACTTAGTGGACAAAGTAAGGAAATAAACATCCAGAAAGTCTTAGTTCTGGTTTCATTTCAGAAAATCTTAGGCTCTGTAACTATTGGCTATTTTCTCTCTCTCCCAAAATTATCTGCTCAGTGCCAACAACCTTCACTTTCACCCCACTCAGCAAACCAATGGTTCATTCTTGACATTTACATTACTTACATCAGCAACATCTCTGAAATATTTAATTTCCATTGTCCAATTTCAGAACATGACTGCCTATTCTCTCTACTCTTTCTTTTGCTTACTCCTCAATTCTTTAACTTATTTCATTGAAACTCATTCTTCAATCCATCTGATTCAGGACTGTAGGGCAGTGTTTCCAGTCGAGGGTGATTTTGTCCCTCAGAGGACATTTGGTGATGTCTGGAGACATTTTTGATTGTCACAGCTGGAGGGGCCATCTGGTAGGTACGGGTCAGGGATGCTAAACATCCTACAATGCACAGGAGAGCAGAGAATTAGTAACGTTTCTGAAGTTCAGAATCCCTGCTCTGTGGCCTTCCTTACATAATGTGGTTCATTTCTTCGATCACTCTTAGAACATTTAACCTCAATTCTCGTGCCTTTTCATCCTTCTGACACACCTGCTCTATAAAACCTTACCTTCAACCAAATGAATCATCCACATTTTCTACTTCTACACTTGGTGTACTGAGCTCAACAAAAGTTAAGTAAACAAACAAATAAATATTACACAACCACAAAAATGGCTGACATTACATATTTACAGATTCCAACCTCAGCTCAACTCTCAGCAGTACCAGGCAGGCAATCCTTTTGTCTCTCTCTAGTCACCCACTCCACTCCTATTCTTTCAGTTTAAAATTTTAAACTTCTACCTCTCCCCTCAACCCCCATCCCACCAAATCAACACTTATATCAGCAAATTCACCTGCTTCACTTAAGATATTTTGCTACCATCAGACAAGAACTTCCACATATTCTTAACCTACACTATGAATTTATTTACATTTATCCTTACCCTTCTCCCTATTCCTTCTAGGAGAGTTGAAGAAGTGTCCCTCCTGTCCCACTATACTCTGATCATCGCCTTTGCTCTTCTCTTGCTGGCATCCCCTGGGATTGGCTTCATCAACCATTCAGCCCGCTAAGTCCTCTACCTCAACTTCTTTCTCTTTACCAGCTCTTTTCACCTCAGAAATAAGTGAATGTTCTAATCTCTTCTTAGGGGAAAAGAAACAAAAATGAACAAAAACCATTCCCTATTTCCA
This sequence comes from Desmodus rotundus, assembly GCF_022682495.2. Taxonomy (NCBI): domain Eukaryota; kingdom Metazoa; phylum Chordata; class Mammalia; order Chiroptera; family Phyllostomidae; genus Desmodus; species Desmodus rotundus. Next base: position 80,244,206 of record NC_071387.1, read on the forward strand.
CATCTCCCTCTAACTCTTCTCTCGCTCCATAGAGCCAAATTCCTTAAAAGAACTGTCTTCACTTCCTATTCTCATTACTCTATCTCCCTTTCAGTCCCATTACTCACTGCTCACATCCCTACTATGCCACTATAACTTCATAGTTAGGAAGCAAATGGCTTCCTAGTTATCAATGTTATTGGGTTCTTTCAGCCTTATTTTTGGAGCATTAACACACATTACCATGTCCTCCTCAAAATTCTCTTCTCTTTTGGTATTTGCTCCAAAATACCAAAACCATACCATTCTCTCCTCTATGTCCTCCTACCTCTTTCGTCCTTCCTCTTCCCATATCTTAGATGTTGGTGTATTCTGTAGCTCTACCTTCAATCTGTCTCACTTGTATGTTCAATCCATGCTCTGTCCATTTCAAATTCATATACCCTGCTCTGATCTCATCTAAGTTTTTCTGGTAAATGAAACTATCATCTTACTCAGTTACCCAAGGTAGAATCCTGAGGATCATCCCTGATTTCTTACTTTCAACCTACACATAAACAACTGCAAAGTCCTATCACTTTAAACTACGAATCTCTTGGATCCTTCATATCTGGTCATTCTCTCTGCAACCTATCTAATTCAGGTCATTATCTCTTACCCAGAACATACTACTACAAGAAGAATGATAATAAAGTACATTTGAGTCAGGTGAAGATTAAAAAAGCACATGAGCTAAAAAACTTGGAAGTCCCCTCTTACAAGTAAAGATTTTACACCAATATGAAGTATGATTCAAAAGAACAGAATATTGGTATTCTTTCTTTTAAAAAATGGATTATAACACTATATGAATATAGGCAAATCATTTAATCATCCCAGACTTCAGAATCCCAACTGCCAAATGAAGAATAAGAGATATATTGAAGGATCCTTTCAATACTAACATTCATTCTGTAGTTCTATTTCTACCAGACATCACTCAAACAGTTCATACCCCCAAATACACACTACACTTGCCACATACACAAGATATTATTGGCGCCAAAAGAAACAGGTTGATATGTCTCCTTGGCTGCCACAATATATCAAGCATATCCTGATCCCCATCAATTTCAAAAACTAAACCTTCAGTTGCAAGTGTCAAAGAAAATGTAAGCCAAAAAAAAAGGAAAGAGAAATCATAATGAAATTGATTATATATATAAATGCTATTTCAAAATGATTTCTTCACTCTTAGAAAATCAAGCAACACAGAGTAATGCGGTAGTAACAACATGAGTGTGCCATAAACCAGTGTGACGGTCAATAACAAAATTAGAATAAAAAGCACCTTCTGCCCACAGCACAGTAATGTGGGAATTGTCCAATATTCTAAAGTCCATACAATCTATATGCAATATGACATCATTAAAATTTCAGGATCTGTTTTTCAAAGACAAGGCTCTCAGAGAAAGATGATATAAACTAAGCTGTGAAAATGTAGCCTAAATTCCATTCATATGCTATCCCCCCAATCAAAGGAGAGGCACCTGTTACCCTTTTGACAGTTTGGGTTCAGTTGCTCTTCTATTGCCTACCAAGCTCAGAAGTAAGGTTCTGTTTTAAAGATCATATGGAAGGAGAGTGTAGCAGGCAAAACAATTTACATTGCAAAGCTAATACTGACCTAAGTAAGAGTCAACTCTGGAGCCACACAGCCCAGGTTCAAATCACAATTTCCCCACATATCAGCTTCATAATTTTAACAATTAATTTAATTTCTCTTTGCCTCAGTTTCTTCATCTGTAAAACTGAACAATGAGAGCACCTACTTCACAGGTAAAGTGTTTCGAACAATGTCTGGCATACTGTACCACTAAAGAAATGCTAGTAATGTTATGATTATTTTGTTCTATTTTTAGACTAAACATTAAATGAGAAGAAAAATAACACTGTAATGTATGCTCAAGTTCCAGTTTAACATTGTTACTATGTATTTTGTTCATAGTTCACTAACAATGATATTTCAGTAGGTATCTCCATTTCTATCCTCCAGTAGCTCACAGTCAAATCATATCACCAAGTATTAAGTTCATACCACATGAAATGAGAAGTATAGAGTCATAATTCACATAAAAACAGACACACAGATGAATGGAACAGAATAAAAAGCCCAGAAATACATGCACAGATATAAAGTCAATTAATTTATGGCAAAGGAGTTAAGAATATACAATGGGGAAAGGGCAATCTCTTCAATAATTGATGATGGGAAAATAGGACACGCACCTGCAAAATAATGAAAATGGACATTATTTGACACCTTAAAAAAATTACTCAAAATAAAGACCTGAATGTAAGACCTGCAACCATAAAATTCCTAGAAGAAAACATACATGGTAAACTCCTTGATGAAGGTCTTCGAGTTTTTAATTTTTTAAACTGACACCAAAAGCAAAAGCAACAAAAGCAAAAAAAAAAAAAAAAAAAAAAAAAAGAAAGAAATGAGGCTACTCATACTAAAAAGCTTCTACACAGCAAAGAAAACCATCGACAAAATGAAAAAGCAACTTACTGAACGGGAGAAACTATTTGCAAAGCATGTAAGGGGTTACTATCCAAAACATATCCAAAACATATAAATAACTCATAGAAATCAAAAGAAAAAAAAAGATTAAAAATGGGTAAGTCTCAAGAGACATTTTTCCAAAGAAGATGTACACATTGTCACCAGGTACATGAGAAGATGCTCAGCGTCCCTAATCATCAGGGAAATGCAAATCAAAACCACAATGAGATGCGACCTCACATCTGTTAGAATGACTAGACTAGAAATAATAAGTGCTGTGAGGATGTGGAGAAAAGGGAACCACTGTGCACTGTTGGTGAGAATATAAACTGGTGCGGCCACTGTGGAAAACAGTATGGAGGTCCCTTGTAAAATTAAAAATACAACTACCATCTGATCCAGCAATTTCACTTGTGCATATTTATCCAAAGAACAGGAAAACCATGCCGTGTTCACTGCAGCATTATTTACAACAGCCCAGATACTGAAAACACCTAAGTGCCTACTGATGGATGAATGGGTTAAAAAATTGTGATTATATATAAATGTATTCAGTCCATTGATGGATGAATAAAAAACTATGCATCACAATTTCTTTATATATACAATGGAATATTATTCCACCATACAAAGAATGAAATCTTGCCATTTGTAACAACATGGATGGACCTCAAGGGAATTATGCTAAGTGAAATAAGACAGAGAAAGACAAATACCATCTTATATGTGGAATCTAAAAATAAATAATTTTTTTTTAAAAAAAACAAGCTCATAGTACACTGGTGGTGACCAGTGGAAGGGATTGGGAGCCAGAAGAAATGGGTGACTATGTGTGATTTTTTTTTAGTTTAGTTTGAATAAATTTTAAAATAAAGGAAAAAATTTAAAGCATAATTCATATGCATCAAAAGTATACCATATGGTATATACATACAATGAAATATTAATGATCCATAAAAAGAAATTCTGATATATGCTACAACATGGATAAACCTTGAATGCATGCTAAGTGAAATAAAACAGACACAAAAGGATAGTGCGTGATTCCACCTACATGTGGTACTTAGAACAGGGACGTTCAGAGATGAAAGTAGAATAGGGGTTAAGAGGGGCTGGAGCAGGGAGGAGGTGTGGGGAGAAGGTGAAGGGCAAGGAGATTTATTGTTTAATGGGTATGGAGCTTTTACTTGGGATAATGAAAAATTGTGGAAATGGAAAATAGTGATAATTAAACAACATTGCAAATGTGCTTAGTGCCAATGAATTGTACACTTAAAAAATGGTTAAAATAGTAAATTAACACAACAAAACATCTTTAAAAAAATATAGCCTATATTTTCAACAGTAAGTTTTAACCCTAATGGTATTAAAGGATAGACCACTTATTCTCAAGTTCCTCACTATGGACACCACAGGAGTCAGGATCAACTCTTAGCTGGCCTTGGTTTAAAATGTACTCCTGAAATGAGTGCATACCTTGCAAATTTCATAAGGAATATTATTTCACTTTGTTGATAAATTCCTTTTATTTTTTAGCTCCTTGAAGGGAGAGAGAAAAGGAAAGAGAAATATGCTGAAGAAATACCTTTACGAATGGCATGTATACGATGGTGGTTTTATAAGGAGGTAGTTGTCCACAGACAACCAACATAGCATGAGTACAAAAGTACACCAGCGCAGGCACCATAAATGAATGTGTAAACAACTGACATTCGATTCAAAAGTAGAGAGGGTTTCCACCTATTGGAAAACCATAATTTAAACCACTGTAATACGCCTCAAATTCAAAACCAAAGTTAAAAGTCCATTATTATGGACTTTTATTAAAAGTCCTTTATTATGTGATACACATAATAAAGTGAAATATTTGAAATATCTACCCCAAATGTTCCAAGAAAAAGGTTTATTGCATTACTAAAATGATAAAATAACTTAATAAATTAACATTTTTCTAAAATGGCCTAAGATAAGGGATTCCACTGAAAAATAATGTAATTCTCTAGTACACTGGTAATTACCATGTATCAAATATCACTGAAGAAATAACAATTTTCAAAGACGTATAATGAAATTTTCAAAGAATCTATGGTCAAAACCAAACTAATAATACCAGAGTGGGGCAAAAGTAGGTTTACAGTTGTTCATATGGAAAATAGTACAATAATTAGTAAATAATAACACAAGAAGAAAGTTGTTTCATGTACTCACAACTGTAAACCTTTCACCCCACCCCATATTAGCAAACACATATGTGGCTCTTAAAATAAGCCTGGTTTGTTCTAAGCTCTTTACATATACTAACTCATTTTTTCCTCACAATCTTCTGACAAAAGTATTATTTCTATTTCACAAGGAAACTGAGGTGTAAAGGGGTCAACTACCTTGCCCTGGCCCACTGTCTTGCCATACTCAGTTGAGCAAAGAATTGAATCCTGGAGGTGTGGTCTACCCATCCCTGCTTTTAATTGCAATGGTTTCCTATCTCGTGGTGACATCAAGGAATGGACAACATCAAGTATAGGCAAACTCAAAATGCAAAACAGTTTGGGGGTCAAATATAATAAAAGCTTTTAGGAAATCATCACACTACAACAGAGTGCAATAAATGATTCATAATGAGTGCTCTGAGACATAGGGAAAATTAAAATATGTTTAGCATACTTAGGGTTTTAAGAAGAAATTGTTTAGTACACTTAAAATTTCTTGATCCAAAACAATCAAAATACTTTTTTAAAAAGTACTTTAAAAAAGGCTTTGAAGTCATACACAAACATGAACTTAAAGCCTGGGTCCAACACTTAGTTATTATGAATATTATATGAATATTATGAATAATTTCACACAACTGAGCCTCAGTTGCCTTCTATGCAAATTGATCATAATAATTCCTAACTCACCATGTTGTGTGAGCTAAGGAGAAAACACATGCAAAGTGTTGAACACAGTCCCGTGGGATTTAGCAGATTGGCAACAATGAGTGACCACTATTATTCTGTAAACATTCTTCTTTGTCCACTAAATATGAGAAACAAGCTTACCAATTGGCAAGTCATTTGGGAGGCTTTGCAGAATTGTATTAAGTAGATATGCCCTATTCAAAAATGGAGTGTATTAAAGTACAAGAAAATACAAAATCAAACTATCAATGAGAGAAAAAGAGTTCAGAATCCTTCTAGTTGGTTTTGGAATATAACCTGTATTCCTTTACAAACAATATAAATCCTGTTGGTTTTTGTGGTCTAAATATTTCTACTAGGTTTCGGTTCCTTATCTATTTTGATAGTTACCTTTTCAAGCATAATTGTCATCAGTGCTTGGAAACCAAAAAGAAATCCAGGAACAAGGAGCATTTTTTTTTTAATGAAGTGCTATACCTATTCCTTCTATCTCAACAGGTGATTGGACCCATGTTGATCATTTATCCCAACAGATTTTCACATCGCTGCTCCATCCCCTTACTCAACAAATACATGCATTACTGGGCAAAACTCCAGACTGACAGAATGAATGCTCTTCAGGCACACCAAAACTCGAAACTTGGTGCTGTCGGTAAGGATCCTTGGGGAATGGGGCGGGGTGGTGGTGGATGGGTTTCTCAGCATGTGGAAACAAACAGAATTGGGAACTGTTTTGTCTCCTTACACAAGACTGGAGATGAACCTTCGGGGCTCGGAGCAGAGAGAGGTTAGGTGAAATGGGCCTGGAGGCGAGAGGAAGGAGGTGGCAACTGTAGGCTGAGGAAGGGTCTGTGTCACTGGGGAGAGACTCAGTGCCCAACACCACCCTGAGAGCCGAGGCGGAGAGACGTGGCGCTCAGTCCAGTCCCCAGGACGGGTTCAGTTTCTAGGAGTCTGGAACGGAGGAGAGAGAATGGGGAGCCCGAGACCGAAGAAAGATGAGAGTAGGGGCAAGCTCCCGTTCGCCTTCAGAATGGGATGTTACTGTGCCCACAGCCAACCCGGGGCGGGAGATGAAGAAAGCAGGGATCCATTAAGGACCGCACAGGTTACCTGTCTCAGCTGCCTGCCCCAAGGTCTCCACTTCCGTAGACTCAGAGTTACTACAGGCTACCGGGGCACGTGCCTAGTTACGTAATCCATGCGCGCCGGTACCGTGGTAGGCCTGTCCCGCCCCTTGGGAGGACGTAGACGGAGAGGCCCGGGGCGGGGCAGTTTGCGCAGGCGCGGACAGGAACGGCTGGAACAGCTTGGCTGTATTGAGTTCTCTTAGGGTTGCTCTGTTACCCAACAAACTACTCCTAATTGCAAAATCTTGTTGCCACTTAAGAAAAAAAGTTATTGAAGTACAAAATTACACTTTTCATTCCTTTTTTTTCCCCCTCCACCTCTGTTGTGTATGACTGTTGTTTACGTATTCATTCTGCTACAGTTTATTCAAGTCCTCTATGTCCCAGGCAAGCCCTGGTACACAGTATGGCATACACCAGTGAGCAAAACACTGTGCCTAGCCTCCTGGAGATTCCTTTCTAGTTGAAAAAGCAAACACTGAGTGTCTCAACAAATACATATGCTTTCTAGAGATCATAGTGTGTGGAAGAAAAATAAGTTGCTGAAAAACTAAAAGAAGAAGTGTGCCTCTTTAGTTTGAGATGCCAATGAAGTGCCCTCTGAAGAGGCTCGTTGAGGAGAGAAGAAGACAGCTCTGTAAAGATCCGGAGGAACAGAAACTAATACAACGATCTATATGTTCAAAAGTTATGGGGATAGGACAGAATGTGGTGCCTTTGAGATAGTGATAAAGTAGGCCGGGGAAGAAAAGAAGATGAGATCAACAAGGCAAGGAGAGTTCTCATCTTGCAGAGACGTTCTAGGTCATTGTAAGGGGGGTGATTTTCTTTTAAGTGTAATGGGAAGCCAGTGAAGAGTTTTAAACATGTGAGTGACAAGATCTGGTTTTATAAGATCAGCCTGGCTGCTGTGCAGGTAAAGAAGTATGGGGAGACACTAAAGGATGCAAAGAAATCATTGCTTTTGCAATGATCAGGTAAGAAATGATGGAGAGAAATGGACAAATATTGATATAAGGAAAAATCTGGAGGTGGATATAACAGCCTTGGAGGTGGATTAGATAAGGGCGATAAGGAAAAGAAAGATGTGAAAAATGACACCTAAATTTTGGACTTGAGCACAGAGCTGAATAATATAGCTAAAACAATTTCTAATACTTCACACGATTTGTTTCTCTTCTTTTCAACCCTGATCCCTTTGCTTCTTTGTTACCAAGCCCTCTTGTTTCTCCTCTTTAACTTTCTGATCATCACCCCTCAGTTACCATCAAGGGACTCCTTTTTCTTTTCTTTGTCCTTAGCCTTCTCCCCCTTGATCTTCTTATGCTACACCAGAAGTTGCAAATTCAAAAGTCTTCAGCATCCAAGGACTGAACACAAAAGGGAGACTATGAAGAACTGGAGCTCATGGTCTCCCTACTCAACTCTAGTTTATTTTTGCCAAGCAGTAATGGTAACCCAGTGATTTCATATCCTCTCACTTTTAAAGAGAAATCAACATACAGACACATGAACTCTCCAAAAAATAAATGTTAGACACTAATTAGAATTTTATTAAACTTTTGTTTTCGACCAAACAAAACACACATGCAGGACACAATTTTGCCTCCTTGGTGAAAATTTTCCCAGAGTGGTACTGTCTGCTCTTGTTAGACTACCACCTGTAAGCTGATAACTCCCAAATCTAGCTCTCCATCCAAAGCTTTAAAATTTTTCTTATTTAAATACTCAAATTCCACTTAGATGTCCAGTTGGCATCTCAGACTTGCCATTGAAAACTGATTTCATTATCTACCCTTTTCCTCAAATATAACCTATTCAAATAGTCCCTGTCTCAGATAACGGCACCAACATCCACCCAATCACCCCGGACTGAAATTCAGAATCATCCCAGACTCGTCCCTTTTCCTTGTCCCACTGTCCAATCAAACATGTTCTGACCTTGATCTCTCAAAATTGTCACTTCTGCCCGTTGCCTTTATCCTTACTAATCACTGTCTTTGCTCAAGCATTCATGATCTCTCTTTGGGCAAGTCATTTAACCTTTCCACACCTTAGTTTTCTACTTGTAAAATAAGAGAAATAAATGAGGTGATTCCTAACACCTGTTCCATTGGCAAAATTCTGTTTTATAGAGCCACCAAATATGTTAGAATAGTTGCCTAGAATTGTTCGTGGGGTTCTTTTTTGTGGCCTCGCTATTTTAATGTGAAGGATATTGTGACCGGATTGACACGGAAAACTGGACTTCATAGAAACAATCAGTACAAAATGAAATTAACAGTGGCTAAAATCAGACACAGTTTTGTTATAGAGTAAAAACTGACTGAAAAATAACTACTAATTAGTAATATTGAAAACAGAAAAAAGGAGGAAAATGGTAAAAATATATCATTTATTACAAGTTAAAAAATGTAATTTTCTTGACAAAATCTGATCTACGATGTATGTGTAGAAAGATTTTCGTCTTGGCTAATTAGCCACAAAAGAAAGCTCACAATGTCAGAATCCCTAATAGCTATAATTTATCATGAGGATAAAAAATAATACTGAAATATAACATCAGTGTAAGGGTTACATATAAAAATCTGGAACTGATTCCAGTGAAAATAACTTTTGTAAAATGGAAAAAATGAGAAATGGTTTAACTATAGTGTAAAATTGATCATGGCATTAAATTAACATTATGAGATTCACTCCAGGAAAAAAATCTCTTACATGTAATAAAAGTTTCAAATAAAAATTTAATACTTAAGAACTTCCAGCCTAGATGGAGGTGTAGGTAGATACATTTTGCCTCCATACACAACCAAAAGAAGGACAACAAGAAATTTAAATACAAAAAAATAGCCAGAACTGCCACAAAATTGAACTGGAAGTCCAAAAACCAAGGAGTTAAAGAGGAAACATTCATCCAGACTGGTGGGAGGGTCAGAGATGGGAAGCCGGGGCAGAGAAGACATGTAGCAAGGCAACAGACTGGGCAGTCTCACATTTGCAGGTCGATAAAACAAGAGGAACAACTGGGGAGTGAGACAGACTATGTAACCCAGGGTCCCAGCATGGGAAACTAAAACCTCAAAACCTCTGGCTGTAAAAACCTGTGGGGTTTACGGTGGCAGGAAAAACTCCCAGCCTCACAGGAGAGTTCGTTGGAGAGGCCATGGGATCCTAGAACATACACAAGCCCACCCACCCAGGAATCAGCACCAGAAGGGCCCAATTTGCTTGTGAGTAGTGGGGAAAGTAACTGAAAGCAGGGTGAGAGCGAAGCAAGTGACATTGTTCCTTCTTTGACCCCCTCCCCCATATACAGCACCACAACTAATCAAAGTAGGTTCCCCCACCCTGGCGAACACCTAAAGCCCCACCCCTTACAATATAACAGGAGCACTGAGACAAAGAAATATGGCCCAAATGAAAGAACAAGTCAAAACTTCAGAAAAAGAACTAAGCAATGAGGTGATAGCCAACCTATCAGATGCACAGTTCAAAACACTGGTAATGGGATGCTCACAGAAATGACTGAGTACAGACACAAAACAGAGGAAGAAGTGAAGGCTATACAAAGTGAAACAAAGTAAAATACACAGGAAACCAACAGTGAAGGGAAAGAAACCAGAACTCAAGTCAATGATTTGGAACAGCGGGAAAATATAACCATTCAACCAGAACAGAATGAAGAAACAAGAATTTAAAAAAAAAAAAAAAAAAGAGGAGAGGCTTTGGAACCTCTGGGACAATTTTAAATGCTCCAGCATCCAAATCATAGGGATGCCAGAAGGAGAAGAACAAGAGCAAGAAGTTGAAAACTTTTTGAAAAAATGATGAAGGAGAACTTCCCCAATCTGGCAAAGGAAATAGACTTCCTAGAAGTCCAGGAAGCTCAGAGAGTCTCAAAGAAATTGGACCCAAGGAGGAACACACCAATATACATCATAATTAAATTACCCAAGATTAAAGATAAGGAGAGAGTCTTCAAGGAAGCCAAAGTGGAGAGTTACCTAAAAAGGAGTTCCCATAAGACTATCAACTGATTTCTCGAAAGAAAACTAACAGACAAGAAAGGGCTGGAAAGAAGTATTCAAAGTCATGAAAGGCAAGGACCTGCATCCAAGATTACTCTATCCAGCAAAGCTATTATTTACAATGGAAGGGCCAACAAAGTGCTTCCCAGATAAGGTAAAGTCAAAGGAGTTCATCATCATCAAGCCCTTATTATATAAAGTGTTAATCTAAGAAAAGGAAGATGACCAAGACTATGAACAGTAAAATGAAAACAAAATCACAACCATGAACAACTGAACCTAAAAACCAAGAACAAACTAAGGAAACCACTAGATCAGTGACAGAATCAGAGAAATGGAGACCACATGGAGGGTTATCAGTGAGGAGGTGGGGGGCGGAAAATGGAGTCAAACATACAGGGAATAAGAAGCATAATTGGTAGGTACAAAATAGACAGGGGGAAGTTAGGAAAAGTATAGGAAATGGAGAAGCCAAAGAACTTATATATACAGCCCATACACATGAACTAAGAAGGGGAATGCTGGTAGGAGGGGGTTTCAGGGCAGAGGACAATAAAGGGGAGAAAAAAACAGGACCATTGTAATAGCATAGTCAAGAAAATATACTTAAACATTTTCAAACTTGAATTGAACCAGTTAAAAAATGGACAAAGAATCTGAATAGACATATTTCTGAAGAGAACACATATATAGACAACAGACTTAAGAAAAGATGCTCAACGTCACTAATCATGAGAGAAATGTAAATTAAAACAACAATGACACATCACCTCAAAACTGTTAGAATGGCTATCATCAATAAAACAACAAGTCTGGTGAGGATTTGTAGAAAAGGGAACTCTTGTGCACTGTTCAGGGAAATGCATATTGTCACAACCATTACGGAAAACAGTATGGATGTTCCTCAAAAAAATTATAAATAGAAGTGCCTCCTGACCCAGCAATTCCACTTCTGGTTCTATATACAAAGAAACCCAAAATACTAATTCAAAAGAAATATGCACCCCTATGTTCATTGCAGTGTTACTTACAATAGGCAAGATATGTAACCAACCTAAGTGTTCATTGATAGATGATGTTTACATAAAGAAGATGTGATACATATATACGGTAGAATATTACTCAGCCATAAAAAAGAATGAAATATTATCTTTTGTGAAAGTATAGATGTACCTGAGGGGTATTATGCTAAATGAAATAAACCAGTCAGAAAAAAACAAATACCATATTATTTCACTTATACACAGAATCTTAAGAACAATATAAACAAACAACAAAAAAGAAACAGACTCATAGATAGAGAGAACAAATTGATGGTTGATATTGGGGAGGAGGTTTGAGGGATGGGTAAAAAAAGTGAAGGGATTGAGAAGTACAAACTGGTAGTTACACGATAGTCATGGGGATATAAAATACAGCAAAGGAAATATAGTCAATAATATTGTAAAACTATTTATGGTGCCAGGTGGGTACTTGAAATATCGGGAAACATGTTGTAAAGTATATGATTGTCTAACTAAGATGCTGTACACCTGAAACCAATACAAAATAATGTTGAATGTAAATGTAATTTTTAACAAATTTAATTAAAAATTGAATTGAAGTTAAGAGCATAGTAATTTCTGATATTTACAGGTTATAAAAAAAGTTGGTTTATATTCAAGAGCTTTCTCATTTTGATGACACAGGGTAAAAAGAACTCAGAAAACTGGAAAAGTGTGCACTTAATTCTGAAATGGCAGTTCAAACGAACTACTAGAACCAAGGCAACAAACCACTTGATATGAGCTGTCTTGTTTTTCAGGGTCACTCATGCAGCACCAATTATGAGCATGCTGCAGCTAATACTTTTACTGTTATGTTTGTACTCATAAGAATAAAGATCCCTTCCATTGTCTTCTTTTCTTTCTACCTGTTTCTCAGTTATGTGAGAAAAGTTACATTTTACAAAGTAAATTATTATTATAAAATGTAATCTTTTAAAAACATCAATTTCTAGGATATGACTTTGGTTAATATCAAATATGGTGTGTTTTGTGTGAGGGATTTTTTAAAATTTTATTTGTTGATTTTAGAGAGAGGAATGGGGGGAGAGAGAGAGAAATAAAGATCCACCTGTTTTTCCACTTATTTATGCATTCAATGGTTGCTTCTTGTATGTCCTCTGACTAGAGATCAGACCCACAACCTTGGTGTGTCAGGAGGATGCTCTAACCAACTGAGCTACCTGGTTAGGGCCACTGTGAAGGATTTTTACACAACAGTTAAAACTATAGTTTCACAAGTGCCATGTTTCTTATACTGGATATGCTTTGGTTTAAATCGGAAACATTTAAAAAACCCTGATATTTTCATGTCAGTTTCTCATATCTCAAAATACTTAAAAAATGTAAATTAAAATTTTTTTAAAATTTTTGATTATAGTTAACATTCAATATTATATCAGTCTTAGGTATACAGCATAGTGGTTAGAAACTTGTACAACTTACAAAGTCTATTACCAACCTGACATGATATGCAGTTATTACAATATGACTGACTATATTCCCTATGCTGTACTTTACATCCTCATGAGTATTTTGTAATTGCCAATTTGCACTTAATCCCTTAACTTTTTCACCCAGTCCTCCAACTCTCCTGCCATCTGGCATCCATCAGTATGTTCTCTGTATCTACGAGTTTGTTTCTGTTTTGTTGGCTCATTTATTCTGTTTCATAGATTCCATATATAAGTGAAACTATATGTTATTTGTCTTTTTCTATCTGACTTATTTCACTTAGCACAGTGCCCTCTAGGTCCTTCCATGTGGTCACAAAAGGTAAGATTTCATCATTTTTTATGGCTGAGTAATATTCCACTGTGTGTGTGTGTGTGTGTGTGTGTGTCTTTATAGAGAGAAGAGAGAGAGAGAGAAATATAATCTCTTTTTTACCTAAACATCATCTATCAATGAACATTCAGGTTGCTTTGATATCTTGGCTATTGTAAATAATGCTGCAAGGGCCTTAGAGGTACATATATTTTTGTATTTTTTTTGGATAAACAACCAGAAGTAGAATCACTGGGTCATGTAGTAGTTTTATTTTTAATTTGAGGGACCTTTATATTGTTTCCGGTAGTAGCTGCACCAATTTGCAATCCCACCAACAGTGCACAGGTGTTCCCTTTTTTCCACATCTTCACCAATACTTGTTGTTTGTTGATTTATTGATGATAGTCATTCTGAGAGGTGTGAAGTGATATCTCATTGTGGTTTTAATTTGCATTTGTCTGATAATGCTGAGCATCTTTTCAAATGTCTGTTGACCATCTGTATGTCTCCTTTGGAGAAATGTCTATTCAAGTCCTCTGTCCAATTTTCACTTGGATTATTTGTCTTTTTGCTATTAAGTTGTATAAGTTCCTTATATATTAGATATCAATCCCTTACTGGATATATCATTGGTCAAAATCTCCTCCCATTCAATTGGTTGGTTTTTTATTTTGTTGATGATTTTCTTTCTTTCTACAACTGAGTAATATTCCATTGTATACATGTACTACAGCTTTTTTATCCACTCTTCTACTGATGGGCCCTTGGGTTGCTTCCATACCTTGGCTATTGAAAATAATACTGCCATCAGCATATAAATCTCAAAGGCCTATTTTGATTGCAACCCAGGAATGTTCATGATGCTTACATAATTCATTTAAAAAATAATATTCTAGAAAATACTTTTTAATGAAACTTATTGATGTACATAAGTATAATTTTGACTTAAATGTTTATGTTTATATACAAAAACCACAGAATCAAAATAACAGTTAACATCTTATATTTATTTATTCAATAATTCCTGAAAATCTTTAGTTTTTCAGTTTTAAAACTCATATTTATGACTATGTATTCATGTCACAAGCAGAGATACATTGTTATGGCATGCATAGTCAGAACATGTATAGTCTGATTTCAGATATGTTTTCTTTCCATTGATGACTATTTTTCTCTCTGATACTACCAGGTCCATTCTGATCTGTTTATATACCCATTGATATTTAGTGTATTAGATAAAATTTCAAAAGAATTTCTGACTTGGCTCAACTGAACTAAGACAAAGAGTGGGGGAAGAAAGACATTGCTGGCTGTTGTTCAATATCTGGTCTCTTTTCTTCATACAAATAAACCCCTCATATTTTAATTATATTTTATTGATTATGCTATTACAGTTGTCCCAATTTTCCTCTTTGCCCCTGTCCACCCAGCACACCGCACTCCCTCAGGATATCCCCACACCATTGTTCATGTCCATGGCTCATAAGTGTATAAGTTCTTTGATTCCTTTATTTCCTATACTGTACTTCATATTCACGTGGCTATTCTGTAACTACCTATTTATACTTCTTAATTCCCTCACCTCTTCACCCATTCCCTTATACCCCCTCCCATCTGGCAACCATCAAAACACTCTCCATGATGTGTTTTGTTTCCATGATTCTGTCTCTGTTCTTTCTCTTTGCTTAGTTTGTTTTTTAGATTCAGTTGTTGATAGATATGTATTTATTGCCATTTTATTGCTCGTATTTTTAATCTTTTTAAAAAATAAGTCCCTTCAATATTTCATATAATAATGGTCTGGTGATTATGAGTTCCTTTAGTTTTTTCTTGTCTGGAAAGCTCTTTATCTGCCCTTTGATTCTAAATGATAGCTTTGATGGGTAGAGCAATCTTGGCTGTAGGCCCTTGCTTTTCATGACTTTGAATACTTCTTGCCGATCTCTCCTAGCCTGCAAAGTTTCTTTTGAGAAATCAGCTGACAGTCTTATGGGATCTCCCCTGTAAGTAATTAACTTCTTTTTTTTCTAGCTGCTTTTAAGATTTTTTACCTTTAACCCTTGGCATTTTAATTATTCTGTGTCTTGGAGTGTGACTCTTTGCATCCCTCTTGTTTGGGACTCTCTGTGCATCCTGCACCTGCATGTCTATTTGCTTCACCAAATTAGGGAAGTTTTCATTCATTATTTTTTCAAATAGATTTACAATTTCTCACTCTTACCCTTCTCCTTCTGGCACCCCTATGATATGAATGTTGGGATGCTTGAAGTTGTCCCAGAGGCTCCTTACACAATCCTTGTTATTTTCTTATTTTTTCTTGCTATTCTGGTTGGTTGTTTTTTGCTTCCTTATGTTCCAAGTCATTGATTTGATTCTCAGCTTCATCTACTCTACCGTTGCTTCCCTGTAAATTGTACAGGTCTGTTACAACCTTGGTTAGATTTATTCCTAGGTATTTTAGTCTTTTTGATGCAATTGTAAGTGGGATCGTTTTTTTAATTCTCATTTCTGTTAGTTCATTATTGGCATATAAAAATGCAACTGATTTCTGGATATTAATTTTGTATCCCACTACTTTGCTGAATTCATTTATCAGTCCTGGTAGTTTCTTGGTGGAACTTTTGGGATTCTGTATGTACAGTATCATGTCATCTGCAAATGAAGACAGTTTTACTTCTACCTTTCCAGTTTGGATGCCTTTTATTTCTTCTTCGTGTCTAATTACTGTGAATAGGATTTCCAGTGCTATGTTGAGTAAGAGAGATGAGAGCAGACATCCCTGTCTTGTTCCTGATCTTAAGAGGAATGCTTGTAGTTTTTGACATTTGAGTATGATGTTGTCAGTGGGTTTGTCATATATGGCCTTTATTATGTTTAAGGCCATAATATGTTCCTCTATTCCCACTTAGCTCAGAGTTTTGATCATAAATTGGTGCAGGATTTTATCAAAAACTTTTTCTGCATCTATTGATGTGATCATGTGGAGATTATCCTTCATTTTGATATGATCATGTGGTGTTTATCCTTCACTTTGTTAATGTGGTAAATCACACTTATCAATTTGGGAATGTTGTGCCAGCTTTGCATTCCCAGAGTAAATCCCACTTGATTATGGTATATGATCTTTTTGAAGCATTGCTATGCCAAACCTATGCCAGCAAAAAGAACCCCTACCACAACTGAACTAAGTCTCAGCATTCTCTACCACAATTAAACTAAGAGTAACAAAGGTGAAGAGAGATTGCTTATATTATAAGATATGACAAATGGAACATGAGATGACTAAAAGAGGGGTAAATGTTGTTGTGTGGTAAGAGGGAGGAGAATTGATAAGAGTTGGGATAGAACTGAGGCGAAGAAAGGGAGAGAGCAAAATTTATGACCTAAGTACAACATGAAAGGGTGACTGGAACAATGGGGTATGACCAGGAAGAGTATACTATGAGGTTTGACGTAAAATTGAAAAGGTACTGGACTGACAGGAACAAAGTTGTGGAAAAACCACAGCAAGGTCAATAGCAATGAGAGCTGAATGAAGTTTAATAAAGGTGGAATGGGAATAATAATATTGTAGAAAAGCAAAAAGTGAATATGAGATATCTACAGTAAAGAAAAAAGATTTTGAGAGCATGAGGGAAGCAAACCAATAAGAGTAAGGAGTAAAGCCCAGGTTGAGAGAGAGGGAGAGAAAGAAAAAAAAGGAAGAGAGGAAACAATGAAGTAAAATTCCTCACTCAACTGATCAGGGGCAGTGCAAAGGCAAAATAGAGTAAGAGTGGGAGAGTATTCAATGGGAAACAAGTAGTGAACAAATAGATCATTTGGAGAAGTACAACAATGTCTGTGATATTTAACCCAGCTAGCCACTGTTTATAAAAGGTAGACAAGAAATAAGACTCTTATTGAAAGGGGAAAAGAATGTGAGCGGACTTAAGTAAGAAGAGTGCTTATGTGAGGTTAGATGTACGAGAAATAGTGAGGATAGGGGGTAGAAACTTGGCATAGTGTGTGAGAAAATAAAGTTAACCACAACAAGAATAAAGCTCAGGAAGATGGCAAAATGGATTAAGACCATGGAAGGTTGATATGTAGGATTGGGAATAACAATAGTATGATAAGAAATATATAATCTAGGATAAACCAGGAGGAACAACTGGGGAGAGAGACAGACTGCCCAACCCAAGGTTCCAGCATGGGGAAATAAAGCCTCAAAACCTCTGTCTGAAAAATTCTGTGGGGATTGCAGCAGTGGGAGAAACTCCCAGCCTCATAGTAGAGTTTGTTGGAGAGACCCACAGGGTCCTAAAATATACAAAATCCCACCCACCCAGGAATTAGTGTCAGGGGGCTTTAACGCAGTCCCCCGGTCTGCCATGGATGAAGAATAAGACTACCAAGACATGATCTGCTTGGGGAGGAAAGGTGGCCGCTTCTCTCAAAGGAGAAGGGTCCAGAGCCTTTCCCTCCATGGACTTTCTTTAGGTTCATTCACACAGGAATACGGATAAAGCTCATCAATCATTGTCAGCCAGTAAGGGTTAAACAATACATGATTTACAGAGAACTTTGAGGTCTTATTCTGAGTTACAGCCAATTAGTTAGAGGGCCATAAAACTTTAGGCGCCAGAATCATCTCAGGTCTGGACCCTTATCCTTTAAACTGAGGGTACAAATTAAGTAGGATTCACAGGAATGTATGTCTTTTTGTTAGGCCTGATTCACCAGGGAATCCGCCCCTCCCAGCACAGGACTGCACTGCCCTCTGTCATTGTTTCAGGCTTAAGTCACGCAAGGGAAGTAAGGCAGCCAAGAGACTAGGAGACTTCTTGCAGACAGAATGAGGACTCAGGCTATTTCAAAGCTGAGGGGCGAGGGTCCATCACCCCCTTTTTCCACAGCCCCCCCCCCCCCGAGTCCTTCCCTGCGAGTTTATTCCTGGTGGCCAGAGCCTGTCTTAGGTTGATCCTCCCTTGAGGATTCTTACCTGTTATTGGCTAACTGGCCAAGCTCAGGGCCAAGCAGGGTGAAGTGGGCAGGGGTGGCACACCTGCCAGGGAGATAAGCTTTGTCTCCTTAGTGGCTTATGGTCTCAACTCTGACTCAGCCTTAGTGGCTAATGGGGGGTTACAGCCTCTGAAACCAGGCAGGGTGGTTCCCAACAAATTAGCACTAGAAGGGCCCATTTGCTTGTGGATAGTGGCAGAAGTGACTGAAAGCCAGCAAACAGCCGAGCAAGCTACATTGTTCCCTCTCAGATCCCTCTCCCACATGCAGTGACACTACTCAGTAACATGAGTTGCCCTGCCCCAGTGAACACCTAACGCTCCTCCCCCTACTATGTAACGGGCACACTGAGACAAAAAAATATGGCCCAAATGAAAGAATATATCAAAGCTCCAAAAAAAGAACTAAGTGATGAAGAGATAGCCAACCTATCAGATGCACAGTTAAAAACACTGGAAATCAAGATGCTCACAGAAATGAATGAGTATGGTTGCAAATTAGAGGAAGAAGTGAAGGCTATGAAAAGTGAAATAAAGGAAAATGTACTGGGAACCAACAGTGACGTGAAGGAAACCAGGACTCAAGTCTGGAGCAGAAGGGAGAAATAAACATTCAACCAGAACAGAATGAAGAAACAAGAATTCAACAAAATGAGGAGAGGCTTAGGAACCTCTGGGACAACTTTAAGCCTCCCACATCTGAATCAAAGGGGTGCCAGAAGGAGAAAAGGAAGAGCAAGAAATTGAAAACTTATTTGAAAAAATAATGGAGAACTTCCCCAACATGGCAGAGGAAATAGACTTCCAGAAAGTCCAGGAAGCTCAGAGAGTCCCAAAGAAGTTGGACCTAAGGAATCACACACCAAGGCACATCATCATTACATTACTCAAGATTCAAGATAAAGACAGAACCTGGAAGGCAGCAAAAGAAAAGGAAACAATTACCTACATAAGAGTTCCCATTAGACTACCAGCTGATTTGTCAAAAGAAAACTTGCAGGCAAGAAGGGGCTGGAAAGAAGTATTCCAAGCCATGAAAGGCAAGGACATTCATCCAAGATGACTCTATCCAGCAAAACTCATTTAGAATGGAAGGACAAATACAGTGCTTTCCAGATAAGGTCAAGTTCAAGTTTATCATCACCAAGCTCTTATTATATGAAATCTTACAGGGATTTATCTAAGAAAAAGAAGAATATCAAAAATATGAATGGTAAAATGACAACTCACGACTATCAACAACTGAACCTTAAACAAAAACAAAAACAAACTAAGCAAACCACTAGAACAGGAACACAATCAGAGCAATGGAGATTACATGGAGGGTTATCAGCGCGGAAGGGGAGGGGGTAGAATGGGGGAAAAGGTACAGGGAATAAGTAGTGTAAATGCTAGGTACAAAATAGACAAGGGGAGGTTAAGAATAGTATGGAAATGGAGAAGTCAAAGAACTTATATGTACGACCCATGGACATGAACTAAGGATGGGCGGGCGGGATGTGGGTGGGAAGGAAGGTGCAGGGCAGAGGGGAATAAAGGGAAGAAAACTTAGGACAACTGTAATAGCATAATCAATAAAATATTTTTAAAAAAGAAATATATAATCTGAATAAAAGGAATAAAAAGTAAAAGACCAAGATTAGTGTGTTATTTGGAATAGAGTGAAGTGAGAGAAGAAATACTAAAATACAATATGACAGGGAGGATAAAATAAACAAATCAAACAATAATAACAAACACAACAAAAAACCTATATAAATGGAAAGAAAAGGAATAAAAAAAACATGGAACTTCTAAAGGTGAGCAAAGTGAAATTTGTCTCAGCTCTTGGTGTTCGCCTTCTGACTTCTTTCTGAATCCATCTCAGGTTTTCTCAGTTACAGGTCTTATTGTCTTACTCTTGAAAGAAAAAAGAAAGCCTTCCGCCTATTTTTAAACTGCCAAGCCAGTTTTGCTGATCTTCCTGGATCTTGCAGGCAGACAGAGGGGGCTGGGCTCTGGCGGGGGTGGGGTGGGGGTTGTTTCTTTCTTGTGGTTCTGAAAGGATGGGAGCTGGGTCTGGGCTACAATAATCACAGGTGCCCAGTTTCCAGCCCACTACCCTCAGAGAACTTTGTGGCCTGCACTGTCCACTGTGGACATTTACACCGCACACCTTGTTTTATTGAACTTCACTTTTTTGTGCTTTTCAGATATTGCATTTTCATCAACATTGAGACAAGATATCCATCGGCAAAAAGATTAAGAGTTACTGAGGGTGAATGTGATATGAGCATTTTTTAGCAGTACAGTATTTTTAATCAAAGCATGTACATTGTATTTTAGACATAATGCTATTGCACACTTAGTAGACTATTGCATAGTGTAAACACAACTTTTATGTGCACTGGGAAACTCAGAAAATCATGTGACTCACTTTATTGCCATATTCACTCTTTTGTAGTGGTCTGGAACCTAACCACCATTATCTGTAAGGTAGCCTGTATAGTTTAATTGATTGAAATGTTCTCAGAAAAGGCCCATGTTCAACAAACTGTGAAGTTTTTCACTAAAGGGAAGTATAGTAATATTTTGCAAAGGCAATATATATATATATATAAGAGGAACCTCAAACATTGAATAATTTTTCCTATGCTAGTAATGAATGGATTTGGATAAGATATAAAACTGGCTTTTGATGAGATAATTATGGCAGGATATTAATTTGTGGTTTTTTTCTTAGTGCTGTAGAAGTAAATTAGGAGTAGTTGTCTTTCTTATCCCAAGAAATCTTTGTGTTCTGCATTTTACTGGGTTGGCCAAAAAGTCCAGTTAGTTTCTTCCATAAAATAAAAGACACATCTTTCATTTTCACCAATAAGTTTATAGATTTGGGTATTTTGAGTACATTTGGCTATCTCCCACTATTGGCTTCTAGTGGGTAGAGGCCAGGGGTGCTGCTAAAACATCTTCCAATGTATAAGACAGCCCCATAGCAAATAAATATTTGGCCAAGGTATCAGTAGTACCAAGAAACTTCAGAAACCATTTTTGATACAGTCACGGCACCTTCTCCATACACTGCACAAATCTTTTTTTACGTTTCAGTTGTTTTTACCTTTCTTGAAATCATAAAACATAATCCATTGAAAATGTTGCATATTTTCTTCCATCTTCAATATTAAAATGGCTGCAAGAAAATTCACCAATTTTGACATTTTTTTAAAATGAACACTGATAGGACAGCTGTCACAATATAATCTTAACAAAATTGTTTTGAATGACGCTGAAGACAACTAAGCACTGCTACAGCAATCACATGGAAAAAAAACTAAATGATTTTTGGTCAACACAATAACTCCCTAATGCAAGAATGGGTTTGTGTTAGGAAGCTGCAGTTTAAGGCACCTGGAAGTCAACACCCTGTCATACAGGGAGGATATGGATGAAGGGAGGGCTGGCCCAAGCAGGGAGAAGTGTGGGAACCTTACCCTGAAGAGGAGAGATCCCTGTGGTGGAAGGTCAGGTAAGCATTCAGCAGGGAAAACATATGCAAAGATCCTGTGGCAGGTGGATATTTAATACATGCAAGGAACTTGTAGAAGAGAGGAGGAGCAAGGTAGGAAAGAAGGTTTAAGTAGTAAGGAGGAACTGGGGTTTGTAAGATCTTGTTAATCTTTTTCCTGAGAGCAATGGGAAACCATTGAAGAATTTTAAGCAGGAGAGTGATACGATCACATTTGCCTTGCAGCCATTTTATCTTTACAGAAGTTCTATAAGGTAAGTACAATGGCAGCCTCATGGAACTAGCTTGGGGGATTGGGAACCCTGTATTTTCCATCAGCCACCCCAAATAAACATGCATTTTTATAAGACAAAAAGAACAGTGTATTTACTATGGAAATGCAGCTTCTAGATAAGGCCTTAAGCACTCCTTCCTAACACCTCTGCGTCTGGATCCACCACTAAGTGTGTACCATTATTATTCACCCAGATGAAGAAATCGAGGTTTAGAGCAATTAACTAGCTTGTCCAAGACCAAACAGCTAGCAAGTTTCAGAGTAAGAATTTGAATCAGTTCTGACCAGAAATCTTGTAACAGGTATGGTTAATGTTCTACCTATATCTCCTTGGCCCACTTGGGAGGTCACCTGTGGGTAGTTTCTCAACATGCCTACAGGTTTCTTGCAGATCTCTGTGAGGACCTTCTTTGGCCACTGACATCCATTTGACCTGTGCACAGGGACTTGACCTTATAGAGGTGACACTCAGCCATTAGGGACAGGAATTGGGAAACAGCCCAGCTTCCTTGCTCCTCACTGAAATAATTCTGAGGTATGCTCCACCAGGTCTTACAGAGGGTCCCCAGCAGGAATGAGCCTCAGCTATGCACAAATATAACGTGATCATTAATTTATCCTTTATTGGCTTTCCTTCCCTGTTCCCCTTCCCTGATTCTCCCTTAGTGCTTCTCAGAATAAAATTTTATATAAATTACTTACACCTAAACCTTTGTCTCAGGGTCTGCTTTTGGGGGAGCCCAAACTAAGACAGATCTTAATCAGTGCAGTCTACTGCAACTCTTAATAGCAGTTGGAGAATTTCCAACAAATTCCATTAAAAAGACCTTATTAGGAGATCAATTTAATGAGCATTTAATGGGTATATGGCTCTGTACTGGTGGGTACAAAGGAGCCATTTATAACACCTGATCAGGCCATTACTTTGGGAATAAGGGGACAACTCCAAAGATGAAAATGAAGAACTAAATGATGGAAAGAGAAAGATGACAATTTTGTATATAGGTGGCCCCGTATGGGCATATGATAGAGCAATAGCACTTATTTCCTAATACATTATTACTCTTCACTCTGATTCCAGGATATTATGTCTCCATCAGGGAAAGTAATGTCATGCTATTAAGAAATAATAATATACAACTCTTGGATGACATTACTCTATTAATTCTAGTTCTATCTTAGTTTAACCCAAACACTGTTCAGTGTTTGGATGATTTATCGAGATATGAAGTAAAGCTTGCCAAATCACTATCTATAGTCATAAATAATTTCACCATCTTTTATTTCACATTTTCCTCTTATAAGGCCATATATTGGCAAACTTGTCATGGGTGGACTTTATACCTAAAATTATATTTTGAGCATGGACTCTAATTTTTCAAAGTGGCATATATCTCATAGCATTTCTAAAAGCAGAAGTCTAGCCACATGATGAAAAATCCTACGTGAATCTTTCATAAGGTCTGCAAATCTACTTTTCTAGCCACAGTGAGGGTGGCTTTAACTGTCCTAAGGGGAAATGCCAGATGGTTTGGCTTGAGCCATGACAGCTTCCAGAAGGAGTAGAATTTACTTCACAGCTGATTGAAGACACTTTGGCCATCCAGTCCTAGGTTTCCAAGGATTTATGACCTTTGTGAAAACATGCCCCATGGATTTAATTAGAAATAGAATGGGTGTAATTCTGTCTATGTGTGAGCACACAGAACTCTAGAATGTCCTAGAATATTGTCCCCATTCGTAGTGTGCTGAGGTCCTAGGGTTCCGAGGAGTTGACATGCAAGCCAAGGAGTTCAACTCACTGAAATTCTCTGAATGTTGGGCAGGTTTTCTGAGGCACTTAGAAGTAGAAGAAAACTTTTGTCATCTAAAACTAACCCCAAAATAACAATAGTAAGAGACTCTTCATTTAATTTATTTTCAATTATAGTTGACATTATTATATAAATACATATATTATTTAATTATTTGAGTGTGAGGGAAACATTGATTTATTGTTCCACTTATTTATACATTCATTTGTTGATTCTTGTATGTGCCTCGACTGGGGATCGAACCTGCAACCTTGGTATATTGGGACAGTGCTCTAACCAACTGGGCTAACTGTCCAGGGCTTACAATATTATATTAGTTTCAGGTGTATCACATAGTGGTTAGACATTTATATACCTTATGAAGTGATCACTCTGATAAGTGTAAGAGAGTCTTTGGATTGTTAAATTCCCATGAGCACCCCGATCACTTACAGTCACACTGGGAGACTTTTTCAGGAATCCTTTTCTTTATATTGCAGCAAACCTAGGGTTTAACTAGATATTCTGGAGTCATGACAAAAGTATAGCATGAAAGGTGGGGTGAGACAAGGGCACAAAGTCACAGGTTCAATGGTTCTAAACCAGTCTATCCAACTTCAGCTAGATGTCCCAAATCATTTGGAGGAAGAGACAATGGTAGAAGAGAGACAGAGACAATTCACTGTGATGCTTGGAAGATAAGAGGCATTGAGAGATTACAAGGAAGAATTCAGTTGACATCACATTCAATGAACTGGCATTTCCAAGAAAAAAAAAAAAAAACTACAACAGATGATGGTTTAAATTTCAAAATAGCTGAAGAAGGATAAATTAACTATGTGCACTGGGCAATGACAAACTGTACAGTTGACAAAAGGCACCAAAAAATCACTATGAAAGGAGAAGTGAAATAGGCATTAGGTAGACACAAACTCAACACATGTATAGCTTGTAGCATTATTTTTCTATTTTGATGAAAATCTATAATTTTTGCATTGTAGCAGAACAACTAAATCAGTAACAAACATTTCCAATTAACACTACTCTTTCCATGAACTTGTTTTGGTATTTTGGGGTTTTTTTGACAATACCAAAATATTTACCAAAATACTTTCAAGAGTTACAAAAACAATCTCCCCTCTGCTGTGAAGCTGTCTAAGAGAAGCATCCTCCATCTTTCCCCTCTACCCTCATATAACACCATGCTTACCAGTCACTCTTTTTAACAACTTTATTGAGGGATAGCTGACATACAATAAACAGCTAAAGAACCTATATGCACAACCCATGGATCTGAACTAAGGAGGGGATTGCTCAAGGGAAGGAAGGTACCAGGAGGAGGGGTAAAGGGGGAAAATTGGGACAACTGTAATAGCAACCAATAAAATATACTTTAAAAAAGCAGCATATATTTAAAGTGTAAAATCTGACAATTTTTGACATGTATACACTCATGACATCTTAATATCACTCCACAAACTTTTTTCTTGTTCCTTTGTAATTTTTCTTTTGCACTCCCCCTGCTCCCTAGGCAACCACTTCTCTTTTTCTGTCTCTATAAATAATCTTGCATTTTTTAGAATTTTATTTTACTTTTTAAAATATTTTATTTATTTATTTTAGAGAGGGGAAGGGAGGGAGAGAAGGAGAGAAACATCAATGTGTGGTTGTCTCTAGTGTGCCCCCTACTGGGGACCTGGCCTGCAACCCAGGCATGTGCCCTGACTGGGAATCCAACTGGCAACCCTTTGGTTCACAGGCCGCCATTCAATCCACTGAGCCACACCAGCCAGGGCAAATATATAATAGAATTTTATATAAATGGAGTCCTACAATATACTCATGTATAACTTTTTGATATGGTTTCTTTGACAACATGATTATTTTGAGATTCATCCATGTTGTAGTGTGCATCAGTAGTTCATTCTTTTTTATTGCTAAGTAGAATTCTACTGTATGGATACACCATACTCTGTTCATCCATCCACCTACTGATGGGCATTTGAGTTGTTTCCAGTTTTGGGCTATTAAAAATAAGGCTGTTACAAATATTCATATATAATAAGTCTCTGTAGACATTGACTTTCTTTTCTCTTGGGAATAGCTGGATCATATGTTTAACTTTTTAAGGAAATGCCAAACTGTTCTCCAATGTGGTTGTACCATTTTAAATGCTCACCTACAGCATATGAGTTTCAGTTCCTCCACATCCTTGCCAATATTTTGTATGATCAGTCTTTTTTATTTTAGTAATAGTAAATTTGTAGAGGTATCATGTTGTGGTTTTAATTTGCATCTCCTTAATGACTAATGACACCAACCATGTCTTCATGTGCTTATTTTCTACCCATATATATTCTTTACTGAAATATCTATTGAAATTTTTGCCCATTTTCTCTTGGGATGTTTTCTTATTATTTAGTTGTGAGAATTCTTTATATATTCTGTTTATGTCTTTATTACATATATGTTATAAAATATTTCTCCAGTGTGTGATTTGTCTTTTTATTATTTTAAAGCATTTTTCAAACCACTTAAGTTCCTAATTTCAGTAAAGTCCAATTTTTCAATTTTACTTTGTTTATGGATAATGCTTTTCAGGTCATATCTAAGAAATCTTTGTCTAATCCATGATCATGAAGATTTTATCATATGCCTTCTGGAAGCTTTGTTGTTTTAGGCTTTACATTTAAGTCGATGATATTATTTGAAGTTAATTTTTTAAAGAGTATGAGGTATAGATTGAAATTTGAAATTCTTTTTTTGCATATGGATATTCAATTGATTCAGCATTTATAATAAACTCTGGGGTGATGTTGATACTGTTGGTCTGTGAGGCCACACTTTGAATTACACTGTAGCAAAATATATGCAAACAGTTAAGGATATGCAAATGAAAAAATAAGAAAATTCTTAATTCTAAAAACATGAATAAAAGAAAGGAAATATAATCATATGTTCCTTGGCTCTGTAGTGAGTATATGTACAGTTCTTTTAGTCAATTTAGGCTGCTATGGCAAAATACCATAGACTGAATAGTTTAAGCAACAGATATTTATTTCTCACAGTTCTGGAACCTGGGAAGTCCAAGATCAAGGTGCCAACAAATTCTACTCCTGGAGAGGAATCTTTTCCTGGCCTGCAGAGAGCTGCTTTTTCATTCTGTCCTATGTGGCAGAGACAGAGAAACAGAGAGACAGAGAGAGACAGAAAGAGAAGGAAAGAGAGAGAGAGAGAGTGTGCAAACTCTGCTCTCTCTTTTCTTTTAAGGGCACTAATCCCATTATGAGGGCCTCACCTTCAATGACCTCATCTAATTACTACCCAAGCCCTATTTCCAAATATCATATCATCACATCGGGTGTTAGGGCTTCAACATATGAGTTTGCTGGGGGGACACAATTCAGTTCATAGCAGTAGTTATAATGATATAAACACTTGATTATTGATTTTCTTTAAAATGGTAATAAACCTAGAAAGGGAAAATGGGAGTAGTGGAAAAGAAACTAAATCTCCATCTATCAAAAGATGGAGATTTTGCTCTGGCTGATGTGCTCAGTGGATTGAGTGACAGCCTGGGAACTGAAGGGTCACAGATTCAATTCTTAGTGAACGCACATGCCTGGGTTGTGGGCTGTGTCCCCACTTGGGGACTTGTGGGAGGACCAATTGGTATTTCTCTTCCTCCCTTTCTTCCTCCCTTCCCCTCCTTCTAAAAATAAGTGAAAAAAAATTTTTTTAAAGATGGATATTTAATATATAACGTCGAAAACTGATACCTTGAGAAATAACATGTGGCAATTTTTTAGTGATATTAAGGTGGCTACAGGGCTGGTGGTCTCCTCTCCTTTCTATCAGCTCTAATGTGTGAGCAGATCTAGGATGTAGCAGAAGCCAGCTGTTTTTTATTATTAGCCTTTTAGTATTATTTAATTTTATTTTAACAATGTGTATGTTATGTTGCTTAAAATAAAAATTATATCTGAAAATACAGTCATTCTATACAAAGTTTGACATTTTTGAGTGAAGTTGGGCCTTTTTTGATTCAATGTTATAGTGAAGGGCAGAACTGAATGAGGCTTTCAGGATAATTAAACCAGGATAATTAATAGTCTTTTCATTAACTAATCAACAATTCTAACTGTTGGAATTATAGGCACCATATAGACCTAAGAATAAGGTTGTCAGATTTAGCAAATAAAAATAAATATGTCCCATGCAGTATTTGATACATACTTATACTATTATTTGTTGTTTATCTGAAATTCAAATTTAACTTGGCATTGTCTGTTTTATCTGACAATCCTATCCTGAGAAATAAGCGATTCATGAAAATTGGTAGCATGGAACACAGTGGGGATGGGAATTGGGAGATTTTTTACTCACTTGTCTTAGATGGAGATGGCCAAGGATTGAGCTCAAGGTATTTCTAGGGTGAGAGCGTGGTGAGGGGCACATTTTTAATTTTGTCCACTCAGTCCTCTGAGTCTGCCATAAACAGATATAGTAAATGCGCTTACAATAGGAAATGACCAAGTTGCATTCCTTGAAAATGAATCTTGGTCCCTGAAAAGATAACAATTTCCAAGGGCTAAGAAACAGAGTGGTCAGAAGTGGAGCCTGCATGCATGTCTGTCATATTTACTTCGTGTTGTGAACATTCTGAGCAGGAGAAACTGAGGTCTGTGTTTTATACTTATTTTCCAGTTGTGATCTTTATACCAGGTTCTTCTCTTCTATAAATGTAAAAAGAAATAAAAATTACTATTATGGAAAATTTAAAACACATGCAAAAGTCCGGGGAATAGTTTAACAAATCTCCATGTATCTGTCACCCCAACAATGATCAACTCACAGCTGGTCTTTCTTCATCTCAATTCTTACTCTTTATCCCCCTCAGTTATTTTGAAGCAAATTCCAGACATCATCTAATTCCATCTCTAAATATTTCAGTATGTATTTCTGACATACCAGGACTCTCCCTTTTAAACATAAGCACAATACCCTCATCACCCACACTCCAAAATCAACAATGATTCTAAAAAAAGGCATTTTAAATAAAATTTACTAGATGAAAAAGAAATGCTCTCCCAGGATTTTGGCCAACACAAACCTTTCTGGTATTAATTAAACAACATGGACAAATTTAAATACCACTTCTGAGGATGTAAATTCAAACATTCCAATTGGGTATTAAAATATCTTGCCACTATTCAAAGAATATTACTATTATTCATTCATTCATTGATCCAACATATATTTATTGAATACCTATCTTGCTAAGAACATGATGCACAGATCAACAAGATCTGACCTTTGCCCTTGAGACATTGTGCAACATGCCGGTTTACATCTAACTACATGTGATTCAAAGCAGAAGGAATTAGCCACAAATGTATAAGGTAGAACTAGCAACTGAAGAGAGTTCTAAAGGTTGTGCGCCTGATCTGAAGTATCAGAGGAGGGCTTTTCACTGGAGGAATCAACATGAACGTAGGCATGGAGAAGACAAACTCTCCTAAATTATTTGTTCTTCAAGAGCAGAGAATAGGCCTCACCTATCTCTGTAAATTTACCCCGGCCTGTGACAACTAGCACAGTGCTGGACACACAGTGGCTACTTGATGAACACTTATTGAACAAATAAATATACATTCATTTTCCACCCAAGCAGTTAATATTAATTCTCAGCCAGTCCTAAAATTCCTAGGTTATATTGTGTTGTTTTCATATACAAAGACTATGCCATAGAACCCTTGCAACTGCTATCAGGAAAAAGTAAGCAATGAGATATTTTACAAATGCTGAACATGTTCAGGAAGATGTTGCTTACCTTATGCTCTAGTTCCTCTCTTATGTCTAAGCAGTTAGTTGGTAAATTTTCACTGTTCTCCTTTATCAGTTTAATACATGATCATGCCATCCGTGTTCCCCTAGTTATCATGACCTGCCCACTGGTCTTCTAATGAGCAAATATAAAACTTGTATCACTGACCAATTTCTGTCCGACCAAATAAAAGCCAGAGTGGAGGAGTTGTGCTAATCATGATTGAAATTTATTGCCACTGAAAAGCTATTGTTGCGCACGCGTGTGTGCGTGCAAGGTTTGGTGAGAGCTCTAGTTAAAATTTAAATAGCCCTGGCTGGTGTGGCTCAGTGGACTGAGTGCAGGCCTGGGAATCAGAGGGTTGTTGTTTTGATTCCCAGTCAGGGCACATGCCTGGGTTGTGGGCCAGGTCCCTGGGTGGGGGTGCACAAGAGGCAACCACACATTGATGTTTCTCGCTCTCCCTTTCTCTGAAAATAAATAAATAAAATCTTTAAAAAACAAACAAAAAAACCCCTTAAGTAGCTCTCTGTAATCATTACATGGGACTGTAAGGCCCTGAGTAGGATTTAATCCTCCTGTCTATTTTATAGGAGAGAAGTTCTGTGTATTTACCAGCAGGCCAGCAGTATAGTAAATTTATATGGAGTTATTTTCCATATCACTTTGTTTATTTATATAGGCCCAATTAGACCCTTTTAAAGGCTTAACTTAGTGTGGCTGCTGCAGACAACTAGTTTACACCAAGTCCTTTTTGGCAAGACTTGAAAGCAAACGATAATGGTGTAAACAATTGTATGTGATTATACACTGCCAAATATGTGCATGTGGGAAGAGAAACAAAACTTATTAAACAGACAACAAATAGCTGAGGTAAATATCAAATATGTTAACTCTACAAACTAACTACAGGGCTGGATCTCGTCAAAGTCTTATTAACTCAGCACAGCTGGATTAAAATAAAAAGAGCCCTTTAGACTTAAAAGCAGGAGATCCCCAAGTTAGAATGTCTGGATTCTGTTCCTGTCTCCATCACTAATTCACTAAGTGACATTGATTATTACTTTGATTTTTGTTTGAGTTTTCCCATCAATGGCAAGGGAATTTTAGGGCTGCTCCTGAGAGCATAAGGGAATGGTTGCCATATGCCTTCCCTGGAAAGGAACAAAAGAAAACTGCTGTCTGGTCACCTTCCAATTTTTCCTGCAATCTCCAGGACCTTGATGTCCTTGGAAATTGAGTTGACTTAAGCAAAAATTGGTGAAGGATATGACACTTGCAAATTAGGTCACCACTGTGACCTAACAGTGACAGCTTGGGAGACTAGCCACCAATATGGGGACATAGTTACTGATGACCAATTTTGCTTTGGAGTGAACATGGGAGAGGGAAGCACAAAAATGGGGAGACCCTGGCAGCCCCAAAGTATGTAGTCATGCAGGACAGTTGTCCTACCACTTAAGACCAGAGGTGTTTGAACCCACACAGGTTCATGGCTAATTTTGACTGTTCTTAATAGAATTTGCTTTAAAAGCAAGCATTGTCAATACATTTTTGGACCTTGTTTTACTTATCCCTGTCCCTTTCCTGCCTCATGTCCTGAAACATCATCTACTTCACACACCCTAGGGTTCCCACTATTCTCTAGATCAGAAATGTTCAGCTTGGCTGTACATAAGAATCATCTAAGGAAAATTTAACTCCTGAAATCTCTGAGGGTGGGACTGAATCCTCAGTATTTTTGAGTCCCATGGGTGGTTATAAAGTACACCCACATTGAGAAACATTGAACTAATGGTCCAAAGGGATGATCATATTTTAAAGTAGTGGTGCTCCTTTGTCTTGGAGATTCACTTGAGTCACCTGTGGCGATTTAAAATGTCACATTTGCCTGGGCCAAACTGTCCCAAATGCAACACTCCCTTTCTCTACTGCTTTCATCTCAATCCAGAACACTAGCATCTCTCTCCTCTAATTCTGTGACAGTATCTGTTTCCACAGCACCTAGAATAAGCTTTGAAGCATACATATGATCATTTATCATCCCACTCACAGTCCTTCACACTAATTATAAAATCCAATGTTCTGGTCATAGCCAATTGGCCCTAAGTGACTAACCCCTGCCCCTTTCTCTCTAGCTTCATTACTTCCAACTCTACAACTTACTCAGTAGTCTTTAGCCTCTGGCATGCACAACACATTCTTATCTCTGGGGCTTTGCATCTGCTGTTCCCTCTGCCTAGCCCCTTTCCTCCCAGATATACATATGGTTTTACTACCTTCATTCAGGATTTTATTCCTCACTGGATACCTTCCCTTGACTATATCTATCTCAAATAACAGCACTCTACATTTTGTTTCCTCATGCTACTATATGCTCTTTTATAGCTCCTAGCAGAAACAATATTACTTGCTAGTTTATCTATTTAGTGCCTATTTCCCCCTAGAAAATGTAAACTCTCTGAGGGCTAGGACTTTGTTTTGTTTGGCTGTAACCCAATATCTGGAATAGTGCCTGGAACACAGTAGGCATTCAACACATAGTGAACGAATGAATGAGTGAATGAATAAGTAAATGTCCCCTACTTCCATCTTATTCTCATACTCAAATATATCATAATTTTGAGGCTATCTCAGAAAAAGTCTATTTAGATCAACCAGGTCTCTCAAATAAAGCAACACTTGGATTCATTTTGTTCAAATTTGTTTGACCTCCTTCAATGTGAAGCCTGAGTTTCCCTAGATCTTACCGGTCAGTAAATATATTGGGTCATATAAAACAACAATAAAAATTTGTTTTTATTGGGAATGATAATTTCTCTAAATTAGGGCTATCATATTTAGCAAGTAAAAATATAAACCGTCTAGTTAAATTTGAATTTCAGATAAACAATGAATAATCTTTTAGTATCAGTTTATCCCAGGCAATTGGGACATACATTAAAAAATTGTTTGTTGCTCATATGAAATTTAAATTTGATTGGGTGCCCTGTATTTTATCTGACAATCTTAATCCAAAGTGTGATGGGATTTGTTTTAATATAGGAGCAAGTATAGAATTGGGTAACCAGGGTTTGAATCTTAGCTCAGCCACTTATTGGCTATGTGAACTTGGGGAAGTTATTTAAATTTGTCAAGTGGTATTTTTCCATCTGTAAAATGAGGATAATAATATCTACTTTGTATGGTTATTGTGAAGATTAAATGCAAAAACCATTTAAGTCACTTAGTATAGCATCTGGCTCATAATGAGCACAAGTCATATTACTGTCATCACTGTTACCGACTTGTCAGGACTGAGGGGTTTCCTGGGATGTGGGACTTTCACTGCTAAAACTGGGAAAGTTCCAAGCAAATGGAGACAGTTGGTCATCTTCGCAGCTATTTTTAAAAAGTTTAGAGCTTCTATGCTACTACACTGACTTTAAGCTTTAAGAAATAGCATATGAGGATTCTTTTCTACCAATTGTCAAGATATGTCTGGTTGCAATAGAAATTTTTCCAGCTTATATTTCAAAAAGCAAATTTATTTCTACCTAGTCACATTTAGATCTCCATTACTGGAAAGAGGTATGTTTATATTCTGTATATTTAGAAAATCATTCATGTGGCACCATTAAATGTTGATTAATACACTTTTAGCCCATTAACAACCAAAATGGAGCATTTGACTGCCTGCAGTTCTGTGCATTTGTAGCTCAACCCATTGTCCCCTGCATCAGAAAGAGCTGTTAAGAAACAACTTGTTTCACAGACTAAATGGTACTGATTTATGCAAATGCAATGACCAAAGCAGCAAGGTTCAAAGAGTTTATATCTAAACCTCTTAGGCAGGGGAAAAGAGTACCTAAAGCCCTCTGTTATGATTTTGTCTCTGGATCAGATAGGTGCCTCTATGGGCTGGTACTTGGTAATGTGGTGGAATTAGAGACATCCCTCTGGCCATGACCAAGAGTAGCAGAGTGGTTACACAGCGTCTGTGTGTTGGGTTTCCACTTTCAGAGCTAGTCTCTCTAGACACAGCACATAAGACTTGGCTGAGGTTTAGGCAGCATCATAGTGATAAAATGGTGAGGGTGTAACCAATAGAAGGTGGGAGCAGGAAGCCAGGAGAGGATAGCCCCAATCAGGCACCATCCTCATCTTATAAACGTGGAAGTTACTGGGAGAAAAACTAGAGATTCAAGTATATTATTGTTATATTATAATAATACTTAAGTATAGTATATTATTTATAGTTACAAAGATCACCTGTGGAATATCTAATAATTATCATCTAACTCTCCAGAGGTAGGGAAAGAGATTGGATAGTCAAGAATAAACTAAAACATCACCTTTTGTATCAGAGTTCCTAAATATTCCAGAGTTAAGTCAAGAAATTGAGAAATAAGCATAAAATATAGAGATGAGATGGAAACCAGAAGAACTAAACCCAGAAATTCTTATTTTATTTTTTTAATGACTGGAACTGAGTGGGGAGAGCTAAAGTGAAAACTACTGATTTCATTCAGAGCTTGTCTGCTTGAACCCCTGTCTGTGGGCACAGGCTACTTTGATTAAAAAAAAAAATCAATAAAAAAGTGATGCTGTCGTGGTAGAAAGTTGTGGTCATACTTTTCTTTTTAGGCAGAAGTGAGCAATATTCTCAGTATTGTTTGATAAGTTTTCAGAAATGGAGTTAAAAGTTATTTACATTTATTTTGTGCTTCAATGGCCTTGGGAACTACTTGGCAAAATTCAAACTACTAAGCAAAGGAAAATTTTGCAAGAGGAAATGAGGGGAAAAGAAAGAAGAAAAGAATTCCAAGATCATTTTCTTGACACCATCAGTAGTGAAAACAACATTTACTAGCTTTAAATGCCAAGAGTCTTCATACTGCCCTAAATACTAATTATATGTTTATGGAGAAAAACATCCTATCCCCTCTCACACCCTTATCCGGTCCTCCTGGGTTCCTCTTGCTCCCATTCTCTGCCTTTTTAAGCCTTCAGCTAAGCAATTTAGCATTTTTTCATTTCTCTTCACTTTTCTTCTGTACTAAATTTTTTCAGACATATGATATTATCGTATATGCATCATTTATTGCTGCTGTAGTTAACAAGGGTGTGCCATCTACACCAAGGAGCTGATTTTTTTTAAAAAGGGGGGAGCATTTGGTCTTAGCAGTAAATCAGTGTTCCTTCTTTTGGGTAAGTTCACTGCTAGGGAGGATAAGAGTAAATCCCCCTTGGTCCAGCTGTTGATTGAGTACAAATAAACATGGACTGGGAGTAGAAGACTTTTGCTTTGTTCTTTATTTTTCTTTTGGACTGTGCTTGCATTTTCCTTCCCAGTCAAAAGCTGTTGTGGCCCAGCTTGCTCATGTGTATTGAAAGCCTTCCATTTACAAAGGAGCCCTTCTTAGGGTTAGAGAATCTTGTCAAGCTCAGATGCACTTTATAAGGGACATGTCTCCAATGAAATTGTCTCCTTTTAAATTCCATTGTTTTTCTTTAGTCAGCCCTTTTCATTCAAGGCTGTCTGGTTTCAAGCCATCGCAGGACTACATTCATCTGCAAAGGCGCTTGCCCAGGGTCTGAGAAGTGAGGGTGGAGAAGAGCCAGTGCCTCCCATATAGAAGGCCAGGTGGTAAACACCTGTTTCTTTCCTCCCATCCCTGGAAACTTTGAGCAACACAGACATTAAGCCTTAGTATTGCCCTCACAATTGTCGCTGTGGCATTGAACTGTGGTGGCAAATGACAGTTGTGACTTCATTGAAGAAAGCCAAACAGCTGGCAAGGCCTGGTGGGTGTGCTCCTAATTTGTACACAGATAGATAGCTTTGTAGTGCACAATAGGTTCTGGCCAGCAGTGACTGCAGCCAGACAAAAAAAAAAGAAAGAAAAAAAAAAAAAAAAAAGAAAGCCCTTCCATTGAAAATGTGGCTTCCTTCTCCCCATTGAAGTCAATGTCAAAGTTTGCTTCTGTGAGGGCCAAAAGGTTGAGCACAACAGTTTTAAAAAAGGAGCACACACACAAAGGCTATCTTCAAGGCTCACCACATTTTTCTAGTAAATTGTGAATGCCTACTGCCTTTTCCTGGCTGGTCAGTGTGCCGAAGAAACTTGGAACCTGAGGATATGATTTTTAAAAAATGCCAGCATCTCTAGAAAGATAATTGCTTTATTTTCAAATAAAAATGTAAGAATTCTGTCTATTTGAGAAATCATCCTTGGGTCTATTTGGACCAGATGATACCTTTCTAAGACTTTCTGAAATAAAAGGGACAAAGGTGGGTGCACACAGGGCCAGGTGGAGGCAGAGGAGATAGTTAGCTTACCTCTTCCATTTCATAACTTGATGAACTGGTCTTTCCTATTACATACTTGCTTATTCCTCCTGGAAATCTCTTCTTCCTCACTCTGAGACCTATGGCTTTGGAGGGATTCACCCCACCTCCAGCTCCAGGGGTAGATTCTGGTTGGCTTACACCGAACAGTTTTTTTCCATTTACCTATTCATTTTCTCCAATGGTTCCCAGATAAGCTGCTAACCAAGTCAGATTCCTTGAAGTACAAGGAAACATTTGAGACCTCTGAGAAAGACAAGCATCCTCTTTCTTCTACAGGTGCTACCTGAAAATATGCTCACGGTTCCTCTGGTAAGTATGGGAGGGGATCTGAGGCCTGGAGATGCTGCAGCCATGTTGCTCCCACAAGTGGAGAGCCTGGAGCTGTCTGTGAGAAGGATAGGATGGGAAGGAAGGACAATGTGGTGCCTGAGGATGAAGCTGAGACAGAGAGGAACCAGTCCCCTGGCATCCTTGTTGGGAATGTGAGGTCAAGTCTCACGTGAGGCCAGTATCATTTGTGGGCATTTCCATTATGTAAGCCAAGAAACCCACTTTATTGATTTAGCAAGATCAAATTGGCTTGTTTTTGCTTATAGTAAAATAGTTCCAAATGATTTGTTCTTTGTTAAGAACCTCCTATATCTTCCCATTGTCTATACAAATGAGCTTAAATTTCTTAGCATTTGAAATAGTCCACAAGTGGAACATAGCCAACCTTTTTATTCTGGTCAAAGTTGTCTTATAAGTGTCCCCACTTTGTCCCTTTTCTCTGCTATTCCTCTTTAATTGTCATTGCTCTTAAACTTTATATCTTCCTTGATCTACCCAAACTATACTTATCTCTCTTGATCTGTTTTCCTTCCCATTCTTTCAATTATTATTTGAACTGCTGTATTTTCTTTGCCCTTTTCATAGGCTGCCTTATGTTGTTAACCATTTTAATGAATATTTAACTTATCTCTGTGAGAGCAGGTATTACAGCTCTCTGGTCAGTGGCTATCCCTTAGCACCTAGAACCACACCTTACACGTGGTAAGTAGCAGTAATATGTGCTAGGTAATTTGAAATCGTCATGCATTTGATCACCATCAGCAGGAATGGTTATGTCTAGGTGAGGTTAAGGACTCAACTACTACTACATGAGAACAATAAAACCAGAGGAGTCTGGCTAAATAATTTTCACTTTGAGAATGAAATGGAGATACTGCATTTTAAAAAAACCATTTCTATGAAACAAACTAGACTATAACCCAACACTTCCAAACACAGGGCTTGTGGAAACAAATGAGGTAAACTGATGTGACTAATACTTCTCTATTATGAAAGCCCACTGGAGCTTGCTCGAGTATAAGCAGGTATCAAGTGGCCATATAATACAGCCTATTACTCAAGAGCTGCTTGTGGTTAAATATGTGTGCCAAGAAGCTGTGTAATTTGGCAATCCTGATTCCCAGTTCTAAGTAAAGCTTCTGAGTGATGATTGGCCACTCAGGAGCCCCCAGACCAAAAGCCTGCAGGGTGGCCATGTGATGCTGTTCATTTCATCATTTCCTGTGCTGTTTCCCACCTATGGTCATTCTGGTTTCATGGAGTCTGTTTACAAAGAAAAGTAAATGCCCATATTCTGCTTGGCCGCCGCATTGGTTTTATGGTAACTCTTTAAAGCTTTATTATATTCTGGGGTGTATTTCCCTGGCATTCCAGCATGACCCACGGTACAATGAAAACAGACTGTCTTTAGCATTTCATAGCCTGAACATTTTATGACATCATTCTGTGAGATGAAGGGAAAGCTATAAGAAAAATCCAATTTGGCCTGCTCTAGCCACAGTTGCCTTAATTAGCCTCCATTTTTAATGTAATGAAAGGAACAGACCTGAAGATGTTTTGCCAGGAAAATTATGAGCTTTCAGGTACACTTGGTTATTGTAATTTTTCTGCTGGCAGAAAAATGTTGTTAAACTATAGATTTGCTCTCGATTTTGAGAACACAGACTAGAAGAAGAAAGAAATGTACATATATAAATTCTTAAAAAGGCATTAAGTCATACTATCTTGTAACATCATCATCTTGGCATCTTAATCTTCCCAGAAAGTATAAGCACTTCCTTTCTATATTGGTTCTTCCTTCTTTTTGCTGTAGGCCATATAATTCTGTGAAACATAAATATGTAATATTGAGATGGATTGGGTCCTCCCTTTACTATAATGCTACATTGTCTTCATTGACATCCCTTTGGAGTAATCTTTAAGCAAAGAATTATTTGGAACCTGGGAGAATAAGGCACATTTTCTCCTAAGTGTGGGCTTTAGTCTTCTGAGTAAATAGATGCTTCAGAAACAGCCAAGTCTCCATCTGGTGTATCTGAGTAGGAGTTTGATATTTGCACTGAGAAATATTGAATTCCTAGAACACGAAGAGATGATTCAAGAATTTTCTTACAAGTCAATTAGACTTTAAATCAATTATTTGCATATTCATGGGCAGATATATTTCTGTAGTACATTCTACACGTAAACAAAAAGAGCATCAACCATCCATCTCTACCTTGATAGGGTCTCTGATATATTGGGACCTGTGGATTTGAATCACAGGCTATACATAAATCACCTGCTGGGGGGTGGTCTTAGCCAGTCACCTGCATCCACTCCCAAAGCAACTTTATCACTCTCTTCCTCAGGGAGGATTTGCAGTTACTCTGATGACTTGTTAAAATGTTTGTCTAGAAAAATGGCAACTTCTTTTCTTTCACCCCTCTGCCCTCATGAAGGCCATGAATACTACCAATGGAAATGAAGAAAAAGTGAAAACACTTAACAAAAATGTAGTATTTATGATCATTCTCTCTTGAATATCCATGTTACTGTGGCCATGAGGTGTGGGCAAGCTGCTTCACTTATCTGAGCCTTATTCCTTCCTTATTCCTTTCACTCCTTCCTTTCTTCATCCCCTCACTTATTCAACAAGTCCTTATAGACTACCTTCAATATGTCAGGCACTGCTAGGC
Organism: Desmodus rotundus; assembly: GCF_022682495.2. NCBI lineage: Eukaryota > Metazoa > Chordata > Mammalia > Chiroptera > Phyllostomidae > Desmodus > Desmodus rotundus. The sequence continues at coordinate 80,283,345 of NC_071387.1, forward strand.
ACCAGGAATATAATGGTGAACTAAACAAAATCACACCCTCACGGAGCTTATAGTCTGATGGGGGAGGGACAGAAGAAGACCGACAATAAGCCATAATACATCATTGTTTTTAGTCAGTTTGCTGAGACAAATGAGACAACTTTCCTATGATCCTACCAAAAAGACTTTGTACTTAATTATTTTAAAATTGGACTCTGCCTTAATTAAAGTTTATTAATTATTTTGAAGGGCTTATCTGGTGCTTTGCTTAGGGGCAGCATTCAGGATAAACTGGAGGCAGAAGAGGAAAAGAGGCAGGGCCTCCTCCACTTACCAACTGCATCAATTGCAGAATTCATTTAGCCTCTTAAACCCCTTAGTGTGGCAATATTACTTTCCCTAATTGCCTCCTGGGTTAATCTAGGAATCAGCCCAGGGTGAGCTCTGGGACAGAGCACTGTGAAATACAAAGGCTGATACTGAGGATGCTGATTCAAGTGCAATGATGTCAGTGATAAGAAGCAAGGGGGGTAGCATAAGGTCATTTCTCCCTGAGTTTCTTTTCGGATTCTAAGGCGATTCAGATTCAGCTTGACATGGCACCATTGACATTTACACAACATGTGTTAGACACTTGCCTAACCATAAACCTAAACCCATAGACTGTTGTCCCTGTTCCTTATGGGCTCCTTCATTTCCTTATGGGGCACATCACCTCCAGCAATGGGCATTAACAGACTGATTAGTTGACCACTTAAGAAACTGCCTGCACCTCCACAGGAATTATTACTCAGTTTGGGCTCAAATGTTCCATTTTCTTTGTGTTCTTTAGCACCAATATTAATATTTAAAGATATGTAAATAATTGCCTTTAGTGGAAATTCAACAGACTATTGGTGAAATAAAACTGTGGATCGATTATATCTTCCTTTATTCTCAATCTGTTTTGGATTGAAGACAAGAAAACACCACATTAGCAAAAGAAAAATTGCCCTAAATGTGAGAACAGTTGGCTTTAAAAAATATATATATCTTGTTAGGTATTCACAGAATGGCAAGGAGCCAGGAAAGCACTCAGTGGAGTTTTCCATTCCACTCCCCATGTCTTGCTTGCAGAGTATATTTTTTGTCTTAAAGTGCCATGCTCCCCGGCTGAGAGAGATAGTCTGTCTTTCTTATGTCTGTGTAAACAAAACGGTTAAATATGAAACAAGCAGAATTTTGATTTGAAAAACAGATAAGTAGGTTAATAAATGTTAAGCTAATGGGACTGTTTTCCATCAAAGACCTTGTCCTTGTTAGGGCTGACAGTCTGGTCCTATTCCCAACACAGCTGAAAGCGAATTGACTCCGTCATTCCCCAAGCATGGGAGTCAGGCTGGTGAAAAGACCAGGCTCAGAACTCATGCTAGGGACAGAATGGGTCTAAGTTTCTTCTGCTATAAGTGTGAGATTAAAAAATTCACTTCGAACTAAGAGAGATGTATATGACATAGCAATAAAAAGGATGAGAGCTACTGATACATGCAACAAAATAGCTGAATATCCAAAGAAGACACAAAAGAGCATATACCAGGGGTGTCAAACTCATTTTCACCAGGGGCCACATCAGCCTCACAGTTGTCTTCAAAGGGCCGAATGTAATTTTAGGACTGCATATACTCCTTAACTAGGGTCAAGGAGCTCTGCGTTGCCACTGGGGAGAAACAAGGTGATGGGCTGGATTTGGCCCACAGGCCTTGTGTTTGCCACCTGTGGCATACACTGTATGATTCCATCTATATGAAGTTCTAGACAAGACTAATCTATGGAGAGTTCAGAACATCAGTTGCTGTGGGAGAGGGTACTGACTGGAAAGGGACATGAGGGAACTTTCTGGAGTGATCTGGGTGGTAGTTACAGAGGTGTACACTCATAAGTGAAAAGTCATTGAGCTATTGCTTAAGATTCATGCATTTTATGGCATGCCAATTTTATCTCATTCACTTTTTAGAGAGCATAACATTTAGGAGCCATCTGAGCACACATTTGTAACAATAACAATGATTAATATATTAATAACATTCACCAGGCTACAAAAGACTTTCATATGCATTGTCTCTTGATTCTCGCAGTCTTCGAGATAAGATGAGGAAGGTAAGACTCATGGAAGTTAGGTTCACAAGGGTGTCCCTCTACTCTGAATTTCACCTGCTCAGGGACGTTGGACTGCCTCAGCGTCAGTATTTCTCAGTGGGAGTGCTGATGATGGCATTTGGTCAGGACATGTTTTCAAAGTGTAAGTCTGTTCCATGAATTGCAGAACATGTGCCATCCCTGGCAAATGCCCTTTCCTAAAGGTCAATGGGCTGACCAGAAACACCTCTGCACATTTTCAGATGCCTCTAGGAGGGCACTACAGGCTTTGGTTGAGAGTGCTGATGTTTACTGTGTCCTTGGATAATGGGGCTTGATTGCCAGTTAATTCCTAACTCCCAGAGAACCTGGAGCCCTGAGGAGGCCATTTGTGTTTGCGCACTGAGGCAGAATGAGATGTTGGGTTGGGTCATCCAGTTGAGCCACTCTTCCTGCGTTGGCTTGAGATCCACTACACAGGTCACTTTATCCATGAGCCCAGCACTGCTGATCCATAAATGTGGCATTGGGGTGGGGCTTGAGCTCACAGTCTGTTCCCTGGAGGTCCAATGCTCTAACCATGTTTCTTTTCTCTATTGTTCCACTAGGATCAAGTATCTGGAACTCCCTCTGTCCCTGGAATACAAGAGGTTAACCAGGATCCCTAACACTGCCCACCTCCTCCCCAGAAGTGGAGCTTTCATTGTCACACAGTCTCTAGCAGGTCCTTCTGCTAGAGGACCTCCTAGAGGAGACTGCTGAGGGGCACATCACCAAAATGACCAAAGACTTCAGCCCAGATTTCCTCAAATTTTGCTCTTAATCCACTACCACCTGTGTTGGCAAACTACAGCCCATGGTCCAAATCTGGACCCCTGCCAGCTCAAGGATTTAAAAAAAATGTTTCGATAGTTATATTTAAAGTGGCTACATAAATACCTACATAAAAATATTCTTGATTTTGCCTCTTGGTCCACAAAGTCTAAAATATTTACTATCTGTCTTTTTACAGAAATTTTTTTGCTGACACTTGCATTGCCACTAGGCTTTATTCCAGTGGGTATTTTGTAGAACTCTGACAGGGTTTATGAACGAAAGCTCCCCTGTTGGGAACAATTGTGATTTCTGTTATACTGTAAGAACTGGACAAGGGACATGAAAGAAATCAACTTTATTAAGATATCAGCCAAGCTTATTAAGGAACAGAGGGTTAAATGAGCGTGTAGGGGTAATCCATCACAGACATGTCCTATCATTTTAAATCAAATGATTGTATGCGATCATTTCAACTGTGCCCTTCTTCCCCATGACAGCTTGTTGACCAGATTCTATACTGACCTGATTGACATTAAGAAAATCACTCAAGAAGTGTCAGGAGAGCACTGATACAAAACTTTAGCAATCTGCTTAACTGATTAGATTTTTGCATTGGGGTTCTTGAGGCCACAGACCACTCATTCATCCATCAACAAACATGAGGATACAGTAAGAAAGGAAAGAAGAGACCCCTCTCCTGAGGAACTTACTGAAAGTAAACAGATGTTTCCCTAGCGATGAGACAGGAGTAAGAGGAGAGGCACGAGACCTCGCTGGAATGGAGAAAATGAAGCCCAGTCTAGGTCCTGAAAGATGAGTTCATCTGCCAGGTGAGCGAAGATGAGGAGAAGGGCATTCTAGGCAGAGAAGAGTATGAGCATCTATTGTGTAAAAAGAAATAAAGGCATGGTAGCAAGATGAAACATGAGGTGTTAGAAATCAGTGAAGAGTCTGGTATAGCAGGCACTAAAGGTGAAAGTGAGGATAAGAGATGCTTATAGCAATAGTCAGGGGCCATATCCTGAAGGCTTTTGTAGGCTGTTGTCTTGGGTTGGGATCCCCTAGAAGCAGACCCTGATACAAGATGAGGCAGATTAGGGATGGCCACAACTCTTTGCTACTTCCTTCACTGAGAAGTGGAGGCTTATTTCTGACCTCTTGAACCTGGGCTGAACTTAGTGACCTGCTAGACCAATAGAATGTGGTAGAATTCTGGAACTTCTGAGACAAAGTCATAAGAAGCTTTTCAGCTTGTGCCTGGGTGTCTTGGAACACCTTCTCTCTGGGACCTCTGAACTACCTGATGACTCTCAAACTTCCATGTTAGAGAGGCCACGTGTAGGCCCTCTAGATAACTGTTCCAACTGAGTCCAGCCTTCTAGCCATCCCTGAATCCCTGCCAAAGTGCCAGATACATGAATGAAGGTATCTTGGATACTCTGGGCTTGCCCACTTGTCAGTTGAATACCAATGAGTAACCTTAGTCAGCACCACATGGATCAGAAGACTTGCCCCACTGAGCCCTGCTCAAATTCCTGACCCAGAAAGTTGTGAGATAATAGACAATGGCTGTTGTTTTTCTCACTAAGTCTTGAGGAAGCTATGCATAGCAATAGATAACTGCATTAGTTTCCTAGGGCTGTTGTAACAAAATGTCAGAGATTGGGTGGCTTAAGACAACAGAAATTCATTGTCTTACAGTTGTAGAGGCCAGAAGCCAGAAACCAAGGTGTTGGCAGTGCCATGCTCTTTCTGAAGGCTCTAGAGGAGGATTTGTCTATGCTTTTCTCTTAGCGTGTGGTGTTGCTGGCAATCCTTGGAACTCCTTGGCTTGTAAGACATAGCATTCCAATCTCTGCCTCTGTCATTACATGGCATTTTCCCTGTGTGTCTCTGATCTTGTTATGAGAAAAGTCATTGGAGTGCAGCCCACTCTATTCAAGTGTGACCAAATCTTAATTATGTATGTAAAGACCTTCTTTCCAAACAAGGTCACACACACAGGCACCTAGTTTTTAGAAATTCAATATATCTTTTGGATGGACACAATTTAACTTACAACAATAACACAAACAAAGATTTGAGTACCAGTGGCTTATTTGGAGAATGTTTCTAGGAAGCATTGGTAGAGGAGTGGAGAAGTTAGACAGAAAAGAGAAATAATCCAAAATAATGTCCATTATAGAACAGATGGCTACTGTGGGCAATTAGAGTCAATTCCGCTGGGGATCTGGGAGATAGTATGGAAAATACTTCAATGTTATTACCTCCCTATTTCCCACTCAAGGGCCAGGGAGATGGAGAATTTATCCTCCGATTTCCATCCATAATGGGCTGAGGGCTACTCCCTAGGAGCACTAATTCCTGGCATTTTTGGCCCACTGCCCACAACTAAGAGAAATCCCTTAAGTGAAGAGTAGCAGATGTTTGAGATAGGATGCTGTGGGCATGGTCTGGAACAGTGAGTGCCGGGGGGCACGATATGAGTGGGGCACTCGCAGCCTTTGCTATAGCCAAGTGAAGGAGGCTGAATTTTATTCTGAGGTTGTGGGGGCTGGAGGGAGTGGCGAGTTGAATGATTTAATGCAGCAGAGCTATGTGTTCAGCTTTGAATTATAAATTGCTCTGATGGGAACTAAAGGGAGCTGGACACTCCAGTTAGGAAGCTGTGCCTATAATCCAGGGAAGAACTCATGAATGCACAAGTAAGTGCAATGGGAGGTGAGATGGAGGGGAAAGGATAGACTCAAGATGTATTTAGTTGGTAGAATCAACTAAAGAAATTTAGTTGATTTTGTATTTAGTTGGATATACTAAAGAAAGGTAAGGACAAATTTGAGGGGTTTCTGGGACCCTAAAGGAACTTTAAACACTGAGCTAAGGTAAGATGAAATCTTATCTTTCATACAGATAGAATATAGATGTGACAGCAACCTGTCTCAGGGCCCTTGGACAGGCTGTCTCCTCTGTCGGCAGCATCTCCCTGCAATCATGAGATCCCCCCCTCCTAGGCATGTTGTCCCTCTTTGCTAAAAGGGCTTCTTCTCAGAGGCCTTCCCTGACTACTTAACTTAAAATTGTAAGCTACCTCCCCCACCACATCCCGCTATTGCCCTCTCTGGCTTTATCTTTCTTCACTTGTCACATGCTGACATACATTCATTTTGATTGTGTGTTTTGTCTGTTGTAGTTCCATCTCAGCTTCTAGAGTAAGACCTGTCACAGTGAAGTAGGTGAGTACTTGTTGAATGAATGAACAATGAAAAAACTTGTTGGTAAGCACGAATGGACTCTACCTGCTTTTGTCCTATAAGGGGGAGGAGTGATGGTGACACAGCCTTTACTGCAGGAGAAATCAAATTTCTGTATCACTCCCTTTCTCCTGTAAGGACTGGGGGATGGAGAAAAAAAGGCAGAGTTCTGGCAATGGCCCCCCCCAGTTGGGCAGAGTGAAGGTAGCACTTTCAAATGTGCAAAGGGAAGCCTATTGGTCAACAGGGTGTAGCACGAGAACAGGGGCAGTAAAGGCTTGTGTGCATTGTTGGTTTTGAGAAGGAAATAGTTCAAAGAGAGCAGTGAGGGGACCTTTACTCAGTGTGGTAGATTGGGTAGAATGGCCACAGGGCTTTGCAGAGCAGGTGTCTCAGGCTTGGTTTTATGGCATTTGGAGTTTCTACTGTGTAAACTGTCTCCTCAAAAACCTACTACAAGTGCAGGGCTTATGTGAAGTTTTGTGGGGAAGTGAGGAAAGGACGCGAGTTTGACCCACTATGGATCAGGGACAGCGAGCAGAGAACTTGAGATGCTACAGAAGTGGAATTCAGAGGAATCAGAGGAATGCAGCCAGGGATGACCCTGAGAATATAGGGCCCTGAGACTTTGTAGAAATTTTGAAAAATGCTTTGGAGTGAACAGTCACTTGTCGGACCAGTCATGATACACTGCATTCACATGGCACTTTATCATTCACAAAACATTTTCACAGATACTATGTTATTTGTATCTGCATTCTGTATGACAGAGCAGTCAGGTCATATACCCAAGGCCACCTGTGTGTCAGCTGGAGCTGAAATCAGACCTTTGGACTGGAATTCAAATATGTTATTACATTACTCCTGGCTTTTGCAGATTTAATAGTTAAACTTTCAACTATTTGAGAAGTTCAGGAGGTGCAGTAACTTGATGCCTTTGCCTAGGCACAGACTGGAATCCTCTGTCCTGGGAAGGCGGTCAGCAGGAAGAAGCCCCAAGCTTGTGAGTGAGCCTGGCCGCTTGTCCAGTAAGCACAGCTCTGCTCCCCTCTGTTTTCTACCCTGGGTAGCATGCTGGAGGTTTTGCAGAGTTAGAAGGTCTTGGAGTCTAAGGCAAAGGGCAAAGGGCTAAAACTTTTCTCTTTTCACATGTTTTCAGAAGGGGAACTTAGAGGTTGATTTTAAAGAAAAAAGCAATTTCCATTTCTCATGCCATATTTGGGTCTTCTGTGGCTTAGAGCATGAATGGAGCCTAAGTTTGGGTTTGGAAAGTTTGGGAAGCTGTATTTCCACAATCCTTTCTTTAGTTTAAGCTGTTGCTATAACATCTTACCCAAAGTATCCTGACTCTTTTTTAAGAGATTGCTCTGTTGGGAAAAAATGCAATGATACTCGCATTAGAAATTGAGTGTGCCATAAATTACTCTTTGCTCTGCGTGTTTGGGCTGAAGGGAGGAGGTATTTGTAGTTCTGGTTATAATTGAAGCAAAAATATTTTATATGGAGTCAAATTAAAGTGAGGGAGAAATGTCGCTTAAAATTTTCTGTTAACATAATATGTTATGAATCAAGTTTGTAGAATGAGAAATAAACACGCTTATTTTTTCATCAAAAAATAATCCACAAATAGAATCCAGGGTGGCAGTGGCATGAAATTTAATTATTTACTCAGAACCATTACAACTGTTTTCTCCTCCTTCCTGTGAATGGCTTTAGTGTGCCCTGAGCCCAAAGGTAAGCTTGTGGCAATTTAACACTAAATTGATTTCTGGTTAGGAGATCAAGTAAGTGGGATATGGGGTGACTTCTTTGCTTTTTTTCTTTGTCCTTTTCTGTATTGCTCAATTTTAAAAATTAGAAGTATGTATTAAATTTCAAAACAACAAAGCTACTACAAATTAAATTGTTACCGTTTCTATCAGGGTGCAATCAGGAAGGCAGAACCACTCTGAGTAATAGAATGCGGATCCGTTACAGGAAGTAGACCTTACAAGAAATTGGGAGTTCTGGGGAAGTGTGGGGGATCAAAGGAGTCAGCCTGCAGTCAGAAGCCAAGCACATCCAATCCCCTGAGGTGAGACCACCAAGAAGCAGTGATGGAGAAGCGGCTGTTTTTGAGCTCTCAGTAGCCAGCATCTGGTGATGGTCCAGAAGGCAGTAAGAATAATAAAGTATGGAGCACAGGAGACAGAACAACCTGAAACTCTCCAGCACCTGTAGGAATGTCTGTCACTGTGTCTAACCCTGATGACCTTCCAAAAGTTACGGCTATTGTTTCACTTCCTCATGCAAACTCCTCTTTTGGACAGCTCTAATCTGGAACCACACAGGTAGGAGATGCTGGGAAACAAGCTTCCATTTTAACAAAGTTGACAGCAGATATCACAGACACCATAAAGTATCATATGCATTTGATTCTGATGGAGGCCTTTAATTAAATCAAGCTGGTGCCCTGGCTGGTGTGGCTCAGTTGACTGAACGGCAGCCTATGAACCAAAGGGTCTCCTGTTCTATTCCCACTCAGGGAACATGCCTGGGTTGCAAGCCAGGTACCCAGTAGTGGGTGCGTGAGAGGCAACCACACATTGATGATTCTCTCCCTCTTTCTTCTTCCTTTCCCCTCTCTCTAAAAATAAATAAATAAAATCTTTAAAAAAATTAAGCTGGGCATAAGAAATTCCCCAGTTTATCCCAGTCTTTATAAATTTAAACCTCTGGCACAGCCTCTCGTATGCATACATCTTGTCTGTCACAGCTTGTCACAATTGGAAAGAGCCAGTTATTAAATGGTGGCTGTTTCTACTATGGAAATAGCACTTTTTTCTACTCATTGTGTGTAGAGGAGGAAAATCTAAACCGACACACCCAAGTTTTTACCCTCTTAATGCTGTAGAGTCAAAACCTCATTAACTGCAAAGCTGTTTCTGTTATGTTTATACACCATCTACCAATCAATGTCAGATCACAGGAATTTCATCGTAAGATACACAATGGGAGCAGCCAGAAAAAAATGTCTAACTGCTGCTTTATTTTCATCCTGCTGTTTAGCACAGTGATCACCCAACTATCTGATAAAACAACACAAAAAAGTTGGTCTTTGATATCACTCATTTGTTCCATATTTATTAAAGTGCCATGCAAGTGTATACATTTAAGATTAAAGAACTCAGGATAAGGGAAAATTTTCAACATGATACAAAATAAGGGAAAATCCCCAAAATTCAGCTTGGTTGTGTGTAAAACTCATTTTCATCAGTCACTTGAGAAATCACCAAGACTATTATCTCTTTTTGATATAATTAAGTGTCATTGATATATATCAGATTAATTTTGATCATGTTTTCTTTAGTTCCTCACTTATACTTACTTTGTGCTTCATCTACTCTTGCTTGAGAAAGCATTGCTATGTACTTAGAATTTTAAAAACTTTAGGAGCTTTTAAGTGTTGCCATAAAGAGGGACTGGCTTTTGCTATGAAAAGGGTTTTATTATTTTATAATCACATAATGAGTTCTTGAAACATTCTCTTTAAAAAGATAGATGCCATATTGGAACAAAATAATGTTATTAAAATTTCATAACCTGAAAACAGCCATTTGTGGTTTTTTCAGTACTTAGGGCTCCTTCAAGATAGTACTTGCATTTCTCCTCAAGTGCATTAATTTATGGCCATAAGGGAAGAGTACAGAGCTCTAAGTTATTAAAAGAAATGTTGACCAGTACAATACAAACAATGTGATAGCTTATGGATTTTCCTAAGCTTCACCTTCTTTCTGGCCCTACAATATAGTGGAAAAAGAGTGAGATTCAGAACCACAAAATATGGCTTCAACATCTTCTATTCCATCATTTTTTAGCCAAAAGACTAATGGTACATTATTTATCCACTCCGAGGCTCAGATTCCTTATCTATAAAATAGGAATGATTATTTTTAGTTTGAGTCAAATGATATTGCTGCTACTCAACCATTCTGACCTACAAAAGTGACAATTTTATGTGGTTCAGCCTAGTATATGCTTTATAGATTGGTAGGGGATGAAATAAATGTTCCAGAAGATGAAGCACTCAGCTCCCCACCTGCATCATGGTCAGCGCTCAATGGATGTTAATTCTACTAATGCTGCCTTTTAATTGGCCTGACTTTGGGAACACTTATTTGGGTGTCTGCATCTGTTTCTTCAGGTTAAATCATCTCTGAGCTTCTGGTTCCTCTGAGCCTTACTTTGACCTCTTCCTATCTATTAAGGCCTCAAAGCAGAACCTTTACCATCATCTTGAAACAATCTTCCTAAACCTGTGATCAATTTCACTCCAAAACCCAAAACACAAGTTATAGGATCAGAAAAAACAGAATGTCAAATTGGTGAGAGTAGCTACATAGTCTCGACTTTAGAGTATGTAAAGTGCAGAAGACATAGGAGCATTGGTAAAATCTAAGTACAGCACAGCCCACCCCATGCTCTAAGTGTGGATGAAACATTTAACTCTGTAGAATTCAGGCTGTTATTGAAAGTCAACAAAGTGAAAGCCTCTGGGCAGGATCCCAGCCCCTTACCAGCCCCCACCCATCTCATTTGCATTCTGTCCATTTGCTGTTACTAGGAGGTTCATTCTTCAGGGTGTCTGAGAGAAACTTCAGCCAAAGAGAGGAGACCTTGGCTCTCCCTTCTCCTCAGCCAGCTGTGGGAGTCAGGCTTCCAATTCCTCATCTGTATTGGGAGTTAGAGACTCTCTTGCTTACTTCCGATGCTTCCTGGGTTTTCTAGTTCATTACAGTCAGTATGTGTTTTGCCAAAAACAATGTAGTAGTCCTCACAATTATTCAGAAGGTAATAAGTAGGCTCAAATCTGCTTTGTGAAACTGTAAGTGCTGGGGAAGGCCAGCATGTATTCATTCATTCAGTGAAATGTTTGTATGCCTATTATTTGCCAACCACTGTTCTTGGAACATATCAACGTGAACCAAACTCCCTGTTCTTTATATATGGGGGTGTAGAAAGAAAGCCAGTAAACAAGAAATAAGCCTAATAAACAAAGGGAAATATATTAGAAGATGTTGGGTACTATGGTGAAAATAGAGCAGAATAAGAGGCAGGAAGGCCAGTAGTCGCAAAACAGTTCGGCTGCTTCTTGTAGCATTCCCAAGGCAGGTCCTCGTTCTCACTGAGCTTCTCTTCTGACCCCACTGTGCACTCAGCAGCCACCAGCTCCTGGCAGCAGCTTTAGTGAGTGTGCAATGCAGGCACCATAAGGCAGCAAACATTTGGTCACACGAGGCATTAAGCATGTGTGCTCAGTAAAGACAATGACATCATTTTATAATTTTGTGAAAAGAATGCCTTAATTTTGAGTTAAAAAAAAAAAGCCTAGGACATCATATTACATTACCCAAGATTAAACACAAGGACCTACATCCAAGATTACTGTATCCAGCAAAGCTATCATTTAGAATGGAAGGGAAGATAAAGTGCTTCTCAGATAAGGTCAAGTTAAAGAAGTTCATCATCACCAAGCCCTTATTATATGAAATGTTAAAGGGAGTCACCTAAGAAAAAGAAGATAAAAAATAGGAACAGTAAAAATCACAGCAAACTCACAGTTATTAACCACCACACCTAAAACCAAAACAAAAGAAAACTAAGCAAACAACTAGAACAGAACCAGAACCACAGAAATGGAGATCACATGGAGGGTTGTCAATAGGGGAGTGGGGGGGGAGAGGGGGGAAAGGTACAGAGAATAAGTAGCATAAATGGTAGGTGGAAAATAGACAGGGGGAGGGTAAGAATAGTGTAGGAAATGTAGAAGCCAAAGAACTTATATACATGACCCATGGACATGAACTATAGGGGGGGAATGTGGGAGGGAGGGGGTGGTCAGGATGGAGTGGAGTTGGGAGGGGGGAATGGGACAACTGTAATAGCATAATCAATAATAAAAAAAAAAGCCTAGGAAGTTCTAAGAAATGTAGATAGTCTCAAAGCTACCCAATCCTCTAAGCCTTGCACTAGCCAGTGGTTCTAAAGGGTTCCCCTCACACTAGCAGCATCAGCATCACCTGGGAATCAGTTTGGGCTGCAAATTCTCTAGCTCACCCCAGAATAACTGAATCAGAAGCTCTGGGATGGGCCCAAGAACATGCTTCAAAAGATCTTCAGGTGATTCTGATCCAAGAAAATGATGAAAAGCACTGTTAGACCATACTTTAAAAAAATAGATAAAAAATATTTTATCATTTAGAGAGGAAAGATGGCAGAAGAGTGAATGGAAGCCACACTAACCTCCTCCCAACCAATGTGGAATTACAACTAAATTATGGAGAAACCACCCTGAACAAACAACTGAACAATACTGAGGAAGAAGCCTTATGACCTCGGACAGACAGAAGAACCAGCTTCAACACAATCTGGTAAGGAGTGCAGTAGTGATTCAAGAGGGCTGGCTGTGTGCCCACAGGAGGCAGCACCGGAGGGATAACTAAGCAGCTGGTTGGATCCCCCTGAGAAGAACGGGGTCTAAACCCTAAGCTGGGATTGCCAGCCTAGAGCACCAGAGCCGGAAAAGTACACAGATAAGAACTGGCAGCAAAAAGCAGCAGGGTTGATCTCTGCCAGAGATGGACAGCTGGATACGTGAAGAGTGGTTTAAAGGCCCAATGCACAAATTTTCGTTTTCAGCCACTACCTGGGGCTTTGGCAAAGGCGGGCAGAGTGGACTAGAGATGCATGAGGAAAGACGGGGGATGGAAGCTCTGGGGAGAGAACTGAGAGAGTAGATATAAGAGGTCGTTCTGAGTGGCATAGGCCCAACTCCCACTTGGAAAGGCCAGTGGAAAACGAGGTCTGGCACACAGGACTCATGCACACAGACAAGTTCTCCCATGGGGAGTCAGGCCTGCATTGTACCTAGGCCGCTTTGAGACTTGCATTTTGCTAAAACTCCCTCACCGTGAATTGAGGCAGCAAACGTTTACTGCATATCTTTAAAAGTAACTTCCTAAAATCTATGCTAAACCTTCCAAGGATGAGTGTAACCAGTTCAACCACTTTTCCCTTTACATTTGTAAATATCCTTCCTTTTTGATGTATTTAGCAACATCCTCTCCTTTGTTTTCTATAAAATGTTACCACCTAAAGCGAACCTGTGCATAGTAAATGAGGACCATCCTCAATGTAATGTGCCCAGAAAAGCAATAAAAGCCTGTCAAGGCAAGGGTTGAGGCGCTCTCCTCTTGAGAGAGTGGCCGCGCTGTCCCTTTTCCTCCAGAGGATTTGGTAGTCCATATGAATTTGTCTCATCTCAGCCACAACACCACGGACACTGCGGGCCAGTGTCCACATCAAGTAGATGCTGGGATCCCAGTGCTGAGTCATCACCCCTATGGCACCAGCCATCCTGCTCAGGCAGACCAGTCCCCTTCGGGTGGCAACAGCCTGAGGGGAAACAATAGCCCTGGCCCCAGGAGGGATTCTGCACGGACCTATGAGGCTTAAGCCTTACAGCTGATTACAGAGTGACTAGATTAACAATTGAAGGAGACAGCCACAGACAGCAGATCCCTGGCAGTCTCGGAGTGGCTGCCTAAGATCAGACAGCGTCAACATCTGACAGCACCAGTGGCAGATCCAGAAAGAAAAAACAGTGGAAAATACTAGAAGCTACCAAGATGAAATCCACTGTGGTGGAAAATACTAGAAGCTACCAAGACAAAATCCACTGTGGTGTTCTCCATGATTAGTGATATTTTCTTTCCTGCATAGCTTTTTAACATTCATTTCTTGTGCAACAAGTTTCTGCATATTAAGCCACCAGAATTTATACTATAGCTTATTTCCTTCCTTTCTTATAATAGTCTCAGTATCTTTACACCCTTTTTAATACTGGTTCATTCTCTGTTGATACTGAGTTTACAGGGTGGGGCGGGGGATATTTTTGTGAATGTGCATTTTTTCCCTGGGCTTTGTGGTTTTGTTCTGGCAGCACCTACACAATAGCATACAAGACATGGTGGGTGGAGTGACCCTCAGCCCACCAGCTGGAGGGAAGGACCCACCAAAGAACAACCCCAAAACAATCAAAACACAATCACATCCAGAGAGCCAACAAAAATGGCATGAAGGGCATTGCAAGAGCACCAAGTTCAGGAGAACAAAAAGATTGCACCACTGAATCTCACAGGCCTCCTACCATAGAAGTTCACACCACAAACTCAGGGGGTCAGAACAGAGCAACTTAAGAAGCAGAGGCAAACAAGAAGAATCTCACAAACAATGGGAAGACAAAGAACCCCCAAATAAAAAGAAAGGAGGAATCTTCAAAAATAATGCTAAATGAAATATAGGCAAGTCAACTCTCAGATATTGAGTTCAAAACAATGGTTATAAGGACGTTTAATGAGCTCACAGACAATTACCAAAAACTACAGGGTAACTACAACAAAAGTACTGCAAACTATATCAACATGGAAAAGGACATAGAAACAATCAAAAAGAGCCAAGAGGAAATGAAGAATACAATTTCTTATTTGAAGAGCACAGTCGGAGGAATCAAAAGCAGGCTAGATGAAACAGAAAATCAAATAAAATCAAAGCTGGAGGACAGGGTAGAAAAAAACTCCCAGAAGAAGCAAGAAAAGAAAAAGAGACTCAGAAAGAAGGAAGAGGTGTTAAGGGAACTTCAGGACAACATGAAATGTAATAATATTCATGTAATAGGGATACCAGAAAGAGAAGAAGAAGAGCAAAGGATAGAAAACCTGTTTGAAAACCTGTTTCCAAATTGATGGAAAACTTCCCTAATTTGATGAGAGAAAAAGTCACACAAGCCCAGGAAGCACAGAGGGTCCCAAACAAGAGGAACCTAAAGAGGCCCACGTCAAGATACATTATAATTAAAATGGCAAAATGTCAAGACAAAGAGAGAATCTTAAGGGCAGCAAGAGAGAAACAGGAAGTAACATACAAAGGAGTTCTTAAAAGGCTAGCAGCTGACTTCTCAAAGGAAACGCTACAAGCCCAAAGGGAATGGCAAGAAATATTCCAAGTAATGAAAAGTAAAGGCCTGTAAACAAGACTACTCTATCCAGCAGGGCTCTCAATTAAAATGGAAGGTGAAGTAAGGAGCTTCCTAGACAAAAGAAGGCTGAAAGAATATACCTCCACCAAACCAGCACTGCAAGATATGCTAAAGGGATTGCTTTAAGAAAAGGAAGATAAAGAGTGACAGGAACACAGGTATGAAGGGAATAAAATGGCAATGAATAAGTACCTACCAATAATAACCTTAAATGTAAATTGATTAAATGCGCCAATCAAGACAGAATAGCTGAATGGATAAGAAAACACTACCTGCTCATACACTGCCTGCAAGAGACCCACCTTAGAACAAAAGACCTATACAGACTGAAAGTAAAGGATTGGAGAAAAATATTCCAAAAAAATGGACAGGGAAAAAAAAAAAAGCTGGGGTAGCAACACTTACATCAGACAAAACAGACTTCAAAACAAAGACCTTAAAAAGAGACACAGAAGGAAACGTCACAATATTCAAGGGAAGAATTCATCAAGAAAACATAAACATTACAAACACATATGTACCTGACATAGGAGCACCAAAATATATAAGGAAAATCTTGGAAGACTTCAAGAAAGATATCAATAGCAACACACTTATAGTAGGGGATTTTGACACTCCACTGTCAAAAATGAATACATCTTCCAAACACAATATGAACAAAGATATTGTGGAATTGAACACTCCCCTAAATCAAATGGACTTAATTGATATATATATAGGACCTTTCATCTCAAAGAGGCAAAGCACACATTTTTTTCAAATGCACATGGAACATTTTCAGATAGACCACATGATAGGACATAAAACAAGCCTCAATAAATTCAATAAAATTGAAATCATATCAAGAATTTTCTTGGACCACAAGGGGCTGAAACCTCAGGAAAAAACACAAAAACACTCAAATTCATGGAGATTGAAAGCATGCTATTACACAGTGAATGGGTTAAGAATGAGATGAAGGAAGAAATAAAAAAGTTTATGGAAACAAATGAAAACGTACTCACAACAGTCCAAAAATTATGGGACACATTGAAGGCAGTCCTGAGAGGGAAGTTCTTAGTGATATAGGCCTACCTAAAAGAGCTAGAAACACTTCAAATAAACAACCGAACCCTTCATCTGTAAGAACTGGAGGAACAACAAACAAAGCCCAGAGTGAGTAGAAGGAAGGAAATAACCAAGATCAGAGCAGAATTAAATGACGTAGAAACTAAAAGAACAATTGCAAGGATCAACAAATCCAGGAGCTGGTTCTTTGAAAAGACAAAGAAAATTGACAAGCCTTTAAGCAGACTCATCACAAAAAAAGAGAGCGAGGACCCAAACAAATAAAATGAGTAATTCAAGAGGGGCAATTACAACTGATACTACAGAAATACAAGGGATTGTAAGAGTTAATATGAAGAACTATAAGCCAAAAAATTTGAAAACCTGAGTGAAATGGACAGATTTCTAGGAAAATATAATCTTCCAAAACTGAATGAAGAAGAAACAGAAAGCCTGAACAGACCGATAACAGCTGATGAAATCAAAACAGTAATCAAAAAACTCCCGGCACACAAAAGCCCTGGTCCTGATGGTTTCACAGGAGAATTCTACAAAGCATTTAAGGTAGAGCTAACCCCTATCCTTCACAGACTATTCCAAAAAACCCAGGAAGAGGAAAGACTCTCAAACTCTTCATCCCAGAACCAGATAAAGACACAACAAAGAAAGAAAACTATAGGCCAATATCATTGATGAACACAGGTGCTAAAATCATCAAAAAATATTGGCAAACTGCACCCAGCAATATATTAAAGAGATCATACACCATGGTCAAGTGGGATTCATCCCAGGCATGCAGGGGTGGTACAATATTTGCAAATCAGTAAATGAAATACATCACATAAACAAAAAGAAAGGCAAAAATCACATGATCAATAAATGCAGAAAAAGCATTTAATATAGTTCAGTACCCATTTATGAGAAAACCACTCAGCAAAGTGGGAGTAGAGGGAGCATTCCTTAGCCTAATAAGGGCCATATGCAAGAGACCTACAGCCAACATCATACTTAACAGGCAAAAGCTAAAAAGCTTTTTCACTAAGATCAGGGACAAGACAAGAATGTTCGCTTTCACCTCTTCTATTCAACATAGTATTGGAAGTCCGAGCCACAGTGATCTGACAAGAAAAAGAAATAAAAGGCATCCAAATTGGAAAGAAGGAAACAAAACTGTCAGTGTTTACAGATAGCATAGAAAATCCTATAGACTCCCCCCAAAGCTACTTGATCTAATAAGTGAATTTGGCAAAATAGAGGGATACAAAGTCAATATTCAGAAATTGAAGGCATTTTTGTACACTAACAATTAAATATCAGAAACAGAAAACAGGAAAAAAGATCACATTTGATCTAGCAACAAGAAAAATAAGGTACCTAGGAATAAACCTAACCAAGGAGGTAAAAGACCTGTACTCAGAGAACTACACAACATTGAAGAAAGAAATTAAGGAAGACACAAACAAATGGAAGCATGTACCATGCTCATGGATTGGAAGAATTAACATCATCAAAATGTTCATTCTACTCAAAGCAATTTAGAGATTCAACACACTCCCTATTAAAGTACCCATGACATATTTCACAGATATAGAACAAACATTTCAAAAATTTATATGGAACTATAAATGACTCCAAATAGCTCCAGCAATTTTGAGAAAGAACAAAGTAGAAAGAATCACAATACCTGATATCAAACTGTATTACAAGGCCACTGTAATCAAAACAGCCTGGTATTGGCATAAGAAGAGACACATAGATCAATGGAACAGAATAGAGATCCCAGAAATAAACCCAAGTCTCTATGGTCAATTAATATTAGACAAAGGGAACAGAAGCATAAAATGGAGTAAAACTAGCCTCTTCAACAAATGGTGTTGGGAGAGCTGGACAGCTACGTGCAAAAAATGAAGCTTGACCACCTATTTACACCACATACAACAATAAACTCAAGATGGATAAAAGACTTATACAAAAGTCATGACACCATAAAAGTCCTAGAGGAGAACATAGGCAGGAAAAATCTCAGATTTTCCATGCAGCAATATTTTCACCAATATGTCCTCTAGAGCAAGGGACATAAAGAAAAGAATAAGCAAATAGGACTTCATTGAAATAAAAAGCTTCTGCATAGCTAAAGAAAACAGCATTAAAATACAAAGAGAACCAACAGTATGGGAAAACATATTTGCCAATGATACCTCAGACAAAGGCCTGATCTCCAAAATATAGAAAGAACTTACATGACTGCACTCCAGGAAGACATAAAACCCAATTAAAAAATGGGCAAAGGACTTGAACAGACACTTCTCCAAGGAAGACATACAGAGGGCCCAGAGACATAGGGCCCTCTGTATAGTGATGCTCAGCATCACTATCCATCAGAGAGATGCAAATTGAAATCACAATGAGATACCACTTCACACTGATCAGAATGGCCATCATAAACAAATCAATAAACAATAAGTGCTGGCCAGGCTGTGGAGAAAAGGGAACCCTGGTACACCATTGGTAGGAATGCAGATTGGTGAAGCCTCTGTGGAAAACAGTATGGAATTTCCTCAGAAAACTAAAAATGGAACTGCCTTTTGACCCTGTAATTCCACTGCTGGATTTAACCATAAGAATCCTGAAACACCAATCCAAAAGAACCTATGCACCCCAATGTTCATAGCAGCACAATTTACAATAGTCAAGTGCTGGAAGGAACTTAAGCACCAATGAGTAAATGAATGGATTAAAAAGCTATGGTGCATTTACACAATGGAATTCTACGCAGTAGAAAGAAAGAAGGGGTGCCTACTGTTCACAACAGCATGGATGGATCTGTAGAGCATTATGCTAAGTGAAATAAGCCATGAAGTGAAAGACAAATACCATATGATCTCACCTATAAGTGGAGCGTAATCAACAAAACAAACAAGGAAGCAAAATATAACCAGAGACATTGAAATAAAGAATAAACTGACAGTAACCAGGGGGGAGGTAAGTGGGGCTAATGGGGGGAAAACAGGGAAGGGTCATCAAGGAACATGTATAATGGGCACATGGAGAAAGCCAAAGGAGGGTAGGATCAATTGTACTTGAACAACAATAAAAAAGAGAGAGAAAAGAATATTTTAACATTTTAATAGTTTTCTCATGTGAGCTGTATTATGACAGTGCAGGCAGCATAGCAGACATTATGCTCATGAAAAAAATAATAAAATAAAAAGAAGGCAAACTTAGGCTTAGAGAGGCTAAATGAGTAGCTGCAGATCACATAGCTAGTAAACATTGGAGAAATAGTGTTTCTTCGCTCCTTCCAAGCTCTCTCCCTTTAGTTCTTTCTCAGCCCTTGCATCTTTTATCCACAATCTATACACTGGAACTTAGATGCCTCCTTTAAACCCTCAGATCAACATGGAATACAATATAGAGGTTATGATACTGTAACACAAATCTCTAATGTCAGAACTATAAGTCCCTTTAAATGGAGGGTGTAGAGTTGCAGTTCATTGTTTGTCTCTTTAGCAAGAAGAAAGAACCTTGCAAAGTGGGAAAATATTTACTACAAGTGTCCTTCCCATTTATTTAGTGGTCTGACTGCTGTTTCCAGGATCCTTCACCAAGGCCTGGAGCCCAGGGCGTGGTGAAGGCTTCAACCGCTGCACAAAGGATGGTGTGGTTTTTGTGATCCACACTGCCATCTTCTGGGGAATCTCACCTACAGCCAGCTGTTCAAGTTTTAGTGCCCGTGCTTCAACTCAAAGATGGGTCCACTTATCTCTTCTGGACCTACTCCAAGGAGCTAAAATGATGATGATGATGATGATGATGATGATAGTGATAAAATGCAGAGAATTCTGAAGTTTACAGCTGTTCTCACTGTTTTAAAAGCACCTCCCATAAAGAGTATAGCTGATCAAACAATAAAAGAGAAGAAAATACATAAGAGAGTTGTCACTATTTTGGGAAGGTGGGAGTGGATGGAATGGCCGTGGTGAGGAAGTGAAGAAGACTGGAAAGTATACAATCCACAGTGATTGGCTGTGGATCATGAGTGTTCTGCAAACTCTCTGTTTTCCAAAATTTGTACAGTAGCAGGTTGAGGGATATATCGAGCTGTATTAGTTTTCTAGGGCTGCCCTAACTACCACGCAATGGGAATCTTAAAACAACAGAAATTTTTTGTCTCACAGTTCTGGAGGCTAGAAGTCCGCAATCAAGTTGTCAGTAGGGCAATGCTCTCTCTGAAGGCTCTAGGGAAAATCTGTTCCATGTCCTTCTCCCAGCACCTGGTGTCACTGGCTGTCCGCATCACCCCAATCGCTGCCCCTTCCATCATCATGTGGCCATCTCCCTGTACTTCTCTGTCTCTTCTCCTCTTCTAAGGACATCAGTCATATTGGAATAGGGGCCCACCCTACTCCACTATGTCCTCCTCTTACTAATTACACTTGCAATGACCCTGTTTCCACATAAGGTCACATTCTGAGGTTCTGGGAAGCACAAGAGCATTGGGTTCAGATCTTGGCTCAGCTACTAATTAGTTATTTAACCTTGAACAAGCTATTGGCTCTTTCTGAGCATTTATTTTCTCATCTATAAGGGGAGGACCACCCGCACAGGATTTAGCTCAGGAGACAGTGGGTTGTAGTTAACTGATTGTTTCTCCTGTATGTGACAACATTTGGGTCTACTTCAGTCTTAAGTGGTTGCCTGGGAAGAGTGATGTTATTTTAACATCTAAGAGTGCCTGTAGCTAGCTAGTTCCCTCCCACCCCCAACCCCCAGCTCTGTGCAAGCCTGACTTTCCAGGACTTGACTCCTCAACTCCAAGTATGTCCAGACCTTGGTGTTAATAGAAGGGGGCTGTAAGATATACTGGGCGGAAATCAGCTCCCTCCTGAGCCTGAGTAAACTTCTCTTCATTAAGGTTGGGTATGGAGAGCTCAGAGATGTTATCTGGGAAGGCCATGATATTGAGTTATTAGAAATCGTTAACATTTAAGATGCATTCATTTTCCAATACATTAGAAGTGCAAGAGACCAGGACTTTCTCGTGGGAGGAAGGAGGCTGATCCTGTGGGGTACATTTTTGCCTGAAGGGAGGTAGTAAAAATGAGCTACCTAAGCATTTCTTAGTGGTAACCGGTTTGCCACCTAAGAAAAAAGACCCCAA
The DNA here is from genome assembly GCF_022682495.2 of Desmodus rotundus. Lineage (NCBI taxonomy): Eukaryota > Metazoa > Chordata > Mammalia > Chiroptera > Phyllostomidae > Desmodus > Desmodus rotundus. Next base: position 80,304,790 of record NC_071387.1, read on the forward strand.
GTCACGAACTTTGGTATTTGCAGGAGAAAAATGTTCTGTGTGCCCCCCTGAAAATGTGCATGTGGCTCTATGTACACATGTGTTTACAGAACATGTAAATAAATATGAGTAGAATATGAAACACATGGGCCTGTGTTTATAAAACATGCATCCACTTATGCTAATGAAATTACTTCCATCTGAGAACAAATGGTTATTATCTGCAGGAGTGCTATGGACTAGGGAGATTACTGGAGTTTTTGTCCTCACACATGGAGAAACTGAGTCACTAAAGTAATCTTTTTGTCATAAAAAGGCAGGAAATGTGGCTTATGTCAACAGTGAAAACTTTATTATTTAAGGAGCATATAAGGTAGAAAAAAAGTTACCCTCAGACATCCTATTTTCACAATAGAGGAACTTTAATTTCCAAATTCACTTTCAGTGTTCAGTGTAATTGACATCCCACACACTCATGTCTCCAGTTTTAGCAAACTTCTCCAAGGCTCCCCATAACTTGGTAAGCGTAGAAATCTCTAGGGAGCTTAAAATGTTTAAAATGCATATTTCTGAACCAACCTCCCAAGAGTCTAATGAAATAGGTCTCAGTGAGTACCAGGAACCTGCCTCCGTCGTAAGTGCCCTAAGTGAGGTGTGTGTGAAGGGAGGCCATGCTCTGAGAAACACTGCTGCAACATTCCAGGGGTGGAACAAGGAAGAGTTGTCTTTTTTTATAATGGGGGCGTGGGTGGGGTGACTCAATGCAACCTCTGAAATTCGACTCCATTGGTGGCTCACTGATTTGAAGGATTTGATGTTGCGGAGTCCCAGCTGGTGCAAATGTAGGTCTGCATAGGCCAAGCACTTGAGACAAATTCGTTCATGTAGCCACATCCGGTTGCTGAGCCAAAACCCACCCTTGGTGAAATGGAGCTTAACATTTCAACTATGGGTTGTGACCTCCAGATACCAATTTAATGGGTCTTGAGTAACATTTTTTTTTATCCTCACCCGAGGGCATTTTTTCATTGCTTTTAGAGAGAGAGGAAGGGAGACAGAGCAACAGCAATGAGAGACAGATGCATCAGTTGGTTGCCTCTTGTAGGTGGCCTGGACCAGTGACAGTAAGTGTCTGGACTTGGACCAGGGATCAGACCTGCAACCTAGGTCTGCGCCCTGATCAGAAATCAAACCCACAACCTTCCGGTTATGGGACGATGCCCCCACCAACTGAGCCATACCAGCCAGGGCTTTAGTAACATTTTAAAAATCTTTTGTTTTTGAAATAATTAGAGATGCACAAGAAGTAGCAAAAATAGTTCAGAGAGGTCCTATGTGAGGTCCCATGTAGTCATTCACCCAGCTTCCCCCAATGGCAGCATCTCACATGAGTATAGTATCTTATTAAACCCAGGAGGTTGACATTGGCATAGTACATCTGACTACAACCGATGAGTGACCTTGCTCAGACTTCACCAGCTTTTACATACACACCTTTATGTGCATGTGTGTAATTCTGTCACATGTGTAGATTTGTGTAACTGCCACCACCATCAAGATACAGAACTCTTCCTCACCACAGAAGCTGATGTTACCCCTTTATAGTCACCCTCTCCTCCCACCCATCCTGTTCATACCCCTGGAAACCAGGGCTCTGTTCTCCATTTAAGAACATTTTAAACAATGAAATAGAACAGAGAAAATGGAAGATAAAATATCAGAGTGCATTTCAAAGTGGATGGGAAAGTATTGATTTGGGGAACTTTTGTTCTGTTATACATGCATATGGATATGTATTGGGTTGTATTAGGAAATATATCACTTATGGAGAGTTGCAGGTAAAAAAACAGTTGTGAAATACCACAATACATGACAGGCTACAGCATCAGCAAAACCTTCCGCCCCAATGGGGCTCACAGTCATGGCGTAGAGGCCGTTTCTCTCCTCTGAGAGCAGCTGTTGTCCTCCAGGCCTTTAGTCGATAACTATCTGCTTCACATTTGGATGGAATGCCACCATCCGAATGCTACGTATTGTGGATGTTCATGCTCAGACCTGTGGAAGGTGGACAAAGGGAACAAAAGAGATAAAGGGGCTTAAACACTGTACAAGGCTTCCCCTGGCCCAGCCTCTCCTGGGGCTTAAAAGCTAACAGAAGCCAAGTGATAAGCCCCTCAGCTCTGCTGACTCCCCAGAGGCTATTCAAAGGAGCAAATAATGATGTTCCTGGGACATTTTTTTTTTTTTTTTATCTATGAGCCATTTAATGGTGTGCTGTGCACAGTCAGGTCATTTCAGAAAAATCCAATTTATCACAATTTTAAATACAAATATTTGTTAACCTTTGTATTAAATTTAAGAGAAGTAAGCTTCTATTTTCTTGTTTCACAAATAAAACTGGCTGTGTCAGTGTTTTTGGTAATTGGTCAGAGACCAAATCCCATGTTCCTGTCCCACTCCTCTGACTCTTCCTTTGCTTCCACATTGGCTGGGGCTGCGGCAGCAAGATGGGCAATAGTGGTGGCAACAGCCCAGGGCAGCAGCTACAAATGCAGATGGATCAGCCATGAGGGCCTTGGACTTTTCAGCAAGTGGAAGGTGTATCTGTCTCCAAAGGCAAAGCCTGGACCCACTTGTATTCATTGATGGTAGAATGGGGTACTGATGCAACAGCTGGCTAACCAATCTGTGGACATGCCCTGGCAATATTTCAGACACTCTGCAGGAAGCGAGAATGCAGAGGCTCCTCAGGGATGTTAAGCACTCCTGGGCCGTAGATGCCGCAATTGTCAAGCACCTGCTGATTGATCTGTTCAAGGGAGAAGGGGGGGAGTTGTTCAGCAGTGTGGTCCTACTGGCCCAACTTTGTCTCCAGTTTTAAAAGCTGCATGTCACTCAGGATTTCAATGGTGTTTCTGGAGATTTTAGTGGTGATGCCTAAAGCCTGGGAGAAGGAGATTTTCTTGGGCCCCCAACCAGTGTCCTGAGCTGGCACAGTGACTTCACATTGAGGTTCTCCCTGCTGCACAGAAAACTTACATTTCTTCAGAGCTGAGTTGTTTTCCTATGCTTGGAACAGCCTTGCACATTGTGCTTCTTGAGCATCAGGACCACAGTCTTCCTATTTAGGAATGTGCAGATCTGCTGCATCTGCTTGCAACCGCCATTGTCTGTTCCCACAGTGAGGTGTTTTGGATAACCATCCAAGAACTAGATCTTAAAGAAGAAAAGGGCTTCCAGGTATCCCTGTCTTCCCTGGGCATCACAAGGGTGCATTTGGGATTGTGACACAGGTTTCAAGACAATGTCATTCTCACAAAGATGCCCAGTAAGAGGAGGCATTAACATTCTAAATAATAGATTTCATATTAGGGATAATATTTTGTATATTTTACAAAAAGTACGTCTGGCTAGAAAGTAACTGGATGGATGCATGGATGAGGTTCCTATTGATTTTCTTTTGTATTCCTTATTTCTGATGAATTAGAGCATCCTGACTCAAAGGCATACAGCATACCTATTTCAAATGGCAAGTGTTTGGTGAATTTGTCAAATCCTTTCAAAAACTATGAGAAGCTGTCTCCCTAGGATGCCTCTTAGCACCCTGCAGTTGTTAATGGACTTGTCCTGCTCAAAAGCTGAGAGATGGACTGTTTCAGCTTGGGAGATAGTGTATAGGAGACTGTTCTGAGTGGCATGGGCCCAGCTCCCACTTGGAAAGGCTAGTGGAAAGCGAGGTCCGGCACACAGGACCCACGCCCAAGACGGGTTCTCCCACAGGGAGTCAGGCCTGCATTGCACCTAGGCCGCTTTGAGACTTGCTTTTTGCTAAAACTCCCTCACCCTGAATTGAGGCAGCAAACATTTACTGCATATGTTTAAAGTAACTTCCTAAAGTCTATGCTAAACCTTCCAAGGACGAGTGTAACCAGTTCAACCACTTTTCCCTTTACATTTGTAAATATCCTTCCTTTTTGATGTAATTAGCAACATCCTCTCCTTTGTTTTCTATAAAATGTTACCACCTAAAGCGAACCTGTGCATAGTAAATGAGGACCATCCTCAATGTAATGTGCCCAGAAAAGCAATAAAAGCCTGTCAAGGCAAGGGTTGAGGCGCTCTCCCCTTGAGAGAGTGGCTGTGCTGTCCCTTTTCCTCCACAGGACTCAGTAGTCCATGTGAGTTTGTTTTGTCCCAGCCACAACGCCTCAGACACTGCAGGCTGGTGTCCGCATCAATAGTGGTGAATGGATGGATGCCTAAGCCAATCTTAGGTTGCAGATAGCCCTGAATATAATATCTTTGTGTTCTGTTGCAACACTGGGACATGAGTTTTAAACATATGCAACTGTATACCATTGATCTATTTCACCAATGAGCAGAGTTGGAAAGAGTCCAGCTTTCAGGGTCTGAGTCATTAGCAATAGAGCTTGGTTGTCTTATGAAGTCTGGACAGCCTATTACCAATGCTAAGGATTTTTATAGTTTGGGCCTGAAATGATTGATTCCGGTCTTTCAAGATATTAAAAATTTGCTGCCAGATGTCAGTTGAACCAATAATGTGAAATCACAGAAATTACCTTTATTACAATTAACATTCTTCACTTCAAAACCTCATGTGAGCATTATTTACTTTGACTGCCAGCATAATTCATTTTTGAAAAGCAATGTCTCGTGTTGGCTACTCCATTTCTCCCAAACAAAAATTGCACCGACCATCCAAATGCATGTACTGAAAAAAAGGATATGCATGTGGATGATCGGTGCAATTTTCTCCATTTTCTTTTCTTTTTTTAAAACTTATAAATCCTTTAATTTTGTGTAAATTTGGTACAGAACATTTTTTATTTTTTTCCTTTTTTGTCTGATTTTCTTTTTTAAAAATATATTTATTGATTATGCTATTTCAGTTGTCCTATTTTCCCCCCTTTATTCCCTTCTGCCCTGCACACCCCCTCCCACCCACATTCCCCCACTTTAGTTCATGTCCATGGGCCGTACATATAAGTTCTTTGGCTTCTACATTTCCTATACTATTCTTACCCTCCCCCTATTTTGTACCTACCATTTATGCTACTTATTCCCTGTACCTCTTCCCTTGTTCTTCTCCCTCCTCCTCCCCACTGATAACCTCCATGTGATCTCCATTTCTGTCATTCTGTTCCTGTTCCAGTTGTTTGCTTAGTTTTTTTTGTTGTTGTTTATTTGTTTTAGGTTTGGTTGTTGATAGTTGTGAGCTTGTTGTCATTTTACTTTCATATTTTTGATCTTCTTTTTCTTAGGTAAGTCTCTTTAAGATTTCATGTAATAATGGCTTGGCGATGATGAACTTCTTTAACTTGACCTTATCTGGGAAGCACTTTATCTGCCCTTCCATCTAAATGATAGCTTTGCTGGATACAGCAATCTTGGATGTAGGTCCTTGCCTTTCATGACTTGGAATACTTCTTGCCAGCCCCTTCTTGTCTGTAAGGCTTCTTTTGAGAAATCAGCTGAGAGTCTTATGAGCGCTCCTTTGTAGGTAGCTCTCTCCTTTTCTCTTGCTGCTTTTAAGGTTTTTTCCTTATCTTGAATTTTGGGTAATGTAATTATGATATGCCTTGGTGTGTTCCTCCTTGGGTCTAACTTCTTTGGGACTCTCTGAGCTTCCCGAACTTCCTGGAAGTCTATTTCTTTCACTAGATTGGGGAAGTTCTCCTCCATTATTTGTTCAAATAAGTTTTCAATTTCTTGCTGTTGTTCTTCTCCTTCTGGAACCCCTATGATTCGGATGTTGGAATATTTAAAGTTGTCCTGGAGGTTCTTAAGCCTCTCCTCACTTTTCTGAATTCTTGTTTCTTCATTTTGTTCTAGTTGAATGTTTACTTCTTCCTCCTGGTCCAATTTGTTGATTTGAGTCTCTGTTCCCTTCCTGTCACTGTTGGTTCCTTGTACATTTTCCTCAATTTCACTTTTCGTAGCCTTCACTTTTTCCTCTATTTTGCAACCATACTTAACCAATTCTGTGAGCATCCTGATTACCATTGTTTTGAACTGTATGTCTGACAGGTTGGCTATCTCTTTGTTGCTCAGTTGTATTTTTTTCTGGAGCTTTGATCTGTTTTCATTTGGGCCTTTTTTTGTTTGTTTGTTTCAGCACACTTGTTACAGAGCAAGGAAGGGAGCCTTAGATATTTGCCAGGGTGGGGCAACCCATATTGCTATGTGGTGGTACTGTATATGGGGGAGGCATCCCAGAGGGAACAATGACACTTGTCTAACTCTCTCTTGGCTTTCAGTCACTTCTGGTGCTGATTCCTGGGTGAATGGGTTTGTGTACCTTCTAGGATGCTGTGGCCCTCTCCAACAAACTCTCCTGTGGGGCTAGGAGTTTCTCCCACTGCCTCAACCCTCACAAGTTTTTCCAGTTAGAGGTTTTGAGGCTTTATTTCCCCACACTGGAACCCTGGGTTGCATGGTCTGTCTAGCTCCCCAGTTGTTTCTCTTGGTTTATCTGCATGCAAATGTAGGACTGCCCACTCCTCCAGCCACCACCTTGCTGCAAATCCTCTCCACCCTGGCTGCCCATCTCTACCCCTCCTACTGGTCTGGATGAATGTTTCTTCTTTAACTTCTTGGTTGTCAGACTTCCATACATTTGATTTTCTATCAGTTCTGTTTTTAAATTTGTTGTCCTTCTTTTGGTTGTGAGAGGAAGCACAGTGTGTCTACCTATGTCTCTATCTTGGTCAGAAGTAGTTTTTTACTTTTTTATTAGCACTGTTGTTGTTTTCTTTTTAAAATTATATTTTATTGATTATGCTATTACAGTTGTCCTGACTTTTCCTGTTTGCCTCCCCCCACCCTTCACTCAGTACCCCTCCACTCCCTCAGGCAATTCCCCACACCATTGCTCATGTCCATGGGTCATGTGTATATGTTCTTTGGCTACTCCATTTCCTACACTGTACTATACATCCTGATGACTACTCTGTAACTACCTATTTGTGCTTCTTGATCCCCTCACTTCTTCACCCATTACCCCATACTCCCCTCCCATCTGGCAACCTTCAAAATGCTCTTTGTATCCATGATTCTGTCTCTGTTCTTATTTGCTTAGTTTGTTTTTTAGATTCAGTTGTTGATAAATTTGTATTTTAGGCCATTTATTGTTCATAGTTTTGATCTTCTTTTTCTTAAGTAAGTCCCTTTAACATTTCATATAATAATGGTTTGGTGATGATGAACTCCTTTAGTTTTTTCTTGTCTGGAAAGCTCTTTATCTGTTCTATTCTAAATGATAGCTTTGCTGGGTAGAGCAATCTTGGCTGTAGGTCCTTGCTTTTCATGACTTTGAATATTTCTTGCCAATCCCTCCTAGCCTGCAAAGTTTCTTTTGAGAAATCAGCTGACAGTCATATGGGAACTCCCCTGTAGGTTACTAACTTATTTTTTCTTGCTGCTTTTAAGATTCTCTCTTTTTCTTTAACCTTTCACATTTTATTTATGTGTCTTGAAGTGGGCCTCTTAATATCCATCTTGTTTGAGATTCTCTGTGCTTCCTGGACTGGCATGTCTACTTCCTTCACCAAATTAGCGAAGTTTTATTTCATTATTTTTTTCAAATAGATTTCCAATTTCTTGCTCTTTCTCTTCTCCTTCTGGCACCTCTATGATGCATATGTTAGACCTCTGGAAGTTGTCCCAGAAGCTGCTTATACTATCCTCATTGTTTTGGATTCTTTTTTCTTCTTGTTATGATTACTTGTTTTTTGTTTCCTTGTGTTCCTAATCATTGATTTAATTCTTGCTTTCATCTACTCTACTCTTGTTTCCCTGTAAATGGTTCTTTATTTTAATTAGTGTGTCTTTCATTGCTGACTGGAACTTTCTTATGCTGTTGAGATCCTCACTAATTTCCTTGAGCATCCTTTTATCCAGTGTTTTGAACTTTGCATCTGATAGATGGCTTATCTCCATTTTGTTTAGTTCTTTCTCTGGAGTTTTGATCTGTTCCTTCATTTGGACCATGTTTCTTTGTGTCCTCATTTTGGCAGCCTCTCTGTTTGTTTCTATGTATCAGGTAGAGCTGCTTTGACTCCATGTCTTGGTAGTGTGGCCTAATGTAGTAGGTGTCTTGTAGGATCCAATGGCACAACCTCCCCTATTACCCAAGCTGGGTACTTGTGGTGTACCCTTTGTGTGGGCTGAGTACACTCTCCTCTTGTAGCTGGGACTTAGTTGCTTTTGGCAGATCAATGGGAGGGACTTACCAAGGCCAGTCAGCTGCAAGGATTGGCTGTGAACACTGACCATCAACCTCCATCCTCCATGGAGGATCAGCTATGCACGGGCAGGGTGGTGGTGCTCTGATGAGCTTTGTAGCTGTCCACTGGATGTGCTGACCCTGAGGTTTCCCGGGTGGTGCAGGCCCAGCTCAGCCCCCACCTGTGTTTTGCCCAGGGCCACTCTGCCTGAGCTATAAAGGAGAAGCCAAGCTGTGAATCTAAGGTGGTTGCTGCTAGTGCCGGTCCTGGGGCTCACTGAGGCCAGCTGTTGCTTGTTTGATAGGATTTAGGAAGTTCTGAAGCATGAGCCAAGAGCAGTTACGGAAAAATAATTTGGGTGGGCTCATAAATTGGGTGGGGTGGAGTCTCCGGGGATCTCCAGGGCAGGTCAAACAGAGTTAGCCAGGCTGATGGAGTCTCAGATATGGCAGCGGCTTGCTGGCTCTGTGGGGGGAGGGCTTAGAAAAGGGACAATGGCCTCTGCTTGCCTTGATGCTGGATACCTCAGTTTTTCCCTGTTTACTACTGGGCCTTCAAGCTGCTACCCTGGCTCTGGAGCTTAGAGAGAGTGAATCAGATTAGGTGAGTCCTTTTGTGGGTTCCTGAAGAGGAACTTCTTGGGAATCCAGCAGTTTCTTCCACCAACTCAATCCCCACTGGCTTTTGCAGCCAGAAGTGTTGGGGACTTATCTGCCTGGCTCTGGAACCTTGGGTTGTGGGGCCTGGGACTCCTCGTTCCTGAGATATCCCTCCTGAATTTATATCCAGCACATATGGGTGAGGAACCAGCCTGTTCTGCATCTGCATCCCTCCTACCAGTCTGGATGGATTTGGTTTGTTTAATTCCGTAGTCTTCAGACTTCCATTCAACTTCATTTCTTATTGTTCTGGTGATGGCTGTTCTACATTTCAGTTGCCATTTTTTAAAAGATTTTATTTATTTTTAGAAAGGGGAAGGGAGGAAGAAAGAGAGGGAGAGGAACATCAGTGTGTGGTTGCCTCTCACACACCCCCTACTGGCGACCTGGCCTGCAACCCAGGCATGTGCCTTGACTAGGAATCGAACCTGCAACCCTTTGGTTCTCAGGCTGGTGCTCAATCCACTGAACCACACCAGGCAAAGCTTTAGTTGTAATTTTGATGTGGTTGTGTGAAGCGGTGAGCCATGTCTGCCTATACCTCCATCTTGACTGGAAGTCCATCCATTTTCTTAAACACTGATTCAAGATCAAGAGAATATCATCAACCATTGGTTCTGTGAGGATAACCCTGGTGTGGGTTATTCAGATATACTCTTTTTTCTTTACCTGGTAACACCCGCACTGGTGGAGATGCCAAGACTCTCCATCCATTAGTAATGGATTCATGGCAGGTCTTTTAGGTCACATTACATCTTTCAGGTTATTTAATCTAACACACGCATGTCAGTTTCCCATAACATGGGTTCTCATTGGTAACCAGCAATGACAGTCATTAATTCTTTTTCCTCATGCAAGCAAGTACTATGGCAGGGACAACTGTCCCCACATAGTTTCCTCCTGGCATTTCCCAAAGTGTCACATGCTGGCCAAAGTATGTGAGAACAGGTGTGTCTTCTCTATCTCTTCCCATGCTGCAATTATCTTGGAAGACCTGCTCTACATGGCACAACCACAACACAAAAGGGAATAACCTAGCTGCATCAGACTTAATAAAAGCATGGTTTCAAGGTATATCTGTTCACATAGTCTAGCCTAATTTGAACTGTACACAGGCCAAAAGCTGATTCTTACTTTGGACATGGCATTTTAATCTAGCTATATAGTAAAATAGCTGCTCATACACACATGATAGTGATGGTCTTTCTACATTATATGCCCCCACATTTTATGTGATGTTCACAGACATGTTTTATACAGGAATTTTGTGAATAAATTTTTTTCCTGGCATAACATTTTAAATTTTAGTACTGTTTTTTATCACAGTCTTGAGAGGAAAGCAAACTACTTATTTTTACTAAAAGGAGTAGGAATTTGAATACTGTCTCTATGATTTTGGTCTCTTCTTTGTCCTTAGCAACAATATTACATACTGCAGAGCATTATCTTGTACTCGTCCTAGAAAAACTCAGTTGCTCTACTAGAAAGGTTAGAGTGTTATGTCTGAAAATAATGCAGAAGTTTGACAAAGTTTCTTAGAAGGCAGCACACATTCAACTTGACTTTTCCTGTTCTGTTTCTTGGAGAAATAATAATTTGTTTGATTCACACAGACTCATATTCCATATTCACAAGAGGTTCCTACCCACTGCTTATATGTGGGGTGATTTTCTGAATTGTTGTAGTTTATATTGCTATGCTCATTACCCTCTTCATGCCTCAGGTGACTTTTTAAAACAGTAACCCAATGTTCTCCACTGGGAATATAACATAACTGTCTTACTCCAGGTCCTCAGGAAAGCAGAGCCTGAGGCAAGGATTAAAGTTCTGATATTTTCTTTGGGAGGAGCAAACCTAGGGTAGTGAGGATGAGTAAAAAGGGGCTGAGGCAGGAAAACAAGTGAATCGATGTGATGTATCACATTACTGTCCTCAGTGTGTCATCACTATCAGCTAGGAAGAGAAACAGTGGACTGTGCAGCAGGCACGTCCACTCCCTATGCTGAACTTCCCTGAAAGGGTTACAACTCCATGGAAAAGGTGGAATTTATCTGCCAACTCATCCTGTCTTCTGTATCCCAGGGTAAGTATACACCGCCCTGGTGGCCGCATGACCCTTACTACTGGGTTGCAGCCACCCCTTGGTGGCTTCTTAGGCTCATTTCTGTACTCTATTAAATCAAGATAATGTAAGACCTCCCTTATGAAGTGCTTTGAAGATTAAATTGGATAATAAATTTAAAACCTTAGCCATCACAGGTACTCAAATAAATGAGTACTCAGCCTCAGACCAGAGAGTTCCCATTCATCTATGAAATGACGAGGAACTTGTGATCAGCAGCCTGAAAGGAATAGTGGACACAGCTGGGTGTGGCGACAGACTTAGAACCTGATCCAACACTGATGGCAGCTAGTTTAACCACATTCATGAGAGTGGAGGGAAGAATGGAATCCAAAAATGTTTCTGCAGGAAAAACACTAAGCAAAAATTAAATGACTTAAGATGGAAAAGACCAATGGCCAAACACAATAGCTTATAATGGCTCCCTTAGGAAAATGTCTACTTCAATACTGTTCCAGGAACTCAGAGAATGTTGGAAATCATTTATTCCACTTTGTTTCTGCCTTTTTTCTTTTCTGTAAATATCATGTAGACCAAGAGCAAAAGTTCACATCTCCATTTGTTGTCTCACTGGGGCAGTTACTCCTTTATGTCTGGGAGGTAAGAAAATCAAAGTTCCAAGAACAGGCCCTCAACTTTTCCCCACAAGGAATCATCTTATTTTGAGTGGCACAGTTACAGGTTTCACTACAGAGTGGCAACCCCACTGCATTTCAGTCAAGAAGCTGCTGCTTAAGAAAAAAATCTCAAGCCCTGCTGAAAACAGATCCAGTGTTAACAGAGTTAAATTAAACCCTGAAGCCGAGACACTTAAAAATGGTTATTCTCGTGTTGCTTGTTACTTCTTCATATGGCACACAACTGAATACCTTAATTCTCTGTTGAGTCCCTTAAGGACACTTTTTTTCAGTCAGCAAATACCTCTTGAGATTTGGGGTGGGACTAAAAACATTAATATACAAGCATTGCGTGAGCTTCCTATACTCAAGGAGCTTACACTTTGGTTGAAAACATGTGGATTAACTAACACAGTAGTGAAAAGGATGTTCTAAGATTGTGTAAGATTCTGGGAAAATGAGTGATAAAGATAGCTAAGAACAGGACAAATCAGTAGAGATGTAGACTTGAGGCAGATTTTGAAAGGATGGAAAGAGGGCAGTGGAGAGAAGGGGCTGAGAGGAGCAGACATTCTAGGCCTGGGAATGTCACGAGTAGAGGTGTAGAGGGGAAATGTGCATGCCACAAAGAGCAGAGTGGGAAATAATAACAGCAAGTGGTTACTGAGTACCGTATTTTCGGACTATAAGACACACCGGGGATTATTCAAGATGGCGGCAACATAGGTGGGAGCGGAATCCACTTCCCCTCAGCGCCAGGGAAATACCTAGCTGATCTGAGGAGCAGAGCGAACAGCCAACAGTACTCCAGCATATACGAAGATTAGAGACCAAAGATAGAGGACATTGAAAGATCTGACGGTAAGAAGAGTGCTCAAGGACAATAAGGTCCCCGGGAACCGGGACCGCGCGGTACAAGGGCTGCAGAGGCGCCAGCCCTGGCGCAGGGGCTGCTGCAGGAGTCCTGGGAGAGGGCCAGGCTGCGCTGTGAGCAGCCAGGTGCTTGATTGGACCAGGGGGGCTTGAAAAGGAGGAATTTCTCAAAAAGAAAAAGAAAATAGAGACACTCAGGGGCTAGTTAGAGAACTCTCGGTGGTGGCCGAGGCCCCTGGCGCCCCTCCCCCCTCCGCCCCTGGACTGCAAACGCGGAACGCGGGATAAGCAGCACCGGCGCTCACCTGAGGTCCGGTCGCGCGCGCGCAGATTAGCGAACGGGGCCCATACATGAAACCCCGGAGGGGCGCCCACACCTGAAACCTCCGAGATCTTTTGGAGCAGAGACTAGCTGCTCCACCCACAGACCCAAAACCTCGGAACCGAGTACCGCGTGATTCGGTCCCAGGGCGGCCCCGCCCACCCGAGAGTCTCAAGCCCCGGGCGGCTGGATCGGGCCCCCAAGCATAGAGCCTCTGGCTCGGCGGCGGGCTGCGAGCTCACCAAGCGTAGGGCCGGCTGGATGCGCGTTTCCCAAGCACAAAGGGGCTGGCGAGAGTCTTAACACCAAGGCGGCTGAACCAGCAGCTTGCAGCGCACCAGCCTCCCTAGCCTGGGCGGCTCCATCGGTCGGCCGGCTGCGCGCTCAGAGCCCAAATAACGTCACAAACCCGAAGCGGCTGGATTCCCCTGCTGCGCGCGCACGCGTCAGGAGCCAAAGCGGCTGGAGCGGCCACTCGAGAGTCCCAAGAACAAAGCTACTGGATTGGCTGATCAACGGCATGATTGCCTGCCAGGGACCACACCTACAAAACATTGAAGAGTGTGACCCAGGAAGGAAGAAAAGTGAAACCAATCCTTCCAACCACCCCCTCCCGTTGCACAGACAGGACAACAGCAGAAATAACCTGAACGGTTTAAAGCCAACAGAAGATTTTTTTTTCCCTTTTTTTTTTCTTTTTTTCCTTTTCCTTTCCCCCTGAACTCCTTCTTCCTCTCTCTCTCTTTTTTTTCTTTCATTCCTTCTTCCTCCCATCCTTTACCATTTTTATGTCTTCTTCCTGCCTTCTTTTATCTATTTCTATGTTTTAATTTTTGTTAAAATTCCTTCTTATCTTGCCTCCGATCTTTCTTTAATCCTTCTTCCCTCCTTCCTTCCTTTCCTCCTTTCCTATTTCCTTTTTCCCTCCTTCCCATCTTTGGGGTTTTTTTTTTTTTGTTTGTTTGTTTGTTTGTTTTTTCCTTTTCTTTCTCCCCCCCTTTCTATTTTTCCCACAGGTGCGACAACAAAACCTGGAGTGCTGAAAAGACTAGAGTTAGACCGTGTTAAACACATAAACGTCAGCTCAAGACCAGTGAGCACAGGAGAGTAAGGAGACAGCACCACCGAATCCCATTGGCATTCTACCATAGAAGTTCATATCATAAACCCAGGGATTCAGAACAAAGCAATTTAAGAAGCAGAGGCCAACAAGAAGAGCCTCACAAACAATGGGAAGACAAAGAAACAATTCCCAAATGAAAGGAAAGGAGGAAGTCTCAGAAAGAATACTAACCGAAAAAGAGGCAAGTCAACTATCAGATACTGAGTTCAAAGCAATGGTCATCAGGAAGCTCACTGAGCTCTCTGAGCTCAAAGAGAACTACCAGAAACTACAAGGAAACTACAATGAACTCACTGCAAACTATATCAACATGAAAAAGGAAATAGAAAATATCAACAAGAGCCAAGAGGAAATGAAGAATACAATTTCTGAATTGAAGAACACAGTAGAAGGAATTAAAAGCAGACTTGATGAAGCAGAGGATCGGATCAGCGAGCTGGAGGATAAAGTAGAAAAAAACACCCAGAAGGAGCAAGAAAAGGAAAAGAGGCTCAGAAAGAATGAAGAGGCAATAAGGGAAATGCAGGACAACATGAAACGTAACAATATCCGTATAATAGGAATACCAGAAGGAGAAGAAGAAGAGCAAGGGATAGAAAACCTGTTTGAAAAAGTAATGATGGAAAATTTCCCTAATCTGAGGAGAGAAAAAGTCACCCAAATCCAGGAATCACAGAGAGTCCCAAACAAGAGGAACCCAAAGAGACCCACTGCAAGACACATCATAATTAAAATGGCAAATTTCCAAGACAAAGAGAGGATCTTAAAGGCAGCAAGGGAGAAAAAGGAAGTAACATACAAGGGAGCCCCAATAAGGTTAGCAACTGACTTCTCAATGGAAACGCTCCAAGCCAGAAGAGAATGGCAAAAAATATTCCAAGTAATGAGAACCAGAGGCCTCCAACCAAGACTACTTTACCCAGCAAGGCTCTCAATCAAGATAGAAGACCAAATAAAGAGTTTCCCAGACAAAAGAAGTCTAAAAGAATACAGCTCCACCAAACCAGCTCTGCAAAAGATGCTAAAGGGACTGCTTTAAGGAAAGGAAGGAAAAGAGAAAGACAGAGGAACACAGGTAGGAAATAATGGCAATGAATAACTACCTATCGATAATAACCTTAAATGTAAATGGATTAAATGCTCCAATCAAAAGACATAGAACAGCTGAATGGATAAGAAAACATGACCCACACATATGCTGCCTACAAGAAACCCATCTCAGGACAAAAGACTTACACAAACTGAAAGTGAAGGGCTGGAAACAAATTTTCCAAGCAAACGGACAGGAAAAAAAGGCAGGGGTAGCAATACTCATATCAGACAAAATAGACCTGAAAGAAGGGCCATAAAGAGAGACCCAGAAGGTCACTTCATAATACTCAAAGGAAGAATCCACCAAGAAGACATAAACATTATAAATATATATGCACCCAACATAGGAGCACCCAAATACATAAAGAAAATCTTGGAGGATTTCAAGAAAGATATTGACAGCAACACAATTATAGTAGGGGATTTTAACACCCCACTATCAAAAATGGACAGGTCTTCCAAACAAAAGATTAACAAAGATATTGTGTCACTTAACAATACCCTAGAGGAAATGGACTTAACTGATATATACAGAGCTTTTCATCCCAAAGAAGCAAAATACACATTCTTTTCAAGTGTCCATGGAACTTTTTCAAAGATAGACCACATGATAGGACACAAAGCAAGCCTCAACAAATTCAAGAAAATTGAAATCATATCAAGCATCTTCTCTGACCACAAGGGTCTGAAACTAGAAACCAACCCCAAGGGTAAAAACCCAAAACACTCAAAATCATGGAGACTGAATAGCATGCTATTAAACAATGAATGGGTCAAGAATGAGATTAGGGAAGAAATCAAAAACTTCCTGGAAACAAATGAAAACGAACTCACAACAACCCAAAACCTATGGGACACAGCAAAGGCAGTCCTGAGAGGGAAGTTCATAGCAATACAGGCCTACCTTAAGAAGTTAGAAACAGTTCACACAAACAACCTAACCCTACGCCTACAAGAACTGGAGGAACAACAACAAAGACAGCCCAGAGCAAGCAGAAGGAAGGAAATAACCAAGATCAGAGCAGAACTAAATGACATAGAGACTAAAAGCACAATTGTAAGGATCAATGAATCCAGAAGCTGGTTCTTTGAAAAGATAAACAAAATCGACAAGCCTTTAAGTAGGCTTATCAAGAAGAAAAGAGAGAGGATCCAAATAAACAGAATTAGAAATGAAAGTGGAGAGATTACAACTGATACCACAGAAATACAAAGGATCGTAAGAAATTACTATGAAGACCTATATGCTAAGAAATTTGAAAACCAAGATGAAATGGACACATTTCTAGAAAAATATAATCTTCCAAAACTGACTGAAGAAGAAGCAGAAAACCTGAACAGACCAATATCAGCAAAGGAAATTGAAGCAGTCATCAAGAAACTCCCATCACACAAAAGCCCTGGACCAGATGGTTTCACAGGAGATTTCTACAAAGCATTTAAGGAAGAACTAACCCCTATCCTTCACAGACTATTCGAAAAAATCCAAACTGATGGAAGACTCCCAAACTCTTTTTATGAAGCCAACATCATCCTAATCCCAAAACCAGATAAAGACACAACGAAGAAAGAAAACTTCAGGCCAATATCGCTGATGAACATAGATGCTAAAATTCTCAACAAAATATTAGCAAACCGCATCCAGCAATATATTAAAAAGATCATCCACCATGACCAAGTGGGATTCATCCCAGGGATGCAAGGATGGTACAATATTTGCAAATCAATAAACATAATACATCACATCAACAACAGCAAAGACAAAAATCACATGATCATATCAATAGATGGGGAAAAAGCATTCGATAAGATACAGCACCCATTTCTGATAAAAACACTCAGCAAAGTGGGAATAAAGGGAGCAGTCCTCAACATAATTAAGGCCATATATGAGAGACCTACAGCCAACATCACATTCAATGGACAAAAACTTAGAGCTTTCCCACTAAGATCAGGAGCAAGACAAGGATGCCCTCTCTCACCACTCCTATTCAACATAGTATTGGAAGTCCTAGCCACAGCAATCAGACAAGAAAAAGCAATAAAAGGCATCCAAATTGGAAAGGAGGAAATGAAACTGTCACTGTTTGCAGACGACATGATAGTGTACATGGAAAACCCTATAGACTCCACTCAAAAACTACTCGACCTAATAAATGAATTTGGCAAAGTAGCTGGATACAGAGTCAATACCCAGAAATCAAAGGCATTCCTGTACACCAACAACGAAACTGCAGAAACACAAATCAGGAAAAAAATCCCATTCGATATAGCAACAAGAAAAATAAAGTACCTAGGAATAAACCTAACCAAGGAGGTAAAAGACCTGTACTCAGAAAACTACACAACACTGAAGAAAGAAATTAAGGAAGATACAAACAAATGGAAGCATGTACCATGTTCATGGATTGGAAGAATTAACATCATCAAAATGGCCATACTACCCAAAGCAATTTATAGATTCAATGCAATCCCTATTAGAGTACCCATGACATATTTCACAGATATAGAACAAACATTGCAGAAATTCATATGGAACCATAAACGACCTCGAATAGCAGCAGCAATTTTGAGAAAGAAGGACAAAGCAGGAGGTATCACAATACCTGATATCAAACTGTATTACAAGGCCACGGTAATCAAAACAGCCTGGTACTGGCATAAAAACAGGCTCATAGACCAATGGAACAGAATAGAGAGCCCAGAAATAAACTCAAATCTATACGATCAATTAATATTTGACAAAGGAGGCAGGAGCATAAAATGGAGCAAAAACAGTCTCTTCAACAGATGGTGTTGGGAGATCTGGACAGCTACATGCAAAAAAATGAAACTCGATCACCAACTTACGCCATACATGAAAATAAACTCAAGATGGATAAAAGACTTAAATATAAGCCGTAACACCATAAAAGTCCTTGAGGAAAACATTGGCAGGAAAATCTCAGACATTCCACGCAGCAAAATCCTCACAGACACATCCCCTAAAGCAAGGGACATAAAGGAAAGAATAAACAAATGGGACCTCATCAAAATAAAAAGCTTCTGCATGGCTAAAGAAAACAGCACCAAATTACAAAGAGAACCAACAATATGGGAAAGCATATTTGCCAATGATACCTCAGACAAGGGCCTGATCTCCAAAATATATAAAGAACTCACACGACTCCGCTCCAGGAAGACAAACAACCCAATTAAAAAATGGGCAAAGGACTTGAACAGACACTTCTCCAAGGAAGACATACAGAAGGCCCAGAGACATATGAAAAGATGCTCAGCATCACTAGCCATCAGAGAGATGCAAATTAAAACCACAATGAGGTATCATCTCACACCAGTCAGAATGGCCAACATAAACAAATCCACAAACAAATGTTGGAGAGGATGCGGAGAAAAGGGAACCCTCGTGCACTGTTGGTGGGAATGCAGACTGGTGAGGCCACTGTGGAAAACAATATGGAATTTCCTCAGAAAACTAAAAATGGAAGTGCCCTTTGACCCAGCAATTCCGCTGCTGGGATTATGCCCTACGAACCCTGAAACACCACTCCAAAAGAACCTGTGCACCCCAATGTTCATAGCAGCACAATTTACAATAGCGAAGTACTGGAAGCAACCTAAGTGCCCATCAGCAAACAAGTGGATCCAAAAACCATGGTATATTTACACAATGGAATTCTATGCAGCAGAGAGAAAGAAGGAGCGTATACCCTTTGCAACAGCATAGATGGAACTGGAGAGCATTATGCTAAGTGAAATAAGCCAGGCGGTGAGGGACAAATACCATATGATCTCACCTTTAACAGGAACATAACCAATAGAAGAAAAAAGCAAACAAAATATAACCAGAGATATTGAAGTTAAGAATAATCTAACAATAGCCGGGGGGGTGGGGGTCAGTGGGAAGAGGGGATGACAGGAACTACTATAAAGGACACATGAACACCCAAGGGGGAGGGTGGAGAGGGGGGAGGGAAGTGGGTTCACCTGGGGTGGGGTGAAGGGATGGGGGGAAAAGGCATACAACTGTAATTAAATAACAATAAAAAAAAAAAAAAAGACACACCGGACTGGCGTCCCCCGTCCCCACGAGCCAGGTAAGCTATATTCTGACTATAAGACACCCCCCCATTTTCCTCCCAAATTTGGGGTGGGGAAGGTGCATCTTATAGTCCAAAAAATATGGTACTTACTGTCCATTTGGTTGTGCCAAACCCCTCAAAATTATTCTTATGTAGTCCTTTAATGGCCCCACAAAATAGGCATTCTTAATCATCTCATTTTACTAAGGTAACTGATCTTGGAGAGTGAGTGTCTTGCTCAAGATCAAAGCATTAGTTACTAGCTGGCAGGGATTTGCACTCAGGACCAGGGTTCAGGTCAGACTGTAAGGAGCCTTACATGCTAGACCTAAGTGGGGTAATGGGTTTGCAGAAAGAATACAAGGAGGAGTGAGCCTTGGTCCTCAGACTTACAGCCTAGTTGGGGAGAAAGATTAGATCTCCAAGCAATAGAACAGTGGAGTGCAGGATGGACTGGGGCAGGGAATCCAGGGCAAGTGAAAATTTGGAAATCAGATTATCAGGCAGCACCCCAGAAACTCTGGGGGTGGGTAACCAGCAGATAGTGTTTTCCCAGGCCCTCAGGTGATGCTGGTGATGCTTCAGGCTGAGAACCATCTAGTAATAGCTATGGGAATGAAAAGGGTCAACTGGTGAAATGTTACCAAGGCAGATTTAACAGAAAACCTGTATCAGTGGTGAACTTCTATCAGCTCACACAATCTGCACCTTGGTGACTGGCTGGCTATATAGGAAAAGAAGAAATGGAGGGGGAGTCAACCTTCCCTCCGAGGCTTCAGGTCAGTGGCATGAAAATAACCATGGTCAGATTTGGACCTTTTAGGCCTGGGTTTGAGTCCTGGACCTGCCACATCTTTCACCTCTTTGCGTCTCAGCGTCCTCACGTAAAATGGAAATAGCAACAACAGCCACCTCTCAAGGGTCTTGTGGGTGTGAAATGAGACCATGAAAGAAAACATGCTAACTATCACATGTAAAAATATAGATTGTGCCCTGGCTGGTGTGGCTCAGTGGATTGAGTGCTGGACTATGAACCTAAAGGGTCACCAGTTCGATTCCCAGTCAGGGCACATGCCTGGGTTGCAGGCCAGGACCCCAGTAGGGGGCATGCGAGAGGCAACCACACATTGATGTTTCTCTCCCTCTTTCTCCCTCTCTAAAAATAAATAAATAAATAAAACCTTTAAAAATATATAATTGTTATTAGTGACATATAGAGAAGTAAAGGCAGGCTGTTGTTTATGACTTCGTTTTATAAAGTATGAACTCTATATGTATAGATAGAGTGATGGGACCATCGCTAACTGTGAATGTCCTTGTAGACAGTTAAGGATCCCAAGGTCAGGGATGCAAATACAGGTTTAGGAATCATCGGCAGAGAGGTGAATGAGTGCAGGGTTGCTTTTTGTCAGAAAGAGGGTTAAAAATAGAGACCCTATATTTATATAAAATACCACACCTCATAAACTTCAAAATTGTGGGAAGACAAGACACATGACATCACCAAAGGTGCTTTTGGCACAGTTTAGGGAACCCTGAAGAAGGAGATGGCTGGAGAGAGCAAAAATTACCATATGATAATTTCTGGCTAGAGGATGAAACAAGATTTTTTAAAATTCACTTAGGACGATATTCTGAAATGCTGGTAAGTATTTTATCCCTAAAATTACCCAGAAGCTCTAAATATAGCATAGGAATCTTGAGGATGCGCAGTGCTACTGAGACCATTGAGGGAACGAGTTTAAAAATTAAAATAGGGGATGCAGCAGAATAGACCAATATGGAATATAGTTGTAATTATTTTTTTTCTAAAGTTATTGTTTTCCCCCATCCCAGCCTAAACCCCAGCCATCCCCACCTCCCTCCCATTTCCACCCCCCCACCATTATTTTCCATGTGTCCTTTATAATTGTTCCTACAAACCCTTCAACCTTTTCCCCTGAAATTCCCTCCCCTCTCCCCTCTGGTCACTATCAGCCTGTTCTCAATTTCAGTGTCTTTGGTTATATTTTGCTTGTTTGTTTGTTTTGTTGATTAGGTTTCTGTTAAAGGTGAGATCATATGGTACTTGTCTTTCACCACCTGGCTTTTTTAGCTTAGCATATTGCTTTCCAGTTCCATCCATGCTGTCGTAAAGGGTAGGAGCTCCTTCGTTCTTGCTGCTGCATAGAATTCCACTGTGTAAATGTACCATAGTTTTTTGATCCATTTGTTTACTGATGGGCACCTAAGTTGCTTTCAGCACTTGGTTATTGTAAATTGTGCTGCTATGAACATTGGGGTGCATAGGTTCTTTTGGATTGGAGTTTCAGGGTTCTTAGGATATAATCCTAGCAGTGGAATTGCCAGGTCAAAAGTCAGATCCATTTTTCGTTTTCTGAGGAAATTCCATACTGTTTTTCATAGTGGTTGCACCAGTCTGCAATCCCACCAACAGTGCACTAGGGCTCCCTTTTCTCCACATCCTCTCCAACACTTGTTTGTTGCATTGTTTATGATGGCCATTCTCAACAGTGTGAGGTAGTATCTCATTGTGGTTTTAACTTGCATCTCTGATAGCTAGGGATTCTGAGCATCTTTTCATATGTCTCTGGGCCCTCTGTATGTCCTCCTTGGAGAAGTGTCTGTTCAAGTCCTTTGCCCATTTTTCAGCTGGGTTGCTTGTCTTCTTAGACAAGGAGTCATGTGAGTTCTTTATATATTTTGGAGATCAGGCTCTTGTCTGAGGTATCATTGGCAAATGTGTTTTCCCATATGGTTGGTTCTCTTTTTATTTTAATACTGTTTTCTTTAGCCATCCAGAAGCTTTTTATTTTGGTGAGATCCCATTTGTTTATTCTTTCCTGTATGTCCCTTGCTCTAGGAGATGTATCAGTGAAAATATTGCTGTGTGGGATATCTGAAATTTTCCTGCCTATGTTCTCCTCAAGGGCTTTAATGGTGTCATGACTTATATTTAAGTCTTTTATCCACCTTGAATTTATTTTTGTGTATGGTGTAAGTTGGTGATTGAGTTTTGTTTTTTTGCATGTAGTTGTCTAGATCTCCCTAAACCATTTGTCGAGGAGGCTATTTTTACTCCATTTTATGCTTCTGCCCCCTCTGTCCAATATTAGTTGACCGCAGAGACTTGGGTTTATTTCTGTGCTCTCTGTTCTGTTCCATTGGTCTATGTGCATGTTTTTATGCCAGTACCAGGTTGCTTTGATTACAGTGGCCTTGTAATACAGTTTGATGTCAGGTATTATGATCCCTCCTGCTTTGTTCTTCTTTCTCAAAATTTCCTGCAGCTATTTGGGGTCATTTATGGTTCCATATAAATTTGCTTTTTTTTTGAAAGTCTAAAAAAAAATTTTTATTGTTATTCAATTACATATGTCTGCATTTTCTCCGCATCTCTCCACCCCACCCCAGCTGAACCCACCTCCATCCCCCGCCTCCACTCTCCCCCTTGATTTTGTTCATGCATCCTTTATAGTAGTTTCTGTAAACCCCTCTCCCCACTGTCTCCTCCCCACTCCCCCCTGGCTATTGTTAGATTGTTCTTAACTTCAATGTCTCTGGTTATATTTTGTTTCCTCTTTTCTTCTATTGATTATGTTCCAGTTAAAGGTGAGATCATATGGTATTTGTCCCTCACCGCCTGGCTTATTTCACTTAGCATAATGCTCTCCAGTTCCATCCATGCTGTTGCAAAGGGTATGAGCTCCTTCTTTCTCTCTGCTGCGTAGAATTCCACTGTGTAAATATACCATAGTTTTTGGATCCACTCGTTTGCTGATGGGCACTTAGGTTGCTTCCAGTACTTGGCTATTGTAAATTGTGCTGCTATGTACACTGGGGTGCATAGGTTCTTTTGGATTGGTGTTTCATGGTTCTTAGGGTATAATCCCAGCAGTGGAATTGCTGGGTCAAAAGGCAGTTCCATTTTTAGTTTTCTGAGGAAATTCCATACTGTTTTCCACAGTGGCCTCACCAGTCTGCATTCCCAACAACAATGTACTAGAGTTCCCTTTTCTCTGCATCCTCTCCAACATTTGTTGATTTGTTTATGTTGGCCACCCTGACGGGTGTGAGATGGTACCTCATTGTAGTTTTAATTTGCATCTCTCTGATAGCTAGTGATGCTGAGAATCTTTTCATATGTCTCTGGGCCCTCTGTATGTCTTCCTTGGAGAATTGTCTGTTCAAGTCCTTTGCTCATTTTTTAATTGGGTTGTTTGTCTTCCCGGAATGTAGTCTTGTGAGTTCTTTATATATTTTGGAGATCAGGGTCTTGTCTAAGGTATCTTTGGCAAATATGTTTCCCATACTGTTGGTTCTCTTTTTATTTCAATGCTGTTTTCTTTAGCCATGCAAAAGCTTTTTATTTTGATGAGGTCCCATTTGTTTATTCTTTCCTTTATGTCCCTTGCTTTAGGGGACGTGTCTGTGAGGATGTTGCTGCATGGAATGTCTGAAAGGTTTGTTCTATGTCTGTGAAATATGTCATGGGTACTTTCATAGGGATTGCATTGAATCTATAAATCGCTTTGGGAAGTATGGCCATTTTAATGCTGTTAATTCTTCCAATCCATGAGCATGGTACATGCTTCCATTTGTTTGTATCTTCCTTAATTTCTTTCTTCAGTGTTGTGTAGTTTTCTGAGTACAGGTCTTTTACCTCCTTGGTTAGGTTTATTCCTAGGTAGTTTATTTTTCTTGTTGCTATATCAAATGGGATTTTTTCCCTCATTTCTCTTTCTGATATTTCATTGTTGGTATACAAGAATGCCTTTGATTTTTGAGTATTGACTTTGTATCCAGCTGTTTTGCCAAATTCATTTATTAGGTCAAGTAGTTTTTTGGTGGAGTCTAGAGGATTTTCTATGTACACTATTATGACATCTGCGAACAATGACAGTGTTGCTTCCTCCTTTCCAATTTGGATGTCTTTTATTTCTTTTTGTTGTCTGATTGTTGTGGCGAGGACTTCCAATAGTATGTTGAATAGGAGTGGTGAGAGAGGGCATCCTTGTCTTGTTCCTGATCTTAGTGGGAAAGCTCTAAGATTTTGTCCATTGAGTATGATGTTGGCTGTAGGTCTCTCCTATATGGGCTTTATGATGTTGAGGAATGCTCCCTCTATTCCCACTTTGCTGAGTGATTTTGTCATAAATTGGTACTGTACCCTATCAAATGCTTTTTCCCCATCTATTGATATGATCATGTGGTTTTTGTCTTTGCTTTTGTTTATGTGGTGTATTATGTTTATTTATTTGTGAATATTGTACCATCCTGGCATCCCAAGTGTGGATGAATCCCACTTGGTCACGGTGTATGATCTTTTTAACGTATTATTGCATGCGGTTTGCCAATATTTTGTTCAGGATTTTAGCGTCTATGTTCATCAGTGATATTGGTCTGAAGTTTTCTTTCTTTGCTATGTCTTTATCTGGTTTTGGGATTAGGATGATGTTGGCTTCATAAAAAGAGTTTGGGAGCCTTCCATCAGTTTGGATTTTTTGGAATAGTCTGTGAAAGATAGGGGTAGCTCTCCCTTAAATGCCTTGTAGAATTCTCCTGTGAAACCATCTGGTCCAGGGCTTTTGTGTGTCAGAAGCTTTTTGATTACTGCTTCATTTTTGTCAGCTGTTATTGGTCTGTTTAGGCTTTCTGCTTCTTCTTCATTGAGTTTTAGGAGGTTATATTTTTCTACAAATTTGTCCATTTCACCTATATTTTCAAATTTCGTGGCATACAGTTGTTCGTAGTAATTTCTTACAATCTTCTGTATTTCTGTGGTATCAGTTGTAATCTCTCCTCTTTCATTTCTAATGGTGTTTATTTGGGTCCTCTCTATTTTTTTCTCAATGAGCCTGCTTCAAGACTTGTCAATTTTGTTTATCTTTTCAAAGAACCAGCTCCTGGATTCATTGATCCTTAGAATTGTGCTTTTAGTCTTTATGTCATTTAATTCTGCTCTGATCTTGGTTATTTCCTTCTTTCTACTGGCTCTGGGCTGTCCTTGTTGTTCTTTGAGTTCTTGTAGCTGTAGGGTTAGGGTGTTTGTTTGAAATGTTTCTATCTTTTTTAGGTAGGTCTGTATCACTATGTACTTCCCTCTCAAGACTGCCTTTGCTGTGTCCCATAAGTTTTGGGTTGTTGTGAATTTGTTTTCATTTGTTTTCAGAAACTTTTTGATTTCTTCCCTAATCTTGTTTTTGACCCATTCATTGTTTAATAGTATGCTATTCAATCTCCATGAGTTTGAGTGTTTTGGGTTTTTTCCCTTGGGGTGGTTTACAGTTTCAGTCCCTTGTGGTCAGAGAAAATGCTTGATATGATTTCAATTTTCTTGAATTTGTTGAGGCTTGCTTTGTGTCCTATAATGTGGTCTATCTTTGAAAATATTCCATGTGCATTTGAAAAGAATATGTATTTTGCTTCTTTGGGATGAAAGGCTATATATATACCAGTTAAGTCCATTTCATCTAGGGCATTGTTCAATGCCACAATATCTTTGTTGATATTTTGTTGGGAAGATCTGACCATTTTTGACAATGGGATGTTAAAATCCCCTACTATAATTTTGTTGCTGTCAATATCTTTCTTGAAGTCCTCCAAGATTTTCTTCATGTATTTGGTTGGTACTATGTTGGGTGCATATATATTTACAATGTTTATGTCTTCTTGGTGGATTCTTCCTTTGAGTATTATGAAGTGACCATCTGGGTCTCTCTTTATGGTCCTGTTTTTGAAGTCTATTTTGTCTTATATGAGTATTGCTACCCCTGCTTTTTTTTCCTGTCTGTTTGCTTGGAAAATTTGTTTCCAGCCCTTCCCTTTCAGTCTGTGTAGGTCTTTTGTCCTGAGGTGGGTCTCTTGTAGGCAGCATATGTGTGGGTCACGTTTTCTTATCCATTGAGCTATTCTATGTCTTTTGATTGGAGCATTTAATCCATTTACATTTAAGATTATTATTGATAGATACTTATTCATTGCCATTTTTCCTACCTGTGTTCCTCTCTCTCTCTTTTCCTTCCTTTCCTTAAAGCAGTCCCTTTAGCATCTTGCAGAGCTGGTCTGGTGGAATTGTATTCTTTTAGATGTCTTTTGTCTGGGTAGCTCCTTATTTGTCCTTCTACCTTGATTGAGAGCCTTGCTGGGTAAAGTAGTCTCAGTTGCAGGCCTCTGGTTCTCATTACTTGGAATATTTTTTGCCATTCTCTTCTGCCTTGGAGCATTTCCATTGAGAAGTAAGCTGCTAACCTTATCAGGGCTCCCTTGTATGTTACTCCCTGTTTCTCCTTTGCTGCCTTTAAGATCCTCTCTTTGTCTTGGAATTTTGCCATTTTAATTATGATGTGTGTTGCAGTGGGCTCTTTGGGTTCCTCTTGATTGGGACTGTGTGTTTCCTGGATTTGTGTGACTTTTTGTCTCATCAAATTAGGGAAGTTTTCCATGATTACTTTTCAAACAGGTTTTCTATCCCTTGCTCTTCTTCTTCTCCTTCTGGTATCCCTATTATACGGATATTATTACATTTCTTGTTGTCCTGAAGTTCCCTTAACACCTCTTTGTTCTTTCTGAGTCTCTTTTTCTTTTCTTGCTCCTTCTGGGAGTTGTTTCCTATCTTGTCCTCCAGTTCGCTGATCCCATCCTCTGGTTCATTGAGCCCGCTTTTGATTCCTTCTACTGTGTTCTTCAGTTCAGAAATTGTATTCTTCATTTCCTCTTGGCCCTTGTTGATGGCTTCTATTTCCTTTTTCATGTTGATATAGTTTTTAGTGAGTTCATTATAGTTTCCCTATAGTTTCTGGTAGTTCTCTGTGAGTTCAATGAGCTTCCTGATAATCATTGCTCTGAACTCAATATCTGACAGTTGACTTGCTCTATTTCATTTAGCATTCTTTCTGAGGCTTCCTCCTTTCCTTTCATTTAGGGATTGTTTCTTTGTCTTCCCATTGTTTGTGAGACTCTTCTTGTTAGCCTCTGCTTCTTAACTTGATGGGTTCTGACTTTCTGGGTTTATGGTGTGAACTTCTTTGGTAGAATGCCAGTAGGATTCAGTGGTGCAATTTCCTTAATCTCCTTAGCTTTCTGGTCTTGGGCTGTCATTTATGTTGGCTCTCTGGATGTGATTGTGTTTTGATTCTTTTTGTGTTGTTCTTGGTGGGTCCTTCCCTCCTGCTGGTTAGCTGAGGGTCACTCCATCCACCACGTCTTGTATTCTGTTGTGCACATGTGGACAGATTGTGCTGTAGCTGATTCTTCGTTGTGTACAAGATTTTTGAGGCTTCTCTCTTGCTTTTGTTTAGTTGTTTGTTCTGAGTGATTTCTCCACTGTTTGGGTGTATTTCCAGATCAGTCCTGGATTGAGGGTAGCGTGGCTTCCACTCCCTCCTTCACTTTCTTCCTTTGTTATCTGTTGGTGGTTCCTTTGTTGGTGGGTTTCCTCTTCCAGCAGGTGTACTGGTGTTCACCTCTCCCACCTTGCAAATTCTCTGGAGTAGCAAAGTGACATTTTTCTCACTGTCTCTGTTAGGATGATCCTTGTTTGGGTCTAACTCTGGTCTTTTCACAGCTCCACGTTTTATTATCTCACCTGTGGGAAAAGAAGAAAAAAAAAGAAAAAGGGAAGGAATGAAGGAAGAAGGAATAAAAAAGGAAAGGAAGGAAGGAGGAAGGCATAAAAAAGAAAGAAGGGAAGAAATTTTAAAAAATTAAATAAAAAATAAAAGAAGGCAGGAAGAAGGAATAAAAGAGAAAGAAGGACAGAAAGGAAGGAGGAATTAAAAAGAAAAAATAAATGCCTTCTGCTGCCTTTAAATGGGTCAGGCCAGTTCTACTGGTCTTACTGTCTGCATCAGGCTGGGAAGGATTGGTGTTGTTTTTCTCCTTTCCTGAGCCACACTCTTCGCTGCTGTCCAGACTCCAGCCCAGTTCCTCAGTGCCCTTCTGCTCCCTGCCTAGGTCTTCAGTCCACCAGTTGTGTAGTCCTTGAGTTGCACCAATTAGGCACAACTCACACCCCACCTTCTTGTTCTTTGCTGTCCTAGATGCTAGGGACTCTCAGCGCCCCTTCAGGGTAGTTCAGCCCCCTACTGAGTCAATTGTTTCCAGGGACTGCTGTCTCCCCTAGCCCTGCAGCTCTGCTCTACTGGGTGTTCTGCCTTCCTCATAGAGAGCCAGTCGGCCTTGCAGGGCACTGTGCACAGGGGCTAGGTGGGAGGTGTTCCATCCCTGGTGCCTCAGGTGTGGGTGCCTGTGGCAGCCCAGCTGCCGATCTGGTGTGCACCGTCCAGGGGCTTCAGGGGGGTGGGGGTGCAGGAGGCCCGTGGCTGCTGTGGAGAATTCTCCAAACAGCAGCTGAGTGCTTCTTTTTTCTCTTTTTCTTTTTGAGAAATTCCTCCTATTCAAGCCTCCGGGTCCAAACAAGCACCTGTCCTCTCACACAGCCCAGCCTGGCTCTCTCCCAAGAATCTTGCAGCAGACCCAGCAGGCTCCCGACCTGGGGCATCAGCCGACCCGGTCTCTGCGCTGGTCCCAGGGACCTTATTTTCCTTAAACACTCTTCTTACCATGTGATTTTTCAATGTCCCCTACAATTTTTGGTCTCCAATCTTCATATATGCTGGAATACCATTGGCTGTTCGCTTTGTTCCTCAGAAGGTCAGTTAGGTGTTTCACCCATGCCCAGGGGAAAGTGGACTCCGCTCCCACCTATCTCACCACCATCTTCTCTCTGAATATAGTTGTAATTATTATAGTATTCAAGCTACAAACTCAGTCTGCAAGAAATATAACATTTAATTAGTTAATTTATTTTTTGCTTTTGTGGTTTATTTACTATTAGAGCTTAATTTGAGAAATGTTTTTGGAAGAATACTTGAAATATGATTTGATACAATTCATATGTTTTTTGTATAGTCACAAAGTTGAGCAATCATTACCACTATCTAATTAGTAAACATTTTCATCACCCCAAAGAGAAACACCATACTTTTAGCTGTCACTCCATTCCTACAATCCTCAGTACCTGGCAGCTATTTGCTTATTGTGGACATTTTATGTAAATGAAATCATAGTATGTGGCCTTTTGTAACTGGCTTCTTTCACTTAACATATTGTTTTCCAAGTTTTTCCATATAGCAGCATGGATCAGTACTTCATTTCTTCTTATTTCTGAATAATATTCCATTGTATAGTCATCAATTTAAGCAGTCATCAATTCATGAACATTTGGATTGTTTGCACTCTTTGGATATTTAGAATAATGCTGCAACGAGCATTTGTGTACAAATTTTGAGTGGATGTATGTTTTCAGTTCTCTTGGCTATAGTCTAGGAGTGCAATTATTGAGTCACATGTTAACTCCGTTTAACATTTTGACTAACTGCCATACTCTTTTCCAAAGTGGCTGCACTATTTTACATACCCACCAATAGTGTATGAGGGCTTCAGTTTCTCCACATCCTTATCAACCTTTATTGTCTGTTTTTATTTTTATTATAATTATCCCAATAGTTGTGAAGTGGTATCTCATTATGGTTTTGACATTCCATTTCCTTGGTGACTAATGATGTTGAGCATCTTTTCTTGTGCTTATTGGTCATTTGTATATAAATGTCTATTCAAATCCTTTGCTTATTTAAGAAAATGGGGTATTTGCCTTTTTCCTGTCAAATTTTAAGAATTCTTTATATACCTTTGATACAATTACCTTATAAGTTATATGATTTGTATATATTTTCTTCCATTTTGTGCATTATCTTTTCACTTTATTAGTACTTCCTTTGCATTATAGCACAGAGGTTTTTATATTTTGTTGAAGTCTAATTTATCTTTTTAAACCAATGCTTATATTTTTGATGTAATAGCTAAAAAAATTGCCTAGTTTAAAGTCACAAAGATCAGCACCTATATTTTCTAAGAGTTTTGTACTTTCAGCTCATACAGTTAGTCGTTTGACCCATTTTGAATTAGTTTTTGTATGTGGTATGAGGTCGGTCCCAACTTCATTCTTTTGCATGTGGATATTTGGTTGCCCCAGCATCATTTGTTGAAAAACTATTCTTGACTCATTGAATCGTCTTAACACACTTGTCAAATATCAGTTGGTCATATATCTAATAGTTTATTTCTGGACTTTCAATTCTATTCCATTGATTTATTTGTCTATCTTCAAACCAAGATTGTACTATCATGATTACTATAGTTTTTTTTTCTCTCCTTGTTTTTTTGTATATTTTATTGATTTTTACAGTTATGCTATTACAGTTATCTCATTTTTTTCTCCCCATTATTCCCTTCCATGCTGCATCCCCCCATCCTTAGTGCATGTCTATGGGCCATTCATATAAGTTCTTTGGCTTCTCCACTTCCTATATTATTCTTAACTCCCCCCTGTCTATTTTGTGCCTACTAATTATGCTTTTTATTCCCTGTACTTTTCCCCCACTCCCCACTGATAACCCTTCATGTGATCTCCATTTCTGTGATTCTGTCCCTGTTCTAGTTGTTTGATTTTTTTTTTTTTTTGGTTTATGTTCAGTTGTTGCTGGTTGTGAGTTTGTTATCATTTTACTGTCCATATTTTTTTATCTTCTTTTTAAAGATAAGTCCCTTTAACATTTCATGTAATAAAGTCTTGGTGATGATGAACTCCTTGAAATTGACCTTATCTGGGAGCACTTTATCTGCCCTTCCATTCTAAGGGAGTGGGAAGGGTTATCAATGGGGAGTGGGGGAAAAGTACAGGGAATAAAAAGCATAATTAGTAGGCACAAAATAGACAGGGGGGAGTTAAGAATAATATAGGAAGTGGAGAAGCCAAAGAACTTATATGAATGGCCCATAGACATGAACTAAGGATGGGGGGATGCAGCATGGAAGGGAATAATGGGGGCTGGATAGAGCCATCTTGGATGTAGGTCCTTACCTTTCATGACTTCGAATACTTCTTTTGAGCCCCTCCTTGCCTGCAAAGTTTCTTTTGAGAAATAGCTGAGTCTTATGGGAACTCCTTTGTAGGTAACTGTCTCTTTTTATCTCACTACTTTTAAGATTTTCTCCTTATCTTAATCTTGGGTAATGTAATGATGATGTGCTTTGGTGTGTGCTTCCTTGGGTCCAACTTTTTTGGGATTCTCTGAGCTTCCTGAACTTCCTGGAAGTCTATTTCCTTTGCCAGATTGGGGAAGTTCTCCTTCATTATGTTTTCAAATAAGTTTCCATTTCTTGCTGTTCCTCTTTTCCTTCTGGCACCCCTATGATTTGGATGTTGGAATGTTTAAAGTTGTCCTGGAGGTTCCTAAGCCTCTCCTCACTTTTTTGAATTCTTGTTTCTTCATTCTGCTCTGGTTGAATGTTTATTTCTTCCTTCAGGTCCAAATCATTGATTTCAGTCTCTGTTCCCTTCCTGTCACTGTTGGTGCCCTGTACATTTTCCTCAATTTCACTTTTCATACCCTTCACTCTTTCCTCTCTTTTAAGACCTTACTCAACTATTTCTGTGAACATCGTGATTACCAGTGTTTTGAACTCTGTATCTGATAGGTTGGCTATCTCTTCATCACTTACTTGTACTTTTTCTGGAGCTTTGATTTGTTCTTTCATTTGAGCCATATTTCTTCATCTCAGCACACCTGTTACGTAGTGAGGGGTGGAGCCTTAAGTATTTGCCAGGGTGTGGCAACCCAGGTCACTGCATTGTGATGCTGTATGTGGGAGTGGGGTACAAGAGGGAGCAATGCTGCTTGCTTAGCTCTCTGCTGGCTTTCAGTTACTTCTGCTGCTACCCACAAGCAAATTAGGCTCTTCTGGTGCTGATTCCTAGGTGGATGGGTTTGTGTACATTCTAGGACCCTGTGGTTCTTTCCAGTGAACTCTCATGAGGCTGGTAGTTTCTCCTGATGCCTCAACCATCACAGGTTTTTTTCAGTCAGAGGATTTGATGCTTTATTTCCCCATGCTGGAACCCTGAGTTGTGTGGTCTGTCTCACTCCCCAGTTGTTCCTCCCAGTTTATCTGCATGTAAATGTGGGACTGTCCGCTCCACCTGTTGCCACCTCACCCAGTCCTCCAGCCACCACATTGCTGAGTCCTCTCCACCCTGGCTGCCCGTCTCTGCCCATCCTACCTGTCTGGATGAATGTTTCCCCTTTAATGCCTTGGTTGCTGGACTTCCATACAGTTCAGTTTTCTGGCAGTTCTGCTTATTTTTTGTTTTTAAATTTGTTATCCTTCTTTTGGATGTGTGAGGAGGGAAAGTATAACTACCTGTGCCTCCATTTTGGCCAGAAGTCATAAATAAAATCTTTTTTTTTTAAAAGAAAGAGATATATCCTTTTAGTTATTCATATATTCTTCAATTTATTTTTTCAATATCTTATAGTTTTCAGAGTACAGGTCTTCACATCCTCGGTTAAATTTACTGCTAGATATTTTATGCTTTGATATAATTGTAAATGGGATTGTTTTTTAATTTCTCCTAATTGTTTGTTATAGAATAATAATTATTATAGAAACAACAGATTTCTGTATATTGATACTGTATCCTGCAACTTTACTGAATTCATTTATTAGTTCTAATAGTTTTTGGTGGGGTCTTTAGTGTTTTCTACATATGGTGTCATGTTGGGAAGCTTCTTAATTCCCTACCTTTTTGGTGATGACTATGAACGTGCAACAGCTGCTGGAGGGCTGTTCCCCTAAGCCTTCTGATGATTTTGTAAACATATAACTCACAGTATTAAATTCCTTTCTGCTTAAAATGCCTAGGGCACTTCCATTTTCTGCTGCTGAACCCTGACTGATACATTTCACATTTCTAAGTGTGAAGCATAAATTTACAATAACTTATAGTAGGAAGGAACTCCATGAAGAGCTAATTTTTTTCTTCTCTCTGAATCCTAATGCAAATTATTTGCAACATAAACATTTTTTATGAGGTACTTTTATTTTGGTATGCACATTATGCCATCACCTGAACTTTCTGGAACTATAGGATATTGGAACATAAATATTGTCATAGCTCAAAACTCTGTGCATCAGAAAAAAGTGCCAGAGGTTTCATTCAATTTGAAATAGAGGCGCTTGCCAAAGAAACAAACAGTCTTGACTCAACTAGAGTTACTAGGGATCGGAAAACTTTAATTTTTCTTCTTAAATTCTATATGCAACATATCTAATGTTAAGTAATTTCTTACTTTGCCACCGTATAGCTTGCATTCATTCTTAAGACACATTTGGCCCAGAAGGTGGTCCATAAAAAGCCCATACACAGTTTCAAATTAATTATTTAGAGAAAAAATGTACTTCAAAATTCTAGCTTATTTTAATAATAATATAAATACCTGCTATATATTATGATTTTTTATGCTCCAGCTGCTATGCTGAATGTATTTTATCTCATGTGCATTATAGGCTTGTAAATTCTCATAGGTAGGCATTATTATGTGTATTTTAGAAATGATAAACTGATATTCAGTGAGATTAAGCATCTTGCTCCAGGTCATACAACTAGTAATTGCAAAGCTGTTATTTGCACCCAGATTCTTTTGACTCTGAAGCTTATAACCTCCACCCCCCACTTTTTTTCTCCCCATATAGACCCACCTGAGATACCAGGACATTTAGGAGTTCATGTAGTTCTAAGACATGCAAGATGTCTGCTGCAAATTCTAATGTAACTAAAGGATGATAAAGGGATTTTTTTTTAAATCTCATTTTCTTTCCTGGTGAAAATTTGGTCATGTAAAATTTTTATATGTCTTAATTCATAGAATTCTAGGAAAAGGAGCCAGTGATGGGTACTCACAAATAGATAAATTTTACTACCTGAGGGTTCTGTGCCATTACCTCTTGTCAAAGTTTGTACAAACATGACATTTGCTGGGTCTCACTCCTAGTGAGAAAAAGACTCACATAGAAAGGAGTGTATGGTGAATACATAACTGTCATCAGGAAAGCCCTTCCCCATCTTCACCCCTCCCAAAATAGCTGTGTGTACATCCCTGCAACATCCCACATTCTCAGTGCTGTGCTAAGAAGCACATCAAAGTCTCCCTTGTCTGTTCAAATGATATTTCCTGTTTGCTCAATGCTTACAACAAAGGGGACTGGAGGAGGCAAAATTCTGCTACCCACAGCAAAGGACTTTGTTCACCTGGACATTCAATTCTAGGCCTTGGCAACTGGTGCTGAAAGACTTGGGGCTGGGTTTAATTTTGAATGTTGCCCAATGCCCAACCTAAGCAGTTACCGGTTTGCGAACAAATGCTGGCCACCCTTCCCTGGGTACAAACGTCATGGAGGGGCCAGAGGTCCCAGGTTGTTCAGTGGTGGGGTCATCAGCTTTTCTCAGGAAGAACTGAGACCAAATGCTATTTCTTGGAGCACTGCCAAAGCAATGGGGCCTCCAGAAGATCTACATCAGGACTTTTGCCCTGAATCAAATACAATGCACCCCGCAGCCAGAAATCAGCTGATTCAGCTTTTGCTGACTCTTTGTACTGGACCTTCCTCCTATAATCTCTAAACTTGTTTTTAATAAATGTTTAACTTCTTGGTTAATTTCCTTGATTTCAGAGGGTAATTTTTCACAGCTCAGGTAAATGCTTGCTGAGCTGTTGGTGCACTCAAAATGGTAAACAATTCAGACAACTTTTTGTCTCCCTGACACTCTCCCTTATTCTGTGGGCTTGCATCATCGATGAAGTTTTTTCTTATATTCTTCCTGCCATCTGCATAATTGCCAGCATTTCATGAGGCTTGCTTCTCTTTCTTTGCCTCTGGGAAAAGAATTGTTTGTTCAACCATCACTAAACTGATATTTTTCTGGCTTCATATCTCTCATTTCTTGAAAAGTGGTATATAATTAACTCTGAAATTTTGATGGTTTTCATGCTACTGCCTTTTCTTTGGCAATTCACCTGCTTTCTACTTTCTTCCTCACCATCTGTTTATTACAGAGAGGGGGACTTCTTGCCCACATTCTTATTCCATTTGCCTTTTAAAAGGCTTTGTGGTTCTTTGGAAAAAGAATATATTACCTGCTGCCATAGAGCCTGAACTGCCTCCTTTGTCATTTTGCCTGAGCTCCCGAGGGCACATCCCCCAACCTCCGTACTTGGGTATTAGACTTGGAGGTGCCAGTGTAATCCTATAATGGAACCACATTTAAAAGCTAGATAGATTCCTCAGAGTACTGTTGCTCTAATATGTTTCCATTACCGGTATTTGTCAATATGTGCTTGAGACAGCAAAACTACAGGGAGGATTTTTGAAAATGGGAGAGAAGGGCCAGGATGACATGGATCTTGGCATATTTTTTTGCAGTGTTTTTTTCCTCTCTTGCCATACCTTAAACAGGTTTCCTTGTTTTCTTTTATTTTTTTGCTCTCCTAATTAGGTTGAGTTTTCTAGTAATAGCAAATGATTTAAACTAGAAGTCCTGTACTAAGATTTTGGACAATGGGCCCTTTATAGTAGGGGCTTCTTCTGCTAGGTGAGTGTTCTAGGAACCCATCTGTATCAGTGTTCCAGCTGGCATTGTTGTGAGAGGCTGCATTTGGCTTCAGTGAATTTTTGTTTTGAAGACTCTTTTGCCCATTTCATGATGGGTGATTAATGAGTTACCTGCCCACACTGCACTGAGTGTTCAGCAGTTTTTTACCAAAAAATGGTGTGACCCCCATACCCATCCTCCCCATTCACCCAATGTCACCCTGCATGGCTTTTTTTGTTGTTGAGGATGAAAAAAGTCCTCAAAGGGAAACATTTTGCTGATATGTAAGAGGTGAAACAAAAAACAGCAGAAGTGACTTCTGGCCAAGATGGAGGCATAGATAGACAGACTGTGCCTTCTTGCATAACCAAAAGACGGACAACAACAATTTAAAAACAAAAAACAACCAGAACTGACAGAAAATCGAACTGTATGGAAGTCCAGCAACAAAGGAGATAAAGAAAACATTCATCCAGACTGGTAGGAGGGGCAGAGATGGGCAGCCGGTCTGAGAGGAATTGAGGCAAGGTGGTAGCTGGCAGACCCAGCAGGGTGGCTGATTATGGAGTGGGGTGGGCAAAGCTGCAGCTGGCTGGCGAGGCAACAGCTGGTGGACCAGGTGACAGACCACACAACCCAGAGTTCCAGTGTGGGGAAATAAAGTCTCAAACCACTGATTGAAAACACCTGTGGGGGTTGAAGCAGCAGCAGGAGAAACTCCCAGCCTCACAGGAGAGTTAGTTGGAGAGACCCACAGGGTCCTAGAATGTACACAAACCCACCCACTCAGGAAGCAGCACCAGAAGGACCCAATTTGATTGTGGGTAACAGAGGGAGTGACTGAAAACTGGCAGAGAGTGGAGCAAGCGCCATTGCTCCGTATCAGACCCCTGCCCCACATACAGCGTCACAGTGCAGCCACAAGTGTTACCCTGCCCTGCTGATATCTAAGGCTCTGCCCCTTTATGTAACAGGTAGGCCAAGACAAAGAAAAAAATGGCCCAAATGAAAGAACAGATCCAAGTGCCAGAAAACAATACAACTAAGCAACGAAGAGATAGCCAACATATCAGATGCACAGTTCAAAACACTGGTAATCAGGATACTCACAGAATTGGTTGAATTTTGTCACAAATTAGATGAAAAAATGAAGGCTATGCTAAGAGAAACAAAGGAAAATGTACAGGGAACCAATAGTGATGCGAAGGCAACTGGAACTGAAATCAATCGTGTGGACCAGAAGGAAGAAAGAAACATCCAACCAGAAAAGAATGAAGAAACAAGAATTCAGAAAAATGAGGAGAGGCTTAGGAACCTCCAGAACATCTTGAAACATTCCAACATCTGAATTATAAGGGTACCAGAAGGAGAAGAGGAAGAGAAAAAAGTTGAAAACGTATTTGAACAAATCATGAAGGAGAACTTCCCTAATCTGGCAAAGGAAATAGGTTTCCAGGATGTCCAGGAAGCTCAGAGAGTCTCAAAGAAGCTGGACTCCAGGAGGAACACACCGAGGCATATCATAATTACATTAGCCAAGGTTAAAGATAAGGAGAGAATCTTAAAAGCAGCAAGAGAAAAGGACACAGTTACCTACAAAGGCATTCCCGTAAAACTGTCAGCTGATTTCTCAAAAGAGACCTTACAGGCAAGAAGGGGCTGGAAAGAAGTATTCCAAGTCATGAAAGGCAAGGACCTACATCCAAGATTGCTGTATCCAGCAAAGCTATCATTTAGAATGGAAGGGCAGATAAAGAGCTTCTCAGATAAGGTCAAGTTAAAGGAGTTCATCATCACCAAGCCCTTATTATAGGAAATGTTAAAGGGATTTACCTAAGAAAAAGAAGATAAAAAATATGAACAGTAAAAATGAGAACAAACTCACAGTTATTAACAACCACACCTAAAACCAAAACAAAAGCAAACTAAGCAAACAACTAGAACAGGAACAGAACCACAGAAATGGAGATCACATGGAGGGTTATCAACAGGGGAGTGGGAGGGGGAGAGAGGGGGAAAAGGTACAGAGAATAAATAGCATAAATGGTAGGTAGAAACTAGACAGGGGGAGGGTAAGAATAGTATAGGAAATGTAGAAGCCAAAGAATTTACAAGTATGACCCATGGACATGAACTATAAAGGGGGAATGAGGGGGGTGCAGGATGGAGTGGAGTGAAGGGGGGGAAATGGGACAACTGTAATAGCATAATCAATAAAATATATTTAAAAAAACAGCAGAAGCACTAAAAGGCATCAAAATCGACAAGTTCAAAAACAGTTTTGAGCAGTGGAAAAAAATGTCTTGATAGGTGTATTCCATCAAATGGAGAATATTTTGAAGGTGGCTGAAGTTTAACATGTAAGGATAAACCATTTTTTACAAACAAATTCCATTTTGGGGATATATATATATATATATATATATATATATATATATATATACACACATATCCTTTCACACGACTTTTCAGAGGCCTGATTTTCCATTTGAGGACCTTGTCTCAGGTGTCAGTAACTCCCCTGTGCTGGCGCAGTGCCATGCCACTGGGTGCTCCATCAACATTTCTGGACTGGACTGGAATGAAAGTGATGCATTTTATGGAAAAAGTCGAATAGTAGATTGGAATAGTCAGAGTGGAGATTAGGAAGACTAGATTCTGAGCATCCAAAGGCATCCAAGGTGTCTTTAGTTTCCTGTTTTTCCAGTTGTTGTTGTTGAATTTCTTTAGAACAACCTGAATCATTTTCAAGCCTCTCATCAGAGTGGTGGTGAGTATTCTCATCACACCAGGGGAGACAGGAAACTGGCCCTCAGGGCTGTGTAATTTAGATTTTCTGTCTCTGAGATGACTGAGGTGTAGACCTGCCTGTAAGTCTGCAAGTTGGACTAGACACTCTCTTGAGGCCTTCACCAACTCTGTGGTTTTATAATTCCAGGGTAAAATGGTAGAATGACTAGCTCACACCTGCTTTAAGACAAAACTCAGAAGAGAGTGGAGCTATGAAGGGCAGTTAACCTGGGTGACCTAAAATCGTACAATGCGACTTTCTTTCACAAATGGATAAAAATACCACTTGAGTATCATGATATATACCTCCTATCCAGGGCAAGTATCATGATATTTTAATAGCTCTGGAGATTATAATTTTGAAATGTAAATCAGACCTGTCTTCATTTATAATGTTCCAGTGCCTTCTCCTTGCCAGTTGGATAAAATCCAAACACTTCATCATGGTTCTATATCAGTGCTTCCCTCCTCACCACCTAGGACTCTGTTCATTCTGGTCTGCATTTCACTTGTCTTCAGTGGCCCTAGAGGATTCCCCAAAGCAGCTGCTCTCACCTAGGGAGTGTGCCTTGAAATCACCTGGCTTGATGTTTGAAAATACAATTTCTACCTGCCCTTCTCCTCCTCCACTATTTGGAATAAAACTTCTGTGGGGGTGGGACCCTGGGACAGCTGTAATATTTTAAAGCTTCCAAGAGATTCTGATACAACCTGACATTTGGGACCTACTACTTCCAGGGAAGCTTCTGAGCCCAGCTGCTATCTGGGCACCACATGGCTGGAACCATTTTCCCATCAATTGTCCAACACCTCGAAATCCAGGCCAAGAACAGAAGACACAGGTAGAGGGAGGACTCCCTCTCCCATCCACCCAGGTCCTACCATTTGACTTCCTGCTTCCTGTCTGGGGATTGCCTCTTTATCCAATAGTCAATCCCCGATACGGATTCATCTTCAAGAGAGACCTCCTCTCCACCCACAAGTGTGCCTGCACCTGACAGGCTGAGCAGGGCGACTGTGTCAGTACATGAAAAACACAGCCCAGTGTGCCCAGCTCCTGCAAGTTCTGAATACCTGACAGGTAGTCTAAATTTCTGATGTCTACTGCTGCTTTTCAAGTGTTATATATATATTTATACATTTATATGTTATATATATATTAAGCATCCCTATCTGCACAGCTCCCTGTGTGTCAAGTGCCCCTGGTTGCCCTTCTGACCTTGCTGGTTTTTACAATACTTGTGGAAGCCCCTTTCCACTCTCTGGCAGTTAAGCACCAACACCCAACCTCTCTTGTTTCAAGACCCTGTCATCCCCACAGAGACAAGTTCTGTGACTTCCTCTCCTACCCTCAGCCCTGCCCACAGGGGCAACCACACAGAACTTCCTCCTGATGCTGGTGTCCCCTCACCAGCCCGTGCCTGATGTGAAGAGTGTGTCCCCTAGTATTTCTCATGGAACATGATCCTCTGGGGGATCTCATGGTCTCACATCCATTCCAACTCACTTCCTTGACCTTTATTCTTTAGTGGAAATTCACAGAATGTGAAATTCACCATTTTAAAGTACACAACTCAGTGGCATTTACTACAGTGATGATGTTGTGCAACTACTACCTCCATCTAGTTCTAAAACATTTTTATCTCCCCGAGAGAAACCCTGAACAATTAGGCAGTCATACAACATCCCTTCCCCCTGCAGCCCCAGGCACCACCAACCTGATTGGTATCTCCATGGATTTACCACTTTTAGACCCATCACACTGAGTGCAGGAATTGCACTGGCCTGGCTTCTGCACTGCTTTTGCAGGAGACCACACTATGGCCATGCTCAGTTTACTGGAGTCAGCTCAAGGCTGACTTTTGTTAAAGGTGCACTGAGCCAATGAACTGTGGCTAGGTGTGGGCGGGGGGGAAGGTGGTGGCTGAAGGGGCAGACAGGGTCACAGGGCCTCCTAGGTAGGGGCTGTGGACTGTGTAATTTCCCTTGGAAGGATGCATAAGAAAGCACACCAATATGATATCTGTAGAACAACACTTGAAAATAATTTGTGACAGTTTGCTTGCTAGGGTGAGAACTGAGAAACCTAAGAGCCAAGCAGAGAAAAAAATATGAAAAAAGAAATACTGAGGAGAGAAAATTTACAACTTAATAATTTTCTGACTACCTGGAGTGGGTGGTCCACAAGAACTCTCTGTCACCAAAGCTTCTAGACTTTGTTATACATCAGAATCTCCTGTACAGTGGCTTAAAAATGCACCACAGCTTTCCCAGATTCTGATTCTCTGGGTTCTAGAGATGATGTGTTGGGAATCTATACTTCTAAAATATGGTCCTCTGATGATTATGATACACATAAGAATTTAAGAACAAACCTATAGAAATTTTCAATAAGAGGAGAATTAAAACAATAGAAATCAAGCCTCTTTCCTGGTCAGAAAATTCCTTCTCAGATGCCTGCCATCTGCCCTGGCTCTGGAGGGTAATTCTCACAAATGAGAAATTAGAATTCATTCCAAGTTTAATAATGATAATGGTAATAACAATCAATAAATGATATAATAAAAAGGCAATTTGATTCTAGGAATGGAAAGGGATATAGTCATTCAGGAGAAGAAAGGAATCCCAATTCTAATTAGGAATTTTCAAAGACAGTTTTGGGACTTCCAAGCCAAAAAAGAGTAACAGAACTGGGTTTACCTCTCAGCTGAAACATCTGGAAAAAATTGGACAAAATATCAAGGTTGCAGGATATGAGATCAATATAAAATCTCAGATTTTCTCTATATACCAGCCATGAACCATCAAAAGTTGCAATGTAAAAAAAATATTATTTACTTATAGCATCAAAAAATTATGAAATGTTGAGGAGTAAATCTGACAAAAGATGAATAAGACAGGTACATTTGAAAAATGCAAAACAATGCCCTGGCCAGTGTGGCTCAGTTGGTTGAAGCATTGTCCTGTAGCCAAAGGGCTGCTGGTTTGATTCCCAGATGGAGCACATTCCTGGGTTGCAGTTTCGATCCCTGGACTGGGTGATTGGTGTTTTTCTCTCACTTTGATGTTTCTCCCTCTCTAAAAGCAATGAAAAAAATATCCTTGGGGAAGGAAGGGAAGAAGGAAGAAAGGAAGGAAGGAAACATTGCTGAGAGAAATTAAAGAATACCTAAATCAATTGAGAGTTATGCTGTATTCATGGGCCAAAATATCAATCAAAATTCTTGCAGAATTTTGTAGGAATTGATAAGCTGACTCTAGAATTCATATGGAAATGCAAGAAACTAGCACAGCCCAAACAACTTTAAAAAGAACAAAACGGGAGGACTAACACTACCTGATTTCAAGGATTATTTTAAAGCTACAATGATCAAGATATGATATTGGTGTAAGGTAAACAAATAAATCAATGTAACTGAATGGGTACTCCAGAAATAAGGTGCATACATACATGGACAACTGATTTTTGAGAAAGGTACAAAAGCAATTCAGTGGAGAGATGTAGGGGGGCTCTGCAAGCAGAGCTCCGCCCCCCCAACTGTCGACCATGGATGAGAATAAGTCTACCAAGACATGATCTGCTTGGGGAGGAAAGGTGGCCGATCTCTCAAAGGAGAAGGGCCAAGAGCCTTTTTTTCAATGGGCTTTTATTGGGTTCAATTTGCACAGGAATACAGGTAAAGCTCATCAATCATTGTCAGGCAGTAAGGATCAAACAATAGATAATATACAAAGAACTATGAGGGCTTATTCTGAGTCAGGGTCAGAATAGCTAAAGAGCCATAAAAGAGCCATAAAACTGGGAAACAAACTCATTTCATGCTTGGACCCTTATCAGAAAATTGAGGACATTCTCAGCAAAGCAGGTTTCACAGGATTTTATGCATTCTTTCTTAGGCCTGATTGCCCAGGGGAACCCCCTGTTCCTGCCCAGGGCTGCACCACCCTCTGGCATTATTTCAGGCTTAAGGCAGGCAGGGGAAGTAAGGCAGCCAAGAGATTAGGAGACTTCTTACAGACTGAATGAGGACTCAGGCTATGTCAAAGCCCAGGGATGAGGGTCCATTACCCCCTTTTTCTATAGCCCCCCAAGTCCTTCC
The DNA here is from genome assembly GCF_022682495.2 of Desmodus rotundus. NCBI lineage: Eukaryota > Metazoa > Chordata > Mammalia > Chiroptera > Phyllostomidae > Desmodus > Desmodus rotundus. The sequence continues at coordinate 80,347,287 of NC_071387.1, forward strand.
CTGAGGGCCCCTTCATGACCGTGTCTGTCTTATGTTGTCCCTCCTTTGTGGAATCTTACCCATCATTGGCTAACCAGTCATCCCCCTAGGGCCAAGCAGAGTGAAGTAAAAGGGGGCAGAGGTGGTGCCCCTGCCAAGAAGATAAGCTTTGTCTCCTTAGTGGCTTGTGGTCCCAAGGTCTCTTATTCAGCCTTAGCCATGGAGAGGTTACAACTTCTGAAACCAGGCAGGGCAGTTCCCAACAGAGAAATGAAGGTGCTGGACAATTTCCATGCACAAAAAAATTGAACTTCAATCTGTACCTTGCACCATATATAAAAATTAACTCAAAATATATCATAGACCAAAATGTAAATCTAAAACTGTAAACTTCTATAAGAAAACATAAGAGGAAATCTTGTGAATTTGGGCTAGGCAGAGATGTTTTGTAGAGATTCCAAAACACAATCTATTTTAAAATATTGATCAATAGGTCTTCATCAAAATTAAGAACTTCAGCTCTTCAAAAGACACTGTTAAAGGAATAAAAAGACAAACCACAGTTTTGGAAAAATATTTACAAATCATATACTTAATAAAAGACTGGTACGCATAATATGTAAATAACTTTCAAAACTCAGTAAGACATCATTCAACCCAATTTTAAAAAAGATGAACAGAAAGTTCACCAATGAAGATATATGGTGGCAAACAATCATGTAAAAAGATGCTCAACATCATTGTCATTATGGAAATCCAAGTTAAAAAAATCACAATGAGATACCACTATACACCTAATAGAACTTTAATAGAAAATTAAAATGACTAATCATACTAAGTTCTGGCAAAGATGTAGAGCAACTGGAACTTTCATATACTACTGAGGGGACATAAAATGGTACAATGGCTTTGATAAACAGTCTGGTGGTTTCTGAAAAAGTTAACCATACATTTACCATATAATCTAGCCATTCCGCTCCTAGATATTTTCCCAACAGAAATGAAAGCATATGGACATATAGCCTGTAGCAGCCCAAAGTAGCAACAACATTATTATACTGTGTGAAAGAGCAAAACAAGACTACATACTGTCTGATTCTATTTATATGAAATCCTAGAATATACAAAGTAATTAATAGTGACAAAAAGACCAGACCAATAGTTGCCTGAGTTTGTGTGGGGTGGGAGAGAGAGAGATCATAAAGGGGCATGAAGAAGTTTGGAAAGACAATGGATATGTTGATTATTTTGATTTTGAGGGTATGTCCACAAGTGTGTGTGTATGTATGTATGTGTATATATGTCAAAACTTATCAAATTGCATATTTTAAATGTGTGCAGTTTATTGTCTGTTAATTATACCTTAATATAAAGTTGTTTTTTAAAAAGGAAGTTCTTGTTAGGATTCCTAAGTTCCTATGACTCTTCCACAGGAGCTGAGAGAATTGGTCTAAAGCAGAATATGGTAACAGAGTAGACTGGGTCACTTGGCCAGCTGCACATACCACTGAGCATCTCCCAGGATTCAATCACCTTTAGCACCTGCTGAAGGGAGAAAAAACTACAAAAGATGGTTCTGGCAGTGTCTGGATCATAATTAAAGCTGCAAATAACCCAAAATGAATTAAGTCACTCTGGCTAATGTATCACTCTTAATATCATCAATTGGATTCTGAACGAGAGCCTCAGCCTGCCTCAGAGGCAAAATTGTCCAAATGAAGTTAATTTAAATTGCTAAGTAATTGCAAACTGGGGGACTTTATTTCAGAAACAATTGCTACATTTCTTTGATTACTTGCTCAACTGGATTATTAGCTCACTATCTTTACCACTATTGGACTTTTTATATGGTTCCCCGTGAAGCATATAAATAAAGTATTTTACAAGACAGACTAGAGCAGAGGGTGCACCAAACCAGCTTGGCCTAGAACAGTTGATTATTTTAACTTTCTGAGTGTTTGTAGAATCTTAAAGGATATTTCATGAACAAATGAAGAGCCTGTGCCACTCATTTAAATAATTAACAACTTACTACACCTTGTGTTTGGAGACATCAAATTTTATTTAGCACCAGGATCTAGGTTATGAATTTTGAGGTCATCCTATTAAAACAATCTTTTTATTGTTAAACAGTCTTGACCTTCAATATCAGCCGTTGAACCTGGGCAGACTCCTGGAGCAGAAAAGGTGGGGGAGGGGTCGGTGAGAAAAAACCCTGCATTCTAGACTGTTTCTCATCAGCTGTATGATTTGGGCATGTTGTTGGGCCTCTCTGAACCACGACAGACAGATTCTGTGGGCAAAGTATGACCTTTGCAAGAAGAATCTACCTGCTGCTACTGTGCTCAGCTACATATTCTCAGGCAAATTACTGAACTGCTTTGGGTTTCACTCCCCTCCTCTTGAGTTTCTGGTGGCTCCAGACTTTTGTTGGTTACCTTTTAGAGTTGCTATGAAGAGTGAATGCAGTCAACTATGTGAAACATTTTATACTTGCTAAAGCTATTATTTTTCTCATCTGTAAAATGAAGGAATTCAATCAGGGGATTTGAATAGTCCCTGTATTAGTTTCCTGTACCTGCCATAATTAGGTACCGCAAATTGGGTGACTTGAAACAACAGAAATTTATTCTTTCACATTTCTGGAGGCCAAATCTGAGATCAAGGTGTTGACAAGGCTGTGCTTCCTTCGAAGGCTCTAGGGGAGCATCCTTATTTGCCTCTTCCAGCTCTTGGTAGCTCCAGGAGTTCCTCATTTGTTGGCTGCACCTTCTCCTCAGTGTGACTCAAATCTCTCTCTGCCTTTCTCTTATAGGCCCACCTGGGTAATCCTGGAGGAGCTCGTCTCAATATCCTTAATTACATCTGCTAAGACCCTTTTTCCAAATAAGGCCACATTCAGAGGTTCTGGGTGGAAATATCTTTTGGAAGCAGACACCTTTAAACCTACTACAATCCCCTTTTAGCATAATTATCCTAATATTTTATTCTGGATATCAACATTTGGTCTAAACTTAAATGAGCTTGACTTGTATATTGAGTGGTATGAAAGCTGTGACCAAATATGACATTCTCATATTGTCTGAAAATACATATTTTTCTTTTTTTTCCTTTTTTAAATATATTTATTGATTATGCTATTACAGTTGTCCCATTTCCACCCCCCACTCCACTCCATCCTGCCCACCCCCTCCCTCCCACACTCCCCCACTATAGTTCACGTCCATGGGTCATACATATAAGTTCTTTGGCTTCTACATTTCCTACACTATTTTTACCCTCCCCTTGTCTATTTTCCACCTATCATCTATGCTATTTATTCTCTGTACCTTTCCCCCCCTATCCCCCTCCCACTCCCCTATTGACAACCCTCCATGTGATCTCCATCTCTATGGTTCTGTTCCTGTTCTAGTTGTTTGCCTAGTTTGCTCTTGTTTTTGTTTTAGGTGTGGTCGTTAATAACTGTGAGTTTGCTGTCATTTTTACTGTTCTTATTTTTTATCTTCTTTTTCTTAGGTAACTCCCTTTAACATTTCATATAATAAGGACTTGGTGATGATGAACTCCTTTACCTTGACCTTATCTGAGAAGCACTTTATCTTCCCTTCCATTCTAAATGATAGCTTTGCTGGATACAGTAATCTTGGATGTAGGTCCTTGCTTTTAATCTTGGGGAATGTAATTATGATGTGCCTTGGTGTGTTCCTCCTTGGGTCCAGCTTCTTTGGGACTCTCTGAGCTTCCTGGACTTCCCAGAAGTCTATTTCCTTTGCCAGATGAGGGAAGTTCTCCTTCATGATTTGTTCAAATAAGTTTTCAATTTTTTGTTCTTCCTCTTCTCCTTCTGGCACCCCTATAATTCGGATGTTGGAATGTTTCAAGATGTCCTGGAGGTTCCTAAGCCTCTCCTCATTTTTCTGAATTCTTGTTTCTTCATTCTTTTCTGGTTGGATGTTTCTTTCTTCCTTCTGGTCCACACCCTTGATTTGAGTCCCAGTTTCCTTCGCATCACTATTGGTTCCCTGTACATTTTCCTCTGTTTCTCTTAGCATAGGCTTCATTTTTTCATCTGGTTTTTGAACAGATTCAACCAATTCTGTGAGCATCTTGATAACCAGTGTTTTGAACTGTGCATCCGATAGGTTGGCTATCTCTTCCTCGCTTAGTTGTATTTTTTCTGGAGCTTTGAAGTGTTCTGTCATTTGGGCCATTTTTTTTTTTTTGTTGTTTTGGCCCGTCTGTTACTTAAAGGGGCGGAGCCTTAAGTGTTGACTGGGCGGGTAACGCTGGTAGCTGTACTGTGATGCTGTACGTGGGGGAGGGGCTGAGAGGGAGCAATGGCGCCTGCCTCACTCTCCTCCAGATTTCAAGCTTTCACTCCGACACCCACAATCAAACTGGGCCCCTCTGGTGCTGGTTCCCGAGTGGGTGGGCCTGTGCACACTCTAGGCCCCTGTGGGTCTCTCCAACGACCTCTTCCGTGATGCTGGGAGTCTCTCCTGCTGCCGCCCGAATCCACACGGGCGTTTTCAATCAGGGGTTTGAGGCTTTATTTCCCCCAGCTGGAGCCCTGGGTTACGTGGTCTGCTTCGCTCCTCCCCGTTTGTCTGGTTTATCTATGCACGAATGTGGGGCCATGGGGTGCTACCCACTGCTCTGCCTGCCCCGCTCTCTGCCACTCTGAGTCCGGCCCTCTTGGTTTATCTGTGCACGAATGTGGGGTCGCAGGGTCTGCTAGTGCTCGGACTGCCTGCGCCGTTCATCCCACACTCTGCCAGTCTCAGTCCCGCCACGGCCATGCGAGTCCTCTCCACCCCGTGCCCGTCTCCGCCCCTCCTACCAGTCTGGATGAATGTTTCTTTTTTATTTCCTTGGTGTCGGACCCCCTTGCCGTTGGATTCTCTGTCAGTTCTGGTTGTGCGAGGAAGCGCAGTGTGTCTACCTACACCGCCATCTTGGTTCTCCCAAAATACATATTTTTCAATACTTCTACATAAAAATGTACTCAATAATTTGCTATGGTGGGAGTAGGTGCATATATAGGACAAAACCTTATCAATGACAAGCTCATGCCATCAAGACATAAAATAAAATTTTGAAGCAGTATGTGGTACCATAAAAACAACAATAACAAAAATTTGGCTAACAAGGAGTTGGATTTAATTAAGACAGTCGGAGGAGTGACTGTCACCACTGAGCCAAGTTTATCAGAATTGGTGCCCTTGGGTTAGTGACCTTGGATTTCTCCTTCAAATGGCAGATGTCTGCCAGTCTAAAAAGCTACAGTTGAGGGTAGAAAGGGAAAGAGAAAGATGTTAGAATGTTCCTCATAGACAACAGTGGCTCATTATACTTCCTTTGCAGATAGTCATTAAAATTATGCAACTATGGAGATATCCCCATGTTCTCTGATCCTAATTTTAAAGATTGAGCCACTGAGGAGGTCTAAGGATATGTCATCAGAGCCACAGCTACCAGATTTAAATCTGCATGAGGTGGACCATAGGTGAGCTTGTCTATTCCCAGAAAATCTGTTGTAAAGTATAGAACTGGGTCAACAGCATGAGTCATCAAGGCAGCCAGATTTCATATAACCTGCAGCCTGTGGACTACTGAAGTCAGGTTAGACTCTCCCTCCTCTTACTCTAGATCCTCCAAGGCACAGATAAGGGGAAGTTGCTGGGTTGGTGACCTCCTCATATGTCCTCTCTGTACTTCCTGTGTCCCTTGGGCCACTCCATAGTTTCAGAACATTTACTCATCAGTAGTTAGCTGATGAGTAAATTTCTACTCATTCAGGATGAAACCTAATTTCTCCGATGTCTGTTCCAATAAGGTGGTACATGCACAGTCAGTCTGCATTCTCTGAGAGCAATGGAGGTGGCAGCCTGGACCTGGGAGAGCATACCTCTGACTCTGAGGGTTGTGCTCATGGGACTTGTGTTCAGTGTCTTTAGTTTGCACCTCTACCTCCATTCTCCATTCTTCTCCAACTGCTGTAAGCCACGCAGGCTGGCATTAAGGGTTCCTTTGCTCTCTGCCTTCTAGTTGGGTGAGGCCAATGCAGAGCCTCAGAGAGAGATGGAGGAAAGTAAGGTCAGGGCATTTTACTTATGTCACTTCAGGGTCACCATGGGCAGGCCACATGCTTCTCAGCCCAAGATCTTAGGTCCTGACTGGCAGCCACTTCCACCCTGTCCTCTGTGTGTGGGTTCTGGTAACCTTCAGGCCTAAGGATAATAATGAAGTCCACCCAGCTTCTAATCATTGTGGGGTATTGGATCCTCTCCTGTATCTTACTTTCCCCCTGCCTACAGCCTGGCTAATGTCCCTTTACTCAATTCTCCTGAAACCTTCCTACATTGAATGTGCCATCTATTTCCCATAGAGACCTTGCCTAATGAAGCTCCTTCATTTATAAAAATTAAAAAATAATGCCCATCTATGGTGTCTTCAGGATTAAACAGGATGATGCATAAAAAGCACTTATCATAATAATGAACACATAGTTATGTGCTCTGTAAATGATAGCTCAAGATCTATTTCTGAATGAAGCAGATATTATGCATCAATTGAAATGAATTCAATTTGGTCCTACCAATATTTATTGGTTCTCCACTAGGTGAAGTTATGAAACCAGCCATTTCCCGGGTTACAAAGATGCATTAGCAAACCCATCTCCTTCAGAGAACTCACAACCAGCAGCTTCATTTGTCTCTTTCCTGCCCCCCACATTCAGTCATCATTTGATAAATATTCATTGAGTGCCTACATTGTTCTGGATCCCATGTTAATAATACTTGGGGATAAAACAGCAAAATAGAGACACCTCTGATTATAGAGAGTGAACAGTCTAGTGGTTGGAGAGAGGCATCAATCATAATTACGTAAGTGGGTCTCTTTTTCAAACTGATATAAAGGTTCTGAAGGGAGACAGCTTGTTTCTGTAATGTACAAAACCTGGCCTGACCCAGGTCAGAGTATGCTTTGCTAATGACATGATATTCGCTATGATAAAAATATGAGTAAGACTGAGCCAAGCAAAGAGTAGATATACCCAGGGAAAAAAAGCCACGTGTAAAGACCCTGTGGAGGGAGGGGGATACCATTGATATGGACTAGAAAGAGGGAAGGTGGGACTGGTGGTAGAAAATGGGAGAGATGACACTGGAGAGGTGGGGAGGGGCCAGATGGCCCAGGCTCTACAGGCCAGGGTCAACATTTTGCTATTTATTTAAAGCAAACATAGGAAAAACAAATCTCTTGGGGTATTTTGAACATAGGGGTTTCATGATCATTTCATGATTTGAGAACATCACTTTGGCTGCAACAAAGATAAGACAGATATGAGAAGACCAGTTAGGAGGCTTTTACCATAGTCTAGGTGAAAGGTGATATAGCTTGGGCTAGAGTGGTACCAGAGGAACTGAAGAAAACTGGACCGATCCAAAAAAACATTAAGAAGTCAAAATGAAAAAGAAAGTTGGTGGTCGGCTACACACAGGGGATGAGGGAAGGAGATATCAAAGAAGCATTCCAGGTTTGATTGGTCATGGCATCACCCAAGAGATGAAATATTGGAGAAGGATTTGGTTTGGTGTGGAGAGGATGGGAAGACCGTAAGTATAGTCTTGAGTTTGGCATGCCTTTTGGTACATTTAGATGAAGAAGACAAGAAGCAACTGGAACTGCCAACACCAAATGTTGGCAAGGATGTGAAGCAGCAGGAACCCTCGCATGTTGCTGGTGGGAATGCAAAATGGTACAGACCCTCTGGAAGGCAGTTTGGTGGTTTATTACAAAACTAAACACAGTCTTACCATACAATCCATCAATTTCCCACCTTGGTATTTACTCAAGGGAGCTGAAAACTTACATCCACACAAAACCTGCAGAAGGATGTTTATAGCAGCTTCTAAAACTTGGAGGCAACAGAGATGTCTTTCAGTAAGTGAATGGTTAAATAAGCTGTGGTAATTCCAGACAATGGAATATTATTCAGCATTAAAAAGAATTATCAAGCCATGAAAAGACATAGAGGAAACTTGATACACATGAGTATTACTAAGTAAAGGAAGCCAATCTGAACATGCTACATTTGTGTAGGATTCCAACTATGTGGCATGCTGGAAAAGACAAAACTATGGTGACAGTAAAAGATCAGTAGTTGCCAGGGGTGGAGTAGGGGGAAGGATAGGCAGAGCACAGACAATTTTTAAAGCTGTGGGAATATTTTATATGATATTATAATGATGAATGTATGTCATTATATGCTTGATCTAAACTCATAGAATATACAACACCAAGAGTGAACCCTAATGTAATCTATGGACTTCGAGTGATGATACATCAATATAGTTCATCCTTGGCAATAAATGTACCAGCCTGGTGTGTGATGGCAATAATGGGATAGGCTGTGCATGTGTGGGGCAGAGGGTATATAAGAAATCTCTGTATCTTCCTTTCAATTTTTTGCTAATCTAAAACTGCTCAAAATGTCTTTAAAAAATGAAGCAATTGAATATAGGGGTCTGGAGCTCCAGTGGGTGATCTGAGATGGAGATTGGAGTTTTGTAGCCACTAAAAACAAATACTAATTAGAGCTTTTGATTGACCTCGGGAAACTACCTGCTGACAGGGTCCTTAAAGAACTGCAGAATGGTACAAGGCAAAGCAGGAGGGTGTGTGACAAAGAAACCACAAGAGTGTTGTAAGAGAAAGGGAGGAGTTGACTGTCTAATTTTCCTGAGAAGTCAAGAGGAGAAATGAAAAATATCTGTTAAGTTTAGCAATATAGAAATCATCAGTGACCCTGGCAAGAGTTCTTTTAACGGGCAAATGGAGGTCAAAGCTAACTTGCAGTACGGTGAGGAAATGGAAGGAGTTTTTATACTCCTTGACCCTTTTTCCATTTTCTCAAGAGATTCAACTATGAAATGGTAGCTGGAAAGGTAAGGGAAAGGAGTATAATTTTCCCTTAGCCAAGGGAAAATTATTGTTTTTCTTTTTCTAAGATGTGAGGAATTTGGACATATTTAACTGGTAACAAAACAGATCCATTTGAGAGGAGGTAGTTGAATATGCTAGGAGATAGGTAAACCATGGGGCAGGTTTGCTGAGAAGGCAAGTGGGTTGGCTCCAAAGCTTAGATGCAGGATTGCTGTTAGGAGGAGGGAAACAGGATCAGATGGGGGCAGGCGTAGTGATATTTCTAGCTAAGGCAAGAGAAGTTGAAGAGCTCTTACCTGAAGCTTTAATCAGTGAAGTTGGATGTGGGGGATTTGATAATAGGTGAGTTGATTGGAGAAAAGTCCAGCAAAGTTTAGGGCAAAGTAGGGCTTTATGAATTGATGTTGAGCCCCATGTATCCAGTTGGTGTGACTTGCCTACAGTGTCATTGAAATGAAGGCTTGTGGGATCTATGCTGGAAAAAACTGAGTATTGGGTTAGGAAAAAGTAAAGTATGACTAGCCACCTTGAGCTCATCTCCATATTTCCTCTTTGAACACTTCCACAATTATCTGGGGGAGAAATGATTCTACCTTCCTCCTGGCTCCTAAGGCATCCATGTATGGATCATCAGTCATCTGACACAATAGTTATCAATATTTGTATTTATGACACTCAACAAATATTTATTGAACCTACTATGTGCTGACAAAAAATAAAACCATCAGAATCATACTGCAATACAATAATAAGAATAATAGTAATAATAATAGTAACAAGCTGGGTTTATTTACTTGCCAGGCAAGGGAAAATACTAATGAAGAAATTCATTGATATGTTTTCTTGGAGGAGACAACTCAGGGATTTTGTTTTAAGAATGACAAAAAATAGGTTTCACAGTGACTACGCTAATTAAGGTTTGACAACATGCACACTTCATAGGGTGGTTCAGAAAAAGTCTCATTGTTCATTGGTCAGAAAAAAGCCATCAGTGACTTCCAGTGTGGGTCTAGCATCCTGTGTCACTTCAGCTGGTTAGAACCAGTTGAGGTGAAGAAGCATTCAGTTTTGCTATCTCTTCAGCAAGTGCTGTTCTAAGTGAAAGCATTTTCCTTTCACAGTGCAATGTGATGCTCTATGCTTTGGGGAAGCAAGGCCACTTCCTGTCCCCTTGGAGCTGGTAGCCATGTGTGGAGGACAGAAAAGTAATTGGACAGGAACAGAGATGTGTAATAAGTAGATGATAGAGAAGGTCCACAGGTAGTGCGGGTTCACAGAAGGGTAGCTAACGCAGCCCAGAAATCTGGCCTCAGAGAGGAAACCTGCCTGGTGACCAGGAATTAGTCAGTACAAGTGAGCTTGGAGAGAGGGGTGAACTGTCTCTGGGGAGGGAGCAGCAGGTGGCTCAGCCTTGAGGCAAGAGAGCATTTGTCCTCATGCATGACCTGGACTTGGGGATTCTGGAAGCCAGGCAGGCTAAGAGTAGGGACTCAGAGTCAGCTGGTCTGAGTTAGACCCTTGTTCTGTTGCTTATTAGCCGTGTGACCTTGGGAGAGCTACTTTTCTAAACACAGTTTCCTTATTTGTCAAAAGGGAATCATAGCTGCACTCCTTTCTAAGGGTGAGTGAGATCAAATGAGATAATTTGTTTAAAAGTGAGATGCTAGGTGTGTAATAAGCACTCAACAAACATCAGCTGTCATTATCACTCAGAATCAAGGAATGTAAGAGAAGTAAAGAATTTTGTAAAAACATTTAGCTCCACCTCCTTATTTTACAAGTGAGGAAGCTGGACCCAAAGAGATTGACATTCCTAAAATGAGCTGGTTTCTAGTAGAGCTGGTTCTAGAATCTGGGTGTTCTCTTTCTTTGTCTCAGTGATGATAAAGAAACAACATATTTAGTGCCTGGATTTAAGTCCCCACTCTTCTACTTATGACTATATGGTGTTAGGCATAAGAATAAGTCTATCTAAGTTTCAGGTTCTCTTGCAACAAAACCCTCAGTAGGTTGTTGGGGCCTATTGAACACATGAGTACCCAAGTCATTATAATCCCCCTTATACACTGAAGCTCTGATGTAATCAAGACCCAGGTAGAAAAAGAAGCCTCAGCCCTGATTCCTTTCTTCTAAGTAGGTATTGAAATACATGATAGGCAGCGAGGACACATGCAAGAAACCCAGCCTATGGGAGCTTCATTATGCCCACTTTCGGACCTTTTCTCTCATTTGTTGAAATGATGGAGGCATCATATGATGATAGTGAAATGGTCAAGATTTCCTTATACATCCTTCAGGGCAGTGACTGTGGAGAGTTTGTCTGAGTTATCAGGTACACATTCATCATCACAGAGTGAGCTGTGGGAGGAAAAGGCAAACAAAAGTGCAGGGGGCTGTTTTGAACCAAGCAGGGCAGCATGTGAACGGGAGCAGGGGGAGTTTCAGCTGAGATGTGGGGTTTGGTGACACAAGGTGGTGGTCTTACATCTCCTGCCCAAGAGTTGAGTTATTTTATCCCCAAATGGGGGGCCATGAGAGATTTTGTACTGAGAAAGTGACAAGATCTGATTGCCTTCAAGAGAAGCATTAAGGGTAGAGATAGAAAAGGAGAGGACCAAAAGTGGCAAGAAGAGAGGAGATGGGACACCTGTTTCAGAAGCAGAACAAAGGTGGCCTGATTGGATGTGGGGACCAGGCATGCAGCAGGGACACAACTGCTCTGAGATTTGGGGTCTATATGATCAGACAGGTGGTATTGTCATCTTGACCAAATACTGTCCTCAGAGTTCTGGATTTATTCCACATGGTGTCTGAAGTGTAGGGGCCTCTGGGTAGATCATTGCCTATATATTCAATTCATTATAATTCTCCTTACACATTCAAGACCCTAGTAGAAAAAGAACCCCTGCCCAGAGCCCCTCCTTTTCACCATCTCAGCTTCCACTGGCCTTTGCCAAATCCCACCCATGTTGTCACGGGGGCCCCATGCTTGGTATTGCTTCCTCCATTTCCTCTCTCCTTCAGTCTACCCTCAATATTCTCTCTAGGAAAACTAGAATCCTGTAACATGACATTTGTCAAAAATATGATGGCCCTCTGCCTCTGTGGTGCTTCTCAAACTTCTGGTGAAGAAACAGTTTTTAAAAAACCTTTCCAATGCATCATGGGCCATTGTTTTGTAAAATACAATAAAAATGAATTTCTAGAAAAATGAAATGAAGAAGACATAAATACAGGTCCCAATTTTTTATTATTAGATTCTATATATGTATATATATTTTACTTAGTCAAGTTGCTATAACTTTTTACTCTTGATTTCTGTGTTTATTGTGGACAGGTAACAAATACTGCAGACCATACCCTACCTGGAGTAGCAATGGTCTATAGAACAACATCCACACTCCTTACTCTCAAGTTCAATCCTCCTGTAGTCTCCAGGCTTACTGACTATTCTTCTCACATTGAAACTCTCCATGTTGTCAACCTGTGGTTTACTCACTGTCCCTTAAACTCACCTTCCACTTTTTCACGTCAGTTCACATTCCCCCTGGCTCCAGAATGTTCCGTTCTAGCTACCAAGCCTCCATACCTATGCACATCCTAACAACATTAGCAGCAGCAACTTTAGGTTGAACATCTACTCATTCCCAGGCTTTTATGATTTCATTGACTCTGTGTAACAGGTAAAGTGCTAATGTATGTAATTATTTACATCTTTTAAACCAGAGCAGATCTAGTGGTATCTCTATAATAATCATTCACTAAGGAAGGGTCACCTATCTGGGCTAGTAAGAGTCCAACACTGGATTTTTTGCTGGAACCAGGGGGGAAAGCTAAGCTGGTAGAACACAGGTCTGAAAGTGCCTGTGGCCACACATGCTACTTCAAGGGAAGAGATGTCCGAGAATGATGTCACCAAGAAAGGAAAGCTGACAGGTGCTGAGACAGACCCCTGCCTTTTGCCCCAGTTCTAGTCTTTGTTTGTTATACTGGATACTGTCGCATGCCACCCAGTTCCTCTTTGAAAATGGAGAACTTGTTTTCCAGCTTCCGGGACTATTGTCTTGCAGAAGAGAACCACCTCTCTCATGCCTTCTCAAAGCAGTCTATAACCAATGACAAGTTGGCATGGGGATATAGGTCCTGGCCCCCTTACCCCGACACAAGATAACTGAAATGTTATCCCAGCTTTGGAGGACCCAACAGGGCTGGCCAAGCCATTTGTTGTCACTGCATCATGGCTCAATATCCCCCTCTGTCCCATCCTACTGCTGCAAAAATCAGCCTGTGCCTGGTGTTATCAGCAGGGGTAAGAAAAGAAAGCTAATTTTTTAGATGGGAGAATGGACCACTGTGACATGGGGTGGAGCAAATGGAGAAGAAGAGAGAATCATAGAAATAGAACAGGGTGTAGGAAAGGGCTGCAAAATGTCAATGGGTCCAAAGCAGGAGGGAAAGAATTTCAAAACCTTGCCATATGAGCAACAGTTGAAGGAACTGAAAATACTTAGTAAAGAAGTAAAGATTTATGAAGAATATGACATCAGCCTTCACATACAGGGACTGGCACAAATAACACCCCTTTCTTATTACAAAATCATAAGCATGTAATTCTATAACATAACAATTTCACACTCAAGCACAGCATATGACATTTAGGTGAAATGTTCAAATTAAAACTATAAATTATTACACCCATATTATTACCCTACCAACCACACTCAAGCAGGTGTTATTTCTGCCAGCCTGTGTATTTCACAGGCAATCAAGTAAAAGATGGATGAAAATCATTCTGCTGGGTCTCCTCTCTTTTGCCTTGACCTCCTACAGTCCATTTTCACACATTTAGATCATATCACTCTCCAGCCTAATACCCTCCAGTACCTTCTCACCACGCTAGGAAGAGGACCCAGTTGTCTTGCTATGACCTGCGAGGTCTTTCATAATCTGGCCCTTGCCTTCTTTCCCAACTCCATCTCCTGTGGGTCTTCCTTCACTCACCCTTCTGGCCATACTGGCCATCTTCTTGCTGTTCCTTGAATATACAGCCCACCCATACCTCAGGGCCTTTGCACCTGCTACTTTCTTTGTTTTTATTTATTTATTTTTCCTATATGTTCTATGAGCTCTTCATATCCCCCATTCCTTCTGTTGCTCAGTCTTAAATCAAAGGTCATTTCCTAAGAACGCTTCCCCTGATTAGTTTCTACCTCAATGCCATTTTGTGTTCTTGGTAGCACTCTTTGCTCCCTGAAATGGTTTCGTATCTCTGTTTATTATGTGATTCTGTTTCCTGATTATGTCTTTCACAAAGAACGTAAGCCCCACATGAACAGAGATGTGTCTGTCCCATTTACCACTGCAACCTCAGCATGTGCTATGGTTTTGGCACATAGGAGGTGGTTAATAACTAATTGTTGAGAGGACGAATGAATGAGCACAAGCTTAAGAAGTAGCTCTAGAACTAATGGGTGGACAATTCATAGAGCAGATTTTTGAAGCTGCAGTCAGCAGGCTCAGAGCCTTGGAATGGAGACAACTGCCACTTAGCAGAGGACCTACAGGCCAGTGGGAACATGGGGTTTGGAATCAGACAGACCAGGGTTTAAGTCTTGGCTCTGCTGCTTCCTGGCTGGCCACAGGCCCTGGACAAGTCCTTTAGCCTTCAAAAACCCCAGACCCCTTATCTGTAAAGACAGGAGTATGAGTACAAGCCACCTCATGGATTCTGGGTTGATTAAAACAAGTGCTGGACATTTAACAAGTGCTAAATAAGTGTTTGCTTTACAGCTTGGTGATTTAATTCCCACTGCTCCAGAGATTACAGGTCCTGTCTCCATTGTCAGCATGAGGCCTCTCTGGCCACAGGAGCTGGGACTAACCTAAGGGAGGGCTGCTACAAACGGTCTTTTGAGCAACCACTTGGCATTTCTTTTCCTGTCGCACTCATTAACTGCCTCCTGGGGAAAAATAAGCAGAAGTGCCCTGGGTTCAGGGAATGGGTTGGGAGGGTGGTGGGGGGACATGAGTGATCATTCTGACTGTTCCTTCTCAACTTCCTGTCTCTGACACAACCCAGAGCTGACTTTCTGGGGTTGGAGCCCATGAGGAAATGGGTGATCACTGTTTCTTCGCAGGATTTACAGCACTTACAAAATTGATAATATCACACACCGTACTTAAATGTGCACTATTATGTGAACTGGAGTGTGTTTGTGATGAGAGAGGAAGAGAAATCATTGAAGCTGGCAAGGAGCAGCTGTGCAATGGGGTGGGTGGAGGCGGGAGGGAGAGTCCCATGTGTGGAGCACCTTCCTCAGTCTCTGGTTAACTCTCAGGTGGTGGGTTTATGCATCTTGACCCTGAAAAGTGCTAGTCACCCCACAAGATACAGGGGACATGATTGCACAACAGGTAAATACAGTCAGAGGCTATCCATTCCCATGCCCTTTTTTGATGAAAAGGGAACTTGCTTTCTTCTGTTCAGATGAAAATAACAGTTGACACTATCCATATAATAAAGGAAACTCTTACATAGCATGAGTTTACTGCAGGATGGGCATGGCTCTTAAACACTTTACCTGCATTGCCTGTGTAATCTCATGAGGTAGCTACAGTCTTTAGCACAAGTTTACAGGTGAGTTCCTCACCTGTTCCTCAGCAAGGTTGGTAACTTGCACAAATTTACACAGCTAGTAAAGGGCAAGGCCAGGACTCCAACCCAAACCCTCTAGCTCTAGAGTCTGCACACTTGACCACCATGAGAAATGGCCTATTCTTAAGGTGATGGTTGCCTTGTAGGTGGTGGGCTCCATATCGCTGTGGGTGGCAGACAACAATCACTGAGCTAGACAGAGGTCTCTTCCATGTATTTAGTGTGTCCTCCATGTCTGACTCAGAGGTGAGCACTCTGCAACATCATTTCACATCATGTTCATGCCTCCCCTGCCACCTAGAACAATCATCTCATTTTACAGACAAACAAAACTGGAATTAGAGAGACTGCATAATGGCTGAGGTCTCCAGGCTGGTGAGGGCTAAACTGGGAATCCAGCAGACCTTCCCAACCCAAATCCTGAGCTCTTCCCATTTTACCAAAGGTGGTTTCCAAGGGATTAAACTTCAAGAGGGCTGAGTTGGATTAGTCAACTGGCTGACACGAGATCCCAAGGGACTAAACATCTGACACGTAAAGGCCTAAACTCTTGAACAGAGCTGCTATAACTAGTCACTAGGCCAAAAATATTAGTCATCACATTTCAAATTTTATATTTAAGGGAATATTTCTCTTGCAAGTCTCCTCCTTGCCCCAACATCCTGCAGTGTTTCTCTTGAAAACCTGCCCAAGGAGCAAAGAGTTAAGTGGACCCCTGAAGTATCTGCTCTCCCTGTGGTGGTATAAATGCCCTCTTGGGCTACAAAGCGATAGTAACCTTCTTTCCTGGTGTTACCACTATCTGCCCTCATGCAGGGTCCCCATCTGACAACCCAATCCAGCATCAGTACACCAACCAGGTCTCCGCCATTGAACCCAGGGGTCAGTTTTCAGGTCTGTCTTGCTGGCCTTGTCTGCAGCATTTGGCACAAAGGTCAGACCTGCCCCTTGATTCACATTTTTACTTGGCTCCTGAATGCCACATGTCTTGGCTTTCAGCTGACTCCTCCCTTCTTTGGCATTTTGTCCCATCAGGTCTCATGGCTCCAACCACTATTCATCAGTGAGGCTTTCCAATTTATATTTCCAGTGTGGACTTCTCTGATTTTGGACTCACAAATCTGACTGTCTACTTGATATTCCCTTGGATGTCTAATAGGCATTACAAATTTAGTGTATCCCATAATTAATTCCTAATCTTCAACTCTGCCCCTAACATACTCCCCTCCAAGTCTTCCTAGTTGAGGGCCACTCAACCTTTCCAGGTGCTCAGGCTCCAACATTTAGTATCATCCTGAACTGTCCTTTCTCATATCTCATCTGTCAACAAATCTCTCTGCTCTGTCTTCAAGCCAGAATCCAGCAAATTCTCCACATTTTCCCTAATATCTCCCTGGATTACCATCACTCAGTAACCTCAAGAGCATCTGCCTTCTTTCTTTGGTTTAATTTAAGACAGAAGCCAGAGTATGAAGACAAGGGGCAGATCATACCTCTCTTTCATTGCAGACTCTCCAGTGGGTTCCTCCCAGTGGAAGCCAAGCATCACTGGGCCCTCCAGGCCTCACCCCTACCACCTTCTTTTCCCCCAGGGATGCTATCTCCTCTATTTCACCTCCTGGCCAATTCTGCTCCAGCTCCACTGGTCTCCAGGCCATTCCTTAAACATGCCACACACATTTTCATTGCAGGGCCTGTGTACATCAGAGCTTTACTCTCTGTGGGAAACACTCTTCCCATCTCCACTGGCTCCTGCCTCACATCCTTCAGCTCTTTGCTCAAATGTTACTTTCTCAGTGAAGTTTTCCCTGACTCCTCTATTTAATACTTTCTTAACATTCCCTATTTCATTTTTCTTTATAGCACTTATGGCTTATCTAACATATTAATCTATTATTTGTTTAATTTTAACAGAGAGCTGGTAAAATGTAAGGTCAAAGCAGGCAGTTACCAGTTTTGTTCAGGCTCTATCCCTAGTGCCAGTGCCTGGCATGCAGTGGGTGCTCAATCAATGTTATTTCATGAATCAGTGTATGAACTGTCTAAGGACAGCATTGCTGTGGCTACAAAGCGTGGTCAGGAAGTGGGCTACCAAGCCTCTGGCTTCAGTGTATCCTGGAGACACTTTCCAGCGTCTACCACTGTTTTCTTTGCAAAACACAGGTAATGGAAACTAAAGTCCCCCTAAGCT
Organism: Desmodus rotundus; assembly: GCF_022682495.2. NCBI lineage: Eukaryota > Metazoa > Chordata > Mammalia > Chiroptera > Phyllostomidae > Desmodus > Desmodus rotundus. The sequence continues at coordinate 80,365,061 of NC_071387.1, forward strand.
CTCGAATTACTGGAATCTTTAGAAGAAGAGGACTGAACTAAGGACCCAAACATGGGCCTTCACCCGTGTGAAGGACAGCTTGAATCCTCTTCTTCTGAGGCTTGCCAGAAGAACCAGTTGACAGGACAAGCAGGGGCGGACAGAGGGCGGGGAGCAGGGACAACGTAGGGGAGGGAACTTTAGCAGTCTGAGCCGCTGGAGTGACCAGCTGTGCTACGCTGAGCACTTTACGTAACCCTCTCAACTTCCGTTTTATGGCAGGTCCTTGCAGGGACTGAAAGTGATAATGCAGGTGGCTCAGAGGAACGCTCCACCATGCCATTGGCCGCCCTTAGACAGCGGCAGTCTGGTGGAGCAACAGAGGAGGAAGTGGCGGCGGTTGCGGGGGCAGAGGCGGGTGGGGATGGCAAAGCAAACGGGGGAAGGGAGATGAGACAAGGATCTGGACATCTTTGGGGAGGGGGGATGGAGCGGGGCGGGGCAGGGCAGGGCGCGGAGGTGTTCCCGGGGGCGGGACAATGACCCGGCACCTTTAGGCGTCCCCAGGACTCGATAAGACCGGGAGAGCTGTCTGGGGCCAGTTACGCTCAGATCCGTGCTGACACTCAGCGGCCGTGTGGCGACCTCTTGCCGCATTTCCGCCGTGTACCACCGCGTCCTCGCCGGCACCGTCTCCTACAGCGCAGCAACCCGGCTCCAGCATGACCGACCAGGCAGCCTTCGACACGAATATCGTCACCCTGACCCGCTTCGTTATGGAGGAGGGCAGGAAGGCCCGCGGCACGGGCGAGATGACCCAGCTGCTCAACTCGCTCTGCACCGCGGTCAAAGCCATCTCCACAGCTGTGCGCAAGGCGGGCATCGCGAACCTGTGAGTCAGGCCTCAGGCCGCTGGGCCGCATCCTGTCTGTCTGTCCAGCTGACGATGTGCCCGACAGTCTGATGTCTGGTCCTCAGGCCCTCCTGTTGTCAGTCTGTCTGTCCTCTCCTCTCCAGAGCTTTGTACTCATGCCCTGGTTCCCCTCTACCCCTCTCTTGATCTTGGAGGCGTCCACCTGGGGGCCTGTCATCCCATACACACCTGCCTTCACCCCACGTCCATCCCTCTCACAGGGGCTGAGCAGCCTGCCTCGCTTGGTGCCACTGTCAGCTTCCTTTTGGTGAAACTGGGTGGCTGCTGGGCACCTGGCCTGCTGGCCATACCCATCCTAGCCTCATCCAGGAAAGTGCTGGCAGGGTACTTGCTTTTCCCTTTCTCTTCTTTGATCTCCTTCACCCCTTATGGAATTGGAGTCTCAAGTCCGGTTTCTAATCCAGTATCTCCTTATGCCTAAACAAGTGCTGTTAGGAGCCACCGGGGAAATGGTGAAGTAGGCCCCACTGGGGCTTGACAGTCTGCATTTCTAAGAAGTCCTTAGGTGGTGTTCGTGTTACCATGTTGTTGATCTGCAGATGACTTTGTGTATAGCAAAGGAATCACAGAACATGGGAATTCAAAGGGCACCTTCCTGTGAGGCTTCTGTAACTAACACGAATACTCTTTGTTTTATTTTGGTGTGCATGGTTACTTTATATTTATCTGGTCGTCACTTAACTGAAGAGTACTTGGGTTTTCAGATTGCCCCCACTCCTTCCTAACATTTCACACGCTCAGGGACAGTATAAAATTTGTGTGTGATGTTCATAGATGATCTGAGAAAGTATAACCCCTGCAACCTGGCTTCCTTTTCTGGTGAAGTGTTTGGCTCTGGTTCCACAATATGGATTGCTGGCTCTTAAGAAAGGAGTGTATGGTCACCCTTATTTTCAGACGTCAAGCAGGGATGGGCCTGGCTGGGAGAGGGACTGGAACAGGTATATTAGGAAGGTCCTCTTAATAATACATTTTAAAGGAAACATACTCAGTTAAAATCTCACTTCAAATTTAATTTTCCAAAAGTAGAGGTGGCCTCATAGATTAAAGAGGCCTTTAAAAAAAAGAGTACCTGTCATTTCCTACATTATTTTAAAAGAGTGTCTATGCCTTTCACACCCCCAGAGAAACTTGGAAATGCAAGATCTGCTTCGAGTTGTGTATTTCACATCTTTTAAGAAACTTCAAATAGTGGGACCTGGACAAAGAGTACTAATTTTGACTGTGTGAAATATGTATATATTTTTAGACTGCATAGTGGTAAATAGCAGACCCCCAAAATAGCAGACACCAAAAATATTATTGTCGTTGTCATTATAAACTACCATATTTTTCAGACTATAAGATTCACTTTCCCCCCCAAATTTAAGAGGAAAATGGAGGGTGTGCCTTATAGTCCAAATGTAGCTTACATTTACATTGGTGAAATATTATGTTATTTATGTTATTAAATATTTTACCACATTTTTTGCTTCAAAATTTTTTTTCTTATTTTCATCCTCTAAAACCTAGGTGCATCTTATGGTACTTAATAAGAGTCACTCATCGACAAAAATTCAAACCACTCAAAAGAACAATAAGGGAAAGGTGAAACCCACCTCTATCCATTCTCTGGGGTGTCCTCCACTAATAATTTACTGGTTATTTTCTCAGATACTTATTTATACTCATATAAGTTTATAGATGGATATATTTACATGTGTCTATATGTAAGTAGCAAACAAAATGGGATCACAGTTAACATAGTCTTCTGTAGTTTGCTTTCATCATTCAACAATATATAATGACCATCCTTCAATGGCAGGACATATAAATCCACCTCCTTTGTTTTAACTGTTGCCTAGTGTTCCATTGCATGGGTATGCCACCAGCTGTTTTATTCTTCCCTTATGTTAGCACATTTCACAGGTATGTGACTATTTCAAAGAGCGCTGTATTCATGGAACGTGGATTGATGCTGGTCATGTGGGCAGTTGACGGGGAGGACCAGAACTGAGAGGAGTTTGCAGTCTCAGTATGACATGTAGTCAGGGAGGCAGCAGTTAGACAAGATCTCAAGTCAGGGCTCCAAATTATATTCATTATTGGCTTTGATGTCCTGGATGAAAAGGGTAGTGTGCCTGCAAATAGCTTGTTAGTGTGAAGACTTGCCCTAGAAGGACGTGCATCCAGAATGACCAGATGATTGCTGATTTACAGGAACCTCACAGGAACCAGTTTTTGGAGCTCAGCCATGACGTCTCATCAGGGAGACTTCAGAAGTTTCAGCAAAGAGCCCGCTGGAGTGCTCATTCCCTCTCTCTCTCTCTGTCAACCAACAGCTGATCTTTAGCTACTTTTCTTGCTCTTAATAAGATGTAGAATTATATAGTTTTTAAGCTGAAAGCCTTGGAAATCATGTGGTCCCACCCTTTTTTGTACAGACGAGGATCCCAAGGCCAAGGAAGACAAGGTGACCTGGACTTTGGCTCAGGTTAGGCTCTTTTCACCAAACCACACATCTGTCCCTTTATTTTTTAGAAATCAGTTAAAGCTGACCCAACTCTAAATCTCATCTATTAATTACATTTTTGATGTGAATTCATATTTGTATCGCAAGAAGCCATCGCCTTAGAGCCAACCTGCACTAGAAGCCTGCGCTCTCTGCTTCTGGCCTCCACCCACTGTCAGTAGAGATGAGGAGCAATCAGTCTTTTGTTCTCTCATGAGACCAGTCAGCAGCCTGCAGGGGGACCTGATGAGTTCATGGTTCAAATTCCAGTGTTCCCCCACTTCTCTGCTTCCATTCCTTTGGACAAAAGTGGTCCTCCAGTGGCTTAAGCTTTTGCTTTAAGCATATTCAGTTGACTTCCCTTTGTGCGTGTTTCCAAATCACTGTTTGAAGAATTCACTGATTTTATGCAATTCAACAGAATGTTATTGAACACCTACAATATACAAAGTTCTAAAAGAGCCTGAGAGATGAAAATGACACAGAGTTTATACTGTAGGAAAAATACAAGTATAGAATTAGTTATAAAACACAATAGAGATTCTGAAAGATGCTTTCAAAGAGGTGCCAAAAACATGATGTGAATGCAAAGGATCCTGGAGCATCAGGTGGGCATCTCTCACGGGCAGGAATAGATGGGCATAAGGCTTGAGGTCTGGAGAGCACTTCAGGCTGGACCGTTGTATGAGGAAAGGTACCAGGTGGGAAAATATTTCTGGAAAAGTTGCTCATTCAGTTTGACTGAAGCATGGTATACACGTGGTGGGGTGTTTGTGGATGTCTCATTGTGGATACATTGGGGAACATCAAATGGCAAGGGTGAATGCTTTATATCTTGTGGGTGTGCAAAGGGGAAAGAGTGAAGGTTTTTGAGTAGGACACTGCCAAGATTACAGATCGATCTTGGGAAGATATGGCTAGAAGTATAAAGGGAAAGCTAAGAATGGGGAATGCAGATGGTGGGGATTCTGCATGTGGAACAGTCACAGGAAAACAAGTCTGTCCTTGAATGGGATGATGGGGGTGTAAGGGTGGGGGGTTGGAGAGAGGTGCTGGCCCAGGAGCCCCACAAAGCAGAGCTGGTCTTGCAGGGCCCTCCCCTCTGGGTCTCTACTTTCCTCATTTCAGAGCTCTCTGAAAAGGGGCAGAGCAAGAAAATTTCAACCAGATCTAGAACATAAGCAGGAGGAGGGGGAGGTCCTGTGAGAAGTCTGAGTGTAGATTGGGTGAGCAGGGCAACTTCTCAAAGAGTGGGTCTCAGCAAGTGACAGCAGGGCCCTGCCTTTGAAAACAGAACTAAACAAAAACAAAATTCCAAAGGAGGAGCTGGTTTTTTGAGGCGGGGGAGGGTAAGAAGATGATTCTGACATTTTGGAAACATTGAACTTTAGGTGTTAGAAGGCTACCCAGTTGGAGATGTGGTCCATTCAGTAGTTGGATGTACCAGTTTGGAATTTGGGAATGACGCACTGGCTAAAGATTTGGCCTCTGGATTTTGGTTCATTCTGCCCAGAGGTAGAAAGAGGAGAAAACAGGACTAGATGGAGAAGAACAGGAACATACAAGGCTTAACAAATTTCAGAGAATCATGGAGCTGGGCTCAGATTCCTGGCTCTGCCATTTAATTTTTGTGAGGATTTGGGCAATTGATGTAATATCTCTGAGACTCAGTTTCCTCACTTATAAGATGGAGACAACTGTATTTTTCAACCTCAGAGACTTGTGTGAGGATAAACTGAGTTCATTAAATGAGTACTAATATCATCATTGTTTTTCTAGGCTGAAGATGATTATTTTTTATAAACTAGTATCTTTTTATTTTGCTTTTCATTCCTTATTATTTGCCCACATCATATACAGCAGGCATGTATTTTAGGCTAGACCATTATATATTAAAACAATGTTGCACCCTCAGGTAGGTTACAGGAAATACCCTTCCATCATGCTCAGGTGGTGTCCAGAACAGTTGCTTTTATATATGGGGCCCTCTCTGTATAGATGGAAGAAAAAATTAAGTAACTTCAGTTCTAATTTTGGAATTACAGGTCAGCTAATATATGCTTCAGTTTACCTTCAAATTTTCAGAGTTTATGGCATTAAACTTTTGGAAACTATCCGATTTATATTTTATATTTCTTAAATTAGCTTCTCCACATTTCCAAAGACTGAATTGTAACTTCCTTTTCATACCAGAAGCACAGGCAACCACACTCCATCATATTTGCCCATTTTGGCTGGCATGAACTCAAGCGAAGGCTGGGGATTGTGACCTTTAAAAGCTGCTTTGGTTGGTGCCTCTCCAATGTATTTCTGATCTGACCCTTGGACATTCCCGGCTGGGTGACCGGTTGGTTGGTCATTTACCTTGGAATCAATTAATAACAAGTCAGTGTCACCTTGGACTTTAGCGATAAGGATTAAATCATAGTTTGCCTCACTTTTTCTCTGGTTGAGAGTTCTGAAAACAAGCTTTTCCACTTATTCCTTTTGTGTACTATCCGAAGTGCCACCTGCTATCACGGCTGTCATGTTGACATCGGGAGAAAATGACCTGAAGTTAGCAAATTAAGGAAATTATTGAGAATTCTTCCCTAACTGTGGCCCTGGCTCTGGTCCCTGTGTCTAGGGCTGTGCTTCAGAAATCGTGAATCATAGACTCTATGGCTGGGAAATGGCTCAGTCCATTCCAGAAACCAGATGCCAATTTAAAAACAATGTTAATATTTAATCCAAATTTCTAAGGATAATAAAAACTGGCCAAATTAACCTGTTATTCTAAGGAGTTTCCTGTCATATGAATTAAAATGACTTACAGTTTTTTCAGATTTTCATTGAGGTTTACAGTAAAAGTAAAAGAAGAGATATATTTTCAAATCAATTTTTGCTCTCCAACTCCAGAAAGATAACTTTTGTGTCTCTAGAGGTTTAAAGAGGAAGAGCAATAGGGGCTTAAACCTTGAAGGGATTTCCTCCAACCCCAGCTGAGTTGGGCTGCAGTGTCAACTAAATTGAATGAAATGGAAGTGAAATGTTATAAGCAGCTCAAATGAAATAATATTTACAGTGAGACTTTAGTCGTATGTAAACTTGGAGCACTTTCTTTTGTTGCTGGTTACCTGTGACACAGTTCCGCCCTGGCTGTCTTCCCAGGAGTTGCCCAAAAAACTGGTTTAGAGGTCTTGGTTTCGGCTCCCCTCATCAATCAGTATTTACTTAATGGGTGCCTGGGGGTGCTCCATGAAGAACAATGGTGACTGCCATCAGGCTGCTGGGAACCAGGTGCATCACACAGATCAGCCCTCATTCTTATAAAGCTTTAAAACAGAAACAATCCATGAGGAAGTTGAGTCACCTGGAGACATAATCAGTAAGAGGGAAAGGCCTAATTAGGACCCAGGTCTCCCTGCTGTGTTCTTGTCAGGACCTGCCTTTCATGGTTGTGTGACTGCCAGGGGAGTTAGGGATGGGCAGGGACAAGAGCACTTCTTGCTCATCTGCCAGGCTCTGTTCTAGCCTTTACCCATGTCAAATCATTTATGGCCCCTCTCTATATGCTATGATGTAGATATATTGATACTAAATCCCTATTTTACAGGTGAAGAACCAAAGGTCAGAGATGCGGAGTGACTTGCCTAGGGTTGCTTAGCATGTGGTGGGCAGAGCTGGGATTTGGACCCCAGTGGTCTGGAGTCACAGCTCATGGAAAAAAGCCCATGATGATGCCTTCCCTTCTGTGACAACTTACATTTAGGAAAAGCTTCCTCAGCAGATCAAGTCACTGGCTCAGTCACAACTAAGGTCCCTGTCCCTGCTTGATCAGTGCCCCACTGCTCTGAGCTCCTTTTCTGCAAGGGGAGGGGAGGGAGCCAAGCCTAGAGGTTTACGGCATGCTCAGGTCAACCCATTTCTTCAACTGTTCAACTCGTTTCTCTTTACTGATTGCAGGGCACAGTTGGCCCCTGGAAGACTTTTTGGACAGGATTGTATGATCATTTCTGCACATCTCTGCAGCTTTATTTGCTGCCTGATTCTAGCCTGGAGGAACAGCACATTGGGAACTGATCTAAGAATGAGCCATTAGCTGGGTGGTGTGTGAAAGACACTGCTAAAGTCCCATTGAAGGTCATTGGTACCATCCTCTCCTGTTCACAATGACAAGCATGGAAGTTACGTCCAAACCAGGACAGCCTTCCTGACGCACTGGGCTCTCCTTGAGTCTGCCTAGAACTCAGCTGAATAATTTTCCAAGCCCTAGGTCAAACGGGTCTAGCAAAAGAGAGCGCTGTGTCGCCAGGAGCTGAGCCCCATGTCTGCTCTTGTTTCTGTAGGTGGTTACACTGCTCCTCTGAGTGGCCACTGAAATATATGCTGAAGGCTCTTGTTCATCTATCCTTTGAGGAATGGTGACTGATCAGAGTGCAGACATTTATTGTTTCTAAGGGGAGGGTTCTGAAAACTTGAGAAAATAAACTCCATGTGTTATTTAGCTACTTAATTCCCTAAGGATATTTCCGAGGGCTTTTTTCCTTTGTCAAAGTCATCAGAAGTTTGACTGCTTCTGACTTTTCACTGACCTGTGAAAAGTTACCTTGGGAACAGTTTGCTGCCTTCTGAGTGTCCCTCTGAGGCATGTGGGGAGAAGCCCTATGGAGCATGTGCCTAGCCTGACTCATCATGACTGAGCAGAAATGCAGGGCTGTGCACGAAACCCTAGTCACAGATAGCCTAGTGAACTGAGATGCAATGCAAAGACTACCTGGTAAAGTATATAAACTCAGATGGCAGTTTGGGAACTCATTCTCTCGAACCCTGTTTCTGCCTTAGAGTCACTTTCCTGTGCTTTCACGGAGGCTTTCCTAATACCCGGTTTTAACAGGGGAACTCTTCTCATGAGATGTCCCAGAAAAGTAATAAAGTGCCTGATTTTGAGTTGGAGTGGTTCAGAATAATCAATCTCCATGATTTTTTAATGTTATTAATAAGCTACTGGAGGGTAATTGAAGAAGATTCCTTCTGGTTAAAACAAAGGAAGGACTCTCAATTCTGGGGGAAGTTAAAGAGAAAGAAGGGAGGAGTAACCACCTAACCCTGAAGGGAGGCAGAGCCTGAGAAGTGGCCAGGTGTCTGTGATGGGTCATTTCAGTGCCAGGTGTAGTGAGTGTCCCCACAGTGTTCATCCTGCAGCATTTTATGTGGCCTCACCCAACTCCCATCATAAACAGGTGGTGCCATTCTCTGTGACCCAAGGGCAGGAGCCACTTTAAAATCCTTGAGCAGCAGTGAGGAACCCAGCTGGTAGTCTTGGCTGGGCGAGTCAGCTGCATCAACACTGCCTGTAACCCCTCGTAGCCCACGTCCACGGCATGATCTGGGACTATAGAACTTGCTTCTCACCTTTGTTAGGCCAGCTGCTCAGTGTGCAAACTCAGAAAATGCAGTCAGTCTTGTCCATCAGGAGCTCTGCCACTTTCTTTACTCCCCCTGAACAAATGATGGGTATTCTGCATGTGGATCAGTCACAGAAAAACCCATCTGTCCTTGAACTGGGTGGCAGGGGTGGGAGGTAAGGCTGGGGGGTTGGGAGAGGTGCTGGCCCAGGAGCCCCACAAACCAGACATGGTCTTGCAGGGCCCTCCCCTCTGGGTCTCTTTTTCCCTCATTTCAGAGCTCCATGAATCTATGGGAAAAAAGAGCTGAGGTTTAAAAAGTTATGCAAATGTGCACAGAGTACCCCCTCTCATTTGGACATGTGTGAAAAACAAACTCCCTGTTTATGGATACATTTCTGACATGGAGTTGTTCTGTGGAGTCATTACCGGTGGACTGTTTGGGTTCCTTTTGGGTATTTTCATACCTTCTCCTTTTTAATAAAAAAAAATATTCAAGATATCATTCAGCTTGAATGGCTTCTTTGCAGTGAGGCATTCCTTGACCATCTAATTCCCTCTGCCACCATCCCTAGGCATCTTGTTTCATTTTGTCAGAGCACTGGTTGCTATCCGACATTATCTCATTCATTCAAAGGCACTTGTTTCTTGTTTGTCTCACTCAGTAGAATAAAAGCTCCATAAGGCCAGTGATATCATCTGTCTTGTTCTGCACTGTAACCCCAGCAGTCAGGATAGTTTTGGGGGGCACATTGGGCCCAATAAGTAATTGTGGAATAAATGAGCACTCATGCAGCTCCTCAAGGAGCTGACTGGCCTTCTCCCATCTTGCTGAGTGAGATACCTGAGCCAGGGGAATGTGGGCCAAAGTGTGAAACAGTCCTTCCCATGCCTGCTTTGTCCCCCTTCCCAAGCCTCTGGGCCTCCCTGGAGCTATCCTAACAGGCCTGACCCTCTGGGGATCATGCCAGGGCCAGCACTCCAAGGTGTGGAACAACCTTAGAAGTTGATCACTCCTGTTCTCATTCCTTTGGGCACAGTCTCTCCTCTCCTCAGTAAATGCCATTCATTCAGTCAGCAAGTATTTATTGAGGATCTACTATGTGCTGGAAACTGGGACACTAGGGAAAAACATGCCCTCTGTCCTCATCCTCTTGGAAGGAAAGGATAAACAATCATGCCAGCATATAGTGGATGAAGCCTTGGGGTTCTCTGAGACTCCCATTCCTCTACATGCAGATCCTTAATGAGCTCCCTCTAGAGATCAAGGCAGGAACTAACATTAGGGGCCCAAGGGCTGGGCTAAGCCCTTGTGTAGTTATCTGTCGCCTGTAGTCCTCACACAGCTTTGTGTGGAACTTAATGCTCTCATGGACAAAGGCAAAAAAGGAGGCTCCGTGAGGGTGAGGGGCTTGCAGAGCTGTGGTCCAAGCCAGGTCTCTGCCATCATGTCCATGTTCTTTCTATCAGCCCTATCCATCATCCTGGATTAGCGGTGACTTTAATCCTGGAAACCCCTAGTTAGGAGGGGGAGGTGATGGGTGCCAGTAGGACCAGTCAGGGAGATATATTTCAGTTGGTGGGCCCTGCCAAGCCCCTCCAGCTCCACCCAGAATTTGGCTGTCTTTTTTCGCCACCGGTGTTGGCCTTAAAGTTAATATAAGAAAGAGATTATGTGGAATGAGAATGAAAAGCTCAGAGACAGAGCATCATTCCCTTGCCCACCTGGAAAAACAGCTTCTTATCCCTCCAGTCTTCCTCATGCTTCTTCTCTTTTCATCATCTTATTTCATGAATAAAAGACCAAGGGATCAATCAACTTGCAGCTACAGCCTGTGTCTCTGGGAGACACTGGACAATGGGGTGCTGAGATCACTGAGTTACCTCCCTGCGTCAGGCCAGACAAGACACTTGGCTTTGGACAGTTTCTGGTGTTGGTTAAGGTTGTCCAGCCAGAAACAGGCAAGTTATGTTTGGAGAAAATGCGTTTTTGGAGCCGAAGCAGTGCATACCATGACAATCAGTCCCCACGTGAGTGCTCACAGAAATCTGACAACTGGCGCAAGTGTGCCCTCCTCATCTGCTCCCAGCCCAGCCGTTTTGTGGTATCTTCCACGCTTCTACCTTTTCCATCTCACATGTAATCTCTTCTCTTGTTCTTCTCTGTACACCTTCCTTTAAAAACTTTCCCCTCCTTTCAGTGCTCCTATTCAACCCCAGGCTATGACAACCCTTCTCCGCTCTCATTCTAACAAACTAGGCTACATTTTGGACAAGCCACTCAGATTCTGGGAATTCCACAATTATTGACTTGCTGGTACCTTGAAAATAGAGCAGAAACTCCAGACTTGCCAGTCCCTCTAGCTGTTAGGACCCAGTGGTAGTGAGGTGCCACCAAGAGAGCCCTGGCTTGGGAGTCCCAGTGAGCTTCGCACCTGTGCCCTGCTGCTCTGGTTTGGACAAGCCCATTGCTGCCTGGGAGTGAGCTTCTGCTTGCCTCTGTGAAATGAGGTGGTGGGACCAGTCAGTATCTTTTCTTTTAGGATGTTTTCAGCTATAAAAACATAGACTCCCTTGGCTTCACTCACATCTCAGGATCTCTCCTACCCAGGTTTCCTGGCTTGCTGTGTCTCTCAACAGATTTATTAAGAATTAACCCTGCATTTGGGGGTAAAACTGATTCTGGGGGGTGGGGTGAAAAAATCAATCGTTTTGTGTATAAAACACAGCACATACATACAGCACATAAACAGATATACACCATATCTTTAGTATTAAAAGTAAAATTTTATGAGGGAGTGTGATTAGGAAAAAAATACCTAAAAATCTTCCTTAGAGGCCCTAATCGGGGGCGGGGGTGGGGGCAGGGGGGCGGGGATGGTTGAGAGAAATAGATTCAACCACAAAGGTGTGCTGGGTGCCATGACAGGTACTGGGCAGGTGAATGACAATATTTTCTTCCCCCCAGGAGCCCATCTTCCAAACCATGTGTCTTCTTTTCTTTCTTCTAAATCCTATTCCATGCATGCCACTTTTAGTGAGTTTATAGGTGCATCTACATGTTCTGGTGGTCACCACTTATATTTTTGTGGCTTTTCTTCCCTCTAGGTATGGAATTGCTGGCTCTACCAACGTGACAGGTGATCAAGTGAAGAAGCTGGATGTCCTCTCCAATGACCTGGTCATTAACGTGTTACAGTCATCCTTTGCAACCTGTGTTCTTGTGTCAGAAGAAAATAAGCAAGCCATAATTGTTGAACCTGAGAAAAGGGTAGGTATGAACTTCCACCATGCAGGGTTTTAATGTAAGCATTTTTCTTCCTTGTTTCATAAATGACTCCAGGTGTTCAGCCAAGCTGCATTCCTAGGAATCACCCTAGATTCCTTCTGAACCATGAGTCACTGTTTCACGGATTCATCCTGACTATCATATCTCAAACTGTACATCACTGTATACCCTATCACCACAGTTCATGTCATCATCCTTCTGGTGGACTCATACATGGGAGAAACTCTTATATACTCATACTCATCTCCATTCCTAATTTTTCAGTGTCATGTTCAAGGCCATTCAATGTCTGGCCCTCCTTGCTTCATCTCCACCCTCCAAATTCCCACCCTTCATATCCAACTCTCCTGTCAATCTAAACTGCTTGCAATTCGTATCACTGATTTGTGCATTGCAGTCTATTGGGAATCCTATTGATCTGATTGTTTCTGGAGGGCAGAGGATGACTTACATTCTTCTCTGTATTCTAGCATCAACATAATGCCTGGCCCATTGTGAGGGCTCAATAATAAATTATTGTTGCAAAAAGGAATGGAAAGAGTATATCCAGCTTTTATAGAATAACAGCAATCATATAATAAAAAAAACTTTTGAAATTAGAAGTGGAGTTATATGGGCTTACTTACTATCTCTCCCTGTGTGAGACAAATTGGGGACATGCGGGAGTAGAATTAGAAAAAAGCATTCAGAAGATGAACTTATAGAGGCTGCCTGATACCCAGTCTTGACCTTTTGAAGAAGGTGCACAGCCACATATGATTAATTTGTTTTACATCATTCCTAAAATACTACTACATGCCAGATTCAAAGTTCATGTTGTTCTCTGTTGGGCTTCTCAAGGTACTCGGCAGTTTCAGGCATGTGGATTGAATTTGTTGTTCAATATTGTCTGTCAGTTCAACTTCTCTGACTATAAAGTGCCTTACAGATACACATGTTCCCCTTTTACAGATGACAGTTTCTCGTGCATCAGGCAGGGTGATTTGTTAAGAATAAGTGGTCAGGGAATCAGAGAATTGTCTTAATTTTATGCATAAATTTATTTATTTATTTAATGGCGCCTTAAATCATTTTAATTTAACAAATATTGACTATATTCTGTTTGCAAAACACTGAGTTCTAGGTGTGAAAAGAAGAAAGTAGCCTTACATTTTGGGAGCACACTAATGGAGCAAAAACCGCAGATAAGAATCTCTAACACAAGGATTTAATAAGAATGCATAATAATAATTATACCAACACAGTAATTATCACACCTCTGAGCTCATCTTATACCCTCTTGGCTTCACCTCTTCCCAGCCCCTTTGGGGGAACCAGTTCTATACTGCAATCAGCCTGCTTTGTACAAGGGCAATTAAACAGTGCCTAGCTTTAACCTGTCCCTTTTGCTTCTTGCCTTCAGTCTATTATTTTAAATTATATTTTACTGATTATGCTATTACAATTGTCCCAAATTTCCCCCTTTGCATTGCTCCACCCAGCACCCCCACTCCCTCAGGCAATCCCCACACCATTATTCATGTCTGTGGGACATGCATATAAGTTCTTTGGCTACTCTATTTCCTATACTGTATTTTATATCACAGTGGCTATTCTGTAACTACCAATTTGTACTTATTTTTTTGTTTAGATTTTATTTATTTATTTTTAGATAGAGGGGAAGGGAGGGAGAAAAGGACGGAGAGAAACATCAGTGTGTGATTGCCTCTTGTGCACTCCCTACTGTGGACCTGGCCTGCAACCCAGGCATGTGCTCTGGCTGGGAATTGAACCAGCGACCCTTTGGTTCACAGGTAGGCACTCAATCCACTGAGCCACACCAGCCAGGGCCAATTTGTCCTTCTTAATGCCCTCAACTCTTTACCTATTCCCCCACACTCCCCTCCCATCTGGCAACCATCAAAACTCTCCCCATAGCCATTATTCTGTCTCTGTACTTGTTTGCTTAGTATGTTTTATATTCAATTGTAGATCCGTATGTATTTATTGCTATTATATGGTTCATAGTTCTGATCTTCTTTTTCTTAAATAAATCCCTTTAAAATTTCATATAATAATGGCTTGGTGATGATGAATTCTTTAGGTTTTTTTTTTTTTTTTTTCTTGTCTGGGAAGCTATTTATCTGCCCTTCGATTCTAAATGATAGCCTTGCTGAGCAATCTTGGCTGTGGGTCCCTGCCTTTCATGACCTTGAATATTTTTTGCCAATCCCTTCTGGCCTGCAAAGTTTCTTTGGAGAAATCAGCTGACAGTCTTATGGGCACTCCCCTGCAGGTAACTAACTTCTTCTCTCTCGCTGCTTTTAAGATTCTCTCTTTACCTTTAACCTTTGGCCTCCTTGCATCCATCTTGTTTGGGATTCTCTGTGCTTCCTGAACTTGTATGTCTATTTCCTTCACCAAATTAGGGAAGTTTTCTTTCATTATTTTTTCAAATAGATTTCCAATTTCTTGCTCTTTCTCTTCTCATTCTGACACCCCTAGGATATGAAGGTTGGAGTGCTTGAAGTTGTCCCAGAGGCTGCCTTTACACTATCCTCATTGTTTTGGATTCTTTTTTCTTCTTGTTGTTCTGACTGGTTGCTTTTTGCTTCTTATGTTCCAAATCATTGATTTGATTCTTGGCTACGTCTACTCTACTGTTGTTTCCATGTAAATTGTTCTTTATTTCAATTAGTGTATCCTTTGTTTCTGACTTGGTCTTTTTCATGCTATGAGGTCCTCACTAAGTTTCCTGAGCATCCGTATAACCAGTGTTTTGAACTCTGCATCTGATAGATGGCTTATCTCTATTTTGTTCAGTTCTTGCTGGAGTTTTGTCCTTTCATTTTAGGCCATGTTTCTTTGTCTTCTCATTTTGACAGCCCCTTTGTGTTTATTTCTATGTATTAGGTAGAGCTGCTTTGACTGCATATCTTGGTAGTGTGGCCTAATTTACTAGGTGTCCTGTAGGGTCCAGTGGCACAGCCTCACCTATCTCCCAAGCTGGGTACTCAAGGTGCATCCTCCGTATGAGCTGAGTACACCCTCCTCTTATAGTTGAGCATTGTCTGCTGTTGGCAGATCAATGGGAGGGATTTTCCTAGGCCAGTCAGCTACAAGGACTGGCTATGACCACTGACCACCAATCTCTGTCCTCCATGGAGGATCAGCTGTGCAGGGGAAGGATGGTGGTGCTCTGACATGGTCTGTACCTGTCCACTGGGTGTGCTGACCCTGGGGTTTCCCGGATGGTACAGGGCAAGATCAGCTCCCACCTGTTTTTATATGAGCCACCCTGTATGAGCTACAAAGCAGGCTGCAGATGGCTGCTTCTCGTGCTGGGCTTGGAGGTTCCCATATGAAGCCAAGCTATGAACCTAGGCTGGTTGCTGCTATTGCTGGGCCTGGGCTACTTAGCAAGAGATACGGGGGCTGGAGGTTCACTGAGGCCAGCTGTTTCTTGATTGAGAGGATTTAGGAAATTGTGAAGAATTAGCCCAAGCTAGCCATTTATATATGGAAAAGCCACTGTTATGGGTAGGCCCATAAGTTGGGTTGAGCGAAGGCTCAGGGCATGTTCAGGGTGGGTTAAAGAGTGTTTGTTAGTCAGGTTGATGGACTCTCAGATATGGAACCCACCTGCTGGCTCTGTAGCTCTGTGGGTGGAGGGTTCAGAAAAGGACAATGGTCTCTGCCCACCTTTCTGTCTGGGAGAAAGCTGTCCTCCATCTCTCGCCTTGATTCCAGACACTTCAGTTCCTTCCAGTATGCCACTGGTGCCTTTCATGCTGCTACCCCAGGTCTGGAGCTCAGAGGGTGTGAGTCTGTGTAAGTGTGTGTGTGGGTTCTTTAAGAGGAACTGCTTGGGACTCCAGAGGTTTCTTCCACTTACTCAATCTCTGCTAGTTTTTGCAGACAGAAGTTATGGGGACTTATCTCCCTGGTATTGGAACCCTGGGCTATGGAGGCTGGTGTGGGGTTGGGATTCCTTGCTCCTGAGATATACCTCCCAAATTTTTATCCACCATATGTGGATGTGGGATCAGCCTGTTCAGCATCCCCATCCCTTCTCCCAGTCTGGATCGATGTGGTTTCTTTAATTTCATAGTTGTCGGACTTCCATTCAACTCAATTACTGATGGTTCTGATTGATGGTTGTTCTATAGTTTGTAGTTGCAATTTTTATGTGGTTGTTTGAGGAAGCAAGTCATGTTTACCTACACCTCAATCTTCACTGGGAGTCAAAGCAGAACTTTAGAAACTCCATCTTTTTTAAATTAAAATATTTCTTTTTTTAATTGTTATTCAAGTACTGATGTCTCCATTTTTACCCCACCATGTACCCCTGCCCCACCATCCCTGCCTCTCACCCTCGAACCTACCCCCTTTGGCTTTGTCCATATGTCCTTTATACATGCTCCTTGATGGCTCTTCCTCTATTATCCCTTTCTTCCCTCCTCTTTGGTAAATGTCAGTTTGTTCTTTATTTCAATGTCTCTGGTTATATTTTGCTTGCTTGTTTGTTTTGTTAATTAGGTCCCACTTCTAGGTGAGATCATAGGGTATTTGTGTTTCACTGCCTGGCTGATTTCACTTAGCATAATGCTCTTCATATCCATCCATGCTGTTGCTGAGGATAGGAGCTCCTTCTTTCTTTCTGCTGCGTACTATTCCATTGGGTAAATGTACCACAGTTTTTCGAGCTGCTCATTTACTGATGGACACTTAGGTTGCTTCCAACACTTGGCTATTATAAATTGTGCTGCTATGAACACAGGGGTGCACAGGGTATTTTAGGATTCTTCGGGTATAATCCCAGCAGTAGATTTTCTGGGTCAAAAGGCAGTTCCATTTTTAGTTTTCTGAGGAAATTCCATACTGTTTTCCACAGTGGCTGCACCAGTCTGCATTCCCACCAACAGTGCACTATGGTTCCCCTTTCCCCACAACCTCTTCAATAATTGTTCATTGATTTGTTTGTGATGGCCACTCTCACTGGTGTGAAGTGGTCTCTCAGTGTGCTTTTAATCTTCATCTCTCTGATGGCTAGTGATGCTGAGCATCTTTTCATATGTCTCTGGGCCCTTGGTATATCCTCCTTGGAGAAGTGTCTGTTCAGGTCCTTTGACCATTTCTTAATTGGGTTGTTTGTCTTCATGGAATGGACTCGTGTGAGATCTTAATGTATTTTGGAGATCACACCCTTGTCTGAGGTATCATTGGCAAATATATTTTCCCATATGTTTGGTTCCCTTTTCATTTTGCTGATGTTTTCTTTAGCTATGCAGAAGCTTTTTATTTCAATGAAGTCCCATTTGTTTTTTCTTTCCTTTATGTCCCTTGCTCTAGGGGACATACTGGTGAAAATATTGCTGCATGGAATATCTGAGATTTTCCTGCCTATGTTCTCCTTTAGGGCTTTAATGGCGTCACAACTTATATTTAAGTCTTTTATCCACCTTGAATTTACTTTTGTGTCTGGTGTAAGTTGGTGATTGAGTTTCATTTTTTTGCATGTAGCTGTCCAGATCTCCCTAAACCATTTGTTGAGGAGGCTATTTTTACTCCATTTTATGCTTCTGCCCCCTCTGTCAAATATTAGTTGACAATAGAGACTTAGGTTTATTTCTGGGTTCTCTATTTTCTTCCATTGGTCCACATGTCTGTTCTTATGCCAGTACCATACTATTTTGATTACAGTGGCCTTGTAATATAGTTTGATATCAGGTATTGTGATCCCTCCTACTTTGTTCTTCTTTCTCAAAGTTGCTGTGGCTATTTGGGGTTGTTTACATTTCCATATAAATTTTTGAAATGTTTGTAAAAACCACATCGTAAAGCAACTAATTTGGAGATGGAAAAACCCCAGTGGTGTGCTGGTAAACTGGTTTTGTCTCGAGAAGAAAGATCTCTGATTTTAACTAATTGTCAGTATCAACTTTCTAAATACTCCCCATAGTTGATTTCTTTTCTTTCTTTCTTTTTTTAAAGATTTTATTTCTTTATTTTCAGAGGCAGGGGAAGGGAGGGAGAAAATGGGTGACAGAAATATTGATGTGAGAGAGAAATAGCAGGTGGCTGCATCTCACACACCCCCAACCAAGAACCTGGCTTGCAACCCAGGCAGGTGCCCTGACAGGAAACTGAACCATCAACCCTTTGGTTCATAGGCCAGTGCTCAATTCACTGAGCCATATCAGTCAGGGTCCCATAGTTGATTTCAAGCTATTGACATGACATCACTGAAAGCAGAGTTGGGAAGAGATGCGCATCATTAGCTCTTGAGTGTGGATACCAGGCAGCTCTAGCATTCTAATGACAATTCCACTGGAAGAATGAATCTTTGGTGTTCCCACTGCAAAGGAGGGTTAATTCCTTTGGGAAGTCCAGTTGGGCTATTGTTGAGAGCTCTGTGCACTGCAATGGCAAGTGTTATCTATAAGACCTGCATGAGAAATTTCTTCAGATCTTAATGTCTTTGCTTTGCTGAATTATGTTCCTTATTTCCCTAGTTAATAAAAATAAATAAATGACTAACCTTGTTTTTCTTCTTCATTTGGCTGTGAGGAAACGGAAGCCAAAATTATGATTCAGCTATATCAATGACGTAGAAAATTAAGACTTATTTATCTATATTATATTACCATCATCTATACCTCTTATTTTAAGTTGTGTTTTTTCTGCCTAATGATGTTTTGGTATACATATATAGTCATTTTTTCATTTTGTATGGCACTCATTCCTTCCATGACAGAGTATAAATAAGAGTAGCATTTCTTAAAAAGGTGTGGGGGTTGTGGTGGTGGGAAAACTGCCCATCTCACAAGAGAGTCTGTTGGAGAGGCCCATAGGAGCCTAGAACATACACAAATCCACCAACCTGGGAATCGGTGCCTGAAAGGGCACAATCCACTTTTGGGAAATGAGGGAAGTGACAGAAAGTGGGGCGAGACCTGAGCAAGCTAGCAAGCAGAACTGTCTCCTCTCTGACCCCTCCCCCACAGTGCAGCTAAGTGGGTTGCCCTGCCCTGACAAATACCTAAGGCTCCACCCCTTACAATGTAACAAGTGTGCCAATCAAAGAAATAAGGCCCAAATGAAAGAAAATATCAAAGCTCCAGGAAAAATACAACTAAGTGACAAAGAGATAGCCAACCTCTGTCATATGCACAGTTCAAAACACTGGTAATCAGGATGTTCACAGAAATGATTGAGTGCATTTACAAAATAAAGGAAGAAATGAAGGCTATGTGAAGTGAAGTAAAGAAAAATATACAGAGAACCAACAGTGAAGGGAAGGAAACCAGGACTCAAATCAACGGTCTGTAACATAAGGAAGAAATAAACATTCAGCTGGAACAGAGTGAAGAAACAAGAATTCAAAAAAATGAGGAGAGGCTTAGGAACCTCTGGGACAACTTTAAATGTTCCAACATCTGAATCATAGGGGTGCCAGAAGGAAAAGAGGAAGGGCAAGAAATTGAAAGCTTATTTGAAAAAACAATGAAGTAAAACTTCCCCAGTCTGGCAGTGGAACTAGACATGAAAATCCAGGGTGCTCAGAGTCCCAAACAAGTTGGACCCAAGAGGAAACACACCAAAAAACATCATAATTAAAGTACCCAATATTAAAGATGAGGAGAGAATCTTTATTTAAAAAAAAAGGATTTTATTTATTTATTTTTGGAGAGGGGAAGGGAGGGAGAAAGCGAGGGAGAGGAACATCATTGTGTGGTTGCCTCTTGAGCACCCCCTACTGGGGACTAAAGGTTGGCACTCAATCCACTGAGCCACACCAGCCAGGGCTGAAGACAAGGAATCTTAAAAGCAGCAAGAGAAAAGGAGACAGTTACCTATAAAGGAGTTCCCACAATACTATCAGCTGATTTCTCAAAACAAAAGCAAAAAACAAAACCTTATAGGCAAGAAAGGCCTGGAAAGAAGTATTCCAAGCCATGAAAAGCAAAGACCTATATCCAAGATTACTCTATCCAGCAAAGCTGTCATTTAGAATGGAAGGGCAGATACAGTGCTTTGGTAAGTTGAAGGAATTCATCATCACCAAACCCTTATTATATGAAATGTTAAAGGGACTTAACTAAGAAAAAGAAGATAAAAAACTATGAACAGTAAAATGACAAGAAACTCACAACTATCAACAACTGAACCTAAACAAACAAAAACTAAGCAAACAACTTGAACAGGAACAGATTCACAGAAATGGAGATCACATGGAGGGTTATAAGTGGGGAGAGGGAGGGGGAGATTGGGGGAAAAAAGTACAGGGAATAAGAAGCATAATTTGTAGGTACAAAATAGACAGGGGGAGGTCAAGAACAGTATAGGAAATGGAGAAGCCAAAGAACTTACATGTACAACCCATGGACATGAGCTAAGGGGGGAGAATGCTGGTGGGAGGGGCAGTGCAGGGCAGAAGGGGATAAAGGAGAAAAAAAATGGGACAACTGTAATAGCATAATTGATAAAATATACATAAAAAAAGACTAACACTTCTCCAACTTTCCCCTACATTCCATTTTTTATCCCCTTAGTTTGTACTATTTTGTTATAATGGGTTTATTTTTCATGTAAAGTTATATTTCCTTTTTATCTTTTGTTCAGGGTAAATATGTGGTCTGTTTTGATCCCCTTGATGGATCCTCCAACATCGATTGCCTTGTGTCCATTGGAACCATTTTTGGCATTTACAGAAAGGTAAAATGTAATGTGTCAAGCCCCTGGTTTGGGATCGACTCTAAGGTCCAGTGGCCAGGCCTGTTTCACTGTTCCAGCAGCCAGAATGTATATCATGAAACTCTGTGAGGCTTGACATAGGTTTATGTCTCTAGTTTTGCCTTTTTCACCATTAGCTGCATAGTGAAGATACATTAAGTTGTTAAAAGAAAATGTAGTGAAGTGTGGGTGGGAAGAGATATATAGTTTACTCATAAGTGTATCATGTTTTCCTTTATAGTAGAAAATGAAGTTAATAGTAAAAGAGACTGTAGAGGGTAGTTACAGTGGTGATTGCATGTGAACTGAGAATTGTGACAGTGTGACAACAATAGAGATTATTATGTCAAAATTGTCCTTTAAATCCTCTAAATCAGGGGTCTGCAAACTGTGACTCTTCCCAGGGCCAAATTCAGCTGGTTGCTTGATGGTCTATGAGCAAAAAATAACCCTTCTACACTTTTAAATGGCTGTAAAAACTAAAGGATAATATTTTATGGCCCTAACATTTACATAAAATTTAATTTTCACTGTCTATAAATAATGTTTTAATGGCGTATGGTCAACTCATTTGTTTTCATGTTGCTTTTGGGTGATTTCATGACACACTGTCGGGGCCACGTGGTTGTGGTAGAGACTGTATGACAGTAGAGCCCACAATGTCCCCTGTCTGGCCACCTTGGAGACAGTTTGCTGCACACTGCTGCAGCACGGGGACCTGGACCCCTGTCCTGACCTACCACCTGTGCGACCTGGGCAGGAAACTCTACCTCTAGAGCTTCTCTTTTCCTTCTTTTTCTGTAAGTGCCATGTGTCATGTGTGTGTCTGTGTGCGTACATGCACAAATGGTGCAACAGTGCTCAAATATACAAACAAAATAGAGTGAATACCTGTGGGTCCATCATAAAACATGAAATCTGAAATGTCATTTTGGCCTCAGCCCTTCTTATTTAATTTAGCAATAAAACCTCACAGATAACATTGAGGCTGAACCAGTTTCTTTACCTTAACAGGCAGGGTGACAGGTCGAGCTGACTGAAGAGTTTCTCCCACTTTCCTATTTTAGAATACAGAGGCCATAATTTAAGCAGTGAGACCCTGACTTTCACTTTATTATTCAAAATGACTTGTTGTCTAGTATTGCACATAACCTCCTTTCATACATATGGAAATTAGGACAACCATGGAATAATTTTCTTTTGTCATTGGAGTGTATTTTGCTTTTGTCTGGGCTCAGAGGGAGACCCACATCAAATCAATTTGAGTAATAGGTTCTAATGCTCATATCAGAAAGGTAAATGCAATAATTTATTTATTTCTTAAGTCAACCATGAAATTTACCATTTTTGTTGTAGACATGGAAGCAGATAATTTTACCTGCAAAATATCACATCTTTAGTATAGAGAGGTTTGTAGCAAAAGTCCTAATGTGAAGGAAAACCGCTGGTTAATGACTCAACCAAAACTAAAGCAGCATGTTGTTTGCCAGCCCTAGTCTCCACCTCAACCCCCCAAACAAAGACTCTTGGAAGGGAAAAAAAAGAAATAAAACTAAAAAACAGAGGGACGCTGGCTATTAACTAAAAAAAATCAAAACTGCTTGCCACAGCAGCTTGAATTAAAGATGCTACAAGTCAGCAATGAATCTCCACACTTAGTAAGCCTGAAGTGACTCTCTTAAAAGACTGAAAAAACAAAGAGTATGATAGTGCCTTTAAATCACTTAAGTTTTCAAAAGGCTTATTGATTATTTGAAACCATTGGAGGGCTTATTGGGCATAAATATTGATGTGCCTGATATTTCAAAGGTGGCCTTTCCTGCTTTCTGCAAGGATGTTCTGGGCTAGAACTCAACTCCCTAGGGAACCTGCTCAGGAGCACAACATCTGTAAGTGGAACCAACAGCATTACCAGGCCTTGCCCACACAATGCATGGGAACAGGCTCCAAGGAGACCTCAAGGGCACGTGGTCCAATGTTCCACATGGTTCCTGCTGCAGCATCTCAGGAGGGGACACCCAGAAGGCGTATAATTCCCCTGAGATGTTGAGCAACCATCACAGTTAGAATGTTTGTCCAAATATTGAGTCAAAATCTGTCTCCCTATCGTCATTTGGCCTTGTAGAAATTCAGAAAATAAGATTCTTACAAGTTTAGAAATGGCTTTCCAGCCTTCCTTTAAAAAAACACTTCATTAAATTAAACATCTTTAATATGAGATGTTAACTTCAGACATTTGCAAGCGTGGTCACCCTCTACTGGATGCATTATAATTTGCAGTGTCCTTTAAAAAATCCAATCCCCATAATTCAAAGCAGAGTTTTAAAAGTGTTCTAGCAGCTTCAGAATTCAACCTATTTCCCTTAACTGAGCACAGGAATATGTATTAATAATAGCTATATGTAATAATAGCTATTAATAATGGCTTCCTGACATTGACACTAGCTCTGGGCAAGGAAATCACTCTTTGCCTCTTATTTCCTTAAGCATAAAGAGGAGATTCTGAAAATTAAGTCTAATGCACTGAAAATAGTGCCTGACACGTAAAAAGTGCTCAATAAATGGTAGCTATTAATATTACTAGTGTTGTTTTGTGTACTAAGATTCAGTGGACACTGTCACAACTCTAACTTAAGAAAGGAGGGAGGGAGGAAAAGAAAATTGGCTCAAGTAATTAAAAAGCCCAGTGGGTAGGTATACTTCCAGTGCAGCTGCATTTAGGGACTGAGACCACATAATCAGGACACACTTCCTGTTTATCTCTACCCTCCTCTCTGATGGCAAAACAGCTGCCAACAGGTCCAGGTTCACACCCAATCCTCACAGCAGCTCACATAGAAAATTTAAGCCTCTTTTCCAACAGTTTCAATAAGAATATCATCTCTTTGGCTCTGATTGGCTTGGCTTAGGTCATGTGCCCATCCTTCAACCAATCACTATGGCCTGAAGCATGCAATGATCTGGTTGACCAGGCCAAGGTCATGTACCCACCCCTGGAGCTGAGAGGGAGGGAGACAGTATCTTAAGGAAGATTGAGGTGCAGTTATCAGCAGCAGGGTGATGGATACTGGCTAGGCAAAACTAACTGATCTTCAGTATAGATTATAAACTCCTTGAGGCAGGGACATCAAATATATTTTTGTCTGCTAGGTTTCTGGGTGCAATAGTAGCTGAACAATACTGACCAAGTTACTGGGGACTCTGCTAAATGTCGTGTAAGACCTTCTAAGGAGGGTTCGGCTGCCCCTCTAAGGGAAGACTATCTGGTGACATAACAGCCCCATCACACTTCCGACTGACTTTCTCCTTTGCCACCTTGAGTCTCCAGAATCCATGTGTCTTCCTCTATGCTCTTTATGGGGTGGTGTGGAATAAAACAGACCAATACATACAGCAGGTGGTGGCCCGGGATACACAGGGAAGGGTTAGGTCCGGAAGCTTTCTAATTTTGCCAAGTTTTTTATACACATTGGTCCATGAGCATCCACATGAGAATGTAATGAGTCTCTTGGAGCAAAGGCATTTACTGCTGGGTTTGGAGGAGGGAATTCATGCACTGAAAAGGGGGTCAGGCAAGAAGAGAATTCCTCCAAACCCATGACTTGATGGCATTATTTTCTGTTTGAGGTGAGTATGTGGATCTTAGACAGTGTTACCGTTTCTTATTTCATGCAAAGGTGTCAAAGGGTAAGATTATTTGGTGACAGTACTTCAGAGAAAGCCTATTTACTCTTGCACCTTTCCCACAGGCAGGCATGGACGGTACTGGACAAGGTGAAATGTCCAGGGAACTTTTAGTAATGGAGAACTGATCACTCCAAGCCTCTAGCAGCTTCCAGCTAATTTTCTTGTTTACATATTCCCTTTGTCTGATTTCACACTGGCTGGGGGTGGGGGTAAGTGGTTGAGATAGAGAATAGTTAGAGGCCCAGTCTTCCCGCTATATCACTGGCTTCGAAGGAAGCTGATTTCTTTTTCAAAGTTGTGCACAGGCAAAATTAGTAGTTAGGGAAAACAACTCAAATTTTCTATTCTGTGTTTAGTTTGTGTTAACCTATGCTTGCTATCCTGTGAATACAAACTAGACCAAATCAAATAATTTGACCCAGCCCAACCAAGTAACAGCCAGCCACCTCGATGAAAACCATTTATTAAACACAAGGAGTGGGGATGAGGGGAAAAAATGGAAAGAATGGATTTAGCAATTCTTCCTTTTACATAAACAGTTCTTAAACTTCAGGGCAAGAGTCATCTATGATAAATGGTAAAATGCAGATTCTCAGGCCCCTTAGAAAGTCTAACTTAGTAGGATTAGCCCACAGCCCCAGAATATGCATTTTAGTAAGTTTCCCAAGGCATTCTGATGCAGACGGTCTCTGGGCCACACTTTCAAAACTTATGGAGGAAATCACCATGAATGTTTTCGTTGGAATGACCTTTGTCAGCATCATGCTGTAGGTTCCCTTACTTTCAGCTGCTGAATCTCTGGTTTGGAAATAAATAAATGAAATTGGCAGAAATTGCCCATTTTCTTTTCTGTTTAAATTCAAGTAGAGAGTATTCAAACTGAAATATTTGTTTGGGGGTGTTCTGAGGAGAGAAGAAACCAATCAAGTGTTAATAAAGATGGTAATTATCAGTTAACAATCATCGATTAGGAGCAATCTCCTTAGGCAGAGGTGTCAAACTCATTTTCACTGGGGGCCACATCAGCCTTGAGGTTGCCTTCAAAGGTCCAAAATGATTTTAGGATGCTATAAATGTAACTACTCCTTAACTGATAAGGAGCTGAAATTTCATTTATCCCTTTGAAGGCAACCATGAGGCTGATGTGGTCCCTGGTGAGTTTGACACCTCTGCCATAGGGTGTTCAGTTCCTTAATATTGCACAACTCTGGGTCACATGACCCAGTGGGCTGTGTTTTCAATGGCAGAAAGAAGAAAATATTAGAGTGCTTGTCACGTTCTAAGTGTAAGTATGGTTTTGTTACAATTCTGTAGTTTTGTGAGCATGTGAGTGTGCATTTGATACTGGTTTGTTAGGGAAAATGTGTTTCTTACTGTGAGTCATGGTCAAAAAAAATGGGAAGCATCTGCTCTAATCTGCAATTAGTCTGGAGAGATATTCTAAGTTCCTGTATTTCTGAGAATTTCTTTGATATGTAAGTGATGTGGACCACACTGCTCGCTGGGGAATGGGCTGCAACTGGAAGAACTCATGAAATTGATGTCCTCACCAGACTCACAGCCCAGTCTTAATTTGTTTAAATAAAGATGGAGTAGGCAGGTGAAAGACATTGATGCGCATAATAAGATTATATTAGCCGGAGCTGGCAAGAATGCAGGCTCTTTCCTGAAAGTGAAAATAGAGAAATGAGGGAATATCAAATTAGTAAAATTGGAGGAGGGCCGTAATTGGAAAGAAGGACCCAGCTGCAGGAAATCTGGGGTATGTGGGAAGGCTGCTGTGGTAATGTAATCAGGATATCACTGATTTGTGAAGGAAGGTCCCTCTAAGAAGATGCCTTATTTCATTAGGAAAGCACCTTGATAATGAATCTTGCTAATGGTTGAACTGAAAAAAGGAACCACAAAAACAAAACAAAAATGTGTTTGTTTTCTTCCTTGTCCTAGAACTCTACTGATGAGCCTTCTGAGAAGGATGCTCTTCAGCCAGGCCGGAACCTAGTGGCTGCCGGCTATGCGCTGTATGGCAGTGCTACCATGTTGGTCCTGGCCATGGCATGTGGTGTCAACTGCTTCATGCTGGACCCGGTGAGAGACCCGGTGGGAGGTTAGGTACTTCCCCGATGGCTGTGAGTGTGTGTCTCTTGTGTGTGTGTGGTGGGGTGGACAGGGGTACATAGAGGTGGGAGATAAGTTCTATGGAGGGACAGAAATGATGTGGGGAAATGAGTGAAATGGAGGACAATGTGTATATTAAGAGACTATGGAAGTGCTAAATAACATCTCTCCAGACATTAAAAGGGGCCCTTTGTTCCAAGATGAAATATTTAGAACACACATTACTCAACTGACTCCAATGCCCATCAAGGCCAGGCAAGCCATATAAATGAGTATAGTGTGCTGGGGAAGGTGGGCCGGGTGACACTGGGGACTGTGGTGAACTGGAGAGGAATAGCAACAACTGCCAAGGCTTCCAATATTTAAGAAACACTGTTTTTTGGGTTTTTTTTTAATGTGATGTTTCTGGATTTGTAAAACAGTGTGCTAGCCAACTAAAACACATTTATGGACCAGATGGGGCCTGTAGATGGTCCATTTATACCCACTATATTCATTACTAGCTTATTTTCCTGAGGTGAACAGGTATCCCACCTGAAGCATTGTTTCCTCAAAAATAGCTACCAAATTTATTCGATGTGCACAGGCATGCAAACCTGTAGTTAACCTTTGCAGTTTGACAAGGCTTTGATGAACTCAAGGACGTGAAAATCAAGAAGAAAATGAAGATAACTCCTTAGTCCACCTTATAGAGAAAAGCTACCTGATGGAGAGAAGCCAAGAGTGCCATGAAAAATATTCATTAGCAGTTTTAATTTGTGTGTAATGTCTTCTACATATCTATTAATTGGAATTATTATTTATTGAGTTAGATGACAGTTTCAAGAGAGCAGATAAATTAGGGAAAGAAATCTTTTTAAATATCTGGTGCAACTAACCATACCACCGAATACAAATTCCGTAGAATAATCTTTAATAGGTCAGCACATACATTGTGTGTTTGGTCCAGTGTCCCAAGGGGAAAAGAATTGGGTTTATATAAACAGCTTTTAGTTTTGGAAATGTTCTTGGAGGACATTAATGAAGCATGTTATTCATTTGGTGTTTTTTGCTGACAAACCGAACACAAGAACAAACAGGTGGCTGGAGTCCTGTGAGGGATGGTTAAGGTGTGGGGCTTGTTGGCAGGTTGCACGAATTGGAGCCTAAGCTGCCTTTGTCCCGGCACTCTTGCACAATTGGACTTTGCCTCCTTGGAAGTACTGGCGCTTAATAAGTAAACAAGGGTGGGGCACCAGCACTAGGTTCAGCCTCCAAATGAGGTGACCTCAGGGAAAATAGTGGCAGAACCAGAGCACACTTCACTCGGAGGCCAGAGTACAGTTTCAGAAATCATTGATGAGTATTGATTTAATGTCTCACCAGACACTTCCTGCTTCCCTGACATTCTTCTGGTGAGTTCTCTGTTACCTTTATGTTAATGGTCATGTAGAAAAAATTAAATCTCTTCTTGTTTCTAAATTGCAGACTGGTGTCTCCATGAGTAAGTTTCTGTGTGTTTGATAGTCTTTTGCTCTCCTCACACCTAATGGCCCTCCGTGTTTGGAAGAAAAATGCAGGCCTGCTGTCCTATCCCCTGCTGGCTGCCCTCCAGAGATCTAACCCTCTGCTGGCTGATACTGGGGTTGAGCCTTGGACTGGCTTAGCATTTTCTTTTCATTTTGGCTTGCTCGGGGGACAAGCTGAGAGTTTCTGCTAGAAAGGAACCCAACAGCTATATTTGCATTTTTAGTGGGTTTTAACTTTCAAAAAGCTTTCAATCGCTTGTCTCCATGTACAGGGACTCCCCTCCGCATCCTGGGTGCTCTTGTCGGGTCCCTGGGTGGGGTGTCTGCAAAGCATGGCTGCATGAGCTCTGCAGCACCTGTTATGCCATGGCTTCATTCTCCAGACTTTTTTTTGGTAAAGATGTTTATTTATTTACTTACTTACTTTTCTGACCATAAAAGAATATTTCTACATATTTGTGTTCAAAAGAGTTGGAAATAGCAAAAAAGAATGAAAAAAAAATCACTTGCAATGACACCTCTCAATGACCACTGTTAATTCTAGTCTCTTTCCCTTACCCTGTCTCCTTCCTCCCTCTGTAGTTCCAACATGCTGCATACTGGTAGGGGGCAACATTTGCTATGGGAATAAATGGCTGGGGAGAAACATGTTGATGGGGCCTTCCTTCTTCTAACTCTTGCTTCCATGGAGCACCCCTGCCCCAGATGAGCAGAGCCCTGATCACCTTCTTCTCAGTGACACACATAGGAGTCCCAAGCAATCCTCACTCCACAGCAATAGGAGTTATGTGACACTTTTCCTCCCAATTCCAAACTCTTTGGAAGAATCTAAGCTTTAAAGGCACCATCTTAGCACTGGGACATTGTGGAAGGATGTTCTGAGAAATACTTTGTGAGTCACTGAGCAAAGTCACCTGAACCTATATATGAACCAAAACTCGGGGTTCTACGCTTTTCTATAGTAACACACAAAAGGGAAATGTCAGCAGGTAGAAACAGAAAGCTTAGAGCAGCCCTGAGCATGTTGGTGTGACTTCGCTGATAGCCCACCTCCTGTCTACACCAAGTCTTTGTTTTGTTTTGTTTTTTTGAAGGCATACACTTGCTACGTTGCTTTGGACACAAAATTCTTATTCTCCCTGAGGGTTTGCTGCTGTGCTTCATATATCTGCCCTCCATATTTTTGAATGTTTTCTTTCTTCTTTTTTATCCTCACCCAAGGACATGCTTGATTTTAGAGAGAAGGGAAGGAAGGGAGAAAGAGAGGGAGAGAAACATTGATGTGAGAGAGAAACATCATTTGGTTGTCTCTCCCGTGTGCACTGATTGGGAATTGAAGCTACCAACTTTCGGTTTACTGGACGATGCTCCAACCAACTGAGCCACACTGGCCAGGGCTGTTTTCTTTCATCTTTTACTGAAACCATTTAAAAGCAAAGTCAAAAGTCTCCTCTATCTCCTATCAACATCTGTAGCAGCCTCTTGTCTTTCCCAGTTCCTTTCCACTAGTCACACCAATGACTCTTCCCGGCCCTGGCCCTGCTCATGGTTGCTGGAGAGGTGGGCTGGAGGCACTGGTGTCCCAGGGCCATGAGAAGCTCCCTGTGCTGGTGGTCATTTCACAATGTGTACAAATATTGAATCACTGTGTTGTATACCTGCAAGTAATATAATGCCATATGTCAGTTATACCTCAATAAGAAGAACTCTCAAAACAAAAAACCAAGCTCCTGGTATTGATTGATACATGGGTGTGACAGCTAGCCTCGTGCCCCTCCCCCCAACCTAGCCCAGCCTGCTGCACCCTCACACAAGTAGGGGGAGAGGGCTCATCACCTCTCCACCTTTCCTTCCTGTTTCACAGGCCATTGGAGAGTTCATTTTGGTGGACAAGGATGTGAAGATCAAAAAGAAAGGGAACATCTACAGCCTCAATGAAGGCTATGCCAAGGATTTTGACCCTGTTGTCACTGAATATGTACAGAGAAAGAAGTTTCCACCAGTAAGTAAGAACTCTTTGCTACTTTCTCTTGGCAGAATGAAATCAGGATAATTAAGCCAGTTGGTACCTGCTCTACAATGTCTGATGGATTTCTATCAAATTGTCACAAGACTGAAGGTGTCCATCTTGGTATCTCTCAGTTAGTAATTACTGAATGTGAAGAAAAGAAATAACTGTCTGCAGAGCTGCTTCTATCTGGGAATGTCTGATATTGTCACACTGTTATCAGATGCCACTGATGGCTGCTGTGTCCTGAGGAGGAAGCCCAAATGTTAGCATGACATTCATGGCCCTCATGAATATCATGCTAACATTTCTATGACATTCATGGAAAGAGAGCTGGCCCCAGGCTCTCTTTCCAGCTTTATCATCTCTCCTTCCACCTTACCTTGGACTCCTCTCATCCCCGCCCCACCCTTGACTCCTCCCTAGGACCCAGGTAGACAGCATTTGCTTCTGTACATTGTTTGCTTGTGTGCCTCCCTCTCCCACAAGATGAAAACCCCACCCTCCT
This sequence comes from Desmodus rotundus, assembly GCF_022682495.2. Lineage (NCBI taxonomy): Eukaryota > Metazoa > Chordata > Mammalia > Chiroptera > Phyllostomidae > Desmodus > Desmodus rotundus. Next base: position 80,395,685 of record NC_071387.1, read on the forward strand.
TAGCTTGGCAAAATCCTTCTTGCAAGGTTCTGCTAAGTGGTACCATTTTTGTAATGCCTGCCCCAACCCCATAGCCAGAATCAACAGCACCCTCCTCAAGGCTTCTGAGGGTAATCTGGCCTAGTGTAAGACGTATAAGAGACTATCTCCATTTTTCCATTTTTCTGTTCCTTGGGAACAGGATTTTCATCACATTTCCTAAGAAACAGCTAAACATGCACTATATAGGTGCTCACTAAACCATTTTGAATCAAATAAGTGTAAAGGACACACAGAGAACTTCCTTTTCTTTCTTTTCTGCAACACTTATTATTGCTGGTCTTAACCTTGCAGGATAACTCAGCCCCCTATGGCTCCAGGTATGTGGGCTCCATGGTGGCTGATGTCCACCGCACCCTGGTCTACGGAGGGATCTTTCTGTACCCAGCTAACAAGAAGAGCCCCAAAGGAAAGGTAAACAGATCCTCTGAGAAGCAGTGGGTTTCATTTGTAGCCTGGGGATTTGACTTAGGGAGAAAAGTTACGATAACCGTTAGATTCTGCAGTAGGATGTGAAGGGTATCTGTGGCATACTTTTGTCTAGATTAAAGGTTGTCCTGGTTAAAGTCAGGCAATAGCAGCTAAAAATGGTCTCTGCAGGCCCCTGCCATTGCTGAAGATAAGTAATGGTGTTATGGCCAGGAGGGTAAGTAAAAGTGCTCAGTGCTTCCACTGGGCACAGGGTTTGGCTTGAGCAAAATAAATCCCATTCATAAAAACAAACGAAACTGCCCAACCCCAATTACCAAGGCAGCAAATCAAATATACATTACAAATAGAGGTTCTCTTTGATTGCTTTTAAAGGGCATAAAATAGAAATAACTAACAAGCTGGCATTTGCTGCTTGGAAAACGGTACCTTTCTGGGGAAGGAAAGAATCTCAGAGGAAACCTAGAGCGTTTAGGTAGGCTGTCAGCAATGATCGCATCAGTTAATGCCTACAGCGTTTGCACAAGCTGGGGTGGGGCTCTGCTGGCTTAGGCTGGCTAAGTGGCCCCACTTTTCTTCTACACAGAGGGACAGTGTTTCCTTCTCAAGTGTTGTCCTTTTGTTTTTCCCAATAAACAGAGTGCCTTTTTTTTTAATATGAGAGAAGGAATGGGAACAATAATCCTCTTAAGATAGTTAGAAATGTGTATATTCAGATATGTTCAGATTTCTGTTTATAGCACATGGTGTCCATTTCACTGAAGGCATTCTTACTTAAAATACCACTAGTGCCATAGCCACCTCAGGGATCCCAACCTGCATGATTAGCCTGCTTCATAGCACTTTTCTCTAATGCCTCAAAAAATCGTTCCTTAACACAAATACTGAGGTCCCTTCTTTTTTTTCAGTTTTGCAAATCTGGCTATGTCACCTGTATGGAAATAGAGTCAGGAAACACCTGCAAAAAAACTGTCTGCTCAGTAGGCAGACTGTGTGAAAATACATACAATAAAAAAGTTAATATTTAAAAGTAAATGCCAAGGCATATAATACAGTAAACCTAAACCCTCAAGCCCTGGGAGAATTATAAAAGGAATGTGTGTAGAGTTGCAAACAATATTATACTGTTTGGAGGAGCCAGTATGCTTTCCAGATGTCTGCAGCCAGACACAACCATGCATTTTTGTATGCTTTTAGAATAGGCAAAGCTCCATCCAAAACACACACAGAATCACTCATTAGGTCCAATTGCTATGCTATAAAGAGAAGGGAACCATCAGTTCTGCCAATATGTCATTCAGTACTGAGTCCAGGTGGTCTGTCTCATATTTGCATCAAGCAATCTATTCTTGCCTCCGGCTTGATGAGTGGCTTAACTTAACCAAATGGTCAAATTAATCATTTGGCCTTATATGGAACCTTTGGTGGGTATGTGGGAGCTTTTACAACCTCATAGAAGGAAAGGGAGAGTATCAGCTACCTTGGAAACTTCCACTAGCTCTGCACTGTTTTGCTATGGAATAAATCCCCTCTGTATGTAATACCTTCTGGTGTGAAGTCCCTGCCCTTGGCTCTTGTTTTCCAGTTGAGACTACTCTATGAATGTAACCCAATGGCCTACATCATGGAGAAGGCGGGAGGATTGGCTACAACTGGGAAGGAAGCTATACTGGACATCGTTCCCACTGACATCCACCAGAGGGCGCCAGTTATCTTAGGGTCTCCTGAAGATGTGACTGAGTTCTTGGAGATATATAAGAAGCACGCTGCCAAATGAAGAGCTGACTTTTCCCACATCAAAAAAGATTGCCTTTCACCTGGGCTTTTATCTCACATGGCACTACCCCATTCTGACTGTGCATTATACATTCGTAGACAGCAGAAATAAAAAGCACAGATATCTTCACCATCAAATGCCATGTAACGCCTGATGCTGCCTAACCAAAATGCTATCTATATAATGCCACTGATGGTCAAGATATATTTTGAATGGATAGAGGAGAAATAAACATATTTTTCCTTTTTCTAAAAATACTCTTCATTGCTTTGTGTCAAATAATAGTAATAGTAATAATAACAGTTAGTGCATATAACATTAGGTAACTCATTCTTCACAGCAACCTTATGAATTAGGTGCTATGAATAACTTATTTCACCATTACATCATGATGAAATGGAAGACAGAGAATTGAGGTAATCTGCCCAAGATCTCCAGCCAATGAACAACAGAACTCAGATATGAACCCAGGCAATCTGGCCACTAAACTCGGAGATTAAACAGGAGAAGCCTATTGCTTCTCCTATGTATTGTCTGTTCAGGTCTGGGTGTGCAGAATGAACCTGATCAAAGCTGTTTATGCTCTCCTGGGAACTGGAGAAGTGATAAGTTAGTGGTGGTGCCTGTCTACAGCCTCTTGGCTTCTATATGTGGGTATAATGATCTGAATTACAAATGAAAGTTTACATTATTACTCAATGGTGACTTTTTAAAATAAAAAAATAACACTTTATTGGACTAAAAGAGTCATAATTTCTAAGGTCTAATTATCATAAGGAAGATTTCATCACAAAAGCAAAATTTATGGAAATATTACATTGTTGCAAGCAAGTATATTTCTTACTAGACTCTCTGTTTAAACATTTAGTCCCCTGGCTGACCATGCTTCTTTCTGTACTAGAATTTCCAAGGTCATGGCAATTTATACCAAGTTTTAAGAAACATCTGGTTTTTCTTGGGCTCTAGATTTTTTTAATTTAAAATTTTTTTGCAATAACAGTTGACACTGAACATTACTTTGTATTAGTTTCAGGCAGACAGCATAGTGGTTAGATTATCATATACTTTACTCTAGATTTTGTTAAAAAGTATGTATGTATGTATATTTGTATGTATTTATTTTTACTTGCTAACTGGAGACAGGTTTTTGCGTAAAAACCTCCTCTTTTTTCTACAAATACTCCTCATCAATTCCACGGCTTTCCAATAGGAAACTTAGTTTGATCTCAAGCATTGGCTCTACTTTTGTCCACTGACTGGACCCAGCGCCAATATTCCTCCCCCTCCCAATGAGGCTGACCCTTACACAAAAGTCCCCTGACTCTCAAAGCACCTTTTGATTTTTAACCAACTTGTAAGTCAGTTGTTGTCACTTCTGGTTCTCCAAGCAATGAGGGAGATGTGTCAATCTGGAAGGTAGATGGGAAATGATACTTCCTCACCTCAGTGCCATGATGAAACTCCATCCTACCAAATAAAAAGCTAAACAGACTGAAAACCCAACAATTATTTCTTGGGTCCCTAAGATATGGGAGGATGCAGGGAAATCACTGATTAGAGAGACCAACGGGTGAATACAGGGATCATGGACTTGCAGAGCAGAGACTCACAAGGGGAAACCACCACGGGACCTGTGCACTAGGAGAACATGAACTAATTGACAAATTCCTGGAGGCTCAGTGTGGACAAGTCTGTGAGTTAAAAACTCGTCATGGGGGAGGAAGAACAGTACGGTGAGATTTATCTCTAGGAGCTTGACCATATTGCCATAGTAAACATCAGAGAAAAATCCCATTGGGCTTCTGGCAGGGTGGAGGGGAAAAGGGACCATTTCAAAATATACCAGAGCACTCCATCCTTCTTAATAAGGCCTGCCTTCAGGGAAAACTGATTCACCAGAGCCTAACCTGGTATTATCAGAGCCTGACTGACCTGGGAAAGGGAAATACCTAACTCCAGTCCACTCTAGCCACTTTATCCCACCTAAGGGAGGAGAGACAAACTAAGAAACACTTGTGAAGTTCACAGTCTAGAGGCATAAGCTCACTAAAAGACTGGGGCCTGATCATAGGACTGTAGAACACTTCCCCTCCCCCCACACCTCACCATCACACAACAAAAAAGCCTTTTACAATAGTTCCTTTTACCCAGTACATCATGTCCATCTATCAACACAAAATTACAAGGCATACCAAAGGCAAAATTATATATTTTGAAGAGGCAGAGCAAGGACTGGAGCAAAACCAGGCAGAGATGTTGGAATTATTAAACCAGGAATTTAAAACAACCATGATTAATATGCTAAGGGCTCTAATGAATAAAGTAGACAACATGCTTGAACAGAGAGATGGAAATCCTAGAAAAGAACCAAAAAAAAATACTGGAGATTTAAAAATACTGTAACAGAAATGAAGAATGCGCCCTGGCTGGTGTGGCTCAATGGACTGAGTGCTGGCCTGCAAACCACAGGGTCACCGGTTTGATTCTCAGTCAGGGCACATGCCTGGGTTTTGGGCCAAGTCCCCAGTAGGGAATGTGTGAGAGGTAACCACACATTGATGTTTCCCTCCTTCTCTTTCTCCCTCCCTTCCCCTCTGTCTAAAAATAAATAAATAAATAAAAATTGGAAAAAAAAGAAATGAAAAATGCCTTTAATGAGCTGAACATAGCTTAAGAGAGTATCTCTGAGCTAGAGAATATATGAAGTGAATCCCTGAAAATTGAAAACAGAGAACAGACACTGAAAAAAAACCCCCAGAATATCCAAGGAATATAGAACAACTACAAAAGATGTAACATACATGCAGTGAGAATACCAGAAGAAGAAGAAAGAGAGAAAGGAACAGAAAAAATATTTGAAACAATAATGACTGAGAATTTTCCTCCAATTAATGTCAGACACCAAACCACAAATCCAGGAAGTTCAGAGACCACCAAGCTGAATAAATGCCAAAAAACTACATCTTCAAACTACAAAAAAATCAAAGATAAATTTAAAATCCTGAAAGAAACCAGAAGGAATAAACACCTTCTCTAGAAAGAAACAAAGATAAAATTAAATCTCACTTCTCAGAAACCATGCAAACAAGAAAATAGTGGAGTGAATATTTAAAGTGTTGAGAGAAAAAATCGCACCAACCTAGAATTCTGTATCCTGTGAAATTATCCTTCAAAAGTGAAGGAGAAATAAAGTTGCAGAGCCTGAGAAGGAGCCACAGCCCAAAAGAGAAAGGAAGAGGAGGGGAAGAGGAGGAGGAGGAAGAAGAGGAGCTAGATGGGAGTGGTAGGGATTGTCAGTATTTAAACAGACCACTTTGTGAGTGCAAGCTACTGGTCTTTGATTTCAGAGGGGTGGGGGAGTCTTCTCTGACAGTTCGATATGTCCAGGGAATTTTTGTTGAAAAATATGACCCAATGCTAGAAGATTCCTACAGAAAGCAAGTTGAAATAGATTTCCAACAGTGTATGCTCAAAATGGATACAGCAGAAATAAAGCAATTTACAGTGATGAGGGATTTGAATATGAAGAATGGCCAAGGGTTTGCACTAGTATATTCTATTACAGCTCAGTGCACATTTAATGACTTATAGGACCTGAGGGAACAAATTTTACAGGTTAAGGAAAAAGATGTTTCAATGATCTGGTTGGCAATACATATGACCTGGAAGATGAGTAGGTAGTTGGCATAGAACAGGGTAAGAATTTAGCTAGACAGTGGTGTAACTCTGCTTTTTAAGAATCTTCTGCATGTTTTTGTAGATGGCCATCTATAGCGGCTACTGAGGCACAGAAAAATTTACTTATAAAACTCTTCCTGTTCTCCCAGCCTCTGGAATTTTTTAGATGGCAATTGTAATTTAAAGCATTGTGTTCTTACAGCATTGGCCCCCCCCCAAAATTTAAGATTACAGCTTCCAATTGCACAACTATCAGAAATCAAATTAACAACAGCACCTGAGTGCTTCCAATGGGAAGTAAATGGGCTATAGAAAATAGAATCCCATCTCATGGTCAGATTATGAAAACTGAAAAGGTGTATGATTAGCCCTGAGACTATAAGTGAATGTTATATTAGATGCAAAATATAGAAAAGTGAGGCAGGCAACAAAACCTGGATTGTGATGTAATGGGTGTGGAATGAGGCTTAGAACGGGGTGGGAGCAGAGAAGCTCCAAACCTCCAAACCTGGCTGGGGGCCAGGAAGAGCGGCAACACAGTGATTAACGCTTATTTGCATGTAAATAATAGCTGACTAGAATTATAGAAATGCTAATTGCTGTGCAAGCTTTATCACACCTGCCCAAGAAAGCAAGGAACTCTCCCGACATGCAAGAAATCCTGCGAGACAGAGAAGACTCGTGAGAGTATTTGAACTGGTTGCATGTAGCACTTCTTGCACTTAGATGTGCAGTTCCGGCTTAAGATCCGGAGAGCACGGAGACACAGCTGATGGTGCTGGAAATTGTGGGAGCCTAGCCAAGCATGGATGACTGGGACAAGCTGGAATGCTGAAAGGGAAACTGCCTAGCTAAGCTGCAAACTTTACCCCCCACCCCCACCCCCGAGATATGGTACCTCTGGCCTGGTTTGGCAAGGGGAGGCAGGACTTTGTGTTTATGGGTGTTTGGTTAAGGGACTTGGAATTTAAAAACAGAATTCTGCCATCATTCTAAATATGTATAACTTTTAATAAATATTCCCTTTCCTTTTCACCTAACTCTGGCACTGGGAGTTATGTTTTTTGGTGATCAGCAGTAGAACCCCAAATCTGTTCCAGAACCGTATAACCTGGCATTCCATTACAGTTCTTGGTGTCCACAGAGTGGCTGAGGATTACCTGTGGCAAGTCAACGCCCTTGGAAGTGGGAGAGCAAGACTGTGGACTTCCACTCTCTCCGAGAATTTCCTGCACACCCCCTGAGGGCACTGGCTGTCTAAACGCGCCTGGAAAGTGAAAAGGAAATGGATCACAAATCTGGGAAGGGATCAGAGAAGTGATTGTTTGGTTGAAATTTTGTTTCTGAGCACTGTTTTGGAATAATGGAATTGGAGTTGTGGACAATAGTTTGGGGTATATGCAACTTTCACTTGGGCTGTATTTTCCTTGTTATGGCTTTTTTGAATGAGCTACTGGAACAATAAAAGTAGTTATGGGCTGCCCCCTAGGGGGAGCGTGCAGGGTAGAATTTTAGAGGATTGGAAGATTTACTGCAGTAATCCGATATCTAAGAATCCCATATCTAAGGAGACATTGATTTATTACTTTAACATTCTTTGTCCTAAGTACGTTTTGAATGGTGAGAAAAGGTGGCCTGTGGATGGTTCCCTGAATTACTGCATCATTAAGCAATTGAAACAACATTGCCAATAGTCAGAAAACTGAGAGGAACTCTGCTATCTCAATGCATTTATATCACTGCATAATAATAGCGTTTGGCCAGAGACAGAATCACTTGATAGTACAGAAAAGGAAAGTGGCCTCAAAATCCCTCCCTGATAGTAAAATGCAGGAAAAAAGGGATAATGAGGAAATAAACGTCATTAATGCTCCAAACCCAGGGGCAGAGGCTTGGGAGCAGGAGGGGCCTTGAGGGCACCTCCCCCCTGCAGGTGGGAGTGGCCACCAGGGCACCGCCCCCTTCACATGCAGGAGGGGCTTCCTTGCCGTCATCCCTTTTGGGAACTGCCCCTGAAGTGGAAACGGCAGAGCCAACAGCCCCACCCCTGCAGGACATGGAATGGGTTTTACCCTCCAGGATTGGTCAGGGCACCCGGTACAGCCAGGGGGCCTCCTAATTCAGAGCAAGAGAATTCCCTTTGAGGCAATATCCTATAGGTGGAGTAAATCAGGAAAGCCAGCCTGCTGGCTATTATGGGGCCCACACTTCGTTTTCCACTTCAGACTTACTAAAGTGGAGCAGTTCCAACCCCCGCCCCTTCCCCACAGAGATGATCCTTAGAGAATGGCAGATCTTGCCTCCTCTATTTTTGCCACTCATCATCCAAACTGGGCAGATGTACACAGGCTCTCCTAAATATTTTGCTAATTATGGATGAGAAACGGCTGGTTATAAATAAGACAAGGGAAGAGGCCCAGTATCTCCACAATGAAGGTCCCACTGGGACCCCTGACCCAGTTGGGGCAACTCCTGTATTGGAGCCTAAATGGGACCCAAATAATAGCGGGGGCCAAGCTTCCTTGAAACGTTACAAAAGATGTATAATGGAAGGGCTTAGAAAAGGAGTACCCAAGCAGAGGAGCCTAAATTTGATACAGACTCTTTAGCAAAGGCCAGATGAGGACCCTTCTGAATTTTTAGAGAGGATCTATTAGGCTTATAGGAAGCACACTGATGCTGACCCAGAGGCACCAGAAAATGTGAGAATGATAAACGTGACTTTTATTGGGAAAAGTGTCCTGGGTGTTAGAAGGAAACTGCAGCATGTAGATGGGGTATTGGAAATGAGTTCCTCCTGGCTGGTGGACATAGTATTTAAAGTTTACAATGCCTGGGAAACAGGCAAGACAAAACAGGCCTTGATTGTGTGTAAAAGCAGGTGGGGGAGGCTAAAAGAAGAGACAGGACCCTAAAGTAAAGAAGAGAGACTCATTAGGCACCCACCACTGTACCTGTTGCGAGGAGGGCCCTAAAGAGGGGAGGAAAGACTCTATAGGCCTATCAATGTGCCTATTGCAAGGTGGAGGAGGGTCTTTGGAGGAATGAGTGCCCAAATCACACCAGGGGAAACAGAAATGAGTATCCTCACTGAACAATGCTAAAAATGAGAAGGGAGAATGATGAATAAGGAGGCCCAGAGGCTCCATTGGACATCTCCTGACCTATTTATTACTATTTCCCCATAGGAGCCCCAGGTACAGTTGACTGTGGGGAACACGCCAATTGATTTACTTGTAGATACAGGAGATACATACTCAGTATTGAACACAAAACTAACCAAGAAAAGTTCAAAGAAGTAACGGTTACTGGAGTGATTGGCCAGTCATAAAAACAAGCATTCCTGTGACCTCTAGAATGCCAGTTTGAGGATCAAAAACTTAAGCATTTCCTATATGCCAGATTGTCCCATTCTATTGCTGGGCTGAGATTTACTCTGTAAACTGCAGCACAAATAACCTTTTCTCCCAAGAAACAGCAGTTATGTGTGGAAGTCCTGCTGGAACATGCCCTCCGACTGCAGCCATTCCTGACCTGTCCAGAAGGTCCTGGAGGTGAACCCTTCCCACCTGAGATCTGTGAACAGGTTGATTGAACTGTTTGGGCTGATGGAACCCCAGGTAAATTGGTTAATGTACAACCTATAAAGATAAATCTAAAGGAAGGGGCATGGGTCCCATGAAAGAAGCAATATCCCCTGAAGGAGGCTTTAGAGAGGATCCAGCCAGTGTTACAAAAGTTTTTAAAATTAGGATTAATTTGGTCATGACAGTCCCCCTACAACACTCCCATTCCACCAGTCAAAAAGCCGCACTCTGATGAATATCGGTTTGTACAGCATCTTAGGGCCATAAATGACTTTGTTCAGGACATTCATCCTGCAATGCCTAACCCTGTTCACCATGGTGCCTGGGGAGAGCAAATGGTTTTCAGTCCTGGACTTGAAGGATGTCTTTTCTGCATCCCAACAGATGAACAGGCTCAGCAACTGTTTGCCTTTGAGTGGCAGAACCCAGAGACTAAAGTCATGCTCCAATACTGCTGGACTGTGCTGCCACAAGGATTGAAGAACCCCAACTGCATTTGGGGAAGAGCTGGCAAAAGACCTAAGGAATAGTCAGTTGAAATAGGGAGTTCTTTTGAAATATGTGGTTGGCATGTTAATAGCCAGCAGTAACTATTAGGAGTGTTTCCACAACACCATCACAGTCCTAAATCATTTGGCAAGAAGGGGATATATAAAGTGTCACCTCATAAGGCCTAAATTTGCAAACAGGAAGTGGTGTATCTGGGATTTCAATGGAAACAGGGTACCGGGACCCTGATAGCAGAAAGAAAGCAAGCAATTGCTGCGTTAGAAGTCCCGGAAAATTGAAGGCAGCTTCATGGTTTCTTAGGAATTACAGGGTTTTGTTGGCTTTGGATTCTAAACTTTGGACTCATAGCAAAGCCACTGTACAATTAAAAGGACTGGACTCTGAATACCTTGAATGGAGAGGGGATTGTCAGGTACCATTTGATACTTTGAAGGAAAAGCTGGTTTCGGCTCCTGTACTAGGATTGCCTGATTTACAGAAGCCTTTCAAATTATATGTTCATGAAAGGCAGGGGATTGGACTGAGGATACTAATCCAGACTCTGGGAAATATACCCTGACCCATAGCCTATCTCTCAAAGAAGTTGGATCTCATAATAAAGGGATGGCCACCATGTCTCTGGGCAATAGTAGCTACCTGTGACATCTTATAGAAAGCTGATAAGTTTACTTTGGGGTAGCCCACAACACTATTGGTACCACACCAGGTCCTGACTCTATTGGAAAAAAAAACGGGGGTATTGGCTGACAGCAGGGTGTATGGGGAAATACCAGGCCATTCTGCTGGACAATCCAAATGTCACCTTGCAGACCACCACAACCCTGAACCCAGCCACCCTACTCCCAGATATGGAGGGGGACTCAGCCCTCCAGCATGAGTGCTTGGAAATTATTGATCAAGTTTATCCCAGCAGGCCAGATCTGGTGGACCAGCTACTGGCAGCACCAGACTGGGAGCTGTATACAGATGGGAGTAGCTACATGGACAATGGCCAGTGATGAGCTGGGAATATGGTAGTCACTACAGACAAAGTAATAGAAGCCCAAATCCTTGCATTGGGAACCTCAGCCCAAAACGCTGAACTGATAGCCCTCACAAGAGACTTATGCTGTCCCAAGGAAAGAAGGTTAGCATACATTCAGACTCCAAATATGCCTCCAGGGTAGTCCATGCTCATGGAGCAATATGGAGGGAGAGAGGACTTTTAACCTCGGGGAACAAGGATGTTAAACATGCAGAGGAGATTTTACAATTGCTAAAGGCAGTGAATGTATTAGACCAGATGGCCATAATGCATTGCCCAGGACACCGGAGGGATGGTTCCCAAACAAGTCAGGGAAGCCAAATGGCTGATAAAGCAGCAAGACAGGCAGCCAGGGAGCCACCTCGCCTAGGGGCTCTGGTCCCCTATCTGGACTTGTCAGAGTTTAAACCTCATTACACAGAACAGGATGAGGAATGGGCCTGTGAGGATTCACTAACACTGATCCCTATTCTATGTGGAAGGTCAACACCCATGGAATGATCTTACTCCTTGAGGCTCAAGTGTATCCCATCCTCAAACATCTACATTAAGGACCCATTATAAAAGAGATGCTTTAGTGGACTTCATTAGGTCACATTTAAAAGGCCTTTATTTGCAAAGGACTGTCTAGAGGATCAGCCATGTCTGTCATATATGTGCCAAGAACAATTCTAAGACAGAGCATGTCCACATGGAGAAGGGAGTACAATATAAAGGGATGTGGTTTTGAGGACTGGCAGGTGGACTTCATTAACGCGGATCCTGGCCTGCAGGATCCTGTGTTGTGGCTGCAATATACAAATACACAGGGACTACAGAAATCCTGTGGAGAAAAAGGGATGGCATAGCCACTCTCTAAATGAGAGAGGGAGAGAGGGCCAGAGAGAACCAAAGAGAAAGAGCTGACCCCTGCCTGGACAGGCTTTTATTGCTTTTCTGGGCACATTACATCAAGGGTGGTCCTCATTTACTATGCACAGGTCCACCACAGGTGATTACCTTTTAAGGACAACAAAGGACAGAATACTGCTAATTACTTCAAAGACAAGGATGTTACAGCTCAAGGGGGAAACTGGTTACACTCCATACTTGGGTGGCTTAGCACAGACTTTAGGGAGTTAAAGATACTCAGTAAACATTTGCTGCCTCAATTCAGGGTGAGGGAGTTTTAGCAAGAGCAAGTCTCATAGCAGTCCAGGTACAACCCAAGCCTGATTTCCCATGGGAGAACCTGTCCATGGGTGTGGGTCCTGCTCGCCAACCTCGTTACCCACTGGCTTTTCCAAGTGGGGGCTGGGCCACATTTCCTACTCTTGGAACAGTTCCCCATACTTCATGCAAATGCCTAAAACCAGAGGGAATTTCAAATTTTTGTTGGTCTTTGTGGATTCTTTCTCCTGGATGTGTAATGATGTACCCCACTAGAACTGGAACAGTTGCCACTGAGGTGGCAAAACTGTTACTTAAAGAAATAATTCCTAGGATTGGACCTCCTTGAAGCATTCAAGGTGACTTCATTCATTCAAAGCATTCATCGTTTACTTCGGAGAACTCCCAAAATGTTGGATAGGCATTGCAAGTGCGATGGAAATTGCATGCGTCTTGAAGTCCTCAATCCATGAGAAAGACTGAAAAAATGAATCACACAATAAAGAAGATCCTGACAAAAATATGCCAGGAAACGCATTTAAAATGGGACCAGGCTCTCCCCATTGCTTTCCTCCAAATTAGGTAGAACCCAAAAGTAGGCTCAAATTGAGTGCTTTTGAAATAGTTTATGGGGGACCCCTCCAAATCTCTGGTTTAGGAATGTCCCCTCTAGATTTGGAACATGAGGCAAGACTTAAGCAATATGTACAACATTTAGGGCAAACACTAACCATTATTCATAAGTTTGTACATTACAGGTCTGTCTCTCTGTCTGATGAGCTCCTGCACCCATTCCAGCCAGGGGACCGAGTCTTACTGAAGACCTGGAAGACTCAAGGCTCTGAACAGCAGCTGGCTGAAAAATGGACTAGTCCGTATGATGTCCTGTTGACAATGCATTTCTCCCTGAAGATGATGGGAATGCACCACACATGGGCAAAACGGGAACCACCTGAGGAGGATGCAGACCCTGTTGTTATGGTTGATGCTGAAAAGGAAAGCCGGACCTGCACTCCGGAAGAAGGTTTGAAATTCCTCTTCTGAAAAAGGACAGTGAACCCCAACACCGGGTGACAATGTTTCTGTCACTTTATAAATGTGCTTGAAAAGCTAGGGACTTTTAAACGCCAGATACTGAGTTTGAGTATAGCCCTTCCCAGTGTGAAAAGAACAAGAATGGAAAGTGAGTTGTGGTTAAATCTGAATGGGTAAAAATATGTATTAAGGTTGTGAAATTTTCAAACCTGGAAAAAAGGAAACCTCAATTACTTGTTTCCTGATTTTATGGAAAATGTGGTTGAATTTTGCTCTGTTTCTGATCAGGAATCCTTTGTACGTGTGTGGCCAGTAAGACTTAGGAAAGGTGGCCTGTAACCGGTTGGGGAGAATGCCTTTGCCACTCAGGACCAAGGAAGGGTCATTCAGGGCTGATGAGTATTTTGGCCTGAGGCAAAAGAACATGTCTCTGTGAAGCGATTCAGCCTGAAAGGGCACGTCTTTGCCAGGAGGTCAGTAGATGCTCTGGTTGGGGTGAGAGAGTGCCTCTATCAGCAAGGACCTGGGATAGCTCGCCTCTCTATTGTTCTGTGTGTTCAGAATTTTGTTCTGTTTCTGTACTGGAAGGAAACTGAGGTTTCCCAGAGAGAGCTGAAACTTCTCATTATGTAATAAGTGAAGAAGGAAAGTATAAAACATGGAAATGCAATTTTAGTGGATATTAGAAGGACAAGTATTTTCCTTCACATTGTATTTTTCTCCCTTCTTGATCCCTCCAGAATTTGGCATTCTGAATGAGTGAGTGATGATGTAAGGTTTCTTTGTATAAGACCAATAGACCAGTCATTAATAGTGGTTTTGTTAACCAAGGTATTGACTGGAATGTCACACCTGAAGGAAGTATATCTAGGTTCTGGATGTCACCAGAAAGCCCCAAGGAACTGGGATTGACTTGTGAAGCTAGTGAAAGCTCACGAGGAAAATAGCCTGTTACCTTGGTTGGTTATATGGTTCGTGGAAGTCTTTCCAGGGAAGGAACAGAGGCTGCTTTCCTGAAAGATGGCTATAAAGGAAACTAAGACAATGAAGGCCGGGAGGACTTGAAAGAAACAACTGGTATAGATGAAGCCAGATGGCAGATGTGTAGCTCAGCTTCTGTGCTCCGAAGGATGGGCTAAAGAGTCAGTCTAAAACTTCCTTATATGAGTTCCAGAAAAGAAGACTTAAAGATCATGTGTGATCAACTGCTGCTCTTATTATGTTTATACAAACAAGAAAAATTAAAACTGGACTTAATATAATCCTTTGAGGACAATGAGGGTGTTCTTAAGAAGGAAAATTTTGATTTAGGGAAAATCACAATGCTCAGTGTTGGACGTTAGACTAGTGCAGCTGTATTCAAAATTTTCATTTGAGAGCTGAAACTGGGTTTGTAACATCATCAAAAATGCTCAATTTACAGGCAAAAAAATTTGTTAAGTCGTCACTGTTAAATATCATGTAAAGGCCTTGCAACTGGATGTCTTCCCAAAAGACAGTCTCATGGACTCAGAGATGGGTTTGTGGGTTGTTGTGTGAATTAACCTGTGTGTTCTTCTGTTTTCATAGGGCATAAGCCTATGATCTCATTACTTGACTGATTGTTTGCAACATAGGTCTCACTTAAGCCCATCTATATCACCACCTCCTGAAACTCAACGTTTGACTGAACTAAGTGGTGAAGTATGGGGCAGTCTGCGGGCTTTACTTTAAAACCGGTTCCCTTTTCTGCCCTAAAGATTTGGACAGAAAGGACCCAGAAGCCTGAAAGAGGGGAAATCCCCACAATATTCTCCTCAGCCCAAGCTAAGTGTAGTGGGCTTTGGACAGGTGTGACATGCTTTGCATACCTTCCTCCAGATAAGCCACTCTCTTCCTAATATAGGACATTGAAGAAATGGTCTTTGTCTTTGTCATTTAGTGGTTATAGTTTTAACTGTGCCTTCCAACCCTCTTGCCAAATCTGTTGCCTCCAGAATATAACAAGGATGCCAACATGTCCAGTAAAGCCAGCCTTTGGACATAAAGTCTGCTATTCCCTGGAAACAGCCAATCAACCTAAACTCTGCAAAGTCCTTCCCCATGCATGAAGACCCACCTCTGCTCCACATGTCCCACTCTTTTAAGGATCCCTGGACCCAAGAGTAAGTAGGACGATGGCCAAGTCCAGCAGGAAGTAGCCATAGAAGATAATGAGACCTTCACCCATTGTCCTTTATAAGAATACAAAGGATCCTAAAATCTGAAAGGGGAGAACTATAATATGTGTGGAACAAGGTTAAGAATGGGGTGGAGGCAGAGAAGCCCCAAAACCTCCAAACCTGGCTGGGGCCAGGAGGAGTGGCAGCACAGTGATTAACAGTTACTTTGCATATAAATAACAGCTGGCTAGTATTAATAGAAATGCCAATTGCTGTGCAAGCTTTACTGAACCTGCCTGAGAAAGCAAGGTACTCTCCCAACATGCAAGAAATCCTGTGAGATATACAAGACTTGGTGAGAATATTCTCAACTGGTTGCACTTGGACTCATGGATCTGGATTAAGATCTGGAGAACACAGAGACACAGCTGATGGTGCGGGAGCCTAGACAAGGAAGGATGACTGGGAGAACCTGGAATGCTTAATGGGAACCTGCCTAGCTAAGCTTCAAACTTCTTTTTCTTTTTCTTTTTTTTTTTCCTGAGAGACAGTACCTCTTACTGGCTTGGTTTGGCAAGGGGAGGCAGAACTGTGTGTTTATGGGTGTTTGGTTTTAAGGGACTTTGGGGCTTAGAAATAGAATTCTGCCATCGTTCTAAACCTGTATAACTTTTAATAAATACTCCCTTTCCATTTCACCTAACTCTGGCACTGGGAGTTGTGTTTTTTAGCAATGGGCAACAGAGCCACTCATCGGTTCCAGAACTGTATAGTCTGATATTCTGTTGCAGTGATAGCTCCTGGGTTAGAAATGATCCAGAGTGTTTTTCTTTAATAAAGGCCCGTAAGACCCAACTGCCTCCCATTTACCTACCTTTAGCTTAGAGAAAATATTCGCCTAGACTTCCATCCAAGGTTACCATCTTGCCCCATCCCAAATGGTCCATTGTTCAGTAAGACAAATGCTGACACTGAGACTTCCTAGGAATGAGCCTTCCTAGCACAGTGGGGCCTCATTATCTAACCAAACTGTTGGTCATCAATACATTCTTTGGATTGGTTTATGACCAAAAGGGGGGGAAATGGGCCGTATTTGAAACCTGACAAGTTCAGCAGAGGCCTGCGTGACAGCCTTACAAATGCAAAGAGAGACCTACAGTAACCACAAGGATGGTCTGAAACTAAAACTTATTAACTAAGAGCAGGTCATGGTGGGCAGTTATCCTTGTAGGCTAGAAACTTTCATGACAAAATGTCAACCTTTATCTTGATTCAGCCTGTCTATTGTCTTTTTGTATCTATAATAACATATCTTTGGAATGTCAGATAAGTTCCTATTTTTCCAGACCCCTGGGTCACAACCACCATACTTGAGCAGAGACCACAAATCCCTTCACTGCTATTGTTATGTTACTTGTTGACTGTTAACTATCCTGTACCCACTAATGCAAAAGAAGTGTTTATCATTTTATCTTTTTATCTAATCCCAAAGGTTTCCCTGCTTTGCTTTCTCCTGCCTCCCTAATCTACCACCAGTGGATTTTTATGTAACCCCCTTATGCCTCCTCTTTTGATTGTAATGTATAAAATAAGGTGTGAAACTACTATTTTCTGGAGCATTTTCTCAATTTGTCAAGGTTCTGCTTACTGGTAATTGTCAGTTTGGCTCAAATAAACTCATAAAAATTCTTTAAAAAAAAGAATCTTCTGCAAAGTCAAAGATCAACATTAATGAGGTATTTTGTGACCTGGTCAGACAGATAAAGAGAAAAATAACTAATAGAAAAGAAACATTTAAAAAAATCAGGTGTCCTGCTTTAGACCCAGAGTAAGCAGCAGCTCTGAGCCCATTACTGGAGTGAAGAACTGTTGCCTAATTGGAAAGTGCCAGCATTCCAGACTTCAGAAAATAGATCTGAAGAGACCTCTTCTGTTTTATATAATATGTAAAGAATTTAAATGTCATATTGGTTTGCACAAGTTTCCTGGAGAAAAAAATGCTCTGTGTCTATCTCTTGGAAAAACAGAAAAAATAGTATTTCTCCTTTGCAATAGCAATTATAACAAATGTAAAAATAAGTATACTTGACTCTAGTATGGCTGTGCTACCAAACAGCCACATGGAGGTTCTGCTGCCTGCTGCCCATAAATTCTGGAGGCAGAGATTTTGGTGGAAAAGGAAAGGAGTCTTTTATTTAAAGGACTATTTATCTATATAATTTATTTATCTTTACAATTTTGGAAGAATAATGGGATTCTGCCTCAAAGCCCATTTCCTTTAAAATACCCAAAGACAAATAACTTCCTCACCCTTTGCCAGATCAGTTCCAGGCTGCACCTGGAATTCCTTCTCACACTTAAAAATACAGTACTTTGGGATGTTTAGGTGACTGTGGCATGATCATCCAGACAGTTTAGCTCGTCCCCAGTCACAGTCCAGCTTCATGCGCCTTCTGGAGTCTGTGCACTCACCAGAGTCTTACTTGTGTGGTGCCATTTCGTCCAGCTGGCTGGCCCAACCTCTGCCTGCCAGCCCAGTGCCTGTGAACCATCTTTATGGCCTTGCCAGTGTGTCTGTGTGCGTGGCCAGGCTGGACCACACAACACAGTGTCAGTCACCAGCACTGTCATCGCTTCTCGCATGGGGCGGGGCACAGGGCTTATAGCCTGGCCACGCAGTCTCCAGGGCCAGCTGCCTAGGAATGCTCAGGTCTCCAACCTGACAGAGGTGAAGGAAATTTTCCACATGCCCTCCATTTAAATCTTCCACCCCCAAACCTCGTGTGCTGCGGGATTGTCCAACTTGCCAGCCAAATCCAGGCTAACATCCATTTCATGCATCAGCCCGCACAGCATCTCTGCCCCTCCTGCCACCATGATCCGGAAGTGGGTAGGAGGGTTTCTAGCCACATGTAGGTGCACAGCGTCTCTGCCCTGGGGCAAGACATATCATACTAATTTGTTTACTCTGATCTGGGGCAATGGGTCATGCAGCTGCAGCTTCAGTCTGCTGCCCTGGGGTTTCCTGTAATGCTTCCCTCACTTTGGAAGTGCAGCCTTTCAGACCTTCTTGAGGATCCCTCCTCTCTGGCCAGGGATATGGCCAGATCCCTTCTGTTACAATTATACAAAAGAGCATGGATGCATTTCAAATGTTACATATTGCTACTATGATCAAATGATTTCATATAGACCTTTTTAATCATCATTCCTCCCTGTCAAGCACTAAAAATTTGAACCATTATACTTGATATCTATAATGATATAGATTATGAAATTTCCCCTCAAACTCACTGCAGCAGATAGCTTTTTTGAGTCATTGACTTCATTCTATATTTAAAAATTATGGAATATCACTCTATCATTATGTTAAAATTGTGCATAATGGTTAGAAAAATGGATCTTTTATATGGAAACCTGGAATGATTGATTTCTATAGCTTTCACAGCTAAAATATATAATATACTAAACCAACAACTACAGAAAGAATGAAGGAGAATAAAGACTTTCTCAGACAAAAAGAAAAAAAAGAAGAAATTTGTTGCTAGTAGACCTGCTTTTAAAAAGTTCTTTATAGAGAAGGAAAATAATATAGACCAGAAACTTGGATCTACATAAAGAAAGAGAAAACACTGGAAAAGGAATAAGTGAAGGTAAAAAAAACCTTCTATTTCTCTTACTTTTAGCTGATCTAACATATAACAGTTTGTTCAAAGTAATAATAGCAACAATGTATTTGATTATATGTGTTTATGTATGTATCTTATGTATACATGCTTATACCAGGTCTGTCCAGAAAATGTCCAGCCATTATTAATATAATAACGAGAAGGATGCACACAACGTTGATATAACCTGGCAGCCAAGGAGAGTGGACTGGAATGCAGATGCATGAATAATGATGACTTTACTGTACTAGTGAGTTGGGGCAGTAGATGCTGTTGAGTGAGCATGTGTACTGTGTGGCCATCACATTGAGCAACAAATCTGCATAAAATTTTGCATGAAACTTGAACATTCCTCCGCAGAAACTATTTGGATGATTCAGAAGGCTGTAGCTGTGGACAACTAGTGATTGGCAGTTTCATCAGGAAAACGTGCCTGCTCATGCACATCTTGTGCAGAGTTTTTAGATGAAACACCAAATCATCCAGGTGACTCAGCACCCCTACCGCTCAGATTTGGCAACTTCTGGCTTTTCCCAAAACTAGAATCACCTTTGAAAGGGAAGAGATTTCAGACTGTTGATGAGATTCAGGAAAATATGATGGGGCAGCTGATGATGATTGGGAGAACTATGTGAGTTCCCAAGGTGCCTACTTTTTAGAGGACAGAGCCATCATTGTCCTATGTACAATGTTTTTGTATCTTGTATCTTCTTGAATAAATATTTGTATTTTTCATATTACATGGATGGATACTTTCTAGACAGACCTCGTATATGCTTATGTAAAAGTAAAATGAATGACAACAATGATATAGGGATAGAAGGAAGAAGTTGGGATTATTTGTTTATATAAGGTACTCACTTTACCTGTAACAGAATAGTGTCATTTAAAAGTGCACTTGGATTAGTTGTAAACGATACTACAAACTCTAAGGCAACCACTTTAAAAAAATAAGAAAGTAAGTGATAGGGTAGGGAGGAAAATTGAATCATATTATATTCTCAACTAATAAAACAACAAAATGCAGAAAAAGGGTGGAAGACTAAAATAAGAACAAAGAACAAGGGTAACAAATAGAAAACAGTAATGAATATGGTAAGTATTAATCCAACTATATCAATAATCACTTTGAATTTCAATGGTCTAAATTTATCTCTTAAAAGACATGTTGTTAGGGTGACCCAACTCATGACACAAGTAAATGCTGTTTATAAGAAACCCACTTTAAATATATAGACACATGACTAAAAGTAGTGATGAAGAAAAATATACCATCCTAATACTAATCCAAAAAAAGAAGGAATAGCTTTATTGATTTCAGACAGAGCAGACTTTAAAGTAAAGAAAATTAATAGGAAAAAACAAGGGCATTACATAGTGAGGAAAGGTTCAGTTCTCCCAGATGATATAAAAAATCCTTAACATGTATGCACCTAACAGCAGAGTCAAACTACATTAGTCAAAACTGATAGAATTGTGAGGAGAAATAGATTAACCCACTATAACACTTGGAGACTTCAACAATCCTCTTTGAGAAATGGACAGATCCAGCAGGAAGAAAATCACTAAGAAGATAGTTGAACTTAACAATACTATCAATCAATAAGATAAAATAGGGCTTTTTTTTGTTATTGTTGTCTGACATCTTATCAAGGCTGTGGTGGTAACAGCTGTTCTTTGAGTTTTGCTGTGCTGCCCACAGATGACAAGAAGAAGAGGGATGCTAGATAGTCAGCTGAGAAAGACAAAGACCCAGTGAACAAAGGCAAAGTTTAAGACAAGCTCAATAACCTATCTTGACAAAGCAACATATGACAAACTCTGTCAGGAAGTTCCCAGCTACAAGTTTATAATCCCTTCTGTTGTTCCCGAGAGACTGAAGATCCACAGCTCCTTGGCCAGGGCAGCACTTCAGGAGCTCCTTAGTAAAGGACATATTAAACTAGTTTCAAAGCACAGAGCTAAAGTAATTTGTATAAGAAACACCAAAGGTGGGGATGCCCCAGCTGCTGGTGAAGATACATGAACAACAAGTCCCACCAGGTGTACATTTGGAAAACAAACTTTATTAAATGAGGAAAGATATAATTGGCATCTTTAGACTACTTCATTCAGCAACAGCAGATATTTACCAATATATACCTCATTTGTGGCCATAAAACATACTTTAAAAAATTTACAAGAATGGAAATCATTCAATTTCTGCTCTCAGACCACAATGGAAATACATTAGAAATTAATAACTGGAAACTAACTAGAAAACACCAAAATACATGGAGAGTCAACAACATACATCTAAATAACATATAGAAGAAATAATCTCAACAGAAATTTTAAAATATTTTGAGCTAATTAAAAATAATTTATCGCCTTTGTGGGATGCAGTGAAAGCAGTGCTTAAAGGGAAATTTATGCATTGAATACATATTAGAAACATAAAATTAATCTGGGTTAAGAAACTAGAAAAAGGAGGGCAAATTAAGTCCAAAGTAAACATAAGAAAAGAAATAATAAAAATTAGGGCTGAAATCAATGAAACTGAAAACAAGAAATCAACAGAGAAAATTAAAAAAAAAAACAAAGCTGGTCCTTTAAAAAGATCAATAAAATCATAAGCTTCTAGACAGGCTAAGTAAATAAAAAGGAGAGGACACAAATACCCAAAATTTATAAAGAACTCATACAATTCAACACCAAGAAAATCCAAACAATCCAGCTAAAAAATGGACAAAAGACCTAAAGAGACACTTCTCCAAAGAGGACATACAGATGGCCAATAGACATATGAAAGGATGTTCAATGTCACTAATCATCAGAGAAATGCAAATTAAAACCACAATGACATGTCACTTCACACTTGTCAGAATGGCTATCATCAATACATCAACAACCAGCAAGTATTGATGAGGATGTAAAAAAAGAGAACACTTATGGCCTGTTGGTGGGAATGCACATTGGTGCAGCCGCTGTGCAAAACAGTATGAAGTTAACTCAGAAAACTAAAAATGTATCTCTCTCATTACCCAGTGTTTCCACTTCTAGGAACATATGAGAAGGAAATTGAAACACCAATTAGAAAGAACATGTGCACCCCTATGTTCATTGCAGTACTATTTATAATAGTCAAGATTTAGAAGCAGTGCAAGTGGCCATCACTAGAGGAGTGGATAAAAAAGCTGTGGTACATTTTCACAATGAAATACTACTGCTCAGCCATAAAAGAGAAGGAAATCTTACCTTTTGTAACAGCATGTATAAACATGGAGAGTATTATGCTAAATGAAATAAGCCAAGCAAAGACAAATACCATATGATCTCACTTACATGTGGAATCTAATGAACAAAATAACCAAACAAACAAAATAGAAACAGACTTATAGAGAACATACTAACAGCTGTCAGAGAGGTGCAGGGTTGGGGAGCCAGGTGAGACAGGTGAAGGAATTAAGCAAAACAAACAAACAAATAAACAAACTCTCCAGAAAACAACTCATAGGCATAGACAAGTGTGGGGAACTGTTCCACGCGTGGGAAATGTGGCTGAGCCCCCACTTGGAAAAGCCAGTGGGGAGCAGGGTTGGCAGGCAGGACCCACACCCATGGACAGGTTCTCCCATGGGAAATCAGGCCTGCATTGTACCTAGACTGCTATGAGACTTGCTCTTGCTAAAACTCCCTCACCCTGAATTGAGGCAGCAAATGTTTACTGAGTATCTTTAACTCCCTAAAGTCTGTGCTAAGCCACCCAAGTATGGAGTGTGACCAGTTTCCCCCTTGAGCTGTAACATCCTTGTCTTTGAAGTAATTAGCAGTATTCTGTCCTTTGTTGTCCTTAAAAGGTAATCACCTGTGGTGAACCTGTGCATAGTAAATGAGGACCATCCTTGATGTAATGTGCCCAGAAAAGCAATAAAAGCCTGTCCAGGCAGGGGTCAGCTCTTTCTCTCTTGGGCTCTCTCTAGCCCTCTAGCTCTCTCTCATTTAGAGAGTGGCCATGCCATCCCTTTTTCTCCACTGGATTTCTGTAGTCCCTCTGTATTTGTATATTGCAGCCACAACACTGGATCCCACAGGCTGAGATCCAGTCAGACAAGAGTAAGGTAATTACCAGAGGGAAATGGGTAGGGGTGGGTAGAAGAGGGTAAGGGGGGATAAATGATCACAGAAGGAGACTTGACTTGGGGTGGTGAACATACAATACAATATACAGATGATGTGTGATAGAATTATACACTTGAAACCCATATAATTTTATTAACCAATGTCACCCACATTATTCAATAAAAATAAAAAATAAAAAGGGAAAAGTAGGAAGAAATACAGAGGACATCACTACAGATTTCATGGACATTAAAAGGATAATAAAAGAATACTATGAATAATTTCATGCCCACAAATTTTGATAACCTAGATGAAAGGGATCAATTCCTTGAAAAATAATCTGCAAAACTCACACAAGAAGAAATGGACACTATAAATAGGCTTCTATCTACTAAAGAAATTGAATCAATTATTATTAACTTTCCAAAACAGAAACTATAAGGTCAAGATACATTCTTTTTTTAAAAATCTTAGTTATATTTTATTGTTGATCAATTACAGTAGTCTCCATTTTCTCCCCACCCCTCCACCCCACCCCAGCCAAACCCATCTCCCTCCCCTGCTTCCAACCTCCCCCTTGGTTTTGTCCATGTGTTCCTGAAAACCCTTCTCCCCACTATCCCTTCCCCCTCACCTCTGGCTATTGTTAGATTGTTCTTAACTTCAATGTCTCTGGTTATATTTTGTTTGCTTTTTTCTTCTGTTGATTATGTTCCAGTTAAAGGTGAGATCATATGGTATTTTTCCCTCATTGCCTGGCTTATTTCACTTACCATAATGCTCTCCAGTTGCATCCATGCTGTTGCAAAGGATATAAGCTCCTTCTTTCTCTCTGCCGCATAGAATTCCATTGTGTAAATGTACCATCGTTTTTTGATCCACTCATTTGCTGATGAGCACTTAGGTTGCTTCCAGTACTTGGCTATTGTAAATTGTGCTGCTATGAACATTGGAGTGCATAGGTTCTTTTGGATTGGTGATTCAGGGCTCTTAGGGTATAATCCCAGCAGCGGAATTGCTGGGTCAAAAGGCAGTTCCATTTTTAGTTCTGAGGAAATTCCATACTGTTTTCCACAGTGGCCCCACCAGTCTACATTCCCACCAACAATGTACTAGGGTTCCCTTCTCTCCGCATCCTCTCCAACATTTGTTTGTGGATTGGTTTATGTTGGTCACTCTGACTGGTGTGAGATGATACCTCATTGTGGTTTTAATTTGCATCTCTCTGATGGCTAGTGAAGCTGAGCATCTTTTCATATGTCTCTGGGCCCTCGGCATGTCCTCCTTGGAGAAGTGTCTGTTCAAGTCCTTTGCCCATTTTTTAATTGGGTTGTCTGCCTTCCTGGAGTGCAGTCGTGTGAGTTCTTTATATATTTTGGAGATCAGTCCCTTGTCTGAGGTATCATTAGCAAATATGTTTTCCCATACTGTTGGTTCTCTTTGTAATTTGGTGCTGTTTTCTTTATGCATGCAGAATCTTTTTATTTTGATGAGGTCCCATTTCTTTATTCTTTCCTTTATGTCCCTTGCTTTAGGGGATGTGTCTGAGAGGATGTTGCTGTGTGGAATGTCTGAGATTTTCCTGCCAATGTTTTCCACAAGGACTTTTATGGTGTTACAACTTATATTTAAGTGTTTTATCCATCTTGAGTTTATTTTCATGTATGGCATAAGTTGGTGATCGAGTTTCATTTTTTTGCACGTAGCTGTCCAGATCTCCCAACACCATCTGTTGAAGAGGCTGTTTTTGCTCCATTTTATGCTCCTTCCTCCTTTGTCAAATATTAATTGACCGTAGAGACTTGGGTTTATTTCTGGGCTCTCTGTTCTGTTCCATTGGTCCATGTGCCTGTTTTTATGCCAGTACCAGGCTGTTTTGATTACAGTGACCTTGTAATACAGTTTGATATCAGGTATTGTGATTATCCCTCCTGCTTTGTTCTTCTTTCTCAAAATTGCTGCAGCTATTCGGGGTCATTTATGGTTCTATATAAATTTCTGAAATGTTTGTTCTATATCTGTGAAATATGTCATGGGTACTCTATTAGGGATTGCATTGAATCTATAAATTGCTTTGGGTAGTATGGCCATTTTGATGCTGTTAATTCTTCCAATCCATGAGCATGGTACATGCTTCCATTTGTTTGTGTCTTCCTTAATTTCTTTCTTCAGTGTTGTGTAGATTTCTGAGTACAGGTCTTTTACCTCCTTGGTTAGGTTTATTCCTAGGTACTTTATTTTTCTTGTTGCTACATCAGATGGGATTTTTTTTTCCTGATTTCTCTTTCTGATGTTTCATTGTTGGTGTACAAGAATGCCTTTGATTTCTGAGTATTGACTTTGTATCCAGCTGTTTTGCCAAATGCATTTATTAGGTCGTGTAGTTTTTTGGTGGAGTCTATAGGATTTTCCATGTACACTATCCTGTCATCTGCAAACAATGACAATTTTGTTTCCTCCTTTGCAATTTGGATGCCTTTTATTTCTTTTTGTTGTCTGATTGCTGTGGCTAGGACTTCCAATACTATGTTGGATAGGAATGGTGAGAGAGGACATCCTTTTCTTGTTCCTGATCTTAGTGGGAAAGCTCTAAGTTTTTGTCCATTGAGTATGATGTTGGCTGTAGGTCTCTCATATATGGCCTTTATTATGTTGACGAATGCTCCCTTCTATTCCCACTTTGCTGAGCGTTTTTGTCATAAATTGGTACTGTACCCTGTCAAATGCTTTTTCCCCATCTATTGATATGATCATGTGGTTTTTGTCCTTGCTGTTGTTTATGTGGTGTATTATGTGTATTGATTTGCGAATATTGTACCATCCTTGCATCCCTGGGATTAATCCCACTTGGTCATGGTGGATGACCTTTTTAATGTATTGCTGGATGCGGTTTGCCAATATTTTGTTGAGAATTTTAGCGTCTATGTTCATCAGTGATATTGGCCTGAAGTTTTCTTTCTTTGTTGTGTCTTTATCTGGTTTTGGGATTAGGATGATGCTGGCTTCATAAAGAGTTTGGGAGTCTTCCATCATTTTGCATTTTTTGGAATAGTCTGTGAAGGATAGGGGTAGCTCTACCTTAAATGTTTTGTAGAATTGTCCTGTGAAACTGTCTGGTCCAGGGCTTTTGTGTGTCAGGAGTTTTTTGATGACTGCTTCAATTTTGTCTGCTGTTATTGGTCTCTTCAGGCTTTCTGCTTCTTCATTGAGTTTTGGGAGGTTAAATTTTTCTAAAAATTTGTACAGTTCATCTAGGTTTTCACATTTCTTGGCATATAGTTCTTCCTAGTAATTTCTTACAACCCTTTGTATTTCGGTGGTATCAGTTGTAATCTCTTGTCTTTCATTTCTGATTGTTTATTTGGGTCCTCTCCTTTTTTTTTCTTGATGAGCCTGCTTAAGGGCTTTTTGATTTTGTTTATCTTTTCAAAGAACTAGAGCCTGGATTCATTGATCCTTAAAAATGTGCTTTTAGACTCTATGTCATTTAATTCTGCTCTGATCTTCGTTATTTCCTTCCTTATACTTGCTCTGGGTTGTTTTTCTTGTTCCTCGAGTTCTTGTAGGTGTAGGATTAGGTTGTTTGTTTGAAATATTTCTATTCTTTTTAGGTAGGCCTGTATTGCTATGAACTTCCCTCTCAGGACTGCCTTTGCTGTGTCCCATAGGTTTTAGATTGTTGTGAGTTCATTTTCATTTGTTTCCAGAAACTTTTTGATTCCTTCCCTAATCTCATTTTTCACCCATTCATTGTTGAAGAGCATGCTATTCAATCTCCATGGTTTTAGTGTTTTGGGTTTTTTTTTTCCTTGAGGTTTGTTTCTAATTTCAGTCCCTTGTGGTCAGAGAAAATGCTTGATATGATTTCAACTTTCTTAAACTTATTGAGGCTTGCTTTGTGTCCTATCATGTGGTCTATCTTTGAAAATGTTCCAAGTGCATTTGAAAAGAATGTGTATTTTTCTTCTTTGGGATGAAAGGCTCTCTATATATATATCACTTGGATCCATTTCATCTAGGGCATTGTTGAATGCCACAATATCTTTGTTGATATTTTGTTGGGAAGATCTGTCCATCTTTGACAGTGGGGTATTAAAATCCCCTACTATAATTGTGTTGCTTTCAATATCTTTCTGGAAGTCCTCCAAGATTTTCTTTATGTATTTGGGTGCTCCTAAGTTGGAAGTATATATATTTACAATGTTTATGTCTTCTTGGTGGATTGTTCCTTTGAGTATTATAAAGTGACCTTCTGGGTCTCTCTCTGTGGCCCTTTTTATTGAAGTCTGTTTTGTCTGATATGAGTATAGCTACCCCTGCTTTTTTTTCCTGTCCGTCAGCTTGGAAAATTTGTTTCTAGTGCTTCTCTTTCAGTCTGTGTAGGTCTTTTGTCCTGAGTTGGGTCTCTTGTAGGCAGCATATGTGTGGGTCATGCTTTCTTATCCATTCAGGTATTCTATGTCTTTTGATTGGAGCATTTAATCCATTTACATTCTAGGTTATTATTGATAGGTACTTACTCATTGCCGTTTTTTTTGTACCTGGGTTCTTCTCTCTCTCTCTCTTTTCCTTCCTTTCCTTAAAGCAGTCCCTTTAGCATCTCTTGCAGAGCTGGTTTGGTGGAAGTGTATTCTTGTAGACTTCTTTTGTCTGGGCAACTCCTTATTTGGCCTTCTATCTTGATTGAGAGCCTTGCTGGGTAAAGTAGTCTTGGTTGCAGGCCTCTGGTTCTCATTACTTGGAATATTTTTTGCCATTCTCTTCTGGCTTGGAGCGTGTCCATTGAGAAGTCAGTTGTTAAACTTATTGGGGCTCCCTTGTATGTTACTTCCTGTTTCTCCCTTGCAGCCTTTAATATTCTCTCTTTGTCTTGGAATTTTGCCATTTGAATATGATGTGTCTTGAAGTGGGCCTTTTGGATTCTGCTTGCTTGGGACTCTCTGTGTTTCCTGGATTTGGGTGACTTTTTCTCTCATCAAATTAGGGAAATTTTCCATAATTACTTTTTCAAACAGGTTTTCTATCCCTTGCTCTTCTTCTTCTCCTTCTGGTATTCCTATTATACAGATATTATTACGTTTCATGTTGTCCTGCATTTCCCTTAATCCCTCTTCATTCTTTCTGAACCTCTTTTCCTTTTCTTGCTCTTTCTGAGTGTTTTTTTCTACCTTGGCCTCCAGTTCCATGATCTGATCCTCTGCTTCGTCGCGCCTGCTTTTTATTCCTTCTACTGTGTTCTTCAGTTCAGAAATTGTATTCTTCATTTCCTGTTGGTCCTTGTTGATAGTTTCTATTTCCTTTTTCATGTTGATATAGTTTGCAGTGAGTTCATTGTAGTTTCCCTGTAGTGTTTGGTAATTCTCTGTGAGCTAATTAAGTTCCTTATCACCAATTCTTTGAACTCAACATCTGATAATTGACTTGCCTCTTTTTCATTTAGCATTATTTCAGAGATTTCCTCCTTTCCTTTCATTTGGGGATTGTTTCTTTGTCTTCCCATTGTTTGTGAGACTCTTCTTGTTAGCCTCTGCTTCTTAAGTTACCAGTTCTGATCCCCTGGATTTATGGTGTAAACTTCTGTGGTAGAATACTTGTGAGATTCAGTGGTACAGTGTCCTTGATCTCCCTATCTTACTGATATTGGACTGTGGTTTATGATGGTTCTGTGTATGTCTTCGTTTTTTGGATCTTGTTGGGTCTTTCTTTGGCGGGTGTTTCCCACCAGGTGGTTATCTGAGGGTCCATCTGTCTGCTACCTCTTTAAAAAAAATATTTATTGATTATGCTATTACATAATAGCATAATATAGTTGTCCCATTTCCCCCCCTTCACTCAACTCCATCCTCCCCACCCCCTCCCTCCCACATTCCCTCCCTATAGTTCGTGTCCATGGGTCATACTTATAAGTTCTTTGGCTTCTACATTTCCTACACTATTCTTACCCTCGCCCTGTCTATTTTCCACCTATCATATATGCTACTTATTCTCTGTACCTTTCCCCCCCTCTCCCCCTCCTACTCCCCTATTAACAACCCTCCATGTGGTCTCCATCTCTATGGTTCTGTTCCTGTTCTAGTTGTTTGCTTAGTTTGTTTTTGTTTTTGTTTTAGGTGTGGTTGTTAATAACTGTGAGTTTGCTGTCATTTTACCGTTCCTATTTTTGATCTTCTTTTTCTTAGGTAATTCTGTTTAACATTTCATATAATAAGGGCTTAGTGATGATGAACTCCTTGAACTTGACCTTGTCTGAGAAGCACTTTATCTTCCCTTCCATTCTAAATGATAGCTTTGCTGGATATAGTAATCTTGGATGCAGGTCCTTGCCTTTCATGACTTTGAATACTTCTTTCCAGCCCCTTCTTGCCGTAAGGTCTCTTTGGAGATATCAGCTGACAGTCTTATGGGAACTCCTTTCTAGGTAACTCTCTCCTTTTCTCTTGCTGCTTCTAAGATTGTCTCCTTCTGTTTAATCTTGGGTAATGTAATTATGATGTGCTTTGGTGTGTTCCTCCTTGGGTCCAGCTTCTTTGCGTCTCTCTGAGCTTCCTGGACTTCCTGGAAGTCTATTTCCTTTGCCAGATGAGGGAAGTTCTCCTTCATGATTTGTTCAAATAAGTTTTCAATTTTTTGTTCTTCCTCTTCTCCTTTTGGCACCCCTATAATTCCGATGTTGGAACGTTTCAAGATATCCTGGAGGTTCCTAAGCCTCTCCTCATTTTCCGAATTCTTGTTTCTTTGTTCTTTTCTGGTTGGATGTTTCGTTCTACCTTCTGGTCCACACTGTTGATTTGAGTCCCAATTTCCTTCCCATCACTATTGGTTCCCTGTACATTTTCCTTTGTCTCTCTTAGCATAGCCTTCATTTTTTCATCTAGTTTTCGACCAAATTCAACCAATTATGTGAGCATCCTAATTACCAGTGTTTTGAACTGTGCATCTGATAGGTTGGCTATCTGTTTGCTGCTTAGCTGAAATATTTCTGGACCTCTGAAGTGTTCTGTAATTTGGGCCATTTTTTTTTTTTTTTTTTGGTCTGGTACATCTGTTATTTACGTGTTCCCCCGGGGCAGGGTAATGCAGGTCGCTGCGCTCTGACGCTGTACATGGGGGAGGGGCCTAGAGGGAGCAATGGCACTTGCTCCACTCTCCACTGGATTTTAGTCATCCCTCTACTACCCACAAATTGGGCCCCTCTGGTGCCGATTCCCAAGTGGGTGGGCTTATGCATACTCTAGGCCCCTGTGGGTCTCTCTAATGATCTCTCCTGTGAGGCTGGGAGTTTCTCCTGCTGCCGCCCCAACCCGCACGGGTGTTTTCAATCAGAGGTTTGAGGCTTTATTTCCCCGAGATAGAGCCCTGGGTTGCACGGTCTGCTTCGATCCCCACCGTTCGTCCCGGTTTATCTATGCAGGAATGTGGTGCTGTGGGGTGCTACCCACCACTCTGCCTGCCCTGTTCTCCCCCACTCTGAGTCCGTCCCTCTTGGTTTATCTGTGTGCGAATGTGGGGCCTCGGGGTCTGCTAGTGGTCAGACTGCCTGCCCTGTTCGTCCCACACTCCACCAGTCTCGGTCCTGCCACAGCAACGGGAGTCCTCTCCACCCTGGCTGCCTGTCTCTGCCCCTCCTACCAGTCTGGATGAACGTTTCTTTTTTTATCAACTTGGTGATGAACTTCCTTGCCATTCGATTTTCTGTCAGTTCTGGTTGTGCGAGAAAACCATCTTGGTTTTCTCCTGTCTGCCACCTCATGTTTTCTGTTGTGTAGGTGTGGGCAGGTGTGGGCAGGTTTGTGTTGGAGCTGGTTCTTCCATGTGTTCAAGGTTTTGAGGCTTTTCTCTTGCTCTTGTTCAGTTGTTTGTTCCTAGTAATTTCTTCACTATTTAGTTGTATTTCCAGATAGGTCCTAGGTTGAGTTAGTGTGACTTCCACTCCATCCTTCACGTTCTCCTGTTCTTAGCTGTTGGTGTTACCTTTGTTGGTGGGTTTCCTCTTCCAGGAGATATCCTGGTGTTCATGGCTTCTGCCTAGTCTTTTTTATAGTAGTTTGTAGGGGGAAGGCAAAATGGTTTAAGACAGCAGGAGTGTATTATATGATATTTAAAGTACCAGCCCTTAGAGAAGAGATCACAGACCCTTTGGATATGTATAGTGTTAACTGTGATAGTTCACCCACCTAGCCACTTTTTAGAATGGGTTGAAAGAAGATAAGTCTCTTGTTGCAGAGGGAAGGATTGTGAGTTGGATCTAGAAAGCTGTGAGCTTGTGGGAGGTCAGATTATGAGGTAAAGTTAGAGTAAAGGGTAGAAAATAGGTGTAATGTGTGAGGGAATAGAGTTAACCACACCAGTAATAAAGTTCAGGAAATGGTGAAGTGGGCTGAGATCTGGGAGGGGTTCTGTGTAGTGTTTACAGATGTATGTACAGGTATTACTTACAATAGTAATGTAGCAACAATCATATGACAGAATCTATGTGATCTGGATAACTAGAATAGGGAGTATAGGTCCTAGAGTAGTGTGCTAATGGAACACAAGTGAAGTGAAAGACAGTTAATTAACAATACACTATGAAAGAGAGAACAAGGGGAAACCAGTGAAACAATGCAAATTAACCAGTCAAGAGAAGAAGACCAAACAGGAAGAAGAGAGATACAAAAATACTAATAATATGAGTGATGTAAGAATAATGAAAAAAAATAATAATACAAATATACAATAACTTGCAAGTTCTCTGGAGTAAAAAAATGAAATTTGTTTCACTGTCTCAGCTGTTGGGATGCCCCCTCTTTGGGTCCAACTCTGGTCTTTTCAGAGTTGCAGGTTTTATTGTCTCACTTGTGGGGATTTAAAAAAAAAAGACAGAAGGAAGAAGAGATATAAAGGGAGAGAAAGAAGGAGTAGAACAAGAAAGAAGGAAACAGGGGAAGAAGGTGTTAAAAGAAAGAAAAAAATAATAAAATAAAATAATAAAATACTACTCTAAAAAAAAAAAGAGAGAGAGCAAAAAAATAAGCCTGCTGGCTTCAAAGTGGCCAAGCCAGTTTTGCTGGTCTTTTTGGCTGCAGGGAACTCAGGTGGCCTAGCCCAGCTCTTCTCTGTTCTGACTAGCACTTAGGGCAGCCTCTGGTCCAGGTCTGCAGCAGCCCCCGGAGCTACAGGTTCAGGCACTCACCCTCCTCTGGGCTATGGGTGCATGCTGGGCGTTCCATGATGCGCACTCTCCCAGGTGCCTGTGGTCTCAGGTCCCTCTGAGTTGTGCACTCTCCCTGATGTCTCGTATGTGTGCCTGGAGGCCCTCCGAAGTGTGCAGTCTCCCTGTGCTTCAGATTTGGGCTCAATGCCCCCCACACCCCCGTGGGAGCGCAGGGTGGCTAGGTGGAGAGGAGACTGGAGCTGTCACTGCAGGAGAATTCCCCAAACTGCCCCCGAGTGTCTTTTCTTTTTGAGAAAATCCTCCTGCTCAATCCTGGTGCTCCATACAAGGAAGGGCGTGTCCTCTCACACAGCCCACCTCTCCAGCTAGACAGGGACTGTCCGGGTCAGGACCCCACATGGCCCAACTCTCAACTCTCCCCAGATGGCTCTCAGAGTCTCCCTGTGTTTACCACTTTGTCCTTATTCCCCTCCCTGCGACTTCAAGCAATCAGGTCTCTCTGCTCAGGCCTTGTTTGGCAGGGGAGGGAGCTGTTAATTTGGCTCTCTCCCAGGGGTCCTGCGGCAGGCCCCGGGGAACAGGGTGACTGCAGCCCCAGGCCTGTGCCAGCGGCTGCAGTCGCCCTGTTCCCCATGCCCTGGTCCCAGGGACCTTTTTGTCCTGAAGCAATCCCCTTACCGTCTGTTTTTTTCAGTCTCCTGTATACTTTTCGGTCTCCTATCTTCAAAAATGCTGGGGTACACTCCACTTACCACTACACATATCCAAAGGATCTTTGTTCCTTAGTAGATTGGCTAGGTGTTTCACCCATGTGCAGGGGAAAGTGGACTCTGCTCCCACCTACCTCGCTGCCATCTTCAGAATTCAAGATGCATTCTGATGAGTTCTACCAAACATATAAGGAAGAAATAATATCAATTCTCTAAAACCTCTTTCAGAGGTAGAAGCAGAAGGAATACTTCCTAGCTCATTCAATAAAGTATTACCCTAATACTAAACGCAGACAAAGACATTACGAGAAAGGAAAATAACCTACTGACCAATATCTCATGAACATAGATATAAAAACCCTCAACAAAATATTAACAAATCAAATCACCTAAAGTATAAAAAAGAATTATATATCACAAACAAGTGGGATTTATCCAGGTGTGCTAATCTAGTTCAATGTTTGAAAATCAATTAATGTAATCCATCATATCAATAGATTAAAACAGAAAAATCAATGATCATATCAAGAAATGAACAAAGCACATTTGACAAAATCCATTCATGATGCTAACTCTCAGTAAACTAGGAACAGAGGAAAACTTTTTCAACTTGATAAGGACTATTTCCAAAAACATACAAATACTATTATTTTTAATGGTGATAAACTCAAAATTTTCCCACTAAAATCAGGTACAAGACAAGGATGACTCCCTCTTACCACTCCTTTCCAATGTCATAATGGAAGTCCTTGCTAAGGCAACAAGGTAAGAAAAAGAAACAAAAGGTATACATATTGGGAAGGAAGAAACAAAACTATCTTTGTTCATAGGTGCCATGACCACCTATGTAGAAAATCCAAAAGAATCAACAAAAAAACTTTTAGAACTAATGAGACTATAGCAAAATTGCAGGATTCAAGGTTAATATACAGAAGTCAATTACTGTTCAATATGCCAAAAATGAACAAGTGGAGTTTGAAATTAAAAACACAATATTATTTACATTAGCTTTCAACAAAATGAAATACTTAGGTATAAATCTAACAAAATATATACAAGATTTATATAAGGGAAACTAAAAAGCTCTTATGAATGAAATCAAAGAAAAACTAAATTAGTTTCTTGCTCTTCCTATTCTCTTTCTGGTACCCCTATGATTCGGATGTTGGAACATTTAAGGTTGTCCTGGAGGTTCCTAAGCCTCTCCTCATTGTTTTGAATTCTTATTTCTTCATTCTATTCTGATTAATTATTTATTTCTTCCTTCTGGTCCAAACCATTGATTTGAGTCCCGGTTTCTTTCCCATCACTGTTGGTTCCCTGTACTTTTTCCTTTATTTCACTTTGCATAGCCTTCACTTTTTCCTCTACTTTGTGACCATACTCAACCAATTCTGTGAGCACCCTGATTACCAGTGTGTTGAACTGTGCAGGGAATAAGCAACATAAATGGTAGGTATAAAATAGACAGGGGGAGGTTAAGAACAGAATAGGAAATGGAGAAGCCAAAAACTTACATATTTTTTACTCATGGACATGAACTAAGGTTGGCAGGTGGGGGGGAATGCGGGTGGGAGAGGGTGTGCAGGGCATGGGGAGAATAAAAGGGGAAACTGGGACAACTGTAATAACATAATCAATAAAATATATTTTAAAAAAGAAAATACAAACAAATGGGAGTACATGAAACTAAAGTTTT
The DNA here is from genome assembly GCF_022682495.2 of Desmodus rotundus. Taxonomy (NCBI): domain Eukaryota; kingdom Metazoa; phylum Chordata; class Mammalia; order Chiroptera; family Phyllostomidae; genus Desmodus; species Desmodus rotundus. Next base: position 80,430,386 of record NC_071387.1, read on the forward strand.
TGCACCGTTAAGGAAACTATGAACAAAATGAAAAGAAAATCCATTGAATGGGGTTAGTATCCCAAATTTAGAAATAACTTATAAAACTCAATCCCCTAGGAAACCCAAACAATCTAATTAAAAGTAGGAAAAGAACTTGACTATACACTTAACCAAAAGACATACAGATGGCTGACAGACATATAAAAAGATGTTCAACGTCACTAGTCATCAGAAAGATGCAAATTAAAACCACAATGAGATATAACCTCACACCTGTAAAAATGGCCATCATTAATAAATCAACAAACAACAACTGCTGGTGAGGATGTGGAGAAAGGGGAACCCTCGTGCACTGTTGGTGGGAATGCAGATTGGTGCAGCCACTGTGGAAAGCAGTATGGGACTTCCTCAAGGACACAAGGACAAAATCAAGGGGGAGGGTAGAGGTGGGGGAGGGAGGTGGGACTGGCTGGGGTGGGGTGGAGGGAAGGGGAGACAATGCAGACAATTGTAACTGAATAAAAATAAATAAATTAATTAAAAAAATTAAAGATGGAACTAACTTATGAGCCAACTTCTACTTCTGGGAATTTATCTGAAGAAACCCAAAGCACTAATTTGAAGGAATACATTATCCAATAGTAGATGAGTGGATCAAAAAATTGTGGTACATTTACACAATGGAATACTACTCAGCTGTATAAAAGAAGGATATCTTACCCTTCGTGGCAGCATGGATGAACCTGGAGCACTTTATGCTAAGTAAAATAAGCCAGTCAGAGAAAGACAATTACCATATGATTTCACTCATATGTGCAATCTAATGAACAAAATAAACTAACAAAATAGAAACAGATTCATAGAGACAGAGAATAAAATGACAGTTGTCAGAGGGGAGACAGGTTGCAGAGTTGGTGAAAAAGGGTGAAGGGATTAAGCAAAAACAGAAACAAAACTCATATACACACACAACAGTATGGTGATTACCAGAGGTAAATGGGGGTGGGGGAGGGAGAAGAGGGTATGGGGGAATAAATGGTGATGAAAGGAGACCTGACTTGGGGTGGTGAACACAATATACAATATACAGATGATGTATTATAGAATTGTACACTTTAAACCTATATAGATATGTTAACCAATGTCACCCCAATAAATTCAGTTAAAAAGGAAAAAAAAAGAAAAACTAAATCAACTTTATGTTCATGGGTAGAAAGACTTGATATTGTCAAGATGCCAGTTCTTCCCAACTTGATATAAATTTAGAGATATAAAATGCATTAGATATATATTATATTAGATATTATATTATGCATATAATGCATTCCCAATCAAAATCCCAGCAGGTTATTTTATGGATATCAACAAACTGAAGTGAATCTAAAGTTTATATGGAGAAGCAATAGACCCAGAATAGTCAACACAATATTGAAGAGGAAGAAAGTTGGCAGATGATGCTACCCATCTTCAAGACTTTTTATAAATCTGCAGTAATTAATACAGTGTGGTATTGGCAAAGGAGTGGACAAATAGATCAATAGAACAGAATAGAGAGCCCAGAAAAAGACCCTCATAAATATAGTCAGCTTATCTTTGACAAAGGCACAAATGTAATACAATGGAATAAAGATAGTCTCTTGAAAAATGGTGCTGAAACAAGTGGACATACAGAGGCAAAAAAATGAATTTCAACATAGACCTTACATCCTTCATTACAATTAACACAAAATGGATCATACACCAAAATGTAAAATGTAAAACTATAAAACTTATGGGAGATAATGTAGGAAAAAAACTGGATGACCTCGGGTATGGTGATGCTTTTCCAGATATGATACAATTCCAAAAGATACAATCCATGAAAAAAAAGAATGATAAGTTGGACTTTATTAAAATTAAAAACTTCTGCTCTGGGAAAGACAATATCAAGAGGAAGACAAGCCATAGGTGGAAAGAAATGTTTGCAAAAGACACATCTGGTAAAGAACTATAATCCAAAATACACAAAGAACTCTTAAAAATTCAACAACAAGGAAACAACCCAATTTAAAAAATAGGCCAAGAACCTTCACAGTCACCTCACCAAAGAAGATGTACAGATAGCAAGTAAGCATATGAAAAGATCCTCCAAGTAATGTCATCAGGGAAATGCAAATTAAAACACCACTGAGGTACTACTACACACCTATCAGAATGATGAGCATCTAAAACCCTGACACCACCCAAATAAATGCTGGTGGGGATCTAGAGCAATAGGAACTCTCATTCATTGCTGTTAGGAATGCAAAATGGTACAACCACTTTGGAATACAGAACAGTTGGCAATTTTTAACAAAACTCAATACACTCTTACTGTGTGATCTGGCAATTGTACTCCTTGATATTTACCCAAAGGAGTTGAAAACTTATCTCCTAACAAAAACATGCATAAGGATGTTTTTAGTAGTTCTATTCATAATTGCCAAAACTTTGATGCAACCAAGATGTTCTTCAGTAGGTGAATGAATAAATAAACTGTGGGTTATGGAGACAATGGGATATTACTAGTAGTCAATGCTAAAAAGACATGAGCTATCAAGCCTAAAAAAAACAGGGAAGAAACTTAAATGAATATTACTAAGTGAAAAGACAATCTGAAAAGGCTCATATTGTTTAATTCCAACCATATGACATCTGGAAAAGGCAAAACTATGAAGACAATAAAGTGGTTGGTGGTTTTCAGGGGTAAGGTATGGGAGGGGAGAGTCGAATGGGCAGAACACAGAGGATTTTTAGGGCAGTGAAAAACTTGTATGATATAATAAGGATAAACATATATGATATAATAAAGATAAACATTTGTACATTTGTCCAAACCTATAGAATGTACAACACCAAGAGTGAACCCTAATGTAAAGTATGGACTTTAGATGATAGTGATGTTTTAATGTAGGGTCATCCTTGGTAAAAAAAAAAAAAAAAATATATATATATATATATATGTGTGTGTGTGTGTGTGTGTGTATACATATATATTTACATATATATATATAATGGCATTGATAATGGGAGGATATGCATTTATGGGAACAGAGAAAATGGGAATTCACTGTACCTCTTTTCAATTTTGTTGTTAACCTAAAATACTCTAAGAAAATAGCCTTAAATATGAAAAAGCAAGAAACAGAGTAGGATGAGAATATAAGTAAGAGGCACAATGGTACCACAAAATTAAAATACAGGTTTAACATATTCCAGTTCCACTTTAACTTTGTTTTTGCATTTGAAGAATGAATGTAACACTTACTTATATATTTTTTACACATTGAAAACCGGACTTGGTATAACTATGCTACAGAAAAGTAGAAATTGTATTCTTTATGTTCTTTTTTAAATTATATTTTATTGATTATGCTATTAGAGTTATCCAAATTATTCCCCCTTTGCACTGCTTGCCTGACAACCCCACTCCCTCAGGCAATTCCCACTCCTTTGTTCATGTCTCTTGGTCATGTGTATAAATTCTTTGGTTACTCCAGTTCCTATACTGTACTTTACATCCCCATGGCTACTCCATAACTACCTATTTGCACTTCTTAATCCCCTCACCTCTTCACCCATTCCCCCACAATGCCCTCCCATCTGGCAACCATCAAGATGCTCTCCATATCTATGATTCTGTCTTTGTTTTTCTTGTTTGCATAGTTCATCTTTTAGATTAAATTTTTATAGGTATGTATTTATTGCCATTTAATTGTTCATAGTTTTGATCTTATTTTTCTTAAATAAGTCCCTTTAACATTTCATATAATAATATTTTGGTGATGATGAAATATTTTAGTTTTTTCTTGTCTGGGAAGCTATTTATATGTCCTTTGATTCTAAATGATAGTTTGCTGGATAGAGCAGTCTTGGCTGTAGGTCCTTGCTTTACATAACTTTGAATATTTCTTGCCAATCCCTTCCAGCCTGCAAAGTTTCTTTTGAGAAATCAGCTGACAGTCTTATGGGAACTCCCCTGTAGGTAATTAACTACTTTTCTCTCGCTGCTTTTAAGATTCTCTCTTTATCTTTAACCTTTGGCATTTTAATTATGATGTGTCTTGAACTGGGCCTTCTTGTTTGCGACTCTCTCTGCTTCCTGGACTTGCATATCTATTTCCTTCACCAAATTAGGAAAGTTTTCCTTCATTATTTTTTCAAGTAGGTATCCAATTTCTTGCTATTTCTCTTATCATTCTGGTACCCCATATGATGTGAATTTTGAAATGTTTGAGTTGTCCTAAAACTCCTTATGCTATCCTCATTTTTTTCTATAATTTTTCCTTCTTCTTCTGATTGGTTGTTTTTTTACTTCCTTATGTTCCAAATCATTGATCTGATACTTGGCTTCATCCATTCTACTGTTGTTTCTCTGTATTTTTTTTTAAAATTTCAATTAGTGTATCCTTCATTTCTGACTAGAACTGTTTTATGCTGTTGTGGTCCTCACTAAGTTCCTTCAGCATCCTTATAATCAGTGTTTTGAACTCCACATCTGATAGATTGCTTATCTCCATTTTGTCTAGTTCTTGCTGGATTCTTGATATGTTCTTTCATTTGGGCCATATTTCTTTGTCTCCTCATTTTGGTAGCCTCCCTGTGTTTGTTTCTTTGTATTAGGTAGAGCTGCTATGACTCCCTGTCTTGGTAGCATGGCCTAATGTAGTAGGTGTCCTGTAGTCCAGTGGCACAGCCTTCCCTTTCACCCCAACTGGGTGTTTGAGGTGCATTCTCCATATGGGCTGAGTACATCTTTTTTTAGTTTAGACTTGATTGCTTTTGGCTGGTCAGTGGGAGGGATTTACCCAGGCAGTCAGATGCAAGGACTGGCTGTGGCCACTGACCACCAATACCCACCCTCTGTGGAGTATCAGCTGTGTTGGAGCAGGGTGATGGTGCTCCAATGTGGTATGTAGCTGTCCACTGGTTGTGCTGGTTCTGGGGTTTCCTGGGTGGTGCAGGCAAAGGTCAGCACCCCTGCTGTGTTCTGCCCAAGGCCATCTTCAGGAACTACAAAGCAATCTGCAGATGGCTGCTACTTGTGCAGAGCTTAGAGGTTCCCAGGTGAAGCCAAGCTGTGAACCTAGGCTGGATGCTGCTAGTGCTGGGCCTCAGGTCACTTAGCTAGATGTACAGGAGCTGGGGGTTCACTGAGGCTGGCTCTTGCTTATTTGAGAGTATTTAGGAAGTTGTGAAGCATGAGCCAAGACCAATCAGTGGAAAAGCCACTGATCACAGCTTGGTTGGGCTTAGTGAGATGGAGCATCAGGGTATCTCTAGAGAAGGGCTAACAGTGTTAGCCAGGTTGATGGAGTCTCAGATATGGCACCCACCTGATGGCTCTGTGGCTCTGCCTGGGGAGGATTCAGAAAAGGGACAATGGCCTCTGCCTGCCTTTCTGTCTGGGAGAAAGTGTCCCCCAGCTCTCACCTTGATGCTGACACTTCATTTCCTCCCCATATCCCACTGGTACCTATGAAGCTGCTAACCTGGTGCTGGAGCTCAGAGGGAGTAAGTCCGACTACATCCATGTGCAGCTTCTTTAAGAGAAATTGTTTGGGAATCCAGCAGTTTCTTCCACTAACTCAATGCCCACTGGTTTTTATAGCCAGAAGCTATGGGGACTTATCTTCCTGGCAAAGGAAACTTGTGCTGGGGTCCTGGTATGGGCCTGGGACCCCTCACTCCCAAGATATCCCTCCGGAATTTTTATCCACCACATATGGGTGTGTGACCAGCTTGTTCTGCATCTCTGCATCTCTGCCCTTCTTACCACCTGGATTGATGTGGTTTCTTTAATCCTGTAGTTTCAGGCTTACATTCAGCTTGATTTCTGATAGTTCTGAGTGATGTTTGTTTTATGTTTTAGTTGTAATTCTTATGTCATTGTGTGAGGAAGTGAGCCACTTTTACCTATGCCTACATCTTGACTGGAAGTTCCTAAAATTGTATTGTTTATTTTTCTTCTTTCTCTTCTGTTATCCTACAAAGTTGATGCTTAAGCATCAAACTGATTTCACTGGAGCGTGAGAAAAGTAGGTGCCACCTGGAAGAAATCAAATTCCCTATGTGAAGCAGTGTAAAATGGCATCTTATGTTCATTGCTCAAGTGTGAGGTAAGTACTATAGTCCAATGGGGGTCAATGTGCAGATTTTAAAAAACATTTTGATATAATTTTGTAATACTTTTTTCATTTGTAGCTGATGACATTGTTTCTTATCATAAAACCTTTCCTGATTGAAAAATAAGAAATAAAACTGAAAAAACAGATATTGGGATTACATGAGAGAGTGTATTTAAAGCATATTAGCAGAGTTGCTAACAAAGAATGGTCCCTCTGTTTATACTCCAGAGTCATCTTCCAGGGCCTTGTCTTTGGATGGAAGGCCCTGATACATGAGCAAGATTGCCTCAACTGTCAGGAGAGCCTTCTTGTCCTTATTGACTTAGACTCAGGTCTGTGAGCATCTTTCACTAAGCAGAGCAAGGCTGTAGATAGCTTTGTGGTCACCAGTGTATCAGTGGCACTGAAACAAATGTGAGTTGGAAGCTCTTCTGCCTTCCTGTGGGCTTGCACCACAGCTGCTCTACTAGTTTCCACCCTGTTGTGTGACCTGAAAGAACTTTGGCATTTGCTGAAAGGTCATCAGCTGCAATTTTAGATCACTGGGTAACTTGAACTAATAACATTTAAATGCAGCTGCAAGGAGGATGATTGTGCACTCATCTGTCAGCCTGGGCTAGATGGTGGCAGAAACAGAAGACCCTTCCTTAGCTCCTTTTACGGGAGAGCAATTGACTGCTTATAAATGACTCTGATGAATAATTCTTCCTCCTAATGCCTAAGTTATCCAGTCTTTTACTCATTCTTCACAGCCACAGTGTGCTGGGCACTAGTGCTTCTCCCTGTAGTTGTTTTAAATAAACCATTGGTTTGTTTGTTTCACTTCCAATCTGTTGTGAACAAATACTTTTATAAAACATAATTAAAAGAATTACTGGAAAAGTCAATAAATACATGAAAAGATGTTCAACATCACTAATTATTAGGGAAATGCCAATCAAAGCCACAATGAGATATCATTTTACTGAACTCATCAGAATAGCTCTTATCAAGAAACAGAAAATAACAACAGTTGGTGAGGTGTGGAGACATTGGAACTCTTGAGCACTACTGGTGGGAATACGAATGGTGCAGCTTCTATGGAAAGAGGTACAGTGGTTTCTCAAGAAATTAAATATAGAATTACCATATGGGCTAGCAATTCTATTTCTGGATATGAACCCGAAATGAACTGAAAGCAGGGGCTCAAAAAGGTATTCCTCCAACCATGTTTATAGCAGCATTATTCACAGTAGCCAAAAGGTAGAAGCAACCTAAATGTCCACTGATGAATGGATAAGCAAAATGTGGTCTATTCATACAATGGAATATTATTCAGTCTTAAAAAGGAAGTAAACTCAGACAAATGCTACAGTGTGGATAAACCTTGAAGATATTATGCTAAGTGAAATAAGCCAGTCAGAAAAAGACAAATATTGCATAATTCTGCATATATAAATTACCTAGAATAGTTAAATTCATAAAGACAGAAAGTATAATGGTGATTACCAGGGGCTAAGGACTGAGTGGGAATTATTGTTTACTGGGCACAGTGTTTTATTGGGAAGATGAAAAAGTTCTGGAGATGTATGGTGGTTGCAAAATAATGCAAATGTGCTTAATGCCACTGAACTGTACACTTAAAAATGGTTAAAATGGTAAAAAAGTTGCTGGAAATATGAAATTAAAAATAGTTATAAAATACAAGTATAGGTCCTGATTGTTTAGTGTTAGATTGTAATGTTGTTTAAAGTTAAATTACATTTTACTGTGAAATATAAATTACATTTTAACATGTATGATCAGAATAAACATAATATGTGAAAGTGCTACAGAAATTTTTAAATATTTTGAACTTTTTTATCTACCTGGTAATGGACGAGCACAGACTATCCATGATCTACTTGAATTTTGCTTTACCAAAAAGTGACTTTTTAAAAATGTACAGCTCTATGAATTTTAACACATAGGTTCAAGAACGCATAGATTGAAGTTACCATCACTATAACCAGGATATTGAACAGTTCCATCAGGCAAAATCCTCCTGTTTTCTGTGTCCTCCCTACACTCTTACTGCCTGGCAACCATGGACTTGTTCTCTATTTACAATTTTGTTTTCTTGAGAATATCACACAAATGGAATCATATAGCATATAGTCTTTTCAGGCTGGCTTCTTTCACTAGCACAGTGCCTTTGAGATTCATCCCAGTGCTACATGTAACAATAGTTTGTTCCTTTTGATTGCTGAGTAGTATTCTATTTTATAGATCTACCATGGTTTATCCATTCACCCTTGAAGAGAATTTGTGTGCCTGCAGTTTCTGACAAGTATAAATAGAGCTGCTATAAATATTTGTGACTGGGTTTTTGTGTGGATGTACATGTTCATATGTAAGGAAGATGTGACGTCCACTTGGAGTGATATTGATTTGCATCAACCATGCGGGAAACCCTTCATTAGATGACAATGTTAGATTTCAAAGGAAACCTGAAAACCAATGCATCAGGCCACTCTCTTCATCTGGCAGTCATTTAGTGGCCCAGAACTCTTGCCAGATCATCCTGTAATTATGTCTGAAGAATCATAGTCGATTGCCTATGTGAAAGACAAAACTTAGTTATTTGTTAATGGCAATATGACTCATCAGGATCAAAGAAAGGTCCATTCTACAGTAATCACAATTCCCTGAATCTCTAGGGTGGGGGAAGAGTTTTCTGGTTTACAATGTCTTTCTAGAAAGCATCCAGCCATGTACTATGAAAAACAGACATTTATGGAAGAAGATACAAGTAACATTGTACATAGGACAATGAGTCCCCTTCAAAGTAGGCACCTTGGGACCTCACACAGTTCTCCCCGCATCTCTTCCACTGTTCAAAACACTCTGCAAAACCCTTTGTTGGAATTGCCATCGGCTGTCCCTTTGTATTTTCCTGAATCTCATCGACAGACTGAAAACTCTTCCCTTTCAAAGGTGCTTTTAGTTTTGTGAAAAGCCAGAAGTCACAGGGTACCAAATCTAGGCTGTGGGGGGGCTGAGTCACCTGGGTGATTTGGTGTTTCACAAAAAATCTCATGAGACATGATGCATGAGCGGGTGCATTGTTTGATGAAGCTGCTAATCACCAGTTGCCCATAGCTGCAACTGTTTTCTTCATATTGCATCTCTCAGCCTACAAAAGCATTGAGGTAGTACTCCTTATTAATTGTTTGGCCTGAGGTGGTGTACTTGTGATGGACAACTCCTTCCCAATCAAAAATACAGTTAACATGGTCTTGATCTTGCTGAGACTTTGCTGTGCCATCTTTGGGTGTGGAGAACAAGGCAACTTCCATTGGGACGACTGGGCCTTCATTTCCAGATCATAGCTGCAGGCCGATGATTCATCTCCGGTTATGACCTTGAGGAAAACTGGTTCATTGGTAGTGGTTTGAATCAAGTCATTAGCACCTGCATCATGGTGTTCCTTCTTCTCTGGTAGCAGAAGCTGCAGAACGAATTTTGCCATGACCCACTTCATGCCAAGATCCTGCAGCAAAATCTCGAACATGGTAGTTTTTGGAATCCCCAGATCAGCTTCTAGTTCTCACACTGTCAGTTGCCGATATTTGTTGATTGTAGCCCATACACGTTCGACATTCTCAGGTATTCTGCTTGTTGAATGCCTCCCAGACTGTGGGTCACTTTCAACAGATTCTCAACTATCTTTGAAGCATTTGTGCCACACTTTTATTTGTGCTGCACTCATTACATTGTCTCTGAAAGCCTCCTGAATCATTCAAATAGTTTCTGCAGAGGAATGTTCAAGCTTAATGCAAAATTTGATGCAGATTTGTTGCTCTTCTTCCCAAGTCATTTTGAATGTGACAGCCACACATTGCACATGCTCACTCAATGGCTAGTGCAGTGAAGTCATCATTGTTCACACATGTGCATTCCAGTCCATGCTCCTTGGCTGCCAGATTACATTGATGTCACACAAACCATTCTCATTATATCAACAATGACTGAACCTTTCCCGGATAGATCCTGGTGGCATCAAACTTTAAATGTTCTGACATAGCAGTTCCTCCTCTCCAGCTGTGACTTTCTAAAGCCTCCACACAAGTCCAAGCACAAAGATGAGGAACCTTATTGTAGCATTGTATGAAGAGTGCACATTACCAAAACAACCCAACTGTGCACACACATTGGAATGTGGTAAGTCTTTGTGTACAAACATGGATGTATTTCAAGATGTTTTGCTATGGCAGACACTAGACACTAGAATCAATATTCAGCTCTTGCAACAAGGGATCACCCTATGATACAAATCTGGCCAATTCTATGAAGTAGAAATCTACTGGAATAGGGGAGAGGGATGTGCTCTGGGAAAATTTTCTTTTCTTATTTTAATTTTTAAAATGTATTTTATTCATGATGCTATTACAGTAGTCCCATTCCCCCCCCGCTTTATTCCCCTCTACCCTGCACACCCCTTCCCACCTGCATTCCACCCCTCCTACCTTTTAGTTCCTGTCCATGGGTCATACATATAAGTTCTTTGGCTTCTACATTTCCTATACTATTCTTGACCTCCCCCTGTCTAGTTTGTACCTACCATTTATGCTACTTATTCTTTGTACCTTTTCCCCCTTTCTCCCCCTCCCTCTCCTCCACTGATAACCCTACATGCAATCTCCATTTCTGTGATTCTGTTCCTGTTCTAGTTGTTTGCTTAGTTTTTTTGTTTGTTTGTTTGTTTTAGGTTTGGTTGTTACTAGTTGTGAGTTTGTTGTCATTTTACTGTTCATATTTTTGATCATCTTCTTTTTCTTAGATAAGTCCCTTTAACATTTCATATAATAAGGGTTTGGTGATGATGAATTCCTTGAACTTTACCATAGGAGGCACTTTATCTGCCCTTTCATTCTAAATGATAGCCTTGCTGATAGAGTAATCTTGGATGTAGGTCCTTGCCTTTCATGACTTTGAGTACTTCTTTCCAGCCCTTTCTTGCCTGTAACTTTTCATATGAGAAATCAGCTGACAGTCTTATGGGCACTCCTTTGTAGGTAACTGTCTCATTTTCTCTTGCTGTATTTAAGATTCTCTCCTTATCTTTAATCTTGGGGAATGTAATATGATGTGCTTTGGTGTGTGTTTCCTTGGGTCCAACTTCTTTGGGACTCTCAGCTTCCTGGACTTCCTGGAAGTCTATTTCCTTTGCCAGACTGGGGGAGTTCTCCTTTATTATGTTTTCAAATAAGTTTTCTATTTCTTGCCCTTCCTCTTCTCCTTCTGGCACTACCATGATTCAGATGTTGGAACATTTAAAGTTGACCTGGAGGTTCCTAAGCCTCTCCTCACTTTTTTGAATTCTTGTTTCTTCATTCTGCTCTGGTTGAATGTTTATTTTTTCCTTCTTCTCCAAACCATTGATTTGAGTTCTGGTTTCCTTCCTGTCCCTGTTGGTTCCCTGTACATTTTCCTTTATTTCACTTTTCATACCCTTCACTTTTTCCTCTATTTTGCAACCATACCCAACCAATTCTGTGAGCATCCCGATTACCAGTGTTTTGAACTGTGCATCTGATAGGTTGGCTATCTCTTCATTGCTTAGTTGCATTTTTTTCTGGAGCTTTGATCTGTTCTTTCAGTTGGGCCATTTTTTTTTTTATCTTGGTGCACCTGTTACAGTAAGGTGCAGAACCTTAGGTGTTCACCAGGGTGGGGAATCCCACAGTGCTGCCTTGTGTTGCTGTATGTGGGGGAGGAGTCTGAGAGGGAACAGTGCCACTTGCTCAGCTCTTGGCTGGCTTTCAGTCACTTCCTCCACTACCCACAAGCAATTTGGGCCCTCCTTGTGCCAATTCCCAGGTGGGTGGTTTTGTGTAAATGCTAGGACCCTGTGGGTCTCTCCAATGAACTCTCCTGTGAGGCTGGGAGTTTATCCCACCACCTCAACCCTCACAGGATTTTTCAGTCACAGGTTTTGAGGCTTTATTTCCCTGCACTGGAACCCTGGGTTGTGGGGTCTGTCTCACTCCCCAGTTGTTCCTTCCAGTTTATCTGCACACAAATGTGGGAGTGCACAGTCCGACAGCCACCACCTGTCCTGGTCCGCCAGTTGCTACCTTGCCACAAGTCCTCTCTGCCTGGCTGCCTGTCTCCTCCCCTCCTACTGGTATGGAGGAATGTTTGTTCTTTATCTTCTTGGTTGTTGGACTTCCATACAGTTTGGTTTTCTGTCAGTTCTGGTTATTTTGGGTTTTTTAATTGTTGTTGTCCTTTTGGTTGTATGAGGAGGCACAGTGTATCCACTGACTCTTTTTTAATAAAAGGAAGCTGATGTAGTTACAGTTGCCCTTTCTCTCCTGTACGGTTCTTCAGTATAGGCTAGATCTTTATAGCTGTGGTGGCTATGTTGTGCCAATGAAATGACAAGCATGGGGCAAAAGCCAGCACAAAGGAACACAAAAAAGTGACAGAGGTCCCTAATGGAACTTTTGAATGGCTAAATGAATGCCAGTAGCCACCAACAACTGAACTTGAGAAAAATAGGAGAAAAATGAATTACCACACATTTAAATCACTCTGATTTTTCTCTTACTTGCAGCTAAACACATTCTAATTGAAATAACTATCAAAGGAAAGTATCAAATTGCAGAGCAATGTGCATATTCTATTTTGTAAAATGAAATTATATATATACATAATAATTACATATACATGAAATCAGAAGGGCAATAAAAGCTAACAAGTATTGAGCACCTATTGTATACCAGGCACATCTTATCATTTTAATCCTCACAACTGCTATATAAGACAGATAGATGTTTTATTATTCTCCCAATTTAAAAGTGAGGAAACTGAGGCCTTATACAACTAGCAGATAACTAGCTGGGGACTCAGAGCCAGGTCTGTCTCTCCCTAGAGAAACACCTTGGACCACCCTGTGTAGACCCCGCCAGTACCTGGTACTAATGCAGACACCCACCTGCTGTAACAGCAGTTATTTCCAGGGAGCAGGTTGGGGGATAGGCTGGTGGTGAGGACTTTTGCTTTTTCTTTATATACTTCTGCAGTGTTTCCTTTTCAATAAGCAGGCATTATTTTGTCATAAAAGTGCAAATCTAGAGAAACTGATAAAATAACACTGGTGCTGTGCTAGGAATAGAATTTATTTCTTCCAGATTTGGGTATCTATTAAGGATATCCATCCAATTCTACATGTCTTTTGGAAATAAAAAGCATCCTTCAAACTTATATGAAAGAACCCTTCCTTGCTAATAGGTCCCAGGATTGCCATTACTTTATCTTGTCACCTATACCCCAGATAAGATAACTGCCAATATGTATTATATAAACCACAGGGGAATTGGATTCTGTACTAGATAGATGCAAAGAATCCTTTCCAGTCCTTGAATAAGATTCTATGGATCATTTCATAGTGGCTGCATTTCTCATCTCCCACCTGTTACTAGATGGTTGCTTCTTAGGATCTTTGAAGAAAGCAGCTCATCAAGAGAAAATAGGTCTGTGTCTCTGGGCTTCCCAGTTCTATTTACAGCTTGCTACTGCACCTTGACAGCCTTCAGAAGAGCATGCCAGAGAGCTATCCTCGAGGCTTGCCCAGTTACCTCAATCACGTGGGATGGGCAACTTTCCTTAAAGGTCCTGGGCCAGCTCTGATATCAGGGAGCTACAGCTCTTAAGAGATAGATAAACAGGCTTTCTGCAGGGAGAAAAGAAGGATTTGAAAAATTACCTGCCACAATGACAGACAGAAGCCCCTTCGAAACGGACGTGGTCACCCTGACCCGCTATGTTATGGAAAAGGGGCGTCAGGCAAAAGGGACTGGAGAGCTCACGCAGCTGCTAAACTCCATGCTGACGGCCATCAAAGCCATTTCCTCAGCTGTGCGCAAGGCGGGCCTGGCCAACCTGTGAGTCCGGGGAGCAGGTGCGAGTGCACAGAGCCGCCCTGACATGCGGGGATAGGGCCCAGGTGGGGTGTGGGCAAAACTAGGCACTTGTCAGAAAATCTGGTCAAAGCTCTTTGCCTAGGTGCCCCGGACAGAAGTTGCCTTTTAAGTTTCTGTCACGTGTGCTTTGATAAAGGGGACTTTGACTTGTTTTAAGAAAGGAACAAAATACTTGGAGACATGTTATAGAGAAAAAAATATAATTTTTTCAGTTGCCAAGTATTATAATGATAATAAGCTCAGTGGTTTGTTACATTAACACATATTGAATGATGGCGACTTTTGTATTTGCATTCTCACTGGCACAAAGAAACAGCCGGGAGGCTGGAGAGGTCTCTTTATGCCTTTTGTAGGAAGGAGCATTTTATTGTCCTGACGTTTGCCAATACATTAGGAGCTAGGAACCATTTACAAATGTAGGCCCCAACCTACGAAACAACTCTTTAATTTCTCCTCTGTGACTCTTTTTTTTATCTTCTCCACTTGGTGGGCAGGAAGCTAGGAAAACAAAATGCACAGCGTTCTGCACTTTGTTCCTTTGGTGCTTCATACAAGCACAGGAAGCCAAGTTCGGGCTATGGCTACTGATCAACAAGGCAAGTGTCCAGTTTAAGTTTGTAATTAAAAAAAGGCAGTCTTCTTTGGGCTTCCTTTTTCATTGCAGTAATTCCAGTGGAGTTCCTTTCAGAAGTTTAAAGGACTTATTATTATTATTACTCCAAAATGAAGAAATAACAAAGTTCAATGTTTAAAATTTTTATTATTAACAAATTAGTGCTTTTAACACAAAAATGTGATAGCATTATATGACAAGATATAATTATCACAAGATAATTACAGAATTATTTGTGCAAGGTTTTGTGACCCAGTAATGGGATCCAGGTTAAGATGCCTTATGTTTAGCTTCTTCCCACTCTGTGTATTGCTATCATTTGGAGATAATGGCCAAGCTCTACACTTAAGGATGCTCATGAATGTGAGGTGCAGCCATTTGCCTCTGCCCTGCTTCTGCCAGATGATGAGGCTTGCTGAGTGACACTAAATAGTGACTTTGTCTCTGCCTGTAGGTGGGCCCTGCTTGGCTCAGTGTCCTTTCCTGCTGACACCTCAGTATTATTGGCCTGTCCTTTGGGCTCCTGCTCTGGGCAGGACGCTTGGCTGGGCAGCAGTTGCTGTGGTAGGGTTGTATCAATCAGCTGCAGAATGGACCCAGTGGCCACTCATTATCCAGATGAAGTGGACTCAGTCAGGAATTGGATAAGTAAGGTGCTCATCTGACTTGGCTTTTCTGTCCATGTGATCATGGGCAATGACCTATTCTCACTAAGACCTCAGTTTGTAAAATGGAGAGGATCCTAAGAGCCCCTAACTTGCAGGGTTGTTGTAAGTGTTAGCAAGTCCATGTGATGATGATTTCGACAGTGGCAACCTAAATGTTCAGTACATGTTCTTTATTACCACAGTTTAAAGCCCCATTCCAGGGAAATTTGCCAGTTGGCTGATTGATGCTGCAGACTGACCATTAGGTGGCAGGTGCAGCCTGTGGAAACAAGACGTCAGGATTCCACATTTTCTAGGGCCTGAATCTTCCTCGGTCTGGCAGGGGATCCACATACTGCCCACTTAGACAGCCTTCTTTCCCCATCTCTTCTCTAAAAGACACCCTGAGTAGCAGCAGGAGAAGCCCATGGGTTGGAAATCCTTTCTACCAAGATGCTGAGATTGTTTTAAGAGGCCCTTGGTATTGCTTCTCAGAGATCTAAACGGTAGCACTCTGTCCCAGAGGAATTCTGCTGAGGAGAATGGGACTTTCACAAGTACCTGCCACTTCCCAGTTAGGGAGCCTCAAGTCCCTCACTCTACCTCTTCTTTTTGCAAAGACATTTCTAGGCACACACTCTATTAATGTAACTTAAAAGTGATGAGAAATTTTCATGTTTTCCTTCTTTTTTTCTCTACTCCTTGCTGAAAGGAATGCTAGAATGCCTCCCCCGAAAACCTCTCCATGACTTTTATTGTCAAAATGTCTGAACATCCAGCTTGAAAATGGTCAGGAAAGCTTCATTGTAGTTAAAATGCTAGAAGGTATTGTCCTGTGGGTAAAATGCCCCTCACCCATGCTCTAACTTGGAGTGGTAGGCAATCAGGCCTCCTTGGGAACGTGCCTCCATTCTTTCTGGAAGTTGGAGTGTGGCTGTGGGTTTTTCACAGCAGGATGCCCAGTACCGGGAGGGAGGGTGAGGGGGCCTGTTGAGGGGGAGGTAAGGATGTAGTTTGTGGGGTCCTGGGGGCGGTTTGCAAGCACAGGATAGACCTATTTCTCAACTCTGCCCACCACAGGGCTTGGGAACTCCAGCTCTTCATTCTCCAGCAGCATCCACTTCTAGAATCCACATTAAACAAGAGGTTGGGTTTGTGGTGCCTTTAAACTCCAATGCACAATAACCCAGCTTTGTTGTTGCTGTTGTTTGTTTATTTGCTTTCGTTTTGAACCAGAAACTACATTCTTTGGGGCCAGGCTACCAGTATTGTTTTACAGGGCAGCTGGCTCAGTACATCACATCACAACAGACATCAAGTGATGGGGCAGGGCTGTGGGGGAGGGAAGAGGCTGTCAGTCAGGGAAGAGAGTGGGAAATGACTTGTCCCCACTGAGCGTAAATCTGAGGTTCTCAACCCGGGCCACCAGTTAGACCACCTGAGGATTCCTTCAACAAATAAATGGTGTTAAAAAGGGAAAAGATTACTGTTCTGCTCTCCTTTTTTGTCATTCAATGAACATATATTAAGCACCTCCCATGTCTCTAGATACTATGGAAATAAATATGGTAGCTCCACTGCTTGCCTCAGTGAGTAGATAATCTAGCAGGAAAAACATTCCCATGAACAGATTGTGAGCCAATGTGGATGGGATAGCAGGGGTGTGCCTGGTGTGTGGTGGGAACATGAAGGGGGACAAGGGAAGCTTCCAGAGTGGGTTAGGGGGCCCAATAAGGAAAAGCTGATGGTGTGCAGGCAGTACGTCTGTGGGGAGAGGGCCATGTGTGAAGGTGAAAAGGACAGGAGCAGCTTGCTGGGTATCAGTGGCCACAGGACCTTTGCAGCTGTTGGACTGCAGAAGGCTTAAGTGGTGGTGGGGGGGTGGTCAAGTGGTTCTTGGAGAGAAGAGCATGGGGGTGGGGCAGTAAACCCAGGGGATGATCCTAAGGCAAGTGTGTGCCCTGTGGGTGGGTAAGTACAGAAGCTGAGACTGGCTAAGTGAGGGTGAGAAGCACAAGAGAAAGTGCCAGTGTGGGAACAGGTATTGCCAGTGGGTCCTGTGTGGTTCCCCTCCCACTGTGGGGATGGGAGTGCTGGGTAGACAGTGATCTTCCATCAGGGTGGAAGATGTGAGACCTTTGCAAATTAATACTCTAAAACACAAAGACTCTAGATATAACTTTATAGTAATGCTCTTTCTGATATTGCTTGAAAAGACATAGTGAAAAACTATATTAAATTAGTTAAGTCTGTCTCCAAATATCCTTTTTATTCAAGTAACACCACCCTAAAGCAGGGCAATTTTTAATTTAGCCAAGCAGGCCACTATTTGAGGATAAATAACAAATATTGAAACTCTAGGGCTAGAAAGTCTTAGTTCTTTATGTTTTTGGAGTCATTAATTATAGCACTGTGTGCATCAGGCAGGTTTGTAATTTACAATAGTAAGACTGAATTCTGGTTAGCATGTTGGAGGAGAGCGGACTAGGATAATATCCTGGAGGTGTAAAGGAAGCAAGGATGAGAATCACTGCTGTGAGACAGGGCATACTTGGGCTGTTATTATAACTTAGAGACTCAGGAGCCATGAAGGGAAAGGAGATACACTGGTGTTGTGTTAGTGTCTGGACTTATTTGTTGGAGTTCAGGATCTTTTGGTGATGTCTAGTGATATCACTGAAATTTTTGGGTTTTTTTTTTTCTTTTGTCTTCTTAGGTATGGAATCGCGGGAAGCGTGAATGTGACAGGGGATGAGGTGAAGAAACTGGACGTGTTATCCAATTCCCTGGTAATCAACATGCTCCAGTCCTCCTACAGCACATGTGTACTGGTCTCAGAAGAGAATAAAGAGGCCGTTATCACCGCCAAGGACAAGAGGGTGCGTAAGGGAGGCGGGGTGCAGTTTTGCCCATCACCACTAGATGGCGACACTGAGTTGAGAAGATGGTTGCCTTGCATTTCTTTTGTTTCTGCCATTTTCCTCTACTGCTTAATTTCGTTTTCCGGAAACAACTGCATACTTCTTTACTTAGAAGTCTTACGCTGTCAGGTAAAAAAAGACTCCATATCTAGCAGGGCAGTGATTCACTCAGGAAATAAATCAGAGTGATTTACCAAAATGCCTCAGTGGGTAGGGTACATGGATTTTCGTTTAACCTGCAAGTCTGGAACAAGTGCTGGCATTTTGGGGAGACTTGAAAATCAGTAAGTTCAGTAAAGAGTTGAGTTCCTGGAAACAGTCGTACTATATAGCCTGTTACTTTCCCCTCCCCACTTCTATTCACAACATGCTCCCCCTGCAACACACACACACACACACACACACACACACACACACACACACACACTTCCTCTCAAGGAGATTATGGTTCCAGCAGAGGTTTCTTTATTCCAGACACATTGTCAGACTAATATAGAAAAGATAGTGGCTCTCTTGCATTAATACAATGGTCAACTTGGTTAGTGCAGGGCATGGCTGGCAGGGCATATTCACTCTGGTTTCATGAACAGTTTACTAAAGAAAGAGGTTTTTTGGTGGTCAAAACATTCGATCATGTTCTTCTGCTGATACAATAATACAAAATACATACTGGGACTATTGTCCCTTGATTTATATATCAGGTGTTGGAGACAAAGTGCCATTTCTTTATGATGAGTTGGTAGTGCAGAAAAGGTAAAGCCAAATTTATTAAGTGCCTACCATATGCCAGGGACTGTGCAAAGCACTTTACTCCTGTTGTCTCACATAATTGAAGCTAAATCACACCTATTCTTTTCAACTTTCAATTTCCACTGATATGATCCTCAAGTCTCTCTCCAATATGATCTATCATTTTCTTTCCCAGCTGGCCTGAGCTACACAGGTCTTCATGCTAGTTCTTGAATACTCCATGCCTACTCCCATGTAAGTTCCTTAAACACTTTCCAACTTATGCTAGATATCCAACAAGTCTGTTGAATGAATACATGAATTAAAGAACAGGCTAAGTTGGATTATCTGCAAGGAGAATGGGAAATATCCAAGTGTATTAATTACCCCACTCATTTGTGCACTTTCCTTCCATCCTTGCCTACCCCAGTTGAACAAGGTATTAAAAAAGGAAATAAAATTCAACTTAAGCTAGGAAAAAGTAATTTTAGTGACAATAGAAGTGACTCCCATTTTACTTCAAGGTTTTTTTTTTAACCATATTTAATTAGCTAGGATATTCCAATCCCCATCACTAAGGCTCTCACAGGGCCTTGCACAAAGGAGGCCTGTAAAAGTATCTGGTGATTTCTCCCCATGAAGTGTTGGCTGGAGTTGTCTGTGACAGCCAACCCACAGCAATGTGGGGGGATGTGAGGGACATGTTATCCCAAGACCCCACCTGCTCTGTCTTCTGGTCTTCATGTCAGACATGTGGGTTGGATACAGCAAAATGCAGAAGAGTATTTTTTGTTTTATCTATGCATACCAGATATTTATACATACCAGCTGTCTTAATAAGATGGACCCAAAGGCCCTGGGACATTGCTCTGAGATTTTCTTTTCTTTTCTTCTTCTTTTTTTTTTTTTTGTGCAAAAATGCCCCAAAATGAAAAAAAAAAAAAAAGCCTACCTGGGGAGAGGGTCAAAAAGAATTATCAATAAATCCATAACTGACATTACTAAGAATGTGGGTGGAATGAGTCCGAGTTTATCTTCAGTTTCCCCACCTCTTCCCTGAAAAATGCCCTTTTCAGACCTTGTTTCCTTTCACCCCCTCAGCAGCTCCAAGTCCCCATGGACCCAAATAGGAAGGGATGGTGAAGCCAGAGGAGGTAGGAAGAAAGCTATTTGAAGGTGGAAAGAAGTCCATTGCCCTGTATGGCCATAAATAATCTGTTGTCAGCAGATAGATAGGCGTTGACCTGCACAATTCATATATGCTGATACACTTCACCCACCTTAAGTAATTGCATTTTTTGATAAGAATATCTCTTTGTTCTCAGTCACTTTTTGGTGTTGTATTATCTATCCATCACAGTTACATAGACTGTGTTGATCTGAAGTGGTTCTTTCCTCTGTGCATTTAGGGGAAATATGTGGTCTGCTTTGACCCACTGGATGGATCTTCCAACATCGACTGTCTGGCCTCTATTGGAACCATATTTGCCATCTACAGAAAGGTGAGTAGACAGTCTGATCTTTAATGTTTTGTTTCTCTGATGGTTTCTGGAAGGTTTCTGGACTAGGAGCCACAAGTCTGGAGTTCTAATCTCTATCCTCCCACTAAGCAGGCAGGCCACTATAGGCAAATCGTGAACCTCACTTTGCCTCAGACTCCTTACTGGGGGAACTGAATTGATAATTTTACCTCTGCCTTCTTCCCTGCATTCGTGGGAAGGTAAAGTGACAGGACAGATGGGGCCTTGTACTGAAAACCATTGTATGAGATAAAATGTCAGACATGGTATTAGGTTCCAGGTGGCATCTGTTTCTTTTTTAAGGATCTTAAATCTGACTGCATTACTTTTCTATCACTGCTATAACAATTTACACACATTTAGAGCTTAAAATGACACCCACTGATGATCTCCTAGTTCTATAGGTCAGAAGTCTGGCAGGCGTGGCTAGGTTCTCTGCTCACAGTCTCCTAAGGCCAAAATCTGGGTGTCGGCCAGCCTTGCCTCCTATTGAGAGGTGGTGCTATGTGTGTAGAATTAACTTCTAGGCTTATTTAGGTTTTTGGCAGATTTCAGTTCTAGTCTATTGTAGGACGGAAGTTCTTGTTTCCTGGTTGGCTGATGCTGGGGGTCATTCTCAGTTTCTAGAGGCTTCCTGCATTCTCTGGCTTATGACTGCTATATTATTAAGTCCAACAAAGGCAAAATAAGTCTTTCTCACACATCCAGTCTCTTTGACACCCCCACTTTGCCTCATTGCTTTGCCTCCAGCCACATAAAGAGTTCTCTGCTTTCAAGGGTTCATTCATCTCATTAGATTTGGGCTCACTGAATAATCCAGGATAAGCTACCTATTTTAAATAGGTAACTCTAGTTATATCAGCCAAGTCCCTTTTGCCATGTAATGCAAGATAGTCACAGATTCTGGGAATTAGGACATCTTTGGGGCCATTCCATCTACCCCACATACCTAACAATATAGACAGGATCATGTGGGTTGGTTTGTGATTATTGGGAAACTTCACAACCAAACACATAATCCACACTCTTCCTCAACCTGAGGATCAGGCCTTGCTCCAGTCAGAAAGACTGGCCTTTGCCCTTGTGGCTTTAGGGTAGAAGGAGGCCAGGATTGTTCAGTTGGTTAACTTGCCCTCTGACTGGTTTTCGAGGCCCATCTCTCTGACTCCACAGTATGTGTTCTTTCCACTGAACTACTTATGCTCAAACAAATATGAGGGAGGATTGGGTATGCCTTGTGTTATCTAATGTGCTGTCTGTACGTGTTGATAATGCAACAGATATTTCTGCTTGTCTGATTGTTGTCCAAAAAAGGGGGGCAATAATTTGATCAGGATGTTCACAGAAATGGTTGAGTATGGTCGCAAAATATAGGAAAAAGTGAATACTGTGGAAATTGAAATATAGGAAAGTGTACAGGGAACCAACAGTGACAGGAAGGAAACCAGAACTCAAATGAATGGTTTGGAGCAGAAGGAAAAAATAAACATTCAACCAGAACAGAATAAAGAAACAAGGATTCAAAAAAATGAGGAGAGATTTAGGAACTTCTGGGACAACTTTAAACATTCCAACATCTGAATCATAGGGGTGCCAGAAGCAGAAAAGGAAGAGCAAGAAATGGAAAACTTATTTGAAAACATAATGAAGGAGAACTTTCCTAATCTAGCAGAAGAAACAAACTTTCAGGAAGTCCAGGAAGCTCAGAGAGTCGGAAAAAAGTTGGACCCAAGGAGCCCATACCAAGGCACATCATAATCACATTACCCAAGATTGAATATATGGAGAGAATCTTAAAACTAGCAAGAGAAAAGGAGAGAGTTACCTACAAAGGAGTTCCCACAAGACTGTCAGCTGATTTCTCAAAACAAACTTTGCAGGCAAGAAGGGGCTGCAAAGAAGTATTCCAAGTCATGAAAAGTAAGCACCTATATCCAAGATTACTGTATCCAGGAAAGCCATCCTTTAGATGGAAGGGCAGGTAAAGTGCTTCCCAGATAAGGTCAAGTTCAAGGAGTTCATCATCACTAAGTCCTTATTATATGAAGTGTTAAAGGGACTTATCTAAGAAAAAAAAGAAGATCAAAAATATGAATAGTAAAATGACAACAAACTCAGAACTATCAAAAACTAGACCTTAAAAAAACAAAAAACAAAAATGAACTAAGCAAACAACTAGAACAGGAACAGATTCACAGGAATAGAGATCATATGGAGAGTTACCAGCAGGGAAGTAGAAGGGGGAGAATGGGGAAAAAGATACAGGGAATAAGAAGCATAAATGGTAGGTACAAAATAGACAGGGGGAGGTTAAGAATAGTATGGAAATGTAGAAGCCAAAGAACTTATATGTATGACCCATGGACATGAACTAAGGTGGGGGAATGATGGTGGGAGGAGGGTACAGGGCAGAGGGGAATAAAAGGGGAAAAAATGGGACAACTGTAATAGCATAATTAATAAAATGTCTTATGAAAAATGAGAATGAAAAGGCAACCACAGACTTGTAGAAAATATTTGTAATACATATATCCAAAAAAGATGCAGACACATAGATGCAGAATAAATGAAGAACTTGTATAATTCAATAAAAAGTACTGTCAATTTAATTAAAGGAATGAGCTAAAGACTTTAACAGGCACTTCAAAAAAGAGATTTTCCACCCACCTAGTTAATAAGCACTTTTAATAAGCACTAGTTAATAATTCACTTTTGATGTTGAGAAATACTTATCATTGTTTGTCAGGGAAATGGACAGTAAAATGACAGTGAAACATCATTCATCCCTCCAGAATGGCCAAAAGACTAACAATGCCAAGTGTTGATGAAGGAACTAGAATTCTTATACATTGTTAGTGGGAGTAGAATATGATACAAACACTTTAAAAAACTTTTGATAGCACCTGTTAGTGCTAAACATATATTTATACACTATGGTCCAGCAAGTAGGCACCCAGGATAGATGCATGCTTGTGTCTGTCAAAAGATGCATGCAAGTTATTCATAATAGCCCCAAACCTAAAAATTCAAATACATATCAACATTAAAATGACTAAACAAATTGTGATATATTCATACAACAGAAAACCACATAGCAACGAAAAAGAACAAACTCCCAAGAAAGGCCTCTGACTTCCAGTCAACATGGAAGTATAGATAAATATGGCTTGCCTCCTCAAACAACCACATCAAAACTACAACTAAATTATAGAAAAAAACATCAACCAGAGCCATCTGAAATCAACTTGAATGGAAATCCAACAACTCTGGAATTAAAGATACCTCTTTAATCCAGACTGGTAGGAGGGATGGAGATGCTGAATGGGCTGGTCCCACACCCACAGGTGGTGGATAAAAATTCAGGAGAGATATCTTGGGAGTGAGGAGTCCCAGCCCCATACCAGGACCCCCAGCCAAGGGTTCCAGTGCCAAGATGATAAGTCCCCATAACTTCTGGCTGCAAAAACCAGTGGGGATTGAGTCTGTGGAAGAATCCTTGGGAGTCCTAAGCAGTTCCTCTTAAGGAACCTGTACACAAACATACTCAGGATACTCCCTCTGAGCTCCAGCAGTGCGGTAGAAGCATAAAGTGGCATACAGGGAGGAACTGAAGTGTATGGAATCAAGGCAAGAACTGGGGAACAGCTTTCTCCTGACAGAAAAATGAGCAGAGGCCGTTGTTCCTTTTCTGAACTCTCCTCATACAGATGCACAGAGCTGTCAGGTGGGTGCCATATCTGAGACTCCATCAACCTGACTAACGTTGTTTGCGCAGCCCTGGAGATCCCCTGAGGCTTTGCCTCACCCAACTTATGGGTCCACACAAGCTATGAACAGTGACTTTTACATATTAATGGCTGGACTTGGCTCATGCTTCATAATTCCAAAAATTTCTAAAACAAGCAACAGCCAGCGTCAGTTGAGTCCCCAACCCCAAACCTCTTCCTAAGTGGTCCTGGGCCTGGCTTCACCTGAGAACTTCCAAACCTAGCATAAGTAGCAGCCATCTTCAGATTACTTTGTAGCTCATGCAGGGTGGCTCTGGGCAGAACACAGGTTGGGGCTGACCTCAGCCTGCACACCCAGTGGACAGCTATAGACCACATCGGAACACCACCATACTGCCCCTGCACAGCTGATCCTCCATGGAAGGCAGAGGTTGGTAGTCAGTGGTCATAGGCAGTCCTTGTAGCTGACTGGCCTGGGTAAAACTCTTCCATTGGTCTGCCAACAGCAACCAAGGCTCAACTACAAGAGGAGAATGTACTCAACCCACACAGAGGGTGCACCTCGAGGACCCAGCTTGGGTGAAAGGGGAAGCAGTATTACTGGACCCTATAAGACATCCACTACATTAGGTCATGCTACTAAGACAGAGAGTCATAGACCTCTACCTAATACATAGAAACAAACACAAGGAGGCTGCCAAAATGACAAGACAAAGAAACATGGCCCAAATGAAAGATCAGGTCAAAATTCCGGAAAAAGAACTAAACAAAATGGACATAAGCAATCTATTAGATGTAGACTTCAAAACAATGATTATAAGGATGCTCAAAGAACTTAGTGAGGACTTCAACAACATAGAAAAGAACTAGTCAGAAATGAAGGATACATCAATTGAAATAAAGAACAATTTACAGGGAAACAACAGTGGAATGGATGAAGCTGAGAATCAAATCAATGATTTGGAACATAAGGAAGCAAAAAACACCTAATCAGAACAAGAAGAAGAAAAGAGAATCCAAAAAAAAAAAAAAAAAAGAGGATAGTGTAAGGAGCCTCAGGGACAACTTCAAGTGTTCCAAAATTCACATCATAGGGATGCCAGGAGGAGAAGAGAAAGTGCAAGAATGTGAAAACTTATTTGAAAAAATAATGAAAGAAAACTTCCCTAATTTGGTGAAAGAAGTAGACATGCAAGTCCAGGAAACACAGAGTCCAAAACAAGATGGATGCAAGGAGGCCCACTCCAAGACACATCATAATTAAAATGCCAAAGTTAAAATAAAGAGAGAATCTTAAAAGCAGCAAGAGAATAGCAGTTAATTAGCTACAGGGTAGTTTCCATAAGACTGTCAGGTGATTTATCAAAAGAAACTTTGCAGGCTAAAAGGGATTAACAAGAAATACTCAAAGTCATGGAAAGTGAGGTCCTACATTCCCTGGCTGGTGTAGCTCAGTAGATTGAGCGCGGGCCTGTGAACCAAAGGGTTGCCGGTTTGATTCCCAGTCAGAGTACATGCCTGGGGTGCGAGTCAGGTCCCCAGTAGGGGCGTACAAGAGGCAACCACACATTGATGTTTCTCTCCCACATTGATGTTTCTCTCCCTCTCTTTCTCATTCCCTTCCCTTTCACTAAAAATAACTAATATTACAGCCAAGATTGCTCTACCCAGGAAAGCTATCATTTAGAATCAAAGGGCAGATAAAGAGCTTCCTAGACAAGGAAAAACTAACGAGTTAATCACCACCAAATCATTATTATATGAAATGTTAAAGGTAATTACTTAAGAAAGTGAAGATCAAAACTGGGAGCAATAAAATGGCAATAAACTCATATCTGTCAACAACTGAATCTAAAAAACAAACTAAGAAAATAAGAACAGAGTCTGAATCACAAATACAGAGAGCATTTTGATGGTTGCCATATGGGAGGGGTGTGTAGCAGAATGAGTGAAGAGGTGAGGGGATTAAGAAGTACAAATAGGTAATTACAGAATAACCATGGTGATGTAAAGTACACTATAGGAAATGAAGTAGCCAAAGAACTTATATGCATGACCAATGGACATGAACAAAGGTGTGGGTGTTGCTGAGGGAATGGGCAACACTGGGTGGAAGGGGACGCTGGGTGAAGGGGGGCCAAGGGATAACATTGGGACAACTATAATAGCACAAACAATACAATATAATTTTAAAAAAGAACAAACTCGTGCTATGTGCAAAAATATAAATATAATCATGTAGCTATGTGCAAAAATATAAATATAATCATGTAATGTTGGAAAACATAGTCAGAGACAAAAGAACACTTGCTTTGTAATTTCATTTATATGATATTCCAAAACAGGCAAAACTAATTATCCTTTTGGTGTACAGTTGATAAAGGCCAGAATAGATGGAGGCTACCTTTGGGGGAGGGGATAGTGACTGAAAGAGGGCATGAGCAAATCTACTGGGTTGCTGGAAATGTTCTACAAATTGAGGTTGATAGTTACATGAATATATACTATATGTATGTAAAAATCCATTGAGCTCTACAATTAAGATTTGTGTGCTTTGCCAGATGTAAGTTACACATAAATGAAAGTAAAATAGTCTACTTTCCCATATCCTCTACCACCAAACTAATTAAGCCTTGGCAATTGTCACTAACTTTTTTGATAAGTGGATAGGAAGCACTTCTTCCTTTACATAGGACAGATTTAGATATTTTATTGGTGTAGGGAAAAAATAAAAAAGGCCTGAGAAAGATAACACTAAATTCTTTACTAACTACCCTGAGATTTTCTGAGCAGTGTTGTAGCAAAGGAGATTACTAATTTGAAGTGGAGTTTTGATATCCTAGGACCATACTGGAGGAAAAACATAGTTTAGCCTTCTTTTTATACACTGAAACAAATTACAGATGTATTAATGAGTTTGGTGGAGAGGTGGGAGATGAAATCAGAAAGAAATGGAAGACCACTTGTCTTGTCTTGATGTAGGAGAAATGCTGTCTAAACACAAAGACAACAGAATAGAATAATAAGGGTTGTAATGAATCATTTTAATTACCAAAAATCTGTACTGCAATTAAAAATGCTATAAATAAAATGAAAAGGCAGATGACAACCAAGGAACATATTTGTAACATATGTAAGACATTAATATCTTTTGTATGTAAAGAGCTATTCAATCAACAATAAGAAGGTAAATAACTTGATAGAAAAACAGGCAAAGACATGAAAGAAGCAAGTTAAAAAATAAGAAATAAAAATGGTCAATAAGCATTAAAAGTTTAGCTTGTTAGTTACAAGATAAAAATTAAAACAAAGGAGACATCATATTTTAACCTATCAAATTGGCCAAGTTGAAAAGACAATAGTAGCTTATGTTTATTTATTTGCACATTGAATTAAAATGAACACTCTTAGCTGTGGTATGTGTGCTGACAAGGCTCCCTAACACAGGTAAGTAGCAGTCAATCAAAACAACAGGGCAAGCCATGAATATGCACAGCAGAGAGCCCTGCCTGGAATAAGAGGAAGTGGCAGAGTGTTTCATCATGCATGTTCACAGGGTTCCCCAGCCCAGCCCAGGTTCCTGAAGCAGTTAATCAAACACAGACTTTCAGTTGCCCTCCCCATCTCTGGTGTGGCTATGAACAGCCAGAACTGGGCATGGGCAGCCAGAATAGGGAAGTACATACAAGTGTGCACACTAGGTCCTACTAGCTTAAACTAATTCCTTCTTGCCAGGTGGCACTTGAGGTACCACATGCAACTCCCCTGACTTCAGCCAGACTACCAAAACCACCTAGCTCACAGACTACACAGAGGCCACTTCTAAACAAGGCCACTTTTTCAAAATTGGGGTACAGAGCTATTTCATCTCACTCATAGGAAAAAACCCATAGATTCAAACAAAATGGGGAGACAGAAGAACATGCCTCAAATGAAGGAACCAAAGAAAACAACAACAACAAAAACAGAAAAAAAGCTCTAATAAAACAGACATAAGTAATTTCCCTGGTGAAGAATTCAAATAAATGGTCATAAGGATGCTCAACAGACTTGAAAGTAGAAATAGAGAAACTCAGAGAACTTCAGCAAAGATTTAGAAAATATAATAAAGAACCAATCAGAAATAAAGAATATAATAAATAAAATGAAAAGCACACTAGAAGAAATAAACTGCAAATTAGTTAATATGGAGGAACAAATTAGCAACCTGAAAGACAGAATAGTGGAAATCATTCAATCAGGGCAGTAAAAAGATAAGAGAATTTTAAAAAAGAGGATAATATAAGGGAACTATGGGACAACATTAAGCACATTAATATTCACAGTGCGGGAATATCAGAAGGAGAAGAGAGAGAAAGGGGTAGAAAGTATATTTGAAGAAATAATGGTTGAAAACTTTTTAAATCTGAGGAAGTAAAAAGGCAATCAGATACAGGAAGCCCAGAGAGTTCCAAAAAAGATGAACTCAAAGAGGCTACATCAAGATATCTTGTAATTAAAATGGCAAATATTAAGGATAAAGAGACAATCTCAAAGGCAGAAAGAGAGAAACAATGAGTTACAAACTAGGGAAATCCTATAAGGCCATCACTTGATTTTTCAGCAGCAACTCTACAGGCAAGAAAGGAATGGCAGGAAATGTTTAAAATGCTGAAAGAAAAGAACCTAAAACGTAGAATACTATACCTGGCAAGGTTATCATTTAGAATTGAAGGAGAGATAAAGAGTTTCCCAGACAACCAAAAACTAAAGGAGTTTAGCATCACTAAATCAGCTTTACAAGAAATGTTAAAGGATCTTCTTAATGAAGAAAAAGAAAAGCCATAATCAGAAATAAGAAAATACAGGAAAGAAAAAAATTCACTGATAAAGGCAAATATGTAATAAACACAGTGAATCAACCACTTAAAAGAAGGTTAAAAGACAAAGTAGCAAAATTAACTATAATGACCATAAATAAGGGATACACAAAACAAAAAGATATAAAATATATGGTGTCAAAAACATAAAGTGTGGAGGGAGTGGTGATTTTAGAATGCGTTATCAGCTTAAAATTAACTACTACAGATATGGATGGATATATATGAACCTCATGGTAACCACAAACCAAAAATCTACAAAAATACACAAAAAATAAAGAGAAAGGAACTCAAACAAAACACTGAAGAAGACCAGCAAGCCAAAAGAAAAGAGATCAAGAGAAGAAAGAAACAGAGAAGAACTAGCAACCCCCCCCAAAAGCCCCAAAACCAACTAACAAAAATGATAATATAAATATATTATCAATAATTACTTTAAATGTAAGTGGACTAAATATTCCAATCAAAAGACATGAGGTGGCTGAGTAGATTTTAAAAAAAAGACCCATTCATATGTTGCCTATTTCAAAATAAATTTTAGGTTTAAATACAAAACCTTAGAGCCTTTACAATAAAGCATAAGAGAAAAATCTCCAGGAGCTAGGGATTGGTGCAGAGTTCTTAGACATGACACCAAAAGCACAATACATAAAATCCGAATTGAACTTCATCAAAATTGAAAACCTTAGCTGTGTAAAGAACTGTTTTAAGAAGATGAGCTTACAAATACAAAATGAGAAAAATATTTTCAAGCCACAAGTCTGACAGAGGACATATATCAGGAATATAAAAAAACTCTCAGAAAGATGGCGGTGAGATAGGTGGGAGCAGAGTCCACTTCAGTAAAATACCTAGCTGATCTGAGGAGCAGAGTGCTTAAGGACAATAAGGTCCCTGGGACCAGCGCGGGGACCAGGACGGCTGAAGCCCCAGCCTGGGTGCAGGGTCTGCTGCAGGATTCGTGGGAGAGAGCCAGGCTGGGCAGTGTGAGCAGCCAGGAGTTTGTTTGGACCAGGGGGGCTTGAATAGGAAGAATTTCTCAAAAAGGAAAAGAAAATAGAGGCACATAGTAGCTAGTTAGAGAACTCTCTGCAGCAGCCGCAGCAGCCGTGGCCTCTGGCGCCCCGCCCCGCTCTGCCCCTGGACTCTGAACGCTGAAAAGCAGCCCTGGCACTCACTTAAAGCCCTGCTGGCCTGCGTCTAAGGGCCTAAACCTGAAACCCGGGGTGAGCAGGAGCCCTGATAAGCGGCCCAGCTGCCTGGGCGCCAGACCCAAAGTGCCCCAGTGGGCGCGTACCCCAATCAGTGGCCTGGGGCCCACACCTGAAACCCCTGGTGGGCGCGCGCCCTGATAAGCTGACTGGCTGCCTGGGCGCACAGACAAAAAGCGCCTGGGTGGGCGCGAAATCAGATCAGTGGCTGGTTGCCCCCATGCACGGACCCAAAGCAGGGAATCAGTAGCCAATCCAAGTCCCAAGAGGAGATCGGCCACACAACCTGATCAAGGGCCTGGCTGCCTGGAGGCGACCACACCCAAAAGCACTGGTTCTGAAAAACTCCTACCTAGCCCCTGCGCATAGAACTCTGCAGGGCCTACTGGCTCTCCAGGAGGAAGGCAGAACGCCCAGCAGAGAGGAGCTGCAGGGCTAGGGGAGACTGCATTCCCCGGACAGACTCGACCCAGTAGGGGGCTGAACTACCCCATAGCAGCACCGAAAGCCCCTAGCATCTAAGACAGCAAAGCGCAGGAAGGTGGAATGTGAGTTGCCCCTAATTGGTGCAACTCAAGGACAGCACAGCTGGTGAACTAAAGGCCTAGTGGGGAGGAGAAGGACCCTGAGGAACTGGACTGGAGGCTGAACAACAGCGAATAGTGTGGCTCAGGAAGGGAGAAAAGTGAAACCAATCCTTCCAAACCCCCCCCCACCCCCCCCATTCCACAGACAGGACAACCAGCAGAACTAACCTGACCAGTTTAAAGCCACCAGAAGACTCCTTTTTTTTTCTTTCCTCCTTTCCCCCTGAATTCCTTCTTCTTTTCTGTCCTTCTTTCTTTTTTTTATTCCTTCTTCCTTCCATCCTTTACCTTTTTAATCCTTCTTCCTGCCGTCTTTTATTTACTCTGTTGTTTTAATTTTTTAAAAAATTCCTCTTATCTTGCCTCCAAACTCTCTCTATTCTTCCTTCCTTCCTTTCCTTTTCTATTCCCTTTTTCCCTTCTTCCCTTCGTTTTTTTTTTTTTTTTTGCCCCATTCCTCTTTTTCCCACAGGTGAGACAAGAAAACCTGGAGTGCTGAAAAGACCAGAGTTAGACTGTGTTACACCCATAAATGTCAGCTCAAGACCAGTGAGCACAGGAGATTAAGGAGACAGCACCACTGAATCCCATTGGCATTCTACCATAGAAGTTCATACCATAAACCCAGGGAGTCAGAATAGATCAATTTAAGAAGCAGAGGCTAACAAGAAGAGTCTCACAAACAATGGGAAGACAAAGAAACAATTCCCAAATGAAAGGAAAGGAGGAAGCCTCAGAAGCAATGCTAACTGAAAAAGAGGCAAGTCAATTACCAGATACTGAGTTCAAAGCAATGGTCATCAGGAAGCTCACTGAGCTCTCTGAGCTATAAGAGAACTACCAGAAACTACAGGGAAACTACAATGAACTCACTGCAAACTATATCAACATGAAAAAGGAAATAGAAACTATCAACAAGGGCCAAGAGGAAATGAAGAATACAATTTCTGAATTGAAGAACACAGTAGAAGGAATGAAAAGCAGACTTGATGAAGCAGAGGATCGGATCAGCGAGCTGGAGGACAAAGTAGAAAAAAACACCCAGAAAGAGCAAGAAAAGGAAAAGAGGCTCAGAAAGAATGAAGAGGTAATAAGGGAAATGCAGGACAACATGAAACGTAACAATATCCGTATAATAGGAATACTAGAAGGAGAAGAAGAAGAGCAAGGGATAGAAAACCTCTTTGAAAAAGTAATGATGGAAAATTTCCCTAATATGAGGAGAGAAAAAGTCACCCAAATCCAGGAAACACAGAGAGTCCCAAGCAAGAGGAACCCAAAGAGGCCCACTGCAAGACACATCATAATTAAAATGGCAAATTTCCAAGACAAAGACAGGATCTTAAAGGCAGCAAGGGAGAAACAGGAAATAACATACAAGGGAGCCCCAATAAGGTGAGCAACTGACTTTTCAATGGAAATGCTCCAAGACAGAAGAGAATGGCAAAAAATATTCCAAGTAATAAGAACCAGAGGCCTGCAACCAAGACTACTTTGCCCAGCAAGGCTCTCAATCAAGATAGAAGGCCAAATAAAGAGTTTCCCAGACAAAAGAAGTCCAAAGGAACACACTTCCACCAAACCAGCTCTGCAAGAGATGCTAAAGGGACTGCTTTAAGGAAAGGAAGGCAAAGAGAAAGACAGAGGAACACAGGTAGGAAAAAATGGCAATGAATAACTACCTATTGATAATAACCTTAAATGTAAATGGATTAAATGCTCCAATCAAAAGACATAGAATGGCTGAATGGAGAAGAAAACATGACCCACACATATGCTGCCTAGAAGAGACTCATCTCAGGACAAAAGACTTACAGAGACTGAAAGTGAAGGGGTGGACACAAATTTTCCAAGCAAACAGACAGGAAAAAAAGCAGGTGTAGCAATACTCATATCAGACAAAATAGACTTCCAAAGAAGGGCCATAAAGAGGGACCCAGAAGGTCACTTCATAATACTCAAAGGAAGAATCCACCAAGAAGACATAAACATTGTAAATATATATGTACCCAACATAGGAGCACCCAAATACATAAAGAAAATCTTGGAGGATTTCAAGAAAGATATTGACAGCAACACAATTATAGCAGGGGACTTTAACACCCCACTATCAAAAATGGACAGGTCTTCCAAACAAAATATCAACAAAGATACTGTGTCACTTAACAACACCCTAGAGGAAATGGACTTAACTGATATATACAGAGCTTTTCATCCCAAAGAAGCAAAATACACATTCTTTTCAAGTGTCCAGGGAACTTTTTCACAGATAGACCACATGATAGGACACAAAGCAAGCCTCAACAAATTCAAGAAAATTGAAATCATATCAAGCATTTTCTCTGACCACAAGGGTCTGAAACTAGAAACCAGCCCCAAAGGAAAAAGCCCAAAACACTCAAAATCATGGAGACTGAATAGCATGCTATTAAACAATGAATGGGTCAAGAACAAGATTAGGGAAGAAATCAAAAACTTTCTGGAAACAAATGAAAATGAACTCACAACAACCCAAAACCTATGGGATGCAGCAAAGGTAGTCCTGAGAGGGAAGTACATAGCAATACAGGCCTACCTTAAAAAGATAGAAACATTTCAAACAAACAACCTAACCCTATGCCTACAAGAACTGGAGGAACAACAGCAAAGACAGCCCAGAGCAAGCAGAAGGAAGGAAATAACCAAGATCAGAGCAGAACTAAATGACATAGAGACTAAAAGCACAATTGTAAGGATCAATGAATCCAAGAGCTGGTTCTTTGAAAAGGTAAACAAAATCGACAAGCCTTTAAGTAGGCTCATCAAGAAGAAAAGAGAGAGGATCCAAATAAACACAATTAAAAATGAAAGAGGAGAGATTACAACTGATACCACAGAAATACAAAAGATTGTAAGAAATTACTACAAAGAACTGTATGCTAAGAAATTTGAAAACCAAGATGAAATGGACACATTTCTAGAAAAATATAATCTTCCAAAACTGAATGAAGAAGAAGCAGAAAACCTGAACAGACCAATAACAGCAGACGAAATTGAAGCAGTCATCAAAAAACTCCCAACACACAAAAGCCCCAGACCAGACGGTTTCACAGGAGAATTCTACAAAGCATTTAAGGAAGAGCTAACCCCTATCCTTCACAGACAAATCGAGAATATCCAAACTGATGGAAGACTCCCAAACTCTTTTTATGAAGCCAACATCATCCTAATCCCAAAACCAGATAAAGACACAACAAAGAAAGAAAACTTCAGGCCAATATCGCTGATGAACATAGATGCAAAAATTCTCAACAAAATATTGGCAAACCGCATCCAGCAATACATTAAAAAGATCATCCACCATGACCAAGTGGGATTCATCCCAGGGATGCAAGGATGGTACAATATTCACAAATCAATAAACATAATACATCACATCAATAACTGCAAAAACAAAAATCACACGATCATATCAATAGATACGGAAAAAGCATTTGATAAGATACAGCACCCATTTCTGATAAAAACACTCAGCAAAGTGGGTTAAAGGGAGCATTCCTCAACATCATAAAGGCCATATGAGAGACCTACAGCCAACATAATACTTAATGGACAAAAACTTAGAGCTTTCCACTAAGATCAGGAACAAGACAAGGATGCCCTATCTCACCACTCCTATTCAACATAGTATTGGAAGTCCGAGCCACAGCAATCAGACAAGAAAAAGCAATAAAAGGCATCCAAATTGGAAAGGAGGAAATGAAACTGTCAATGTTTGCAGATGACATGATAGTGTACATAGAAAATACTATAGACTCCACCAAAAAACTACTTGACCTAATGAATGAATTTGGCAAAACAGCTGGATACAAAGTCAATACTCAGAAATCAAAGGCATTCCTGTACGCCAACAATGAAACTGCAGAAACAGAAATCAGGAAAAAAAATCCCATTTTCTAGCAACAAGAAAAATGAAGTACCTAGGAATAAAGCTAACCAAGGAGGCAAAAGACCTGTACTCTGAAAACTACACAACACTGAAGAAAGAAATTAAGGAAGACACAAACAAATGGAAGCATGTACCATGCTCATGGATTGGAAGTATTAACATCATCAAAATGGCCATACTACCCAAAACAATTTATAGATTCAATGCAATCCCTATTAGAGTACCCATGACATATTTCACAGATATAGAACAAACATTGCAGAAATTCATATGGAACCATAAACGACCAAAAATAGCTGCAGAAATTTTGAGAAAGAAGAACAAAGCAGGAGGGATCACAATACCTGCTATCAAACTGTATTACAAGTCCACTGTAATAAAAACAGCCTGGTACTGGAATAAAAACAGGCACATCGACCAATGGAACAGAACAGAGAGCCCAGAAATAAACTCAAGTCTTTACAGTCAATTAATATTTGACAAAGGAGGCAGGAGCATAAAATGGAGCAAAAACAGCCTCTTCAACAGATGGTGTTGGGAGATCTGGACAGCTACGTGCAAAAAAAAAGAAACTCGACCAACAACTTATGCCATACATGAAAATAAACTCAAGATGGATAAAAGACTTAATATAAGTTGTAACACCATAAAAGTCCTTGAGGAAAACATTGGCAGGAAAATCTCAGACATTCCACGCTGCAACATCCTCACAGACATGTCCCCTATGGCAAGGGACATAAAGGAAAGAATAAACAAGTGGGACCTGCTCAAAATAAAAAGCTTCTGCATAGCTAAAGAAAACAGCACCAAATTACAAAGAGAACCAACAGTATGGGAAAACATATTTGCTAATGATACCTCAGACAAGGGCCTGATCTCCAAAATATAGAAAGAACTCACACGACTCCACTCCAGGAAGACAAACAACCCAATTAAAAAATGGGCAAAGGACTTGAACAGACACTTCTCCAAGGAAGACATACAGAGGGCCCAGAGACATATGAAAAGATGCTCAGCATCACTAGCCATCAGAGAGATGGAAATTAAAACCACAATGAGGTATCATCTCACACCAGTCAGAATGGCCAACATAAACAAATCCACAAACAAATGTTGGAGAGGATGAGGAGAAAAGGGAACCCTAGTGCACTGTTGTTGGGAATGCAGACTGGTGAGGCCACTGTGGAAAACAATATGGAATTTCCTCAGAAAACTAAAAATGGAAGTGCCCTTTGACCCAGCAATTCTGCTGCTGGGATTATGCCCTACGAACCCTGAAACACCACTCCAAAAGAACCTGTGCACCCCAATGTTCATAGCAGCACAATTTACAATAGCGAAGTACTGGAAGCAACCTAAGTGCCCATCAGCAAACGAGTGGATCCAAAAACCATGGTATATTTACACAATGGAATTCTATGCAGCAGAGAGAAAGAAGGAGCTCATACCCTTTGCAACAGCATGGATGGAACTGGAGAGCATTATGCTAAGTGAAATAAGCCAGGCAGTGAGGGACAAATACCATATGATCTCACCTTTAACAGGAACATAACCAATAGAAGAAAAAAGCAAACAAAATATAACCAGAGACATTGAAGTTAAGAACAATCTAACAATAGCCTGGGGAGGGGGGCAGTGGGAAGAGGGGATTACAGGAACTACTATAAAGGAAACATGGACAAAACCAAGGGGGAGGGTGGAGGTGGGGGAGGGAGGTGGGTTCAGCTGGGGTGGGGTGGAGGGATGGGAAGAAAAGGCATACAACTGTAATTGAATAACAATAAAAATTAAAAAAAACTCTAAAATTTTAACAGTAAAAAACTCCAAGCACTCCAATTAGAACATGAGACATAAAGATACTTGTAATTGAACATGCAAAAATAAGTTTATTGGAAAATAAGCACATGAAAAAATGTTCAATATCTTTACCTATTAGAGAAAGGCAAAATAACACCACAATGAGATATTAGTATACACCAGCATGAACACCAAAAAATGAAAAGTAGTGACAATACCAAATGCTGGTAAGGATGCAGAGAAACTATATCTTTCTTTATTTTTTAAAAATTTTTATTGTTTTTCAATTACAGTTGTATGCCTTTTCTCCCCATCCCTCCACCCTACCCCTTGGTTTTGTCCATGTGTCCTTTATAGTAGTTCCTGTCATCCCCTCTTCCCACTGTCCCCCACCCCCCCGGCTATTGTTAGATTGTTCTTAACTTCAATATCTCTGGTTATATTTTGTTTGCTTTTTTCTTCTATTGGTTATGTTCCTGTTAAAGGTGAGATCATATGGTATTTGTCCCTCACTGCCTGGCTTATTTCACTTAGCATAATGCTCTCCAGTTCCATCCATGCTGTTGCAAAGGGTATGAGCTCCTTCTTTCTCTCTGCTGCATAGAATTCCATTGTGTAAATATACCATGGTTTTTGGATCCACTCGTTTGCTGATGGGCACTTAGGTTGCTTCCAGTACTTGGTTATTGTAAATTGTGCTGCTATGAACATTGGGGTGCACAGGTTCTTTTGGAGTGGTGTTTCAGGGTTCGTAGGGCATAATCCCAGCAGCGGAATTGCTGGGTCAAAGGGCAGTTCCATTTTTAGTTTTCTGAGGAAATTCCATATTGTTTTCCACAGTGGCCTCACCAGTCTGCATTCCCAACAACAGTGCACTAGGGTTCCCTTTTCTCCTCATCCTCTCCAACATTTGTTTGTGGATTTGTTTATGTTGGCCATTCTGACTGGTGTGAGATGATACCTCATTGTGGTTTTGATTTGCATCTCTCTGATGGCAAGTGATGCTGAGCATCTTTTCATATGTCTCTGGGCCCTCTGTATGTCTTCCTTGGAGAAGTGTCTGTTCAAGTCCTTTGCCCATTTTTTAATTGGGTTGTTTGTCTTCCTGGAGTGGAGTCGTGTGAGTTCTTTCTATATTTTGGAGATCAGGCCCTTGTCTGAGGTATCATTAGCAAATATGTTTTCCCATACTGTTGGTTCTCTTTGTAATTTGGTGCTGTTTTCTTTAGCTATGCAGAAGCTTTTTATTTTGATGAGGTCCCATTTGTTTATTCTTTCCTTTATGTCCCTTGCTTTAGGGGACATGTCTGTGAGGATGTTGCTGTGTGGAATGTCTGAGATTTTCCTGCCAATGTTTTCCTCAAGGACTTTTATGGTGTTACGGCTTATATTTAAGTCTTTTATCCATCTTGAGTTTATTTTCGTATATGGCGTAAGTTGGTGATCGAGTTTCATTTTTTTGCACGTAGCTGTCCAGATCTCCCAACACCATCTGTTGAAGAGGCTGTTTTTGCTCCATTTCATGCTCCTGCCTCCTTTGTCAAATATTAATTGACCGTATAGACTTGAGTTTATTTCTGGGCTCTCTGTTCTGTTCCATTGGTCGATGTGCCTGTTTTTATGCCAGTACCAGGCTGTTTTGATGACAGTGGCCTTGTAATACAGTTTGATAGCAGGTATTGTGATCCCTCCTGCTTTGTTCTTCTTTCTCAAAATTTCTGCAGCTATTAGGGGTCGTTTATGTTTCCATATGAATTTCTGCAATGTTTGTTCTATATCTGTGAAATATGTCATGGGTACTCTAATAGGGATTGCATTGAATCTATAAATTGTTTTGGGTAGTATGGCCATTTTGATGATGTGAATTCTTCCAATCCATGAACATGGTACATGCTTCCATTTGTTTGTATCTTCCTTAATTTCTTTCTTCAGTGTTGTGTAGTTTTCAGAGTACAGGTCTTTTGCTTCCTTGGTTAGGTTTATTCCAAGGTACTTTATTTTTTTGTTGCTATATCGAATGGGATTTTTTTTCCTGATTTCTGTTTCTGCAGTTTCATTGCTGGTGTACAGGAATGCCTTTGTTTTCTGGGTATTGACTCTGTATCCAGCTGTTTTGCCAAATTCATTTATTAGGTCGAGTAGTTTTTGAGTGGAGTCTATAGGGTTTTCCATGTACACTATCATGTCGTCTGCAAACAGTGACAGTTTCATTTCCTCCTTTCCAATTTGGATGCCTTTTATTGCTTTTTCTTGTCTGATTGTTGTGGCTAGGACTTCCAATACTATGTTGAATAGGAGTGGTGAGAGAGGGCATCCTTGTCTTGTTCCTGATCTTAGTGGGAAAGCTCTAAGTTTTTGTCCATTGAGTGTGATGTTGGCTGTAGGTCTCTCATATATGTCCTTAATTATGTTGAGGACTGCTCCCTTTATTCCCACTTGGCTGAGTGTTTTTATCAGAAATGGGTGCTGTATCTTATCAAATGCTTTTTCCGCATCTATTGATATGATCATGTGATTTTTGTTTTTGCAGTTGTTGATGTGATGTATTATGTTTATTGATTTGCTAATATTGTACCATCCTTGCATCCCTGGGATAAATCCCATTTGGTCATGGTGGATGATCTTTTTAATATATTGCTGGAGGCGGTTTGCTAATATTTTGTTGAGAATTTTAGCGTCTATGTTCATCAGCGATATTGGCCTGAAGTTTTCTTTCTTCATTGTGTCTTTATCTGGTTTTGGGATTAGGATGATGTTGGCTTCATAAAAAGAGTTTGGGAGTCTTCCATCAGTTTGGATTTTTTCGAATAGTCTGTGAAGGATAAGGGTTAGCTCTTCCTTAAATGCTTTGTAGAAATCTCCTGTGAAACCATCTGGTCCAGGGCTTTTGTGTGATGGGAGTTTTTTGATGACTGCTTCAATTTCCTTTGCTGATATTGGTCTGTTCAGGTTTTCTGCTTCTTCTTCATTCAGTTTTGGAAGATTATATTTTTCTAGAAATGTGTCCATTTCATCTTGGTTTTCAAATTTCTTAGCATAGTTCCTTCGTAGTAATTTCTTACAATCCTTTGTATCTGTGGTATCGGTTGTAATCTCTCCTCTTTCATTTCTAATTCTGTTTATTTGGATCCTCTCTCTTTTCTTTTTGATGAGCCTACTTAAAGGCTTGTCGATTTTGTTTATCTTTTCAAAGAACCAGCTCCTGGATTCATTGATCCTTACAATTGTGCTTTTAGTCTCTATGTCATTTAGTTCTGCTCTGATCTTGGTTATTTCCTTCCTTCTGCTTGCTCTGGGCTGTCTTTGTTCTTGTTCCTCCAGTTCTTGTAGGCATAGGGTTAGGTTGTTTGTTTGAACTGCTTCTAACTTATTAAGGTAGGCCTGTATTGCTATGTACTTCCCTCTCAGGACTGCCTTTGCTGCGTCCCATAGGTTTTGGGTTGTTGTGAGTTCGTTTTCATTTGTTTCCAGGAAGCTTTTGATTTCTTCCCTAATCTCATTCTTGACCCATTCATTGTTTAATAGCATGCTATTCAGTCTCCATGATTTTGAGTGTTTTGGGTTTTTTCCCTTGGGGTTGGTTTCTAGTTTCAGACCCTTGTGGTCAGAGAAAATGCTTGGTATGATTTCAATTTTCTTGAATTTGTTGAGGCTTGCTTTGTGTCCTATCATGTGGTCTATCTGTGAAAAAGTTCCCTGGACACTTGAAAAGAATGTGTATTTTGCTTCTTTGGGATGAAAAGCTCTGTATATATCAGTTAAGTCCATTTCCTCTAGGGTGTTGTTAAGTGACACAGTATCTTTGTTGATATTTTGTTTGGAAGACCTGTCCATTTTTGATAGTGGGGTGTTAAAGTCCCCTGCTATAATTGTGTTGCTGTCAATATCTTTCTTGAAATCCTCCAAGATTTTCTTTATGTATTTGGGTGCTCCTATGTTGGGTACATATATATTTACAATGTTTATGTCTTCTTGGTGGATTCTTCCTTTGAGTATTATGAAGTGACCTTCTGGGTCCCTCTTTATGGCCCTTCTTTGGAAGTCTATTTTGTCTGATATGAGTATTGCTACCCCTGCTTTTTTTTCCTGTCCATGTGCTTGGAATATTTGTTTCCAGCCCTTCACTTTCAGTCTCTGTAAGTCTTTTGTCCTGAGATGAGTCTCTTCTAGGCAGCATATGTGTGGGTCATGTTTTCTTCTCCATTCAGCCATTCTATGTCTTTTGATTGGAGCATTTAATCCATTTACATTTAAGGTTATTATCGATAGGTAGTTATTCATTGCCATTTTTTCCTACCTGTGTTCCTCTGTCTTTCTCTTTGCCTTCCTTTCCTTAAAGCAGTCCCTTTAGCATCTCTTGCAGAGCTGGTTTGGTGGTAGTGTGTTCCTTTAGACTTCTTTTGTCTGGGAAACTCTTTATTTGGCTTTCTATCTTGATTGAGAGCCTTGCTGGGTAAAGTAGTCTTGGTTGCAGGCCTCTGTTTCTCATTACTTGGAATATTTTTTGCAATTCTCTTCTGGCTTGGAATGGAGAAACTATATATCTCATGCATTGTTGGTGGAAATGTAAAATGACACAGCCACTCTGCAAAAGTTTGGCAGTTTCTTAAACAAAACATAATATTAAAATTATATATTCACCCTAGGGCTTACCCATTGAATTCCTGGGCATCTACGCAGAAAAATGAAGATTTATGTCCACATAGAATCCTGTTCATGATGTTCATAGCAGCTTTATATGTGATAGCCCACAACTGGAAACAACCAATGTCCTACAATAGATGAATGGCTAAACAGTGACACATTCATACCGTGGAAAAATACTGAGCAATAAATTTGAACAAACTATTGATACACACAACAACTTTGATGGATCTGAAGGTCATTATGCTGAGTGAAAAAAAAGGAAACAACTTCAAAATATTAGTAATGGTATGATTTTGTTTGTGTAACATTCTCAGAATGACATATTTATAGAAATGGAGAAGATATCAGTGATTGCCACGGGTCAGGGGTAGTGGGAAAAAGGGTGAGTGTGGCTAGAAAGAAGTAGCACTAGGGAGATATATATGGTGATGGAGTAGTTTTGTATCTTGATGTGTTGGTGGGTAAATAAATCTACACCTGATAAAATGGCATACAGCTATACACACACTTAATACAATGTCACTTTCCTGGTTTTGATATTGTACTATATCATATATATACATAAAGGTATAGAAGATGTAACTATCAGGGGAAACTGTGTGAAGGGTGCGTGGGCTGTCTCTGTATTACCTGCACAATTTCCTTTGAATCTATATATACAAGGTAGGGCCAAAGTAAGTTTACAGTTGTTCATATGGAAAATAATACAATAATTAATAAATAATAATATAAAAATAAACTCCGTGTTTCATGTACTTACAACTATAAACCTCCTTTTGTCCCACCCTATATATTTAAAATAAAATGTTTTAAAAAGTAGGAAAAAAACTAAACTTTAACAACAGAGATTGATTAAAATTGGGGGTGCCCATGCAATTGACTATCCAGCACGCTCATGAAAAAGTATGTATGCATGCATATGTATGTGTGTGTATAAATTTACAAGTATGTGTATGTGTGTGCATATCAGTTGAATGCAACAACCATGAGTCAGATTGTAGCAGGTGGTAGGAAAGAAGACATGAGCAAGACAGTCAGTGCTTGCCATCATGGAGCTGACAGTCTATTTAGGAAGTCAGACATTAAACACACTAATGAATGTGTTGAGAGCTTCAGAGGAGAAGCACTGAGTACCTGGGAAGTCAGAGAATGCCACAGGGAAACTGATGTTTCATTTGAGACTTGGAAAGATAACTATGAGTTCCTTAGGCAAATGGTGAGAGGAGAAAGGAGAAAGCCTTCTGGTTAGAAATAAGGGCCTAGGCAGAGTTCTAGAGCTCAGATGCAAGGTAAATATTCAAGAAAAGATAAAGAAGCTCAATGAAGCTGCAACACAAGGCACATAAGGGTTAGGAGTGGGGCAAAGATGTTGAACAAGGCTTGTTTAGCCAGCAGGGGGTCAGATCATGGAACACCTGGTAAAATGAGTTAATAATATTGGCCATCAAGGCTGTGGGAAATCAATGAAGTGTTTTACAGAGAGCATTGACATGGACCTGAGTGGGGCAAGGGCAGAGTGGGGGGACCAGGCAGGAGGTGATGGTGCCTCAGACCAAGGGGTAGTGGTGAAGATAGACAGGAGGGCTTGGACCTGTGAAGAGTGGGTTGTAGAAGTGACTGGCTTAGTGATTGAGTGGAGGCTGTGGTTAGGGAAATGAAGGGAAGGGTGATTCCTAGGTTTCTACTGGTCAGATGATGATGCTGTTTGCTCATATGGGGAGTAATGTGAGAAGAGCAGAAAATTTGGGAGGTAAGATGAATTCCAGATGAAATTCATGGCAGATGAATTCCATCTTTGACATGTTTAGCTTAAGGGATTGGTGGGATACCTGAGTAAGGATGTCTGGTGATCAGGTGGCTCCCAAAGTTGGAGCATCAGAAGATATGAAGTTGGAGGTGTGGGAGGCATTGACACCTGAGTAGAGCTTTAAACTTTGGCTATGGGTGAGATTGCTGAGGAATGTGTAGAATGAGAAGAGAAGAGAGCTTTTTTGGTCAGGACTCTGGTATAAATGGCAGGGATGAATCAGGAAGCCCCAAGACAGATATATGGCCAGCCTCAGAGTGGGCTTGAGGCAGGGGTAGGTCAAGCTGGGAGAGCTTTTTTTCCTCCAAGTCTCTCATCTTGACTTCCTGCAGCTACTGTACTCCTTCCCCTCTCTGAAGACTAGTTTGGTTTTTTCTCTGATTCTTTGGCCAATGACAGAAGAAAGATGGTCACCCTACAGCTCCCAAGTTTCCATCAACCAGAATGTTCTAGCCCCAAATATAGATTTCTTGAGCAGAGACTGACGGGGCCAATTTGGGTCAGGAATGCATTCCAGGTCCCATTAAACTGTTGGAAGGATTTGGGACTCATAACACAAACATAGCAGCTGAGAGTCCCTGCTGTGGGTAGGGTGGTGATGAAGAAGGTCCATTTTGCACTGGGTAGACAGTCAAAGGCTGGGGAGGAACCAGGAGGAGCACCAACATTTAAGAAGAGGAACTAAAAAAAGCAAATGAGAAGGCACATGTAGAGAGTTAGAAATCCAGACTAGAGGGAAATGGAGAGAAGCTCTGGAGAGATGCATCTTGAGAAAGAAGCAACATCCAATGAAGGGATCCAACACTGCCTAGAGGGCAGCTAGGAGGAAGACTGGCAAAAGTGAACCAGGTTTAGTAGTAGCGTCACATCTGGCAGCCTGCAGTGGAGAAAGGAAAAGTAAGATAGTGTAGACAGGCATCCAAGACTCCAGGGATCCCCTGGCCTGTTAGGAACCGGGCCTTAAGAGAAGCTCACCTGAGCTCTGCCTCTAGTCCCAAGGCCCCCACCCCCACCCCTAGGTGATGAGTGAGCTCAGCTGCCTTGAACCTGGTGCCAGAATGATTGGAGACCGCTGGTGCTGTAGGATATTGATAAAGACAGAGATAGAGCAGTAGCTCGAGGGAAGTCGTGGGATCTAGAAAGTATTTCTTGTTATTTTTTAAGGCCAGGGATTCTATGAGTAATTAAAGGCCAGTGGAAGGAGATGGGCAGAAGGGATTCTCTTCAAACCACAGTGCAAGTTCCAAAAAACCAAGGACAGGGTGCTACACTCAGCACAGGCTTCAGGATCACAGCTCAGAGAAAGGAAAATCTCTGATGTGGGAGAATTCTGGTTTCCTATACAGAAAATGCCATCCTTTTGATGGCTGAACGAAGTGTTTTAATGGTTTTTTAAAAAAGATTTTATTTATTTATCATTAGACGGAGGGGAAGAGAGAGAGAAAGAGAGGGAGCGAAACATCAATGTGTGGTTGCCTCTCAT
The DNA here is from genome assembly GCF_022682495.2 of Desmodus rotundus. Classification (NCBI taxonomy): domain Eukaryota; kingdom Metazoa; phylum Chordata; class Mammalia; order Chiroptera; family Phyllostomidae; genus Desmodus; species Desmodus rotundus. Next base: position 80,474,940 of record NC_071387.1, read on the forward strand.
GTACCCCCTACTGGGGACCTGGTCCCCAACCCAGGCGTGTGCCCTGATGGAGAATCTAACCGATGACTCTTTGGTATGCAGGCCAGTACTCAATCCACTGAGCCACCCCAGCCAGGGCTGAACAAAGGTGTTTTAAAAGCTTCAATGGGGATGACTACAGATTTTAATTAAGAAACTTAATACTACCCTTGCCTTCTACTTCCCTGAAGGTTCTTAAGAGACCATGTTTTAGAGCAGTGGTTCTAAAATTTTTGTGTGTATCAGAATTACCAAGAGGGCTGATTCTGAAGGCCCAGCATTTCTGGAGGTCTGGGGCATGGCCCAAGAATATGCATATCCAACTATAATCACTGCTCTGGGGCCTGCTTCTCAGAATCTGTATGTGGTCTTGGAATCTGGAAATAAAGCCAATTATTGAGTTCATCTTCACAAATCAAGTGAAAATATAACCTAGTTGTAAAAAAAAGTATTAGAAAGAGTGCAAGAATGTAAAAGTAAGGAAAAATACTAAAAGGTATGCACCTCTTTAAATTTTATTGTTCTTCAAATACATTTGTCTGCACTTCCCCCCGCCCCAGCCATCCCCTTCTCTCCCTTGATTCCATGACCACCGTGGTTTTTTCCCTGTGTCCTTTATAGTTGTTTCTGAAAACCCTTTCCCACTTTCCCCCCATTATCCCCACCCCCCTCCCCTCTGGTTACTGTCAGATTGTTCTTAATTTCAATGTCTCTGGTTATATTTTGCTTGCTTGTTTGTTTTGTTGACTAGGCTCCTGTTAATGGTGAGATCATATGGTATTTGTCTTTCACCACCTGGCTTATTTCACTTAGCACAATGCTCTCCAGTTCCATCCATGCTGTTGCAAAGCGTATGAGCTCCTTCTTTCTCTCTCTGTGTTGTATTCCATTGTGTAAATGTACCACAGTTTTTTGATCCATTCATTTACATGGGCACTTAGGTTGCTTCCAGCACTTGGCTTTTGTAAATTGAGCTGCTATGAATGAACATTGGGGTACATAGGTTCTTATGGAGTGGTGTTTCAGGATTCTTAGGGTATAATCCCAGCAGTAGAATTGATGGGTCAGAAGGCAGTTCCATTTTCAGCTTTCTGAGGAAATTCCATACTGTTTTCCACAGTAGCTGCACCAGTCTGCATTCCCACCAACAGTACACTAGGGTTCCCTTTTCTCCACATCCTCTCCATCACTTGTTGTTTGTTGCTTTGTTTATGATGGCCATTCTGACCACTGTGAAGTGGTATCTCATTGTGGTTTCAATTTGCATCTCTCTGATGGCTAGTGATACTGAGCATCTTTTCATATGTCTCTGGGCTCTCTTGGAGAAGTGTCTGTTCAGGTCATTTGCCCATTTTTTTAATTGGGAATGTGCCATTTTTAATTGAATTAACTTGTAACCCTAGAAAAATACTAAAATAATAAAAGTATTAAAGGTAAAATGATGCTTCAAAGAAATCCTTAAAGAAGGATAAGATCTGGTTTTAAGACAAAGTTTTTAGGATGTTACTAGCAGATGACAAACTGGCCCCATGTTCTATTAGTTGTTGAGAATGATGCTGGCTTTGCTGCAGAAAACGTGGACCCAGCCTCAGCTTCATCACTCACTGGTTTCATGATGTTGTATGAGTACCTCTCTGACCTCCATTCCTTCTCTTTTAAATGAGGGGCATTGAGCCTCTCTGTTGTTTCACATATATAATGTGAAAGCATTCTGAAAGACATAGAGTCCCATAACAATACAAATTATTATTTTACCCTTAAAAGTGATTCTTTAGGGGAGTTAAGAAGCTAATCCTTGGCAAGGGTTCTGTCCAGAGACAATAATGCACCATGTTTCTCTCCTCTTCCTCAGACTACAGAGGACGAGCCTTCTGAAAAGGATGCCCTGCAGCCAGGCCGCGATATCGTGGCTGCGGGCTATGCACTCTATGGCAGTGCAACCCTCGTGGCTCTCTCCACTGGGCAAGGAGTGGACCTCTTCATGCTTGACCCAGTAAGTATCCAGCATGGTATTATCAGCACTTGGGACTCCATGGAGCTCTGTACTTCAGTTCTAGTCCCCTGGGATAATTTCCAGGCCATTCTTAATACTTGCTTTTGGGGCCAGAGAGTCTAGTTTGGGAACCAAAACATCATCAAAAAACATTAAGAACCTTTGTCCAAGTGAGGGAATTTGAGGGGTCCTACAGGTTCAGTCATATCAACTCAGGCCCTGTTCTTAAAAAGTTTATTCCTTTTTGGTTTATGGGAACACAATGATTTAAAAATCTCAGTGCTGCTAGTTTCCAGACAGAAACATGAATTCTTTAGAGCAGTACCTTCCAATAGAACTCTCTATGGTGATAGATATGTTTTATGATCTATGCTGTCTAATATAGTAGTCAGTAGCCTCATGTGACTATTGAACATTTGTAATGAGGCTAGTGTGACTGAGGAGTCAGGTTTTATAATTTTATTTCATTTTAATTAACTTAAAAAGCTACATGTGACTGGTGGCTATCCTATTGGACAGCATAGGTTTGGAGGACCTCCCCTAATCTACATGTTCTTCCCAGTAGGAGGTACTGGTAGAAACCTCTTCATCAAGTTCTGTGTTATGCTCCTTATTTCTCACGATGAGAAAGTGCTCAGCAGTATTTCTCTTCCCCTTCAGAAAATGCTCAAGGGGAAGAGGGACATCCTCAGGGCCGATGAAAAATCAGACAGTATGACACAGAGTAAGGGAAGAAATAATTGGATAAAGGCACAAGAGTTCAAATAAGGCTGAATTTTCATGGCAAGTGTACATTCAAAATGTTCAGCAGAAAATTTGTAAAATATTTGTAACTTACAGAATTTCTCTTTAAAATGCTGGATGCTTTGCCTATCACTTGTGAACTACTTTGCCAAATATAGTCAGGTCTTGTGAAAATTCAAATAATTTTGACCAAGACCGTTTCAAAGTTTCTAGTATTCAGTAACTCAAAAGCACTTGTTCAGTATTTCAATTTAATTTGAATTTATAAATGTTTATCGAGCATCTAGTGTGTCCCAAAAGTCCCAGAAGTCCCAAAGCACCATTCTGGGTGGAGTTACAGCACTGATGAAGCAGGCAAACATTCCATCTGTGGTGGAGTTTACATGTTGGTGCATGTGTGTGGAGGGAGGAGGGTAACAACATTTCAAAACAGAGTTAAACTAAACTTTATACTATGGAAACCGAGTATCTTTTCAAATATAAATTTTCGTATATAAACTAATCAGATCAAAACCCACTGATGTTTCAGTGTGCTTATCCCCTAAATTCTCCTTATTTTCAGAGAAACAGTCAAAACTGGAGAAATTCTGTAGTTCACAAATATTACTCTCAGATAATAAAACAACTGTTCTAAAACTGTTCTGGACTAATAGCTGACAATTACTTATTAAGCACTTATTAAGTGATGGGTTAGCTATCTGTTTCAAGCACTTTACATGTATAAATGTGCTTAAACCTTACAGCATTTCCCTAAATTAGGTCCTATTATTATTCCCATTTTCAGGTAAGGAAAGTGAGGCACAGAGAAGGTAAGTGATTTACCCAAGGTTATGCTAGTAGCCCTGGAGCCATGAGTCACACTCAGGCTGCGATATTGTGATTTGTAAGAAATGTATATATGTGTTCATTCAGATGACCAAAATGTATTTCTCATATATATTTATCTTTGTCCATGGTTCCTGGCTCACAGCTCCTCAAACCCTTGAAATTTCCTAACTGTTGGGAGTGATAAAGGTATCTTTTGTTGTATTATTGAGATGGCTTTCAGAAAGCACCTCAGGATAGGGGCTTGTTATCAATGGAGTCAGCCATATGATTAAAGGGTTGGAATTTTCAATCCTACTCTCTGACCGCCGGGGAAGGGAGAAGGCCTGGAGGTTGACCAAACCACCAATGGCCAGTAGATTTAATCAGTTCTGCCTATGTAATGAAGCCTCCATAAAACCCCCAAAAGATGGTGTCCAGAGACCTTTCTGGGTAGTGAACACATGGAGACTGGGGAGAGTAGAGTGCCTAGAGAGGGCATGGAAGGTCTGTGTCATTTGTTTATACCCTGCCCTACGCATATCTTCAATCTGGCTGTTCCTGCATTATATCATTTTATAATAAATTGGTAATCTAGTAAGTAAAATATTTGTCTGAGTTCTAAGCCACACTATCAAATTAATAAAACCTGAGGAGGAGGTACTGGGTCTTCTAAAAACCTCTGATTTGTAGCCAGTCAATCAGAAGCACAGGTAACAACCTGGGCTTGGGATTAGCATCTGAAGTGGAGAGTGGAGGCAGTCTTATAGGATTGAAACCTTAAACCCTGGAATCTGATGCTGTCTCTGGGTAGATGATGTCAGAGTTGAGTTGAATCAATTTGAATTCTCAGACACCCTGCTGGTGTGTCTGAGACACACACACATTGGAATTGGTCCCAGAACACCTATTTACAGCCAGTCTTGTGCTTATATATTTACCAATTTTGAGTAAACTTCTTTTTATTGCAAGCAAAATATCTCCAAGAATATTCTGAAGTGGTTCTAAAGGGAATAGGTAACTACATTTGGCTTAGAAGTGCAGCTAAGGATTCTAAACATAGGCCTAACAGCTTGACTGCTTCAGAAAGAAGAGACAACCCCCTGTATAATCTCTGCCGATCCTTCTTTATTAGCATGACATTCCTTTGGATCACATCACCCTACTAAAAAGTACATTTGAGCAAATACCCAGTGTAAGAAGCTTAAGACTTATTTGGGAGGTTGACTTCAAGTTGAAGTAGCTTATGACAGTTGTCACAGATAGAAAAATCATGGAGAGTGGCCAACAGGTTACTCTGGCAGGGCCTAATGGGACCAAGTTCCTTGGTGGGTTGGCCAGAGCCTGTCTGATCTGTGAGTTTGCAGAGCTGATAATTTGATTTTGTCAAAGAACACATTGTGTTCAGACACAGAGTGACCATCTCATGTTAGCCAAATTCTCAATTGTGGTATAAACCACAATGTCAAGGCATTCATTTACAAATGGCAGATACTGTTTCTGGGTGACAATGATATGGCGCCTGATAATAAGGTACCTTGTCCTCAAAGCTGTGGGAAGCTTTTTAATAGTCAGTGGTTGTGACTGATCACAGAGTCAAAACAAAGGAATATATTCTCCAAGTTAGGGCAAGACTCCACAGCCATTTCCTTCCACAGGAGGGAATAACTCTCTAGGGACCTGAGTATACCCGCCCCCAGGTTCAGAGAGGGATACATAAGAGAATGACATTATTTAGACAATAGTTTTGTATATGTTTTGCTCTTTACTAATAAGTGAGAGAGAAAAGGATTCTGGCTTAATGAAGTAAAGGATGGTACTGCATTTGTGGGAAAGCTAAAGCCCCAGACTAAAAATGGGCAGGTCGAGAGGACCAGGAAACAGCAATCACATGAATGGTCTGGCAGCACAGCAAGTCTGGTCTGAACACCACCCCTGGTCTGTCTCTCATTCAAACGCCAGGGAGGAGTATCTAATTTACCACACTAAATCAAGTGCCTGACCTTGAACCAGAGACAATCAAGAATATACCTATAATGAAGTAAGTTAGGTTTACTGAGCATGGAGAATGCACTATAGAGGAACTGTGGGTTGTTGTGCTAAAAGAGAGTTGGAATGGGCTTATAATAGCACATATTTTGTTTGATGATTCTAAGGAGGATTTGAGAAAGAGTTAGTCCTAGATTGGGTGTTGTTTAGAAGTGGGTACAATTAATGATTATATATATCAATAATTTTTATCTAGGAGGTGGGAAGATTAAAGTGAGAGTGGGGATTCACTGGTAAAGAAGCAGTCATCACTCAAATTCCACAGAAGAAAGGGATCTTTAGTTATTTTTGCAGTCACTGAGTATCCTTGTCACTGGTCACTGTCTTATTTCACACATGGTCAGCATGGGCTTGTCTCTTTATATTGTGGGAATGTGATCTATGTTCATTAGGAACCTTCTAGTCTAGCTGCCAGCTGTGAGTTGTCATCTTGGGGGATTTTCACTTTCTTAGTCTTCAAAATTTATCAAAATTGATTATACTTCCAGGACCTGGTTTCCTCTCTAGTGACCAAAGGAGATAGCCAGTCTTTCAGATTGATGTATGCAGCTAGCTAATCACATCCACAGGGACTGCCCGACAGATAGTGACCATGGTGACTATACAGGGACTGGGCATGATTTTATTTATACTTCTGAGATTTCTTCATTTTTTATCAATTATTCCTTATGCCAAGTGCATATAGTTTCTGTCTGAAGGGATTTCTTCTTTACCTCATGTAAGAGTCATTGGGGATTCTGGCCAAGATGGAGGCATAGGTAGACACACTGTGCCTCCTCAAACAACCAAAAGGACAACAACAAATTTAAAAACAAAAAACAACCAGAACTGACAGAAAATCTAACTGTATGGAAGTCCAACAACCAAGAAGTTACAGAAGAAACATTCATCCAGACCAGTAGTAGGGGCAGATATGGGAAGCCAGGGTGGAGAGGACTCATGGCAAGGTGGTGGCTGGTGGAGTGGATGGTCCCACATTTACTTGCTGATAAACTGGGAGGAACAACTGGGGAGTGAGACAGACTACATAATCCAGGGTCACAGCATGGGAAAATAAAGCCTCAAAACCTCTGACTGAAAAAACCTGTGAGTGTTGTGGTGTTGGGAGAAACTCCCAGACTCATAGGAGAGTTCACTGGACAGATCCACAGGGTCCTAGCATGTACGCAAACCCACCCACCCAGGAATCAGTACCAGAAAGGCCCAATTTGCTTGTGAGTAGCCCCAGAAGTGACTGAAAGCCAGCAGAGAGTGGAGCAAGGGGCCCTGTTTCCTCTTAGAACCCTCCCCCACATACAGAGCCACAACACAGTAACTTGGGTTGCCCTGCCCTGGTGAACGAACACCTAAGGCTCCGCCCCTTACTACATAACAGGCGCAACAAGACAAAAAAAAAAAAAATTGCCCAAATGAGAGAACAGGTCAAAGCTCCAGAAAAATATACAACTAAGCAATGAAGAGGTAGACAACCTATCAGATGCACAGTTCAAAACACTGATAATCAGGAAGTTCACAGAATTTGTTGAGTATGGTCGCAAAATATAGGAAAAAATGAAGGCTATGAAAAGTGAAATAAAGGAAAATGTACAGGGAACCAACAGTGACAGGAAGGAAACCAGGACTCAAATTAATGGTTTGGAGAAGAAGAAATAAACATTCAACCAGAACCGAATGAAGAAACAAGAATTCAAAAAAATGAGGAGAGACTGAGGAACCTCCAGGACAACTTTAAATGTTCCAACATCAGAACCATAGGGGTGCCAGAAGGAGAAGAGGGAAAGCAAGAAATGGAAAGCCTATTTAAAAAATAATGAAGGATAACTTCCCCAATCTGGCAAAGGAAATAGACTTCCAGGAACTCCAGGAAGCTCAGAGAGTCCCAAAGAAATTGGACCCAAGGAAACACACACCAAGGCACATCATAATTACATTAGCCAAGATTCAAGATAAGGAGAGAATCTTAAAAGCAGCAAGAGAAAAGGACACAGTTACCTACAAAGGAATTCCCATTATACCATCAGCAGATTTCTCAAAAGAAATCTTAGAGGCAAGAAAGGGCTGGAAAGAAGTATTCCAAGTCATGAAAGGCAAGGACCTACATCTAAGATTACTCTATCCAGCAAAGCTATTATTTAGAATGGAAGGGCAGAAAACGTGCTTCCCAGACAACGTCAAGTTAAAGGAGTTCATCATCACCAAGTCCTTATTATATGAAATGGTAAAGGGACTTATCTAAGAAAAAGAAGATAAAAAATATGAACAGTAAAATGACAACAAGCTCACAACTATTAACAGCCGAACGTAAAAGACAAAAACAAACAAAAAAACCCCCGAACTAAGCAAAAAACTAGAACAGGAATGGAACCACAGAAATGGAGGTCACATGGAGGGTTATCAGCAGGGAAGTGAGAGAGGGATAGAGGGGGAAAAGGTACAGGGAATAAGGAACATAAATGGTAGGCAGAAAACAGACAGGGGGAGGGTAAGAATAGTATAGAAAATATAGAAGCAAAGGAACTTATATGTATGACCCACGGACATGAACTAAAGGGGGAGAATGTGGGTAGAGGGTGGTTTGCAGGACAGAGGAGAATAAAGGGGGGAAAATGGGATAACTGTAATAGCATAATCTATAAAATATATTTAAAAAAAAAAGTCACTGGTAAACCAGGAACTTCTAATGGCTTCCAAATTAAATCATTATGATATAATAACTGGACTACAAAATAGTGGTTGAACTGTATCCCCACCTTTATGACTAATCTTACCTGTATAACTTTTTCCTCTCACTGCTGATGGCCCAAGTCTTTCTGAAAATATTAGGATTAACTGAGGGTGATAACTTGGGGGATCAATACAGCTAGGTTCCTTATAAATTAGTAGTCTAGGTGACTCAATATTGTCACTGCTTTTTCTACAACTCATAAAATATCACTGGCAGACTTCTGGAGGACCTGGAAACCCCCTGGGTCCTTCCAGAATGCCCACATATTTTAATGTTTTCTAAGTGTTGGGGAGTGTGCTGTTGGCTTCTGGCATCTCTCTTCTTACTGGTATTTTTGTTCAACTTCCTAGGCTCTTGGTGAATTCATTCTGGTGGAAAAAGAGGTCAAAATTAAAAAGAAAGGAAAGATTTACAGCCTCAATGAAGGCTATGCCAAGTATTTTGATGCTGCCACCACGGAATATGTGCAGAAAAAGAAATTTCCTGAGGTGAGTGAAGGAAATCTATGGCAGAATGCTATCTCAGTGGGTTCCTGTTTCCATGGTGGCTCCGAGGGCCTGGACAAGAGGTTGGTGCTACTGTTTGTGGCTCTGATCAGTATGGGTGTGGCAGACTCTGCCTTTATAAGCAATCAATACCTTTTATAGCTAAAGTTTATCTATTAAAGATAATACTCCCCAGTTGAGTTTTTCAGGAGGAATTGTTTATAATGAGCCCATATTTTCAAAATACAGAGGTTCAGGCCAGAACCTTTCTCAAGTCATTTGTTTTCTGGGCTACTACCTGTATAGATTATGGTCACTCAGTTATATTTGCTTTTTAGAGGGAATAATTATATTGGAAAGTCTCATTCATATGCTCTAATGTTGAGGCCTTGTGTTTACCCCAAGCTTTAGGAAGCTTTTTGATTCTCAATGTAATCACCAAGTTCTGGACTTCATGTGGCTATTAATTCAGCCCAAACAATCCTTTAAGCATATCCACCATACAGAGAGAGCTTTTAAGGCAGGAATGGGAACACAGTTGAAGAATTTCCAGATCAGATGTGAAATCTGGCCTAAGCTGGCAGTAGAACAACAGGTTGTTTCCAAGTGGGACTCCCTCTCACTAAATGGGGGATGTGATAAGAGAGGCTCCTTTTCACAGAGTAGAATAGGATGCCGACCTGGCTGCCCTTGGATGCCCCTCCTGGGATTGCATGGGACCAGGTGGCACTCATTCAACAGGATGCTGGGACCTGACTTTGCTGCCTCAAACTGAGCTTTGAAGAGTTTACTTCTCTTTTTCTTTTTTTCCCCTTTATTTTTTTATTGTTGTTCAAGTACAGTTGTCTCCTTTTCCCACCACCACTTTCCCTCACCCCACCCTCAATCCTACCCCCCTTTGGCTTTGTCCATGGGTCTTTTATACACGTTCCTTGATGACCGTTCCTCTTCTTTCTGCCATTATCCCCCTCTCCCTTCCTCTCTGGTTACTGTCAGTTTGTTGTTTATTTCAATGTCTCTGGTTCTATTTTGCTTGCTTGTTTGTTTTGTTGATTAGCTTCCACTTATAGGTGAGATCATATGGTATTTGTCTTTCACTGCCTGGCTTATTTCACTTAGCATACAGGTGGCAAACACAAGGCCTGCTGGCTGAATCTGGACTTCCACCTTGCTTTATCTGGCCTGGCACCTTGTTTCTACCCAGTGGCTGCCCTGAGCTCTTGCTTAAAGGGTAGTTATATTTATACAGTACTAAAATTACATTTGACCCTTTGAAGGCAACCACCAGGCTGACGTGGCCCCCAGTGAAAATGAGTTTGACACCCCTGCCATATAATGCTCTCCAATTCCATCTATGTTGTCACGAAGGGTAGAAGCTCCTTCTTTCTTTCTGCTGCATAGTGTTCCATTGTGTAAATGTACCACAGTTTTTTGATCCACTCATTTACTGATGGGCACATAGGTTGCTTCCAGCACTTGGCTATCGTAAATTGTGCTGCTATGAACATTGGGGTGCATAGGTTCTTTTGGATTGGTGTTTCAGGGTTCTTGGGGCATAATCCCAGCAGTGGGATTCCCAGGTCAGAAGGCAGTTCTATTTTTAGTTTGCAGAGGAAATTCCATACTGTTTTCCACAGTGGCTGCACCAGTCTGCATTCCCACCAACAATGTACTGGGGTTCCCTTTTCTCCACAACCTCTCCAGCACTTGTTGTTTGTTGCTTTTTTTATGATGGCCATTCTGACTGATGTGAGGTGGTATCTCATTGTGGTTTTAATTTGCATCTCTCTGTTGGCTAGTGATGCTGAGCGTCCTTTCATATGTCTATGGTTGCTTTTTAAGCAAAAATCTCAGAAATGCAATTTCCTGTGTTTCTCCATTGTGAGGTAGTATTTGCCATAACACACAAACCCATCAGATGTCTTGAGGGCAAAAGTAAAGGATATAAATTGTGGGGTTGGTAAACTGATTTGCAAGTTTCCAGTCTTAGAGATTGTTTCATAGTGGTTCCAATTCTAAGCTAAAAAGTCCCTTCTTTAGAACCTGAGGGAAAATGTATAGTTTACCTCTAAAAAATAAGCTCTTAAGCCAAAAAAACACTCCATAAATCTCATTGAAGGAAAAGTTGCAAACTGAAGAAAAAAGTAATCACCACATATATTACTAACAACAGGTGAATAGTGTGACTACCTGAGGACCCTTATAAGTCATAACACAAGGACACGAGGATAAGCAAGCCCCAGATAGAAAATCATGCAAGTCACAGAAGACATGTAGATGTGGTGACAGCATGTGGGAAGGTATTAATTAAAATACAGTTTAAAAAGGGCAAGATCATTTTTATATATGGGATATTGGTAAAGACTTAAAAAGATGAATAGTGTTCAGTGATGTGAGAAAATAAACACTCTCATAAACTGTTAAGGAAAACAAACATCACAGCCTTTTTGGAGAGCAATCTGGTAATATGACTTTTAATATTAAATATCCATACTTTTTGACTCAGTTTACCCTAAATTATTCCAAGAATTTGTCCTAGAAAACTAATAGGTCAAATGAAAAGAGATAAATGCACAAGAATATTTCATTGCAACATTGTTTATAACAACAAAGGGAATAACTGAAGTATCAGTTTCTCAGGGTGAATTAATATATTGTGGGCATTCACAATGTCCCAGTGACTATTGTGCTACATGCCTGTTCATCCTTTAGAAAGCTAAGTCCTTCTTCATATATTGATAGTGAAAATGTTCACAAAATATTTAGTGAAAGAAGTGGAGAATTTCCTGTAATAACCATACATCTATATATATGTATGTATGCACACAAATATATGTATATAGTATCTATATATGCATAAAATGTTTCCAAAGAATGTGCCATTGTGTCAATAGTGGTTTCTGGAAGTTGAGGTTATAGGGTTCCTCATTTTCTCTGTATTGTGTGAATATGTGCAATGATCATGTGTTTCTGAATGGAAATTCTTTTTATAGAAATTATTACAAAACCATATTTTGAAGAGGCCAAAGAGTCTGAGACCAAAAAAAGGTTAAGGGAAAAAGTTTAGCAGGTAGTTAATTAATAAAAATAACATGTTCTTTTTGGAGATTTTATATTGTTTACCATAATTTAATATGGTATACCTTTAAAATTTTTGTAATATGTTGTGATTTCTTTTTCTATTTTAAAATAAACCCCCACTTTTGTACCCAAGAAAGAAAAGAAATCTTTCCATTTTGACAAAGAAGTCTCCTTTCTCTCCAAAATCTTTGCCTTCTGGAAGCTCTGCTCTGGTATGAGCAGGCAGAGTGTTCCTCTCACTCCTGATTGCTTCTGAGGCCATTGCTTCCCCTCGGGATCTTGTGTTGTGGCTGCCATTCTCTCACACACCACACACACCCCAGTATGTGGGAATGGTGTGGCTGATCCCTTTCCTCTCCGCCACATCAGAGAGAGCATCCTCCTTTGCTATCTCTGTCCCTGACAATAGCAGCTTTTGCTAACATTGATCGCACACTTTTACTTCACATTGATAATAGTAGCTACTGTGTATTGTGTCAGATGCTGTTCCAAGTGAACAGTCAAGTAACTTATCTAAGGTGATCTTACTAATAATTTAAAGAACCAGGATTAAAATCTAGATGGCCTGGATCCAGAGCTCATGGATGCTATGCAACCCATTACTGGGCATGAAAGTGTAGGGAGTTGTAACTAGCATTTATTTTTAGATGAAATAGAACAGAGCTGAACTGAATGAAACAGAATGGAATGACTAGAATACAATAGAATAAAAATTAGTAAGTAAAATAATTATTTTGGGAAAACACTTGTTTTATTTCAGCCGTGTATGCGTGTTTGGTTGCACAATGTATTTTGTCATAAAATGTTTTTTTTTAAGTTTGAAAGCGTTGTTATGCAATGTGGCCTCTTCATGACTTTCATCAAAACTATGACATGTAACTCAGTATCTTTCTGTACTCTGACTTCTGCCAACATCTGGAGTGATTTCAGAGTCCATGGGTCCATTCAGCAGCTGGTTCATATAGTGCCTTAACTCCAGATATATTCATTTCCATTCAATTATTCTAGCTGTTTCTATAGCTAAATCCTAGGGATTATCAGTTCTTAGGAATTGCTGTATTATGAAACTGTAGATTTTCATGTTTACTCTTCAAACAACCCCCTAACTTTTCATATTTCTTACACTCTATTTTTACCATTTGGGCTGTAATAATGGAATACCCATAGACTGGGCAGCTTATAAACAGTAGAAATTTATTTCTCACAGTTCTGGAGGCTAGAAGCCCAAGATAAAGGTGTTGGAAGATTTGGTGTCTGGTGAGAACTCTCTTCCTGATTCATGGACGGCCATCTTCACACTGCATTCTCATGTGGTGGAAAGGGTGAAGGAGCTCTTGGGTTTCTTTTAGAAGACACTGACACCATTCAAGAGCTAATGGTGCCACTCATGACCTAATCATCTCCCAAAGCCTTCACTTTCTATAATCATAGCAATGGGGTTAGGATTTTAACACATGAATTTTGGAGGGACAAAAATGTTTGGTTCATAGTACACTGCCATGTCCCCAGCCGTGATGTGGAGTTTATCATGCCCCTTGATTCTTCTTCTTTGTCCCTATGTATTGTCAGTGTTCTTTTGTCCCTGTCCTTTGTTCCTCTTCTGACCTCAGTGACACCCCAATAGCCTAACTTATGATTAATCATATCAATCTACCTGCCTCTTCTACTCCCTTACCTCCTTATCCTTCAACATTCTTCTGACGCTGAATCAATCTCCAGTTGACCCTTCACTCAATGCATGCACTGAAGAGTACATCCAAGCAGATGGTGGCACTACTATTGCAGTCACCATGTTTACTGGTCTGTTGGTGCTCCTCAGCATCTTGTATTTGACCTTGGTTCTATCTGACAGAGAAAACATATCCCATCAGCTCTCCATCTCACTCCTGCAAACAGATGACAAGATGCTGATCTTCCTTTTTAAATGACCTCAGGTCCAAGGTTCATCTTCCTGCCTGTGCTCTTCGTCCCATCTCTTCATCCTCACTCCATCTTCCTTCTCCTGTATTTTCATCCTTTTGCTCTCTACTAGTTTACTTCCCCTCAGCCTATGAATATGCATCTCTTTCATCCTAAAATTCTGCCTTCCACCTACTTTTGCAGCTCTAGCCAATGTCAAAACCCTCTCCATTATATTGCAATGAACACATTCACACTCACAGATACACACACTCACACACTCACACACACATAAATGATTCATTGTTTCCAATTCCTTTTCTACTATTTAGTCCTCTAAAATTAGGCCTTTGCCCCTACAACTCCATGGGAACTGTTCTTATCAAGGTTAATAATGACTTCCTTGTGGTCAAGTCCACTAAAACTTTTCTGTCTATATATTATTCATTCTCTCTGAGCATTTGGAATTATTGATCACTGCCATTGTGTTGGATTTTTCTTCTCCTCTGACTTCCATGACTCTTCTCTTCCCATTTTACTGCCTCTAATCTTGAGGATCTTTCTTCATCATTAATTTCCTACTGTTAACAGAACTTTAAAAGTAAAGTTTGAGGTGTCATTTAGTTTGAGAATGGGAGAGAGTAACCCATGTGAATTGAATATATTAATTAAAAGTTAATATTTCTCAATAAAAATATCATGAAGATTCTTTTGGACTAGGCAAACTAATTCTCAAGTTTACACTAAAAATGAACAAACAAAAATAGGTAATGTGAGAAAATATTAAGGGGGTAAAGATAATGAGGTGGGAGTAGTGGTACTACCAGAAAATATAAAGCCTCAATAACTACAACAATGTGGCACTGGCACATGAACAGTCAGAGAATCAGAGCAGTGATCAGAATAGGAAGTCTGAAAGCAAATGTGACATACATGGGAACGCTGCTTATGAGAAGGAGAGAGCCAACCCAATGAGTAAGGATGGACTACTCTCAAATTTTTAACATCCCTTTCCTCTATTTTCTCTCTCATTCTGCCTTTCTGTCTCCTTTCCTTGGTCTATAAATACACGTAAGTGTCTCTCATTAAAAATAAGAAAACAACATTCCTTTCCTTCCTGTGTCACCTTAGTTAACCACGATTTGTTCTATACATAGCAGCCAAATTCTCTTGAAAAGATAGTTTTTATACACTGTTTCTATCTCTTACCTTTGAAAAAATATTTTTTCACTACAGGGTCCAGCAGAAGTAATGCCCCCTTTTTTTTATTACAAAAATCTTTTTAATCAAAAGCATGCAATTCTATAACAACAATATCACATTCAAGCACACCATATGACATTTTAGGTGAAATGTTCAAATTAAAACTATAAATTGTTACACCCATTTTATTACCCTACCAACCACACTCAAGCAGGCCTTACTTCTGTCAGACCCTGTATATTGGTTTACTTTTAGTTATAAAAAGACAATATAGAATACTCTGCATTTTAACAACTTTGAAATGTGAGAAGAAAAAGGTTATAATTAAATCTTCACTGAAAGCACAACAGCCACTAACCATATGTGGCTATTGAGCACTTGAACTGTGACCTTTCTGAA